>NC_059128.1:239075826-241931659 GCF_020740605.2 Lemur catta
ATAAGTGTTCTTTCCTCCCCTCTATTTTTTTTAACTATTTATATACATTCCTTCCTCCTTTTAAAAAGGCTTTCTGGTAGTGAGAAAAATGCAAAGAAAGGAGAGGTTTTGTTCTCCAATATTCAAGAAGGTCAGATGCCAGCATGTCAGGGAGGGCAGAATATGCAGCCCTGGAGAAATTCTAGAGGACAATTTCTCCTGTCCTCATATAGGAAAATAGGCAGCTGGTGAGCCCTCAGCCTCTGAGAGGAGAATTGAGTCCATTAAAAATTTCTAGCATTTATATGATTCCTTTCATTTCTTTCATCCTCAAAGTGCTTTGCAAACATTAAACTAATTAATTAAGTGAAAGCAATTTGTGGATTAAGGCATACTTATAAACAACTGTCTGTCATTGGCAAGAAATACTTGTCCTTGTTTGTTTATCATTTCATTGCTAGGCTTATGGGCAGCTTTTTAATTTTAATAGCATTATCTAAGACATCAATGCCATGGGAATGAAAATGGCTTATGGTAAAGTCACCCTTTCACAGTACTATAAAATGATCCCAATCCACCCAACATCTCCCTTCCACACAACTTAATTCATTTGGTAGGAGCAATTGGGAAGGTTTAGCTCAAGAAACCAGAGAGTACTTTAAAAAAACAAAAATCCTCTTAACCTTATCTCTTTTATTCTCAGTATTTTATGGGATAAACAATACACTTAGATTCTATAGGCAGACTATTCATTTTACTAATATACTTAAAAGAAATCTAAACCTCAAACCTCTGTTTATAAAATGTTAAGTAAGTTAATAAGACATATGAAGTGTTTCATAGAGTAACTTCACATGAATATATAAAACTTTTAAGAGCTTAAATGTCTCCTTGAAAAATGAAAAGATCACATCTGAAAGGTAATCCTAATTTATCAACTTTTCAAGATTAAAATATGTATATCATTGCCCAATCAGAAACGGATAGGGAAAACATTTAAAAAGGCTGGGAATAAATAGGTATGTTTTTAAGTTACCCTCTGAAAAAAAATCCCTTCCAGAGAACAAGCACTTTACCAATAAATTTAGAAAGATTTATAATTTTTTTTCCCAAGCAGCAGGTGAAATGCTCATGTGATCAAAGTAACTGCCATAGCAATTTGTACTGAATAAGAGACTAAAATTCCTCACAGAAAAGCCACGAGCTGATTTTGGAGAAAACCTGCATGAGTAGCTAATTAATAGCAGAAATATCTTAAGACATAAGTACCTGGTTTTTGAAACGTGTAACTATGGTTAAAATCTAATGAATTCTAATGAATACTGAAAAGACGGTTAGTCTTAACATTTTGAATTGTGGAAGAATCAATACAATAAAACTTCACTGCAGAAATCATTTAGCAATACATTTGATTATACTGGGAGTCAAAAAAATCATTTTAATGAAGGGATTACAGATATCTGAAACAATTTTCTATCTAAAAGAGCTCAAGTGTCCAATTTCCTCATTATACAAATAAAGAAACAAGTCTGAAAGTTTAGGTAGTAGCAAAGTCAGATAGAAACTTTGTGATAGAAATTAGAATACAATTATGCCAGGTGATCTGTCCACACTACTAGCCTGCTCTATATCTATTGTGAGATACCTATAATACAGGCACTGTTCCAGCATAGTTTTCTATGATGATACAGAAGTATTTGAATGCTAGGAGATGCTATTTGGCATCCTCTGCTTCACTTGTGAAAAAAGGGATTGTTTGTCGGCATGGAATTTGATTTGTTAGTTTCCAAAAGGTACTGATATTTTATTAGTGCTAAAAAGTTTTTTGGCCATGACTTGGTTAGCCTTGGCAGAATATATTTCTGCCCCCAATGAAGGGGGAGTTCTTAACCTGTTGTGTAACATTCACTTTTTAGCAGTCTATTGAAAGCTGTGGACTCTCAAATGTCTACCAAAATAATATCTTTAAATGCTTAAAATAAATTTTATATGATTACAAAGGAACAAATTTATGTCAAAATACAATTAACAACATGTTATACATGGACATTTGTGTTATAGTAGTATATGTGTGATTTTTAATATGTTATAGTACAGGTATAAAAATTATATTAATATTAATTTTTAAGTACTAGTGGATGCAAACCATATATTTGTTGTAAACAACATATTCACAATAAACTAATAAATAAAAAATATCTATGACTTATATTCATAACAAAATTATAGGTATTGCTGTCTATTGTGATTTGCCTACATTCAAAATCAAAGGAAATGATAAATTTTAATTAGAGATTGCTAAAAAGAAAGATGAATTTTTTTCCCATTCAAAATCATGAATCCCAAAATGATGTACAGATTCAATGCAATCACCATCAAAATACTAACATCATATTTCACAGATCTATAAAAAATAATTCCACACTTCATTTGGAACCAGAGAAGAGTCCAAATAGCCAAAGAAATCTTAAGCAAAAATAATAAATCTGGAGACATCATATTATCAGACTTCAAATTATACTATTAATACAAGGCTACAGTAACCAAAACAGCATGGTATTGGCACAAAAATAGAGACACAGGCCAATGGAACAGAACAGAGAACCCACATAAAACCATCCACATACAGCCAACTGATCATTGACAAAGAAGACAACAATATACAATGGGGAAAAGAAGCCCTATTTAATAAATGGTGCTGCTGGGAGAATTGGACAGCCACATGCAGAAGAATGAAATGGCATCCATATCTCTTACCACTCACAAAAATCAATTCAAGATGGATAAAAGACTTAAATGTAAGGCATGAAACCATAAGAATCCTAGAAGAAAATGTTGGAAAACCTCTTCCAGATATCAGCCTAGGCAATGAAGTTATGAAGAAGACCCCAATGGCAATCACAGCAACAACAAAAATAAACAAATGGGATTTGATTAAATTAAAAAGCTTCTGCACAGCAACAGGGAAAATAGACAACCTATAGAATGGAAGAAAATATTCACAAGCTACACTTCTGATAAAGGGATAACAACCTACAAAAGAGTGATAATCTACAAAGAGCTCAAACAAATCAGCAAGAAAAACATCAAACAACCCCATTAAAAAATGGTAAAATACATCAACAGAAGCTTTTCAAAAGAAGATAGACAAATGGCCAATAAACATATGAAAAAATGCTCAACATCACTAATCATCAGCAAAATGCAAATTAAAATCACAATGAGATATCACCTTACCCCAGTCAGAATTACTATAGATGCTGTCATGGATGCAGACAGAAATAAATGCTTATACACTGATGGTGGGACTGCAAATTAGCACAACCTCTACAGGAAACAGTGTGGACATCCTCAAAGAACTAAATGTAGACCTACCATCCAGCACTCCCACTACTGGGTATTTATCCAAAGGAAAAGAAGTCATTTTATCAAAAAGACATGTACACGCTGGAATGTTTATTATAGCACAATTCACAATTGCAAAGATGTGGAATCAACCCAAGTGTCCATCAATTCATGAGTGGATTAACAAATGTGATATGTGCATACTATGGAATACTACTCAGCCACAAAGAAGGATGAATTAAGGCCTTTTGCAACAATTTGGATGGAACTGAAGACCATTATCTTAAGTGAAATATCTAAAGAATGGAAATCGCAAACAACACATATACTCACTATTAAATTGGAACTAACCAATGAGAATACACATGCACAGAGGGAAGTAAAACTCAGTGGAAATCAAGCAGGGGGGAGTAGGGAGGAGGATATGTGTGAAAGTCTACCTATGGGTACAATGAATGCACTCTGAGTGAAGGGCACACTTATAACCCTGACTTAAACATAAGTTATGCATGTAACCAAAAACATTTGTACTCCCATAATATTTTGAAATAAAAAAACAAGGACAAAATCATGAATCCCCTAAATTCTAACCTCACAGATCTCAAAAGTTGTCACAGTTTCAAAACCTCTATTTCTGTTGGTTTATATTTTACGTAATCCCATTTGTTACATTTTAATCTCTTCTCTTCAGGATCTACTGTTTCCCCTTGTGAGCCAAGACCACTCTGAAAATTTCAGAACTGAACATGTTCATTCTCTAGTTTAGTTCCTGTGCCATCACTGAAGGTAACATCTCTGAACAACTGATTTTGTTTCACAACATTGCAGAAATTTTCTGCCAGCCTCGTTAATATCTCAAGTTGCTGGAGACACTTTTCTGCCTTTATAGAAATAGTAGCACTGCCAACTAAAGCTCTTTTGAAATACAACAGCATGATAATGACAGCAGCCACTTACAGTGCTAAGCTATAACGAGTTACAATGGTAAATCAGAGCTGTATGAATATCTTAAGCTCAATACAAATCTTTACATGTGGGCCTGTTAGGATCTATGTTTCCCAACCCTGACAGAAAAGACTAATGCAACTACAATGCCAGCCTCTGTGACAGGCAATTGGATCCCAAGTCATCACACACTCATTTCAGGGAATACAGATTGTTAGACTGTTATTATCAGATTTGAATTTAAAGAATGAACCCCAACCACCAATAGCTTCCGTATTCCTGTGTTTGTTATCTTCAATATGGATTTTTATGATGTTTTAACTATTGTTGTTTATTATTGTTTTCTCATTTTAATTGTGTATTTGATTCCCCCAGCACCTTGATCAGGAGAGGGTAGTAAAATAAAATTATCTTGACACACAAAAGCTGCAAGTGGTATTTAAATTTGTTTTTTCATGTCTCTACATGAAATCATAGAGGTATTTAATTTATTTTCTTCTCTTTTGCTCACTTTCTTTTTCCCTTATGACACTCAATCCAGAAAACATCTACAATTAACTTATGTTTTTCAAGAAACTTGTGCCTCTCTACCTAAAACATATTTTTAAGGTAACATAATTTGCAGTGATCTTTGAATATGCATGAAAGATTTTGGTCAAATTTATTTCTTAACAATTTTCTGTCTTCTCTAGAGACAAAAATCTCTTTTGGAAAATAGACATTATATAATTATATTAACAATGCCATTTTTAAATACTTTACAAATGAGAATGTATCCATATATACAGCAGGTAGTCTCAACAGTAACCATGGAAACAACTAGAATCCAGCAATACTTTCAAAATTTCCATTGCCTACTCTGTGCTAAGGGCTGTGAATACACGGATAAAAGCAGCAACTTTCACCCAAGAGTCATATTCTAACTTAGGTACCTAAAATGGTAGAAAGACCTTGTGTCTACCATATGTAAGGGTACTGCATGCATTATTAATATTAATGATACTTTCTCAGCTGTCCTGGAAATGCCATTATATTCCTCCACTTTACAAATGAGTCAAATAGGCTCCAGAGTGGTTAAATATCTTGTCTAACATAATAGAGATAGTAAATGGTGGAGTTAAAATTTGAACTCACAATGCTTAGATTTAGAAGCCATTTGATAAAATCCCTTCTAGAGTATTATATTTTGTAGTTCGGTGTGACAAATTTCATAAACCTTGACTTGAACTAAGACATCCTCCTCACTGTTTTGGGGGGAGGCATATTGTCTAAGGAAAGCTCCATTCTAGATAAAAAAATATTATACTTATAAGAGGTATTTTATTTGTATCTTTTAACACAACTGTCCTCATCAATTTCTTAAGAGCTATATTTTGTTCTATAAAAATAATAATATAAATTATAATACAGCACGGGAAGAGATAAATTTAAATAAACAAAATGGGCATTCCATTTAAAGACCTCTGTAGCTGTTGCCTTAGTGAGACACTTCTGTGGACATAACAGAGGCATCACTATCTAAAACTGATAATTTTGTTGAATTGTTAATTATTTTTTCCCTCTAAAGAAAATTTATTACAAATAAAAAGAGTTATTAATATTAAAAAGATTCATAGGCAGCTAGATAGCCTTTTTGAACAAGTGAGGTAAATTGTTCTAGGGATGAGAGAGAAAGAACTCCTCAAAAGACACCAGTACAGATGGATAAATAGGAGGTAGATTAAGAAAAATAGGGGAGAATTTGAAATGGTCATTTCAATCTTATGCTAAGAATTGACTCACCTCAGTATTAAAGAGAACAGAGACTGAATTCCATTGGTCAAGGAAAAGGTAAAAAGAGCACCGTGATTTGAGAGTAGCATGCCTGTTTACTACGCACAATAGAGAGCATTGGATATAGCCATTTTTTTTTATTTCAGCATATTATGGGGAACAAAAGTTTAGGTTACATATATTGCCCTGGCTCCCCAAGCCCCCAAGTCAGAGCTTCAAGAGTGTCCATTCCCCAGACATTGCACATGGCACTCATTATGTAGGTCTACACCCATCCCCCCCCCATCTGCTCGACACCCAATTAGTTTATTCCCAAATGTGCTCTTAGGTGATGATCAATGAAACCAATTTGATGGTGAGTACATGTGGTGCTTATTTTTCCATTCTTGGGATACTTCACTTAGTAGAATGGGTTCCAATTCTGTCCAGGAGAGCATAAGAGATTCTATATCACCATTATTTTGTATAGCTAAGTAATACTCCATGGTATACATATACCACATTTTATTAATCCACTCATGTATTGATGGGCACTTGGGTTGTTTCCACATCTTTGCAATTGTGAATTGTGCTGCTATAAACATTCAGGTGCAGGTGTCTTTTTTATAGAATGACTTATGTTCTTTGGGGTAGATGCCCAATAATGGGATTGCTGGATCAAATGGTAGGTCTACTTGAATCTGCTTAAGGTATCTCCATATTGCTTTCTACAGAGGTTGCACTAGTTTGCAGTCCCACCAGCAGTATATGAGTGTTCCTGTCTCTGAGCATCCATGCCAACATTTATTGCTATGGGACTTTTTGATAAAGGCCATTCTCACTGGAGTTAAGTGATATCTCATTGTGGTTTTGATTTGCATTTCTCTGATGATTAGAGATGCTGAGCACTTTTTCATATGTTTGTTGGCCATTTTTATATCTTCTTTTGAAAAATTTCTATTCACGTCCTTTGGCCATTTTTTGATAGGGTTGTTTGATTTTTTCTTGCTGATTTTCCTGAGTTCTAAATAGATTCTAGTTATCAGCCATTTATTGGATGTGTAGCATGCAAAAATTTTTTCCCATTCTGTAGGTTGTCTGTTTGCTCTCGTGACTGTTTCTTTGGCTGTGCAGAAGCTTTTTAATTTAATCAGGTCTCATTTATTTATTTTTGTTGTTGCTGTGATTGCCTTTGGGGTCTTGTTCATAAATTCTTTGCCTAGGCCAATGTCTATAAGAGTCTTTCCCACATTTTCTTCTAGAATTCTAATAGTTTCACACCTAAGGTTAAGTCTGTTATCCATCATGATTTGATTTTTGTGAGAGGTGAAAGGTGTGGGTCCTGTTGCAGCCTCATACATATGCCTATCCAGTTTTCCCAACACCAGTTATTGAATAAGGATTCTTTTCCCCAGAGTATGTTAGCAAACTATGTATTTTAGATACAGACTATTTCCTCTTAGTTAGTTAAAGGGGTAACCTTCAAATTCACTGACAGACCTTATATTCTGTGGAAAAATTGCTATGAAATGAACCTAAAAAGAAAGACAGGTTAAGGCCAATAAAAGTGATATTATAAATCATTTATGCTAACATTAGGAATTAGTTAAAAATGAATACATTTTCCACTCCTTGGCCTGTTTTCTTCGTATTTAAGGAGGGGGTATGGGAAGCTCAGGACAGCATAAATGAAACAGAATCCTGGTGTGTGTGTGTGTGTGTGTGTGTGTGTGTGTGTGTGTGTGTGGGCGCGTGCGCATGTGTGTCTCAAAAAGAAAAGAATGGAGCAAAACAAACACCAAAGGTGGTGGGATTGACATTAGGTTCCTCCTAATGGGACATTTTTCCTGAGTTGGTCTTTCTTCAAGGGAAGATACCATGTTTCAGTAATTAAATGAATCTCTAATAATTAGCAAAATAACCTGGTACTTGGTAAATACTAAGAAAATGCCAAATGCATATAAGAACAACAAGAAGGATTAGAGAAAGGAAAGGAAAAAGGAAGGAAAGGAAAGTTCACTGAGGTCTTATTTGTTGAACAATATTTACAGAGCACTTTGTGCAGTTCTTCAAGGTGGAATCCACCATTTTGAAAATATTCTACTAAAGTTGAATGACAATAAATGATGATAGATATGAACCTGAATAACTCTCTTCTTTACCTTCTTTCAGACTGTGTTAAACTAGAGATTAGTGACAGACGCCTTTGGAATAAACCCCTTTTAAGTTCATGTTTCTTAGAAGACACAGTAAAGCTATTTATAAGGGGCAAAAGCAGAGGAAATAGAATTGATCTATTCAAGTGGGACAGACTTGCTCTATCCCTAGCTGCAGAGATGGTCTCCCGAAGGTCAAGGCTTCCATAGACTTCAAAGTTTAGGGAGTTAGGTCCACATGTGAATTAGGAATCCTGCGTACTTCCTCACATAGCACTATGTACGTCCATTGACATCAAAATGTATTTATCCTTCTGTCTCAGTTCTGTAAGTCTTCACAAAAGAAGAGTCCACTCAATATCTAATCCCATTGTCTACCAACCACACTGAAAGACAATGAGAACTCACTAAAATTTCATTGAAATAATAGTGTAAATGTAATTCAGCTTGAAATTATATAGTCTCTTGAATTTGCTTGTTGTCTTTTATTTTAGTTTTATTTTTATTTATGCCAGTCTTGTAGCAAAAGGTATATTTCCAGCTTTGTCAAACCTGAAATGCTATCTAACTTTTTCTTATTTTTTCCTATCCCATTTTTGTGCCATGTCTCTGAACACAATGGCTCATATTGTTGAGTCCTGTCTATGTGCAGAATTAGACTGGTATTTATAAGCATATAAAGTGAATTATAATAATAGTAATAAAAACAATAAACTGTACGTAACATCAATAATCAGAACTAAATCTTTTTGACAGAAAATACTGACTGTTATTTAGTTAGAGACAAGTTGCAAACTATTTTGTTTTGCTTCTGTGAAAAATTATGTTACATATAAATTGCCCTTCATTTATATGACCATGCCCAATGTATAAACCAATGTAATTCAAAAGAGTTCACCTTGATATCAAGAATATGAAAAATTTTGAAGAGCCTGGCAAAGAGAGAACACCTACAAGCTTTCCTGTCAATAATTTTCCTCTTTATACCACTTGAAAAAATACCTACCAAATATGAAACACATCTCTGTCAAATTAAAACACTTTAATTTTGTTTCCAAAGATACCAATGTAGGTAAAAGTATTACTTAAGGTGATCTATTTGCTGATTCCATGCAAATCCAAATTGCAAAAACATGCTTATATTATCATTATTATATTATTTCACATGCAATCATGTATAGCACTTCTAATTTTGCTACTTACTTGTATCTTTTAGATTGCATTAGGAAACAGGATTTATTAAACAAGCAGGTTGAATTGTTCACAAAGCATTATTAATTTTGCGTGTAATGCCACTCCACAGGGTACTTGCAAGAGATAATAAGAGCTCCCTCTGCTGCCAGGAAATAAATTTTGCCTTAATTTTTATTTAAATTTCCCACTCAACTTCTCTGGTGTTTACTCCATAATTTATATTTCTTGTAATCACTAACTGCTTCTGTTATCTTTAAAATTGTTTTTATATTATATTGTTTTCTTTTTAAGGCAAAGTAGATCAATTAAATACAATATTTAACATTTTAAGCAACCCAAAACTTAATTAGTAATTGCAAACAGTTCTTTGTTATGAAACAAAGACACCAATGTACACAGAATTGTATTAATCTCAGGAATGTTATAATTACCTAAAATTCCACATAAGTTAATATTTCAGCACATGCCTTCAGAGAATCTAATATATGAACTTTCCATAAATGGAGTTCGTAACCTGAAGCTGATTATAAAAACCTCTGCACATTGATAGTATGCAAAAATTAGTAATTTACCTATACTTACAGAAATTTTAAAAGATGTCTTTCTAAAATTCTGCAGAGTCTGAAATGGGTCTCAATGGATCCTGTAGCATGATTGAATTTCTGGAGATACCTCTGTTCTTAATAATTTGATTCCAAAACATATATACCCAATAAAGAGGGGCACAAAAGTGATTTTGCAGTGAAGGTGCTAGTGGCCAACTGAGATTATTCACTAGTATTTTCAGTTCTTGAAATCTAAATTCTGCTTCAACTAAATTATAAATCACTTCATGTCATGGATCTTTGAATTCATAAGAATAGATAAAATCCTACTCAAGTTCTCCAGATCTGAATTTTATTATATGTTGAAATTTCATTGACAATTCTATGAACATTATCAATAAAAATTCATAATACTGATAATTTCAGTTATAATCCAGGAGTAACCCAGAAGACAAAAATGGTATTGAGTGAAATGTAAACAATGATTCCAGAAAGCATCAGGAATCAACACTTGCCTTGCTAGACATGGGAAGCTACCTATAGTTCTCTGTCTTCACAATCATTTGGACGTGTCTTAGGAGACAGCCACATTTTTTTCTAAACAAGTATGGTAGCAATAGCATGTGCACATTATATAAGATTTACCTTTAGGTTACTTATATTCTTCTACATTTTGCTGTGTTAACAAAGGTATTAGAAAGTACAGATTTGTTCAATATTAGGTTGTGTATGTAGCGCTCAAACTAATAGATCCAGATTTAACTTGTCCTTAGAGTAAATCGAATTTGGTAATCATGAATAGTAAATGATTGGCAAAGGAATACAACTGAGCACTGAGCCAAGACCTCAGAAAACAAAAACTCAGTGCAAGTTTCAAGTAGAACACAGGAGCTATGTGAGTGGAGCATAGCAGAGTAAAAGCAGTCAAGAATAATCTCAAGGAAAAAGGTTAACTTGATATTTTCCATACAATAAGTAAAACCAGGACTCAATTGTTGAAGGTTGTCTTTGGCTGTGATTTTTATAGTGAGCAACAGTAGGAAGTTTGAAGGAGGTATATAAAGGTGCAAAGGACAAACAGGGATGGTTGAGTTAGATTGATGCTGAAATTTGTAGATGGTAGAGGCTGAGAAAAAACAGTGTGAGTCTATGATTTCAAATCTGAGGACACAGAGTAAAAAAAATCATAATATACAGAAATACATATTTTCATGAAGAGATGATATATATTTACTTTTTGTGTAATAAAATGACAGATTATTCTCAGCACTAATATAACTGCATTTCAGGGAACTAATTAAACTTTTGGAATCTGTTAGAAATGAGTAAGGCAAGTGCTATTACAATGTGTGGGGAATCACAAGTAAATTATACTTTAAAAGGTCCTATTTCTTTTGTAAAATTGAAACAAAATAAATGCTGGGGTTTGAATGTAGGTGGAGAGGGAATGTGTCCAAGATTCACCCCAATTTTTTGCAGAGAAAGAAAATGGTCTTATATTTTATAGTTAGTGGAAAAGATTGCCAGTGTTAAGACAGCTTTCACTTTTGACTTTCTGTCCTTTTTGCAGTCTTAAAACATCTGTCATTGACACATTTGGAACAACCGGACTTTTGTTCCCTTCCTTTCTCTTTTTTACCATTTCACTAAATCCTGTTTTATGTCTCTCTGCCTTTATTTAAGGAGAAGCAAGTTTATTTTCTAAGATATAGCCTTCGCTTCATCAACAACACACTTATTGAAAATCTTTGATGTATCTATTTTTATGCATGGCATATGAGGGACTTGCAGAGATTAGTGTTTACATATAGAACAAGTCATTAGGGAATCATTAAATTGTGAATTATTGTATGACTATAATCATAAAGAAGAAGACAGCGATGGAAGAGATTATTCGTGAATTAACATAATCAAAGAAATCAGTGCTGAAACCTAAGAACTTGGAATACGTGGTTTGCAGACATGAGACACATTTGTTGTTGAGAAAAGCAGAAAGGATATTAAAAAGTATCAAACAAACCCAGGGAAAAATGAAAGATGTTTCCCAAGAGTAAAGAAAAATGCTCTTAAATTTAGAAGGATTTATTCCAGAATGGAGCAAGAATATAGGAGTATGAGAAAGTGATTTGCCCTGAAACTTTATGTCTGAGTGCCTATTCCGTTGCTGTTCCACACCATTTACCTTTTCTCTTTGTTTTCTAAACATGAGCTCCTCAACGTCAACATTCAAGATTAATCTGAGACAAAGTTTGGAGGTAGGTAAGTACATGTTATCTCTAACTTTCCTTTCAGGAAAAGTCTCTGCAGAATAGGAGGCAATACTAAATTGATGTACTAGCACATCTAGAGGCCATTCCTCAAGGGTCACCAAAGAATGTTTGCAGAAAGTTAAGTGAGAGACGATGAGATGATTGTCATCTGAGGGGCACGTTTACTTGAGAGGCAGTGTAGTAAAACAGATAAGAATGCAAAGTCAGATTGCGTGGGCCAACTCTTGGTTACTCCATAACTAGTGTCACCTTGGCCAAATCTTTTAATTTCTTTATGCCTCCGTTTTCATTTCTGTGAAGTGAAGATGATAATAGTACTTTCCTTATGGAGTTGTTCTGAGGATGAATTGATGTAGTGTGCTTAGTATAAAGAACTTTGCAGCACTACCTAAATATTGCTGGCATTTGTATTGAAACTCAGTTTACCAAGTGATGTGAAAATATATCACCATAGTAATCTGGAAGTTATTTTCATTATTATTCTCATTTCACAGGTGAAACTGAGGCTTAACAATTTCTGGTAAATTTTCTAAGATCACAGAGTGTATAAAGGCTTAAAGGGATTACATCTAATTCTGAAACATTTGTTCTATCCTTCCTCTGTCAGTCTCTGAAATCTGGTATGAAAATCCAAACACAACCTTTTGTATTTAGGTCTGCACAAACCTAAAGAGCATATGAAAGAGGAAAGGCAAAGTAGTTTTTGTATTGCAACTTGATGCATAATTCTGGCTACATTCTTAGCTGATTTGAGGGATGATATCCTCTGTATTACTAATCCATAGTACAGTACAATATTTTCTTATCCCCTCCTTTCATTACTTTTATTGGTAACATGTAAACACATTGTACTGATAATATTGTTAGTTGCTTATAGATATTCTCCTAAAAATATTAGCTAGAAGCTAAATCTTCTTTATCTGTGTTGATCTACAATTCCCCTTCCTTTAGCATTGTAGTCACATTTAAACAACAATGCAGTGACATTTATAATTCAGAAAGCATGCAAGGTGAAATGAGTCTGATTGGAAAAAATGCATATGGAACCTCAGAGCAGGCATTCCATAGTGAACCTAAAAATACACATAACTCCATTCCAGATATTCTACGATAGTAGCAGAAAAGGCAATGTATTGCATTAACACGTAAGCATGAAAATGCCATAGCCTACTCATGGGAGACAGGTGTTAAATTATAAAGTGTGTATTGTTCATATGGTGTTTATGTCTTTCAAGTTTGTTTGACATTCCAGAAACAATGTGACTAGAACTCATGAATAAAACTGGAATCATTTTCTTTCCTTTTTTTAATGTATTTTTTTTGTCATTCTCACTTCTTCTGGAAAAATAAACAGAGGTAAATTCATCTATGTATTATACTAACACAATACAAATTAGCATAGGAAAATTAATTAACTAAGTGGAACACATTCTATAATACATTTGTACTTCCAAGTTATTCTTTTTCTGATTCCTGTGGTTTCAAGTGGCAGGAATTTGTTCAGTTATTTTGGAAATGAAGTGATCATATCATTAACAGTAATAAGAGAATGATAAAGGCCTACAGGGATCTTAAAAGAGCAAAGATAAATATATAAAATTTACCTACTTCAGGAACATCATAGATATTCTAACGTGATTAATTCATAATACAGCTCACTT
The DNA here is from genome assembly GCF_020740605.2 of Lemur catta. NCBI lineage: Eukaryota > Metazoa > Chordata > Mammalia > Primates > Lemuridae > Lemur > Lemur catta. Next base: position 239,089,674 of record NC_059128.1, read on the forward strand.
GACAGGATAGAAAGTAAAACGTGGGTTGATCTACTATTAAATATCTCCAGAGGAGACCATAGTTTTTTATACTGAATAGAAAAAGTATACTCGTACACACATAAACTGTGAGAAAAAAGCTCATTCTCAGTAAATAGCTCTTTCCTCTCTATTACAACATATTCCTGTTTTTCTTCTAATCCAGTTTTCATTATAAATTGAATGAGTGATGCCAGAAGTATGAGGTGAAGTATGTTACTTAGTTGATTCTTAGGATAGAAATGTACAAAAAGCTAATTTAGTTCTGTAGTGTGTTTTGAAGATGTGGAACATATATATTTCCCCATTGCATATCTCGAGATATTTTGAGAAATGCACTGTTAGGTGATTTCATCATTGTGCAGACATCATAGAGTGCACTTACACAAAGACGTTGTAGCCTACTAAACATCTAGGCTGCATGGTATAGTTTATTGCTTCTGGGCTAAGAACCTGTATAGCCTGTTACTGTACTGAATGCTGTAGGCAATTGTAACACAACAGTAAGCATTTGTGTATCAAAACATACAAAATGTGTAGTACAATACAGTATAAAAGATAAAAAAATGGTACACCTGAATAGGACACTTACCATGAATGAAGCTTGAAGGATTAGAAGTTGCCCTGGGTCAGTCAGGGAGTGACTGGTGAGTAAATATGAAGGCCTGGAACATTGCTGTACATTACTATAGACTTCATGAACAATGTACACTTAAACTATACTCGATTTATTAAAAAAATTATATTGAATAATAAATTAATCTTAACTTGCTGTAATGTTTTATTTATAAACTTTTAATTTGTTTAACTTTTTGAGTCTTGTAATAACAGTTTAAAACACAAACACATTGTACAGCTGTACAAAGATATTTTCATTTTTGTATCCTTATTCTATAAGGTTTTTTCCATTTAATTTTTTTTTTTACTTTTTAAGATTTTTTTCGCTAAAAGCTAAGACATAAACACACACATTAGCTTAGGTCAGAATCATCAATATCACAATTTTCCACCTCCACATTTTGTCCCACTGAAAGGTCGTCAAAAGCAATAACATGCATGGAGTTGTCATCTCCTATGGTAACAGTGTCTTCTGTAATACTTCCTGAAAGACCTGCCTGAGGCTGTTTTACAGTTTACTTTTTTTTTATAAGTAGAAGGAATACATGCTAAAATAACAATAATAAATGTAGAATAGTAAATTCATCAACCAGCAACATAGTGGTTATTATCATTATCAAGTATTATGTACTATACATAATTGTATGCACTATACATTTATGCACTGGCAGTGCAATAGGTTTGTTTACACCCCCACCATCACCACAAACATGTAAGTAATGCATTTCACTATGTTGTTTTTTTGTTTGTTTGTTTGTTTGTTTGTTTTTTTGAGACAGAGTCTCGCTGTGTTGCCCTGGCTAGAGTGAGTGGCATGGCGTCAGCCTAGCTCACAGCAACCTCAAATTCCTGGGCTCAAGTGATCCTCCTGCCTTAGCCTCCCCAGTAGCTGGGACTACAGGCATGCGCCACCATGCTCGGCTAATTTTTTTTCTATATATGTATTTTAGTTGGCCAGATAATTTCTTTCTATTTTTAGTAGAGACAGGGTCTCGCTTTTGCTGAGGCTGGTCTCGAACTCCTGACCTCGAGCAATCCACCCGCCTCGGCCTCCCAGAGTGCTAGGATTACAGGCGTGAGCCACCGCGCCCGGCCTCACTATGTTGTTAAGGTGACTATGATGCCACTAGGTGATAAGAATTTTTCAGCTCCATTATAATCTTATGGGACCACTGTCATATAAGCAGTTCATCACTGACTGAAACATCAGCATGAGGTACAGGACTGCATATACACATACACATATGCATATATAGTCACATATAAAATATATCTTATATCCACATATATTTGCATTCACATATACAACTCAATTATATTAATTTAAATGAATCTCTCCATCACCAATCGAAGTCATGGTGGTTTGGGACCATCCCTATCGTGTTACTAATAGATAATGTGACGATATTAACTTTAATATCAATGCCTAGTCTTTGAAGCAACATTTAAACTGTAGCAAAATCATTGGTGTGAGAGTCTAAACTTCTTTAAACTAGCAAGGTATCATTTAAGCATTTACCTCCTCCAAACAAATACTAAATCATCAAATAGATTAATTTACAAGTACTTAAAAGTATTTTTAAGCATCTTCTAATTACCTAGCACTTTATTGAGTACTTTAGGATTCATAAGAAATAAAAACAAAATAAAAAGTCCTTTTCTATAAGGAAATGAAAATTGTAACTGGGAGAGATAAGATACACTTGGAAACAAACAGCAAACATGATAATGCCATGTTTGTATAGAAATACAATGAATATATATATAAACATATATATGAAGTAGATATGTATAATTAATACTATTTAATAGACAACACATTGTCTTATACTATTGGGAATTAAAGTAAATTATAAAAAATAGTGAAGGAGAAAGAATTGTGCATGAACTGAAGAAAATGAATAAAAAAGACAAATGAGTCAAGTGAAAGATTTGACTTCTTTTAAGTATGAGAGACTTAAATTAATTTTAGGCCAAAAAAGAACAACTCAGTAGATCCCCAAAACACAGGCAACAAAAGTGAAAATAGGAAAATGGTATTACTTCAAGCTAAAAAGCTTCTGCTACACAGCCAAGGATAAAAACCTACATAGTGAAGAGACAACCTACAAAATGGGAGAAAATGTTTGCAAACCCATAATCTGATAAAGGTTTAATATCCAAAATCTATAAGAAACTCATACAACCCAATAGCAAGAAGAAAAATAGCCTAATTTAAAAATGGACAATTGACCTGACTAGAATCAAAAGAAGACATACAAATGGCCAAAAGGTATATGAAAAAAAATCAATATTACCAACCATCAAAGAAATGCAAATTATAACTACAGTGAGATATCACCTCACACCTGTTAGAATGGCTACTATAAAAAAGATGAAAGATAAGTGCTGACTAGAAAGAATGTCAGTAGCTGGAAGAAAAATACAGTGGACGCAGATTCTGAGCTGGGGCTAACATGCAAATTTCAGGTACATATTGAGACTTTCATTTTCAGAACATTACAAGCTGAGTCAACTTGGAACCTTTGCACTGCATACACATAGAAATTACATATGAATGAAATGATTGCTAAAATTCCAAATATGATTATGAGAAACAAAATTAAATCAAAAGCTCTCAGAAATCCAAAGCACACTAACAACTTGGGAAATAGAGTTATTGTGATGTGGGTGGTATGTTGATAAGGGAAGCACATTTATCCCAAAATGTGCCCTAGACTAAAATTTGGATGGTAATACACACAAAAAGATAGGATGCTAAGCAAAATGAAATTCAGAACATTATATGGAGTCCACACCTTGAAGGAATGCACACTCAAAGACTTACAGGGGGTATGTTCTTGAAGACAGAAAGAATACAACTTTTTGTGTTTGTGTGTGTTTGGTTTTGTTTTCTGTTTCTTGAATTACTTTTTTTTTCTTTTTCCACGTGACCCAAGTGACAAAAAGGCTTTCTCTAATAAGAAAACACACACACACACACACACACACTCTCACCCCAAGCACAGATTTTAGAAAACTCCTTTATTATTACATATATGTTCTGGAAACACACACCATTGAATTAATGTACAATTTTGGCATAACCTAATCGAAGCCTTTTTTTTTTCCCATAAATTAGGAGGCACAAGATTCCTATGAGAAAATATTCTCTTTGTAAAAATATTTCCATTCCAAGTAATTTCACTATAAAAATATAAAAAATCATAACAGTGCAGCAAAACAGAGGACAACAAACTCTAAGGAAATAAAATACTAGAACAATTTAAAAGAAACCATAATTATTTTAAAATCATTAAAGAGATTAACAAGAGAAAACAAAAAATATATCAGGATGCCATAGAAAGTATAAGCAAGAAGTGACAAAATATATAATTTCTGAAATAAAATGTATATTCATTGATGTTAAGAAATCAACTAAAGTGTTCACATATTAGACTTAGCCTGAAAAAATAATTCATTAGCTAGAAGGTGTGAGTGTATTAGGAAAGCACCCAAAATGAAGCTTGAACATTAAAAAAAATGGATCAAAATTTAACTGTTGGATTTTTCAAAGGGAGATAATTTTTATCAACCAGTGAAGAAAAACTTATGTGCGAGTTAAAGCAATCAGGTAGGGAACAGTGTGTTTCAACAGGAACTGCAGAAGATTTCTTTACATTGTGAAAAAAATAATTGACAACAGAAACATATATCCACCTAAAATATTCAGGATTAAGATGAAAACAGGCCAAAAAATTGAGAAACTTGAAACTCAAATCATTTGATGTAGAAAATTTTTACAATATGGCTTCAAAAGGGAAATTGGACTGGAAGTCAATAGATAAACAAATCAATTAGCAATTTGGTAAACACATTAAGCTATATTTTTCTGCAAAAATTAATGGTAATTATAATGATTTTACTGGAGAAGTTTTGGAAGAAGATACAACTAAAACAGTAGAAAATATTACAGGAAAGATGAAATAGAGGTCAGAGTTAAGTTATAAGATTTGTATGTTTTTTAGAAGGTAAGTGAATATATTTGTTACATTTGTATCATATTAACTCTGCTACATAGTTTAAAATTTATATATTTAAATGAGTTATTAAAAATAGAATGCATATATCCTAATAAACGGGTATGGGAAAACAGGAAAAATTTAATCAATATAATTAAAAAAAAAAGAACTTTTTCTTCAAAGCAGGAAAAAATAAATGTAAAATAAACTTTAATATCAAGATATGTTTTTCGGATCCTGGGGCCAGTGTAGTAGACTAGAAGTCAACCATACATGCTACTCTCAAGGAAAGGATCAAAATTTGCAAGTAGATGTCCATCTATGAATGTACCTTCTTAGAGAGAGCATTGTAAATCATCAACAAAGTGGCAGGAGACATTCAGAGTGAAGGAGAGGGAGATGGGGTGATCCACTTGGCAAAACTGTAAGGTGCCTGGAGGAGGCATTCACATGTGGGGAAGGATAGGAGGGAAGAACCCTGGGGCTCCATGCTCCTGCCATAGTCACTGTGACCTGACTTGTGTGGGGTCTCCACCACCACCACAGACTTCCAGACTGACCAGAGATCTACTTGGAGACTGTGCAGTGACATTGCACCAGAAAGTAGGCACAGCAGGGACCAGCTGGCTTCCATTTCTGGGTCATAGCAACTGATGCCATTCTGAACTCTCAAGCTCAAAAAGACAGAAAGATCACAAATAAACAACCTCACCTCTCAAGGACCTAGACAAAGAAGAATAAACCAAACCCAAAGCCAGCAAAAGAAAAGAAATAACAAAGCTCAGAGCAGAATCAAATGATATGAAAATAAAGAAACAAAAATACAAAGTATCAATGAAATTTTAAAAAGATTTTAACTAAATGATAATGAAAATATATAAAGATTTGTGAGATACAACTCAAGCATTGTTTAGAATTATTTTGCTTTAAGTAATATGAAGAAATTTTAAAAATTAGTGACATGATATTCCATCTTAAAAATTAGAAAATTAATGAATAAATAAGTAAATAAATTGCAGAATTAGCAAAATAAACATAAAAAAAATTTCAGAAAACTAACAAAACAAATAGCATGCTCTTTGAATACATCAACAAAATTGAGAAACCCCTATGTAAACTGATCAAGAATAAGAGAAAGAGATAAATAAATAAAAAGCAATACTAGGAATGAAAGAAGTGTCATCCTTATAGATCCTATAGACATTAAAGTGAAAAAAAATTCACATTTAAAGTAAGGGAAAAGCAAAAGAACTCCCAGACAATATGTGTTTTATTTTTTAAAAAAAGCTTAATTAGCTTAGAAATAAGCCCAAATATATACACTCTTCCTCTTTCTCTCACATGGAAATATAACAGAAATAAAAGAAAACAAAAGAAATCATGAACAACTTTATGCCAACAGATTCAACAACTTAGATGTAAAACAAATTTTTAAATAAATAAAATTTACTAAAATTGACAGAAGATTTTAGTAAATTTTATTTTTGGGAATGCAAACTAGTGCAACCCCTATGGAAAGCAATATGGAGATACCTTAAACAGATTCAAGTAGACCTACCATTTGATCCAGCAATCCCATTATTGGGCATATACCCAGAAGAACAAAAGTCATGCTTTAACAAAGACACCTGTACCCAAATGTTTATGGCAGCACAATTCACAATCACAAAGATGTGGAAACAACCCAAGTGCCCATCAATCCACGAATGGATTAGTAAACTGTGGTATATGTATACCATGGAGTACTACTCAGCTATAAGAAATAACGATGATACGACATCTCTTTGGTTCTCCTGGAGAGAGTTGGAACCCATTATATTAAGTGAAGTATCCAAAGAATGGAAAAACAAGCATCACATGTACTCACCAGAAAACTGGTTTCCCTGATCATCACCTAAATGTACATCAGGGAAGGATACCAATTGGATATCAGACTGGGATGGGGGGTGAGGGGAGGGGATGGGTGTATGCCTACATGACGAGTGCGTTGCACACCCTCTGGGGAATGGTCATGCTTGAAGGTGCAGACCCGGGGAGGTGGGGGGGGGAGGGGATGGAGGTATGACTACATGATGAGTGCCAGGCGCACTGTCTGAAGAATGAGAACGGACGCGCTTGGGACTCTGACTTGGGGGGATGGGCGGGACATGGACAATGTATATGACCTGAACTTATGTACCCCCATGATGAGCTGAAATAAAAAAATATAAATAAATAAAAAAATAAAATAAAATTGACAGAAGAGGAAAAAGAAAATATAAATGGCTGTATATCTATTAAGTTAAATGGATTGGACATCAAAATCATCACCAAAATACAAGCCAAAACAAAAGTAAGCCCACATAATTTCACTGGTGAAATGAATTAAACATTCAAAGAAGAAATATTATTACCATTACAAAAAATTTTCAGAAAATAAAGAAGGAAACAACACTGCACTCATTTTATGAGGCCAGCATTACACTGATGCCAAATCTAGGCAAAGATGCTATAAACCAAGAAAGTGACGAAATAATAGCTATTAAATATACATAAAAATCCTTAACAAAATATTAATAAATAAAATCAAGGAATATGTAGAAGAATTGTCTTTTTCTGAGTTCTCTGAGAAGCTGATGCCAAGGCAGGATTAAATATGGAAATATTTTCTTAGGAAAACGCCTATATGAGGAAAATAGGGAAATGGCCGCAGAAGACTAGAAGAATAGTAAGACAATGATACACATCCAAACCCAAGTGAAGGAGTGAGAGGAGAAGTTTGAGAGGAATCCCCCTAGAGTGCCGTGCAGTCAAGGGTAGATTTGGCAAAAGTTGTTGATGAATATTTTAGCCAATGTCATGTGACCAGAGTTTCTTGACTCCCAGGAAGAAGGCTGTCATAATATCCCCAATGTATTTAGTCATTGTCAAGGAGCAGCCTGTTGGAGACATGGCCTTGGTACCAATACTACAATGGATTTCAAAGTGCAATACCTGAGGTTTGTGATCATTTATGATCCATTCAGTTCGAAGTTCTCAAGGTGCCCTCTTTCTCATTGTGATCAAGTAGAGTTAATGACATGAACCCAAAACTGGTTTTTTTTTTGAATTTTATATATATATATTTTATTTCAGAATATTACTGGTGTATAAAGGCTTTGGTTACATAAATTGCCTTTGCACTGCCTGGGTCAGAGATACAAGCATGCCCATGCCCCAGACAGCACACACCACACCCCTTAGGTATGAATTTACCCATCCCTTTCTCCCCCCTCCCACCTGTCTGACACTCTGTGAATGTTACTTCCCATATGTGCACATTAGTGTTGATCAATTAGTACCAATTTAATGGTGAGTACATGTGGTGTTTGTTTTTCCATTCTTGTGACACTTCACTTAGAAGAATGGGCTCCAGCTCCATCCAGGATAATACAATAAGTAGTTCCCCATTTTTTATGGCTCAGTATTACTCCATGGTGCACATATACCACATTTTATTAATCCATGCATGTATTGATGAGCACTTGAATAGTTTTCAAATCTTTTGCAATTGTGAAATTGTGTTGCTATAAACATTCTAGTGCAGATATCTTTTTTATAAAATGCCTTTTTTTTCCTTTGGGTAAATACCCAGTAATAGGATTGCTGGATCAAATGGTAGTTCTACTTTTAGTTCTTTGAGGTATCTCCATACTACTTTCCATAGAGGTTGTCCTAGTTTGCAGTCCCATCAGCAGTGTATGAGTGTTCCTATATCTCTGCATCCACACCAACATTTGTTGTTTTGGGACTTTTTGATAAAAAGCATTCTCACTGGAATTAAGTGATATCTTATTGTGGTTTTGATTTGCATTTCCCTGATGATTAGAGATGTTGAGCATTTTTTCATGTTTCTTGGCCATTAGTCTATCTCCTTTTGAAAAGTTTCTGTTCATGTCCTTTGCTAACTTTTTAATGGAGTTTTAAAATAAGCAAACCAACTAATGTGATTCACCATAGTAACAAAATACTGTATTTAACATTTAGAAAGTGATCAATGCAAATTAACATATTAATGGAAAGAGAAAAAGCATTTAAAAACATTAACGCCCACTCATGATAAAAATTTTCAGCACACTAAGAAAAGAAAGCAACTTTTTCAATCAGATAAAGAATATGTAACAAAAACCTACTGCTAACATTGTACTTGTTAAATGTTAGCCAACAGACAAAATGTACTCCCTTTGGCTAACTGAGCTGATGAAAGTTAAAACAAAATCAGGGTGCCATGCACGGGTGAAGGAATTGTCAGGTATTCTGCTTTCAGAAAGATGCAAAAGTGTCACAGAATCTTCCTTTCTATAATCAAGTCAAACCAGTTCCTGCTGTTGGTGCCAAGATAGATTGCAGCTGGAAATTCCCAACTGACTACCAGCAGAGCACTTGGCACCAACCAACCACCTGGAGCCAGCCAGTTAAGAGGGACTAGTGAATTGGGGCTTAGAGGTCATCTAATCAAGACTCTATTCCTCATTCCCCTGACTCCTTTCTCCTGCTGTGCGGTTTTTCCCTTTATAATCTCTAACTCTCCAGCTCCCAACCCAGGACCTTTTCAGTTTGCACCAGAGGCTGTGTCTGTCTCCCCAATCAGCAGATTGCACACAGAAAGCAAAGCTCTCCAATTTTACTCTGCATATCTCATAGTCTTTTGTTAACATGGTGAAATATTGATTTTTTTCTTACTATGTTTGCAAATAAGACAAGAATTTCCACTCAAATCACGTATTTTTAATATTATACCCGAAGCCCCAGTCAAGGAATTTCAGTGTATATAGGGCAGGGGCGATATATAAAAAGCATGAAGCACTGAAAAGAAAAAGTAATGCTTTTCTACTTACAAATAGCATGTTTATTTAATGTAGAAAATCCTAAGACGCCTACAAACCAGAAAGAACTAATAAATGAATTATCCAGGTCATAAAGCAAGGTTCATATTGAAAATTGAATATATTTTTTATATACTAGCAGCAACATTAAAAAATGAAATTTTTGAAATTCTTTATACAATAACTCCAAAATACATAAATATAGAGAAATAAATTTAACAAGAGACATGCAAGTTTCCTAGACTAAAAATTCTGAAATATTTAGTGAAAATAAAGGAGAACTAATAGAGACATATTCCATGTTCATGAGTTGAAACACTCAAAATTGTGAAATTTGTATTATACTCAAATGATGTATATATTCAAATTAGCCCATTGAAAATTTCTGCAATTTTTTTAAAGAAATTGACAAATTGTTTATAAAGAATAATGGAAATTAAAAAGATCTAAAAGAGCCAAATAAATTTTTAAAAAGGAAAGAAAAGTAGAATTGGAGGATTTATTCTACTTGATTTTAAGATTTTTAAGACTCAAAGCTACTATAGAAGTTAGAAAGCTACTGTAATCAAGAGAGTACAGTATTACTAAAAGAATAGAAATATAGATTAATAAAACACAATAGTCTATAAATATATACATATAAATTGATTTTTGACAAAGATTCTAAGGCAGTTCAGTGGGAAAAGGAAATGGTTCTATGAGCAACTGAATATTCATATGAAAAACAAGTATACATTGAAACTTAGTTTGAAATAGATCATAGACCTATACATATAAGCTAAAACTTGACTACAGAAAATCAAACGTATAGAATTTGGTACCTGACTTTTGGAAATGTTTTTTGTTTTTAATCTCAAGCAAATCAAGTATTTATAATAATTAGTACCAAAGAGAGCTTCAGAAAATTGAGGGTCAGTATCAAGCAGATTATGTCCCTCTGTTCCTATTGGAATTAAGTGAAAAATTAAGAAGTCTAAAATTAGAAAAATATATACACACATACATACACATATAAAATGTTTGAATTTAAAATCAACTTATAAATGTTGAAAAACTTACAAATAAATGAAAACAAAAATTATACACATTAAATCTTGCTGTAGCTATCATGCTGCTTAAAGGATATTTAAAACATTAATCTTACATTAGAAAAGAAGAAAGACCAAGTCTTCATCCCTTAATTCCTCATGCATATAATTTAACAAGTTAGAAAGGGAAAAAAATATGTACCTCAAAAATATAGAGTAAAAAAATAAAAATAGAATATAATGAAATATTGAAGAATGCAATGCTGAAAATCAATAAAGTCAAGAGAAATACTGGTGTAATGGATAGAAATATGAAACTGAATACATTCCACTCCTCATACTACATAATGTAAAGAATCTTTTGTTCGTGCATTTGAGAATATTTGTAGAATAATTATTTTAGCAGCATTTTTAATACTAGAAAAAATATCTTCATCTATAGGCAATAGAATGCATAAGTAAAATGTACTATATTCTTTCCAGGGGGCAATAATTCCTGTTCAGCAATAAAAAGATCCAAGAATTGTTACACGTCAAGAAGGATGAGTCTCACTGTTAAGGTTAAATAAAAAAAAAAAGAATAGTCACGAAAAAGATGTATATACAATATTAACAATTTTACATAAAATCAAAAAAGTACAAAACCAAATATGTTTGTAAATACATCCATATATAATAAACAATAAAAAAAGCAATGGAATGATGAAAATTAAATTAAATTAAATTCAGGGTTACCAGAGGAAAAAGAAACACAATATTTTACAAGAGAGAAAGTGCATACAACACATACAGTCTTTTCTCCTTTTAAATTATTCTTTAAACAGTGGTTATAATACGTTTCATAAAACTCAATAAAACTATTTATTGTAAGGTATTAGATTGTACTAGAATAGCAGTATTTTTTCACTATTAAATATCTGTTTTATGTAGTTTCTAATTATATAAAAATTACATGCTGATTGTGAAATAATTGTAACTATGTGAAAGTATAAAGGAATAAAGTCAAACTGAAATCCTAACACCTTGACAAAATATCCATAAGCATTTCAAGGATGCACTTCAATGCCTCTCTTCAGGCACAGGCACATGTTCCTCTTTACAATGAGATAATCCTTTCAATTACGCTTTGCCCGGTGGACACTTGTTGAGGGCCCAGGCACTTGAAAATGCAGCCTCAGTTCCTGCTGTCTCTTTCCCTTTACATGTCCCTGGGAAAGTCTTTTGGTTCTAACATCTGTAACATTGAATAAATACGTATTTAATGCATATCTGTTTGGAAACATCCACAAGTCTTCTGTTTAAAGGAACAAAAACAGATTTACATATTGGCCTGAAGATTGAAACATGGACTCTGAAAACAGAAGCTGCAGGAAATTCTAACATTAGGGACATTCCATAGAAAATGCCCTGCCTCCGGGTACATAAACTGAAATTCATGAACTATCAACAGGAGCTTTTCTTCATTGCCCTATGGGAGGAAGATGAAAGGAAAGTAATGGAAGGATAATGAGCAAAACAGAGCTTCAAGAGTAGAAAAAGAAATACACTATGTTTTTCCCCGTCTGCTCAATAAAGGAATTGTGTGTGTGTTTGTGTGTGTATTAAGAGTATGATCATTCTAATTTTTCTTCCTTAAAATGAAAAAAAATATAAAACAGTTTAAAATCTAAAATTTTAGAAATGTAATTTTAAAATGTAAAATATAAAAATGTATTTTTATATAATTAGAAACTATATTATGATGGCAATAGTAATAACATTTGCATTTGTGGACTGCTTTATAGAGTTTAAGTTATTTAATTTATGCTTTCTAATTTAATCCACACATGAGCCATCTGAGGTGGCAGAGGATATATTATTCATTCAAAGAATTAAAGGATCTGAGGAAAAAAGAAGTTTGGGTTTTTGTGTGTGTGTGTGTGTGTGTGTGTGTGTGTATGTGTGTGACTTATTCAGGGTCACAAGGCTGCTATATTTCAGAAATAAAACTATTACATCAAGTCGGTTGATAATGTAGTTTATGGTTCTTTCATGTTGGGGAACATAAATATTTTCTTTAAATCAAATCTGCAAGGAAAGCAACATGTTACATTATAAAATACATTTAAATATAGGTCCATTTCAAATTTTACTGACGTATTTAAAATTTTAGGTTACAAAATGAATTAAATAGGTGTTGCATTTTAAATATTTTGCAAACAGATTATATAAACATAGTATGTTTTGCAAACAGGCTTTTGAGTGATGAGAACTTTAGAGATGTAAATCTAATTCCATTTAAAATGAGAAAATTTTAGAGAGTGCAAGATATTCAAGGTCATGTAGATTTCCTAGGATACAGTTTAACCAATATGCAAGGCAATATAGACTATAAAATGAAATACGTGTTTGTGCATTTATATGATAAGTTAGATAACACCTGAGTTGATGAGTTATATAAAAAAGCTTGATGATTTATTTCCTCAGTAATTATTTTAATTGTTGAACTACATAATTGTGGTACTTTTTCTAGCTTCATTGAGATATAATCAACAAATAAAATTATATATATTTATAAGGTACAGTGTGATGTTGCATTGTGAAATGATTACCACAATCTAGCTAAATAACGTATCCATCACCTCACAGTAACTTTTTGTGTATATGGTGGGAACATTTAAAAATGTACTCTCAACAATTTTCAAGTATATGATATATTATTATTAACTCTAGTCACCATACTGTACAGTAGAGCCCCAGAATTTAGTCATTCTATCTTCCTGAAACTTCGTACCTTTTGACCAACATCTCTCTCCCCTTTACCCATCCCCACCCTTCAGCCCCTGGCAACCCACCATTCTAATCTGTGCTTGTATGAGTCTGACATTTTCAGATTCAACATATAAGTGAGATCATGCATTTGTCTTTCTGTACCTGACTTATTTCAATAAGCATAATGTCCTCCAGGTTTATTCATGTTTTCACAAATACGATTTACTTCTTTTTTAAGGCCGAATAATATTGTATTATACATCACATATTCTTTATCCACTCATCTATAGATGGACACTTAGGTTGATCCATATCTTGGCTGTTGTGACTCACGCTACAATGAACGTGGGGACTTTTTAATACAAACTGTTTTTGTTAAAGCCTAACATATATATGAAATGTGCTCATCAGATAAGTGTAAGACTTTGTTACTTTTCCCAAATAGACCACCTCAGGTAATATAACCACAGTTAGGATAAAAATCAGATCATTAGTAGAATCCCAAATATCCCCTCCTGCTCCTTTGAAGTCACTAAGTACCCCCTATTCTGAATTCTAACAATATTGATGAGCTTTACCTCTTTTTGAATTTTATGAATATATATAAAATGTATAATTAGCGCTTTTTGACTCTGAATTTTTTGCTTAATATTCTGTTTATGAGATTAATTCATGTAGTTGCATGAAGTTACATGTTGTTGGAGAACAGTTATTTAAATCCATTTTACTATTGATAAATGTTTGGTTTTTTTCTAAATCTTGGCAATTACCAGTAGTGCTGATACAAAAAATATTTATACATGGCTTTTGATGAACACAGGTACACATTTCTGTTGGGTCTATACCTAGAAAAAAAACGGCTTGATCATTGTTTGGTCTCGCTTTGGTTTACCTTTAATGGATACTGACAAATCTACCATACTATTTGACAAGATCTGTTGATCCAAATCCTTGAAAATGTGATATTTGGTATTGCATTGAACCAATCAATTCTGACTGAAACATGGGAGAAGGAGCACATAATATTAACATTATACTTTATACTTCATGAGAAAATAATATATGCTATAAATATTATTAGTCAGATGGCTATTTTAATATAAGCTGAAAAGGATAATTAGTCATTTTGCATGTCTCTGTTTTAAGGTGTTACAGAACATTTTAATTAAGTTGACATTAGGTCATCATATTTGTAAATTGTGACAGTAGCCATTTAGTTTATTTTTGTAGTCAGAGAAATACTAGTATTTGTGTTTCTGATTGATAGTGTGGTGGGGTAGTATATACTCCTGGCAGTCATTTAAGGCTACAGGCTTACATAGGCTTTTATATCTTTAGTACGTGAATCCCAATTTGCCATTGGCATTGACATAAACCTGAATATCAAGGAAGAGAGAGAATAAAGAAAGCTGCAATATTCTTAACCACATTGGACCAAAAATTATACCCATCACTTCTACTCCCACATTATTGGTGACAACTATGGCCCCACATAATTCCAATGGTCAGTGCTGAGGATGGAGAAGGCTGGAAGTATTCTTGACTACAGCAGGTTCCCAGAAATAACTGCAGTCCATAAAAGGAAGCATATCTTTTTGATTACAACTAGGCATCTGTGCCAAATTTGGCTACCACATACCCATGGAAAGTGTATTTCCCTCAATTCATAATCCTGTACACACACAAGAGAGATAGCCCAAAGTTCCGCCTGCTGACTGCATTCAGGTCAATGTTCATATTCTCTATGTGAGACTTCTCCATCAATTCTAAAAGAATTCATTTTTTTCCTGTAACTATGAAAACAAAAACACAAACATAATTTCAGTACTGCTCTCTTCCTACATAGTTGGGATATAAGAAGCACAATAAAAATTTCTATTATAAAAGATGGTGGCTGGGCATAGTGGCTCATTGGCACATGCCTGTAGTCCCAGCTACTCAGGAGGCTGAGGCAGGAGAATTGCTTGAGCAAAGGAGTTTGAGGTTGCAGTGAGCTATGGTGAAGCCACAGCATCCAGCCTGCACAACAGAGCAAGACTCTGTCTCAAAAAGAAAAGGCGAATAAGAGAAATAGCTGTCATTGATTCATACTGATGATAGAATTCTACAGGGAAAAGCTTAGAGGACTCCAATTCTGTCCTATGGGAAGAACTTACTCGTCCATTTTCCTCCCATAATCCTGCTCCCAACCTCTGAGAGCTTCACCTTTATCTTCCATGACTACATCTAACGGGGGTGTTTTGGGAATGTGTCACTTTTGCAGCCTGTGTCCTGATCTTTAAAATTGTAAGACAGAGTACTGTTTTAAGGCTCAGTCATTAAAATAACTTTTAGGTCAGCTCTTGGAATTTTTTTGACAATGTCGTTACTTCACAATCACAGTAGGCTTCTGATTTACTTCCTTTCAGGCAACCCTCTGTGCCATAAACACACCTCAATTTATTTCCCTGGCATAGTTCTTAAATCTTTTTGTTTGTTTGTTTTTGATACTATGCCTTCTCAGAACTTAAACTAGGGTTACAGCTATTCCTGGAAACATGGTATTGCCATTGCTCCTGATTCTCTGCAGTACTAACTTCTTCTTCTTCTTTTTTTTTTTTTTTGAGACAGAGTCTCACTCTGTTGGCTGGGCTAGAGTGCCATGGTGTCACCTAGCTCACAGCAACCTCAAACTCCTGGGCTCAAGCAATCCTCCTGCCTCAGCCTCCCGAGTAGCTGGGACTACAGGCATGCGCCACCATGCCCGGCTAATTTTTCTATATATGTTTTTAGCTGTCCATATAATTTCTTTCTATTTTTAGTAGAGACGGGTCTCACTCTTGCTCAGGCTGGTCTCGAACTCCTGAGCTCAAACTATCCACCTGCCTCGGCCTCCCAGAGGGCTAGGATTACAGGCGTGAGCCACCACGCCCGGCCCTAACCTCTACATAAGAGAATTAGGGGTTATATGACCACAGACTGGTTTCAGGGGAAGATAAGACAGTATCAACCATTTTCAACTTCAGTTATGACAGACAGTTTTTGCCTTATATCACAGCTCCCAAGGTAGTGAATTACCTAAAGAAAGGGTATTCACATGCCAAGAAACCCCAAAAGTGAAAAATTCTCCTACATTTGTCTATGGCAAGATTTGAAATTTGTATGAATAATATTCAATCACAACCACTCTTTTGATTTGAAGTTAGGCATTCTTTCTCTTTAGCCATGTTTAAATATTTATTTATACCAGCACTGGTTCAATTTATAGAGGCACAAACAGCCACATATTTTTCAGGGGCAAAAAGGGCAGAATAAGGACAAAGACACTACTTTCATATAATTCATTGTACCCCATTTTCAATGGGAAGAAGTCTGTTACACTGGTGTTTTGATGTGTTTCTACTTAAAGTATTTCTTTCCTAGATCCTCTGGAAAGTACAATAATGAATTTCAAAATCTTGAATACATCTTAGTTGTTTTTCCAGTTTTCATGCATCTTAGTTGTTTTTCCAAAGGAAGAAAATATGCATTTAAAAATAAAACCTTGATGTAAGGAATTCTGTGGTTGTAATGAGACAGCTAAATACAGACCAATTAGGTTTGCTTGCTCATCTTCTCTACGATTTAAAGCATCCCAAGGGCAGCTTTATAAAACTTTAAAGAGTATCATATTAGTCTTGCTGCAATTGTAACCTGTCTAATTTGACCACTAACCTCTCTATTGAAATGTTGGTTCTGTTTTTTAAAAGAGGCACATAACTGTTTTTAATTTTACTGAATATTTCTTTGCCTACTTGTGCTCATGCCAATTGATATTGAATATTTAATAACATACATTTTATTCTAATCTATTTCTTCTCTCTTTTACTAAAAGAATTATCCTCAGGCACCAGAAACATAAAAGTGTCAGTGGCATATTTTGTTTATAGCACAAAAAATAAAACAGTGTTCTGACAAATATTTGGTTAATTTATTTCATACTTATATGCCACCAATTTAAGTTTTAAATGTGGTATAAAATAATAGACTTCAAAAAAAATTTCCTGGAGAATGAAATTATTCACATCACTAAAGTATTCTCTCCTTAAAAAGTTTCAACAAATTTGTTATTTATAAGCAGCATTTCATGTCTACTTACGTAGCCAAACAGAATGAAATATCTGGACTACATAGTTATGAATACCTGACTTAATCATCAATAACAAGCAACCCCTGCAAGAGGCAGACAGGTTTTAATAGTTTCCCAAGCAGCAACCCCTTGAATTTTTAACTGTATAGAGTATTCCAGTGTTTACAGAATATCCTAAGTATAGAAACCCTGAAAAAGTCCTCTGAGCTCTAATTTTAAGGGCATGTAGTCTGTGACTACATGGAGGACTTAAGAAACATGGCGGGGGGTGGGGAAGATTTGCAGAAATCATTTGCATAATTTCAGAACCTTCATATATACTTAGAAAACTTCAGACATTCAAATTGGCAACATTGAGACACAAAATGAATACATTTATTAGTTTTGTTTTTCTTTTAATATAAAGAGGTTCTTGTTAGGTAACTTACTGTTCTCTGCAGAAACACCTCACCTTTACAAAGCCTGTTCTGTCTTCATTAGTTCAAGAAAGGGTTAGTATATATGAGAAGTGTGATCCTGGTATGCCTGCAAAGCAACGACATTGAATTTTAAGAAAGCCTTACAGAAATGTTTTAGTACACTACCAACATCAGTGCCAATTTTGTACAACCAATGTACTTTACAATGGAACTTAATACTATTTAATAGCAATTATAATTTGAGCTTTGTAAATAGAACCCTGATTTTTTCAGTATACTGTATATCCTACATTCTCTCTCTCTCTAAATCAAATTACTTGGTTAATAAAGTATATTTTATTAAGTTAATCCTAATATATTTGATGCTTTCATAAGATAACCATGTAAAAAATTAGAATTACTCCTAATAGTGTGCCACTGAAAGACTTTATTTGCTGAAAGTTCTTCACCAATAAAAGTTTTGGAAACATTACAGAATGCATCTAAGAATCCACTATAGAGTGCAAATGTTCAATCTCCTTTTAGTTTGGACAAAGAAGGCTTGCATACTTTATAAGCTTGAAAAAAAATTTCAGAAGTTAAAAACAATTTTATAGTTCTTAAAGAGCTAGTATGTAAATTTATAAATAAATATTTAAAATTCTATACAAGGAGATAATTTCCTCAATTCTTTACAAAGGTAAATATACTTCACTTTGTAGTCTAGAAAATAGAAAACATTCCTCAAATAGATGGACACAATGTGTAGAAGCAATATTACTACTAATAATAGCCCCTTTGCTTTTAAAGTTTTTCTTTTAGAGAGAAATTCTAAGTATCTGATCTCATCTGTTGGTGCTTGATGGTGTCCCATTAATAAGAAGCACCATTTTTACCTGATCTTTTAAGAAATTAAAAGATAAAGAATAATACAGATAGAAACAATTACCATAGGGTGAATATTGGAAAAAGTGGCTTGTATCTCTGGCCTAGTGGGCTTAGTGATACTGAAGGATGTTCCAGGTCAGTCACCAGTGGCAACAGCCCATCTCAGGCCCCCTCACCATGGACAGACACCACATGAATGAGAGTATTTGAGAGCACATGCTTCATGCAGGTGGATAATTGCCCAGAAAAAGAGGAAAGAAAAAGGACCATGGAGAAATATGTTTAGTTCCTTGTTCCAATCAAACCAGTAAGTTAGGTAACTCCTCCTTCCTGTATAGAAATAATTGATGAGCTGAGTAAGAATGAGACTTTTACACCAATTAAGTTCTATTCATCTGGAGGAAAACATCAGGAATTGGGTGAAAACATTCCCCAATATCATTCTATATTAATCTCTTACTGTTAAGTAATAATTATTCATTTTAAATTATATTTACAAATATCCTTTCTTTAGTGTCCGGGAACATCTCTGTAAGGATATAAGAGACTCACTTAAAAAATTAGGTAGTAGAAGTCAATCCATATCTGGCTCTTTGGGAGGCTGAAATTGTAGGTGGGGCTATTATCCCTATGCTTGAGGAAAACAATACCAATGGAATGTTCTTGCTGTGGAGCATTTGAAGTGTGGCTGATGTAAATAAGGGATTGATATTTTCTTTAATCTTATTTAATTTAAATTTAACTGAAAGAGCCACATGTGGCTAGTGGTTACCATACTGGACAATGCAATTCTAAGATATCTGAAAGAATAATAGGGAATCTTAGCCAGGATATATCAAGACTGATGCAGACAGACATATCATTAAGAACAACATTCAGAGTCTGAAAAGACAAGGGCTGTGGTAGCCTTCCGTGACCAACTTGTGTTGACTAGGTTTAGAGTTTGACTAATGAGGCTCTGTTGACAGGTTCCAACAAGTTTCCTTACATGTACAAGGAACAAGCTGAAAGAGTTCTGGGCTGTTTAAGAAGAAACACATTATGCTCATAAAAGATGGTCACATATAGATCAGTGTTAGTGAGAAAAATATGATTATTTCAAAGGAGCCAGGGATGACAGGGAATGAAAACATTCCTCCAGCCAGATAAACAGTTAGTTCTGGGACAAATGTGGAGAGGATGGGCTCTCATTTTTATTGATAAAACTTGTTCTTGGGTGCCTAAGGGTCCTCTGAGGCTTCCTATTTGACACACTTCAGGGTGATATTTTGGAAGCGGAGTCTGATTTATAATCACTTTCCTCTCATCCCCTGTACCTATCCTACTCACGAGTAGACAATAATAACAGAGAAAGTTGATGTTCAAGTAAAAGAGAGAAAGAAGGAGCCTCAGCAGGTTTATTTTCTGGGTTAGGCCATTTGTAAGCCCTGCCTTTGGTTCCCTGAGATAGATTCAGATATAGATATAAATGTCGATATAGATATAAATAGATATCTTCTTAACAGAATTATGTTTCTACTTAAGATATCTCTATGAATTTCTATTGTTGGCAGAAAAAAATTTGGATTTATGAGATAAATTATTACTCTTAATTCCTTCTGTTTATAATGCTCATCCTGTAATTCTCCCAGTGGTAGAATTTGATTTATCTTATAAGGACTAGTTTGCACATTATTTCTTTTGAAGCCTTCTCTAAGTCAGAACACTGTTCTCCTCCCCACTCACTTGTCTCGTTTATAACAGTCCTTTATATTTACCTCTGGTATATTTCTTTAAAACTCTCCCAGTATGCAGATTGACTGATCCTCCACTACAAGCTAAATATTGTGCTAGGTACTGAAGGGATACATTATGAGTATATAATGTGATAGGAGCTAGTAGAGATCTGGGCTTGATACTGTGCAACTTTAGAAAAGAAAGTAATTGATTCTGTCTAGGGAAATGAGAAATGTCCCTTGCAAAATCTTATGTTTGAGCTGACTAAATAATGGGCAATAAGAAGGTACACAAGCAGGCGAGATAACTGGCCAGCCCTTATAACGGGAATTGAAATAAAAGGAATGGAATAATAAAACAAATGAAAATGGGAATTGAAATGAAGTAAAGGACTAAAAAAGCTGAACAACCCATTTGAGAATTTAGTAACATGGGCAGACACACAATGTGGAGGTGCGAGAAATCATGAGGGAAACGGCAGTTATATCTGTTAGACAAGCACATTGAGGCCAATTATGAAAATCCTTAAATGCCTCTTGTCATATTCTGGTTTGATAATTAAATATATTCTCTCCTCAACAGATTTTCTTTTTGCATTTTCTCATTTCTTCAGGTTATTAAAGCTTATGGTAGAATTTTTTCTAAAGGGGCTGTGGTGTTGGGAGGAGAAAACAGAAGAGACACACAATAGGGAAGAGACAGTCAGCTTTCCTAAGGGTCCATGAAGGATTTCTGTAGAGTTAGTAGCAGCCTATATGATTTAAGGCTCCTCTTTCTCAAAATTGACTGTCTAGAGTTAAAAGAGTTTATTATTTCTTTGATTTAAACATTGATCATTTTCTGAAGTCAAACTTAAAATTTCAAGCATCTGTGAAGTTAGATAAGAAATACATAAAATGAATTAATTTCTTTAGGTTGGATGGAGAGAATATTAGGCAACAGAACAAAGAGTAGTAGGAAGCATTAAAAAAGAAATAAAAGGTATTTAGCACAAGAGACAATTTTTATGTACATCAATTTCCTCTAAAAGCTTGGATAAGGAAACTTAAGCTCCTGGGAATGAATAAAGCTGGACTCGGAGGGGCATTAATATTTCATAAGTTTTAAACAATAATGTTTTAGGAAATTGAAAAGAAGTTTGGAGCAAGCGTAGGAAAATGAGAAGTGAGTTTATTCAGAAAGGAAAAGAGATAGTATTGCAAGGTGCCTCAAAGTCTGACAGTAAGAATATTTAATTAAAAGTAATATATTGCAGTATTTCAATTTATTTCTAATTTCTTCTTATGTAGAACATTACCATATAATATATAGAGAGAGGGATATATATATACATGCACATATATTAATATACATATGTGTATATAACTGATACATATATGTTTTGATACATATATATGTATATGTGTGTGCATATATCTATTACAATCCAGGTATAGTCTTATTGTTTATACTTTTATGTTTTGTTCTATCATAATGTTCAACTGACAATTAAATATTTATTTCTCCCCTTCTCCCTTCCTAACAGAACCCCAATTGTGCTTAGGTATTCCCCTCAGGGAAGATGATAGTAGTTCAAAAATTAGAGCCAATCAGGAAATCCCGTTTTTCTTGTTTGGGATAGTTTTGAGGATATTAAATCCCTAGGCATGTCTGCCAGAAGATCCTGAGAATGAGTCCCTGACTCTTATAAAAGAGACTCTAGAGGTGAAGATTTCTTTCTTTGGTCTAAATGTTGTGTTTAGATATTGAGTGGGAAAGGGTTAATTCAGCAGGCCTGGGCTGGTCAAATCCTGTACATTTCCAAGAAGGACCTGTTTTCAGGACTGGCCATTGGCTGGCTTCTGGTTGCTGAGCTCTGAGCCCTTGGAATGCCCTGCCTGATAACAAGTTTTGTAGGCTGGAGGCCTTGGACCATGCTGCAGTAGTCTGACCAGAGAGTTCAAACTAACTGCGATTTATGGTGAACTCCGGTTTCTATTCTGGGGCTCTGAAGTCTGAGAAGCTGATGTGGTCACACTGGTGCTGCAGGGCCTAACAACTGACCACAATAAAGTTCCTAGACACAAAGCCTCAGGTGAGCTTCCCTCATCGGCAACACTTAGAGTTTGTTGTTACACATTCTTACTGAGAGAACTAAACACACTGTTCAACTCTACTGAGAGGAACACCTAGAAGCTTGTACCTGGTGTCCACCAGACTGTCCTCCACGTGCCTTTTCCCCTTACTTATTTTCCTATGCATCTTTTCATTATAATAAACTGTAACTACAACAGCTTCTGAGGCCTGTAAGGCCTTCTGGTGAATCACTGGGGATCCCTGTGTACAAATATGTTGTCTGACACCATTGTAGCCCTCTTGAGGCCATTGGATAAATCAGCCTTAGGATGAAAGGAATGCTAAAATAAATACGGTTTTACAAATTATCTCTTTAAAGAACCTATGTTTTCCTAATCCTGCATCATGTAGATTCAGGAAATAAATGCATTTAATTACCACTGATGCGAAGTCAAACAGATTAATTACTATGTTGTCAAAAAATTTCTTCTGGTTACAGTCATTAAATATGAAATATCTGATTTCAAGTCAAAAGTGTATTCTATTATATCTCAGGCAAGAAGCAGCACAATTAATCAAAATATGTGCCTAAACTATCGACACAGTTTTGCCATCTTAATGGTAGTTTGTTTGTGTCAGTAGTGAAGCAGCTTGGAGAGCGAGTAGCCATGAAATCGCAAAAGGCGTTTTCCACAGCTTGTTGAGAATTGAATATTTTTTCTTACAAGAAGTTGTCCAAAAGCCTGGAAGAAGTGGTAGTCAGTTGGTGCAAGTTCTGGTGGATGACAGGGAGTTTCCAAGTCCAGCTTCTGTAGTTTGAGCAGCATTGTTTGTGTGACATCCTGTCCGACGTTGTCTTGCAAGAGGATTAGTCTGTCTCTATTGACCAGTCTTGGCTGCCTAATGGCAAGCATTCTCATCATTTCCTCCAGTTGGTTGCAGTTGACATATGCTGTAATGGACTGACCAGGTTTCATGAAGCAGGAGTAGATAATACCAGTGCTGGCCCACCAAACAGACACCATTAGCTTTTTTTTTTTTGAAAAGAAATGCTTTATTAATATTTTTATGCCATTTTTCTCCTAGGTTCACATCTCAGCTGCTTCAGAAGTGAGTGTTTTTTGTTTTTTTTTTTGCTTTGTTTTCTGTTTTGTCTTTTTTTTTTATTTCATCATATTATGGGGGTACAAATGTTTAGGTTAAATATATTGCCTTTGCCCCACCCGAGTCAGAGCTTCAAGCATGTCCATCCCCCAGATGGTGCGCACTGCACCCATTAGGTGTGAATATCCCCATCACCTCCTCCCCACTCCTGTGCATCAATACAGGAGTGGACCATTAGCTATTTTTGAGCAATATAAGGTTTTGGACTCTGTTTCAGGACTTTATCTTTATCCAATCATTGTGCTGAATGCTTGCGATTGTCCAGAAGAGTCCATTTTTCATCACACATAAAACTACAGTGTAGAAATTGTTCACCTTTGTGTCATGACATAAAGAAAGACAAGCTTTGAGAGGGTTTCTCTTCTGACTCTTGTTTAATTCATGCGGAACCCATCTATCCAGTTTCTTTACCTTGCCTATTTGTTTCAAATGGTCCAATATTGTTGGAATAGTAACGTCAAACCTTGCTGCTAATTCACACATAGGTCAAATAAGATTCGCTTCCACTACAGCTTTCAGCTCATCATTATTTATCTTGGTCTCAGGTCACCCACGTGGTTCATTTTCAAGATTAAAATTACCAGAAGGGAACTTCCCAAAACCATCAATGTACTGTGTGCTCATTAGCCACATCCTTTCCAAACCCTTCATTGATATTTTAGGCTGTCTGTGCTGCATTGGTTCCACGACAGAACTCATATTTGAAAATAACACAAATTTTTGAATTATACGTAGCTTCACAAAAATTGCTCTAAAAAATATTTGAAAGATAATCACAAGCCAAACATGCATTTGCAAGACTGAGGATGTACCTTCATAATAAAAATAAAACAAAAAGTGTCAAAGTTGAATGCCAGAGATATCAACTGTCAAACTTAGTACTTAAGGAAATCAGACATTCTATAATTAATGCAGAACCCATTACATATTTAATAATCTATATTTAGATTCTATATTTAATAATCTATATTTAATTCTATATTTACCAATTTCTATATGTAATATATTCTATATTTAATAATCTATTTTAGTAGATAAATACCGTTAGATGAAAATTAAGGACTCAAAATATAACATTCATACATGTGTATGTTCATGCATAATGAATTTTAACAGAGTCCTATACTGTCTTCTTTGTGAATGTTCAGCTATCAATAGTCTACAGATAAATACCAGCATAGAAAGGTGTTTTTATCAATTGTAATGTATGTGTTTTACTTATATAATTTTATGAAACACTAATGAAAATTAAAATTCTAAGAACTGTGCCCAAATTACCCAGCCAAAGGAGGAAAATCAGATTTTAAATCTATATCCATCTCAATACAAACGTATACCATTTGTATTACATCATAGAGTTTGTCTTCATTTTCACTCCATTTCTATTCCAGTATTTCATTTTCCTTCCTACACATTCAATTATTTAGTCATTCATGTATCCATTAATGTAACATATATTTTGTGTGCCTGTTATTACTCAGGTACTAAAGCTAAAGACTTGGGAATGCAATGATGGAAAAAAAAATTCCTTCTCTGAAAGGATGTCAAACAAATCATCACTCTATATAAATGTATAATTTTGAAACAAGTGTTATTAATGACAGAAAAGGGATATTATGATTTCATATATCAAATATATACTAAGTAGACTATCACAGAATGCATTTTTTTAGAAAAATAGTGCATTAGATAAGATGACAAAAAATATTATGAGTTACCTAGGCAAGAGTGTAGGGCTGTGCTATCCAATACAGTAACCTGAAGCCACGTGCATTTATTGAGCACTTAAAATGTCAGTCCAAATTGGGAACGTGGTAAATGTGAAATACACCCTTGCTTGCAAAGTCTTAGTGCAGATAGAACATAAATTATGCAGTTGGGAAGTCAAGTAAGATGACCCTCTAAGGCTGGCAGCCACATCCAACAACATCCACTGGTTCCTCCCTGGAAGGAAGAAAAGCTCTTTGTAAATGTTTTACAGGAAATACTGAGTACAAATTTTATACTCATTTTTTAAGGAAGAGATATGTTTAAGAGCCATAAATAAGGAAGTTATTTGGAATCTAGTAGACC
Source organism: Lemur catta (assembly GCF_020740605.2). Taxonomy (NCBI): domain Eukaryota; kingdom Metazoa; phylum Chordata; class Mammalia; order Primates; family Lemuridae; genus Lemur; species Lemur catta. The sequence goes on from NC_059128.1 coordinate 239,115,336, forward strand.
TATTTTTATGGATTGATGGTAATTTAAACCATATTGGAATAATTCGAACAGTGAACAAAAAGCCAGAAAAAGTACATAGAAAATATAAACAATAAACAAGTCTGTTAAACAGTTTGACTGTGAGGTGGAAGAGAGCTACCTGAAGGGAGAGAGGGTTTAAAGGAGGTCTTTTTTTTTCTTTTTTTTTTTTTATCTGTGTTTATAAGGTAAGTAAGGCAATCAAATTTAAATATAAACCTTGAGAAAGTAGTTGAATGTGAATATAGAGATTTAAAAAGGGAACAACTGAGAGAGTGTAAGGCTAAGTTTTCAGAGGAGAAGAGTTTTCAGATTTTTCAAAATATTTTCAAAGATTAGACTCCCCAGCCAGTAACATAGTCTTCCAGATTGATCTGCATTTAATCTTCTCATGCTGTATCTTTAGGATATATATTGCCTTTTGACTGACAGCTAGCTAAATGTTCTAAAAAATGCTACATTGTTGAGGCAATATAGTTACAAATACCTTACACCTCCACACCTCCAAGACATTCAAGTAAGTATATCTCTAATGCTGAGAAGAATGGCACTCAAGTGAAGAATGCATAATGTTAGGAAACCTTTGACTGGCATTCTGCAAAACTTACCTTTGTGTATTCTCTCTGTGCCTTCCAGCATATGACTAATCCTAAATTTAGTATTATGAAAACCTGAACACAGAAAATTGATTTTGTTTTAAAGTTATTTTTCACATACTTGCCTCCTCCCTTTTTGTTATGAGTTCCTATTGGCTTAAAGCCAATCACCAGGAGCCCATCATATATTTCACATTAGAATTTTCTGAAAATATCTTTGATTGCAATATTCCTCTTACTCACTACATTCTATAATTATTATTTAATCATTAATTCAATACTATAACTAACATCTCCTCAAACCTCAGAGTACTTTTTTGTATAATTAATCTTAGAGGATTAATTTCCCCACTATTAATGTCCAGGGTTGATTATGAAATTCATTGCAAGTATTTCCAAACCATCATATCATAATTAAGAAAATGAAAGAAGGGTGGTTACCTGTTTAATGCCAGAAAAAATAAAATAAAATTTCAGGGTCTAAAGTGAAGTTTGACTATAATACCTAAATATAATTATCTTTCTAGGAAAACAGGCCATATAACCTTTAGCCACATGCTAAAGTATATCATTGGTTGGGCTCTGGATTTTAATATTTCAGCTTCATATGGTTTTTTTATGAGGTCAGTAATTCTGTTGAATTGGTTCAAAGTCACCCCCAACAAATGGGCCAGATGTTCATTGCATCATCATTCCCAAGAGCAACTTTGAGAGGATCTAGACATGAGGGTGTTTGTTTTATACTTCAAAGATCTAACATTGTTCCATGAGATTGAGAATATTGATTCAATGATATAATTAGTTTTTGCTTTTCAATATCTTCTTTCTTTCCACTGCCAATTGGAGAATTTTCATTCAAAAAAGCACAAATGACAAAAACTGATCATTTAGGCCTTCTTCACAAGATCAAAGGTGTAAGGCGTGATGCTCTCTATATTCTCAGAAACGTTCAGACCAGGAAGGTTAGTTTAGTAGCTTATTAGAAATGAAAAGATTTTATAGCGCCTGTTTTTAAGTGCCATTTCCCATAAAAAGCAAAGGTCAAATATCGGCAGCTCACAAGCTAACCTAAGTGTAGCCTAAAAAAGTAAGAGTTTACGTAAAATTCTGGATCCCCTCTTGAAAATATTGGAAAATCTGTCAACATGTCACATTTGTACAGTTGACTGAGTCTGGGTGACAGACACTTTCCTGTAGAGAGGGCATGCACTTTACATCTTGCCACAGTCCCACCATTCCTTACTGACACTGAAATCTTGTGTCAACTTCCTTCTTACTGACCCACCTCATTTGTTTACTACAATTGTCTGAGTCCTGTTAGCAACTTAATTGGTGATCCATAATAAAAATCAAGATTCTGTAAACATTTTGTATGAAATTAGCTGTTTGATAATTTGAATTAAGCCTTTACCTCTCTACAATGAAAGTGAAATGAGTGTTAATGGCAGAGATCTTGTAAAGGGTGTTCAGATGTGAATGAATATGGACTTTGTCATCATTCTTAAATTGAATGCAGGGTTGATACTGAAACCCAGTTATGAAACCCATCTTCAAACTGCCTCATGCGAGAAATAACCAGTACCATATGGATACATGAAATCATTAAATAAATCAGCAAAATAATAATGGTGCTCATATTGTGTGCAAACACTGCTGTATTGATTGTTAAGAGAGGTGCTTATGGAGTTTGTGATAACATTAGAGAAAGACCATTTTTATCACAAGTTCTTCATCTTGTCATTGAAGTGGAAATGCTCAGTGTTACTGTGATTCTGCTGTATTTGTTTGCTGCATACAGACTTTTCAGAGAAAATCTACTTGGGCTCAAGTCTCTATCCAGCCATTGTACATCTGGATGGTAACAATGACTCTCACTGCTCTTAGCAGTGTATCTCTAAAAGGAGGAAAAGAAAGATGACAAAAAGGTTTCCTTAGAAAACTTGAATAGAGATTTCATCCTGATTTGCATTTTCATCTTTTTTTAATTAGTGAAGAAAGATAAACACATATCTTAACTTTATAAAGGCCTTAGCAACTCCCAACTTAGAAGCTAGAACTATCAAGATGTTCACATTAAAATCAGAAATAGCAAACTTAATAACAATTAGAGATGGTACTGAATGCACAATCAAATAACCCAAAATGTCATGCCAGATCATTGAGAATATAATTACTAAATGCTTGCCAGCAAAGTGATGGCCACGTGTGCAAGGTAATTATATGAAATGCCAAAAGACCAAGCTGATGGGAAAAGGGTATTTAGAAAAATTGAAAAATAAGTTTTTAACATTTTGAAATATGCCCACGACTTGATAAGCAAACTAACCAACTGCACACTTGCTGCACTAAAAGTTTCTTCAAGAATAAGAAACTTGGGAGGCAGTTAATTATCCATGGGTCTTTTGCTTTTCTGCAATGTTATGCACAGAGGTGATTTTGGACTATCTTTTCAAGGATTCTTATTGCAAATGGTTTTGGAAAATAGAGACATTGTCTCCCTTCAGGGAGTAAAGATTAGACAGATCTGCTGTAGCTCAATAGAAAAGATTAGAGTTGACTATACTTGGGGTTCCTCAGCAGTGATGCCAAGTCACTGAGTGAACAGCATTCACTTAGAACTGTCTATGCTGCCTTTAGAGCCTTTGAGGAGCAAGAAAAATGGAGTGAATGTGAAGCCCAAGCTGTTTGCTGTGCCATGATAATAAAGTTCTTTTCTCTGAACCAGGATTCTTATGTCTTTTGCCATCATCAATAAATCTGGGAGAGATTAAATTGTGAGTGTCCAATAGAGGAAAATGTTATATGCTTCACAGTTCTTGACAATGCAGCAGAGTCTAAGTTTACCTTTTTATCTCAATAATTGGATCCAAGTTTCCAATCTTTGCAACTTCTGAGTTGTGAATGGAAGCTGATTTTTACAATCACCAGAATGTACAGTTCTTAAATCATTTATTCAGTTATTTAATCTTTGGTTTTTTGGGTAATAAATTCATATCATAATGCAGTTAATTGGTTGAATAGTATAATAAAACTTACAAATATTAATTCTACAACAATGACCCCTCCATGACAGAGGTCTCTGAAACTTCCTGCTTCTCACCTCTACTTACAGTATAAAATTAGTCAAATGAGTAGGAATATTGATTACATTTCCTGCTACATCAACCAATTTTGGACTTACAACCTAGAATATGGCACTATAACACTGAAACTTCTTTAATATACAATGCATCTTCACAGTTGACTTTTAAACTTCCAAAGATATGAAAGCAAAAGTCTGAAATGGCCTTACAGTCTCTGCTTGCTAAGCTCTTCCTATGGGGTATTCTAAACTACTTCTGAAACTATGCTATTAGAGCTGAGGCTCTTCCTATAACACATTGATTGAAATTACATTTTGTAGTATCAAATCCACAAATTCCGTAGTTTCATTTCTGCTCTTGGCTTTTGTTTAAGAACAGCCCATATTTTTATTTCTACAATTTCTCTATAATTCTGTCAAAATAGTATTGGAAGATAATATCCATGTAGGACAAGTTTCTGAAAATGAATGACAGGTAAAGCTTAAAATAACTGTAAGGTTCTCTTTTTTACATGAATACAATTTTTAAAAAAAATTTAACTCTCCAGACATATTGCCCAATAAAGCCATATTGATAATGAAAAGGATCCCAGCTCAGTTTGTCCCTTATCAGTCAAGAGCAGTGAAAAAGCTGGCTGGTAGATGTTATATTTATCTTTTCTTGTCATGCTATAGGGAAAGAAAGTAGTTTATGTGGCACTAAGACTCAAATTCTATTCATGAGTTTCCCCTCTTAATGCCATTTACAGAAAGGTTATCAATTATCCTATAAGACTCCTGAGAGATAACTCATGAAATAAGATATTTTAGGTAACACTCAAATCTCTGAAATTATATATATGAAAACTTAGACATTGAGATGTGAATGAATTGGTCACAAAAGCTATCAAAGAGAAGACTGGAATTTGAACTAAAACATCTCGACACAGTACCTGGTTCATTGCTCCTACAATCTACCACACTCATAAGAATCCTCCACTTTTCTTGTAAGTCTATCGCTAATTCCAAATAAACAGTAGAGCTATAGCTTCTTCAGTACACTGACAAGGGTAAAAAAGTGAGTATAGAAATAAAATAAATCCTTATATCATCGGTTCAAGTGTCACCTTCTTAAAGTGCACGTTCTTAATGGTCCTTGACTTCTAATGCCACCCCTATTGCCATCCAATCTACCTTGGATACCCCTCTTCTTTTCCCCATAGTTCCCTGGGTTTTCCTCCCTCAAAACAGAGATAGACTAACAGAAAGTGGAACTTTCTATTTTGCACTGAAAACTCCTTGAGGCTAGAGATTATGTTTTATCTCTACGTTCCCATTACATAGAATATTGCATGCCACACAATAGGCATTAATAAGTATTAATAATGGGAAGAACAAAAGTTTTCCACATTTTCAGCACAATAATAGATCTACCTGGAAAATTTTGTGGGGCAGTACATTGGAGTAGAGAAGAGGGACACTGACGACCCAGAAACTTGGGCAAATTGAGGCACAGGGGAGGATGGGAGAAGAGTCTAATTCTGTAAGCACAAGACAGTCATCAGATAATCAAGGGAAGGTTTTAGAGCAGAGAAAACCCTCAATTATCAGAACTGGGACGTGAGATAAAAATCAACTGGTCATGAAGAGGCTCCAAACGAGGAGAGGAGGAAAATAGACCGTAGGCATCAATCACAATCTGGCACATAGAAGGCAAAATGCTTGCATGGAAGGATTCCCTCAGAACTTCTAGATGATAGGACTTCTTCATTTACTTGAAGCACATGAAAGCCAAAATATAAAATAGAGCAGGTTTGTCTTCATGTACACAGTCTCCTTTTTTTTTAATTTATTTTTTACTTTTGTAAATCAGAACCATCCAAGCTCTTTCTTCTTTCACATCTTTTTCCATAGTTTTGCCCCAAATGTTAGCATCTGAAATGAGACTTTGAATTGGAAGCTTGCCCATATTCTACCTTATGTTTAAACCACAGTAAACAAAAGTTCTCACAGGTCACAACTAGTTGGAATATGTGCCAGGTTTTTCTGTGGCTAAATATTGATCTTTGAATAAAAGACATGATGTTAAATTAAAGAAAGTGAATATGAGTGAAGGGAAAAAATTTTCTGATTCTTGTCACCTTTGTGTTCTAAACAATGTATTGCCCTCTACACATACATAACATAAATTAGAAAAATGTCCTAAAACCTTTGGTGTTAACTACATATTTGGCATACTAAATTAAAAGCATATGCCTTAGATTATAATTTGGCCATTTTTTCTGCATATTAAAATGATAGCCAACCTGATTAACCTGTTATTTTAATAATGCAAGGACATGTGACACCAATAAACATTAGTCTGACTCTTTCTAACTTGAGACTAGTTTTATGTGTAGATAGAGGGCACAACTATTTTCTGAGATGGTTTTAATATAAAGGAGAGATCCACTGATTTAAATTCACATATTAGTGTGAATGATTGATATTATCTTTTTCAGATTAAATTATTATATAAAGACCTATGATTAAACTGGATATGATAAAAACATAAGACGCCCATAACTGAAAATCCTCACAGAATAAAAATAAACTTGATCAAACTCCAAATTTCAAGTAAAGCTAGACCTAAACATTTTGCAGAAAGAACACCTTAAAGTTCTAATCTTTGGAAGCTATTAAAAAATTTCATTCTTTTACATTTTTGCTTTCCAACATAGACAACAGTACCTTTATAAAAAAAGCTCTTCTAGTTGTCTTCTAGTTTGCAGAGGAAATTTTGACTTTTGGCTTGAATGATGCAGAATGTTATCAGGGCAAAATCTTGGGTGCTTAAATTATCAGCCTTGTGACTAATTTAACTCTGACTTGATGTCTCAGCTCTAAAATTTGAATTTCTCCCTTGTTACCAGAAATATTGCTCTTTAGCATTTTATTCAATTTTTCCCCAAGGTTTAAGAGATTTCCCTGAAGTCTTCCTAAATTATTTTAGAGGTATAAGCCTTTTATAATGTAATATAACACATTCTTAGCAAGAAATAGTGAATGAAATAATAACTTTTAAATATCTGGGTTTGAAGCATACAACTGGATATGAAGCAACAGAGGTTGAAACCAGATAATGTCACATTTTGGTCTTGTTTGAAGCCACAATTAACCAAAAATAAAGATGATTTTGTTTAATAATTGACATAACTGACTATATGCTGTTGCAACTAATTCATATTTCAGTTGCATCCCTCTCCCTCTAGTATCACATTCAACATTCAGGCAATAAGTACAATATACACTATGATGCTGGGGAAAAATGTGAAATTTTTTTTAAAGAATGTTTTAGTGAATATAATTCTGTGTGGTAGTCACCAAAATCAAGTAACCAGAGGACCTAGCAACAGGCTTAAATTCCTTTGGAATATGCCTGTACATCAGGGGCGCAGGGTCATATATGCAAATTAGGTCACGTGAAGCACCCTGAGTGTTCCATAGTTCCCCAAGGTAGCGATGCAAATTGAACTCTAATAGATAGTGGCCCTAGGTTACTTACACAAAACATGTAATCTATTTATATTTTGTCAGTGTATCTAACTGCCTGGAGCTTGAATTGAGAAAACAAGAGCTTACCTAGAGAGGGAACAGAAGTTTAAATTACCAAGTATCTCATTTACTGTTGCATTTGATCCAGTAAACATCACATATCCAAAATGTATATAAATACCTCAGAATTTTTAATGTTCCATTTAAAAATTTTAAATATATTAGAAAAGAATACCAAAAGTGCAAGTAATAATAAAAATCACTGATAATCATATAACTCCAAGGCAACAGATGTTAATATTTTAGCATATTATCTTCCTGACTTATTTTCCAGTACAAATAACTGAAAACTATAATAAATGTTAATATTATACTTTGTTTCATTTAAACAACCTAGTTATGCATAATTCAATATGTCTATAAAGTCATTATAGCAATGTGGTTAAGAAGATGGATTTTGGAGCCGTACTGCCTGAGTTTTAATCCCAGTTTTGTTATTTACAGAACTAGGTGACTGATCTTAGACAAGTTATTTAACTTTTCTGCACCTAAAGCTTATTAAAAATAAAACAGAGATAATAATAGCTTATGCCTCATAGGGTCTTTATAAATTTTTTCTGTGCTAATACAAATAAAGTGCTTAGATTACTATCTAGCATATTAGTAGTTCTCTAAAGAAATTAGCCACAATTATTTAATGTCTAGAGCTTATATATCTTTCACAACAACCAATTTTCTCCATTGTTCCCTAAAGTTGGAAATCATTTTTCCAGTATTTCTTAAAAAAATGTCTTGAGGAACATCTTTCTGAAAACATATAACTACTTTCAAAATAATTTTCTTTGAAGATATTCTCACATGCTAAATGATTAGCCAAATACAGAATTAGAAGATATTTGGTACATTTTGACAGATTCCACCCCTTTCCCCAGGAGGATAGCACAAACTTGAAAAGTCACCAGGAGTTTATGGAAGTGATTTATCATTATTTAATAATGTAAATATTTATTTATTTTAATGGTATTATACTGTTAATTTTAATTTGAAATTCTTTCCTTACATGCAGAGTAGAGTTTATATTTAGGAGTTTACACCCTGGTACAAGTTAAATTTTCTTTCCCCCAATTCATATGATAAAGTTTCAACCTTCAGTACCTTAGAATATGATCTTATTGGGAAATAGGGTCATTGCTAATATACTTAGGTTACGATGAGGGCATACTAGAGTAGGGTAAGTCCCTAATCCAGTATGACTAGTGTTCTTATAAAAAGGAAAAATTTGGATACAGACACAAACACAGGGACAATGTCGTGTAAATGTGCAGGCAAAGGTCAGAGTGATGCAGCGGAAGCCAAGGAAGGCCAAAAATTTCTGGCAAAGCACCAAAAACTAGGAGAAAAGCATACAACAGATTTCTTCTCCACCGCTCTCAAAAGGAACAGACCCTGCCTACACCTTGATCTTGGACTATGGCTTTCAGAACTGAAAGACAATAAATTTCTCATGTTCTAAACCTCCCAGTTTGTGGTATTTTGTTATGGCATCCCCAGCAAAGTCACATACTCCCTATCGGTATTCCTTCTTTAGTAACTATACTGTGTGAGTTCTTTACCCATTTATACATCAGGGTTTCTATGCTTTTTTTTATTTCGTATTTGATTTGTATTTTTTACATAGCAGTGAGTCATAGCCCCTTCTAATATGTTAACTGCTACCTATATCTAATATGGTTTTTGAAGTAACTTTTCTGCTGCTTCTTTTGAATTTTCTAGTCGAGTATTATTATTGAGCTGCTGTTTAAATTGCCATATCTTTAAAAATAGGCTATATAACCTAGGAGGACTAGATTTTCTCTTTATTTCTCCCTTTGTATAATTTTCAATACTGTTCTGACCTATTTCTATTTTATTATTTTCTTCTCATGATTTTGTTTTAAATCAGTAATTTTGTTTCAAAGTTGATTAAATATTTAGCTGTGTTGTTTGCATGGTTAAAGAAAACCAGATATTCTCTCCAGAGAGGAGGATAAGCATCAGAATCAAAAATAAAGAGGAAATCGTTCTATTACATTCACTTTCACAGAAATGTAAAATTAAATTTCATGTTCATATTATATTTGGCATTAGTGACAATTGCATATGTATTTAAATTGAAAATATGACACAGTGAGTGTTTAAAAAAGAGAAAATTTATGTTTTGAGAATGCACAAAAATTTGAATTAGTTGCAAACATACAAATTTTCCTTTATCTTAAAGTATTTAAACATTGCATGCCAGTCAGTTTCCTATTTCCTGTACCTTTGGCCTATGTGCTTAATATGAGACTTAAAATTTATCACTCTATTTAGTAACTTAGTTGTCTAAAATTATGAGGTATTATTCCTTCTTGTTAAGAGCATTTTCTGTTTGATTTCAGTTGAAGAAATGTATGACAGAATCTGTGATTTGCTTAATAGATAAAGCAGTCTTAATCCATTTTCATATAATTCTCTAGGTCTTGGAAAAGTAATCCTGCTTACTATTCAAGTTAACTATAAAGGGTTCGATTTAGAGTAGACTTATTGTAATGAGTAGATGTGTTATAAAATTTGCATCTTCTCTATGATTTCAATTAATTAATTGGGTAAAATGTGAAATTTAAGCTAAATCTTATTTGAGAAATGTACTTAAGACTGAGTTTGGATTTTCAAGAAGATTTTTCTAATAAAAATCAATTTCAACAAATGATGTAAATTTACTAAAGAGCAAACATTTAAACAATTGATATACAACATGTAACTGTTTTTAACAAAAGCCCAAATCCAAGACCATTCGATCTATAACTCACAAAAGTGAAGATTTTACAAGAAGTTTTGCACAGGGGCACTTATTTATTAACTATGTGTCCTGCTGAAAACACTGAAAGTCAATGTTTTAACAGAATATTTCTTTCTCTGGCATGAATACCCAATTTCTTTCTGAAGCTCATAGTTTTTCAGCTTGATATGATCTAACTTTTTCTCTCACTCTCTAATAAAAACTATATCCATTCCATATATGGTGATATATTATGTTCAATACAAGATCTGAAAGGACAAATGTACACCATCAAAAAGTCAATGAACCAGATGGGTTTATGTAGTTATTCCAAACCAATTTTACTGGAAAGCTTCAGACTACAGTATATGGTGATTTTTTTTTTTCTGGTGTGTGTTTTCTACCCTTTGCTTTTTGATTACATTTTTCATTCTAGCTTCTTTTTTAATACCCTTCACAAAGATGTTTAGATAGAATCTCGTGACTTTAATAATAGGTGTAAAGAATAGGGTTTGAATATCTTTTTTCTTTAGTTTTGAAAAAAGTTTTTGTCTCCTCATCATAATTTGTTAAAATCCACAGACTCCTTCATTTTTTTCACTATAATTTAAATAAGATATTTACACTACTGCAATAAGACAATTTGTTTGTAGCTTTATGTAGTAAAAATCTAGATTGTCCTAAGCAGAAGAATGTCCAAAATTAAATAATGTAAAGTACCCTGAAGCCTGTTCCTTTAATCCAAATACCCAGGATGAACCGAGGGAACACTGCTGATATTACTGTGGCTTAGGGATCTGCTCTCTACAGGGTCATTCTGGTGCTTCACATATACTATTATGAGGTGAGACTTACTGAGGCTCTGGGACCCAGACTTAAGGAATCTTCCTCTGTTCTGCTATTGGAACTAGTGGGCAAAGTAGTAGGCTATTTTTTAATTCCAAATATCTGCCTTTTGTTTTAAACAGATCTGTGTTTTAAATGTGTTTCATGATCATTTGTATACTAAATAAAACTCTTAATGTTGGATAATTCAGTGGCACCATTGTCCAGGAAAACAACCTGTTATCAGAAGGAGAATCACTCTGTAAAGGTATACCTTTCCTATTGTGGGCATGGAGTGGTGTAAAATGCAATTTAACTTCCAGTAACAGATAAGGCTAGTACTACTATATTTAATTCTATGGGATTTAAAAAGCTCATGGAAAAAAAAACAGTCAAAAATAAGTTAGGGTATACTATCAAATAACTATAAGAGTGGAATGGGAATGTTCCTAACACAAAGAAATATTAAATGCCTGAGGTGATGGATACCCCAATTACCCTATTTGATTGTATGCCCATATCAAAACATCACATGTACCCTATAAATATACACTACTGTTATGTGCCCATAATAATTAAAAATAAAAAATTAAAAAATGCATATTATAAAAGAACTACATATAGATTCCAAAAATTTTTGCACCAAAATAAACTCATACTAACTTGTTATAACATATTTTAAAAAGATCTAGTTTAAGGCATGAAGAATGATAAGACATCAGTTTAAAAAGAGCTCCTATCATAGCACCATGAATTCTATTAAAATTGAAGCAAGAACAAACATCAAATTTATAGTGAAGTTTGAGTGGAAAAATGGTGAAATCATTGATGCTTTGTAAAAATGTCATAGGTACAATGACCCAGAGGAATCAGCAGTTTACAAATGGATAACTTGCTGTAAGAAGTGAGGAGACGATGTTGAAAATGGACCCCCACAGTAGTAGACTATCCACATCCATTTGCAGGAAAAAATTCATCTTGTTCTTGCCCTAATTTACGAGGACCAAGAGTTAACAGCAGAAACAATAGCCAACACATCAGCATTTCAAGTGGTTCAGCTTACACAATTCTGACTGAAATATTAAAGTTAAGTAAACCTTCCACTTGATAAGTAACAAAACCATTGTGCCCAGATTGGTGGCAGACAAGAATAGAGTTTTCAATGGAAATTATAAACAAATGGGATTAAGATCCTGAAGCATTTCTTCGAAGAAGTATAACAAGAGATGAAACCTGTCTTTAGCAGTAGTATCCTGCAGATAAAGCACAATCAAATCAATGGCTAACAAGAGGTGGAGATGGTCCAGTCAAAGCAAAAATAGATGGTAAAAAACAAAGGGTATGGCAACATTTTGCCGGATGCTCTGGGCATTTTGTTTGTTGAATTTCAGAGGTGCCAAAGAACAATAACCTATGCTTGTTATGAGAGTGTTTTGAGAAAGTTAGCTAAAGCTTTAGTAGAAAAATACCTGGGAAAGCTTCCCCAGAGAGTGCTTCTCTATCACAATGCTCCTGCTCATTCCTCACACCTAAAAATGGAAATTTTTGATGTAAGAGTTTTGATAGGAAATCATTAGGCATTCATCTTACAGTTCTGATTTTGCTCCTTCTGACTTCCTTTTGTTTCCTAATGATAAAAAAATCTTTAAAGAGTGCCCATTTTTCGTCAGCTAATAATATATCAAAAGAACATATTGACATGGTTGTATAACCAGGACTCTCAGTCCTTTAGGGATGGTCTGAATGGCTAGTATCATCGCCTACAACTATCTTGACCTTGATGGAGTGTATATTGAAAAATAAAGTCTACATTTCCTATTTTTATCTTTTCATTCCATTTTCCAGGAGCTTTTTGAAGTCCCCTCATAGTATAAGAGGATAAGAGCCAATGTGTTGTGTTGTCATATGTTATGAGGGAATGAAATAATCTGGAAATGGCCAAGGGACTTTCCTGAGCCTATTCTTATCTAAGGATAATATGACTTCACTTCTGGTTAGTTTGTTCTCATTTTTATGTACCTGCTTCCAAAATCTGTCCCTACCAGTGAACTTCATCAGTTTTCCAATCTGAATCCCTGCCAGCTATTGAAGGCTACTCATATGGGAAATAAGATTTTTATATGTAAAAATTATATCAGACAACTGAATCAACAAACTGCCCAGTTAAAAAATTCAGTCGTACAGATGACGGTGACCATAGCGGTCGACTTACTCACTTGCCAAAGCCAAGGAGTGATTCTGAATAAAGTTTGTGTATTCTTGTAACTCTAGAGGCACAAAAAGTACTCTACATATTGACTTTTAGGATGTCCTTTGGAATGAGGCCCCATTACACTTCATCCATGATATCCATCCATGATAATTTTCTCTGAGGCCAGAGTGGTTTACATTCATTTTTAACTTTAGAAATGATAGTGCTGGAGACTTGTAGTCACATGTGTGTGGAAAGTCAGACTACCTGATAGAAGGCGAATTTTCAGAATGCCACATGGTCTCTTGGTATCTAAAATATTCTACTCATTTCAAGATCTGCCATGGTTGGCAAGATTGATCAGTCTTAGTTCTGTATTTAAATATATTTGAATGATTATCATCAGTCACTTTATTACAGCACCTCTATTACTAAATTGCTTTTTTAGATTTACCTATTTGCTGTAATAATTTTTGGCAATTTTCTGAGAGTGAATTATGAGTGCTCCATTTCTAGATTTTCTGAATATATAAATGCATTTTGCATTACACTTGAAGGACAACTCTATTTGGAATAGAATTCTTAAAACCTCCCTTTCCTCAAACTTTAGTAGAGAACATTTTACTCTCTTCCAGATTGATGTGGACAAGGCTAAGGTCATCTTGAGTTTTCCTTCTTCTACATGGCTCCCTTTTCCTGATGTAAGCCATATACCTTTTAATTCATCCTAAAACTACAGTAAATTTGTCAGATATATGCTTAAGTTGATCATTCTGCATTATTTTTTGGTGGTATGGTTCTATGCCCTTTCCACAAAAAGAAATTCACTTTTATTCTTTTAGGAAAAAAAAGTTTTTTTCTATCATATTTTAGATTTTTAAAAAAATGTTCTTTATTTCCTTATTCAAGAGCTGGAGCCCATTCTATTAAGTAAAGTATCACAAGAATGGAAAAACAAGCACCACATGTACTCACCATCAAACTGATATTCACTAATCAACACTTAAGTGCACATATAATAATATCATTCATTGGTGTCAGGCAGGTGCAGGCAGGAGTAGGGGATAGGTATATTCACACCTAATGGGTGCGGTGCGCACCATCTGGGGGATGAACACGCTTGAAGCTCTGACTCGGGTGGGGGAAAGGCAATAAATGTAACCTAAACATTTGTACCCCTGTAATATGCTAAAATAAAAATTTTTTAAAAAGGTAACCACAGGTAAGCTATATCACATTATCTGTCTTCCATAAACATCATCTTCTTTATAATCATTTTATAATCACTGTTATTAATGTTAAACCATTCTCTGTGATTTATTCAAGCCTGTTCCTATGTCATTTGCTGTGTTTTACTCTTTTTTCCTATTTTTGTTTCTTTATTGTGCATTTTTTATTATAATATTTTTTCCTCTATTTTTTTCTCCTGTTTTTTTTCTCAAATATACTAGTTTTCTTTTAAGGTCTTCTTTGTCTTAACTATTTCTTTCATGAATTCTTAAAGTCCCTTAGCAAGAGCATATTGCACGTGAGTTCTCTGAGACTAAGAAGATATGCTTGTGTAATCTCTTCCTCCATTTCTTAAGTAACTTCTCTAATGATTCAGTCTTTGCTGTGTTGTTTTATCCCTTTATGTGGTAGTATGTAGATAGGGTTTCTTTGTTATTGTTAGCCATACAGAATAAGACAAACCAACTTTTGTTAAAGAAAAGTTTGGCAGTGAGCTAAAGTTGTTGAGGTAGTCTGTATATACAATTTTGCCTTTTTTATGACTCTAATGTACAATTTTAAGACCTCTAAAAATTTTTCTAGTCCTTTTCCTCTGACTGCTTTTCTTCAACTTTATTATTTGAAAGGTCTTCTGTGGCTCATAGCAAAGCACTTTTGTCATATATAGTTTGTTCTAATCCTGTTTGGTTGTTGCAAGATAACGTACAGTATTTTTTGTTCCACTGAGTGCAGCAATTACATAGTAAGACAGAAAACTCAATGTTTTACTTACATTTAACTTTTATTTACACTATAAGAAATTACATTTTCTACTGTTTAATTATTATATTTATAACTGCCTCTTCCATAGAGCCAAATGTTATATAGACATGAAGCCCACGTGGTATATGAGGCTCTTTTGTGAAAGTCTTATGACAACATTGTGAAGCCAGAGTTATTCCAGTGACCCATGAGATCCTCCATTCTCTCTCCCCTCTGGCCCTTTGATCTTGCTTCCTACTCCTCTAAGCCTTGTTCACTCTACTTCAGCCACACTGACCTTCTTCTTGTTTTTCAAACAGGGATGGTATCCCTGTGACACATTCTGCTGTGGCACATTCTGCTCCCTCTTTCCTCAGCTATCCACCTGGTGCACTCACTTAATCTTTCAGATCTTTATTTAAATGTCACTTTCACAGTGAGGTCTTTCCTGGGCCCCCTATTCAAACCTGCTATTCACCATCTGCCATTCTCACCGCCACCATGTCACACACTTCCCTGTCTCTTTATCTTGGTTTCATTCTTCTCCGTAGTACTTAAGTCCTTCTAACATATTATATATTTCATTTTAATTTTTTAATTATCTGATTCTAGACAGTTTAATTTACTCTGTTTGATTCATTCCTGCTATCTAAATGTGTTCCTTGCACCTAATAGACACTCATGAAATGGTTTTAAATGAAAGAATAAAGAAAGAGGAGCCAACAATAACAAATTCATCATTAACTTTCAGCACATTGCTATAAATTATAGTTTACATGTGTGCTAATTAATTGTGTTTATATATTATCCTATCTAATTTTAACTAAATTTGCCCATATCAAGTAGACTTACTTGGAAAGATTTCTGCAAAACAACTGATTGTTAAAGATACATTTAATATTGGAAAGATGAACAAACAAAAAATAGCAGAATTGAAATTTCTTTTACTTCAATAATAAGCTCTTATTAACCTTATTATAAGGTATTATCAACAACAACCTGATAAGATGTAGCTCCACAAAATTATCAAGATAGCTAATTGAAACAAAATTTATACACTGTATTTTTTGCAGAATATGAGGTCCTATACTGCCTCTATATGTATTATAGAGGTACATATAGAAAGTATAGATAAGATTTATATAGATAGACACACACAAATACATATGTGTAATATATACAAGGTTATTTTCTTTTCACTTATGGTGTG
This sequence comes from Lemur catta, assembly GCF_020740605.2. Classification (NCBI taxonomy): domain Eukaryota; kingdom Metazoa; phylum Chordata; class Mammalia; order Primates; family Lemuridae; genus Lemur; species Lemur catta. Next base: position 239,131,539 of record NC_059128.1, read on the forward strand.
AGTGATTTACAAACTATCTACTAGCGCCCTGGTATGTAGTTTTGATAGTAAGTTGTCACCAGGACTTGTATATTTGCCTGTTGTACAAAACCCTAATGATAACATTAACACTATAATAATAACCACAACAACCAAATCAGCATTGGTTAACATTTATTATGTGGGGACAAGGTACTGAGATTTTACATGTATCCCTATTATACTAATATATACATCATTATTGTAAAGCTGAAGAAGTTGAAACTAAGAGAAGTGAAATTACTTGTTCAAGTTCATATATATTTGGCAAAGCCAAAATATAAACTCTGGAAATCCTGATTACAAAGCCCATACTTCTAAACACTTCACAAACTATTTTACAAAATTAGTATTAGCAAATACTAAATCCATCCACATTAATATGTATGGACACATATTCATGGAACATAGGCACTCAGTAAATCACTGAATGAGTGAAAATACAAATTATTATAAGGATGATTTTCTAATGGCAGTCACATTCTTCTAACAGTTAAGTACATGTAAAATTAGCTGACATCATTTTACTAGTATTTTATATTTGTAATCAAGGTAAAGAAAATGTATATTTCTATATTCTTCACCTTGTCAGTTGATAACAAATGCATTCTGTACAATGCCTTTTGGTCAAGTGTTATTAGATTAGTACTAGAAAATATTTTATCAGCCACTGCGAGCATCTACATACTATCAGAGCATATTTCTGAATTCTTGTTAAATGTGTTCCACATTACTGTCAACTTTTCTTCCAGAATAATTTATTGGTTTTCTGTTTCTGTTTTCAGTATCCTGATTTGAGCAAAACATCCATAACTAGATATCAATATTCACTGCCAAGTACCAGATTTTAAAAGTTTATTTTAATTCCTTATGATTCTACATGTTCTCAAATTGTAATTTGAAAGGTATATCCACAATTCACTTTTCCAAACTCATGTCTTAGAGCTTCCCAGTCACTCATATATCAAGCAATATTGAAAGACTTTATTTCACCTGATATGCCAGTGTGCTACGTCTGTGCAATTTTATATTTCTTCTCTCAGAAATACATTTACAACCCAGTTCTAGAAAGCAAATTTCTTTTCACAATTTTGTATAGAAACTTTACTTCTATGACAGAATCAAAGCCTAATGCTCTGTACTACCTTGAAAAGCTATGCATCTAACAATATAGTCATTCCATTACTAAATTCTTTGAAAACAAGACCAATGTTTGACTACTTTTGCATCTCTAGTGCCTAACATAATATTTTGGTTGTACGAGGCACTCAATAACTATTTATTAGAGTAAAATTTAGTTTCTTTAGTCTTGTAATTTTTTATATTAATAATAAAAGCTCCCTCTTTTGGGATAGTCATACTAAAGGAAAATTTTGTCATTAGAGTTAGAAAAATTGTTACTGAAGTATTAATATGTATTTTTACTTTATCACAGTTCAAGTTTTTGTAATTGGATTGGGAATAACAAATACAAGAAAAGCAGAAAAATAATTTTATTTTTAATATTGTTTTCCATGCCTCCATGGGCAAAACAATAAAAATATCAAGTCATAGTTTTCAATAATGTTTTTATTAAGAACAATAACAATTTTATTGGGATTTATAATGATCTGTAACAATGCTACTGAATGAGATTTATTATAGTTCATTGCTACATTTCTCTAATAACATTTATGTTAATTTTGAAAGCAAAAATGCAATTTTGGTGGAAGAAAACACATGATACGTTCACTTCTCTTAAATTATATAGAAGATTTAGTGGCACAATAAAAATATTAGAAGTATTAGAAAGTGTCAATCTACACATATAAAATTAAAAGCATTAGTATTTTTCCCACTTGAGTGAGCGACTACAGACACAATGGTTCTGATACGATGTTGATAATCAAGGTCCATTTTACTCCATGAAAAACAATTGCTCAGTAATTGTCAAGGTCATCTATACACCGAGTAGGTTCAACTATTTTAACTAATTTAATTCAATTTAACATTGAGTTTTGAGTTTTATTTCCACCCAAATGATTTACTGGACATCATAGAGAACTCAAAGATGAGTAAGGCATATTTTTATTCATCAATATGCTTATAATCTAAGAGTATAAAAAAATTAAAAAGCAAGAGTCAGTAGATGTCATTTCAACAATTCAAAAACAAAAGTTTTTAAAAAGTAGTAACAATAATTATTTAAATTAATTATTATAAGTATTTATTAGATTGAAGGATAGAAATAATATACTCATCATGTAGTAAACTATTACAATTCAAACATACTATGCATTTCATCTACAAATATTCAAATAAGCTGCAAAAATGCATTGATAACTATATTCACCTAGTTTTTAAAGACCATAGGCGATAAAGACTTTCTTACCATTCCAGTTTCCTACTACGTGCTATGGAATTTTTATTGTCATGAGACTTGAACTTAGGTAGTACATTTCTACTTCAACGCTTAACTATAAAATTGTAAATAGTTTCTCAAAAACTATGACTTTCTAGGTATTATTGCTTAGGTCCATGACCATCTGAGCTTCTGTTTTTGTTTGCTCTATTTTTATTTGTTTGTTTTGTGTTTTGGTGAGATGATTTAACAAAAACTATAAAATAAATACTAGTAAAGGTCATATATGCTTGAGCCACAAATTCTGAAAGTAGTATTCCAATTACTAAAATATATCCCTCATGTTCTTTGTTAGAATCAAGCAGCCTCAAACATCCTCATTTTTTAGCTTCCTCATAAAGGTTCAACAGGAAGAGAACTCCAATTATAAACAAGAGGGTGAGTTAACATAATATGAATAAATCTTTTATACCTAGCACCTAGAATCACTGCATAAAATATAGCAACAACAATAAAAGCAACCATAAATACATCATGCAGCTCACCAATAAGAAGAAAGGTAATTTCTATGTGACATAAAAAATTAAACTAAAAAAACAGAATGATTAGTATTGAAACAACTAAGTACATATTCTAGGGAGTTATTTGCCACATTAACCCAAGAAAATCTTGAGTTCTAATGCCTACCTGAAAGCAAAAGACCAAGCTGTAGGTTTGCATGAAGACAGAACTCTCAAAGATCAGTGCACTTAGTAGTGTAAGTGTGATTATAGAATGTTGTCCCACAGGCTGAGAGAAATGACAAGGAAGCTCTGGCTGCAGAAAATGTAAATCCCAGGAAAGAAAAACCTTGGCTTATGACTCTTATATGTTTCAGGATCAAATTTACTTTCCACATTTTTTTAAAGAAACCCTAAGCCAAGAAGGTAACATAAAATTTATGCATGAACTAGACATCCCTGAAGATGTAGCAGCCTCAAAATGAGTGAATTTCCTATGTCCAGCCTGGCTATATGTCCTACCAAACAGGACAGTGGCACCAAAAATGAGCTCTCACACACATCTGTACACACACACACAGACAAAATTTACAATAAATAAGAACCATTAGTTAAAAAAAACTAAAAGGTAAGTGTCACAAAGAATTAAGATTAAAAAATAGCAAAATGAAAGACAATAGTTGTTGAAGGGACTAACAACAAAGAATAAAAAGAAACAAGAAATTTTCTGGAAAAACAGAAAAATAATAAAATAATCCAGGAAAACTAGTAGAAATGAAACAAGGAGAGTTACAATGTAATCTTAATGAATGTGTTGAGGAACACACAATTGAAAATGTTTGTGAATTGGAATAACATTTGATGAAATAATGGACAATTTGCCTCAGAGAAAAAAATGTTAAACATTAAATACTGGTTAAGATTCATGGAGAATAGAGTGGACAGTTCAATTCAAATTCTGGAAGAAAAGCATAGTAAAATTTTGGAGAAGTAATAGTAAAAATGTCTGAAAATTTTTTAGAATTGATAAAAGATACAAATCTTCAGACACAAAAACATTAAAAGTTTCCAGAAGAGTAAAATTTTAGATATGTTAAAACAAAAATATAAAACATCAGTATAAAAAAAGATCTTGAAATCAATTCTAATTTGAAGATTGTATACAAAAGAGCACCATGTATAAAGAAAGGAAAATTTGTAATATCAAAAATAATATTTTTTGCAGGAACTTGGATGAAACTGGAGACCATTATCCTAAGTGAAGTATCTCAGAAATAGAAAAACAGATACCCCATGTTCTCACTTATAAGTGGGAGCTAAACAATGGCTACATATAGCCATAGAGCGGTGTAATGGAAATTGGAAACTAAGAACAGGGAAGGTGGAAGGGAGTGAGGGATAAAAATTTACCCATCCAGTACAATGTACACTATTCTGGAGATGGGTAGACTGAAAGCTTTGACTTCAGCATGATACAATTTACCTACGTAACAAAAAAAAACTGTACTCTCTGAATTTTTGAAATTAAAAAAATAAATAAATGAAGGCTAGCAGTCAGATAATAATATAACTAAATTACAAGGGCAGATAATTGTTAACATAGAATCATATAAACAGTTAAACTATTACTCAAGGGGTAAAATAAAAATATTTCCAGGTAAACACTAACATTACCTTAATGTTACCTAACACTAACTCAAACCTTAACTGAAAGAACTACAAAATAATGTCTTCCAAGATTTAAAAGAAAAAAAAAAAAATTCCCCAGAATAAATAAGTGGAAAATCAGAAAACAAATCCAGAGAACATAATGGGATTTATAAAAATGTAACAAAATATACTAAGTATTGGCTGTATACAGCAACAATAATAATAACTTTGGAGGGGGAACATAATACATAATTAAAAGACAGGAAAGACATTACAATGTAAGATCAGGGAATATTCAGACTTAAACATTTTTAAGATTTGTTGTTGTTAAGGAATTGGATAGAGATATTGACTGTATTGGGATTAAGTTTTATTTTTTATTTTAAGCATATTAAATAGTTTAAAGTCACCCCTAAAGGAATAAACATAGAATATAATATTTTCAACTCAGTAGATGTAAAAAAGATAATTAGAAAAGTTAATCAATAAAATATAGAACAGGGAAAAAGAAAAGTACACTCAGAAAATATATAATAAACAAAAATAAACACCAAATAAGATTATATAAGTGAATCCAAATATGTCAGCAATAACACAAACATGCACACACACACACACACACACACACACACACAAATAAACTAAATTTAATTCACCACTTAAAGATTTTAAGAAAAATAAAACAGGTATATGCTGTTTAAAAGAATTATTCCCAAAGCAAAATAAAAGAGAATTTTAAAAAGCAGAGATGGAAAGAGAAATATGATGTTAAAAATTAAGAAAAAGAATGCAGTTAGCTACATCATATGAAACCAATTTTAAAGCAAAATTAATTTTTTAAGATAAAAATGTAGTTAGGTAATAAAAGAAAGAAAGTATCAGAGGGTCTTATCTTTTATTACATGATATGCCATAAATTTTATACTCTCCAAATACATAAAGCAAAAACTAAGAATTACAATAAGAATTACACCACTGCTAAAATCTGTTTTTTATACATCTCCCAGTGATAGTGCCAGCAGACTGGAAAAGTCATCGAAGTATAGAAATATGAGCATCAATTTTCCACTAAAGACACAATAGAGCACTGCATCCAATACTTAAAGAATATGTATTCTTTTCAAGCATCCATAAAAGATTTACAAAATTTGCCAATGTACTAAACCACAATAGGAGGCTCAAAAAATGCCAATGAATCATTATCAGAGAGATGACATTCTCTGATCCCAATGCAATAGTATAAAATATTATTAGGTCATTAAATATGAAATGTTCAACCTCTGTAGTTTGTGCAGTGTTGTTTGTGGGACATGTAGTGGAGCATTATCTTGCAAGAGGATTAGTCTGTCTGTATTGACCAATCTCAGCTGCTTAATCACAACTATCCTCATCATTTTTTCTGATTGGTTGCAGTAGACATCCCCTGTAATCAACCGATCAGGTTTCATGAAGCTGTAATGGATAATACCAGCACGGGACCACCAAACAAACACTGTCAGTTTTTTCTGATGAGTATTCGGTTTTGGACTTGTTTCAGCACTTCATCTTTATCCGACCATTGTGCCAAACGCCTGCAGTTGTCAAAAAGAATCCATTTTTCATCACAAATAACAATAGGATGTAAAAATGGTTTACCTTTATGTCATGACAGCATAGAAAGAGAAGCTTCAAGATTTCTCTTCTGACTCTTATTTAATTCATGTTGTACCCATCTACCAAGTTTCTTTACCTTGCAAATTTGTTTCAAATGTTTCAATATTTTTGGAATAGTAATGTCAAATCTTGCTGCTAATTCACTTTTAGTTTGAGATAGATTTACTTCCACTAGAGCTTTCAGCTCATCATTGGTCTCAGGTCATCCATGTGGCTCATTTTCAAGATTAAAATCACCAGAACAGAGCTACTCAACCATGGATGTACTATGCCACATCATTTCCAAACACTTCATTGATATTTCGAGCTGTCTGTGCTGCACTGGTTCCATGAGGGAACTCATATTCAAAAATATAACATGAATTTTTGACTTATACATGGTTTCACAAAATTTGCTCTAAAAAAACTTGAAAGATAATCACAAGCCAAAACATGTGTTTGAAAGACTAAGGATGTACCTTCACAATAAAAATAAAACAAGAAGTTTCAAAGTGAAATGTCAGATAAATCAACTGTCAAACTTAGTACTTAAGGAAATCAGACATTTCATACTGAATACATCAAAACATCAAAAACTTTCCTTTGGAAATATCAAAACATGTTTCTAAGCAACTAATTGGCAATTGAAATCATAATTGTAATAAAATAAGTAGTTAGAATTAAAAACAAGTGAAAGCATTATACATTAATATAGAGAAGAAAAGAATAAAATAGCAAATTAAAAGAACAGAATGATAGGTATAAGAAAATAAAAATTAGAACTAGTAAAATAGAAAGCAAAAAAGAAAAAAACAGAAAAACTACAGAGAATTGTTAAGACCATAACTTATTAATTTAGGAAGAATAATAAGATAGGCTATAGTTTTCTCTAAGAATTGAAGAAAGTAGAGCTAAGCAATAATGAGATGAAAAGGAGAGTACAACTACAGATAGAGTGGGAGAAAAGAAAATTATATAAATAACTTTATGCCCTTGGTAATAAAAAGTTAAACATTTATTAGAAAAAAATGCATCTTAAAATGTATATATTTAAAATTATAAGAAACTTTTATATATTAGAGAAATCAAATTGGAAATTAAAAACCTAACCACAAAGATATAGTTGTTTTTCAGATGAGTTCTATCAAATCTTCAAGAAACACATCAAAAATGAGTGTATTTTATGAATACAGGTTTATGTTCTAAAGCATGAAAAAGAAATAGTACGCTAAACTGTCATTATTTCTCAGAAGGAAAGAGAGCTCAAAGAGATGAAGAATAACACTTTAGATATATTGTTAAATGTTTTATTTCTTAAAAAGAGAAAAATAGACATCTAAAAATATGGAAATGTTAATATTTCTTTAATTTTTGTGTTGGGTACATGAGTATACATTTTATTTTTTCTGTAATTTACATTTTTAAAATTTTTATTTAAAAGACGAATGTTTAAAAATAGAAACAAGTAGATGAGCAAAGTGTGACTAGAAATATGTAGGTTTATGTCAGCAAAATGCTTAAGAAAACGTTAAGCCAGGTAAGTAGCAACAGTGCAAAGACTGAAAGCGCTATTTTTCTTCCTAACATGGCTGATGGGCAGCTTGAACAAAAATGCATTTTGCTAAGAACCTCAGATTATTAGTGTTCAGGCAAAGGGCAAGAAGAGAGCTTTTGTTGATATCTGGCCATCTGTCAGGCATTGTGTGTTCTATAAGCTTGACATATATTATATTTAATCTTCACTCTGCATCCGTAGGGTAGTAATATGCCCAATATACAGGAAATATATGGCTCAGAAAAAGATAAATCATCTGCCCATTTTCATACAGTGGATAATTGGTAGGACAGGAATTTGAACTCACATCTGTTTAACCTCCAAAAAATGTGTGTGCTTTTCACCACAGCTTAGTAATAACTTAATAATGATAATGACAATAGTGTTTACTACAAGTATGTTTTAGGCACTAAATGAAGTGTATATACATTATATCTCAATTAATTCTTTAAAGTCTCTCTTAGTTTTATTCCCTCATTTTACACATGAGGAATTTGAGGTTTAGAGAGATCAAATAAAGTACCTACCCAGTGTGTCAATACTAGTGTGCCCAGAGCCACACACAGAGCCTAGTTTGACTGAAGGGAGGCTTGTGACAATAGCCATTCTACTGATTCTACTGAAGTAGAATGTGGTTTTAGGTGGGACAAAGCCAGGTGCCCTTTTCCCAGACTCCCACTGATGAAATGAAAGAAACCTGCTGCTCACTTTATTCCACAACAGATGCCATGGCCAAGGATCCCTGTGCATGGACTTGCACTGTGAAGTGTAGAAAGCAGAGTATTTCACACAAAGCCATTTAACTTTTCTCTGACTGTCCTTTTCCTCAAGTCCTACCACCAGACCCTCATTTACAGCTGGCAGAAAACAGTAGCAGCTTTAATTAAGGAATGTCTGGTTTTATTTCTTCACACAGATCTATAGAGTGCTAATGAAACAGGACACTCTGTCAAAATTGTGATGAACACCGGATCATGTTCCATCTGGAAACCTGGGTCCCTTCCTTACTCGCTGCATGTAGGCAATCTCTTACAGAAGGTGCTCAGTCTCTCTGAATACCTGTTTCCTCGTCATTCCCTTTGGAACAGAAGCCACAAGGCTCAAGCCACTGTCTACTGCAAAAGGCAAACTACCACACTAACATTAGTTATTGTAATTTTAAGACATTGTTTTATATTTATCTCTTACTTTGTCTTCAAGTAGTGCCCTAGTTCCTCTGTTATTTTTCCCCTAGTGAAATTCTTATTTTTAAATAAAAAAGGGGTAAAGAACAGAACTGATGACTTCAGCACCTCATCATCTGTCATTTTCATATTCTATTGCATTAACCGTCAGAAAAACAGTTTCAAAATTTCAGCCTTTAAAGATAATTGATAGGAATGGGACTGCAGAATTGGAGAGCAAGTTAGAAGCCAAATTTAGGAAATAATTACTTAGAGAAAGTGCTGGGGACTGTGAAACAGGGAAGGTTGAGAGAGAAGAGAGAAGATGAAAGAAGAGAAGGGAAAGGAGAGGAGAAAAGGAGTGATGAAAGCAAAGCAGAGACGAACATCAGGAAAAGGACAGCCTTGGAGATCCCATGTAACTATGTGGTTTTAGATAGTAGAAGAATTTAATTAAGGAAGTAGCAGGAAATAAAAAGCAATCAGAAAGTGAAGATGATAATAAAGAGGAGACAATTGTAACAATCACATAATATCAATATAACATAATATCAATAGCTAATAAATACTGAGGATCTAATAAGGGCAGTACTGCCTAATGCACCTATTTAATGTCTTTAATTAATCATTATAAGAATTGCTAAGGTCAGTGTTCCAGGGATCACTGGGTTGGTACTGATTTACTCAGTGTGGCTGGAACAGTAGGGCCATGTACTACAAATCAAACTCCGTGGGCTTGTTGAGACGTCTCGGGAAAGAGAGAGCAGACTGTATGTGTCAATGAGGGAAACAGTAAGATATCAAATGTAACAACTAGATGAAATTTTAAGATTTAGCTAGTATTTTTGTGGTAATTATATGGTTGATGTAGGTGAGATATAACCACATCCTTTTCAGTTGTTTCTATTAATAAATATTCAGAAATGAACACTGATGTGGCTATCACAGGAGTTTCTGGGACAATACTAATGTATCACTAAGGGTCCTACAGACCCACAGAAATATAATCAACTCTCAAAGCTTCAACATCCATCTCCCTTCTCCCCTCTCTGTTCTCTCCTCTCGCTTCTCTCCTCTCTCCTCTCTTTTCTCTTTTCTCTCTCTCTTTTCTCCTTCCCCAGTCCCCTTCTTCCTCCTCCTTGCTGACTTACATTCAGGCATAGCTATAAATATCTATTGTCATCAGCACTTTTTTAATTTTTTAATTACCAACTCTTATACCAGATCCAATAGAATAGATAATTTCAGAAGCACACAGCATGATAATACTAATTTTTCTCCCCTAGTTCTTATTAATGAGATCATTCCTTTTAACAACCCTTCCTTCCTCCAAGTAGTTTTAGGCTGTTAAACCTTCATACAACATAAGTAGCCTCAAAAAAAAGGCCAAATCTGTATTGGATATGGTAGTCCTGAATGTTTTGTTCCTCTCACTATTAGCTGTGGCAGCTAATACACACAGATCCAATACCAGCCTATGATGAAATATTTTAAATGGCTATAATTCTTTTGGAATAATGCAGAGAAAAGAATTCAAAAGCTTGAGGCAACAGAAATGCTGCTTAATTTGATTTATCAATTATATTCCAAAACTCCTTAAATAGGACTGCAAGAAGATCCAAGGCCAGAGGTCAGTTTCTTCTGCTTTCAAGTAAAAATCTCTCTCTCACACACACACATATTTTTTGTTTATATATATAAATAACATATGGATATATCATATACAAATAACATATATATGACAGGTTGGATTCTCCAGAGTGGAAGCTGACACAGTGTTTGGGGTTCAAGATGTTTATTAGCAATAAATACCTTTAACAGAAAGGGAGAGGAAGCGAGATTGGTCAGAGTAAAAAGCTGAATGATGGTGGGGTATTAACAAAGCCTCAGCCAACTGGAAGGGAGCTCTAGAGAGAGTATTTCCACTTTTCCACCCCCAACTTGCCTAGGCTGCCTAAGGAAGGGCATAGTCTGGAACAAAGAGGCTTTTTACAGCTGGAACAGACTTCAAAGGAACTGACAGAGCCTTTTGCTGAAGAGCTGGAATGAATAAATTGCTTTCTGCAGTTTATATCTCTGTAAACTGCCATTTATAGAGTCAGTACTCATTAAAAAGGATGGAAATCATGTACTCAAGGATATCATGACATATAAGAATTTCCAAATCCTTCCCTTGATTAATGACTTCTCCCTTCAAATCCCTGACAAACAACTCAGGGCAAATTAGCACTTTATTATTGGGTGAAACTCTGTTCTCTAATATAAAATCCTAGTAAACTAAGCAGAACAAATTGAGAGCTCCTTTCTCCCCAAACAATGTAGGCCTGAGGGATTCTATACAAAGCAGGCTTTTTTTTTTTTTTTGCCTAGTCCTCAACAAATAACCAAACCTGAGTCCAATTATTATTATATTACTTATCCTTAGCAAATTTGTGAATGAGAAGATTCAGTAGAAATGGAAAACTAATCCCAGTGCTCAGTGCAAAGCTCACCTGAGATTTCTTCCTTAGGCACGTTGACAGGAATCATAAACACAGAAGGAGGTTTATGAAGTGAGACCGTTCCCATATGCTTTTCTATCATTAACTCCTTGTAGAGCTACAGTCTCTGAAAGCAAAGTCCCCAGGCTAGGGAACCAAGTACAGTTCTCAGGCTTGTCTCAATGCCAGCAATTTGGATTTATAAGAGTCCAAAAAGAAAAGAGTGAAAAAAAGAAAAAGAATATTATTCCCGCAAAGAAAGGAACAGGCTCATACCATACTTCTCTAAACTTTGATTCATCCTCTTGAGTTATGATCATTAATTCCCTTGAAAGCTCAAAGCCCTATAATTATAGTGCCTTAAATTATCCTGGCATTTGGCCAATATACATTTGCACTTCCAATCTACGGTGATGGGATAGGGCCGAAAGAGGACAAATAGTTTTCTACTTTAGATTCTTAACAAGAGTGTGTGCAATTAAAGAGAATATTACCTTCTAACAGACACCTTAATAAATTGTATAATCGACAATTTCTCTGAACACTCCTACTCTCCTAAAAACCCTATGCTGTTATGTCATGGTTGCTAAAACTTTCAACTCTAGGTACGTTTGCACTTCTCAGAACACTTTTTCTCTGCTTGTCAGGCACCTAGATATTCTAAATGAATTATAAAGGTTAAGGATGGTTTTGTCCTTTTTTCTCCTTTAGGCTGAAGTGGAGTAGGTAGAATTATGACCCCTCTCAGTTAATTTTTTTCCCTTTTTAACAGGGGCCTGTGAAGATCTTCCGGTGCCTCTGACAAACTCTCAAAGAAGTGGGATTGAGTACCAAAATAGTTACTGCCAGGAGAACCTCTGAGACCTAGAGTATGTCAGGTACAGATGGTTTATAGCTGTTGGCTCTCAAGAGGGTCTTCTTGGTTTTATGCTCACAGTATATTAAAAAGCTATGGGTTCTAGACAAAGCATATTACAGGCTGGAAGCAGTTTGAAATTCAAAAGTTCAATCCTAGCCCAAGTTTATTCCCTTCTAAATGATTAATATGGCCAAGTATGTGTTTTATATTTTCAAATAACTAATGTAAATGGGAAGATATTTGGAAGCTAGGATAACGCACGTATGTGTGTGCATGTGCATGTGTGCATGTGTGTGTGTGCGTGTGCGTGCTTGCATGTTTGTCATGATTGTGTGTTGGCTCAAGTCAGGTGAGGACAGACAACAGCTCTAGCATGAAGAGTGTAAGTTAGTATTCTGGAAGATTTGAATGAGTGTGGAAACCAGCCTCAGATTTGATAGCACATTTATGAGTTAGAAACCAGAAATCACTCTCTTGCTGGAGGTCAGGTCAGTGTAAACAGTAATTTTCAGTAAGTGACATAATAGAAGCTCTAGGGCACGCTACTGAGGTGGACCCCATGACATGGGTGGTAGCAAGTCTAGCAAAATATTATACGCAGTAAATGCTGTTAATTTGAGGCTCAGAAATCAAATGAATTATTGTTGGTATAATTTGCATACAAACTCCACAGTCAGTTTTGAGGAGCTGCTTTGGAGGAATACAAGAGTGGAAGTCTAAGAAGGCATACTCGGGATGAAAGGAAAATTCAGCAAAGAGCAGTGGACATTTGCTTTTAAGAAACACTACCTCTCATTCACAGCCTCCCAACCTCTAGTGCTGTCTTAGGCAGCATGCTGCAGGAAACTTTGGATATTTTTTGACAATTGACATTTGCTTATTACTTCCTATATCAGCCCCCAAAGACACAGTAGGTCACAATGAAGCAAATCATAAATGGGCCTCAGAAAAATGGAATAAACTTTTTCCTTCATTATCTCTCCCTCTCAGAATTTTATTAAAATTCGATGTGGCAGTAATGTGGATTGTTTTTCTCTTTTTAAGAGTGGGTGTATATAATTTCTTTGAGCTTTCTCTGAGCACAGGTATTTCAAGACAATATGAAAAAATATATAGGCTGTTGAGAGTCTGTAAAATTTTTTTAAAATAGATAAATATAGATATAGATATAAATGAAGATATACAGGTAGATGAGGTATATAATCTTAAACCTTAAGCCTACATTGTCTAATCTTATTTTATATGATCCAAATTTCGAGTTCCATTTAGGTAGATGCTTGTTTCCTTCTTTGAAACTCATGTTAAAGGCAACATAGTATAGGTTGAAAATCACAGGCTTATACTGAAGACAGTTTACTGCCATTTCCTGGCTTTGTGACCTTGGATAAATCATTCATATTTTCTATTTTTTTTCTTTTCTCTAAACTGAGCATCAAAATACTTCTGAGATTTAAATCATGGGAAAGTAATTATGAGTAATATAGTCAATATAGACAGCATTCTCTATAATATAAGTTATTTGATTTAACACTGCACTTCAAAATGAGAACAATTTACAGGTAATATACATTTAACAAACATTAATGTAAGCAATAACTTAATAATGAATAAAATATTTATATTTTAAAGTTTTACATAAATGAAACAATATTTATATTACAATTCTTGTATTAAGTCCATCTCTCAAAGATCTTAATCATTAGCAACAGGAGATGCTTCTGATTGCTTTAAGCAGAGAATTAATTCATTAAATGAATATTGATTAGTTCTCATAACCACTGAGAGGTTCTCCAACCAGGATCAGGGGCTATAAGACCAGATGCTAAGCCCAAACTCAGGCTGTGGAAACAGTGTGGTAGGAATGCCACCACACAGCACAGTAATGCTTCAACTTGCAAGCTATCACCTACAAAATCTTGGGAGTCTTTGCTACCCCAGGAACTTATTTTTTCTATAACTACAAAACCACAAACAAAGGATTCTCCTAAGTGCCTGCTTCTATTTTCATTAGTTACAAATTCAGTATCTGGGGTTGATCTGTCTGTTTCGGGGAGCCTAGGAGCCTGAACCCTAGCTGCAAGAGAGTATCTGGTATATTCAGCATCTAAAATAAGTGATGGGCTCTGTCACCTCTCAAGACTCCAGAAATACCTGGAGCATATAAAGGGGCTTCAATGATGACAGGCAAAAATAAAAGGGGAAGCAAGTTTATTATTTTAGCCACTTTGCCATAAATATAAGGGAGAATATCTGCTCTAGTCTAGTTTATAATCTAGTTTTTAAAGATCTGATACTCATTTGTGTGTACTCTTTATAATGTGTGAAAATTGTCTATACTAAAACATAATCTAGTTTTTAGAGATCTGATACTCATTTGTGTGTACTCTTTATAATGTGTGAAAATTGTCTATACTAAAACATCATTTTCTTTTTGTTTATGTATCTAATTACTAGGTACAGAATGTGTTCAGTCCCATATAACTGCTTAAAATTTATTTTATGTTCACCTTTTGTCTATTAATAATTATTGAGGTGGGCTAAATTCAATTAGGTCTGCAAAATGATGGTTGTATAATTTGCTTTTCAACCTAGAAACGACAGCTTCACTGACTTCCTCTATTTCAGTGTTTCACTTGGATGTCATCAAAATACATATTCCAAAGTCCACTCATAAATTCTGATATAATAGAACCCTAAGTTGCTTCTGATACAGTGGGACATGCTCCATAATTTGAGAAATACTACATAAAATATTAGATACCCTCTATTCTCTATCTTTATGGACTTTTGCAATTGAGGAGAAAACTTTCTTTCCTTGTTGAAGTTGTAGCTGGAAATATATTTTGCCTTGAGAAAAGAAATATAAATTCTGCTGGTCTCTGTGTAATACCACCAAGTTCCTCCTACTTCACCATACCATTCAGAAGTTCATAACTTGCATGAATGATACTGTCTAGACTCTTAAAAGCATGTTTTTATCAAATTTATGTGTGATGTTGTGTAAAAATACTATAATTTTTAAAATAAAAACAGATTCATCATTTTTACATAAGGCATATCATTAATATAATTTATCGCTGTACTTTAATTACACACCAAAGAAATACAGTTCATTTTTCCTCACCTCACTATTGCTTACAACAATGGTATAATGTATAAGCATTAAAAAAAAACAACTCAGAGTTGCACTCTAGCCCAGGCAACACAGAGCAAGACACTTTCTCAAAATGAACATATGAACAAACAAATAAAACAACTCAGAGGCCAGGCACAGTGACTCATCCCTGTAATCCTAGCACTTTCGGTGACTGAGGTGGGAGGATGACTTGAGACCAGAAGTTTGAAACCAGCCTGAGCAACATAGCAAGACACCATCACTACAAAAAAATACATAAACAAACATATATATATGTATGTAACATATATATATATATATATATATATATATATATATTAGCTGGGCATGGTGGTGTGCACCTGTAGTCCCAGCTTGAGCCCAGGAGTATGAAGTTGCAGTGAGTTATCATGATGCCACTACATCTAGCCTGGGTGACAGAGAGAGGCCTTGTCTGAAAAAGCAAACAAAAACAAACAAACAAAACCTCAGAATGATGTGAAGCTGGTGAGTTTTCAAAGCTCCCCCAAAATATTTTCTTTCTGAATCTTAATATTTATGTTTCTATATTCTGATATGTCTGTTTATTGCCTCTCATGAAAAGCCATGAAATTGAAATAATAATAATCTATTAATAAGAAACAGTAGCAAGAACCCAGTGATATATCCCTCTGTTCTGTTTAGTAAAGTTCTCTAGCTATGTTGTACCTTTCTTGTTTTCAAACCATTTCTTCAGTATATCCTTTAAAAAGATGATTTTCCAAGGTTTTTCAGAGTTTACACTGTGAATTCTTATCTTGCACTTCTCTGAGTCTCTCGAGTCCCTGATAATATATTAGAAATACCACCAAGGAAGAATTTATCTGACGTATCTGGCACTTCCACTTTAGTGACCACAGTCGATACAAAATGTTATTGGGGATAGAGAAGTTTGGGAGGCCTGCTTATCAGATAATAAGACTTAGAAAATAGAAACTTGGTACAAATATCCACTGAATTGATAGAATATTTAGAGTCCTTATATAAAATGTATTCATTTATTTCTTAATTTCTTAATACTTCCACTACATGTACACTTGCTGTGGCTTTGTGCACCCCTAATTAGTTCATCTTTTCATTATGAAAAAAGAAAAAAAAAACAATACAAACAAAAGAGTGACCAGAAGAATAATAACCATTTGTTACAATTTGAGACCTTTTTGAAATTACCTTATACTATTTTATTTTCAAATGTCTGTAACAATATATTGACAGAAATGAAACCTTCTTTAGCCCTTGAACATTTGCAAATTCCTAGTAGAGCTGCTGTATTTTTCAAGTAAAAACAAATGCTTCTACTTTATTCAGTTGTATTTGTTCTGTAGCTCCTGTCTTGCTATAAGATAAACATTTCATACTTTGAAGCAGTACCCTATTTCAAACAGATGGACAGTCTTTCCTTTCATACCATAACAGAAAACATAGCTTTGTCCATAGGATCAACAGAGGAAAAAACAGTATAAATAAGGAGTGTTACATTCTGACAATGAACACAGAATCTTTATTAGCAGAAGAGAAAATAAATGTTTCATAATACAGATGCAGAAATACAGATTCATGATCATGTTTGACTTTGATAGTGCTAAGAAGTTAAATATCCAGCTATTTGGATTGCATCGTGTCTGGTTCTGTTATTATTTTCCAGTTCAACTCAGATTCAGAGGGTACACAGCTGAAAATAAAATCAAAATTTGTAACTGTGGAGTTAATCCTCAGCAGATACGGAGGTTGCCCCGTTATTCCACTGATCTTCCAGACAGAGTGAGGAAAGAATCTGGAACAACTCTGTCAAACAAATACTCAGGCTGAGTCAATCTGACACTTAGTAGAGAGGTTACAGTTATATGAGTCATTGACACAGTAAAAATTATTAAACCATGTAACTCCGACTCTATAGATTTCCCATTTTTGTGATGTTTTCTGATACTCCATATTTATCTTTTATCTTTTTGTTCACTAGACTTTATTTTCTTTGCCAAGTTTAAATTGGTTTTGGCTATATATATACACACATATATATCTGAATTCCTACATTTAGTAGATTTTAAAAATATCTCACCAGCCATAGTGGCTCATGTCTGTAATCCCAACACTTTGGGAGGCCAAGGCAGGAGTATCACTTGAGGCCAGGAGTTTGAGACCAGCCTTGGCAACAAGTGAGACCCTGTGTCTACAAAAAGTTAGCCAGGTGTCATGGTCCACACCTATAGTCCCAGCTACGTGGGAGACTGAGGTGGGAGGATCACTTGAGCCCAGGAGTTCAACGTTACAGTGAGCTATGATTATGCCACTCTGCTCCAGCCTGGGTGACAGAGGAAGACCCTGTATCTTACAAGAAAAAAAAAAACTCATTCAACTTTCTTATTTCATATTTACTTGCTTAACAACATTATTGCTAAAGAGTTTACTGATTTTTGCTTTTACCCTAGTGTTGAAAATAGTACAGAAAACTGTTTTTAGCATTTAAAGTTTTAATATTTATTGTGTGCCATTGTATTGCCCCACAATGCATTTTCCTTTTTCTTTACATCTGTGATCTGATTACCAAAATATTTTTAACAAAATTATTTATGCAGGCTAGAAATCACATAAAATGGCATAAAAAATGTAACTATTATGTTACCAACATTTACCCCATGAATACATTTCCATGATGTTTAATTTCAAATGGCATTTCTTTTTTATTAATGTATATTAGTTGTACATATTTTGGGGGTACATGTGAAATTTTGCTGCCTGTATTCAATGTGTTATGATCAAATCAGAGTAATTAGAATATCCATCACCTCAAACATTTATCTTTTCTTTGTGTAGGAAGCATCAATATTCTCTGGTATCTATTTTGAAGTATACCATAAATCACTAACCTCAAATTTTCTACTATATCTATTATATCTAATATAGAATATTAGAAATTAATTCTTCTATCTTTCTTTTTGTACCCCTTGACTAACTCCTCTCAAATGATATTTTTTAATTGGTAAAAATATTTATTTTGGAGAATCAGACATTTTTAAGTATTATGTAAGTGATGAAAGAAAGAAAGAGAGAAAAAAAGATAGACAGAAAGAAATGAAGGAAGGAAGAAAGGAAGGAAGAAAGGAAGAAAGAAAGAGAGGGACATTATTCTTGGCTAGAATTATCCCTTCCCTGTGACAACAGAAAAAAAAAAAGAAATATGAGACGTATTATAGCCACAACTGCTGCATCTGTTGCAAAAGGCACAGTTATATTTGTTCGCCTTCTCTATAACCAGTTTTCGATTTTCCTCAACCTAGGCTAGTACCTCTACTAGTCTAGGCAAATTACATGATGGGTTGACACAGACCCTTTTTCCTGAGGGACCTAATTCCTTGTCACTATGACTTTTTTGGGTCATGAGTACAGTACTCATCATGGTCACATGTCCGTTGCTGCATCTCTTTTGCTCTAGAGTGGCTCCCTTAGTCTATTGATGTTATGCAGGGTCCCACGTGAATGGATCAAATACCACCTTGAACAGTGATATTTTTTGAGCCACTATAATCTAGAAAAGTGAATGTACTCTAAATATGTGTTAATCCCTGTCAAAGTGAATTGCTGACTCTTTCCCGAGTGGAAGGTATTCAGTGCAGTCATCTTATCACTAGGTGACAGGTTGGCATCCTCAGAATGATTCCGTATTAATGAGTAATCTTCTGTTTTTATTGCTGAAAAATTGGTAGGTTGGACAACTGACAGAAGCTATAATTAAACCAACACTGGTGAATACGAGTCATACAGTTAGGCTAATGTATACCTTCCTCTCTGCCATGATGACTACTTCCTTCCTTCACCAGTTTTGACAGCACTAGAATGTATCACTTGGTGATAAGATTATGTCATCTGCAAACAGAGACAATTTAACTTCTTCCTTTCTAATTTGTATGATATATTTATTGTCTAATTATCCAACTACTACTGCTAGTACTATATCAAATGGAAGTGGTGCCAGTGAGCACCTTTGTCTTATTCCCGGTCTTAGAGGAAAAGCTATCAACTGTTGAGTACGATATTAGATGTGGGTTTCTCATATATAGCCTTTATTACATTGAGGTATATTCCTTTTATATCTAATTTGTTTAACATTTCTATCATGGAAGTATGTTGAATTTTTCAAAAGCTTATTCTGAGTCTATTGGGATGATCCTATATTGTTATCCTTCCTTCTGTTAATGTGATGTGTCACATTTATTGATTTGCATATGTTGAACTATCCTTACATTTCAGGGATAAATCTCATTTGGTTATGTTGTATGATCCTTTCTTTGTGTATTGAATTTAAATTTTAGTAGCTTGTTAAGGATTTTTTCATCTATATTTACCAGAGTGACTGGACTATAATTTTCATTTCTTATAGCATCCTTATCTGGCTTTGCTACAAGGGTAATGACGGCCTCCTAAAATGAGTTTGGAAGTGCTCACTCATTTTCAATTTTTTGTAAGAGTTTGAGAAGAACTGATATTAGTTCTTCTTTAAATGTTTAGTAGAATTCACCTCAGAAGTTGTCTGATTTTTAGCTTTCCTTTGTTGAGTGGTTTTGATTACTGATGTAGTTTCCGTACCTGTTATTGGTCTATTCAAATTTTCTATTTCTTTATGATTAAGTTTGGTAGATTGTATATTTCAAGGAATTTATTCATTTTTTCTAATTTATCTAGTTATATGCCAGTTTGTTAGCATATAATTGTTTATAGTAGTCTCTTCTTATTTTTTGTATTTCTGTGGTATCAATTACAATGTTCCCTTTTTATTATTTTATGTATTCTAGTCCTCTCTCTTTTTTTCTTGTTTAATCTAGCTAAAGGTTTGTAAATTTTGTATATATTTTTTAAAAATTACTCTTAGTTTTGTAGATCTTTTCTATTGTCTTTCTAGTTACAAATTTATTTATTTTGCTCTTGTCTTTATTATTTTCTTCTTTCTGCTGACTTTGGGCTTAGTTGTTCTTCTTTTCCTAACTACTCTAAAAAAGAACAAGACAGAGGTTTTGGATGGAAAGGGATATGACTATCTTCCTCACTTCGCATCAGGGGCAAATTAGCCTATGCACTGTCTTCATGTGTGAATGATAAAGATGAAGCAAAATTGCTTGGCTATTGTATTAGAGTTCTTCAAAGAAACAGAACCAATAGGAGATGTATGTACAAAGTTTTACTAAAAAGAATTGACTGCCTTGATTATGGAGACTGACAAGTTCGAAGGTCTTCTAGGTGAGTCAGCAAGCTGGAGACCAAGGATAGCCAATATTTTAGTTCTAGTTTGGCCTGAGACACAGAAAAACTTGTGGAGTATTTCCAGTCTAAAGGCCTTCAGGCTCAAGACATAGGAAGAGCCAGTATTTCAGACTAACTTTGAAGTCAGGAAATATACAAGGCAACCAGGCAGGAGAAATTTTCTCTTGCCTTGGGGTGCGGATGGGACTCACAGAAGAGGGTAATGCCCTACCCTACTCCTTACAAAAGGAGAGTGTCCTACTCCTACCAAGAGAGGCAGTACCCTAAAGATGAGTTGGCATTTAATAGCAAACTAATGAACTAGAAGAGTTATAAATCTTTTCAATGCAGCTTTCACCCTTACTCTAGAATATATCTGTAATAGTACACAGCACTGGATATGTCAAGTCTATTATTCTGTTTAAACCTACCCTTGGTAAGTAACTAGGCACTCTGCCTTTAAAAAATACCTCTTTGAAGACACATTATTCACAATCCTGACACTAAAATCTAACCATGGTGGAAAATATAAGAAATCTTCTTTCAGAAGCTTTCAAAAACAATCAAAGACTCAAATGTGTTGTACAGTTCATGCTACTCAAAGGTACAGGTCATGCAGGGGTTACTATTGCATGGTGTGGAACTCTAGAGCAGCACCAATTCCTGTGAAATGCACCAGTGCAAAAATGTTATGAGCTTATGAGAGAGGGGGAAAGTGGCAACATTAGTACCAATTTTACAGCAATTAAAAGGATTATAAGAGAGTTCTATGGGCAGTGGTAGACCAATAAATTGGATAATTTAGATGCAAAGAACAAATTTATAGAATCACAAACCTACAAAGACTCAACAACAAAGAAATAGAAAATCTGAATAAATCTATAACTAGAAAAAAAGATTGAATCAGCAATAAAAATATTCCAAAAAAGAAAAATCCTGGACTTGATGGCTTCATTGGTGAATTCTACCACATTTAAATATTAATATGAACAATATTTCTGAAACTTTTTCAAAAACTTGAATTGAATGGAACACTCTCTAATTCATTTTATGAGGCCAACATTACTCTGATACTAAAGACAGACAAAAATAGTACAAGTGACAAAACACTACAAGCCAATATTCCTGATGAATAAAAAAGCAAAAATCCTCAACAAAATAAGAGCAAACCGAATTCATCAGCATATTACACAAGTTATACATCATGAACCAGTGAGGATTGCTCAACATATGAAAATCAATTAATATAATGCATCATATGAAAAAAATTAAAAGAATAAAACCATATAGTCATCTCATTTGATGCAGAAAAAGCATCCGACAAAATGCAACACCATTTCATAATATAATAAAAATCCTCAACAAACTAGAAATGTAAGGCAACTATGTCAACATTTAAAACATAAAAGTCATATGAAAAATCCACTGCCAACCTTATATTTGATTTGAAAAACTGAAATCTTTTTCTCTAAGATCAGGAACAAGGCAAGGACGGCTGCTTTCAACATTTTTATTCTAGCCAGATCAATTAAGCAAGAAAAATAATTAAAATTGGAAATAAAAATAATTAAAATTGGCTTTCAAATTGGGAAGGAAGAATTAAAATCATCTTTGTTCACAGATTATATAATGTTATATGTACAAAATCCTAAGCATTATTAACAAACAAAAAGAAACCTTTTAGAACTATTGAACAAATTCTACAAAGTAGCAGGGTACTAAGTTTGGTAACATACTAAAATCAGTTGCCTTTCTATGCACTAACAATGAACAATATAAAAAGGAAATTATAAAAGCAATTCTATTTATGATGACATTAAAAAGAAAAAAATGCTTAGGTATTACCTTAACCAAGTAAATCAAGTATGTAAACACTTATACAATGAAAATTATAAAACATTTCTGAAAGAAATTTAAAAAGATTTAAATAAATGGAAAGATGTCTTATATTCATGGATTAGAGTATACAATATTATTAAGATGTCAATACTACCCAAAGCAATTTACAAATTTAATATAATCCCTATCCAAATGCCAAGGAGACTTTCTGCAGAAATAGGAAAACTTACCCTAACATGGAATCTCCAGAGACCCCAAATGGCCAAAATAATCCTGAGAAAGAATAATAAAGCTGGAGGCTTCACACTTCTGATTTCCTAACTGATTACAAAGCAACAATAATTAAAACAGTGTGGTACTAGCATAAAGACAGACATATAGACAAATAGAATAGAAAAGTCCAGAAATAAACCTTTTCATATATGCTCAAATGAATTTTGGCCAAGATCTTTCATTAAAGAATAGACAGTATTTTCATCATATTGTACTAGGAAAATAGATATTTATATGTAGAAGAATGAAATTGAATCCTTACTTAACACAATATACAAAAAAAACAAATGAATTCATGACCTAAATCTAAGACCTAAAAGTATAAAACTCTTAGAAGAAAACATAGGGCAAAATCTTCATGATATTGGATTTGGCAGTGATTTCTTGGTTATGACACTAAAGTCATAAACAATAAAAGAAAAAATAAGACAATTGTGACTTTATGAAAATTTTATTTAAAGTGTATATCAAAACACACTGTTAATAGCTTTAAAAGGCAACCCACAAATGGGAGAAAATATTTGCAAATCATATATATATGATATGAGATTAATATATAGACTACCTTAACTCCTAAAACTCAACAACAAAAAAACAGCCAGATTCAAAATGGGTAAAGGACTTAAGAGCACATTTCTGAAATGGCCAGTAAGCGCACAAAAGGATGTTCAACATCACTAATACCTAGGGAAATCCAAATTAAAACTACAATGACATATCACCTCACACCCATTAGGAGGGCTACTATCAAAATGCAAGAAAATAACTAGTGTTGATGAGGATGCAGAGAAATTGAAATCCTTGTGCACTGTTGGTGGAAATGTTAAATGTTACAGCTACTGTGGAAAACAGTATGATATTTTTTAAACAATTAAAAGTAGAATTATCACATGATCCAGCATTTCCACTTCTGAGTACATACTCAAAAAAATTGAAAGCAGAATCTCAAAGAGACATTTTTACACCCAAGTTCATATCAGCATTATTCACAATAGCTAAGATGTGAGAAAACCCAAGTGTCCATGAGAAAAGATGGAAACATTCAAGCCAAAAAACACTCTCTTTATGTGTTACCTGCTGGTAGCTTCCTAAAATAACACAGAATTAAAAATCAATTCTGCCTTCCACAGTGATTTTTAATTAAAATTCTCATATCGTTTATTTAATGAGGACTTTCTGGTAAAATTGGTTTTTATCCACTGCTTCTTTGCTTTGGAGATCCAGCATTAGGCAGCTTGTGTTTCATTCTGATTAAAAGTGATATATGGAGGGTGTGTGCATGTATGTACACTATTGTAACATGGTGACATGGCAGGGAGCTGCAAATTTCTGTTGACACGTTAGGCAGAACTCACCACAGGAAACCAAGGAAATTCATTTTTAGTTTGCTTTCAGGTTTATTTAGGCAAGAGTACTCATTCTGTGTGCTCCAAAGATTTCTGCTACTAATAGGCCCACCAATCACCAGGAACATCTAAAACTTTTTAAATGGTCTTACATTGATTTTAGAATATTCATTGAGGCTCTTCTTAATTGCAAACACTAAAACAGTTTTACTGTGTGTTTCTCTCTTTCTATTCTGCACTGTCTTTTTCTTTCTCAGATCTTTTTCTGTGTTTTTTTCATGTGTGGTACACAGCTCCACAGGTACAACATTATATAAAACATTAGTGTTTTTTCATTTTATGTAATATTTAGTGACATAACATTACCTTGATTAATGAGGGGTCTTTCCTAGCCTTACTGCTCTACAATGGAAAAGTAAAAGTTCAATATTCAGAGATTTATATTAAGGTTATTAAGAATGAATGTCTTATTTCCTTAAGTACTAAGTTTGACAGCTGATATCTCTGACATTTCACTTTGACACTTCTTGCTTTATGTTTATTCTGAAAATATTACACATCCTCAGTCTTTCAAATGCACATTTTGGCTTCTGATTATCCTTCAGGTTTTTTTAGAGCAATTTTTGTGAAACATGCATAAGTCAAAAAATTCATGCTATTTTTTAATGATGAGTTTCGTTGTGGAACCAATGAAGCACAGACAGCTCAAAATATCAACAAAGTGTTTAAGAAGAAATGAATGCACAGTACATCAATGGTTTGAGAAGTTCCATTCCTGTGATTTTAATCTTGAAAATGAGCCATGTGGGCAACCTGAGACCAAGGTGGATAATGATGAGCTGAAAGCTGTAGTGGAAGCATATTCAACCTACAGATGAATTAGCAGCAAGGTTTAACGTTACTATTCCAACAATATTGGACCATTTGAGACAAATTGCCAAGGTAAAGAAGCTGGATAGATGGGTTCCCCATGAATTAAAAGAACTTCAGAAGAGAAACTGTCTGAAAGCTTGCCTTTTCTTGCTGTCGCAACATAAAGCCAAACCATTTCTACACCATATTGTGATGTGTGATGAAAAAATGAATTCTTTTTGACAATTGCAAGCATTTGGCGCAATGGTTAGATAAAGTGCTGAAACACAGTCCAAAGCATCATGAAACCTGGTCAATCGATTACAGCAGATGTCTACAGCAACTAATTGGATAAAATAATGAGAATGCTATGATTAAGAAGCCAGAATTGGTCAATAGAGACAGGCCAATCCTCTTGTGAGACAATACTAGAGCACATGCTGCATAAATGACACTGCTCAAACTACAGAGGCTGGACTTGAAAGCTCTCTGTCATCCACCATATTTACCAGTCCTTGCACCAACTGACTACCACTTCTTCCAGGCTTTGGACCACTTCTTGCAAGGAAAAATATTCAATTCTCAACAAGCCGTGGAAAATGCCTTTTGCGATTTCATCACTACTGGTTCTGCTCTACAGGTTTCTTTGCTGCTGGCATAAACAAGCTACTGTTAAGTTGGCAAAACTGTGTAGATTGGTTGGGTGCATTCTTTGATTAATTCTACCCCTTCTTGTTTGAGATATAATGCACCGCACATTTGATTAGAATTTGGACATTTCATATTTAATGACTTAATAATTTTGTTTTGCATTTGATATTGCATTTCTGCTCTGCCCCCTGAATTTTCTATGATACCCTGACTTTTTAAAGCACTGCATATGAACAATATAATATGCATTTTAAATTGTATGATAATTATCTGGTAATATCTTCCTTGACTCTTTTCAATCAATGTTTCCTTCCAGTATGTGACTATTGTAGGAGTCTGCCTATTAAAATTCAAATTAGGTAACAAGGTGTAAATTGCCTCATGAATGGCTTTTTTTTTTTCATCTTTTGCAAATTCTTTATGTTTATAGCTCTCTCAGTTGCTATACTTTCCATGATGCTGAGTTTTCATACGAAATTGCTGTGCAAATGTGAGTGTGGTAGTTCTTAAATGAGAAACATGCACATTTCCATTATGTTGCCTTTGAAATGGAAACTCAACTGGTTGGCACTTTAACTAGAGCATAAGAAGCTAATTAGGAATCCCCCTAAATCCTGAGGATGAATTTAGTAGAGAAGCATAAGTCAGTTTTCAAAGTTCTTAATATCACATGTGAAGTTTTTGATGGAGGCAAGGTGGTAATCTCATTCCTGGGGCTTGTAGATGTAGCCTGACTAAGTTGCTTACGAAAATGTGATTTCTCAGGGCTTTGGGCAAATTTGATTTTAGAAGGAAGCCAAGGAATCTTTGATACAGCACTGAAGTGACAGGTTAATATTATTGGGAAAAGAGAGCTGAAAATGTACGTTTTTTTCCATTTCAGTATTTCAATTTTGTCAATAGGATTGGCAATATAATTATCTCTGGATTAGTCACAGGCCTATATACTTGTTAAAAGTGAATATAAAGTAAATGATAACTTGACAGGAAATTTGTTTTAAAAGGTATGACGGGAAGAGGGCAAGAAGTTCAAGCTAAGAAAAAAGTTAAACATTTTGAAACTTAACTGCTGAAACAATATTATTTTTCAAATATGTTGTTGATAAAGACAGCAATAGAAAGTCTCCATTTTGTCAGGATGTGGCACATCACACAGCCAGGCAGCTTCTAACAGTAAAGATATAACCAGTGTCACCACATTAGATCTAGGCAATTTCCAGACCCTTCCTCCCCAAGGATACACCCCACCTTTTGTTGAGCACGTGGGCTTTTAACTCCTGCTAATATAAAAGAATGAGGGAAAGCATCTGTTGAATGGAGCAATATGGATTTATTTCCTCCTGCTTCATTCTTCCGTTTGTTGATTCATTGCTTTACTTTTAGATTTATTCTATAACCATCCACTGGTCACATGGAGCCCTTTTGGTGGGTAAGACGTGTTTGCCATGTTTTGTTTTGCTCTTTGTGTTTTTTTTTAACTGAATTTTATTTCTCAAGAGCAAAAATCCTAAAGATTTCAACAGAAAAAATAATAAGAACAAAACAGAACTAGGCCAGATGAACAGACCTATGACCAAACAAACAAACAAACAAAAATTCCTAATAGAGTTTTTAGAATAAAACCAACCTCCTTAATTTTTCCTACCCATACATTTTTCCATAAACTCCCAAATATTTATGACAAAAAGATATTAAAAAGAATGTAATCATTGTAAATACAAAGTACTATGCATAACTAAGGTATGGAAAGAAATTAGAAAGCACCATTCCTTCAGGAATTTATAATCTATAGCAGCCACAGATACACACCATAGGAATATGAATATCTTAGGGCACCACAAAACCATAATTCTCCTTTTAGGCATATAGCACAAAGAAATGATGATTTGCACAAGATTTATATAAAGAGATATAAAGGTTGTTATATTAATGTTGTAAATAATACATTTTGAAAAATTATTAAATGATCAATAGTAGGGGATACACTGAATAAATGAAGATGTATCCATAAGACATTAAAAATGAAGCAATAGAATATTTATTGGTATGGAAATATAGTCATAATATAATATATAAAAAACACAAGCCACAAAATATATTTTGTTATGATTCTATTTTTATCAAAGGATATTCATAGAGATAAAAGATAAAATTTATAATCATGTCATCTTACCTTTTTAAAAATACATATTTCAAATTAAACTTGTCTCAACTTTTACAAATCTTTATTTTTAAAATATATGTCACAGACACAGTGAAACCTAATCAGAACAAAAGGCAAATACTGACAGATGGATTAGACTAAGTTCCAAAGGGATGTTGAAGAAATATCTTTCTGATCCTCAGTTGGACCACATTTATAAATTGAGGTCCAAATTTTTATACAGCAAGATTATAGTGAAAATTTGTTTTCAATAGGTCAGGTAGCTCGACCATATTTGGAACATAGTAAACATTGTAATCACAGTACCCTCAACAAATGATCATTGCCATTGTTTGAATGTCCCCTCCAAAAGTCTTGTTGAATTTTCATTGCCATTGTGATGGTGTGAAAGAGGTGTGGCATTTAAGAGATTATTATCTCTGTTCTCATAAATGGATTTATGTCATCATCACAGGAGTGGGTTAGTTATCTCAGGAGTTTGGCCCATTTTTTTTTTCTTTCTGTCTCATGCCCTTAGTTGCCCTTCTGCCTTCTGCTGTGCAGTACCATAGCACAAAGCTGTTCACAGGATGTTGGGGACATGCTCTTGGCTTCCCAGACTCCAGAAACTTTTTCCAAATAAATTCCTGTTGTTTATAAATTACCCAATCTCAGGTATGCTATTATAGCAGCAGAAAGCAGACTAAAATAGTCATCTTTCTTTTTTTTTCTTCCTACATAATACGTTTTTTTAAAAAATGAAAACAAGTGCTTTTGTAACAGTTTCATTCAACTTAAGGCATGGCATCGTCAAAACAAACAAACAAAAAACCCTATCATTAGTCTATGTTGTGGAATTTTTTCTCTTTTGCCTGCTTCAAAGCTAGTGGGTACTAAAATATTTAATTAAATCCCACCAAATTATTGAATGTCTATAATTTATTAGCACATTCTGCTAGGTGTTACAGATAACAAAGACAAATATGACAAAAATTCTGCACTCAAGGCAGATAAGACAAATAATTATAATACAATGAAAAGTGCAATCATAGAAATAGGTACAAGATACAAACGCACCACATAGGAGGGTTTGATTAACCAGCTGTTTGAAGGGAATGACAGAGCAGACTTTCCTGAAGATATGACTTCTTAGCTGGTTTGATTTGTTAGATATAAGGAGGTAGTGATTGTTAGCCCAAATGAACAGCACAGGGTAAGACATAGAGAAAATCACAGGATACTTGCAAGTATACTTCCTTCTTTAGTAAAATACTGATAGGAAATGGAGCAGTGGGCAGTAGATACAGAAGCAGGCTAGCTTCAGTATTATGAGATATTCTCAGGAAAATCCCAAGACCCTGTGAGAACATCACATTCTATTTTTTCTTTCTCTTGAGAAACAGGTAACTTTTAAAAATGTTTATTTTTCTTAAGTAAGTTACAAGAGGTTATCTCTGCCCCTTTTCCAGAAGATAAACTCTACTGAGAAAACAGTGCTCTATAATTCAATTCAGTTCAGATACTATCTACCTAGAGATAGCATCAGAAGCCACAGGTTAAGGCCTTAATCCCACAAGACTGACACCCATTTCAGATGCCAATTGCAAGTCTCAGGTTGTGACCTGTACTTATGACCAACTGACTATACATCAAGGTTCCCATGACCTCCTTATCAGGTTTGATTAATTTGCTAGAGCTGCTCACAGAACTGAGGGAGACACTTTTCTTATGTTTACCTGTTTATTATAAAGGATGTTACAAAGGATACCTATGAATAGCCAGATTAAAAAAAGGCACACAAAGTGAGGTATGATAGAAGGAGCACAAAGCTTCCATGCTTCTCTGGGAGCACCATCCTCCAGGTATCTCCACAGGTTCACTATCCAAAAGCTCTCTCAAACCAGTCCTTCAAGGCTGTAATGAGGGCTTCATTATGTAGGCATGATTGATTATATCATTGGCCATTGATGATCAACTCAACTTTCAGCACCTCTTCTCTCCCCAGGGAATTTATTTCTAAAATTTTTCATTTAACATTTTCAGACTGTGGTTGACCCCAGGAACTGAAACCATGGAAAGCCAACCCATGGTGAAGGACAGGCTTCTGTATACCCAGAAGAAGGATTCCTGAATTGTATAGAAATTCTATTTTTAATTTCTCTAGGATCCTCTCTCCCTACTGTTCTCTACAATGGCTGAACCGATTTATATTCCTACCGATAATGTACAGGGTTCTCCTTTTCCACATCCTTGGCAACACTTTTTATCTCTTGTCTTTTTAATAACAGCTATCCTAACAGATATAAGGTGATATCTCATAGTGGTTTCAGTTTGAATTTTTCTGATGATTAGTGATGTTGAGAACTTTTTCAAACACTTGTTGGCCAATTTTATGTCTTTGGAAAATTGTCTATTCAGGTTTGTTGCCCGTTTTTCAATCAGGTTATGTGTTTTCTTGCTATTGAGTTGTATGGGCTTTTTATAAATTTAGTATATTAATCCCATATCAGATGTGTGGTTTGCAAATATATTTTTCCAACCCATGGGTTGTCTTTTTAGTATAATTGTTTACTTTGCTGTGCAGAAGATTTTTGGTTTGATGTAGCCCCATTTATTTACTTGTTTTGTTTTTGTAGCCTGAACTTTCAGTGTGATAGCCAAGAAATCATTACCACGGACAATGTCAAGGAGCTTTCCCCCTATGTTCTCTTCATGTATAAATGTAAACATATACATTATTATATCATATTTAAAATAAAGAAATTTTCTGGTCCCCCTGGATATGGGGACAGCGTCCCCTTCCACATGCACATACACATGTGCATGTATATATATCTTATTTTAAATCACAAGATCACACACACCTTGACTCCATATTTTTTAAACTGTTTGATTTTGTTATAGGTACATTCTGTTGTAAATTATTCAGCTCCTTATCATTGCTTTACAATGTTGCATTTCTGTGATTAATTCTAATTGTTTGTAATTGATTGCTTTCCAGCTTAAATTCATTCTCATTAACTAACTTGGTGTCATATTGCAGTCTTATTTCTATATTTCTCACACATTATACTTTATTTCAATGTGAGAAACCAAGTGGAAATCCAGTGAATCATGAAGCATTTCCAAACTCAACCTCCCACTAAAGAGGGTGGCACACCTAAAGTAATGAATAAACATAAATCTGAAAAAATACTTATTTCCCTATAGATGGGATATACATTCAAATTAATAGCAGTAATATAGAGATTTTAACATGAAAAAGGAATGTGCATAGAGAGACAGTTTTCCATCTGCTGCTACCTATAAACTCAGTAATTTCACACTTGCTGCAAGCAATTGCATGGCTGAACAGGTCTTGAGAAACCTTTGGCATTCAAGAATTCCTTTGTGGTACAAAGAAGACCCAAATCATGTTCATATAAACAGGGAAGGGAACCAAGAAAAATTTGTAATTATTTTATGAAAACTGCAAATGATAATAGGGTAAAGAGAAAAAAATATGTGAGACTATGTAAATATTTGTAACATGCAGATGATAGAAAATGCATTTTTGAAAGAGACACTCTAGGAAAAGAAGATATTTGCGTAACATTACATTCTCCAGAAAATTTTTAATGAACTTCATAAAATAAGAGATAAAAGGGGAATTAGAAGAGTTTCAGAATTCATGTAAGTGGTATAAACATACGTTCTTCATTGACAGTCATATGAAAGTATAGCACTTATAATTTTGTTCAGTATACTTGATAATGATAATAGACAACTATGTTTCTGTTTATGTATTTATGATACTATACTTTTATCTTTATTTTAGAGGGTACTCTTTTTAAAAAAAAATATTAAAAAATGTTAACTGTAGAGCAGCCTCAGACAGGTCCTTCAGGAGATATTCCAGAAGAAGCTATAGTTATCATAGGAAATGACAGCTCCATGCATATTTTTGCCCTTGCAGGCCTTCCAGTGGGACAAAATGTAGAAGTAGAAAATAGTTATAATTATGATCCTGATCTTCTATGGGCTTAGGCTAATGTGTGTGTTTGCATTTTAGTTTTTGACAAAAAATTAAAAGGTAGTAAAAGAAAATTAAAAATTAAAACTAGACAAAAGCTTATAGAATAAGAATGTAAAGAAAAAATATTTCTGTGTAACTGTACAATGTGTTTGTATTTTAAGTTAAGCATTATTATAAAAGAGTCAAAAGTTTTCAAAAATTGAAAAGTTTATAATGTAAAAAAGTTACAGTAAGCTAAGGTTAATTTACTATTGAAGAAAGAAAAATCATTCTTTATAAATTGAGTGTAGCCTAAATGTACAGTATTTATAAAGTCTGCAGTTGTATAAAATAATGTCCTAGGCCTTCACATACATTCACCAACCACTAACTCACCTAGAGCAACTTCCAGTCCCTCAGACTCCATTCACAGTAAGGGCTCTATATCAGTATAACATTTTTTATCTTTTATATCATATTTTTACTGTACCTTTTCTATGTTTAGATATGCTTAGCTACACAAATATTAATGCCTTACACTTGCCTACAGTATTTAGTCAGTAGCATGCTATACAGGCTTGGAACCTTGGGAGCAATAGGCTATACCATATAGCCTAGGTGTGTAGTAGGCTATATTACCTAGGTTTGTATAAGTACACTGGCTGATGTTTGCATAACAAAATTGCCTAGCAATGGTGTATCTTTCAGAATGTAACCCTGCTGTTAAGCAATGCATGACTGTATATCAGCAGTGCTTGGAGCAAAACTCATAATAAATGATGGAAAAAGCAAGTGGAAAGCAGCTAGAATTGAATACACTACAACAAAAAATAAATTAATAAAAAAAAAGGTGATTTACATGTAAGGTAGATGAGGCTGATCCATTAGAT
This sequence comes from Lemur catta, assembly GCF_020740605.2. Lineage (NCBI taxonomy): Eukaryota > Metazoa > Chordata > Mammalia > Primates > Lemuridae > Lemur > Lemur catta. The sequence goes on from NC_059128.1 coordinate 239,164,114, forward strand.
TGGCACAAGTATGACTGAAGAAATGAATTTACAAGCAAATCAGAAAAAATACATTTGAATATATTAAAGAATATTTCATTAAAATAAAGGAAACTCAAAACTCTGGATCATAGGGACAACATAAAGAGGCAAAATTATTAAAAATCTCCTACCAGACATATATTGGTGAAGATATTGAATCACAAGGATAAAGAAAAATACCTTACACAAATCCAGGTGAAGAAACCCAGATTACTACCAAATACTAAGGGAAAATATCAGACTCACATTGAACATCTCTAGGTGAATAATATTTTGATAAAGTGATTTCCATGTGGATATTTTGACATGAACCTTTTCACATTTTTATTTTGACACAGGGACATTCTCATTTAACTTAGAAAAAATATTAACTTGGCGTTGATTATTTACTTTTAAATTGTTTAATATTATATAGAACATATACCTTATTCTACTGTAAATAAGCATCCCATCCCTGACTTTGCTTTGAAAGATATGTTTGTGCATGTATCATTCAGATTGTCTAGTTTTCTCTCCTTGATGTCAAAAATTTCAGTGGTCTGATGATCATTCATTATAGTAATAATTTTTTTCAAATTTTCCTTATATTTTATTAGTTTTTTATGTATTTTATTGCTTCTTTGTCACATAATGTTTATTAGATTTATACTTTTTATACTTCCTTTGTTTAATTTAATGCTTATGAATTCTAAATTTGTGTGGTATTAATATCTTGACCCAAAATTTTATTTTATTTTTTTGCATTTGTTTTTTATAACTTTGACAGCATTTACCTTTGACCCACTTAAAACAATTTATTTTAGGTAAATCTTTTATAATTCTATATATTTTTAAAACATAGTTCCAATGTTTTTCTTTTAATAGGAACACTTATTAAGTCATATCTCTCAGCTTGCTTTAGGTGTTCTGAGTTTGAATTTTTCTTTTTTAAATTTGTTTCTTCTTTTTATTTGTATCTTTTTGTAAAAAATCAATTTGTTTAACTACATCTTTTCACCCAACTCTGCAATTGGCCATAAATATTTTTTTTTGTCATCTAAACCCTGAAAATGCTTATAGCTACTATAGTTCTCAACTTTACAGATAATACAATATTATTGTACTTAAATTTCTTATCTCCTTTTTTCCTAATCCTCAGTTTTGTTAGTATGTTCTGAGAGTTTTTGATAAGTCTTTTGGATTTAAAGTATTGTTATTGCATTATTGTCTTATATAAACCTATTCCAAAAATGACAAACTTCAATGAAGTTCTAAATTTAATTCAAATTATAAATTTATTTTTTTAGCTTTTAAAATGTAGTCATTGTACAACAGTATTTCACTCATACAATTTCTTCTCCAATTAAGAGTTTCTTTTTAAATTAAAGAGAACAGTCACATTTTATAAATGGTTGAATTTCACTGTCAGCATGTAGAGTATAAATTGATTTTGGTCAAATTGCTTATTGATAATTTCTTAAATTATAGAATTCTGAGGGATATATATTTCATCATCTCCTGCGGATAATACTAAATTTTTATTAAGACTGCACCTGCTGTAGAAGAGCTATATGTATATGTATGAACTATATTTATGAAACAGATAGCTTAAACCTTGGTATGATTTGAATCTGTCCTCTAAAACCCAAGTATTGGAAACAATCCCAAATGCAACAGTATTAGGAGGTCAGGCCCAACGAGTGGCATTTAGGTTATAAAGACTCCACTTTCATGTATAAGTTAATGCTTGATTTTAAAAGGGAGTAGGAGTGGGTAAATACAAGCTGATTAATGCGTACAAAAATATATGGCTTGATAAAAGAAATAAGACTTTGTGTTAGATAGATCAGTAAGGTGACTATAGTCTACAATAATCTATTGTGCCATCCAAACTAGCTAAAAGAGAATATTTGAATATTTCTAGCATTAAGAAAAAACAAATATTTAAGGTGATGAATATCTCCAGTACATAGATTTAATCTCAAATCTATGTGAATGTATTAAATTATCACATGTACCTTGAAACTATGTACATCTATTATGCATCAATACAAAAAACTGTAAATGTAAAATAAGGTAGGGGCTTGAGATTGCAAGTTCAATCTCTTGCTCTCTCTTGCCCTCTCTTGCCCTCTTGCCTGTCCATGATGCAGCAAGAAGGTCCTTACCAGGTGCCAGCCCTATGACCTTGAACTTCACAGCTTCCTGAAATATAAGAAATAAATTTCCATTTATTATAAATTACCCAGTCTTGTATTTTGTTAAAGCCGCATGCACACACACACACACACACACACACACACACAACTAATACAATCCCAGTGCAATATCATTTATTTACTGAAATATATTTTGACCAGATCACATCCTACTTTGAAAAGCTATTATTTAGAAAAAATCTCTAAGCAATTTATTTCTGTATTTCACATGATTGAGAATTTTATTGAATAGATTATACACTGTATGCTCTATAAGGAAGTGTAGGAACCAATTCTTTCCCTGATTTCAATAATAGAGTGGTGATTCTGAGCAACATTTCACTTATTATACTAATGCATTACTAATTATATCATCAACCATGAAACTTTCTTTCTCGTGGCTAGATTTTACAGAAAAATTTATGGCATGTTTGACATTTTCTGTCCTAAAACATGTTTTTATCCTTATTTCCTTTTTTCAACATTTATTTATATGAGATGCCAAATTTCTCATACAAAATTTTTTGTCATTTTATTTGTTATCTGATTTACAAATACCTTTGTCAATCAACCTTATTTAGGAGTAAGATAACAGTATAAATTAATAGTAATGTATATATAGTTATCCAAGCAGTATAAAATTAAGTACAAAATAAAGATATTAAGTAATATTGACATGTAATATCAGCTCACTCTGTAGAAGTGGTTAGGAAAGACTTCATGGAGGAGGTACGATTTTGGCTTGATTTTTAGTCAGTGATAAGCTTTATATGGAAAGAGGAGGGGAAAGTATGTTTGCATTAGAAAAAAATGCATGTAAAGGAGAAAGCTAGAAAGACATGTTTGAGGATTAAAGAAACCATCCTACTGTAAGAAAGGTTACTTTGTGTAAATAGAGTTATAAAGTTAAAATAGGCATTGAGACAAGAAAATGTGAAGAGATCACTATCGATTAATATTCTGCTTTACTCTGCTGACACATAGGTGTAATTGACATTTGATGGAAAGAAAATTGACATTAATGGAACTAGTTTTGAACCTCTGACTTAGGTAGGGCAAAAGCAATATATGTGACCTAAACATTTGTACCCCCATAATATGCTGAAATTAAAAAAAAAATTACCTAGCAATAACTTGTAGAATAGATTGGAAAAGGTTGCAAAGACAGGGAGGCTCATTAAGAAATTATTGTCTTTATTATAGAATGTCTTTTCTTCCTTTGGATAAATGCCTAGTAATGGGATTGCTGGATCAAATGGTAATTCTATTCTTAGTTCTTTGAAGTATCTCCAAATTACTTTCCACAGGGGTTGTACTAATTTGCAGTCCCACCAGCACTGTAAGAGTGTTCCAATATCTCCACATCCACGCCCGCATTTGTTGTTTTGGGACTTTTTGATAAAGGCCATTCTCACTGGAGTTAGGTGATATCTCATCGTAGCTTTTTTTTTTTTAATTTCAGCATATTATGGGGGTACAAATGTTTAGGTTACATATATTGCCCTTCCCCCCCCAACACACCCCCACTCAGAGCTTCAAACGTGTCCATCCCCCAGACAGTGTGCATCGCACTCATTATGTATGTATATAACCATCCCCTCCTCCGCTCTCCCATCTGCCAGACTCCCTATGAAAGTTATTCCTATATGTGCACTTAGGTGTTGATCAGTTGCATTTACCTAACGATTAGAGACGTTGAGCACTTTTTTATATGTTTGCTGGCCATTAGTCTGTCTTCTTTCAAAAATTTCTGTTCACATCCTTTGCCCATTTATTCATAGGGTTGTTTGATTTTTTCTTGTTGATTTTAAGTTCTACATAGATTCTTGTTATCAGCCCTTTATCAGATGTGTAGAAAAAATATTTTCTCCCATAGAGATTGAGCCCTTCCTTTGAAGTGAGGTATCACAAGGGTAGAAAATCATGCACCACATATACTCGCCATCAAATTGATACTAACTGACCAACACTAAGGTGTTCACATGGTAGTAATACTCACTGGGTGCCAGTCAGGTGGGAAGGGGTAGAGGGGGTGGTTCAACTCACAACTAATGTAAGCGGAGCTCACTGTATGGGGGAAGGACACGCTTGTAGCCCTGGCTTGGGTGAGACAAATACATTTCATGTAACCAAAATGTTTGTATCCCCATAATATCCTGAATTTAAAAAAAAGGAATTATTGTAATAGTTCAGGCCTAATGCAGATGTTTAATAAATGTTCATTCAATAAATTAATGGCTGAAATAACAAATGGATAAGGGAAAAACAGAAAACTCCTCCTACTAAGGTGGATGTGAAAATAATCACAAATGATGTATTGACAGAATTGGAAGCCAATTGCAGAAGAAGGTATAAAAAAGATTAGAAATTCAGTTCAGACTGTTGTAGTGTTAGTAAAAGTGGGGAAGGTATACTCTGGGAGGCCAAGGTGGAAGGATCCCTTGAGCTCAGGAGTTAGAGACCAGCCTGGGCAAGAGCGAGACACCATCTCTACCAAAAATAGAAAAAATTGGCCAGGCATGGTGACATGCACCTATAATCTCAGATACTCAGGAGGTTGAGGCAGAAGGATCATTTGAGCCCAGGAATTTGAGGTTGCAATGAGCTGTGATGACACCCCTGCACTCTAGCTCAGGCGACAGAGCAAGACGCTGTCCAAAAAAAGAAAACACAGAAAAAAAAAAAAGAAAAGAAATATGAGCAAATGTTCTTTTCATTCTTTTCTTGCTCTTCCTCATAATAATGTACATCTGATTTGGGAGTTATTCATAAAGTCCATAAATCACAATTATCTAATTTTTATGCTCCCTGAAAAGAGAAAAGAATAGAGGAGATCTGCTATTGTTACTGCTCTGTTAACAGTTTAAATTTAAATTTACATCCTAACTTCTTCCTCATAATATTTTATTGGTTTTTTTTTTTGGTTCAACTTCATTGATAAGTGAAAGAAAACATATAATATTAAGATTTCTCACTATCTTTCCACCAAGATTAGATAACAGCCAAATGGTACATCGTCTTCTTGCCTGAATGAAAACAAATATAAACATTCCCAATTTGGGGATAGATGTCTATTTTTTTATTCTTTCGAAACCTGGCTTCTTTCACAACTTGTTGCTTAGTATTTGCTATGTAAGGACAAAAGTGATATTTTTACTGTCACATCTCCACACATATAACAACAATTTTTTTGTTTTATTTTTTAAAATGTTACATGAGGTGCTCAAATTTTTAATTCTTAATTCACTTCTCTTACAAACCAAACTAGGCCATAACAGTTTTGGTAAAATGTTCTGTATAAGCAAGGGTTTATCTTGTGTTACACAATTAATACACATGATAAATACAGCATTTGACAGTTGGTCTCCCTGTCTCTGGCTTCTGTTTTTCCTGTGCCCCTAGGATAAGATGAAATCCTTATCATCTAGTTAACTCCTACTCATCTATACTACATTTTTTCTATTGGCCACTTAGTTAGATGGGGAACTATATTGCCGAGAATTTCTTTTCTACTGGGCTCCTGGGTAAAGCTGTCCCAAAGAGCAATCTGTGGAGGATTTGAGAAGTGAAAGTGAGGCAACCACTATTATCTTCTAAATGGTTTTTTTTTTATCACTTGGATGGCAGAGATATCCAGAGGTACTTGATGAGTTCTCACTTGATCTTGATCTCTTCCACTCTTTGTACATCCCCTCTGCCCAACTGCTGACATCTGGACAGTCAACAATGGCCCCAGACCAAAATGGTGGCAGAAGTTACACAGAAACAATAGCTTCCTCACAAATTCTTTAGGAATTTCCCTTCAAGGTCCTCTTATGCAACTGGATTTTTTTGATTTTTCATACTCCCTTGAAGGTTTTGACTAATTCCCCGATGAAAGTACTTCAGGTAGAAAAGTTAGTGACTTGTTTTCTGATCCCCTAACTCTTCTCTTCCAACCTTCAATCCTTCTACCTCCTCCCACAACTCTGTAAGGTTTAATACCTATAATAAGTCCCTAATCCATTAACCTTAATAGCAACTCTGCTTCCCTTTCTGAACCCCAACTGACAAATTATTCTTCTGATTTTAGCACAAATGTCATTCTTAGAGAAATTCTAAAGTGAAATGTTTACTCAGTGGCTCCCTCCCCTTACATCCCCTAGACTAGATCAGATAATCTCCTAAAAAGTCCTATAGCTTCCAGCATCTCAGTACTTGCTTCAAAATATATCATTCTTTAATTATATTTATTTATCTATGGATTTATCCAACTGTACGTTTATATGATTAATGTCTATCTCTAAACCACAAAAATGATGGAGGGAGAAAAATATCTTATTTGTTCTTACATATATATGCAATTGTTAACATACTGCCTGGCATAGAGCAGATAGAGCAGGCACTCAATATACATTGCTAAGTAAATGAATAAACATAGGCCTCCTGTTCTATGCACATTTCCTTTAAGCAAATATAAAACAATACATAACTTTAGTTAACCACCTATTTAATAAAACATTAAATAGCATGTTAGATTAAAACATCTTATACTATGCCACAGAAACATTGATATGAATGAAAATTCCCAAGAATATATACATTAAAAAACACTTAAGTGCACGTACAGTAATAACATTCATTCGGTGTCAGGCAGATGGGAGGAGGGAGGAGCGGATGGGTACATACACAACTGATGGGTGCAGTGCACACCGTCTAGGGTATGGACATGCTTGAAGCTCTGACTCAGGTGGGGCAAAGGCAATATATGTCACCTAAACATTTGTACCCCCGTAATATGCTGAAATGGAAAAAAAAATTGAAAAAGAGGCACACACATTAACATCAAAACTGTTGCAATCTAAAATCATCATCAAAAATCTACTTTTTACACATCTAGACTCTGAAGTCTCTTTTTGATGTTTGAGTATATATATTTTGAATTTTGTTCAAAACTAATAAAATTATGCTTTTACTATTAATAACCACTAAGTATTAAAAATGACATCTGAATAACCATCATTTCACTTTCTCACTCAGATCTTATTTTGATTACTATAAGTGACCACTAATATGAGAAATAATACTATACAATTTACTTAAAGTCATATCCTATTTATTATCGTATATGTGAAGTAAAATTTACACTAAGTTTTTCTGTTTCACAGGGAATTTGTCAGCATGAATTTTTCGCCCCATACGCTCCAAGTTACATTTGTTTAAAAATGAAGTTCACTCATTTAGCCCATTGTTTTCCTGAGTTTCCCACTCTATTTAATAAGGAGCTTACCAGAAGTTGATCCATTGAGTTTCAACACACTGTGGACTTCTTAGAACTAGTTTTGTGTCTTAAAATGTGATCTGATTTTTAAAGCAATCTTATCATCTTTTTTTGGCGCATGAATTTCAGAGAATATCACATATCGTAGGCTGGGTCAGATATTCTCCTGCATATATAATTTATTATAGATCTATAGTCAAACTTATAAATATAGCTCAACTGAAATCAAAAACCACATTGGCTGGATAGGTGTGGTGGCATGTGCCAATAGTCCCAGCTACTCGGGAGGCTGAAGAAGGAGGATTGATTGAGTCCAGGAGTTTGAATCTAGCCTTGAAAACATAGCAAGAGCTCATCTCTTAAAAACTAACAAGCAAACAAAAAAATTGCATTGGGATAATTTATCCCATTGGGGGAAAAAAAATATTTGGAAGCATGAGTTTTTTGTTTTGTTTTTTTTTCCTTCAACGGAAACTATAATGTAACAGTGCCATTAGGTACAGCTTAATATAGACTATCCTACACAAGTTCAGGGTGCCATTTATATAGTCTGGGATACAAATGATGCACTCTGAATGTCTACAACACAGAGAGCTCTAAGGATCCATCCATAACAAGTGGAAATTTCTGATGACATTAATATCAGTGAAATTTTAAAACATCTTTCTCTTTGAATCATAAATCAATAATAACTATTGATGAAAAGCCTCTGAGTTGTTGAAAAATTTGATTTACATTTCTATTTCTGTAGTAATGTTCTCAAATGACATAAACCTAGCCCAATTTCTTTGAACAGATCACAACTTTGCATAGTAGGATGTATCCATCAGTTAAGAGTCATAAAGATAGAAACTACCACAGGTATTTCAAATAGGAAGGAATTTAACACCGGAAATTAGAAGTTTGCATAGTTGCTGGAAGTGCTAGGGGAGTGAAGATCAGGGAATTCCTAGTAGGTTTTACAAAACCAAAAAGATAGAAAAGGCAGAAAATAGCTGTTGATGTTCTCAGTTGCCTACAACATTGGAGTGGATGATTCTTAGGAGGACACATGGAAGTTGCTGGCAAAAACCCATGGCTGACATCTACCAAAGTCACATGTCTGCCCACAGCTGTTGACTGAAGGAGAATTACTTCTACTTTTCTTTTATTTCCAAATATTTTGAGAGTACCTCTCATTGATGAGATCTAACTAGACTGAAAAGAGATACTGGGAAATCCAGCTTCTAAGTTCTAGTTCTTGTCATGCATGGAAAAGTTTAAAAGCGAAGATATGCCATATCTGATACAGTGTTTGTTTTTTATATGGAAATCCATTTAGAGGCATTTTACTTGCTCAAACGCTAACCCAAAATTTAGTTTTTCCTTCTAATATTCTTTTTTATCTATTGGTAAATATTGGGCTCTTCTAAAAGAGATAAGATCATACAGTCTTATTTTGTCACACATATACCTTTTAATTCTTAAATAATAACTAACTTTTCTAATTATTCTTTTGAAGGAAAGTTAGAACACATACAAATATAGAGACTTGAAGCAGCATGTGTGAAAAACATCTGAAAAAATTAAAGTTTCTGGACAGATGTTATAAGAGTCTTGTAGAAAAAGCTATCAGCATCACAATCCCAATTCTAATTTACTTTACATCAGGCATTTAAATTTATTATCTTTAGACCATATGTTCCAAATGAAGCTTGGTTCTATATTCATGAATCAGTTGACAATGAATAGTTAAGTTCTGCTAATTCAGAAAGGTGAAGTTGAGTGAGCTTATTTAAATGGCAGAATATTTGTAACTACAAATTCTACATACCATCAGAAGAGTTCCAAAAAAGACTTGCCATATGTTTTAAACCGTGATGGAAATAGTTTAAAATAAAACAACCTGCAACTTTTATGCAGCTATACTTGAGAATATCTTAGCATTTCCACTAAAATTCCATTTTGAGAGTTTTAACCTTGGCTGTAAAATTCATTGTAGACTGAAATTTAACATGTGAAACCTAAGAGAACATTAAGTAAGAGAATATGTTAAAATAATTAAATGATTTTAATATTTTATAGGTCTTTAATACTTTACCAGTAGTTAGATTTGGCTTATTTTTAAAAATGGTGCTACATGGACTGTTGCTAGCTCACTTATGTATCATAACAAGCTGTCCCAGCTTATCAGTCACAATTTCTATAAGCATTGCACTCTATTTGCAGGAAAGAGCAAAAATGTCTACAGTTGGAAAAACTAGGGGTCGGAGAGCAGCATTCCGTGGACTTCCAAAAATCTCAATCAAAAGTTAAGGATGTTACAGATTCTCTGGGAAGTAGCCCAAAGGTAAGTGGGAAGCAACAAGTTATTAGTGAAAATTTGTAAATGAGTGCCAAAATGCTTAAATAGAATCTGAATGTATAAACTCAAGACACTTCAGGTTGAAGGAATCAGTGAAGATTCTGTGAAGAGTATTGTTTTCATTTGCAATGTAAAGCATGATTCTCCCCCCAACACACAGACCCCAATCAGAGCCAGCATAAATTTTCAGGTCAGAAAGTTTGCAAGACAGTCCCACTCCTGTCTATAACATGGTTCCAAGAACACCATTCTTGGAGAAACACTGTTTATTCTACTAGATGTAATCTGAATTATATAGATGAAGCAGAAGAGTGGAAAGCTTCTGTATATTCTGTCAAAGTCATATTGAAATCAGAGAAGGCTAGGTTTGAGTCCTGACTTCAATCTTTCATTTTTCAGTCTGTTTGGTCTTAGGTTTATTAATCTATAAAATAGGCTGACAATATAATCTTGACAGGTTTTTCTGACCAGAATTAACTAGATTAATTTAAAGTACCAATTATGTGTTTACTACATAAAAAAATTCGATAAAACCTAGTTAATACTTTATATAATATGGAAATCAAATGCTGTTCCATTGAGCAAAATCATCCAAATACCTCTATTCCAGCTTTCACTAAGAGGAAGGTCCATCTGATTATTTGAACTCTTCTTCTAATAGTAATATCATGTCCATAGATATCAGGAATATGACAAAAATTCAGAAGATGAAAGTGTAGTTCCTTAGGATTAGGACCAAATTCAGTTTTTAAGAAGTATTATATAATAAAGTAATTTGTTAGAAGTACTCAGAACTATACTCCCACGACCTTAAGTATTCGCATGAAATTCTCGGCTTTGTTGGTTGATCATCCAGACTTGGTCCATTTATTGCTTGCTCTAAATGTTAATCTTGTAGACCTACCCAGTCCTGCTTATTTTTTAGTATTACCTTAGTTCACACAATAAGTACTCATTAGAATCTTGATGTATGTCAAGCACTGTGTTTAAAAACTGCTTAGAAAAAAAAATATGTTTCTTTTTCTCAAAAGCTTGTAGTTGTGAGAGTAAGCCTAATAAGAAAGAAGGAATTTTAATAGCATAGGATAAGGGCTGCTAAAGTTTAATTCAGGGAACATTTATATCAGATTGAGATGTTTGGGAAGGCTTCTTAGAGGATGTGATGAAATAGGTTTTAAAAAAGAATTACAGTTAGGTATATAAATAAAAGGAGGGAGAATGTTCTAGCAGCAGGAAGAACACATTTAAACAAGTTATGGAAGCAAGAAATAATTTTGTTTAGAGAAAGTCCAAAATTACAGTTCTAACTGTGGAGGATAAAGCAAGTCCATTTTGTATGCTAAGCCACCAGGTTGACTTCTGATTAACCCCAGTTCAGGAAATGCCTCTAAGATTTCTACTTTTGTGTACTTACCATAAATTCTGCCCTTAGGCAAATTCTTGCTTTTCCCTGGGGGAGTCTACTTCAATTGTCCTACATATTCTCCCCTATGGTATATAAGGCCAAGGTCTGAGGGGGGTAACAGTGTGGGGACTCAGTCTCATCTCTCCTACACCTGAGAGGTGGCTTCAGTTTGTTAGTCCCTATTAAATGTTTCTTTCTGAGAAAATGAATTTGCCAGATTCTTTTTTCAGCCTCTCAGCTTCTTCATCCTTTGGGAGTAGGTGTTCACAGACATGCTCACCTCAGAACAGTTAACCTAACACACAAAAAATATATATGAAGAAAAATCAAAAGATTTCTAAATCATATGGGAATCTATCACAGAATTTTAAGCAGGTAATTGGTAGAATTAGATTTGCATATTAGAAGAATTATTCAGGTAGTAGCATAAAAGATAGTACAGGTAAAAATCAGTGAGATTAATCAGGAAGCTACTCAATAGTCTTAATAAAATAGTTCAGTGTTTACTTGTCTACAATATTGAGTTATTTGACCTTATTTTAAAGCCTCTGTTTCACTAGTATTATGTAATATATATATATGTATATATATATATATTACAGTTTGAACATCCCTAACCCAAAAATACAGAATCTGACATCCTCCAAAACCTGAAAATTTTTGAGTGCCAACATGATGCCACAAGTAGAAAATTCTACACCTGATGTCTTATGATGTGTCACAGTCAAAGCACAGGTGCACAACACACAATTTATTCATAATCCCAAAGGGAAGAGAGACCTTTCTAGCCCCCATCGCTGTAATACATCTTTATCACACACACCCAGAGTCTTCCATATAAGCACAACCACAAAGAGCAATAAAATTACATGTGTGCAAGCCAGACATGTTAATAGCAGGTTTTCCACAATGCCTCAAATGGTGCCAAGACTTATTTGCATTACCCAATGCAATGTTTTCCTTATTCTATGCTCTGTGGTGTAAAGATATTATAGGGAATGGCCTGCATATATCACTATAGGTAAAAGTTATAAAAAAATAGGAAGTATTTATGATTGTCTGTAGTTCAGGGAAGTCAAGCTATTTATGATTGTCTGTAGTTCAGGGAAGTCTTCAGGGAAGACCACACTGGACAGTGGTCTAAGTGTGAAACATTTTACAAAAAGGTATGGTGCTGGAATGACCACCATATATTATCTGAAGAAACAGAATAAAATGTTGAAGTTCAGTGCTAAAAGTGATAAGCAGAAATTCATGAAAAATAGAAAAACACTGCACAAAGCTAAAAAAAGGAGATCTCAATTGTGTATTGGAAGAGTGAATCCATTGTTGTTGCAGTGAACACATGCCACTTAACGGTCTACTGATCATGAAATACGCAATGATTTATCACAATGAACTGGAAATTGAAGGGAACTGTGAATACTCAATGGGCTGAGCGTAGAAATTTAATAAAAGACATGGCAATAAATTTTAAAGGTTTGTGTTGATAAAGCATTTGCTGCTTACAAAGAATTGAAGAAATTTATTGATGATTTTGCCAAGATCATTGCTGATAATAATATGATGCCAGAACAAGTCTAAAATGCTGATGAAACATTACTGTGTTGGCATTCCTGCTCCAGAAAGACACTGACTATGGCTGATAGCCTTAATACCCTTCAGGTATTAAGGATGCTAAGGACAAATAACTGCACTGGGATGGACTAATGCAGCAGGCATGCATAAGTGTAAATTTGCTGTGATAGGCAAAAGCTAGCGTCCTCACTACTTTCAAAAAGTGACTTTCTCACTAGTGCATTATTATGCTAACAAACATACATGGATCACCAGAGATGTCTTTTCTGATTCATTTCACAGACATTTTGTACCGGTGGCTCATGCTTACTGCAGGAAAGTTAGACTGAACAACTGCAAGATTTTGTTAATCTTTGACAACTGTTCTGCTCATCCTTCAGCTGAAATTCTCATCAAAAATAATGTTTGTGCCATGTCCTTTCATGCAAATTTAACTTCATTGATTCAGACATGTGACCAGGAAAGGTCAAGGAGGAGTAATAATAAAAATACTTTTTTAACATCATACTAACAGCTGTGAACAGAGGCATGAGTGTGGAAGGTTTTCAAAAGGAGTCTTACATGAAGGATGCTGTATATGACATTGTTAACACTTGGAACACAGTGACTAAAGACCCAGTTGTGCATGTCTGGAACAACCTCTGGCCTGTGTCTTGTGACTGTGTTCAGTGATGATGGTGAACAATGTAGTGACTTTGAAGGATATTGTTTGTCAAGTGAGAAAAAAATGATGGCTGATCACCTTACATATGCCAAAAATATTCAGAGCCTGCCAGTAAGCTGGAAGAAGAGCATATCAAAGAATTCTTTATCAATAATGAGGCTCTAGTAATTCATTCATTGGCTGGTGGTGAAATAGCTGAAATGGTTCTGAATCAAGGTGATCATGATAACAGTGACAATGGAGAAGATGATACTAACACTGCAGAAAAAGTACCTAGAGATGGCATGATGAAAAATGTGTGATAAGCTTATTGAAGGATGAGAGCAGGATGCATTTATAACAGAAAAAGAAATCATGTCAGTTTACAAAATTGAAGAGAGTTTTCTAAGACCAAAACCATCATGAATGAGGCAAGTGACACTGGAAAAAGCATTTTAAAAAGCCTTCCAGTGGAATACTTCCTTATTCCTAGATGATCTGCTTCCTGGTCCCTCAACTGCTTCCGATGTTTCGTCTAACCTAAAAAAAAAAAAAAAAAAACAGTGTACAGTAACCCTTTCATCAAAACACAGCATTATAGATAGAGACTGAAAGCTTGCTGTAGCTTCTTGTTGCTATTGGTTAACAGCAAATGCAAGTAGTCTGGTGATGCTACTATGCTGCTTAGTTACCATGAACACATTATTTTTTTCATCGCGTTAATGGTATGTCATATATTTTACTTTTAAGTACTTATATTTGAATAACTGTAAAAATTGATTTCTTATCACTAGCATATAAATTCAGAGTCAGGAATGATATTGATCCCAAACAACCACAGATTGTCCATATGGGTGGCTGAAATAGTGAACACCTTTGCTTTCTAATGGTTTAATGTACCAAAAACTTTGTTTCATCTACAAAATTATTAAAGATACTGTATAAAATTACCTTCAGGCTATGTGTTTAAGGGGTATGTAAAAATGAATTTAGTGTTTAGATTTAGGTCCCATCCTCAACGTATCTTCTTATATATATGCCAATATTCCAAGATCTGAAAAAATTCAAAATCCAAAACACTTCTGGTCCCAAACAGCTTGGATAAGGGTTACTCAATCTATAATAATAATGATGATGATGATAACAATGTGATTTATATTACCTACCAAAAGATCAATATAACAATTAGATGAGAGAATATATGTGAAAGTATTGAGCACTGTACCCATATAGGAGCTGAATGTTGTGGCTTACATTTTTTATTCCAGTCCACATTAGTCCATGGGCATACACACATGAAGATATATTTGAGTTGTCAGATGTTTTGTTTGTGATCATGTTGTGATCCAGGCAGAAGACAGTGAAAGTGATAAATAGTTGCAGCTCATCTAGTGCAGTGCTTTTCATACTTTAACATGCCCAAAGATCACCTGAGTATTTTGGTAACGTGCAGAATCAGAGAAAACAAATCTGGAGTGGAGCCTGAGATAATGCATTCCTAAAAAGATCGCAGGTGATGTCAATGCTTCTGGTCCAGGAACCATCTTTTGAATTATATAGCTCTAAAAAATGCTTGTAATTTTGTCTATGCTTCTAGCAGGTGGAGAGGCAGATTTTAAAAAGCAAATGCAGGAGATAAACAATTAACATGCTGAAATGCTACGGTGACTCATTTTGTAGACCAGGTTCTATTTTCCACATTTTAAAAATTTTCCCCCTTAAAGCTATAGATAGTGAATATACTAATTCTGTAATTTCATTACAGACTATTTAATTTCAGGATGTGGGTGAGAGGACATTGCCTTTTTTTTTTTAATAACACTGTCTCAAATTAAACATTTCAAAGTACTCTGTCATTAGTCACTCAGGGGCCCTCAGCACAGATTTGACACTGGCTTCTCTGTGAGAGAGGGGCATGAGGTAAAGTTTGAGAAGGAGAAAATGGAAGGGTCAAAACTGGAAAACATGTAAAAATGTTTCCTACTACTTTTTCATAGACTTGGTTGAAAGTATGGAATTTTATGGAGAAAGACACCATAGGTATTTCCTGGGGGAAAAATATCCTTTGTTGTCAATTAAACAGATTTCTGGAAAAATGCCTAATAAACCATCTTTGACCTAGGATGGATTTACTGAGGAGAACCTTGCTTTAGAGCCCTGTGAGAACTTTTGCTATTCAAACCCTGAAGGCTCCTTTAATTTCCAGGCACTTAAGAAACAAGTGTCAAATAATGATTGAGGAAATATCAAAATTGTATTTGCTAAAGAATGTTCAGCATACAGTTGTATAAGAAAAAGATTAGATATAATTCAACAAATGCTTTTAGCTGGGTTAGAAATATTTTATAGCAATAAAAGTATACAATTCTGAAGCATAGTTAAGTCAAAGTGAGGCTGGGTTTTTCAAGCAAAAGTTAATACTTCCTTAGAACTGACCTCAAATTTTTCTTATAATTTTTCTACATTTAAAAATATTTTATTAGAATGGTCTCCAGCTCTATCCAGGATAATACAAGAGGTGCTAGATCACCATTGATTTTTGTGGCTGAGTAGAACTTCATGGTATACATATACCACATTTTATTTATTTATTTATTTTTTTGAGACAGAGTCTCGCTTTGTTGCCCGGGCTAGAGTGAGTGCCGTGGCGTCAGCCTAGCTCACAGCAACCTCAAAGTCCTGGGCTTCAGCGATCCTACTGCCTCAGTCTCCCGGGTAGCTGGGACTACAGGCATGTGCCACCATGCCCAGCTAATTTTTTTTGTTGTTGTTGTTCTATATATATTTTTAGTTGGCCAGATAATTTCTTTCTAATTTTTTAGTAGAGATGGGGTCTCGCTCTTGCTCAGGCTGGTCTTGAACTCCTGACCTTGAGCGATCCACCCGCCTCGGCCTCCCAGAGTGCTAGGATTACAGGCGTGAGCCACCGTGCCCGGCCACCACATTTTATTAATCCACTCATGTATTGATGGGCACTTGGGTTGTTTCCACATCTTTGCAATTGTAAATTGTGCTGCTATAAACACATGAGTGCAGGTGTCTTTTTTATAGAATGTCCTTTTTTCCTTTTCATAGATGCCCAGTAGGTATCTCCACATTACTTTCCATAGAGGTTGTACTAGTTTGCAGTCCCACCAGCAGTGTATGAGTATTCTTACCCATCCACGCTAACATTTATTGTTTTGGGGCTTTTTGATAAAAGCCATTCTCACTGGAGATAAGTGATATCTCATTGTGGTTTTGATTTGTATTTCCCTGATGATTAGAGATGTTGAGCATTTTTTCATATCTTTGTTGGCCATTTGTCTTCTTTTGAAAAGTTTCTACTAAGTGAGGTATCACAAGAATGGACAAACAAGCACCACATGTACTCACCATCAAATTGGTATTAATTGATCAACACCCATGTGCACATATAGTAGAAACATTCATTAGGTGTCGGGCAAGTGTGGGGGAGCAGGGGATGGGTATATACACATCTAATGTGTGCAGTGTGCACTGTCTGGGGGATGGACATGCTTGAAGCTCTGACTAGGGTGGGGCAAAGGCAATATATGTAGCCCAAACATTTATACCTCTGTAATATGCTGAAATAAAAATACATATATAACTACTAGATATTTGAAATTGCATATATAGTTTTGTCATATTTCTATTGGACAATATTACTCTAGTATATCCTATGATTTACTAATTAAAAAGTCTAAAAATATAAACATATTTTTGTCTTTTATATTTAATATAATTATTCTGAAGGCATTAGGAAAACATAGAAGGGTGAGAGAGGTACATTTCTTGCTGAGTAGAGCACATCAGTTGTACAGTGTTAGAAAGAATTAAACAAGACAATATTTAGGCAATGTAGGTAACGTCAAACCACATCTCCACTTTTATTTCAGGATGGCCATTCCCTATAAACACAATTGATTTGAAAAGAATTTCGTAAATCTTATCAGTGCATACAGTGAAACCTGATAATGCAGAGAATGACTAATAAGGTAACTAGTCACCTTCTGATGTCAGCCAAGGTCATCTAGTACCTCGTCTGGACTTATGAGATTTTTATTTAAAAATGTATCACAAAATCTAAAGTTTAAAATCTCTTTTTCTGCTTTGTTTATATTAAAGATTCAAAAGTTATTGGTTTCAAAGAAAAGAAATTCAATGTTTGAATTAAACAAAATGTGCCATTTCTGCAAAAATTGCCTTTTTCTTGTCTATTTTTTCTTGCTTCATACATCTGTGCTTTTGTACAATAAAAACTAGTTATCATGGCAACTAGAGAATCACATGTACTATCTTAGAGCTAAAATACTCCTTGTTTGAGATGAGAAATATTTTGTTCACTATTTGAATATATATAATACTACATTCAGGAGAGAAAATATTTTACAGGTACCGTGTCATAAAACTATGCAGTGCATTTTGTTTCAATGACTTTCCAATAAATAATTTGTTGTCAGTTAAGCAATATACTTAATAGTAGCAATGAAGAAGATCCTAATATTGTACAAAATAAATTAAAGAAGCTTAAAAATCTAACATACTAGGTGAATCATATGACAACTGAAGAGCCCTTTCTTTCAGTAAAGAATGTAAGTTTTTTTAATATTTTCAAATTATAGTAAATAAAAATATCAAGATATCATTATAAACTAAAAAAAAAAAAATGCTCCAGAAGTCCTAACATATATCGTAAAATTACTACTGGTTTACCGTCATTCTATTACTCAAGATTTTTTATGTGGCAATTTAAACTAAATTAAACATAAATGAGACTGTTATGGATTCACTTAACCAAATTTCTAGGAGGAACAAAATAATAACTCAGGCTCTAGGGATAACCACAATTCAAATAAGAAACTTTCCCATTCGTTTTTCATTGTCTTTCTCTTTATTCTCTCCTACTTCCACCTCCATTTATATATTAGTTCAAACCCACCGAATATGCAATACAAAGAAGAAATGCTAATGTAAACTATGAACTTCAGGTGATTATGATGTGTCAATGTAGGTTCATCAATTGTAACAAATATGCCACTCTGGTGGGGAATGTTGATGGTGGAGGAGACTAGAAGTGTTTGGGAGCATATGGGAAATCTATATTCCTTCCTCTCAATTTGTCTGTGAATGTACAACTGCTCTAAATATAACGTCTTAAGAAATACAAACACTATTACTATTAATAATAAAAAAATCGACAAATCCTGTTTACTTAACATGACTTTAGCAACATCATCACCATCATGATTGTGATCAACACCATAATTTATATGTGTTGAATGATTATGGTCCAGGGGCTATGCCAAATATTTTCCATATAGTATGTCATTTAACCTACACCAAACTCCACAAAGGTAGATTCTGTGATCACCCATATTTCCCAGCCAAGGAACTATTAAGGATGTTAGATGAGTGGCACTAGAAAATAGATCACATCCGCATATCAAAGCCAAGCAAAATTTTCCTGAGTGGTATTTGCCTCTGGAAGGGGGTAAAGAATTTGGGATAATTTGAAAATTTATTTAATGCTACCTGAATGATGGAATAGGATAAATTCCAAGTGGATCCTTAACCAACAGGAATGCAGGATGGCATACTATTGGCTAATTTTGACCCTTCTGCACTCACTGATACACAGCTGGGCAATTGAAACAATGTAGTCACAAAATGCTCTCTGCTTTCTGCAATAAAGATGCTAATTCTCTCTTTTTATACAAAATTTTACCAGCAGTGATAATGTATGTTCAAAATGACTAGTACCTGCCACCTCCAACCACCCCTTCTCCCCAACCCATTCCTTCCCATGCTGGAAAAGAAAATGTCATCATTTGAAATTCATGTTGCCAAATTTGTCCTAAAATTTGCTCTTAGTTAAACTGAGAGTAAATAAGAAAATTCTATGGCCTTAATATAGAACACTTTCTACCAGGGAACATTATATGTGTACTCTTATCTAGTGTTTTAAGTTGTGTAAAAGTTGTCCTTGTTATTTAAAATTATTTTCATGCACCTTGGCAATTGTTTTAGTGCAAGAATCTCCAGAATTCTTTGTGTTTGTCCAGTCTTATTCCCCAAAGGAGTTTTTGCATAACATCAATTCAAAGCAATATTAAAATCTATCTTATTTAAAAGAAGTAAAATATTTCCAAAATTTTGAATAAGTTTTAAAGAAAAGTAAATTGAAGATCTCTTGAAACACTGTTAGTACCCCCCAAAACATATATGGATTGCTGAATTTCACAGATTAAGTTGGTCATAGATCTCACCAGACCCCCATTTTTTTCTTATGAGTGTCTTACAAGATTGATACTCCTTGAACCATATTGTAGGAAACATTGCACTATACACAACAATGTAGGTACTATTCCCTAAACATTCTACTACTTTGAAACAGTTTTACCTTTGTTCATATAATTCCCCCATATCTGGAACAGTCTTTTGCTACTCTGATTTTCCAATTTTACTTGGAGAACTTCTACTCATTCTTTAAGGACAAGATCAAATGTCAGCTTTGCTGTCAAATACTGTTCTTTAACTTCCCTGGGCAAAAACAATACTTAGAAAATTTTGAATATACCTATCATGATTCTTATTTTTGCAAAACTCTCACATCAAATGAATGACAATTTCATGAGAAGAGGGAAACTTTTCATCTGTATTTATATTTTCATTACTAGAGTAGAAGTTATTTTTAATGTGGAGGCTTTGCCCTATTTACTTTGAAATTCTTTGTCCAGCTTAGTATACCATCCAAAGCTTCCAGGAATATGAAGATAAACTGCAACAAGCTGGCAAATTTGATGAAGACTTAGGAACCACTTAAGGAAGTAGCCAGAGATAAGAGTAGATAAGCTGATAGAGAACATATTTTAGTGTTTTGAATGCCTTGTGAGTATTTTTAATTTTCTAGGCAATAGGAAAGATTTTTGAGCAGGAAATAACATAACCCAGCACGAAAGCAATGCTTTGCAGTGAGAGTTTTGGCAGCTGAATTTAGGAGAGATTGAAGTTGAATTACTGATTAGAAACTGCTTGCAGTTATCCAAGTGAGGGAGTAATATTGGCCCAGAAAAGTGTGATAACATTAGGAATGGGGCATAGAAATAAAAATGATTTGATAGATATCTGAGATATTTCATTTGTAGGTTATGAAACTGGAAATGATTTACTATCTCGGTGCACAAGGACTAGGAGAAGTCAAAGATGACTTTGATGTTTCTGAGGTTGTTTACTTGAAATTTAGTAGTACCATGAGGTAAAATCAGTAATCCAATTATTTTATATCATCATATGCAGGAGAACAAGTCTTGAGGAGATGAGATATAAGGAAAAGGAAAGATCTGTGAGGAATAAAGGTTTATAGTCCCATATACACTCTAAGCAGTAATGAAGAACATTTCATAGAAGGATAACTCTCTTACAATTTTTCTAGGAATAACCCTGGGGCATTGAGAAATAATTTGGAAACTAATGCAAAAGCAGTGATTATAGTTAATACAGTTCTACTCAAGGTTTCATTTTTAATTTATGCATGTTGTTGGTTTTTTAATCAATGTTTTATATTTGTTCCACTATATAATTATAAAATAATTTAAATGACAATGATCAAACTGTAAGACACAACTCCTGTCCAGTATAAAATAATTAGGAATCCATCTATGTGCCTAATTTAAATTTAAAACATTTCATTTAACTAAGTTTAATATTAAAATTATAAAAATTCAGTCTATTTTCCTACCTTTAAGCATAAAGATTCTATATATATGTGTCTTTCAAATAATAAAAGGGAGGAATATATCCTCTATTCACCCTGTCTGCAACTCCTAATTCTTTGCTGAAAATAGACTGAAACCCAGATGTCAGTGTAATCTGTTGGCTATTCTGAAGCAAGCACTCCTGCTCTGCAACTTTAAAAAGCAGCTGTCAAATACCCTTGGCCTATTTACATGTATGGATGGTGTGGACAAAAAGCCGTAGGGCATATATATTTAGAGCAGCATGACTCTGAACATGGTGAATATCTTCTTTCCTGCCTTGACCATGTCTAATGTGAGACATCACAGTATGAAACTGCAGTCAACTTCATAGGAAAGCACTCTCCCTTGTCACTTGCAGAAAGAATGAAATCCTCCTAACAGCAGATTCACTCTGAGTTGGAAGATCTCTCTATGCTATCCTGTTTAACACATGTAATGACTTCTGCTAGTGACCTCAAAGAAATGAAGGTTCATAGACCAATTTAATTTACCTAATCAAAGCAAAAACTTTTATAGATACTCAGCACTCCTTTACTGAACTACTATCATTTAAATTTTCTGCAATTTTGTATTTCTATGTATATATTCATGCTTAGTTGTTTTTATTCTGGATGTAAAGATATAAACATAATAGTTATGTTATAAAAAGGGTCAGACATTAATATCATTATTTTATATTTATGTTTTCTAAGAATGTTAGCGTGGCTGGAATAAATTCCACAGATAAAATTTACACATGATACTTGTTGATGTTTTCAGAACAGATCATAAGACTCAAAACAATATGAAAATCTCAGTCTATCTCATACAAAAATGAGGTATCTACAATACTTTATTTTGATTTCTTGATCTCTCAGTTACAAAAATATAGCCTGAATTTATTGCCACATTTGTAGGTACTATCTCTGCACAGATATACCAGTTATTCTCAAAATTTAGGCAACATCTTCATTTGTTTCCCATGCAATTTTTTCCCTATGAACATAGAATTTCTACCAAAAGAACAATAATTATGTCACATATTTGAATTTGCTCCTCCAAGAGTCCTCCATCAGGACAAGTGCTCAATTAATGATGAGTCTGTTGATCTATCTTTCTCTCTCATTCCTCCCACACACTGCTCTTCAGATCATTTATCAAGGCATGACCGTTTTCCTCCATGCAGTTTTACATAACTGTCCTTTACTCTCTTCCAGACCCATCCTCTTCCACTTTAATCAAATCCACCATCAGATCATCATGAGGCTCTTGCAATTATCTGCTAATTGAGCTCCCTCCCTTAAGACTCTTGGTAATGCAACCCCTTGCAAAAAGAACTGCCTGATTAATCTTCCTAAAATGGTACTTTGTTCTTGTCAGACCCTGCTTGAAAATCTGCACTTCATTTCTATAAAATAACATTCCTTCTTAAATGGCTGATTTAAGACCCTCACAAGTTGGCCACTATCTCTTTCTATTCAAAAATCTGTTTACTGAGTGCCTAGTACATGCAACTTACAATTCTAGAGATATTTGGAAGAAACAGGACAAAGAACTTACCTTGCTGAAGGTAATATTCTAGGAAACCCTGACTGTTCAAGCCCAGACTTTATACCAATGACCAGGCAACACACACTCCACCAACTTTTTTCATAGATCAATTCCAATTCCATTTTCTCATGATGCCTTCTATTGAAAAAGAAAATGCTTATTCCTCACCCTCCTGTTTATCTAGAGGGAAGGGAAATTCCTCTCCCCTAAAGTCAAATGTTTTGGAGGGGCTCTTCATCTCTTTTATCCACAGCCACTTACCAAGTCCTCAGAAAAGGAAAAATGATTTAGATGATTGATTGGAGATATACGGAAAAGTATATGGAACTCTGCGGCACAACCCCTTTATAGTTTCCTCTTTTTTGAATCAGTTTGCTCTCAGGTCACGCCCCTTCTCCTCTCCGTTGCAATAACTAGTCTGTCCCTAAATGCAATAAAAATCTGTATTTTCTCAATCTACCTGTTAGGAGCAGATAAAACTAATGAGGGATGTAGGGAGTGTCAGGTAGCTTTCATCAGTCCGTACAGCTAGTATTCTCCTGGGATCAGCTTTACACTAGCAGAACTAGTAGTGATGTCTCACTCCTTTGTCCATTTCTGTATTGCTTTAGAATTTTGGAGGTAAATTCTAAATTCATCTTCTCCCTTCCACACACATAATAATTAAAGCATTCTTCTGACAAATTTTTAGAACGTAGTGTAATATAGCCAAGTTACTATGTTGTATGTATTTTTTTACTACCAAAAATAACTACTACTGGTTTCACTTATTGATGAAGTCCTCTTATAAGATTTGTCATCTATATACTATTGCATAAAACCATATTTTTATCCTTATGATCAATAGAATTCTCTGTGTGTAGTACTTTCATATAATGGTAAGATAATTTAGCTTTATGTTTTGTGGCTTAAGTGCCATAGAAATTTGTAAACGGTGTATTAATGAGTTCCAAAGTATCTGGGGATCCCTCATAAATGTAAGAAAATTGACTTAGGACTTAAGCATATTTCAGATTTAAATAGACCATGAATGAAAGGCAGACAATTTTTTAAGAAAATTAGTAGCACGGAGGAGTAAAATATGAAATGAATTCAAAAGAAGCATGGTGTGTTTATGGGTGAAGTAAGGAGATTAAAAAAAGGAAGAAGATTAATATTTCTTGAAATTAAAGGAAAATAAGTTTAATTTTTGGTGTTACACAAATTTTAAATAGACTTAAAATTCATGAGAGTAATTTAAGATTACGTGGCATAAAGGGATAGTACTTGTCATATATTCCATGTTTCCCTGTGTGTTTCTTGTCCTCACATGATGGTATGCTAGGTCCATATGACCAGTTATGACCAACAGACTCTGAATAGGAATGACATATGCCACTGGCCCAAGGCAGTTAAAGTTTCTATGTCTCCTGTATTTCTGTTTCCTGCTTTGGGGACCCAAGTGTTAAAATAATGACATCACAAATAGAAGAGTTTTAGGTTTCTGTTCACAACATAGAGGAAAACTCTGGTCACTGATAAGCAATAATAAGTGAGTGAGAAATAGACATTTGCTATGTTAAGCCACTGAGACTGATTAAAGTGACTAATGTCACCTAACCATAAAATATAAGTTGACTGGTCATGAATTGTGAGTAATGTTAGGCCAAATTCTATACTATTCTGATTATTTTCTGGCCATAAATTAAAAATAATGAGTAGACCTAACTCAAGTTAGATCTAACTCAAGAAATGATCTGTTTGAGGGATGCCCTTGCAGAGGGCTGAGTAAATACGTGTGATGCAAAGAAATCCTACAAGCTAATCCTCCACTGGGACAGAGCCTCACCAGGGGTGAGGTGTCATCTAATTTCTCCTGTGAAAAATATTTACTGAGCACCTGGCCATGTTCTATTGGGGGTATAGCAAGAATAGTCTAGAGGGGTGAATTAGATAATTCCTCTGTACTTCAAGATCATGAGTGGTAATGACGCAATGACACAAAAACATGTAGAAAAATGTTAACATTAACAAGGTGATGCCAAATGAGACTTTCATCTGCATTTATCAGATAAAATTGTATCAGAGAAGTTAGGATTTCAGTTAGTCATTAAAGGAGACATAATGGGTTTTTTGAGAAACTGTAGTAAAAGTGGCACAAAAGGGCTCAAAAAGTACATAAATCACAGTAATTTCAAAGAACTGTAATTAGAACAATTTGGCTGGCATGTATAATTACTATGAAGTAGTAGACAGATCAATTACTTAAATGAGATTTTTGAAGCCCAAATTTGGAAAATTCTGGGAAATACCAAAAGTTTAGAAATAGAGATACGAAATATTTTGAAGCAGGAAGTTACATGTGATATTACTCTAGATTTTTACTTATAAACTACAGAAGATCCATGTTTCATTTTCCTGGAAAAATAATTGCAAAAATATATTGCATAGCTCAGAGAATTGTGTAGGGGCCGCCGTGATGCACTTCTGAGTAGGCTTTGGGAAACCAGAATCATGCTGTAGAAAAGGTCTACGAAAACACTACCACTACCAAAATTTTTGTATGGCTACCCTTTCTGGACCAAGAAATCAACATTACTGCTACTACTGCTAATGCATGTGTGCTAATTCTGTTTCAGGAGAGGTCCCTACTCATCACTGCTGCCTCCACCACCTTCATAGCTGCGTTGCACATGGGGTCTGCACCCTCACTTTTCTTACTTCTCAGTCAAAATATCAAACCAATAAGTCTGACTGGTAGATTCACATACCTATGCCTCAGCTGTACAGGAGTCTGGGAAAGTGATTTTCTGGTTTTATTTTGGGAAGTTGATATTTATGGGTAGAAAAATACCAAAACATAAAAAAATATGTTCAAAAGGGCCCAAGAATGAATCTTACAGATATCCCCTATATATGTTCCCAGCTGTACTTTACTAAAGTTAACTTCCTAAAGATTAATGAACAATAAAGAAAAATAGGCAAACATATATGTTATTTAAGAGACTATGACAGTAGTCCCAATAAAAAGCAACATGATCTTAAACATACTGCCTGAGAGAATATATTAGACAACATTAAATAAAGGGACATTTAGAAGGATTAATTAACAAGAACATGGACATTGATTGGACTCTAGGACCAGGAAGAATCTAATGTCCACATCCTTAAAAGTTTGACCCTGTGTCTATAAAAGGGAATAGTACAATGAAAGTCAATAGCAAATTCAGGAGAGGGAGTTAATTTAGAAGAAAAGGGGGTGGTTTGAGCTTCAGATATGTTGAGAAGGAGATAAAATAACACAGTCAAATTATAAAATAAGTAAATTCAAGAAGATTGTAGACAATTTAAAGAAAGCCATTATTTAGCTTAAAGGAGTTTCTAAGAAAATCTATTTTAAAGAAGCCTAAGAAACAGAGTGTTGTTTAGTTTTAGCTGGATAAATAAAAGTCTAATGTAGTCATTTCATTTGTAGAGATTCATTATAGTATTATGTTCATATGTTGTTCTCTAATTCCACTGCGGAAAACCCAGAGAAAATTGGTTTATTGTGAGAAGTCTGAAGTCTGTAAGGCATTGGGATGGACTGCCCAGGTAGACTGTGGATTGTCCTCAGAAGATCTCTAAATACGAGCTAGCACTTCTACCTGTCTAGTTTTATTTAAGGGCAGTAAAAGTTGAACTCAAAGAGTGAAAGACAATGGTCTAAGCCAGCTTTTAAAACCATCTACTGTATTGTAGTTCTATAATTCTTTTAAAAGATTGGCCAATTTTCATGAAATTGCAGGTGTAAAATATGAAAGCCATTTCCTTCCTTGATACATAAGAAGCTCTCATGATTGCTTAGAAAACTCTCCTTCAAACCACAAATCACTTCTTAATGAAAAATGATCTAAGTATTCCCCAACAGTAAGAGAGAAAACTCTTAATTCTCCACCATTTTACATATAATTCCTGGCAATTATAATTGGTTTCTCAATCATAATGAGCCTGAAACAACAATGAAAGAAACTACTCATCGACTGTTAGAGAAGTGACCCCTTAAGTTCAATATTGTCCTCAATTTAAACCACCAGCAACCTATTTAATTATGTAAGTTGTAGTTATTGTAGTCATTATCCTTGGTTAACCCAGAACAGAGAAACAGAGAAGAAAAAAATATTCTTTAAAACAACTCCTTCCTAGCAATTTGGAAATGTTTATGTCACTAATTCTGAGGAGTACAGAGATGTAAGTAGGTAATAGTTGATTGCAGTGACAGATCTTTAAATCAATTCCAAATCAACTTTACATTTGTGTGTGTGTGTGTATATACGTATATATATATATATATATATATATATATATATATATATATATAGTATTAAAAGTAGAAAATGACTAGATGCCTTGTGCTTCTGAAAAGAAAATAAGTAATTATATATATGAAGTCTTCAGAGACAAAAGTCACCAAGAGACAAATGTATTTAAAGAAGAGCTAGCTGACAGGCAACTATTCTCAAAAACCTAAGCCAAATAAATAAGCTCAGTAAAAGACTCACAGGAACAGAAGTTTAATTTGTGAAGCTAATGTGTCTGTAAGTCCTAAATTGGTCAGGTTAGCTTAATTGAAATGGTGACTGTGAAAGCTTTCTGTTTGTTTTAGCAGACGCTAAGTGTTAATAGAACGGGGTTTGCTTAGTGTAAACTGTAAAAGGGGCTTGTAAATTAATGGGAAGTTAACAATTGGCCCTTACCTTCTCTAGAATCAGTATCCATAGTTAAAAAATGAGTTGGTGGCAAGAAGATCAGGAAGAAAGTCTTAGCTTCCATTAAGGAATAGACTAAATTTTTAAATAATAAATTAAATTCAAGCACACAGTGACTGAACGTTGATATTTGCAAAATACTTGGGTATTTGATTAAATATTACTGTCTGTCATGTTTTCCAGCCAGTTGGTCCCTAGGAGTAAAGTAGGTGCTCGGGATAGCATTATGTCTTCTGCAGATCACTGGGAAGCCACTTAGTTGGCATAAATGGTAATAAAGTCATTCTCTTAGTTAAGATCACTGTCAAATATTTATTTAGCATAAAGTAGATGCTACCAGGAAGGTGCACGGCTGTAATTTAGCTGAGATGTGTAGGAGGAATCATGTACCAACGATGAATAACATTGTATGTTGCAAGAATTACATGTTAATAGATTTTTGCAACTGGGCATACCTTCCTCAGCTCCTGGGCAATAATCTCATTCAAGGAAGAATTTTACATTTGCTGACAGTTCCAGCTTCTAATACTTTGACCAGTCTAATTATGGTTCTGATTTGTGCACAGCTGGTTGCATTTCACAGTTGATGTCAGTGACTCTGGGAATTTGTTTTTAATTGATCTGGTCTTTTGGCCTCTGTGGTAGACAGATTAATGCCACACATATCCCGCCCCCCCAACCGTGAAGATGTCTACATCCCAATCATCAAAATCTGTGAATATTTTACCTTTTACAGCAAAATGGTACTTTGCAGATTTAATTAAACTAAGGATTTTAAGACTGATTTTGAGATTATTCATGATTATCTGGGTGGACCCAATGTATTCATATGGTTCTTATAATAGGATGGCAAAGATGACTAGAAATTGGAGTGATGACTTTGAAGTTAAATGAGGGGTCCAGGAGCCAAGAAAAATGGATGGCCTTCAGATGCTGGGAACGGCAAAGATATGGGTTCTCCCCTATAGCTCCAGAAGGAACTCAACCTTGTGAGCTTATTTCAGATGCTTTCTGATCTCTAGAAATAGAAGGAAATAAACTTTCATTGCTTTAACCTCTAAATTTGTGGTAGTTTTCTATAACAGCAATGGGAAACTAATACAGCCTCCATCAAATAGCAAATGAAGGAATCTAGTAGTTTTCTATTTAGTTTTGAGATAAAATGTATGTATAATAAAATCACACATATATGTAACACTGTGAAATGATTACCATAATCAAGCTGATTAACATATATGTCAGCTATTTGGTGTGCGTGTGTGTGTGTGTTTGCCTGTGTGTGGTGAGAATACTTAAGATATACTCTCAGCAAACATCTGGTATGCAACTCATTATTATTAATTGTAGTCACCATACTCTACATTAGGTCTCCGGAACTTATTCATCTTAAAACTGAAAACATTTACCCTATGATCAACATTTCCCCATTTCCCCTACTCTCCCACGCCTGGTAACCATGCTCCCACTCTCTGTTTCTATGAGCTCATATCAAAACACTACATTGTCCATCTTAAATAAACATAATTTTATTTGTCCATTTTACCTCAATAAATCTGCTAGAAATCACAGATACTAAGTGATGCTAAGTTGGAGTGTTTTTGACAATTTTGTATTCCTTATAACCACCATAAAAATTAAGATAAGTATTATTGCTATCATCCCAAAAGTTTTATATCCTGTCTTTTCTGATCACAAATTCAACATAGCTCTGCAAACCATAGGCATGTCTATCGAAACAGACAGATCTATCAGTAAAGGGAAGAACACATAGGACACTTTTAGTGAATTACATTGAGTGTCAATGAATGACAGTTAGCATCTGATAATAGAAACAGTCTTTTACCGTGGCAGACTCTACCAGTGACCTACTAAATATTCAACCTCTCGTTTCTTTTACTAACAGAACTGCAATTTTGTAATGAGTAACAACATGTTCAGGTTAAAATTTATATTTTCTTGTATCCCATGCAGGTAACATTGGCTTCCTGAAAAAAATTTACTCTCTTGAGATATAAATGAAAAATCCATCTCAACTTTTCTCCTCTGTATCTTTTTTTTTTCCTAACTTTGAAAACTTCTTTCTACTATATTGTTCCTTCTTTTAATTCACTGAAAAGAAAGCATCATTGCTCTAGTTGGAACATCTATTTATTCTCAAATATAGCTGAAGAGCTGAGAAAATCACAATAAGCTCAGCCTTTATATGCTTGAGCTACTTACTACAGGAAATCCTTATTTCCAGTTTTCTTGTTAAACAAGAAAAATAAACCCTTTGTTAGTTACTAATAGCTGAATACTAGTATTAACTAATATACTTGCTTAAAGATATTTATTATCTTTAAACATGCTACAACCAAAGTCACAGCAAACAACTAATAATAAAATGAAATAGCTCATGCTTAGTTTAAATTGAGTAGTACTGGTATTAATTACTACACAGATTCATACAGTTGTAGTCATGGAGAAAAATCTCACACAGAAATAGAACCGGAGCTAGGCATTGAACTTGAAAAAAAAAAGGAAAACATGTAAGTGGGGGGAATAAAAAAGGATGACATTCAGTACCAGAAAAATGACATGAGCAAGAATATGGAAAATGGTATTTTATAGAATGCTTAGAAACAAACCCAATAAGCTTCCTGACCTTCAAAGTCTGGCATTTTGCCACTGCCCTCTATATATTTTCTAATCACTGGACACTATATTTTTATAACACTGCATTGTAATATTCCTGTTCAATAATTCTTTTACCCTACTACTTCAGTGCAAGTAATATGTTTTGTTCATTTTATGCTTTCTGAGTTCTAGCAATGTGCTTGAAACATGGACTATAATCAATTTTTGTTGAATGCATGAATGAATGAATATAGGTATGTAGAGCATTTAGAGCAGTGATAAGAGAAAAAATAGAGAAATAACTTGTTATATAATTGTGGAGATCTTCAACATAAAATATTTTAAAGGCAAGAGTTTTTCTAAGCTGGAAGTTGAAAAACATTGCAGTGATATTTTGGGGGAAAAAATCACTGGTTTAGTAATACAACAAATAGAGGAAAATAGATCGTGAGTTTAGAAAATCCATGCAATATGCCAAGAATGAAATGAATGTGCCCTGAATTAGGACAATGAAATAAACAGTGTAAATAAGGAGCCACATGAAAACATTACTAATGAAGAATCTTCAAGATAAAAAGTGTATATATATATATATATATATATATATATATATATATATATATATATATAAGAGGATGTTTCTCAATGTTAAAATTAGGAAAACTGGATAAAAAATGCCATCCTTTCCAGAACAAAAGTAATTTGATTTAAGCTGAAAGATGTGTGACTTTGCACAGGCTGTCTTTGCGAGACTGAGGACGGGGATGCTAAGGTAGAAGTGATTGGCAAGAGTGGAGATGTGAGAGTGGGGAACAGAGAAAGGTCAACTTGGAGATACTGTTTTTAGCTGAAGATGTTTAAACTACTAATGTATTATCAGAAAGGAACTGATAAAAAAGAGAGCTTTTTGATCCTACAACATGTGGAATATGATCCCTCTAATGAGATGTTACTAAAGGAGAGGTCATTGAGAGCAACTGAGAAGGAACTGACGGATAAAAGCGGAAACATAAGTGAAGAGTTTCAACCAGAACAGATGATCTACTTAACAAATGCTGCAGAGAGATCATGGAAAATCAGGAATTGTTCAAAGAACTCTGGATTCAATAACAAAGAATTGTGTCCCTGAAGACAGGAAATTTCAATAATAGTATGGGAGAAGTCAGACTTCACTGTGTTAAACAATAAGCAGTTCAAGAAGAACTCTAAGTAGTGCATATAGGTTATTTGATGATTGGGATAGTAAAAAAAATAGAACAATGTGAAATTGTATCTTGAAGGCATGTTTGTGTTGAGAATTAAAAAGACACTGAGAATTTCCCCTATTTGCAAGTAAATAATTTAGCCTGTCACACTTTCATGGATGCTGGCAGAAAACACAGCCTCCTGGGTCAGAGACAAATAAAATTATTACTAATAACAATAGCTATATCAGCACAGCATTAGTATTTGCACCTATACCCTGAGCCCTAATGCCAGGTGAGACACCTGCACATGCAGTGGATTTAATCACAGGAGAAGAATCCAGAGTTTAGATAACTAATTTATAATGATCCATAAGTTTGTCTGATCTTTGCCATGATTGAAGACATTGCCATTATTACACTGCACAATAGAGAAACTTGGTTCTTGCTCCAGAGGGAGACGCTATCTCTCTCTTCCAAAGCTGTTTGCTATACAAACATCCTTGAAAAGATAGTCCAAAAGAAAGTCAATCAATGCCTCAGCTTGCAAGACATGCAGAAATATGAAAGATCTACAGAGAATTGTCTTGCAATGATTAGATTGGAAAATAAAACTTTAATATATAAGAAACTTCAGGACGTTTGTTAGCAGAAAGACAATATCTCTAGTGGAAACATTTATTGATAGCAGAGGAGAGAAAAATAGCAAAGTCCTTAAAGAAGTGACTTGGATTGCTATCTAGCAAAGAGATAGCAAAGGAGCATTTCCAGAAATGGGTAGATTTGGAGACATTTTACTTTGTAAACAAAAGAGATTTTGCAGAGCCATGTCAGTAGTTACAGAAAGTTAGAAATGGAAGAAGATAAGATTTCAATGAGCATGTATCACACCCCAAATTATTAGATGAACTATGAAACAAAGAAAAAATTTGGTTAGTGAACATGATGTGAACTCAACAGCAAGAAACCCTTTTTCTACAGTATTGTTAAATTTAAGCATACAGATGTGTGTTACTTTCTTGAGTTCTCTCAGACAGGTTTGTGAGTAAACGTACACTTACTTCACTGGTAGCTCAGAACTTGGAACTAAGATTTACATGACTAAATGTATTTAGCTACTGAATCACATGAATAGAAAAAAAAAAGTTACTTAAGCATGAAAAACTGCAACTCAACCTCAGGAAGATCACAAAACATGATTTGACTGTTAACATCTTTATATTTTAACAGTCAGGCATCTTTAGGTTGATTTAAAGGAGGGTAGGTAAAATTGGTTAAAGTCAAGCTGCCCCATTCTGGGCACTTCTGGCCTAGCAGTTAGATAAGTGTATGGTCCTTGGATTGAGACATCTCTATACATTACCTAATTTCGTGTCTTTAATTACAAATTCAAGCAAAGGGGAATAATTTGGAAAACTTAATCATGTTATATATAAACCTAAGAGCAGATTTACCAAACAGTTAAGCTAAACTTCCCAACTAATTGTTGACACATTCAATTATGAGGTGAGCCTTAACAATTGCATTCTCCTCACCAGGGTGTTAGTAAGAGATCATTAATGTCCCATTTTCATTTGTCCTTGACACTTTAACCAGTCAGTGTCTCCACAGATTATGGTGGAGGAAACCTATAAAAGCCATAAAGCCTCCTGCAGACAATAGCTCCCATATAAATTATTCCCCGTGGTGCTTTGTGTGGGCTTCCAGCTTACCAACAGGTAAACTGCGTTCTTGATGACAGATTCTGTCTCCCTGCCCAGAGTCTCTTATCATAATCTCAAGATAACAGGTTCTGACACCAATACTTTGTTTGAACTACAATTTCCATTCTCATTCCTTCTCTTATTGTTCTGCAATTTGAGATCATTTAGCACTTCCAGTGTAAAAATTCTGAGATAACTTATCTAGAGTTTGTTCACTTCATTCCAGTTTTTTCTTATGTGTTGTATAAATTTAGATCCATATTCTGAAACCTCTAAGCTTCGAAAATCGTAGGGTAAGTGATCATTCATGTCTTATTTATGATATAATATTGTAGCACAGTTTCAAGAGCTTTTTAATTTATTCAATAATTCTTTGAGAGGCTTTGTTGCTCTTGTTGCAATCTTTCAAATATACATTTTGTTTTGCAAAATATTCTTCATATTCTATATATTTCAATCTTCACATATATCATTGTTCTGTGCTATGTGTAGTTCTGTGTTTCTATGAAAAGCTCTCTCTCTCTCTCTCTCTCTCTCTCTCTCTCTCTGTCCTTCATTGATGGTCTACACTTGAGCTGCCAGCATACATCTATCTCATCTACATTAAAGGCTCCACACTTTCTTACCTACTGTTCTTCAATTCTTTCATATGTGTTGTCTTTCTTACTGAATTTATTCAGAATGAGAATAACTACCAATTTTCCCTTGAAATATATTCTGAAATTGGAATATTGAAAAAGCCTAGCTCCCAGGCAAATAAAACCTCTGAAATAATGTAAGCACTCTGTTTTTGCAGCGCTCATTTGTTTCGAAGTTTTACTTAGACTCTCCAGCAACCATACACAATTTTACTTCAGACATAATTGGGCAATCTTTCCATGGATTTACTAAACATATGATTTGACCCAGGGGTGAAATTATAAATACTTAGCAACCAATATGGCACAGGTACTGGCCAATACAGAAAAACTGATGTTGAAACCTAGAGAAGAATCCTGCAGGCTACCTGCTGTGACACCCACTAATCCTTCAGCCATAGTTTTTGGTGACAGAGTGGAGAAAGCAGAAGGATCTTAGTAGCCAGAAGATAGACCAGCTGCTTCCAGAGATGGTTGTTTGTAAACCTGGTCAGAAGTATTTCAATATAATTACTACTAAGGACATGCCAATGAGTTCTGGCTAAATATCTGTCCTACATTAACCTCTCACTACTTACTTTCTACCAGTAAAAAAAAAAAAAAAATGAAAACAATCCTGTTAGTATTGCCGAAACTTCTATAATGTAAAATTCACTTGGATCTCATGTTAATATTTCAATATAGAGTCACATCTCTGACCTTCTAAATCAGAAGTCCTTTGGGAGAAGTCTGGTCAGTTACAGCTTCCACAAACACTGCAGGCAACGCTTATCATTCAGGAAATTCAGGAAACAATGATTTGCTTTATGTGATCCTTACTACAGCTTTACAAATTGGGAAGTGCAGACGTTATGAGGTCTACTTTCAGAAGAGAAACTGAACCCTATCACAGGTTCATAACATGCACAATATTAGGAACCAGGATGTCTGTTTCTAATTACAATAGTCTAAAGATAATTATTTTCTTGTATTAAGTAGTTGTAAAGAATGGTAGCATTTCTCCTCAAATTTTATTTTAGTATGCTTTATCTGTTTTTTCTCAATACTATATTTTTATTTTAGAAGATCACCTATTTAAAAGCCATTCAGCATTCTTTGGATTTGTCCTCTTCTTAAAAGCAAACACACAAAATATTAGCCTCATTAGCAAAATATTAAGAGCTCAATTTTTATCATTCAAGGTTGTTTTGTAAGTGAAAATTAATACACAATAGAAGAGATTTAATTTCCCTAAAATGCACATGAATTTAAAAGTAAAATGAAAATAACATTGGAAAATAATGGCTGTTTACCATCTCATTTTGCATCACTTATTTCTGCTACAGAATACTGGTTTTGTTGGTCAGCCTTTTAGAAATAATTATGGAGAATTTTTTAGTCTGCTTGTAAGTGACTTCTTTTTCTTACCTAATGTTAAAATATATTGTTTCCCATCAATAGAAGGCTACTGTGTGTTAAATATATACAAAGGACAATGAACGGCATTAACTGAATGAATTCAGTAAATAAATCATTACTGAATGATTGAAACTAAGCAAAATAACACACAATCTGAAGGTCATGGCATGTCAAGATGCTGAAGGTGGTGATATGTCACTCATTTGAAAACCATCTGCTGGAGAATTGAATCTAAATAGTTTTGCCAATAATAAAGGAAATGATTGTCAGGACTGTCAATAATCAGCTGGAAGACAGGCATTGGACTAGACTCTTGTAAACTTTCCAGTGGAAAATGTTGTTTCTTTCACATTGACTAGACCTTCTATTTAGAACTGGATATATTAACATGACTGTTAAGCTCAAATGTTGGAAATTGGAATCCATCATCAAATAGATCACTTTGTCTCAATAAAGAGATTTAGAATTGAGCCAAGTAATATAAGGTTGTTCCTGAGGATCTCATTTTTGCGTTAGACACGTAAGGTGTTTGGCTAAACAGACTGGGCAATTTGCTGAATGTTTTAGAGATTGTTGGGAAATATATGTATACAAGGTCAAAATGCTAGAACCATTGAGAATTACACTTGTTAATTTGTTTTATGTCAATATTCAATCCAATTTTCCTCAAAATGAGTTCTTTGAACCACACGTCAAAATTACCTGGGAGTTTGTCATAAAGACATATTCCTGAGCCTCTCTAAAAAAAGTTAACTAACAGGCACCTCTGTATTTAGTGTGAGCATTCCAGATGATTCTTATGGTCATCGTGGTTTTAGAACCACTGCTCTAAGTTTATTGAATCAGGTGTTATTCTATAGGGCCATATCCTAAAATTTCATAGACAAGACTCATTCTTCTACAAACATACAACTTTACCATGTGATTTAAAGAGCACTGGAAGAATTCTTCCTTGAAAGACAGGACTAATATAAACCTACCACCAAATCTGAAACTGCTTCTTTTTAAAGTTTTTAAGCTTTTTATCATGTAAATTTTCAAGCATATACAATACTAGAACAGTATAATGAAGCTCATATACCCATCACCCAGCTTCAACAATTATCAATGGACCAATTTTGTTTTCTCTATATCACGGATTATTTGATGTCCTAAATATTATAATTTGTTAATATTTAGCAAATTTATTTTATAAAATTTATTTCCTCAGATTAAATAACCCATATTTATACATTTTCTTTTACTAAGCTTTGTCTTAAGGGTAAGTCAATATCAGTATTAGTGATAAGAATAATTTTAACCAGTTTACTAAAATTGTTTAGTAGAAATTCCCCCTCCATAGGTACTTGAGAGTAAGGAATCAAAAGTGAATGTTTTGTTGATAAGTTAGAACACAGTTATATATTTCTACCCATACTGTACTTACATTTTGTCTTTTATTATAATCAGCTATGTGTACATGTCTGATCTCACCTGGAGGATCATAAATACTTGACAGGCAGGGAATGTTTCATCTTTCTATATTCAGGGCTCCAGGGCCTGTTAGACTGTTTGACACATGATGATTTATTATCTGGACAACAATACTATTATAACTGAATAAAGGAAAAAACATGAGTAATGTTTGGGAAATGCTGAAGTACTAAGATACCATGGTAGTCTACTTCAAAGGGGAAACCAAGGAAATCACAAAGTAGGATAAAAATGGAAAAGAAGAAGAAATGCATTTAATTTTTTCAGAGTGAATAATTCATTCAATAATATGCTTTGTTTCTTTATCTAATTATTTTACATAAATATATAAAATGTATATGTATGTGTGTATATATGCATATACATACGTGTCTGTATTATTAGTAAATGCAAAACTGTCCTCTCTATTAAATTTAACTAAGTGATTGCTTTGTTTATTGGTGGCTTTTTAAAACATGCATATATTTTATGTTTAAACAAATTAAGGATTTATAGAATAATCATTCAACAATTTATCATTGTTTGCAAAACACTAAGATAAACCTAGAGAATTTTGCAATAAATAGGTTACTTCTTAGGAGGTCACATAGTATATGTGATTGAGAATGAGTAGAAATCATAAAATGAGTTTGTAGCCTAAGATCATCAACTATTTTCTGAAAGTTTATATTGGCAATTGATTTTATTAGCCATAATATGGGCATGAAACTAGTAGTTAGCCAAATGAACTCAAGCATATTATGAGGTTGGAAAATAGCAATGTGCATAAAAACACTTTGCATAAATTAAAGCATATATATGTGTTATAGTCCATGCCAGATATTAAAATTGTAGCCTTTAAGGCTTCCTTTGGGTTCTTGAGAAAAGTCCTCCAGTAGCATCACAATTTGATATTCAGGTTTTTTATTCAGATATTGTCTAGGTTCTGAATTCTGGACAGTAACACTAGAAGCCAAAACATAGCTCCAAACATTTGAAAGGATAAGGACTAGACATTGAACTTTGCAGTTTTTGTGAGTATGTCTGAAGCATCTCTGTTCAGTCATTTGCAACTGGCTTCGTCTCAAGCTTGTTGCTAAATGTCTAAAAAAATTACTGATTTCTCTTTTAAGTTCAAATCATTTAATTTTTGAATTATGGAAAGAGAACAGTATTTAAATACTACAGAATTCAGATGCTGTCTTAACGCCTTGAAATTCAGATTCTGGGAATAGATACATATCCTTTCTTTGCTTTGGTTGCTATGGTAAGACCATGATTATTATTACTAAAAACTTTACTTACTAATTAATCATTGTGGTAGCCTGAAAATGATCTCCCCAAAGGACATTAGGATATCCATGTCCTAATTCCTAGAAAGTGTGAACGCGAAGACCCATTGCAAAAGGGTCTTTGCAGATATGATTAATTTAAAATCTTAAAATGGGGAAATTAATGCTGGATTATCCAAGTAAGACCAATGTACTCATAAGGGTGCTATAACAAAGAGGTAAGAAAGTCAGGGTTAAAGGAGGAGATATGATGACAGAAACAGGATGGATGATTTGATTGCTCACTGGGGGCCACAAGCCAAAGAATTTGAGCAGTCTCTAGATGCTAAGGAAATGGATTATCCCCTAGAATTTCTGGCTTCCAGAACTATAAGATAAAGAATTTGGGTTGTGTTAAACTACTAAATTTGTGGTAATTTGTCATAGCAACAATAGAAAACTAATAAAATGATCAAACACAGCCATAATCATAATTTTTATTGAAGAGAAAAAGAAGTAAAGAAAGCAAGCTCACCAGAAGGCCTGCATTTAAATTCCTTTTCATCACTTACCAGGTGTGTTACTTTGACAAATGCTTTTGTGTCTGTACAGTAAGAATAATAATAGTACCTACCTTATACAGTTTTTGAGAAGAAGAAAAAAGTTAATACATTTAAAGCTATGTGTGACACAGTGTAAATGCTCATAAATTCTAAATCACTATTAATCATTTTATTATTAAAATTAAAATTATTATTTGATTATTTTTAAATAAAAATATCTGATTGTTTTGCTCTATAGTGGTTATTTGATGGAAAGGTAAAAGGTAAAATGAATGTCTTTTACCAAATCTCTGCCTTCCGGTGTAGAATCAGAGGGAGAACTTCAGGGCAGGATAGAAAACTATGGGTGTCATAGATGTTTTTCTCTCTTACCACCGTCCTGCTTCTAAGTCTAGCAAGTTTCATGAATGGCATATTGTTTATCTGTCCTTGACTATGGAAGTCTTTCAATTGTAGTACTCTTTGACCCAGTTATATATGTAAAATTTTTTAATTAGAAGTATAAATAAATGAATAAGGGAAAACAGGAGGTGTTTTACTCGACTAAGTGCTGAATTTCTCTCCAT
Source organism: Lemur catta (assembly GCF_020740605.2). NCBI lineage: Eukaryota > Metazoa > Chordata > Mammalia > Primates > Lemuridae > Lemur > Lemur catta. The sequence goes on from NC_059128.1 coordinate 239,202,950, forward strand.
GAATTCTTCCCGCTAGGTAATAAATTGCAACCTCTAATTATCACATATCTTATTCACTGCCACACAAATTGTCTGATATGGGAGTCGTCTTCAGTTTTAGTGCTTAATGAAAAATAAAAACAAAACAAACAACAGTGAAACCAATGTTTTATACCTTGTGGTAAACCACCTATTCTGATAACCATTCTCACATATTTTTAGAATTATAAAATGACAGCTCATTGTTGTATATAAAGCTTCTGACATGGAACAAGAAAATAATAACCATTTCTTAGTCCGTGTAGCAATTTTCCTCTAAAATTAACCTTCACAGTCCTATTATGTATTAAGCAGGTACCATTTTCAGATTCCATCTGTAAGAGGAAGACCATTCAAAGTTGTATGATTTGTTAGCAAAAAAGTGCAAGAAAAAAACGTCATCAACATCACAAAAACATATTTAGCAAGTGGTTTTTAACGTTGTTGTTTTGCTTTTATTTGTTCTACATGCAATGTTGTACTTCTGTGGTAACAAAAAAAAATGACGGTTTCAAAATTAGACTCAATTTGTGTACGTGCGTTTGAACCTCAGTGCAGGCACTTTCACCCGAATAAGATGCTGGGATATAGCACGTCAGCCTCTGCCAAGCTGCTCTCCAGCAGCCACAATCTACAATTTAGGAAGGTCACAAATACAGTGTAGTTATATGGAATAGCTTAGTATTTTCTTTATTTCTCTGGAGTCACTGCCTAGAAGAATCTGTGTTTTAAAACTATGATTTTCTTTGAAATTCATGGAAGAGCGTGAATTAAAAACAGCAAAATGAGCCAAAATGTGGAGATAATCATACAGATGGAAAAGAAACAGAGAAATTTTAGAAATTTCAACTTGTGCCTTTGGCTTTATAAAGTTCAAAGGAAAACATTCTGTAAAATTTATATCTATTTTTCCTAGAAATACTCTTAACTTGTAAATGTGCATGTTTTTTCAACTTTTAAAAGATAAAATTGCATCCCTACAATGCATTGTCTTTTATGCAGACTTTAGATCTTACATCATAGTCCCTGTTAAAAATCATTTGAATAACTCAGGTGAAAGAATATTCAAAAAAGTCAGTATTAGCCACAAAAAATTATATCATTATAGAAGCCCAGTTTGACACCAATTTACCTATTTTTAAGAATGTTTTTTTGTATCATACCCTTCACTGAGCTTGCAGATCTTGGTTATATCAGGCTACATTAAATTCATCCTTAAAATATATTAAGTTTTGTTTTCATATTTAGGTAAACACTGAAGGATGAAGATTTTGGCCAAAAACAAAACATTCTCTTGAGGAATCATGTCACACAAAGCTATATACCAGAGTCTGAATATGGAAGGTATGCCCCAAAATCAACTATTTTTATATGTATTTAGGGTGTAGATTTTGACAACTGAATGTTATACTTTGACAAACCATGTATAACTCATCACCTCCCAACATTATAGTACTTTCAAAACAAAACAATACAGACACAGGCTAGAATCTTGCAATATTGGTATTCTTCAAATGCAAATTGCAGAAACTGACTGCACCTTATCTAAACCAAAATAACCACTTCAAAAGGATTTTGGAAGCATACAAAATTGGCAATGAATTGGGAGATCTAGCCTTGAAATTAAACAGGAAATTCTAGATGGCAATGACATTGGACTTATAGCAGGAGCCATGTAGTCTAAGAGCCCCTTCTAGAATAAAATAAAATTGAATATGTTTAAATCTTTTTGTGGCTTACTCAAATTTCAGAATCTAATTCACCTTGGTTGTGTCAAACAGCATGCACTTTGCCAAGGGCAGAACAATGTACATAGTTAAGAGCCCTGCTATATGGTACAGGGTAAAAAAAGGAAATGCAGATGCAATTAGGAAGGAAGAATATCTACTGAAAAACCACTCCCCCCAAATCCAACTGTATGCTATAGATTTACTCTGATATATTGGCAATTTTTAAAGTTTTATGGACATATGGACAAGAATTAGAAAACTAAGGCATTTCTTTCAGTATTTTTTAAAGTTTCATTGATGCCAATAGCAGGAAATGGACTATCCTTGGGAAAGGGGGCAAAAGAAGCATTTTTTAAGAATGAATTTACCTGGAAACATACAATTTTAAATAGTTTAATTCAGGCTGGATTGATAATTAATTCTCAATCTTTTTTATAAAGCAAGAAGCTGGTAATAAATCAAGCCTCCTATATTATACCACAGACACCTGCTATCCTTAGTTGTGATAGATGCACAAGCTAAATTGTCTGAATTTTTATTTAAATGCAGTTTAATACAGAAATTCAATTATAAAAAATTTAAAAATAGCTTTAGTTGCATAATGCATTATCTTAGCAAATAAATAATGTATGATCCACTGAATCTATAAATGCCACCCACAGAACTTTAATAAATTTAATTGTATTATTCCCATCCATCAGTAAATTTTATGTCACTTTAAAGTCTAACTCTTCATGAAGTAAAATTATTTTAAACTTTTCATATGCTGACAAACAGAAACCTTTTTATTCTCCATTTACAAAATGACATCTGCTCTATTTCCATTTTACTTTTCAAAATGAGGTTACTTTAGTATTTTATTTTTTATTTTGTCAAATAGCTTTGCCAAGGATGGTGAAAAATGTAGTCTCCAAAGACCAACACTTTACATATGGTAGTTATGTAGTGAACATTTTACATTAAGGTATTTTAGACATCTATTTCCTTCCATATTTATTAACTCAACTGAACACAGGAAAAGTTTAAGCAATAAAAATCATGTTATTTATCAAGTGAGATATTGGCTATTACTCTAAATGACAGAATAAAATAGTGTTAATAATATAAATCATTCTTCCCATTTGATCATCTAAATGCACAGTCTGTTGTTCTTTCTATTCAATAACATCAAAAAAGGTAAAATCTTGATGAGAGATGCTACTGTTGTCACCTGCTCATCTCATTCTCCTCTCCCTCACATTATTCTCCCTCTTCTAATCAACACATCTGGTATATATGCACACAGAACTACACATATGTACTTACACACGTGCGCACACACACACACTGCAGTGTGGGGTTTAATGCTGTGGATTCAGATGTTAGACTTACCCGAGTTTATAGCCAGCTCTATCATTTATTAAATGTGCAATTTCAGGCAAGTTATTTAAACTCTCTAAGACTCTGCCTTCATTTGAAAAACAAAGATAGGCATCGTATGTACTCAACAAGTGAAAAAATGCTCATGTTGCAATTATCACTTTTGTTGGTACAGAACTTTTAGGAAAAACAGTAGTTGTGATATTGGTAAGTGTTCATGGTTCATTCTCTGTATTCAAAACGTTTATTCCCGATCATGAACAGATAGAAATACCTTGTTAGGAGAACATTCCGCTAACAGAGCAAATATAAAAAAGGATAATTATGAAGCCTGGGATGAATCATAATTCTGATAAATCCTGAAACCATCTTGCCGTTAGAGATATATATTTCTTCTTTTCATTTTAATCTTCTCTTACTTTGTAAGTACAGAAACTAGACTATGATAAGAGGCTCATCAGTACTGACAACTGATGCATTTTAATAAAGAAGGTTAGATGAATCAAAGCCCTATACATTTTGTTATATTACTAAAATGTTATTTTTGTTTATTTGTATATTTTTTACCATTATAATTAATCTAGACCTCAGAACTGATATCAATAGGATCCCAGAAAGATAAGATACTGTAACAAGAAATCCATATAACTTTAAAACTGTGTGTGTGTGCCTGATTCTGTCTCTTTACTAAAATGCCTGATGTCAGAAATCACAACCATCAGCATTTAAATAACTGACGTCAGTCTTTTCTGTGTCTGGCTTGAAGAATATTTTCTGTAGAAGATGAAATTTCTCAAAGTATATCAGATCTAAAGACACCAAAGTTTTTTCTCTGTTCTAGTCTCAGTCTTTCAGGTCTAGGCTTTAGGCTATTGCATTTATAATTCAGAAATCTCACTCTTCTTGATAAAAATGAAAAACAATCTCAACCCAAAGTAGTATAGAGAAAGAAACATTTAACTAGAAATCAGGAAATCTGGCCTAGTCCTTAATCATCTTCTATGTATCTTGGTGACCTTGAGCGAATTATATTTAGCCTCTCTATAAAATGAGAAAATTTGGTTAAACTATTTCTAATATCATTCCAGTGCTAATATTTCTTGGGGAAACCACGTTTTATTTTAGCATAATCAATGTTTTCATACCATGCACATACATATGGACACTGTTCACACTTCACACACACACACACTCTCTCATATACTTCCTTAGGCAAAGGTGGAAATTCAGTATTCTTATCCTATTAAACAAAAAATATATCTAACAGGGTTTTCATCAGATAAGAGGAATTCTGTGGTAGATTTATTTCTCTGGGGAAATACATATGCCAGTGATAGAATTGTAGATCTGACTTTTGGTTAGTGATAAAATGCCTATTTGTTTTTGCTCATAAAAGAAATGGGGAGGAGGAGTCATTTATTAGCCAGTGGAATGAAAAGTATTCAGCCAATGCTTAAGTGAAATCCCCTTCTCCATTTAAGATACAAGTTCTCCTAAACCCACATATACTTTTATTATTGATTTTTATCTTCTTTGCCCTCAAGCCATAACAAGAAACATGTTCAATTCTAGCCTGGGGGAAAATGGAAGAAAAAGAGTAACATCAGCAATCTATCCTACTCTGGTGAAAAAAATTGACTTGATGACCTAATAGGCCCTTTCTGACTCTAATTTGTGTGACTGACAGTTAAAACACCTTGTGCTAGGTGAAAACCAAATTGAACACCATAGTACAGGGAGAGAAACAACAGGCAATTGAAAAGGTAAATTAGCCAATTGAAAAGGTGCTTGTCTGAGTCTGAATTTGCCAGGCTATTTTAACTCTGTGCACTGTGTAATTCCATCCACAATCAAGTAAATAGGAAGAAGAGTCATCAAGAAAGGAAATAAATTCTTACTTATCATCAAAGGAAGTAAATATCCTTGTTAGTCTCCCCCTAAGCTCCTAAACTATAAGGTGTCTATTACACGGGTGACTATTTCTGGTTTATTTTAGCAAAGCAAATTTTCATGATATTTCTCAGAAATCTAGGATTATGCTAACAACCTGATAATGGTCTATGGATGTTTCTTAGTTACAGCAGCTGGGGTCATTTGACTGCCCAAACTCTCCCCTCTTAGTCTTCAACAGGCACATGGAGACTTGCATGAGATGACAATTACCATGTTATGCTCTTATTGCTACAAAATGATGCATATGACCCATAAAATCAAGGCAGCATCAGACTTTTTATATAGACTGCATGGAAACAATAAGCTAATCAAGAATGAATCTAAATAAATGATCATCTAAATGACTCCAGCACCCTCAGCAGCAACAGTTAGAGGAGTAGAACTGGAGAATTATCTTGGCCCATCTTCCCTTACTTTTTCAACCACCTCCTACCTTTCTATCAAATTCACAGCAAAAATTTTTTGAATACTATGGCAGATATTACATACCCAGCAGAGCAAGGATAAAGGATGCCTAGTTACCTGCCTGATAGCTGGAAACCCACTATATTGAAAATGCCAAACCCACAATCATAGAAGCAATTATAGCAACAAACTTTTATTCTAATTATGTATTACATGGGAAGAGTCTGAAGCCTGTATTTTCACTTTCTCTTATTCTCCTAGGTTCCAAGAAGTAAGAGAAGTTGAAGTACGCTATGCATTTCAAATGCATAAAACTAATAATAATAACATCTAACATTATTTATGTGCTTACTGTCCTTAATTTTTATATATTTCTTCACTTAATCCTTACCTTCACACACACACACACACACACACACACACACACACTCTCTCTCTCTCTTTCTCTCTCTCTCTCTCTCTCCCTCAGAAGAAGGTACTAATAATATCCCTATTTTACACATGAGGAGACAGAAAATTTTAACATTTGAGAATACTCAACTGAATAATTGGTTTCAGAATACTCAACTAACACTTAAAATGACTGACTGTGAAGTCAGTATGCCTGGGCTTGAACACTGTCTCAGTCTAGGCACTGTGACTCCAGATTCTTTCATTTTAAGTATTCTATCAAATTGGCATGTATAGGTAGTCTAGAATTGTGGTTTACACCATGGATTATATATTAGTTCTCTAGGTTGAAGGATATTTTAGCCAGTGAACTTCTATTTAAATTGGAGAAGGGTTTAGTATCTTATTTGGAATTCTATTAATTAAAATTTTGTTTCTGCAGATTGTCAGCACTGCTATAACTCCTTTTAAGTTTCAACTGAGATTAAAAATTAGTCACATTAATTAATATTTTATTAACAGGAACAGAAACTTTGCCATAAACCACCAGCTACTGAGACTATTAAATAAAATCAAACAATAATTACCCCTACCCCAGTAAATTAAGAAAAAAAAAAAGAAAAAACGACATCTTTCCTGTGGTAGGTAAGAATCAACAGGCACAGAGAAGAAAGAAAAGCCAGGTATGCCAGTTTATATAGATATTACCCATTTTTTGGAAGCAGAGAGATACAGAAAGAAACTGATGAAACCCAGGAAGTTGAGGCCAAACATGCTTTTATTTCCTCCTGAGTAAAGTCTTTTGTCACTGAGTTCTCTACATAAAATATTAATAATAAGGAATTATATACACTAATTTATTCTTCAAGTAGGATAATAAAGAGATGACTATATTAAAGAGTTCTCCTCTTAAAAAAGTAAAATCTGAGGCATCTCAGAAATGCTCAATTTTGACCTGATATTAAATTCATCAAGTAGAAATAGAGGAATATTGTTTAATAGAGTTTATTAAACTCTGCGCCTTATATTAAGGAACTTCACAAACTAAAAGCATCAATAATATGCTCCTCAAATTTTGTAATAGAAAGCTATCAAATATAGGACAAAACAAAATAATTTAGTCATCCATGCTTCACACTGTCAAATGAACTACTTTGGGAATGAATGTTGGGGTTTACATCCCTATTTGAACAATACTGGCTGGTGAATTGCAAATTTGCACAACATTTCTGGATTGAACAGTATATGAGTTTGACTATATTCACTCAGCTTCTATCCATTAGAAATTCAAAATGTGTGCAATGTTCAATGACTGCAATTTGAAAATATAAAATGAAATGAAGAAAACATTACCACAACTAATATCAATTCATAAACATTCAACTTTGGCAATCAACCTTACAAATGAACTAATAATAACAGTATATGATGAACAACTCTCATGTTTGTGTAGGCATGGTACTTATACACAGGTCTAATGAATCTGGAACATTTATTGAACACACAATATGTGTACAGAATATGTATGCTGCAAGATTGGAAAACAATGAAATAAAGACGATTTATTTGCTTATGGAGCTGATAGTTAAACATGTCCTCATAATAAAATACTGATGGAAATATAATGCAAATTTTCTAAAAATTTATTCTTTGTCAAACTTGTGAAACTAAGAGGGTTTATTAAATATGCTACCTTAGCCTATCTAATTACAACTACTAAACTATAATGTATACTTTAAGCCTATAGGTTTCCAAGGTCAAGGATCTTGCCCTCTCATTTGGGGCTAAATTTTCTAGCTCTTGAAAAAGTCGTGCAAAATATCAGGACTTCTCTCTCTCTCTCTCTCTCTCTCTCTCTCTGTGACAGGGTCTCACTCTGTCACCCAGTCTGGAGTCCAGTGGCATAGCTCACTGCAGCCTCAAACTCCTGGGCTCAAGCAATCCTCCTGCTACAGACTTCTGAGTAGCTAGGACTACAGGTACATGCTACCACACCTGGCTAATTTTATTAAATTTTTTTATAGAAATGGGGTCTCACTATGTTGCCCAGGCTGGCCTCAAACTCCTGGCCTCAAGTGATCCTTCTGCCTCTGCCTCCCAGATTGCTAGGATTACAGGTGTGAGCCATCAAGCACAGCCTCTCTGTCTTTTTTCTCACACTCACTGTCTCTCTTTCTCTCAAAAAAAAAAAAATAAAGTAAATAGGCAGACAAATTTACCCAGATGGAGGCTTTTTCTAGAAAGGAAAAAGAACCTTTTACTAAGACCGTCTGAAGGCAAAGAGAGTTAGAGAGAATTTCTGGTATAACCAGCACATTTTGTTCCCCCTTGAACACAGCCTCTAAAGACAATGACTCCCCAGAATGACTCCTACAGTTTGCTTTGAACTTAGCTATACAATGGTAAGCATTGTATAAGGATCAAACACATCTCCACATCAAAACTGAGAACCTTCCAGACAAGGAAAAGAGATTTTATGCTTCTGATTAGAATGTATAATGTTATAATATAAAGAACATTGTTTCTCATCCCTATAACAGCAATATAACAAGTTGAAGACTGTACAAACCAAAATTTTCTTGAACTTATTAGTGTACTGGGTTCACAGGACAACAAACTAATTAAAAATCTAAGGAAAGACAGTCATCCAAGGAGAGATAGGACAGAAGCCTTTGCTTACCTAGGGCAGACACAGTTAAGCCAAAAAGTAAGAAGGAAGAATTCAGCTAACATTTTAACAAATTGCTAAATAATGAGTTTGGGAAAGTGTGAGAATAAAGAACTGAGAGCTAAAAAACACAAAGATGATTTATGCTCATTTTCAGAATTTTCTCCATGCACCTTAAGAAGGAATGAGAAAAACTAAAGTCATACTGAAACAGGAGAGAGCCTCTCAGGATGTGGGCCTAAGAGAGAAGATTTTCACATAGGAAAGTCATAACATCTCACTGAATACCTTCCCTATAGTCTCTTTAGATCACAAGTCTAAGCAACTGGAATAGAGGAGTAAAATGTTGCATGGCAGGAATAGGTAAAGAACCTTGTATCTGGGAGGAGGTAATAGAAAAGATATCTCTACCCATGAGGAAATGCACAGAAATACTCAGGGCTTGGATCATTAGGAATTCTCCACTGGAGAAGGAATCCTTATCACTGACAAAGATATCCTGATGCCCTCGAGATTCAGAAAAACATTGTCTGCCTAAGACTGAGGCTGAACCAGAACACCAGAAGATGTTCATGCCCTCCACTTCTACTACAGAGTTATCAAGACAAACAACAGCTCACTGCTTGGGGAAGAACAGACTGTGGCAAAATATTCTCTTTGACACACGGGTGATAAAAGAAGATCTAAACCAGAGAATGGAGAAGACATCACTAAAAATCCTCTAACAAACCAACCAGCCCCCACACTAAACAAAAGGCACATTTGGAAAAGTTTTAAATTGGTGGTACAAATAGAGTAAACACAGTAATAATAATAATAATAACAATAATGTAGCTCCTTTTATGATTAGATTTACTCAGCTGCCCACACTAAAGATTTAGCAAAAAAAAACAAAAACAAAAAAACAAGCTTCAAATTTACAGGCATTATACTCTTATGCTAGATATCTGGCTATCAACTAAAAATTACAGTACACACAAAAAAGCAAGAAAATAATGTATTGCCCAGAGAAAAAGCAACCCACAGAACCAGATTCAGACATGATGCTGATGTTGGAACAATTAGATAGAGAATATAAAATAAGTATATATTGCTTCAATGTAGGTGAATTAATATGTTAAAGTCTCTAGAGAAAAAAGTTAACAACATGTATGGACAGATGGAGAATTACAACAAATAGATAAAAACTGCAAGAAAGAATTAAATGGAAAAACCTGGCAATGGAAGTGAATACTGTCTTTGATGGTACTGTTGACTGAATGTGTAACCTGCCCTCACCAAATCTAATCACCAAGGTTATGGTATTAGCAGGTAGAGCTTTGGGAGATGATTAGGCCGTGATGGCTCAGATTTTATAAATTTCATTAGTGTCATTATAGAAGAGGCCTCAGAGATCTGCTTTGTCCTTTCCACCACGTGAGGACACAGCCTTAAGTAACTGTCTATGAGGAAGCAGCCCTCACCAACCATTGCCAGTACCATGATCTTGGACTTTTCGTCCTCCAAACCTGTGAGAAATAAGCCCCTGTTGTTGGTATGTTACCCAGTCTAAGGTATTTTTTCATAGCAGCCCAAGAAGACTAAGATAGATAAGCTCATCTGTAAACCCAACATAGTAAAGAGAAGAATCATTGAACATGAAGCTAGGTCAATAACAAGAATGGAAAGAGAAACATAAGGTGAAAAAATAACAGGAAGTGAAAAATAAAACAGGACATCCAAGAGATGTAGGGCAATATCTAAAATATTAGAAAATAATATCCTAGAAGAAAATAAGAAACACAATGAGGCAGAAGAAATATTTGAAGAGATAAGGGACAAGACACCAAACTGTAATACCCAGAAGTTTAGCAAACTAAAAGGATAAGTATAAAACACACACATTGTAAAACACACACCCATCTCCTCAGCACATTATTTTTAAGCTGTTGAAAACCAAAGATAAAAAACATACATTGAAGTCTTCCAGAGAATAAAAATAAGAATTACAACAAACCTCTTGACATAAATAAGAAATATAGCTGATTTTTCAGCAAAAACTATATAAATTAGAAGAAAATGGAATAGCATTTTAAAGAACTGGGGGGAAAATATCTACTCAAAATTCTATACCAGCAAACTTTCAAACATAAGAAAAAGAGACACCTCAAGAGAGCATTTCTAAAATGGTGGAGGAAAGAGTGAGGAGGACACTTTTCCCAGCAAAACAGCTTGGGTAATATTTATTTCCAAAAAACAAAACAAAACAAAACCCCAACTATTTTCCTAATGTCATGTCGCAATTTCCTATTGTTGATAACAAATTACCACAAACCTAAGGGCTTAAAATAACACAAATTTGCTCTGATGATAGTTTCCTTGGCTGTGCAGAAGCTTTTTAATTTGATAAGGTACCATTTATTTATTTTTGTTGTTGCTGTGATTGCCTTTGGGTTCTTCGTCATAAATTATTTACCTAGGCTGATGTCTACAAGAGTTTTTTCCGACATTTTCTTCTAGAATTCTTATAGTTTCATACCATGGAGTACTACTCGGCCACAAAAAACAATGGTGATCTAGCACCTCTTATATTATCCTGGATGGAGCTGAAGCCCATTCTACTAAGTGAAGTATTATAAGAATGAGAAAACAAGCACCACATGTACTCACCATCAAATCAGTACTAATTGATCACCAGGTATGTGCACATATGGTAGTAACATTCCTTGGGTGTCGGACAGGTGGGAGGGGGGAGAAGGGGATGGGTATATTCACACGATATATGCACACTGTCTGGGGGATGGCCACACTTGTAGCTCTGACTCAGGCAGAGCAAAGCTGATATATGTAACCTAAATATTTGTACCCCCATAATATTCTGAAATTAAAACAAAAAAACAAAAAACAAATTCATTATGTTACAGTTCTGGAGCTTGGAAGTTCATAATGGATCTCACTTGACAAAAATCAAAGTGTTGGCAGATGACAAACAAGCCTTCTGGAGGGCTTTAGAAAGAATTCATTCTCTTATCTTGCCCAGCTCCTAGAGGCTGCCCACATCTCTTGACTTCTTCCATCTTCAAAACCAGCCTTGATGGTGACTCTTTCTTGCATTGCAGCACTCTGACTCTTCTGCCTCCCTTTTTCACATATAAGGACTTTTGTGAATATGTTGGCCTCACCGAAATAACCCAGAATAATCTCCTCATCTCAGTGTAAATTTATTAGCAATCTTAATCCATCTCCAACTTAATCCTCCCTTGCCATTTACATAATATATTCACAGGTTCTGGGCATTACGATACAGACATAAGTGGGGGCTATAATTCTGCCTACCATTGTTCACACTATGCCATCAAAAGATTCACATCTATCCCACATGCAAATGCAATTATCCTACCCCACAGTCACCAGAAGTCTCAACTCATTAGAGTATCAACTTCAATTCGAACTTTCTTATCGATCTCATCATATTAAGTCTCAGATTTCATCATCTAATTCAACTAAATTAGGTACAGACTAGACTAGGAGTATAATCCTTCCCACAGCAAAATTTTCCTTCATCTGTAGACCTGTGAAATTGGTAAACAAGTTTTCTGCTCCCGAAATAGAATGATAACAGAGGACCATATGAACAAGTGTAGAGATTCCCATTCAAAAAGGAAGGAAATAAAAGAACAAAAGGAATCACAAGTCCTGTGCAATTGTAAATTCAACAAAACATTAGGTTTCAAGGCCTGGGAGTAGTACTCTGTGGTTTAAGGTTTGGTCCTCTGGGCTCACAGCTCTGTTCTTGGAGTTATTCTTCCTTTTTCAGGAAGGGTAGCATGTATTTGAGGCTGGATAATTTCATCATCTGTGTTTCTTGCCTGTAGAATATTGGGCATCTTCACAGCCTTTCATTCCCTCTTCTCTCTGTCCCTTTCAGTACATGCTGACAGTATTTCTGCTGATATAAATTTTCAAGTATTTTGTGGGTTTTCCATGCATGTTACATGGATTCCTTCCATTAGACAAAAGTTTCTTCTATAGATCTTCACTGGATAATCCCAATTTTATTTCTGGCTTCTGCTGAAATGGCTGAGGGGATCAATAGGTCACATGCCTAAATCTTCACAAAGCCCTCTGTGTGACTGAATACTCTGACCTTTTAATTATTCTGAAGCATTATCAAATAATTGTCCAGCCACCCCTTGGCTTTTCCTCCAAAGCATCCTTTCCTGGCAGTAAATTGATTTTGTCATGGTTGCAATCTACATAGCCTGAGAATGTCACAAATTATCATATCCTAATTCCTTTTTTGCTTAATAATTTTTCCTTGAACATATCTCCTTCCCCTCACATTTTATTATCAGCCACAAGAAGAAATCAGGTATAGTCTCAACAATTTTCTTGGAATCAGTAGGGTTGAAGCCTCACCAACATGAAGAAATTAAATATCACCTCTGATCAAACACAAAACATTGGCTACTGTGACCCAGGGGTTATTCCTAGAAATCCAGGCTTAAAAATAATATCATAGTCATCTCTTCCAGTCTGAAATACTGTGTACATGCCCTAGGCTATGTCTTTTCAAATACAATCAGAGAGGGAAACTCCAAGATCCTTTTATCGTCTATATGTGTGACCCAAAACAGAACAAAACAAAACACACATGAAAAGAAAAGCAATATTTCTCTCCAAGAATTTAGTGTAAGAGTGGCATCTGAATCTTCCATAACTTCTGCATCAAACTGCAATTGGTGTGTAAATATAATGAAAGATCCAGGAAATACAATACTAAGCACGTATAACCTCATGTATCCTTTAAAGTTTTCAAATCAAGATGTAACTAATATAACTATGAGGAACAGCTTATGAGAAATGATCAGTAAGGTAGAACTTATGTCACCCTCTAACATAACTTAAAATTGTTCTAACATATATTTAACTAGTGTACCCAATTCTGGTATCTGAGTCCCCACTATCACCTTAAACTACTTGATAAAGTATCCTAAACCCCAGACCTTTGGTATTTTTTGACTATTCAACCTAATTATCTCATCAGCCATTTCAAAGTTGCTTTTGTGGTTATGTTTTGTTTTTGTTTTTTTTGTTTTTCATTTTTTTTTCTCTCTCTAATTAGTTTTTCTTCATGTTTCATGCTCTTTTTAATCCGGTACTACATTGCAAATTTTGACACATTCTGATGGCATTCATCAAAGTATAAAGGGCTTGATTTTCTCATTAGTCATCTTTCATGTTTTTCTATGTTTTTATTGATTTGGGGCTTGAAACATTTCTTTCAACATTCTTTAACCAGAATTCCTATTTTGTTGACGAGAGTGTTGACTAAAAAGTTGTTTTATTTTTTCTAAAAATAAGGTATTAAAATCATTAAATAATATCTGACATCACACAGCTTAAATAAAAAAGATCACAACTCTTCACTTTATTTTGAAAATGGCAGGTTAAAATGAAAGAAGGCTTGTAAAATCCTATGATCTGAACTATTATGAAAACTTATGATCACACTTAAGAATAGGCATAATCCTAACTATTGATGTTTATGTTTAGCAATTAGGCAAGAATGATGAGTCTGGGATTGGTGGGAACAAATTTAAGCTTTTTTTTTTTTTAATTTAGAAGACTGAGGGATGGGAAATTTGGGGGAGCAGGAAAGTTCTTTGAGGCATTCCTGAAATTTTCTGGCTGCAGAAGGTACACTCAGCTGAGCTATAGCCAACACTAATGCAGGGAGCACAGAAAGCCTTTAGTGTAGATCCTGAAAATCCCAAACTCTTCATCCTCCTCATTCTCAAATCCTCTTCCTGCAAAAGGGACAAAAGAAAAGTTTTCAATGGACACCTGCTTCCCTCCTTCTTTCTGCTTGAAGCCAAATAACTGGACCTTCTCAGTCAAATATTTCCCCCATGATATAGGGGGCAAAGACATCAGCCATGAGAATGAGGGAGCAACAGAGAGTAATATTCCAGTTAGCCAATGACTGAGTAAGTTCCTGGGACGTGGGATCTTCAGTGCAAAAACTGGGAAAGGCTCAGCCAATCAGGGAAGAGCTGGTAGCCCTAATGCAACACCACAGTGTACCAAGAAAATCACAAAGGGAATTTCGCATAATTGGTGCTTCTTTCACTCCCTTATTTTCTATAAAATGTAGGTTTCTTGGGCAGGTGTAAGAATGTCTGATTCAGTTTTTTATCTCCAGTTCTGTTACCTGTAAGATAAACTTGCAATTCATTATTAGTGTGGAATTAGATAGGCTTTAGTTTTAGGTGCTAGGCATAGGTACAATTTGCATGCTCTTGCTTATGAAAAATTAGCAAGAAATTTCCTTAGTGAATGATCTGTGGGGCCAGCTCTTCACAGGTGCTTGAGGTTGTGATTTTCTTTTTATAATAATAATGATTACCTCAAGACCAGGGTGCTTGTTGTGTCCTAGATCCCTGTACCTAAACAGGAGCACATGTGTAAAAGGGAACAATCAGAAAATCTCCAGAAGCGTCATATTCAAATATCTTTAGGGATAAATGATTATGATCAATGGGTAAAATTTCATCAAATATTCAGATTCTGTAAAAAAAAAAATTCTATAAACTCTTTAATAGAAATAATTAGTTTATAATTTCTGGTAAATCACTTTTTCTTCATCACTGGATTAGGGAATCTATCCCAAGATATCTTCAAAAAGCACAGTGAAGCATAATGGTCACAAGAAGTGCATGTGGTTTAGAGCACAAACTTTGGAGCCAGCCACTTAGCGTTTGAATGCCAGCTGCAACAGGTAGCATCTGTGTGGTCATGGGAAGTTGCCTAACCTTCTTCTGCCACAGTTTCTTAAATTACAGTAATGCTTGTCTTAAAGTAATGTTGTAAGAGTTTGAAGCATTAATATATGCAAAGGATTTAAAACAATGCCTCGTTCATAGTAAGTATGAAAAAAGTATTAGTGGTTTACTGCCCTATCCCTGTTACTCATTCACTTCATAAATATCTATCAAATCTAAGTGCCAGGTATTGTTCTAGGCACTGGAGACATAAAAAAATAAAATAAAACATTCCACATACCACAAATATCCTTCATTCTCTTTCCCCAAAGGTGTTAGTTAAATGATGAAAGGAATCAAATTTCCTAAGCTTATAACACTCATTACACACAGCCTGAAATTTCAACATAAAGAATATACCATCAATAACATACACTGTTAATTTAACCAGATGTATTTTAACTAAGGAGCACTGAAGAGATGTACTTTGTGATAGGCAATGGAAAAAATGTGGCTAGCAATACTTTGGTAGAATATTAAGCAACTGCATTGGCATTATGGATTCTGTAAGCCCCAGCTCAGGGACCCCTTTCAGAACTGGAGGATGCATTCCAAAAAGTACCCAGTTGTCAGGCTCTTTGGGAGTTTGTGGCCTGAACTGAAAGAAGCTGCCTCCCATATGAGGCCTTATTCCTAAAACAGCCCTTGTCCAATGACGATTAACATAGGCATATAAAGACCCAGCCCCATTGCCCCAAATCAGAATAACTCTGAAGGGCTAGCTCAGCTTCAGAGTTCACACAGGGTTGGCTCAGGCCTTGTGGCCACTGTACTGAGCCCAGCCTCTCCTTTCGCCCTGTCTTTATTGCTTCTCTTCTCCTCTGACACATCTCTTTTAAAAGCCAGGGCTGGTGAGGATCAAATGGGATGATTTATAAAAATTGGTTAAATGATGTTTTTTGCACAGGGGAAGCTCTCAGTAAACACCAAAAATTTGGATTTTTATTACTGAAGGAAACCACCTATTTTATATAAGAATCCATGCAGCATTCTTCTATGAAAGTGATCCATCAAGCATCTGATAAATGTTACTATCAGGAAACTTACACTTTGTAATGAGCAGTCTTGCTGAAATATTTAGGTAATGCTTTAGGGAATGTTTTCTGAGTCAAAATCTTTCCCTGCTAACTTGTACGCAATTTCCTTTATAATTACATAAAATAAACATAATTTTAATAGCTTTTCATATTTCCTCCTCATGAAAAACCTTTCCTTTTACCCATAATTTATTCTATGTATTCTTTAAACAAATGATAATTTTATATATTTTTTTGTTTTTGTTTGTTTGGAGCTTCTAAAATGAACATGACTCAATCTAATGCTTTCCTTTGCTTGTTGTTAGCAGACTAGGAAAAGAATCTCCTAAGGAAAACAGAAGTCTCTTTCTCTTATTTTCTTCTCATTCCCATTAGACATGTAAATGAAAGTGTAGGATCAGTGTTAACAATTATCCCAGCAGAATGAAAAGATTTTATCTCTTATTATTAAAGAGATTACTCATAGAGGGTGGGTGGATCTTGTAGCCATTTAGTTAAGATCATTTTTTACTACAGCTGGAATATTCAGAATGTCTTCATGCAGAATTGTTTCTTTATGGATTTGAGTGTCCACTGAAAATGGGGCCAGCCAGACAAAGTAGGTCAGCACATCTATAAACAAAGAGGGGCTCTTCTTCTTCCTGCGGCCACACCTTTTTTCAGGGACAGTTTCTCAGGACTATGTTAATACGGACCAGGCAGAAAGTTTTATCGTGCAGGATGCTCTAAATAGATGACAGTTATTCTTAGTATTCTTTTATCCAAGTAATTCCAACTTACTCCTACATGCTTTCATTATTATAGCACTCCCACAATGGATAAAATAAGAAATTACAAGAGAAAATCATATGCTGATAATTACAAAAGTACCCCATATTCAACTGTAATTTTCTTATTTATGATACTTTTATCCCTTAAATCTTCACAAGTCCAATGCAATATATCAAACAGTAAAAATTAATACAATGTTTTATAGGGCATCTTGTGAAATATTACCTTTTAGGGACATTTAACTTATAACTTAAATCCACCGCATACAAACCTGCAATAGTGTATATGAAAATCTTAAAGCACACAAACTAATACTTCTCATAAACAGAACCAAACAACCACTATTTCCTTGCCTGAGCAGGTCCATGATAAAATAATGAATTGATTCTGTATTTGTCAGAGAAGAGCTGATGTTGGTGGGTGTGGATCTTCCCTGTCTTGTTCTCTGTGAGAGCTGGCAGGTGCAGGCTTATTGTTTGATGTGCTAAAAGCAATTACCTCCTAGAGCAAACAACCTACCTGAGACCAAAGGGAAATCAAATTTAAAACAAAAGATAATGGAGAAAAAAACAAACATCATCGTTCATTATTTTTCATTTCCTTTTTTTCTTTCTTGAAATGGCTGTTTTTACTGGCTCAAAGAATGTGGCAGATGTTGTCTGTGTCTTTGTCACAGGAACTGATAGTTTGCCTAGAAAGCAAGAGCACCAAGGCAGAAGTGTAGAAAGGTGATATTTTATAATTCTGAAAGAACAGATAGGATGTTTTGAGATATGTTCCCAATTGCATATCTTGTATGCACTTTTGGAAATCAATAAGTGCCTCATATTTTTTTATTTCCCATTCCTTTTATGTAGCCTGCAAATTACATGTTGCCTGAACATTGCAATAGCATAGCCTGGCATAACTGGTAACTCAGTAAACACAGTAAAACAAATTTGAGAAATTCCCGATTACCAGCACATGTAAAACTTATACTATCATAAGTCATATGGTCCTATTCTAAGCTGCAATGAAGCTTTAGGAACACCAAACACTGTTCTTTCATCAAGTTCTTTGGTGCTGATGTTTCACTTCTATTTCCGCTTTTTTAAGAGCCTAAATCTCCCTCATGTTGCCAAACAGAAAAAACTTATTAAAGTACCAATGGTAATAGGAGTAGTTTCTATATAAAAAAATGAAAAATTATCTACTTCTCTATACATTTTTCTAAATGTTGTTATATAAATTTGCAGGGCACATCAAAAAAATTCTAGATATTTTAGGATTATTCTCTGAGTTCAACTGGAGAATTGACTCCAAGAAAGAATACATTTCATGTAGAGTTTCACAGTTCTGAATTTCAAGGCATGAATTATCAGCATCACGTTTCTTCAAATCCCTGTAGGGGATAAGAAATGTTGTATGCAAATCCCAGAAAAGCAAAAACAAATTTAAAAAGTTAAAAAAGGAAGACCGGATTGTTAATGCCTTCAAATACTTCTTTAAAAAAGTGATTTACGCAAATATTTTGTATAGTTCCATTAGTGGCAAGTAACATTGCCAGGATGTTCAGAGTACTCTATTGAGTATTTAGACAAAATGCAATTTATTTTAGAAAAAAATCTATAGCCACATTCACACTCATATCTGCATGCCTTGTGAACAAAATAGCTTGAGAACTGTTTCAAATATGTCCTTAGAAGTGGCATGTATTGATTAAAGTGTTTGGTTGCAAGAGACAAAAATTTCAAGTTACACTAACTTGAATCTTTTTTTAAAAAATGACATTATTGGCATATCTAAACGAAAACTCACAGCTGGACCCAGGGGCTCAAATGATATCTGGAGCAGTAATCTTTCCCTTTGGCTCTGATTTATTCTTTGTGTTTTGTTTACATTTTTAGACAGCCTGTTGCAATATGATTGACCTCAGCATTCCAATCCCGCATTCCCACAGTATGCAAGTGAGAGAGACAAACAGTTCTCTCTTCTTTAGTTTCAACAGTACTTAAACTGAGTATAGTCATCCATGAATAGCTTGCCTAGAATCCTGTATGTTAATAAGCCATGCACTGTGTGGTCTGGGATGGGTTTGATTAACAAAGCCTAGATTTTATGCCCAAATCTGGAACTTGGTCAGGTCTAAAAGAGCTGTGCAAACTGAAAATGGGAAACGGGGATTCCTGAAGGAAAGTAAGAGTCTTTTTTTAAGCAAAAGAAAAAATTTTTGCAGAGTAAGCAAAAACAATTGATTTCTTTTAAAGTCTATTCTTGACAAGTGATAAAATAGGATGCAAATGCTTATTGTTAGTTTACTGGTAAAGAGCTCTGTGATTTTGGAAATTTTACATTAATTCAACTAACACATTTCTCCAGAAATGTAATGAATCTCCCATCATCAATATCTCCCCAGTCCTGTGGCCTTCTGTCATGCCACACCTTCCCTTCGCCCTTGCTTGGTGGTTGTGTGCTATCTAGGCAGAAAATTTCAAATTGGCACCCTCCTGGTTGAAAAATGGGTTTTGTGGTACTATAATTTTAAAATAAGTAATTTCAATTTAATCCAGCAACCATTCAATGATTTACTTAGACTTTTTTTAGACATTAGGCACTGTGCTTGCATTGCATTAAATACAAACATTATTAAGTCTCAGTCCCCCAATTTATAATAATTATGATTATTATCACTAAAGCTCAGCTTGAGTTTAATAGCTCAAAATCCAATGTGGAGAATAGCAAGAACAACTTATAAAATTCTGAAAAATAAGATTAATAAATAGGGTCAAAGAGCTGCACTAAACTTGCCTGATTTTTATTTGAAATTCTATATAGGTTGAGTATCCTTAGTTCAAAAATCCAAAATTTGAAATGCTCCCAAATTCAAAATTTTTGAGGTCCAACATGATATTCATTGGAACATTTCAGATTTCAGATTTTCGGATTATGCATGCTAAGTATAATGCAAATACTCCAAAATCCAGAAAAAATCAAAATTCAAAGCAATTTTGATCCCAAGCATTTCAGATAGGGGATATCCAATTGTATACATTTATGTATATTATAAACAGTAATTGATATACTACAATACAATACATTAAGATATAGATTTTTTAGAGTAGACAAGAAAGCCTAGAAATACATCCAAATATATTTGGAAATGTAATATATGATAGGTGAATTCTAAATTAAGGTCATTTAAAATAAATGTGTAAAATAGTTTAGGAAAACAGACCAAATAATTGAAAAAATTAAAGGTAAATGTAAGTGCAAATCACTAAAATCTTTCAGAGGGCAATAAGGTAATGTCTCCAAAACTACAAATGCACACAATTTTTGTCTCTGATATTTCATATATAGGAATTTTTCTTGTAGAGGGAATCTTTCAAAATTATACACATATGAGGTTGATCATTTAGAATTATTTGTAACAACTAAAAATTGAAAATAACCTAATATCCACAGAGAAGGGGTGAAATAAATTATGGCACATTCTTACAAATGGATGCATTCATAGGAATGTGAAAATCTTTATAGAAACTAGACTAATACACTAAGCATACAAGAATATTTATATATGCTCAAAAAGCAACTTATTTTGCTTTCCACTATATCTTTAAAATGTATTCATTTATTCCTCCTTTCCTGCTTGAAATTAGGGGGTTTCATTAATTTTCTAAGCATGCATCAATTGCAAACATTTCTATGATAACTTAGAGAATAAAATCACACTTAAACTTAGTTCAGTACTTAGATGTTCAGTCCCATGTAATAACCATCAATTCTCACTTCATACAAAATTGTTTTAACTCCTTGAAAACATGATATTGCACTGTCTGCTCCCTGATAACAGATTATTGTTGACTCCTTTCATCTTAAGAGTCAGGAGGTAAGAGAAATAGACTACCAGGAAAACAAGAACTCAACAGGTACTGTCTGAAGCTTGATCTTGCTGATGTTTATAGCTGCCTCTTTCTCTAACGGAACATGTTTGTAGCTTCTTTAGGGAACCATCCTTGTAGTGCATGCATGTGCACATATATGTGCACCAGTCCATGAGAAAGTATTTACAAATCACATTTTTGACGAGGAACTGGTATTTAAACTACACAAAGACTTCTCAAAATTAAACGATAAGAAAAATGAAACAGCTGACAGCTAAAAATTGTGAGAATATCTGAACAGACATTTTACCAAACAAGACATACAAATGGAAAATAAATGTATGAAAAAATAGTCAACATCATTAGTCAGGGAAATTCAAATTGAAATCACAATATAATGCCATTATGCATCAATTATAATTTCTAATATCAAAGAAATTTAAAATATCAAATGTTGGCAAGGATGTGGCATAGCCAGAACTCTTAAAAATATTAGAAAAAAGAATACAGCAACTTTGGAAAACAGTTCTTCGCTTTCTTAATAACTTAAACACACATGTATCCTATGGCGTAGCAATCTTACTGTTAGGTAATTATTCAGAAGAAATGAAGATTTAAGTAAATACACAAAAAAGTAAACATTCATCAGATGTCAAGCAAATGGGAGGGGGGAGGAGGAGATGGGTATAGTCACACCTAATGGGTACGGTGTGCACCATCTGGGGGATGGACACGCTTGAAGCTCTGACTCCGTTGGGGCAAAGGCAATATACATTACCTAAACATTTGTACCTCCATTACATGCTGAAATAAAAAAAATTTTTTTTAAAGTAAATGTTTATAACATCTTTTTTTCCCATGATGCTCCCAATATGGAAATAACCTGGTATATGGATAAACTCAGTATGTGCATCAATACAATGAAATACTACTCAGTAATAGAAAGTAATATACTATTGATTAATGCAGTAAAACAGATAAATTTTAAATGCATTTTGCAAAGTGAAAGAAGACAGATTCAGACTACATAATGTATCATTCTATTTATATGACATTCTATACAAAGCTAAACTATAGGGACTTCATGTTGTATCATTTTATTTATATGATATTCTAGACAAAGCTAAAGTAAATCAGTGGTTGTAAGGGATATGAGGAGGGGCTGATGACAAATCGGCAGCATGAGGAAATTTTTGACATGTTGAAACTATGGCTATGGATACAGAACTCTGTGCATTTGTCAAAGCTCATTGACTGACCACCACAATGAGTGAATTTTACTGTATGTCATTAAAATAAATAATATGATAATTAGGGAAATGAACACAAACTATAATAATTAAGCCTAACTGCATTTACTAATCAATAACAGCCAAACTAAAGGAGGTAGGGAAGAAGAGAGTTAACC
Organism: Lemur catta; assembly: GCF_020740605.2. Lineage (NCBI taxonomy): Eukaryota > Metazoa > Chordata > Mammalia > Primates > Lemuridae > Lemur > Lemur catta. The sequence goes on from NC_059128.1 coordinate 239,225,355, forward strand.
TAGGTGATTTAGAGCACAGTATTTTAAAAGAAGGTTAGAGAGTAAAAGAACTTTATAAAAATACTATATTGTAGTTAATAGATTTCTTTTTCACAGGGCTATGGACCAATAATTCTAAAGTACTTATCTATATACTAGGGTTGAACAAATAAGTAAATATGTCATAGATAACATAAGCCAGTTTTCTTTCTTTTGAAGAGAGAAGTTACAAATAAGGAAAGGAGGAAGGCTAAAATGAACACTGTGGTGGTGTTCAATTGAAATCACAGGTGTTATTAAGACCCTGTGGTTTTTAAATATTTACATATTTAAATACAAACATGTATACATACAGGTGAAATATGTGTGTGTACATTTATGTTGGTAACATACATATATTTTCTAGCTTTGTCCACCAAGAGGACTGAGAAACAATAATACCTCATGAAAATGAGCACATCTAGTACTTGGGTTTTGGTCTCTAAATACCAATATTCTAAAAAACATTAAGGCTCCTTGAAGAAATGGTAGATTCCAGGAATGGCTAAGGAAAAACCCAAGATGAGCCTGGAACATTTGTGGTTTCAAAAAATAAAGAAGTACTCAAAAAGGATCAGATGTGTCCACAGGTCATAAGAACCAGCCTAAAAAACTTCCCAATGACTAAACTTGAAAACAAATAAAAATGGAATTTGATAATAGCTCACAAAATAAAATCAATAATCAATCATGTGTCTGTACTCATCAATAAATAATAATTAGAAAGATATGACAACTAAATGCAATTTGGTATTCTTGATTGGACCTTGGAACAGACAAAAAGAATTAATCAAAAAAAAAGTAAAATCTGAAAAATCTCTGTAGTTTAGTCAAATTACTTTCCCAATTTAATATCCAAGTTTTGATAATTGTGCTATGATCATACAAAAATATGAACATTAGGAGAAAATGGGTGAATGGCATCTTGGAACTAACTGGACCAGTTTTGCAACTGTATGGAAACTCTACAATGATTTTAGATTAAGTTAAAAAAGAATGATTCAGAAGAATGAGACAGTATGCTAGCTTTTTTTAAGGTATTCTACATATAATTTTTAAAACAGCTAATAGATATGACTAAGAGTGTGATTGCTACTTTGTAAAGAAACATACTCCCTGAGAGTTACTGGAGCCAAAGACATGTATTAAAATTAGCTGGCATTGTGATTAATGGCATAATGGAAAAAATAGGTGTTTATTCAAAACTAAATACAATTCTGAAATGTGAAAACTGTTGGATTAGATCAAGAAAAAGAGGGTATTAGAGGTACAAGCAGTAATGAGAGCAATTTGGAGGTGGCTAAGTGGAGGACTTATTTAGAGAATAGTAACTAAAGATCATCAGATCAGAAAGCGTGAAAGGATAGGACAAAAATAAAAATCTTATCTCTAGAAAATCAAAACCACAGAGGCAAAATCCATCCTACATCCAAAGAAGCATAAAATATAATTCCTGGAGAAAAATGTGTGCTTGTAGATGTGTCTTATAATTTCCCATAGTTAGAAGAATATATGGATGAAAGGAGGTAGCATTTGAATTTGAGATTTTAAGATACATTAAAAATATTTTAATTAGTTTCAATAAAAAGCAATCAATAGTTTCCAGTTCTAGAAGACTTTGCTTTAAATGGATTTTTTTTCCCCTCCAGCATCTTATTTCAACATTAACAACAGTATTCTAATATCTACATGTTATAGATAAGGATGAAAGTTTAAATGACTTGTTCACCACCCTGCAGTCATTTGGTAAAAGAGCTGGATCCAAAATCACATCCATCAAGTTCCTTATTCTATACTCTTTTCAATATATTATGCTTCTGTCTGCTTTTTATATCACCATCTAGTAACACCCCATGTTTTTAGAGAATAAGAGCAAGAAGTAATATTCTACAACCATAGAATTTAAAAGCTGTAAGGGACCCTAGAGGTGAGTTAGTCTAGCTCCAAAGTGCCATAGCTCAGAGAGAAGGAACCAGGCTACAGGCATGCAATTAGTTACCATTTTGATGACCAGACCCAAGGAAAGCTGATGAATAAGAAAACTGGGACAAAACTAAGACATTTGTTTAACGACCTTACTGAAAAATCTCAATTTACAAGAAAAAGGATCACTGTAAAATTGCAGACACATTTTTTTCCAGAGAAAACAATTCAATTAAATCATTCTAAGCTGTGTCATTGTCTAGATCTGTGAATGGTTAGTTCAGCTCTTATGACCATATTGTATTAATAGTAATTGACATCTACTAGTATCTGCATTTATATCTCATAGCTTCAATTCTAACTTGAAAAAGAAGATTGGGAGAAAGTGAACATATACTGAAACATTAAGTGACAACTGTCATTATAGCAAGAATCTTTCCAGCATTGCTCACTCAGGAAGAAAATTTTAAGTATTTATTCCTTGTTAATCAGAAGAAGACAGGCATGAACTAACTTTGGCATAAAACAGCTTTAAACTGTCCGCAGAATTCATAATCAGTGAAATATTTGACAGGAAAGAGAAGAGACTAGCAGAGTAACTTGATCTGTGTTTCCAGGATAGAATTGCACTGACTCTGCTAAACAGTGCAAACATAGACACATCACTGAGGGATATCTATCCCTGTAAACACTTTGATGTGGGATGTCAGCCTATTTCCCTCCCTTTTCTCCTCCTTCAGCTCCTTTTCCTTTATTTTCTCCAGCTCACCCTCTGTTGTCTCTCTTGCCACTGCCCCAGGTCTTGTATATTTCTTGCAAGCTGCAGTTAGCATAATACTGAGAAAGACATCTCACTAATCATTTCTGTTACCTTCACAGCGCTATCTCTAATGCCCACTGTTAGGATTGTTGGAAAGCACGACATGAACCTTGATAAGCAAACTAGCTCTTGAAAGAACAAGATACATTCATGCAGTTTCTGTCTCAAAGAAACATAATTACACTTTGAAGGATGACTATTTCTGTGGGTGAAATTCAGACTAAATAAGGAAACTAAAGCAGACTCAAAGAGTTGTGCATATTTTCCCATGATACCCTTTAAAAAACATACAGTCTTCAAGATGTGTTGGACAGAAATATATAATTTTTAGTTTCTTCGAATTGCTAATTTGGTTTTAAATGAATTTATTACTCAATATGTTCCAACCCTTATGGTTCAAATAATATTTGCCATGGAATAATTCTAAAAAAAATTATCAGTTAAGTAGAAAAGCAGAATAATTTCTTATTAGTGAATCCTACTATAACACCTTGTAAGAGAGGCATAATGTAACAAAAGAAACACCATGGCTTGTCTTGCCCAATAAGTGCCTGAATAAGCCCACTAACTGCCTTTATTCTTTATTTACTCTGGGTGGGTATCTTAAACATTGTGAGGAACAACATAAATGCAGTAGCATCTAAAGCCAATAATAATAATACATTTTTATATTGTTATAGGAATATATGATACACATATATCAGAACAAACTGTATACATGTTATTTTCAATCAAAAAATCATTGTGAAAAATTGTGCATTATTGGCCAAAACACTTAAACAGATTTTATTTGTGGATTTAAAAACTACAAAACTAGTAATATGTAGTAGAAAGTATAGAAGCAGACACTGGGCTCAACCAAAATAATACTAATGATAATTGCTGTCATTGGTTGATGCTTACGATGTGTTTACCTTTATTCTAAATATGATTCATGGATTAACTAAATTAATGCTCACAACAACACTATAAGGAAGGTATTAAATAATATTATCATTATCACCATTAAACAGTGTGATCTGATCAAGTTACTGAACCTCTTTGAGCATTTGTCCTTTCACAGAGGATTAAATAAAAGAATATATTTCAACAAACATTTGAGGTCATGGGAAACTATACATCATATATCACATTAAAAATAATGAGAATATAAAAATAAGTATAAATATAAATTTGACATATAAAATAAGCATACACATACATGTTTGTTGCATAATATTTTCCCTTTGTCCACAATGTAGATTCTGGCTAATTCTTCTAAAGTCTATTAGAGGTCACTGACCCAGTGAAGCTCCGCTGTGGCATTCTCTAATCAAGACTACCATCAGTGACAGGTCCACTTAGTCCTAATCAAGAAGATAGTTGTGTTGACTGATATGACAGATTATCCAAATCATAAATTAAGGTGATTGAAATTACTGAAAATTGGATAAAATTGACAAAAATATATTGATTTAATGTCATATATGCAATCATATGCTGTTCTTTTTATAATTTTTCTTTGTATTATTATTCCATATCATGGATCTAGTGTCTGTGGACTGTTTCCTTAAATTCTTTTTCGTGTAAAGGAAATTGAGGTAGTGACTTTTTAATCCATTTTAATTGAATGTTAGATGGTTTTATTTGAGTCATACCACATTAGAGGTGATAACTGAAGAAAATGTCACTTTGGGTTGAAATTAGATTTTCAGCAACGATGTGTCACTTTCAGATCGCATATAATCTAGAATGTCATTGAATTGTCTGTTGTTTTCCTCTGTTAAATAACGACAATACTTATTTTGCCTTTTTCATAGCACTCTTATGGTGATCACACTCATCTATATGTGAAATAACATGGAAATATTAACCATTTATTTTAGCCTGGCTATTCTTTTTTGTGGATCTTAAAATAGGATTAAACATGTAAGGATTTTATTAACATAAATGCCTATGGGAAGGGAATTATGGAAGACTGAGACAGCCATCAGACTGTGATGAGGTGGGACTCTGAGTGAAATAGAGAAAGAAAGAAAGTGGACAGAAGTATCCTAGACTTCAAGGCTGGTAGGGAATCTTTGAGTCAAAGTTGGCCTTCAGAAGAGAACCTTGACTACCAGAGAAGGGTCTGCTTTAGTATTGCTACAGTGCTCAGTCATTGGCTGAAGGCAGCCCGTGGCAAGTGTGGCCTCACTACAAATGCAGTAATGAATTTCAGAGCTCTTGGCCAATTAGGCTCTTCCAATTGTAGTTGGAAGTCTGAGAAACACATTTTTATGAACACTACACTACTCAGTCATTTTTTATTTACAATTATAGTCAAAGTTAGCACATTACATTTGAATGGATTGTTGGGTTTAGGAAAGTTTCCCACCTTTTAGATCAATAGTTTTACAAGTGTATGGTGTGTTTATCCTGCTTTTTGTTCAACGCTTAGAAAACAAATGTATTCTCCTTAAGAGTTATTGGTATGTACCAAATTATAATGCAAACTTGTAATGATATATGATGAGGAGGAAAGGAGGAAATATTATTTTCTTAAACCTCATATCTGCTATCTTTTGAAGTTGCATATATTTCTGCGACATATGAAATTATGAATGGAAGAAAATGATAAATATCATTTATTCACCCCACTATATTAGTTACTGTATGGCTTCAGGGAAAACATCCAGTTATTATCTTTAAGATTTTCCTCTTCTTTTTCATTCTTTCCCTTGATTATTAAAACACAAACGCAAGCAGCAATATAATTTGAATTATGTCTGTACTTTGCAGGGGATTTTAAATTCTTGTGGTGAGGCAAGTCCCTGTCTAAAAAACTAAGAATCAAAAAAAAAAAGAAAAAAGAGGAAGCATACTAATACAGGGTTTGCTTTATTTGTCTTTTGTTGCTGAGATTTTTATGTATAATGCCAGTCATTTGTAAATGTTTTTAAAACTAAAAACAGAGAAGGGAGACATTTTTCACAGCATTTAAGTAGGAAAAATTGAGTAAAAATTACCCAGTCCGTTGGAAAATACCTCCAGTTTTCTTTAAGGAGTTCAGTTGTTTTAAGATAAGAATAAGTAAAACAGTAGATATTAGAATTTATACTGTTTAATTATCAATAATAATGTCTACTAAAATTATAGTTTGCATGAGGTTAGGAGACCTTTTGGTCTCAAAATTTATAATGTTATAATTTTCCATTAAACCAACTGTTTTGTGAGTTTCCCTGTCAATAGAGGTAGTAGGAAATGGAAATTATTGCTGTTAAGCAGTCTAAAGTATATTACCCTTAAAGAGCATGACTCCAAGACTCTGCCTGGGAAACCAAATACATTGGCAGGGTATCACTATGTGCCTTGGTAGTTTCACATATGGTCCTTAGGTCCCTGAGGCTATTTGAAAAAATTACAAAAGACCAATAGATTCAACTACTGGAAGAGAGGATCCAAACCACACACAATACACATGCACACACCCATAGATGTGTGTGTATGTAAAATATACATATGTGTGTGCACAAAACATATTTATACATATATATATATATATATATATCTTTTAACAAATTTACTCTTAGCAAACACCTACTCAGGAGTTTAAATATATATAAAATATTATGTTTATATATAAACTATATTTAACTATATATATAAAACTGCATTTAGCCATATATATAGTTAAAAGTAAGTTTGTTAAAAGATCAAACTATTACTGAGATCATCTTATTTCTTTGAATCAAAAATATCCAACAGGCCAAGCACAGTGGCTCACACCTGTAATCCTAGCACTTTGCAATGCCAAGGAGAGAGGATCACTTGAGGCCAGGTGTTGGAGACCAGCGTGAGCAATATTGTGAGACCCTGTCTCTACAGATAGTAGCCTCAGCTACTCTGGTGGCTGAGGTAGGCAGGAGGATCACTTGAGCCCAGGGGTTTGAGGTTGCAGTGAGCTATGATGATGTCACTGCACTCTGTCTCTATCTTAGGCAACAGAGTAAGAGAGTTTCTCTCTCTCTCTCTCTCTCTCTCTCTCTCTATATATATATATATATATATGTCTCCAGTGCTTTCCCATAGCAATCAGGATAATAGCCCAACTCTTTAGAATGCTGTGCAAGTCCCCACAAGATACTTTTCTTGATCATTTCTTCAGCTTAGTATTTTACCACATTTTCTACATTTGAGCTGAATTACCATCTGCTGTTAAGTAGCTGGTAGCTCTGAGAGTGTATAGTATGATCTTCCTACAGCAAGGTGGTTTTGATCATAATTCAGTTCTCTACTTGAATACCATTCAAATATCATCTCCTCTGAGATAACTTCTCTGACCAATTTATCTAAAATACCTTCTCATCTCCTGCTCCTTATATATTTTTTTATTTATTTCAGCACCCTGTTTTATTTTCTTTATAGCACTTATCATTATATGAAATTTATTTATTCTTTTCATTATTTATTGTCCTCCTTCCACTTATAAGGATATGTGCACCATGAGAAGTATCCACCTTATCCTGAAAGCCTTAAACAGTGTCTATAACAGTGTGATTAAAAAAAAAAAAAAAAAGACTTCCCTGTATTTGGAAATTAATTATTTGAAGTTGTACGGACTATGTCTTTGTATTTCAATGAAAATTAACTTAACAAATTGATGAGCTAGAAAACCATGATATTGATTATGTGCTAGTAATCTCTATCATATATTACTTCAGAAATTAAAGGAAGAGTTTCTGGTATTTACCCTGAAAATTAAATCCCTTTTCAGTTTGCCTTTCTTCAAGTGGAGGGTTTTATAATATCACACAGCTTCTAAGCTGTTGGACATAAAAATAAACAATGGGCTGATATATGTGGTCACATTTCACATCAAGATACAGGTTGAGAATCTTTATTCTGAAAATATGAATCTGAAATGCTCCAAAATCCAAAACTTTTTGAGCACCTACACTATGCTCAAGGAAAATATTCTAATCAGAAATCTAGATCAGATTTCTATGTGATAATATGTATTTGGAAATATTACAAACTACAAATTAAATTTCAAATAGGACTTTCCATCCATGTAATAAAGTTTAGAGGTCTTTCCTAAGATTGTGTAGCTTTCAGAACCTAAAATATAGATACTAGCAGAGTAACTCATAATGTATATGGTACTTAGTTCATTTCTCCACACTGTATAATCCAGCAAAAACAAATACGTTTTCTTTATTTCTCTGCATAAGTAATCATCATATGAGTAGATACTATGCTCCATATTACAGCATTTATCATAGTGCATTATTTTCTGCTTACACTTTTTTCCCCCTGCTAGATGCTAGACTAACCAGTACAAGTAAAGAGCTACCATGTCTGTTTGTCCACAGTATTTTATCCCTTGTATGTAATATAGATCCTGGCACAGTAGAAGTGCTGAATAAATATTAGTTAAAAAGACTAAATGACCTAGAAAAATGACAAAAATTACTAATTATATTTTTATTTCAATGATAAATTGTTGACCTGCACTTTCCTTAAATTATACTCTGAGAATTGCTTTAAGTGTCTCAAATGATACCGCTCAAGATGATAGTTGACTATCATTTGCTTTAGTGACAAGACTAAGATAGAATTGATAAGAATATTAAAAGAGGTGTTTCCTCGATAGAAAGATAGCTCCTGATTTCTGGATGGTGAAAATTGAATGATACCTAAATAGTAATTGAGATCTTTTGGTAACATATATATTCAACATCCCTGAGGATTCCAAAGTTGAGTTAGTTTTTCTAAATAAATGGACAACTTTTTTTTACCATGCCTATTGCATATCTTAAGATAAAGCTTGGCAGCCAAGAGATACTGCTTATAAAATATTGAAAATTTGAGTTGTGTGTAATTTCAGATAGGGCTGGAGTAGGTTTGGACTACATTTGATTTAGTTTTAATTGATTTTAGGGATCATTACCATTTAAGTAATACTAAGAGAACCACTGATGCATAAAAAGGTTACAAACTATTGCATATACACTGAAACATAATTGTCAGTCAGAATATGTGTTAACTCTAAAACAGTATCTCACCCTCTTTAATTTTTCATCAGCTGTCTCATATATCTTAATTCTATTGCTGCTGTTTAAAATCAAGGTCTAATTACTGGTCAATATAATATGAAAAATTCTCATTTCTATGTACAGACTCCATTGTAAATACATGGAAATTATAAATAAGATATAGAAAGGGAGTTCTACTTTCACTTAGAAAGCAGAAAGCTGTAAAACAATGTCACCCCCAACTTAAAAAAAATAACAAATTCAATAATTTTAAAAATCATATTTTTCTTGAGTGTATCAGAGAAAAGTTAAAAACCCCCTCTATTTCAGGGATAAAAAATCCCCTCCGTGGAGAGAAAGAATGCATCCTGAGTAGAGCATGGAACAAAGAGATAATCATCATAAATGTGTGTAAGATAACATCAGCTAATATTTTTATAAATTCTTAAAGACAAAGTATGAGCTAGCATATTAATTTGGCATGACTGGGAGCCCCAGAAGCAAAGGCAGTTTACAGTTAAGCTCAAGATATGTTCAACAGGCCTCCACTGAGTGCTCATAAGAAAGATTAGGAGCAGGACTTGGGTCTGGAGAGAGACACTTCTTGGTGACACAGGTATACAGGATATGGTCAGGTGCTACTTGAAGATAGAAATGAAGCTCTGCCTGCTTTCCTGGATGCTTTCCTCATAAGAAGTAAAGGCTGACAGTACACAAGCAGCAAATCATTGCACCCATAGGACTCATACAAATCCACTGAATCTGGTGGAATGCAACAAAGAAAATTAATTTGCTTTGGGGAGATAGGTAGAAAGCACATTCAAACACACAAGACAGCAATAATTCATTGTTGATGAGGAAGGGTAAAAGAAAAAGCCATCTACTCCTAGGACCAAGATTATATGCCAATACCAAGAAGAGTTTGCTAGTGTAGATGATTAGGTAGAAATATCTCTCCTACGTAAGACCAGTCACAGGTGGATGGCAGAGTTTAGCTGCAGTGGAAAAGTTGGGCAAGAATGCTGAGGAACCCCTACTCCTTACACTCAGGTACAAAGGGCCTGACTATGGTTCAACCTGATCCAGGAGAATAAAACATACATGCTGGTCCCTCTATTCACTTAGTCCTAAGGAACAAGAAACAATAGTCTAACAGTGAGGGGATGATAAAATCATGGAGAGAAACCTCGTCCATGGCACAGGTGTGTACTGACTGCTGAAAACTGACAGTGGAGCAGGAACCCTAAAAAAAAATCCTCTAGCCCTGCAATCCCTATTCCAAGAATAGTGTAACAGCAGCCCAGCAGCAACTGTCCACATTAACGACCTGACAGAAGATGAGGTATGCCCAGGTAAAACTACTATTTACCTTATTTTCTTCTGATCCTCTCCACACAGTATCTGCAGCTGAATCAAAAATTAAAAGATGGTTTTATGTTTGGATTTTCTGTTCTGTTCCATTGGTCTGTGTCCCTGCACTTGTGCCAATACCAAGCAGTTTTAATAATCACAGCTTTCTAGTATAGTTTGAAGTCTGGTAAACCATCCTCATATAGCCACCTAATCTTTGACAAAGCAGACAAAAACATACTCTGGGGAAAAGATTTCTTATTTAATAAATGGTGCTGGAAAAACTGGATAGCCACATGTAGAACACTAAAACAGGACCCACAGCTTTCACCTCTCACAAAAATCAAATCACGGTGGCTAACAGACTTAAATCTTAGGGGGGAAACTATTAGAATTCTAGAAGAAAATGTAGGAAAGACTCTTACAGACATTGGTCTAGGCAAAGAATTTATGAAGAAAACCCCTAAGGCAATCACAGCAACAACAAAAATAAATGAATGGGACCTGATTAAATTAAAAAGCTTCTGCACAGCCAAAGAAACAGTCATGAAAATAAACAGACAGCCTACAGAATGGGAAAAAATTTTCGCACACTACACATCAGATAAAGGTTTGATAACAAGAATCTATTTAGAACTCAGGAAAATCAGCAAGAAAAAATCAAACCCTATCAAAAACTGGACAAAGGACATGAATAGAAATTTTTCAAAAGAAGATATAAGAATGGCTAACAAACATATGAAAAAATGCTCAACGTCCCTAATCATCAGGGAAATGCAAATCAAAACCACAATGAGATATCACTTAACTCCAGTGAGAATGGCCTTTATCAAAAAGTCCCAAAACAACACATGTTGGCGTGGATGCGGAGAGACAGGAACACTCACACACTGCTGGTGGGACTGCAAAGTAGTGCAACCCCTGTGGAAAGCATTATGGAGATACCTTAAATAGATTCAGGTAGACCTACCATTTGATCCAGCAATCCCATTATTGGGCATCTACCCAGAAGAACAAAAGTCATTCTACAACAAAAACACCTGTACCCGAATGTTTATAGCAGCACAATTCACAATCGCAAAGATGTGGAAACAACCCAAATGCCCATCAATCCACGAATGGATTAGTAAACTGTGGTATATGTATACTATGGAGTATTACTCAGCTACAAGAAATAACGGTGATAGGACATCTCTTTGGTTCTCCTGGAGAGAGTTGGAACCCATTATATTAAGTGATGTATCCAAAGAATGGAAAAACAAGCATCACATGTACTCACCAGAAAATTGGTTTCCCTGATCATCACCTAAATGCACATCAGGGAAGGGTACCAATTAGATATCAGACTGAGACGGGGGTTGGCGGGAGGGGATGGGTGTATGCCTATATGATGAGTGCGTTGCGCACCATCTGGGGAATGGTCATGCTTGAGGGTGCTGACTCGAGGAGGTGGGGGGTGGGGGGAGCGATGGAGGTATGACTACATGGTGAGTGCCAGGCGCACTGTCTGGTGAATGGACACGCTTGAGGCTCTGACTCAGGGGGATGGGCAGGACATGGACAATGTATATAACCTGAACTTATGTACCCCCATGATGAGCTGAAATAAAAAAAAAAAAATTAAAAGAGTCACACAAAAGCAAGAAAAAAGCCCATTGTTTAGATAAATAATTTTAAAAACTAGATTCAGAGATTATGCAGATGATGGATAAATAAGGGAGGGACTATCAAATAATTATGATTAATATGACAAAGGATCCAGTGCAAAAGGTGGTCATCATGCATGAAAAGAGAGAATTTCATCAAGGAGGTTGAAACTACACAAAAAGTCCAAAGAAAATGCTACATTTAGAAATATAATAACACAGATTCCTTTGATGGGCTCAAGAAGAGACTAGGCACAGCTGAGAACAACAACAGTGAATTTGAAGATAAGTCAATAGAAATTGTCCAAGCTTAAATCTAAAAAGAAAAGAAAATTTTTAAAAAGAGTGTCCAGTAGCTGTGGGACAATATATAAAGGCTTATCATTTGTGTTCTAGAGCTCCAGAAAGATAAGAGAAAGAGAATGGAGTGTAATAAATATTTGATAAGATAATGGCAAGGAATTTTCCAAAATTAATTAAAAATGAAGCACAGTTACAAAAAATCAGAGAACCACAAGCAGTGGAAAAGAAAAATGCTTGACAAATAAAAGCCAAAATGCTGATGAACAAAGATGAAGAAAATATCTGGAAGCAATAAGAAAAAAAATACACACAGAAAAATTAGAACATCAAAAAAAGTAACAGACTTCTCATCAAAAGCTATGCAACCATGTGAAAAAATGCTCAACATCACTAATTATCAGGGAACTGCAAATCAAAACCACAATGAGATATCACTTAACTCCAGTGAGAATGGCTTTTATCAAAAAGTCCCAAAACAACAAATGTTGGCATGGATACAGAGAGATAGGAACACTCATACACTGCTGGTGGGACTGCAAATTAGTACAACCTCTGTGGAAAGCAATATGGAGATACCTTAAAGAGCTAAAGGTAGAACTATCATTGGATCCAGCAATCCCATTAGTAGGCATATACCCAAAGGAACAAAAGACATTCTATAATAAAGACATATTCACTCGAATGTTTATAGCAGTACAATTCACAATTGCAAAGATGTGGAAACAACCCAAGGGCCCATCAATACAGGAATGGATTAATAAAATGTAGCATATGTATACCACGGAGTACTACTCAGCTACAAAAAAACAATGGTGATCTTGCATCTCTTGTATTACACTGGGTGAAACTGGAGCCCATTCTACTAAGTTAAATATCACAAGAATGGCAGAACAGGCACCACATGTACTCACCATTAAGTTGGTACTAATTGATCAACACTTATGTGCACATATGGAAGTAACATTCATTCATCAGGTGTTGGGAAGGTGGGAGGGGGAAAAGGGGATGAGTACATTCACCCCTAATGGGTTCAGTGTGCACCATCTGGGAAATGGACACGCTTGTAGCTCTGACTCGGGTGGAGCAAAGGCAATCTATGTAACCTAAACATTTGTACCCCAGTAATATTGAAATTAAAAACAAACTATGCAAGCTATAAGGCAAGGGATGACATTTTAAATTATTGTAAGTAGTCAAAGTTCTACCTTGTCTAAAAATATTTTTTAAATTATTTATTTATTTTTTATTTCAGCATATTATGGGGGTACAAATGTTTAGGTTACATAGATTGCCTTTGCCCTACCCAAGTCAGCTACAAGCATGCCTATCCCCCAGATGGTGCACACCACACCCATTAGGTGTGCATATACTCATCACCTCCTCCCCCCTCCCATCTGCCCTTCACCCAATGAATGTTACTACTATATGTGCACTTAGGTGTTATTCAGTTAATATCAATTTGATGCTGAGTGCATGTGGTGCTTGTTTTTCCATTCTTGTGATATTTCACTTAGTAGAATGGGCTTCAACTCTATCCAGGATAATGCAAGAGGTACTAGATCACCATTGTTTTTTGTGGCTTAGTAGAACCCCATGGTATACACATACCATATTTTATTAATCCTCTCATGTATTGATGGGCACTTGGGTTGTTTCCACATCTTTGCAATTGTGAATTGTGCTGCTTTAAATATTCTAGTGCAGATGTCTTTTTTATAGAATTTCTTTACAAAATCCTAACAAACTGGATTTAGGTGCTTATCAAAAAAATAATCCATCATGACCAAGTGGGCTTTATCCAGAGATACCCAGAGATTCAGGGATGGTTCAACATATGCAAATCTGTAAATGTAATTCACCACATAAATAGAAGCAAAAACAAAGACAATATGATCCTCTCAATAGATGCAGAAAAATCATTTGACAAAATTCAGCAATGTTTTACGATAAGAAGTCTTAACAAAATAGGGATAGACAGGACTTACCTAAAAATAAAAATATTTTTGAAAATTGCCTCAAATTGTTTTATTAATTTCTGTATTGTTTTTCTGTTTTCCATTTCAGTGTTTTCTGCTCTAGTCATTTTTTTTCAACTTTTTTTTCTTCTACTTCCGGTAGTATTTATCCCTTTACTAGTTTTTCTTACCCTTTTGTTCAAGAAGACACTGAGGAGTTAATTTGAGATAGTTCTTCTTTCCAAATATAAGCATTTAATTCTATTATTTAGCCACTAGTCACTGCTTTGGTGACATTACAAAAATTTTAATATATTGAATGTTCATTTTCATGAAGTTGTAAACCCTTTCTGATTTTCTGTTTGGTTTCTACTTTGACCCATGTGTTATTTAGAAATGAGTTATTTCGATTTTATATAATTGGGACTATTCTAGAAATCCTTCTCTTATTTTATGTTATAAATCTCTAGTTTAACACCATATGGTTAGAGAACATACTTTGCAAGACTTAAATCCTTGTGAATTTATTATTTAGAAATGGGACTAGTTTCCAAGTCCTTGGATATTTTCCTGTCACCCTTCACTTACTGCTTTCTAATTTGATTTATTGTGATCACAGACTGCTTTAGTACGATTAAAATTTTTAAAAATTTGTCAGGGTTTGTTTTATGATCAGAATGTGGTCCATGTTAGTATGTGTTCTGTGAGTGCCAGAGAAGAATGTGTATTCTACTGATGTTGGATTGAGTGTTCTATAAATTCATATTGTATCCTGTTTGTTGATAGTATGATTGAATTCTTCTATATTCTTGCTAATTTTTTGTTCAGTTGTTTTACTGGTTGTTAAGAAAAGAATGTTGAAGTCTACAGTGATAATTATATTAGTATATTTGTCTGTCTTTTGTCAGTTATATCAGTTTTTATTTAACATACAATTGACTCTTGAACAATGTGGGAATTAAAGACATCAACACTTGCACAGTTGGAAATCCAGGCATTACTTTTGACTCCCCCAAAACTGAACTACTGACAACCTGCTGTTGACCAGAAGCCATACTATTAACAGTTGATTTATACATGGTGTATATGTATTATATACCCTGTTCTTATAATAAAGTAAGCTAGAGAAAAGAAAATGTTAAGAAAATCATAAGGAAGAGAATATATATTTACTGTTTGTTAATTGGAAGTAGATCATCATACAAGTCTTCATTTTCCTTGTCTTCAAGTTAAGTAGGCTGAAGAGGAGGAAGACGGGGAGGGGTTGGTCTTGCAGGCTTAGAAGTGGCAGAATCAGAAGAAAATCCACACATAAGTGGACCCACACAGTTCAAACCAATGTTGTTCAAGGGTCAACTGTGTTCTGAAGTTCTGTTTTTTAAAGTATAAACACGAGTATCACATATCACTTTGTAATGGCTTCTTTGTTTCTAGCAATTCCTTTGCTCTGCAGTCTACTTAATCTGACATTAGTATAACTATTCCTGCTTTCCTTTGATTAATATTTGTAGAAGATATAATTTTCCATCCTTTCATTTTCAACATACCTATAATACATTATTATATTTAAATTGAATCTCTTGTAGATAACATATAGTTAAATCATGCTTTTAATTCATTCAATTTATCAACTATGTTTTAATTAATATAGTTCATTTATATCATTTACACTTAAATGTTATACTGATATATTAGGGCTTTACCACTTTATTTTTCGCTTTCTACTTTTCTTTCTGTTATTTTGTTTCTCTGGTTTCTTTTTCCTGCCTTTTGCTAGGTTATGTGAATATTTTGGAAAAATTTACAATGTTTATACAATAGTAAACAGATTTTATGTATTCATAGATGTGCCATATCAGATCCTCATCGTTACTTTGTGTAGATCCATATTTCTATCTTGTATCATTTTCTTTTTGCCTGAAGAACATTCCTTGAAATTTCTTTGCATTGTGGATTTGATGGTGATAAATTCTTTGCCTTTTGCATGTCCAAAAAGTCTTTATTTCTCCTTCTTAATGAAAGAAACTTTTTGCTGGGTATCAAATTCTCCTTGACAGGTTCCCCCTCCTCTTCCTAGAACTTTGAACATGCTCTGCTCTCTTTTCACTTGTCATCATGCTCATTTTTGCTCATGTGTGTTTTTTCTCAAAATGCCTGTAAGGTTTTCTTTTCATCTCTGGTTTTAAATAATTTGATTATGATAGGCTTTGCAGTAGCTTTCTTCATCTCTTTTGTTCAACGTACATTGAGATTCTTCTGTTATGGGTTTGTGATTTTCATCAAATTTATACAAATTTCAGTCACTATTTCTTTAATATTTTTTCCATGTTCCCTTTCTCTACTTTAGGAACTCTGATTGCATGTAAATTATTCCACTTAAGACTTTCTCATTGTTAACTGATATTCTGTTCATTGTTATTATTTTCTCTTACTTTTTGTATTTTTTTAGTAAAATTGTTATTCCTATTTATTCAAGTTCACTAACTCTTCTGCAATTTCTAATTTGCCATTAATCCCATCTAGTATATTTTTATCACAGATATTTTAATTTCCATGCCTAAAAATTTGATTTTTTATATCATTCATGTCTCCACTTAACTTTTTGAACATGTGAAATATAGTTCTAACAATTGTTTTAATTTCTTTGCTAATTCTAACAACTTTGTCCCCTATGAATATGTTTCAATTGATTGCTTCTTCACATATCTACTAATTCTTTATTGAATACCATATATTGTGAATTTTATTTTTTAGGGTGATAGGTATTTTCTATTCTTTTTTTAATTTTTTTATTTCAGCATATTATGGGGGTACAAATGTTTAGGTTACATATATTGCCTTTCCTCCACCCAAGTCAATATATATAGTCAGAGCTCAATATATATCTGAGTCAATATATATTGAGTCAGAGCTTCAAGCATGTCCATCCCTCAGACGGTGAACACCGCACCCATTAGATGTGAATATAACCATCTCCTCCTCCCCAATCCCATTTGCCCAAAACCCGATGAATGTTATTACTATATGTGCACTTAAGTGTTGATCAGTTAATACCAATTTGATGGTGAGTACATGTGGTGCTTGTTTTTCCATTCTTGTGATACTTCACTTAGTCGAATGGGCTCGTGGTTGGAGATATTTTATATTCTTATAAATATTTTGACCTCTGCTCTGCAATGAAGTTGGGTTTCTGGAGGTAGTTTGATTCTTTATGTTTCAGCTTTTAAGATTTGTTAGATGGGATTGGAGCAGTGCTCAGATTAGGGCTAATTACTCCTCTCTACTGAGACACTACATTTCTGTGTACCATACTCAATCTTCCCTGAATTATGAAACTTTTCAGTATTTGTGATGGAAACTAGCACTATTCCTGCCCTATGTGGGCATCAGGAGCTAACCCCTTTGGGTGTTTTGTTCCCCAGCCTCAGGTAGTTTTCTCACACAGACATATGATCAGTACTCAGTTGAATGCTTGAGGAGGATTTTCTCTAGGTCTCTGGAATTCTGTCTGTGAAGCTCCTTGCTGTGTTGTACTCTGCTTTTCAAACTTGAGCCATCTTGGTCTCCCCGGACTCCCAGCTCCATCTCTTCAGGGAATTTTTCATGCTCTGCCTGAGTACCTACATTATGATATGACTTGAAAACACTCTCCTGGGATAAAGCTCAGACAATCTTAGCACCCCCATGCTTTTTTCATCTTACTCATGTTCTTCATTGACTAATGTCTTTGAAAACAATTATTTTATATATTTTGTTTGTTTGTTGGCTGTTTCAGGTGGAAGGATGAATCCATCTCTATTATCCCATCTTTGTTGGGAGTATAAGTTAATACTGAGTTTTTAAAGATGAAAGAATTAAATGCTGGATTGTTACACCATTTCTATATTTTTCTGTAATTTTTACGAATTACATGTTATTTTAAGATGCCATTAAAATAACAAATTAGCTTTACTTGGGAGATAGAACTTTAATGTTCAAGTCTACATTATAGCAATTGGTAGGAATAATAAAACAAGAATAATCAAAACAACATCATGTTGTTATTGCTTAATAACTGATGGGACCATGACATGACAGCATCTTAGACCCTGGAAAACATGAATATTCATTCAGATCACACTGTGACATCAGAATGAAGCTTCAAGGGTATGCCCTTTCCAGTCTTTTGGCTTTAAGGCAGACAGTAGTGTCAAAATATTACCATATTGTGATAAGAAGCTCACCTGCTTCTTTCTGCCTTTGAAATTATTATCAAGTTTTGGAATGGGATGTAGTCATCACACTTCAGCTATGGATGTTGAACCTGTGAACAGAATATTAGCAAACAAGCTAAGAAATCAATAAGCAGTCAGCAAGTTCAGTAGCCGTTATACAGGACCACTTGAAGGTCAACTACTCTTTCATTAACAGAATTTTTCACTAGAGTAATAAATGTTCCAAGCCTTCTTTTTTTGTAGGTAGATTAGCAGTTTGCCTCCATGAGGGAATATGAGAAAACACAGAGGTTCTCTCCCTCCTCTCTGTCTTTCTAAATGGCCTAGTTCAGTTCTAACAGATATTTTTATTTTTTTAAAACTGATATACAAACAATTTACCTATATTGCTTATAAGATTAGTAATTTTTTCACTGGACATAATTGGAATTATAGGGATGTATCTAATTAAAATTATAGGATTGTTATTGGTAATGACTACAAAGATATATATATACAGCTCGGTGTTAAGAGGTACAATTGTCTATCAAATAGATCTACATACTAGTCCCCATAACCTATGAATATGTTACCCCATATGGCTGTTGTGATTAAATTAAGGAACTTGAGATGGGAGGATTATCCTGGATTATATGTGTGAGTGTATGTAATCACTAAGGTCCATATAAAGGAACTTATGGAAGCAGGAATGCCAGAGTCCAAGAGGGAGAAGTGGCAATGGTAGCAAAGGTTGGAGTAAGCCTATAGAGCCTCTACAGGGAAGGCAGTTGGGCCAACACCTTGAGTTTAGCCCAGAGAGACTGCTTTGGGGTTTCTAACCTCCAGAAATTTAAGAGAATGAATTTGTGTTGTCTCAAGCCCCTAAATTTTGGTGATTTGTTATAGCAGCAATAGGAAACTAATAAACTCTCCAAAGAGGCATCTCTTGTCACCCTCCATTACAGTTATTTGTGCAAAATAGTTTTTCCCTAAGGGGCTATAAACTTTTTGAGGTCTGCTTCTGTGCCATATTTACCTTATCCATAGTAATAATAACCGTTGTGTTGCTTAACATAGTTCCTTTTACTCTGTTTTAAATATAAAAACTTAATCTCACCAGAAATCCAGCCCATGCACTAGAAGGTTCCCAATAAATAATAACACTAAGTATTAACAAAGGAAAGATTCTGTCATAAATGAAAAATCTATTAAGTCTAATGAGAATATATTCAGTATGAACTATTAAACTTCCCATCATTTTCTGAGCTCATCTTTCTAGCATTTCAACTTTGGATTGACTCTAGTGTCTTGAGCAAAAAATATTGAAAATATTACATATATGTGCAAGAATATTACTATTAACTTTAATGGGGAAATGTAAATATTAAGGGTTTTTCTCCATGGTTTTGCTGTATTAGAAGTTAATAATGAAATTATATTGGTTGAGTTTGGGAGATTTAGGCCCCCCAGTTTTAGAGAAGTTGAGAAGAATTTTCTAAAACACTAGCT
The DNA here is from genome assembly GCF_020740605.2 of Lemur catta. Lineage (NCBI taxonomy): Eukaryota > Metazoa > Chordata > Mammalia > Primates > Lemuridae > Lemur > Lemur catta. The sequence continues at coordinate 239,245,068 of NC_059128.1, forward strand.
TGTGTTTAAGGGCCTTCAATTTCTATTATAAAATTACAATGTGTAGGGATGAAGTAATTGGACTTACTTTTCATTTTTGTGGAGAGAAAAAGAAGCTGTGATGGGGGTGGGAACTTTGAAGAGAGAAGAAACCTGAGAGGGGTTTATGTCACTAAATAGACTTTCCAAACATGTCTCATGCCTCTGAAAGTTATCTAAAAGGACAGAAGTTAAGTGTACATTGAAGTGTCCAGGAACTGAATTCCAGGCCACAATTACCCAGCTTCATGCTGTAGAATTATAGGTGGAACTACACTGTGTGAACACCTTCTTATAATATTCAGGAAACCCAGTGAGGCAGTGGTGAGAAATCTTCATATCCATCTAGGGGGAGCAACAAAAATGACCAAGTCATATTGAAGATGACATAAGACATTGAGATTCATATGATTATACCTTGTAAAATATCCAATTAAAAATGGAAAAGTTATTGTTGGGAGACACTTCTCCGTGAGTCTTTCCTGTTTCTGCATGTTTTGTAAGCTTTTGTTCTAGACTACCTTTTCAAGGATGTTTATAGAGTAAACAGCCTTGGAAGATTGGGATAGTATTTCCCTCCAGAGAAAAGGCAGGTTAATTTGATGTTAATGGAAATAATATCTCCACATAGGGCAAGGCTTGGACTGTTTTGGGGGGCAGTCCTACTGTAAAAGAAGTCAAGGTTTTCTATGTGTGCAGCATCTGCCTGTGCTGTTCCCTGTCATTGCTGTGACATTAGGTGGGACAGGGAGAATTGGCATGGACATGAAGCTCATGCTGCTTGCTGTGTAGTGAGTAATAAAGTCCTTTGTTTTTGACCTAGGAAAGCATGTCTTTTGCCTGCATCCATGAAACTACAGCAAACTAATTTCTGTGGCAGGGAAAAATCTCAGATCCTATACATTTAACTGAGTTGACATTCAACTGAGTCATTTTTTCATTGGTAAATTAAGGATTCTCATACTCAGTGATTACATTTAAATCTATAATTGTATGCTTATGTACTATGGCATAAATTATATTAATATGGATACTCAGTAATTTTCAAAATGTGTTCCCAAGATCATTTTCAGGAGAATCTCCAGGTATATCTCTTAAGTATATATACCCCCTGGGTCAAGTACCAGACATTGTAACAAAGTCTTTAAGAGTGGTATAGAGGAATCTAGGGCTTAAAAGCTACCCTCAGGAGATTCTAAAGCACTCTCCCTTTCCAGTTGTTACATTACTCTGCTTTTTTAAGTTAAATGTTGTGACTTATTGGGAATCATTTCTCGGACAAATAGAGTTTCTTAGAAAAAAAGAGAGATTAGTGAGAAGGAATTATCAGCTCTCTAGCTCTGTCAAAACAAACACCAGGCTTCACACTTAAGAGAATTCTTTCAAGTTTCTAAGGAGTCTGTGATGATACTGTCTCCACTTTATATTTTTAGATTTGCAAGTTCAGCTCTTAAGAGGTTGCTTTTAGTTCTTAGGCTTTTCTTTTTAAACCATTATTTACTCCATCCGCAATGGGCACGTTTCCACCAAATCAGTGTTGATGACTTGTCTGTTTGCCTTAGAGACCCAAACAAGAACATTCCAGCAAGTAGGCATATGTTAGTAAGTGACATCAATATTTTCTGTAAATCAATCACTAAATTAGTATCCTTTATATTTGCTAACAAAATTAAAACTATAGAGTTAATGCAATAGCGTGAAAAATGTGGCTATGGATTAAATCCTTTCTCTTTCTTTTCTTGATTTGAGATTAAAAAACAAGATATCTAAAGTGGCTATAAGTACATTATATGACCAATCTGTTACATAGTTCTCAATAAGTATCCGTTTTTTATTTTAATGCACTATGTAGTAAACTTCATAAATATTAAACATGACATTAAAAATTATTAAATTATTACCAAATCTATATCTAGAACAAGAATTTTGAAGACAAATACCTAAATACATTTACACAATTAGATACTTTCATCATGAATATCACTAGCTAATAAATGTAATGTATACTTTCACAAATGTACACACCTTCAAGGACTAAGGATGTTTTTTGGCCTAAGCCTAACTTCAAAATAAAATTCTCCAAAAATTTTTATAGAAGAAGTTTCAACTAATTTGGGAATAATGTCCTTTCCCCACGAAAGCTTTTCAATCATTGTATTTATGTTCTGAAATGGGTGTTCTTTTTACTGCCTTGAATTTTCTTATTTTAAGTTGGACAAATGATGCTTAGATTTTTTTGTTACTATTTGAAGTTTCTCTGCTTCTATAAATATCAAACTCAGAAACTTAAGGTATATAATTCTTCTAAATAACCTATTTCTAAAATTTTGGACTTCTTAAAGGAATAAATTCAGTATGATAATTTCATTGATGGGTTTATAATCTTTCCTTTTTCTATGAACGTCTTAATAAAATGTTTGTGGGCCTGTGCCATTAAAATTTGCAACAACCCTACTAAAAATAACTATTAAACAAGAAGTAATATGTTACAAATTTAGAATCAATCCAAATTAGAGAATTAAGAACTTGCATGAGCAAGTTCACTTTTACATTTAAAAATCTGTCTCAGATATCCAGGAGATGTGCATTCTGTGAGCCATAGATATAGGAATATTGGTATAGTTTCAATTAGAATTAGGTTTGGATACATGTAAAAGAAAAACATCAGGTTAAGGACTGATGATTCAGTTAATTTATTCTGTCACATTAAAGAGATACAGAGGTCTGTGGCTCACCGTTGATGAAAGTGCTTCATATGTTCTGATCTAACTTCATTTCATCTCAGCCTGTGACATCAGCCTTATATTGGAAGGACCTGTAAGTGTATCAAGGAGCAGAAAAGAGAAGGAGTTTTAGGAAATGTATTCTTCCATTTTAAGGAGAGAAATCTCTCCTTAATGCCACATTATATTTCTGCTTACCTTTTATTAGAAGAATTTAGTCTTTTGGTCATATTGAGCTGCAAAGCAGTGGTAGAGCAGAATAATGACTTTTATTTCAAATGACAATGTTACTAGCTAGTAACAGGAATTTATTACTACTGAGGAAGGATATACAGGGAGTCTATTAAAATCTCCCCACAAATGTCAAATAAAATTATTGGAAGGAGCAAGGAAAGGAAGTTACATATGCATATATTCTTATTGGGGACCTTCTAATATTTTGAGAAATTTCTTCACAAAGTATCTTTCTAACTACTGAATACTTTGTTTGCCTACTGGAAGAAGGAACTTATCTCAGTTAAAAACAAAACAAAATGAACAACAACAAAAAACCCTCTGAGTAGCCTCAGATCTTCCACTTCTTGGATGTGAAAATACAGGATGTTACCAATAGTTTGATATATTATTGACATTATCTGCAATAAAATATTTTTGCTATTTCAAGAAAATATCCAGAAGTGAAAACCTAGCAGTGTATTATGTAGATAATAAATTCTAAAACTATTGGGGTTTTTTGACCTAAAATTATTTCTTTTTTATTATTATTATTTCAGCTTATTGTGGGGGTAGAAAAGTTTAGGTTACATATATTGCCTTTGTCCACCCCACCCCCCAGCCCCAAGTCAGAGCTTCAAACGAGTCCATCCCCTAGACAGTGCGCATTGCACTCATCATGTATGTATACACCCATCCCCTCCCTCTCATTAATCCAACTTGTTTTATAAAGCAGAAAAATGAAGAAGTGACATGTTTTGATTCCAAAATACAATCCTGGTCCCCTGAATTCACTACCAGCTTTTTTTCTTCATGTTAAATTGCCAGTAGAGAATGCTTCATAGCCTATTTACTCAATCTCTCTCTCTTTCTCTCTTTCTGTCTCTCTTTCTCTCATCTCTCTCAATATATTTTCGATATCAAACATCATTAAAAAGAACAAATATGACTTTTATTACATTCAATTCAAACATTGTTTGGCACATAAAGAATATGCCAGGCTATGTGCTAGTTAACAATAAATTTTAAATAAACTGCAGAAAGCAAAACCAATATGAAATAACATAATGAAATTTGTAATTCACGTTTTCTTTTATGGAATACAAATCACTGAAAAATTTCTTTATTTTCTAGTAATAGAGACAAATTAGCAAATGATTAAAATATTGATGATCATTTTTCTCTCACGTAAAATGAAGACAGAGAGTAGACAGACCAGGGATAGTACAATAGTCCTACAATGTCAACAGTGTCCAGGAATCCTTTTCTCTCTCTGTCCCTCCACCTATAAGATGTGCACCCATTTGCACAGCTAACTCATGTTTGCATTAGATGAAGTTGTAGCCATCATAGTCTCGCTGCATGTAAAGGAAGATAGAAAGTACACAAAGAAGAAAAGGAATTTGATGATTGAATCAATCCAAATTAAGAAGTTTTGGTAGAAGTCCTGTTGAATGATGTTTGACCATAAAATTGTGCCAAAGCGTTAGTCACATGCCTACTCCCCATTTCAAAGGGAGGTTTAGAAATGTAGCTTTTCAGCTGCGTATATCGATCCTCATGAAAGCAGAGACCTGCCTTTAAGTGAAAAGAGGAGACTGGACACTAGGATTACGAATAAGAATCTCAACTACAGTGTCACCTCACGAAAACTTCTAAGAAATATGTGGCATTTACAGCAGCCCAGGATTTTCCAGGCTAAGATGCCTCCACAACCCTAATCATCTGCTGGGAAATGATCAGACTCTTGGCCTTTAGTGGGGATTTAACCCCACTTCAGCAGTTAGCAACACTGTGTAGCAAACAGTGAAATAGCACTGAAAAGAAAGCATCTATCAAGAAAATGGAGGATTATTCTCCGGGAGAGTTTCTCTCTCAACCTCTCTAGAGAAACAAATACTAAAATCAATTATCTCCTTTTGGGTAAAAAATAGAAGAGAACATTGTTTTTATAGGAAAGAAAATTGCCTAAGACCTTGAGACTACATTTTTCATTTTCCTTAGAAGCATCAGTTATAACTAAATATTTCTGTGAAGTTTCATATCTTAATCACAAACTAGTACCTGCTCTAATGATTGGTCTACTTGTAGCTATTAATGACTCTCAGAATTTCTTCTCATAAGCAATTTTCAGTGAATCTATAGTCAATTTCCTTTACTGAAACCAGACCCTGATAAATAATGTGATATTCAATCTCTCCATGGAAACAGAGTTTTCAAAATAAGTTCTAATAATGTTCATGGCTTACTAACAGGACCATTGGACTTTTTGAAATGGTTTTCCTAATTCTAACAATATTCACAGAATAAGAAAAGTATTAAATATACATATGTTTTGGCATTATGCAATATTTCAGTGTTTAAATATCCAGAAAAAGGCATAATATTCACATGTGGATTATTTCAAATCAAAATTTTATTTTATCATTTCATGTGATTATTTACTTATTAGAGACAAGTTCTTGCTCTGTTGTCCACGCTGGAATGCAGTGGCTCAATCATAGCTGCCTGAAACCTTGGACTCCTGGGCTCAAGCAATCCCCCTGCCTCAGCCTACCAAGTAGCTGGGACTACAGGTTTACAACACCATAACCAGCCATTTTATTTTTTTAATTTTTTGTAGGGACAGAGTCTCACTGTGTTGCCCAGGCTGGTCTTGAACTGCTAGCCTTAAGTGATCTTCTCACCTTGACCTTCCAAAGCATTGGGATTACAAACATGAGCCACCTTGCCCAGCCACAATAAAATTTTAAATCCTTATTTACTTATTCTTATATCTGAGTACAAATGATATAATAGTTTTTAAACTTACTCTGAGAATCAGAAATTCTATATAACATCACCAGTGCTTTTTTTAAAGGTAAAATTACAAATTTACACCTAAATGGTAAGTTCCTCACATTCTCTTTTCACAATAGAGAAAGGGAACATACTGTGTATTTTAACCTATGCCATAAGGAAGATAAAGTAAACTCAATTTGGACATTTGGGAAAATTATATTACTAAAACCCATGTATTTATTTATGAATTAATTGGTTATTCACTGGGCACACATTTTTATTCAATATCTAATATGCACTAGGTCTTTTAGTGGTTGCCCAGTGTGCTAGGTTGAGAAAAACATTTTATAGTCAGCATCTACATTATGTTGCATTTCTCTCTTTTCGTAAGGAACTTGATACCTCTAATTCTAGCTGCAATATCAGAGATTTGTTTGAGATGACACACTGTTCCAAATTGAGCATAATCCAATGTCAGCATTCATGACACAACTAATAAGTGCTTTGTGAGGTCAAAACAGGGAGGTCAGTATGGACTGGAGTTATTGGAAAGTTGACAGATTTAATATGGCTTTAGAGGATTGCAAGGTTAGGATTGGCAGAGAAGAGGAAGGTCACTTCACTGAGAAGCACAGCCCTAGCAATATGACTAGTTCTCATTTAGGAAGAAAAAAAGGCTTAAAAATAAAATTGAAGGCTTCTATCATGGGAGTAGCAGTATAAATACGAAAAAAAATGGATAAAGGAAAAAGAAAAATAATTTCTTTGTAGCAAAAGATTTTTTTTAATAAGCTTCAATCCATATCACATATCTCATTTTAGTGGCAGAGCATAGGAAGGTTGGGTCAGTCTTGGTTAGATTAGAAACATAAAGTAGGATGGCAATTATCAAAGTCAGAAAGCTCATGTCAGTTTACGACCAGGGAGGCATGTACAGGCTCAAAACCAGAGACAGAATCACTGGTAGTGAGTTGAGTGGACAAAGACACATGTGGCTACAAGATGAAAATGTCTGCCAACATGCCTGGGATGGCTGGGACTCCAGTGGTTAGTTATGGGCTTCACTGTATAGGTGTCTTGGCTAAAGTTAACTGCAGAGATCTAGCAAAGAAAAGTTGAAATTGTCTTCTTTTTAAAATGAACAATATTCCTAAAATATCTCCCTAATTTTAATATCTAAAAAGGATGTTTCTGCATCGCTAAGATCTAATGAAAATTAAGTTTGCAATGCAATTTTTTTCAAATATGATTATCAATATTTTATTTTATTCAAAAGAATTTCCATAAGAAAATTTAATATATAAAACACCAAATGTGTGATAATATATTGTGTACAATCAATGTTCATTTCATCCACACTGTATACTTAGCACCTTGTTGAGTTTTTTTTAATGGATTTAAATTTCTTTTATTATTATTTCAAAGTATTGAGGGGGTACAAATATTTTTGGTTACATGAATTGTTTTTATAATGTTTGAGTCATGGTTATAAGTGTGTCCAACACCCATATAGTGTTCATTGTGTCCCTTAGGTATGTTTTCACCAATTCCCTCTTTCCCCCTCCCCCCTGCTTGATTTCCATTGAGTTTTACTACCTTCTATGTGCACGTGTGCTCATTGGTTAGTTCCAGTTTAATAATGAGTACCCATGGTATTTGTTTCCCTTTTTTTTAATTTCTTTTTTAATTGCAGAATATAACAGGGGCACAGTTTGTTTACATATATTGACTTTGCATGGCCTGAGTCAGAGCTACAAGTGTGCCCATCCCCCAGAAAGAGTGCACCGCACCCATTAAGTGTGAATTTACCCATTTCCTTCTCCTCACAACCTGGTTGCCACCTGATGAATGTTACTTCCATATGTGCACATAAGTGTTCATTGATTAGTACCAATTTAATGGTGAGTACATGTGGTGTTTGTTTTTCCATTCTTGTGATACTTCACTTAGTAGAATGGGCTCCAGCTCTATCCAGGCTAATACAAGAGGTGCTAGGTCACCGTTGTTTTCTGTGGCTGAGTGGAACTCCATGATATACATATACATTTTATTAATCCATTCATCTACTGATGGACACTTGGGTTGTTTCCACATCTATGCAATTGTGATTGTGTTGCTATAAATATTCGAGTGTGCATGTCTTTTTTTTTCCTTTGAGTAAATTCCCAGTAGTGGGATTGCTGGATCAAACAGTAGTTTTACTTTAAGTTCTTTGAGGTATCTGCATATTGCTTTCCATAGAGTTTGTACTAATTTGCAGTCCCACCAGCAGTGTATGAGTGTTCCTATCTCTCCACATCCACATCAAAATTTGTTGTTTTGGACCTTTTTGATAAAAGCCATTCTCACTGGAGTTAAGTGATATCTCATTGTGGTTTTGATTTCTATTTCCCTGACGATTAAAGATGTTGAACAATTTTTCATGTTTTTTGGCCATTAGTCTGTCTTCTTTTAAAAAAAAATTTCTGTTCATGTCTTTTGCCCCCTTTGCTATAGCGTTGTTTGATTTTTTTCTTGTTAATTTTCCTGGATTCTATACAGATTCTAGTTATCAGCCCTTTATCAGATGTGTAGCATGCAAATATTTTCTCCCATTCTGCAGGTTGTTTGTTTGCTCTAGTGATAGCTTCCTTGGCTGTGCAGAAGCTTTTGTACTCTTTAGGTACTTCACTTAGGGTAATACTCTCCAGTTTCATCCAAATTGTTGCAAAAGGCATTAAGTCATCCTTCCTTATGGCTAGGTAGTATTACATGGTATACATATATGACATTTTGTTAATTCACTCATTAATTGATGGGCTCTTGGGTTGATTCCACATCTTTGAAATTGTGAATTGTGCTGCAACAAACATTTGAGTGTAGTTGTCTTTTTGATAAAATGACTTCTTTGCATTTGGGTAAATACCCAGTAGTGAGATTGCTGGATCAAATGGTAGTTCTTTGAGGAATCTCAATATTGTTTCGCACACAGGTTTTACTAATTTGCAGTCCCACTAATAGTATATAAGTGTTCCTTTATCTCTGCATCCATGCCAACATCTATTGTTTTTGGACTTTTTAATAAAAGACATTCTGACTGGAGTAAGGTAATGTCTCATTATGATTTTAATTTGTATTTCACTGATGATTAGTGATGTTGGAGCAGTTTTTCATATGTTTATTGGCCATTTGTCTATCTTCTTTTGAGAAGCTTCTGTTCATATCTTTTGCCCACTTTTTAATGCAGTTATATGATTTTTTTTCTTGTTGATTTGCTTAAGTTCTTTTAGATCCTGGTTATTAGTCCTTTATTAGATGTACAGCTTGCAAATATTTTCTCTCATTCTGTAGGTTGTCTGTTTGCTCTGCTAATTATTTCCTTGCCTGGGCAGAAACTTTTTATTTTAATTAAGTCCCATTTATTTATTTTTGTTGTGGCTATGTTTGTCCATGGGTTCTTCTTCATAAATTCTTTGAGTAGGCTGATATCTAGAAGAGTTTTTCCAGCATTTTCTTCTAGAATTCTTATGGTTTCATGCCTAACATTTAAGTCCTCTATCCATCTTGAAGCCTGTGGCTATCCAATTTTCCCAGCACCATTTATTGAATAGGTATTCTTTTCCCCAGTGTGTATTGTCTGCTTTGTCAATGACAAGTTGGTTGTTTGTGGATGGCTTTATATCTGGATTTTCTGTTCTGTTCCATTAGTCTATGTCTCTATTTTTGTGTCACTACCATGATGTTTTAGTTACTATAGCCTTGTAGTGTAGTTTGAAGTCTGGTAATATGATGCCTCCTGATTTGTTCCTTTTGCTTAAGGTTGCTTTGGCTATTTGGGCTCTTTTCTGGTTCCACATGAAGTATAGTATTATTTTTTTCTGGATCTGTGAAATACACTGTTGGTATTTTGATGGGGATTAAATTGAATCTATAAATCACTTTGGGCAGTATGGAAATTTTAACAGTTAATTGTATCAATTCATCAGCATGATATATTTTCCATTTTTTTATCATCTGTGATTTCCTTCCTCAGTGTTTTGGAGTTCTCTTTGTAGAGATTTTTCACCTTCTTGGTTAAGTATATTCCTAGGTATTTTATTTTCTTTGTAGCAATTGTAAATGATATTGAGTCTTTGATTTGACTCTCAGCTTGACTATTATTGGTATATAGGAATGCTACTGATTAGTGTACTTTGTTTTTATAACCTGAGACTTTGCTGAATTTATTTATCAATTCCAGGAGTCTCTAGGTGGAATCTGGTGTTTTCTAGGTATAGGATCATATTGTCTGCAAAAAGCAATAGTTTTAAGCCCTTTTTCCTGACTTAGATACCTTTAATTTTTTTGTCTTGCCTTATTGTTCTGGGCAGGACTTCCAGTACTATGTTGAATGGAAGTGGTGACAGTGAGCATCTTTGTTCCAGTTCTTAGTGGGAATGCTTTCAATGTTTCCCCATTCAGTGTGACGCTGTCTATGGGTTTGTCGTATGTGACTTTTATAATTTTAAGATATGTACCTTCTATGTCTAGTTTTCTGAGGATTTTTGTCATGAAAGTGTGCTAAATTTTGTCAAAAGCTTTTCCTGCATCTATTGAGATGATCATATGATCTTTGTTTTTGCTTCTGTTTATATGTAAATCACATTTATTGATTTACATATGTTGAACCATCCTTGCATCCCTGGGGTGAAGCCCACTTGGACATGGTGGATTATTTTTTTGATATGCTGTTGAATTCAGTTTGTTAGTATTTTATTAAAGAATTTTGCATCTATACTCATAAGGGATATTGATCTGTAGTTTTCTTTTTTTGTTGTGTCTTTTCCTGGCTTTGGTATCAAGGGGATACTGGGTTTGTAAAATGAATTGGGGAGGATTTTGTACTTCTCAACGTTGTGGAATAATTTCTGAAGAATGGGTACCAGCTCTTCTTTGTAGGTCTGGTAAAACTCAGCTGTGAATCCATCTGGTCTGAGGCTTTTTTGGTTGGAAGATTTTTTATTTCTGCTTCAATCTTGTTGTTCATTATTGGTCTGTTCAGGAGTTCTATTTCTTCCTGATTGAGTCTTGGAAGGTTTTGTGTTTTTAGAAATTTGTCTATTTCCTCTATGTTTTCAAGTTTATATGCATAGAGATTTTATAGTAATCACAGATGCTATTTTGTATTTCTGTGGGATCAATTGCAATATCTCTTTCTTTTTCTGGTTGAGCTTATTTGAGTCCTTTCTCTTCTATTTCTGGTTAATCTGGCAAGAGGTCTATAAATTTAGTTTATCTTTTCAAAGAACCAACTTTTTGTTTCATTGATCTTCTGCGTAATTTTCTTATTTTAAATTTCACTTAATTCTGCTCTGACCTTAATTATATCTTTTCTTCTGCTGGCTTTGGGTTTGGTTTACTCTTCCTTTTATAGTCACTTGAGACATGTCATTAGATTGTTAATTTGCGATATTTCTGTGCTTTGATGTGGACATTTAAGGCTATGAATTTTCCCCTTAGGACTGCTTTTACTCTATCCCAATTTTGATAACTTGTGTCCCCTTAGTCATTCAGTTTGAGGAATCTTTTAATGCTCATCTTAATTTCATCATTGATCAAATAATCTTTCAGCAGCAGGTTGTTTAGTTTCCATGACTTTGCATAGAATTGGGTGTTTCTCTTAGAGTTAATTTCTAGTTTTGTTCTTCTGTGGTCTCAGAAGATACATCTTATGATTTCATTTTTTTTTATATTTTGTTGAGCCACATTTTGTGGCCTAAAATGTGATCAATCTTGGAGAATGTTCCACGTGCTGATGAGAAGAATGTATATTCAGTAGTTTTGGGGTAAAATGTTCTGCAAATGTCTATTAGGAGCAATTGTTCTAGAGTCCTGTTTAAGTCCAATGTTTATTTATTTTCTGCTTGGATGACCTGGCCAGTCCTGTCATTGGAGTGTTGAAGTCCCCTGCAATTGATAGAATTGATGTGATGAATGCTGTTGTGTCATTCTGTTGGTAGTACCTTATTGATTTTTATTTTACCTCTTGTACTATTGCTTTATTTGAGCTCTGAACTTTAGCTCTTGGTGGGTTTTACACTGGTGAGTGACCATTGTGCTGAACTATGTATAATGCAGTTCTGAGTATTTCCTGTAGGGCATGTCTGAGCCTTTACAAATCCCTTCAAATTTCCATGATAGCAATAAATGAGCTCAGAATGACAAAAACACATTACAACCTGGAGTGACCTGTGCCCCTTCAGTTTATAGGTTTGTATGTAAGAAAAAACCTGCTATAAACTGTCTTTGCATTAGGAATAGAGGTTGCTTTTTGGCTTATCTATTACCCTTGTTATTATTCATAATGACACCAAAGATGTTAGTCTAAACTCTCTTGTCTTGGTCAGAGTGGATAATTACCTGGCCTCAGACTATATCCTAGATGTCAATGTCTAAAATAAGACTTGCTGCTCCTCACTGGGACCTACTCACAAGTCACCAATTCTGTGTCCTATGGGGCATGACTGAGGTCAGCCAGTGCTGAGGTTTGGATGGAGGCTCATAGTTCTATTCATGATAACCAAAATACTACAGAAGACAAATTAAATAGACTTGGTGCCAGCATCTGTTGGTTATATTAATCAAAGTGGTCGACAGAGTGGCATATTCATGTTGAAAATTTAATTTCTGTCAAGAACTTAGAGGACAGAGGGGTAGATTGCTGGGAAGGGCGATCTGCTGTGAGCCATAAATGTCCTTGAAAGTTCTTGCTAGCTATGCTAAGAATTCAAGGAGCTGACTGCCTTTTAACTAGGTCATTTCTCAGCAGACAACTCTGAGATGTGATGAAATATCACCCTGCTCCTCCATCCCTAAAGAGTAGGCTTCCTTTTGCTCACCATGAAATCAATAAATCCTCCAAGGTCAATGGGTCCCTCAGGTAACACAACACACTGGTGTGCAGGCATCTATGATGACCCCTTTATATCCCCGCATGGCTTGGTGGAGCATAGGAACCAATACAAACCAATATGAATTTCTGGCTACTGCTATTGCTATGAATAATAAAGTTCTTTGTCTTCCATTGAGGAGTCTCTCTCTTCTACCGAACTCCACAAAACGGTAATATTAATAGAATAACTATTTAGCTTGTAAGTAGGGTAAAATCCTAGATCCTTCATAAGTTTGACAAAAAAGTTTGCTCTATTGTTGCTTGATAGAAAAATTCATCATTGGCTGAAAGGCCTAATAATTTTTAACAATGACTATAAATTTCAGAAAATTAATTTTTTTCCTGGCTTATTGCTCTGTTTTAGACTTTTATAATTTAGATAAACCATATAACCTGCTGATCCCTCATTTTCCTGCCCCCATTTGCTATATGTAGATAATTAGAGAGATAAATTTATAAGTTTAGGTTCTCATAAGTGCTTTGGCATGTTTGAATTTAAGACAGTCTTGTGTATGAAACTAAAGAACAAAGATTTTCCCCATGATAGAATTTGTGAAGTTTTTAACTTCTTTACATCATCATCCTTTTCCACACATTTTCTGTGAACTTTATAGACCTTAAGATATACCACAAAGATTGAGAACAAAAAGGGAAATATTTTAAAGTTTGGCAGAATAATTTTCAGAGAATCATTGGTGAAAACTACAATAATGTATCTCATGCATGTTGAATGTTCATCTACTAAAATGCATCCCTAATGAAAAACACTTTTATACTTAGCTGACTATAGATACAGTGGCAATATTGCCTATTTTGTTCCTAATTGGAGGACAGAAAGTATGGTAGGGATAATTGGCTCAGTTTTGGCTTTTTTGACCTAAGTTACTTATTTTCTTTTTTATCTTATTTTTATACTACCCCTCATTAGTCACATCCACCAGGGAATCAGTATGCACATGAACTTGTTTAGATGATTCCAATCTTTGGGGTGTCTTTGAACTTAAAATATCCCATTATTAATTCCATTTAGAAATTGAAGGCCGAAAAATCATATTTGAGTTTTAAGAAATATCATTGGAATTGTTTGCACAGAAGAATTTTTATTATTTGTATGATAATTCTTTATAATGTTTTTGTAGGAAACAATCAGATTAATGCAGAATTAAGTACTTCATAAAATACAAAATTTTATGTTTACCTAAAACACATGTATTTCCTAGGCTGCTGTAACAAAGTACCACAAATTGTGTTACTTAAAACAACAAAAATTGACTCTTTCACAGTTCCAGATGGCAGAAGTCCAAAATCAAGCTGTTGGCTGGGCCATGCTCTCTCTCTGAAGCTTCTAAGGGTGAATATTTCCTTACCATTTCAGCTTCTGGTAGCCCTTTGGGTTATCTTGGTTTATCGCAACATAACTCCAATCTCTGCCTCCACATTGACATGGTCTTCTTCTCTCATTTGTCTGTCTTTTTCTTATAAGGACACTCATCATACTGGATTAAGGGACCATCTACCCTAATATGACATCATCTTAATTTAATTGTATCTGAAATGATCCTATTTCCAAATAATGCCACACTCTAAAATAATGGGGGATAGGAGGTTAATATATATTTTAAGGAGACACAGTTCAATCCATACAGTCCACCTCTGGCCCCCAAATCCAAGTCCTTTCCATATGCAAAGTATATTCACCCCAACACAATGTGCCCTAGTTATGACCATTCCAGCCTCAATTTTGAGTGAAAATCTCATTTAAATATTATTAACTCAAAAATCCCAAATTTCATCATCAAAATCAGTTATGGGTGAAACTCAGGATATGATTCATCCTGGGGCAAAATTCCTCTCTATCTGTAAATCTGTGAAACAATATAACAAGTTATCTGCTTCCAAAATACAATGGATAGGCATACGATATACATATTCCAATTTCAAAAGGGAGAAACTCAAAGAAAAAAGGGGTCATGGGTCCCCAAACACCACATGTATTCACCATTAAGTTGATACTAATTGATAAACACTTATGTGCAGATATGGAAGTAACATTCATCAGGTGTCAGGCAGGTGGGAGCGGGGAGGAGAGGATGAGTAAATTCACACCTAACAAGTGTGGTGCACACTGTCTAGGGGATGGGCATGCTTGTAGCTCTGACTCAGGCAGTGCAAAGACAATTTATTTAAACAAAGCATTTGTACCCCTGTAATATTCTAAATTTAAAAAAATTAAAAAAAAACCTTCCAAAATCTAGCGGAAAAACTTCTATTAAATGTCAGGTTATGAGAATAGTCCTTTATGTCTTGAAATTGTGCCTCTTGGCCCATCAGGACACTGGCCCTGCCCTCTTGACCCACCTAGGCAATTTTTCTTCATCACTGTCATTGAGAGATGCCACAGAAAGGCCCTATAGTTCACTTTCAAGTGGTGTTTGAATATCACACACAATCATGCATAAATCAGGACCAAGATTTCTCTTCCCTAATCAACTGATAATAGGGACCTTCCCATGACATCATAGGTACGTGGTGGGAGACAGAAGACAGTATAGCAGCAGTGGTGGCCATGGTTATTTGAGTCACTTCTTCATGTAAGTTTCTCATGCCTTCAGTGCATGTTCAAACCCAGTGTCTTATACACTACTTCTGTCTGATTGTGGTGTGGTGCAGTACCCACCCAACAGCTCATGATGAGTGGCTCAATTTTCATGGTAACTAGGTGATCCAGGGTGAAGAGTTCAGTCCCTACTAAGTCTAAATACTGGCGATTAGGACTTCAGCATATTTTGGGGGGGATAATTCAACCCATAACAGTATGATATTTATTAACTATATTAAGTATACTTATTTTTACAGAGTTATTACTACCATTACAGTGTTGAATTTACTGTCCATGCAATTCTACTTTGTCTCATTCTAATGACTTGATTTTTTTTTAATCAAAAAGTATTTTGATTCTTTTTCTCACCAACAGATACACTGACCCATCCCCATCTGACCTGACCCTTTGGGACAGCTAACCCCACTAGACCTACTGCCAACCCCTGGAGGTAGGCTGCAAACTCCTCCCTCTGTTGGAGACAACTTCCCGGGAAGCCCCACCCACTTTTATGCAATCTAGCCTTATTTGAATAATTCCTATACCTTGAGCTCTTTTTTTTTTTTTTTTTTGTCTTTCTGTGCCTGGTTTATTTCACTTAAAATAATGTCCTCCAGTTCCATCTATGTTTCTGCAAATGACAAAATTTCCTTCTTTTTCATGGCTAAATAATATTCCATTATGTACATATATCACATCTTCTTTATCCATTCATGCCTTGATAAATACTTAAGCTGATTCCACATTTTAGCCATTGTTAATAATGCTGCAATAAACACAGAAGTACAAATATCTTCTGGTTACATTTTATGTCTTTGCATCACCCAAGCAAGGTTTAGAGGCATGCCCTTCCTGATTTGATTTTTTAATAAGATAACAAAAGCCATTATTTATCAGCCAGGTACAAGTGTTTATTTTGGCTGACAAAGTATAATGAGTAAGTAGAGGGTCATGTGAAGTTGTCATCTGAAATTCCAAAGTGCTTAAATTAAATTAATGATGCCTACCACAAATAAGCATCATTCATTCATTTACTCAACAAATATTCATGTGTTCTTATTATATTCCAAACACGGTCCTAAATACTGGGACATAGTAATGAACAAAGCAGAGAGTACTCCTGCTTTCATGGTTTTTAAGACAATGAATAAATAAATTTAAAAATAAGACATAAATATAGGTCATGATTGATTGAAAAGTGTTATAAAATAATAAAATAGGGTTTAAAATATATAGTGATTGTAGTTGAGCACATTAAATATATCAGCTTTGCACAAGACATATTACTATTGCAGGTCATTATGTTGAAATTTTATAGTATTTATCAAATACAAATATTATATTTTAATTTTACTGATGAAAAAGTTGAGTCACAGAATTTAACATATCTATAATTCATATAGCTAGGGGAAGAGTCAACACTCACATGTATGTCTGTGTTACATCAGAAAGAATGTGTTTGCACAAATTCCACACTAAATTTTCATGGTAGTTTATATTGTGTCCAATATTGATCCAAAGAGTGTTCTAGCGGAATATACTTAAGCTTACTACTGGCTCACACTAATCTTTTTCTAATTCCTTCTACTTGTAATATGTAAGTGTTTGCTGGTAATATATTCTACTATTTGTTCCTATAATTGTGCTGCATATTTTGGTCATAACACATTCGTTTGTACTTCTTTTATCTTCATAACAAAATTTATATTTTCACATAGGCAGACATTTGGAATTAGATGAAAAGAAATTTAAAATGCTATTTCATTATAGAATCCAATAATGTCTAAATCTGGCCCTTGACTATTTAAGTATAGTCATCTCTGCAAGGTCCCTGATAAAAATATACACACAGAGGACACAAGTGGAGGATTTGAATTCTTTATCAGTGGCTGTAGCTTCATGTCAAACTATGCAAGAACAGACTGTGCCTACTTCTATCTAAAGCTTAATTGACTTAGAAACAAAGTATGCCATAAAACCCAACTAAATTTCAGCTCTTGTAACACTTATTTCAGGAAGAAGCAGAACATATCCAGTGTTGAGGAGAGTTAGATGATGTAATGTGATTTATGTAACACCAAATGTAAAACTGGATTCCGTGTCCCATTTTGAAAAAAAAAAATTCTTTTTGGCTAGGGAGCAGGCACAGAGGAAAAGGACTATTCTAGAGAAGTATCTTAGTCTCATGGAGGAAAATAAATAAGATATACAATAATAAACATGCATTCAAAATATGGTCCTAAAACAACTAGATAGCTACATGTAAAAGAATGAAGTTGGACACTAATGTTATATATAAAAATTAATTGAAATAGATCATAGTAGTAACAATATTGTATTGTATATTGGAAATTTGCTGAAATTAGATCATAAATGTTCTCGCATCTCCCCACCAAAGAAAAGGGTAACTAGGTGAGGTGAAAGCTGTGCTAATTAACATGATTGTGGGCCAGGTGGGGTGGCTCACGCCTGTAATCCTAGCACTCTGAGAGGCCAAGGCGGGCGGATTGTTTGAGCTCAGGCGTTCAAGACCAGCGTGAGCAAAAGCGAGACCCCGTCTCTACTAAAAAGAGAAATAAATTATATGGACAACTAAAAATATATAAAGAAAAAATTAGCCAGGCATGGTGGCACACGCCTGTAGTCCCAGCTACTTGGGAGGCTGAGGCAGTAGGATTGCTTGAGCCCAGGAGTTTGAGGTTGCTGTGAGCTAGGCTGATGCCACGGCACTCTAGCCTGGGCAACAGAGTGAGACTCTGTCTCAAAAAAAAAAAATGATTGTGGTAATCATTTTACAATATATTAACATATGCATATCAAATCATCATGTTATATATTAAATACCTTAACTTATACAATTTTATTTGTCAATTATACCACAATAAAGCTAAAACAATCTTTTAAAAAGTGAGCTGTGAAGTTATTATAAATGTTAACAGATTTAAAACTATAAAATTCCCAGAAAAATACATAAGAGTAACATCAAAATTTTGAGCAACAAAAGAAAAAAATAGATAAATTGAACTTCATTGAAATGAAAAATCTTTGGTGCTTCAAAGGATACCATCAAGAAAGTGAAAAGACAATCCACAGAATGGAAGTAAATCATAATTTGATAGTGACTTGTATCCAAAACATATAGATACTTCCTATGATTCATCAATAAAAAAACCAAATATTTCAAGTTAGAAATGAGTAAGGATTTGAATGGAAATTTCTCCATAAAAGATACATAAATAGCTAATAAGTACATGAAAATGTTCAGCATCATTGTTTATTAGGAAAATGCAAATTAAAATCACAATGAGGTACCACTTCCCACTTACTAGAATGGCTATGATTTAAAAAGACAGACAATAACAGGTGTGGGTAAGGATGGAAAGAAATTGGAATTCATGAACATTGTTCGTGATTAGATAAAATGGTGCAGCCACTTTGGGAAATAGTTTGGGAGTTCCTCAAAAGATTAAATATCTAATTATCATATGAAATATCAATCCCACTATTAAGTATATATCCAAGAGAAAGGAGTTATAGCCACATAAAAATGTATATGCAAATATTTATAACACCATTATTCATAAGAGTCACAGCAGAAACAACCCAGACACGTTATATATTTTACCTGATATCAACTGATAAATGGATAAATAAAAGATGGCATATCTATATAATGGAATATTATCCAGCAATAAAAAGAAATAAAGTGTACCTGCTACAACATGGATGACCATAAAATTCTTATGTTAAGTGGAAAAACCTAGTCAGAAAGGAGCATTTATTGTATGATTCCATAGATATGAAGTGTCAAGAACTGGGAACTCTATAGAAACAGAAAGTAAATCAGTTGTTGCCAGGGGCTAGAGAAAGAAGGATGACCACAACTGAGTGCCTAAGGATATGGAGTTTCTTCTGGGGATGATAAAATATTTATAATTAGGTAGTGGTGATGGTTGCATGACTTTGTGTATAGGCTAAGAAAATCCACTAAGAGAGTGAATTCTATGATAAGCAAATTATATTTTAATAATGCTGTCACATATTTTTTAAAAGAACTATATACACAAGTTTTTCTTTTAATTTCAGAATATTATGGGGGTACAAATGTTTTGGTAACATGAATTGCTTTTATACAGTTTGAGTCAAAGTTATAAGTGTGTCCATCACCCATATAGCATGCATTGTACCCAAGGCATAAATTTACCCATCCCCCCCCCCGCCAGCTGCTTTACTTCCATTGAATTTTACTGCCATATGTGAATCTGTAAGTTTCAATTTAGTAGAGAGTACATGTGGTTTTTGTTCTTCCATTCTTGTGATACTTTACTTAGAAGGATGGTCTCCAGTTCCACAAAGGTTGTTACAAAAGGTATTAGTTCATCATTTTTTATGGCTGAGTAATACTCCATGGTATATGTGTGTGTGTGTGTTTGTGTGTATACACACACCACATTATATTGATCCACTCTTGTATAGATGGGCACTTGGGTTGCTTCCACATCTTTGCAATTGTGAATTGTGCTGCTATAAACATTTGAGTGCAAGTGTCTCTTTTATAAAATGTCTTTTTCTCCTTTGGGTAAATATCCAGTAGTGGGATTGCTGGATCAAATGGTAGTTCTACTAAGAGTTCTTTGAGGTACCCTCATACTACTTTCCATAGACGTACTAGTTTGCAGTCCCACCAACAGTATATAAATGTTCCTTTCTCTCCACATCCATGCCAGCATCTTTTGTTTTGGGACTTTTTGATAAAAGCAGTTCTCACTGGAGTTAAGTGATATCTCGTTGTGGTTTTGATTTGCATTTCCCTGATGATTACAGACTTTCAGCATTTTTTCATATGCTTATTGGCCATTAGAGTATCTTCTTCCGGAAAGCTTCTGTTCATGTCTTTTGCCCACTTTTTAATGGGGTGGTTTGATGTTTTCTTGCTGATTTGCTTGAATTCTTTACAGATTCTGGTTATTAGTCCTTTATGGATGTATAACATGTATTTTCTCCCATTCTGTAGGTTGCTATTTGCGCTATTGATTTTTTCCTTGGCTATGCAGAAGCTTTTTAATTTAATTAGGTCCCATGTATTTATTTTGTTGTTGCTGTGATTGCCTTTGGGGTCTTCTTCATAAATTCTTTGCCTAAGCTGATATCTATGAGTTTTTCTGACCTCTTCTTCTAGAATTCTTGTAGTTTCATGCCTTAGGTTTAAGTCTGTTACCCATTATGAATTAATTTTATGAGTGGCGAGAGGTATGGATCCTGTTTCAGTTTTCTACATGTGACTATCCAATTTTCCCAGCACCGTTTATTGAATAGCTAGTCTTTTCCCCACTGTATGTTTTTGCCTGCTCTGTCAAAGATTAGATGGCAATATGAGGAGGGTTTCATATCTGGTTTCTCTTGGTTTTATTTTCTTTTAAAGTGCCACTCAATGCAGATATTGAGGCCTAAAAGAATGTCCTCAAATTTTAAAATCCAACACTTTTCTACTCCTTGAGCTTGGAAACAGGGGTAGGGGATGGAAACAAGAAGTGGGCCTGGAGAATAGCTTCATTTCCCCAAGAAGCCAACAAAAACTTAAGTTTATAAGCATGAGTGGAGGAGCACGGACTTTGTGTTCAGAAAAATCTTGTTACTAATTCTTGTTTAACTTGCTAGATGTGTGATAGTACAAATAAATTATCTTCTCTAAGCTTCAATTTTTGGAATTGTAAAAACAGAATAATAACAATTACAATAAAATTATGGCGGTAGAACTTAATAACAGCAATAATTTATTTTGGGTAAGTATTCATTATAAAAACTGAATATGTTGGGAATATTCTTTATTTTCTTTTACTTATAGTACCTAGCACAAAGTTAGAAACATTATAGATGCTCAAAAAATATAACTAGTTTTCCTGATTGGAGTTCACCATAGAGTAGACATAAGCAAATGCAACAATACTTATTTCTGAATGTCCTGAAACAAGATTTTTACAGATGCTTCACCATTAATTTTCCTAACATTCCTTTATTTAATTTGTTTTTGATTATGTGTTTTCCAGCACTTGCTATGGATATATACATTACTTATCCTTGACTATTACCAATTAGCATCACAGAAATAATGCTCAATTTGCTGTAATGATCATTAATAACTGCAAATATAAAGCTGTATAAAATCAAAACCATTAGAGGAAAATTGAACAAGATATGTGGCTGGACTCTGAACTTTCTAAAGAGGGATAAAATTGATGGTTTTAAAAAAACAGCATTAGATATATTTTGTTTTCCTCTAATTGAAAATTTATGGGAAACAACTTCCCCAGTAATAAAAGCAGTTCAGTTGATAGAAGCAGATTAGGGAGGTATTGTTTGCAGAATCATAATAGCAACCACAAAAATCATAATGGGTATAATTTATATAGTGCTAATTTATGTACCAAGTGTAGTTAAGTGGCTTTTGCATATATTAACTCATTTAAAACTCCTGAATAGATGTTTATTTTTGCACATATTTATCATTAGCCTAAAAGATTTGAAGGCTCTCTCTTCTTGGTTCCTCGTTCTAAACTGTAAATCAAGTTCTCACTGATTGAAGGAGAATATATTTTTTAAAATTCTTGATAATTGCATGAGCTCTGTTTTGATAAAACTGGTAAGTTCACTGTGACCAAAATGATGGGTTTTCCCTATTATATTTTCTCTATATTTTCTCTCTTTCTTCCACAGAAATAAAATTTCTAAAGTTAGCTAAGTGTATGGCCACCTATACAAAAAGAATACTACATTTCTCAACTTCTCTTCAAGCTATACATGTCTATGTCAAGTTTTGGCCAATGAAATGTAAGTAGAATTAGTGCATGCATCTATTGTTACCATAACAAATTACAACAAACTTAATGGCTTAAAACAAAATAAATTGATTATACTCTAATTCTGGAGGTCAAATATCTGAAATGGGTGTTACTGGATTAAAATTAAGGTGTCAGCAGGGCTACATTCCTTCTAAAGTCTCCAGGAGATAATTTGTTTCCTTGCCTTTCCTAGTTTGTAGGGGCCCCTTCCTTCACCTTCAAAGCCAGAAGCATATGATCTCCAGTCTGTCTCTGACTCTGACATTGACTCTTCTGTCTCCCTCTTTTACTTGTAAAGAACTTTGTGATTACCTTGTACTCATCCGGATAATCCAGAGCAATCTCCTCAAATCACAGTCCACTGATTAGCAACCTTAATTTGCGACATACATTCTCCTTTGTCACATAACATAACAGATTCACAGATTTAGGGGATTAGAGTGGGGACATCTTTGGGGGTGGGACATTATTCTGCCTAGTGTAGACACTTTGAACATTTATCCTAAATGAAAGTGGGTATTTTTGCCTTCCATCTGTTGGAATGCAAACATTGATGTCTGAAACTAGACTATGATGTTAACTAACTTGGGAATGAGGCCTTTGTGGCAGAGCTCAACATCAACAGCCATAATCATCATAGCGGTAGTCAATTGCAAATAAGACTACAATTTTTTTTCTCCTGCAATGTGTTGTTATAACTCTTGCCATCAAATACTAGAGTCTTTCTACACTCTTTTAATATGTGCTGACTTGTTCCTTGCTTTGGCTACTGTGACTGTAGCAAACATGATGCAAGCAAAGATTTGGAAAAAAGTTTGTACGATAGAACTTGCCATGTGGGGAAGCTCATGCTAGCTTGATAGAGAATAAGAAAGCACATCAACAAAGGGTCCAGTCATCCCAGCTTTCTCAGCTGAGGTCATGATAAACAAGCCAGTTCCAGTGGACCTACCAGTTGACTGTAGACTCGTGAGTAAGCCTAGCCTAGAGATCAGCTGAGCTCATCCCAAACCAGCCCAAATTCCTGAACCAAAGAGCTGTAAGGAACATCTAGGGTTCATATGTTAAGGCACTAGTTTTTGGGTAGTGGTTGGATAGGAAAAGCTACCTGATCACAAGCTAACATATTTATAGTTTACTCTGTGCCTGGAAGTGTTCTGAGGTCATTATACCTACTAACTGCTTAATTCTCACAGTAACACTATGAGGTATATATTATCTCAGTTGTGTAGGTGAAAAAATTGAAGCACACAGAAATGGAGTTATATATCCCAGGCCACACATATAGTAACTGAAGTGAGACTTTAATCCAGGCAGTATGGCACCAGACATATTCTCAACTGCCATATTTTACTGCCCATTGATAAAAGGTTCTTAGATTAAACACTGTGAAGAATCCAAGAATATTGACTGGAATTTTATGTGTCAAACAGTTCTATTGTAGTTATTGTGTCACTCACAGTGAAACCTAACCTTATCTAATACAGAATTTGGTACCTGGATTATAATGCTATAAGTAACAACACCTAAGCATGTGACATTGGATTATTGGAATTTGTCATATGTTGGGTGGGAAGGATTACATATTAAAAAGTAATGACACTAAGCAGTGTAAAATATTTGCCACAGATTTTCATGTTGCTGTTTGTTTAAAGGAATGTCATATGCTAAAAGAGGCTATAGCATGAGACAAAATGATAGAACATTTTAAAAGTATATGTAATGATTGACTATTTTGAGATGTTTAACAGAGAACAATACTTGGACTAAAATTTGCCAGTGTAAAAGCAGAGTTGACAAAGATTATCATTCTGCCTAGGAAAACAATCTGGGCCTATGAAGGGTAATTTTCCTTGATTGAAAGTCCAATAATTTGGAAACTCAGAGGATTGAAGAAACATATATGCTTGTACCCCAAACCAAAGCCATTACTGATGGTAGCTCATAAACACGGACTTGAACATGTTAAGATTATTCTCCCAAGCCTATTTCAAACACATTTTATTTTCTGTATCAAAGATCAAATAAAATTGGTTCATTTTCCACCCAAGCTATTGTTTCAGATTTTTTTTAGTATTTTAAAATAAGTAAGAGTATGATAAATAGAAGAGTCTTTAAATTTAAAATAACATATATCATCAAAATATCTGGCTGCAATTATTTTCACATGGAATGTCTTAGAAGAAATTGACTAGAAATCTATTCAGTTTTGAGGGAAATTATACTGTCAAAACCACAAGCTCCAACTGATAAAGCATATAATTGCTTACAGTCTAAAGAAACTACAGGCCCATTCATGGGCCAGCAGAAAGCCTGTTATGAAGGCTGAGATACTATCAGGCAGGTCACTCACTCCATTGCTAAGCTTGGATGATGGAACCTATGGAAAATGGTCTATCAAGGAAGAAAGTGTTTTCTATTCTTGTATCATATGATTTAATAAAAGGTTTGGCCAGTGACCATTGTTTATTTTCCATCATCCATTTTTTATTTCATTGCACGTGTTCTTTTTCTTTCTTTTTTTTTAATTTCAGAATATTATGAGGGCAATTTGGTCACATAAATTGCCTTTGCACCACCTGAGTCAAAGTTACAAGCTTGCCCATCCTTACCCATCCCTATCTCCCTCCTCCCAATCACCCAATTCCCAATGAATGTTGCTTCCATATGTGCACATAAGTGTTGATTGATTAGTACCAATTTAATGGTGAGAATATGTGGTGTTTGTTTTTCCATTTGTGTGATACTTCACTTAGAAGTACGGGCTCCAGCTCCATCCAGGATAATGAAGAGGTATTAGTTTCCCATTTTTTTATGGCTAAGTGGTACTCCGTGGTACACATATACCACATTTCATTAATACATTCATGGATTGATGGACACTTGGGTTGTTTCCACATCTTTGCAATTGTGAATTGTGTTGTGATAAACATTTGAAGGCAGATGTCTTTTTTATAGAGTGACTTTTTTCTTTGGGTAAATACCCAGGAATGGGATTGCTGGATCAAATGATAGTTCTACTTTTAGTTCTATGAGGTATCTCCATACTCATTTTCATAGAGGTTGTACTAGTTTGCAGTCCCACCAGCAGTGTATGAGTGTTCCTATCTTTCCACATCCACACCAGCATTTTTTGTTTTGGGACTTTTTGATAAAAGCCATTCTCACTGGGATTAAGTGATATCTCATTGTGGTTTTGATTTGCATTTCCCTGATGATTAGATATGTTGAGCATTTTTCATATATTTCTTGGACATTAGTCTATAGTCTTTTGAAAAGTTTCTGTTTATGTCCTTTGCCCACTTTTTAATGGTGTTTGATTTTTTCTTGCTGATTTGCCTGAGTTCTTTATAAATTCTAGTTTCAGCCCTTTATCGGATGTATAGCATGCAAATATTTTCTCCCATTCTGTAGGTTGTTTATTCACTTTAGTGATAGTTTCTTTGGCTATGAAGAAGCTTTTTAATTCGATTATGTCACATTTATTTATTTTTATTGTTTTTGTAATTGCTTTTGGGGTCTTCATAAATTCTTTGCCTAGGCCAATGTCTATGAGAATTTTTCCAACGTTTTCTTCTAGAATTCTTGTGGTTTCATGCCTTCTGTTATCCATCATGAGTTGATTTTGGTGAGAGGTGAGAGGTGAGGATCCTGTTTCAGCCTTGTACATGTGGCTTTCCAATTTTCCCAGCACCATTTATTGAATAGGGATGCTTTTTCCCAGTGTATATTTTTGTCTGCTTTGTCAAACATCATATGGCAATATGATGATAGTGTTATATTGGGTTCTCTCTTCCATTCCGTTGGAATATGTCTCTGTTCTTGTGCAATTACCATGCTGTTTTGGTTACTATAGCCTTATAACATAGCTTGAAGTCTGATAAATTAATGCCTCTCAATTGGTTCTTTGTGCTTAATGTTGCTATGGTTATACAGGGTCTTCTCGGGTTCCATACAAAGCACAAAATTATTTTTCTAGATCTGCAAAAACATGATGTTGATATTTTAATAGGGATTGCATTGAATTTGTAGATCATTGGTCGTACATATATATATAATGTTGATTCTGCCAATCCATGAGCTTGGTATGTTTTTCCATCTGTTTACATCCTCTGCTATTTCCTTCCTCAGTGTTTCATAGTTCTCCGTGTAGAGGTCATTAACCTCCTAAATTAAATATATACCTAGGTATTTTATTTTCTTTGTTGCTATTGTGAAAATGATTGAGTCTTTGATCTGGGTCTCAGCTTGACTGTTGTTGGTGTGTATGAATGCTATTGATTTGTGTGCATTGATTTTGTAACCTTAGACTTTGCTGAATTTATTTATCATTTCTAGTAGTCTCTTGGAAGATTTTGGGGAGTTTTCTAGATATAAGGTCATATCGTCAGCAAAGAATGATAGTTGACCTCTTTTGCCCCCATTTGGATACCCTTGATTTCCTTCTCTTGTCTGATTGCTTTGGCTAGGACGTCCAGCACTATGTTGAATGGTAATGGTGACAGAGGGCAACATTATGTGGTTGCAGTTCTCAGCAGGAATGCTTTCAATTTTTCCCTGTTCAGTATGATGTTGGCTGTGGGTTTGTTGTCTATGTCTCTTATCATTTTAAGATAATAAGTCCCATCTATTCCTATTTCATTAAGCATTCTTATCATAGAAGATGCTGAATTTTGCCAAATGCTTTTTCTGTGTCTACTGAGAGGATCATGTGGTCTTTGTTTTTACTTGTTCTATTTCTATACCATGGGGGTAGGAATAAGAATGCTCAGAAGATGTTAAATCCGTGATCTCAGCATTATAAAATTTCCAGGTAAGCCCACCCTCCTAGTTACCTGAGCATGTAATAAGCAAAGGATTTTCACTGAGAAATCCTAGATCATGTCATGTGACTGCTATGAGGGCAGTGACTAAGGCATATTGTAATTTGTTTCATATTAGTAAGGAATTTATTTAAAAATAATGAGACACAAATGACAAACAAATGAAAAAATGTTCAACATCACTAATCATCAGGTAAATGTAAATTAAAACCACAATGAGATACCACATTACCCCTGTCAGAATGGCCATTTTAAAATGTCAATAAACAATAGATGTTGGCAAAAAAAAAAATAAAAATAATTCTCTGACTCTTGTGCCTTCTTCCTTAATACACTATTTCAAATATCCTAGCTCTACTACACTCTTTAAGACTAACAATAATAATTTTTATTATTATTAAATAAAAAAGGAAACTTTTACCAATAGGGAAAAGCAAAGACATGAGAACTTCAGGTTCTGGTCATCTTTTATTTTTCTGTGCATGTGATATTTAAGTTTCACTTTTCATGTAAGTCAGATAAACTATATGCTATCCTCTTTAAGCTTATATTGTATAGTTTAATTTATATAATATGAATCAAATGATAAAGACATTCATGTTTATAAAAATAGCCAAAATCTGAATACAATCAGGAGATATTAATGTTTAATTCTTCACCTTAAATTATTAAATTATTAAGTTTTTTCTCTCTTTAAGCTTGTCAATTCATTTTTCATTTGACAAAGTCAAAGAACTAGCATCATTACTAAGTCTTTCAGTGATGAGAAAAATAATTTTTCATCCTAACTTCAAAAGAGAAAATAAATCTGTTTTGGAGACTCTTATAATGGATCTTCCTCTTTCATAGAGAATATAATTGTTAGGTTGCTTGCTGTTTTTTTAGGAGAAAGTCTAGTTTCATTCAAATATCAATTGACTTTCGAAGTGAAATGTTGGTCAAAGGCTTCAGCTTACTAAATGAAAGGCACACAGTTCAGCCTTTTTTTTTTTTTTGATCTCACCTTCTTGTGCAATGATCCATTCTTACCTTCACAGTTTTATCCTCTTCTTACTCATGATCCAATAGTCATTAATGTTCTATTTCAAAAAAATTAAAAGAACTATAATTTTATGTGATTAAATATGCCCAATTATACTTCGAATCCACTAATGAATAATTTCTTATAAGTACTTATAAGTTTATGAAATCAATAATCCAAGTTCATAATTATTATTGATTCTATCAGTGAGTTACTTTTTAAAATGTAGTAAGAGAAAATTTTTCTACAACTCAACAGGAGACCAAGCCTTGGTCTATTACAATAAAAGAAATAAACAACTAGAAATTATAATACCTATCCACTAAAATACAGAGTTTCTACTTAATATTGAAATCAAAATGTACTTTAATATTTTAAAAGAGCAAATATGTACATCAGAAACATGAGTTATGTCTATATGAAAATCATGTACAATATACCGTTACAAGCAGCATGTGATAGTTTCTATAGTTGGTGGCTCCATTTTGGGACTTTTGCTGCTTTGAAATATCAGTTGAATTAACTAAAGACATTTTGATAGTTTCCCATAAAGTCTGAAGTCATAAGTGGATTTTATGGAGCATTCTGAATGCTAACAGAGAACACATGTAAATGGTTTTTAAGTAGATATTAAAACAAGTATTGATGCAATGCTACTGCACATGTTTTGTAGTATCACACTTAATTGTAAGCAGTAATTACACAGGACTTACAGTAGCAGTACTTACAGTAACAGTAATTACACATCATTGATTACTTGTGCTATTCTCAGACAGAATTTAAAATATTAAGATCTCAAAATATAACAGTATATATTTTTTAACAAATGCATTTTAGACTCTGATTTTTTTTTCTTTTTGACAAGTAACGAATTCCTGACACCAAAAAATTTAAAAACTGATTCCCTTCCCCTGACCTCCCTGTAGCACTTTATCCTTTCCTAATGTTTATTACATAATGGGCTCATTCTAAAAAAGTATGCGTTCTCCTATGTGTATCTCCTATAAATGTGCTATGCAGAGATCTCATGTGCTTCATTAAGGCAAGCAATATTAATTGTGCATTAACTCTGTAAAGCACTGAGCTGGCAATTGGGATAAATAAATGGAGAAATACAAATAATAAAATTTAATAAACTAAGATTTTAACTTAGTGAATACCTATGGTATATTTGATAAAAAGGATATGTACACAATGGACCAGACAGAGTGGTAAGAAAGTCTGACTTGGGATGACTATGCCTAGGAGTTATTTTTAGATATTTGTTGAGTAATTACTTTATGCCTGGACTTGTGCTAAGTTTTAGGTTAAATATATGGAATTGCCAGTATCTAATTGCTTTAGACAAATTTAAGTAGAAATTTGTGTGCTGAAAATAGAACACAATTATGTCTGACTGAATATTTCTTCTATTGTGGTATTAAGATTTAATAAAGGAGATAATCAGGAATATATTTTTGTCTACACATATATGCTTCTTTATATAAAATAAGCTTGTCTTTGCAGGGACTAAATCTGTGGACCTGTTTTTTTCTGTATATAAAATTCTGGGTTTGAAATAACTCATTTGCTTCCAGTTATCTGACTATTATAAAATTTTCTAAAACAAATTTTAATTAATTTCAGTATCAAAGAACAGGTGATGTATGGGACTTTCAGAAAATGGCTACAAATGTCATGAAATGAATTCCTCCAAAAAGGTGGGGAGCCAATTGATGAAGAAGCTTCAGTCAGAAGAAATAGCATGTACAAAGGCCAAGTGGGAGGGAGAGAGAATAACAAGTCTAATAATTTTAATCAAATTGCCATGGAATTGAAAGGTGAGACTTAATGTGAAATAAGTAAGCAGGAGCAGATCATAAAAAGCCTTGAACACCGTATTAGAAAATTAACAAAGGCAACATGGATCCATTTCCAGGAAAAGAGCAGTAACTATGTGATAGACACCACAGAGAGCAAAAGGGAACTGTTCAACTTGGCCCTTGTCCTTGAAAATTGGCGATGATGTGAGAACAGGTAAAAAGTCATAGAGGATACAAGTGTTAAGTGTGGTGTAGACACCAAGTGTGTCTACTATAAAGTAGGATGTTTGTAAGTCTTAGCAGTTAACATGGTTAGAATAGCACTGTCCCGGGATTTGGAAGAGGACAATAGCCTGGAAGACATAGCCCTTAATAACTTTGCAGATTTGCTACACATTCAACATCAACAGCATATGGCTGAGTACATTTAAAAATAACTGTGGGTGTGCATGGTCATATAGTGTGGAATAACAGACATTGAAGACTCCAAAGGTGGTAGGGTGGAGGGGGGATGAAAAATTACCTATTGGGTACAATTTATGCCATGTGGGTGATGAGTACACTAAAAAGCCCGGACCTCACCGCTATACAATATATCCATCTAACAAAACTGCACTTGTACCCACTAAATCTATACAAATAATAGTAAAAAAAGCTAGTGTTAGCATTCAGAGTGTTGATTAGTAAGTGCTGCAGGGCCATGAGAGGTACTTTCAGAGATATGGGCTAATGAGGGAAAATAAAACTGAACGTATAAATGTATGTATGTATAGATATATAGATGGATAAAATATATGAATAATTCAGTTTGAGAATCTGCAAATCCTATGAATTTCATATGATTTTGAGATGTAATTATAGTTGAAAATGTTTTTGCAAGGCTGCATTAGGTTACATAAATGTGCTTAACTAAATGCATCTGGTCAGTTGGAAATAAAGCTGAAAAAGGAAAGTGACAGATTTATTCAGAAAGATGGCTCTATGCAAAAATAATTTGTCTTCCTGAAGAATAACCTGACCATAGAAAGTTGTGTGCAGCAATGAAAGAGCTAGAGAAATTAAAAGAAAACAATATTTCTGTAAACTCTTCAGGATTATTTTGAGACTCTGAAGAATCACAAATATCAGGGAGAGGATTATAGATCTGTACAGAACTTCATCAAATCCTCATGTAGTTAAGGCAGAGGGAAAGGCATCACACATCAGAGCCTTTCTCAATCCAAACCCACCATATTTGAGTTATATCAAAGTATTGACATTTCTTGTTAATAAACCAGTGAATATATTTAACATATTAATGTGAAATTTTGATTAATAAATAATGAATAGTTTTTCTTCGATTACAAAAAACAATGGTGATCTAGCACCTCTTTTATTACCCTGGATAGAGCTTGAACCATCCTCTGAAAAGAGGTATCACAAGAATGGAATAATAAGCACCACATGTACTCGCCATCAAATTGACACTAATTGATCAACACTAAGGTGCTCACATGGTAGTAATACTCACTGGGGGTTGGGGGGATGGGGGTGGGTAAACTCACAACTTATGGACAGGGTAAGCATTGTATGGGGGAAGGGCATGCCTCTAATCTTGGCTTGGGTGAGGCAAAGTCATAACATGTAACCAAAATGTTTGTACCCCCATAATATCCTGAAATAAAAATAAATAAATAAATAAATAATGAATGAATGGTAGAGGCTTTTTGTCCTCATTAAAAGCTAATTTTATTATTTATTTATTTATTTATCGAGACAGAGTCTCGCTCTGTCACCCTGGGTAGAGTGCAGTGGCATCATTATAGCTTACTGCAGCCTCTAACTCCTGGGCTCAAGCGATCCTTCTGCCTCAGCCTCCAGAGTAGCTAGGAAGGGACTACAGGTGCATGCCACCATGACTGGCTAGTTTTTTCTGGTTTGGGAAGAGATGGGGTCTGGCTTTTCTTTAGGCTGGTTTGGAACTCCTGAGCTCAAGTGATCTGCCTCAGCCTCCCTGAGTGCTAGGATTACAGGCATGAGCAACCATGACTGGTCTTAAAATCTAATTTTCAACATCATAGTATGTGCAGAACTATTTTAGGCACTGACTCAGTCAGCGGCTGCCTGCCAAGTTTAAATTTAAAACATTAGTAAATAATTTATTTTGTCTCACATATTTTTTTAAGTGTCTTGAGTCCAAACATTCAGGAAGATTCTCTCAAAGGAGACACTATTATTCTTCAGCTTTTAGCATGGTAAGTATTCAAGTACAAAGTAGTAAATGATTAAATCTATTTTATGTATGTGACACAAGCTTCTCTGATCCACATCTTTTCCATAGCTCAACAGCCAATATGTCCTCCAACTAAACTATGCCTTCTTCAAATACTTTAAGCTAATCAATTCCTTACTATTCTGAAAATTAGAGTAATTCTTCATTCCCCAAATTTTACCCTGAAATATATTTCACATACTACCTTTTATCATGGTAAACTGCCTTACAACTTAGAGGGGAGGGGGCAAAAGCCCACCTAATAGCTGCAATGAACACTATTTGGTTGATGGAAGGCACATTTATAGCCATGACTCAAGCCATGTATCAAAATAATTTGTACTCCCTTAATATTTTGAAATAAACAAAAACTTAGCAGGATGAAACACATAGCAAATCCTGAAAAATAATTTTTTTAAATAAAATGAAATGTATTAACTTTCTAATGTATTATGAAAGTTGTGTGGTCTATCCATAATGGTAAAGGGGAACATGGTATAAGGTGTAATGTTGGTCCCTCCTTGGACCTATTCCATTGAATGAATGGACTCATGGCACTGAAGACTATCAGGTAAGGGAAATGCAGGAGAAGTCATCAGAGATTACTTTAAAGTTTTGATAACTTGGTAAAATATCAAGTAGTAAAAAAATAATTAAACAAATAAATCACAATGAGGATATGATTTGGAGAAAGAAGTTGCATTTTGTATTTTTTTAAGTTTAGTTTATGCACTTATATATACTGCAAATGGAAGTTTCCTATAACCATTTTAAATGTAATTGCTCTTTCTTTTAACCATCAGATATTGACAGCTATCATTTTATGAAGTGTTACAATATTTCGAGCAGCATACTAAAATCTTTAAATAATATTCCATACTTGATAATTTAAAAATTCTGTTAAGCAAGTATCATTATACTAATTTTAAAATTTAAAGAATCATGTCAATAACTTGTTTTGCTTCACTTAGCTGAGTGAAAGATTCATGATTTCAACCTACATATATGAGATTTCAAAGCTCATGTTCTCAATATACGTATGCCACTACTTAGTTTATCAAATAATTACACTTTTCAGCCATTATACAATGAACTGTGTACAACATGATGTTTTTATATACATAGTGAACTGATTGTATTCAAGCAAATTAACATATCCATCATCTCACATAGTTAACCTTTCTTTGTGTTTGTGTGTGGAGATTTGTAGGAATACCTAAAATCTACTCTCTTAGAAAATTTCCAGTATACAGCATATTATTAACTATACTCCTCATGCTATACGTTAGATTTCTGGATTTATTCATTCCACATTAACTACAACTTTTTATCCTTTGATAGAGACCTTTCCATTTCTCCTGCCACTACCAATTCTACTTTCTATGTTTCTGACTTTTTAATGAGTGTCTTTTCAAAAAGTTTTTGTACTTTTGCCAGATATTAGACCTCATATAAAAAGATTTATAAAATATTTACTATTTTACATCTGGATTATTTTCCTCAACATAATGTTTCTGAGATTTATCCAGGTTGTTTTGTTCATAAGTCATCAACTCTTTTTTACTCTGAGTATTTCATTGTCCAAATAAATTGGCTTAATCTTTTTCTCATTGATAGACATTAGGGTCCATTGTTTTCTGTCTTATAAATAATATGGCTGTGAACATCCTCCAACATGTCTTTTTGTGGACATATGTTTTCATTTCTCCTGCATAAATATAGAATAGTAGAATTGCTGGGTATAAGGTATATAACTGTCTAAAGGTAAAAGAAATTGCTTAACAATTTTACAAAGTAGTAATACCATTTTACAATTCCATTAACAATGAGTGAGATACTAGGTTGCTCTCAACTTTGCCAGCATTTGATATAATCAGACTTCTTTAATTTTAGTCATTTTGTTGGGTAAGCAATATCTCATTCTGGTTATAATTTGCATTTCCCTGATGGCTCATGATGCTGAATACTTTTTCATATGCTTATTGGGCCATTCTTATATCTTTTTGGGAGATGATTCCCAAATTTATTAAACATGGAGCTCTAGTTCATTCATTTTGACTATCATATATTTATTAATTTGTTACATTAATATAGAATATTTATTTATACATTCTCCTAATTTTCAACATTTCAGTTGTTTCTAATTTTTCACTAATGCAAACAAAACTGTCACTATCTTTTTTGTAAATGTTCATGCAGAAGATCCTGTAAATTTGAGATGCTTATTTTCATCTTTAGATTTCTAAAAAGACATATTTGTTGATAATTATATTAATTGGTAATTCTAATATTAATTATTTTTTGGTTTCTTGCATACATCATCCTTGATGTGTGTCAGCATATATGTATGTACAAACAAATTGTTTGTAATACTAATGGATTCAAATATCTATTTTTACTTGGAGTTTTTATAGCATGGTCACAGGTTAGTTTTTGTATATACTTTTTTTCTTTCATTGCCCTTGACTATGATACCAATATTATATTAATCTTATAAAAATTGTGTCATGATACTATTTTTTACTAATTCAATTATTGTATGAAGTGTAATTTTTTCTTGAAAATTCAGTAATATTGACCTATAAATATGGTCTAAACTCATTGTGTTTTGAAGATGAGTAGTGAGTACTGAGAATAAAGTTATGAAAGTTTTAGCAAAAATTCATTGTATATAATCAAACATTTATTTCAATTTTTCAAAAGCTTTAGTGAAGTTTTATAACTCATTTTTTACTAAATATGTCAATTTTAATCCTTTTTTCACCATTTGGACACATAAAATTCATCATATTAACTTCTGACATTTTGTATATTTTTATATGCTAAGAGATACATCTTTTACGTTCTAACATTCTTTTTTGTTTAATTGGTTAATTGGTTGGTTGTATGTTGTTTATTTTGGTTTTGTTGTTATTTACTTTCTTAATGAAAGGGGCTATACTTGTGAGAAGTCTAGCTTTGGTTTTTTTTTTTATCTTTCTTATTTTATTTATATACTTATTCATTCATTTATTCTATTTCACTATTTTCTTCAATTATCTATTTTTTCTTAGTATCTCCTGTCTTTGGTGTTTCATTTCTTTTGCTTTACTAATTTATTTTTTAAGTAAATGCTTTCATGATTATAGCTTTCCTGTAAACAATTTATCTGTCTCCATAGGTTTTTCTAAAATCATGCGGTTTCATTGTAATTTCCTCTTTAACCCATGAGTTAAAGATGTGATATTAGCTTCAAAAACTTTAATTTCTAAAAAGTTATTTTGACTAATGGTTTGCAGTTTTAATACTTTTTCAGAGACTGTCTTCCACATGTCCTACATCTCTAAAATTTATAGAAATCTCTTTTGTGAATAGTACAAATCTATTTTTTCTATGTGCTTTTTAAAACATGTATGTATTTGATTAGTTGTTATGATGATTTTCACTTCATAATTGTTATTTTAATC
This sequence comes from Lemur catta, assembly GCF_020740605.2. Taxonomy (NCBI): domain Eukaryota; kingdom Metazoa; phylum Chordata; class Mammalia; order Primates; family Lemuridae; genus Lemur; species Lemur catta. Next base: position 239,280,494 of record NC_059128.1, read on the forward strand.
TATATTTTATTAATTTCTTTTCTACTTTATGATATAGCCATTTCTGGTAGATGCGTAAAAGGTTATCACATTGTGATTGTTGTTTTATCTTTGTTAATTTACTTTACATGATTTAATGCTTTTTTGATGAGTAAGGATAAGACAATGATCATTATATTTGGTAAATTTTATATACTTTTTAAACTTTTGTGTTGACTTATTTTCTGCCTAATAGCTGCATATAGTTGTCTGCTTGGTTATTGTGTTATTTTTATTTATTTATTTTTTGTTACTGTAGGTAGATGCTTTATTTTTGTGTGTTCTTTTCTAAAAATTTATTTTATTACAGTAAGAACACTTAAGATGACATTCTCTTAACAAAGTTTTAAGTGTACAATAAATTACTGTTGGTACAATGTCATACAGCAGATCCCTATACTTTACTTATCTTGCTTAATTGAAACTTTAGGTCCATTAATTATAATAGTAACTCTCCATTATCCCCATTCCCTAGCCCCTGGCAACCCCTATTCCACTGTTTGATTCAATGAATTGGACTAGTTTAGATACTTCATGTTAATAGGATCATGCATTTTTGTCTTTCTGTGACTGACTTCACATAATGTCCTCAAAATTCATTCATATTATTGAATATTACAGAGTTTTCTTCTTTTTAAAGCTGAATAATATTCCACTATATATATATATATATATATACCACATTTTCTCTATCCATTCATCCAATACATGAATATTTGAGTTGTTTCTACATCTTGGCTATTGTGAATAGTGCAGCAAAGAACATGGGAGTGCTAATATCCAGGATCATGATTTCTATATGTAGATATACTGGAAAAAATGTATATGTGTGTATGTAGATATATTGGAAAAAATATATATGTAGATATATTGTAAGTGTATATATATACACACATACACAAATACATATAAACACAATTCATATGTATATATACATATATATGTGCAATATTCTTATCCTGCCCCAATTTATAATCCCACTATCCAAGGTACTCAAGATTATCAAACAGAGGCAAATGCTGCCTCATCTTCCTCCTTTCCTGTTTATTATATTAATAGAATAAATAGAACTATAGTGTACATATGACTACAAACTTCTGTTTTTCACTTGAATATATTGCATGCATTTCTGGGAGTCAATGTATATATATATATCTACCTGTCCTTGTTATAACTTCTTTATGTACATGTCCACACACAAAATTAGCATGAAAGGGTTCACACCACATAAACCCTTTTTTGTGCTATTTTTTCTTTTCCTTTCCTTTGCACCATTCTTTCTCCTAATTTCTCTCCACATTTACTTTTAAATCTGCATGTATCAACTGTAATTTTATCTATTATAGCATAATAACGAAAATACACACAAAACCACACAATTTTCTATTTATTAATAAAGATATGCGATCATATACTATAAACCACTCTCATCAAGCGAATTCTTTCAAGTCAACTTTTATAGTATTATACAGTATTTTAATATAAAGTACTACTCCATAGTATCTATGTAGCATAATATGTCCAATCATTTTCCTACTGGTATACATTCAACCTGTTTCCAGTTATTACTTTTTGCCACCATGCAAAGTACTGCAATAAACATTCCTGCACATATATTCAAACCTACATGTTGTTTTATTTCTATATAAGTGATTTCCACGAGTGGAATTTCTGTGTCAAAAATCTGCATCTTTGGGTTTTTTGTTTTTGTTTTTAATTTTAGTAGATGTCTCCAAATTGTTTTATAAAACAGTCTGTCAATTTACATTATTTCTTGAAGTATGTAAAACTGTGCTTTTCCCCTCATCTTTACTCAAAAGTATACATTTTTGCTGGCTGGTGGGTGTTACTCCTGGTTAATTCAATTTACATCTTCCTAACTTCTAGAATATTTTAACAGTATTTTTTGTTTACTTTGATTTGTTACTCTCTGAATTGTTAACTCATATGCTGCTTATTTTCCTACTAACTCATCATTTTATTTCTTGGCATTTGAAGAGCACTTTCTGCCTTAAGATGATTCTTTCTGCCGATGTATTTTTTTTTCTGAATTAAGGATTTGCAAGTATATTTTGATTTGTTAATTTTATTCTACTTTTCTCTTTTCTAGTTTTCTTATCTTGGAGTAGTTTTTAGGTTGTCTACACCTGGCCTCTGGCCTTCAATCCAGAATCAGGTACCATTATTGGCTGGAGGGCCCATACTTGGTGCTTTGGAGAATTTACAGATTAAAACATGGATTTTTTATTAATTTTTTATTTTTTATTTTTATTTTTTTTTTTGAGACAGAGTCTTACTCTGTTACCCAGGCTGGAGTGCAGTGGCATGATCATAGCTCACCATAACTTCAGTTTCCTGGGTTCAAGGGATCCTCTTGCCTCAGTCTCCTAAGTAGCTAGGATTCCAGGCATGTACTACTGTGCCTGGCTAAATTTTAATTTTTTTGTAGGGATGGGGTCTCGCTATGTTGCCCAGGTTGTTCTCAAATTCCGAGGCTCAAGCAATCCTCCCATCTTAGCTTCCCAAAGTGCTGGGATTACAAGTGTAAGCCACTGTGCCTGGCTAAAACATCAAATCATTAAATTAATTAATAATATGGCTCAAGTCTTGGCTAGAAGATGTTCTACTTTTCCCCTTTTCTGCCCAAGTAAGCAGATTCACACAAGCCACGGTTCCACTAACCGTCTGATATAATTTTATTTAAGCTTTTTCCACATCAAAAGGTGGAACTTATTTTCCTTCCCCTTAGCTCTTGTTTGCCCTCGTCACTTGTTTTAAACAAAGACTGAGGTAGAAAGTTGCTCTGCCAGTTCTGAGCCTAGTCTTTAAGAGGAATGGACATATTTGCTTTCTCTCTCTTGGAATTCAGCCAACTTGCAAAAAGTCCAACTATCCTGAGATCATCCTTCCATGAAAGAGCCCAAGCTAACTTCAAGGAGAGGCATTGCAGAGGAAGGAACACTTTCCTACATGTGAGCAAAGCCTTCTCGGAACTTCCAGCGGATCTAAACTCCCACTGAATGCTGCCATACTAGTGATCCCTGCTGACATGATAATGTGGAACAAAAGAACCACTCACCTGGGTTGTATCAATCATAAAATCATGAAAAACAAAACAGTTTTGGTTTTGTTTTAAACCAATGTGTTTGGGGTGTTTGTGCTGCACTAAATAAATGATGAATATTTTTTGATAATGTGCAACAGTTTTAATAAAATTTTTGCCTTCAGTAAAATGGAATTTTTTTCTTTGTAATGAGACTTTGAAAAAACAAGTCAATATCACACTTGATGGTGAAGTCCGGATGCCTTTTAATTAACATGAGATAAACAGGAAATGCTCACTTTCACCATAAGTATTTAATGTTTTAGTAGGCACTCTAGTCAATACAAATAGATGCTTAATAGAAGGCAGAGTGGCAAGAGTATGAAAGAAAGTCAGCTATTAGTGTGGCATAATTATATGACTTTTTACTAAAAGAAAATTTTAAAGTTAAACCAAAGAGAAAAACCAAATCAACAAATGGCCTGGGCACAAAATAATTATGTAGGAATAAAAAGTGTCTTTCTTAAAAATAACCAGTTAAAAACTAAAATGAATGATCTCATTCAAAATGGAATGAATATGCAAAATCTTAGGAAATAATTCATTAGAAACATGCATAAATGAGAGATAAAACATGTAGAGGATAAAGGTTTAAGTACAGATTTTATTTTTTAATTATTTTATAAAGTTAGTAGTTTTCCAAAAAAATACATATCCACAGTTATTTGTATTTTTGTTTGTGTATTTATATGTGAAGGACATGTGAATCATTCCAAAAAGTGATTCAAACTTTTTTCAAAGGAAAAAAACAAACAAAAAGTCTGTAAGAGAGACTGCCCTTGAAAATATTAAACATCATAGAAAATAAGGGTAAAATAGTGGGGACTCAATCAAGTGAGTGTGGTATTGAAATACAAATAGAACTACAACACAAATGTCGACAATTAGTCCCTAATAATAAAAATTTATAATACAGTGGTATAAAAGCAAAAGGAAAATAAGGACTATATACTCTACGGTGTTATCTGTTTTAAAACAATAAACATACAAGAGACTCAAATTATTGTATTCAAAACTGTATTTTAACTGCAATATAGTGTTAAATGTAAAAAGTAAAACTAAAATCTTAAAAGAATAGAAGATGTAAGTGAATGTGCACTATCAATCTACACATTCAGAAAAGAAAACCCTAATAAACATGCATTGAGAAAATGATGGAAGGATTTTCAATTCTGGTTATGGCATAACATGTCATGAAGAGTGGTTATTCTCACACTAACCATGAGATCAAACAGGATAATTTGCAAAATCTCTGTTTTAAACCCATCAGAACAGTGCTGTCCAATATAGCTTTCTGTGATAATGGAAATGTTCTATATCTACACTGTTCAATAGAATAATCCCTAGTCACATGTCGCTGTTTAGCACTAGAAATGCGGACTGTACAATTAAGGAACTGAATTTTAATATTACTTAAATTCAAGTAATTTAAATTTAAATATACATAGTCCCAAGTAGCTAGCGATACTGTAATGGACAGCACAGCATGAGATTGATGAGGATGTAAAGAAAGCTAAATGCACTAAATTACAGGAAGTGCAGGGCCCTTTGGAGAAGAAAAGAGATCTGTGTCTACTTTCATACTCAGCAGAACAGCAGACACAGGAGGAATCTTCCAGAAATGGGAGTAAGTAGAAACCAGATGAAGTTTTTATAAAGCTTTTGATGTGACAGATTTGAATCCTGAAGAACTGAGGAAAGAGTGAGTCTTCCCAATCCATCAACATATCCCTTCCCCTCTATCCCGCAGTCTTCATTCACCAAAGGCAAGGAGTGAGGTGCCAAGTCTGGGAGCTGGGCAGGAGAGCAGGGAGTCCTCTCTCCTGGTGTAGGAAGTGCCTTCCCCAGTACAATGCAGCAGCTGCTGAAGGCTGGGGCCGGGCAGGAAGGTGAAGAGAAATAGTCGACTCTAGACTGTGGTCAAAAGCCCTGCCTTGTCCACTGAAAGGCCCGGAGCAGTGCAATAGGTTGGAGGGAGATCTAAGGTTGAGAAAAGCAAGAACATAACATTCCCTGCGAACCTCCAAACAGGCATCCAGGCATAAAGTTTATATCTAGGCTATAAACTTTGTAGCCTTTTCAGTCCTCTTATTCTAAGACTTGTCTAAGAAAATGTTCTAATCCTTTCTTCAAAATGCTTGAAATCGTTATGAATTAATTCTAACTAAAGCTGTGACAAATCCTAGACGAAGCTAAAATACAGGTTAGTCTGACCCAATCACCCACACAAGTGGTCTGACTAAAGAAGGGACATGCAATTGTCTGCAGACATATATTATTTACTTCAATTTCTACTTGTTTTTTTTTTAAACATATATAGACATTATTTGGGGTGCCAAAAGAAAAAAAAAAACCAAACACAAAAAGAAGAGGAAATTCATAGTCAAGAGAAGAAATAATCAAGATAGTCAATAGTAAAAACAGAAGAGATATAGATTTTTTTCATTTCAGAATATTATGGGGGTACAAATGTTTAGGTTACATATATTATTGGCTTTGTCTCACCCAAGTCAGAGCTACAAGCGTTTCCATCCCCCTCGAGGTGCTCACTGCACCATTAGGTGTGAATATACCGATCCCCTCCTTCCTCCTCCCTCCCGCCCAACACCCAATAAATGTTATTTAAAATTACAAAATTAGTCCATTTCCTGAGCTCAAATCCTAGATTCAAACAATCAACCTGGCCCTGAACCACTGTTTCATATGGAGCATATCACAGGAGTAGACTCTTGATGAGACACAGTAGTGTCAAGGTTTCAATACTATTCGCTTTCTCCTTTTGGGTCCTTTTCAGTTTCAACTTCATGAAAAAATGCTTTTTTGGTGGGACAATATATCACTTTTTTCTATTTCTATTTTATCTCCCACCAATGTTTAGGATGTAGATATATTAGGAATGCAAACAACAGATTTATGATAGACTTCTCTTACTGGCTCTATTGTTATTTGCAATAATTTGTTTGTCTAACATAACTCTGTTGGATTGAGAATGTGTTGCATATAACACATTAACACAGCTATTTAACTATATAGAAGATAATTTGATTCCTATATATTTAAAAATTATTTATAATAATTCCTATGTCTTAAACAGTACATGAAGAAGTATAGTGCCACAGAACATTGTTTTCATGCATCTTGTATATTTGTACACAATGTAGATTTCACATTCCATGGTATAACATACCAGTTAACCTCCATTTACTATCTAAGTTCTACTCTTTGAAATTTTATCCTTCAATTAGACATTTACTAGTGAAAATTTAGAGTAAATAACCCTGGTTCCTCTCCCTCTTTGTTTATGTTTCTGTATTTCTGATTCAGTTGAGGAAGGTGAAACTAATCTTAACTGTTTATATCTTGTACATTTTTTTCCAGGACCTCAAGCATCTTCAGGGTTGGCAAAATATTGATTAATATTCCTAAATTCTATGATGTTTGAATGCTACATGCATTCTGTGTTGCTATGGTTGCTCCATTTTGAAGGTACAGTAGAATATTCAGGCTCAGAGAGCCAGCACCCACTTTATATGAAAATCTACATTGGATAAATGCTTGATTTATATGATTTATAATTTAAGAAAATTCCCAAATTTGAAGTGCTTAATAGGAATTTAAATTATTTAAAATAATTAAAATGCATTAGTAACATCAAAATCTTATTTATTCCTAAATGGTCAAGACCCTTGAATCACTTTTTTTTTTTATTTAAATCTTTCATCAATGCTGCTGAGAGCAAATGCAAGTAATTAAATTCCAGAAATTTATATCTATTTTTCTGAATTTTCATTGGATACATTAAGGAGCTAATCTGTACCAAAAAAAGAAGAGATTTTCATTGTTGTATTTTTTCTTACCAGGTACAAATTTAGTAAACCATAAAACCAAACTATTTATGACAAACTGGTATATCAAATTAAATATAAATATTTACCCACATTTCTCCAGTGGGGCTTGGCCAAAACAAGAGCACCCACACATTTTTGTTAAGTATGAAATATTTTATGAGGTGCTATCAAACTTAACATTTTTGTGTATCTATCACACTGCCAATGGAGGTAAAATGTGATTGCACATGTCAGTCTCAAACCTACTCACAGCAAGTGCTTTGCATGAATTGCTCTGCTTTTGTCAGTACCATGCAACTGCCAGTTTTACTCATCCTCCTGTCTTCTAACTAGCTAACAGAAAAAGGAACACTCCAGCTGCTTCAGCACATTTTTGTATTTTGTGCGTTCTGGGAATGTATATGCCTGTTTTTAATGTTATAGCTGTGATGTTCTGTCCTCCCCCACATAGCCATATATTTCTAAACAATCTGTGAAGAAGCAGCTCTGAAAATGAAATTAAATTAACAGAAATTAAATAGAAGTGGTTATGATCTATAGCACTTACTGGTGCCCACCCCCATGAAGATTAATAATACCCACATGCTCAGACAAAAAATAAAATCCCTACATCTAATTATTTTTCCATTTAATTTAGTAGTAAATCCCATCACATTGCCTTGATCAAAAGGGGAGATATAATGCATGGGAACATTGTGTAATAATTTTTAAATCCTGTGAATACTTTTAAATCCATTTGTAGTTTTTCTGACCTGATACATTTTTATATTCATATGCAAAAGGTACCTTCTGCTCTGCCCACTACTCCCAAAGCTAATTGTTACTTAAATTTTAAGTCCCAGAGATAAACCTTTCCTGCCAATTAACTGTTTACTGAATTGATTTATAAAATACACCAATTTCTCCTGCCATTTTTAATCTAACCCTTGAAAAACTCCTATACTTTAATTGCTGGTGCATGTAACCAAGTTATTTTTAATTTGCAAATTGAATGAAATTCATAGAATACCCAAAGCTTAGTAAAATGGGTTAAAGGAAAGCCTGAGGTTTGTTTTTCATCTTTTCCATTTCTGAAGATTAGAAGAAAATGCAAGCTTCAGTATTATAGATGAGAAAAAGAAAAGGTAACAGAAATAACTTAATTTACCAGGATTCTAAACACTGAGATTTTAAAACTATAGAGAATCTGAATTAGAAATATATGCTCAGAGGGGTTCATATTGTGCTTTATAATCACCGTTATATTTTATCTCCTAAAATAGACTATGAATTCCTTAATGATAGGGAAAATATGTAGTGCCAGGTACAACATAATCCCATAATAAATACTGTTGGGAAAATGCATATATGAGCACTATTTGACAGGAAGTTTGAAACACACAGAAAAGTTGATAAACCTGGATTAGTGACATGCAAGCAATGAAAGAAGTACAAAAAGAGTATCTTCACAGAGTCTCTGAATAACTTTTCCATAAGTAACTTCAGATATTGGCAGGAAAATAGCTGATTCCATTGCATAATTAAAATAATAGCTAACCAGCTGGAATCTCTTTGCTATTCAGATCCCTTTTCTCGTAATGACCTTTTCATAAGCCAATGCAAGCAACTGAGAATCCTGACAACAAAACATTCTGACCCAATTATATACCATTTGCAGCTGTTTCAATTTGGGATTATGCTAGACCCAGTAAATGAAACTTAAAGAACGTATAACCTATTTGAGGAATTGGGATATCTAAGGATGTTCTTTGTAGGTGTGTATTCTTTGTGCTATTTTATGAATATGATCTAAAATTCCACATTTCTTTGAATTCAGAATCCTTGAACCTTTGCAGACAGTGCTCTACCTACTCCCTTTAACTTTCACAATGCTCATTAGGTCTTCCAACCAGAAGCTGTTGACTGTCTTTCCATCTCAAATCTCCCATCAATTCATGCTTATATGACCTGAATAGAGCTAGTAATTTGCATGCCCAGTTGCCAAAATGCAGCTGCTACCATCTCCATGACTGTACATAATTATCTTAAAATACAGGTTCTTCCAGTGAGACATAAGAAACTACAGGGTAGAAAATAGCCACTTGTCCCATGCTCCTGTGCCCATATAATAAATCAGCTTCACCTGCTTCCTTACTCCTTGTTCTCTTCATCCCTTTTCAGTGTAACATTCTCTTGCAATAAAAAAGTTTAATTTCCTCTTAAATTTATTTATACCATTTACTTCAATTGCCATATATTACTCCTTATTTTTATTTTTTATATTCATTATCCATTGAGCAAAACCTAACCAAAATCATTCAAAATGAACTAAAATATGCACAGGAATAAGAATTTGCTTGTCCTATCTCATTCCACCTGATATTTCCAAGTCACATTTAATACATAATTTTTTTCCCTTTACCTGCCCCCATTTAAGGAGAGTAATTCTGACCAATAAGGAAATTTAGAAATCCCAGGTGGTTTACAAAGCTCCAAGGCCTATTTATAAGTTGATCAACTTGTAGGGAAAAAGGCAACTCTTTAAATGTTCTCTGATCCTTGGATTTCCATAATGCAGTTTTCTCCTTGAACTCTGGTAAAAAAATAAATAATTATAATACATTTTCATATTTTACTTTAAGAAAACATCCATCAATCCTACATTCACTTTTTGGAAGGACAAAACCTTTACTTTGTCAGATTGGTAGTTATTTACACTGATCTCAAAACAAACATATTTGTGGATTTTCCACCATCTCCCAATGGAAGAAAAACCATTAAGTTAGGCAATACAAAATAGTATTTTTGCAAAACATCGAAACCATAACCAAGAATTTTATTCTTTGATAATTATTTTATTAAATGTAAAGTAGGACATTTTCCCCTTAATTTTCAAAAATTTGGATTTCAGTGAGCTGCAAGGCAATGCATTACAAAGACAAAAACAACCTTTTTAAAAATTTGCCCTGTGTATTACTTCTACTGCTTTATACACTAAGGGTTAATATCCTTCCATTCTCAAATTAGAAAACAGAGCATTTTGTAGTCATAACATTGCTGGGGACATCTGGTAAGACATGCTAATAACAGAGTGGGAGTTTTGACTTGGTGGACTGTCAGCACTGATTTTTTTATAGATCTAGAGATGATCAAGAAGTTTTGCAAATCAGACACAGCTAATGGCTATCATAGTAATAGAAATCAAGCATTGAGCCAATTTGTTGTGCTTGGGAAGAAGTGGTTCAAAAAGATAAAGAAATTAAAATGTGAAGACCAGGGGTTCATGCTGATATAAAAATATACATATGTACTTAAGTGTGCATGAAAAATCTGTCCATTTTTAGTATAATCTCATAAACCTTATCTATACAAATTATCCATCCAGTTAGTCTGAGCTTTATCCAAATAGTGACTATGAAAGTATAATTCACTTTCTGATGAAATTCACACATACATTTTTGCCTAACTACTTCCAGGAAGTTATTCCTCTTCTAACAGTGGGACTGCTTGATTAAGGGAATCAAATTGAGTTTTCTGCATCAATATCATTTGACTAGTAAATCAGAGTTTAAAATTCAATTTTTTTGATTTGACTTACTTAAAATTTGCCTTTGGTTTAATGAGTGCAATTCGCACCATCTAGGAGATGGACACGCTTGAAGCTCTGATTCAGGGGGCAGGGGCAAGGGCAATATATGTAACCTAAACTTTTGTACCCCCACAATATGCTGAAATAAAAATAAATAAATAAATAAACTATCAAGGCATAATAATCCAAAGGACAATGATGCAGCATATTTGTCTTGTAGTAGTTTTAGAAAGTCAACAAAGTCATTCTTGGCTTATGCATGTATTTAATACATCATAGAAATTATCTGGTTCATATACAAGGTTTGTGGTCATCTAAGTATTTTGCCAAGTGAGGAATAAAATGTGATTTTAGGATTATACTTTTCTTGCCCTGAAATAGTCAAATAACGAGTGGATACTATTTAGGGGAACAGAAGAGGCTAGGTATTGTGGAGTCCTAAAAAGTTTAGCACGAACACCAAATGTATTTAATTAGTTGGGGTTATCTGTGTGACAAAGAAGAACTAGACTTAAACACAACTGAAGCCATTTAAACATTCTCATCCATTCTCATTTTTTCCTTTTCAAGTATTATACAGCATAATTTTTTAAAATGGAACGTTTAGGAAAATCAGATTTCTGGTATGAAGACAATTCTGGGAAGGGTGCTAGAATACAGCTGTTAAAGATGGGATATTTGGTAGCAATCAGAAGACAAGAAATTACTTATTTATCAGTCATATTCCACTAATCACTGTGTATATTCTCATGAGTAACATTGACAGGGATAAATTAATTATTTGAATATCCTAGGCTCCCTTTAATAATACAACCATAGATTATAAAAAGAAATTTTAGTGGACCTAAAAGAGTTCTTTACTTCCAAGGACCTGATTTATTTCTAAAGATTAATTTATACACTAGGCAAATTTAGTAATTATTAAATTGGCCGTTCTTGTTTGCATCCAACCAGTCTATTCTCTTTGAAAGATAGATGAGTAGTAAGGACTGTTTAAGATGTCCCTAATTATTTAATTATTATTTTGAAATTCCTCTATTTAAGATAATAACAGTTACTAAAAATGTAGTAGAAAAAGGTTTTGTTTTGTTTTTGTGTTTTTTTGCTCACATTAAAATATCCTTATCATGCAGAAGATACTTTTCCTCTTTTCCTTGTAATAATAGAAGAGAGTTTACAATAGTCTCCGGTGATTCTAACACTTGTGATTTAAAATTATCTGCTCAACTACAGATAATTCTTGTTTCTCCAAAACAAACTGGGTTTTAAATTCCCAATTTAACAAATCAATTAAGTAGAAGATATAATCAAAATCCAAATCATTTTTATAATTACAATGTGTGATTCACATAAAATTATTAGGTATTTATTAAAGTATCTATTATGAAACTGTTTTGGATTAGCATGATCATAGCATATCTGTTGCCAAAAATTATTACCAGAATCTTAATTATACAAGATGCTGAGGAGTACACATGGTGTTTTTACTTGTATTTCTTACTATTGTTGATATACCTCTATTGATATATTTCCTATTGTTCTTCCATTGATGTTAAATAGGATCACCAATCTTTCAAAACCAGAGAGCAGTCTCATAGTAATACAACAGCTTAAAGAGCAGTTTATCTATATGTTAGATGCATTCTTGGGCCTGGCATTCTCCTTGAAAGATGATCAAGCCTAATCTGTTGCCTCTAACGTGACCATATTTAACACATTCTAGATAAGCAAAGCTATGCTTTTTGATAATCTTTCCATATACTTATTCAATTGTAGGAATGATTCCTTATAATAAGTATTTATAGTAAACCCAAATCATTGATGTTTTGGTAACTTCAGATTCCTTAACATATCTTTAATACATTAGTAAAATATTTTTATATTTTATAAAACTCTTGCCACCAATCCTTTTGCTTAGGATTCAGTAGTATTTTTTAAGCAAAAGATGTGTTTTAATGAGTAAAATCAGAATAATGTACTTTTTTTACTTTGCTCCTTCCATTCCTTTCTTCCTGCCTTCGTTCATTCCTTCTTTTTTTTTTTTCATATTCTTACTTTGTACATGAAAGTGCAAGGAATAATAAAGACCCTCAACAAAGTTGAATAAGTAGGTATATATAATATGAATGAATGAATATTAACTACAAAAAACAGTAAATATAATATCTTCAAATATTTAAAAGATATACCAAATAAAATAATGCAAAAGTCAAGAGAAGTAAGTGGAGATAAAGTGTGAATATTCTAAGTGGTGTCATGGAATAGTAATGGTAATTTTTTTTAAGATCAAAAAATCAAGGAAGATTTATTTTCCTAGGCCAGCACAAAAAGTCAACCAAGAAGAAACATTTAAATTAAACTAAATAAAATTAATTTAATTAAATTTGAAAACCAGTGTATAAAGGACTTAAATATAAGGCATGAAACCATAAAAATTCTGGAAGAAAATGTAGGAAAAACTCTTCTAGATATCAGCCTAAGTAAAGAAATTATGACTAAGATCCAAAGGCAATTACAGAAACTACAAAAATAAATGAATGGGACATACACCTTGATCAAATTAAAAAGCTTCTGCATAGCATAGAAAATAATCAACAGCAAATAGACAACCTACAGAATGGTAGAAAATATTAATAAACTATATATCCAATAAAGGGCTAATATCCAGAAGCTACAAAGAATGCAAACAAATCAGCAAGAAAAAAACAAAAAATCACATTAAAAATAGGCAAAAGTACTGTCTGGGGAATGGACACGCTTGAAGCTCTAACTCAGGGGGATGGGCAGGACATGGGCAACATATATAACCTGAATTTTTGTACCCCCATAATAAGCTGAAATAAAAAATTTTTTAAAAAGTAGGCAAAAGAAATGAACAGAAGCTTTTCAAAAGAAGGTAGACAAATGGTCAACAAACATATGAAAAATTCTTGTCACTAATTATCAGAGAGATGCAAATTAAAACCAGAAAGAGATATCACCTTACCCCTGTCAGAATGGCTATTACTAAAAAGTTCAAAAACAATAAAGGTTTGCATGAGCGAAGAGAGAGAGGAAAACTTGTACACTGTTGGTGGGGCTACAAATTAGTACAATCTCTATGGAAAACAGTATGGAGACTTAAAAGAACTAAAAGTAGACCTACCATTTGATCCAACAATCCCACTACTGGTTATCTACCCAAAGGAAAAGAAGTTATTTAATCAAAAAGACATATGCATTTGAATGTTTATTACAGCACAATTCACAGTTGCAAAAATGTGGAAGCAACCCAAGTGTCCATCAATACATGAGTGGATTAATAAAATGTGGTGTATGTATACCATGGAGTTCTACTCAGCCACAAAATACAATGGTGATCTAGTACCTTTTTTATTATCCTAGATAGAGCTGGAACCCATTCTACTAAGTGAAGTACCCCAAGAACGGAAAAACAAGCACTACATGTACTCACCATCAAGTTGGTACTAATTGACCAATATGTATGTGTACATATGATAGTAACATTCATTGGGTGTTGGCCAGGTGGTAGAGGGGAGAAGGGGATAGGTACATATATATACACACCTAATGGGTGTGGCGCACACTGTCTTGGGGATGGACACACTTTAAGCTCTGACTCAGGTGGGGCAAGGGCAATATATGTAACCTAAACATTCATACCCCTGTAATATGCTGAAATAAAAAAGAAAAAAAAAGAAATACAACAGCTAAAATGGTAAGAGTTCTAGAAGAATATATGAGAGAAAATGTTTATGACCATGGGTTAGGCAAAGATATCCTAATAGGATACACCTATACATAAACTCCACAAAGAAAAAAAAAGATAAGTTGGAGTTTATGAAAATTAGAATGTTCTGCTTTATGAAGTATACTGTTAAGAAAATTAAAGTTACAATTAACACATACACAATACTACAAATATATGTATATAAATATCGTTTGCTAGAATATAAGCTCCATTGCAGCAGGGTTTTTATCACTACCATATCTGTTATTCCTATATCTGTATAGACACGTTTATAATATTGTATGTTATAAATATATGTATATAAATATTAGCTATTAGTCTTTTGCTTTTATTTTTACTTTAATTTTCTTCATATATGCATACACACATACACATACACAAAACATAACAGAATATGAAAGAAAAAAGCCCTATGGCATTGTTATCCAACTCATCATAGAATAAAATTAGTTCATACCAAGAAGGCCCAGGACTCAAAACTCATCTTTTTTCCCTACTAGGATCCACACATTCCATGATTATAGAATTATTCTTCATTTGAAGGTGATGATTAATTTAGCCATTTAATTTCTATCCATCTTATTAACTGTAGCTTTCATTTATTAATGACTTAATATGGAACTCTAGATTTCTAAGTCATATAGATAAAAACAAAATATGTCTGAAGAAAGAGAGTAATTTTTTTCATGGTCCATATAATTTAACTGACTTTCTAAAAAATTATTCTGAGCCATTTTTTATTAATATCAAGAGGATATTTTTGATAACTTAAATTTAATATTTATAGTCAAGATTGTCACAGCTTGTGATTTTTTAGAAAAGGTTGTTATAGTCTTACTTAAAAACTATATGGTGCCATAAAAATTAGGGTTATTCAACCAAGAAAACAGTATCTAATGTAGAAACTCAATTTCATAATTCAGAGAAATTTTCCTAATACTTTATGAAGCAGTGAACTACTAAACTACATAGGATAAGTGGTTTACTGTGGCTACTTCTTGCTAAGTAGTTAAAATTACAAACACAACTCTAACAATTTTATGTGAAAATACAAGTGCCATCATTTTCAAATTCCAAAGAACAAGTGAATACAGTAAGCACTCTCAGAGAAGATGGACGAAATTCTTAAAACTTGAAAGTTTGAAATTATTGTAGATAGAGAAAATTTAACAGGATAGGATGAATTAACTTTCGATACATATTTTTTTCATTCATTCATCATATTATTACTACCTGACATGTTTCAGACAGGTTTTAGGGTAGGCATAAGGGATACAGTAGTGATTCAAACCTGTTATAATGGAACTGGTATGCTAGTGGAAAGAAACAAATAACAACCAAATATACAAATAATATGTAATACATTGAGTATGTAACAATGTCATAAAGAAAAGAAAGTAGGTTTAATGACAGTATTTGGGGATCACACAGACAGGATGGCCAAAGAAAAGTTTTCTAAGATGATATCTGAGAGAGATCTGAATAAAATGAGGTCATCTATTAATAAAACAATGTTCCAGAGAGAGGCAACATTTATTAAAAACACCAGGGAGAGGCCGGGCGTGGTGGCTCACGCCTGTAATCCTAGCACTCTGGGAGGCCGAGGCGGGTGGATCGTTTGAGCTCAGGAGTTCGAGACCAGCCTGAGCAAGAGCAAGACCCCATCTCTACTAAAAATAGAAAGAAATTATATGGACAACTAAAAATATATATAGAAAAATTAGTCGGGCATGGTGGAGCATGCCTGTAGTCCCAGCTACTCAGGAGACTGAGGCAGGAGGATTGCTTGAGCCCAGGAGTTTGAGGTTGCTGTGAGCTAGGTGACACCATGGCACTCTAGCCTGGGCAACAGAGTGAGACTCTGTCTCAAAAAAAAAAAAAGAAAGAAAAAAAAGAAACCCACCAGGGAGAATGGCATTCTTAATATGTTAATATATTTTAATATGAGAATTGCAAGGGTATCATTGTAGCTGTAACACAGGGTTTTTCAGCCTCTGCAATATTGATTGACATTTTGGGCCAGATAAATGTGGGGGTTTTCCTATGCATTATAGAATGTTAAGCAGAATCCCTAGCTTTTCCCCACTAAATTCTTCTAGCAACCCTCCACACATACTCCTAGTTGTAAAAACCAAAAATGTCTCCAAAAGAAGAGCTGGGAAAGAAGAGCTTGAAATTACTCTCTTCTCCCTCCTCCCCAACCCCTGTTTAAGAACCACTGATGTAACCAATGGACCAATATATAGAATAATAGAGAATGATGTAACAAACAGAACAAGGTGGAAGTTTTCTGTAGGAGGGGAGCAAATAGATGAGGAGAGGGAAAGAGAGTCAACTATTAGAAATGTGGTTAGAGAAGGAGAGCTAGAAGTCAATACACACAAGACACAACATTTCAAGGATGATTTGAGAGAGAGATGAAATTATAGTAGGCTCATTCTGACCGATGGAAAATAGATTGTGGGTGAACAAGAGTGAAAACAGGGAACCTGGTTACAATGTTCTTGTGATAGATCAATGATGAAGATATCATTGAAAGGATGGTGGTAGGTGAAATGAAAGAAATGGAGAGCTTTGGATCTATTTTGAATTTGGAGCTGCAAGGATAGTCATGATTATTTTAATGGCCTAGACAAATGAAGATTTGAAATTGTCATTTATTGAGATGAAAATATCAGGTGAAAAATAATTTGGGCGGTTATGAGATATATGGATCAGGAGTTTGGTTTTAAATATGTTAATTTTGAATTGTTGACTAGATATCTAAGTACAGATGTTGAGTAGAAATTTGGATGTAAGTGGCTAAATTTCAGGGGAGAGGTTAGTGCTAGAAATATAAATTCAGGAATGCTCATCATCTCTGAAATTACTCAGGGAGAAAATGCAGTTAGAGGAGAGAAAAAATTCTGGAATTAAACTCTCAGATGCTTCATAATTAAAGGTCTGGAGGTTAAACATATATATTATGGAATAGATTACAACATTTTCATAAATGGTTAAGACAAAACATATATTTTAACTGAATATATTTCTGTAGAAAATTTTAAGAGACATCGGGATAAGAGAAAGTCCACAGGTCCTCAAAGGAGTTACAACAAATTTTATATAGAAAGGATACTATAGTGTCCAGCATAGCAGAGGCTCACTAAACATTAGCTATTGAAACTGAGGCTTAGAGCCTTAAGGAGTAGAATAGTGGAGCTCTTACTTAATGGAAATGAGCAAATTAAGTGGTCTAGCTTAATCCATGGGAAAATTAGTGGTAAACATGGAAAGAGTTTGAGATGGCACAGGCTGGTACCTTTGAGAAATAGTTAAAAGTGTGTTAGATGTATGACACTAAAGACAGAGAAAAATGAATGACAAAGATGGTCATTACATAATGGTAAAGGGAACAATTCAACAAGAAGACTTAACAACCCTAACACAGGTGCACCCAGATTCATAAAGCAAATCCTACTTGATCTAAACAAAATGATACACCACAGCACTGTAATAGCTGGGGACTTCAACACCCCTCTGAAAGAACAGGACAGTTTCTCCAAACAGAAAATAAACAAAGAAACAATGGACTTACAGAACTCTAGAACAAATGGGCCTAACAGACATTAACAGAACATTCTACCCAGAACTGGGCTCCTGGCAAGAGTGCACCGTTTTGAAAATAAGCCCTCCTTGGAGAACATTAGCTCTACCCATCTTTCAGGCCCCCTAGACTGGAATGAGATAAAGAAGTTGGAGATCATGGATTCTGAAATCCTTTCTTCATTGGCCTTTTCCCTAAAACCTCAACACAGAATACTGAGATTAATGCAAGTAATGTGGGATGTGATAAATTAGATAATTGTCCAGCAAATATTTACTTTCCTCTCCTTCCCCTTCTGTCTTGTAGCAGATTCTTCCTCCTGCTACCCTCCCCGACTTTGGGGATGGCCATATGAATTGCTTAGCAATGGAATGTTAGCAAACATGGTATGAGAGAGGTATTAAGTTGCTTCTGTGTTTGGTATCCTTCTTGTCCTTTTGTCATCTGCTATGAAAAGAACATGCCTTGTTTCCAGATTGACAGACAGGTAGAAGTAATCTGAAGCCAATTTGCAGCCTGAAGCAAAGCCACAAGCTAATCCAAAAACCCTTGAGTGAGGAAAAAGTACTTATTCTTATATGTCTTTGAGATTTAGTGCGTGCTTGGGGGTAAAAAAGGGGGGTTATTTTGGTGCTCAGCATGATCATACTAGAAACCTTACTAAAACATGGTGTCAGATAAATATTTATCAGTCAATTGTTGCCACAGTAAAATTATCTTATGAACCACCTCAAAACTTAACATCTTAAAATAATAATCATTTATTCCCATGAGTCCATGGGTCAGTTGAAACAGTTTTGCTGATGTAGACCAGGCATGCCTGGGTGATTCAGTTTTGGGTTGCAGAAGCTGGTGGCTCTTCTTATCACTACAGGTCTGTGCATTAGCTAAGTTGGCACTGCTGCCTATGTATTTCTTCTGGGGCTCCAAATCATGGGGCAGCAATTACCCAAAGGATGGATATAAGAATCAACTCATTCTGGAAGATTCTAGGCAGAGTAAAGATAACAAATTTCTCTGCACACTAGGGAATGAATGTCAAGTCCTCAAAATACCTGTTAAAAGAGATCCAGTAATGTTTGTCACTTTTTAGTAACACAACTTTTTATAAAATTTATCTTTCATAAGCTAATCTCATATTGATGACAGGACATGCAAGAAGACAAGCAGAAACACATGAAGCTTCTTAAGGCTTAGACTTAGGACTGTCACTTTTTCTGTCATTGTCCAAAGCAGAAAAACAGGTCAAATAGCCTAGCCCAAAGTCGATGGACCAAGACCATGAAGAGACCAGGAAGAGGGTGTGAATGCAGGAGAGGGGAGGGAGGGCAAACAATTAGTCTATCTTCCATTATAAACACATAAATAGTATTTTACTATAAACACAGTGTGTGTGTTTGTGTATGTGTGTGTGTGTGTGTATACTTCCAAATGCTAAGGTAATGCATGATATCTATCCTCTTTGAAAAAGGATTATTTACATTTGAGAAGCAGTAGGACAATGTTTCTCCAAGAAGGCCATTTGTTGACAATCTGCTTAAGATTTCTCTGAAATGCTTGCTAAATATGCTGAATCCAGAATCTCTGGGAATAAGAGTTAGAATCTTCATTTCACACCCTCCAACTCTCAAATAATTCTAATGTAGAAAATTCTTGCAAAAATAGTCTCCTGTGAACTTATAAGGCAATCTTCTTTTTTAGCCTGTGGCATCCACTACTTTTTTTTCTTTTCTTGCTTCTCTCTCAGTGAAGTCTGTCATCTATCACTGCCCAGAGCCCACTTTTCTTAGCATCTGGTGTACAATTGCTAATCTTAATGCCAGTGATGTCACATCCTGATACTCCTAAAACTGCCAATCTAGTCCTGTGCTCTCTGGAGTACTCTACGCAATCGTATTTAACTGTACATTGAAAGTTCTAAGTGATGTCTTAAAAACTAAAATGCAATAAAACTTTAATGGAAGGTATTTTATTATTTGGTGTTTATACAAAATGATATGCTTTACCCAGAAGTCAATTTTAGAGATGTTTGATCTTCTACTATATAGAAAGTATATTCAGCTCTAGTTTTCTTAATGGTGTCTAGAGATAGAATCTCTAAAACTACACAGTTAACAGTTGGTTAACTGAGTATTTAAAGTAATTAATGACAAATATTTGAATTTTAATTTAAGCTCATATTCTTTTTGTTAGTTACTATGTGGATATTTATAAAACTATTCTTCAAGAACGTGTAGAAATGCTTCAGACATGCTAAACATTTAATCAACTCCATCCCTGTGTCTTATTTAGGATAATCAATTCAAATCCTTTTAAGATTTCCTTGTAAGTAATTTGTGGGAATGCTATCAGTGATTTGTCACTCTTTAAAATGTGTGAAAAAAAGGTAATATAAAGCCAATTATCCAGATGGCCTATATAGTTGCATACTTAGTAGCTAAAGCTACTGAAGCTAAAGTTCTTAATAATCTAGTAAATTGTAGTAGGCACAGATTACAAATTTAGTAATTTGTAATAGGCACAGTATTCTTAAGCAGAAAAAAAATACTTTTATTTATGTACTTACTCTGTCCAATGAACTTTCTTATATTTTAGAAGGCAAAAGTAACTTGTAGTTATATTTACATACATAATGATCTTTCCTATTTCCTTTCTGGTAAGTTGCTCTAAAACAGAGTTCCTTTGTCAATTCCAAGTGCTTAAATATCTCTTCAACTCATATTTTATCACCAAAATATAGACCAATTTTGGCTCCATTGTTAAATTCTTCACTTGGTAGAATGACTTGTCAATAATCAAAGTATTTTTCTCTATTCCTTTTATAGAGCTGTTTTGAACACATACTTCTGTCCTTATTTTTAATCCAGCATTAGTCCATTTAACAATTTGCAGTTAAACTCCAATTTTGATGTACATGACAGTAACTCTTTTGTGCCTGTTCACCTAATCTATAACAGGAAACACAGTACATCATCCAATTACATGTTCTATTGTCTTGTTAGACACTATATCATCTGCTTATTTCGTTATGGAAGTTTGTTCTCATTGTGTACTTGCAATTATTCTTAGTGCCAATCAACCTCTCCTAAATTGCAATTGCACACCCTTCAGTCTCACCAAGCATTGTACGCTACTCCAGTTACAAATTAGACAATTTCTTCTCTATAATTTTGGTTAAGATCATGTGTGCATCAATTCTGAACTTTCTGAATAGTTATAAATTAATTTTGCACTTAACTCTATATATCAAGAAGCTTAAGTAGATTTAATAATCAAAATGCATACAGTTATAACTTGCTGATAAATATGTCACAAAAATGATATATATATCTACATAAGTGAAATGAATTTGGAAATGGGAAAGATTCATTTTGTAGATTGACTTTTGGAACCCCAATCTATTAAAGCTACATCACGGCAATTTTTTCATTTCCAATTATGTTTGCCTAAAGTTTTCCCAACTGGCATATGTCACAGAAGCACTTTATTTTAATGGTGAATGTTGGAATGATCTAATATTTTGCCACTATAGGACTAGACAACAATTCTTACAGTTCTAACTATAATACAGCTCGCTATTAAACAGATTTTTATATTGGTATATTTGCAAGAATCACCCATCTTGCTACTTACAGTGTCAAAACTCCATATAACCTAGAATAACCAGAGTTGCCTGCAAGGGTAATGACTATTCCCTGTTCCCTCAAATGAAGGATTTTCTTTATATTATCAGTTAATTAAGTAGCTATTTCTTTGGTGCCTGGGATTATCAGAACTTTTTTATTTTGTAGCAGGAAAAATTTTCCTATTGCCTAAAGAAACCTCCAGGAGATTGTTTTTCAGTTCTTCTTTTACCCAGCTCTGATGCTCCCTTCACCCAGTTATTTCTGCCCGTAGCAGCCTTCTTGCATCTTAGTCTGTCTGAACTGGAGTCACCAGTGAGAATAATAACCTTTGGAAGCAGGCCATT
The DNA here is from genome assembly GCF_020740605.2 of Lemur catta. Lineage (NCBI taxonomy): Eukaryota > Metazoa > Chordata > Mammalia > Primates > Lemuridae > Lemur > Lemur catta. The sequence continues at coordinate 239,302,338 of NC_059128.1, forward strand.
CAGACATCTCAAGAACATTTCTTAAAAATGAAAGAAAAAAATCCATTCTTAATATGTTGCATATTTTATAGCAGAAAAAAATTGTAATTCTTTTTGGAGAAGCCATATAGGTTTTTTTTTTTCTGAGAAGACAAACATACCTAAAAATTTACTTTTATGAATGTACTCCTGCTATATACATATTTCTCCAGCTATATACATATTTCTCCATCTCCCACCCTCAGCTTTGGAAGGAGAAATTATGAGGTGCTTTATAAACTTCAAAATCAGTGAATTACCAGGAGTAAAGTTCAACAGACACAAGAATTCAGGAACATAAGCAGATGATCAATAAATTATATGGCCTTAACATTGGTTTATTTCTGCAACCTAAACAATAGTTAGGAGATTGTTAAGGTACTACTAGCATGATTTAAATTTTTTTTTCAGAGAAATATAATGACATGAACCACCCCTGCAATACAAATAAAAGGAAATATTGCAGATGTACTGGACAAAGGAGCAGTATGAGCAGGAGGTTATTTGAAAATAGAATTATGCAAATAATAAGTTTCTAAGGCTATCATTTCATACCAGTCTCAATGGAATTTAACAACAGACTTCTGTGAAACATCTGTATACTCACTATGCTTGAGGCCAGAGAGAAGAATATAATAGAATATTATCATTAATTAAAAGGATCCTATTATGGAAAGGGCCAAAATGAGAGTTTATGTCTCTATTATTCTGAAATTGTGCAAAAATTAACAATCTCCAAAACCATTCATTCAACAAATGTGTACTGAGTACTTACTATGTACCATGAATTATTTAGGTCCTGGAGAAATAGTAATAAAGGTAGTAAAATCTCTATCCTGCTTTGCAGTTGGAGAAGACTGGCAATCAATCAATCATTTATATTTTAAAACAATGTAGGAATAAGTGACAGGGAGAAAATAAAACAGTTTAGAGAGATAAGGAGTGATGGGATGGTGCAGGATGGAGGGGCCACAGTAACTACTATTTTATATAAAGTGTCCAGGGAAAGCCTCTTAGACAAGGTAACTTTGAGAAGAAAACTAATGGAAATGAGATACTAACTCAAGTGGACATCTGGACAAAAATTGTTCAAGAACAAGCAAATAGCAAGGTCAATGACCCTGAGATGAGAGGATCTTAGTATGTTGTTTTCAAGGGAGAGCGAGGAAACTTGTGTACCAGAGAAATGAAGGGTAGGGTATGATCTCAAAAGGTTAGTGAGAGGCCAAATATTAAATATCTCTTTGGCTTTTACTCTGGGTGAAATAGGAACCTGTTGGAGTGCTTTGATCTGAAGAATGACCTAATGTGAAGTCAGAATTTTAACAGAATCCCTCTGGCTGCCGTGTGATGAGTAGACTACGGATAGTAATTAGCAGAAGCAGTGAGAGCAAAGCATCAGCCTGAGTCCAATGAGGAGACAGAAAGCACATGGTAGTATGAACCTTGGACATTTATTATAAATAATTGTCACCTTTGAATCCCTGATAGGAGAATACATATAATGAGGCAAAGAGAATAATAAACGGCAAGGGCTCCTCAGGCAGACCTAAGAAAGGTCATACTTCAAAAGATGGGGGCTCCCTCCTCTCACATGGGGTTCAGATCTTATAGGCAAAGATGTGAAGCTCACTGGATGGTCAAGAAGTTTAGTGAGTTGCCAGGGCCAATAATGGTTCTTGGTCACTGGGCAAGCGGGAAAATAGCTTCTGCAGTATGAACAAGGAAGACTGGTGGGAATTGTGCAAAGAGGGTCAAGGAGTAGCTGTGCATATGAGACCTGAAACATGGAGTATCCACACTGGACGAGCAGCAGCCAAGCGGTCAACAGGCCCAGGCTGGGAGTATGAGGGCACCAAGGAAATGCGCATTCTGGGTATGCGGCTGGGAAAACCACGACACGATGACCCCACACCCCCACACCACTGACAGAGCATGCAACAGAAATACAAAAAAGCAACAACACAGTATAGGAGAACAAAGAGGGGAAGTCTCATCTTCCTCCTACAATGTCCCTCCAGCATCCTCTACTGACAGAGTTTGACACTGTGCTCACTGTGAAGGAGAAATACCTAAACAGCCCAGACTACATGCACAGGTACTGATGAGTGGATTTGGAGCCGAGATGCAATAAATTTATAACTGTGTCAAGTAGTCAGGGGAAATTGGAGTAAAGAGTAGATACTGACTTACACCATGATGGTAACAATGACATGAGACAATTTGATTATGTATGTATTTTGAAAATAAAGCCCACATATTTGCTGATATAGGATGTAAAAGAAAAAAGGAGATTAGAACTTTTTGTCTGATCAACTGGAATGATGGTATGTTTATTTTATATGTTAGGGATGATTATAAGAAAAACAAGTTTGGGGGGATATGTTTGGACATGTTGGATGTGAAATATTTAATAGATACAGACATCAAGATGTTAAACAGGCAAGTCACTTATATATAAATTGGTAGTTCAGGAGACAGGTTTGAATTGGATATGAAAATATACATGTTATCAGAAGTAGAAGACATTTAAAGGCAAAAGATGGAATGACATAATAAAAGGTCAGGTATAAGTAGAGAAGGGAATAAACACTGAGATTAAGCCTGGAAACACTAAAATTTTAGAAGGTGAGGAGATGCGATGTGACTCTTCAGAGAAATGTGGCAGGATTGCACGGCAGTGCTCAGCATTAGCAGTCTCAGGTTTAAAATAGAATATAAAGTCATCACTACACAGTATACTTTTTATCCATATTCAGCTGTCCCACTGCAGGTGCAGAAACAACCTTTGATATAAAAGTAATACTAATTAGGCAAAATGATAATCTTTGCATATTAAGTGAACTGATGTCAGACTGTAAATTACAACCATGCCTACCAGAGAGTGTGAATAGCATGGCCTAATCTAAAGTATCTTTCTTCTTTAGCATTATTACTTGTTTCCACTCATCTGCTGAAGAAAATGGCCTAGATTTCTCATTTTTTATTATGTGTTACTATGAGATGAGTAGTTCTTCTTTCATCTGAGATATAATTACTTATGAAAATTACAAAAATGCAGAAAAATAGTATTTGTACAAGCGAGTATATGCTTAAATGAGATCAATTATGCTTTGCCAACAGTGAAAAAGGACTTGGGAACATTACTATGATTGCTGATACTTTGAAATATTACTGGTGTCCTCTATTTGCACACCCACACTTTACTGTCCCCAGGACTGATATGTCATGTAATTTTCTCTACTCTTCTCTCTGTGGTCAGAAGGTTGTCTTTTGTAGTCTGCTTCTCTTGGTTCCTTTGACCTAATCTAAACTAAGTCTGAATTTTTAAATATTTTTAAATAATGATATCTATAAACACTTAAAACTTCTGAGTTAGAACTGAGTGCTAAGAAGCTATAATTGGCATTTGAAAATCAATAAATTGGAACTAGATATTGAACATCTAGTAAGTACAATGAACTATAATAGGTATTTCCAAATACGATTAAGTTGCAGTTTTAACTCAAAATGTAGTGGCCGAACGTTAAGTGAAATAAGCCAGGCACAAAAAGACAAACACCACATGTTCTCACTCACATGTGAGAGCTAGAAAAGATGATCTCATAGCAGCAGAGAGTAGAATAGCAGTTACCAGAGGCTGCAAAGGGTAGAGGGGAGAGGGGGACAGAGAGAGGTTGCTTAATGAGTAAAAAATTATAGTTGGATATAAGGAATAAGTTCTGGTGTTCTATAGAACAATAGGGTGACTATAGTTAACAATTATTTATTTTATATTTCAAAATAGCTTAAAGAGAGGATTTTGAATGTTCCCAACACAAAGAAATTACAAATGTTTCAGGGTATGGATATCCCAATTACCCTGATTTAATCATTGCACATGGTATACATGTATTGAAATATCACATACACACCATGAATATAATTATTATGTATCAATTCAATATTTTACAATGTAATGGCTGAATGCATTTGGAAATCTCAAAATGCAAAGTAAAGTACAATAAATTTTATAGTTAAGACTTAAAAGTAAGCTCAGAGAAAACATTTAGCCATTCCAAATAATAACATCAAGATATTAATAGACATCATGGAGATGGTGGAATTACATTAGTCCATTAAAGAATACACTTTCAGGATAATACAAGAGGTGCTATATCACCATTGATTCTTATAGCTGAATAGTACTCCATGGTATACATATACCACATTTCATTAATGCACTCATGTATTGATGGGCACTTGGATTGTTTCCACATCTTCGCAATTGTGAATTGTGCTGCTATAAACATTCGAGTGCAGATGTCTTTTTTATAGAATGTCTTTTGTTCTTTTGGGTAGATGCCCAGTAATGGGATTGCTGGATCAAATGGTAGATCTACTTGTATCTCTTTGAGGTATCTCCATATTGCTTTCCACAGAGGTTGTACTAGTTTGCAGTCCCACCAGCAGTGTGTGAGCACTCCTATCTTTCCGCATCCATGCCAACATTTACTGTTTTGGGACTTTTTGATAAAGGCCCTTCTCACTGAGGATAAGTGTACTCACCATCAAATTGGTTTTAACTGATCAACACGTAAGTGCACATATAGTAATAACATTCATCGGGTGTCAGGCAGATGGGAGAGGGGAGGAAGGGATGGGTGTATACATACATAATGAGTGGATGCACATTGTCTGGGGGATGGACACACTTGAAGCTCTGTCTTGGGGCAGAGGCAAGGGCAATATATGTAACCTAAACATTTGTATCCCCATAATATGCTGAAATAAAAAAAAAAGAATGCAGTTTCAGTAAACAAAGTTTAAATAGTTTTGAAGATGAGGAAACTGCCTTGAGCAAAGGCATAGAGCCATTCAAATTATGTATTATTTACTGAAGAGTGAGTATTCAAAATAATCAACTCAAGCTAGAGTATGAAAGATTGTATTGAAATAAGAGCTTTTAAATCATGTTAAGCAACAGGTTAAAAAGATTTATTTAAAGAAAAATTTGGAAAGTTACTTTGGGGCTAGGACCACGCAGAGAAAATTTATTTTTTGTCGTTTTTAACACAGAAGAAATTTGATACAAATAAAAGAAATGTAGGTGAAGAAAGACTATTGGAAGGATTTTCAAATAGTTCAACAGATAGATACTAACGGCCTGGTCCCTGGTATAAAGCACTTAAAACAAGCATGAAAGGAATAGTTCAGAACTGAAACAGACTGATCACTGATGGAGCATAGGGGACAAGAGAAAAGAAGAATAAAAGATATTTCTAAATTTGTAGTTGACATACTGAAGAAGACTAATGACTTCTATGGTTCCTCTATTAAATATTTTTATAACTTTTGTGCTATTTCTCAAAATTGTAATTAATTAAATATTTCTGCTTTTATTTTCCTTTTTTATTTCTCTTCCACTATAAGACAGCAAGCTCCATAAAAAAAAAGGACTTGGTCTCTTTTATTCACTGTGCATTGCCAGCACTTAATCTAGTGTCTGGCACATAGAACCACTTAACAAATACATAGTTTTTGAGTAAATACATGAATGGAAGTAAAACTAAAAGTATAATTCTCAGAAGGAGCATATTTTGTGGACAACCATAGGAGTTTTGTATTTGATGTATAGAACTTGTGATATTGTTGGATCATTCATACAGAGATGTGTCTGTATGTTCCAGTATCTTGATTCATTTATTATTCAACAAAATATTATTTGGCCCTTATTATATGTCAGACACCATTCTAGATAGTGGAAATACAATAGTGAAAAAAACCTCAAAAATTCCTGTCTTCATGGAACTTATATTCTAATGATTTTATATTCTAAGTGTATTAATTCTCTCTTTTCTATTCTATTATTCCCAATAGCATATAAGACAACTTTTAATTTCTTAAATATAAATAAAACCTCTTGGTCTCAAATCTTTTTCCATCTGTTCTATTTCTCTGCCTCCCTTTAGCAGTGGTCTCCAACCTTTTTTCCATCAGGAACTGGTTTCGTGGAAGATGTTTTTCCGCAGGGGTTGGGGGGATGGTTTTGGTATGATTTAAGTGCATTACAGTTATTGTGCAGTCAAACCTCTCTGCTAATGATAATCTATATTTGCAACCACTCCCCAGCACTAGCATCACCACCTCAACTCCACCTCAGATCAGCAGGTATTAGATTCTCATACGGAGTTAGCAACCTAGATCTCTCACCCAGTTTATAGTAGCGTTGGCGGTCCTCTGAGAATCTAATGCCGCCACTGATCTGACAGGAGGCGGAGCTTATGCGGTGATGCCAGCAATGGGGAGCTGCTGCAAATACAGAGGAACCTTTGCTTGCTCTCCCACTGCTCACCTTCTGTTGTGTGGCCCAGCTCCTAACAGGCCATGGACCAGTACCAGTCCATGGCCTGGGGGATTGGGACTGCAGCTATATGGAAAGCTCAAAGGTATTTTCTATGTACCCTCTATAAGGATTATCTATTATTGCATAAAAACTATGCCAAAGTTAGTGACGCAAAACAACTTTTTTTTTTAAATCACAAGTCTACCTTCAGTTGGGTAGTTCTGTTGATCTTCTCTGGGGTCATTCATGTTTCACTAGTAAAACTACTAGATCTCCTACGGGTTGGCTTGTCAAGAATGGCCGCATTAGCACGAGGTGCTAAAATGACAAGCCAAAGGGTCTTCAGAGGTCTATTGTCAGAATTGGCACAATACCACATTTACTACATTCTACTTGTCAAACCAAGCCCATAATGAAGGGGTTAAAAAAAAAAAGACTCCACATCTTTATGGGAAGACCCATAAAATCACATTTCAAAGAAACAGATACAGGGAGGAAACTAGTATGGCATTTTTCAAAGAATCTATTATATCCGTAAGAAATAGGTTTTCTTGGAAAAGGGGAAACTTGCAAGGCTAAGTTCAGGAAAAAAAAAAAGAAAGGAAAGCAACTCTTCATCATGTGTCCATCATTCCACACTCTGATGCCAGGACCTGGCTCAATCTACTTGTCATACAAGGTAGACACGTGTTTCAGTCCATCTACTGAAACACGCATCCACCCTCTGCTATTTTCTCTTTTCACAGGGATACCTTAAGAAAGTGGCTTTTTCAGTGGGTAAAAAAATAGACAACTGTGATGCCATTGGATTTGAATTTCAGTTGTTTGTGGAATTCTAGTTGAGATCCATAGGGTGATAAAGTCCTCCTGCTGGAGGAAGTTGTCTTTTTTTTTTTTTTTTTTTGGTGTAACAGACAAGACTAAATGAGCACATAATATTACTTTGGGAAATCCTATTCCTGGCATAGCACTTCTTCCATTTCTTCTTGTACCCTCATTAGTTGTTCATGTGCACTGGATGGTCGAATCATCAATAACTTTCCCATTACAAAATGTGGTTCATTCTCAGTTCTCATTTTAATTGAATTCTGAGTATTATTTGACACAATACATCAATTATTTCTCTGTTTTTAAAAAAAAAATTATGCAGATTCTATTATGCATTTTATAGTTAAGACTTAAAAATAAGCTCAGATAAAATACTTAGCAATTCCAAATAATGACATCAATATAGACATCATGGAGATGGCATTACATTAGTTCATTAAAGAATGCAGACAATTTCAGTAAAGAATTCTTTACTTGTTCCTGATTTCTTCCAATGACTCCTTCTGATCTTCCTCTTTACTAATTGGTTGCACTTTCTAATTTCCATATTTTCAATCCCAATTCTGTAAACACTGGAGAGACTTGGGGTTTAGTCCGTAGATACCGTTTACTCCCATTTTCTTTATACTCATCATGCCTTCAGGCTTTACATACCCTCTATGCTCTGACTTCTTCCACATTTATATCCCTAGCACTGACTTTTCTTACAGACTTACGTATTCAACTGCCTTCTTCACATCTCTACTTGAATATAAAGAGGGCATCTCAAACTTACAATGCCCAAAACAAAACCACAGATGTCCCCAAAAATGTGTTTTCTCTCCGATTTTATTAAAAATAATTCCATTATTCCAGTTGCCTAGAGCAAAAAATTTAATTCTCACTCAAACCGTATACTCAATACATCAGCAAATTCAATTTGTTTAGCCTTCAGAATATACTTTGAAACCTATGTTTAACCACTGATACATTAACATGCCTTTCCAGGCCATCTTGCTTTTTTTGTCTGAGCTATTGCCATCAACTTTGCTCATCTCCCTACTCTTGTCTCTTTTCTCCCTGCATTCTATTTTACACACAGTGAAAATGTAATTCAGGTCATGCCACTCTTCTGCTCAAATGACATCCCATCCATTACTCAGAGAGAAATTCAATGTTCTTACCATATGTGTTTACCTAATGTAACTCTCTCACTGAAAATTAACTTCTGTAGCATCTACTAATCTCCACCTTGCTCACTCCATTACAGGCACATTTGCCTCCTCAGTATTTTTTTAAACAGGAATATTTCAAATCCGTTTCTGCCTCAGGACTCTACATTCCTTATTCTTTCTGTCAGAAATGTTCTCTCCCTAGATATTCACATATCTTTATTCCCCACTCCCTTCAAGCTTTGGAATTTTCTCAGTAACCTTTAATGTAAACTGGACATTCTCCTCTCCAATGACAGCCCTCCCTGTCCTCTTATACTGTTTTATTTTTCCTTACAGTTGTCTCCACATAATATGTTATGTATATATTTAAATTTGTATCAACTATTAGCCTATAAGTCCCATGCAGACAGAGATTTTAGACTGCTTTGTTCATTGCAGAATCTCACAGTACCTGACATACAGGGTAGATGCTCAATTAAAATTTTTAAAAGCATTGAATGTTAAGGAACAACCTGACAGCTTATTGGAAAAGTGTATTACAGTCCTATCCAAAGAAAAGTTTCACTTTACATTTTTACTTTCACAGATTTGTTTGGTGATTTTAGTGTCATATACGCCTTTTCTTGCTCTACTTTAACACTGATATCTCTTGCAAATTTTGGTTTGCATTTCCAGCTGATTATTAAATATCTCTACCAGCTTATGTCGGCTTTATCTCAAACTTTGTGTGTATAACTGAATTCTTCACCTTGGATTTCAAGGAGCTATGGCTCGTATTCTATGTTAATATCATCACCATTTTCATAGTTAAAAATACTATTCACTTTGTCCTAGAGTATTATGTATATAACTTTCCTCCCATATTACATTGAAAGTTTTGTAAGGGCAATGTATGTCTAATTCCTTTTGGCATTCTTCAGAATTCTTAGTACTTTGACTTACAAAAAGAAGATACTCAATATTTATGGAACACACAATATTTTAGATAAATTATGGATACCTACTGTAGATAGTATAATATCTGGTTTTGCATATTTATCATTACAGGAACTAAAGCAAAAAACTACTTTATTCAAAGAGAACCAATAAATATTTAAATATACAATAGAGATGGCAAGAGGTAAATATCTCAAATTCCTAGCTCAGTAAAGTCACAGTAACTTCTCCATTCTCCCTCCTTATAATTCTATATTACTATGAAGTCTGGCCATAAATGCTAATATGGTCTCATATATGCCTTGACTGGACAATTAAGGGCACTTTTTTTTCTCAGACTGAATCATTTCTAAGGCCTGGAACTAATAGAGGCAGAGCAGCCTCTTTCAAACCTTCCTTTTCTCAGACCACGATAATATTCAGCTAAACTATTGCATCATGGTGGCACAAATAACCAATCCAGGGAAAGCATACTAGTCAGCAAGAAGCTAGCTCAAGAACAACACAGCTAAAAAGACAGAGAATGTTTTTTTTTCCATTACCTGAAGTAGAGCTGTCCTTGACTCCTACCCCTGGTGTCCATATCGAGGGACAGATCTCTAAACAGAGATACCTCCAAATCTGACTTTGTTCTCCAGAGTCTCATTAAAAAGAGAAAATAGGCCAAAATGTATCCCCCACATGGGCACTAACTTTATCTTCTTTTTTCAGAATAGTGGTAACTCCACTAAATAGTACTGTGGCTCAATCAGTGTATTTTAACCCAATCAATACAGAGCTGCCTACATCCTCTTTAGGAGCAAAATGAAGACAGAGTGAAGGGAGTAATGAGCTTCTATTAGTATGCATTACCAAATAGAGTGTTTTCATCTCAATTTTACTGAGTACAAACCATTTTTTCATTACTTTTTCCATATACATTATTTTATTTATTTCTCATTGCAAGCCCAAGAAGTAGCTATTATTATAATTATGCTTAATAGTCGTTTTTCCCAAAGTCACACATCTACTAAGTGGCCTAGTCAGTGCCCCAAGTTACATCTGAGGACTCCAGAGTTTTTGTTCTTTTCACTACTACATATGTTGGAAGGAATATTTGAACAGCATAATCAATCTTTTTTCAGTGAACAAATAATTTACTAAGTGTGTTTTAATTAGTGTACCACAAATACCTATATAAAAAGTTTTTCTTGACCTCTGAAAGGTTGTAATATATTGAAAAAGATATACAATTCTTTTTTTAATATCTACTTTCCTCTAATACATTCAAATATTTAGAAACAATTTGTTCTCCTGAGTAATTTACTATTCCTTTTTCCAAGCTACAAATTTGATCACCCTATGGCTTTACTTGGCAAGTTCCATCTTTCACAGATGGCAAAGCCACTTTCAAATTATCATGAACTCTTATTTGAGCAGTTTAAATGAATGAGTTATTATTTTAATGTGCAGGGTTGTACTAGGAGCTTAGGAGAAAATGTATGTGTAAATTTGTGTAAATGTCTGTCACTAAGTAATTTAACATGGTCTCCTAACTTCAGTGCTAAGCTATATAACGAAGACTTCCAGATCTGCATTATTAACCCTTCCCACCACCTAGATTCTAATCATAATTCCAGATGCACACATTGGTGTAGATAACCTAAGATACTAAATTTCAACAAGTCTTAATTTAATTTGATTATTTTTTCCTTCCAAGCACAGTTTCACCTGACTTTTCTATTTCTGCCATGCTTCTCCCAGGCATCTAAGATCAAAACATATGGATATCCAAATCAACCTCTTTTTCTATATTATTTTACATATAATCTGTCAACCAAGAATTCTCAGTTCTTTTCTTCAAAATATGTTATATTTTTTTTCTGTCTTATTTCTGTTAACTTGTTGGTCTGGTTTTCAAATAGATTCAAAATTATAATACATGAAAATGTATGATATCATTAGATAGATAAGATCAAGAGATTAAAAAATAAGCAACAAATTATACTTGCATAATTCTTTCACTTCCTCTATTTTCATGCCAATATCTCACAATTCATCTTGTCCATAGGCAACAGATCAACCATTCTAATGTAACATGACATTATGCCAATTCCTTGCCTACTTAAAAAAAGTTTAAATTCCTCAATAAATCAGTGAACTTTCTTTCCCTTTGTCCTTTTTCCATTTTAGAAACACACTATCCTATCATCTGCACCTGCATAACCTACCCTATAACTAAATTAGTGACTTCCATTTCTCTGGACACCTCTTGGGCCTTACCAGCTCTGAATCATGCCTCCCATCTGCTTGGTCTCCACTGAGTTTTACTACTATATGTGCACATGGGTGTTGATCAATCAGTTCCAATTTAATAGAAGAAAGTTTATGATAATAAACACCTACATCAAAGAAGTAGGAAGATTTCAAATAAACAACCTACTGATGCACCTCAAGGAACTAGAAAAGCAAGAACAAATCAAACCCAAAATGTGTAGAAGGAAGGAAATAATTAAGATCAAAGCAGAACTAAATAAAATAGAAACTTAAAAAAAAAAACACAAAAGGTCAATGAAACAAAAAGTTGGTTCTCTAAAAAGATAAACACAATTGATAAACCACTAGCTAGACTAAGTAATAAAATAAGAGATAAGACTCAAATAAATAAAATTGAAAGCCAAGAAGAGACATTACAACTGAAATACAAAAGATAATCAGAGACTATTATGAACAATGTATGCTAAAAAATTGGAAAACATGGAGGACATGGATACATTTTGGAAAACATATAACCTACTAAAATTGAACGAGGAAGAAATAGAGAACCTGAACAAAATAAAGAGCAATGAGATTGAATCAGTAACAAAAAATCTCCCAAAAAAGAAAAGCCCATGACTCAATGCCTTTCCTATTGAATTTTACCAAACTTATAAAAAAGAACTAATACCAATCCTCAAACTATATCAAAAAATTGAAGAGAAGATTCTTCCTAACTCATTCTATGAGGCCAGCATTACCCTGATAGCAAAACAATAAGAACCAAAACAGACACATAGACCAGTGGAACAGAATAGAGAACGAAGAAAAAAACCTACATTTTATAGCCAACTGATTTTTGACAAAGACACCAAGAACATACAGTGGGGAAAATAAACAGTGCTTGGAAAACTGGACATCCATATGCAGAGAAATGAAACTAGGCCTCTATCTCTCACCATAAACAAAAATCAACTCAAAATGTACTAAATACCGAAATGTGAGAACCAAAACTCTAAAACTACTAGAAAGAAACCTAGGAGAAATGTTTCAGGACATTGGTCTAGGCAAAGATTTTATGACTAAGCCTTCAACAAAAGTGCAGACAACATAAACAAATATAGACAAATCATATTATAATAAACTAAAAAGCTCTGCACAGCAAATAAAACAAATAATAAAGTGAAGAGACAATCTGTAGAATGGAAGAAAAAAATTTCAAACTATTCCTTCAACAAGGGACTTGTATATTCAGAATATATAAGAAATTCAACAGCAGCAAAAAAACACCCCAAATAATCCCTCTTAAAGCAGGCAAAGGATCTAAATAGATAGTTCTCAAAAGAAGACATACAAATGGCCAACAGGTATATGAAAAAATGCTCAATATCCCTAATAATCAGGGAAATGCAAGTCAAAACCACAATCATCTTACCCCAGTTAGAATGGCTATTATCAAAAAGATAAAAAAGTAATAAATGCTGGTAAAGATGCAGAATAAAGGGAAATCTTATAGACTGTTGGTAGAAATGTAAATTAGCAAAGCCATTATGGAAAGCAGTATGAAGGTTTCTCAAAAAAATTGAAAACAGAATAACTATATGATACAGCAATTCCACTACTGTGTATTTTTCTAAAGGAAAGGAAATCAGTATACTAAGGGGATACCTGCAACCCCATGTTTATTGCAGCACTAGTGACAAAAGCCAAGATATATAGTCAACTTAACTGTGTACCAACAGACGAAGGATAAAGAAAAGGTGGTTATATAACAACGGATTACTATTCAGCTATAAAAAAAATGAAATCCTGTCAAGTCCAGCAATATGAATGGATCTGGGAATGATGTTAAGTGAAATAAGCCAGGAAAAAAAAGACAAAGATTACATATTCTCACTCATATGTGGGAGCTAAAAAAAAATTGATCTTATGGAGATAGAGAATAGAATAACAGTTACCTGAGGCTGGGAAGTGTGGAGCATGGGGGGAAGAAGAGAGTTTGATAAATGAGTACAAATATACAGTTAGATAAAAGGAATAATTATGGTATACTTGAGAGCTTGAGGTCTGAAAAAAATAAAAGTTGGGAAGTCACAAGAACAATGCATTGGTTGTTGAGAAGAATCCATTGCTAATTCCCATCCCATGCCTAGTTTTCTCTTCTCAAAACTCACAAGCTTAGCTAAATTACACAAAATAATAATTTGTGCTACAGTGGAAACCAAGACTTGCATTCAGCAGAAACTCAAAGAGAAGCAGAGGTTTCAGAAAACTTTGTACTGAATAAAGGGAAGACTTCAGTTATGTTCTGCACAGAGGTTATCAGCAGGGAAAAGTGGAGGTTGGACAATGTAAATTGGGTTATGTTATGAGATTGATTTGCAGAGCATATTTGACTTTCTTGAGTTTGTCCTGAGTTGAAAGCAGGGGCAAAGATTAGGGAATCTGGCAGTCACTGACCAAGTTATGACTGTCCTATAGATGTTGTGGTTTGACTTCTCAGACTGGTTACTGAAGTTTATGGGTGACAGTTCTGTTGTGATATATGTTCTGGCCACTGTCTGTAAATTCAACCTTTCAGCACCCTTTTTTATGGTAATTGTCATTCTTTCAGTTAAGAGAGGTTAACTAATTTAGGGAAGGCTATATACCTAGATCTTTACCATACAGGGATTGTTTAGTCATTTCCATAATCAACTACATTGCAAGATCTTCTTGACCTTTCTGTTGTGCCATCACGATTATCATCTAATGAGAGAGTAGTTGTGCAGAAGCATTTAAAACTGAATAGTTGGCCGGGCGCGGTGGCTCACGCCTGTAATCCCAGCACTCTGGGAGGCAGAGGCGGGCGGATTATATGAGCTCAGGAGTTTGAGACCAGCCTGAACAAGAGCGAGACCCCATCTCTACTAAAAATAGAAAGAAATTATATGGACAGCTAAAAATATATATACAAAAATTAGCCGGGCATGGTGGCGCATGCCTGTAGTCCCAGCTACTCGGGAAGATGAGGCAGAAGGATCACTTGAGCCCAGGAGTTTGAGGTTGCTGTGAGCTAGGCTGATGCCATGGCACTCTAGCCCAGGCAACAGAGTGAGACTCTGTCTCAAAGATAAAATAAAATAAAATAAAACTGAATAGTTGTCTCTAAGGAATCTGAACAAGATAGAGAAAGTTTCCTATTTGAGACAGCACAATCATAAAGTTCTTCTTCTTCTAGTATGGGCAGGAAAGTGGCAAAATTCAGGGTGCTGCAGTTGTGAATACTAATGTGAGTAAGGTAATAACACAATCTCAAATGTTTAATAAGCTGACTGAAAAGAGTTGTGCATTCTCAGTCAGTAGTAATGTCAATACTGCATGTAAGATCACCAGATCAAATAGGGAACCTACAACTAGTTTATCAGAAACATTGGCAAGTTTTTCAGTGCCAGCTATCACCCTCAGATATGATGGATAAGTCTGTCAATAAGGTCAAGGGTAAGCATGTAATAAGTGACAGGACTTTGATGTTTCCCATAAAATTCAGTTAAAATTCCAAAGTTTGTCCAGATCACCTATGTGTAAATAGTGATACTGAGGAGGCAGGCTGTTGAAAAGTCTTCTTAAGGTCTTGAAAGATCTGTTCTCTTTTGTACTTCCAGAGAAGATGTTCCTTATTGAGGATTAAGTCAACTCATAAAGAGGTGTGACAATCTCAGACAATTTTGTTCCCATTGTCTGCAATATCTAGTGAATCCTAGAAATACTCTCAATTTTCATTCTGTAAAGAGTCTGGAATAAGTTCCCATAGTCTTTAGTTTATCATAAGAGAGTGATTCTCCCTCCTTAGATAGGTCCTACCCTAAATACTGGACAGTGTTTTAGAGGAACTATATCTTTTGAAACTTTATGTCCCTTTTTGCTAAGGCTGAGAGCAAGTAAATTGAAGCCTTTTTACAGGCTTTCTTATTCTCCGAAAAAAGTAGGATATCATCCACATATTTTATCAGAACAGAATCATGAGTTAAATTTATCTTTTAAATCTTGATTGAGGGCCTGAGAAAAATAGGAGAGGGCTTCATGAACCTCTGGGGAACGACTGTTCAGATAAACTGTTTTTTCCCCAGGTAAAAGCACAAAGGTATTAACTGCTCTGATCTAGAGGTATACTGAAAAAGGCAGAGTAAAGAAACACTACAGTGAAGCAAGTGGCTTCAGGTGGAATTGATGACAGGATGGTATTTGGGTTAGGTACTGTTGAGAAGCATAACATTTTGCTGATGGCCTTGAGGACTTGAACAAATCAATATCTTTACCTGTGCGGTTTCTTTACTGGAAGGATTAAGGGCAATGCAGTTGCTTGGTCTGCAGGGCCACCTGTCCATTTGGGTTCATGTCTTATGTTTGTTTTAAAATAATTTCAAAATGCTCTTACAGATGTTGTAGTTCAGGTAATAGAACAGTTTCCCATTCTAATTAGAATTAGAGCTCTAATTTCATGTTTAACTCCAAGGACAAAATGATATGAAAGAGCTATTGTTACCCCAATACCTTCCTTACTTCTTGATGTTGGAAGGAATTTTCTAATCTTATCCAAAAATCTTCTATAGTTCATCTTTTCCCTGTTTGCTTGATTCAATTATGGTGCAATCAATTTTTATTGGAAAAGTTTCAAATATGGCTTTTGAAAGATTTGGACCCATTTGGGGGCCTTTTTTGCCCCTAAAAAAAGAGATTCTGTAGGTCCCTTTTTGAGTCAGACCACCCAGGTTTTGCTGTTCAGAATTTAGCATCTGAGATTCTGACCAACATGAGCACAAGTGATACAGGTTGGGTAACCCTAAATCATATAAATCAAAAATAATTCTAAATTCTTCTATGAATAATTCTTGGTCTTATCTGGGTTCATGGAAATACTCATCATAGTTCTTAATTCATCTTGAGCCCAAGATTGTATACCTGCCTTATGAATATATGGACCTTTCGAGCTAGTGGTATTTTGGGTCTTGGAAGAGTCATTGGGAAAAAGTAGGAGGCCTAGCGAGAAGAAAGAAGAGGAAGGGGTTGATGAAGGTGTGGAAGTAGAGAGATTGAAAGGATAAGGGGGAGGTGGGGGAGGTGGATGTAGGGGAGGAAACTTGCAGAAAATGAGGGGAAAGATTTACTAGTGAAATGAGTCTAGTTTGATGTTGTTTGTGAAATGCTCATTATCATTGAGCAAGTAATTATTTAGTGAAACAATTTTTGATTCTGAATTTTGTTTGGAGGCTGCTATGGTTTGAATGTATCCCCTAAAATTTCATGTGTTGGAAACTTAAGCCCCAATGTAACAATGTTGGGAAGTAGGACCTAATAAGATGTGATTGGGCCATGAAGGCAGAGCATTTATGAAAGGATTAATGTTGTTATCATGTGAACAGGTTCATTATCATCACAAGAGTACATTGTTATAAAGCGAGTCCAGCCTCCAGTGCCTTCCTGTGTCTCACCTGCTCACTTCTATCTTTTTCCCTTCAGCCTTGAGTTGGCACTCACCAGATGCAGACACCATGTTCTTAGACTACCAGCCACTAGAACCATGAACCAAATAAACTTATTCTTTATATATTACCCTATCTGTGATATCTTGTTATAGTAGAAGAACTAAGACAGAGGTCTTTGCATACCAATCCAAAACTGCTGCCCTTTGGGCCTGATAAATCTGATTCCTTCTTTTTCCCTAAGGTATGTCTCAAATGAATAATAGCTTTTATGTCAAATGTTTTCTAGAGCGACCACTGAAGACCCAAACCATCCTCAATGGAGAGATGTATTTAGAGAAATACATGTATGAATTATAAGAACACACATAAGAAATAGCAGGTTTGGGTTTTTTTTTTTTTTTCCTTCCCGAAGGAGGAGAGAATTTAGACTTATGTGACCCCAGCTGGTAGAAAAGTGATGCTTTTGGTCTTTGTGTTTTTGTCCCTCAACCTGATGGTCAGCTGCCTTCAAAGACATAATCTACAACCTATACATCTCTCTTCTCCTGGCAAGTGGAAAGCTAGAGAGAATGTCCTCTATGAATCAAAGCCAAGCTCTTAAGACAAAAACAAAAAAACAAAGCAAAACAAAAAGCAAAGGAAGAAAGGAAGAAAGAAAGGAAGAGCGAGCGAGCGAGATGGAAGGAGAAATTTGTTTTATTAATGACCCACAGAGCAAAGTTTGTCCAAATGGATGCTAGTCCAGTGAAAATCCCAAGGTTGTGGGTTACAGTACCATTGTCACATATGATGTGGTCATTGTCTATTTGTGTATTCTATCTCTCAACCAATTATAACATCTGCATAACATCACTCACGAGTTAAATGAAATCTTTAACATGTTTTTTTTTAAATACACATTTCTATGAGAGTCATTACCTTTTGTTGATAATTACCTTATAGTAAGTCACTTCCCAAAAGATATCTTCTCTAACTTCTCAGTATAAGTCAACATACTCTGTAATACACACCCTATGTTTCTTCTCCAATCCTTAAAAATCTTCCGTAGTTTTCTTTGCCTAGAACATAAAGTTGAAATACATTATCATGTTATACAAAGTCTCCTGTAACAAAATGATTTCCTTTCTCTCCAATGTCATTTTTTTTGACACATTCTCCCTACTTGCACACTCTAGACTTTAGCCAAAGTACATTATTTGACAATAATCTTAAAGTGTTTGCTACCTCTAAAATTGTATGCATGTTCAAATATTTCTTTTTACTAGAACATACTCCTTCTAGATAGGCAACAAATTCCTCTTTACAGTTTTAAGAATCAAATTTTCTGACCCATACTCCCAGGTAGAATTAACCACACTCCAATTTGTAAATCTATTAAACATGTGAATATATCTACCAAAACAACCAACAGTTCATAGCAGGTTTTCTTTGTCATACTTGCCTCTGGGATTTCCATGAAGGGCCAGCCTACGAGTCTCAGTAACTGCCAGCATCAGGTCTCCGGTGGAAACTTAGTGATTAATTGCTGACAGAACAAATGAAGAGAGAAATTCTTGTTACTAGTATTTTACATCACGGCATGAATTAAACTAATTGGACAGATATCTTCCTGAGCACCGTCTAAAAGTAGCTGTACTAATAAATTTTTAAAATATTATTGGAAGAAAGGGGCTGGAGAACCAGAGGAAACGAATAATCAAGACCAGAAGGTGGGAGATGAGTTTTAGAAAGGGAGTAAAATGTTAAAAAAAAAAAAAGAGAGAGAGAGAAAAGCAAAAACAAAACAAAACAAAACAACAAAAAAGACTTGTTATACGATACCACTTTCTCAATATTCTAATCTTTTTACAGAATGAAAAAGACATCTGGCTATCTTCCCTATCATACTAATTAGAGAATGTTTCCTCTTCTATAGTTGTATATCCACCAAAATTATCTTTCACCTGTGAGTCAAAAGGAATTTCAACAGAAATTATTTTGTATTGTGTCTATGAGAATATGATCATTACTCAGTCCCATTGTGTTTCTGGAAGTACCCAGCCAAATGCCTCATCTCAAATATTATATGAGTATACCTAAATTTCACCTTTTTTCTGTAATTG
Organism: Lemur catta; assembly: GCF_020740605.2. Classification (NCBI taxonomy): domain Eukaryota; kingdom Metazoa; phylum Chordata; class Mammalia; order Primates; family Lemuridae; genus Lemur; species Lemur catta. The sequence continues at coordinate 239,321,401 of NC_059128.1, forward strand.
GATGAGCTATTTGTTTGCTTCTAATTTGTTGAGCAGCACTTCTCCAGTATGTTAGCTGCTGTTTTCTATCAGAAAAACAATTCAGTAGTTAACAAAGTAGCCATTTTATTATGTCTTTACATACAGCCTTTAATTCTGTGAATGGGTTTTCATCTTGTTAGATGCTGTGTAAATCAATATGTATTATTGGTAATAGGATTGACTAGATGGGCTAGGCAAGATTTGGAGCTAAAGTAAACATCTACTTTTTCAGCATTAAACCAAATAATAATGTTTCAACTGAAACTGACAAAAAAGAAAAACAGTGGCTGTAAGTTTCAATATATAATTAGCAAAGCATTCCACGAATTAATAAATTTGATTATAGTTCTCTTAGTTTTCATATCAATTCTTACTTTAAAAAATTTTATGGTAAAAAATAAGAAAATTATCATTATCCATTTAACTTTGCCAACTATTCTTTTCCATTTTATGTAACCAACCTGAATTGTTGGCACTTAAAAAATGAATGTGTATGATTCTCAAAAAATCACATTTAAAATTATAGTATATAAATATATAAACTAAATGTATACATCTGGTGAAAGAGAATAATAATTATCTCCTTACCAAATTTCTTTATTACCTGAGTAAATTCTCCTTGGTTGTAAGTAATAGAAACTAACTTGAAAGCTTAAAGAAAAAGAAAGAATAATACACTACAGTGATATAGACATACCTCTTGAAATTCAGAGTAAAAAATTTAGCCAGTCACCAGGAGGAATTGAAAGTTGGGAATTAAAAAACCACGGGGGCCCTGGTAATATACTTTCTATTTCTCTTCCTGCCACTCTCTACTCATGTCTGGATTTCTATTATATCTATACAGATAGACTTTCTCTATTTGTAATATAGTATATACAGCTAAATTGGGCTGCTAATAAGTTCTGAATTTACATATCATGGGCTCAGATACATGAGATGCCTGATTCTCTCTTGGTCCCATCTTCTGACAGAAGGAATTTTAATCAGAGAAGAATAAACCAGGTGCCCATCCTTGGTCCTGCCAATTGTGACTATGGATTGCAGTCATCCTGCACAAATAGGTTTGCTTGGACCTGCATATGTTAATTTGAAGGGGTGCTTATAGCAGGTAGTTAAGGAAGATAGTAGAAATATAACAGATATGCCAAATGTGTACACTATATTATTCCTCTCTTGTGTAATGTCTGCACCTTTTCTCTCTGTATCATAAGAGGAAAAACCCATTTAAAAACCACCATGTATTATCTAAATTTAAGTGATTTAATATTCACATGATATATGATATCAATTGATGTGTTTTATTCTACTTTTATTCCAACACTTCAATTAAATTAAAATAATGTCCCAAGTATTATAGGGAGTCTAAATTTTGATAAGCTCTCATTGTCTCTCTTAAGTAGCTGTGATGTACCAGGTAGATTAAGAAATACACACAGATAACATTCATTATAGAGGTATAAAAGTGTGCTAAATGTCACAGAAAAGTAAAAGGTATATTTTAGTGTGGAAGACTAGAGACATCTTTCAATTTTCACCATTCCTTATTCTCAGCTACTCTTTTGGTGCTTCTGACTCTTTTTCTCTCTTTTTTTTTTTATCTTTCTTTGCTTCAAGTTATCCCTCTCTCTATGTACTAACGGAATCATTAGTTGGAGGTAACGATTAGTTTAAGATTCCATATATATTTATTTTTAATATTCTGTAGATCACCACACCAGATGGCTTATTTTTCACAGATGTTTTCCTAAGGAAATCTCTTGAACATCTAACCTCAGCATTGTCATCTTGGAGGACACAAAATGTCACATCCACTAACTCAAAGAATCTTCCAGAGTATCTGTCAGATCCCTTTCTTTATTTTGCATTTTTAATAGCAGATGAAGAATACAGTTTAGGGAAATGAACACAGATTGAGAGGAAGAACCTTATATGGATGTTAACTGGCTCTCTCCCTGGGCTTAGGAATAAAGGAGGAACAGACAAAAACTATTTAGGTATTTAAATGTTATGTTCACTAATAACATTTTTCCAATGGGTGCCTGAGTAACCTGAAAGTCAATATAACTTGAGGGAAATTCAATTTACATATGCATTTGTGTTTGATGGGTACGTGAAAGAGAACATGTAATGGATAGCCCCTGAACGTTGGGCCTCTGATGTGCAACTGGGCGTGCCCAGATACTCTCCTCTCCTTTTTCATTCAATGCGTATTTGGCGGGTCCATTCCCATTTTATCTTAGAGCTCCTGGTCACAAGCAAAGCAAGTATTCTTCTGAAGAGCTCATGAGAACAATGGTGATGAGTATACAATGGACAAGGTACTAACAGAGTCCTTCTGATGGGTCATATCATGTGGAAATATCTCAGCAGCAACATTTAGTGTGGATTGTGTTTAGTTATTCTTCTGTCACTTTCAAATGCACATATGTACCCATTTGTTAATTTATTGTTCTTGTACTTCTCAGTAACCACTGGATCCTAGAAAATCCTCTTCCAATATTAAATACTCTACTATAGCATTAAGTAGGATAAAAATAAGTTCAAAACATGGTTCCTTTATTGATTGAATGATCTAATGAAGGAGATATACAAAAATATTTATTAAATGTGATAAGGGATAAATAGTGATGTATACTGAAATTTGTAGGATCTTAGAAAGTGAATCAAATAGGCTTCACCCACTATATATTTTGGGGTGTTTGTCCAATATGCAGAAACTTTGCAGACCTTCAAAGTTATTAATTGTATTGAGCTTCAGTAAAGAAATAGGTCAGAAGCAGAATTTTATTGAATATGACATACAGAATCGGGACAAATCTTTTAAAGATCAATAATCTTATCTGAAGGTAGGAGCATACAGGCTAGAATGGAAGAGTGTGAAGATGCATAAGTGTAATATTGGGATGGAGGAACCATCCCTCTAGTATATTGTGAAAAAAGAGGAAAGTTGAAGATAGAGGAAGGATATGGAAGAGAGCATGCTCATCTAGAAAATATTCTCATAGAAAATTATTTTAAAATAAAATTTTAAAGGATAAGAAGGGGGATGGATATGGATTAAAAGAAGAAGAAAGGCATTCCAAGAAGAAAGAAAAGTTAAATTATAAAGGCACAAAAACTTGTGGTGTGTCCAAGGGGCTTCAACAACCACATGTGTGGTAGAGGTGAGGAGGGAGGTGGGATGTGAGGGTATAGCAAGGAGAAGACATTTTGGGGTTAAGTGTCCTTTTAAGACCCTTTAATTGCACTGCCAACAAATCTCCTACTTCATCTACAGATAAGCTTCACTCTAATGGTATGTACTCTGCTCAGGCTCTGTTGTTAGCCCAATTTAATGGCTGCATCTGAATCAAGACTCAGCTGTGCAGTGTCTGAGGATGAATGGCTCTTGTGAAAAGTTCTCTGATGCTTCTTTTAAGCCTACCTGGGCCCTCTCAGTCTGAAATCTCCCCAAATGGCTGTGGAGCATGTTAGTCTGAGTTTTTGAACCTTCACTCTCCCTATATGGTGTTGTGTAGATCTGACATGAGCACAGGGTAGGAAGGGGTTTATGAAAGCATCAACACTTTTTTTTTCCTTTCCACTCCTGAGGTTTTTGAGGCTTTGTTTGTGCATTTGCTTTCAAAAGATTGTACAATATGAAATGTAAGGCCTGGGTACTGATTCTGTCAAAGTGCCAATGTGAGGTCAGTGTGTTAAAAGACCCACCCTCCTTAACCGCCTTAGCTCATGGCTTTTTACTTCACTATGATAGGAAAAGAGTAGACATGCCTTCCATGCTTGAGGTCTACCTTAACGTATTTCTCAAGTGATAAATCCTTTCAAAAGCGTTAAATAAAAAACATTTTCAAAGTGAAATAATGACACACTCATCTTTCACTGAAGTTTCCTCTTTCACATTGTTAAAATGACTTGATATAAAGGCAGCCATGCCCTATTCAAGTGAAAGATTACTGATAAAGTTTGTGTGCCATAACTGCAAATACAAAATCCATTTCACTCTCAATATTTTGGTCTTAGAATTTGGGTGCTTAACACCCAACTTTATTTCTATGTGTTATCCAAGGATTGGCATTTCATTGCAATACAACTTGGAACTATCCTTTGATACTGTAACTAGCACTATGTCTTGCCATCTGCTGGCCAATAAAGAAGTTACTTGTGATTTTATATCTGACACCTACTCAAAGTGAGATATTTGAAGGAAAGCCCTTATGCTTATAATGTTTTCTCATCTAATGTGTCCAAATGTGTGACATATTTAGAGATATCTTTTCCTCTGGTGGTAAAAGGGAGCTCTTACAAAGAAATTAACAACCCATAATCTCAATGTCCACTTGAAAGTGATGGATATGATTTGCATATCACATTTTAGGGAGCAGGGAATTTACAACGTTAAGTTCAAGTCTACAGAGGAAACTAAAAAACGATTAAAAATAAATCCCATGATTTAACTGCAAAGGGGTATAGGAACAATCAATAGGGAAGACTTGAGCTGAGAAAGAGGACAAAAAGTTTCAATTTAGATCCCATGAGCAAAACTCTGACATTGAATCAATCAATCAATATGTAAGTCCATAAATAAATACGTAATGCTAGAATTTTACCAGCATATTAACTAGTTTTTATGGGCATGGTTCTGAGTGGGTCATAGGTACTCTAAGAAAATTCAAGACCAGGCCTTGTGCACTGCTTGATAGGGTTGGTGATGTCTATTTAAGACAAATACATCAATATTCTTTGTGTACTGTACAAAGTAAAAAAAAAAAAAAAACTTTATATTCCTCACAGATTATTAACTGCAAAATTTTATCACATTTGTAAGTAATTACAAATTACATATTTCTGCAAGACAGTCCACATTGACACCTTAAAATTTAAATTTTATTTTATTAGAAAAATACTCAAATATATGCTACACTAAAGAAACAGTACAATAAATACTTTCTATCCATTATCTAGACTCAACAATTATTTGTTTTCTTTTTTCCTTTACCTAACCCTGTTTTTCCCCCTTTATGAGGTATTATAAAACAAATCCCAGAAATCACATCATTTATGATCATATTTCAGTAGGCATTTCTAAATAATGCACACTTTTCTACCATAACCATTATCATACCTGACTGATTTAATCATAAGTCCTTGGTATCATCTGATAGCCCGTTTACAGTAAAACTTTCCATTTACCTCAAAAATAACAATTTAAACTTATTTTATTCAAAATAAGGTCCATCCTAGAACCACATACCCCATTTTATTAAATATCCACTTTTTTAGATTACAGGTATATATCCTTCCTTTTCATTTTTATTTCATCAAATCTTTGTAGAAACAAAACCACCTACCCTCTAGAATGACCTATATTCTGTATTTATCAGTTTGCTTCCTTGAAGTTTTATTTAACTTGTTCTTCTACCCACTATATTTCCCATAAACTTAACTAGGCTAACATCAGGTAAAAGTACTTTAGCAAAAATGCCTCCAAGAACATACCAGGTGCTTCACATTATATAATATTTGAATAAGGACAACAGGTGATTGCAGGTGGGAGAGACAGGATGGCTAACCAGAGATGTCAGCTGCCAGATCGTCTCAAAAAGAAGGTAACATTTTAGATGAAGAAGAAAAAAAACAAACACACAAACAAACATAGATCAGGTGGAATTCCAAGGGAAAAATGCCAGAACATACCAGAGATTCCACGGGAAGAAGTTGCAAAGCAAAACAAAAAGGAGCAAGATGTCAGCAGAGATCAATTCCTGAGAGGCTTGGAGTCCAGGGAGAGGGGTAGGTGGGAGAGTTTTTTTTCTCCCTCTTAAATCTCTGGCAGTCAGCAGACTCCAGAGCTGCTGGAGAGCTCTTCCACCCTCACAAACCCAAAAGCGGCTGCTGCCAGTCAACTGGGAGCTTCTTGAGGACAAAGCACCAGGCTTCCAGTCCCTTTGGGGTCACTTTCTGTTACCACACACCCAAGCTGTGTATTGATTCTCTACCCACTGTATGCCATGGAATACTACTGAGTCATACAAAAAGGATGAATTAATCCCTTTTGCACCAAATTCAATGGAACTGGAGACTATTATCCTAAATGAAGTGTCTAAAGAATGGAAAAACAAACACCACATGTACTCACTATTAAATTGGAACTAACTGAAGAGCACATGTGCACAGAAGGAAGTAAAAGTCATAGGAAAACAATCACGTGGGAGGAAAGAAAAGGGGATGGGCAAAACCTACCTAATGGCATAATAAACACTATTTGGGTTATGGGCACACTTATAGCCATGACTTCAACATTACAAAAATGTTCCATGTAGCCAAAAACATTTGTACCCCTGTAATATTTTGAAATAAAGTAAAATAAAATAAATAAAACTAAAATATTTCCAAATTATAAAAGAGGATCTAGGACTCAAAGTAGATGAATGTATTAATCTGAATGTTTAGCATCTCCTTCAAATAAAGATATCAAAGATTTAAAAAATAGGCAATTGCACAATTTTTAGGTATAGAAAGATTTCAGTGGGCGCAGGTAATGACAGCCAGTCCCCTTGATTGTAACATTGCCTTTCGTTTTTTCCCCTTACAGATTCATCCATTGATAATTATTATCTGAAAAACATTAGAGTCTATAAAATACTTGTTTTATAATTATGCAAATCCATTCACATTTTTTTCTATAAAGCAGGAATTTCCTTTAACAATTATGGCTATTGAGTTGACCTGTAATACAATTTGTGCAAGAAATGCAGGATGAACGTTTAATAATTTATTCTAAATATACAAATTCCAGAGTAAGTTATTAGCACCTCAGTTAGTTCCAACAGAATGTAGAGAGTTTAGTTTGAGATTTTTGTGTGTGTTGTGGTAGGTTTTCTCTTTTGTACTTTGAAACATTTTGGACAATTAATATTTTAATATTTTTAAATTAAATGTATTTCCTATTCTTTTTTATGTTCTCATTTTTTAGCCATTAGAAGCTTCCTTTTATCGACATGTCCCCTCACTTTGTTTGCTTTGTTTTTTTAATAGCTTGCTTTCTGTCACATGAAAAAAATCTATCCCAGTCCAAGTATTATCACATATATTTTTTGTTTTAGACCTAAAGTCAGCCATGCATCCAAGCTCCTTTTAGTGAGGAATTGTAATTAGAAGACAAACCTCAAAGAATTAAAAGTAGAACTACTATTTGATCCAGAAATCCCACTAATAGGTATTTACCCAAAGGAAAAAGAGACATTCTATAAAAAAGACACCTGCACTCAAATGTTTATAACAACACAATTCACAATTGCAAAGATATGGAAACAACCCAAGTGTCCATCAATATGAGTGGATTAATAACATGTGGTGTGTGTGTGTGTGTGTGTGTGTGTATGTGTGTGCATATATATATATATATATATATATATATATATATATACCATGAAGTACTACTCGGCCATATAAAATGGTGAAGTATTATGATACCTCTTGTATTAACCTGGATAGAACTGAAGACACTTCTTCGAGGTGAGGTATCCCAAGAATGGAAAAACCAACACCACGTGTACTTACCATTAAGTTGTAACTAATTGATCAACACTTATGTACACATACAGAAATAACATTCATTGGAAATCAATCAGATAGGAGGGGAGAGGAAGGCATGGGTAAAAATCACACTTGATGGGTACAATGCACACAATCTGGGGGATGGACACTTAAAACTTTGACTCAAATGGTACAAAAGCAATTTATGTAATCAAAGCATTTGTACCCCTGTAATAATCTGAAATTAAAAAAAAATGAAAAAGAAAGAGGATACAATCTGAATGCTAGGGAAAATATAACCAATATAGAATAGACCATAAATATTATTGTGGTCTAATACCTACAATCATCAGTTCATTAGCAAGTGTAAACTACTTCAACAGTCTCAAATTTTAAGTCATTTATGTTGTTAAGCTATGTTTACATTCCAATTACCCCACAAAATTTCATCTTAACAATATGTTTGTTTGCTTAAAGGAGTTTTTATTGATCACTACAACATACCTCACAGAACAAAAATTCAAATGTCCTCAGGTTAAAAACGTGTGGTGTTTTATTGTGAGTTATTGCAATGATTATTGCCAGTACACAATTATAAATAATGTAAAACTGATCGGAACAACATAATGACAAACTTTGATAAAAATAATTATGCAAAAAATCATTGCAAATGCACATCTTACAGATATAAATGAGAGCAGAGCAGTTTGGGTGACTTGATTAAAGGCACCGTGAAACTCTCTTTTCGATTCAGTGCACCATCAGGAGACAATGCTCTGTAATAAGCTTCAAGATGGCTTAGATTAATGTCTTTTTTTGTAAAGTGGGAGAAGAGAGATTGGGTAGCAAGGAAAAGCATTAAACCATTTCTCACAGACTCTTGGTTTCTTAGACATGTAGATCAACATTGGAGTAGGGTAAAAATGATAATCTTACTCCCTTAAAACTCTCCATCCCTCCATACATCTTGAAAAAACTTTGATTTCCCCACCAGACCTATGCAAAATCCAGTTTTAATACTGTCGAGCAAAGTCTAATAAAAAGTAAAAGACTTGTAAGGTTACATTGTTAATTTTAAATAAGAAAATATATCATGAATGAAAATATCTCCTACCAGTATTATCTTTAAACTTAATGTTGATATCCATCTTTACAGAAAGTTCCCTTAATGCTCTACTTTTCTCCATTCATCATGTATTTTAACAGACAGGGATCCTGTGATATGTAAGAGTGCTAAGAAGTATCATATTGTAAAATATTTCCCTTATTTATTCTTTTTATACAGAGCATAGGGCAGAAGGGAGAGCAGTCACATAGAGTTGCAGAGAGGATGTAAAAACATATCTATTCTTTATTTTTAGATTATATATTTGGATTAATATTGTTCCAATTAGTGGCCTTTAAATATCTAAACCAAACTGGTTTGTTCCCATGTTTCCTTAGTGACCCACAAACTTACTGAAGTATTGGACTTAATTTTTTCTGGACAAAGTCAGTATGAGAATTTTTGACAAAGCAGCCTAAAATGAATGGCATTGATTATTCCTCCCCTCTGCCCACCACCCATATCTATCTCTATCTCTTATAGGGCATATGTTTTTAAGAGATCATTCTCCATTGATCACACTTAACAAAATCTCTGCCATTCTGATTTAAACACACACACACACACACACACACACACTATATCTTTGAGGGGAACAAAAGCCCCCAAACAAAATAACAGAACAAAAGTTGAGATTTCCCTTCAATTAACCACTACCTTGATATCTAAGGTACCATACTTGGTTGTCAGTTAGTATATTCTAAAATATGAGATTTTAACTAACTAACAATCCAACAGGACTCTTGAGAGAGAAGGGAGTAGCCTGAGTTCAGGCATTTCAAAAGCGTTTCATGGAAGAAGGGGCTTGAGCAAGCCTTAACAAATAAGTGAGTTTTGGATCCACAGAGAAATATACAAATCCTGTCTTACCATTGCATTGTCAGGATCAGATCACAGATTAACAAATGGCCTATAAAAATTCTTTAGCACACTACACAATGTGCCAGTGAATATTTTGTATACCTTGTTCTTTGATACAGTCTCTGAGAGAAAATTAGTTTGTATGTAGTGTCATATCTTTTTCACCACTTGCTTTGAGCTCCTACTATGGAAATAGAAATTATTGCTATTCTGCTTCCCTCATAAATTTATCCATTTCCTTTTCTGCTCAACTTGTCATAGAATATATCAAACTAAAGTTTAGCTAGTTCATGGTCTGTGCCTAAATTTTTAAGAATAATACATTAGGTGAGACTGTTGAAATAAATAATGAAACTATTTTTTCTTTTCTTTCCTTGACTGCTGATGAATTCATATATAACTAAAAGAATAGTTTTCAGTAGGAAATGGACCTTTCTGAGAACATGGAATGCTTTGGCTGACTATTAGATACACCCTTGAGTGATCTATTTTAATATATCTGAAAGGTCATTATCTTAAAAAATTTTATCTTGATTTCTCAAGGTCAGAGGAGAATTCATAACTTTTTTGAAGTTAACATATGTGAAGCATCTGAACAGTCATAATGTAAGTCATGTACATGGGTTATAAATGTAACTCTCTGTAGATGCTCTCTTCCATTGTCTGAAAATATTTAATAAACATCAGTGAATGTCATATCATTCCTGTATTTTAATGCCCATAACAGTTTTGCCAATTTTAAAGAACTTAGAATAATCAAAGATGACACATATATTAATTAGCACTTACTAGTCATTCTTCATTTTCTGTTTTTAGTTTTATTAAATCTAAAACTTATGGAAAGAAAAATTAAACTGAATGTATAAGATTAAGTGAGAAGAATAAACAGAAGTGGTTTTTCTAGTCAAGTCTGAGGTTAATGTCTTGAGTTTTAGTAACTTTTTTATTATTTTTATTTTTGAACAAGTAATGGCATTTCAACTAATGTATATTAAGTATAAAAAAGGTCTTGAGCACATATAATCCAATTAAATAATGAAGGAGGAATTTAACTAGATGTATCATAAAATATCCCAGGCAATATCAATGAACAATATTAACTTCGATGTATATTACTAAGACAAACTTAAAGTCTGGAGATAAAATAGAAAAAAATAATACAGAGACTGAGATCTAAAACTGAACTCTTTATTAATTTATCACTCAGAATGCTGAGTAAGTAAAGAAATTGGAAGAAATAACTTAAAGAACTCACCCTAGCTTTTGACAGAAGTAAATCTAAAACATCTTAGCCATCAGATAACCTTACTATCTTAAAAAGACTAACTCTTTAGTAGATTCCACATACTCTCATGGTTACCCTTGCCAGTGTTTCAGTCTCTCAGGAAAAATATTCTGAAATAAAAATTATGGTTTTTGGTTTTATCCTGTCATCTCCTACATCCTTCATGAACATTGAGAAGAGCCAACAAGCAGCAGCAAAAAATAACTGAAAGATACGGTACTCGTGGGTACTCTATACCGTTTCCTTTCCTCATTGGTACAATAGTTCCCAATTGCTGGAATAAATCAATGTAGATGTGTCTTTAGGTAGTTTCTAAAGTCTATATTACTCTTTAGTCATTTTTATCATCTTTCTGGTTTAAGGTTTCTGTGAATTACAGTACAGAGAGTACGGATTTGGGGAAGATACAGACTGCATTTAAATCCCTAAATGTTCGATTTTTTTAATTGTCTTATCTGGGGAAAATTAGTGACTTTTATTCACCTCAGTTAACCCACCTGCAAAACTAGAATAATGCCAAGGTTTGAGTATGTTGTTCAAAATTTAATGTTGCTGCTGTGTCCCTTAAATTGTACTTGTTTCATGCTCATTTATATCATGGTACATTTTAAAAGTCATTTTTAAATATTCTTTTGTTTTATTTAAAATACTATATATTTATGCAGCCATTTGGCTACCTGAGGCATTTTATTTTTTGTTGAATTATATAAAAAACAAGTGTTGGTCTCCTACTATGTGCCAGGCATTTCCAATTCTGGAAATATAAATTGAATAAGGTACAATCCACTCTGTCATGAAGTTTACAGTATGTTAAGGGAAAGTACAAGAAAAAAAATACAATAGAGAATTATAAATGGTATAATAGATATATAATTAGAGGTTAAATGTATTAGGAGTGTCTGTTTAAATCTTTAAAAGTAATATTTGAACCAGGCCTTGGAGAATGAGTAGTATTTCTCAGATAGAAAAGCTGGAGACAGAAGAGAAGGAAATGTGAGCCACAGTGAGCAGCCTAAGTAAAGAGACAGAAATGTGAAATATCAGCATATCAATTAGCAACCAAATTCTTCAGTCAATTGTAAATCTGCTGCTAGTTACCAACATTCTTGGTTCCTCAATACATTTTCTGTGTGTAATGTATAAAGTAATCATTTTATGTATGTATCCGTGTTGATTTTATGTCTACAGAGAACAATTATTTGAAAGTAAGAACATCTCAGATAATTTAAACATGTCCTTAATCTATTTTTAAATTTTAATTTCATAAGACATTTTTGCATAGATAGTACAGTCACATGGTTGCAAAACTGAAAAATACACAAGGATATACATTGAAAAGTTTTGTTCTTGCAGCTATCCATTTGTTTCCCTCCACAAGTAACCTCTGTTATTAATGCTTCCATAGTTATTTTATAAACAGAGCAACAGTACTCTTACATTTACTCTCCACAATAAATCAGAGAGATTTCACCATTACAGCACAAAAAGTTCTTATGTTTCTAATAACTACATTAATAACTTATTTCAGGAGTCTTCTAATAATAAACATGCAGGTCATTATCAATCTGTTGCTAATTAAATAATGCTGAAATGAACATCTTTTTACCTATTTCATCTCACTTGTGTGAAATGTATCTATAGACTATATTGAAAAATATGAAATTCTGTGGTCAAAGAATACCAGGTACGTTTATAGTTGGGTTCAATATTGCCACACTTTGTGTGTGTGTGTATGTGTGTGTGTATATATACATATACATCTATACCCAATATCATATATGTGTACATATACATACACACACATACAGAGAGAGAGTGTGTTTTGTTTTGCATCTTTTTGGTATTATGTATAAGAATGAGTATAGTTTTATTATTTTAAATATCATTTTTGTTTCTTATTTTGTGGGCTGCTTATTCCCAAATGTTCTTTCTCTTTTTATTTTTCTTTCAGGTTTTGGTCTATTTCTAATATAATTATAGGTATTTTTCATATATTAAAATCAACCACATAAATTTTTTAAAACCCACATGGCAAATCTATAACACAAGTCAAAATATAAATTTAAAAATGAGAAAATATTTTACTAATATTCCAAAGGTTCATTTTCCTACTATCTACAATTATTAGACTATTCTATAGTCAAGATTTTCCTCCAGATAGATACCCACACCCATAATTCCCTTATGTGAAATTCTAATAGTAAATAAATGGAAATAGCAAGAAAAGATGGTAGAATAGTTAAACCCAAATTTGAAATTAGTTGTTATTAATTTTTTATAACCTAAAGGAAAAAAATCGAATGTCAGCTTCCTTGAAGTAAATGTCATATATATAGATTTCAGTTTTAACAAATGATATTTTAATGAGAAGTAAGTGACTCAGAAAAAAATATATTAATCATTAGCACCTCAAATAAAAATTCATTTGCAAAGCTTTTCTGAAGGTAGGGAATAGGGCAATAAAAAGCTTGGTGTGCTGATAATTTTCTGTATAATGCTTTGTGAAAGCATCCTCAGATGATCTGAAAGGAGGACATGCCATTTTAGGCAAAAGAGCTTCTGATATTTTTCAGAGTACTTCTCTCTACCAGGCACTGTGGTCATAATGGGCAAAGTGTATGATAGCACTATGAATAATGGAATAAAAGATGGCCTCACAAGTTAATATAGTTATTTTAGATCCTTCTTCTCAATATTAAGCAATAAGATGGTGTAGCATTCTTCCACATCAAATCTCATTGAAATAAATGGTGCAGCCATCTCTTTCATTTCCATAAGACATCTTTACTTATTTAATTTCAAATGTAAATACTCCACATAACCAATTTTACTGCATAATAAAAATGTTTTAATACAGCACTGAAAACTCAAATACAGTTTAACAATTTATTTTTAATGTATCCTGAATTGATAGCATCCAAAAAACGGCAAATTTTAAGGCGACATGATTTGAAATAGCCATGGCATGACACCATTTTAAAATAATAAAATATGTAGTATAGAAGGTGCATTAAGTAAATCATAAGGTTTTTGCATAGCACTAGTGATACAGCCTGAGCATGCTGTGAGCATTCAGTCATTAAACCCATTCTTTACTAGATGCCAAGAGCAAGTGGACGCCACCCTGCTGGATGTCAAATCCTTGGCCAAAGCAGCCTCCAAACACAGTGAGAAATTAAAAGCTTTGCTGATTGGATTACCAAAATACATAATGGTCAAAATTAACTATAAAATGGAACTATTTCAGAAATCTATAGTTTTCTTGGATTCAAAACTAAGAAAAATAAATATTCAAAATATCAGGCCATTGAAAACAGTTCTTTAAATGCACACATATAATACCACAATTCCTGTCATTTCTATGTTCAGTTTGAGTCTTTTTTACAAAGAAGGGCAACAGCAATAACATTTCTATTCTTTCGTTGCTTTATTCAAAAGCATTCAGAAGTTTTTACCTATATACTTTCATCTGTAACACAAAAACAAGAGGTAAGAGGGAGTAACAACAACAGCAATGACAAAAATCATTGTCCTACAATAATAAACAGATTAGACAGCTCTAGCAACTTGATCACTCATCAGTTGTTCCACCATCATCCTTGTGAATCTTACATGAGCATATATTTTATCATGTTTCAGTAGTGAAGAACTTTTGAAAACTCAAATTGACATCAGTACTTTTTGTATTATAGGCATCTTTTTTATTTTCTACCAATGTCTATGTAACATATTATATTATATATTGAAAACTATACAGATTCATTCAAAAATATATGTATTTTTATTACTATTTCAAACTATGTAGGAGGTACAACTGTTTTTGTTACATGAATACACCATATAATGCTGAAGTCAGGGCTTTCAGTGTGCCCGTCACGAGGACAGTGTTAACTGTACCCGGACATCATTGTTTAAATCTCTAGTGAATCTCTAAGGTGCAAAAATCATGAGTCAGGACAAACAATCTAAAGTAGGCACAGCTGCTTTGATTTACCTATAAAGTTTGGGAGCCAACCATGTACATTCCCAAAATAACAGCAAAGTGCCCTCAGGTGTGAGTTCTGGGTAGCCCTAGTGGCTTTCAACTTCTTCTCATCTTATGGTACTAATCCTGTGCATTTTACCCTGAATAGCCTTACTTTACATCACTCCCACCAACTCCATTCCTGGACCATATAATAGGTCTAATAATAGGAAACAATATCTAGTGTGTGATTATTATGTGCAAAATATTTTACAATGCTTTTTATTTGTACAAATGCAATTATTCTTACACTAATTCTACGAAGCAAAGACTATTTTCACCCCTTTTAACAGATATAGAAATTGAGATGTAGGGAGGATAAATTGTTTTGCCCAGATTACCCAACTTTTAAGAGGCAGTGCAGAAAGTAAAAACCAAAATAGCTGTAATCCCAGAGTCCTGGCTTTTGAACCTGCTTTTCTCCTTTATCTGGCAGAGGCTAAACATTATATTAACGATTAAACATGCCTTCAAAGGTAAAAATAACCATCTTTCATCCCTAGTATTCAGCAATTAATTTGGGGCTTTTCAAAAAATGTAAATTAGACTGCGTCAATTAAAATCCATTGATGTACCAATAATAACTCCATGAGAAATCTTTCAAAAACATAATTATAAACTTTGGTAGGCTTCTTAAAATGTAATGCATGTTAAAAACAAATAAAATAAAATCTCTAGAGACCATTTGAAAGTCAAACTCTTTCAGATTAGTCACAGGCTCAGGTGTCTTTTACCAAAATGGTATACACCCCCAGAAGTCGAACTGCCATATAAATCAAAAATGTACTTAAACTCAAGTTTTTTTTTCTTTTTGCTTCTAAGTTTGCATCAGACTATATTTATTGCCAAAAATTAAACTTGAGATATTGCAATGGTAGTAAAAATGTCATTTTTATTGTAGGATTTGCTTATGTACTTTTAAATGATATTAAAAATGAGTTGTAAACTGGACTACATAAAAGAAAAATGTGTGCAGCTATTGATCTTCCTTAAATGAGAATGTTTGCTGTTGCTGTGGTAGGAAAGCTCTCCACAGGAATGTAGACAGCTCATTAATGTCCAGACTTAAAGATGAAGTGGCCTATTTTTAGACAATCAGAGAGTTGAAATACTACATGTTTTCTCATCTTAGAATTCTATGCAATAATGCAAAGGCCATTACAAATGATTAAGTAAATCTTTGACCTTAAACTTTAGATCAAATATGTACAAAGAAAGTGAAGAATAGGTTTGACTACTGATCTGAGAAGTTCACTTAGTAAGGTGAAATATAGAGACCACAATGCCCAAATCTATGCTTTCTTCAAGTGCCATAGTATTATGGAAAAAAGAAAATCTTAAATCATCTCAACTTTTCAATTCTTTTTACCTATGTTGACATAACCAAAGACCTCTTGGTCAATCTCATATAGTCTACAAAAGCATGACAGTGGATATACAACAATTAATTCATTAAAGCAATTAAAAAATTAATTTTTCCTCACATAGGTGAAGAAAATTGTATGTGATCAATTACTCTTCGATTTGTTTGTTTTACCATTGCATTGTATATAAGTCATCATGATCTTTCTCTCTAAAAAATTATCATTCTAAGAATATGCAGAGGAAACATATTCTATAAAGTAAGTGTCTGATTTTAAATAAAGAGGTAAAATATGTGTTCCCAGCAAGTAATGTGAATCCCAAATAATGCTCACAAGAAAAATATTATAAGTTCCTGATTTTATTGCTGTACCTTTGAACAAATTGTGCTGTTACACATGCCAATTCTGAAGTTGTTTGAATTATATATTCCTATTTTAATCATTTTTCTTTATTACAAACATTGTAATAAAAGTGTGTTTAGAAATATTTTTGAGCTTACTCTACAGGCATACCTCGGAAGTATCGCAGGTTCCATTTCGGACCACTAAAATAAAGTGAATATCACAACAGAGAGAGCCACACAACACATTTGGTTTCCCAGTGCACACAAAAGTTATGTTTACACTATTCTGTAGTCTATGCAGTGTACAATAGCATTATGTCTAAAAAGCAATGTAATACCTTAATGAAGGAATAATTTATTGCTAAAAAATTTCTAACGATCATCTGAGCCTTCAGTGAGTCATACTCTTTAGCTAGTGGAAGTCTTGCCTTCATGTTGATGGCTGCTGACTAATGAGGACGGTGGGTGCTGAAAGCTGGGGTGGCTGAGGCAATTTCTTAAAATAAGATAACAATGAAGTTTGTTGCATCGATTGACTTCCTTTCAGGAAAGATTTCTCTGTAGCATGTGATGTTGTTTGATAACATATTACCCATAGTAGAGCATCTTTCAAAATTAAAGAAAATAGTCTCAAATCCTGCCTCTGCTATATCAAGTAAGTTTTTGTAATATTCTAAATCCTTTGTTATAATTTCAACAATGTTGACAGCATATTCACCAGGAATAGATTTCATCTCAGGAAACCACTTTCTTTGCTTGTTCTTAAGAAGCAAATCTGCATCTGTTCAAGTTTTACTGTAAGATTGCAGCAGTCACATCTTCAGGCTCCACTTCTCATTGTGGTTCTCTTGCTATTTCTACCACATCTACAGTTCCTTCCTCCACTGAAGTCTTGAACCTCTCAAAGTCATCCATGAGGGTTGGAATCCACTTCTTCCAAATTCCTGTTAACATTGATATCTTGACCCGCTCCTACGAATCACAAATGTTCTTAATGGCATCTAGCACAGTGAAGCCTTTCCAAAAGGTTTACAATTTACTTTGCCTAGATCTACCAGAGGAATCACTATCTATGGCAGCTATAGCCTTACAAAATGTATTTCTTAAATAATAAGACTTGAAAGTTGAAATTACTCCTTGATCCATGAGCTGCAGAATGAATGTTGTGTTAACAGGCATGAAAACAACACTAATCTTCTTGTACATCTCCATCAGCACTCTTGAGTGGCCCGGTGCATTGTCAATGAGCAGTAACACTTTGAAAGGAATCTGTTTTTTCTCAGCAGTATGTCTCCATAATGGGCTTAAAATTTTTAGTAAATCATGTGCAAACCGATGTGTTGTCATCTGGTCTTTGTTCTTCCATTTATAGAGTACAGGCAGAGTAGATATTGCATAATTCTTAAGAGCCCTAAAATTTTGGAGTGGTAAATGAGCACTGGCTGCATGAGACCCTCATGAGAAAGTCATCTGTCTTCCAAGCTTTGAAGCCAGGCATTAACTTCTCCTCTCTAGCTATGAAAGTCCTAGGTGGAATCTTCTGCCAATATAAGGTTGTTTCATCTACATTGAAAGTGTGTTGTTTAGTGTAGCCACCTTTACAATTCTCTTAGCTAGGTCTTCTGGATAACTTGCTGCAGCGTCTATGTCAGCAGTTGCTGCTTCATCTTACACTTCTATGTTATGGAGATGGTTTCTGTCCTTGAACCTCATGAATCAACCTCCGCTAGCTTTGAACTCTTCTGCAGCTTCCTCACCTCTCTCAGTCTTCACTGAATTAAAGAGTGTTAGGGCCTCCTCTGGATTGGGCTTCAGCTTAAGGCAATGTTGTGACTGAATTGATCTTCTGTCCACACCACTATAACTTTCTCCATATCAGCAATAAGGCTGTTTTGCTTTATTGCTGGAATAGCATTTTTAATTTCCTTCAAGAACTTTTCCTTCGTATTCACAATCTGGCTAACTGTTTGGTGTGAGAGGCTTAGTTTTTGGACTGTTCCAGCTTTCAACATGACTTCCTCACTAAGTTTAATCATTTCTACCTTTTGATTTAAAGTTAGAGCTATGTAATTCTTCCTTTTACTTAAATACTTAGAGGCCCTTCTGGGGTTATTAATTGACCTAATTTCAATATAGTTGTGTCTCAGGAAATAGAAAGGCCAGGGAGAGGGATAGAGACAGGGGAATAGCTAGTCAGCAGAACAGTTAGAACATATTATACAACATTAATTAAGTATGCTGTCTTTTATGGGTGCAGTACATGGCACCCCAAAAAAGTACATTAGTTATATCAAAGATCACCAATCTACATAACTGATATAATAATAATAAAATTTCAAATATTGTTGAGAATTAACAAACTGTGATGTATAATTACAGTGTGATCACATGCTGCTGAAAAAAAATTATGCCAATAGCCTTGCTTGACACAGGGTTGCCACAAATCTTCAATTTGTAAAATATCGGTGAAGCACAATAAAGCAAAGTACAATAAAATAAGATTTGCCTATATATTTTCCCCAGGATTTATCAACAAAGAGACTCACAGCTTCTATTCTTAGGGTTCTCTGAATCATGTTGGAGTTCTGGAAATTCTTCCTCGTCCCACATTTGGAATCAAGATAGGACCTTATTCTCCTCTTTTACCCTCTTTCATCCCCACTCTCTATTCTTTCTGGTCCCAGAAAAGATTCCTCTCTTATCCTCTTTGTCTTCAGAGGCAGTAATTGGCTCATATAGACCTTTATATCTTTGCTGGGAAAAGCCCCAGTCCTTCCTCGCATTCATGCCTCCAGGACTCATGCACTGATTTAACTAACATCACATATTTTGCCATCATTTTCCACTGCTCAGAGTTAGTCTTCTTTCTGAATCCCATGCCAGGCAAATCTGATGTAGAGATGCCCACTGTCTAGGCCTTCATCTGCTTACATCCACACACGAGACCCAGGGGAAGTCCTCACATGTCTTTGGACCATGTTTTCCCTCTATGAGATTATTGGATTGTTATGGGACAAACTATGAGGCTACACTAGCCTTCAGTGCTCCGCTGACCTTAGGGATGTATCATCTTTTTGTATATTGGATACAATTACTTAACCTTTTGGATTGATCTGAGAAATAGTGACTATATTTAAAGGAAACATAAAGAAGAACAGCAGTCAAGATAAAAATAGCAAACCTAGGTAGTTAAATGTGAAAGTAAACTAGTTTTTGTTGAGTAGATAAATCAAGGAATATTAATCAAAGAAAGTAAAATGAAAATCAATTAAGCATTTTCCAATGATACTTTTTTTCCAATAATTAGAAAGAATGCTTTTCTATCATTGTGTTATATGATTCCTCTGCTGTAAGCTTCTGAAAAATCTCTGTAGCTGATGGCCTTATTTGACAGTTGACTTATAGAATCAGAGCAATTTAAATCATGCTAGAGAAGTGGTTCCCAAATCCTGTGTACATATTTGCCTCAGCACCTAGAAAGGTAACTTATAGAAGATATTTGTAATTACATTTCCATGCTTGAGAAAATAGCATCATCAAGCTTGAAAAGCAATAATCTATGATTTAACAAATACTCTCAGGATTCAGGAATTGCTATCTCAGAGAACATTACATAATAGTTCTTGCCCTTATCTTTAAAAAATTAGTCATATTTTCCATAGCCCATATATGACCAGATATCAGAGATAAGTAAATATTCCAATAATCTTTTTTTTTTTTTTTTTTTTTTTTTTTTGAGACAGAGTCTCGCTGTGTTGCCCGGGCTAGAGTGAATAATCTTTATGAATTTAAATCCAGTAGGCCAAAAATCTGAAAGAGCATCTCTTGCCATATTAGCCTTATGTATACTTGACAGAATAAAGGAATGTAATTCTCTTTTTTTTCTGTTTTATGAAATGAAGAAAATACATTTTCAAATTTATTCTATTTGCAAAAACATATCATTGAATATATTTATAATTCTACATGAACTAGGCCTATTTCAAACATTAAAATACTTAAGAAATTCTAAGAGTCTCTTATTCTGCATAAATCAAGTTTCTCAAATATTCTTGAATAAGCATCTGTCATAACTGGCTATCTTATTATACAAAGGTCATGACACAATGTCAAATTTTTTATTCTTGATAATAATCATTGTCATAACATAAAAACAATGTAAGAATTATGCCTGAAAATTCAATGAAATAAATGTCATTAATGGCATATACTCTAAAAATCTTAGATTGGGTTGAACTACCCATCCTTGATTAAAAAATAAAAAATATAATCAACCCATGAACTGTTTTATCTGCAAATAACAACATAAAAACATGGCTTCACTTCTTTATCATGGAATTGGTCTGTTGTTTCACAAAGATAATGGCATATATTATTATGTCATTGTATAATTCAGTCTAAGAATAACATTTCAAAATGGAAATATGCTAAACACAGAGTTCTTCCTAAACAATTATACCAAAAAACACATGTAATTTAATTGATATTAACAGAAACTGTGAAGTAGATATTAAAACTCCCTTTTACAAGAAAGTTAGGCCCAGAATTGGTAAATAACTCATCCTTAATTGCATTGCAAATGAAGCAAATGGAGAAAATCTGATTCAAGCCTGACCTGACTTCCTCCACAATCAATGCTATTTGTACTGCACTATGCTCTTTTCAAGATATAAGATAAACCAGACAGGAAGCCTATCCTGAACTGTATATTGTTACATTGTATAGGAAAGATTTCTGCTTGTCCCCAGGCTATGTCATCTACTGCTTATGTTTCAGATTTATCTGGGCAGTGTTTCAAATTGGTGGCAAAGGGCCTAATAGAAATATATTTATGTATATGTTTCTGCTAGATAATATGCTCTGTCAATCTGAAGAAATTTCAGTGCCCAGGATTGAACTGAAGCCACAAATAAGTTTTAGTTGTTTAATGGAGAGTGATTCTGCATTCAAAGATGTGTCTGTTATTCAAATCCTTTTCCATTCCTACTTCCTGATGTCATATTCAAGTCCAAGAGAGAAAGAAAGTAGCAACTAAAAATAAAGCAGTTGTTGCCTATGGGATATAGATAATGATCCTTATCCTGGCATGTATGCAAATAGGCAGTAGCCCTTTTTTGTCACGCTGCGATAGACCAGAATGAGAAATAGAGACAGACACAAGAGAGCCTTGCCATGGCCAGGACAAGAGTCCCACTGAGTCATCTGATAAACTGCAACAATTAGCAGCAACTCTTGCCATGACTAAAGGACCTGTGGTGACCATACACCGGAGAATAGCCTCCTACAGGGAGAAGTACTCCCCGAAAGAGGATAAAAGTCCTGAGGGAAACCGGTTATAATAAGTAAATACATGTCAGTATCCTCTGAGAACTTCCAGAAATATTTATTGTGGGTGATGAGAAGAGGAAATTCAGTTATTAATAAACTATATTAACTTGTCCCCTTTTGTATCTACAGTCCAGTAAGCTCTGGGGACATTGGACCTAACTTGTAGCTATTTATATTCATACCCCTCTCCTATACTAACCTGCTCTTTGATTAACTCCTTACTTTAAAAAACATTTTAAATTCTCTGAGAAACACTCAAAGCCATCACCCAATGAGTGTACAAGTAACATTAGAACCAAGAATTGTGTCACTTTAAAAACAGTATTATTTCCTCTTCATTTTTGCTCACAGAAAAGCTAAATTAACAGCAATTGTTGTCCTTTTTGACACGTTCTTAGGAACTACATCAGAATATTCTCTCTTCTGATCACATTTAACATTGTGTAAAAAACTGATTTTAAATAATATAAACAAGCCCACTCTTACCTTTTCTGTTCAACAATATTGTATTGTCAGAGTGATAACATAAGAAAAATAAATTAAAAACAAAATGATTAAGAAGGAGGAAATTGGTCATTATTTTTAAATGATAGAAATATCTACATAGAGGAGTAAAATATTTTGAAAATTATTATAAATAATAGGAGTATGTGTAAAGTACTAAATAAAAATCAACATACAAAATTCATTTGCTCTGACTCGAAGGGGTGGGGGGCCATGGGCAATATACATAACATAAACTTTTGTACCCCCGTAATAAGCTGAAATAAAAAAAAAGGAAAAAGAAAAAAATACATACATTTATATAATACATAGAAATTTAGTCCAATAAAAAAAATTCATTTGCATTTTCCTACACCAGCAAAGACTATAAACATAATCCTAAAACATTAAAAATTGTATCAAAATGTAAAAAACATCCATAACAAAAAAATAACAAAATATAAAAAAGAATATGCAAGCTCTACACCATGAAAATTATGGAATATTATTTAAAGCAATAAAATGGGGCTAAATTAATGGAGATAACTCATAGGAATGGATAGAAATACTTCATAACATGTAAATGGCAATTTTACCCAAATGAATGTATGTATTCTTTGAAATCTCAGTCAGAATTTTAACAGGGTTTTAATAATATTCAATTTGTTCAAAGTTTACATGGAAGAGCAAATAACCATTTCCAAAGAAAAATAGAGGGTTTACTTACCTTACCATATATGAAGATGATTATAAATCTATATTAAATAAATGCATGGTGTAGGTAGACAAACTGATGAATGGAACAGAATAGACTAGTTAATGGAACCTTACACAGATTTCTGCTATCTCCCCATGACAGACTGGCAGATAAGAGAGAAAAAGTGCAAGAAAAAATGGTATTCATGTGAAACAATAAAATTGGATTCTTACCTCCCACTGTAAAATAAAAAGGAAGAATGAAAGCCGAGAAAAAGAAAGATAATCAAGTCTACATACATTAAGAATTTGAATGTGAAAGCTAACTTTTGAAATCTTCAAAATATAGGTGACTATCTTTCTGAGAGTAAGAAAGTGTTTTCTGAGCAAGACAACAAAATGTCTAAGATAATATAATACTTGATGTATCAGTTTATATGAAGATTAACAAATATCTCATCATCAATTCAAACCTTAAGATCAAAAACTATACCACATACTTGAAGTAAATATTTGGGACACATATTACTGACAAAATAGTTTATGGAATATAAAAGAGATACAGACTACTAGTAAGGGAAAAGAGCAAAAACCCAATACCTCAGAAAGTTATTTCATAAAAGAGAAGATACATGGACAGTAAATATATGAAATGAGCTCAAAAGAAGTAACTATATTATGTAAATCATATTTATATTTTATGTACATTTTATGTAAATCATAAACTAAGACATTCTTTAATACTCTTTTAATCTGCAAAAATTAAGCACTCAGACAATTTCAAATGTTGAATAGTGTGAATCAATGCAGCAATAGAATCACTTTTACATTGCTAAGGCAACTTCAAGTTAGTTAAAAATATATTTAGAAAAACTATTTGACATTATCTTGTAAAGTTAACATTCATACACTGTAGTAGATAATTTTACAGCCGAAAATTCCTCCCTTCCCTATGTGTACTTTCTTGTGATGTGACTTTTCTGCTTTTCCTATCAAAAGCTGGAACTAATTTTGTTACTCTTGAAACTTCATTTGTCCATGTAACTTGTTTTGACCAGTGAGACATTGGCAATCATGGTGTAAGCAAGAAACTTATAAAGCAGATATATATTGGGGCTCACCATCCCTTGTTATCCCAGATCACTATTTAAAGTACTGTGTCTGTTCTTGAGGATGAGAGATCACATGGAGAGAGACCCAAACAACTAGCAATCCCCAACATCAGAGTGTGGGATGTTTTTAATACTATCCAGTCTAAGTTGTAAAACCAGGTGGCTGCAGTTATATGAGTGACCTCAGACAGACTGGCAGAAGAGCTTCCCAGCTGAGTTGCTGACCCATAAAATCATGAGCAAATAAAATAGCTTCTATTTTAAACTACTATATTTTGGTGTAGGCTTATACACATAAATAGATAAATGAAGAAAAGAAATGCCTTACAACTGGACAAGTTAGCTTGAGACAGTCTAGTAGCTATGCACCTATACTAACAATACCTTTCATTCTCAAAAATTTCATGGTATGGAAAAAAATTATATGGTACCTATAACCTGATAGTTCCCATCTTAAGTCATCTCAGGTCTATATTCAAGAGAAATGCTTGAGCATGTATACCAAGATATATGTACAAAATGTTAATGGCAGCCCTGTTCATAATAGCAAAACCCAGAAAACATGTTAAATGCCCATTTGCAGATAAATAGATTTAAAATATGTGATATATTCACACAATTAAATATTATATTAATATATCAGTGAAAACAACAGCTTAGCTTGATTTCATTAACATTCAGTGAAATACACAAATTCTAAAATACCATATATGGATTTTGAAAATATTTTACAAAAGTCCAGATTGCGAAACAGAGATTAAGTGGTGGATCTAGCCTTCAGAGAAGTCCTGAGGGACCGAGAGAGACTTCATCCTACAGAATCAAATAGCCACTGGATGTTGCTGACTGGGCCAGCCCTGGAAAGTTATCTGCTGCTGAGGCGATCCCTGAAACTCTGACAGTAGAAGGTTATGTACTGACAGCATTCTCAGCAGCTTTGTCAAGTTATTCTTTAATGAAGAGGGGTTTTCATTGCACATTACAGTGGCCGTCAATTGGGGATTAAGCTTTTTTCTCAGACTTCTGTCACCATCAAAGTGGATGCTGATGATTTCCAGAACTCAAAAGAAAACCCCAAAATGAAAGCTAGCCTTATCACCCAGGTGCCAATTTTCCTTAAATTTCATGTTAGCAGATTATTTCCTTTTATACAGCTCAGCAATCCATTTAAAATGAATTTTTACAAATATTTTTAAGTCATTTTAATTCTTTGATGTGGGAAGGACATTAACATGTACCATATTTCCATATAGCAAAAGTAGCCATAAGGAGAAATTTCATAGCCTTAAATGCCAACATCAAAAAGACAGATCCCAAGTTAACAATATAATGTCACATGTAAAGGAACTTGAAAAAGAAGAACAAACCAAATTCAAAGCCAACAGAAGAAAAGAAATAACAAAGCTCAAAGCAGAACTAAATGAAATGGAAACAAACAAACAAAATACAATGAATCAATGAAATGAGTCATTAATATAATTTCATGTTTGGCTTAATATAGATACAGATTACATATATATATGTATATATATGCATACATAGAGAGAGAGAGAGAAGAGAGAAGAGAGATGTGTGTATACATCAGTTAGTATACATTCATATACTTCCTAGCTCTGCCCACTGAGTGCCTGGAAACAATGACATCCTCATACCCTTGAGTGTACCTAGCACTCAGATCCTGGCTTTTAATACCATTTTAAAATAAAAGGAATCAGATCTCCTTGGAAGAAAAGCCAATTATAGGGCTGGGGCAGATAATGTAAAAGATGAGCCTGGAGCACTTTGTATTATCGGACAATAAGAAAATGCTGCTAAAAAAAAAAAATGAGGGTATGTCAGAAGAATACAGTAGACAACTTAAAGATCTAATGGCTAAAACTGGAACAATTTGAGAAAATAAATCATGGAGTATTGTATTATAACCCAAAGTATAAAATAAATATCCCATGATTTCATGATATAATAAATAATTTAATAAATAAAAATAGGGGAAAATAGATAAATCTCCCATATAAATGAATTCCACATTATTTGTGTAAATATTACCTCCTTAAGGAGGGGGAGCATACCTCAAACCTTGTATATGGTAAACACATAGTGATACCTAGGAAGGGAGAAAAAGACTAACTTTGCAGTAGAATAACCTGATAATCACTATCTCACCCAAGTGATCAAGTTTAATATTATCACTCATAAACTATTATAATATCTATACCCTTCATATTGTGGTGAGAATGGCACTTTACCTTTGACATTTTTTCTCCTTAAACCCATAACCTTAGATAAATCATGAGAAAAACATTACACCCACCCATATTCAAGGTCATTATAAAAAGCACCTGTCCAGTAATCTTCAAAACTGTGAAGGTAATCAAAAATGGAAATCCCGCTT
This sequence comes from Lemur catta, assembly GCF_020740605.2. Lineage (NCBI taxonomy): Eukaryota > Metazoa > Chordata > Mammalia > Primates > Lemuridae > Lemur > Lemur catta. The sequence continues at coordinate 239,347,955 of NC_059128.1, forward strand.
TTTAATTGGGTTTGATTTTTTCTTCTTGATTTTTCTGAGTTCTATATAGATTCTAGAATTAGCCTGTTTTGTAACCCCTTAATATTCTGGAAAAAAGAAAAGGAAAAAGAAATCCCAAGAAGCTATCAGTCTAAAGCAGTCTGAGGAGATATCATGACTAACTGTAACATGGTATCCTGGACCATAAAAAAAAAAAAAAATTCCATTAAAACTAAAGCAATCAAAATAAAGTATAGGCTTTAGTAAATGATAATTTGTCAATATATTGGTCCATTGGCTGTGACAAATTTACCATAGCAACATTAACAATAAGAGGAACTAGGTTTGAGATGTATAACACTTTGTATAATATTCTTATAAATTTTCCAAAAGAAAAAATGTGAATTTGGAAAATAAAAGGCAAAAAACATATTCAGTGGTGGAAATTAATTAAAACCATTATTTGACTCTGTAAAAATAAATGTACTCTTCACATGATTGTTTCATTGACATTTTTATTTAAGTGAGTTGACTTTTTTATGTATTGTGCTATAATCACAATTACTAAGCTTTCCCCCTCTGACTCAGATCAGCAGGTCACATTCAAATTCTTACATCATTAATATTTATTATATTTGGTAGATTAAGCTAAACTTGCTCTTTCTTCCTGAGAGGGAATGTTTGAATTTAGTCAGCTTTGCCAAACTTTTGGAAGAAAGATTTTGCATTTATGTTGTATTTTTGAATTAACTCTAAATAAGTAAATTAGTACATTAAATTAAAATTAGAAATTAGAAAGAAATATAAAAATGTATTTGAAGATCTTTCTGATTGGTAAAAAATATTAAATTATTGTTTCAATTGGTTATGCCACTTGAATCAGGTTTAATATATATGTAATTTTTCAATTGTTTCCACTGTTGGAGATTGTAGCAGACATCATAAGAAATTCATAATTAAAATGAATAAGATATTTCCTTTTGCTGTTTTGGGGGGCTTCTCATTTAGATGAAATAACTTCTACTAGTTTAATTCAGGTGCTGTCTTTGTAATCATAGGAACTGATACAATGCCTTACAGATAATAAATATTCAACAAATAAATTGCATTGATACACATCTCCAACATGCACTAGTGAAAAGTGCAGCTCATATACAAGATTTCCAGTTTATAAAATAAAATTACTATTAATCAACTTTAGAGAAGTTATTTAGCACCTTCTAAATGTATAATATTATGCAAAATATACTCTAGATTTTAATGGAAACTATGAAGTTTATATCTTCTCTGAGAAAAAATACTATGATGGGGTAGAAACAAAAAAGAGAAACCACTCCTGGGAGAAAACACAAAATTGTGCAATATTAAACATATGTATATTAAATTACGCCTGTGCTAGCAGTATAGTAAGGAAAACAGGAGCCATTAAGAGAAGAAAATATGATTAAACAAGGATAATGGAGCAATAAGGTGAGGATTTGGCTGCAAGTAATCTGTCAATCTTCAGAGGCCACATATCAGGGGTTGAAAGGATCACATACTAGAAAAATGGATAAAAATTGAGCACAAAAAGAAAGAATATCAGCTCAGAATTCTCCATATGAAGCCATTATTACTAAAGGATAACATGGTCAGTAGGTGAATTAGGAAAACAAAAAACAAATCCACCCTTCAGAAGTATATCTGCCTGATTTGGCCTTGAATTGGAGCTGAGTAGAAGAAAAAAATTAAAAAGAAAAGCAAAACTATCTTTCTTAACTATAAGTTCATAATCACACACTCTTGTGTCCAGAAAACATACAAGTTGCCTTAAAAGCATGAAAAAAAATTCTTTTAGTCTAATGTATCCCTATGTTCTTTTGTCCATAGGAATTTGGAGAAAACAAATGCAAATGCTCTAGGTATTAATTCATCTTTTATAGCACTCCATGATATACTTTGGGGGAAGATACTTTAAATAAAGCCCTTAAATTCTTCATAATGATGAAATTCCAACCAGCAGCCTCCATTCAAAATAATGAAAGCCACCAAGAATCACATAACTGTGGATAAGCACCAGCAAAAGTCAAACTGAAGAATTAGATTCCCAAACCGCAGATGGAATTATCATATAAAAATATAAAATAAACTTACTTACATGTAAATAAATAAAGAAGGGGACTGAAGTTGTGATGAACTATAACACATCAAAATTCACCTGAAAATTTGAAAAATAATAACAATTACATTTATAAGAATGAGAAATATATTACACATATAAAGTGTCAATACAACTATTAAAATAAAAATTTAAAAATGATTCTAATATTAAAATTTTCAATTTTAACAACTCAATCTCTAAGTTAAAAGCAACTAGACACAGCTGCAGAAAGAATTAGTGAAATGGAACATAGTTGTATATATAATGATTCAGAAAAACAAGGAGATAAAAAATATAAACAGAGAAGATAAAGTGAATCTGCCCAAACTCTGTCTAATCATAATTTTAAAGAGCTGAGAATCAGATTAGGGGAAGGCCATATTCAATGAAATAACAGTAAACAATATCCCAGATTTTATACAAGATAACATTCTTCAGATGTAGAAAATTCAAAGAATCCCAAGCAGAATAAATACAAATAAAGTACACCGATATGCCTTGGTAAAATATCAGAACAGAAAAAACAGCCAATGAAACAAAACACAAAGAGAGGTCTTTAAAGCAATCAAAGAGCAATATCAGTTGACCTACAAAGGAATGACAATCAAACACATAGCTTATTTCTCAACAGCAAAAAAAGAAGCCAGAAAATAATGGAATATCATCATACTGATAGGAAAAAAATATGTACCAAAGTATAATTCTTTGTGGTATGACTTTGTTTTCTTCATCTTCTTATTTTTTAATTGAAATAAACTCTCAGTCTTAATGTAGTAAAGATGTTCCATATTTTCCTTTATGGTGTGTGTTTTTTATGTCTTGTTTAAAAGTAAACTTCCTTTATCCAAAGGTCATGAAGATAGTCTCATATATGTTCTACTAATTAAAGGATTTTTTTTTAAATTAGGTCACAAACTTAAAAAAGATTTCGCAACAGATATCTGAGGAAAATTTACATTTGGAATATAAAATTAACTCCTACAAATAAACAAAAAGAAGACAACATAACAAAAGCCAGGAAAAATACATAAAGAGATATTTCACACAAGGGCTCTAAATCGATTGAAATGATTATATTTAAACTGAGTAATATCGGTATTGATATTTTTCTATTCTTTAATGGCACATACAAATATTTTTCTGCCTATAATATACTTCACAAAGAAACATTTATGGTAATAAATCATGTGAAATCACTATAAGGTAAAGAATAATTAAACATCAAGATAACTCTCATAGGGATTTCAAAGAAAGAGAGTGTACAACGAACTTGGAGGGGCTGTCACTTGTTTTTAAGAGCAGAGGTTTGTATTGGCAAATTCTTGAAAGGAGAAAAAAGAAAGGAAGGAAGGGGTAAAGGAGAAAAGGGAGAGAGAATATTATAGATAGGAAAGTTAGTATTTAGGGTTGGTAAATGTGGGAACAATTTAAGTAAACCAATATATAGCTCTATCAACTTTCTTTTCTTTTCTGTTACTAAATAGACCTTTTTTAAGCTGTTCACATTGCCCCTTAAAATATGTTAAATGACTCACTTCAGGTTTACCTAGAGAGTGTTGCTTTTGTATAGTTCTATCCTCTTATTCCAGAAACAATCATTTTTTCATGGCATGGTTACCTCATTTAGTGCCCTTTGAGAGCTTTTGCAGGTGGGCAGTATTTCACATGCAGTTTGGTTTGTATATTCTAATCATCACTGCACAAAAACAAATCCATTCAGAAAAATAGCACTAGAGGGATCTGAACTGCTAAGGATAGAATCATTCTCAGAGATGGAGAGGTCCAAAAGTTTGCTTTCCTTCAGAGTCCAGAAGGGAAACAGTTTTATAAATGACAGAAGAGCACACAGAGGAATGAGCTGAGGCAGAGGTAAGCTGTTTTTATCTATGCACATTTGAGAATTGTGATTAAAATTTGACCATATAGTGTTTTACCATAATATTCTAGAAAATAAATGTCTTTATTATGGGTACCCATATACTGAAAAACATAGAAGCTAATTTTACTTTATAAATAAAAATTAAATTATTAACAATTAGATTGCCATAAAATCAATGTAATTTGATTCTTCCTATAGTCAAAATAATCAATAGTCATTTCAGTAGTGCTTTATTAACTTGGCCTGAAAAATAGCCACACAATTGACTTGGAGGGTAATATTGTGGAACACCAGTAGCAATGGGAACAATAAATGTGTCTAATAACACTTCCTCCCGGCTAGATGGGCAATTAAGGAATACTGCTTTGCCACAAAGCTGTCACAGATGCAGTACCGAAGCCATGTCTCTGGCTCCTTCAAATTTTTATCTGGAGCAGAAAAGAGGTGTTTTGTCCAAATGAAGGCTTGTCTTAGGTACTCCTTTTTTTCTGATGAGATCTGATGACTGCCATCAAGTTGAGTTTTTGGCCCCAATAAAAGCAGTTAAATTGGCTATTTAGGCTTGGAAATCACATATATCAAGTCAACCCAAAAGATGTATTATGTAGTTTGTCATCTTCCTTTGAACATCCAGAAAAGTCCCAATCAGTTTTGACAAAAAATGCTGCACCAAAAAGCATTATTTGTAGGACCAGCATGTATTAAGGTAGTTAAAACTAGTTACCAGGAAAGCAAGTCTGTAAAGACTCATAAATTTTCTTTGGTTTACCTGATAAACCTTTCTTATTGGTCAATAAATTTTATAGGTTTTTGTTTCAAATTTCATTATAGACTGGGGGAAAATTACAGTCTATGATTTCCAGGAACATAAAAAATTTAATTAATTTAAAATTTTATTCTATTATATATAGATGTTTTATTCCTAAATGGGAATACTGTAGTATCCACAAATAAATGCAAATTTTAACTATGGAGAAATATGCGTCAGATGTATTTTTGAAAGTGTCATTGTTTTATTTTCTATAAGAATACCTTCTTTTTCTTTTCCCTTTCTTGAGACTGTCTCTTTTCCTTTCTCCAAAATCACTTTTATTATCACAAGCATAGACCACAATAGGGGTGGGTGTTAGGATTCAAAGAACAGATATGCTTTATTGCAATACATAATAAGACACACTTCCAAGTTTTATTAACAGCAAGTTGGAGCGGTCATCCACTCTCTTCAATATTCATTACCATGACCGACAGCACTCACCTTTGTCCAATTCAAAACTTTAAGTGCTTTTTAATAGGAAATTCTACCACTATACAATTTAGAACTTGGAGTTAAAATTTAAAAGTTAATATATGAAATTTCTGAAAAATAATATGATGAGAACTAATAATTCTAAAACAATAACCTCATTCTGATTTTTTTCATTAGTCAGATATAGTGAACATGTTGCATGTAATAAGGAGGAAAAGATGCACTCATTTGTGGGAACGGAATCCAGACCTTTTGTCCTCTGTAAGCCCAATTTCTCTGCTGTAAAAAAAAATGTTCTGGTATTCATGGCAATTTAAAAGGAAGGAAAATAAGTGTCTGTGAAGGATTTTAATGGATTCTTAATAACATGAACTTACCTCAATACTCTCTGCTCACCTTAAACAGATTTTAAAAAGTTTTCCTAGAATGTGAGCATTTCCTTAGTGTAAGTGATAATAATAATATGAATCATAATTCTCTTCCAGACAGAAATCTGATACGGCAGTTTTTAGCCCAGAGTGACTTACCTGATTTATAATATCTAGTTTGTGGTAGACATAATGAAAAACTCTAAGGATACAATAAAAGGTTTTTTTTCATATTTTAAATTTCATATTTCAAATTTCATATTTTAAATATCAATTTTAATCAAAGGTTATAATAAGACTCTCGAATTTTGATAGTAAAATTTATTTCCAGACTGTTGTTTTATGCTCCTGACCTGCATGTATATATGTTTATTATGGCACAGTTTTCAAAGTTATTATTCCTTGTCCATTTGTACTTATTTTTGTGGACTGATTTAATTTCTCTCTCTCTCCCTTCATCCTTTCCTCCCTTCTTTCTCTTCCCTTGCACTTGCATGTGCAGGCACACTCAGACATACCTACATACATAAATTCACTGTCACAGTAAATAATTTCATGGCTTTATAAAAATAGATTATCAAAAGGAGGAAAGGTAAGTCAAATTGTGGTTTTATGAGCTTCTGCAGGTCCTTCGGGTACTATTATTATGTGGTGACTGAAGATACATCTATTACACTCTTTGCAATGTCTAAAATTTTAATTTTCCGCTATGAAGCATCTAAAGTCTGTCTGGGATAGTCGGAAATGTGTTTCTAATTGCTTTTTCCATGCAAAAAAGATACAATAGATTACCAACAACAGGACTATTAATCATCCATCTAAGTGCAGCTTCTCTTCTGCATGCAATATTTATAAGTGTTTATATACTTGTGGCTAATGCTAACAATCAATGCCTACTTGATGAGCCAACCTATACAATTGTCAAATGCCTGAAACTCACCAAGAGATTAAGTTTATTCTTGGCTTCTGTTCCAGATTGTATTTGTGATTAAAAGAAAAAGAAAGAACACATATCTTTTTGAAGTTGTTTTTAGTAATGGAAAAATGATCTAGCTGCATTTTTCCTGTAGATAGTAGAAGCCCTTTTATTACTATTTATCTATTTTCTTATATCAACTATAATAACAAAATAAGAAGAGATTATTTTCCTTCTGTATTTGTAACAGACATTTCAGTATACAGTTTCTGTGATGATAGACTTAAAGCAAAATCCAATTACTTTAATATTTTAATTAAGAACTTTTAGACATTAGAAAAGTTAAGTTGAGCTCTCACTTTTATGAATTTGCAAATATTGTCTGGTTGCATGCTTTTTGTAATTTTTGTTATTTTCTTATTTTTATTAGGAAAAAACAATATGGTTTTAGTACTTATTACACTGTTAATTTGCAATTGCTTGGTTATCAAACTTAATTTTTGACCCTAAACATTTATTTGCATGATTCAAACCAAAAGAGTTTTGAAGTCTGTACTCATTTATTTAATAATTTATATGTTATGAATGTCATACCATACCAGATTCTGTAAGTGATGAAAAGAAGTTTCTAAGTTAAGATCATTGATCTCAAAATTTATGTTTCTTTAGGGAAAAAAGATGCCTCTGGCAAATTCAATGTCAATATGCAAATGCTACATAAGTGGTCATTGAGGAAGGGCAGTGGGAACTTAGAAAAATTGTTATTAAACAATGTAGTCAGAAGATAGCGTCTCAGAGAAGGTAGGACAAAAATTGTGTCCGGAAGAGTTGATGAGATTTGAATGGGCCAAGAGAAGGGAAACGCTCAGATGGGAGGGATACTTTAAACAAAAGCTCAGGTGTGGAAGTGGTTTGCATGGCTCAGTAAGCAAACCAGAGAGGGAAACAAAGGGAGAGAGAGAAGTGTCTCTTTTGGAACTCTGAAATAACTGGAGATATGTTTGCAAAGACAGTCAGTGAGTAGATTTTATGGATAGGGTATTGAATTTCAGGCTGAAGAGTTTGTGTTTTATCTTGTAATGTAAATCCATTTTAAAATGACCCATAGGAGGTCATAGATCAGAAGCTGAATTTTACAGTTAATTAAATACAGCTTCAGTTAAAAAAAAAAAAAAAGTAGCTGCCCTGCCAATCATCCTCTCAAGAATGCTGTCAAACCAGCTTGGTATGAAGTACCAAGAACAACATACTGGTGAGTATTAGGACTTGGTGAGCACTTGAGAGTTCTGTTTTGCTTTTCTTTATCATGGCAGGAAATTAAAAATGAGGGAATATTGTTAGAAGGAAAATTAGACCAGGGCTTGGAAAGATTGCTTATTACTTGAGGAGGCCTCTGGTAGATCTCTGAGCTCCCAAATTCCCAGAACCTGCTTCTGACACAGGTTTGTGTTGTTTTCAAGACTTAGTGTCATTCAAGATACTAGTGATATATGTTGTCCTCAAAGTGGATGCCAGGCAAATGGGATAAGATCACAAATGTGGCCATTTCTTTAAATACCTTAGAAACTCCACATTGTTCTCCTTATTGTCTACCCTCATCTCTACACACAAGCTCTTCTTTTCTTCTCTATTTCTCATTTTATCATCAATCCTTTCTTTTTTGTCTAGCTTCTCCTTTTTGCTGTTATGGAATGGCAGTAAAAGACACAGCAGATATAAAGCATGAACAACAAGATAATAGATAGTCACTTCCATCTAGAAAACCCAGAGCAGTCGTTGTGGGATATATTGATGCCTGAGAATTAACAAACTTCATTAGAACAATCATAGAGAATAACTGATATTACAAAAGTCAAAGAATGGCATTTTTTAAATAAAAAGTTTCCTCTTCTGTCTCTCATGCCAACTCTTCACGTGTAGGCTATTGCTATCATAGTTTTTAAGCTTTCCAGGTAGCTTAGACACTAAGGATGGAGGCTTGAATTATCATCAGATGGTGTGGCACCATCAAGGGAGTTTCCTTGACAAGGTTCTGCCAAGTGGAGCAGGCATGAGAATAGTTTTGTGACAGATATTATGGGTGTCTTCACTTCACCACTCACCTACTATCAGGATACAAGGCAACAGAAAGCAGAAGAACTTGAACAGATGAGACATTCTACTTCCTGTATTTCCTATAAAAGACTCAATGACCACACACTTCCACTGAGTATCCTATGACCTGTTAACCACTTCTAACTCATATCGCACCCCTAATTGTGTGTACTCTCTGAATGATAGCCATCTCAGCGGAAAGATTTAAATACTGATAATAAAGCACACACCACTACATGTTACATATGCTTAATATGTATGCACATTTATGCATATATTTTGATTTTTCTCAGGGAAAACACATTGGATGGTTATTTGCTTTGGTTGTATTTCCTGAAATATTTTGTTTCCTAAATTCATCTGATAACACTGCAGCATGGACCATTGTTTACATATACTATAAAAAATTATACTCTATTTAAATTTTGAGGAGGAGAAATATGGTCCCATGCTGAAGAGAGACTCCAAAAATTCATCTTTCCATGCAAAATTTAGAATGTTTGCCACAATTTTAAAAGTAACACATATTTTAGCAGGAGGCTGTTCATACCGACTGAGAAAATCTTTGGAATTTTTCAGCAAGAAAATCTCCTCCAGTATTTATACATCTGTTCACTATTGTTGCCAGGTATGTAGCCTTACTGGTGGATAATGGAAGTTAATTAACCTAGCACATGTTATATTTACAATATTTTAGCAGTAGGGTTTAGTACAGTTCTGCTGGTGTCTCTTCTTCAAAAATATTTACAATTTCCATTTTGGTGGGCTGTTTAAGCATTAAAATCAGACTTCAATTCTCTAATTAAAGTGTAAAAGCATTATCACAGAAAGTTCTCATTGCTCAAATGACATATAAAGCATTTGTAGGGGTGAGGAAGGCAGGAATAAACATGTCCCAAGCTCTCAAAGGCAATTAGGCCCATTAGTTATAGTTCTTCTTTAAGAGGGAGAGGATAATCTAATTGAATGGCTATATGCACTACTTTATTAGGTTGAGTCTTTGCATTTAACATAGTTGACATTTATGAAAGAAATCTATTGCTTGGAGAAATTTTAAAATGGCCAAAATAGACAGTTTATCATCTTGATATGCCCTTCCTGACTTTTTATATTACTTAAAGATTGAAAAATGACTGATATCTTAGTATTGAGCAACTCTTTTAAGCATAGATTTCCATCATGTAGTCTTATATGCTGCATCTGAGTTGCATGCCTAGCAGAAGATTTTGACCAGTATTAAAAACAATCATTCCACAGTAAACAAACTTTAAAGTAGGGTTTGACAAAACTCAATTAAAGACCATCAAATGTCATACCAAGAGGCTGATTTTAATAGAGATCATCTAGAAATTTTATAAGAACTATGAAAGTTAGAATATCCAGAGGGAAAGAAGGAAACATAGCTGTTTTAATTTATTTTGTGTATTGTAAGTTAGTTGTGGTACCATTAATAAAATTATTTCTCAGTTAACTTTCAGGACAGAGCTATGATTGATACTGGTCTAATATCATAATATAATATAATATAATGTACACAGTAAATCTCTGAATAAATTAGACAGTGGCCCTGTACTTCTTTGAACAATTGCCTGATATTTATCTAATGCTATTTGGCCAGCAAAGGTCCTATAATGTTGGGAAGAAAAATAATCATGAACTATATTTAAACACATTTGTGAAAACTAGTCATGATTAAAGGAAAGCATTAAGTTTTTGTTTAGGATTTTTATTCACTGTAAAAAATTCACAGAAAGTATACATTTTTGAAATTCTTCATAATAATCTTTTTCAACAACTTAAAATGTAATTTTAAGAGCCTAGAGAGAAGAGGAATATAGTAAATGTTTTCTCTAGTGAGTAAGGGCCTCCAGTTCAGAATTTTCTTAAATAAATTTCTAGAGAGTTATAAAATGCCATTGTTGTGAGCTGAATTGTATCCCCTCAAAATACATATGTTGAAGTCCTAATCCCCAGTACCTTAGAATGTGACTGTATTTTGAGATTAGGGTCTTTAAAGAGGGGATACTTCCTTATAAGAAGTTAGAACAGAGACACATACAGAGGAGAGACCATGTGAAGACACAGGAAGAAGACTCCACAAACAAACCAAGGAGACAGGCCTCGAAAGAAATGAATCTTATAGACACCTTGATCTTGAACTTCTAGTCTACAGACTGTGAGAAAATTCTATTGTTTTAGCCACTCAATCTGTGACACTTTGTTATTGCAGCCCTGGCAGACTGATACAATCATTAATGCTGCATGCTCAATTTTCCTCAGCAATATTCCTTGACTGTCTAGACACTAGACCAAGACAACAAGACCATCTTCATAAAAACTCTTAATGAAGAATATGCTCAAATTTCTATATAATACATATCCTGAAAAAAATTTAAAAGGGAGACAAAAAAGAACTATTGTACCCTGAAGAGTTAAGAGCTGTTCATTTTATCCCCATATGTCCACTTTCTAATTTTGTAATATATATGTGCATTCCTTTCAGCATTGTGTATGCTCAACAAATCCTTATTAATTGAATGATGGAAGTCAATGGAAATATTACCCTAAAGGGCAATCAAAAGCTTCCTCGGGATCTTTTGGGTAGATAACACTTTTCTGAGTACACTAAGAAAATGAAACAATTATTGAGATTGTTAATTTTTCCTACCGGCCTAAAAATCGTAGAATATACTTGACAGGGGTCAGTCAACTTTTGCTATAATAACAAAAATAGCAATAACATGTTACTCAATAAGGAGATATTAAATAAAAAGTTGTAAAATAATATTTATAGTAGCTACCATCTACTGATAGATGACTCTGTATTCAGACACTATGCAAAGTACTTTAATATATTGTAGTTAATTCTGCATAATATATTGTAGTTAATTCTTCATAACTTTTGAGGAAGGTAGAATTCTTTCCATTGAAAGATAATGAATCTGAGGGTGGGAGGTTAAAGTAAGATGTCCCAGATCACACTATGGTCAGGATGATGGGGGGATACTCTTTACCAATAATCAATCTGTCTTGCTCAATGCCTGATACATTATTTTTCTTTTTTGCTATTTTTTAAAATTTTCATTTTACTAGTGATAATAGTCATTTTGAAACATCTGTATTAGTGGATGATTTAGTGTTGCTTACCTTCAGTTCAAGGGGTGAGAATTATGTGTTCAGAAGAGTTTTGTAGATTTTGGTTTTGGTCCCCAGTATTCATTCATCATCCTAATTGTATTAGATTTCTTTTTGAGAACAATAACTCCATCTCTCCTGCTGCCATTTTTGGTGACTGGAGCTTTCCTCCAGATCTTTCTCTTTCTGTATTCTTTTGAAGAAGTGACCTTAACCTGGTTAGTCACATTTTCTTTCTGGGACTTTGTATTTTAAATTGCATGAAAGAAGTATGGAATAAATGACTAGAATCCCACTTATTTTCCATTAGGACACTGGGGCAAGTCTCCCAAATTCTTCCCACCAACAAAAATTTCAGGAATAGCCTGGATTCAGTTATCTTCAAATCTGTTGTTTAAGGCTCTCCTTGTGTGTGTGTGTGTGTGTGTGTGTGTGTGTGCATGCATGTGCAAGTGTGCTGTTTTTATTATTTTTGTTGTTGCAAAATTCATATTATGATAAGGTTTTTTTCCTGTTTCTCATACTGGCATAAACCAGGGAAAACAGAAAAAAATAGTAGGAAGTGTGTGTGTGTGTGTCTGTGTGTGTGTGAGAGAGAGAGAGAGGAAGAGAGAATGAAAGCAAGAGAAACAGCTTCCAACTCTTGACTGACTAAAGTCAACTGATCATTTTCATCAGCCATATATCTTCCCTGTTTCAAGTCAGGTGTTTATAAAGGACCTTCTTCCTGAACTTTCTTATGCGTTTTTAAAGTTTTGATACAGTTAGTTTAGAACAGGATATTATTTTGTCTAGCAAGGTATTACCTCTTCCATTGATCTGTATGAATTAATAGGTGGCTGATAAAATCCTTATTTCCTCATAATTTTGCCCAGGTAGCACTTTAATTTCATTTCCATTGCCAGAGACATCGGAGGAGCCAAAGTAAGTAGGGTACAAGAAATCTGCGAGAATGTGTTCTACTGCTGTTAGAGCATGGCAAATTTATTCCTGGAATCTAAATTGGAGCTTGAAATTATTTTCACTATAGTCCCAGTATTAGACATAGTATTACAGAATAATTTTTTTCCAATCCAGATATCTTGTGCTTTCATTATGCTTCAATGCATGATAATACACAGATTTAGTGTTTGATCTAACAACCATATAACATTGAATTCATGTTAAAGTATATTCAAATAACTGACATATAAATAAACTTTTTTGGGGGAAGAAAATGATCACTAATATGAGATCATCCACTTTTTATGTCTGTCCTAAAAATGAAAAATGTTTGAAGTAGTAGTTTTTCAATAACAATAACAATAATTTACTTATTCTGTAAAAATTTTCATTCTAAAATAATGCTTTGGAGTAACTTTTTCTAGATTAATTATTATAAATTTCAAGAGACAAAATATATATAAGAAAGACACAAGAATTATTTTCTTGTTTATTTTAATTCGTCTATGCTATCCAGTTAATGAAAAACAATCACAAAGCGTTTTGTTCAATCTGATAGAAAAACCTAGCTGACTTGGTTGTTAACTACAATAATAATCCTGATGTTCATCCCCCCATCACCCAGCCACTATAACTATTTAGAAACTAGTTATTTAGGAAAGTAATAAGGACGTAAACTCTGTTTTTTATTAAAGAGGGTCATTTTACTTTCCATGATTTATGTATGTTAAGACCATATGCAAAACACATGTGTGTATTTCTCTATCTTTATCAGGCAACATTCAAGTCAAATCAAATATTAATATTTTCCTTTAACACTCTGGCAAGGAATAATAATGGTATATTTTCTGGCTTTATTGGTAAATTTCTAAAATCCTGACTGTGCTCAGGATTTCTAGTAGTTGCAGACATATTCAGAGGTTGTCTTACACGTTCATTCAAATAGTCATTACTGTCAAATTCTTCCACTTTGGAAAATCTATCAGTTCTTATATTTCTGTACCTGACATTTTGAGTAAGTCTATTCACACAAGATGTTTTGGTTATACCATTAGCCATTGTTATGAATGATTTCACAGTGTGATTTAATGGGAAATGGTATAAAAGGAAAGGCTGACTTTACCCTTGATTTCAATTGCATCATATACTCTTGTATAAGTCAGAGTGAAGTGCTGCTTGGGTTCTAGTTGTCTTATAGAGATTTTAGTGACTTGGACATTTTTCAAGAAGCTCTCCACAATTTCTGAGAGAAAGGACAATAAAATGACATATACAAGTTGAAACTCTTATACATTGCTGATGAAAATGTAAAGTGTCACAAGTATTGGAAACTGGTTCATCTGAGAGGAGTGTATGTGTGTGTGTGTGTGTGTGTGAGTTGGGGGGCTCCTCGAAAAGACTTATGTAAGAATGATCACACCAGCTTTATATGTAATATGCAAAACCTGGAAACAACCAAAATGTCCATTAAAGGAGATTAGATTAACAAATTATGATATATTCATATAATAGATGTGAATAAGCAATAAAAAAGAATAAAAAAGAATGAGGTGCAGATATATAAACCAACATGAATGAATCTCAAAAACATTATGTTGAGGAAAAGAAGCCAGAACAAAAGAGTACAAAAAAGTACACCTCTTAATGAAAAAATTTCACATCTTCAATAAGATAACAAGAAATATGTCTCAATTAAAAAAGGATTTTTTTATTGTTTTTGCTTGATTCTCTAGGACAAATAGACATAATTTCACAAATAAATACAATAAGCTTTTTGGAAATAAAAGAAGGGAGAATAATATAGCAGCTATGAAAACAGGTCCTGGGCATAGAAAGATTGGAAATTTTGGTTTAACATTTAGCAGCTATGTTTGATTTGGCAAATTATTTAACTCTATAAATCTCAATTTTTCAAGACAGTGTTGTGCTAACAATCAAAGAAGAAATAATATTTAACATTATGCATGGAGTATGTCTTAACTGTGAATTTTTGTTTAAGTCCATTGATCTGATGATTTTATTCTTTGCTCTGAGAAAGTCCTAAGAAGTCATGCCTTGTTTGTTCCCTATAAGAAGAAAGATATTTTCTTTTTTGTAATTTTGTTTTTTACATTTTCTTTAAATATTACTTCATTGGTTTCTCAATTATATACAGTGCATACCTTTGCAATTACAATAATTCCAAGAAATACTAAAAAAATTTAAATATCTTTATTTTCCATTGCCCAGTCCCACTCTCCTGAAATAATCAGTTAATGATATTTTTTATCCATCCACAATATTTTCCACAGCACACAAACATATACACTCATATATAGCATTTTTCTCCCAAAATGGGTTCAGTAACTATTTTCCTATTTAAAAATATATACTTTGGTATATTTACCATAGTTTTGAATATTCAAATAAACATGCTTCTACTTGTAATGATAATTTCCAAAAATTAGCTCACAAAATGTTTTGAGCATTTGCAGAAAAACTGAAATGAATGCATAGCATCCTAGAGGATAAAACTGAAGCACACAGTAATAATATGATTGATAATATTCTGACATGTGCAATTAACATTCAATCACGTTGGTATTTAGCCAGAAACTGTTTTGAGTATTTTATTAGCGCTTTTTAACTTACGCTATCTATTTGTTTCAAAAGATCATTTGAGTATTATGGTGAGTAATGAAGGACATGACACACACACAAAAAAAAATCCTTTGATACTTAGAAATTTTTAAAGCCAGTATCTTTTTAAAAAATTTATAACCAAAGCTCCTGTGTTAAGAATGTAGATAACTCACTGTCTGTATCAATACACAAAACCCAGTAGATAATATTCTGGCCAATCATCAACCAAAGAGTGAGACAGTTACATATTCAGTCTAAAACAGTAATCTTGCTTTTTGAGATAAATGAATAATCCAGATGCCTCCTTGACAATCTAGCTCTTATTAAAACTCTGAAAAGAAAAATAGAATTAATTTTCTGTTCTATAATGTGACTGTACACTGTTCAATATTGTAAAGTCACTCTGACTGTCTAATGTCCCCATTATTTTGAAACTTAATGCTGATATTCAGGCCCTGAACTGCACAGAGATTATAGCAGCCAACTGCACTAATCCCACGTTGATTGTCCTACATGAGAAGTTTTATTTTAAGCTGTGCTAAGTTTACTAGTTTATCAGTTTTTAATTACATTTTACTAAAATATCACTCTGGGGATTCTTTTACAACGAGAGAAGAACACTTAATCTTCATTTAAAAAAAATTCTCATTTAAAAATCTCAGTGCTTATGGGAAGCAGAATTAGATAATTTTTTTTTTCAAGTTTTTATTATAATTGGGATTAAATACCATTACATTCAGGTCTAAATTTTATGATCTCATCCTGTAGTATAGAAAGAAAGCTGAACTCTTTGTTTCGACATATAATTACTTCTTTGAATTAATTCTATATCCATTATTCTTCTTGTTCTAATTGAGTTGCCTTGACTTCAGTAAATTGCCCTGGTGACCAGATTTCATTAGCATGTGTATAAATTCTCAGCTACATGTCTTGGCAATTTGTCTATATTGGCAATTTCTGATTTCTAATAGCCCAAGAGAATACATTACAGTTATTTTCTTCTTTTTGTTCTAAGCAATCATAGAATAAACCTCATGCTTTAGTCAATGAGTTTGAGCTTGGAACTAATATATATAAATTGCATCCAATTTTGAGTCTCTTGAGGACAGAGACTGTCAGTTAGATGTGTATTTTTCCACAGTGCCTAACATAGTGCATTATATTTAGACAACTAATACACTTTGACTCTTTAAATTGAAACATAGTTAATGGAATGATATGAATTATTAATATCTAATACAATATGTATCCAAAACCTTGTATGCCCAAATTTTAAGTGGCAAGGTGGTTAGGGAAGCAAAAGTAGAGAAAGCAACACCCAAGGGTGACTAATATCTTTGAGCCTCAATCTCTCACTTTTCTCCCTTGTAAAATGGGGATGATAAAAATAATAGAAATTGCTTCATAAAAGTGTTGTGAGCATTAAATGAGATCCTATAAATTATGCAGATATTGCCTGGCACATAATATGCACTCAATAAGACTGAGGTATTAATGAAGCATAACAGCTCTAGAACTTCTTGGGAGAAGAAAAGAATAAACCAATATTTTTTGAATCCCAATTATACGTGTTAAGTATGGTGATAAGAGCTTTCTTTAGGCACTCATTTTTTCTCATTAAATAATCAAGTATTCATATAATAAATAGAAATTGAAACTTAAGCAAGGTACAGTTATTACTGAAATGTGGTTAGTAACAGAGTTGATGGGGTTCTAGACATGCTACCTCAAAATACGGTACTTTGGGATTTGAGAAAACCACAGAAGCAGGAAGGTCACTCTCGCCTTTCCCTTACCCTTCTCCCCCTGAAGCAGGTCCTAAAACCTTCATTCCAGAGATGCCCACCCTACACCTGGAGGAAAAGAATGCCCTTATCTCTGAAGACAACAGGAATACAGAGAAGAATCTGAACAAACAATGCTTGCTAATAAGTTCCCGCCAGTTTATTACCATTAGATTAGACCTCCTTTGTCCAATCATACTTGTTCATGACTATCCTCTTCTCCATCCACTAAGCATAAAATACACATTTTTCCCTGTGTCTTTGGTTCTTAATTTCTAAAGCCTCCCATCTTATGTAAAACTTATATTAAATAAATGTGTATGCTTTTCTCTTGTTAATATGTCTTTTGTTATAAGCGTCTCAGCCATGAAACCTACTGGTGGGTAAGGAAAGAAATCTTTCTTCCCCTACCGAGTTCAAACCCAGATCTGAGACCAGGGAACTTGCTCTTGCCTTAACACCCTGAAGCTGAGTACTATGACATTTGAGGGTATGAAAGCATAGAGCAAAGGGGAAACAGGCTATGCTACATGGGCCACTAGCTTTATTTACATATTCTTGATGAATTTTCTGGGAGATTCATTAGGAGACAAAGATCATTTGGAGGTGATAGAAAAGGAAGGTTACATTTTCAGAACGATTTTAAATATCAGACAATACCAATTCATACACACCATAATAAGCACTTAACACATATTAACAATTGCTACTATTATTTGATAAAGGTGTGCTTGAAGTATAATTACTTACTTTATAATTGTCCATTTAAGGATAAAATGGTTACAAACTGGTGAGGTCAGGTGCCTTTGTATTTTCTTTCCCTTTCACTGCTGCCCATGATAATCACAAACACTTCTGACTTAAGTAACAGAAGACTAAAAGACACTGCTAATAAATAATAGTAAGAACTCAGAAAATATTATGTTATATGGAAATGCTGAATGAAACAGTCAAACTTCTCTGGTTGAGAACAATAGAAAGGATATTCTCAGCACCTAATGCAAGTCTCTAATCTAGTATAAACCAAAAAATGTCAGCTATTTATGAAAATTACTTGCAACACTTTTAATTTTAAGGCTTTCAAAATGCAGAGACCCCCTAATGAGAATCCTTTTTTACTTCAGAGTTTTCAGTGTTGTCATTTCATTTAATGCAACTCCTAGGTTTTTATATTTCCTTTTCAAGTTCCTAACATATTAGTCTTATAGTGGATTAATGAAGAAAAACACAACAAAAATATATTTTGATGTCATTCACACATTTATAGGCAGAAAGTTTCTTACATGAGTTTACAGTAACTCAACAACAAAGGTTAAATTGCCCATTAAACTATTTGCTAGTAGTTCTTAAAAAATAATTAATCTCATGTCTACTTAGAGCATTAAATTCCTTTATAGAAAGACAAAAAATGCAAAGTATTAAGTGAATATTTAGGAAGTCAAGGATCAGAAAATTGTTTTTCCAGAGATTCTTGTAATATTTTCTAAATTCCACAGACAAAGGACTTCAGGCCTCTGGTCCTTTTTCCATGTGCATACCAGATCACCCAGGCAAGAACTCCTGGGTGATTATTCTTTGGTAACAATAACAGTTCACATTTTTCTTTGGTAACAATAACAGTTCACAAAGTCCATTCAAATCAAAACAACTTTATGATCTAATTAAAATCCACACATGGATTCAGAAAAACTTGTATTGATCACCCATGGCATTTATCTAGACTGACTACAGCTTTAAGCATGATTTCAATAAAATAAAGTTTATATCTTGTGAAATAGATTATAATCCAGGTATAGACTTTCATTTTTCTCTTATTTCTAATTGTCCAGTGTCTAGATGCTCAGTTTAATTTGAGAGGCCATCAGTCTTTAAGGTTGATCCGGAACATTTCATCAAAAACAAGTTGTTCTGAAAATTAGAAATGAAGAAAGGAATTCTCTGTGCTATCCTAAGGGAGGCTTATTTCTAATCTATTGAACATGCCTGAATGCATTCTTTAAGTCTTTGTAGGAGTATTAAGACAATGATTCATCTTGTAGTAACATAATAGATGGGATCAGTTGTGAATACAGAACAAACTGTCACTTGTAAACATCATGAATATATCCAAAGCAGCCATTGGACAATAATTTAAAGTGACTTATCTCATAGTAACGACATTCATGTTGTAGAATTTCCAAGATCAAAATGGGGGGGAGGTGAAGCTTAATTCAGAATGTAAGCACTTACCTATTTTTGTTCCCTATCTCTCACACAGGATGTTGTAATTGGTAGTAGTAGTATAGAATTGAGAGGGGAGTGTAATTATCTGACCATTAACATATATTTATCTTTTATATGGGGAATCAATAAATTGCTTGAATATTTTAACACAGCTATTTTTAAAACCATGATTGGAGTATATTACCTTAGTTAAGAAAGCTGAGTAGTATCATTAATTTTGCCTTTGCTGTCTATGATTTTAAAAAGTTATGTTTTCCTTCTTCCATCTAGATATAGATCCTTTAGTAAAATCTGTTCTAAACGAAATAAATCAATTTTAAGGTATGTACTTATCATGTACAGCATGATGTTTTGAGGTATATATAGATTGTGGAATAGTTAATTCTAGCAAATTAACAAATATATTACCTCACATAGTTATCATTTTTGTGGTGAGAACATTTAATATTCACTATTCTTGCATTTTCAAGAATACAATATATTATCATTCACTGTAATCACCATGCTGCATAATAGATCTCTAGAACATATTCCTCCTATCTGATTATAACTTTTGGCCAACATTGCCCCATCCCCACCTTCCATCCAACCACCCCAGACTCTGATAACCACCATTCAACCCTCTACTTCTATGAGATCAACTTTTTATATTCTACACAGGAGTGAGATCATACAGTATTTGTCTTTCTGTGCCTGGCTTATTTCACTTAACATAATGTCCTCCAGGTTCATCCACACTGTCACAAATGACAGGATTTAGTTCTTTTTTTATGACTGAATAGTATTCCACTGTGTATACATACCAAATTTCCTTATCCATTCATCCACTGATGGACACTTAGGTTGATTCCATATCTTGGCTATTGTAAATAATCCTGCAATAAACATGGCAGTACAGATATATCTTTGACATACTAATTTTACTTCCTTTGTTTATAAACCCAGTAGTTAGATTGCTGGGTCATATGGTAGTTCTATTTTTAATATTTTCAGAAACCCCCATACTGTTTTCCATAATGGTTGTACTAATCTGCATCCCCATTGATAGTGTTTAAGTGTTCCTTTTGCTCCACATCCTCACCAAAACTTGTTATTTTCTTTTGTATTTTTGAAAACAGCCATTCTAACAGGAGTGAGGTAATATCTCATTGTGGTTTTGACTTGAATTTCCCTGATAATTGGTGATGTTGAGCATTTTTTAATATACCTGCTGTCCACTCATATGTCTTCTTTTGAGAAATGTCAATTCAGATATTTTCCGACTTTAATTGGCTTATATGTTTTCTTGCTATTGAGTTATTTGAATTTCTTACATGTTTTTGATATTAAGCCCTTATCAAATGTATAGTTTGTAAATATTAATATTTTTCTCCCATTCTATAGGTTACCTCTTCACTCTGTTGCTTATTTCCTTTGCTGTGTAGCTTTTTAGTATGATGTAATCCTGTGTATTTTTGGCTTTTCTTACCTATATTTTTAGAGTCATATCCAAAAAAATCATTGGCCAGACCAATGCCATGGGGCTTTTTCCCTGTGTTTTCTTCTAGTAGTTTCATAGTTTTGGGTCTTACATTTAAGTCTTCAATCTATTTTGAATTGATTCTTGTGTATGTTGGGAGATAAGGGTCTAATTTCATTCTCTTGCATGTGGATATCCAGTTTTTTCAACACCATTTATTGAACAAACTATCCTTTACCCATTCTGTGTTCTTGGCACCTTTATTAAAAATCAATTGTCTGCAAATGTGAAGATTTATTTCCGGGTTCTCTAGTCTGTTCCACTGGTATATTTATCCATTTTTATGTCAGCAGCATGCTGTTTGGCTACTATAGCTTTATAGTATATTTTGAAGTCAGATAGTGTGACACTTCCAGCTTTGTTCTTTTAGCTCAAGAATTGCTTTGGCAATTCAATGTCTTTTGTGGTTTCAGATGAATTTTAGGATTTTTTTTCTAGTTCTGTGAAGAATGTCCCTGGTATTTTGACAGGGATTGCATTGAATCTATAGGTTGCTTTTAAAAGAAATCTATTTAAAAAGAAAACAAAAAGGTCTAAAAATCATATATACTAAATAAATATTTGTTTCAATGAGTTATAATAAAAATCCAATATAATTAATAAAATAATCATATTTGTTATATAATTCTTCCCAGTTTACCAAATATTATTTTACATAAGACATGATTTCCAAACTAAAAGGAATACATAATTATTTCATATGGCATGTTTTATTAATTCATTTTCCATAAATTAATTGAGAGCTGAGGCCATACCAGAATCTGTGCAAGGTGCCAGAGATGCCCAGCCCTTTCCATATAGAGATTCTAGTTTAGTGTGTTAGAAGAAATAGCTGTTAATCACCTTATTGGGAATAAATGTAAAGTAACAGATATGTCAAGTAAATAATAAAAGGTGGTAGAGCCCTGTGCATCTGTAATGCGGAGTTTCACCTGTATATAAGTCTTCTAAAAATGTGTAATACAGTACAAAAAGGTTGACATTTTAAAATAAAAAAAACTATCCAACTGAAATCTACCCTTCTGTTTTTGGTCTTCTCAAGAAAAAAGTTACATTTCTTTTTCATTATACTGCCAAAACTACATGTAGCTATTTCCAGTTTTAAAATTTTAGTCAAATGAAAATAATAAAAGTGTATATGTGTGTGTGTTTAATGTAAGATTGATATTGTAAAGGAAATAATGTTCATTGTATTTGGGGACTTCACTTCAGCTGGGACAAATTTATTTATTTATTTATTTATTTATTTATTTATTTAGACAGGGTCTCACTCTGTTGCCCGGGATAGAGTACAGTGGTGTCATCATAGCTCACTGCAACTTCAAACTCCTGGGTACAAATGATCCTCTTGCCTCAGACTCCCCATTAACTTGTACTACAGGTGCACACCACCATGAGCACTTATTCTTCTATTTTTTGTAGAGACAAGAACTCGCTTTGTTGCTCAGGCTGGGCTCAAGTGATCCTCCCTCCTCAGCTTCCCAAGGTGCTGGGATTATAGGCATGAGCCACCACATCTGGCCCAAGTTTAAATTTAAAGAGGAAATGGATACACAGCATTACTGGTTTGACTATTTTTCTCAAAGAATCTATCTAGATAAGATTCATTTTTTATTTCTTTTAACATTAGCCTAAAAAAGGAAACATGTGTTTGTAACCTCTTACTCAAATATGTGCATAGCAGAACACCTACATTATTAGCGTAGTGTCCTAAGCTAATAATGTGTCCTAATCCTCTCACAGAGGATTATTCAATATCCTCTGTGAGAGGCTGATGGTGCTCTTTGTAAGTACAGTGGAAAAGAAGATAACTAATGGAGGTGATATACATTGATATCTCTGAGCCTGCCTACCTGCCTGCAAATGAAGAATGAAGGCTCATGAATCAGAATGCCTGGGTTCAAATTCCAGCTTTTCCAGTTACTGACAAATCCATGAGTTTGAGCAAGTCACTTCTCTCTGAACCTCTTTTTTTTCCTCATCTATGAAGCAAATTTGTTCTGATATAAGACAATGCATGTAACAGTTTCACATGACACTTGTCACCTAGTAAACACCCAGTACATGTTAGGTATTTCATTACAGGAGGTATAGCTATAGAAAGAGCCACAAGGCTATGACCAAGACATGGACCTTAAATCTTCTACTTTTGCGCTCTTTTTAAACTATACCCACTTATTTTTGACCCTATAAAATACAAAGTTCTGTTATTCTGAGTTTTACAATGAAAAAGTATGTTCACTCCACAGGATATGCTAAAAACCTAACTTTTCTGTGTAGGTGGGGAATAAAATTACAGGACGAATCATAATTTCCAAGAATTCATCCATTCTGTGTCATCAACCTTAAGTCCTCAACAGTATTTGTGTTGGATAGTCTTATTTAATGTCATTATTTCTCCATTTTGAAAATAGGAAAAATATTTCTTTTTCATTGTCATCTTCCTCTTTCCCTCCTCTATATATTTCTTTGAAATTATCTCTTCCATACTTGGTATTAAGAATAGGAAACCTTAAGAGTTATTAAAGATTCTTGGGTTTGTTCTAACAGTAAAGTGTGATTCCTCCAAGGGTCATTGGATCATAATGACTAAGATATAAAGTAATTTTTTTAGGATTTTAGATTTTTAAAGTAATTTTAGTCTTAGATAATTATTTATTTTACCACCTTTGCTGATGGGTTTTGGAAATGAGTTCTCTAAGAATCAGTCTACAAGTGAACTTAGACTAAACTATACTAAAGGCACATGCCTTTCAGGAATAATGTTATTCTGAACAATGCCAAAAACATTGATTTTCTTTCAATAGAAGTTAGAGTTACACAATCTGTTAAAATGCTAAAACTAAATAATTCAAATACAGGAAATACCCACCACTTAAACAGCTAAATAATCCTCAAAAAAGAAATTACAAAATAATGATGATAACAAGAAGATGAAGAGAAGAAAGTTTAAAAGCTTAACCACCTGTTTTTTCTCCAAAATGACTCTGTTATGTATACTCTTCATGTTTAATGGTAGAAACAATAGATACTTTCCAGAGTCTAAATAGGCTATCCAAAGTGTGATTGGATCACAAAATTCTGGCTACTCTTATTAGAGTAAACACACCAGTATCTTCTATTCATTCTCTTTATATTTTTCACAGATGTTGATTGAACAATTTGCAAAGCAGAATAACTTGGAAAATGGTATATTTTCTCCACACAAAGAGGTACAAAAACCAGTTTTCTGTACAATTTGATAATCCCATCCCTTGGCAGTATTTAAATATGCACAACAGCTGCAATTATTCTCATATCTGACTAACAATTTCTCCACCGAGAGCAACTTTCATCAGGAGGAAGCACTGAGAAAATGATGGAGTGGCACTTGGATGTTGAACCATATCTTTAATCACACAATAGCAGGGGTAGATTCTTCCCAAACCATGATCAGTGTTCCCTTGCATTACCATGCATGTTTGGTGTCCCAATCTCAAGCGGCATGTGAAAATCTCATTTCCAAGCAGGACTATCAAAAAGCCTTTGTCAATACCATTACTTAGATATTTTGTCTAAAAAACAAAAAAACAGCAGGGTATATTATCTCTGTGGTCACTAAATTAACTCACCTTAGAAATTTCATCCTCGGTTTTGCTCACTAAAAGCATATAAAATGTCTGGACCTACCATAAAATTTAATATGAAATTAAACTACAATTAAAGCCCAATCTGCCATGGTTGGATGAAGGCTCAGATAAAAGTCAATAACATTGAATTAATATCTTCATTACTAAATTAAATATATAAACCTGAACAGATAGGTACCTGGGCCCAATTCAATTGTCTCTAGAGTAGAACCTGATCATTGTATTTCTGTTCTGTTTATAATACCTGAAGAAGATTAAATGTTTTTGAGCATAGATTTGCCTTTCTAAGTTTCTCTTTATAGTTTACATGATATCACTTTACAGTTTGCTCCAGAAAAAAAGGCTTTAAATTTTTTTTAACCAAAATCTGCAAAACAGACCCAAGAGAAAATTAAGACCCATTGTTGTACAATCACTAAATGTATTGAATGACTACGAAAAACTTTGAAGCAAAAAGTGGCCATGGTCAATATGATTTGTAGGCAATTTTTTTAACTGTAAAAATCAGATCATTTCTGTTTTGTACTAAATATTTTAAAGAATAGACTAAAAGAGGAAAAAATATACAACTCATTTTATAAGGCTAGTATAATAAAATCATCCAACGGTGGCAAGGACAGTATAGGGGTGTAAAAAAACCCATAAACCATTGCAACATATAAAGATAGATGGAGTATCCCAAACTTGTCAGTTAAAACAATAACAATAACAAGAATATCATTAGCTGAGTTGGGTTCATCCCAAGCATAAAAAACATCAGAAAGTATATCATGTAAGTAAATACATTAACATATTAAAGGAAAAAGTCATATACCTATGTTATTAGATGCTGAAATATATTTTTTCAAGATTTAAAAGAAATTCATGAAAAAAAAATCTAGCAAGGCAAGACTAAACGCAACTTCTTCAGCCTGATAAAAGATAACCACATATTTACAAGAAAACATAGTCTATCATAATAAAATGTTGGGAACAATTCCTTTGAAGTAAAGAGAAAGAGAAGAAACCCAGATCAAATTTGACATACATTTGAAATTAATTATAAATTATATGAATTATAAGAATTAGAAATTAGACAAAAACTTTTATATTAACAGAAAATATGATATTCTATAGAAAATGGAAAATAATTTACAAAAAATGATTATAATTAGTTATATATTTAACATTGTCACTGTATACAACATCATCATATAAATATCCTATGTTTTTATATATATCTTTAATATCAATTAAAAATCAAATGCCCACCCCCAAATTATGACCAAATCCTGTTACCCC
The DNA here is from genome assembly GCF_020740605.2 of Lemur catta. NCBI lineage: Eukaryota > Metazoa > Chordata > Mammalia > Primates > Lemuridae > Lemur > Lemur catta. The sequence goes on from NC_059128.1 coordinate 239,373,712, forward strand.
AACTCTTTCAAGGCAACAATATGAGTGTTAAGGACACCGACTGACACTAAGAGACTGCACACAACTGTTCTTAGTATTCCTTATAGATTGAAATATGATTCTTCTAAACCAGGGATTCCCTTGATGTCTGGTGTCATTAGAAAATAATAGGACACATATATATGAAAAAATATATAGCAATGAACCATAAAATAGATCAAGTTACAGACAAAGGGTAAAAAAATAAATTTTGAGGATTTCAGAGAAAGAAAAAATCATGAAGAAGTGATATAATAAGGAAAAGCTTCATGGAATCTGGAAGAAAAACTAGACCCTAAAAATAGTATAGGAAACATTCAGGTTAAACGAAAAAAATAAAAGAACTTAAGAAGAAAGAAAGGAAGGAAGGGTAGGAGGGAGGAGGCGGCAGACAGTTATTTCAATCAGAAAAAGCATGATGAGCCAGAACAGAGGCATAATGGTTCATGGAATGGAAGGTAATAGCAGGGAGAACAGTTTGCTGGGCAAGGAGGATTTAGGGTAATGCACATTATTATATCAGGTTGGAAATGTATGTAAGGGTCAAGTGGTAATTTAAACCTTAGTCATAAAACCAAATAGTAGCATTAAAATGCACCTTCTGTAGAAATTCTGGACCTCTTTGGGAGCATTTTTCTCAAGCAATAGTAAATCACAGAGGCACTAGATCAGTTGGCATGAAAATGACCCCCTAGTTGTAGGCAAAGTTCAATTAAGTTGCTATCAATATCATAGGATTTTGGAGTAAATTTATAGTACATTTTTATATGAAACTGTATCATCAAATTTGTGTGAACTTGCAGTGAAAAATCTCAGGTTCCCATCCTTACTGAACATTTCTCTGGGCCTAAAAACATCAATCTAAAAATATAAGGAAACAAGGTGAAAACCGATCTGAAAAACGAATTTAAAAACAAAAATCTAGAGAAATAGTAACTAGAAACATAATGAGAAGTATATCCAAATGTTTAGGAATCCATCAAGATAATGTTTTATCTAGTCTTAAAATTCTAATAAAATCAAACACTCTCGATATGCTTCATTAAAGAGGTGTTAAATTTATAGTGAATTAAGCCCACATGATTCATTACTTCACACATTTATCTAATCAAAAACATGTTTAAAATATTGGGCAGTCATTTTCTTCAAGGAAGAGTCACTGCAGAAGCAGATTTGATTTACCATTAGTATGTTTGTCTAAGTCTCTGTGTACCAGAGCTTGACCAAAATTTCAGAAACCTTAAAATTATAGAAGTTCTAAATGTAAGTAAAGAAAGTTCTCCTTTCTGTTAAAACTAGTCTATTACATGACCAGCTAAGCATTTTAGAAATAGCATTTCTCTGTATCTCTCCTCCTTAGCTTCCATTTTCCAGGTTTATTTTTGCACAAATTACTAACCAGCATCAACACACAGCTCCTTCTTAAGCAACAGAAATGCATGTTCATTTATATCTATTAAGCTATGCTATTATCTGTTATGTTACAAAAAAAAGTACTGACAGAGCATCATATTATGTTCCCGAAATTCTCAATCACTAGTGTTTTCTTGACAATGGCATATTATGTTCCCTTTGACCTCTAATAGCAATGATAAATGAGTGACATAATACAATTTAAAAGCAAATAATAGACTGTCTAAATACATCAAATTCATGATAGCAGGACCATTTATGCATTGTAGGAAATATGGAGGTCTAAAACCAATTGATCCTTGAATGACACATTTCCAAATGTTTGGGTAAGAAAGTATTATCAAGAAAAAACTGAAACCATCATCAAAATTGATTTCTTTGGGACTTTTATTCACATTTTTATTTTTATATAGATGTAACTTTTATGTGTTTTCACATGCTAAGGGTTTCAAGTCTATAAAAATAGGTCATACGTGCAAAACTTTCAAATTCAAAACTCAGCAGACCAAGAAATCTAAACTTCAGTTACTGGAGATCTTATTACATTTCCATAACTCACTTTTCTGTGATTCCATAAAATCTTGCTACAGATAAAGTCATAATAAGTGTCTGTATGGGATCCAATATAATGCACTCACAAAAATGAGTTTAAACAATAAAAGATACGTACAAATTGTGTCTCCTAACAAATCATTTCACATCAATTTATTAAGTGCAGTCGACTTAACATGCTATTATCTATCACATTATGCAAAATTATTCCATATACTTGTGTCATTATATAGCTATTTTTACTGTGACTAAGTGTTTTTAATTGTTCCTGATAAAATTATTGGTCAAAATTCTAGTTATATGACTATGAAAAAATACCCTAACATAAAATTCAGAATTATTTTATTTGTCTTCTAACAGAAAAAGCTGTGAAATGTTCTTAATCATAGACAAATTAAACATATTCACATACTTTAAAATTAAAACCTGGTTAATATTTAATCTTGATACTAACAATTATTTCTTTGTCAAGGATTTGATATCACTTTTGGAATAATTGATCCTAATAAGTCCTTTGCTGTTTTTTTTTCTTTTTATTTCTTGAGAATATTAAATTCAATTTTTCAATACAACTATAAATCATCTAGAATGCCTTTCCAGAAGGATTCATAATACTGTTTATATCATATAGTATATATCATTTACTTTTATTACTGTATTCAAACATCACATTTATCTTACCATTTTTGAATCCTAAATATCTTTTATCCTCTAGTTCTTTTTTTTTTTTTTTCTGAGACAGAGTCTCACTCTGTCCCCAGGCTAGAGTGCCGTGGCGTCAGCCTAGCTCACAGCAACCTCAAAATCCTGGGCTCAAGGGATCCTCCTGCCTCAGCCTCCCGAGTAGCTGGGACTACAGGCATATGTCACCATGCCCGGCTAATTTTTCCATATATATTTTTAGCTGTCCAGATAATTTATTTCTATTTTTAGTAGAGACGGGGTCTCGCTCTTGCTCAGGCTGGTCTCGAACTCCTGAGCTCCAGCGATCCACCTGCCTCGGCCTCCCAGAGTGCTAGGATTACAGGCATGAGCCACCACGCCCAGCCCCATCCTCTAGCTCTTTAATGTAACACAACTTTCTTTATTTTATGCTTTTTATATCATTACATTCTCTTTTTATCTATCTCTTTACTTCTTTTTTGTGTGTGTGTCTGTTCGATACTGCTCATAAATATTTTAGAATATTAAACAAATTATCCCATAATCTGTATAATTGAGTGGCCACTATTTTAAAGCAGTTCTTAAGAGTCTCAGTGCCATGACCTAAAATCTATATTTGTATTGTAACAGTTCTTTATGTTGCTCTTTCCAAGACTCCGGCTGTAACTATGTTCACGCTTCTGTAAGTCCCACAGCCAGGCTGCAGCACCTCCCAATCAGTCACTACCGCCCTTCACTATAAGACTGGCCTGTATCGATGGGGATCTCTCATGGCCACCGCGCCAGCAGAGCATTTTGGCCCTCTGTTCTCTTTCCAGTGCTGTGCTGTGCAGTGCGTTGGGTGTTAAGGCAGTTGTGTGGAAAGCCCAGGCTCCAGCTTTAATATCATAGAAAAATTGGAGAAATTGCCCTTAATAATATATTTTGTCAAATCATTGCTTCCCAATGGTTGCTATGTAATAGAAACTCCTGGTAACTTTCAAGTAATTTCTGGTCCCCACTTACCACCCCACCCCACCACCATTTCACAGCCTAGGGTAAGTCCCGGGTGTCACATTGAGAACCACTGGTCTAAATTTATGGATCACATTGTTACTGTTAGATAATTGATAAAATCTTCACTACATTCTGAATTTTCAGAAAATAATCAGAAATAAGTAGGTTTTCCATCGACTCTCTACAATGAGGTAAGTATGTTGAAAAGTTATAAGGATGCATTATGTCTAGTTAATGCTCACTAGGTTTGTTAATTAAATGATTTGAAAATGAACATGGTGAGCCATTCTTTGCTTTAGTCTTAGAAATGTCAACATTTGGAAACTCTGACACTGTCAACTTTCAGAAATGGCACAATCCCCCCAAAGTTGATCTTCTCAATCCTCTCTTCTTTTTTATACTTCACTATTATATCATTTCATAAAAGTGTTTATCATGATAATGTTTTATATTGTACAACCTTTGCTATTTAAGTGTCATGAGATGTGAAACATTTATGTGTACAATGAATTGTTTGTAATTCCAAATATTTAAGTTTATGCACTTACTAATTCAAGAAACAAGCACCATATTTCTACTAATGGCCAACACATTTGCCAAGTTCTGAGAATACTAAATGAAACTTTAGACATGGATTTTAACCTAACAGAACACTAACTGGTAAGAAAGATGGGTATTCAGACAGCTACACTTCCCTTTAACATAACTGAAACATAAATAAAATAGTCAAAGAATGTTAAAAGGATGGGAAAATGAGTTTTAAAGCTAATCCTTACTAACTCTCCATAATCATGTAGATAATAATTTTATTGAAATTTGTGGATAACACACTTAAACCTAAGGTTTGAAACTATTGGAATTCTAGAAGAGGATGTGGGAAAAACTTTTATAGACATTGGCCTAGGCAAAGAATTTATGAAGAAAACCCCAAAGGCAATCACAGCAACAACAAAAATAAATGAATGGGACCTGATTAAATTAAAAAGCTTCTGCACAGCCAAATAAACAGTCATGAGAGCAAACAGATAACCTACAGAACGGGAAAAAATTTTCGCATCCTACACATCCAATAAAGGGCTGATAACTAGAATCTATTTAGAATTCAGGAAAACCAGCAAGAAAAAAATCAAACAACCCTATCAAAAAGTGGTCAAAGGATATGATCAGAAACTTTTCAAAAGAAGACAGACTAATGGCCAATAAACATATGGAAAAATGCTCAACATCTCTAATCATCAGGGAAATGCAAATCAAAACCACAATGAGATATCACTTAACTCCAGTGAGAATGGCCTTTATCAAAAAGTCTCAAAACAATAAATGTTGGCGAGGGGATGGGTGTATACCTACATGATGAGTGCGGTGCACACAGTCTGGGGGATGGACACGCTTGAAGCTCTGACTTTGTTGGGGGGGGAGCAGAGGCAATATACGTAACCTGAACTTTTGTACCCCTATAATATGCTGAAATAAAAAAAAAGAAAAATGAAAAAAAATAAAATTATAGCATTTTAGAATTAAGATATTAGACAACTTCTGGACCAGGGATGAGAAAATTTCAGCCCACTGCCTGTTATTATCAGAACTGAGAGTTAAGAATGGTTTTAAAACTTTTAATGGTTAGAGAAAAATATTACTAATATTTCATAAGATATAAAAATTATATAAAATTCAAATTCCATTATCCATAAGTAAAATGATATTGGAATAGCCATGCTTACTTTTTTATGTATTGTCTATGGCTACTTTCACGTTGCAATGGAAGTGTTGAGTAGCTGCAAGAAACCAGCGTGGCCTGCAAAATTGAGGCACTATCTGGTCCTTTTATAGAAAAAAAGTCCCTAATACCTATTCTAGATCAACACTGTTGAGTAGAGCTTCCTGGGATGATAGAAATGTTCCATATCTGTACTGTCAAATACAATAACCACGAGTTACCTGTGGCTATTGAGAATTTGAAATGTAACTAACGTGACAGAGAAACTGATTTTCTGCATTTAATTTAATTTTAATTAGCTTAAAGTCAGCTCATTATCTTAAAATGTTATTTAATTTTAATGATTTTTAGTTTAGTTTATTTTGAAAGACTTATTGTAGTATTAATAGCTAAGAGTATTCACTCTGTAGTCAGGCTGCATGGGTTTTAAATTCAGCTGTCATAAAAGCTAGTTCTGAAACTTTGGTAAATTTATCTAAAATCTTGGTTACTAGTAGTACCTATCTTACGTTATTATAGGTACTAAATTAGTTAATATCTGTAAAGCACATAAAAATCCACCTAGCAAATAGACGTTCAAAAACTAGTAGTGATTATTGTTATTATCATTATTATTTTGCTTTGATATCAAAATATCTTCAACAAGTTAAGGCACCAAATATTTGTATTTCCAGCACCTATTACAAAGTGCCAAGAATACATAATTGACACAACATAGAAGACATCTGTTCTCATGTATTTTACATATTGAGAGACAAGATACAAAATAAAACATGACAAAAACCAAAATTTGCCATAATTTATAAGAAATCATCTATATCAGTGGTCCCCAACCTTTTTGGCACTGGGGACCTGTTTCATGGAAGACAATTTTTCCATAGACCAAGGGTGGGGATGGTTTCAGGATGTTTCAAAAGCATCACATTTAGTGAGCAGTCAAACCTCTCTGCTAATGATCATCTGTATTTGCAGCCGCTGCCCAGTGCTAGCATCACCACCTCAGCTCCACCTCAGAGCATCAGGCATTAGATTCGCATAAAGAGCACACAACCTATATTCCTTGCATGTGCCGTTTACATTAGGGTCCATGCTCCTATGAGAATCTAACGCCATTGATCTGACAGGAGGCAAAGCTCAGGTGGTGATGCAAGCCATGGGGAGCAGCTGTAAATACAGATGAAGCTTTGCTCACTCACCTCCTGCTGTGCAGCTTGGTCCCTAAGATGCCACGGACTGGTATCAGTCTGTGTCCTAGGGGTTGGGGACTGCATATCTATATGAACCAAGATCGTGTTAATATCTTTTATTATTATTATTAATCCAAAAATTAAGGGGCTACAAGTGTTTTTGTTACATAGATGAATTGTGTAATGCTGAAGTCAAGGCTTTTAGTTTGTCTATCACCAGAATAGTGTGCATTGTGCCCTATAGATAAGTTTGTATCCCTCACCCCCATCTCACTCTCACCCCTTCTTAGTTTCCAACATCTGATCATGTAGATATCTTGAAAGGGAATAAAACAGAAATTAGTTGACTACAAAATCTGCTATAAGCCCTATTGTCATCTATAGGTTCTAATTTCACATTTTTGTTTACATTGGATCCTCTTCAATGTTCTCATTGATTGTTTTTGTAGTTAAAAAAATATAAATTGAATTTAAAATAGAAATTTATACTAGTGGAAAACCACCGGTATCTGTTGAATATATTGAGGTTCCTCAACAGATTTTATTTCTAAAATGTTGTCCACTGCTAAAATGTAAATATACCTATATGTATAATATCTCTGCTGATTCTAGAGAATAATTAAAAAACTAAGAAACCAACAGGAAGGTTACATAATTTGCCTAAAGCAGTTAACACTGTCAGAGCTTGGTTGAGAACCCAGGTGAGTAACAGAGTTCTGATAGCCAATGGGCCTTTCTGGAGAAATGATATGTTTACTTCTTGCCACAGGTAACTAAAATAACCACATAAGGTTGCAGTTGAGATTTAAAATTTTTATTCTGCTTGCCTAAGAAGAACAAATGATATATTTATGAAGGTAGGCCTGATTATTGTCTATAATTTCTTTTTTAAGATACCTCTTATCCATAGAAGAGCTATCCAACCAATTGACTTCAATTGCCATGGCCAGGATTTTCTTTTAGGATATTTTCTTATAATAAAGTAAAAGTGTCTCCCTTGTAATCTGGCCCTTGCCTGCTGTTTGGGCTCGTAAGCAAGCCAGAATTGTTCTTACACGGTAATCAAAGCAGAATCACCACGTGAGACACCTGGCTCCTGCCTTAATTGACAGGGAACTACATCAACTAAGTCACTTCTGGCAAAAGCAAAAGGGCTTATCACAATCCAACACTCAAACGGAATAAAGGAGGACTATTCCTTCCAAATGGTGTAGTCTAGCTAATGAAATCTAATGCTTCCTAAAACTCACTCTGGGCAAGCAAAATGTGCCTCCAAACACTAACTTCTTTTTCAAGCATTGAATGCGAAACCTTTTCTTAAGGCTACAATCTGAATCATCTTGAGACCTACTCAACTGAGGTACATTTCCATTGGAAACCATAATTAACTAAATCTTGCTTGGTTATTTCTCAGCAGAGGAATACAGTAAACTAGAAGTTCTTGGTTCAAAACCAACCAACCAAACAAATATATATATATATATATACATACACATAATGAAAATGTACATTTAAAATATTAATAAGAGAAATTTGAGTACAGCAGATGATAGCAACATTCCACAATGTTTCTTTAGAAAATATGCAATCTAAAATCTCAAACCAACATTGTTGATAAAGCAAGGGAATATTTTACAGTATAGAATTTGGCATTTTGAAAGTAAAGCATTTTTACAGAGTAAACACTAACATCTATTATAATCATAGATATTTTATATAGTACTGCCAGCCCTTTTAGGAACTATAAATTTTTAGGAAAAAGAAAGAGGAAATCCAATAATTGAAATAAGGAGATCTTTTGCATTTAGAATAAATTGTTCAAGTTTTGTTTTCTTAGACGGGCCTTATAAGAAAAAGAAACATGAGTCATTCTGTGAAAAATTGTAGATTCTAGCAGGATGGAGTTTACTGTGTCCCATTTGTATGGGACACAAAACACTATGAGAACCACAACTTGAATTCCTTCCTCCCTCAATTATTTGAATTCTTAGATTAAGATGTTTGCTATTTGTATTTTTGTGAGAATGGCTATTAACAGAGATAGATATTCCAGAAAGCTAGTGAAACTAAACTTTGGCAACCGTTCCCCCACTTCAAAGTTCCAGGATGAGTGCTAGCATTGGGTTTCCAGGATCATATGTCTTTTTGTAAAATGTGAAAAGTAAGACGTTTTAACTATAATCAGTTGAAACCACCATCTTTCCCACTCAGACTTCCCCACCATCACACTTCCAGAAAAGAGAAAGCTGATTGGACAAAGCATTTAGTTTGGGCATAGTGAAATACATTATGTTGTTTGCAGTCACTTTCATATACAGTTAAATTTTGCCACCTATATTCATGAAATAGTGTCAGAAATATGCCTATACCCTACTGTGCTGATTTTTCCAGCAACCAAACACAAAGGTGAAAGGTAAAAGATGATAATTTGCCTATTAGAGCCAGGGTCCAGAAGTATTGGACAGTGAGTAGAACTAAATTATGAAATGTATGAAAACACAAATTAGTCTCTGGAAAATTCTTCTAGTCTTCAGATATGTAACATTTTAACTAGAAGATTCCTTTCACATTGACACATGCAAAAGAATAGTTTACTCTGTTATAGAATTACTCAAAAATATAGTGTATAAAATTATAAATGTACCATACCTTTATGTTTGTATTTGATATACATGACACAAAATGAATTTATGAAAATTACTATATTTTGGGGCACAAACTTCTAGCAGTACTATAAACTTTGGGCACAAATGTGTGTAAAGTAATATATTTTACACATAAGTATCAGTAATTTTAAAAATCAACTTAAAACGCTAGAGGAAAGACTGAATTTCTTTACTACTGTTTTTATAGACTATCATATTATAAAATACTATGGCCCTGAACTAACAAACTAGTGAAATAAATACTTCTGAATAATTTCAGAACCATCTTAAGTGCTGTCATAACAGTCAACCCAGACTGATAAGAGAGAGTGCTAAGAGTCATCAACTCAAACCTGGGGCTTCCAATTACGGTTTTCTGGAGGAAATAACAACTAACATTAGTCTTGAAGACAAAAGAAAATGGCAATGGGAAAGTCCTAGTCAGGGCCAAGAGTATGTCAACAGGTTTGACAGCTAATTTTAGGGAATACCTAGCGAATTAGTAAAGTATCACTTATGAGTGTATCTGTGAGGTGTTCCCAGAGGAAATTGGCATGTGAGTTGGTGGACTGAGTGGGAAAGATCTGTACTCAATGTGACAGGCACCATCCAATTGGTCGGGGGCCCAGATAGAACAAAAAAGGCAGAGGAAAGGTAATTTCCTCTTTTTCTTTTGCCATTGGACATCAGAACTCCAGGCTCTCCTGCCTTTGGACTCTAGGATTTATACCAGGAATCCACCCAGCCCACCCCTGTTCCTCAGGTCTTCATCCTCAGACTGAGAGTTAAATCATCAGCTCCTCTTATTCTGAGGCTTTTGGGCTTGGACTGAGTCATACCACCAGCATCCCAAAGGGCTCCAGTTTGCAGATGGCCTGTCCCTTCTCAGCCTCCATAATCACAGGAGACAATTCTTCTAATAAATCCACTCTCATCTATCTATCTATCTAAATATAAATTTCCTGTTGTGTCAGTCTATTTTACCCTGAATAATATATAACAGGCACATAGACATGATGTACCCCCACTTTTTTTGGGAAATACCCAAGTTTGATGTTGGTAGATTGCATATTAAGGCCTGTCACTGACAAAGAGGGAAACTTAAAACAAGTTGTTGTAAATATAGGGTATGATGATGAACGTCCTGAATAACTTCCTGTTCCAAATAGCAGTGGGCTGCTGTGGCAAATCTCGTGAAAGGGAGTAACATGAACAATTAAGGTTTTGCTGTGAGTCTTGCTTCTCAGAGTGTAATCTGCAGAACAGTATGATTGGCATAATGTGTGAGGTTGTCGATGTAGCAGCACAGACTCTATTCCAGATCTACTGAGTAAGAATCTGCCTTTTAACAAGGTTCCCAGGTGATTGCTATGCACATGTAATCTTGAGAAATGCTGAATCAGATCATTCCAAAGGGTATATATTCTTCCTTGATAAAGGCAATAGTCAAGGGAGGAGACCAATTAAAAAGGAAACTATAGCACTCTAGATACAAGTTGAAAGGAATTTAATAATTAGGATATAAATAGGAAATAAAATTTGAAAAAAAACCTTTTTTTGTAAAATCAGATGTATATTTGTTGGCTTAAATTTGAAGATTAAGGGAGAAGTCAAAAATTATGACAAAGTTCATAGCTTGAGTGAAAAGATAAATGATGAATATGCTAAAAGCAAGTGTGGAAAATATCTCATCATACAGAGAACAAAACTGAGTAATATTATGTTAAAATAGCCAATGATAATGTGAAAAGGTTTTGGAAGCAGTAGATCAATGATTTGATGCTCTTTTTCAGTTTACACACTTCTACATTTGTGCAATTTTTAATTTACTGACTCATAGCATTAACATGAATTTATACCTTTAAGAGAGGCTTGCATTTTATAAAACAATTTTCTTTGAAATTTAAGACTATATCACTAATCAAATCATGAGGTTAGAGTTAGGGCAACATAATGTATGTTCACAGATTCTTGAATTATATTCACTTATGTTCTGTACTTGTGACTACTTCTCAAGAAATATGTGACAAATTTCAAAATTTTTTCATTAGCATTAAAACATTTATAGAAGAATTTCCCTGAGTTTTCATCTTCTATGATACTACTCTTGGGAGCTATTCTGAAAGCTATGCCTGTATAAACTATCCTTTAGCAAGTCTCCATTTCAGCATTGCCTAATGCACCCACATTACTTCTGCTGATAATAGCTTTTTTGTTTGTTTTTTAACTGAGGCAGTCTGAAAAATCCAGCAGAAAATTACAAAATATTATTTCTATAATGTTGGTGATAGAAAGTACAAAATAGCCACATATTCTAGGTTTGCTGAACATATCTGAATTATGAATCTTGTCATCAAAATGGAAAATGAGAGATAGAGAGGTTAACCAACCCCTGGTTATTTGACTCCACAAGGAAAATTATTGAAGTGGTTGTCTACTCTGGCTCGAAAGTTTCATTTGCAAAGCAAAGGAAGGCCCATATGCCTATTGAGACTCAAACAGGTAAGTTACTCCCTGTAAACATCAAGTCTTAATTAATCATTCAACAGTGATAAATAACAGATTAGAGATGCCTTGCTAAATCTGGAAGTATGTTAACACCAAGTTTTCTGTATGCCAGAAACATTACCCTCCTAAATTTCTCTTACTCTATAAAATTTCTGGTTTTGTTTAGATGCTAAATTTTATTTAGCATTAAATTTTATTTGATATCAAATATATTATCATCATACATTTAAAGTAATTTTGTTTTTACTAGGCTGTATTACAAAGAACAGTTTTTTCAACTTAAAGGCTGAAATAAAATTGGGTATGTTCATTTATATTGAAATTCACATTTCTATAACATACACCAATTAGGCACTTATGGTATAAAAAGTATTCTTATAATAGATATGTTGTTATTGATGGATGAGAACAGGAATATAAAGATGAGCGTGATATATATTCCACTTTAAATACTGTAAAATCTAATATGGTCAAGTAAGTAATAGTAACAGACAACCAACATTGTAATGAAGGAGAATATTCTGAAAACCAAAGACAGCTTGGATTCCGCAATGGATTACATTTGGAAACCTTCTTCCTAATAATTTGAAATTCATATTCAATGGTATTTCTATCCATATTGTTTTCTATGTTTTTTCAATAATAATATGTTCATAAGTCTGTACAAGTGAGTTAAATAAAGCAATAAATTTCAGATAGTTTATACAGGTAATCTAAAACTTAAATCCATTCATAAGTGAAGTAAAGAAAAAAAATACAAAATTTCCAATTTAGCAATGGAAATTTTATATGTTATTTCTATGCATGTAAACAGGTATATTACATTTTGTATTAAAGTTTATTACATATTATATTAATACAGACATGTATATTACATATCTACATAGGTAAACTTTCCTATATGACCTTCTTTGTGGCAGCTGGTACAACTGCAAATTCCTAGCACAGTTTAAGTTAAGCCACTGAGGGGCATTTTTTGTTGATATTTTAAAATTGGCTTTAACATGCCCTCATAGTAGTCAAATAAATGTCAGTAAGTTTCCAGAAGCCTATGGTATGTGGTGCGAGTTGCTAGTGGTAGGATGCCATTTTGGGGGACTTTTTATTTTTTCTTTTCTGTTATTCTTTCAAAGGAAATTTTACTGCTGGAACTCCATTTAAATTATATTCATTAAGACAGAAAGTACATTCTATCTAATTATTCAAGTAGTCAGCTTGCACACATAGACACAAATAAACTTTATAAGGAAGGTAAATCTATTTTATATAATTTCAGTTCATTTTTAATAATCAGATATTTTAATCATCTGGATTAGTTTCTGTTGTTTGCCTTCTACAACTTAAAAAAGAAAAGAAACAAAAAACTATTTTGCCAATCAAGAAGTCAGAGAATTAAATAAATCAAAAAGTTTTTTTTCTGAGTTTTATTACTACTTAAAATAAGCTTTGTTCATTATTGCTGCTTCTGTTTTAACACAAAGATCAGCAGCTTATACATGGAAACCAAATCAGAGGTGATTTTTTCTCCATGATGCTTTGTATTATTTACTGCTTAAAATGTTTTTCTCTCCTCAAAATCAACAGACTTCGATTTAAAATCCTTGCAGATGTTCTTACCAAAGAAGATTCATATACTGTATCTACGTGTGGCACAACTGATTGACAAGTGAAGAAGTCTGTCATGAAGCTACACAAAAGGCAAAACAATAAATGTCCAACTGAAATTCAAAGGCCCATTCCTCAAATCTTTAGATTTTTTTCTAATTTTTTTATATCATAGAGCAGGAATAAATGAAAGTAGTGAAATTTTAAATAATAATCTCATCTCAAAATCATATTTCTTTACAAGTAATGCTCTTGAGTTGTGCATTGGCTTCTTTAAGCTACTTATATTGTCTTCAGGAGGATGTTTTCTAACTTAGTTTTACTAAAACCTTGAAATTCTTGCTAGAGAATAAAGAAGAATTACTGTTGCACAAAATCAATAAGATTTTCATGCCCCTTTTATTGTAAATAGTATCTACTTGAGCAATATTTTTGAAGTGAATTAACAAAGATTATTATATCTATAGTTATTATTTAAAGATTTCATCTCCATGAAAACCATTGAATTGACTTTTGTGAATGTAGATTCATCAACAGTAATCTACTAGGTATGAATATGTAATAAAAAGGTCCAAAACAGTATAAATTAAATCAAATTTTAAAGTCATTCATTAAAGGAAAACAGCAAGCAAATAATATAATTATTCCCTTCATGAATTCTACATTATAGTTGGAGAGTTTTATTTTGTTAAGGTCTTTGGTGTATTTCTGAATGACGGAGGAAAAGTTATCTTTTTGTGATTTTTGCAATTCGGTGGTTTGAAGTAGAAATAGATTTTGACCTCACCATTTAGGTAATTATTACATTCTGTCAAAAATATATCCCAAAGTTATTACAGACCATTTTAAATGAGCACATATTTAGTACTTCATAACTTGTGCAATTAGCTAATTGTTTAAAAAGAGGACACTGTCACAATTAACATCTATAAAGTAGGCTAATTGAATAACCTTGTAAGTTTGCTAAAACACAACTTTTTCTTTGTAAAATGACTTATTTTTGGCTTTAGTATTTTAAAAGTAAGAATTTGTGTTTCAGTCTGGTATACTTGTTTAAATGTAACCTTGGTGATTTGGCCATGATTTGAAATAATGTCTTTATTTATACATTGAACAGACATTTTAATTTGCAATAAATCCTTCCTACTTTATATTGCTACCAGTAAAGGACCAAATGGAATGGTATATTTTTTATTTTAGTATAAATATAGATTAAAAGAAGACTTGTTTTTCACAATGTGATTGAAAAATTTTAGAATAACTTTTTGCTTTTCCTATGTTACAGAATATGATAAAAAAAAGACTGAAGTTTGAGGGAGGTTAGATCTGAGTTATAGATAGTAAAAAGGACAAGAGCTTTGAGATGAGTTAGATCTGAGATCATATCATTTTTCTGGCCCTGTGACTTTGAACTTAAGTTCTTAAATTATGTTTAGACTCATCTATAAAATTAGACCTATAGAGAACATCATTGTAAGACATAAATATTTAATTATGTATAAGATTTTAATATGAGTTCTAACCAGGTGAAAGTATAAAATATATGGGCTTTTCTTCATTTCTTTCTTTACCAAAAAGAACACTAGGATTTTAATGAAGTGTTATTCAGAACACGTTCTCAGGTTATTTCCATGTGTATTGCAAATACAGTCTAAATAGACTAAAACTGTCTCTAGAGCAGATGTGTTTTGTTTCATTGTATATATGTTCTTCCTCTATCTTTCTATATCCCTCTGTCAGCCACAGTAATGAAGCTTGTTACAGTATCTACTGAATCAATGAATGTTACAAGCAAGTTAATGACTAGCAAGAACAAGTAAAACATTGATATCAACTAGTATCTTCACTAGCACATTGTTCATTCATATGCATATTGGTTTGTGGAGGGGGCAAAAACACATTTTAGCCCATCAAATTGAAGATTTTAGAGTGGCATTTTCCAAATAAATATTTATTAGCTGACATATTGATTAAATTGTACAAAGTTTGGGTTTCAAATTTTGTAAGTGACTTCATTCCTTCTTGAAGATGCTAGATAAGTTATTTTCTAAAATTTTATTCTAGAAAGTAAAGAAAATGTCTATTTTAATATCTATTAAAATATGTAGGTGGGATAAGACACTTGCAAAGCTTTAAGTCTCTAGAATCAAAGACAAGTAATATTAGCACTACTCCTCTTAAAAGATTTCAGGAATAAAATATTACATGAGATGCTCAGAGAGAGTGTCTTAACTTATACCTTGACATGGGACATGTGGAAATATGATCCCAAATTTACTTTCTTACAACTCTGATATGTAGCAGTTTAAGATTAACATGGAATATTACTTGTATTCTATGATGTACAAAGTGTCCTAATGGTTTATTGTGAAATCCCTAATGTATCCATTACAAATCCAATGGATAGGATATGACTTGGCTACATTTGGAAAAATATAAAAATAAATTAAAAATGAAACCAGTAGCTTCCCTGGTTTTATGTAGTAAACATCAAATCTCATCTCTCATAACCTAGCAAATCAAATGAAAAAATCAAATGAAATAAAAGTTAACTCAAACTGAATCACAGATCTAAACATAAAATATAAAACTATAAAAATGCTAGAAGAAAATTGAGGCAATCTTGGGTATGGTGATGACTTTTTAAATGTAACACCAAACGTGTGATTCAAGGGAGAAAGAATCAATAAGCTTGGCTTCAGAACAATTAATTAAAAATGTCTGCTCTGTGAAAAATACCATCAATAGAATACAAAAACTTTGTGCCCTCCTACTCTGCAAGTCCCTGTAAACCACAGTTCTACTCTCAGCTTCAGTGAGTTTAGCTTTTTTAGATTCCTCACCTAAGTGAGATGATGTGGTATATCCTTCTGTTCATATCTTATTTCATTAGCATAGTGTCTTCCACTTTTATTCATGTTGTTGCAAATAACAAGATACCCTTCTTTTTTAAGGTTTAATAAATAGTATTCCATTGTGTGTGTGTTTGTATGTGTATGTACACTACATTTTTAAAAAATCCATTCATCCATTAAGTGGATTCTTGACTGTTAAGAATAATGTTGCAATAAACTTGGGAATGAAGATATATCTTTGAGTTACTGATTTCATTTTCCTAAGATATGTACCCCAAAGGGGGATTGCTGGATCATATGGTAGCTCTATTATTAAGTTTTTGTGGAGCCTCCATACTGTTTTCCATAATGGTTGCATGAATTTACATTTCCACCAATGATCATACAACATGGTAACTATAGTTAATAATAATACATTGTGTACTTTAAAATTGCTAAGAGATTATACCTTAAATGTTCATGTTCTCTCCCCCAAAAATGATAAGTATGAGAGGTTAGTTAGCTTGATGTAATTATATCATGATATATATATTAAAATATCACATTGTATACCATAAATAGATATATATTTTATTTTTCAATTAAACCATAATAAAAGGGGGGGAGGAAAAAAAACCTTAATAAAGCTAAAAAAGAGTAATGTGAAGACAAGCCACAGACTGAATGAAAATATTGCAAAGGATATCTGGTAAAGAACACTTATCCAAAATATACAAAGAACTCTTAAAACTCAGCAATAAGAAAATGAATATAATGGAGGGTCAGGTGAAAAGGAATGATTTTGGACACATAAAAGTTAAGGCAGCTGGATAATGATAAGTAAGAAGTAGGAAAACAAGAATATAAATATATTCTGGAGAAGGATTGCCCTTATTTAAATCTATAATTGGATGTGTGAATGATAGATATGTCAATGATCAACTTAAGGTCAAATATTGAAAAGCCTAAGTCTACATTAGTTAGAAATATAAAATGAAAAATGTTAGCATTTCTTTGTCCACCTTTTGTGGTAAATGCTTTTTAAAAATATAGAATTCACAGAAGGCAGTAGGAAATTATTTTTGTTAATGAAATGAAGGAAGCAAGGGTATTAATACAAGCCAACTCTCTATAGTCCAATGTGATAACGGACTGAAACTCTGATTTGGCTTATGGACTTAAAAGGAGAAACAATAAGACTGCTGAATTCTTGAAAGTAAGGTGGTAATGGAATAAATCTTTGAAGTCAAGAGGAACAAAAATTGAACCTATATTTCTATATACAGAAAAGACGTCTTTCAAAAATAAGGGTTGAATAAAAACATTTTCATACAAAAGCTAAGAGAATTAATTCCAGGTGGATCTGCACTATAAAGAAACATTGAATGGGAGTTCTTTAGGCAGAAAGAAAACTATCTCAGATGGAAACATAAAGAAGAAGAAAAGAGGGCTGGGTACAGTGACATATGTCTGTAGTCCCAGCTACTCTGGAGGCTGAGGTGGGAGGATTCTTTGAGCCCAGAAGTTGGAGTTCAGCCTGGGCAACACAGCAAGGCTTCACTCTAACAAACAAACAAAAAATAAAAACCAAGAAGAAAAATTAAAAAATGAAGAACACCGGACAAGGTAAATATATAGGCAAATATGTAGAAATGTTGAATATACAAAATAATACTCATATCATAGGGTTCTAAATATATATAGAATTAAAATTTATTGTTCATTTATGATATGACCTCTTAGTAAATGGGGAGTAAAAAGGAACCTCCTTATAGTAACATGATACATGCCTTCACATGTCACATGTTTTAAACATGCCTAGTCTCCTCTCCCCAAATTAATCTGTAAAAATGCCTAACAAAATTCCAAACAATATATTTGTTTTCATAAAAATTTTAAAGCTAGTTTTAAATCTATATAGAAATATGACAGGTGAAGAGTACCTAAAGTTTGGAAGAGGAGCAAAGCTGGAAGATTTACACTACCTATTATGAAAAACTAGTATAAAGTGATAATAGTAAGATAGTATTGAATTAGCACTGGAAGACAGAAATAGGACAATGAAATAAAAAAAAATAGAGTTTGGCACCAGAATTGACTAATTTATGGCAAGGAAGATATTGTAGGGTAGTGGGAAACAATGGTCTTTAAATAAACGTTGCAAAATTAGATTTCCATATGGAAAACATATCTTGCCCTCCACCTCATGGCATATACAAAAATTAATTCCATGTGGATTGCAATCTAAACAATAAAATTTTAAAGAAAATAATAACATTAAAGTATATTTCAAAATTTACTTAAAACAATGAAGTAAAAAGTAATATAATAAAATTTAAATAAGAACACATAGAAAATAATTCTGTTGATCTTTGAGTAACCAAAGAATTCTAAATATTTTTAAAATGGCACAGGGAGCTAATTGTAAAGGAAAACAATAATTTACACAACTTGAAAACTAAGAGTTTTCCATTTATCAAAAACAGACTGAAGGGAATAAAAAGGTAATCACAGAGAAAGACAAGATATTTACAACACATTATCTAAAAAAGAGGCTATGCCCAGAATATGTAGAATGCTGTAAATCATAGAAAAATGATATTCAGGCCAAAAAATGGGCAAAAGACTAAGTCTAGGACAAAATAAAGTATCTAAATGTCTTACAAACATATGAAAAGATGCTAAGCCTCATTATTGATCAGGGAAATGCAAATTGAACCATTATTACTACTACCCTAAACACAAAAGACAGAAAATAACAAGTGCTGGCAAGGATATGGCACAGCCAGAACTCTCTGATAGTGCTGATCAGAGTACAACTTTGTGCAATCACTTTGAAATATTGTTGACAATATCTACGATAGCTGACCATGAACATATCCTATGATCTAGCAATTCTATTCCTAAAGCACATAACCAACAGAACTGCAAACAGAGGTTCATGAAAAATAATACATTAAAATGTTCTTAGCAATACTATTCAGAAGCCTAAATAATAGTCAGATGGTGAAATAAATTGCAGAATTTTTTCACAATGGAATACTACGCAACAATGAAGATGAACAACACAATAATATGTATAAATCACAAATAATAAATGTTGAATGAAAAAGCTATATAGAAAAGACTTCACATTATTTGATCCTACATGTATAAATTTCCAACACAGGTAAATTCATGTTGTTCAAGACGAGCATTGTTTTAGTTTTGAAATAGTGACCAGAAGTAGACAAAGTGGCTTCTTGATGCTGGTAGATTTCTGTCTCTTAATTTGGATTTTGGTTTTCATGAATGTGTTCAACTTGTGAAAACCCGTCATCTTGAATGATTATAGTTTGTATGTATAAATAATGTATGTTATACTTGAATAAAAATGTTTTTGAGTCGCAACCAAAGAAATCCATGTGAGTTGATTGGGTGTTTCAGTAGTAGGCTGGAGCAAGAGAGGGCTAAACTAGGAAACTTCTGGGACTTCCAATTATGGGTTAAGAGTCCTGCTGCAAGATATCAAGGACAGAAAGAGCATTAATCAATAAATTACTGGAGTATTAGGGCAAGAACAGAATGAATTTAAAAGAGAGGCCAGGGAAGAACTTCAATCTTAGGGTAATGCTAGAATTTAGACATGAAGGGAAAAAATGAGAGTCAATAAACACATCAGGGATACTATTCAGGGGAGGGAATTATCAGCTTTATTAGATCTAAGATAAAATGTCAGATACACAATTAGTATTAATGTTAATTAAGCCAAACACCAAACTCCTAATATACAAATACAGACATAGAAGTATATAATCTTCTCAGGTGAATCCAGGCTTGGTTTGATACAAGGAATTATCTCCCTCCTGAAAACTTGGTGACATTGTAAGAATAGTCAAGAGAGTAAAACTAGAAATCAAGGCTCAATAAGCCAACAAGAGCATACAAACAAGTTTTCAAATCACGGGGGAGGGGAGTCAGGCTCTATCATCCAGGAGGGCAAGAATGTAGATCTGATGACCAAGAAATCCAGCAGGGCCTGGGACCTGGACAAATATTTGGATTAGTACTAACCAGAGCTAGCTTGACAGGTTGTTCTCCATTTGTATATAGAAAATTGGCTGTACTTCAAGATTCAAAAGAGGGTAGGCAGCCTCTACAACAGTGGTTTTCAAACTTTTGGCTTCAGGACCCTTTCACTTAAAAGGTATTGAGGATCTCAAAGAACTTTGGTTTATGCAAGCTATGTCTCTCTATAATTGCTGTATTAGAAATTAAAATAGAAATTTAAAAATATTTATTCATTATTCTATTCACATAAGATGTTTAAAAAGTCTGTGATTTCTAAAACAACAAAAAAGTTAGGGTTAAGAGTGGCATTGCTTACATTTTATAATTCTTTTTTTGTCTCTCTTAATAGAAATAGCTGAATTTTCACACCTGCTTTCTTATTGCTCCATTGTGTTGCAATATCAAATTATGTAGCCTCTGGAAAACTCTTCACTCAGGAGAAAATGAGAGTTAAAGAAGCAAATAATACCTTAGTATTATTATGAAAATTGTTGTGATGTTGCAGACCCTCTGAAAAGATCTCTGTGAACACCAAGGGTCTCTGGAATATGCTTTAAGCATCACTCTTCCATAAATACCAGTTTGATCTCAGAGCTCAGGCTGTGACTGATCTTAGAGAAGCAAGTTGTCTGAACCTATATTCAACTATCACAGCATGGAGCTTAATATTTTTGAAAGAATGTGAAAGTCCACTCTCAGAATAATGGGTCAAGGAAAAGCTTATTCATGGCTTGTCTTTAAATGGAAGATAAATTTACCACAGAAATGAGGTACATTTTTCAAAACAAGTCTCAGTTGTCATCTTTATTGATCCTTTAGAAAATCTTTGGCTAACCCAGAGGAAGATTTGTAAAGACACGGATGGGAAATACTTAGAAGAATGTAAGAAATTAAAGGTGAGCTTTTTTATAAGAATGATGGAAATTTAAGCAAATCCATGTAATAAGTAAAGGGGACATTTGGGGGGCATAGTGATGATAAATTATATTTTATTAAATATGTTTTAGGTAAAACTATATACATACACACACACTCAAGCATGCTTTCAGAAATAAATTGTACAAAATTAAATTGAACTTAGGACAACATATTTGATCAGTAATCAATTCTGGAGAAATTAGTTAAAGAGAAGGACATTATACAACATTTATGATTTATGTGATCACACAGATGGGAGAGGCCAAAAAAAGAAAAATTTGAAGTTTCAACAAAACTGAGCAGAAGGTCCCTCTGGGGTTGAACTACATAATAACCCTTTCATAAGTCTCAACTTTGGTTTTTTAGAAGCAGAGAAATGATAAGATTGTAAAGGATGTATATATATTGCTCACAAATAAATAGTATTTTAATGCTTTTCAGACCTCCCAGAAGTCCAGATAAAATGGTCCTTATAAGAACAAATAAACCAGGTGGTAATGAATTCCTATTTGCTCATTGACTGTATCTGATGCCATCGCTGCATAGACAAATCTCCAGGAAGATCATTGTACTGATGGGTTTGGTGTATCAGTGTGGCCTGTGAGCAACTGCATGAATTCTTTGCTTTTATTACTATCCCCCTGAACTTCTGTGCTACCAAAGGAAGATTGAGATGATATGAAAAAGCTAATAATAGGTATAAGTGAGAGTCAACAGGAACAACAATTTGAATTTGCCAGTATTGAAAGAAGTGTTTTTCTAGCCTGAAATCAGAAATCACAAAGCCTTGTCAGTTTCTCAGTGAGCAGAAATCTGCAAATACCAGAAAATACTGCAGGACTCTTTGGAAATTTAATTTCATAACATTTGTAAAATTAAGGTATAGATTTAAATATTTGCTTGCTCAAATAGTGAGCATGAGTAATGCTGCATTGCAAGAACTAAGTTCATTCATTTGAAAAGATAGGAAACAATCTAACATGAATCTGACTCAGAGCCTTGGAAATATCAAGAATTCCTTGACACAAGCTAACGCTTGCTTGGTAACATAAGCTACAAGATTTCTGATGTGACATGCTTCTGTGAACCTCTGTGAATCAAGTTATCAACTTTTATTATCATCAAAAATAAAAAAGTTAAAAAGCTCAATTGGATATCGAAAATGACATGAGTCAAATCCAAAATATTAATAGCAACTTCTTATTCAAGTTAAATGCCGGCAACTTACTCATTTAAATATACTTTTAAGCAAAATTAACTTTACTATTCCGGGCTTTGCTTGCCCAATTTGCCTTTATGTCTTTTTTTTTTTTTTTTTAAGGAAGCCACTATTTTCATTTCAAACTCCTCAGAATGTGGCTTTTTTTTTTAACTGACTGTATATTTTGCATAAAGGAATTCCACTTTCAACACAAACTAGAACAAATGGCATGAAAATATATTGCATACTCATATACATTTTATTTGGGGAAAGAGGAAATGGTGGGCAGGTCCACAACTTATTATCAAGTTCTTAAAATTGCATAAAAATCAAAATATTAAGGAACAAAATTTGAGTGTTATAACTTGATATTTTATTAACATAAAAATTATCACTAAAATATTTTTACTCAACTCGTATTTTGGATATGTGATGTTTAAACTTAGTGATCAGTTCTCAAAGTTTAAAATAGGATGCTATCTTGCTAATTCTTACTTGAAAAAAATACAAGAATAACATGTAGCTAATTTCATGCGTATTAATTTATAAAAATGTTTTAGAAATTGTAGATACCTTGAGGAACAGTTTAACCACTTGTATTAAGCTGCATGCTACTATATTTTAATAGTATGCTATTACTGTATTAGATATATGTATTATTGTAATGTTTATAATTGTTTAATTCTAATTATTTCTTAGTGTTCAGCAAGCCTTGGTAGAGAAATACAATTATATTCTAAGACTAATAACCTACCTGGAGAAAATGATACATGAAGCAACAAGAAAACAATATAAGCTAGAGTCCAGTTTGAGGTTATATAACATAGATGGGTTTCAAAATTCAAAGAAGAGAAAATCATAACAGAAATATCAATTGGCTGAGACTTTATGGAGAAATGAGTACAGTTTTGGACATAAGGGAAAGGCAGCATTTGCCTTATCTGAAGAACAACATATGCAATAACAACAAAACTGATGATGGCATCTGTGGTTATCCATTGAGAAGCTGGCTTTGCTAAAGAGTGCTTGCAGAAAGCAGGTCAGTAAAATTAGACTGAGTCAGAACTAAATGATAAGGAGTTCTAAACAGGAACAAGCAAATAAAAGTCATGTTTTAAAATATGCACCTGGAAACAGTTTGAAAGTAGCAAGAGTTTGGTGACAGTAAACATGATTATAGCTTATTGAAGTTATCTAAGTGTTAAGTTATCAAAATATGAATAAGATAATATTATTAATAATGTAAAGGAAGAAACACATATGAAAGATTACAAATGGAGAACCTATTAGAAAATGTAATGCATATTTGAAGTAAAACTATCTTCCCAATAGTATGGTTAATTTTGAACACTGCTATATTACCTGACTAATTATTTCTGTTTTCCTTTTCATTTGATTTGTCAATTCAAGAGGAATTGCACAATAAGTAAGGATCAGAGAGTACAGTTATGAAAGTGCTTTTTTATTTAATTTTTTCCATACTCTGACTATTCATGGCAAATTTGAAAATGTTTTTCAAATGATAAATATATGTTGACAAAAGAAATATTTTCTATGTTACAAGATGTTTTTATTATATATTTTCTGCAAAATTAACTTCTAAGCTATTCTAGAAAATTATTTTTTTCACATTTTTATTAATTTAAATTTCTATGAAACAGAAAAAACTTGCAACACCTTGAATTTTGCAATAATTTATCAGTGAAATTAATACTCTTATGTAATATTATATTCAATTCCGTGGGAGAAATGTCTTCTGTTTACAGAAAACAAACTCTCAGTTACCACACAGACTACGAGGCAAAACAAGAAAAAGATTGTGTCTAATTTTATCAAATAAAATCCTTTACTTAAAATGAAACACTTGACTCAAATGCTATAACCTATTTCTTCACAACATTTAGAAACAGATACCATAACTGATGGATAGAAACATGTTAAAGAAACAGGGCAGTATCTCAGACAGGTAATTGCTTCACTTCTGCAGTGGAAAACTATCCCTGACTTTACTAAACTTTTCATTTGCTTTTCAGCCATTGCAATTTTAAGTAATTAATTTTCCAATATAGTTTTGGAAAGTGTAACTGTTGGGTAGGCCAAGAAAGAGAGAAACAGGTAAAATCTTCTTTTAACAAGTATATTGCTTATTTTGACACTCGCATCTGGAAGCATATATCATATTGTAGGAGAGTTCTTTCTGTTCCTGATTTAAGAAGTTAGCTTTATGATCTGAAAAGCCTCAAGCCCTATAGCAACAATTCTAATGAAAATAGGACCTGAAACTATAAGGAAAAAAATTACCTACACTTCTGTTTGATCGTTATGATTATAGTTATAACCAAAATGAGTTACCCTAAGGCATCAATAAATATAAGCACTAAGCCATGTGTTCAGCTTCTGAAAGAAATCAACAACCACCTAACAATGGCCTTGTACATACATAGAATTTTTTTTTCTATAGGTAGTGCAGTGTCTTTACATATTAATATGAAGAAATTTAAAAGGAAATAAATCTATGACTATATTGAAAATATGAGCATCAGACATTTATAAGCTCAGATATTTAGTGTCCCACACTAAGGGTGTAAGATAGTTATTAAAGGAGAGAATTTGAAATCTGCCTGGTTTCTCTGTCACGTCACAATTTACTATATAAGTTTATGACCTGAGATTCATTTTTCTCATCAATAAAATAGGGATAATAATAATAAAATAGAGTATGGTTATCAGGATTGATGTGACTATTTCTTAAATCTCTCAGAGCAGGGCCTATGTCCTGGCACTTATATGAATAAGGGTAGTGACTGTAATTATTATTTACTTGTTAATATCTCTGACATAGGCAGGCATGGCTTTATTAATAGAAGCAGGACAAGGTATATTGAAGAGGGACCAGATTTGAAACTAGACTTAACCTTTGAGGTAGAAAAAACATGAGGGGAAAAACCAAGGACAAATGAGAACAAATTCCAGACAAATTCAAGTTAGAATATGGCATCTGGTGGGTAAAGCCACACACATACAGCTAGTTCCACAATACTCACTCAGGGAGTAGGATATTTAAATAGGCAACTAGAAGCAAACCAAGAGGAAATCCAGATGTAGGCCTTAGTGTGGAGGCTGATCTTACACTGGGATTTAATTCTAAAGTCAGTGAATGAAGCATACATTCCCTAGAGTTCAACATACCCTTCAAATTCTCACAGTAAGGCGCTATTTTGCAGAGCTGCATATTATCTCCCAGTAAAACAAGTTCAACGTATTTGCTTTATCCTCTTCAGTAGAGCATCTAATGAAGTATTTCAATAGAATTTGGGACCAATGCTTCAGTGGATATATAAAAATCAAATCAAACTCAGTGTAGTTAAAAGTTTACGAAACATATGGGAATTGGAACTTACCTCGGGAACAGCACATTCATATCTATCTCTCCTCTCCCATCTAACTCATATGTAAATACTTACACTGAAAATTTTGAAATTTTTTATATGTGTTTGTGTGGTGTGTGTGTATGACATGATAAGCTTCCTTTATACTCAGAAACATAAACTTGTAAAGAAAATTAAGGAATTAAGAAAGTTTTCTCAGCATA
Organism: Lemur catta; assembly: GCF_020740605.2. Lineage (NCBI taxonomy): Eukaryota > Metazoa > Chordata > Mammalia > Primates > Lemuridae > Lemur > Lemur catta. The sequence continues at coordinate 239,399,611 of NC_059128.1, forward strand.
AAGGGACTTTGGTTTCTTGTTTGCATGGGTAGCACTACAGTCTCCTCAGGTACTCATTTCCACAGCCAGCTTAGATTCTGTTTCCTCATTATAACTGCTTGGTATATGCTTCAGTTTTCTTTTCCTGCTCTCCCTTCATACTACTACTCCGGAATCCTCAAAGCTACTTGAATATAACATTCCACTTCCTCCTCAAAAGCATCAGAGCAGCTAAGCATGGCTAGAGCAAAACACACAACCAAAATGACCATGGTGGTCATGGATGTGTGCAGCTCAGATCTCAGCCCTTGCCTGCAGCACCTACAGATTCTCTGCCATATTCATACCAAAGCCACACTTCTCATAGGCTGCTCCCAGGCAAGAATTGGGCATGACAGGAATACTAGGGCTGGGCTATTTTTGCCCATGTTCTAGCAGCCCAACTCTTCTAACAGCCAACCTTTGCTGGGGGACTCCACATGGGCCTGGCCAAGACATTCTCAGATACACTGTGATCTGAAGCTGTCTTACCCAGTTTTCCTGCCTTGTCTATCATTTCACAGGTGTCACACCTGCATCACAGTCTGAAGATTCTTCTCACCTATGCCCAACCCTCTCCTGATGCTTCACAGACATTTCTCCCAATAAATCAATTACATGTCTAATTCCAACTTGGCATCTGCTTCTTGAAGGACTTGAACTGACTCACTTATTAACTCTAAATTCTTGACCACATATCTCAGGTCAAATCTCTGTTCTTCACTGAAATCCTATTATATTTTCTGAGTCAATTCAGCTACCGATCCTTCTCGATAAATAGTATATTCATTTCTTCTTTTGACAAATTAAAAATATCTCTCCCTCCACTCCTCACTTTTAGGTGTTCACTTTGCAAATATTTTACAGAAAAAGCAGAAGTATTCAGAAGTACCCAATACCATATCCATCAACCCACCTACTTTTATTCGCATATACTCTGCCTTCTCTCCTGCTGTTTTTCTGTGTCAATATTCCTGCCCAAGGCCAATTCTTCCAATTATGCATTGAATCACATCTTACCTCACTCACTCATGATACTGTCCTCTTGACTTTGCATTATTAGGGTTTTCCCTCTCTTGAAGCATTTCTTTCATAATCAAATATGCAGTACTAACACCTATTAAAAGATCTTCTTGACCCCAAATCCCTCTGCATTTACCCTCTGTACTCACAGTCTATCTTTCCATTTCTCACATTATTCTTGAACTCACTCTAATTTATATTGGACCACTCCATTGATTTACTTTTGCAAGTATTACCAGGGATGTCCATCTTGACAAAGGTGGTGGTCAATTCTCAAACTTCAGCTAATACAGACAACCAACAACATTTGACAATGTCAATTACTTCCTTCTAATTGAGATACTTTCTTCATATTGATTCTGTACAACACTTTTTCTTGGTCTCTGACCTCACTGACTACTTCTTTCAGCTTTCTCTGCAGATGTCTACTCTTTTTCTACATGTCTACCAATTAGAATGTCCCATGGCTTTGTCCTTGTAATTTGTTCTTTTCCAACTACATTTTGTAATATCTCCCATTCTCATAGCTTTAAATACCATCTTTAATTTGATGACTCCCAAGTTTTATTCTCCAGCCCTCTCCTCCCCCCAGTCTTCAGACTAGTATATCTAACTGCCTACTCAACATCTGCACTTAGTCATCAAATATATGTCCCAAACTAAACATATCCAAATATAAATCCTTGACTTCCCCCCACTGAGCTTCTTTCTCAGTTTTCCTCATTCCAATTAACATCAACATCTTTCTTCCAGTTACTTAGACCAGAAATCTTAAAGTACCTTTAAAGTATCATGCAGAAAGATTCTATCTGTTCTATTCTTTTCTATTGGCTCTGCCTTCAAAATACATCCAGCCCAACTTTTTTTTACTACTTTCATTCATTGCTAATATTCCAATTCTCACTACTGTATTTATTTATTTCTGCATTATTGGTATAATCTCCTAATATTATGTTTCCACTCTTGCCCTTTGAATCTATTCTTTGCTCTGACTTTTTAAATGTATTTAAAATCATATCATGCCTCTACTCAAAAACGGTCCTGGATTTTTTTCTCATTCAGAGGAAGATTTAAAGCTATTAACATGAACTACAAGTCCTTAAAATATCTATACTCCATTCTTCTTCTACCTCTCTGATCTCAACTTTTAGCGAAGTCTCTACCTTGTTTATTCTACGTCAACCACAATGGCCTCCTTGCCCTTTTTCCATCAGTTCCTGTATCTGGGAGATGGAATTTTGTTTTGGAAGTTCCCAGATATATGTATAATTTACATCCTCACTGTCAAAATTCCCCCTGCCATAGAGGTCCTCCTTGAAAACAACGTAGAAATCAGCTCAAATCCTCCTCTATAACTCTCTATTTTCCCTCTTTTTTTTTTAATATTAAGCACAAGTTGATTTTGTCTATACTCCAACACACATACACACTCACCACGCACAAGTATAAGTGTTTTTACAGGGGAAACTGTGTACTACTCTGTAGTATATATTTTGTGTTATGTTGATGATATGCAGAGCCTTGAAGGAGGAAATACATAAAATGAACAATAGGACAAGCACAGAGAAGGAGGCAGGGAGATCTAGTTATCAGAACTGAGGTAGGAAGTAGAATAGAAAGTAAGATAACCTGGTTAATAGGAATTGGTTAATAATGCTAACTTATATTAAATTAAGATATAAAGACAGTTAAAAACTTGGTTATCAGGGGCCAGGCACGGTGGTTCACGTCTGTAATCCCAGCATTCTGGGAGGCCGAGGCTGGCAGATCGCTGGAGCTCAGGAGTTCGAGACCAGCCTGAGCAAGAGTGAGACCCCATCTCTACTAAAAATAGAAAGAAATTATCTGGCCAACTAAAAATATATATAGAAAAAATTAGCTACTTGGGAGGCTGAGGCAGTAGGATCGCTTAAGCCCAGGAGTTTGAGGTTGCTGTGAGCTAGGCTGATGCCACGGCACTCACTCTAGCCCAGGCAACAGAGTGAGACTCTGTCTCAAAAAAAAAAAAAAAAAAAAAAAACTTGGGTTATCATAACTAGTATATAAAAAGTTTTTATAACTATATATAGACTAGCATATAAAGCTTTTACAGTTGGATTACTAGAAACAAAGTTAATTGTGCATAAAAGGGTTAGCATAGCTAGCCTGGGGCTGCTATCCTTAGAAAAGCCTGCTTTCAACTTTGCCCCTTGGCTGTTGTTTGGGAACTTAGATTTTGGGAGTATTCTCACCATTCTCTAAATGATAAAAGCGGTGCATTGTGGCTTGAGTGTTTGTTCAAGCAATGTGGTTTATAATATGCCTGCTTCACTTCTGGGAGTCTGCAATTTTGTTATTTTCTATGTGGAGAATGCCTACATGACTAGCCCTGTCTCAATCATTTCAGGTTCCTATAACATATGCCCATAGTCTGGGTGGCTTACAAATGACAGAAAGTTATTTCTCACAGTTCTGGAAGCTGGAAGTCCAAAATCAGGGTGCCAACATGGTCAGGTTTTGGGGAGAGCCCTCTTGTGGGTCTCAGACTACTGAATTCTCCTTGTATCCTCACGTGGAAGAAAGTAAGTGAGGTAGCTCTCTGGCCTCTTTTAAGAGCACTAATGCCATCCATCCACCCTCATGACATAATTATTAATATTTTCCAAAGGCCCTGCCTTCAAATACCATCACAATGGTATTAGAGTTTCAACATAGAAATTTTGGGAGGGACACAAACGTTTAGGCTACTGCAAGTCCCTAGTAAAAGCCTGGGTATTAGTCTCTAGTGAGCTTCCCTTAATAGAAACATTGCACATACGTTGCCGCATTTTCATAGGTGAGGAAGAATATGCTCTGTGTGACTCCTCATTGGGGAGGGGGAGCATAAAGAAGCCTTCAGATGGATTCCTCCAGAGATTACCCATGTCTTTTTTCCTTATGATGCAATTGTATATCCTTAACTATGTCTAAGTGTCATGAGTCTTTCTAGGAAATCTTTGAATGTGGAGATGGTCTTGGGGACCCCAGAACACAAAAATAAAATGCCCAGTTCCAGAATATTGGCTAAAAATATACCGTATAACAAAAGAACTCAGTGCAATTGAGTGAAGGTTAAGACTACAAATTGGACTGAGATCAAGATCCAAAAATTATGAAGGAGGTAAATTTTTTTTTTTTTTTTTTGAGGCAGAGTCTCATTCTATTGCCTGGGCTAGAGTGAGTGCCGTGGCATCAGCCTAGCTCACAGCAACCTCAAACTCCTGGGCTTAAGCAATCCTACTGCCTTAGCCTCCTGAGTAGCTGGGACTAAAGGCATGCGCCACCATGTCCGGCTAATTTTTTTTTTCTATATATATTTTTAGTTGGCCAGATAATTTCTTTCTATTTTTTAGTAGAGATGAGGTCTCGCTCTTGCTCAGGATGGTCTCGAACTCCTGTCCTCCAACGATCCACCCGCCTCGGCCTCCCAGACTGCTAGGATTACAGGCGTGAGCCACCACACCTGGCCAAAGGAAGTAAAATTTTATTACATGGTATTAGACTCTCACTGAGACTAAATTTCTTCCCTTTGTCTAGAAAGGAGGAAGAGAATAAAGAAATGGCTATCTTATCAGAAACAAAAATAATATAGCAACACTTTTTTCAAGCCTTGGGACCTCAACAAAGGGCCTTCGTCATAGGTTTATAATAAAGATTCAAAGAGTAGAAAGAAGAAAAAAGAAGAAGTCTTCAATTCCCTTTCCCCATGGGACAAGACTTCAGAGGGGCTGGTGTTCATAGAACCACATTCTTCAGCGTAAAAACCCATTGACGTGCTGGTAAATGTTTAGCAATGGGCTCTCTTGAGGGTAGAAAGTATTGATTCATAACATCTTTCAATTTTCCGATTTAAATACTCCACCATGTCAGATTTAACCAATGGTTAAACAACCAGGTCTCAAATCTCCTGAACATTTAATAATTGATTCTCACAAAGCCAGTAAGATCTGACTCAAGCACACCACAGAAAAATCAAAAACTAACACTCTATAAGTGCAACCTTAATCTAGATGTGGCAAAGGGATTCCTGCTCCTCAGGTTGCTAAAATTGCTCAGTACGGAGTACTGAGATGAGACAGACAATTATCTTACACCAAAAAGGAACAAATCAATGAATGAAGTTTTTGCATAAGACTTTGCATAAATTTGAAACACATATTTCATGGGCTGTTCTAGTTCGCCACCAATTTTACTGGCAATCTTAGAGAAGAAAATACATATATGCCACTCTAATTGTTGTCCAATTTTTTAAAAGGCATTTATACATCCTAGAGAAATAATATATCAATAGAATCTATAGTCAACTGGTGAAATCTGTTAATGACATGGAAACTTAATTTATGCCACATGAGGTCTCATGAAAAAAGTTAATCTAAAAGTGTGATCAGTACCTTTTTGTTTAAAAATGGAGAGCTATAGGTAAAGTAGAAATTGTTCTGTTTTAGTCACTACTATATCCTTAGTTCCTTTAACAACACTTGCCATATAATAGGCCCTCAATAAATTTGTATTAAATTCATGAACAATATCTATCTCAAAACAAATAAAGACCACATGGGTAAGCTGATTTTATACTACTTTTATTTCTTCATCCAATTCTTGACAATGACAATATAAAAAGAAGACAATATGGGGCTATAGCATACTCATGATACACAGCTGTTACTTATATTTTTCAGAATCACTCAGAATCACCCTGTTTCTAACTTTTTGATCCAATTGAGTAAATACAGAATTCTGTCTATTACTTATAACATCTTTGAAGAAATATTATTCTGAGTGCACTAGACTATTACTTTTTTCATTAGAAGTCAAGATTGCATTAGTCTCTTTTATATAAATGTATTTTCAAGTAGTTTTCACAATGATTAAGTCAAATGTAGTAATGGCAAGAATGAGGAAATGAAATTTAATGGGAATGATGTGAAACATTAGAATTAAGAATCTGATGTGCTGAAATTAATTGTTTGTCTAAGGAAGCACTGTGCTCACATTTTGAAATGTTCCAAAGATAAATAAAATTTCCAAAATTTTAAATAAACAGGTAGTAAAATCAACTTCCCTGCTGTGAGATTGTGTTAAAATATCCATTGTTATAATTTCTGATGTCTCTGTACACATAACATCCACTTAGTCTGTCACTCAACTAGTAAAAAATAACTAAAGGGAACTCAAAGCCTACAGCTTAATAATGATATGTGAGAGGCATCATATTTATAATATGACATTACAATATACATTTTGCTCACAGAATATTTTTGTTCTGGCATTTTAAAGAACTGAATTTTCAAAGGGGTAATGCTACCGAACTGGTAATATAAATAGTAATCTCAATAGCCCAATACAAGTGTGTGCAACTTTCTTATTGTATGAAGCAGGCACAGTTTTAATGCTTTTCATGTGAATAAAGTTCTTCTCCAGAAAGATTTGACTTCCAATTAGAATATAGAAGGGTAGAAAGAGCATTGTTGCCACCCAAACAACAACAAAAAAAGACAAATAATATACAAGGCCATAATTTGTTTTCATCTAATCTGATAGCTAAGGTCACAAGGGAAACAAATAGCATAAAATCTGAGTGAAGACATGTACCTTTCAGGAAATGCAAGTACTGGTTTATCTGGGGCAGGACACAGTAGGAAAACTGGGCTGCCATGTAACTTGGCAAGAAGATTTTAGCCAAAACTTTTAACAAATTGCTAAATACCAAGCATGGATGAGCCTGAGTGTAGAATTCCCAAGAGCCACAGACACCAGGGATTTCACACCCTATCTCAGACTTTTTTTCCACGGATGTCTCTAAGAGATCATAAGAAAGATTTGGGGGTGAGTGAGAAACTGAAAAAAGGTAAAGTATTCTAAAGTCTTAGTATGGGCTGGAAAATAGTCAAAGCACTATTTTATAGTAATATTTAATTAACTAAGTTGTCATCATTAGGGTAACCACAAAAAGAAAATAAAGATGTGTCACAAAAATTAATAAAGATAAAAGCTAATAGTTGGGAAATAGAGTAATAAAATCACATGATTAATCCCAAATAAGGCATAAAGGGAGAAAGAGCGACAAATTACAGAAAGATGATAGACTGAAATTTAAAAATATCAATAAGTAAATAAAATGTAATTGTACTGAGTACTCCATTTTAAATACAGTGATTTGACAAATGGAATATTTTTAAATAACAAAACATATGTTGTTTTCATAAGACATGAATCAGTAGAGGTAGAAAAGTGATAAAAAATAAAGACTTAAACATTACAAAAATAAAGCTGATGTAATGGATTATATATAAGGCTATAAAATAATTCTCAATTCCATATACTAATGTCACATAAAAAAGACATTATAGCATGAAAAATTAAAATATAAAGTATTAGTTCACCAGAAAATATAAGCATCCTAAATTTGTATGTTATTAAAAATACTGTCTCAAATAGATAAAGTAAAAAAAATACAAAGCTAAAAGGTTTTAAGAAAGTAATCTCCATTAAAACATTAAGCTAGTTACAATGGTACATGCCTGTATCCCCAGCTACTTGGGAGGCTGAGGGAGGAGGATTGCTTGAGCCCACTAATTTGAATCCAGCCTGGGCAACATAGCAAGACCCTGCCTCTAAAACAAAATTAACATATTTGTTCAACATATAATAAAACAAGTTGAAAAATCAACATGAATTAATAATACTACAAGCAAGCTTGGATTAATTAATATATATAGAACAGTGCCCAGCAATAGCAGAGGAAAATTTAAAAAAAAAACCTCAAGTCATATAAAATATTTACCAAAATGGATTATATACAAGGCTAAAAAATAATTCTCAATTCCTAAGGATTAAAATTAATGTTCTCTGACCACCATTGGAGAAACCTAAAAATCAATAGCAAATAATACCTAAAACACTTCTGAATATTTTAAATTAAGCAAGACATTTCCAAATAAACTGGAGGGTAAGAAGAGGAAGAAATGGAAAAAAACAGTGGAAATTAGAAAATATTTGAAGTGAGTGGTTAATAAAATGCAACATATCAAAATTTGTGGATGGAGGTAAGGCCTGTCTTGAAGAAAATTTAAATGAGAAAAGAAGAAAGACTAGAATCAGTTCTCTAAGAAGTTCTTTCTTAAAACAATATCAGGCCAGGTGCAGTGGCTCATGCCTAGAATCCTAACACTCTGGGAGGCCGAGGTGGGAGGATAGCTTGAGCCCAGGGGTTTGAGGTTGCTATGAGCTAGGCTGATGCCACAACACTCCAGCCCAGGTGACAGAGAGAGACTCTGTCTCAGAAAAAAAAAGAAAAAATCAAAAACCTATATTTCTTAAACAAATTAAATCAAAAATTAAATCAACAATCAACAACCATCCAAAAGAGAAAGCATCAGGCCTAAATGGGTTGACTGGTGAATTCATTTAAGGAAGAAATTACAACAGTTTTCTACAATCATTTTCAGAAGATAGAGACAGAAAGAATACTTCCAAACTCATTCTATGAGGCCAGCATTATACTAATACAAAAACCAGAAAAAGACATTACAAAAAAGAAAACTACAGAGCAATATTTCTCATGAACATGGATGAAAAATCATCAACAAAATATTAGCAAATAAAATTCAACACTATATAAAAAGAAATGCACCCAAAGACCAAGTGGGGCTTATGCCAGGTACGGAAGACTGATTCAACATTCAAAAGTCACTTAACATAATACAATCCACCACATCAACAGCAATAGACGGAAGAAGAAAAATCACATGATCATAGTAATAGATGCAGAAAAATCATTTGACAAAATTTAACACCAATTCATGATAAAACAAGCTAGGAATAGAGGGGAACTTCCCCAACTTGCTAAAAAACTTCTGAACAAACTTACAGCTAACATCATACTAAATGGTGAGAAACTAGAAATTTTCCTGCTAATATCAAGAACAAGGCAAAAATGTCCTCTCTTACCACACCTTTTCAATCTCATACTAGAAGGCCTAGCAAATTCTCTAAGGCAATAATAGAAAATAAAAGGTATGCATATGGGGAAGGAAGAAATAAATTATCTTTGTTTGCAGATGGCCTGATCATCTACGAATAAAATTAAAAAGAAATGGCGGAAAAAAAAAAAAAAAACTACTCCAAGAACTAATAAGCTGTTATAACAAAGTTGCAGGATATAAGGTTAATTTACAGAAGTCAATTGTTTTTCTGTATAGCAGCAAGGAAATTAAAGACAAGATATATCTTACATTAGTATCCTCAAAAATGACATACCTACAAATAAAGCTAACAAAATATGCATAATATCTACATGGATGAAAGAAACAAAACTGTGATAAAAGAAATCAAAGAATAATTAAATAAATAGAGATATTCAATATTGTCAAGATGCCAGTTTTTCCCAACATGATCTATAGATTCAATGCAATCTCAATTGAAATCTTGGCAATTTATTTTGTGGATATTAACAAACAAATTTTAAAGTTTATGTAAAGAAGACATAGAATAGCCAATTTGATATTGAAGGAGAACAACGAAGTCATGAGATTGACCCTACTCAACTTCAAGACATATTAAGATAAAGTAATCAAAAGTCTGGTATTGGTAAAAAATAAAATAAATAAAATAAAATAAAATAGATAAGTAGATCAATTGAAGAGAATAGATAACCCAGAAATAGACCCATATAAATATAATCAGCTGATCTTTGACAAATAAAGACAGCATTTTCAACATAGTTTAGGAAATGTAACCTAAACATTTGTACCCCCATAATAGGCTGAAATTAAAAAATTTAAAAAAAAATAGTTCAGGAAAAACTAGACATCCACATGCAAAAATAAATAAATCTAGACACAGACCTTACACCCGTCACAAAAATTAACGCAAATAGATCATAGACCTAAATGTAAAATACAGAACTATTAAACTCTTAGAAGATAACATAAGAGAATATCTATATGACTTTTAGCATGCTGATACTATTTTAGATACAACTCTGAAGACACAATCCATGAAAGAAAAAAATTGATAAAATGAACTTCATTCAAACTTAAAATTTCTGCTCTACAAAAGACACTGTCAAGAGAAATGAGAAGACAAGCAACACACTGGGAGAAAATATTTGCAAATGACATACCCAATAAAGGAATTTTATTGAAAACATACAGAGGACTCCTAAAACTCAGCAATAATAAAACAAAAAATGAGCAAAATATCTGAATAGATACCTCACCAAAGAAGATATACAGATGGCAAATAAACATATGAAAAGATGTTCCACATTGTATTATTATCAGGAAAATGCAAATTAAAACAACAATGAGGTACCACTATACACCTATTAGAATAGCCAAAATTCAGAACACTGACAACACCAAATGCTATCAAGGATGTGGAGCAAAAGAAAATCTGAATCATTGCTGGTGGGAAAGCAAAATGATATATTTTGGAAGACAAGTTGGTGATTTCTTGCAAACTAAATAAAAAATTACCCTGTGGTCCAGCAATTGCACTTCTTGGTATTTACCCAAGTGAGTTGAAAAACCTGAACATGGATGTTTATAGCGGCTTTATTAATAGTTGCCAAAACTTGGAGACAACCAAGATGTGCTACAGTAGATGAATGGATAAATAAACTGACATTCATATAATGGATTTTCAGCACTAAAAAAAAAAAAATTAGCTACCAAGCCAAGAAAAGATATAGAGGAAACAAATTCATATTACTAAATGACAAAAGCTAATCAGAAAAGGTTACAAACTGTATGATTCTACTAGATGACATTCTGTAAAATATAAAACTATGGAGACAACAAAAAGATCATTGGATATCAGGGTTTAGGGCGGTGAAAGAATAAATAGATGAAGCACAGAGGATTTCTAGGAAGGCGAAATCATTCTGTGTGATACTATAATGGTGAGGACGTGTCATACATTTGTCAAAACCGTGGAATGTACAACAGCAAGAATGAATCCACTGTAAACTATTGATTTTGAGTTACAGTAATGTGTCAATATAGGCTCCTCAGTAAGAAATGCACTGCACTGGTGGAGCATGTTCACGGGGAAGGGGAAGGCTAATGCATGTGTGGGTGTAGGGGATATATGGAAAATCTCTGCAATTTCTGCCCAATTTTGCTGTGAACCTAAAACTGCTCTAAAAAAAGTCTATTTTCTTAAACAAATAAAAAGGACCATAGTAAATTATAAGAGAATAAAAGAAAGAAAATGATAAATATGTGAGAAGAAATTAATGAATTAGAAAATAAGCATATAATAGAGAAAATCAACAAAACCAAAAATTAGTTCTTTGAAAAAATTAATTAACCTATGGCAAGACTCATTAAAAAATAGCAAAAATATAATTAGTGCTGTAAAGAATGCAAAAGGGGATAATACTACAGATGAAAAGATACTGCAATGATAATACAAGAATGCTATAAACAACTTCCACATGAATAAATTGAAAAAATTAGAATGGACAATTAGGAATGAAAAACAACTTAGCAGAATAGATATCAAAATAAAGATAAAATCAAATAATCCTCTATCTTTGAAAGAAATTTAATCGATAATTAAAAGCTTTCTCTCAAAGCTTCTTTATCAAGATGATATTACTTAAAGCTTTCCAGAGACTAGAAAAAGAGATTACTATATCTGATTTGTTTTATGAAACAAGTATATCAAAACCTTGCCACAATATTACAAGAAAGCTCAATTACAGGACAATCTTTTTCATGAATCTAGGTGTGAAATATTGGAAAACAAACTTAGAACTAATCAGTTGTCACTGAATGAGTGTCCCTCTAGTCACATAAAGGAATCTAGTCTCTACTCTGAGAGTAACGGAAGGGATTGGGAGAGTATTAAGAAAAGAGATAATAAGTATAATTCCCTAAAAGCTTTATGTTATAGTAGAGAGAAAACATAATTTTTATATTTTATTCTTTCACTCAATATTTTACACGCTAATAAAGAAATAAAAGCTATTAGTTGTAAAAGAGAACACTGAAATACCAATATTGAACTGTATGATGTAGACTACTAGAGTATAGGAACTCAATGAAGAAAGACAATGTGCTATTTGGAAACTGGAGAAAGTTCAGTGAGTAAAAGAGAAAATGGACTTTATCATACCTAAATGATGGCATATAATTAAGTAGGTGGAGAATATGAGACAGTTTATTCTTGGAAGAGAAAAATAATATGAGCAGAATGATTAAGGCACTAATAACCACGGGCTGTGGATTCCCAGCTCCTAGGGCAATGCCTTACACATAAGAGACTTTGAATACAATTTTAATAAATTAAAGGATATCAGCCTAAATGAAGCAGAAGATGTGTATAAATGCAGTGGAAAATCAAATTGGAAAAGATAGAGAGAAATTTTAGAGAACATGAAAAGCGGGCAAATGAGTGGGGAATTTGAAATTGAGACAGGATTCCTAAGCCCCTGAACTCTTCACAAAAGTTACCTCAATGCCAAATATTATGTGCTTGTAGTTTCCAATCACTTAGAAATTTGCAAAAGTTTACTTCAGCAGAACAACACCGTAAAAACACATTTTTCCCCTGAACTTAGGTAATACTATGTACTTAAGAGTTGCTCCTTGAAGCCTAGAATATTTTGTTTTCTTTTCTTCTGTCCTTCAAGAACCTAGTGTTTTCCATACAGTAAGTGCACAATGTCTCTTAAAATGAAATATAAATCTGTCTAGAGGAGAAAAATTTGAGTACACTATTTAGTTTATCATTTGCCAGACTTCAGAGAGCTGTTGTCAGGGCTGGTAGCAACAGTACTTTCTTCATTTGCTTCTTGTATATTTGCATTCCTTGAAACTTACTTATGTAGGGTTTAAAGTCAATGATACAGGCTCAGCTCTCCCAGTGCCAAAACAAGCAGAAGATTGCATGAAATCCAATTGACTTAATCACACTTAATATAAAATATAGAACATCCTATACTTAGAATGTCAAATTACAGATCAAAGAGGAAATTATTTGCTGATATGTAAAGTGAGAAATATTTAAATGCTGAGTAATTTTTCAAAGATGCTCACAGTTGTCCTACTTGACACGGTATCTCAGCCACAGTGCAGCCAGCTCTACTTGTGGTGATGAAAATAGAACATTATTAAAATATCTACGTATTCAAATGATACAGCATGAAATAGTACGTTTTTTTACCTCGCTTTTTCATTCAAATATCCGTAAAAATTTAACTGGGAAAGAACTCTAGAACTCTTGTTAGACTTTAGGAATTGCAATGTAAAGAAATAATAATTTATAGCATAGACCGGATGAAATTAAGAAATAAATGATATACACCTAACCTTTTAAATAAGCATGAGACATGCAGGAAAAGTTGAAACTGGCTCCCTTTGCACCTCACAGAAGGAAAACAGTGTCATCTTAGTCTTAGATGGAAAATCCTCCACTACAATTTAAAAACAGAAAAAAAGGAAAGAAAATCTTTCTATAGCAGTAGAAGTCTTCTTTTGGACCTGCATTCTTCTTCAACAGTTTGTAGTTTTAGAATCCAGGATATTGATGTTATTCATACACACATACACACACACACACACACACACACACACACACACAAACACAGAGGTAAAGGCATTGAGGCAATTTGCAAAATGCATGTAATAAAAAATAAATAAATGTTAAATCTAAATAAAATGAAAGGTTATGGAAGGAAGAGAATTGTGTATATAGTATTCAGAGTCTTTTGCTATACTAAAGTTAAGCTGCAATTTTGACTCTACCTAGTCACCAAAGGTAAAAGAGGTTGAATATCTATCAATATGATTTACTGAGAATTTGAGGAAAATATTAATGGTTTCTCAGTTGAAGAAAATTTCTCCTAGTATTTTAATCTATAAGGTTCTTTCTGTTTTTGTTTTTTGTGTATATAAAGTATGGAGTTTTTGTGAGGAATAATAAATGTAATAGTGGATATTGTCCTTGCCTATGTCCCTACAGTAAATTTAGTGGTGAACTTTAATACCAGGTCATTGAACAAAGTGGGAAGCCATGACATTACATAATAATAATAGTCATTTAATTGCCAGGACATTTAAATTTTTGTCTTTATTTAATCTTCAAAATTCCCTTTACATCATAAAAAAGAATTAGCTTTCAAGAGTAAGTAGATTGCCAAGTGCCACTTAACTGGTAAATGACTACAGTAGGATTAGAAACTGGGACGTCTGATGCCAATGTCCCGTTTTTTAATTGCAATACTATCTTGGCCTCATCAAAAGTAGTTCTGTAAAAAGTAAAGAGAAAATAATCAAGATATTTCTAATATCAGTTTTCTGCTATTCTGGCTTCATCTGCTTAGCCTAAAATATTTATAGTACTGGAATGGATGAATTGAATGTCTTTCAAATGGGCCTCCATAAACCCTTGGCCTCTCAGTTTGTTGATCTCCTCATAGTTGGTGATTTTATTTTTCCTTTATATCTCTTCCACCTTTCATTTCTATGATTACACATTGGATCTTGAGATCACAAGAAAATGAGCATCCCATCAAACGTTGATACCAAACATCCACTTTAAAACAGCATTTATTATACACTTCTCATTTGCTCAAACACCCTCACAATTCTTTCACTTATCAATGTCATAAATATTTTGACTCTGACACTCTCTAACTATCCATCAACTTCACTTGTTCTTACCCAACCCTAATTTCATGGTCTATCATAATAACCATGTTATTTCTTTTGCCCACATTATCCTGTCCCTTAGAGCACTATTTTCTGATAAGCCCCAAACATTTATGAATCCAACAGGCTAAATGCTGTCTTTTATTTTAAATGTCTCTTAAAACAAAGTAAAAATTATTTAGTCTTCATATGACTGTCAATGTAGTTCTTCCTAATAGACTAGTTCTCTTACGTGGCTCCCCATTAAGAAGTTACACAGGGATGCCAAGGCCTTCCCTCTAGTGATGCTGCTACCTAAAACGTGTGGTCTCCACAGTTGCCACAGAAGAGGAAGAAGGGAGAAAGGAAGGAAGGAAGGAAGAAAAGGAAGGAAAAGATAGATGTTACCCCTAAAACCTAACTCACAGTTGTAGGAGCACATGCACACACACACACACACACACACACACACACACACACACACACAGACTTCTAGTTTCTATTTAAATGGCACCTATTCAGAAAAATCTCCCCTGCAATTATATCAAAGA
Organism: Lemur catta; assembly: GCF_020740605.2. Taxonomy (NCBI): domain Eukaryota; kingdom Metazoa; phylum Chordata; class Mammalia; order Primates; family Lemuridae; genus Lemur; species Lemur catta. Next base: position 239,414,861 of record NC_059128.1, read on the forward strand.
CGATGGACTGACCCTGTCTTTCTGTTCCCATTTTCTTTAATGACACTATCCAGAAAAAGATCCTCGGAAATAGCAGGCAATGTCTGAGGAGAATACAGAAAAATATCATTAAGTGGAAAGCAAGAGCAGAAAGCAGAAACTGCTATAAGAAAGAAATAAATCAACTATGTTAAGTGATGCCTAAAAGGTTGCAGAAAGCTAATCTCTCCCATGCTCCATCCTGTATTGCAAGGGCTAAAAGGTCTTTTCTCAGATTCCTTTGTGGAAAAGGTACTGGATACAATTTAGTTTCTACTGTTGAGATGCAATTGCCCAAGATTTGAAAGGCAGAAATGGAATAGGGACCATCTTTCTACAGCTGTAGTGGTTGGTAAACAACTTCTAAAAGACAAGAGTGTTTGTAGGGGGTTGACTCCTTGTTCCTAATCTCCAGCATCCTGAATGAAAGGTAATTCATTCAGGCAAACAACACAGATAACAGCAGCAGCTTCCTAACATCTGGATTACAATGAAAATGATTTGGTCTGTAACTCAAAGGCTTTCTTTTAACTTTCCATACTCAAACACTTTTAATGATATTTGACTACCTAATTACCTGAAATTAAACCCCTTTCTGTTTAAAATACCTAGAACTTTGTGTGAGAGAGTATTTGGTAATTAGAAAGGTTGCAGGAAACTGACTCTCACAAATGAGAATTCAGAATTGGTTTATCTGACTTGGCTGGCTTTGAAAGATGGAAAATAGAATATCATTAGTGGAAAATGGGGTATCATTAGTCCAAATACGTGTGCCAAAATGATTACATAAATTATTATTCTATAATTCCCTGGAATAAAATGCTCATTTAAGGTAAGCTTTAGCAGTTCAGCTGGCTGCTGTGAGGGATTGTTATGATGAGACTGAGTAGCACAAGTAGCATGGTGTAGGCCGGCAATTCTCATGGCACTGGAGATTTTTAATTTAAATAAAAAGAAAAATGGTAAGCTCAAAGTTTTAAATCTTTAGCTTAAGTAATGATAGAGAACAAGAAAACTACTGTGCCTTATCCTAAAAGAATCTTATTTCTTCTGTTGATTCAGGGTTGGGCTGCTCAAACTGAAAAACAGAAGCAGAAACTTCTCCCACAGGTTGCTAAATCATAACATAAACTTATCAGCCTTGCCAGATCTCAAAAAATTTAAGAGATTAACTAGGACCCTGAAAAGTGGAATGGGGCATTTGAATGAATTATGAATCTGAGGACTTCAAGGCACAAATCATGCAGAGTCTTTATTCAGAGCGCAAAAAGTGCCTCCTCTCCCTTCTGGTAGCAGAAACTCTGACTCTCCTAAAGAGCTGTAGCGATGTCACTTGAGGTAGTTATCTTGCAAATGAAGAGCAGTTGTCTTCATCCTCCACCTTTGCCATCCCACACCAGCTGCAGGTTTGTAAATGGAGTAAGCTCCCAGCATCCTCAAGGTAACAAGTATAAACTCTGAGTTGAGTTATAAAATAATTTATAACAAGAATTATATAATTTTGCTAATTTGCATAAACAGAGACTTGGCTAATATACAACGACCTGGATTTGATGGGTTTCATTAATTAAAACAGTATGAATATAAGGAGAAGTATTAATGAAATCCTTCCCCAAATATTGGTTCATAAACAATTTATCTGTGGCTTTTATTGTAACAAATCTATCTCTTTGCTAGTTAAGACTTTCCAGGCACATGCTAAATAATATAAGGGAAGATTCTGGGGAAAAATCATATAAATTATATAAAACAGTAATTTTAAATATCATGAACACTGCAAATTAAAGGAGACCTGATTTCTGATATTATTGATACCAATAGCAAATCTCTTAAATATTATACTAACAAATAGTAATAAATCATCAAAGGACATTACTATACATGTTAATTAAGAGTTGAAATAATTGATTCAATAAACATGTGGTGCACAATTGTTCTCTAAATTTTGTGGGCTACAGTTCACTTTGAGAATATTATGTAGAGAGAATGCACAAAGGTACATGTGATATTTTACGTATATTTTAAGTTGATTCACAAGAATCCCTGCATCCTAGCACTGGAACCCCTGTGGTGATATGCATAGTTGAAGTAAGAAACTTTGTTAAGACAGTCTAAATTATTTTCTTAAGTCAGATTATCAGATACCAGAGTAGCTTCTTTTACTGATTTATTTTGTAATACTCCTCTAAGAGAATTTTCATTATAGAATTTTACATACAAACATACATGCATACACACACATAATAGATTTAGCAGTATCATTAACTATAATGTCCTTTTTTAGAGGTCATGACCCTATCAAGAAAAGTTATGCAATTAAAGATTAAAAATATTTTTAAATGTTTTCCAATTCAATAAACAAAAATCTGATGCATTTTGTTTTGCTGTAACAACTAAATATCAAGGCCCAGCACAGTGATGCATGCCTGTAATCCTAGCACTCTGAGAGGCCCAGGTGGGAGGATCGCTTGAGGTCAGGAGTTCCAGACCATCCTGAGCAAGGGCAAAACCCCATCTCTACCAAAAATAGAAAAATTAGCCGGGCGTGGTGGTGCATGCCTATATGCCTAGCTACTCGGGATGCTGAGGCAGGAGGATCGCTTGAGCCCAGGAGTTTGAGAGTTTGAGGTTACAGTGAGCTAGGCTGATGCCATGGCACTCTACCCAGGGCAACAGAGCAAGACTCTGTATCAAAAAAAAAAAAAAAATCAAACAGGGAATCATTTGAGATGCATCTGTAGCAGGTGTAAAAATAGAGTTTGCATTAACCTGGTTTTATTATTTTTCCATCTCTATTTTGCTTTTACCTAAAATTTTATTTTATCCTTTATTATGTACACTTTGCAGAAAATTTTAAACACTTGGTGAAACAAGAAAAGGGATGGAAGCCTATAAGAAAATCTAATCATTATTTTAAGTTGAAGATCATAGAGAAATGCTTTAAAAAAAATCTTTACTCTGTACATCCAGAGTGCAAGATTAAATATGGAGTGCTTTGTTATTACATATTATTTCAAATACAAATTAAAGATCATATGCATTTTATCAACAGCATGTTTTCTTAATAACCAATCTAAAGAAGCAAATTAAACCAAATAGATAGTCTTCGCTGCATTATATAAATGATAAGAAACTAGGTCTCCCATTTAATATTTGGCCAAAATAGTGTAGCATAGCCAAATTCTTCCTGTACCTTGATCTTTGCCACCTGGTCAAAAATAAAACATCTTTATTGATGTCATTGATGCTTCCAGTACCACTATTTTCAAGAAATTAGCTACAGCCATTTCTGACACTTACCCTCACCTCATGTAATTTATTTCTGGTAGTGACTACAAAGTATGAGAACAATACTGCAAAGTTCTCAGTTTCGTAGTCTTTTCCCTTTATTCCATTACTTTTTCTTTTAGGAAATACATTTATTTTAAGTTTCAGATTTTCATCACTTCTCTTTGGCTAAGATCAAGTGTCAGTTCCAGATTTTCAGTAAGATTATGAACTTTATTGATAGCTAAAATTTTAATTTGGGATTATTTTCAAATATCAATGCAGACTAAATTCTTCAATTTCTGTTTTACATACATGTCTATATACCTAGTCATGCCTTCTCCCACTTAACTCTAATTTTTTTATTTTATTGTTTTTACCTTTTCATCTATCATTTATTCATATATTTGTTTTTTTATTCAATAAAGTAAAATACATAGCTTGAAAGAATCTTGACAGTCTAGCAAAGAAGATAATACAACAGTCTGGAACTCAGATGATTGTATTGTTGCATGATAATCATTATTATGGATCATCAGTAATCTTTGAATATAAGATAATATTAGTCCAAAAATATAGCAATTATTTTTTCTTGCTGTATAACCAATGCTCCATTTCTTTTGATAGGTAATATTCACTTATTCCAGATAGTTTCAGGTAGCCAGTTTTCAATTGTATTCATTGTCAAGCTCAATCTGTTTTTATTTATTAAAGTTTCTATAGATCAGCTCACAACTAGTCTTAGAGAATTTATTGTAGAGAATTTATAAATTTTTTAGGATATTAAACCTTAGATTTTTTACAGCTATATTAAAAATATTTTCTTATGCATACCTTCCCTGTGTGGAGTCTTTTCACTATTACCAAAGATATAAAGTTTTCAACTCAATGTATGTGTTTCTCTCCCATTGTTTTTTAATCATAAATAAATGAGATTTGGCTTTATGAAATTAAAAATAACTCTGATTTTTAAAAATAAATTCTAACCTATTAAGATTTCAATATTTTAATATATTAATATCATGACATATATTAGCTTATAAGTGCTTCAGAAACATAACTTAATCTCTTTACAAAACTTATCCTTATAAAACTTATCCTTATCCTTATCCTTATAAAACTTAAATTTCTCACGAAATTCACCCATATCCTAATTAGAACTGCAAATGCCATGATCAATAAATATTAAGCATAGTAAAAAAAAAACTAGATGGCAATATTTCACTCTTAAAAAAACTGTCTTTATTTGCATATCTGGTACATGGTGGCTACAATTAATTCAGCCTCTAATTGGTTTGGTGGCCAATGCTAAGCCAACCTTTTTTCCCAGATTAGATATATCACCAAAAAGGAGCTCTGTGTTATATATAATATGTGACGTTGGTTACCTATCAGAAGTCATGGTGCTTAGAATCACCAAAGTTATATAAAAATTAAATAAAGCAATTTTCGCTTAGTCTTTTGGAAGATTTTTTATCTTTATGAAGTCAGTAAAGCTCATGAGAGGCACCAAAGATCTTTGGACAATACTTATCAATCACAGAATTTATTCCTTTCTTTTCCAAAAACCCTCTTCAATTTTAGCTGCCCTCTCCTCTAATCTATCCACATCCATTGCATGAAGGGAGAGGACAGTGTGGTGTGGAGGGATTTTTGTTTATTTGTCTATTTCCTTCTGGGGAATGCAAATACAGTACTAAGAATTGAGAAAATCATTCTCATTCCATAATTGATTTGGGCAATGATTATTTGCTTTTCTTTTATTAAATAATTCTTTTTTTTTTTTTGCTCCCCTCCAAGCTCCATTCCCATAAAGGCATATTCTAGTGTAAGTAATGTAGGTTCTTCCCATCTATCTTCCAAATATTTGCTTGGATATACTTATATCCTTAAAATCATATTGTATTATTACTTGTGGGTGTTTAATTCATTTAAATTATTTTGTGCTTCTAATATCCTTCTGTTTTTCCTATTGTCATGTAGTGATAGTCACTGTATGTCCTTCAAGCTTTACTATCACCCAAGCATGTATATGAATGTCTTGCTACATGTTCTCTTATAAAGTACACATGTTTGAAGGATTATACCCAGAAATGAGAATGCTAGGTGGTAGGCAAATTAATTTCTCTAGACAGTGCCAAATTGTTCTCCAGAAAATTATATACTCCCAACAACAATGCACTTGGCTTCCCATTTTCCTTTACTTCACTAGATATTATATAATTTTCTAATTTTTTTTAAATTTTTGCCATTCAGAAGAGTGCAAAATATTCTCTACATTTAACTTGTATTTCCCTAATGAATAGTGAGAATAAATATCTCTTCAAATGCTTACTTGTCTTTTTGTTTTTCATCTCTTTGAATTATTTTTCATTTTCTAGGTTTTCTCTTCTCCTAAATAACTTATTGCTAAAAAGTTTCTTAAATATTCTAGATATCTATACATTTTATACTTTATTTTGATGTTGCAAATATTTTCTTCCTATTGTTCTTCCATATGCTTCTCTATAGTTGTCTTTGTTAAACGGAAATCTTTAATTCTGATGCAATCAAAACTTTCCATTTTTAGTGGAGTCAGATTACAATCAGGAAGTACAAGAGGATCAGTGCCTAAGTCTCATTTCAGAAGCATAAATGGCCCTTGCTTTAAAAAGCATCTTTGCATACCCCGAATGCAAAGGTCAGCATGTACAGAGCAGGTGAATACCAAAATATGTAATTCCATATTCATCAACTTGAAGGAAAGTGAATAACAATCTAGATAAATAAGTAAATTATCAGTTCTTGGCATTATTAAGAGAAAAGTTATGGATGGGTATAAGCATGTTTGATGAAGAGTGAAAGGACTCTGATGTAATATCATAGGCCAAAACATAGAGGAGAAATTTTACTTGACTTTAAAACCCCTGTATTTGAAATGGGAAGATCCAGATTACTTCCTTAAATTCCAATAAATCATTTTTTGTGCAGTTGTCTCGTTTTCACTTTTTTAACCTATGAAAGTTATATAAATTACTTCACATCACTGCTTTTTGAGTTAATGCAACAGATAGTTATAATTTTTCTGCTTCTACCCCCACTGTCAGACTGGGAGCAATCTTCTTCCTGTTTTAGTTTCCTCATTCGTAAAATAAAGATTATAATAGCAGACATTTAATAATGGACTTATGAAGAATAAATCAATGTATATATAAAGCATTTAGAGGGCTCCACCCATATTAAACACTATATATGTTATCAGCTATAATCTATAGTTTTATTATTAATGACATTATAATTGTTTTCAATGTGCCTCTATGTAGTAATATCCCTGGTAATCAGGTTTTTTTGTGGACTAGTAAAATAAGTGGTCAACATTGTTAGCATTATGTGTAAAATCAAACCCAATCAACTGTGAGTAGTTTATGCAGACTGTAACTGAGTGATGTCAGGCAGAATGTATATACATGTGAATATATATGTATACATTATGCAAATTCATTAGGAGGTGACTATTATTATGACATTTGATCTTAGGCAAAAGGCTGAGAAGCGATCCTATTATCTTTGTTTTATAGATGAGGTAACTAAGGCAGAAAGAAGTAATTTCTTGTGGTCTGACAGTGAGGGGAGATGTAGAAAAACTATAGTTATCAGGTACATACATGAACTCAACTTCGGTGGTTTCAGCCTGGGCACAGTGGCTTATGCCTGTAATCCTAACACTCTGGGAGGCCCAGACAGGAGGATCGCTTGAGCTCAGGAGTTGGAGAACAGCCTCAGCAAGAGCGAGACCCTGCCTTTACTAAAAAATAGAAAAAATTAGCCAGGCGTGGTGACATGCGCCTGTAGTCCCAGATACTTGGGAAGCTGAGGCAGGAGGATTGCTTAAGCCCAGGAGTTTGACGTTTCTGTAAACTAGGGCTGATGCCATGGCACTTTAGCCTGGCTGACAGAGCCACACTCTGTCTCAAAAAAAAAAAAAAAAAAGCAGTGGTTTGCTATCATTTACATCCACAGAGACATATATATGTGTGTATATTTGTGGATGCATGTGAGTGTATATGTGTGTATAATATTCTTTGTTTTAGTTTTAGGTTCTAGGCTGGGTTCTGAACCATTGTGAAAGCCGAGTGAGAGTCTCCCCATTTAAGTAAGTGTTAACATAAAAGCTAATTATGAAATGGTGTGTCTGAGACTGCACTTAACCAGCCTCAAAGAATTTCAGCTCCAATAGCTTCCATCTCACTTATCTAATCAGTTCCACCAACCAAATATACGATTACCCATTTATGACATAATAAATTCCAAACTTCCGCTGTCTAATCTATTATAGGTAATGGTTATAAAATATAATGCTCTAAAATCATTAAGTTCTCCTGTTGCCATTACATTGGCATTATAGAGATGCCCTTTTGGAGAGAGAACTTATTAAAGGCATGGAATTTAGGGAGCTATACAATGCAATCTTAAGATAATACAGTCAAACTGTATAATAAAACCATAAAATCTGCCATGAACCAGTGTTTAATAAAGTTTTCACTCTAATCTTATTAGCAAACTTGAGTCCTGAGAACCCAAAATGATAAAAGGACATTCTGAGGACACTTTAATGAAAGAGAATTTACAAGTCTCAGTCTATACATTTGTCCATCCTGCATTAAATGGCATATTTCTAGTCAAAGAGAATAGATTTTTAGAAACCTTACATAAAACTAGCCAATGACACCAGCTGACAAGAACGAAAATCCTGAGCTTCAGTTTTCTCTTTATTCTTAAATCAGTCAGTTGCGTCTAGATATCACTGCCCATATATTCAATAAGATTAAGTACTTTTATAAAATGTCTGAAAAGAAAACTATAGTCTGTCTGAGAAAGGAACATTCTGAAAAACGTATATGGTTGTTATCTCCTTTTAAAGACAAAACAACAAACCTATGAGCCATTTACCACGCCAGCTTTCCACACAGCTGTTGTCTCAACAATATTAGAGTACTGCACAAGCCTCTAATCTCAGCTCACACTATGCTTGGTATCTGGAGTGAAATAAAACATTTCAGTGTTATGATCCTCCATTTCCTGTAATGATATGGTCAACCTTACTCTCCTTCTTGCACCTAGGAGACAGGACGATTCTAAGGAATGAGGGGTTCTGTTAAGCATGTTTGTGTTCATTCATGTAGAAATGGCAGTAAAGGAATCTCTCACCTACATACTGCACACAATATAACCAAAACAAATAGTCCCATGAATGATTTTCCCATACCCTCACTGTAAGACAGAAAAAAAAACAACACATAAAATTCTATTCTACTGACAAATATGGGATTAAGAAGAAAATTTTAAGACAGTCAATGTACAAGAAATAGGAGAAGCTAAAGCTAAAAAGAATATAGCACAATAATTTCCAGACTTTCAGAACAGAGTTTATTAAAGAAAAAATATAATACCTTATCCTGAGAGATTCTAATGTAGTGGGTCTTACTGATGTCTCCTACAGGTAGTGGAAGGACTACATTATGCAAAACTCTTGTCTAGCAGAAGTCTATTAGCATGGTCATGGACGTTATGTTTGGGCATACATGTTGTACTTTAGAATGTATGAAGTCACGTATAAACTTTTCTTTCAGGTTGTATTTAAAATAAGCCAATACTCATTGAAATGAACATAAAGATTAATGACTTTAGAAAATTTTGGAAAGAGAAGGTGGATCTGTTCTAGCCATATCATGCTACAAAAGTGTTGGCCTTACACAATTTTGAGCAAAATCACTCTAGCTTCATGCAGCAGATGCCTCTGTTTTCCCCATGTCAGAGCCCCTCAGCCGATCTCTCTCTGGCCTGAGCCAAAGCTCAGACTCGACTGAAACTTGCTGCTGGCAACATTCTACCTGTCAAGGATGCCTGGAGGATCTTTCCACTTTCTATTGGAGTTATATCCAAGGCTATGAGAATTCCTTCAACCCATGTTTAAATTCAGCCCAGAGGTATGAATAAAAGCCCCCAGATAATCCTCACCCAATGCTCTTGCCATTCTCAGCCAGTCTGTTGTGGGAGGGGTTCTCTACACTTCTTAGGAGGTCCTGAGGAATTGGCCCCCAATATCCACAATGGCAACCTCAAAGTACATGTGCATATTGGCCTTTCTTCCCTCTCGGTCTCATTCTTCCCACTCCCCAGTTCCTGCTTCCTGAGGAAGCTAAGGCCTTGTCCCAGGATCTGCTTTCAGGGGATAACAGATATTTCCCCATGCCTTTGTTCTGTCTTCTACCTCAGGCTATCCATGCACAGCTGCAGTAGCAGAGAATAAGCAGGCCTTAGCCACCTATGTCAGCGTATTAGTGTCCTTTCTGGGTCCAAAGTGATTAATTATAAACTTGTTGAAATAGCTTTCTGGTTAGAGTTTTTTAAAAATAAAATTGAACATCTACCATGTGTCACATATGTTGCTACCTATTTTGCTTAAGTTATTATATTCAGTTGTCATAATATCCTATGAGTTAAATCTTAGTTTCCTTTTATAGATGATGAAACTGTGATTCAGAGAGTTGAAATAAGACCCATCTGATGTCACCAAACTCTGAGTAGCTTAGTCAGGATTCAAACAGATCAGTATAGCTCCAAAGCCAATATTCTGTCTATTTCTTAAGAGAAAAATACAACCACTTCAAATGAGTGAGATGGCTTGTATTATCTGTGAGATTTCGCCAAGGACAAAGGAATTTTTTTGTAACTGTCAAATGTCTCTTAAATAGCTGTTCTGCCTTTGTCTGGATATAGGGTGCTGATTTATCTCAGCATATGTGAAGTAGGAGATGGCATAGCCGCCAAAAGGTAGAGTTAATCTTCATAAAATAGACACAAAAGACCTCACAGTGGACATGCTACATGGTAATCCGGAAGGCTTCAATGTGATTGCGTGATTTGTGTGACATTTGGCAGTTCAGGTAGCTTTTGCTATATTAGGTTCTGAGCAGAAGAAGTAATTCCTATTAAACAAGATTCTAAGCAACCAATCTAAAATGCCACACAAATTTTTATTTTATTTTATTAACAGTGGCCACTTGAGTTCATACTATTATATCACATAGATAGTAAGAGAAAGAAGTGGGGTTTTTCTCACCTCTACGTTTGTTTTTTGTTGTTGTTGTTTTGAGACAGAGTCTTTCTCTGTCGCCCTGGGTAGACTGCATTGACATCATTGCAGCTTACTGCAACCTGAAACTTCCTGGGCTCAAGTTATACTCCTACCTCAGCCGCCCAGGTAGCTGGGACTACAGGTGCATGCCACGATGCCTGGCTAATTTTTCTATTTTTAGCACAGACGAAAGCTCGCGCTTGCTCAGGCTGGTCTCAAACTCCTGAGCAGGAGCAATACTCACCCCTCAACCTCCTAGAGTGCTAGGATTACAGGCATGATCCACCGCACCCAGCTTTGCTCCTCCTTTTAATGTAGTACCCTTCCAAAAATATTTGAATCACTGAATGTGACGCTTATCCCAGTTTAGAGAGGAGGAATCTGGGATCCAGGAAGGTTACATGATTTGTTCAAGGTCACAAAGCTAGATTTTGGCAAACTGAGACTGAACCTGATTTCCAGGTCTGTGAGCTCACACATTGATTAAAACAGACTCATAACTGCCTGCAATCACTATAGTGTATATAATGTCAGCAACTTTGCCTGTGCACACTGTTGCATATCAACCATCTGTCACAGAACCTGGCAAATGAAGACTCTCAACAAATCAGTCTTCAATGATTGAATTAAAGTCTAATAAGAACTGCACTCAAAATAACAACAGTGCTTCCCAGATGCTCTGGGAAGGAAACTACATCTATGTATGCCTTTAATCTCTGCATCTGGAAGAGCAATATGTGGTCATTTTTCATACATGGGTCTTCCAAGAGGGCAAAGCAGTGCTTTATATAAATACCAGATTCTCACTGGGCAGTGGTCCCCAAAGTGTGCTCCCCTGAAATGGAGCATGAGCATCATCTAAGAATGTGTTAGAAATGCAAATTTTTAGGCTCCACCTAAGAGCTACTGAATCAGAAACTCTGGGAGTGGGGGTCCAACAATCTTTGTTTTATCAGAAGCTCCACATGACTCTGATGCATGCCATAGATTACAGTTGTCCCTAGGTTTCTATGGAGCATTGGCTCCAGGACTTTCCATGGATAACAAAATCCACAGATGCTCAAGTTCCCTGTATAAAATGGCAAAATATTTGCATATAACCTACGTACATCCTCCCTCATTCTTTAAATGGTCTCTAGAATACTTATAATACCTAACACAATGTAAATGCTATGTGAATAGCTGTTATATTGTATTGTTTAGAGGATAATGACAAGGAAAAAAAGGTCTGTACATATTTGGTATAGACGCTTGTTTGTTCCTGAATTCGAGGCTGGTTGAATACACAGAAGAGGAACCCACAGATACAGAGGGCCAGCTGTACTACAAAGTCACTCCTTAAGTTATTGCTTGAAGTATGAAGCCAACAAAAACAAAGCATAAAGAATGAGAATTGAATTAGCACTGTAAACTTTAAAAGTCTTATAAGGCATGTGTGCAAATTCTCTTAGTACTAAAAGGCTATTTATGGTAAAAATTTTCAGGATACTTGAAATCCAAAAAGCAACTTTTAGTTATAGAATTACAAATTGAGCAGACAAAAGCCAACAAACGGAGCCCTGGCCATCAGTCAGCACACAGTCTCCTACCCTAATCCAGCCTCAGCAGGCTCAATTTCCACTTCTCATCACGCATCCTAGACTCTATCCTATCTGGTGCCCACGTTTGGGATGGATCTAGTTTGGTAAGGATGAGGAAGCAGCACTGACTCCCGTAGTAAGAGTTAGAATCCATTCCAGTTTTCTTTTCTTCTTGCTGACTATATTGCTTTGGTGCAAGTGATTCTTTATATACCTCTAACACTTGCTAATCTTTTTAATAATAAAAAGAGTACACTCACCAGTTAAAATCTTCTGTAATCTATGGCATGCATCAGAGTCACGTGGAGCTTCTGTTAAAACAAAGATTGTTGGACCCCCACTCCCAGAGTTTCTGATTCAGTAGCTCTTAGGTAGAGCCTAAATCTTTTTTTTTTTTCTTTTTTTTTTTTTTCCTGACAAAGCAAACTTTATTGTGGCCCTGAGGTTGGGCTTTTCTCCCCAGGGTCTCCTGCAACAGGAGAGTTGGGGTGAGAGGCTCTGGTGTCACCTCCCCCAACACCCCTGTCACATGCAGGCTCAGAGGAAGGGGATGGGGGGCAGGGAGCCCTGCACACACAGCACAGCCCGGGGAAGGCCCGCTCTGCACGGTGGTCTCGCAGGCCTTGGCTCCTCATTTCTTAGACACTGGCTTCTTGGGTTTGAGCGTGGGTTTGGGCTTCCTCACTGGCCTCTTGTCTCTCGCACTGGGTCTCGCTGCTTCTTCTTCTTTTTCCAGCTTTTTTTTCTTGGCAACACTCATCTGCTTCTGGCTTGATGATTGCCTTTTGGCATGTTTGACAGGGCTATCCTCCACAGATATGTCTACATCCTCATCCTCTTCCTCCTCCTCTTCCTCCTCCTCCTGGCTACCATTTAATAATATTTTGTTTGTTTTCATCTCATATCTTTGTATGTATACCTTTCATTTAAGAACATAAGCTTGCTTTTCATTTACAGTTATAATATAAATACATTTATTTGAAAGAAAACATTGAACAGATTTAATCAAAAATGACTTTTAAAGATTTTAATAACAGAGAAGCTATCAACAGACTGGACTTGAGAGGCAGTTTCCTAACTAAACTGAAATAATTGCTGTTTCCTTTATTTTCTCATTTCATATTTATAATGAACTAAATAGTGTACCCCCGAAATTCATATATTGAAATGCTACCCTAATATTTTTGGTGGCAAGGCCAATAAGGAGGTAATTAGGGTTAAATGAAGTCATAAGAGTGGGCCCCTAATCCAACAGGACTATTGTTGTCGTAAAAAGAGAAAGAGACAGCAGGAGCTCATGTGCACAGGGGAAAGGCCATGTGAAGACACACCAAGAAAGTGGCCATCTGCAGGCCAAGAAGAGAGGCCTCAGGAGAAACTAAACCTGATAACACTTTGATCTTGGACTTTTAGTCTCCAGAACTGTGACAAATAAATTTCTATTGTTTAAGCCACTTAGTTTTTGGTATTCTGTTAGGGATGCCTAAGCAGCCTAATGCAAAGCATTTATTTATTAATTCACTCAGCTAAGATGTATTGAATTCATCTGTGCCAGAAATCAGACTCTACTAGGTGCTTATGCCGCTGACATGAGTGATAGTTTCTGCTCCCTAGAGGTTCCCAAATCCATAAGGAGAAAGGGGCAAAAAGAATTAATGTATGATTGATGTCTTGAATGTAGCTCTTCAAAGGTGCAGAGGGTGACTGGAATGATCCTAAGAGGACAGCTTATTCTATCTGGAGTTTAGGACGAGTCTTCATGAGTTACAGTGGCAAAGACTCAAATGATGAGTAAATGACTGAGAATTACTGGTGAGAGGATGGGTAGAGAGAATAGTCACAGTGACAAGAAATAGCACCGTACATGCATATTGTGATCATAAAATACTGGAAGGATGGATGAGCATAAAGGGAAAGGCCAAGTAGATAAACACTTTGTTTATCATGTGAGCAATCTTTGACTTAATCCTGGAGATTGTGGGGTGGCCCTACACCAGGGTTTCTCAACCTCAACACTATTGACATTTTGAGCTAGATATTTCTTTGTTGTGGAAGGCAAGGAATAAGAACTTTAGCAGCATCCCTGGCCTCTACCCACTAGATGCCAGTAGTAACCAGTGTAACAAACAAAAAGTTCTCCAGATATTGCCAGATGTCCAATTGGAAGGTGAGAGAAAAAAATTGACCCTGGTTAAGAAACACTGCCCTAGATAATGCATAAGATATGAAGTAGAAACAATGTGGTTACATTTGCACTTTATCTAGGTTGAGGAGCAGTATAATAGCACGATGGTTTAAAACCAAGGACTTGAAAGCCAGTGTGCCTGGGCTCAGTCCTGTACATGCCACTTACAAGTTGTGCAAACTTATACAAGTAACTTAACTCTTGTGCCTGGGTATTTTCACCTATGAAATGAGATTCTAACAGCTCCTTTGTAAAGTTGTTGTGAAATTAAATGACTTAAGATTTGTGACAGGTTTAGAATAGGGCTTGGCAGTAAGTACTATGTAAATGTTTATCTAATTAATAAAAAGTTTTGTGAAAAGAATAGAAATAAAGAAGACAGGCCAAAGGCAATGGATGTGTGTTAAGTTTGGTTGAATGGAAAAATAAGCACCATATGTACTCACCATCAAATTGGTTTCACTGATCATCACCTAAGAGCACATTTAGGAATAACATTGATTGGGTGTTGGGCAGATGTGGTTGGGGCAGGGGAAGAGTGTATACATACATAATGAGTGCGATGCTCACTGTCTAGGGGATGGACACGTTTGAAGCTCTGACTCAGGGGGGTGGGGAGGCAAGGGCAATATACCTAACCTAAACTTTTGTATCCCCACAACATGCTGAAATAAGAATAAAAAAAAAAAAAAGGAAAGAAAAAAAAAAAAGTTTGGTTGAACATTGAAGCCTCCCTCACTGTCCTCAGAAGAGTGTAGTCTTACTTTCCATTGAGTTCACATAGATTTCTAAATATTGTGTTGTTACAGTTTTCTTGTTCTATAGGTTATTATGCAGTCCACACTTACATAATCTTTGTACCCATCCACAGTACATTATTAATAGCATATGCCCAATAAATATATCTTAAGCTAAGGAATAGAGAAAAATAGCATGCCAAATAACAGTCTTCTCTACTAAAGGTAGGTATCAATTTTACATAAATTATGAGTGCACCAGATCATGTTAAGCACCAAAGGTATAACAGGGGATTCAGTGGGACCCTGGATTCTAATTGTTCTTTTCCTTACTCCTATGATAGGCAGAATTCTAAGATGCCCCAATGACCCCTCACCTTACAAAACTCCTTCCTCTTTGACTGTGGGCAGAATCTGTAAATATGGTAATATATCACTTCCATGAGTATGTTACATTATGTGACAAAAAAAGAGATTTTCCAGGTAGGCTTAATCTAATCACACAAATCTAATCACTTAGAGTAGAGTTCTCTCCAGCTAGTGCCAAAAATGGGTGTCAGAGAGATGGGAAGCCAGAGATTTGATGGGTCCAGGCTGGCTTTGAGGATGGAGGGGGCCACATGGAAGAACCTGAGAGCAACTTCTGGGAGCTGAGATTGATCTTTTGCCAACAGTCGTCAAGATGGTACTTTAGTTCTACAATTGCAAGAAATTGAATTATGCCAACAACTTGCATGAGCTTGGAAGTTAATTATTCCCTGACCCCCATATCAGAGACTAGACCAGCTAACACCTTGATTTTGGCCTTATGAGACTGGCAGCAGAGGGACTAGTCAGACTTCCAGAACTACAAGATAGAAAACAGTTGTTTCAAGCTGCTAAATTTGTGGTAATTTATACAGCACTAGAAAGTAATACAAATCCTTTAGGAGCTGATGTGCATTCATCTTAACTGGGATTCTGTTAAGAAATGTTATCTAAAATGTTTATCTACTTGTTTACACATCCATTCTATAATGCATATGTGTAAAGTAATATCCATTACAATGACTTCAAAAAGAATTGCATGAACCACAAGCAACACAGCACCACAGATGAATCTCATAAACACATTAAGAGGAAAAAAAGAAAAGCCAGAAACAAAAGAATACTTATTCCATAATTCCACTTACATAATACTAAGAAAGCAAGCAAAACTAAATCACGGTGTTCATGGAATATGTACATACGCGCCAAATGTATCAAGAAGGACAATAAAATGATTACCAAGAAATTCAGGATAGTGGTTCCCTTTAG
Organism: Lemur catta; assembly: GCF_020740605.2. Taxonomy (NCBI): domain Eukaryota; kingdom Metazoa; phylum Chordata; class Mammalia; order Primates; family Lemuridae; genus Lemur; species Lemur catta. The sequence goes on from NC_059128.1 coordinate 239,431,061, forward strand.
GAGAGAGAAGGGAATAGTGATGGGAAGAGTCACAGTTTCTGTGGGTAGGTGCCTCCCTGGTACTGGCGATGTGCTATGTTACGAGCTGGGTAGTGATTACCTTGTGATTATTTACTGACAAGTAAAGTTTGTTTTATGCCTTTTTTATATACTATATTTTAAAAATGTTTCAAATCCAGTAAAAACCTGCAGGGCATTATACCACTTCATTTTATTTTAATGCATATTGTTGGAGGCTCATGAAGGCGTTAGAAAGGAAAATGAGTGGGAAGCACCAGACAATGACTGCTGCAAGCCCAGAGCCCTGGTGCTTCTCTAGCCATGGATGCATCTTTTCTGACACGTCTGATAAATGTAGTTTGAGCACTCCCGTTGCCCAAAGCCCCTACATCTTTTTCATGTATACTCTGGGGCCACGAAATGGACTATTTTCTTTCCCTTTTATTTATTTATTTTGCTATGTGTTTTTAGGAAGGAGTCATTGTCTTTTGAACATGAACATAAATTATCTCTGAAGGAGCCCATGACTGCTCTGATTCACCATCTCTGCTATTTTCTTGAATCATCTCATTTGCTTCCAATTCTTTCCTTCTACCCAGAAGGCAGCAAAGATTTTGCCAAGGGTGCTGGTGCTAATGCATCCTATTCCTTCACTGATGTGCTGGCCCCTTTTACATTAATGTGACTGGGCAGGAGCAGTAATAAAGATAAACTGCTCATTGCTTTGTTCCTTCCTCAAGCCAGCCCCCTTGGTACTTAGAATAGCTCTGCTCTACTCCATATCCCTATCAGATATCTTTTTCCTCTTAAAAATATCTAAAATTGAAACTTCATCACCATTAATGGCATTTAATATCAGAGAGTCCAAGCTATTTGGCAGGAGAAAGGGTGGCTGTCATTTACCCTGGTACCCCGAGCTGAGATTCCTTAGATGGATAAGAATGTAGACTTTTTCATCTGATTGCTATAAAAGCCACAGAAAGAAATGTCTTTTTATATAAATTTACAGAGGCACTGGTATGTGTTTCTAAGGAGGGTCTGTAATAAAGTGGAACAAGCAGGGCTTGCAGTACCTGTAAAGCCTGACCATGTTCTGATCCAACCTTAATTCCACCTCACCCATATCAGCTGATCCTCTTCCATGAAAGTCCTGCTCATCCCTATCTCTAAGTGGAGTCAATGGATTTTTTAGTGCCCTGCCAACTTAAAATACCTTGCCGCATCTCTTCTTTCCATTCAAATCCCACCAATCCTTCAAATTATAGCTCAAGCTTTACTTCTCTCCTTAAAGCCTTTTCCAAGCGTACGAACATGAAGCTTTTTCTTCTATAAGCTTTTATCATTCTTTAATTGTGCTCCATTTAATTGGCATTTGATCATGTTACACATGTTACAGTAAATCGTCAGTTCTTTGAAAGGCAAAACATTTCTTTTTTTATCACATGCATCATTTGAGGACTTGCTAGGTGCTGAAAAAGGGAAGCAGCAGAGAGTCATGGGACCATTAGATTTTCAAAATCAGCTTTTCTTGGAAAGGAAAAATAACCTCATCCAACCTTAAAACTATAAATTATAAAAACTCAAGGGAAATATGACTGAGCCAATTGATTCCTGGCACATATAGTCTTGGGTAGTTGGTAGATGGTCAAAAAACACTTGTTAATTTGATTGATTGATTTAATATGAGAACAAGAATATGACTAGCTTTTCCAGGAAACCCACAAAAGGGAGAAAGTTTATATGTAGGGGGGCAGTTGGAAGTAGAAAATGATGACAGCAATCTAAAATTCAATCAGTTAAGAATAACTCTCCTTTTTATGGCACAGGTTCTTACCAACTAGAAGTAAAGCAAAGTTGTCATAATCATCATCACCATCATTGCCATCAGCAACATATATTTAATGGTATATGTATGTTTTACACATTGTATCTCATTTGATCAGCTCAAAAATCCTAAGGAGTAGGAGTCATGATTATTCTCTCTCTCTTTTTTATTTTTTTTTAACAAAGTGAGGTCTAGAGAGGTTGCATCAGGTTCCTATTGCTGCTGTAATATATTAACACAAGTGTAGTGGCTTAAACCAACCTGAATTTATAACCTTACACTTCTGAAGGTAAGTACTCCTAAACTTGTTTCCTTGGCCCTGAATCAAGGTGGTCTGGAGGCCTAGGGAAGAGTTTAGTTCCTTGCCTTTTCTAGCATCTAGAGGCCAACTGCATTTCTTGGCTTTTGGTCCCTTTCTCCATTTTCAAGGTCAATAGAATAGCATCTTTCTCTCTCTCCCCACCCTCATTCTATTGTCACATTTCCTTCTCTGACTCTGACCCCTGTGATCAGATTGGGCCCACCGAGATAATCCACGGTGATCTCCTCATCTCAAGGTCCTTAACGGAATCACATCTGCAACATGGCACGTAAGGCAACATATTCACAGGTCATTGGGGGACCATTATTCTGCCTACCACAGACTTTAAGTAACTTGCCTGAGGTGTCACAAATACAAGGTAGCAGAGCTGAAATTTAAATCCCTTGGCAGTGCATAATGCCCAATATTGTATACTTGCCCATAGCCATTAATTCCTGTGACAATGAATGTTAAATACAGCCAGAAGAACCCAGATGATGCCCAACTCTTCTCAGGGAAAGCAGCTTTGTTCACTGTGAAGTCCTCCTGGTATACACTTATCCACGAAATCTTCCCCAATTGTGTAAATCTTGTGAAGAATTATGCTCTCTGAGTCTATGTTTGTTTTGCATATTCTTCATATAGTGAAATGCTTTCTGAGTCTAGAGACATAAAGTACTCTTTTCTGATTATGACCACTCTACTAAATAAAAGAATTAAAAATAGCCTACTTTTATCTTGTACCTTTCTCTGAAGAACTCAACATATTTACAGATCCTTTGGAGTTGTTTTTCTTTTAATCCCAAAATTTAACCAGCAGAACTCAATATTTACTATTGTTCCTTGAAATATTTCTATCACTAGTATATATTGTATACTCATATATGTGATAGTCATGACAATTTTGCTCAATAATTGAAAATGATAGGCAACTTTCAAGAATAGGGCCTTGTTCTTCTCTTATGATAAAGTGCAAACCAAGTTTATTCAAGGGACAGTTGAAAGTCATCAATTATTTCTTCTGAAGAGGCATAAATAAAATCTCATTTTTAGGTTTAATGTGTCAGTTCAATTGACCTTTTAGTATATCATGTCCCTAAAGATGCTATTCATATGTATGATCTCATGGTAGATTGTAAATTTGTTTTTCTTCAAATTTTCCAAGTGCTGACAAGCAAGGTTCTAAAACAAAGGCAAATTCTCAATAGTATTTGCAGATTTTTATCAACTTTTTCTCCCTTTCCTCTCTCTCTACCTTCTTTTACTTTTTGGCTGCTGATCAGATCTATTACGTTCCAAGTCCTGGCAAGGTCTCTGAGAGGCCATGAAGACTCAAACCTTTTTCTCAAAGCCTCAGGGTCTCTCAACATGGATAACTGCCAAGGCCTATTAGGAGCTTAGCAGAGCAGACGCACGCAATAGTGGTTTGGCATTATACCCTGTAACAATCTGTAGGGGTAATGTCACTGTGATAAGTGCCACAGAAAAGCCCTATTTGCTGTAAGAATTTCCTTCTTCATCAGGCCTGAAACACTGAGAGAGAGAGAGAGATTAAGAGAGAACCAAAGACATTTTTCTGTCTATAATGTCTCTAGTGATTTATTTTCATATGTGTCCAAGGATTCTATTATGATTCTTTGAGGAGGGAAACATTTACAAGAACATTAATGTGTTAATGGCCATATTATCACTTGATAATGTGGTACTGTCATGTACTAACTAGGCCCATGTTGCTGATCTCAGCAGATATTATCACTGATCCTGCCATTAAATGAGCAATCTATTATTGTCAGCTACGAACCAGTGAAATTTGATTCATATTTTAAATTCTGATATAACTTTTTGCTTAGTCTATACCAACAAATGCAGCCTTATGGAGAAGGTCAAATGGGAAAAGATCTAAAATCCACATGCCAAATATGAAAACAAATGCCAAAATCACATTATTATATTTGAATAAGGAGACAGTAACCGTCATGTGAGATGATGATTTAAATTTTGAAAAGCAACAAATCAGCCCCTATACCAGACCTCACAAGTGCATGTCTCCATTTGTAGGTAAAAGGAGTGGGCAACTGTTAAATGGTGTGATTTGAGGGCTCAGAAAGAAATAAATACAAATACTCATCAACTTATGATGGGGTTAAATCTGGATGAACCTATTATAATTTCAGTACACCGCTCAATTTATAATGGGGGACATAACCTTACCGTAAAGTTGAAAATTGTAAGTCAAACTTTCGTAAGTGGGGAACCATCTGTACCCTAATGATTGAGTTTCCCCTATTCAAGAGTCGTTTGGACATTTGTCCATTCTGTCACATAATGCTGATTGAGGCTTACTAGGTGCAGGTCCCTATTTTAGGCACTTAGGACACTATAATGGGCAAAAGAGGCACCCTCCCTACCCTTAGATTCTTGGCTTTCCCAAGGCCCTAAATAGCAACTATCTCTGGAAGCAGGTATGCTTTAACTCATAACCAGGTATTAAGGGAAGGAATAATTTCCCAATTTTATTTAAACAAACAATAACGACAACAAAAACAAAAAACTCAGGAGTAAGAACCTTTGAGAAAGAGACATAAATGTGCAGGGGATCTAGGTGGATAATGAGCTGGGTTTATAAAGGGCTAGGCTGAGCTAAAGGTCTTGCACATTCCCTGCCAGCAGCATTTAATCAGCGAAGCCAAGCAGATATTTACATGGTAGCAAATTCCTTTTAGGTCTCCAATAAGGTAGACTGACTGTTAATAACAATTCACCAGAAATAAATTTGGGGAATGAAAATAGTTTTCTTTCCAAATGTTATGTGTAATCATCAATGGAGCTAAGCCTTCCTAAGTGATGACTAAGTGGTGATAAGAAGAGATTAGTTCACATACAAACAAGGCTTTGCAGCATGTGTGACTATAAATATCAGCTAGATACCTCAGACTTAACAAACCAAAAGTCGACTCTTGATTCCTGAACTTCCTTTATGAATTTGACTATTCCAGTTACTTCATACAAGTGAAATCATACAATATCTTATTTGTGACTGGCTTATTTCATTGCTATTTATTTTTAATATTAAAAAACTGGAAACAATCTAATGAAAAATAGGGAATTAGTTAAATAAACTATTATTTCCATAAAAAAAAAGAACGGGGTTTAAGTAAAGGTTCATGCATTGTAACAAATATCAGATTTAGTATAAACCAGAACATCACTAAATTATCTTTATCTTTTTTTTCTACAAGGTTAAGTGCATTTCACATAGAACATGGTTGATCGTCTATCATTCGTCTCATGAGTAAATGATTAACGTATATTATATACCCTAATGAAACCACACAATCAGCTTAATACTTATAAAGTAATTAATAGCATATGTTAGATACCCTAATGAAACCACAGCAGCTGTGGTTCTCAATCAGTAAGAGAGAATGTCTGGGGGCCTTAGAAGAGCAACATGGTGGTGTGATTAGAGATTACTGTATCTATTTATTCTCTAAACATTGTCTGTAGACTGAATGAAATATACGTCATGCCCTCTATATTCTATCATATATATAATCACTTGGTGATTAATAAATACGTTCAAGATCTCTATTAAATTTATAACAAATATCATTGTACATTTTTTCCATTTGACAAATATTAACAATATAACTATTATCCCAAGAGGTGGGAGGATATGTTGTCTGGAAATTTTATCCATTAAGATAAAGGGCCTCATTCTTGAGAACACAGAAAATGACTTACAAAGATGTTTTTACATCAAAACTCAACAACATAGACCTTTACACCATTCACCTAACTGCAGAAAAAGAGTCTACTAAAAATGAGAGCATGAAAAAGCAAATAAATATTCCAGGACCACAGAGTTCAGTTTTTTAGAATTAGGAGACATCCCAACAGGGTTTGTAATTGATTTTAAATATCTGGCATAGTAAATCACAAAGACTTATCACCCCTCACACTTGGAACCTTTGGTATTTCAGATCCATATTGGTCTTGTGATCAAGTGAAAATACAGTCTGACACTGTCTGATAAGAATGCAGCTATCCCCACTTGCAAGTTTCTCTTCTCCCTGAATAAGAGAAAACAATAGAAAGGAGTTCTTGGCACCTGAAGTTCATTGATGATGACTCTGCTTTGAGAAAAATAAGTTATGACAGGTGATAGAAAGAGGGAGAAAATCACAGATAAGTCAACCAAGCCACTGGGTGATTAATATAGTAAGAGACTCACACCCGAACCTTCCCAGCCTTTACGAAGAGCCAGTATTTACTTCCTTGTAAAGAAAAATTGATATAAAGTAAGGAAGTAGAAGATGACAAGATTTGAGCAGAAGGGGATGGCAAGTAGACGTAGCAAAATCTTGTCAAATTCTTTAAGAAAACATGTGAGAGAAAAGTACTAGAAGGTGGTAAGACCAGAAGTCCAACTTACTTTGTTCCTGAGATCATGTTTTGTCAAAAACAGCATTACAATAAGTGATACTTAATGTTCCAGTTCACATTCATTCTCCTCATCCTCTAATCAGAAAGAAAATTAAAGCATTAGAAACTTAAGGAAAAAATTAAAAATCCTTTCCTTCTCCGTAGGTGGCCAGGAAAAGAACCCGTGTGGGTTTTTCAGCAGGGGAGCTGCATACATTAATCTGACAGAAGCCAGCAGGAAACTCAGGGCTGGTGTGTGTGAAGTTGCCATGTGACACCAGGAATCTTACCTCTTCAGAAAACAGCCTGGTAATTATTGCAAATAATTACTTTCAGAAACAAAGCTTCTTTTGGCAAGTCAGAGTTAATTTTTAACTTTAAAAGATCCTGCTACCACAGAACACATTACAAAAAATTATGAAGTAAAATGAAATAAAACATTAGGTTGAATAAAAAAATATTCCAAAAGTTTAGACCCAAAATACTGAAGTAGTTTAGCATAAAGTTGCTGTTGTATTAAATGCAGCTCTCAAATTTCCACAAAGCAAGACACAGAATAGTATAATTTCTCAAATGAGATTAAGATACAAATGAGAAGCCCAGAAGATATAAATTAGGTAGTTCTCAGTTTCTAAACTATTGTGCCCCAAAACACTTCCACATAAGTCTGAAGCTTCAGGTTCCTTATGGATAGAGCTCTCCTTTTATCTTTTGATTCTGAACAACTGGTGAGTGGTTGTCCTGAGATGCCCTTTCTGTAACGTAGATATAGAATTGGGTTCAGTAAAAAAAAGCTTCCTTGATGGTTCTTAGGTATACCCCCCAACCTACCTCCAATAAAGCCCCTGCTGTACATCAATGCTGGAAATGGCAGCTACTACTGAGAAAAAGACCTAGAATTATAAAAGCAGTTTTCCCACAGAAATAATGGAATAGAAGATGATTAGATGTATTTTGAAACAATTCTAATATATTTAGGTACCATATGTGTTAAAGTGACTTTGCAAGACTGGTCAGGGAGCATAATAATCAATCATTATGCCATTTGTATAGGAAATGCCTTCCAAGATCTAGAGCAACTCACTTACAAATGATTTTTTGGAATGCTACCCACTTATCACTTGAGAAGAGTCTATTTAGATAATAGCAGAATGGCTTGGAACAAAAGAAATGATCTAGGATGCTTTCCTGCTGGCAAAGAATTATACTAATATATCTTGATAGTTTATCTTCACTCGAAGTGTCCTAATTTCCCCTAAGGAAAATTTTGGTGTAGTTCCTTTCTCCCCCTTTCTGTTCTAAATATGTACCAACCTTGCTAAAAAACAAAAGAATGACAGGAAGGCAAAGTAAGAGACAAAGCAAGTGGTGTCATTAAGATTATGGAGGGTGAACCTACACAGTGCAGTGGCCCTGCCCTAGAGACATCTCACTGGGCGAGTGATAGGGGCTTGTTCCCCTTCATGTGTTTGTTGAACCATATGAAAATTACATTTTGAAAACCAAAACTGGTCAAATATTGGCTATTTTATTTGGTGATTGGAATTAAAGCTACTGAAGCAGAAATAATTGGATAAAGGTTTATTGGAAGCCAAATGTGAGGTCTGACCTGTGAAGGCACACCAACAAAGTTGGGCATGTTCCAGAATCTACTGCAAATTGAAAGGCTTTTATGGGAAAGTGTAAAAAAAGGAAGGCAGACTTACATCAGAATTGTCCTTTCTCATTGGAAAGTACAATAGAGAAGTTACAATCATTGGTTACAGATTGTAACACACAGAACAAAATGTCTATATATAAGACAATCGGCAAAACTTCATGATTCAGAAATAAATCAGTGTCCTGTCCAATGTCAGGAGGTTATGCATGAATCAGTAGGTCAACGATTTGAGGGAACTTGCAATAAGATTGTTTACTCAGGGACAGGATGTTGTCAGGAATCACAGGATCTCCCCAAGGTCTCTTAACTGGGAAGCCTATTTACTTTTAAAGTAAACTGTCTAATGTGACCTGTAAGTTATCATATTCATTTCTGCTCTAATGAAATGAAATTGTATTAGACGGACTGTAAGATCCTTTTTAATCCTGATATTCTGTGTTTCTATGAATTCCTTCATGGTAAAATCTAAGTAACTCTGAAAGACATAGAGATATAGTTTTGCACTTTCTAGGGAACAGAGTTAATCAGTACACAAGCAACTTTTTCCAGAAAATATTATTCCATTTGCTCTATATTTATTTATCTTCTTCTGTACCCAGGATAAGGAGATGGGCCTCAGAAGAGGGATGGCTTACCATGTTTCACTCATACAATAGAGTACCACAGACACTGATAAACCATCTGCTGTTTAAAAAAAGATAACTGGGCCTGAGTTTCAGTAGACCTAGGAAAACAGCAAAAGAAGGTACTAGAAGTAAGGTCATCATGGAACACTCATAAATAAAGAAAAATTTAAACCTTGATCTAAGGTGTGAACACCTTATGATTAAACACAATAGGATTGTGATATATCCAAAACAATAGAGTAATCATAAGGCAGCTATTCTATTGATGATTAGTAGGAAATTCAGTGTATGTCTTCCTGAACAAGAGTGAAGCAGAAACACTTTATTTCAACATAGGCCATATCTATGAGTGTATCAAATCAAAAATTACAATGGTGAAGTTCTCATTTTTCACTAATCTTATATTATCCAAGTATGAAACAATGGATCATTTGTAGTTGAGTAATTTTAAGTCATAGTAATTGCTAAAATACAGCAACCATCAGAGCAATAAAATTGACAACTTGATTGATGTTCAGCATAAACAACTGATCATTAAGACATAGGCTCTAGTAAAAAGAAAAGAAATAAAAGAGAGAAAAGTTTATAAAACATAAATATTGGCCTTTCCATTTGCAAAATGCACCAGAAAAATTACAGAATTGGATGATCTCTCATAGGGTTAAGAAAGTCAAGGAGCAAACATGTAGGGCAAGTTTGTTAAGGAGGAGTTAAAAATTAGTGGTAAATCAAATAATAGTTTTGAAACAAATGATCCTCTGGAACCCATGCACTGCTAAAAATCAAAGAATAAGATCAATAAGAAACAGAAAACAAATAAGTAAAAAAATCAAGTGAACCCAAAGAGTTCAGGAGATAACCTTAAACTGAAAAGGAAAAACAGCCTGGGTTGACAGTAGTACCAATACAATGATAGCATCATCTCAGAGGGAGGATTTTTGCTCTCAGTAGATTGAGCTGAGGACAGCAGAGAACAATTCTGAATGGAGCTGGAGCCCATTCTACTAAGTGAAGTATCACAAGAAAGGAAACACGAGCACAACATGTACTTATCATCAGATTGGTACTAACTGATCAACACTTATGTGCACATATGGTAGTAACATTCATCCAGTGTCAGGCAAGTGGGAGGGGGGAGGAGGGGATGGGTATTTTCACACCTAATAGGTGCGGTGTGCGCCATCTGGGGGATGGGCACGCTTATAGCTCTGACTTGGACGAGGCAAAGGCAATATAATATATCTAACCTGAACTTTTGTACCCTGGTAATATTCTGAAATTAAAAAAAAAAATGGAGAATAGTACTGGAGAGGGAGATGAAAGAATCGAGAATAAGACGCTTTATAACCGATTATGCTCGGGCAAGAAAAACTTTAAGGAAATGTTGAGTGCACAAGTTTTAAATAAGAAGGTAGCTTAGGCATTTGTAGAAATGAAAAACAATAATGAAACTGATCTTACCATCAACTTGTTTTATTTACTTTAGAAAGGAAATAACCAAGAGAATCACCAAACCAAGAATATATTTAAAATTGGGAATCTAGGCCCATCTCTCAAAGAACTTACACTTTACAGGTCAACTATGATAGAAACCCTCAGTGAGTACAGCTAAAGACATGACAAAAATGGATCCACAGAGAAATAGAACGTGCTTCAGTGATTAACAAAAGAAATATTCTGTTATTTTCAACTAAAGGAATTAGTACTGTTGCTGCAGGAAAAACACATTCAAATTTCAATGGCTTAAAAGAATAATCATTTATTAACATTCACATGTCCTTGTATCAAGAAGCCCTTTGAAAGTACAACTGCTAGGACAGTGAAAAACAAGTTGGAAGAACAGGACAAATAAAGATAAATTGTGCTATGTTCATGCAATGGAGTCCTTACGTAATGAAAATGAATAATTACACCTACAAGTATTAACAAGGAAAAAACTTGAAAAACTTAATGTGAACAAAAATATGTTTCCAAGGGGCAGTTACATTGTGATAACATTTATAAGTTTTAAAAACATGAAAAGACATTAAATATTATTTCACAATACACACAAATATAATAAAAGTACAAATGTACATTATTTGGATAAACAACAAAGATATCAGTTACTTCTAGAGAGAAGGAGAAGGAAATGGAAGCAGAGATAACTGAGCAGAGGGAGTCAAATGAATATGTACTTATTAAAGTTTCAGAAGCATATATGGCAAAATACTAAGATTTGACAAAGTTGAGTGATGGTAATATTCATTATTATTTTCACTATACTTTTCTCTATGCTTAAAACATGTCTTAATAAAGAAGGTATTATGCATAAAAAAGTCTTTTATTCAGAGAACAGTATTATTGACAGAATAAGAAGCCTAATTAAATCTATTAAAGATGCTTTTAATAAAGCTGGTATATTTTCCACTCTGGCACTGCTCTTGATATACGCATAGCTGTTACTTGTTCAGTGAAACTCATACATGTCATAGACCTTTTGAGAGAGGTCTAAGATGTATAGAGAGCTTAAAATCAAGTACTGGAGAAAATATGTTCCAGACTACTGCAGATGTCCTCAGTTTGAATAATATTTTAATGAAAAATTGTGTGTAGGCTAAAGCCGGGAGCAAGAAAGAATGGTTGAATGGATTTGCATCATGACTTTAAAATAAATAAATAAATTTGTGCATCCAAGTCTGTGCATATGCTTTTTTTAATAGACATTTTAAATTTAAATATAACCATAAACTAAACAGGATGTTTCAGATGACTTAAAATTCTGTCATCTGTACAATTTGGTGTGAATATGGAGAAAATGCAATGGCTATCAGGCTTATTGAAGAAACAAGATTATGTTCTAAATGCTTAGCTTTGAGAAAACAGGGTGTTAAACCACATTTTAATATATTCTTTATGTCAAATGGAAACTTTAAATAGAGTACGCTCTACTTATTCTCACAAATGTTTGGCTCTTTAAGGCTAGCCTTAAACATGAATGAGATATCACATACATAAAGCATAATCTGAGCAGCACCCCCTGAAGAAATCCCATCTAAAATCTTTTCCCCTCCTGGCTGGCCCAGCTCAAAATCCCTTCAACCTTCAAGTACCTTTGAGATTTGTGGTCATAGAGTGAGGAGACCCCTGAGTAGAAATCTTCCATCTTATAGAAAACAAAGTGAAATGGAAGTAGGAAGAAGGGAAGCACTTGGAAAGGGTGCTGGAGAATGGAGACAAAAACAAAGGTGGTTCTGGAATGATTAGGACAGAACACGTCAGAGGAGAAAGATTCTACAACTATGTAACTGGCTCAAAGACCACCACACCCTCTATAGTTACTTCTGACCCTGAGGAAATGGGCTAATTCTCTCCAGGGTAGATGCTCTTATTTCTAGCCAAACGTATTACTATAAATGGGAAACTGTAGGTTTTAGCTGGAGATGTAAAACTTTCTAAACTGCTCTCCAGAAGAAAACATAGGAATTTAGGGGCAGAGAATGCCTAGGAGAGATTAAAGGGCAGACTGAGACCAGAGGCTAGCAGAACAATGAGGCACTTGGAAGCAAGATCTAAAATAGGATTATGAAAACTTTTCATCTCATCATTTGGACCTAAACGATTGACCCTAGAGGAATTCTGACCCTACTGTGCATGTCATAAAAGCCATTTAGTCGGAAAGAAGCAGCAACAATTCAATTCTCAATGATCTTATTTCTTTGCTTCCCTTTTGTTTCCCAACCACTGGTTCCGCATCCTCCCCCTCCCCTTCTCGGTGTCATTTGCACAATAAACCATGAGAACATTTTAGGCAAAGAATTATATTGTTTAAATTTATAAAACAATGTGGTTGTGAATTATTAAAATTGATAGCATTATTATTTTAATGTTAAATTCAAGCTATCTTATTTAAATTGAATATTTCTCTAGAAACAACATGAAAAGTTGACAATGGCCAACAATGTACATATCAAAACATGTTGTTCATTAAAAACTATGAAAAATCAACTTTTGGAAAAAATTTAGAGTTGGAAAACTTGACTTGGGAAAATTCAAATTATTATTAAACACAAAGAGCCACAAAAGAAAAACAAAAAGCTATAATTGATCAAATTTGATATACATAAAGGTACTAATTTCTGAAAGAAATCTTTCTATTAAAGATTAACATACAAAAAACTGCCAACTTTTTAAAAACTCAATAAAAGAATAACAATTAAAGTGATTTAACTGGGCTATATAAAAAAACCACTTTAATTACATTTGATTAATTATTTTCTCCATTTGACTGCAAAAAATGCTTTCTAAGTAAAAATCCATTAGTACTGAAATAATTCTGATAAAATATTTTATTAAAAGATCTTCAAAAATAGTGAGGTCAAAATATTCTGTACTCAGTGGAGGTCCTGGAGAAATTTCGCCAGTTAGAAATTTGGGGCTGTTGGTGCAAAGGATGGAGTGGTAAGAAAAGAACTAAAGATACGCATAGCTACTACTCACTTTGTAAATGAATTGGTATATATATAGTACTGCAACTCACACTCTACCACCTGTCACTCCAAATCTTCAGTATAATATGCCACATCTACAAATGCTTTCCATGAGTAGTATATGGGAAAACTTAAAGACATGGGCATCATTCCTCATTTGAATAGATTATGGAGAAAGCAGTTAAGGGAAGTGACAAATAGGTAGATTAAATTCACAGTGAACCAGAAATTGGAATTAGAAGTGACTGTGAGGAATACAGTCCTGGGAATTCACAGAAATGTTGGTAAAAGCGTTGGATTTCTTATTGGACATAAAATAAGAGATGCAAATCAATTTTACATGCATCTCAAAGGAGAGAGTAACCTCTAATGATGTCATGGTTATAGTCAGGACCAAGAAAATCTATCTACTTTCAAGAGTAGACCTAATGGACTCCAAAAATATAACTATAAAAATAAATAATAGTCCTATTTTGTAAATGTTACTTATAGCATAGCTACTTCTGGAAAGAAAAATTACAAATTTCTCTATATAACTAAGCTCTTTCCATATCCCAATAGGAAAACATCATAAATATGTAAGAGTTCTACATTTTCTGAAATAATTAAAACTTTACCACAGAGACCACAGCCCATGTGAGGACCATAAATAAGCAGAGTAGCCACACAATCTTCATAGTCAGGAAGAGAACTAAACTCCCAAAAGGGTCTTATTAAGTCAGCATTTCCTCTCAAGACAAAGAGTGAGACTTGGGTTTATCAATACTCAATACCCAGTCCTTTAATATCCTTATAACACTTGATGGAGAATGTCTCTTTCAATTTTGAGGTTGGAAGACTGCCATTTTGAGCATTACAAATTTCTAGCATAGAAATGACATTTGTTCTTAGGGAAATCCTCCCTTTGATTTGCTTGGGGATCACTTAGTGAAATCCTTCAGTTTGTACATATAGGTAAGAAACAAACCTTTCTATTGTTCTTGAGCAAAATTTGAGACAGAGGGGTTTGATCTTGGTCTATTAGGTTAAATATATTTCCTCAGCATAGCACTACCCATAAAGAGCTGGAGAAATGCTTTATTTAGTTAATTATTAATTTATTTTGCATTTGCCTCTCAAATCTAGATTTTGTAAATCATCTCAACTTGGGACACCCCCGTGTCTTTCCTTGAGGAAGAATGTGCACATACATTAACACACAAGATCAGACTCTTCCCTGAGGGATATATTATAGAATACGATGTTATTTTCACCTCATGTAACAGAAAAAGTTGTATGAAGGAATGCGCATGAGCTTGCACAGCTCCATACTAGACTAAGACACAATGAATCCAATAATTTAGGATACCCTAACTCAATTTTGATAAATATACTATAGAATAGTATGATCAATATATCTGGTGAATAAAATTCACTCCACACATTTGTAGTGAAAGGCATTAGGAAGTTGGGGAAAACATTACGTCAGTCTCTTGTGACAGGATAGGAAGAAGAATTTAGACTAGAGGTGAAAAGACTTCTGTGTTTCTATGCATATGTAAGCATATATAAGGACTGAGATGTACAAGTCTCAGGAGATTCCCACTGCAGGGGTTGAGCTTGCCCCCCCAGTAGCACAAGGAAACATTTGGACAGGTGGCTTATTATGAGTAATTACATCTAGGATAAATTTCAAGCTACTCCCTGTGTTGTCCAGTACTGCAATGTTCTAATAGTCTTACTAAAATTCCTATCCTAGTCTCATTTGTGCTGTGGTAAAAGAAAGGGAATGGAGTTCCCTTCTTTGAGGCCACGCAATGTCTGAGCTGAAGAGACAGGACTGGAAGAGTCAGGAAACCCAAAAGGCAATATCATATATCAAATTGGAAGGAACAGGTGAGGACTGAGGCAAATTGTAGACCACATCTGTTAAAGTAGTATTTCAGAATAGCTACCAGTAGAGGAGCTTTGCCCACCCAAAAGCTTGCTCACAGGGTCAACAGCAGTTGAAGCTGTCGGTCAGTGACATAGTTAGAAGATGTAAGACCAGATCAGGGGAAATGGAGGGCCTTTTCCAGAGGACAGTAGTTTCATTACTCTAGGAAACTTCCAGAAATAAAATAACAGAATTATTAAAAGGATGCTACATTCCCAAAAGGAGATCAGAGGTGAATCATCTCCTCATCATTTGGGGAAAAAGAGAAACGTAATCTCATTTTATAATCGCAGGCTAGTGAAACAATGAAAGGTGAGCGCAAGCCATCCGTGAATGTATAGTTGCTTTAAGTAGGCACACTGCTTCCACAAGAGGACTGAGTACTTCTAGAAAGAATTGTCAGATTTTACTCTTGGCTGACAACTCTCCATGCATCCCACTTCCCTGCCCTTTGGGAAATCCTACTGGATCTCACACATGCTCAAGCGGCCCTTTACACTCAAAGCATGAGTTTACTTCCCGCTTTCTTGGTTTTCCAATTCTGCTACCCTTTCCTGGGTATGCTTCCACAGAGCGCCTAAGGAATGTCTTCCCTTTGCTTCAACCTTACAGGGATCCTTGCATCTAGATAAAATCCCTTAGGGTAAGGATGTAGCTTGGAGAGAAAGACCTATACCTAAATCATAATTGACTTCTTATACCAGAGGTTTTTAAATAAAATTTGGATAATTCAGTAAGTAAATGTAAACACATTACTAAATATACTGATATAAGTAGCATGTGGAGATTTTCAGAGAAATCAATTCCAATAACTACATCTTAAGAGGCCAGAAACAAAATTAAGGTAACTTACTTCAAGGGCAGAAGGCATATCAGCCCACTGACATCCATAAACCAATCTCTTTAAATGATGATTTCACTCATGAAGAGGGATATTTCTACAAGTTTTGACAGAAATTTCCTCAAATTCCTGACTGAACATTGTGAATGCTTAACTTCATAAATATTCTGAAGCAAACTTTTTACTTTATATGTTTGCATTTCATTTGGGAGTCATAAAAAAATTGGATTGTTTCCCTTCATTATCTTTTACAGTATTTGTTTTAGTCTTCTTTTTTTAAGTCTGAATTCTCTTGGCTCATTTACTCCATATAGTTGTAGATTTTTAACCTCCAATAATCCTTATGTATGTCTTTTGCTGTGCTTAAAGATGTCTAGCCACTTCTCCAAGGGAGTACCCATAAATATCACATTTACACAGATTATCTTCTGTTAATTCCGTGATAAATAATCCTTGCTTTGATAATTTGTGTAGTTAAGTCATATGGTCTTAGACTGAGTTTTTTATTATTTTGAGAAGTCTACTGATAACTAGTAAAACTGAAATATTTTTTCAGAATGCTATTCATTTAGCACCAAACACCACAGCCTTGGTGTATGGCTTTATTTGTTCTTACTAAATCCATGTTGCTTCTTGAGTGACTTTTTAACACCATTAGATAATCAGAGATTATCTCTTCTGTGCAGCCTGAATGGGATCCCAAGAGAGAGTCACGAAGTATATAGACTTATGAAAGGGAGCAGGAAGCAAGAGAAATTATGGAAAGAAATTATTGGTAAGGAAAGTGGGAGAAAACATTCTACTAAAGGGAATTTACTGAACAATTTATTGGCAAGACTTTGCTTGAGTCATTTGCAAGATTTAGACCAAGGGAGTTTTATAGATATATTCAATAAAAGGGAACAATATGAGGAGACAGCCAAAAAAATCTAACTCAATCTTAAATTTTAGGTTACAATAATTTAAGGACAGTGTCAAGTACAGGAAGGTAACAGCCATAATTGCCTCTGGAATGATCAGATCCTACTTGAAGGATGTTAAGTTCCAAGTCCCTAAGTCATTTTACAAGGATGAGGTAAAAAAGAGAAACAATTGAATTTTATTTCCTACTATATGCCAGTCACCAGGCTAGATGTTTGCATAAACTACCACATGGAATACAATACTTACATCAGCCATTTGACATAGCTATTACTTTTCTCTTTAGGTTATAAGGAAACTCAAAGAGGTTAAGTTACAGAGCTTATAACTGAACTAAAATCTAATGATCAAATCCATATGCTTGCTTTTTATAGTACAAAAAAATTAAAGCAAACCACAAGTCCAAAAATGAATGATTAAAATAATTATTATAAATACATATAATAGACATAGCAATAGAGCCCCCTTTTTTAGGAATTACTTTTCTCTAACATGCAATACAAAGGAAAAGCATCTTCTCATGTCCCTCTCAATTGATAGACTTGGACGAGTTCCTGAGCATTGGATGTCCTCATGGTGAATCAGCACTGCAGCCATTTGCTCTGTGCTAGTTGTTGCCATCCTAAACTTCTACACATGGGTCCTTCCTCTCTATGGGAAACAGTGGAGGGTAAGTGAACAGCAAGCCTCACAGGACTACACAGAAGTGACCTCTTTTAATGAAAGACAGGGCTAATTAAAAGGAACTATAAGAGGAAAAGTCAAAAGTAATTTATTAATTATTACTGTTTCTATATTCTAAAGGAAAAGAACCCAATAAGTTAGACTCTCCCCAGTAGATTCCTTTACAAACGTATCCCACTATGCCTCTAAGCACTAGCCACCATTCTTGGGTAAAAGAGCTTAATTTCAGAAAGAAATTCACATTGGCAGTTCAATTGACTGATGTATTCTGGACACAATATCATTTTTCATACTTCTATGATATTAAAAGTGAAAAAAACTTGTGATATAAAGATTTCTAAGGTGGCCCTGAATATAATGTATATTTTCATTTAAATGTTTTTGCTAATTGGTTGTTAGCTTGTAAAAACAAAGTGATTTTCCATGAGATCCTTTATTGAGGGACAAACACTTAAATAATATTTTGCATCATTTTTTTAAGTTTTTTACCTTTAGGGTTACTTTTTCTGAATCCATGTTACTTCTCAGTTTTATGATTTATAAAGACTTTTGATGACAGTTTATAAAATTTCAATATTCTCTCTATTGTAAATTATGGCTGCCTCTATTTCTAATTATTATTTATCAGTTTCTATGGGTTCTATATCCAATTTGATCTAAAAAGGTCTATTTCATCTTTCTCATATCTTGTTCCTCTTAAACTATTTTAAAATGCCCTTCATATTCTCTTTAACCTCTTTGCTGGCATTTTCTTTTTCCTATAAGCTATAAAAGATATCAGGTATTTTTAAATTACTTTCTTATCTTCTGTCATTATCATTCAAGTTAACCCTACACATTTTTTCAATACATATATTTATTTTCCTATTGATTTCTGATAATTTCACGGTAAAGACCTATTGGTAATTTCCAGTCCTTTATTAGCAGAACTGTAATCTGCTCTGTTTTAGTTGTGGTGTCCTTTAGAATACTCATGAATTTTAATATTTCCTCTCAGTGAAACATAATAACTCGGTGCTTTAATTCCTGCAAATTTGATTTATTGAAAGCTAATGGCATTGAAACAGTATTGTATGTGATCTTATTATTTAATATTCTAAATTTGAATATCTTGTAGGCTCTATGTGCAAAGCTTGCCTGATTATAATAAAAGTATACTAATATGAGAGGCTTTAGAGGTCATCTCTTCTTTTTTTCTGCTTTGGTAGGATGGTAATGATGCCATATTGGACAAGCAAAAGCTACCTTATCTCAACTTACCAGTTGTTACACAGAGTTGGTAAGTTGAGTATTAATATAATATATTGATCAGGTAAAGGTGCTTTTTTATCTTGCACTCTACATGAAAAATAAGTGGGTTTAAAAATCACCTTTCCTTTTTATCTTTAAATCATCAATCAAAAATAATTCAATATATTCAGCATCTACCATACACAAAGTATTGGATTATTTCAACTATTTAATGGCCACCCCAAAATATTTTGAAGTTTCTATGAAATTCCACCAGATTTGTTTCTATAGATACATGGGAAACTAAACTGGGCATACAGACATGATTACCACTGGAAAGTGAGTCTGCCTGGCTCAGCTTTCTCACAGTATTGTTTCAGAATGTTCAGTGAAATGCTCACTCAGTCATAAGAATTTATCTATTGGGGCATATTCCTTCCCCAATTTTGGAAGGCAATTTATTGAGATAATGGTATGTGTCTGTGTGCTTGTGCAGGTGTGTGTTCCACTTGCATTTCACCCACTCACAAATTCTAATGGGTGGTCATATAACGTATTTCCTTGTTTCAAGAAATTTTCAGAAGCTGCATCATGACAAAGTTAATTCATATATCTGAGTAAAGACTACTCTCATTAAAGAGAGGATGCTGAGCTTTGAGAAGAGGAGGGAAGAGAGTAGAAATTGCCTTTAAGAGCAGCGATGTGAAAATGAGGCTGCCTAGAGTGGGTATGAAGGACAGAAATTCCCAGCATAGTGGAGAGGAAGTCTCTAGGGTAACTGACTCGGAAAGTGAACTAACCTCAGCAAGGACTGGGTACACAGTGTGCCAAGGCAGTTTGGACCATAAAAGCCAGATTTATGTGCTTTGTGCCTATGAGTGGCAGAGAAGCAGAAAGTCATTGAACTGTAAGGGACTCTGCAATATTATGAAATATATATGTGGTCTTCATCCCATTTCCTGTTACTGGACTCCTTAAATCCTTGGAATCTCCAAAGTGTTATCTTTTTGTACGCTAATATTAACTGAGAGCTTCAGGATGGGGCAAAATCATGACTAGAGAATTGGTACTTTCAGTCTCATGTCCCAACTGCCAGGGAGGGAAAAGAAGCCAAAGGTTAAGGTGATCACCAATGGCCAATGATTTAATCAACCATGTCTACATAATGAAACCTTCATAAAAATCCAGGAAGACTGGGTTCAGACAGGTTCCGATAGCTGAACACATGGAGGTTCCTGGAGGGTGGTGCACCCGGGGAGGGCCTGGAAGTTCCGTGCCCTTTGCCCCGTAACTCACCCTATACATCTCTTCATCTGTATTCCATGCAAAATGCTTTATAATAAACCAGCATGTGTTTCCCAGTTCTGTGAGCTGCTCTGGCAAATTAATTGAACCAAAAGAGAGGGTCGTGAAATCCTCAATTTATAGCCAGTTGGTCAGAGGTTCCAAAGACCTGGACTTGAGACTGGTGTCTGAAGGTGGAAGGGCAGTTTGGGGTACTGAGCCCTCACCCTGTGGGATCTGACACTATCACCAGATAGATGGTGTCAGAATTGGATTAAAAGACACCCAGCTGGTATCCATTATTTGCTATGTGGGGGAAAAACCCTCACATTTGGTCACAGAAGTCTTCTGTGTTGATTGTTGTGTTTGTGTGGAAATTAGAGGAAAAACACAGTTTAGGAGAGTTTTCCAAAAGCAGACCCTATGATCAAAGACTGAGCTGCTTTTGATCTTACAGTGCATAGATTAGATCATATTATAGACCGTATAAGCTCTCTATACTCAGTTGCAAAGTTGAGAAAGGAAGGAATCTAAATAATAACCGAGATTGAATGTAGATCCAGAATCAAATCAATTTAAACTAAATAAGGCTAAATTTTCTGCACATCTGAGTGTAAAGGTTGAAATTCAGTCTCATTCCACAAATTGGACTCTAACTAACATTGCAATTTAAATGAATGAGAATAAGAAACTGACTGAGTGATGATCCCAGTTTTCTTTATTTTTGGTTTCACTGTGGGGAAGTGGGAAATGACTATTAGGTTCCTGGATTTGTACCATGTGTTTTGCTCAGAGTTATCTCATTTGGTATACACAAAGGAGCTTTGAGATGTCTGTTGGTGTTTCTATTTTACAAATAAGGAAATGAGGCTTGGAGCAGATAATTAAAGTCACAGAGCTTGTAAGTGGCTGAGATGTGTTGTAAAGTAGGATCCAAGTGCCTCTGGAGCCCAGATTCCCTTCGTAAAACTGCCGCCTCCCTCCAAGGGTTTAAAAAAATCCATGACTATGTTCTAACAGGGTCTGGCATTGATGAAGGCTGAGCTTTCATGGTGTGGATTGACAAGATCTTTTTTGATCCTTGTTAAATGCTGAGATTTCTCAAGCGCTGCCAACTCAGACACCATGCCTATGAACATTGTTCCTTATGGCTGTCTGCTTGTCAGGCTATTTCTGCTTTTTCACTTTTCCCCAAAATTTATGTCACTCACAATATACACTGTAAATGGAAAAGACCTACATTGTCCACCCACAGAGATAGAAATAGGAAAGCTATTTGGTGAGCCTGGATTGGATGAAATAGTCACTTTTTTTTTTTACAATGTTGATTGATATATAATTCACATACAGTAAAGCTTTTTATTTTCCAGAGTTCTGGAAAAAAAATTGATTTTGACCGTTTTTACCAGTGTCTTCATTGTTTTATGGAAGAATAGATTTTTGGAGTTCCTTACTTCACCATTTCTGAAGTCTTGTTTCTGAAATGGACAATTTTTAGTATTTTTTTCCTACCTGCTTTTTTCCATTAGATTGAAAACAATGCATTTCTAATCTCAAAGAACTAACCAGAGAACTTACTTTTTAATCACTAAAGTGATGTAATATTTAACTTCTCTAAGAAACATCCCTGAAAATAATAGCACAAAATGTTGATAATTACATAATTATAATGTTTTATAATTATAATATTGTAATTATTTAGTCAGTCAATATGAAGGTATGTAAATATCTGATCAAATAGTATTAATAATATAAAATAACAAATAGTAAAAATCAAAAATCTTTTTGTATAAGTTGATTTTTTTAAGCTTATGCTTCCAAAGTAGTTAAATTATACAGTGGGCATATAAACTAAAATTTCTGGCTATTTCATCATCTCATTCTGATATTCTGTGTAGGCAGTAAGTGTTATAGAAGGCTAACTATGTGAAGTCATAGGGACAGATAAGATACCATATCATGACCAACAAAATGAGAAGCAAAAACCTGTGGATCTACCTAACCACAGCCTATAAGATTTTTTACTCTAATACCCTCTGTGTAAATTCTCTTATGTTAAATTATTAAAATCTAATTTTCTAAAATTAAAAGTTAAAAAAATAATTTGAATTAATTATGTAATTATTATTCAATTGAATAATTGAGTTCATAGAAAATAATGGGATGAAAATGAAAACTCTTCTTATTTCCAATATCAGCAGCCCCAAAAGACTAAGCTCATGACACCATCAATAAAATTGTCACACCCTAAATGCTGACATAAGACTGGGTAGTATTAAATCTCCTGATGTAAAAGCTCTGTAATGCACTCAATAGATTTTATTTTTGAACTGAATTATAATGCTTCTTACTTCACTAAAGTCAAAATATATATAGTTGTACCTCATTTTGTTGTGCATTGCAAATACTGTTTTTTTTTTAATAAATTGAAGGTTTATGGCAACCACGCATACAGCAAGCCTATCTGTACCATGATTTTCAATAGCATGCACCTACTTCACATCTCTGTGCCACATTTTGGTAACTCTTGTAATATTTCACACGTTTTCATTGTCATTATATTGCTTGTGGTGATCTGTAATCAGTGATATTTGATGTTACTCTTGTAATTGTTTTGGGGTGCCACAAACTACACTCACATGTTGAATTTAGTCAATAAATGTGTATATTCTGAGTGTTCCACCAAGTGGCAGTTCCCTTGTCTGTCTCCCTCTTCTCAGGCCTCCCTATATCCTTAGACACAATAATATTAAAATTAGGCCAGTTAATAACCCTACAATGACCTCTAAGTGTTCAAATTAAAGGAAAAGTCACATATTTCTCATTTAAACGGAAAGCTAGAAATGATTAATCTTAGTAAAGAAGGCATGTTGAAAGCTGAGACAGGCTGAAGCTAGGCCTCTTGCACCAAACAGGTAACTAAGTTGCAAATACAAAGAAAAAATTCTTGAAGGAAATTAAATGTGCTACTCCAGTAAACACAAAAATGATAAAAATGTGAAACAGCCTTATTGCTAATATGGAGAAAGTTTTAGTGGTCTGCATAGAAGATTAAACCAGACACAACATTCCCTTAAGCCAAAGCTTAATCCAAAGCAAGGCCCTAACTCTCTTCAGTTCTATGAAGGCTAAGAAAAGTCAAGAAATTGCAGAAGAAAAATTTGAAGCTAGCAGGAGTTGCTTCAAGAGGTTTAGGAAAAAAAGCCATTTCCATAACATAAAAGTACAAGGTGAAGTGGCAAGTGCCGATGTAGAAGCTACAGCAATTTTTCCAGAAAATCTAGGTAAGATAATTCCTGAAGGTGGCTACACTAAACAATAGATTTTTGTATGGACAAAACAGCCTTCTGTTGAAAGAAGATGCCATCTAAGACTTTCATACCTAGAGAGGAGATGTCAACGCCTGGCTTCAAAGCTTCAAAGACAGATTGACCCTCTTGGTGAAAAATGCAGCTGGTGACTAAATTGAAGTCAAACCTTATTTACCATTCCGAAAATCCTAGGGCCCTTAAAAATTATGCGAAATCTGCATTGCCTGTGCTCTATAAATGAAACAACAAAGCCTGAATGACAATACATCTATTTACAGCATGGTTTACAGAACATTTTAATGTTAGTGCTAAGAAGTACTGCTCAGAAAAAAAGATTACTTGCAAAACATTGCTGCTCATTGGCAATACACCTAGCCACCCAAGAACTCGGATGGAGATGTACGAGGAGATTAATGTTGTTTTCATGCCCGCTAACACAACATCCATTCTGCAGCTTATGGATCAAGGAGTAGTTTTGACTTTCAAGTCTTATCTAAGAAACACACTTGATAAGTCTATAACTGTCATAAATAGTGATTCTGCTGATGGATCTGGGCAAAGTCAATTGAAAATCTTCTGGAAAATTTTCACCATTCTAGATGTCGTTAAGACCATTTGTGATTTGTGAGAGGTCAAAATATTCACATTAACAGGAGTTTGAAAGAAGTTGATTCCAAAACTTGTGGATGACTTTGAGCGGTTCAAGACTTCAGTTGAGGAAGTAACTGCAGATACAGTAGAAATAGCAAGAGAACTAGAACTATAAATGGAGCCTGAAGAAGATATGACTGAATTGCTGCAATCTCATGATAAAACTTGAACAGTTGAGAAGTTGTGATGAGAAGGTGCTTCTTAAGAATGAGCAAAGAAAGTGGTTTCCTGAGATAGAATCTATTTGTGGTGATGATGAGGTGAACATTGTTGAAAGGACAACAAAAGATTTGGAACATTATTACATAAGCTTAAGGTAGCAGCAGGGGTTAAGAGAATTGACTCTAATTTTACAAGAAGTTTTACTATGGGTAAAATGCTATCAAATAGCATCACATATTGCAGAGAAATATTTCATGAAAGGAAGAGTCAATTGATGTGGCAAACTTCACTGTTGTTTCACTTTAAGAAATTGTCACATTCATCCCAAACTTCAGCAACTACAACCCTGATCAGTCAGCGCTCACAGACATCGAGGCAAGACTCTCCACCAGCAAAAAGATTATTACCTGTGGAAGCCTCATATAATCATTAGCATTTTCTAGCAATAAATTATTTTTAATTAAGGTATATACACTGTCTTCTTTCATACATTATGCTATTGCACACTTAATAGACTATAATATAGGGTAACTGCAACTTTTATAATGCGCTGAGAAACCAAAAATTTTGTGTGACTTGCTTTAATGTAATATTCACTTTATTGTGGTGGTTTGAAACCAAACTTGCAGTATCTCCAGGGTATGCCTGCATAAGGGAATTTAACTTATCTATTCAAATATATTGTACTTCCCCTACTAAAAGAACCTGGGCAAATCAATAAATATAATTTGACCCCTGCACCTTAATTTAGACTCATTTTGTAGGTGTTATTTCTCATTTTTAATAACTCAGAATTGTGAAGCTAAGATAATGGAAACAAAATACTCTAATGGTAATAAAATATCTGTAAACTAAAAAGTATTCATTTTGACTGCAGAAGAGACATTTAAATAATTTAGGCGCTGTGAGTAAAATTGAAATGGGGCTGTAATTAGTCAGATTTTCAGCACCCTTTCCTTTATGAAGAAAAAGAACTGCTGCTAGTTTCCCCATCACATATATTAATACTTCTATCCTGCCAAATGAAAAGATTAAAAATATATGCCAGCTGTAGGGAAAGTGAGCCTGCAGCAAATTAACAAAATACAGGTAATACTTTTTCTAATCACTCTTTCTTATTAATGTGGTGTCTTTCAAATATGTATTTCATTAACTGTCCAAATATATACATGAGGGATACATCAGCCTTAGGTGAAACCTGGAAAACAGCTAATATTTTTTAATATTGAAAATCCTTCTTCACTGGTTGTTTAGGAAGTACTAGCAGTAACTCTTTTAAATAAAGTCTACGAAAATGTGGTCCCAAAGTTTTCCTGCACTTCACTAAGACACAACCCAATAATCTGAGAATCCATGAATATCAAAGTCTGGGGTTTAGATAGGAAAACTAAGTGAAAGAGCTTATATATCATTGTACTGCTTTTTCTTGAGAATGTATAGGTGATGAAATGATTTTAGAACAAAGAAATTCTTCAAAGAATGAAACTTTCCACTATTCTCTATCACCTCTTCCACTCTTCTGCTTGCAAGAATAGTTTCTTTCTTAAAATACATCTTCAAAGCTAGAATATCTCACTCTTTCTTCTTTTCCTCCTTCTTGTATACATCTCTGATATATTTCTTATGCACAATTTTGTACATTTCTTCTAACAAAACATTCAAACATTCAAGCATGCCCAACTTCAATAATTATATCTTCAGTAATTATATCTATTATCCTCTACTCTCTATTCTTTGTCCTTCATCCAGCATTGCCTTTTTCTGTCATTTGTTTATATTAAATGAATGTCCTTCTCTTAACTCTGCCACATGCAAAGAACCCACAATTGCAAAGATGTGGAATCAAGCCAGTGCCCAGCAGTACATGAGTGGATTAATAAAATGTGGTATATGTATACCATGGAGAACCACTGTTATTTTAATAGTCACAATTGCTTCATTGTTTAACTTGATCTCTTTTAAATTTAGGTGACTACCTTAGCCCTCACAGAGAATAAAAATGTTTATGTTAACAAGCCTCCAGTAGATGGAATTTCTAAGAGGATCCACCAAAGCTGATACTAAATTGGGAAAAATGTCTATCACCTTTGCCCACTAGATGGTGGAGTTCAAATGTCAATCACCCAGATATCAGATCAGGGATAAAACTGGAATATCCTAAGTCATAATATGCCTTTACCAACAATTTATGACCTACAACACCAATATGAATACCCCTGTCTTGTCAGGGGTATAACTAGATTTTTTTTCTTTTTTTCCAAAAGCTTTAAATTGACCTGGATATATAACTAGATTTCTGATGCAGTTTCCCAACCCTGCTTAATATGGAGGACGGATTCTGATCCATTTTTCTGATGCCTGACCCCATGCTCTTACCAGCTCTTTCTCCCAGGTGATCTACCCACTGCTTTCCTCCCCTTAACCAAACACTGCCTCATGGAAAGAGGTCACACAGAATTAAAAGACCATAGCCCCTTCACTTATAATAGCACATAAGCCTTTTTTCTTCCCAGTACTTCTTTTATTTACTTTTTTTGGAGAAATAAACACCTCCCTATGATAAATGGCACCTTCTCTTCAAGTCCAATTATGTGGTTCCAGTGGTAGCTTACAATTATTATATTTATCTGTGATCCACCTGTGGAGTTCCTGTGTGGCCTACGCTGGTGTAATCATAATTACACTATCCCCAAACCTACAGTATTAGTCCCAAAGATGAACACTTCCCTAAGCTGATCCAATCAGAGTCAATTTGTGGGCAGTGGTTTAGTTTTGGTATGTATTGCGGTTTTTTTGTTTTGTGAGTTTTGTATTTGGAAAAAATCCCTTGGGGACCACTCGTACATACAGCCATGAGGATTGAGTTCAGGAAATGCCAGCTGGCACAGTTCTATTTTGTGTAGCTTAGTGTCTAGAGGTATTAAAGCCACCATGGACAAAAGAGAAAAGAGATGAAGAGAGGATACTAATTTTAGTCCCTGAGGCCTTTAGATATGTTGTGGAGCCTACTTTCCTGAAGCTTGGTTCCTTAGCTCTTTTTTGAATTTGGTGAATTGAATAATTTTTACCTTCACCTAAATTAATTTCAGATGCATTATTAAATTTCTTAAATTTCCTGCAAACCACATACTTGGGACCTCTTGATTTGTGCAAATAAATGGAATGGTCACCTATATTACTCTGGCAGTGATGCCCCTAATTCAGAGTCAAGTTGATTATTTCCAATGTTCAATAGAATTAATGCCAGGTACTATTTTTAAGTATCAAATTAGTCCAATTAAAATCATTGGCATTAGCCTTAGATTAATATTTAAATGTTTCAAGTCATACTACAAAATCATTAAAGTTATGTCATCCCTCTCCCTCAACCAGACTAAAAATCCATTCCCAAAATTATTGCATAGTGAGATTTTCTACATGGTCAATTTAAATTATGAGACAGGCTCACTAATATTATACAAATTAATCCTTATCCACTTTATTTTAAAACATACTATCTCACCAACTGTATCTTAGGCATCATCTAAAACTATGTTGACCCTATAGTCTTTCACAATAAAGTATAATATGAGTAAGATTAAAAATGAGCATGTATTTTTACTAGTTTCAATAGTAACTATTGTTTAAAACTTCCACAACCAGCAAGAATTTTTTAAAAAAAAATTTTTGTATAGTGTTTATAATGTAAGGTAAACCACATTACCAAAATGTTTTCAAATAAAGGCTTTTACAGACAGCCCTGATGGCCTTCCCGTAAGAATATAAGTAAATAGCCAGGTAGTCTCATTTTTATTTCATTTGGCATTTAACTTATTTGTCTACATGTAATGCCATCACCAAGTACTACATAAATTCAAAGAATCAGAGAAGACTTCGTGGAATAAGTGGAATTAAAGTTGAGATTTGACATATGGATAGAATCTTATTGGATATTCTTTAGGAATGGCATGGACAAAGATGCACAAGCCATATTCAAACAATTGGAAACAGATGAGTTTGGTTGGAATTGATCAATTTGTCAAGCATGAACCTACTGAAGAAATAAGGCTGAAAAGATGAACAGAATTCAAATTGTGGAGGGATCTGGATATCAGATGGCCATCATTCTCTCAGCCAACCAAAGCCAATCTTCAAGTCTTACCTACTGAATATGATCATGTTCCAAGTGTTGTGTTGAACAACGATAATACAAAGTTAAATTTGGTCCCTCACAGCAGTTAGAAGAATGGCAAATAAGTATTATGTGATAAAGTATACTAAGGACTGAGAAGGTTCTCTGCAGGTACTGATGTCTGAGATGAGTACTGGAAACTGATAACCATTAACCAGGTAAAGGAGAGGTGAGATTGGAAGTGGAAGAGATATGTATATTAGTTGAGTGCCAGGAAGAGGACAAAGGGACAGACTCAAAGAGAACATGACGTAAAGAGAATTAAAATGGTTCTATAAGCTTGAAGTTCACAGTTTACAGTGAAACAGAATTCAAGAGCTACATTTGGAAATTGAATTATTATACCTCACTAATCATAGAAAAAAAATAAATACAGGTTCTTTTTTTTATTCTTACAAAGTTAGAAATCATTTTGCTCATTTTCTTTATGTAATTACTTTGCTTAGAAAACAGATTTTTTGTGTTACTCTTTAGTCTAGTTCATAGTCGCATTATCATAAATTGTTAATCAGCCTAGTTATATGTGGGAAGCATCGTGAGGGCAGGAACTTTATCTGTTCTGTTCACTAATGTGTCTCAAGATCCTAGAACAGTGTCTGGCACAGATACTCAGACAATACTGGTTGAATGAAATTAATGATACATTCATACATTCTCAGAAAGATTTTTTTGTTCTTTTTACTTGATAAATGCATAGGAATAAAAGAAAGCCTATCATTGATTTTCTAAGTTCAGAAATTCATGAGATTGAACTCTGTGGGAGAATAATAGAGTTTTATTTGTCCTCCTGAAATTACTTTTTGGAAAATGATTCCAGGGAGCAAAACTCCTTCCCACTCTGATTGTTCCATATTGTCTGGGAAAGACTTCTCACAGAAACACACTGAATAAAAATCTGGATTGCATAAGAGCTCAGCCAGCTCTCAGCTTTGAACAAATTTAAATTAGTCAAATGCTTCCTCTAAAAAGCCCTCATGTGGGAGTTCTCAACTTCTGATACATTTTGGTTGAGCACTAATCAGCTGGTAGCCTCCTGCTATTAGTTAGCTTTTGTTTTTCATGAGTTCAAGCTTAAAATTTATAGAAGTTTATGTATCAAATTTCTGTGGTTATCTTAGTCTGAAACTCAACCTTTTTAAACTCTAAGACTGGAGGAAATGCAAGAATCTTTTTGCATTTGTGCTTGAAAAATTAAATTCATCACATTTATGAAATATGGTAGAGCTGTACAATGTGTACAACTGCCAAACAACCAAAGCTCTATGGTGTGTATTGCAAACTTTTCTGATAAATGAAATAAGTATATTCAAGACTGAACTATCTGAGAGAAGAAGCGTCGTAATGCTGAAGATGAACTTCACTGTAGCAAGTATATATGTTTTATAAGAAAAACCAATTTCTATATTTCTTGTCTTTTTATTTTTAGTTAACCAAAACACTTTGAACACTAATTATGGGTAAGGCACTGTTCATTTTCTCTTTAAGATAGGAGAAATCCTTTCACAAATAACATATCAATCAAGGGATGCTCCTTTGAAGAACTGGATGTGATAGCTGTTGTTTTCTATTTATATTGTTTCCTAAATCAGTCAACAGAGTCTAATCTATCCTCTGCCTCAATTTAACTTATGATTATTTTATAATTGGTTTTAGATGCACATATATTTATAATAACATAACACTGACTTTATAAACTCTTAGATGTAGGATTCATACACCTTCTGCACTGTGCCTGAACATTCTCTAGGTTAGTAAATTAATATTTACTGAGTGCCTAATATGTGTTCCAAACTGGGAAGTGGCATTTAATAATTGATTTATAAAGCCTCTGTGCATAGCTCCAAATTTTATAGGTACTATATGATATTATATATGATATGAGATGAGATATGATGCCAAAAAAAAAGTCATTGAATTGAGGGACAACATAACATAGTGGCCAAACTAGATTGAGCTTAAATGAGAGCTCCTATACTTCAAGTTGTGTGTCTTTGGACAAGTTTCTTAAATCTCTTAGAGTCTCTTAGCAACTCAGTTTCCTCATCTATAAAATGGGGATAATAAGAGTAAAGAGTTAATACATTAGCCTGCACTCTTAGTCAGTTTAGGCTTCTATAAGAAAATACCACAAACTTGGTAATTTATAAATAATGGAAATTTATTTCTTATAGTTCTGGATGCTGGGAAGTCCAAGATCATGGCCCTGGCATGTTCAATGTCTGATGAAGGCTGTTTTCTGCTTCCAAGATGTCACCTTGTTGCTATATCCTGCAAAAAAGATGAATGTTATCCCCTCACATGGCAGAAGGGATGGAAGAGCATAAAGCTACCTAGGGCTACCTAGTTCTCTCCAGTCCTTTTATAAGAGACTAATCTTGTTCATGAGGGCAGAGCCGTCATGCCCTAATCACTTCCTAAAGAGCCCAGCTCTTAATTTTATTACACTGGCAATTAAGTTTCAACACGTGAATTTTGGGGAACATTCAGATCATATCATTTTATTCCCGACCTCAAAATACACCTCCTTCTCAAATGCAAACACATTCATTTCACCTCAATAACCCCCTAAATCTTCCAGCATCAACTCAAAAGTCTGGAATTCAGAGTCTCATCTAAATCAGATGTGGATGAGACTCAAGGTACAAGTTATCCTGAAGTGAATTCTCCTCCAACTGTGAGCCTGTGAAATCAAGCAGATGATGTGCTTTCCAAATACAATGGTGGAACAGGTATAGGGTAGACATTCTCATTCCAAAAGGGAGAAATAGGCAAGAAGAAAGGAGTAACAGGACCCAAGTAGATTGAAAACCCAACAAGTCATATGATACCAAGTCCTGAGGCTTGAGAATAATCATCTTTGACTTTGTGTCTATCCTTCCACACAAATTGGGGAAAGGTTGGGCCCTCAAGGCTCTTGGGGCCCCACCCCCCACAGCTTTACTGGGTGTAGCGCACACCGTAGTCCTTGGGGGTTGGAGTTGGGTGCTTGTGGCTCTTCCAGGCTGGTGTTACACGCTGGTGGCTCTACAGGTCTGAAGTCTTGGAGGTGGTCCTGCCCGTGCGGCTCCACTAAGCATTTTCCTAGTAGGGGTTCTCTGCCATGGCCATGATCACATGGTTCTGCTGGGCATTGCCTAGTCAGGGCTGTCTGCAGTGGTCCACCCCAATGGCAATTCTCTGCCCAGGCCCTAAGGTTTTCTGGGGCATCCTTTGAAATCTGGGTGGAGGTAGCCATGCCTCTACATCTTGTGTACTCTGCATGCCTACAGAGTCAGCATCATGTGGTTGTCCACTTTTGCCCTCCAGTGCAGCGCCTCAAACTGCACCTTGGCCTACCTGAGCCACAGGTGTGGTGGCCAAAGAGCACTACACAGAAATACAGGCAGCAGAGACTTGAGGTGTCCCTTTCAAGAAGGTGCCTTGTTGCTACATCCTCCAGAGGGTGGATGTCATTATGTTCTCACATGGCAGAAGGGATGAGATGGTTGAACTTGCCCCCTCAAACTCTTTAATAAGGTCAATAATCTCATTCATGAGGGCTCTGCCCTCATGACTTAGTCAACTCCTAAAGGCCCCACCTCTTATTATTATCAAATTGGCTATTAAGTTTCAACACATGAATCTGGAGGGACATTCAGCACCTGCTTAGAATGTGGCTGCCAAGTAGGAAGGACTTAATAAGTGCTAGCGATTGTTAACAAACTTATTCCCACCGAAAAACTTCAGGGATCATCATTGCACTTTGTTCATAGAAAGTAACAAACAAATATTTGGGAAGAAAAAAAATTTCAATCCTTTCTGAGAAGATACAATTTTCAGTATTATAATTTATAATTTAAAATAGATAAAATAAACCAATTGCTCAAAAAACAAATAATTTATCTTGGTGGCAAGACCAGGCAGTAATTTCTTTTAGGGCTCTGATATAAAGGCCATTGTATAATGAAATAAACAGTAGTCATATAACAAGTATAGTGACAACTTCAATTCTCAATATAGGCTGATGGCATCATACCAGAGCCCAATTCAGAAAAGCAATTCAGAAGAAGCAATTTTGCAAAGGGGTGCTAATGATCTACATGGCATGCTTTCTGTTGTTTTGGCTTCTTCTAGGAACATAATTTATATTATCTGTAAAATGAGAGGGGTTGTCTGGCTTTTAAGCAATCCTCCTTGAATAGTCTTTCCTTCAAATGATACTTTGAAAAATGAGTGTCAGAACTTGATTTGACTCTTAGCAAAGAAATCTGGGGGTAATAATTCCATGTGGCCATGTGAGCATGAATATCATTCTTAACAAACAAAATTGTGAAGTCATTTTTTAGAAGCTGAGATGTCTAATAGTGATAGTTATGTAAATATAGGGCCATCCCATCCTTATGCTGTAGTGACAACAAGTATTCTCTACAGAAAAGTTTATTAAATATAGCCCAATGCAAAGGCAAATTAGAGGTCAAGTGTCCAAGATTCTAATCCATAAAATATAAAGTAAATTATTTTATTTTTTAAAAATGAGGTAATTATAGAACTGCTTCAGGCAAAATAAACTCTCAGTAGTATATCCATAGTATGCCTACTTTTGAGAAAAATAACTTCTAGATAAACTGCTTATGAAAGAACAGCAAAGTAACCAAATGAGGTAATTTATTTTACAGCTTTGTCTTTTAGAGAACTGTTAAAATCTGGGGAAAGTCTATCAAAGGTAATTGGCTCTGTTTTAGAATCAGTTGTGTATTTTTCTCGGAAAAAGCATTAAGAAGCAGGGTAGATTGTTTCCGAACAAATCAAATTCAAGCTGATAAAGTTATAATGGGCATTTACGTGTCTACTAATCAAAAGGTGGCATCAGATCACTAAGAAAAACATTTTTAAGGAAGGAGAACAGAACATATCTATTTACCCCTATGAAAACTTAACTATTTTAAAGGATATCAGAGGAACCTTCTTTTAGCTGCAACTACTGCACTACCACTAACGTACAGCTTTCCAAGAGAGGAAAAGAAGTCTGTAACTGTAACTGCCCCAGCATATAACTAAGAGTTGGTCACAGAAGTAGATGCTTAAAAAAACAATAGATTTATTTTCCTGTTGGATGTTTCCATGAGGATTCCACTTACATGAGGTGTCTATAATAGTCAAACTCACAACAACAGAGAATATAATAGTGGTTTCCAGGGCCTGGGGATGGGGGAATGGGAAGTTATTGCTCAATGAGTATAAAGCTTCAGTTATACTAGATGAATATATTCTAGAGATCTGCTATACAACATAATGTCTCTAGTTAACAATACAGTATTGTGCACTTCAAGGTTTTCAAGAGGATATATCTTATGTTAATTGTTCCTATCAATCAAAAACAAACAAACAAACCAAGAGACACAGGGAAACTTTGGGAGGTGTTGGATATGTTTATTACCTTGATTATTATGACAGCCTCATGGGTATTTGCATATATCCAAACTCATAAAATTATACACATTACATGTGTGCTGTTCTTTGTATATCAATTATACCTCAATAAAGCTATTTTCAAAAAAAAGAAAAATGGTAGTCAATGGGAAAAATTATAATTGTTCTACCACCTTTAAAAATTTTTGTCAAAGTATTAAAATCTCTGTTATTGTTGGTTATAAATGTATACGTAAAGAAAAGATTAGCAAAACTAATACATATTTAGTATTTTGTAATTTAAAACATTAGAAATGTGGAAATTTAAAATTTTTTATTTCCTCATTTAAAAATAACCAGTTATGAATAGAGGTTGAATACTAATTCATTTAAATTATTTTTTCCCTTCCTTCTAAAGTTCATTCATTTATCCTAATAGCACTCTGATGCAAAAATGAGCAAGCTTAAAATAAGGGGAAAATAATCTTTTTTTAAAAAAATCAATCTATACAATATGCATTTTAAAAATGACATGGAGCAATAATGCACAGGATGGCTGCCTATAATATAATCTATAATGCTGTCTCTCTAAATCAATATGTGGGTAACATTTCCCTTACATCTATCCTATACAGTATTTTACACCACCATCAAGTACTAATAAAAAATGAACTTGCTGAGAAGTTTCCTACTGATGATAATATATACGTTTCTCTGAATGCACGCCTTACAGTGAAGCAATACTTTCATTCCTGCCCAAAGCAGAGCACTTTCAAACCTGACACCAATCCTAGTACTCAGAAACCTATAAATGATTATCTCAGCCATGGGCTATATAAAATAAATTAAGTTTTAAAGATCATAAAAGTAAAACCATGTGTCTAAACATATGGCATGTTCATTGGCAGTGTGAATGCTCATTATAAGAGAAATCTCATCCAGTTTGTCAGGAAACTGAATCAAATATTTCCTGCCATGTATGCCAAAGCAGTCCCCCTAAGGTTTACGGTGAACACATCCACTGAAATACTTACTATCACAGATAGTACAGAGGTAAAAACCTAAAACCATCAATCTGGAGAAATAAAAATTCTAAAATCAGTACTTAGAGGAAATCTAAACCTCAAAGCCTCAAATTGGTGCTGTTACTGTACCAGGAAAAAAATTGAACCATCCTGGTAATTAGCTGGTTGGATGAAAACTAGAATAAAAATGTTGCCAGGCATTTAGCCACAGAACATCTGTACATCCTTCTATTAATGTTTCTTGAAAGTTGTAAAACCATCTGGTTCCACAGCTAGGTCAACCCAGGAGGGAAGAAAGTTGGAGCTCTACTTGCCACTTTTTAAATGTTTCCATCCTAGAAGTGATGCACTACATTTTCCATTTATATTTTATTAGCCAGGTCAAATCACATGTGATTTTCGTCTTCCAACATGTGTGAAGTAGAGAGAAACTGGATACTTGTGCACAGTTTGGTGCTATGACTAGATAGGACTTTGCGACTGTGGGTGAGTAAGTTCACCACCCCCTCCTCAAAGTACCTATCTCCAGCTATCTCCTATTCACATGAAAATAGAGTAGCTTCCTTGTGAAAGTAGTCAACCTATATTCACAATTCTATATGGCCTCAATGAACTTAAAAGGACTTAAACTCAATTGTGTAGATTGGGAAGGATCTAAATTGTTATGAGGGACAACGAAGGGGAATAAAAGCACACGGCATGTCTGAGTCAGTCTCAACAGTCAGGCCTGAGGACCGGAGGCAAGTGTTGGCCCCACAGTTTAGTGCTGATTGTTCCGTAATGAGCAAGATTTTCTTGTACAATAAAAATGCTTTTTTAAAATAGAAGTATAAATTTCTGTGGAGACAAATATCAATGTTCCCCATTCTTATATCAAAAAGCCTTCATAGCAGTCAATAAGAATTTGTCCTTCCTTATCAAGAATTTAATAACAGTTGATTATCAGTAATGACCTAGCATGCTTTCAAATACAAAAAAATCACCTTCAGCCCATCCTCCTTCAAAATAGACACCAAGTTATTTCTTTTTTTTTACTTATTTATAGCTGTTTTCAAAATTGAAAAATACTAGAAAATAATTCTGAGAATAAAATAGAATATTATTTTTCTAAATGTGAAAAGTATGTTAAATATAAGACATAGTAGAAGACTTATTTCTTTAAACTACTCTACAGTTTCAATAATAATTTTTATCTTAAAAACCAATATAGGAGTCCTTAAAAAGGCAAGTGAAAATAACCAAATGTGTGGATAAATATTACAATCCACATAGGGGAATTTTATGTCCAGTTTTCTATGAAATATAATTTCATGGAAAAACAGCCCAAATTCTATCTATTCCAGGCAAGTTTTAGCATAGTTCTTTACATCAAAAGACAAGAAGTCAACCTAATCAGCCTCAAAAAATGAGATTTAAAAAACTCTTAGTGCCTGTTTAAATCCAATCCCTGATGTTTCAATGACCTTAAATTTCCAAATGCAAAAGATAAAATTAAGCTGTTTGAAATGTCACACAAATAAATAACTAAATAAATAAATAGAGTGAACAATAAATGCTAAATATCATGCAAAATAAAGTATTGTACAAACTTCAGGGTTGAATCTAAATTCTCTTTTCATAATATTTGAGTGATGCAAGTAGAATTAACATGGGTCCCATGCAATACTAAATAGAATGATAAATATGTTAGGAAATTCCATTTTTTTTACCCTTAAAGACTTAATGGTTCAGAACAATTAGAAACTAAAGCACAAGGACAGTGTCTCAGAAGGAAAAAAAAGGAGGGAGGAAGAAAGGAAGAAGACTACAGTAACAGTCCCGCACAGTGACTCTCAACCAGCCTAATTCATAATTAACTCAAGGCCATTTTGATGTCCACACTATGCTGAAACATGCATATTTCTTCTGTTTACAATGATGCTCCCACCCTCAAAAATTTTTATTGCAGTCTTTAAAAATGATATCTTTTTAAAAACTATAATGGAAGTCCATAATTTAATGGCACTTTTGTAAAAAGAGTTAAAGATTGAACCAAAATAAAACCCTTACATAGACTAAGATGAAGGGGTGATAGTTACAGTTTGTGAATATTACTTCTCGTTCTTTCTCTCTTAGAATTGTACTAAATTTTCTTATAGGTCATTGTAAAAAGTTATTTTCTCTGTGTTCAAAGTGGAACAAATGGATTTAAATTAAAGCTTATGGGATTGAAGTGAGATATCTGGAAGGAGCTGCTGACAAAGGGGTCTGTTAAGCCTTGACTGTAAGCTTTAGAAAATCTTTTTATCTGCCAGCCTTTAAAAAGAATATGGGATGGTTTTGTCAACTAAGTTTGCTTAAAGACAGAGAGGATGGGACTAGGTGACATTTCCTGGAACTTTTTCAGCAC
Organism: Lemur catta; assembly: GCF_020740605.2. Lineage (NCBI taxonomy): Eukaryota > Metazoa > Chordata > Mammalia > Primates > Lemuridae > Lemur > Lemur catta. The sequence goes on from NC_059128.1 coordinate 239,468,339, forward strand.
TCATTTTCTTGATTTGGTGATGAATGTAATGAGGTCTTGTCATAAACATTTCCCATATTCTCACCCACCACCACCATTCCCTCTTCACCTTCACCAATTCTTAGACTTGTTTTGCAAAAACAGCTTCAGTGACTCAGGGAGTGGGGGAGGGTGGCGGCGCAAGGGCAATATACGTAACCTAAACTTTTGTACCCCTACAATATGCTGAAATAAGAATAAAAAAAAATAGTCTCTGTCATAAAAATGATATTAAACTTCTTATATAATTGGTCTAAAGTCTAAAACAAATAATTTGAGATCATGTTTGAGAGAAGTAGCATAGTGACATAAAACACAACAACAAATGAGAAGCTGAAGTCAGTATAATGGGATTTGTATTAAAAAAAAACAGCTTCAGTGTAGAAAAGACAACAAAATTCAATTATTTTGAATAAAGTAATTTATTATATAGGGTGCATATATTTCTAATAAGGGAAATTTAATAAGACTATCGGTATTTACAGACACATATAAATTAATACTCTCCAATGGTTAAAATAATTGAAAACCTTATTCATTTTCCATAACTGCAGTTTTTTTATTCTTCTTCTTCTTCTTTGACTCACTTGGCCATCCTATCCATAATTTTCAAATAATATATGTATGAATTGGGAGATTTAGCTTTGCACTTCACAGTAACTGATTTCCAGAGGCACCTGAGTGATTTTGTATACAAACAAAGTTGCTGCCTGTGTATTTCACTTGAGGTGTTTTTGGGAAAATCTTTTTTAGTACTGAGTTGAGTTGGGCCTATTTAATTTGGTCTGGTCTCAGCTTTCATGAATTTTCTATTTGAGTCAGTGATTTTCAAAGCCGTTTTAGGATTTTTGTAACCTTCCCATCAACCTTGGAAAGGAATCTTGTTTGTTATTAAAGCCTTATAAATTATTTGATTTCACACTCAGAGTGCTACAGACTTTTACCAGACAGTGAGATCAAACTTATAGGCACTCAGACTACATTTAATTTTGACAACAACAAAAAAAGAATTTCAACTTTTATTTTGTATTTGGTTGAATGTTAAGTGTAAACCATCTTTTCTGAAGAATTCTTGGGTAACCAACTGCAATGTAGTTTGTGATGGAACATTGTATTATTTTGAATATGCTATGTAATTCTTCACTATGATTAAATGCTTATTTTTGGTCCAGGTAAATAAATCTCCTCCACAAATTTTTTCCTGTGATCTAGAAGTTGGTGATGAGTGTTTCTTTTTGCTTCTGAAATTTTGATGAGTATTTCTTTTTGCTTCTGAAATTTGATACTGTAACACACGTCATATTTAAAGTCAAATTCCCTCTTTTCTCCCACTCCTAGTGAAATTATCATACATATCCTCAATTGATATTTCTCAGTTTCCTTTTAATAAATCTACAATGAATCTTTTAGTGTACTTCCTCTGTACTAAAACTTTCAGCAATCAAACAGGTTCAATATCGTCATTATGCAATTTGGTCAGCTGTGTTTACAGTTGGTAACACATTTATGGTGTATATTCCCAGCCTGAATTCTACATTCATCTTTAATTCAGTTTTAAACTCCAACTTTTGGTTTCCTATCATAATTCTAAAAGTAAATGCTAATCTTTAATACACATGGTTTACATTTAGGTTCATATCATTTGTCTGTTATTTTATATTCTCACATGCAAATTTGAATCCAGGCAAATCACAAAGCAGGGATGTCACTGATAAACTATTAGGTTATTAAGTATGAAATGTCCTATTTCTTTAAGTACTAAGTTTGACAGTTAATATCTCTGACATTTCACTTTGACACTTTCTGTTTTATGTTAATTGTGAAGATACATCATGAGTCTTTCAAACACATGGTTTGGCTTGTGATTATCTTTCGAATTTTTTTTAGAGCAATTTTTGTAAAACCATGGGTAAGTCAAAAATTCATGTTATTTTTGAACCAATGCAGTGGAACAATGGAGTGCAGATAGCTCAAAATATCAACGAAGTGTTTGGAAAGGATGTGGCTAATGAATGCACTGTATGTTGATGGTTTGAAAAGTTCATTCTGGTGATTCAAATCTTGAAAATGAGCCACGCGGGCAACCTGAGACCAAGGTGGGTAATGATGAGCTGAAAGCTGTAGTGGAAACAAATCCATCTCAACCTAAGTGTGAAATAGCAACAAGGTTTGACATTACTGTACAACAATATTGGAACATTTGAAACAAATCAGCAAGGTAAAGAAGCTGGACAGATGGGTTCTGCGTGAATTAAATGAGCATCCAAAGAGAAATCATCTCAAAGCTCGCCTTTCTTTGTTGTCACAACAGAAAGGTGAAACATTTTTATGCTGTATTGTTACACTGTACATGTGATGAAAAATGGATCCTTTTTGGCAGTCAAGCAAGCATTCAGCACAATGGTTGAATAAAGACAAAAAAAAGCTAATGATTTCTGTTTGGTGGTCCAGTGCTGGTATTATCCACTACAGCTTCATGAAACCTCGTCAATGGATTATAGCGGATGTCTATTGCACCCAATTGGATGAAATGATGAGGATGCTGCAACTAAGCAGCTGAGATTGGTCAATAGAGATAGGCCAATCCTCTTACAAGACAATGCTAGACCACACGTCACACAAACAATGTCACTGAAACTATAGAAGCTGAACTTGGAAACTCTCTGTCAGCCGCCATATTCACCACACCTTGCACCAACTGACTACCACTTCTTTCAGGCTTTGGATCACTTCTTGCAAGGAAAAATATTCAATTCTCAACAAGCTGTGGAAAACACCTTTGGCAATTTCATGGCCACTTGCTCTCCAGGCTTCTTCATTGCAGACATAAATAAGCTACAGTTAAGATGGCAAAACTGTGTCGATAGTTTAGGAGCATACTTTTGATTAATTGTACTTCCTGTTGTTTGAGGAGTAATAAACTACAGTTTTGATTTGAAATTGGACATTTCATATTTAATGACCTGATACATGGTCCCTAGACAAAAGGGGAAAAGCAAGAGTGGTGTATCTCTTCCTTCTCCCTCTACAAACCCCACATATTGTCACCAAATGTAACTCTTCAATCTAGAACATTAGTCCTGGAACCATATAGCCATGATAGTGATAGGGACAAATTGGGTATGGGAGGCCTGGAAAAGGAAAGGGAGAAGCCAAAGATACTGAATCTTTTATAACATCCTTGGCCTCAGACTTCAATCAGTGTTTCATCTCTAGTAACATATAAATAAGTATACAGTGGGAAAATGTGAACCTAGGCACAGCAAAAATGCAGTCGTGGTGGTAATAAGCAATTCCCAGAGTGTCATATGACTTTAGCCAACAGGGGAGGCTGATAAAGGTGAATCTACCCACATTTTCTCCCAGGTCATCCAACTGCAGATGAGAGCCCACACTTGCTGCTATCACATGGTGTTAGTTGCATCATGTATGCTTCTGCATTCCTCGGGACATCAGCAGAACCTCAGCTCACTTAAGTCTAATCTCTAGTTTGTTAAAATAATTAATCTTTTTATTTATAGCAAACATGCTCCCTGAACCTCAAAACTAGGAATAAAAGTGAATTATTGAATGGCTGGTAAAAGTATCAGACAAATTTTATAGTAAATGTTTTGTTTATCTGTTTGACCAGGTACTTTCTGAAGTTTTCAATTATATCAAACAAGTTGCACACCTGAAGACCCTATCAAAAAACTAAAGGCCCTAAGTATTTTCCCAATATCTACTATATGTTAAAATATAATGCCTTTGTGACTTTTGTTTGATATAAGAAAGACTAAAATATTTTGGATATGTCATATATCTAATAGGAAACATTATGAATTTCATTATTTTATGGAGCTGAAAAGCAGATATATATATTCATCCTAAATTAATCATTTTGGTTTGGGCTGTGATTGAAATAAATTTATTGCAGCTCTAACTTGAAATGGCTGAATTTGTCTAACCCAAAGAATCTGGTCTTTCCCTTAGAACCTGACTTATAAGGAAAACAATTTGTTAGACCAGAGGTTGGCAAACTTTTTCTGTAAAGAGACAGATAGCAAATATCTGACTTCATAGACCACATGTGGATTCTATCCTGCTGCTCTTCCTCCTCCTTGTCCTTCTTTCTTTAACATCTCTTTAAAAATGTATTAATAAAACCATGCTTAGCTTGCTAGCCTTGCAAAAACAAGCCTTGAGCCACGGTTTGCCTGTCAGCACCAGCTCTAGTTTGTTGCCCCTGTATCAGACCATGCGTGTTTCTATTTAACTTGCTTCCCTTCCTCCATAAAAAGCTTGTAGTTACTTAATGGTGAAGGTAATACTATTTATTGTTATCATGGAATAAGTAATTTCTCATATTTGAGGAAAACAGGAAAATATTTTTAAGTTGTAACTCATGAATGTGTCCAGAGAATTCAATTGTTCCTTCATTTACCACACAGAACATTCTTGTGTTACTTTTCTGTTAATTAGGAATTCTATTGAAACCTTTGTGTTAATTTGACCATTCCATAAAAAGCTTACATACACTGTATTCACAGACAAAGGGATTATAAAATATATTAGTTTCTAGTATTTGATCCTTCACCCAACACAGTGTAAGGTACTAGGAATATTAGCAAAAATATAACCTAGTTTCTGCTTCAATAGAGATAATAGATTAGTAGGAAAGATAGATTATTTACTTACCTAAATAATCAAAACATTTAAACTAAAGAGCTTGAAATACGAGTAGGACTTAGATGCATTTCCAAATGGTGATGTTCAAGAAGCAGATACAGGTATTTTTCAAAGACCCAGGACAGAGATGTGGCCTGGAGGGACATATTTGCGACTCATCAGTGTCTAACCGAGCTGAAAGTTTAGGCCTACACAAGACCCTTCAAGGACAGCAAAGAGAGACAGAAGAGTGGCTGGAGGAACAACAGTACAGAGGGGAGAGAGAAAAGAAGGGAGGGGTGGCAAGAAAGGATTGTAAAGAAGACATGGTCAACATGCTTTCAAAGTTTAAAGGCTTCAGGGAGCTCAACTAATATAAGCCTGGAAAGTGGCATGGGAGTGTGCCACTGGGAGCTATCTCAGCGAGAGGACGCGGGGGGAACTGTGTTAGTCTGCGGCATTGCACAAAGATACTGATTCTCATATGGCAATCAGGGAGGGGACATTTTTCAAAACTGAACTACTTCTTCCCCAGAGGAAATGTTGAGATGGAATATAGCAGAGAAAATGTGTCCTAAAATAAGTTTTTCTGTTTTCTAATACCTACCCTCTTCACAAACTGAAAATTAATGAAAAGTGAAAGACTTGAGGCAGCAAGTATATTTTATTTTCTGAGAACTATGGTTTTGTTAGGAAGAAAGGAGATAAAACCATAATGAAAGGGAAAGATGGGGTTTAGGAAGAGCTTGTTTTGGTTGTTGTTTAGGATAGGAAAAGATTGGAGAATGTTATGGACCAAGGGCTAATAAAGAGGCAGGAGCTAAAGACAAATGATAGGGAAAAGAGACTGACTGTCTTGCCATGTCCCTGAGGCAGTGACATGTGACAGGATCCAGAGAAAATGCAGAAGAGCAAGTGAAGAGGTTTTCACACAAGAGAAGGCAGTTTGTTAAGCAAGCAAATATTCCCCAACAGCCTCTATACAGCTTCAGTACTAACCGATTTTCTCCACTTTAAGTCATACCTGTATTTGAGGGAAGAAAATAAAGGAGAAAGGTGGAAATGACCAAAGGCTAATTATGAACTGGTCTGTATAATGGATTCCTACTTATTTTTCACTGGATAATAGCATCTTAGGATGATAAGAGAAAAGAGGCCCTATTGGTTTTATTTGAAAGATGCAACAGAGAAGAGGGAGAGATGAAGTTCACAGCATGGATACCAATAATAAAATTAATAGGAACAGCCCATGTGCATGATCTAAATATTTCATTAGCTGAATGAAAGCAAAGCTGCAAGTCCTGATGCAGCAGGCATGGTGACAAGTATGGCACTCTGCAGTGTTGCTGAGGCTGTGGAAACAGGAAGATGCTGACAGATGTCTTTTAGTCAAAGAAAATACTAAGAATAGGGTTTTTGTGTTTTGTTTGTTTTTCTAGTTGAATGAGAGAGAAACTTCACAGAGGACATAGAATGGCAAGTGTTAAAATTTCATAATTTTCCCATTAACTCTAATTTTTTTTCCCAAGGAGAAAAAATTCACTTTAAACGATATTCAGAGATCTGCTATACACTTGAAATACATGTATTTTGCCTGTAAACTTAATTCACTTGAGAAAATGGGATACATGTCTTTGTATCATCCACAAGTATATTCATGGAACAAATAAATCACAATAGAACTATCAAGAATGTGAAAGTGCCATCTAGAGGCTGATCAAGCACCTTCTAGGTAGGTACATGATCCTTAAAATTCACAGGAGTTGGGATTATTCGGAAGATACGAGAAAGAGATCCAACCTAATATGTCATACAACATATGTGCTTATTCGATGCTCCCACACTCAATCTAACAAACTACTTGAAAGCAGAGATACTACTCCAGTTCTGCTTACTTTAAAACATTAACTCATGTTTTCAGCCAAGTGGCAGCACTGAATCTGCTTGTGATTATGGACATTCAACATTTTATGTGCCATTTAAGTACCTTCAGCATCAATTTTGCAGCTGGCAAACTATTGCTATTTACGTTTTCAGTGCGTTTGAAATAATCTAGAAGTTATTTTACTGCCATTAGACATTAAGAAAAGAACCAAATGTAAAATCATTACTTTGCCAATTTACTGTGAAACCCAAAGGAAGTATCTCAAATGTATCATTTATTGAATATAAAAATGAAAATAAAAAGCTGTTCTTGGAACTAGTTAACAACATTTTGGTCAGGTAGATTTATCAAAAGTATATTAAAGATTTTGAGACATTTCCCATTTATATTGCTATAAAAATAGTATAAAATGGCTGATTAAATATCTCCTATATGGTAAGTACTAGTAGTAATGTTACATGCCTTTTAATTCTAAACACCTAGCAAGTTAAGCATGATCTCTATTTTATATATAAGGGAACTGAGGCTGTAATTTATTAAGTCACAAGGCTAGCTAATTAGCAATAGCCAGAATTCCAACACAGGAACTTCTGAATTCAAAGCCAATGCTCTTACATTCTCAAGTCGTTGAGTCCTTTCAGGGATTCAGATACATAATTTTAAAGCTCTGGAGATAATAGATCTCTATATGAAAAATGTATAATTATTAATATAAAAGTAGAGCTGAGATTTTCTAATTGAATTCCTACATTTTCTTAACTCTTAATGTGTGAGGCTGTGACAAAGTACAACAGTGACAAAGTACAACATGTGAATCTTCAGCGTTCTAACTATCAGGATATTCTAAGCTACTTAGCCCACTCAGCAAAGCACTTAAAATCAGTTCTCATATCTCCATCTCTCTTGATTTTTGTTTTCCTGTCTTCTGCTTGGGCTGAGCATTGTTGGAGAAATTGGAGGAATGCTTAGAACCATGAAGATGTGACCCACTATGCATTTGTTCTATTAGCATCATCAGGATCCTGAATGTTACTAGCCATCCTCTTATGCATCCTTTTTAACATTCTCCAAGCCCCCAAATGCTGTATAAAACTGATTTTCACTTGAAGACTCCCATCCAGCCCTTCTTCATCTTACATTGGCTCCTTCAGTGACATGATATTCTGAGCTCCTGCTTTTACCTTTACTCTCCATTTCAATAATTCAATGTATCTATGTCTTTGCCTCCCTTCTCTACACTGGCAGAAAAGATGGCCAACCTACCTCTCCTGATTCAAGTTGACTTGTCCTTCTTTACTGCTGAAGCAATACACTGCTATACTTAAATTTCCCCTTTTCGGCAATTCAGTCTGTTCCTCTTCACTGAATTCTTCTGCCTCAGTTTACACATAGCTGTAGGTATTGTGGCATGTAGAACAATGGCTTCCTAAGATTGTTCACATTCTACTCCCAGAACCTGTTAATGTTCCCTTGCATAACAAAAGGTACTTTGTAGATGTTCTTAAGTTATGGATGTTGAGATGGGAAGTTTATCTTGGTTTGTCCTAGTGGGCCCAATGTAATCACAAGGGTCCTTAAAAGTGGAAGAGAGAGGCAGAAGAGGGGGGCCAGGGAAGATGGGACCACAAAAGCAAGGTCAGAGAATGTCACCTAAGAGGGACTTGACTTGCTTTTGCTACCTTTCAAGAAGGAAGGGAGCCACAAACAAAGAAATGCCAGTGGCACCTAGAAGCTGGAAAAAGCAAGGAAATTGACTCTCCCAGAGCCTGTAGGAAGGAATGCAGCCCTGCTGACACCTTAGCCCATTGAGACTCACGTTAGCCTTCTGACCTACATAACACTAAGTATTATTTTAAGTCACTAAGCTTGTGATAATTTGTTACAGCACAATAGAAAACTAATAGACTCATATAAAAAGAATATTTGTGGATGCTGCCACCTCCAATAACTACTATCTTATTTCTCTATTTTTTTCTGTATTTCAGAGTCTCAAATTTGTAATCTACATCCACTGCTTCCCTTAATTCTTTACCTACTTTCTCCCTTTTAATAACATGAGCTTTTTATTTTCACAATCTTACTAAAGTTGTTCTCGTGCAAGATTTTAAGGACAATTTTCTTACCAAGTCTGATGGAAGTTTCTCTCTATTTCTTTAACATCTTCAGTGTATTTGATTCTGTTGACTTCCTCTTACATATAGAAGTTACTCCCTTCCTTGGCTTCACTGCTTTCACAAGCTCCTAATTTTTCCCTGGCCTACTGAGGCACAGCCTATTAGACGATTTAAGACATGAGTGGCTATCTTGGGCTGGTGCCTCAACAAAAGTCGACACCATCTGTGAAACACTGAGACCAGCAGCTTCTTGTTTCTCTCTTCAAGTGCTGCTTCACTCTTCAGGAGGATGAGATATGCTCTCCAACCTCTGTCCTCAAGTCCTAAGGCCTTTAACCTCTGGCTACTAACTTTCTCAGGTGCTTCCCATTTACGTTAAGGCGTCTAGCTATAGCTGCGAAGTGGGGAGACTGACTCTACAGTGAGTAAGAATCTGAGAATTTTAGCATAGTTTCCTAAATTAGTTTTTGTCTTCCTTTTAAAAGAGCTGAATCAACTAGACTATATGTGAGAAGGAAATTTCACTGATTTCAATTAATCTTCTTTGTCTTACAAAACTACTACCGAAGATTGTAACAAGCAGAGGAATTTCAAACATTAAGAGTTCTGAATAATCTACAAACTAGATAATAAATCCTTGAATCTTTGAATTAGCCAAGCAGTCATACTGGATTTTGTTGACAAGTATATAATCAATAAAAACAATGTTTCTAAAGATTATAATGCAATTGGAAATCTGCTAGTCCTTCAATGCCAAGTGAAACAATAAGTATTGAATATGCATGATTGCAGCTATTTAAAATAAAAGTAAAGATACAAAAAGTACTTAAAAGAAATTCACCATAATATTAGCCACTATTATGTTCTAATACAGTAATATAGTTTTCTTTAATATTCATATGTTACTTTGGTTAAAAAAATAAAAACAAAAAACACCGAAAGGAAAGATTGGTTTTAAAATACAAGCAAAGCTCAAATGGAATGTTCGATTAGGTAATTTGCTCTCAGCTAGAAAACTAGGGTGTTCCTTTTTCATGGCACCTGATACTTGACACTTATTTTATCCCATAAGCTAAGCTAAGAAGGAATTCTGAACCCATACCATGCTTATTCCCATGTTATTTATTCTTTAGGAAACAAGGCACATGTGGAATTATTTTTTAACTCATGCAGATCAATTTTATGAGCTTTTAAGGATATGCTGTATAAACTTTTATGAATAAATAAGCAAATAATGAGAATTACTCCTATGATTAATGGTTCAAATAATAATAAAACATCACCAATATATAATAAAGTATGACTTAACAAAATCTGCTTTTTTCTCCTTTGGAGACAGAAATGCATGTTGACATATTCATCTTTTGAAAGATCAGAATTTAAATTTCTGAAGAGTCACCAAATAATCTCGACACAATAGAAATAAGTTGCAAGAACTGTATGTGAAAGAAATTCATCTTCTAGACAAAAAGCCCACCATCACCACTGAAATAACATGATAAATATGTGCTAAATAGCAATGACAGATGCAGGCACTTTCTAAAATAATACAAAATGAGGATTTCAGGGATGTATAATTTAATTTGCATCCTGGGGGTATAGTTTCATCTTCTTGTCAAAGAATTTATATTCATAACTTGCCATGCACAATTACAATATAGAGAGGTCTGGGGTGTTTTTGTTTGTATTTCTTTTTTTTTTTTTTTTAACCAGGAAGCATAAAACAATAACTTCAGAGTGCTGACCACAGTAAGCAAATCATTTGGAATGTTTCCCTTGTCATGCTAGCAAAGTAAATAGTGCAATTTGCAAATTCCAAAGATTTCTGGGACTACAGTGGCACTAATGTTTGGGACCATAGGTCCCTGCTGGCTCATACCTTTTCAAATCAGTGTTTTTGTAGTCACTACCCCTTCCCACGTAAATACTTGCACACAGTGAAACAATGAGGCTCCTGGCACACCCATAGGCCTTCTTAATCTCTCTCTTTTGTTCTGCTTCTATTCTATAGCTGAGTGAGAGAAAAGGAGATGTTTTACTGTGGATTCTTGGCTCTTTCACCTTTGAAAAAATTTTCTTTTGATTCTGTCTCATTTTAGTACAGCTTTTTTAAAAAAAGAAAAAAAAAACTAAACATTTGCATTTCCTTTGAAATTGCTTTTTCAATTCATTATATTGTTATGTGTTGATTTCCATTCTCAAGTTTGTATGCAGCCTAAACATGATCCACAAATTTCCTGCTAGAAGAGTGAACTACAATATTATTCAAACTTTATTCTTCATCATTTATTATAACTGACATACTGATTTCTTCAATTAAGCCTCCCCATGTGGGTCACATTGTTCACAGTCCTCTAGAGCTGTACTGTCCAATATGGTAGCCACTGGCCACATGTGACTTAAATCCAGATAATTTAAATTTAATTACACTTAAATACAATTTAAAATTTAGTTTCTCATCACACTAGCCACATTTCAAGAGCTCAGTCACCACAGGTGGCTAGTAGCTACCATCTGGGACAGCACAGTTAATCTAGGAAATTTCCAGCATTGCATAAAAGTTTTATTCGATAGTGCTGACTTAGATGAAGTCTCATAGTCTGAGAAGCCAGAAATCTAACCTGGCCTTCCTGAAATGTAAGATGTTAATACAGTTTTTCTTGAGTATGGGTGGGGGATTGGTTTCAGGACCCCTGCAGACACCAAAATCCACAGATGTTCTAGTCCCTATATAGAATGGCATAGCATTTGTACGTAACCTGGGCACATCTCCCCCATACTTCACATATCTAATACAATGTAAATGCTAAGTAAATAGTTGTTATACTATTGTTTGTTTCACTGTATTGTTTCTTATTTGTATTACTTTTTATTTTTGTATTATTATTTTTTTTTCCGAATATTTCAATCCATGCTTGGTTGAATTCACAGATACAGAACCTGTGGATACTAAGGGTCAACTAGTCAGGGTTTCTTTGTTCCTCACTCAATGTAGTAAATGCAAAATATACCAGGTAGAATGTGTTGGTTAGTATGTAGGTGGAAATCTAGAATAACATGTTAGGATTACACATTACACAAAAGGGAAAACAAAACATCCATGGGATGTAGTTATCACACACTGCTATGGTTTGGATATGGTTTGTGCTCACCAAATCTCATGCTGAAATATTTTATTTTCATTTTTTAAATTAACAAATAATTGTACATATTCATGGGGTACATAGTGATGTTTTGATACATATAATGTATAGCCATCAGAGTAATTAGCATATCAATCATCTCAGACATTAACCACATTGAAATTTTATCTCCTCTATGGCAGCGCAGGGAGGTGGGGCCTAGTGGAGGCGTTTGGGTCATGGGGGCAGATTCCTCAGGAATGGTGTGGTGCGGCTCTCACAGCAGTGAGTGAGTTCTCATTCTCTCAAGAGTGGATTGCTTCTTGGGAAAATGGATTAGTTCCCACGAAAGTAGGTTGTTTTAAAGCAGAACACCCCTCAGGTTGGTCCCTCTTCACACATGCCCACTTCCCCTTTGACCTTTTGACACAGCACAAACACTCTCACTAGAAGCCAAGCAGATGCTGGTACCATGCTTCTTATATAGCCTTCAGAACTGTGAGCTAAATAAACCTCTTTTCTGTATAAATTACTCAGTCTGAGGGCTAAGCACACTAGCTCACACCAGTAATCCTAGCACTTTGAAAGGCCAAGGTGGGAGGATCTCTTGAGGCCAGGAGTTTGGGACCAGCCTGAGCAACACAGCAAGACCCCATCTCTACAAAAAATAGAAAATTAACCAGGAGAGGTGGTGCACACCTATAGTCCCAGCTACTCAGAAGGCTCAGGCAGGAGGATTGCTTGAGCCCAGAAGTTTGAGGCTATAGTGAGCTATGATGATGCCACTGCACTCTACCCCAGGCAACAGAAAGAGAGGTCAGACCAGGTCTCAAAAAAAAAAAAAAAAAAAAAATTACTCAGTCTCAGGTATTCTTTTATAGCAACATAAAACAGACTAAGACACACACCCACTATGTGAAAGTTGATAATCTGCACATTTTGTTGCAGGGAAAGAAAAAATCAGGTCCCTGTCTTCTGATAAGGAAGATAGTCATTTACTTCAGTAAATGTATAGATAGTAATGCATAAGTAAATGCATAAGTAAATAATGTTCAATGTAAGTATAATAATATAAGTAAGTAACGTAAAAGTAAAAAATGTATGTGTATATATGTATAAGTAAGGGCATTTCCAGGTTTTATGGGGCCTTGGAACTTAATACACTTTGGAAAGCACTTTGAAAGAAACCCAAATTGCAATATATAAAACAATGAGCACGTGAGCACCTTGGCAAGGTACCCCCCAGAGTTTTGAAATGAGCCTGTGGAAGCAAAGGGCCCTGAAGTTTAAGCTTCATTAATTTACTGTACAGCCACTTCTGAGTATGAGACAGAATGTGCTATGTACCCAAAGCAGGAGAGAATAACAATGACTACAAGGACTGGAGACAGGATTTTCTTAGAAAAAGGACTAGAAAGAAATATTTCATATTGTTTAAATAATAATGATTATTCTTGACATTAGGAATATGTGAGGGCAGGTGGATTGTTTCTCTATTTTAATTTTTATACTTCTCACCACTTTTATAGTGAAAATACATTGTTGTATAACTTATGTTTAAAAATAGTCTGCCCATCTAATACATTTACACACACACGTATACACAGATGGGTGCTGGGGGTGAGGGGAGAGGATGCTGGACCAGAGCTTGCCAGATTGGCTTCATAAGGAAAGATGGGAGTGTGCCCTAGCTGGCTTGGGATGCTATAACAACATACCACAGATTGGGTGGCTTAAAAACGGACATGTGTTTCTCACAATTCTGGAGACTGAGAAGTCCAAGATCAGGGTACCAGCATGGTGAGGTCCTTGTGAGGGCTCTCTACCTGGCTTGCAGAGGGCTGCCTTCTGGCTGTATCCTCACAGGATGGGGGTGGGGAGCAAGCTCTCTGGTCTCTTCCTCTAAGGGCACTGATCCCATCATGAAGATCATACCTTCATGGCTTTCTCTAAACCTAATTACCTCCCAAAGGCCCCATCTCCTAACACCACCACACTGGGGTTAAAGTCTCAACATGTGATTTTTTTGGGGGGACACAAACATTCAGTCCATAACAATGAGGACCATTCTGGAGGAGGAAATAGAAGGCAGTCTGTTTTCATGCCCCAGTGGTTCCATGTCACAAAGTTTTCCACACAACATAATAAAACCCATATCTACAAGCTCATATCTTGACATCCTGGGGAGAGAAGAAATAGTATCCAAAAATATATTAAAACTTAAATGTAATATTATAATTAAATCTATTATGTAAGATGGAAAATGCAAGTCATCAAGCTAGAAACAAATAATAAAAAATGAAAACTCTACGTATTCTCATAGATATATTTTTCTCTAGTTCCCATATCAGGCTCAGACCGCTTTCAGGTGTTTGTTTTTCTTTTTTTGACATAAAGTAATATGATGAAAAATACTACAAGTTTGGAGTTTAGCTGAATGGTTATTTTGATCAAACAGTATTGGTTTGCATTTCCCTGATGATTAGAGATGTTGAGTGTTTTTTCGTATGGTTGCTGCCCATTAGTCTATCTTCTTTTGAAAAATTTCTGTTCATGTCCTTAAGTGCACATATAGTAGTAACATTCATTGAGTGTCAGGCAGATGGGAGCAGGGAGGAGGGATGGGTATAGTCACACCTAATGGGTGTGGTGCCCACTGACTGGAGGATGGACACACTTGAAGCTCTGACTCAGGTGGGGCAAAGGCAATATATGTAACCTAAACATTTGTACCGCCGTAATATGCTGAAATTTTTCTAAAAAGTAAAAAAAAAAAAAAAAAAACTCAAACAAACAAAAAAAAGTATTGGATATCTTTTGTTAAATTTATACAACTCCTTCCATATAACCTGTGAATTCCATGTTTTTCCCTGGAGATGTTGCCTTGTAGTTTGCTTGGTTCTAAGAGTTTAGAACCAAAATAACTGTTGTAAATCAAAACAGTATATTCAGGCCTGACAGGTCTTCCAGGGAGTTCCTGCTGAAAGAGCCTACCAATAGATAAATCAATATGCTACTGTGATAGTACAAACTGCCTTCTTGAGGTTGTTAATTCCAGGTTTAATTCAACAACTGCGCTTGTTTTTCTTCTGGAACGCTGATGTTCCACTAGCAGGATCAAGATTTCAATGATTAAAAGTCATCCCATCAACATTTGTAAGGCACTTAGTTTATACAAGACACTTCGCTACCCTGAGAATACAAAATGATAAAACATAGTCCTGCTCTCCAAGAAGTCAGTCTTAGTTGGGAAACAGAATAACAAGGGAATTATGAGATAGTGTAAGAAGTTCTGCAACAAAGATTAGCACTCTCTATTCCTACTACCAGATATACCAGTGAGCTTTACCAGGCAAAGAAATAAGTAAACCAAGAGGAGCTGAGGTGAGTGGGGGAGGTGGGAGAAGGAGGCTCCAAAAAAAAGAGAGAAATAAGTAAACCAAGGACAAAGAAATAATGGTGAAAAAATTATAATTAGTACAGAAAGTAAATCATATTTTTCTTGAATATTAATCCTGACAATCATATTTTACCTAACATATTTATCTATAGTTTTGCAAGAAGTTGTTCCTAGTTCAAAAAATAGAATTAACTATTTCAACAAATTTCAGCACTCATTAAAGAACACGGTATTCCACTGAAAACATCACTAACTCACCAATTCTCTTTAAAATCGGGATTGCAAAACCCTTTTACTAACTGACAGGTTTCCACAAAAAGTATATATAACACAAATAGTATGCTTTGCTTTAGGCTCAGCCTCTTTCCCTGCTTCCATTAGAAATCCTGTTTCACCAAGTAAATTATGATTTTTGTCATTTTATTGAAAGTGCTTGTGGTCAAGGGCAAGCACCACAGTCCATGAGTCACAGCACTTCACTAGGAAAAAAACATACTCTGCTAGGCATGAGACTTTTCCCAGGACACTGTCTTGAATACCAATCATTGTGTCCCCCCTTTCTTTAAACCCACCATGCAGCAGAGTATACCTCAATCTTTCTCTTCCCTTCCTCCTTTTTCATACAAAGTAGCTTTTCTCTTCAGCCTGAAATGTAAGAGGACAGAATGGTCACTTATACCTTAGAGAGGCCTTCTTAAATATCTTCCCAAATATCATCTGTTAGGATGACAACTTCTCTCTCTATCATTATACAAAGATAAGGCCTAAGTTAATTAATCTCTCCAAATATATGGAACTGTTTAACTCCTGCAACTCTAACATTATTAGAAGGAAGAAATAATAATAATAATATTTCATGAATATTTATTATGTTCCAGGTGCTGTTCTAATAGTTATATATATATATACACAACGCCATCGAGTCCTCAAAATAATCTCATGAGCTGTATAAGAAGGTGTTGGAGGTGAAATTTTAACCAAAGGCTCAGGTTCCAAAGTACAATGGATCACTTTATCATAGCATTTAAGCCAGCAACTGGACTCTCATCTATATTCTAATTTAGTAGGGGATATTAGCACAAAAGTAATATGGATTCACAAGGTTAATGTTTACTGCATAGCATTTTTTTATAAGTTACTCTTCACCCTTGTACAGAGAAATTGTTAAACTAGATAAACAGTCTGGACAAATAAGAATCAAATAAGATTTCCCATAACCTACAGTATTTGTTATTAAAAGATAGATTATTTTTTAATGTTCTTATGTCATTTAACTAATATGTGATAGCTTCCAGTTATGACAAAAACATGCTTTTAAATTATCTTCTGTATTCCAAAATTTCTCAAACATAATTCTTCACAAATGAAAAAATCCATGCCTATTATAGGAAGAAAAGGAGGGATGAAGATAAAAGTGGACTTCTGAGAAAGGAAAGTAAACATAAGCATAGTCAGCATTTGTTTGACTAATTTGTTTAGAACATGCTCTCAAAACCTTTATGATTTGGTCCCAGCTTGGAGGAATATTTTTTAAAGTGCTTACATCTCCTAATTTTTCATTTCTAACTGTTCATTTCTGGTATAATTCACTATTCATAACTTTTCTGTTATTATATGGGCAGGGAAAATAAAATGGGGTGAAATGTAGATTAATTTTGCTACTGTGGACAAAGGGTGGTGCAATTAGATGAAATCTGATTTTAAGAATTTTCCTGTGGATTACAGTTATACAGTTCCTTTATAAACACAATAGCTTAATTATACCTAGCTTTCATTTTAGAATGTGTGTTCACATACATTCTTATTTTATAATTTAGGATAAACTTACAAAATTATTTTGAAGGATGTCAAGTGATAATAAATGGAGAGCAATTCAGTGAGAATCACGATTATCATAAATATGTATATCTTCCCCAATATTAATATAAATATTAAATGCTATTTTAGGTAACTTTCAAAGAAAGTTTCCTATGAACCTGCAAAAATCTATATTAAAAACCATGTGGAAAGCCAAAAATATAGTATTGCCAATGCAGATTCAGAAATGAAGAACAAAGAGAGGCAAAATGTCCGACCAGACTTCAAGATTATCATAAACCTACTATAATGGGGGGATGATATCAATGAGAGAATAAATAAAAGGAACAAAATAGTGAGCCACAACAAAGATTTGTGGATCTGTGTATTTCTGGAAACTTGTTATATGATTGAGGTGGCGTTGCACATTTGTGGGATTGATTCAAAAAATTATTTGGAAATAATAATCATTTCCTATAGGGAAAAATAGATCTGTATGTCAAGCAAAGCAGAATTCACAATTCACAAAAGAAGAAATCATAACATCCAAAGGATATTTGAAAAAAGATTTATCATCATCTGAAAACAAGGGGACAAAACAATAACAAAAGTGAGATCCATTTTATATAAATCAGATTGACAAAAAGAAATGAGACTATTCAAATAGGCAAGGATGCAGAGAAAACAGAAATTCTTAAACACTGGTGGGAACATAAATTAGCACAATCACTATGGAGAACAATTCAGAATCATCTAAGATCAGAAATGCACAAAACCCTCTGAGCCAGCAATTCCATGTCTAACATACTGTTGAGGAACACTCCCACAAATGAGCAAAGATATACATATGAGACATCCTTGAGAACCTTGTTAATAACAGTAAAAAATTAAAAACAAATGATCAACTGTTTTCTTTGATTTGGCAAACATATATATTGTTACAATGTGCTGGCACTATTCTAACAGGTAAATAACTTATTTGATCCTCATAGCAACTCTGTGATGTAAGTAATATTAGAATCCCCATTTTATAAAGAAGGAAACTGAGATAGACACAGAGAGGTTAAGGAACTTCCCCAAGGAACTACAGCAATAAATGGCAGAGCTGGGTTACAACCCCACATGATGTGGCTCCAGAGTCCGCTTTCTCTTAAACACTAAGCTATTCTGCTTCTCGTACATTAGAGAATTAAATAATTCATAAGATAGTACATGTTATCAAGAATAGATCTTGAGAATTCTGATGACCAGGGAAAAAGCAAGTTTTAAGATGGTATGTACACTTTAATAACATCTATGTAAGTTTTAAAACGTTTTAGTCACATAAAACATCTTCATTGACATGTGTGCATTTCTGTATGTAACTGAAAGAATTCATATTAAATTCATGGAGTGGTTGATTCTGAGGAGATGAGAATGAAAATAAGATTGGGGATAGGAGACTGAGAAGCTTTCAAGTTTATATTTAATGTTGCATTATAGAAAACTTTTAATGAAATGTATTTTTTTTTTCATTTTTTTGTTTCTGAAATGTATGTTTTTGTAAACTCCAACTTACTGGGGAATATTAGACTCAGAGAGCCTGTGACTTGCTCAAGGACACAGAATTGGAAAACAAAACCAGAAATCAAATTCATATTCTAAGTCTAGTGTTTTTTTAGCTTTGGCTAGCCAAATGTTTGCTATACAGACAAAAGGTATACAAAAGCAGTTACAAAAAGAGATTATTAAAATATAATTTCTATTTACCTCAAAAACTTTCCCTATTAATTTATCTATTAAGTCATGCAACAATATTTATAGAAAAATGGTTTTGCACCAGCCATTATGTTTAAATTCTAGAAGTAGGTTGAGACTCTAGTGAAGTCTGAACTCAGGACCCCAGGTTTACAAAACCAGGGTTCTAACCACCATTAGCAAAGGGAGGTTGTAAAGCTAATAACTGTTCATTGTTTGAGCATCTTGAAGAAAATCTATATAAATTTGACAAGGTATTATCTTTACACATATCATTCTCTTTAGTGGTATAATAATAATATCAAGCATTATTATTGTTATTATTCTCTGTAATTATATAATAATCATGATGCCTCGTTTCTAACTCTCCAGAGAGAAAAGAAAAAATCCACTGAGAAGATGATGAGAGAGATTAGACCAAATGGTCTTGATAAATTTTCTATTGTAATTTTAAACAAAGCCCTAGATACCATCTGACTAATTGCAGATATTTCTGGAAAGCTTGAAGGTCTCCGAATAATTAGGTTGGGAAGAGGGAGGAAATCAGTTAGGAAGCTGATATCTCCCTGGACACTGTTACAAACTGGCAACCGGCCTGCAGACCGTGATGATGCTGACAGCGTGAGCACCAGGCAGCCCATCTTGGAAGCTAATTTGGTCTCAGAAGCAATGGTGTGTCCATCCAATTTGGGAGAGCATTTCGGCTGTGAGAAGCATTCCAAAGCAAAGGTTCATAGGGAGAGAAAGAGGAGACTTGAAATTCAGTTTAAAATGTATTTGTTATAGGCTGAACCAACAACAATTTTATGTGCACTAACCAAAATGCTCTGTCATTCTTCATCAGCAACCATTACATTCAAATTCCTTTGCTAAAAAATAAAAAAGTATCCAGGGAACTGGTAAATCTTTATTTGCCTCATTAAGTCTACTCAAAAACAAAGAAAAGCAAAGTTTATAAAGGCATCCTATGAAGATCTGGCTACCATTATTACTCTCATCCAACAAAACAAATCTGATACAGTGAAAGGAACATTAATAGAAGTGTTTTTAAATTTAAGAAATTGGTAATGATGAAATTATGATGTCTATATTGGCAGTAGGCAGGATATATTTTAGCTATATATAAACAGCCATATATAGCTAACAGAAACAAAAAAGTTCTCTCTCACCAAAAGTCTTCATTTCTTTATCTGAAGTTCTGAATTTCTTGCTGAGATCTATTGTTTCCTGATAAGCATATTGATATCAGCTTGTGTAACAGCCACAGCAGAATGATATAGAAATCTGGCTTTTATAACCAAAGGTTTCAATATGTGCTGTAGCCTACATTTCAGAGCCTTTGCATATTTCAACATAGATGTATTAGTTTTCTAGAACTGCCATAACAAGTTGCCATAAACTCAGCAGAGTAAAATAACAGAAATTTCTTCTCTCACAGTTCTGGGGGCTAGAAATCTGAAATCAAGTTGTCAGTAGGACCATGCTCCCTTTGAAGGCTCTAGGATAGAATTCTTCCCCACCTTTCCCCGCAATTGCCAGTGATCCTTGCCATTCCTTGGCTTACTGTTTGCTGCATCACTCTAATCTCTGCCACTGTTATGGCATGGTTTTCTTCCCTCTGTGTGTCTCCAAATCTCCCTCTCCTCATAAGGACTCTAGTCATTGGATTTAGAGTCCACCCTCATCCAGTATGACCTCATCTTAACTTGGTTGCATCTGCAGAAATCCTATTTCCAAATAAAGACACATCTGCAGGTACCAGGGGTTAGAACTTGAACATAGCTTTTGAGGGGACACAATTCTACCCTTTACAATAGATTAAATGCATATCTGATTCTCTGAACCTGGATGGCAGGAACAGATAGGGGAAGTGGCTTTCAGAGCAATAACCAGCTATTCAGTTAAAAAATGTAGTAAGGCCGGGCGCGGTGGCTCATGCCTGTAATCCTAGCTCTGGGAGGCCGAGGCGGGTGGATCGCTCGAGGTCAGGAGTTCGAGATCAGCCTGAGCAAGAGTGAGACCCTGTCTCTACTAAAAATAGAAAGAAATTATCTGGCCAACTAAAAATATATATACAAAAAAAATTAGCCGGGCATGGTGGCTCATGCCTGTAGTCCCAGCTACTCGGGAGGCTGAGGCAGTAGGATCGCTTAAGCCCAGGAGTCTGAGGTTGCTGTGAGCTAGGCTGACGCCACGGCACTCACTCTAGCCCGGGCAACAAAGTGAGACTCTGTCTCAAAAAAAAAAAAAAAAAAAAAAAAAAAAAAAAAAAAAAAAATGTAGTAATAGGGTTACAAGGCAGGATATTGTTCCGTATAGCTACACAGAACAAAAACAGACATGTGATCCCATGAATTCTGACATCCTACCTATAAGAAAGGTGATTAAGAGTATTTTCATGCAGGTCTAGCAGCAAAGTCATAGAAGTCATGAAATATTACACATAGACTCTGGGAATAAGGGCAGGGGATGGCAGTGGGGAACGAGAAGGAGACTCAGATCTCTCACCCATCTTTCCTAGCAACATCACCAAAGAGGATATAGCGCTGAATTCCCTTCCTGTCTTTGGAAGCCTATTCTCCCTTTGTCACTCTTTAGTGTCTACTTTTTTAGAATTCTTTCCACATTCATAACTGGTGTAGTAAGAAAGCTCACAGCCGTTCCTCCTTTCAGAGGAGGCAAATTTTCTACTCACTGCTACTCACCCAGACCCACACCCAAGCATCCACACTACGCTGTACCTGAGAAAGCTAAACTATTGCCAGTTTGGTGAAAGGACATCTGGGCGGTCTGCTTTTAGACTCAAGAATAAATTCTTCCTTCCTTTCCTCACTCTGTGTTTGCTTTGTTCTGTCTCTAGAGGTGTGTGTTAAAAGAAAAGGAGATCAGAAGGCTGCTCTGCTTACTTCTCATGTGCTAGGTCTTAGCTCCGCTGAAAGCCTAAGGAAACAGCAAAATATGTCACTGGCTAACACTTACATAGTGTTTGTATGGTGCTCGAAACCCTTACCAGGTTCTTTCCTAAGCATTTTAATACATGGCAACTCATTTAACCCACTGACTGAATTTGAAGTGGATACTATATTATGCTGATTTCACAGAAAAGGAAACTGAGCAACAGTGAGGTTACATACACTGTTCCAAGTCAAGCAGTTAACAAGCAGCAAGACTGGAATTCAAATTCTTTCAGTCTGGCTCCAGGGATCTTATGTTCTAAAATGTATTTCTTCTTAAAGAAATAGGTCAAATGAAATTCTTCTAGTTCTACGTGGCAATACAGTATCAGCTATTCCTTGTAAGTTAATACACAGAAGTGATTTTGCCTGGACCTTCCCTGGGTGTCTAATTGCCGAGGAAATTTCTTAGGAGGTGCTATGGCAGCTGAAGATCATTATTTCTATTTCTGGATATTTCTCAACCTCTTTACATGAGAGACGCAGTTGCTAAGTCCCTTCAGATCATGTTAGAAATGTCAGGGCACAGTTCAGCTCCAGATAAACATATTTACTTGCATTTTCCCCAAAGCCCCATGATCCACAGGTCACTGTTCCTTGCCCAGGCTGTCTGCCTTCCTTATGAGGATTCATCACCCTTTTCCTCCCAGCCTTCTTTATTTAGAATCCCAAGCTACACCTTGGAATGTTATCCCCTCTGTTTGGACCTACAGCACTGGGCATTCTTACCAACCAAACATTAATTCATACCTTCCTTCTTCCTGATAGAACCTAGAAATTATTCAAGTAACCAACTCAATTCACAAATGTAGGTACTCAGAGATAGCTAACCTACCTCTAGTTTGAGGGAAGTGCTTGATATTTTAAGGGGTAATCTCATTAATTCTGAAAAGGCATATGACTCAATTTAGAACAATTAGATGTTAGAAGAGATTTTCTGGGGCTTCTTAGATGAGTGTTTTGGAACCAACATTTTCTCTCTTCCTCTGGACATTGTTTGGCATGTAAGTGAATTCCAGAGCTAATGTAACTATCTCATCACCAGGCTGAAGAAAGGGCTAAGTCACAGAGGAGGAAGGAGACTGGAAAAAATGGAGCTAAAGCCATGGATTAAGTCAACTCTGCAGCTGCCCAACTTCTGGACCTCCTACTGTAAGTATCAATGTATATATTTGTTATTGCTTAAGCCAGTTTTAAATTTGTTTTCTTTTATTCCAACAGAAGAGCATCTGAATGAGTACATTCATCAAACATCTTTTGCATACCTCTGTAAAACTACTTTTCAATTTGTTGGCCAATCAACCATGAGCTCCTTGAGGTCAGGAATTATGTCTTTGTCCTCTCTACATCCCCAGCACTTAATTCAGAACTGGCACATGGTTAAGAGTTCAGTAAAAATTTAATAAATGAACGGCTAAGTGAAATTACCACTAGCTATTCAATAAAGAAGAATTATGATAATGTATTCTGCAAGACAATCAGAGTCAGATTGTAAGAAATGGTATCTGAATTAAATAATTTTAAAGATAGAGTTTTTTAAATGTGTCCTCTTCTACCTTAGTCATAGAAAATTTGACTTCCATCTCAGATAGTTGCCCTACCAGTATATTAGAAAGCGACTAGCGACATGGTGGCTCACGCCTGTAATCCCAGCACTCTGGGAGGCTGAGGCAGGAGGATTGCTTGAGGTCAGGAGTTCGAGACCAGCGTGAGCAAGAGTGTGATTCCGTCTCTACTAAAAATAGAAAGAAATGATTTGGATGGCTAAAAATATATATAGAAAAAAATTAGCTGGGCATGGTGGTGCATGCCTGTGGTCCAGCTACTCAGGAGGCTGAGGCAGAAGGATTGCTTAAGCCTTCTGAGGTTGCTGTGAGCTAGGGTGATGCCACAGCACTCTAGCCAGGGCAAAAGAGCGAGACTCTGTCTCAAAAAAAAAAAAGCGACTAGGTTAGTTGTAATTTCAGGAGCAACTGATAAGACAACTGATAATATAATAGATGTCACATTCTAATCTAAGGTGCAAGATGAACATTCAGGACTAACAAAAGGAAATTGTAAAAATAGTTTTGTGCTCTTAGATGATTATCTGTAGCCTAAACAAAGATTGGAGAGGCAAAAAATAGAGCTAGAATTGCAGGAGGTTTTGTCAAAAAACTTGTTGGTAAGTTATGAATCCCATTCTATTCTAAAGGTAGAGATCATAAGGAGCATTTCATCCCTTTACTTAAATTCTAGAGAGATATTTTAGGGGGATGGTTAGTCAAGCTTATTATACCTCACCTGTACTTTGGAGGACATTGAAGACTGGTGACTAGCTCATACCTGAGAAGTCTGAAGAGTGAGGCACACTTGGGAGCTGCCTGTCTGACGGAGGAGTGAGGAAGAGCTGGCTGCTTCAATTGGAATCAGTCTGTACTCTCAGGGTTTATCTGGGCAAAGAGAAGGACAATTACATGCGTCTGCCTGGAGGGGTAATTAGAATTCTAGGGCAAAATTCCCTGGTTTTTTCAGTGTAAAAGCCAAATTATTTATGAGAATATACATAATTTGGGCAGTCTCTACCAAAATCCTCCCCTTATCTCCCTGTCATCCTACTGCTCTCCCTTCCTAAAGCCCACAGGTTCCCTTATGCTTTAGGGGATTTTCATAGGCTGTTATTCCAGCCACCCACAGAGCACACTCCCCAACTTCCTTCAAGCCTTTCTTAAAATGTCAGTTAGCTATTGCTAACCACAAATTTCAGTGGTTTAAAGCAACCACAATTTTTTATTGACCATGATTATGTGGGTTGGCTAGTCTTTTCTTCTTGTCTCTGCCAGCTCAGCTGAAGCTAGGTGGTCTACAATGACCCTCAGTTGAAAGATCTTCAGCCTCAGCTGGAAACTTAGCTAAAATGCTTTAGAAAACTGGCAGTTTTAGCTCTACTTGGGTTCTCATCTTCCACAACATAAAATGAGATTTCTTTACTTAACGGCAGAGGGCTTCCTATCTGGAAGTGAGGGCAAACTCCAATGCACAAGGACTTGTCATACCTCTGCTTTGTTCATAATTTTTAATGTCTGTTACACAAAGTAAATTACATGGCCAAACCCATCTTCAAGGTATGGAAACAGATTCCACCTCTTGAGAAGCAAAGTCACATGGTGAACAGTGAGCATGCAGGACTGGAAGGAGTTGCAACCTACCTTCTCAATAAGAGCGATAGTAATCACTGTCTTTAATATCGTGACTTAGCCTCACACAAGTACTGCTAATCCTTCCTAATCTGCTGTACTTTTTCTTTTTTTCATAGTATATGTCACTTTCTAACATACTATGCTATTTATCTATTAATTATGTCTACTGTTTACTGTTCTATCTCCTCCTTTTAAAATATATGTTTCCAAAGTAGAAATCTTTGTTCACTAAATAATCTACTTAGAAGAGTTTCTGACACATAGCAGAAGCTCAATAAATATTATCTGAATAAATGAGTCAAAGATCCTTCAACAATTGGAGGCCAGTGAGAACCTCATTCAGCCAGAGAGAGTATTTCATTCACATTAAAGGGACTGCAGATATAAAATCCCCAGCAATGGGCCTGGATGAGAATGGTCCCTGAATAATCCATTAAAACTATCCTGAGAGATAAAGCAGACAAAAACATACACTGGGGAAAAGAATCCTTATTCAATAAATGGTGCTGGGAAAACTGGATAGCCACATGTAGAAGACTGAAACAGGATTTGCACCTTTCACGTCTCACAAAAATCAACTCACGGTGGGTAACAGACTTAAACCTAAGATGTGAAACTATAAGAATTCTGGAAGAAAATGTCAGAAAAACTCTTATAGACATTGGCCTAGGCAAAGAATTTATGAAGAAGACCTCAAAGGCAATCACAGCAACAACAAAAATAAATAAATGGGACCTGATCAAATTAAAAAGCTTCTGCACACCCAAGGAAACTATCACAAGAGCAAACAGACAACCTACAGAATGGGAGAAAATATTCTCATTTTATACATCCTATAAAGGGCTGATAACTAGAATCCATATAGAACTCAGGAAAATCAGCAAGAAAAAATCAAACAACCCTATCAAAAAGTGGACAAAGAACATGAACAGAAACTTTTCAAAAGAAGGTAGATGGATGGCTGATACACATAAGAAAAAATGTTCAACATCTGTAATCATCAGGGAAATGCAAATCAAAACCACAATGAGATATCACTTATCTCCAGTAAGAATGGGCTTTATGAAAAAGTGCCCACAATAAATGCTAGCATGGATGTGGGGAGATAGGAACACTCTTACATTGCTGGTGGGACTGCAAACTAGTATAACCTCTGTGGAAAATAATATGGAGATACCTAAAAGAGCTACAAGTAGAACTATCATTTGATCTAGCAATCCCATTATTGGGCTTCTACCCAAAAGAACAAAAGACATTCTATAAAAAAGACATCTGCACTAGAATGTTTATAGCAGCACAATTCACAATTGCAAAGATGTGGAAACAACCCAAGTGCCCATCAATGCATGAGTGGATTAATAAAATGTGGTGCATGTATACCATGGAGTTCTACTCAGCCACAATAAACAGTGGTGATATAGCACCTCTTATATTATCCTGGACACAGCTGGAACCCATTCTACTAAGTGAGGTATCACAAGAAAGGAAAAACAAGCACCACATGTACTCACCATGAAATTGGTATTAATAGATCAACACTTAAGTGCACATATAGTAATAACATTCATCCCGTGTGAGGCAGATGGAGTGGGGAGGGGATGGGTATATACACACCTAATGGGTGTGGTGCGCACCATCTGGGGGATGGATACACTTGAAGCTCTGACTCTAGTGGGGCAAAGGCAATATACATGACCTAAACATTTGTACCCCCATAATATGCTGAAATAAAAAATAATTTTTAAAAAGCTATCCTGAGAGATAAAATTGCATCTTAAAACTAAATAAAACAAAACAATAGCAATAATAATCTGAGAGTCAGGCACCAATTCATGATTATATTAGTCATATTATAACTTTCCTGTTACTTTAGGGCTAGAAGCATAAGTCGGTGGAAGAAAGAAGAGGCCAATCTGATCCTCTACCAACACATTAGGCAATGACTAAACTACAACAAAACTCAGCTGAGAAAGGGGAAGTGACTGTAATTCCAATGATGTTTGGAGTTTTAATTATCATGTGAAATGAGACTTATACATTACTGACCCAAGATCTTTCATTATCTGAAAGTGATCAGGCAAGTCATGTGGTTTCCCTTAAATTTCTTCCAGGAGAAGAGGAAATACTAGTTCCATTGAATAAATTAAAAGAACAGCAGGGTGGGGAGGTAAATTGCATCAAGATTACCTCCCACAAGCCATGCCAAACATCATGGTTATATTGCCTTTCCACTCGTGAAAGTTGACAGACTCGTACTGTATTCAAAAAATGCCATTTACATGGAGGAAAGGAATGCTTATCAGAGGTGTGAAAGAAGAGAGCTAACATTTATTGAATATATGCAAGGGAATGGGAGCAGTGAATGAATTATTTCATAAAACTTTCCCATATGCTATAAGCTAAGTATTATCATCATTATTTTATATATAAAGAAATTGAAGCACAGAGAAAATTAATGACTTGCCCCAGTTCAGACAGTTAGGAAGTGGCAAAGCTTGGCTGGAAACCGGGTTCTCCCTGACTCTAAACTCCACGCTCTTCTATTATAAACCACTGCCTTCCAGAGTGAAGCAGAATCTGATATAAATCCTCTACTCAATTAGTTTATAATTTTGCAATATCATAAGACCCTGGAGAGTGTCCATAAATCACTAAAATACAAGGTCTTAAGTGCTTTAGGAGAGGCACTGGGAAGTCAGAAGAGGAAGAAATTACCTCCAGCTGAGGATCAGAAAAATTTGCTGGAGGAAATAGAATTTTAATGTCACCTCATAATTATGACAGAACTGAAGCTCTGGTTGGTGGTCTTTGCCTTCTTCCCTATCTTTGAAAATATTATGAGTCATTTACACTTCAAGTGTTTAAATAATCAACTAAACTAAACGTATTAATAATGTTGGTCTTCTCCCTTCTCTACCTTTCTCTTTCTAAATTTATCTTCCTCTCTCTCTCTCTCTCTCTCTCTCTCACACACACACACACACACACACACACACAAAATCTAAGTGAAAAAAAATGAATATAACCCCCTACTTTTCTATTTCTTTGTGTGTATGACACACCAACTCTTAAAGCAGTTTGGTCTCCCATTTACTATTGAAATTGTCTAAAAATGAGTATAAGCACCTAAATCATAAATTCATTAATTCATATTTACATGTGTTTTGACAAATATAATTATTATTTTTAGCATTTTCCTCATTCTAAACATCTAAGTTGTTTATCGTGCTAAATTGGCAATATCAATTATATTCTCGCAAGCTAGAGGAAAGAGCAACTGTGTATTACACTGGATATATCATAAACTATGATATTCCAAATCCAGATGTCAAAAAGGGTATAGTTGAACATGAAAAATGAAGTGATTAAAAATTATAGAGTAGAGCAGGCATTTTATTTTTGCCTAAAAATATAAATGACAATTATATTTTTTATAATTATATGTTATAGCATTATAAATTAATATATAAGGATAATGGTACAAATTTATGTCACATAAAAAATAACTATTTGTAACTTGCATAGCTTGTTATTAATCAAGAACTTCAGAATCCACTGTGGAATACTAGACCAAGTATGTTCTATGGAAATTGATTCAACATAGAATCCAAACTTCTGTGTAGCTTACCTAATGCTCCTCAAGAGACTAATCCATCTGGGTCTTGAATTGAGCCCAGCTGAGCAATGAGAATCAGATGACTCCAACACTTCAGCTTTGCCCAATTTGGAAACAATCACATAAATGTGATTTATGCATCACATAAATGAACATTTACCTATGCAATCACATTAATTATTAAGTAGAAGAAAATAAGGAAAATATTTGTTTGACAGTTACTATATACCAGACCCTTTGAATACACCATTTCATTAAAATAGTGCATGTTAATGCTGGACTCTGAACACACATAGTCTATCCCAGAGCTAAGCACTTAGCCACTCCCCTATGAGTCTCACACTAGGTGGTAGCTAAGCTTTCATATGAATTTTAAAAATTATTGATTCTACAATGTTGCAGGATTTTGGAATTGTTATTACACCACGTGTAACATAGTTTGAAAATGAACAAAAAATGAAAGAGGAGTTTGAGCCAGGGCTGGTGTTTCACACTGAATCCCTTTGAATCCCGATCTCAATTCATATTTAAGAGCCTTTTCAATAGTTTACATTTAAACATGTTGCCTTTACTCATCTAGTGATAAAACCAGTCTATTTCCTCTCAGTTTTCCTTCTCTTGTTCTTTTGTGGATCCACAATTACCAAGGCAAGACTGAGAACTATGTGAAGTCCAGAGTTCATAAAAACACTTTGCCCCACATCAACCACGTGGCTCCCACCTCAGCAAAGACTGGCCTCCACAGCCTGTCACTGTACCATTCATAGCCCATGGTGACTTCCTCTCTCTACCTCTGCTGACACTTCTCCAGGGTCAACTTTCGTCTAGTGAAGTACCCAAAATGAGCCCTTTCCTCAAATTATATATACCACCAGGGAAGTTCGATGATATCACTGCCCCTATGGTCAGCTGGTTTGGGGGCTGCTACTGGTGTGGCTTTTTGCTGTCACTTGCATAACTAAACTCATTTCTTTACCTGATGTTGGGCATCTCCAGGAGACCCCAACTACAGTTTCAATGAACATCCTAATACTTGTCATCCTCATATGGGCCATTGTGGTAATTTCTCTGAGATGCAGGCCCAGGAATGAAGTTGCAGGGCTATAGTGTATTTGATAGATAATTTGACTAACAACTACCAGAATGCTCCCCAGAATAGCTGTATAATTCTGGCAAGAAGTAAATGAAAATTTTTACCATCTATATTTATTCTTAGGGTTGTTTCCCCTAACTTAGGATCTATATTTATGGGTTTTCCTCTTATTTTTCATTAGTTCCTTAAATATAGCAATATTGGTATCTTGAAGGCTTTGGTCTTCTTTTTCTGTCTCTCACCTTTGACACATTGTCCATTGCATTTAGAATTTAGATAATTTCCTCAATTTGTGCTTTTTTAAATGATCATAATACCCTGAATATTTGGGGGCCAACATTACTTTATGTATCTGTCCTACATTTATATATCTTCTTTTGTTCTTTGTATTTTTTTTATTTCAAAATATTAGGGGAGTACAAGTGATTTTGTTACACAGATGAATTGGATAACACTGAAGTCAGGGCTTTTAGTGTGCTTGTCACCAGAGTACTGTACATTGTACCCAATACGTATGTTTTTATCACTCATCCCTCTCATATCCCCTACCCTACTTAATTTCCAATGTCCTTTACACCACTATATGACCATATATACCCATCATTTAACTCCCACTTACTACTGAGAATATGCGGTGTTTGCTTTTCCATTCCTGAGATACTTCACTTAGGATAATGGTCTCTAGTTCCATCCAAGTTGCTGAAAAAGACACTATTTCAGTCCTTTTTATGGCTGAGTAGTGCTCCATGGTATATATGTACCACATTACCTTAATCCACTCATCAATTGATGGCCACTTAGTTTGATTCCATATCTTTGCAATTGCGAATTGTTCTACAATAAGCATTAAACTGCAGGTGTCTTTTTGATATAATGCCCCCCTTTTTTCTTCCTTTGGGCAGATACCCAGTAATGGAATTGCTGGATAGAATTGTAGGTCTACTTTTAGTTTGTTGAGGAATCTCCATAATGATTTCCATAGAGGTTATACTAACTTATAGTCTCACCAACAGAGTACAAGTTTTCCATTTTTACCATATCCATGCCAACATCTATTGTTTTCTTACTTTTAATAATGGCCATTCTGATAGAAGTATGGTGTATCTCATTGTGATTTTAATTTGCATTCCCCTGATGATTAGTGATGTTGAGCGTTTTTTCATACGTTTATTGGCCATTTGACTATCTTCTTTTGATAATACTCTTTCCATGTCTTTTCCCAATTTATATTGGAATTATTTGGTTTTTTTTTTGCTGATTTGAGTCCTTTGCAGATTCTGGATACTAGTTCTTTGTTGGATGTACAGTTGGCAAAACTTTTCTCACATTCTGTAGGTTGTCTGTTTACTCTGTCATTTCCCTTGCTGTGCAGAAACTTTGTGATTTAATTAAGTCCCATTTATTAATTTTTTTTATGCTGTATTTGTCATTTGGGTCTTAGTCATAAATTCTTTACCTAGGCCAACATCTACAAGAGTTTTTCCTACATAATTTTTTGAGGGTTTTCGTCATGAAAGGGTACTGGATTTTATTGAATACGTTTTCTGCACCTCTTGAGATGATCATATGGATTTTGTTTTTACTTCTGTTTATGTGGTGAATCACATATATTGATTTGCATATATTGAACGATCCTTGCATCCCTGGGATGAAACCCACTTGATCATGGTGAATTATCTTTTCGATATGCTATTGAATTCAGTTTGCTAGTATTTGTTGAAGATTTTTGTGTCTATGTTCAGAAAGCATATTGGTCTGTAGTTTTCTTTTTGTGTGTGTCCTTTCCTGACTTTGGTATCAAGTTGATACCAGCTTCAGAGAAGTAGCTAGGGAGTGCTCTCTCCTTTTCGATGTCATGAAACAGTTTCTGTAGCATGGGTGTCAGTTCTTATTTGTAGCTCTGGTGGAATTTGGCTGTGATTCTGTCTGGCCTGGGGCTTTTTCTTTTGTTGGGATATTTTGTATTACTGTTTTAGTCTTGCTACTCATTATTTATCTGTTCATTATTTCTATTTCTTTCTGATTCAGGGTTGAGAGACTATGTGTTTCCAAAAATTTATCCATTTCCTCTAGGTTTTCTAGTTTGTGTGCATAAGAGGTTTTCACAGTAGTCATGGATAATATTTGTATTTCTGTTGTATGTCTCCTTTGTCATTTCTGATTGAGTTTATCTGAGTATTTTTCTTCTATTTTTGGCTACTCTAGCTAGTAGTCTATTGATTTGTTTATCTTTTCAAAGAATCTACTTTTTGTTCAGTTGATCCTGTATATTGGTTTTTTTGGTTTTCATTTTGTTAAGTTCTATTCTGAGCTTTGATATTTATTTTCTTCTGCTACCTTTGGGTTTGGTTTGTTCTTTTCTTAGTTCCTTGAAGTATGGCATGAGGTTATTTATTTGTGTCTTTCTGTATTTTTGATGTAGGCATTTAAGGCTACTAACTTACCCCTTAGCACTGCTTTTCCATAAGCCATAGATTTTGGAAGTTTGTGTCCTGTTTGTCATTCAGTTTGAAAAATATTTTGATTTCCATATTAATTTTGTCATTGACGCAAGGATCCTTCAGCAACAGGTTGTTTGATTTCCATGACTTTGTGTAGATTTAAGAGTTTCTCTTGGAATTGATTTCTAGTTTTATTTCACTATAGTCTGAGAAGACACATGGTATGATTTTGATTTTTCTGAATTGGCTGAGACTTGATTTGTGGCCTAACTTGTGATCTATCTTGGAAGATGTCTCATGAGCTGTTGAGAAGAATGTATATTCTGTAGTTTTGGGGTAGAATTTTCTATAAATATCTATTAGGTCCATTTGTTCTAGAGTCCCAGTTAAATCCAGTGTTTCTTTGTTGACTTTCTGCTTTGATGATCTGTCCAGTTCTGTCAGTGGAGTGTTGAATTTCCTGGCTGTTATGATGCTGTTGTTTATTTCTTTGCTTAGACCTAGTAGAATTGCTTTATAAATCTGGGAGGTCCTGTGTTAGGTATATATATATTTGTGATTGCTTATCCTCTTAATGAATAGCTCCCTTTATCATTATATAATGACTGTCTTTGTCTTTTCTAACCATTGTTGGTTTAAAGTCTATTTTATCTGACATGAGAATAGCTACTCCTACTCACTGTTTATTTCCATTTACATGGAACATGTTTTCCATCCCTATACCTTGAGTTTATAAGAGTGCTTATGAGTTAATTGGGTTCCTTGGAGACAGCATATGTTTAGGTTGTGTTTATTCATCCATTCTGCCAATCTATGTGTTTTAAGTTGAGCATTAAGATGGCTTATGTTCAATGTTAGTATTGATATGTGAGATACTATTCTATTCATTATGTTGGATAATAGCTTATTTTTTGTTTTCCCTCTCGTGCTATTGTTTTATAAGAGTTATGAGCTTTAACTTTCAGGTATTTTTACACTTGCGTGTACTGAGTGTACTATTCCATGTATAAAGCACTTTTGAGCATTTCCTGTAGGGCAGGTCTAGTGTTTACAGATTTCCTTAGTGTTTGCTTATCTAGGAAAGTCTTTATCTCTCTTGCATTTATGAAACTTAGTTTAACAGAATACAAAATCCTCGGCTGGAAGTTATTCTGTTTAAGAAGACTAAAAGTAGAATTCCAATCCCTTCTGGCCTCTAAGGTCTTTACTGAGAAGTCTGTTCTTAGTGTGATGAGTTTTCCTTTGTAAGTTAGTTCCTCCTTTCATCTTGCAACTTACAGGACTTTCTCCTTCGTTTTGACCTTTCCCAGGTTGACGGCTATGTGTCTCGGTGATGTCCTATTTGCTATGAATCTTCCAGGTGTTTGATGACCCTCTTGTATCTGGATTTCTAAATCTCTGGTGACACGATGTAAGTTTTCCTCAATAATTCCCTCAAATAGGCTTTCCATGCTTTTGTTTTTTTCTTTTTCTCCTCAGGGATACGTATAATCTTTTTTTCTAATGTAATTGTCTTGTATTTATTTTATTTTTTTTTATTTCAGCATATTATGGGGGTACAAATATTTAAGTTACATGTATTGCCTTTGCCCCACCTGAATCAGAGCTTCAAGTATGTCTGTCCCCCGGATGGTGC
Organism: Lemur catta; assembly: GCF_020740605.2. Lineage (NCBI taxonomy): Eukaryota > Metazoa > Chordata > Mammalia > Primates > Lemuridae > Lemur > Lemur catta. The sequence goes on from NC_059128.1 coordinate 239,501,978, forward strand.
ACACCGCACCCATTAGGTGTGAATATACCCATCCCCTCTTCCCCCCTCTCACCTGCCCAACACCCAATGAATGTTACTACTATATGTGCACATAAGTGTTGATCAATTAATACCAATTTGATGGTGAGTACGTGTGGTGCTTGTTTTTCCATTTTTGTGATATTTCACTTAGTATAATGGGCTCCAAACAATACCACACTAATGGGTTGGCAGAATCAACATTGTTAAAATGTCTGTACTACCCAAAGTGATCTACAGATTCAATGTAATCCCCATTAAAATACCAACATCATTTTTCACAGATACAGAAAAAATAATTCTATACTTTGTATAGAACCAGAGAAGACCCCATATAGCAAAAGCAATCTTAAGCTAAAAGAACAAACTGGGAGGCATCAGTTTACCAGACTTCAAGCTATACTACAAGGCCATAGCATGGTACTGGCAAAAGAAGAGAGACATAGACCAATGGAATAGAACTGAGAACCCAGATATAAAACCTTCCTCATATAGCCATCTAATCTTTGACAAAGCAGACAAAAACATACACTGGGGAAAAGAATCCTTATTCAATAAATGGATAGCCACATGTAGAAGACTGAAATAGGATCTGCACCTTTTACCCTTCACAAAAATCAACTCATGTGGATAACAGACTTAAACCTAAGGCATGAAACTATAAGAATTCTAGAATAAAATGTTGGAAAAACTCTTATAATTCTTATATTAGCTTATTTTACATAGTCCCATATTTCTGAGTGATTGTGCATTGTTCTTGATTCTTTCCTCTTCATTTCTGACTGGGTTAATTCAAAAGCCTTGACTTCTAGTTCTGAAATTCTCCTTTCTGCTTGTTCTATTCTGTTGTTAAAGCTTTTTGCTGTATTTTGAAATTCCTTAAATGACCCTTTCATTTCTTTAAGTTCTGTTATTTTTTCATGTTGTCTCTTTCTTCAGAGAATTTTTCCATTCATGTACTCAATTTTTCTTGTTGTTGTTTTGGTTCTTTGTGTTGATTTTCAACTTTCTCATCAATCCCATTCATCTTATTTGCTATCCATATTCTTAATTTCATATCTGTCATTTCAACAACTTCCTTTTGGGGTCTGTGGCTGGAGATCTATTTGATCTTTTGGGGATATCAAAACAACTTGTCTTTACATGTTGCCAGAATTCCTATGATGGTTCCTTCTTATCTGAAATCTCTTTCCTCAGTTCAAGGCAGATATGTTTGTGATGCACCTATTCTCATCTGCTGGGAACTCTTCTACTCAGTGAAAAGAAAGTTCCTTGGATGGCACACTTGTGTCCTACTCTAGAGGATTGACCTGGCAGGAGAGAGGAGAAGGGTGGATGCTTTGAGAGCCTGTAATGCAGCTATTCTCCTGCATTATCCTATCCCCCTGTGATTGTCACAATCCAAGCTGGTGCTGGGGGATAGTCGTGCAGAGTTGTGGATTGGTCCCAGGCCACTGTTGGCACCTTGAGCAGTGAGCTGGGTGAGTCCGTCTCCATAGAGGTAAGTGGCATAAGAGTTTGTTATGTACAGGCCTCCCCACAGTATTGACAGCTGGGTAAGGCTATTTAGACAGTGGCCACAGGTATCAGGGCTCTGTATCTTCTTATTTCAATACATTCTCTGGGAGGTTTTCAAAGTGAGTCTTTGTATGGTAAATATTATGAGGCCTGATTGGATCTGATGCCCTTGGTTCTTGTATGTAGTTACAGTGTTAAGAAGCCTGGGATCAATCTAAATATTCCTTGGTAGATGATATACTCATTCTCTCCATAAGCATTTTCATTTCTATTTGCTGTTCTAGAATTTTATTATAATGCATCTAAGTAATAATAATAATAGCTAATTTCTAAATAGCAATTATGTGCAAGGCACTATTCTAAGGGCTTTACATACATTTATTTATTTACTCCTCACAATAAATTTTTAAAGATAAACATTTTATTATCCTCATGTTATTGGTGGATAAACTTAGGCACAGAAAGTTTATGTTATATGCTATTTAAAATAAGAAGTCTATAATTCTGGTATATCAATAGTCTTTATTTCTTTGACTTTCTTTGACTATGTCTTCCCTTCTCCCCGTCCCCAGAACATATACCACCACAACTTTTCTTCCAAGAATCCTATTAACTGGATATTGGCACTTTTATTTCGATTCTTCAAATGTCTTAGTTTATTGTTTATTTTCTCTCATTTTATCTTTCCCTATTACGTTCTGGAACTGCTCAATTTGACCTTCCAACAAACTAATTCTTTCTTCATCTGAATCCTTTGACTGTTCTTTTTGATTATTATTCTTTTTTTTCCTAGCACAATTTTATTTTTTTTATTTTTTTTTATTTCAGAATATTATGCAGGTACAAACATGTTGGTTAAATAATTGCTTTTGTACCATTTGAGTCAAATTTATAAGTTTGCTCATCCCTCAGACAGTGTGCATTGTACCCATTAAATGTGAATTTACCCATCCCCTCCTCCCCCTCCTACCTGATTTATTTCCAATGAACGTTATTTCCATATGTGTACATAATGTGTACAGTGAATGTTATTCCCATATGCATTGATCAATTAGTTCCAATTTAATGGTGAGTACGTGTGGTGTTTGTTTTTCCATTCTTGTGATACTTAACTTAGAAGAATGGCCTCCAGTCCCATCCAAGTTAATACAAGAGGTATAATTTCACCATTTTTTTAATGGTGGAGTAGAACTCCATGGTATACATATACCACATTTTATTAATCCACTCATGTATTGATGAGCACTTGGGTTGTTTCCACATCTTTGCAATTGTGAATTTTGCAGCTATAAAATTCTGATTTGTATGTCCACTATTATAGCTTTCATACTTACTATTTTCCCTTGGTGTTTTCTTAAGACTTCTTCCACATTTTATTAACACCTTTCTTATCCTTTTGAGTATTTCAGGTAAATTTCTTTTAAATTCTTATTCCATCTCTTTCAGGAATTCTGTTCCATGTGGTATTATTTTCTAGTTTTTCACCTTTCTTTTAAAGATTGTTGTCTCTAGTATTTAGATTTTTTTCAACTTGTGAACTCATGACACTGTCTGTTAATATGAATTAGGGAATAGCCTAAACTATATTCCTGCTAGTGAGTTTAAACAAAGAAGAGAGTATGAGACTAAGAGAGAAGACTTAAAGTACCAAGGAACCTGTCTTCATTACTTCTGTCTGCTACCTCTCCACCAATAAATCTTCTGAATCATTTTACAAAATGTCACAGTCTTTTAAAAACAAAGTCCATTAGCTCTAGCATTTACAGAGAACTAGGACAGGGAAGTAAGATCCCGGGTAGCTGACATCAATTCCATTAGTGTCTCACCCCAGCAGAGATTCTGCAGACTGTAATATTAATATTACCCCTTGAAGTTGCCAGGTCTAGGCCATTGGTACAGATTTCTGTGATAAAAATGAAGTAAAAACAGTCTCAAAGTAATGTACATACCAACAAGAAGCAAGAGAACTGAATGCTTCTCTTCCAACTGTCTTCCACATCTGCAGCTCAGGTCAGGCTACCCTCTACCCCATACTACTGCCTGTAACCCTTAAAGGCAGTAGTATGAAAGAAGAAAGAAGAAAGAAAAATTTCTCCCAATTTTTATATTCACTTCCATATCTAGGCTTCTCTATGTTTCTGTAGTTTCTCCAGGTAGATTTGGGGGAGGACACAACAGCCTGTAGGAGTTCACCCTCTTGTCAGGAACCACATGCCTCCCTTTCTTGTTTTCATGCCTTTTTATTTGAGAGTGGGAGGGAGAGGGAAAAAATGTAGTCAATCTCACCTAGACTTAGAAAAATGGCTATTCAGATTCATTTCCAACAGCAAAACACTGGCTCATTCTTTCTGTATGTTTTAACCTATCAGCTTCCTGACTCTCTAATTAGCCAAAATTTCCTTTCCAGCTATCACAGGCTATACTTCCATGACCTTCAAGCTCTCTTTTTATGGTCATGGAAACTTCTGGAACCGTAGACACTAATATATAGATAATTTCTTACATTGCTATAGGTAAGAGGGTGACACATTACAATCAGGAACTTAGATCTCAAACTTCCCATTTTTCAAGTTATTTCAGGGGCTACTTTGAATCTGACGTGTTTAACTGGTTCTTCAATAACAAGGCTCCATAGCTTATTCGGCACACTAAATAGTAACCTGAGATCATAAACATAAAGAATAAAATAAAATAAAAAGCACCTCACAAAAATCTTCCAAACTCCTTAGGTTGCTTCTGGTAGACACAAAAGGAAATGATCACATTTTAAATTTGTTTTTGGAAACTGCAAAAGTCTCACTATAACTTTGGCTATTACAAGTTGAAGTTCAGTATAATCTAAATTCAGCAGTTCTTCCTTCAAAACATTCTTACTGTTAATGAATTACATGGGTATTGCACCTTCTGTGCTTTTCTGTTCAAAAGGAGCAAAGCTGTTCTTTTCATTTGGAGCAGAGTCTGTGATTATGGACCAACTAATTAACTTGTCTGATATAGGAAGGATGATGCAATTTTCACTTCTAGCTTTTCTCTCTTCCATATAGATGGGGTTGCCACTTATAAATGGTATGATGTCTATTGTGCAAAAGTTTTTCCTAAGACCTCACTTTAAGCCCATTTCTATACCTACTATAATATTAAACTTCCTTAGCAACAGAGAAATTTTTTTAAAAGCCAGTCAAACTAAGTTACCAAGTTGAATTTCCACATATTCTTTCTTATTTGTAAAAGGCAAGATTTTCCTTCAGCATTTTCTCAGCTTCCTCCTAGCCCTTAATATTTAATAAAATATCACTGTTACTTAATAAAGCAATGATGGCATGGGAAAGAAACACTACTTATTCTTCTTTACTACCATTGCACGTGGCAAAACCACAGGGCAAAATCAAGTCCTCCAAAAATCCCAAGTGCTAATCCCCCTTGGCTGGGTGGTAGTTTAATTTGCCATTTTAGTTAATAGCTGATTTCTCTCTTGCAAAGGGACAATTCCTATTATTTTATTGATTAGCTATTACCTTTAGTCAAAGTATAGAATAAATTAAAACTAAAATTACTTAGTGACACCCAGTTTTGTAAAAAAAAACCTTAGCAATAAACATTTGAACATTTTGCAGAGATAGAAAAAGCCAGCAGCATGGTTCTCATTGATCTAAGAGAAACTTGTCCAAGACAGATGTGGGTAGTCATATGTACTTCATCAAAAAAAAAAAAAAAAATGGCAATTACATTAATATTGATAAAACTAATAAATTGCTTTCCAAAGAGGAAAGCATAGACTACAAAAAGACATCTGTGATATATGGCTTGCAAACTCAAAATTTAGACCCAGGACACAAGGGATGTTGGCTGATTTATAAAATGCCTTTACTACATTGGGTTCAAGTGCCAGTAAGTATTTTAGATCATCAATACCATCATCCTTAATATATGCTTTTTAGATCATTTAAATAGCTGATGCAGTATTTCATTTATGACCATCCTGAGTAGGGTTGCTTTATAGAGTTTACAGACACTAAGATGGGAGGAAGGCTGGCTGAGTGGTTAAATGCACATAGGAAATCTGCAGTATTTCTGACAATGCCTATACCTGTACTGTACCCTTGAGGACCTGTCATGAAGTCTCAGGACCTAGAATAGACCTTAGAAATATCTAATCCAGCTCCCTTCAGAGTTATGCTCTCTCCCCTAGGAACAGTTGTAGGGCTTTGTTATATCACGCTTGGCTGATAATTCTAATAGCCAACATTATTAAGTGCTTACAACATGCCAAGTACTGTCCTAAATGCTTTACATTAATCAGTTCATTTAATCCTCAACATAGTCTAAGGAGGAAGATATAATTTCTTTATTTTAATTTTTTAATTTGTATGGGTACATAATAGTTGTACATATTTATGGGGTACAAGTGATGTTTTGATAGAAGCATACAATATATAATAATCAAATCATGGTAACTGAGGAATCCATCACCTTTGTGTTAGGAACAATTCAATTCCACTCTTTTTGTTATTTTAAAATACACAATAAATTGTTTTCAACTATAGTCACTCTAGTGTGGTACTGAACACTAGATCTTACTCCTTCTGTCTAACTGTATTTTTGCACCCATTAACCATCCCCAATTTATCTTCTCCCCCTGCTACCCTTCTCAGCCTCTGGTAACCATCATTATTCTCTCTTTCTAGGAAGATACCGTTTCTGTTTTCATTTTTATAAATCAGAAGGTCCATTCTGAAATGTTTTAATTTACTTACCCAAATTTATAGTAATTCCAGAACCTGCACTTTACTCTTTTAACTCTACATTGGTGTCATATCTGGCTCTGTTTCCAAAAACTAAGTTCATTGAGGTCACAAACTGACATTGCTGTTTACATGAAAATACCCCACAGCACTTAACATAGTGTTTGGTAGGCATACAAAAATACTGGTTAATAAATTCATTTATATTATAGAATGTGAATGTACTGGATATTCTCTGACCCAGAAATTCTCTGACCTGCAACATTTTCTTTCTATCGTTTTCTACCCTGCTCTTTGCCCCAGGAAATTGCCCTCTATAGACTATCTCATCCTTCTATCGTTTTCTACCCTGCTCTGTGCCCCAGGAAATTGCCTCTATAGACTATCTCATCCAGGTCCCATGGCACTTTGGCTTTTTGTTGGTTTTGGCCAATGGAGACGACAGCAGGAGTTTGAAGGGTAGGAGAAGAGGGAGATCTGGGTTATTTTCCCAGCTTCATCATCTCAGGATCAAGGGTTGGCAGTGGCTGTGATACTGAATGATAAGCACAACTTTTGCCGGGCAGCCACAGCTATTGCTCCAGCTACAGCTCTTTCTGGGTCCCACTAGTTGCTAATTGGCCTGTCTCTCCAGATCTAGTGGTGATAATGACATTCAGCCCCTGTAAGCCCAGAGGTAAACCATCATCTCTTTCAGTTTCCCTTAACCTTTCCCACTTTATAATTACTATTATCTCTTTCTTTTCAAAATTATTTTTCTCAAGACTAGAGAGTTCTTTTCTACTCCAGTTAGGACAGAGGCTCTTTTGCTCTCTCAAATCTCCACCTTTCCAGAGCATGTTCTTTGTGGACAATCATCAACAGAATTTCAAAATCAAGGATATAAAGCAAGGGAAGTTAAATGATCGGCATTCTGAATGGGGTACCAAGGTTATTCTCCTGTCCTAAGTGTGTTTAAATGATGAATCAGAAAGTATTAAGACAAAACATTTTAGCAGCATAATACAAGACCTACCTTCCCTACCGCTCTTATACAACTTCATCTCTGGCCTCCTTGTTGCTCCTGTAGAATACCAGGTATACCTCTGGCCAAGCTATTCCCTCTGCTTAGAACATGCTTTTGCCCATAGAGCTACAAGATTTATCTGGGACTTGAATGTCATCTCAGATGCTGACATGATACCACAAGTGGAAAATTGCACACCTGACCTCGTGTGACAGGTCACAGTCAAAACTCAGGTACACAATGCACAGTTTATTCAATGTCACCAAGGGAAAAAAGACCCTCCAACTTCCCCTCAGCTGCAATATATCTTTTACGTACATACCCAGAGTCCCCCACCAAGCATGCCCACAAAGCATAATAAAATGGCTTGTGTCCAGGCTGGACATGCCAAGGGCAGGTTTCCCACTATGTCCCACATGGGATGAAAACCTGTGTACATAACTCACTCTGGTTTTTTTACTTATTCTCTTCTCAGTGGTGTATTCTCTGACATATTGCTGAAAATGTCAAAAAGGCCTGAAGATATCCCTGTGGGTAACAGTGGTAAGAAAAAGAGGAAGTTAAGCCAGCAGTGCATGCCTATAGTCCCAGTTACTCAGGAGGTTGAGGCAGGAGGATCATTTGAGCCCATCAGTAGACCCTGTATCAAAAAAAATAAAAATAAAAATAAATTAAAAAAAGAGAAGGAGGAAGCACTTAAATGGTGGCTGAGATAGTGAAGCCTTTGTTTTCTGACGGTTCAATATACACAAACTTAGTTTCTTACACAAAATTACTTTAAAAATTGTATAAAATTACCCTCAGGCTATGTGTAAGTTGTATGAGACATAAATAAGTTTTTTGTTTAGACTTGGGTGCTCTCTCCAAGATAACTCATCATGTATATGCAGATATTCCAAAACCCCCCAAATTTGAAAGCCGAAATACTTCTGGTCCAAAGCATTTCAGATAAGGGAAATCAGCCTGTACATTGTAAGATCTGGGAAGTCATGAACTTTGTTGATTTTTTTTTCTCTATATTGTCTGTTCCTGGACTAGGACCTAGAACGTAGTGAGAACTCAGTAAGTAAGTATTTAGTGAATGATTGAATAAATGAATGATTCATACCTATTTCCACTTTGGGAATTCATTTGGATAGCTTATGAATAGAACTGGATTGTTTCCTCTTTTATTCATTCTCTTATCAGCTTTGGGTAATATATATATATATGTATATATATATATGCACACACACCCAATATATAATGCCAATTATATCTTTATATAAGGAAACATTCCTAGATGTATAACAAGCCAATGAACTAAATTCTTCACATCCTCCAGACCTCATCAGAGCATTCAGTTCCTTTTCAGATCACTAAGAAGGTGAATCTTAGTGTTATATAAGCTCTGTAGTGAAAGAGAGATATTTGATAATGCAGAGGAAGATAGTATGTAATTCTGTTGTCTTTCAGGACCATTTCTTTTGGCCAAAAGGCAGTGGATTTCTGGAAATCTATTTTCTATGGACTCAGTTTTTTTCTAGTAACTCAGTTTTATCTGTGCAAGCTGTATGGTGTAGTGTCATGATGTAAAGACTAGAAACTCCAAAAATCAGGCTTACCTCAATTCACTTCACAATTCTCTTACTATGTGACCTTGAGTCAATTACTTATCCTTTCCAAGTTTCAGCTTTCAAGGTTACTATTGAAATTTATTAAAAGGTTATTATGAAGATTAAAGGGATAATATGTATAAGGTGACAGACCCATGGTAGGCACTCTAGAAATATTTTTCTTTTGTACTATCTCTTAGAAACTGTCTACTATGCATGTTCTAAATCAGTGATGCTCAAACTGTGGACCACAGATCCCTCAGGTGCTGTGAAGAAGCCCAATTTTCTGGAGGGGGCGGTGAAGCGGAGAATAAGGGAATGGGAGTAAGGATGGGTGCTGAAGGAGAGACCCAGGGTGGGCCTCCCAGTCAGAACAACTGCAGTGTTACATGTTTTGGGTTGTATTTTGAAATGCTGAAAGGTAATTCTCTTTTTTTTACATAAAAGAAAAAGTTTTAGATTTTTATCTTCTCACTAAAAAAAATGATCATTTAAATACTCTTTAATCATGCACGAAAGCATATATCTGTAGTTAATTCATTGAATTAACTATTAATACATTAATTCATTCAAAGAGATGGATTCAGCGGAGTGCAAGCAGCAAGTACCGTTAACACTTCTTTAAATCTCCTTTCTTGACTTGTTTCCCCCATCTCCGAATGAGATTTCAAGCAGATCCTATAATTTTCCTGATCATTTGCATGAATTAACAAATGATGTACATATTCAGAGAAGTACAAAGTCTATAGTGCAGTCTGCTAACAAAATTTCAGCATCTCATTCACTTTAAAGCTTCTCCCTTCCCAGGCTCAGGCTTGGAACTATGCACTGGAAAAGAAAGAGGGGTCTTGTCCACTTCTCTGTGCTTCCTCTTTCCCCTACATTGTTCTTGTACAGAGTTGCAGGAGGTGAGTGTGGGGGAAGAGTGGTGAGGAGGAGTCGGTGAGAAGAGAGGAAAGTAAGCGGAAGAAGTCTTACTAGACTAGCATAGCTGTAGTTTGATATGGGTACCCTCTGGCTGTGGCAGATGTTCAAGCTGACTCTTCTCTCCTGCAGCACTTTGATGATTTTTGAAAGACACCTGACACTGAAACTCCTCCATATTATGGGCAATGCCTCCTCTGGTCATCACTTATAAATCTGCCCCTTGATACAGCCTTCACCAGCCCATGCCCATAACAAAAATATCATGGACTGGGTGGCTTTCACAACAAACATGTATTTCTCACAATTCTGGAGACTGAGAAGTTCAAAATCAAGGTGCCAGATTTAGTTTCTGGTAAGGGCCTGATTCCTGGTTCAGAGAGGTATTCTCTTGACGTATCCTCACATAGTGGAAGAGGTGAGGTCTCTTATAAGGACACTAATCATGTTCAGGAGTGCTCCACCCTCATGACCTAATCAACCCCAAAGGTCCCACCTCCTAATACCATCTCGTTGTGGGTTAGGATTTCACCAGATGAGTGTTGGGGGGACACAAACTTTCAGTCTGTAGCACCCTCCTTTGGGGTCAATGAAGCATCCAGGTGGAACTCTTGCACAAAGCATTCTTGAAGATGACCCCAGGCGGGGTGCTCTGAGTGGAACCTACTTCTTACTCACTAGAAACATGCAGGTGTCCTTTCTCCACCAGACTCCAAGAGCCTTTTCCAACATATCACAGCTTTTCCTGCCAGAGACTCCTCTAGCAAGATGCTCGCTTCAGATTTTTTTATGAGTTTCGGAGTTCCTTATACTATATAACACATGCCCAGTTCTCTGATAGTTATCTGAAGCACAAACACTTGCTTGAAGAGTTGGAGAAAACCTGTCTTCTAACTGGAAAGAGAGGGGAATGCCTCAGTAATGTGATGAAAAGAAAAAATCTGTTTCTCCAGTATTCAAATCTTCTTTTACGTAACTTGGAAGTGAGTGATGAGCTTAAGTTAGCAAAGAGTGTAACGATGGTACAGCTTTTCTTTTTATTATTTATAACTACTTGGCCTATCCTAGTCTCAGCTTTAGATCCTCAGCCATAACTATAAGATATAAATCCCCTGAAATTTTACTACTTTGAAATTACAACTAGCAAAATTTTGATAAATATTTTGCATAATCGAGATCATAGCAAACAGTCTTTTTATCATTGATTCTTCCCCTTTTCTTGTACACATCTGACTTTCTCCTCTTTTCTCTCTACCTGTATAACCAGCATTGATAATTTGGTGGCTATCCTTCCATAACTTATAATCATGAATACATAACAGTAAGAGTTTCTTATTATTGTTTGTTTCACTACAGTGATCAGAATCTATATGTTTATCTGTCTTCTGCTTATAACATTTAATACTATATCTTGAAATTGTCTCTCAATTCAACTGCCCCAGAGAAAATTTTATATTTTCCTTAGCTGTGTTATTCCATGTTATGGATTAATACTAATTTGTTCAACCATTTCCTTTTGATGGATATCCACTTTGTGTTGTTTTCACATATCCTAGTGTTTTCTTTCTCTATAGCATAGATTCCCATCTGAGGCAATGCTGAGTGGAAGAGTGTGTACCTTTTAAATTTTAATAGCTGTTGCCAGATTTCTTTCTAAGAAATAACATTCTGTGGACAAAGTATGACCCTATCCTTTATTCTATGAACCTACAAAGAGTGCTATCCCTTCTTATAATTTCTATCAAGCTTATAGTTATAAGGTGTATATCATTTTTTAAAATAAGCATTTTCTGACCACCAGTGAGACTGAGTCCCCTTCAATATCTTATTGCCTCTCTAGATTTATTCTTTTGTGAACTGCCTATTCATACACTTTGTCCATTTTTCTATTGTTTATTTTTGCCATTTTCTTGTCAATTAGTAATAGCTCATTTTATTCTAAAGTTGTTGACCTTTCATATGCACTGTAAATATTAATATCCCCCTCAACCAATCACTTACTATGGACTTTATGGTATATTTTACCATAGAAATATATTTCTATACGTTTATATGGCCAAATACAGTTCTGTTTGTTTTAACTGAGATTTTTATTTTTTGCAGCAGGTAAGTCTGTCTTCATAACACAAGCCATCCAAAGTCATAGATTATGCGTGGACTTATACATATATAATGTATATATAAGTTTGTAAATGCCTAAATTTAAATATTCGATACATCTATAGTTTAGTTTTTTAATATGAAATAAAACCAGACTTATTTTCTTCCTAAAATATTGCCAATTGTGCTGATTAAGTAAAACCATTATTTACTTAATGAAAAAAATCACTGTTATTGTATCTTATATTCTACCAAAAGTGTTTGAAAAACCACTCCAGGTGAATAGGGGAATGACAATTTAATAAAAAAATATGTTGTGGCCAGGCGTGGTGGCTCACGCCTGTAATCCTAGCACTCAGGGAGGCCAAGGCGGGTGGATTGCTCGAGGTCAGGAGTTCGAAACCAGCCTCAGCAAGAGCGAGACCCTGTCTCTACTAAAAATAGAAAGAAATTATCTGGCCAACTAAAATATATATATAGAAAAAATTAGCCGGGCATGGTGGCGCATGCCTGTAGTCCCAGCTCTCGGGAGACTGAGGCAGTAGGATCGCTTAAGCCCAGGAGTTTGAGGTTGCTGTGAACTAGGCTGATGCCACGGCACTCACTCTAGCCTGGGCAACAGAGCGAGACTCTGTCTCAAAATAAATAAATAAATAAAATAAATACGTCAATGGTTCCTGCCCTAGATGAAATGACCAGTGAGCAGAAAGGATTCCTTAGAAGTACTGCTGCATTTTTTTCATTATAACTTAAGGAAGACTTAAATCTTTACATTTCATCAATACTTCCATAAGTATCTGTTTATTCGTATGTTCCCTTTATCTACTCAGACTTTTCTTCAGAAATTTAAGATGTTTTGAAACTGTTGATTGCTACTAAGCATGGAGACTGAGAAAGTATCTGAAGAACCTAATTGCTACACACTTCTAAACACTTTAATTAACTGCAAGTGTGCATGTATAAATGTATATGTGTGTGTGCACATGTGTGTGTGTAGTGGGAGGAAATGAGGGGTTAGTGGATCAGAAGGAAATAAAATATTGAAACAGAAGAAAGAACATTTGCATTTGATAAGAAAATTGCCTTGATTTTACTCCTCTATTTGCTTACACTCAACAGTTCTATAAATTTTATTTCAGTAAATTCAATTGACATTCCACATTTACCTTTCCCCTTGGCATCACTTGTTCATAAACATGTCCCTAGGCCCTGGAGAAGTCATCTGTGAAGAAAAGTACTAAATGATGCTCCTTGACATTTTGTTGTTTTAGGAGTCTAATTCCTTGGAAACAACATCAAGACAAATAAAGTCATTCAGCTTTTAATCATGGGTGATATAAATCATTGTGTCAGTTAACTCAGGGGTCCATAAATCTCTAAAATGCGAATTTATGACATAGGGATGCAACTTACCAATATTGGCTTTTTAAAATTTGATTAGAATAATGAGATATGATAGAACAGATTTTTGTAATACTGCTTGCAACCGTATCAAAAATGGAGGCTCTCAAGCTCTGTCAGTGTATTAAGTATCAGCTTCACGTTTTTACTGTTCAGACTAATTGCTTCCTTAATCTGTGATTGCTGACACACATGTGCAGTTGTGCAAGTTAATAGGAAGGAAGATGGTTCTGATACTCTTTAGTTTCATTATATTCTGTTTATAATTGTCTTCACTGCAAAGGCACCATTATTTTATTTGATGGTTTAATAAGTAGGAAATCCAACAATAAAATGTAAGTGTATAAAATGGTTATGGGTAAACATTCAAAGTGTAATAGACTCAAACAGACCCAAGGCCAAATGAATTAGTTTAAATTATGGATAATGTTGTGATGGGTGGTAGAGCTTCACCCCATTGGAGCTTGCTCTGGTTTGCTTTGCTCGTTCAGATCACCTATCATTGTAAACTTTCAAACTCTGCTCTGAAGTCCCGCTACATTTCCCCAAATCCATAGCAGGCACGCACACTGAGTCAAGTGCCCTGCAGCTGACTGATACGCTGATGCATTTTTAGAATGGAACAGAGTGAAGCTGAACCAATGCAGTGGCTAAAATAAGAAACCAATTTAACTCCATTGTAAAGACAGCCACCCAAATCATTCCCCAAATAATTCAAAATGTTGGGCTGCAATACTGAAAACACATATTTGTTCTTTTTTTGGCATGCATTTTTTATGTACATCTCAGTCTTTCCCTCCTACTCACAGAGGATCTCATCGTCCTCTTGTTCTGGAGGTTTCGGAGCTGTTATTATATCCACACTCTCACATGATGCCTCTGTTAAGTTTGGTTCAGCATTTCCATTATAAAAATCCATAAGCCTCCAGAACAGACTTATTATAACTGTCTATGAGGGGAAAAATTGCTCCCAGCTGAAACTTAGTATATATTACATTCATTTTCGGTCCAGAAGGCACTCGTCCTCTTTAACATATTATAAAATAAAATTGCATACCATTGCTTTTACTTTCTTTAGTTGCTTCTGTCAGTAGGATAACATGAAAAGATAAAGTAGGGAAGCAAAAGCCATTTGTCCCACATTTTGCCCATTTTCCCCAAGACACTGTTCCGTTTCCATTTCTAGCCTAGAATCGAAGTTTCAGGTCTTAAGCACAGTGACCTAAGGGTGCCTTTCACAGGGGCTAGTTCTGGTCACTCCCAGACAGAGGCATTACGAGGATCTGAACAATCAGGGCCCCACACGGAAGGGATTTTACCTACCCGTACTCAGTAGCAATCATGAATTAAAATACATAAAGTATAAAACATTGAAAACTTTCTAAAAAGTACTTCAGAATAGATCATTAAAAAAGATATTGTACCAATTCAAGCAGTCCCATTTTGGGTTGCTTTTAAATTGTACAGGATATTTCTCCAGAATGTTTTACCATTTGATGTTAGAGGAAAGGGAGTGGGGGGAAGCATGTGCAAGCTTGGAAAACGGGAATTTACTGAATATTGTTACAATTTTCTTTCTTTAGTAATATAGATTTAGGATTTAGGTAACCAGTATTTTTTTTAATAAATATTGAATCTGAGAAAATTTTTCTATTAGTTAAATAATCATTTGTATTTCTAGTATGTCTTCATAATTAACACACAGCAATGGAATCAATGATAAAATCCCACCCTCTGACTGAGTCTAAAGAGGAAATAAGTCACTTCTGGTAGATCCCTTTAAGAGGGGAGATGCCAGGGAAGGCCTGTTCAAAAAAGAGGTTAATGGGAAGCCATGGACTAGTTGAAAAATCTATAAACTGTTTGATCCCTGATTCCAAACCTAAATTGCCATGTTTGGCATCCACCTTTTTTTGTGGCACCACCCTGACATCCATTCATATCTCTGCCACTCCCCACTGAACAGAGGCTCTGTAGAGGGTCTCTGCAGGTGCTTCATGGTTCAAGAGCCACCTGTAAATCTACCTCTGCCATAAACCCACTTTGATCCTGAGGCAAAAGATGCTATCCCTTCTCTGGTCTTAACGCCTTGACTGGGTGAAGGAGTTTTCTATCTGTACTCAAGTTCATCCAGAAGAAAACGGGCAAGGAAAAGCCAATACCATGGAGTTCTACTCACCCACAAAAAACAATGGTGATCTAGCACCTCTTGTACTACCCTGAATAGAGCTGGAGCCCATTCTACTAAGTGAAGTATCCCAAGAATGGAAAAACAAGCACCACCTGTACTCAGCATCAAATTGGTATTAACTGAACAACACTTAAGTGCACATATAGTGATAACATTCATCAGGTATGTCGGGCAGATGGGAGGCTGAGGAGGGGTTGAGTATATTCACACCTAATGGGTGCAGTGCGCACTGTCTGGGGGATGGACACGCTTGAAGCTCTGACTCAGGTGGGACAAGGACAATATACATAACCTAAACATGTGTACCCCTGTAATATGCTGAAATAAAAAAAAAATTTAAAAAGAAAAGCCAATAGACAATCTAAGCATTTTACTGGGAGAGGCAAGTCAACTCAAACACAAATCACAACACAAAATTCAGCATCCCCAGCCTCTCACAGTAAAACAAAATGAAGAGAGCTGATATTTCATTGTAGATATAAAAGAAGCTACATAAATATCCATTTCTTCATGGAGGTATCAGATGACATTGGAGTCTATCAGAACTTTTGAGAACCTATTTCAAGCCCAGCAGTATGCTGGGAGTTGAAAAGTATTACATGGAAAAAGTAGAAGGCAATGTTTTTGCCCTTAAGCAGTTAACAATCTCATTTGTAAATCAACAAGAATGTCGTAAGTCACAACTTTGATATTTTCAAAGCCACTTTGTAAAAACTTAATTGCTATACATTCATTAGTAGATACTAACATAACTTCCGAAATAAAAATCAACATACAGTATTTTAAGTTTTTGAGAAAATTACTAATCTTAAAAATTAAATATTGGGTTGACACTTTCTACATAACATGATTAATATGCTTTCATAGAAAAAGAATGGACTTTGAAGCCAGAAAGACCTATCTCTGCTAATTTACTACTTATGTGAACTTGGCAGGCAATTTTAATCTGAGTTTAAGTTTTCTAATCTACATAATGGGGAAATAATTTCTGTTTGAGATAGATGCTGCGTGGACAATGAAATGAACTAACATACACAAAATGCCCGGGATGATAGTAGGCGCACCCTCTACCTGCTTCTGAGAAGAAAACATAATCAAAGTTTCTCTACTCAGCTGATATTTGCATTGTGGTGAGGAAAACAACCATCAAATATGGCTATGTCTTTATTTCTGTTTGCTGTGAGGAAAGGGAGACACATTCTTAAATGTCATTTCTAAAACACCAAAGTTTTGTGTTTTCAATCTTCTGTTGAAAAGGAAAACTGACTAAATATGAATCCCTGATATTTGAATAGAAGATCACACTATGCTTTTAAAAGTAAGAACTCATTAGAAATCACACGCTCCATCAGGATCTCATTCACTTTTATTTTGCTCAATCTTAGTAAGAAATACTTTGTAAACTTGACTTGAAACTTGCTGATTTTATTATGTTAAGTTCCCTGAAAACACAAGGCATGGTCCTTCTTTTTCTCTCACAACTGCAGAATGACATCAGACCCTAAGTCTTATAAGTTGGCTTCAGATTTCAATCCAGAACAAACCAGAAATAGCTGGTAAGAGCTGGCTGATTGCGCCTCTGAAGCGATCAACCTGTGCTCCAATTTAGCTCCCAGACCCTTCTCTTCAGGCCTTACCAATCATTTGGCCCTTAATGGGTCTCTTTTGCTGTTTATCACTCTCTATCCCCATCAATTTTCATTGCTCTCTACAGCTTCTTTATCACTTTTTGTTGTCAAGAACATAACTACTTTTGGATCAGATGTTTGCCATAAATTCCTGAAATAGACATCGAGCCCATAAAGAATAGAAATGAATAGGCTAGTTTTAAATGTCACTGGTAGATAGTTCATCTCAGTAGGCGTGATTGTTAATACTTTCACATCTCTAGTTCAAAATTGAAATTTTTCCATTGCCCCAGGCATAATTATTTTCCTCCAAATGACTTGGAAGCGGGTATTACAGCATCCACCTACACATTATATTTGACCAAAACACTGATATAAAGCAGAATCACAAAAATCTATTTATGTATGCTCCTTAGTATGGGAAGCCTTGATTTCTTAGGAAATATCATGTTATTCAGATGGAATAAAATTTGATAGCATTGGCAGTTACTGACTTCTGCTTTAGATTAATGTCCACATGTAGGAAAAAAATGGGGTTTTGTGATTCCAAATGTTGAAAAGAATGGCAATGACACTGAAACTTTATATACCATATTTCAGCTGACAGCACAATTTAGGGTTGAGTTACACACCCATAGAATGAAAGCTTCCAACAGAAACGCTGACAGGCCCTTTACTTATAGGGAAGTATTTGCTCCCAGAATAATAACAATATATTATATTTAAATAGATCCTTTTATAAAGCACTTTAAAAACTGTCAACTTGTATCTCTCCTTCCTATACACACACATCTCTCATGAAAGTCAATAGCAAAGCAGTATATCTATTATTTATTTAGTTAGGTATTATGTATTTATTACATTTATGAGATTCACCCATCATTTATTAGCCTCTGGGCACCTTTGCAAGTTTCAGAGCTAAAAAAAATAAGAAGACAGTCTATGTCATTATGATTTGTAAGTTATTCATCATAAAAGCAGGACATATTGCTTGCAGCCTTATTATCTTAGAAGATCAACACACCTTCAAAAATATACATTCATCAGAAGAAAAACAGTTAGACTGATGTTGCTCATAATGTTTCATCAGTTAGAAGAAGGTAGAAGCAATAATATCAAATCAAAGGCATTTGATAGATTTTTCATTGTTGTTTTTTATATTTATATGTTGTGAAGCATTGTTACATAGTGGAGGTTGGTATAAATGAAAATGAGATGTTATGGAGAAGTTTGCATAAATAATTTGTTCAATCTTATCAAATTTATATTATCTTATCATATGTGCTTAGCAGTGTGCACAGGTATAAAATTTCAATCTTCACACACTGAGTATTGAGCTAAACTCTGTCATGGGGCTGATAGGCAGAAAGAGCCCTTCAGCTCCAAGACTTTTGATAATCCAGTTAAATTTAGAGCATATCATCTGAGAACATTGTTTTCTCTGTGTCAAATGCTTTGATCTCAATAGAATACATGGATTGATCACATGGTTTAAAATGGGAAAAAAAACTGATCCCTAGATACTCCCTTTTACCCCTAGCTCCCAGCATCTCTTTGCACATCCAGAAGAGAATCAAGACCTGAGGCCATACTTTGGTGTCTTCTTGGTTCTCTCATTGAGAAAATTCTAGGTTCAGGGTGCAGGGAGATTAGATGTGGCTTGGAGAGTCGGTTTCTCTGTCTCTCTCACATACCCCCCCCCCCCCCCCGACATACACACGTGGTTCCATGCCCTGGACCTTCACACTAATGTAGGGAGTGACCTTGGGTTATTTACAAACTTAGTGTGTCAGCATCTAATGTCTTTAACAGAGAAGTAACCTTCCTTCCAACTGAAAAATATGCTTGAAATTATTTTGAGATGCTGGAATGAAAAATGTTCTATAAATACAAAGTACATGCATAGTATAAAAATGCACTCTGTGTGTTCCTCTATCTCCACTTGTAGAACTCATTTGCCATGACCTGTATGCAGTACCTATTGAGGTGCAGAAAATGATTCCCCAAAATAACCTTCAGAGCACAAAGGGGAAGTTTTCCCTTCGTCCCTGCACAACTTTGCTTTTCCATAGCTATTCTGGAACTGCTGAGAAAAGCTTGTCAATACCTGTAATTGCCTAGTGCTTAAATCAACCAGTATATACTACACTAAGCCTGGCAAAAGTTCCTGCACTCCTGACCACTGGCCAATCAAGATTCTAATGTAGCTCTCTCCCCAGGGGCAGAGAACCAAAGCATTAATTTACTATACTTTGGAAAGTTCATATCAATTCCCTAGTTCAATTTCTTCAGCTTCAGTACAAAGAAACTCCTCCAGTGTAAGCTTATGAAATGCATTTACAACTAAACCTAGCCCAGAACATTTGTAAAATATTATTATTCTTTTGATTTTCAGATGGTGGAAAGATAAGTAAGTGGGAGTAGTTATGTAATATGAAATAACCTTTCGGAAACTAAAGGTTTATTTTTTTTTTCCAGATTCTTCCCACAAGATCATGTTTCTAATTAGGCACAAGTGCAAAGGCATATTCAACTTTAAAGATATGTGCATATGTTCAAGGTATTTCTATGACTTGCCAGTGATTTATTAAAATGATACCTCAAGGGCCGTACAGTAGTTTGTATTTATCTCTGAAATTCTATTACTTTAAGAATAATTTCATGAATAGTAACATTAAATATTTTTAGAGCACTGAAAATATAACAAATACAAAGAGGTAGAAATGATCCTGGCCCCCGACACACAGCATCATCCCTACCTAGACTTAAAATTAATTTCTGATTAACTCACAAGTTTTCAGTTCATGATCAGACATGAACTTCACCTCTTTCTTCTCACATAGCATATTCCTTCAACCTTCCTTACAGAATTTGATTTATGAAGTCTGCGAGGACGGTGCACTGTGGAGAGATTTACATGTTTTCTTCTTTCTTCTTCCCTTCCTAAAACATTCTTTTGCTTTATCAGTGTCAGTCATCCCACAGCCTCTTTGACAACGGACTTGAAGGAAGGTGACAGTACCAGAGCAGAAGATGCTGTGTCAAAAACAGATTGACATTTTATGAATACTTCCTGCAACTGCAGATGTTCATTTTAAAAATAGAAGCACATTAATTATTGGAGGACTATTTAAAGTAATTGAATTTTATTTGTGGGGGAAAGAGTGAAACATTAAAGCCAAAAAGCAAGGTGAGGAGGAGGGATGTCAAGGCTGGTAAAGAAGGGCCAGGTTGTTCTGGGATTTTATCCCTTAGGGGGCTTCGTTTTGCACAACAGGTGGCCAAAGGGAATTTCATCCCATTATCTTACAAGTGCGGGAAGCTTTGCATTTCAGCCCCCTACGGTGCTTTTACAGGCCTCCTGCTATTCCCCTGTTATTTTTGCAAGCATTACTGCCAAAGATGCTATTATGCTGGGTTACAACAGTTGATCACTGCTGTGAATTTCAGGTTGTAGACAAAATGGATTCTTTGGGGAAAAAGTGGATAAGGGAGTCCAACAGCTCTCACACCTACTTGCTTTTGGACAAGCTTTGCCGAATGATCCACTTTAGAAGGTTATTAAGTCTTTCTGCATTCCCATTTCTATTATTGCTGACTGGTGATTACCACTGATTACCAGGGTGTCTAAATTAAGAGCTTGTCTCCCTTTCTTCCTTAAAGGATGCTAACTATTCCCCAGGGATATAGGTCTCTATTGCTTGCCAATTTTTGAAACTGGTTTTCAAACGAAATGCTTACTCATGAATATTTATTGATTATAAAAGTTTGTCAGTTTAGAGCAGAAGGAAGGTTGTATGAGGACTACCAACTTTTAAACCTAAGGTAAGTTAGAGGTGTTTCTCATTCTTGATTTGGGTGTGGTGCTACATTCCTCATTATGCCAAAGCATTCCTGGGTCCTTTCACTGCCAGATGGCACATGGACCCATCAGCCCAAGCTGGAGCACGCTTATCATTTCACTTACCATACAGTGTCTTGTTGGTAGTGCGTATTTACTTACCGGTCTTTCCTGCAAGACTAGGAGATCAAGGCATGAAGGAACTATGTCAGTCAATCTTGCTGATCATTTTGTTGCCGTTGCCTAACAGAGGACCTGGCACAGATGGCATTCAATTAATTTTTGCTGTGCAAATGAATAATTGAGGTGTTTTGTTAACATGATTGTCTTTGTTATAGAGCAACTGAGTTTACAAGAAAAATAAGTTGTCCATAATGCACAACCAAACACAGGTTCAAAGAGTAGATCTCTCCTAGTGTTCATGAATCTGAAATTTCACCTTGTGAAGTTAAAATTCCATTTCCTTCATTCAGTGGTAAATACAACTGCAAAGCTAACAGATGGCATTTGAAGAAGATTTTATTAGTCATAATGATCAGTTAGAGCAAACCTCTGCTGAAACCAAAGCAAATAAATTATAGGCAGAGCTCATAAGGTCAGGAAGCTGCTAGTGCCAAAATCCTAGGAACATACCTTAAAACTCCAAATTACTTTAAAACAGATTAAGTAACTGCTTTAAAAAAATAATAGTCACCAACTGGGGCGGGGACTGGTGCACTCGCACGTGGGCGCCACCACAGGTAAGTGTCCCCAGCCCGTGTGCGCCCAGGCCCTGGGTCCCTCTCCCCGAGTTCCTCTGGCGCCCCTGCCCTGCCTCCCGCAGCCAGCCAGGGACCCCCCACGTCCGAGCACAAAGGTGTGGGGTCCCTCTCCCAGACCCCTTAGTGATCGGGGCGGGCTTCGGAATTAGGCCCCCTCCCCGATCACGGTCCCCCCACCCCATAAAAAAAATAAGTCACCTCTGACTAGTTATTTTAGAATAAGTATTTCCCTTTTCCCTCTAGGAATACAAGCTGCAAATTCTCTCTTGCCTTTCCTTACCTTCCACTACAGAACTCATGTCTGCACTATCCCTTCGACAAGTGTCTTTGAATGGTTAAAGAGTAAAAATCCAATCAGTTGCAGCCAGAAAGGAAGACTACATACTATTACACAGCAAGGTCACTAGATTGCCTGTTATTTTAAGTGTTATTTAAATTATCTCCCTAGGGGAGATAAATTTCAGCTGACTCTCCATCTCTGCAAGGAAGTAGAATTTAACACACCTCACTGACGCTGCACGGTAAGTAAACAAAAACACTGAAGCACTGGTCAGAAAGGACAGGAATAAAGACAGAAATTCATAAGAAATGTACACAGTTAGTCTAGGATGGTTGTTCTCAGTGTGGGATGGCCAGAACAGCAGCATCAACCTCACCAGGGAACTTGATAGAAATGCAAATCCTTGGGCCTCGCTCCAAATCTACTGAATCAGAAATTCTGGGGGTGGGGCCCATCAATCTTTAGTTAAACCAACCACCCTGGTGATTCTGATGCTTAGTAAAGCTTGAGAACATTTTATCTAAAGTAATAAGTAAGTAGAGCCAGGCACTTTTTAAAAACCATTAGGAGGCATCCATTGACTTATCTGTATAGTTCATGAGGATTCTATTAAAATCGGAACTCAGTGTAAATGCAAATGTATTAATGACTTTGATATATGAAAGCATCCATGTTAGTGCAGCATGGATGAAACACCCACACCCGGCAGAAAGATAATGCCAAGGGAATTTCCTTATCAGAAATCAATTTTATATCAAATCATGTTAAAGTGTACCCCCCCTCCCCTGGCTAACAGACAAAATGGACTCCCCATGGCCAAATGAGGTGCTCAAAGTTAAAACAGAAGGAAGTGGCTATGGCTGGGTGAGGGAGTGGTAGGGCACTCTGTGTTCTCAGAAGGATGGTGTGAAAGTGTCACAGGCCTCCGTTTCTACAGTCAAGCCAAACCAGCTTCTATTATCAGTGCTATAGACTGAAGCTAGAATATTCCCAGCTGACCATCAAACAGACTGCCTGGAACCTGCCAATTAAGAGAGATTGGTGATTTGGGGCTTAAAGGATCACCTATCAAGACTCTGTTCCTCACTACCCTGACTCCCTTCGCCTGCCCTGTGGTTTTGACTTTATAATTTCTAACTCTTCAACACCCCTCTCAGAGCACATTTTCAGTTTGCACCAAAAGCTGCATCTTCCCAATCTGCCGATTGCTTTTTAGAAAATAAAGTTCTCCTTTTTTCCTCAACAGATATTATGGTCTGTTGTTGACAATTATAAATGTATTATATTATTATAAATTATTATAGTCTATAACAATATTTGTAACAATAAAGACAGTACAGTTTGGCACAGTAGTATAATTAACCAATAGAAGGAAACTTAGTCTATAAAGAGATCCCATATTTGTGGAAGTTTCATATATGAAGTCGCACAAGTCATTAGAAAGGGCAGGGGGGAAGAAATAATTTGATAAATAGAACTTGGAAATATATTTTTCCTTACGGCAGTGAAATAAATCTAAAAGCCCATCTCACATCAGCCATGAAAATCAATGCCAGGTAGACTAAAACTTTAAAATGTAAAAAGAAATCTTCAAACATTGTTTAAATAAATTTTTTCTAACTTTGGAGTGTAGGAGAGGAAAATAATTTCCCCTTGATTCTGCTAAGTTCTCCGCTGGGACCCCCTATGAGAAGAGACAAATTAACAAGAAAAAAACAAACAAGTTTATTAGCATGTATATGTGTTATATACAGAGGAGAAAATTCAGGGAAGGAGTAACTCTCCAAGGGGAAAAGAATATTTTTTCTTCTCACCTTATGTTCACAGCTGAGGCCCCTATAACAAGACATACCAACAAGAGAAAAGCAAATAAGTGCATTTAATATAAATTTTACATGACACAGGAGCCTTCAGAAAAAAAAAGACAAAGAAACAGGTAAATCTGATTATTTTATCCTTAAGTTTGATGGAGAGTGGATAATTGTGGAGAAATATAATTGAAGAACAAATGAGTATGATCTAATTATAATAAACTGGGAAAACGTAGCAAGGCCCATTTGTTCAGGTTCTTCTTGGTGTCTCTGCGTCTTCCACTCCTTTCCTCTAGGTATAGGAAAGGAACTTCTCTAACAAAGGTCTATGCCCTACTTCAGGGGAGAAGGGTGAGGAAAAGATAAAAGTCACCTCTCTGCTTCTGCTGTTTTCTGAAATGCCAAGGTGCCATATTTTGGAGCCAAGGTGCCATATCCAGAGTAACATCAGCATCTAAACAGGGGAAGGGGAAAGGGATGTAGGCCACTTAGGGGACAGGAAATGATTTTTAGGAAAAAAGAAAGGGCCTTTATAGGAATGGATGAGAAATATAACTTGTGATAAAGTTTGTCCAGGTGTAGTGTCAACTTCTCGTGTCCTCTCCTCTGATAAGAAACAATCTTCCCTGGTTGATGAGATTTCTGGAGAGGGTATGTATTATGGCAACTGACCTCTTTTTGGAGGATCTGCCTTTAGGCAGATGAGGGGAGTTCAGAGGAAGCCTCTCCCTGCATTTGCTGTTTCTCAAGTGACTTCAGCTCAAAATAATATACCAAAGTAGCATATTTTGGTTTCCTGCAGAGATAAGAAAACTTCACAAGGCACAGATGTCACGAACTAGAAAAGAAAAGTTGAAAACCATATGTATAAGTTAAAAATTCTGTTAATTTTTTTTTTTTTGGCAGGGGGGAGACAGTCTCACTCTGTCGCCCAGGCTAGAGTGCAGTGGCATCATTGTAGCTCATTGCAACCTCAAACTCCTGGGCTCAAG
Source organism: Lemur catta (assembly GCF_020740605.2). NCBI lineage: Eukaryota > Metazoa > Chordata > Mammalia > Primates > Lemuridae > Lemur > Lemur catta. The sequence goes on from NC_059128.1 coordinate 239,526,786, forward strand.
CAATTCTCCTGCCTCAGCCTCCTGAGTAGCTGGAACAATATAGGTGCACACCATGACGCCTGGCTAATTTTTCTATTTTTAGTAGAGATGGGGTCTTGCTCTTGCTCAGGCTGGTCTCAAACTCCTGAGCTCAAGCAATCCTCCTGCCTCAGCCTCCCAGAGTGCTAGGGTTATAGGCATGAGCCACCACACCTGTCCAGAAATTCTGTTAATTAAAAGACATATTTTAAAAGACATTTTAAAAAATAAACCACATTCAAAGAAGATATTTATAACACATACATTTGACAAAGGATTAGTATCAAAACTATGAAAAAAACTCCTATAAAAATCTCTTTTAAAAAAAGAAAATTCAATAAAAACATGGCAAAACAAATGAAGTTCTTTTGGCCAATAAATATATGAAGAAATACTCTCATTTGTAGTTAGGAAAGTGTAAATCAAGGTTTCAATGAGATACCATTTTACTCTAACTCAATTGGCTAAAATTAATGTTTGACAATATACTTTGTTAAAGGAGAAATACATTAAAAGGATCTCTTTATGGAGTGCTGATATAAAATATGATGGTTACAGATTCTCTTGAAAACAAGATAAAATTATCTTAACAAGCTAAACATTGTCAATCCACAGCTCCATAATTTCACTCCTAAGAAAAAATCCACAAAAGATTAATATACATATTAATATCACAGGAAAATGACAAAAATATTCATTGCAACACTGATTGTAATTATTGAAAACTGGAAACAATATAAATTCCTATCAACAGAAAGATCAATAATCACATTGGAACAATAAACAAAATTAAATGCTATAACATGGGATAATATACAGTGATTTTTGTAAAAATAATGAATGGAGAGAAAGTCCCAAGAGACTACAACAGTATGAATCCTTTTAATGAAGTTCACCGTTAAGTAAAACCAACAATATATCCTTTAGGCACACAAAGATGTTCAAGGGAATGATGAATACAAAGTTTAGGATAGTTGTGACCTATGTGGGCAAGTTGGGGGATGGGATAGTGGAGGAACACAGAGTTTATGTGAGTTATTGGTTTTGTTTTAGATATTCAGTTGACTGTTCATTACATTATTATATTATATGTCATTTAAAAATCAATACAATCACTTAATATTAAAACAAGACTATGTATGCAAGGAAAATAATGGTGCATAATGAGCTAAAGATCATGATTAAACTAATTCTACATTTTTGAAGTCTTTAAATTTAAAAAAAGAAAGAAGAAAGGAAAGAAGAGGGAGGGCAGGAAGGAAGTGTTAGCCAGGTAGTAAGGGATCTCAGGCTCTCCTAGGAACAAAAGCAGGTAACCCACCTTGGTGGCACCTGAGCAATTGCCACACCTAGAATGCCCTACCAATCTGCAAAAGAATACAGGGAATTCACCAGCCTGCAGGCCAGAGAGCCCAGGCACAATAGGATCTGGAAAATGGCCTAGAGTAAGCCAAGGCTAATTATCATGTCATTAACTGTCCATCAAAGTGGTTCCATGGTGATGTCTGAACCATGAGGAGGGCCCAGTCCGGACAGTATGAAACAGGACCCCAGACCATAACCAGAGCTTCTTGTTGTGACAGGGGGCTCATTCATCATCTGTGGTGAATGTATCTTGCTTTTGCTCTGTAAACCCATTTTGCTTTTCCTCAATAAGCCTCCTTTTTATACTTACCTTGCTTTCGCTGTGTCTGGTCATTCTTTGGCCAAGAGCAAACCAAGAACGGAGAACAAGGTTGCCCACCTGACAGAAAGAAGGGAGAGGGGGGAGGAAATCTTAAAAATTTTCAGTGAAGATTTGATAATTTAATGTATGAAACAAACTGATAATAGACTAATTGAAAAAAAGTCATATAAATTTTATTAATGTGCTCTCAGGCACAGGAATCAGACAAATATGAAAAACTCAAAGAAATGGCCAGATATTTGATGTTTTTATACCACCTTGAGGTTTCAGGAAGAATTAGGGCTCAACATGGCATGATAGGTTATACGGCAAGACAGGATGTGGGAGGAACAGAAGAGGAGAGGTATGGGGCAAAATTAATCTTCTTAGGCAGATAAAGCCTCACAGGTAGCAGTCCTCAATAAGAATAGATGGTAGCATATGGGAAATGTTTCTCTGTCAGATTTTTAAGGGTGTCAGACTCTGAAGGGATCTAGATGGCTGACTAGACACAGGTAATACATGCCTTCTGCACAGAGAGAAACGAGAATATTAAATAGATACTCACATTTCAAACATAAAAGGAGATAATGCTCCTAGGAGAGAATGCTGGGATTCACCAGAGAAGTGACAGGAAACACCAAAAGTAAGTAAGGAGGGGGTTCAAGCCAGCTTGCCTGGCCAGGAGAGGGCTGAGAGCCAGGAGAAGCTCTGGATACTGGCAAACAGCAAGAAACAAACCCCAGGGCACCACACTCTGAAACAGGATGTTACTATCTTGGCTACAGGAGAATCTCTCAATCCACACTGGCCTGGGGCCTAACATAGGGAGATGCCTAGAGATTGCACAGAAGTGTTGATTCAGAAAGGGAACCCACGGGGAGTCCCACAGACATCCAAGCCTAGAGCAGCTTTAGCTGGGTGCACTTCTGAGAACCTAGACACCAAGGATTTACAGAGATGGCTGCTGCTGCACTGCTTTGAAAAGAGAGGGGGAGGACTGGGTGCTCCCATGCGCCCTGGGGAAGGTTCCCAGCACCACACTGAGGACTGTTGTTTAGACTGAGACATGAGCAGACTGCGTGGAAGCGGCCCCACCCTCTCTGGTTGAAGGCCCAAAGCACCATTTTGGGAGTTTAACAGTAGGCTGTGCCCCACTCTTGGGCTGAGTTTGGGCTGGCAGGGCTGCAGCTGCCACCAGAAGGAGGAGGGACAGAGAAACCAGGCTCTCTTATGCACACCTAGGGCAATATCCACAACCCTGCAATGGGGTGCTGTGCGTGAAAATTGAACTGCCATGTGCAAAAGAATGAAATGGAACCCCTGTCTCTCACCATATATAAAAGTCCACTGTAGATGGATTAAAAACTTAAATGTAAGACCTGAATCCATAAAAGCAATAGAAGAAAACCTAGGGAAAACTCTCTTGGACATTGGTCCAGGCAAAGAATTCATGACTAACACCTCAAAAGCACAGACAATGAAAACAGACAAATGAGACTTAATTAAACTGTAAAGCTTCTGCACAGCAACAGAATTAATTAACAGAGTGAACAGACAACCTGTGGAATGGGAGAAATATTTGCAAACTATACATTCAACAGGGAACTAATATCCAGAATTTATAAAGAATCAAATAATTCATTAACAACAACAAAAATAGATAACCCCATTAAAAAGTGAGCTCAGGACATGCATAGACATTTTTCAAGTGGAGATAAACAAATGCCCAGCAAGCATATGAAAAAATGTTCAACATCACTAATCATCAAAGAAATGCAAATTAAAACCACAATGAGATATCCTCTTACACCAATCAGAATGGCTATTATGAAAAAAAATAACAGATTTTGGTGAGGATGTGGAGAAAAGGGAACTCTTATACACTGTTGGTGGAATGTAAATTAGTAAAACCTCTATGGAAAACAGTATGGAGATTTCTCAAAGAACTAAAAATAGAACTACCTTATAATCCAGCAATCCCAACAGTGGGTATCTACCCAAAGGAAAAGAAATCAATGTATAAAAAAGATACCTGCACTCATAGGTTTATCATAGCACTATTCACAATAGCAAAGATATGGAATCTAGACTGATAAAGAAAATGTATAAATTGAATACTATTTAGTCATAAAAAAGAATGAAATCATGTCTTTTGCAGCAACATGAATCTAGAAGCCATTATGGTAACTGAAACAACTCAGACACAGAAAGACAAATATCACATGTCCTCACTTATAAGTGGGAGCTAAATAATGTGTACACAGGAAAGCAGAGTGTGGAATAATAGACAATGGAAACTCAGAGGGGTGGATGATGGGAGGTTGCTTGGTGGGTCCAATGTGTGTTGCTTCAGTGATGTGTGCACTGAAGGCTCTGACTTCACTACAGTGCAATATATGAATGTAGCAAAATTGCACTTGTACCCCATGAATATATACAAGGAAAAAAATGAATAGGAAAAAAAGGTGTCAAACTCTTGGTTCATCTTTCCTAGATCCAGATAGGGGGAGAGCCTCAAAGAAAGCCTATTTGTTTCATTTATGCAGATTTTCTCTACAGATGCAAATCTCTCCCACAAAAGGCAACTTTGCAGGGATATTCCTGTCTGCCAGCCCTCTGAATAGCCATCTTAAAATATGTCAAAGAAGTATATTTTGGGGTGAAATATTTTTAGTTTCCTTTCAAAGGAAACAGAGACAGAGGAAGCAAAAAAAGAAATCAAATGTCAAAATGAGAAAGCAATTTTTCTCCAATTCTCTTAAACACCTAGTGTTAAGAGTTTTCTAATTCTTAGAGAGAAGTTGGAAGTTGATATTGAGATGGAGGAAGGACACCTCTTAGGGGCCTGCCAGGCTGCCCAAGCATGGAAATAAAGTAAAAATCTTGAGTCCCTTCAAGGGAAATTCTAGGCACCTAGCTAGCCTTGAAAAATAAATGAACAACCTAATAAGCAAGAGGATAATAATGACTTAAAATGATAGTCTCCCAAGTAAGCCAGTGTCACAAGATGTTTCAGTTCTCTATAGACACTAAAAAATAATGTTCTTGCTCTTGTTTTTCAGAGCCCTGGACCCTCACTAGATGGACTGAACTCTGACCCACTGTTCTTTGTTCTAAATTTCTTCCTGAGGGGCCTGGAGAGAGTCATGCCCACAGGCCAGACCTTAACATCCCTTTCTGCTGACCTCAAGCTTTCAGATAAGGCTCTGCTTCCTTAACCAATCACTAATCAAAGAATCTCTGAATCCACCTATGACTCATAAACCCCTCCTACCCTCCCTTCAAGATATCTCTTCTTTTGGGGCCAAACCAATTATAACCTCTATGTTTCGATTTATAATTTTGCCTGTGACTTCTGTTCTCCTGAAATGTACCCCTGTCTTTAAAAACTTTTGCTTGTAAGCCCTTGTGGATATCGAGTCTCAAGTATTAGCTGCCTGTTCTCCTTGCTTGGCACTCTGCTGTTAATCTTGGTGGTGTTACTGAAAGTTTGGCACTTGTCCCCACGGCTGCACCAGAACAAGAGCAAGTGGTTTGCAGAGAAGGAAAGAGGAGTCTTTCAATTTGTAGGCAAATGGAGGTTGGCAGACTCCTGTCTCAAATTACCAACATCCTGTTTCTCAGCAGAAGTATGGAGTTTTTAAAGGTTCTGATTAATCCCATAATCCCATTTTTGGCTAAGACAATCTCTGGCCTCCACCTGGACAATTCCCTTGAGGCATCTCCTTTGGCACAAAGAACAAAAGACATTCGCCTGCTCCTCCCAACCACTGGCCTGAGGTAGGGATGCAGGTTTTAATTCCAAAGAGGAGTGGAGGAGGTTTTAGAGAGACAGAAAACATTTTTACGCTTTTTCAGGCCATTCCCTCTGTTACAGTGTCAGTGTTTGGCTTTGCTGCACTGGGCAAGTGGACCCAGGTTTGTTTTGGTAACAATATCAACACTGCACTAAGTGTATTTTATCAGCCTATGTTAAATATTTGTTAAATCTACAATGAACAATAGTCCATGTTGATTCTATAATAAATTATAATTTTTATTCATGGTAGGAATAAAAGCATTATTAAATATATTACTGACTGGATGGAACTTCCATTTGATTAGGTATTAATAAGAACTGAATCCACTGCTTGTAAATGTTGGTAGCAGGCAGGTCACCTTTAGAGGTCAGGGTCTGGAGAGTAGTGACAGAAGAAGAAAATGTATTGAGTCCAGAGGTGGATTCATCATTAAGCTACTAAAGCTTCAGGCTCAAGACTCCTCATTTGCACAGCCACTAACAACATGACCATGTGATCAGGTGTTGTAAACTTTGCAAAAATAAGGTATTTTAACCACAGTCTGTTAAAACAGTTATTCTTTTCCACTCTGAATTCTCCTATCATATGTCCCATTAGGATGGTTGGGATCAGCTATGGCCATTTTGAGGATCCAGAAAAAGAGAAATTTGATGGGTGTATATTTAGTGTGAGTTTAGTGGAATAGATTTATGTGGTATTATAGCAATGTCCATTCATGATAACTTGTAACTAGCTATCCCAGGGTGGGAATGTCTTCCAGGAACGCTCTTACTACCTCTTGATTCCCTAGCACATTAATATATTGCTATATGAAATGTTTTCCCCCAGTGCCATGTACCAGAAGTAAGTAATGAATATGAAAGAAAAATGATATGAAAGATACTGTGTCAGAAGCCTGTGTACGGAAGATTCTTCCAATCATCAGAGATGTAAAACTATAAGCAAAAAGTTCAGTTCTCATTAATAACTGGTCAAAATGGAAGTTTGATTCTGTTAAGAATATATTTAATAATGTATGATGTACAAGTACAAATGGACAACACGTTTGTATGAATATCTCATGAAATGGAATGTATAGAATCCCTGTGTTTGAAGTTACAAACATGTAACAGGATTATAAACTACAAGTACATCTGTATATGAAATCATGTTTCTATACTGCCAATATTAATAATAAAACAATTTTAATCAATACTGATAGAAGATTAAATTATTCTTAATTTTAAGTGATATTATAAAATCATGATCATATATATTGCTGTAGAGGCCAAGGGAAAACTTCCTCTTCACCCTCCTTAGGTTCCCTGAAAATCAGCCAACAAAAGGCAAATTGATAGGACAGGAGGCATACAAACTTTATTAATGTGCACACGTATGCACAGGAGTCATACAAAATATAAACTCAAAGAGGGGCCAGATGGTTGATGCTTAAATACTCTGTTCACAGGGGAGAGATGTATGGAGCCCGGAGGCGAGAGCAGACATTACGGGAAGGTGAGGGGCAGAGCTGCACAGGAACAACGCTTGTCTTATTAAGCAGAAAAAGTTTGCCAGGTAATCTCTTGGAGCTGCTCTCAGAAGGATAGATGGAAAGTCTGGGTGTTGGGATGACTTCCAGTCTCTTCTCTTCTCCAGAGATTGATTTTTCCTGGTTTATTGATGACATCCTTAGGGAGAGTGTTTAAAACAATTGCATTTCTTTTGGAAAGAGGCTTTCTTAGTCAGATATGGAAATGTTGGAGGCAGGACCAAGCCAAAAACCTGAAAAAGGTTTAGGGAAAAAAAATTAAGCAGGAATAGGATGGGAGTAAAGAACAAACATATCCAATTATGTCTGAAGGATTATATTTATGACTGCATTGTATATTATTTCAACCCTGAAGGAAACCAGAACATGTCACCCCTGTAGGGGCGAAGGGAAAACTTCCCCTTCACCTTCAGAAGGTTTGCTGAAAAATCAACTGACAAATGGCAGCCTAATAGGAGAAAAAGCATACAAATTTATTAACATGCATGGGGGAGAATCACAGTGATTGTCCAGTATCCCAGTGGGGTGGGTACAGATGCTTGTTTATTCTACTTCTTAAGGGAAATGAAGATCAGGGAATGCAGGTAATTTTAGGGGTTTAGTAAATGATTTTTTGGGGGAATTAAATCGGCTTGAAGAACATAGAGTGACCTGGGAGAAAATCTGTTGGGACCACAGAGCAGATGGTGGTTTGTGACAAAGTCTGTCCAGGTGTGTGAAGAATCCAGTTGTGCTTCCTGCAATATAAGTTAAGTTAATGAAAACTCAGGGAAGGAAACCAGAGGTAATTGTTTTCTTCTTTGGTAGGTCCAGATGCTAGGCAGATAAGGGAATTCGGAGAAGAACTTCTTCCTGTGTGTTGGGAGAGAGTAGATTGAGAGACAGAGGGGGTCAAAGCCAGAAGGGTGCAGCATGACAAAGAACCATATTTTCAGGTACCAATTTCTGCACCCCAACACCCCAAAATATGTCTGACATAAAAATTATGTTTGGGTAAAAGGCAATCAGGAAACAGCAGAGGAAAAGCTCTCTCCATCCTCTCATCCCCCTCATTTTTTGCTTAAAGGCAGGATATAAATTCTCCTTTACTGGAGACAACACTGGACTCTTCCCAGCCCAGGGACTGCACCAGAGGAATCTGCAAACAAATTTTACTCTATTAGTTTCCTCCCATATATTTATCTTCCCACAGTTTTGCACCCTTGGAAGCCCAAAATTGCTTTCTTCTGTTCTGTCATTTTTCTGCAAATTTATTGTTCTCTGTTGAAAATTCTATATAAGTATAGTTATAAGCCACCATTTTTATTACCGAAAGTTTGGCACTTGTCCCCAAGGCTACATCAGAAGAATGAGGACAAGTGGTTTGAGGAGAAGGAAAGAGGAGTTTATTAATTTGCCATCAAATGAGGAGGTTGGTAGACTCCTGTGTCAAACTACCCACATCCTGCTTTTGAGCAGAAGTACAAGTTTTTAAAGGTTCTGATTCATCCCATCTTCTGCTAAGATAATCTCATGACCTCCTCCCAGACAATTCCTTTGAGCCATCTTGAGTGGTACAAAGAACAAAGCACACTCTCCTGCCCCTCCCAACCACTGGCCTGAGGCAGGGATGTAGGTTTTAGTTTTCAAAAAGGGTAAGGGGGTTTTGAAGAGACAGAAAACATTTTTACCCTTTTTCAGGCCATTTTCTCTGTTACACTTTGAGTTAATTTTCATTGAGGCTTCTTCCATGTGGATGTATGCTGTACACATTAATAAGCTTGTTTGTTTTTCTCTTATTAATCTGTATTTTGGTACAAGGGTCTCTTCCAACTAAGAACTTATGAAAGATCCAGTGTCCCATAATGAAATTCTGAACCGAGTTTCCCCTTAGAAATGGTATTAAAGATGACATGTGTATATTCCATACTGATCCTCATTCAGAGTTATATATTCTTGGTATAAGCTATATTAAATAGGCTTTTTGAGTGTTTTCCTGTGCTTCTTACCTCCTTTCTTTGTAATACAATTTCCTTGTCAGTAATACAGAAACAATGATTCAACTTGTCTTCCAGGGAAAAGATGCGAAATGAATGGGATAATTAAGACCTAAAACTCTACAACCTGGTTCTATTTTTTTCCAAGCACTCAAGGCCACAAATGTGTATGCATGAGTAAAATATTAGGGAGAAGAAATAATGTCTTTTGGTTGATATCATAACCTAAGGAGATAGTTTTTTAAAAAATGTAAAAATGTCATTAGTCACTGAATTGTGGAATTTTAGTTTTAGGTCTGGCTCTTTCTCTCACTTGTTTTGAGAGGTTGGGAAAGGCCCTCAACCTCTCCAGTTCACAAGAGTAACGTGAGAATAATGGAGGTTTGGACCATGTGGTCTCTAAAATCCATTCTGGTTCTCACAATTCCTCATTTCGTGACCAAAAAACATTCACTTTTTCAAAAAGATATTAAAGAAAAGTTTTGTTTTGCCAATTTCAAAGTTAGAGAAACAAATTTCTATGACATAATAGCGAGTTCACTCAAAGATCCATCTTTAACAGTTTGAGAATTTTTGAGAAAGCAAAATGTCATTTCAGATGTCAGCTATTACATGATTCATGACATCATTGACTAATGAAAATAAGAATTAGATATTAATAATAACAAAGGAAATTATTTTTTCATCAATATCTACTTTTTAAAAGTTAAAATTTAGGGAGGGCACAGAGAAAATAAATGAAAACGATATGCAATAAACTAGCTGCATTTTTAAAATTCAAATAGACATGGTAACATTTACAAGAAAATTAAACCTAATGCAATAAAGAAAGACACAGAAATAAATTTTTGGAAAAGGTATGAGAGAAGGGTCATGTTTCTCAAGCAGGAGCATTTGAATTTGGAATGTGGTTATTTTCCTGCTATCTGCACAAGTGTTTCATTTTCAGTGAAGGCAAGGAAAATTAAAAATATCCATGCAGTATGTATGTCATAAATGTAACTATTGTTTATTTAAAAATATTTCTTTCTTTTTTCTGCTATTTTTTAGCAGCTGTTGCCATTATTGCTACATGTTTATACCAGTCAATCAACCCCTTTGCTCCAACATTTGCAACAAAATCTAGAAACCACAAAATGCAATGTATCTATCAACTCATCTTGGCAGTAATCAAGAGAAAATCAAATAAAAAGCATTTTATGTAAGGGGTAAAAGTTCCATGTACATTTACATTTATATTGAGCTGTATTGAGTTTGCAAACTCAAGTTTTGGGATGAAATAGGGACAAAGTTTTTTGAAGATTTGGCCTGAGAGACAACTGAAACTGCTATGGTTTCAGAAATCCATAAAAACCACAGTCCCGTCATGTTTTACCTGTAAAGAAAATTGTCCATCAGTGTGTTAGCTGAAAGGAAGGCTTATGCCACATCCTCGTGAAAACTTTTTGCCATCACTTGTAGCAAAGAAATGTGCAGTACCTGATGCTTGATTGCCTCTCTGGATCCCAGAAGATTTTTGAATATTCACAGTGTCACTCTCCAGAATTTAGATAGACAGATGATAAATAGATAGATAGATTAAAAAAGAGATAAAGAGAGCCTTAATAGAAGTAAATGGAAATATAGGTATTTGATAGTCCACCAAATAGTATATCAAATGTCAAAATAATTTTTATTTTCCACACAAAACATTTTAACAAATAGTTTTCAACACTTGGAGAAGGGATCAGGCAAGTATCTACTTATTTATACAAGTTCTGTCTCCTCTTTAGATACTACACTTGCTATAAAATGGGAGGAGGAGTAGGGAAGACAAATTTTGCCTTAGACACAAGAATTATAGTCTGCATTTCCCTTGGAAACCTGCGTATAGGCAGACATTTCTGTCTCCATGTTTTCTGTACACTGACTCGTATTGCAGAGTAGGTCTTACTGACTTATGGAATAGAGATATAAGAATCTCTTGTTCACAGAAGAAAGGATCTCTCTTCCTCACTAGCAATTAATGCTAACGTAGAAACATTTATACTTCCAATTTATAATTGTTACAACCACTCAAATATAATCTCCATAAAAGAAGGGACATTGTTCATCTCATTTACCGCTCTACCCAATATATCTACAGCACATCTGGCACTGAATAGTCAGTCTTACAATAACTGTTTGCTGTTGAATAAGTATATAGAGAGAGTTTATAATTATGAGATACATTGAAATTTTCCTACCTGACAAACTTCGTAAGTAATTGTTTGAAAGTGGTAAACATGTTTGTACCTATGCATTCATAACATAAAATGACATAGTAGAGTGAAAAATGAGAAACAAGATAGCGTATACTTTAACAGGAGGCACTCATTAAATGTTAGTTTATTTTCCTGTTTCCACTACATTACACTGCCTCTGATTTTAAAATCACTAAGTTCATATACCGCTCCTGTTAAAATAAACCATCAAATGTACTATAAATCCCATGAAGGCTGAGTAAATATCCATTTTGATGTTTTTGTTTTGTTTTGTTTCCCAAACCGTTAGCATAGTGCCTGGCACATATGAGATAAATATTTGTCAAATAAGTATGTATGAATGAATGAGTGAATTATGAATGTATGAATGAATGATCACCCCAAATTATACATTCATCAATGGGAAATGTTATTGAAATGTAATTTGTGTGTGTTTGTCAATCTCTTGATATATGGTATAAAAAAGCCTCCCTTAAAGAAAATCATTTGCATATAAACTACCAGTGCAGGATAAAATAATTTACAGATAATTACAAAGTAGAAATTTACATACAGAATTCTTTTTAAAAAATGTTCCAAGGCAAGAAGAACCAGACAACTGACATATTTCTAGATTCAGGAGCTATCCAGTGGGTTGAAGATTCTTATTATAACAAGAGTGCCTTGAACACCTGCACCCTCCAACCCTACTCCAGGAAGAGTTGAAAACAGATCTAAAGTGAAGGGGAGGCCAAGGCCACCCCAGCGAGTGACAAGAGTATGTACCTCAAAGCTCCTCCTCAGTCCCAATCATTGCTAAGCAGCTGGTTTTCAATGGTGACAAAGGTAAGGTCCATTCTGCTTATAAAAGAATCTCTTGATCAAAGTTACTGTTTCCAAAGATCAAAAAAGAATTCAGGGGCTATATTATATATCTAATTTATATTAAAGAAGTATTGAACTTGACTTTCTTCACTAAATGAGAGAAGAAAGATGAGGAGAAATATCCAGCTAAAAAATTAATATAATGACAGTTTTAGGTTGACAGTGAAGAACAATGAAGGTTGCAAACAGAATCCACGCTATGTTTATAATCTGCTTTGAAGTGTTCAAGTGAAAGAGGTATGTTCCCTGACAAAGCTAAAGTAGGAATTCTGAGAAAAGGGTATCAGTCAGCAGCAATAGCAAAGCCTTCTGTGCAGACATCTCCTGGTTGGGCACCAGGTGCCACAGTGGCTGGGGACCAGCACGGAGAGGAGAATGGGGCTGGAAGGGAATAATAAGTGCCTTCGCCATATGGGTAACGTGATCTTGATCTTGGTAGGAATAAGAACAGGTTGAATTCATTTAACTCATTTTCGTCACAGTATTCTCCATTCTTCTCCTTGGATCAAGGATTTTAGGAGAGTCTGTCTTCGACAAAATAGACTTTAACAAAATGTAAACGTTCTTCTTTCACTTAGCAACTTTAAAAAATCTCTAAGGAGCACTCAAGATCAATTCCTGACACATCCGTGTATATAGTTTTGCAATTCAATGTGGGTTTTTCTTTCTGTAAAAATAAAATTCATGTACTGAAAAAACACATAACAGCCCCTAAAAATCCCACTCCAGCCTTTGGGAAGCCCCCCGGGAGCTGCTTGTCCACCTGTTCGCACCTGGCTGCAGCTGCGAGCCGTCCGCAGGCAGCAGGATCGGATCTGCGCCCCGGGCTTAGCAGAGCATGACCCAATTCCGTGTCCCCATCAGCCCAGCCACGGCTTCCAGCGCAAGTGTCCTTTTGCCCCGGTGCCTGATATCCGGCTCCAGCAGCCTAGAAAATCGGGCTTTTCAGTCACAGCACCCCCTGTGACAAACGTGTGGAGCACCGCATGACTTCTTCAACCAGCTGGTTTTCCTGGCATTTGAATAAAAGTAAAAATAGAAAACAAAGAGGGAGAAGAAAAGTGACAAGCTGAAACCTGCGAAGAGAAAAGAGGACAAGGTACAGAAAATTGGCTCCAGGACGCCGGGGAGGGGGCGGGGTAAAGTGGGATGCTACTGCCATCTAGTGGCCGCATGGTACGCGGGGAAAACAATCAGTCTCCAAGGGGAGTGATTTGTTTTTCAGTTCTACAGAAAAAGAAAATACTTCCATAAATGAGCCAGGACTGTGGTGAGGACAAATGTTTTTTGCCTTAGTCGATTACTTCCACCTTGATTGGTAAACTGGGAAAGTATAAAGAAAACCTTACAGGGGAACTACCTTAACAAGTGTAGCCTTAGCTTTTCTATTTGAGACTTTAGTAGATGTCTTCCTCTCTTCAAACATTGGCTTTCCCTCACCCCCACGTTGCCAGATTTAGAAAAGAAACAATAAAATAAAGATTCTTCCAGCTAAATTTGAATTTCAGATAAATAACTAATAATTATTTTAGGATAAGTAAGCCCATGCCATATTTAGGGCATAACTATACTAAAAAAACATCCATTGTGTATCTGAAAGTCAAATATAGGTGGCCATTTGTATTTTATCTGGCAACGCTACCTCACCTCCCCAGTAAAGATAATATTTTGTCAAAATTTTAGATTGTAAGTTTCTATTAGGACTGACCTGTCTACAAGTAAAATATTTTATTTTTATCATTTTTTGCTACTATAACATAATTATAGATATTGGTATGAACTAGAAAAAGAATAATTAATAATATAAGTAGCATCTTAGACATAGAATTAAATTAAGTCCGTTTTATACTGAATTCTTGTTTGTTCTATAATACAAATCTCTGGGCTGGAAGCTGGTGGGAGACAGACTAAGGTTTAAAGATCTAGTCACTAATGTATACTCCAAACCAATAACGATTCGTTGATTAGAAACCTGTATAAATTTGTCAACATGACCTTAATGTTATTAGCTCAGAGCTTATGTGTGGGGGAACAAAGAATTATGAAATGTGTATAAAAAGGAGTCCTGTTTCAAAAAGACTCTTGCCAGGGAAATAAGAGTCTAAAAAAAGGTTTAAGTGTCTTAGCAGCTTTATTTTTCATCTTTAACACACTTGATCATTTGACAGATCAAATTTTGCTTTTTAGATTTTGACTTTTGATGAGAACATTCCTTTCATTTTACTTTGCTGAAGGACAAGGTTTAAATGTCCCAGTGAGCAAGGTTAGCTTGTCAACTGCTACAAAGATGCTGTGGGTTGAATGATAATGTGCATTTAGGACAACCTATTCCATTGATGGATGAGGCAAAATCTTCCAGAATTTACTGCAAACATATCTTGGATGTTGTACAGTCGTGGCCATTTTTTTAGTTTGTCTCGGTCATTAATAATAATGAAAGGACTCCCTAAAAGGAAAAACAGTAATCTCATTTGGTATTAAAATAGCCACAGACCCAAAGAATACTTCTAAGTAAATAATCATGTAAGACCTGCCACAAAAATGTGAGCCATTCTACCCCATCCTCACACACCCCGACATAACCACACCATGTTAATATCTTTTCTTTGTTGATTAACATTAGACAAAGAACCAACTTTCTGTGGCTTCATTTTATTCATTGAAGTGGCTTAAATCTAACTTGCCTTGTCAAAATTAAAGAGCTTAGTGATAGCGAGCAAATTACTTTGAAATTCCTGTAGTAAACTACATTCATTAGGACGTAAATTCTTCTAATTATTGAACGATGCGTTGGCCCCCAGTTGAGTACACCTAGAAATTATATACCTTAGAAAATGGGAATATAATACATTCGGCATATACTGGACTTCTGATACAGATTTACATTGCTTAATATAATAAGAATACTCAAAATGACATATCAGCTCAGATCATCTTTTTATATTAGATTATAAATTAGGAAGTATATTATCTTTATTTCTATCCCTTCTTCGATGGCCAGTGATTGCCAACATGTACCCTTATATTTAACTCCTTTACCTCTGATCAAGTAGCTAATAATAAATAAATGAAGAATATAAAATACTGTTGAAGAAAAAAATCATTTTTATATTAATACTTTCTTTTATAAGAACTAATCCCTTTAAATATCAATTTGTATATTTGAGGTTTTTCTCAAACACCTGTATATTTCATCAACTAAACTATTTTCAGGCTATAGAAGCTGCATTAGTCTTATTTAGCCAACGGAATCATTTTATATGTAGAAAAATCTGTAAAATGGAAAATATATAAGCCCTGTCCTATTAATCTTACAGAATTTGTGTAAGGGTCAAATGAGATAGCATGGATTATAGGAAATAATATATCATTGGGAAAGAGTTTTTCATGTCTCTGCTATGTGTGTATTCTTGTCTTGTGGGCAGAGTTATTACTGATAGCTTTTATCATGGACTATCTTTTCAAAAATGTCTTTTAAAGATGTTCTTTTCAAGCATGAAAAACAGCCTTGGAAGATAGAAATAGTGTCGCTTTCCTGGGCAAAGGGCAGATTTGTTTGCTGACCAGTATAATAAAGATAAGGAAACACAGGGAGATCTCCCTCTAGGCAAAGGTTGAACAGGTTTGCTTGAAACCCCTTTTAAGATTGGGATTTCTCAGCTGTGACACAAACACACTGCATGCATAGCATCCACCTAGGACTATCTTCTTATGACCTGCTTGGGATCTGTGGGGAAAGGGTAACCAATGCAAACATGAAGCTTATGCTTCCTTTTGTGCCATGAATAATCAAGTCCTTTGACTCTGACCTAGGAATCTCGTATCTTCTGCCAGCATTCATGAATCTATGGTAGGCTAACTGTTTAGCTTATAAAGAGGGTAATATCTCAGACTCTCAGGGTTCTTGACATAAATGTGAACTCTTAAAATTATCCACGGTCTTTACAATTCTTAGATACTGCTATTATACTGTAGAATTATTAATGCCTTACAAGCTGATAAGGTATGTATCTGTGTGTGTATTTGGATCTGAGTGTGTCATGAGTAGGGGAAAATAGGTGGATCAGTATCTCCAAAAGGTAATTTTCTAATATGGACAACATTATAGCATGTCTATGGCCAGACAGTACCTTGACACCCCAGTCCTACCATTTTTGCAGCATTCATAAAACTCCTGGAGAGAGAATACAACGTAGTGGTTTAGAGTGTGGACTGTGGAGTCAGATTATGCTCTATTCCCAACTCTACCACTTACTACCACTTACTAGCTGGATCGTATGCAAGTTACTTACCTTCTTTAGAGTTAGTAATATATATTAACACTTCATAGAGAAGTTGATTAAATCTGGCAGTCAATGCTTGTTATTGTTTTCATCCTGAGAAGTTAAGCAAATCAAGTAATTCAGCTTCTGTTTGATTTCAATGAGTCACAAAGATTTGAGACAAACTATATATTGGAAAAATCTGGCTTAATGCCTTAATTTTGTGAAATTCATTGCTTATTTATTGCTCTCTTTAATATCTCTTTCATGGGTTAATGCCCACCTTAACCAGTAATAACTGATATATTAAGGTCCTCCTCAGAATACCTACATAATCAACATGGTAAAATCAACTCTGAACTTTCTTAACAATCACTAGCGACTCTCTCTTTTATAATAAACTCAGCTCTTTATTTGTCATAAAATCTTTAAGTTTTTTAGTACCCTTATTAAGTATATATATTGTGTTGACATATTTTTTCAGATGATGATTTGTTGGCATTTAGTATATATTGTCTCTTCTGCCAAAATCTGAAAGTTACTTTCCTAAGAAACCTCAAATTAACAAAAAATCCCTTATAAAGAGTTTTAGACACTATTGTACTATAATCATAGTTTTAGACTCACAATATTAAACTTATTTTTCCTATAGGAATTCTAATACTAAAATTAATTTTTATGACTAATAGTTGTTTTTTATTGCACAGTAGGAATCATTGAATTTCTTGATTAAAGCTGAAAATAAATGACTAACCAATTATTTGTTTGCCTATCAATATACAAATGTGAATATCGTATCAGCTTTAGCACTTATTCTCAGAATACACAAAGCACAAATTTGAAAGATTTTTTTTAAAAAATCATAAAATAACAATAAATTATAATACAGTTTATAACCACTATTAGTAAAGAAAAAAAAAATAGAATGGCAACCCTATAGCCATAAACTCAAAAAAGGAGCTGAGTGTATTTATGCTGCCCATATAATCTTTTTTTCCTCCTTCAAGGTCACTTTAATTTTCCTGTACAGGAGCCATTGAACTATTGAAGTATGTGCTAATTGCTGTCTTTCTGAAGATGTTTAAAATAAGGATCAGAGTCAGTTACAGTCTCCATATCCCCCAAAAAACTCAATGCAGCTTGTTAAGTGATAAGAATTCATTAAGAAAGTATTTCATTGGAACATTTAATCAAGAAAACTACATGTATTTTATATACTGATCTGCTCTTATCCTATTTTTTCCTCCTTATAGTTCACACCTCATGCCTACAAATTTCCTAAAGAACCTACAGCTAACCAATGATGTAGATAAATATATCTGCCTAGGTATGGTCAGGAACATATCAGGCTAAGAAGCCATTCCATGAATTTGTTCTTTTGACAGGGTCCTACTTCTGTTGCCCAGGTTATTAGAGTTCAGTGGCATGATCATAGCTCACTGCAACCTCCAATGTCTGGGCTCAAGCCATCCTCTTGCCTTACAAGCTGATAATGTATGTATCAGCTTGTACATACAGCCTCCCCCTGCTCAGCATCTCAAGTAGCTAGGACTACAGGCAGTCATTACCACACCTGGCTAATATTTTTAATTTTTTTTGTAAAGACCAAATCTCACTGTGTTGCCCAGGCTAGCCTTGAACTCGTGGGTTCAAGCAGTCCTCTCTCCTTGGCCTCCCAAAGTGCTGGGATTATAGGTGTGAGCCACTGTACCTGGCCCATTCCAGGAATTTAGAGTGAAGCAAAGTGGTCAGAATTCAAGATATGGTCCCTACAGAATCTGAAATACCATCCATTCCAATTATACAGCAACCCCATTCAACAGGCTCAACAGGCTAAAATAGACAGGGACAGTGATCTGTCTGTTGTCTTCCACACTCTTCAACTGAGGAATCAGCAGAAGCTTTAAGTTTGGAGTTTTGTTTATTTTTCACAAACACATGAACAGGTTCTTCTCAAACTATAAGAGCTGACTCACAATCCAGACTGCTTTTACCACTAAGGATTCAGAGAAGTGTTTATTTCTTTCTTTCAAAATCTATAAAACCTGGTGAGGACAAAGTCATATGAAATGTGCATGGACAGGTGTAGAATCCAAGATCCTTTGGCAGTGATACAGGTCTGCTCTGAAATACAGACTTCTGTGCCCATGGCCACTCTGGAAACTCACTTTGTGTGTTCAGGCTAAGGACACATTAATATATGTTGCTTTTCTAACAGCCAACAGTGCAGCTGGAAGAAAAATAAATCACCCATTACTGCAAAAATGTTATCGCCAAATGAAGCATTTCAAAGTTTAACTCTTAAAAAAGTCCTTTCAGAGCAGAATATTGGAAAGCATTTCCCTGTTCAACTCCTAGGGAGGGAGACTGAGGCATGGGGAGGTTAAGTGAGTTGCCCAAGGTCACCCAGGAAGTCAGTGAATTGACCAGAAATAGTACCCAGGGCTCTTGCCTCATTCACCACGGCCCCCACCACTGGACCACGCTTCCTGAAGGCAACAAAGCACCAGACCACAGCGGTTTGCCAGTAACATCAAATAGCATTTTGCCAGTGTAATTTACCTCTTTCGGAATTAAATAATAATACCATTTTACCTTAATCTATCACCTTTTGTCCCAAGGGGGCCTAAAGTGCTAAGTGCTTTAGTTATGAGTTTTAGCAGCTTACTTATAAATCACTTCACACACCATTAAAATGCAGCTGTCCATGGAGTCAATGTTGCAGCTGTTAAACGTAAGTATCCCGACTGTTAGACATTTATTGAGCACCAACGATTTGCTAAATGTTAAAGAGGAGCAGAATTTTAATTTTGGGAGTTTACAAGAACTAGGAAAGAAATACAGGAAAACTACTTAAAATGTTGATGACATATAAATAGAAATCAGACTATTACTGAAACACACTTTTTTTCTAGTGACCATAATCATCAAAGGGTCTGAAAAATCACCTTTGTTTGTAAGAAGGACCCTTAAATAATGCTCTAAAAAATGTGAAAGAAATAGTTCAGACCACAGGCAAAGCTGTTCCAGATTCATTCCAAGGCATTCTACTAATCTTTAGCTGATTTCTCACATTCATTTCTCCTTTCTTTTGTTCAGGCACCTGCAATGACAAATTTTAAATAGCCAAGGCCAATAAGTTTATGTATAACCTGACCTGACTTTCCTATCTCCACCAGGGGAGAAAAATGGATCCAAAAGAGAAACAAAGCAAACTTGAGCATATAGTAAATAATTATATAGTTAACAGAAGATAATAATGTAATAAATGATCAAAATAAATTTACTTTTTGACAACAGCTCTCATACTATGAATTTTAATACATAACCTGCCATAATAAATTCTATGCACCTAGTAAATACAGAGTAGAAATTATGAATGGAAATCATCAGTATTATTCTTATTTGCTTTTTTTTTTTACACTCCACATGCAAAATCAAAGGGAAATAAAGGACAGTTGAAAGAAACAGAAAATCACAGATAAAGAAGTGAGTTTCTACTACATTTGTCCATGAGTGATAAGATATTTTGGTTGCTCAGACATTATTTTGTTACACCAAATCATTGCTTTCAGAAATGAACAACTTGATCTGGTCTTGAGGCACAGAAACAGTAAATCTATTTGAAGAGTTGTAGACATGAACCAAAAAAGGATCACCTCATCCAAAACACATGGCTCAGGAATAGGAACAAGAAAAACTTTCTTGCCCAATAGTTTTCTTGTAACAGAGGGAATGCCCTGAAAAAATGATAAAAATGTTTTCTGTCTCTTTAAAATTTCCCACACTCTTTCTGGGAATTGAAACCAGCATCCCTGCCTCAGGCCAGTGGTCAGGAGGTGCAGGGGAGTGTCCTTGGTTCTTTGTACCACAGGAAATGGCTCAACAGGAGGTCCAGGAGGAGGTCAAGAGAGACAGTCTTGGCCAGAGTTGGGACAGATCAGAATCATCAACTGCAGTTAAAGAGTAATACCCTGAGGCAGAGGACCCACACTTTAAAAACTCTGTATTTCTGCTTATGATGAGAAAAATTGGTACTTTAAGCCAAGATGGGAGTCTTCCATATTCCTCGTTTGCTGGCAAATTAATAAACTCCTCTTTCCTTCTTCTCAAACCACTTGTCCTTGTTCTTCTAATATGGCCTCAGGGATAAATGTTGAGCTTTTGGTAACATTCTCTGCTATCAAAATTAAACAAAAGCAACTGATTTGTGTACCTTGATTTTGTAACCTGACACTTTGTAACCTGACTCCTCTATTCTAGGAGTCATTGGTGAAGTCTTTAGGTTTTCTAGATACACAATTCACTATAGCAAGGATGTAGAAACAACCCAAGTGCCCGTCAATACATGAGTGGATTAATAAAATATGGTATATATATACAATGGAATGCTACTCAATTATAAAAAACTACAGTAATCTAGCACCTCTTATATTTTCCTGGATAGAGCTTTAGCCCATCCTCTGAAGTGAGGTATCACAAGAATGGAAGAGTAGGCACCACATGTACTCGCCATCAAACTGACACTGACTGATCAACACTAAGGTGCTCACACAGTAGTAATATTCTTTGGGGGTAGGGGAGTTGGGAGTGGGTAAACTCACAACTAATGGATGCAGTGAGCATTATAGGGGGGCAAAGGGCACATCTCAAATCATGGTTGGGATATGGCAAATTCATAACATGTAACCAAAATGTTTGTACCCACATAATTTCCTAAAATAAAAAAAAAAAACACATAATTTGACCTTGTCTTTCCCAATTTGGACGCCCTTTATTTCCTTCTCTTGCCTGATTGCTCTGGCTATGACTTCCAGTACTATGTTGAATAGAAGTGGCACAACTGGGTACACTTGTCTTGTTTTAGTTCTTAGGGGGAATGTTTTCAACTTTTCCCCATTCATTATAATGTTGGCTGTGGGCTTGTCATATATGGCTTTAATAATTTTGAAGTATTTTCCTTCTATGCCTAGTTTGTTGAGGGTTTTTGTCATGAAGGGGTGATGGATTTTATCAAATGCATTTTCTGCATCTGTTGAGATAGACATACAGTCTTTGGTTTTGCATCTGTCTGTGTGGTGAATCACATTTATCGATTTGCATATGTTGAACCATCCTTGCATCCCTGGAATGAAACCCACTTGATCATGGTGAATTATCTTTTTGATGTGCTGTTAAATTCAATTTGCTAGTATTTTATTGAGGATTTTTGCATCTATATTCATAAGGAATATTGGTCTGTAATTTTCTCTTTTTGTTTCCTATACTAATAATAGTCAAGCTAATAGTTACATCAGGACTCAATACCACTTACAACACCTGAAAAGAAAAGAAAATACCTAGGAATATACCTAACTAAGGAGGTGAAAGATCTATACAAGGAGAACTACAAAACACTGATGAAAGAAATTGCAAATGATGACACAAAGAAGTGGGAAAACATCCCATGCTTATGAATTGGAAAAATCAACATCATTAAAATTTCCATATTGCTCAAAGTTATTTACAAATTCAATGCAATTCCCATCAAAATACCAATGCCAGAGTTCACAAATCTATAAAAAAATAATCCTTGGCCTCATATAGAACCAAAAAAGAGCATGAATAGCCAAAGCAATCTTAAGCAAAATGAACAAATCTGGAGGCATCACATTACCTGACTTCAAATTATGCTTCAAGGCTATAGTAACCCAAACAATATGGTATGGGTATAAAAGTAGAGACATAGACCCATGGAACACAATAGAGAACCCAGTAATAAAACCATACAGCTATGACCAACTGATCTTCGACAAACCAGACAACAATATACACTGGAAAAAAGACACCCTATTCAATAAAGGGTGCTGGGAAAATTGGATAGCCATATGCAGAAGAATAAAACATGACCTCTGTCTCTTACCAGATACAAAAATTAATTCAAGATGGATTCAAGACTTAAGTGTAAGGCACGAAACCATAAAAATTCTAGAAGTAAGTATAGGAAAAGGTCTTCTAGACATCAGCCTAGGTAAAAAAAGTTATGACTAACACTGCAAAGGCAAATATAGCAACAACAAAAATAAGTGAGACTTAAAAAGCTTCTGCACAGCAAAGGAAACAATCAACAGAGCAGACAGACAACTTACAGAATGGGAGAAAATATTCACAAAGTATATATTTGACAAAGGGCTAATATACAGAATCTACAAAAACTGAAATAAATCAGCAAGAAAACAAACAAACAACTCCATCAAACAGTAGGCAAAAGACACGAACAGAATTTTTTCAAGAGAATATAGATAAATGGCCAGTAAACATATGAAAAAATGTTCAACATCACTAATCATCAGGGAAATGAAAATTAAAACCACAAAGATATAAGACTTTCAGAATGGCCATTATTAAAAAGTAAAAAAAAAAAAAATAGATACTGGCATGGATGCAGAGAAAAAGGAATACTTATATAATGTTGGTGGGACTGCAAATTAGTGCCACCTCTGTGGAAAACAGTATGGAGATTCCTCAAAGAAATAAATGTAAACTTACCATTTAATCAAGCAATCCCACTACTGGGTATCTACCCAAAGGAAGAGAAGTCATTTTATTAAAAAAAAAAAAAAAAAAGAAAACACCTACACTTGAATGTTTATCGCAGCACAATTCACAATTGCAAAGATACGGAATCAACCTAAGTGCTCACCAATTAATGAGTGGATAAAGAAAATGTGGTATGTGTGTGTATATCATGGAGTACTACTTAGCCATAAGAAGAAATGAAGTATGTCTTTCTCAGCAACTTAGATGAAACTAGAGACCATTATTCTTAAATGAAGTATCTCACAAATGGAAAGACTAACACCACATGTTCTCACTAATAAGGGGGAGCTAAATGATGGGCACATGTGTGCACAAAGAGATGTAAAGGACATTGAAAACCAAGAAGGGGAAGGGTGGAGGGGACAAGGGATAAAAATTTACTTATTGGGTACAATAAACAGTATTCTGGTGATGGGCTCACTAAAAGCCCTGACTTCAGCATTATACAGTATATCCATGTAACAAAAACATTTGTACCCTCTTAATATTTTGAAATTAAAAAAATTATTATTGAAGATAAAAAATTAAAGAAATTGAAAAAGCTCCAAAATCTGCTTTATTTTGTTATTTTTGTTGACTTCCAGATTCACAATGAGGGCGTTTCAGGAAGTTAAAACAGCCAATAAAATCTCTCTAGAGGATGGTAATCTGAAGGAATATAAACACTGGCTAAAAGAATTAAAATTCAATTGTTTTCAAGTACTTATTGTACTTAAGTTAGTATAAATTCTACTCTGTATTAATAAATAGCTTAAAATAATTTGGAATTACTTTTTGTTAAAATATACTTTTCAGATCTTAACTTTTTGGTAGGTATACAGTGTTAAAATACATACAATTAGGTGTAAGCATATGGATAAAATCTGATTTAGCTAAGCAAAAATGAAAAGCTCTCAGTAATGTAAACTGGCAAGGTGCTCAACCTGGTGCAACCATAAAAATACAAGTTCTGGGAAGGCTGGAGGGAGTCTTAGGTTGCAATCACTTATCTACTCATTCAGCATCATATATCAAGTCTTCAGCTTGTGTCAGACACAAGGGGAACGTCAGTGATGAATAACATGTTGTCCTTGTCTGAAGAGCTTAGCATTTAGTGGGAAAACCAGATATAAAATAAATAAATAAATTCACTAATTCAACATTCAATGGGATATATACTGAAATAAAGTATATATATATATATATATATACACACATACACACACACACACACACACACACACACACATATATATATTTCAGAACAGAGGAAGGGGGAGATATAGACAAAGATATCTCTATTCTAAAGAATGAATAGGATTCCACCGGGAAAAAAAGAGTCTCAGAGGTGGAAGGAGTGGATTTTAGAAGCAGAGTATCCCAAAATAAAGATAATCATTCTTCCATTCTGCTTGGTGTAGGTCAAATCCCACTTGGTAAATGAATTGTGTTCAGAGGAGACCCCTGTAGTGACAACATTTGAAACACTCTCATAATGGAACAATTGGAGTCAAGAGGTATCCTGCATCTTCAAGGAAGAAAAAAGAGAAAAACATCTCTGTTACCCTCAGATACTTAAAGATTCTCATGTAAAAGATTCTCCGGAGAGAACAGCTTGTCCTGTTTAGCTTCAAAGAACAGAATAAGGAGGAATGTTGGGGAGAAATGACAAAGAAGCAGATTTTGGCTTGGCACATGGAGGGACTTCTAATGAAAGCTGTTTCCAAATACAATGAGTTGTCGTCATGACTGGAGGTTTTGAGGCTGTATAAGTTATCCACAGGGATGTTGCAGAGGAAATTTAACCATCACTTGGGTGAATTAACTGACATCTATGATCTTTATTTGTCCTGTGAGTCTAAAAAAGAGTAATGTAAAACCAGCTTGCAAATTAGTAGTCTTGGCTTGCTTTACAAGTGCAGTGTGTATGTTATGTTAGCTTTCTGCTCTCCTGACGAGGCCCCAAAACTGAGGGCAATGAATGATACATCAAACACTGTGGCCCCACAGGATTTTCTAAGAGGTAGATAAAATCAGCTCTACGACCCTCAGCCTAGGGTCCACCGCCTTGTATAAGGAAAGATAAGAAATTCAAAAGAGATTGATCAGAGAAGAAAGGATAATGGAAGGAAATCTGTAGAAATAAGGGATACTGTGGCATTTTTCTTCCCTTCCTATGACAGAAGGGAAGAAGATGCATCACCTCCCAAATTCCAAGCTCAGTGAGAGGGGCAGCAAGCCACCCTCTGAAAAACAAACTGAGGATCAGTCACAAAAAAGAGATATTGACCTTCTGACTTATTTTTTGAGCTTAATCCATTGGCTGCCATTACAGGACAAATATTTTATTCAATGAAAAATTTAACTTATGTCCCTTGGAATTTGGGGAGCATGAACACCAGTGTATGACTCTTGCCTGAAAGCAAGGAGAGAGGAGAGCCGTGGGAATAGCACATATTTCCAGAGTTTGGTAGGACAAGAACATGTTGGTTTCTCTAAAAGTCGAATAGACACTGTAGAAGAGAACTAGGCTAGAGCCTTTATGAAAAGATTCTGCTTTCAAGGACTTCTTGCTGACATGAAAAGACCCCAGGGTAAATCCCTGGTCAGGAATTGAGGAAGAACTCCATGTTCCAGGATAGAGGGCTTCAGCATGGTTGCAAGAGACTAGGAATGGGGAGTATTTCTTGAGCCACAAAAATTCTCCATAAGAGAGCACTGTGTAAGAGAGAGACCATTAAATAAGCATTCAAGAATTATAAATAGCCAGGCAAGTAATATTGTGCCTTTTCCTTTAATCTCCCTTCTCTTTATCCCCAGAGAAGCCTGAAGCAAAAGTGCAAGTAGGTACTTTGGTACTACTTTGGAACAGCTTTCTAGACTGATAAAAGAGCCAGAGCCTGTGACTCCAGCCTCTAGAGAGTATACCTTTGGGGCAGTACTTAAACCTTTCAGAGACTAACAACCTTGTTATCTTACCTGGATTCATAATTCACAATTACACCCCTAACCCACACAAGGGCTTTTTCTCAGCCTCTGAAAGGTATTTACCCTCTTCTTAAGAACAGAGAGTCTACAGACTACAACCCCTTGGGCCAAATCTGTTTTGTATTGTTCCACAGGGCAACAATGGCTGTTGTAGTTTTAAATGGTTGGAAAAAAAATCGAAAGAACAGTATTTCATAAAGTGCAAATATTTAAAGTATTTAAAATTCAAACATTAATGCTCATAAATAAAGTTTTATTGGGACACAGCCATCCTCATTCACTTGCATATTATCTATGACCAGTTTCACAGGACAGAGTTGAGCAGTTGGAAAGACACTACTCTTAGGCAAAGCCTAGAATATTTATTAACCAAACTTTTACAAAATATGTTGTCTATCCTTGCCCAAGAAGATTGCCTGAGTCTGTCATCTTACTCTGGCAACATCCATCTACTTGTCCTCTTTTCGTAAATAAAGCAACAGCTTTGGAAGAAACAACAACAACTAAAACATGTATGCTTTAAATTAACACATTTAATGAAGGATATTTAAACACTTTGAAGACATAACTAAAATACTGCAGTGCGACATTAATTGCTGAGTGTTGAAGTACCTCATTTTAAACAACAGCACGAGTTTGATCATGGGTGCTTTCTCAGGAAGTGTCTGGAAATAAAGTCCTTATGAACAGACATTGCCCCTGACTATACCACAACTCTGAAAGTCACATGGTAGATCCATTTAGTCTCCACTTTCTTGGGAATGCTTAGTAATATACCTGGGCTAATATTTGTTATGGCTGAAGTCACTTTTCTCTCTTTTATCCCAGAGAGGAGAGTGGCAAAGAAAAGGAGCACTGTGCTCTCATACTGTGAGACTGCTGGGAAAGGAGGAAAAACCTGTAATCATTCACTTCTCTTGTGCTGGGTAAGAGTAAAGGGATAACCAAAAAGCAAATGTATCAAGTGCCCATCTGTGCAGAGTGCCCCATGCTTAATTTAGCTAAATACAATATGTACATAAAAGGCACAGCCATTATTCTGTCAGAGCCTAAGCCTGAAATCAAAATATGAAGGTCAGTCTTGTGTGTGTTTCTGATTTCAGAATGAAACCCTCAGACCTGCTGCTCTGCGTATAGTCCAAGTTGGCTCAGTCCTTTTCTCTACCCCTCTTCTGCTTCCATGCTCCGCTGGTTCTGGGGCACTGCAGGAGCCCTCGGAGCATCATTGTTGCCTCTTAACCTTTGTTCACTCTGGGCCTTCACCTGAGATCCATTGTCTGCTACACTGCTCTCAGACATAGTCTAGCCAACACTTCAGAAGTCAGAAAAATTCCCACTTCTTTCTTAATATCTCTACTCTGAGTATTCCAAAGATTCCTCCTTTAATGTCTTATTATCTTTCCAACCATCGAGTTGTCTTTTTATAGATCTGGTTTGCATTTTCTTTATATATTTTATTTGTGCTAGTAATAATTATTCAATTAAATGTAATCTCTCGAGGTCAATTGAAGGATACATCTTTATTTCTAATTGAAAAGTCATACACACACACACACACACACACACACACAATAGATCTTCATTATTCACAGATCCCATATTTGTGAATTTGTCTATTTGCCAAAATTTATTTGTAATCCCAAAATCAGTACTCATGACACTTTCACTCTCATTTGTGGACACGCACAGAATGATGAAAAATTTGAACACCTGATGCACACGTTCTGTCTTCTTATTTCAGCTCTCATACTGTAAACAAATGTTATTTTTGCAGTCTACTTAGTTTTTTGCTTTTTTGGTGCTTTTTGTTAGTGATTTTGCTGTTTAAAATGACCCTAAGTGTAGTGCTGCAATTCTGTGTAGCGTTTCTAAGTGCAAAGAGGCTGTGATATACCTTATGCAGAAAATACGTGTTAGATATGCTTTGTTCAGGCATGAATTAATTATAGTGCTGTTGGCTGTGAGTTCAATGTTAACAAGTCAAAAGTATATATTAAATAAGATGTCTTTAAACAGAAATACACATAAATCAAAATTATTTATTGACTGGTCAAAAATGTTGTGACCCGAAGGATCACAGTAACCTAACCCTGTATTTCCCCATGAGCAATGGTTCAGTATTCACTAACTCAAGGTTCACAGTGACTTTATAGAACATAACTACAGTAAGCGATGAGAATCAACAATATATGTATCCCCTCACCCCAAGAAAGCTGGAGTTAGTAGTGGCTTCTTGGCCATTTGTCTGTACACCCCATGGATCCATGAGCTTGCAATGCCTAAGTCCTCAATTGCTCATTTCTCATTCTATGAGACCTATCCCCATCCGGAAACATGCTGCTGACACTGGATAAATAGTTAGACAAACAATTGAAAAGATCAAAAGTAGCATACCACTTTGGGTATTACAAACGTTGATATTACCTGTCTGTTATCAAACCATCATTTTCTTTCCATTTCAACGTGAATCAATAGCCAGCTTTTATCTCAATATCAGTTGCTGCAGTGAAAGAAAGAATAGGCTTTAATACAGAGATGTCAAATACATGGCCCACTTGCCACCTCTCCCTTCTCCTTGTTCTGGGCCGTGTTGCTAATTGCTCCTGGTGCTCCTGTCAAACTCTGCTGTGATTATAGAATCAGCCTGAGCACAGTGCTATAGGTGGCCACTAATAACGGATTGGAGTGGGGATGCTGACTGAAATTGTTCCCCATGACAGTAAGCATAATATGCTCTCATCTGCTTTGATAGACTCTAAATTGTATACACAGTGTGGATTTTGTGATACTCAATAAAAAGCTTCTAGGAAACAGTCTTGAATGGGTTGTACATTACCAAGTCATCACATGTAATACAGGATTGTAGCATAAATATGTATTGGCTCCTACTGTGGTTAGGCATTCTTCACAGTGTATACAGGGAATGTGCTCGCAATAACCCATACCACCAGTCAACATTTCCAAGAATGAAAGTTCATCCTGCTGCTTTTCATTGCAAAGAGAGTGAAGTGAGATCAGAGCAAAAACTAAATTACCATCCCCTATTTGTCCTCTCTCATTTCTCTCCCCCCAGCCTGGTTTCCATCACTGCTACATGGTATCTCCATTTATAATGAAGCTCAAAATGCATCCCCTTTAATATGTTATAACGTCTAATTTAGAATGCACTTAAAGTTCACTATAAAGCCTGGTGGACAATGCTGGAAGTTATAGGAATACATTAAATAAGTGAATATATGAATAAGGGATGTTTTGAATATATAACATATGTAGAGCAGGTTTTAGTGGGATATAATTATTTTTTCAGTTTTTTTAAATGACTTGGATTTAAGGAATGTATCCAGGAAGGTTTTCTTTTCTCCACTGTTACCTTTAACAAACTAAATTATGTTGACTCTTCCTTTCCCATCTGTTGAGGCTATCTTGGGCAGATGACATAACTTTTCCAGTATTAGGATACTATCTTTTTCAGATTAGAGTAGTCCAGTTCAATCTAAATAAATAAAATGAAATTCTGTCCCCCATGAAATTTAAAGTTCTGCCTCTCTCATATCAGGCCTGACCCAAGATTTCCCAGACAAGTGATGTGGACGATTTCAGTTCTTTCAGTATTCCTTGCTTTAATTCCTACACCCCCCCCCCACCTCCAGGCTTTCTAGATTCAGGCTCCAATGGGAACAAGGAGAAGGGAGATTAAAGGAAAAGGCACAATATCACTTGCCTGGCTATTTATAATTCTTGATTGCTTGTTTAATGGTGTCTCTGCAGGCAGTGCTCTCTCATGGAGAACTTTTATGGGTCCTTAAGAAACACTCCCCACTCCCAGTCTCTTGCATTCATGCTGAAGCCCTGGGCTTTTCTCACTGGGTTTTGACAGGCTCTGCCTTACTGAAATTTTCTTTTGAGAAAGGCAATCATGGGAGAAGGTGGGCAGTGGAGATACTGGAAGTTGGAGCATGGTGTCTGGGCTCCTGGCCGTCTAGTCAGCACTAAGCAATAATCTAAAGAGTGGGCTGAGATTTGCATTACAAGAATTCTAGCATTAAAGATGGTTAAAACTGAAAAAAAGTGACTTTCGCATATGGCTTTGCATATAGAAAACAATACAGTTTGGTTTTACAAAGATAAACTCTGTGAACTGATCTACTCCATCCCATTTGCTAAATAAAGTATGTTTCTTTAAGATATGCAATGGAGCTGGGTCTTAGCCTTATGTAAGGGCATCTGGTTTCCCTGCAGTCATTCAAATAACTAGAAAGTTTTAAGCTGCTACCATGCACTAAAAATTCCACAGAGTATTTATTTGATTTATACCTCACAAGACCCTGGATACTGATCACCACTTGTGACTGCTCTACAGATGTCTAAAATGAGGCGCAGAAGTGTGTGTGCCTTGCTCAAGCCAGCAAGTGACAGAAAGAAGAGTCAAACTCATGTCTACTTGGCCTCATTACACTATGCTGGTTCCTTATTGATTTGTAACCTAAAACCATTAGTAAGTTACACCACTCTCGGAGAGTTTGGGGATGTAAAGTTTCCAGAAATTCAACTGAGAACTAAAAGACGAACCTAAAAATCTTCTAAACAGCCTCAATAAATGCCAATATTTAGAAATTCAATACCTTGAGTTTTCCTAACAGAAAATTTCATCAACCATCACTCAGAGATCACCTAATTTATTAGAGACATTATTTTAATCGGTTTGGTTATCTGGTTTTCTAATTCCAGACAACATATTATAAAAGAACTCAGGGAGATCCTGGAGAACAGCTGATTTGATAGCTTAACGACTGGAAAGGAAACAGAAAATAATTATGACATAAGGATGCAAGATATATAGCTGTCTGGGACAATTTAGTGTAGAGCCTATCCTCTGTTTTATATTGTGATGTAGTAGTTAATTTTGAAAATTAAAATGAGTCATCGAGAAATGCTTAAATGTTGCTCATCATACTCTGCTTCTAAAAGCAAGAAAGTTTATGAAACACTTTTGAATTTTTTAAAATCAAAACTAGTTTAAAATGTAAAAGAAAGTTTGAGAGCTTAAAAGGATACATATCAGTTATAGACAAATCTTACTCTACTGCCCAGCAATACCAGGTATTTTTTACATATGGGTGAGTTCAGGCCAAGAGACCTTGGTAACTGTCTCAGCAAGTGTCCAAGCCCCCTATAGGACTGTCTGTAAGGGCAGTGCCTATGGGTGGGAGGCCCCAGAGCTGAGCCAAAGAACTTCTCAGCATAGGATTAATCCTTGAGGCACCATGCCAAGAGAAAGATATGAAATCAGAAGCCAGGAAACAGAGTTAAATGTCAACATCTAGGAAAGTCAGCAGTCATTGCTGAAAGTTGAAGAGCTGAGGCAGAAAGAAGGTGACCTGGACAATGGGAAAAATCAAGAAATGTCTCAAAGAAACAAATGGGTAATAAAAAGAGGATTTTGCAGATGAGAGCATTTCATTGAAAGCCAGAATGGGGTCTTCCCCTGGTAGTAGATTTTACAAATCCTGTGTCTGGTCAAACCCCTCTACAACGTGCAACTCTGACAGCATCTCTAATCTTCTCTAATGCCTCTGCTCTGCAGATTCCTGGATTTAACTCCTTCCTTTTCCTTTATCTGGGGGTAGAAGGGTTGGAGGAGATGTCTTCAAATTATTCAGCTCAGCTTAGACAACAGCTTTTGATAATGTGTAATTTCATATGGTTTTGTCTCTGGTCTTAGCTTCTGCCTCAGTATACCCACATTTTTGAAGTTAAGAGCCTAGCTACTCGAAATATTATACATAGTATAAAAAGGATAGAAATATTATAATGTATTTTATAACATATTTATCAGGTCAGAAATTATCTCATGTCCCCATAAAAAAATTCCAGAAATACCAATATTTCAAATATGCAGTCTTCTCAGACTTCCTCCTCGTAACTAGAAGCATAGCAAAAATACACTATAAGCAAGAACCAAGAATCAATCCAGCCTAACTCATTTTCTGTCTTGGTGATTAAATATGTTTGGTTGCCATAAATTAAAGCCACACCTCAATGTTACTAGGTTTCAGTTGAAAATCTTTAAAATTAATGATGGGGCACCTATAGATTTCCCAACTATTTGCCCTCTTATCTTGAACTTACATTGCTAAGAGTTGTAAGTAATTCATTGGCAAAGAATTACTAACTAGCCTTTAACTTTAATTCCAATTTCCAGTTGAATATTTTTGGCTATTAATACTTTTAGAGCCCTTTTCCATGGGGCTTCTATGGCTCCTTCTCTACCTCTGTGTGTTCATTCCTGCCTTCTGAAGTCCTGAAGAAATGGTTATTTCTAGTTTGAGCATTGCCCTACTTCCCTGCTCTTGATTGGGTTGCAAAGTCAGAAAGAATGAAATCTACATCTTCAAGAAAACTTTGTGCTTGGTTCAATTACTCATTTAAACACAAGAAGACCACTAATACATTGAAATTCATTGTACTGGCTTTTACAAACCCACCAATCTACTTTATTGAGCAAACAAAATGTAAGCTCTGTTAAAGGTGTCCTGCTTGCTAATTGCTATTTCAACATCATCTACAATGTATGAAATGAATAAATGGATCAATAAATATATGTTAAATAAATGAAAGACTAAACCCGGTTTATACCATGCTCCATCACACAATACCACTCTAGCCACACACATATGTAGAATTAATTAAACATATTAAGACATACTAAATATATATGACACTGGAAATTTGATGCAGTCTTCCTATTCCCCTCTCTTTGTTATAAATAGAATAATGGCAAGATCCTTTAAATGCTCTATAATAATTAAATTAAAAATATTTTAACTTCAAAAAAAAAAACCATAACAGTAACCATGAAAATAAAGAGACAGTGATAATTATATGTGACTACCTGGTTTTTACCAGCCAATCTCTTTAATAAACTTACTCCTCAGTTTAACAAAGAGGCAGTAAAATGTTGAGGGCAGAGGTAGGGACTCTGGAGTCAGACTGCCTTGGATCATCCCCACTTCTGACACCTGCTGGCCTTGGACAACTCGCTTAAAATCTCTGGCGCTTCTTTCATTCATTTGAAAATAGGGATAATAATAGTATCTACCTCTTGGGATCATATGAGGTTAAATGATTGTGCCTATTATTTGTTTATTGTCTCTCAGCCCAAATCCACTCTTCTATCCTCTGACTTATAATGCTCGGGAAGGACTCTACAAATGATATTTCTCATACTTTTTTGCTAGTGGTCATCTTGTGAGGGTCTATCAATAAGAGGCGTAAGAGAAATATTAGAAGGTAGGAGAAGGGAGGGAGAAAAGACTTCCTCCTCTTTCTTGCTATTTTTGTCAGTATTATTCACTACATTTTGTTCAAGTTTATTTCAACACACCTGCCCCCTTAGAGATATTAGCAGCAGCCTGTCTATGCCATTATCTCAGAGAACAAAGTCTCAGTACTATGGGGCTGTTTCTCAAATTCATAAGATGTCAAATGCAACCAAGACAACTTTCATCAAAAGTCTCAGCACCTTCCTGTGATATATGGGATTCCAGTAACCCCAACCTCTGGGTCTCCCAAATGTGGGGGTTAAAGCACATGTAGTTGCTTCACGTAGTTATTGTAGGTGAGTGTTTCCTTTTTGCTTTCTCAGCTCTTCAACACCTGTGTAACCAATTCCCTATATTAAATTGCTGCAACTCGAATGCTTAGTGTGGTTATTATTTTCCTGTCTGGACCTTGACATACAATAAGTGTATATTTTCAAAGTGCTTAGAGCAGTGCATGGCACGTAGTCAGGGCTCAATAACTTTTAGCATTTTTGTTAGCATATTGTTGAATTATTTATCAGGACAATAGCACCTGATTCTTAGTTTCCATAGTCAGGAGAAAAGTAGCTGAATTTGAGAGAAAAGCTGAAAATTATTCTTTCAGCAACTCATGTGAATAAAACGCACCACTTTACAACCAGAAAATAGCATGAAGTAGAAATGAAATAAACATTTGCTAAAGAGAATAAATACTATGCTTCTCTAGCTCTTTGTGGTAACAAAACTTTTTTAAAATGTCTAACCCATCACAGATTTCTGTGCAATCCTCTAAGCGTGATTAAAGTATATCCTGTGTCACACATGACACAGAACAAGAGATCAACACACTAAACTGTTATATGTTTAACAATATGAGTCCACCAGTCATGAGCTTGGATGTTGTCTTAGTTCATTTGTGCTGCTATAATAAAATACCCAAGACTGGCTAATTTGTAAACAATAGAAATTTATTTCTAATGATTCTGGAGGCTGGGAAGTCCAAGATCAAGGTGCTGGTAGGACTGATGTCTGGTAAAGGACTCAGTCTTTGCTTCTAAGACGGTGCCTTGTTATTACATCCTCCAGAGGGGACAAACACTGGTTTCTGTGTTTCTTCTCATCAGAAGTAAGAAAAGTGTTTTTGAAATGGAAATGTCTCTCTAAGATGAATTCTCAGTGATTGTTGAACTACACCAAGGGGCAATTTGACATTTCCCAATAGTTTTTGGACTAAATCACACCTTTTGAACTTTTAAAGGTGATAGAAAGATAATGACTCAAATTAACAATTTCAAAATCTGCCTGGCTACTGGCGTGTTCTGCAAAATTTTTCTAACCCTAACCCTCTCGTACCCTTTTTCTACAAAGTATGTTTCTTTGCAATGAAACCTACCATTATAAGCTCTTTGTAAGCCGTATTTATCTCAAAAACATATTTTGACCTTGACTTCAATTTGAGAAACATTTTATGCTGTGGTCCATTTTCTTACAGTAGAGCCTATAATAGTGGAAGCTTTTGCATAGTTAATTTCTGGCTATTGCTTCGTAAATTACTTAGACTGCTCCTTTTTCAAGGCATGAAAAGAAAGTTATGTCCATTAAAGTTTCTCAGAGATTACACTAGCAATCCACCATGGGCTATATATTTCCTGCCTGTTTGTAGGTTTTTTAGTGCCTCATTTGCTGTGAATATTCCTTTAGTCCTTCGGCAATTACAGAATGCATGGAAATTAGTAAATCAGAGGATAAAATTCCCATTTAAATGTGATCAATTAATCCTATGCATATATTACTGAGGATAAGACTAATAAACCATCTTTTGTTTGGGCCTTCCTCATGGTAGGGATGTGAGTGAAAATCAGCTGATGATATATGCGTCATATAATTAAGAGAATTAAAACGATTCCCATCCTAACACTGATTTCAGATGAAGTACATTCTTTTCACATACTTTCTTGTCTGTGTTTTCTTATTTTGTTTGTTCTTAGTATCATGAATTATGTATAATTTCCATGAGGTTGCCAAAATATCTAGGTGAGCTCCTATAATAACTGTCATCATCATTATTACAACCTCTAAAGAAGGAGAAGCTATAAAAGGTGTCCGTAGGCTGCCTGCACTTCCAGGACTTTATTTGTACAGGTAAGCAAAGAAGGAGCTTACTAGGGTTGTTCAGCCTTGTAGCATACATATCTCTATCACAAAGGTGGGAAGTGGGAAATTGCATTAAGAACATCATTTAGTAATAATTGACAGACTGATGACATCTGAACCTCTAGGATCCTTCTGTTCCAGTAACTTTAACTGCCAAAAATGGGGTAGATAATTCAGATATAATATACTTTAACTGTATCACAGTAGTTATAGTAATTTACTCTGTATTTCAATTTTTCTTCAATAAAAATTCTAGGTGCTAAGAGTAAAAGAATAGTCCAGTAGGAGGACAAAAAAAATGCTGTATAAATATTGGAACTAGCATGTACAAAGCACCTTAATAGAGATATGTGTGGTGTACACTGGTAGCACACAAGAGGGAAAAACAACTTTCCTTAGCACTGGAGGAGGGTCTCAGGACAGGAAGAGAGGATATAGTTGAGAAAGTTCTTTGAGATGAGTAGAAATTTACCAAACAGTTGAGTAGAGAATGTTAGGAAGATGTTAGAACATCTTGGTTAAAGGGAACAAAATGTGCCAAAACAAAGAGGCATGAAA
This sequence comes from Lemur catta, assembly GCF_020740605.2. Taxonomy (NCBI): domain Eukaryota; kingdom Metazoa; phylum Chordata; class Mammalia; order Primates; family Lemuridae; genus Lemur; species Lemur catta. The sequence continues at coordinate 239,562,705 of NC_059128.1, forward strand.
CAGCACAAACCAACAAGATTAGAGAAATAAAAGTGAAAATTAGTGGACCTATTATGGCATTCAGCAATCTGGGAATTTATGCTCTTGGCAATGGGAAGCCCTAAATGCTTTCTTTTTTCTTTTTATGCCTTATTATTTTTTATTTAACCTTAATCACTTCATTCAATATATTGCATATTTCCTATCTTTCAGATGGAAATGTTTTCTAATATTCTTTGTCCCTAAATGCTTTCTTAAAGCAATGGAATAGTATGATCATATTTGCCTCTTGGTGAGATCACCCTGGCTGAAAAATACAGAATGGTTAATTCGCATCAGATTAAAGGTAAAAGGAGTGGTTTGGAGACTCTTGTGATGATTGAAGCCTGAGTTAAAGAGGTGAACGAAGGTGAAAGGAAGAAATTAATTTGAGAAACACTTAGGAGGAAAAATGGGCAAACAAAAAAGATGCTAAATGAGATGGATTTGTCTGGATTTATTTATTTATTTTGCACTTGGCTTCAGCACTATGCTGGTCCCTAGGGATTGTTAAAGGAACAAATTATTCAACGATAAAAATCATGGTAAGGCAGACTTTATTTAGGACCATCATGCTAGGTATAGGAATCACAGCAATGGGATTTGGGGCAACAGCTTGTGCTCTACTCCAAATACAGCATGGGCAAGTAGGAATTTACAGCCAAGGAGCAGGGTGCAGATCAGTGGGTGGAAAATTACTAAGAGAAAACATCAGAAATAAGGGAGATACTGGGTAAACCAATCTACCAGTGTTCTTGCTGAACACAGGCCAGTGTGATCAGAAGTCATCTTGGGGATAGCAGAGGATGAGGAACGTGATCAGATATCAAGGATAGAGGATTCTGACTGGATTGACTTAGCAGAGTTCTCTGCTAAAACTAGATTTTACAAGGAAGTACACAGATGGATTTAGGAAAAGGTTCAGGTGTCTGACTGAGGTTTGGCCAAGCAGAGAATCTTTGTTAGGATATAGATAAATTGAACAGACATAGAACTTACTGTATAATAGGAGAAAGAAAACATTAAACAAGGCTTTACAATGAAATATAAGTGCTATGGTAGGAATGGGGGTTGTTGTGGCAGAACAGTATAGGGTCTCCAAACCCAAACAGGAGTTCAGAGAATGTTTTCCAGGAGAAAGAAAATCTAAACTGCGACCTAAGAAAGGCAGTAGTGCAGAGGGGTGAAGGAGAGACTTGCAGGAAAAGAGAAGAGAAGAGAGCATTTGAAGCGTCCCTGAGGTGAGAAATTGTATAATAAGAGAGAGAACCTGGAAGTACGGAGAGATGAGAAGAGGCCAGAGAGGTAAGCAGAAGCCAGAGCGTGCAGAGTCCTGAGGCAATGTTAAGGAGTTCCACATTCATCTGAAGGGCAATGCTGAACCACGGCAATATTTGCATTTTTAGGAAATAACCCTGGATGAGATATAGAGAACTGATTTCAGGAAGAGGTCAGCCCTGATGTCTTCTGTCACAGTATTCATCACATTTTGCTCAGCTTTTTAAAAAGCTGTTCCTCCCACTAAACTAGATACTTCATTAAGGCAGGAAAATGTCTTTCTTATTTATTACTGCATTCCTAGGCAGATGCTCAATAATTATTGAATGAAATAATAAACAAATGAATAAATGAATGTGATGCAATTAGAATGGCATTAGAGAATTCCACAAAGATAATCTGGGGGTTTTGACTAGAAGAGGGCTAGTGGAAAAGAAGATAGTTGGACAAATTCAAGAGACAGTTAGAAATAAAATTGACTGGTCATTGAAATCTATCATAAAGTTATGAAGAGGCAAGAATAATTTCTAGTTAGTTCCCTGCCTCATAAAACTAGGATTATATGTTGCCTCTGTCAGATGTCTCCACTTCGCCATCTAACTTTCATTTCCCACACTGCTTCAACCCTCAGCTTCATGCTCTTCACCCTGAACTCCCAAATCACTCCTCTGACTGCCTTACACACCACAGTTAGCAGCATCTTCAGATTGCAACCTATTTCCCTTGAGCTCTTAAAGTCAGATAGGAAACTCACACTTTCCAAAGACATAAACAAAGAAAAAAGTGATGAAAAATTAGGCAAATGTTGATAAGCCAGGGTAAAATGAGAAAACACAGCTGAAGCTCAAATGAAAATAAGAGGAAATTGAGCAGTCATCATCATTAAAATTATGATCGAGGATGTATTATGTGTAAGACATTAGATGGAGATAATTAAAGAATTACATTGTTTTATTTCAAAGATAGGACATTTATGTCCTGTGATGTGTAGGTATATACACAATATAAAGCATATATGATAAGCACCAAATGAGAGGTACAGAGAATAAGGTTCATCTGAACTCATGATGGAATTATTCCTGTGTATTGGTACATAAGGCAAGTTGAAAAAACCACCTGGGAAGCCCCAAATGTCCTAAATATCTTCTCAATAGGGCTTTGGATCCCTGCTAATGACTATGTCAATCTCTGTTGAATGGGTTTTCCATTTGAATAATATGATGCACTTGAAGTTCAAGGTTTTTGCTCCAACCTGCAGCTGGCAATATTCCTGACCAAGCATAGCTAATTCTCAACAGCTGAATGTATTTGGATTGGTATTCAAAAATATTCATGGTGCCAAATGTGAGAAGCACTGATATTCGTGCCACCCATCAAATGAGCAAATAAATTGTTTAATTTTACTAGCCCTTAGAATCTCAGCACCCTCACATCCTCTTTGCCAAAAAAAAGGGATATCTGGAGAAATAGGATAAAATCTGAATGTCAACAGGCATATAGAAACTAGACTATAGGCATTAATATTTTTTCTCTCAGTTTGGTGTGTTCACCTTAATGAAAATACTAGAACAACAAGCAGTTCTCTTCCTGGCTCCTGGGGAAACAAAATGCAGCAGAATCCGAGTGCTTTTAACATGATCTATCCATTTTGGATACTCCAAAGTGCCGTTGGAGAAAGAATAAGGAACAATGAGAAAGATGAAAGCATTACAAGAAGGAGGAGGAGAATAAAGGACATAATAATTTTAAAAATCATTTTTGGTGATAGTAGCCAAAAATGGAAATGTAATAAGAAAAAAAAAAAACAAGTTATCTAAGAAATAAGCCATACTACATGTCTGCAAATCTCTTTTGCACATGAAACGTTTGTGTGTGTGTGTGTGTGTGTATGTGTTTTGCTAGTGCAATTGGTGTTGTTATTTTTTAGTGTTAATGGAGTAATAGCTAGCAGCTTTTTATTCCTGCCAAAGATATTCTCCAAGCTTCAAATTAAATATATATATATGTATGTATGTATGTATATATATATATATATATATATATATATATATATATATAAAATGTGTGCCTTTAAAGAAGAATCCAAGAGAGAGGAGGGGAGAGAGGGTAGCAAAACTAAACAAATCAAAAACTAACATGGAAATGTGGTGGGCCTGAGAAAGTAGGATACACATAAGTGATATTCAAAAGATATGAATGGCCTGAAGGAAAACAGAATTTAAAATGCAAGCAGTGTAGGAATTCAACAGAGAAAAATGAAATGTAGTAGCTGGATGGCGGTGAGGTCTCTGATAGCTAGATGTCTTATTGTATTTTATTATTATTTTTTCACAGCAAGGATTTTATGAAATTATAATGAACAAGGAATCTTAATCAGGCCACATTTTGCTAATTAAAAAGTGGGAGTTTTTCAGGATATCTTCCATAAGAGACTATGGGTCAAGCCCTGTTACCAACATGGAAACTTACAGAGATCTCCTACCATCATAGCCACCTAGAAAGTGGGTCTTTAGAGCAGGATGTGGTGGATAGAACAGGACAAGCTTATCGGAAAAGCCCAGGGAAAAGGGAGTTGTTGACTCAATTTCCAAAGCAAACTGAAACCAAAACAACCAAGTTAACACATTAATATAAAACCTCCTTTGTGTGTCTGAGTTAATAAAGTGAGAAAAATCAGCAAGTATTTCACCTTCCCTAATTTTTGAATGGCAAAGACAGCTTGTGCTCAGCATTCTTAAAAGGTATGAAGCATGCAATTAGTGATGAAAACCTGTCAGAAAAATAGTTGACTTTCTCATCAAAGCTATATTTGAAGAAGCACAGTAGGATGGGGTGAGAGGATGACGGAGGTGAACAAACCTGGCTTTGAAGCCCCGCTCTTTCCTGACTTATTCATTGTATGATTTTTGGGTAGTTACTTAATTTTTCTGAGCGTTGGTTTCCCTTTTTATAAAATAAGGACAGTAATACTTATTTATGCAAGAGTGTTTTAAGGTGTGAGTGCAAATAGTTTGTTGACTTAATACATACTTTCGGAGCACTTTCTATGGGCCAATTGTCAATACTTGTGACAAGTATTGGTGATTTGGGGTGAAAAAGCAGAGGTGATCCCTGATCTCATGAAACATTCTAGTAGACAATATAATAAATACATAGATTCTCAATAAATTTCAGCTAGTATTTTATTTGTTGAAGACATAAGAAAAGCACTCAGGGTAAGAGGAGTCCCATATACACAACCATAAACTATCACTTTCAGGTAGATGGATCTTTACCAAATGGAAAACAAATGTGGATGATTTGGAATTAATTGTGCTGTTTTGACATATATACAGACAAATTTGAAAGAGTAAGACAGATAGTTGATGAAAAGGTAGATAAGAAAAACATACTTGGCTTTTCATGTATGTATGTGTCTTCTGTAAAAACCCATTCCAGCCACCCCATTACATATACAGCAAGATTTCCTAAATTGAAGAAGCAGATACATGTTGTGTTACTGCTCCCCTATGGACTCACTGTGAGTATCAAGAGAGATTTAGTCTAATAAAAACAAAATCAAATTTCTCTCTGGGCTGGTGAATAGGTAGCATTATTTTAGTCCATTGTAGCAGCAGAAAATTGACATATTCTCAAAAGATCTCACAGTCCATGCTCATCACAGTGCTAAGTCTAGGGAAAATTTCTCTTCTCATCATGTAACTACAGAAGCTGCCAAAAATAAGGACCTTGCAATTGAGGCTCATCTTCCTTCTGTTTTCAGAAGTCTCTGGCATTTAACTCCAGCTTCTTAGGATGCTGTTTTGTCAACAGGTAATGCCCCAAACTAATTATTTCACCCAGAAGAAGAGCCTTCGCAGAAACCCTGAGTAAATGCTGCAAAGCTTGCTTTATTCTTTTCCAAGATTCTGTTTAGGCTGTTGCTATTACAGTGACAGCTCTGATGAGCTGGCCTCAAGTTCCAGAAGCTATCTCTAAGCTGGGGCATTAGAGGAGCTCCCAAGGAAACATTGCTCAATGCTGAAGAAATTAAAAATGTGATTAGTCTAGAAATCTCCTAGACACCAGCATCCCTATCTCTATGCAGGATAGCAATTTCAAGAGCCCGAGTGCAATTTCTCACTGAGAGTTCAAGAGTATGCCAGCATTTCCATGGTACTTTGAAGAGATGCAATGAAGAAAGTTCAGGGAACAGAGGTTGAATAACACTTCTCTTTGAAAATGAAATAAAGATAGAAGTAGTATGAAGTAATGAAGGCAAAGAGAATGAGAGAATTCCTTTATAGGGATGTATTTCTACAATAATTCAAAGAATCTCTTCTCTGATATTTGTGAAAAAGAAGCTATTTGATGACCAGAGATACATTTGCATTCAATAAATAATATACCAAAAAGAAAACAGTAGTGTAATACTGTTTATTGGAGTTATGAGTGATTTTTATTTTCTTAGTCTTTTGTATTTTCTCTTTTTTCAAAAAAAGTAATGTATAAATTGGGCAAATAAATAAATATATTTTAAAATAATATTGAAATGTAGTTATGAGTATATTCTGTTCCATGACCACCTATTAGGTCTCTCTCCTCAGTCACCCCTTGTGAGTAGTTCTTTACAACTAGCCTCCACATTAATTTAATCCACGTTAAATTCAAGACCTCATTATCTTTATCTGTGAGGGAGGCAGGGCTACAAATCACAGAAATCACTAAACTAAGATAACAAAATGGGAGTAATTTATTTAGTAGCAGGATAAGGACTATATCTTAGAACCCAAAACCAAGAAAAGCAGTAGACTTGAAAAGGGATTAGAACCAATAACTGGAACCAAAGTTATTCTCTCAATCTATCTGGGTTTCTTGGTCTCTTGTCTCTGTGTTTTCCCTCTCAGGACTGCTTTAACTGTGTCTTACAGATTTTGATAACCTGTGTCTCCTTTATCATTTAGTTCAAAGAATCTTTTGGTTTCCATCTTAATATCCTCCTTAACACAATAATTATTCAACAGAAGGTTGTTTAGCTTCCATGACTTTGTGTAGAAATGAGAGTTTCTGCTGCAATTGATTTCCAATTTTATTCCACTGTGGTCTAAGAAGATGCATGATATAATTTCTATTTTTTTAATTTTTTGAAACATGCTTTGCAGCCTAGGATATGGTCAATCTTAGAAATTATCCCATGAGCTGATGAGAAAAATATATATTCAGTGATTTTGGGGCAGAATGTTCTGTAAATGTCAGTCAGGCCCATTTGTTCTAGAATTCTGTTTAAGTCCATTGTTTATTTCTTTATTTTCTGTTTGGAGGATCTGTCCTGTTCTGTCAGAGGGGTGTTGAAGTCCCTGGCTATTATGGTGTTGCTGTTCATAATTTTGTTTAGATCAATAGGATTTGCTTTATGAATCTGGGTGCACCTGAGTTAGTTGCATAAATATTTAGAACTGTTATGTCTTCTTGTTGAATTGTACTCTTCACCATTACATAGTGATGATCTTTTCCTTTCATTACATTGTTGATTTGAAGACTAAGTTATCTGAAATCAGCTGGCTATGCCAGCTTTCTTTTGGTTTACCATTTGCATGAAATATTGTTTTCCAGCATTTTGCATAGCCAAGGAAACTATCGTGAGAGCAAACAGACAACCTACAGAATGGGGAGAAAATATTCACATGCTACACATCCAATAAAGGGCTGATAACTAGAATCTATTTAGAACTCAGGAAAATCAGCAAGAAAAAAAACCAAACAACCCATCAAAAAATGGGCAAAGGACATGAACAGAAACTTTTCAAAAGAAGATAGACTAACGGCTAACAAACACACAAAAAAATGCTCAATATCTCTAATCATCAGGGAAATGCAAATCAAAACCACAATAAGATATCATTTATCTCCAGTGAGAATGACCTTTTTCAAAAAGTCCAAAAACAATAAATGTTGGTATGGATGCAGAGAGACAGGAACATTCATAAACTGCAGGTGGGACTGCAAACTAGTGCAACCTCTGTGGAAAGTAATATGGAGATACCTCAAAGAGCTAAAAGTAGAACTACCATTTGATTTAGCAATCCCATTACTGGGCATCTGCCCAAAGGAAAAAAGACATTCTATGGAAAGACATCTGCACTTGAATGTTTATAGCAGCACAATTCACAATTGCAAAGACATGAAAACAACAAAAGTGCCCATCAATACATGAGTGGATTAATAAAATGTAGTATATGTGTACCACGGAGTTCTACTCAGCCACAAAAAGCAATGGTGATCTAGCACCTCTTATATTATCCTGGATAGAGCTGGAGCCCATTCTACTAAGTGAAGTACCACAAGAATGGAAAAACAAGCAGCACATGTACTCACCATCAAACTGGTATTAACTGATCAACACTTAAGTGCTATATAGTAATAACATTCATCAGGTGTAGGGCAGGTGGCAGGGGGAAGGAGAGGATGAGTATATTCATACTTAATGGGTGTGGTACGCACCATCTGGGGGATGGACACACTTGAAGCTCTGACTTGGGTGGGACAAAGACAATATAGGTAACCTAAACATATGTACCCCTGTAATATGCTGAAATAAAAGTAAATAAATAAACATTTGAAATAATAAATAAAAAAATCTTATATTAATATATTTTGAAATTATAATTTTTGGATATATTGGGTTAAATATGCTTAAAATTACTCTTATTTGTTTTACTTGTTTCTATTTATGTCTTCAATGTGGTTACTAGAAAACTTTAAATTATATATGTGCTCACCTTATATTTCTATTGGACAGTGCCATTCCAGGTCCTATCCCTTCTTTCCTGCCCAAGGTCTTCTCTTTTGCCATTATTCCCCGCTTTCCACAACATCAGTTTCCCTCTCATCCCTGGATCATTCCATCAGAATACAAATTTACTTCCCTTATTATATCTTTAAAATAAGAACCTTCTCTGATTTTTCTCTGCATTCCTCTGCAACTCTTCAGTACAAAATTCCTCAAAATATTTCTTTGTCTATAGTCATTCTCTCCATTTCTCTCCTCCTGTTCTCTTCTAAAGACCACTCAATTTGGGCTTTAATCTCTTAATTCAGGTTACTATGGCATCCATCTTGTTGAATCATATCATCAGTTCTATCTTCTCTTCGGCAATATTTGACATGACTGACCACACCCCTTGAAATACATTTTCCCCTAGTGTTCTCTGCTGTATAATATCCCTGCTGTCTTTTGCTGGCTTCTCCTTTTCTTGGTCACAATCCTAGATATACTTATCTATTTTTCACTAACCTAAATATTCTCATTCACTTCTGCTCTTGGATTGTAATAGTATCTATTTGCTAATGACTCCAAAATCTATCCCTGTACCCAAAATGTGTGCCTGAGCACTAAACCTATAAATCCAATTGCCTCTTCAACCATTACACTTGTATTGCTAATAGGCATCCCAAGCCTTGTGCAACTAAAACCCAGTTCTTGATAGCCATTCTTTGAATCTCCTCTTCCTTTATACAGGTTGAGTATGCCTAATCTGAAAATAAGAAAGCTGAAATGCTCTGAAATCCAAAAGTTTGAACACCAACATGATGCTCAAAAGAAGTTCTCATTGGAACATTTCAGATTTAGGGTTTTCGAATTAGGCATGCTCAACCTGTAAGTATAATGCAAATATTCCAAAACCCAAAAACATTCGAAATCCAAAGCATTTCCAGTGCCAAGAATTTCAAATAAGGAATACTCAACCTGTACTTCCCAATATCAATTTATGACACCAGTGTCTACCCAGATTCTCAGGCCACAAACCTAAATGTTATCAGTCACTTCCCTCTTCTTCCCCTACACATCCAGTTTGTTCTCCTGGTCACTTTTCAACATCACCACTATAACCCAAGCCACTCTCATTTCTCCTAGAACATTGCAGAATCTACTTCTTCCCTTGCTTCACTTCATTTCCTCTTCCTCAAAGTATGTAGAGTGTCTTTCTTAAAGCCTAAATGAATTCACATTACTTCTCTGCTTACAACTCTTTAATATATTTGCAATCACAGTTGTAGTGAAATCTAAATGCCTTAATTTGGCCTATAAGCCTGTATATTATCTAACTTTATTAAGATCCCTGATCTCATCTTTTAAAATGTTCACCATCTTTTGCTGGATCCTAGCTATTCTGAACTTTCTTTCTGCCCCTTAAACACACTAAGCAATTCCTGTCTGGGCATCTTCACACTTGTTGTTTCTTCTTCTTAGAATGCTTTTGCCAAAATTTTTGCATAATTGGCCCTTTCTTATTATTAAAGCCTCAACCCAGTTATCCCATTGCAAGAGAAAACTTCCCTGACCACCCTAGATAATGTATTATCTCCTCTACCTCCACAATCCCTTCTTTCTATTACTTTATTTCATTCAAAGACTATGTCACTGTCTGAAATCTCTCTCCCATTAGAATACTCTGTGAAGAAAAACTCTGTTTTATTCATTATTGCATCATCTATACCCACAAGAATGCCAAGAACCCATTAAATGCTCAAAAGAAGATTGATGAATGAAGAGATTAATGAATAAAAGAGTGAATGATATAATGAACACAGGCAGAAAAACAATGAACTGTTCTAGAATTTGTTCTCATGATATGTGGGGAATGCCAGATCCCTCAAGGCTCATACTGAATTCTAATCACTGAAGATACATTACACTGGGAAACCTTATCAACTTTATTCAGCATAAAATACCCATAAGAAGAACATGAAGTGAAATAACCTGGTAAAATTGGAGTTCTTCATCACCTCCAGCTTCTTCCTCATGTCACTGCAAAATTTAGAATCCTACTTTTTGCTTAACTGGGTAGTTTGACACAGATGTATAACAGGGCAGAGAGTTCAGAAGCTAGAATTCAACATATCCTTTAGCTGATTTCTTGATCTGGATTTCAGAAATTTCAGAATTTTACATAGTTCACAAGCAGAGATTTTCACAGGACATTTTCATATTTGCAATGTTATACCTTTCTTTGGGCTGGCAAACCTTTCCTTTAAGACTCTTTCCTTTAAGTCTTAGTGTTAGCATATGCCAAAAAAAAAAAAAAAATACAGGAGCCAGTTTAGTGTTTTACCACCCATAAGTAAGACCATCCCTCTGCTTCAAATGAAGAAATTTTGACTGTCTTTAACGTTCCCCATTTTTTCCAGAGGTCTATTATTTCCTACTATCTGATAAATGTCAAGTTACCATTTGGTAGTGAGGCACACAAACTCATAGAACTTAAGCAAAATATAAAATGTATCAGAATACTGGACATGTAGCCAAGCCTGCCAAAGAGTAGAATCAGTTGAGGAACAAGATTACTTTCTCCAACTCTCTACGTCTCTCTGCAAGTCTGTGTGTGTTAGGCTCTCTCTTTCAGCAGTGGCTACTTCTCTGATTCTTCATTAGCATAGCAAAGACTGGCTACGTAAGATTCCTGCTTTTTATCATCTTGTAATTCAAGTGCCAACAAAGACTAAATCAATTCCTAGTTCAAATTTAAAGATCCTGGTAAAGGAAATGTATTGCCCTCACTGGGATCATGAGTATACCTGTGGTCCAGTGGTTATATTGTGGGTCACCTGGTGCACTGCCTACTTAGCAGTTGGTTGGAGTATAGGCTTTCTGAGAAGAAGGCAAATGTAGGTTCTTTAAGAAGGTAATGTGGAGACAGGGAGATGATAAAGAGTATTCTTTTATCAAGAATGATAAAGACATTCTTTGCATGTCTGGTATAATTCCAGAAATGGATGAAAACCTAATTTTGATCGACTACTCATTGCTTCCCTAGAACCATTCAATAGTCAGGGATAATATATTATTTCTATTTGCCCGTGGAATCCCTGTCACCAAGTGCTGCACATTATATATAGGAGCCCCAATAAATATGAGTTTCATAAATAAATGAATTAATAGCAATTCTCACACAAGAAATGCAGAAGTGACTATAAAATAGAAAATTATAAGCTAGAAGTGAAGAAGTATCATGAAACTGTGTCTTAAAGAAGGGATAAATATTTGATAGGTACTGGGATTTGAGAGCAGAATCTTACAGAAATAATACATTAGGGAAATAAGATACATATTCAAAGTATATAAATAATACTCTAATCCTTAAATAGGCAATCTACACTTTATTCATTATGAAATAGGGAGTTAATGCAATTCATATTATTATTTCTCCTAATTATTCTCTAAGATACCATACTCAGATCTCCAATCTGCTAGAATATCACTGTAATGATGATTATAGATGTGCTAGAAATGGGCAAAATATGCAAATGGGATATGGAAAATGCTAAGGACAAATTTCACATTATTGGCACTAATGATTTCTTTCTGTACAACTTTTAACCTTTATCCACAGGCTTTCATATTTTTTCTTTTTATCTTAAGCATAAGATGACTAATGGAAAGTTTGTACCCTACATAAATAGGAGAAAAGGTGGTGCTGCATTTTTGTTAACAGGGCATAGATATGTACAATTAATTGCATGTATAATTGGATAGTGCTGAGAGAGCTGAGATAAGCTGAGAGATTTCTGGGGTGTTTATGCAAATCACAGAGGAAGGTAAAATGAAGAGCCAATTGTTTGTTTCTCCAGCAAATGAAAATATGATAAACCAACACTTAGAGATGTGCCTGCCTCTTAAAAAGGTAACTCAGATCTTTTAAAGCTACTTGATATAGTAGTAATGTTGTTTGGTTTCAAAAGAAATATTAAAATTAAGTGGATGTCCTTGATTCCTCTATGCACAGTGGTGAATCTATTTACATTTTGAATGGCACAATTCCTTCAATTCAAATCTCTAAATCTGGGTTCTATTATTTATAATTATTAAATATTTTATACTTGATGTGTTTTGGGGAAAACTTTACTGATATTTTTCCATTTTACCCATACAATCATTCTTCAAAGAATATAAGTCAGACAAAAATATATTGTTCAATCACAAAACAGGCATTATGGAAACAAGTTTAAAAATACACTCCTTTCCCATAAATCTCATCTGAGGGAAACAGCCATGTAATCAGAAGATCATCATAAAATATAATGAGAATTAAGCTAGACGTTAGTAGAAAGTATTCTGGGAGCTCCTAATACATATAGAGAGGGTATTGCCTGCTGAAGAAGAGAATGCTCAGCCTGATTTTTTAATAAGAACAAGGTAGCCAGGCGAAGAGAATGAGAAAGGGTCATGGGAAAGGTGGGCCATCAGGGATCAAGTATGGTGCCCATCTTACAAGTAATCCATAGCTGAACTCAAGCATACTGTAAATCCATGACTAGAAGCCATATTTCCTCTATACTTTCCATTATCTTACACTCTGTCCCTTATATTATACAAAGGGATATCATGATTACACAAAGAATGGAATACTGAAATTATCTGATGATTTGAGCCCATAGGATTCATTAAAATCTGAACTGAAAATAAATATCTGTGACGCTTTTGTATTGTGGTATCAAGCTTATTAGTGTTTAAGCATTATCTGTGAATTATCTCATTTAATTTCACAAAAACATTAAGAGGCATGCACTATTATCTTCATTTTATAGCTGATAACATTGAAGCAGAGAGAGGTTCAGAAACTTGCTCAAGATTGCAGAGCTAATAAAGTGAAGAGCAAATATTTAAATTCAGGTAGTTTAACTCCAGTGTCTGTGAACTTTGATAGTACATGATACTGATTTTAACATTGGTATAACTAGCTTTGTGGAAAGAACAAACAATAAACTGATTTGTTGAAATGGTATGTTGTTTTTTTGCCACGTATTTTATGTTGTCAGATAATAATGCAAATGTGTGTTCATGTTTGAAAAGAGTTGCTGGACCAATAACTGCTGAAATAAAAGAAGACTACATACAGAAAGAACATATTGTATACCTGTGAAAATAGACCCCAAATTAGCAACTCTGAGACCAAACTAAGTAAAATTGTTGCTTTTTAAAATAAGCAAAGATGTTATTTAAATGTACAGAAAAAATTCAAGTTATTTATAAGGAAAAGAACATTGGATTTCTAGTAGAGTTTTAAACAAAAATATTTTTACATAAATAAAATGTGAGTCAAAAATTTTATATTCATTATTTCTGTGTTGTAGCCATAATAATTAAAATAAAAATTTTTTAAAAATGTTATATCCAGTCAATCTATCCTTCAAGTATAAGACTATAGACATTTATTAACACACAAAATCTCAAGAATGTTGATAATGGAGCCTTACCTGAGAAATATAACATAAAATAAGCTGTATACAACCACAGAATAATTTCAGAAGGGTCAACCTAAGATTTGCAGTTGAGTATTAAATATATTTAACCATGATACTAGTATTTGAAGATGTAGGTAAATATGAAAAAATAGTATTAAGAAATACATGCTCTGACAATGCAGAAATAATATAAGTAACAAAAATGGGAGGAGGAAAAGAAAGAAAAAAGTTCACAGCAGAGAAGTCTTGCTGACTGATGTATAGTTATTATCTGAGAGTAAAAGTTGATCACTTAAAGCTAAAAAACAATAGAATAAGTTTAAGTACTTTTAGTACCATAAATATGAAAATAAAAATGATACAGAAATGTCAGTAAGGATTCAGAAGACCTAAGAAACATATATAATACGTAAGCCTCATAGATAATACCTTGAACTGTGACGCTTGGTTGTAAAAAAAAAACTTGTTATACAAACGCACATGTAATCATTATGAAAAAATACCCAATACTAGCTAGAAAAATACCTTAATTTTTTCAAGAAAATAGAAACAGTACTAACAGGATTCTCTAACCACAATGCAATAAAATTGGAAATTACTACTAAATCAAAAAGAAGACGTTACCTGCATTTATTTTAAAATGCTCTATTAAACACAATAAAAATTGCCAAATTTCTATAAAATGACAATAAGTTAAAAATGATATTAGAATATGGAATACAGATAAAGCAGTACTCAGAAAAAAATGTATAACTTTATATATTTGTATCAATGAAACAGAATAAAATAAAAAACTAAATTAACCATCTAATTTCTAAAGCTATTGATTTACTTATATCAGTAGAATTATTGTAGCTATACCAATAAAAGTGAAGAAAGTCAATTAAACATACAAGTCTAAAACTTAGTGATATTATTTTATAGAAAAAATGTATACTTCAATGCAAATCTATGCATTGTCTAGAGTACATCGTCTATGTCTGTCTGATTCTAGCACTGTTAATTGTCTTTGAGGTATTTTGCACCTTTTTTTTAAATTGCAAGTAATTGATGGATATGTAAACTCTATCTTATAAGGTGGAATTTTGATCAAATTTTCTCCCCACTATGAAGAAAAGTTTTGTTTCTGTTTGTAATCAATCTTAACATTCCTTTATTCTATATAAATTTTGCAGTTTTGACTTTTCCTTTGAATCATTTGTAATATCTGTGGTTCCTCACTGATTAGTTAGTAAAGTAAAATATTTAACACATGTATATTATCATATCCCTGTGAGAGTTATGACTTTGCCTTACTCTGAAAATTATCTTTTACCATTTATAACACCAAAGTTATATACCTATGCCAGTAAGATGATAAAATATATCAATAAAATAAAAATAAAGTAATTAAACACTGAAATTCAAAATTTAGAAATGGGTCAACAAAGTTCAAAATAAAGTATAAAATAAAATAACAAAAGAATTGATATTGATAAAATAATAAGTTAAAAAACTAATAAATGAATAAAAAAGTGATTCTTTGAAAAAAACAAACCAATAGCCAACATAATAAAAATAGAGGTTGGGGTGAGGTGAGGAAAAAACACAAATATTCAAAAAAACACAGTTACAAGGGAGAAATAACAATTAAAATAGAGGAAAATTTAAAAGAAATAGATTATTTTCCATAAAATATGGTGATATATTTGAAACATTGATAAATGCATAAATTTAGCAAAAGTATAAGGATGTCTAATTGCCTCCAAGTTAATTTATACATTTAAAATGATTTCCAGAAGGATTATTTTCTGGAGATAGACAAGTTGATTATAAAGTTAATATAAAAAATAATCCAAGTAGAAATCATAAGAAAGCCCCAGAGAAAAGAGTAATGTGAAGAGGTTAGTTCTACTGGATATTAAAATAATTTTAAGGAAAGACTTCTGCCTTATTATAATATATTACAAAACTTCTAAAATTTAGACAGGCTGACCAGTGAAAAGCATGTAGAAAGTTTACAATACAACCAAATACATTTGCAAATTTTATATTTAATATATGATAACATGGTGCTACATTCAAAGTAAGTTAAATTGTGTTGTTACCGAAATTTCAGTGCTTGTCCCCATGGCCAAATGAAGAATAAGGACAAGCAGTTTTAGAGGAAGGAAAGAGAAGTTTATTAATTTGCCAGTAAATTAGCAGGATGGCAGACTCTCATTTTAAAGCACCTTCATCCTATCTATAAGCAAAAATACAGAGCTTTTAAAAGGAGTTTTAAGCTTCATGCTATTGCTGTTTAGCTACAGCATTTCCAATGAAGACAATCTCATGATCTCTGCCTGGACAATTCCATTGAGCCATCTCCTGTGGTATGAAGAACAAAGAACACCCCACTACCTCTGTGATTACTGGCCTCAGACAGGGATGCAGGTTTTAATTCCCAAAAAGGGTGAGGGGGTTTTAAAGAGGCAGCTCATGAAACATTTTGCTCTTTCTCAGACCACTACCTCCGTTACAGTGTCTCCCAAAAATTCATGCTCACCTGGAACCTCAGAATGGCATCTAACTTGAACATAGGGTCTTTGCAGATATAATTATTAATATTTAAGAATATTCAGATAAAATCAGTCGTCCTGGATTTAGGATGGGCCCTAATTCAATGACTGGTGTCCTTATAAGAAGGGGAAAGACACAGAGAAGAAGGCCATGTGAAAACAGAGGCAGAGATTGGAGTTACGCTACCGCAGGCCAAGGAATACCAGGAGCCACTAGGAGCCGGAAGGGACAAGGAGGAATTCTCCCTTAGAGCCTTCAGAAGGAGCGTGGTCCTGCTGACACTGTGATTTTGGACTTCCAGCCTCCAGAACTGTAGAAGCTAAAACTCAAGGTGAGGTGGAGAACCTAGTGGGAGCACCTCTGCAGAAAATTTGCCTTTATCTCAAATTTAATAGGAATTGTTTGAAAAGTTTTAAGAAAGATAATATTAGATTTACATTTTTTAAAAGAACATTCTAAAATGTAGAAATTAGCATTTCCAACAAGATATTGTTAGAAGCCCAGGAAAGAGAAATTAGTAGCTTAAATTAGGATGGTGGTAGAACAGATGGAAAGAAATGATCAGTTACAGAAAATATTTAGGAGGTAAAGCAGAAAGGACTTCGTAATGAATGTGATCATTGTATATAATATTAGCTGAAAGAGCCAAATACAAAATTATAGATTTATTATGATACAACCAAACCTAAAAGAAACACGGAGTAGAAATATATAAATTATAGATAACATTGTCATTTTTCTACTTTCCAAAATAATAATAATGTGGTAACATTGTAACTGGCCCCCTATTCAACAAATTTCAATGACACCATATAATCCCTTTCCTTAACTAACTACTTGACCTTTTGAGTTGTTTCCCAGAAATGGTGAATTGTCTGCAAGAAAAAGGAGCGGAGGTTCTGAAGGCCCCTGAGCAGACTTCCTGACACCGAGATTCACCATCCCCCACAACCTGCCCCCAATGCTTGTAGCACCTTGCTAGTTACTCCAGGACCTGCATCGAGGCACATGACCTCTCCTGTAAAATCTCATGATCTCTGTTAGTTGGAGAGATGGATTTGAGGCTGCTCTTCCATTCTCCTGACAAGAGGATAAGATGTCTGTCCTATTAAAAATTCCTCTCTTCCTTGACAATCCCCGTTGTCTCAATGATTGAATCTTTGTGTGATGAGTAACTGGACCTAGGCTGAAACCCCCTTGCAGTTTTGACAACAATATTATGCTTTTTTTAAAATAAAAATAATATTTTAGCTTAACTGCAACAAAATTTTACTGTCAGGGTCATTTCTCAAGGGTAATTGAAATGTATCTGTAGGTTTTCTTAGATTTTTGTGTAAAATTAGTACAATGAGAGAGGCCTGCTTGTAGGAATTATCTGGGACATTTAAATATGCCATAGAGATTCTACAGTAAAAGGGATGTTCCAGCCCAAGAAAATCCATACAGAAGCTGAAATTAGCCTTAATAAGGCTCCCCTGTTTAATTTTCTTGAGAAAAGTTTTTTATATGCAGGTAGGCAATTACTCCTTTTTTACTTAAGACAAGGTTTTCAAACCCTGTGAGGCTTGGATTCATTCATCCCCTATAAAAGGAGGATCCTAATAGTACTTTCTATTAATATTTAGAACTATTGTGAGGACAAAACGAGGCAAGGCAGGTAAAGCACATTGAACAGTATCTGGTGTATGCTAAGTGCTCAGACTGGTAGTAGTAGAAGTGATGGTTGGGTTAGATATTATTATTATGTTTATTATTATGTTATATATTATCTTACATATCATTATGTTTACTATCTGGTGAATGGTTAAAACAGAATGATCTTCACCTTATTTAGTTATAAAATGCAGATATAATTTGAGAGAAATTACCCATGCTGCATGGGGGAGAAAATTTGTTTACTGCGTATGTAATAAGAAGTATATTTGGTCTTCATCTCAAATTCCTGGTACATAGCTCCTAAAACCCTTGGAATTTCCTTAGTGACAAGGGTGATACAAGCATCTTTTGTTATTAACACAACATTTGGGTTCTTAACAGAGCTCCTAAAACCCTTGAAATCCTCCAAGTAATAGAAATGCATTTTGTTATTCATAACAAACTCTTTTTATCACACCTAAACTTATGCTAATGATATGACTTAAGGTGGGGCCCCAGGTGGGGCTGATCACCAGAAAGACCAAATAATTAAAGGGTTGGAACTTTCAACAACATCTACCCACCTCCAGGAAGGGGTGGAGGTAGGGCTGGAAATTAAAGCTCTATAGACATTCTTGAACAATGAAATTTGAGGAGCTCTGGGTTGAATATGTCTGCATGCTGTGAGGGTTGTAGATATGTGCACCCCAACATTATGAGAACAGAAGCTCCTGTACTCAGGATCCTTCTGAATCTTGCCCTATGTGTCTCTTCATCTGGTTGTTCATCTGGGTCCTTTATAATAGCTTTTATAATAAACTAGAAAACATAAGCAAAGTGTTTTTCTGAGTTCTGTAGATGTTTGTATAATTTCGCGTAAGTCTGTATAGTTTAGTATAAGTCAGCAGTTTAGTGTAAGATTTCTTGAATGAGAATTTTTTTTTTTACCCACAAGGAAAATTGGGGAAACAAATAAGCAAAAAGAGCTAGATCCTTGTGAAGTGTTGTCAAAGTTATGTAAAAAGTCTTGAAAGGTCAAAGGTAAAGGAAACAGAAGGAATGACTGAATTGGTCACTGTGATCATCAAGGCACTCATAAGGTGATTCTTATTTTTTTTCTAAGTTGCATTCATGAAATAACTTGTAATATAATTATAAGTGCACTTTTTGAACAAATGATGCCTTATCCTCTTGGGCTATCCAGTAACGGACATATCACAAGCTGTTTCTCAAAAGTGCATTTCTGGATCCAAGGAAATACAGTCATCCCTTAGGATCTGTGCAGGATTGGTTCCAGGACCCCCCACAGATACTAAAGTCCATGGATGCTCAAGTCCCTGATACAAAATAGTACAGTATTTGCATGTAATCTATACACCTCCTATATACTTTGAATCATCTCTAGATAACATAATACCTAATACATTTGACCATCAAACAATGCAGGATTTAGGAGAGCTGACCTCCAGTGCAGTCAAAAATCCATGTATAAATTTTGACTCCCACCCAAACTTAACTACTAATATCCTACTGTTGACCAAAAACCTGACCAATAACATAAACAGTCAAGTAACACAAATTTGTATGTTATATGTATTATATACTGTATTCTTATGATAAAATAAGCTAGAGAAAAGAAAATGTTATTAAGAATATCATAAGGAAGAGAAAATGTATTTACTAAGTGGAAGTGGATCATCCTAAAATCTTCATCCTTGTCATCTTGTCGAGTAGGCTGAGGAGGAGGAGAAAGAGGAGAGGTAGCTATTGTTGTCTCAGGGGTGACAGTGGTAGAAGAAAATCCATGTGTAAGTGGACCAGAGCAGTTCAAACCTTTGTTCAAAAATCAACTGTACAATGTAAATGCTATGTAAATTGTTATACTGTATTGACTAGGGAATAATGACAAGAAAAAAGTCTGCACACGTTCAGTACGGACGTCCATTTTTTTCTATCCATGGTTGGTTGACCCCATAGATATGGCTATTGTATTAGTAGTCACGCACTTCATAACAATGTTTCAGTCAATGACAAACTGCATATGCAACGATGGTCCCATAAGATTGTCCCATATGTTTACTGTACCTTTTCTATGTTTAGATATGTTAAGATACACAAATACTTAACATAGTATTACAATTGCCTACAGTATTCAACACAGTAAAGTGCCGTATAGATTTGTAGCCTAGGAGCAATAGGCTACACCTAGGTATATAGTGGGACTATGCAATCTAGGTATATGTAAGTACACTCCATGATGTTCACACAGTGAAGAAATCGCCTAACAATGCATTTCTCGAAATGTATCCCCATTGTTAAGCAACACATGACTATACTGAGTATCCGAGTTCTGGGTTTGCTTTTCATTTCCATCTCCTACTGAGTACAGGAGCAGGAGAAAGTTACTTAACTGCTATGAGCGTTGGTTTCCTCATGTGCAAAATGAGGAGTGAAATACCTTATTCATATGGTTGTTGTAAGAAGGTTTAAATAATATAAAATATTGAAAGCACTTAGCATATGCCCTAGAATATAGTGTGATGTTACAAAATGCTAGTTTCCCTTCTTCCTTTCTTAAATATAATTTGTGTCCATTTTTTATATATTTTGGCTGAGGAATCTAAAACAATACACAGGTGTACAGTGGAAGAACACATACAATTTCAGATTCTTTTTAGTCTTAAATTTTATGTCTACATAGATTCAAGAACAAGAATTAAATGATTATTTTTAAAAGTGTAATTTCTCAGTTAGGAAATACTTAATATGTAGACATAATTTGGACATAGAAAAAGCAGACTTGGTTGGCATCTGATATATACATTAAATCCAAAATTAAAAATACAATAAGGCATTTCCAAGCTCAGTATTTTGTCACTCTGTTTCTTTATTCTTTATTCAATCAAACTGCTTAGCTGGAAACCTCTTCCAATGTCTGTTCAGAGAAAACATTTTGAAAGGAGTGTTTTAATGAGACCATTTGTGTTCCCAGTGCCTTGCATAGTGACAGATTATGGAAAGCACAGATAAATATTGTTTGAATTGAAGGAATAAAAATGGAAACGTTTTACAAGCCTTACCAGTGTCTCATTGACTACAAATGAGTGAATTTCCCAAAATGTGCACCAAACACGAAACTTTAAAAAAAGGTAAATCACTATCCCCACTCTTCTTTTCAACAAGAAATTTTGGAGATGTCATCTCAGACACGTTACTTTTCAAGCATCTCTTGATTCTAGATTTCTTGAAAATTTTTGAAGTAAGCAGACAAAATATTTTCCTCAGTTTTACAATACTAACAATGCTAGTTCATTTAAGAGAGTTTTTACATTTTTATCAAGGCTTTCTGTGTCTACCTAAGTCTTTATCTCTAGTTAGAAGCTGATGTGCCATAATCTCTGTAACTGAAAAATTGTTTAACCTACAAATTTATTTTGTCTTATAATTTTCTGGTGCCTGAAAGAGTACTGATAAATGATGACCTCCCATTGTTCCAAATATGAAGTATAAAATGCTGTCTGTCTGTGCCTGCATTTAGTATTGATTCTTCAAATGGAAAAGAATCAGTAATAAACACAGGGGAATCAAGACAGGCTTTTACACTCAGCAGTAGATTCAAATAGAGAGGGCAGGCTAGAAGTGGTTTTAAACTGCCTGGAAATTACTGTGCAGTGAGAAGAACTAGGAATTCACAATTTGTTAGTAAATCCAATTCTTATCACGAAAGCTGTCAAATCACTGACACAAGACACTTGTTTTATTTTTCCTCTTTTTCCCAATACTTTATAATCTAATAGGATAGGATCAGATGGTACAAGAGTTCAAGTCATTTCATGAAGCATTGGCCTCAGATCATTAGCAATCCTTTTTTTCTTTCTTGTACCTTTAGATCTGTCCTACAAATGGACAGATGCCTTCAGCTTAGAAAAACTCCACTCCATAAAGAGTGTGGACAAAGAGGATGGTCTTGGGCTACTGCTGTGGCAGCAGAGTCTCTTCTTAAAAAGGGCAGGTGGGAGGTTAGACTAATTGAATCATTTAGTAGCTGCATCTTTTTAAGTGCTTTCCTGGTCGAGGGGCCAAAATCTATATTAACACTTCTGCCCTTAGCAAAGCAGTCTCTCAAGTCAAGGAGCTTTGCCCACACGTCTTCAAGGACTCAATAGAGCTCACTAAATAAATAACAAGCAAGTGTGAATTGCGGCAGTCTAATGGATTGTGTTGGATCAGAACTAAAAGAACAAAAGAGGAGCTGGTTCCCATAGTCAATTGTAAAATATCTCTCCTATGCCTCCTCCACTTCTGAGTTAATTCAGTCATTCACCTCTATTCCATTTGGATTAGAACGCCAGTATATTCCTGCCACACATGGCCATAAGCACCCTGAGGATGGAAGTGAAGGTTTAAGGAAGAGGTAAGAAAGATATCACTCAAAAACTGGTCATGCAGCATCTTTAGGTACCTCCTTAAGACTTTCTAGTGTGTGGATGCGTGTGTATTATAATATTAACTTCCTCAAATACAATGTTTTACACACTTAATAAATTACTTGTCTCCATTTTCTACCTTGCTCATTTCCAATCCAGTTATGTCATAGTTTCTCCTCCCCTTTCTCTTATTTACCATGCTCCTTGCAAGACTTACCTTGCTTTATGTAATGAAACAGCAATTAACTTGAATGTATTAGCAATAAATTTTTTTTAATTTGATCAAAGTATTTTAACATTCATCAAGGAGAATAAAAAGGTGAAGCTATAAACTAAGCCTGGAAAATAATAATAGTTATAATTTATTGTATTCACACTGTATGCCAAGTTAGGTATTGAATTAAGTGCCTTACAGATTAGAAAATAGTAGGCATTGAAAAAGAGAGACAAATTTTAAAGCTACAATAGTTTGAACAGCAACAGCTTGAGAAATAAAAATAAAATTCTCAGTCCCCCAACTGACAGAACAGATCCCCTCTTAGCCAAGGAGATTCCAGAGAAACCTTAAAAACTGAAATGTCAGCCATGACAGGATGACCTCTTTATACACCCTCCCTCCCTAACCACCATTAGGCTTTCTTCTCAAAGGGTTAAACAGAAACCAGCCCTTTGGAAAGAGTTGTCCTGCTGCTGTTTTCAACCAACTGCCTAATGCTAGTCTTCCCTTTGTTCTGTTTTGACACAATTGACTAGCATTCCTTCCATATGAGACGTCAGTGGTTCTGGCCAGTCTACGGAGGCTGCTCACAGAGGGTTTTCATGTCCTCTGCTTCACCTTTTGATGTTAGGGGGGTCCAAAAACTCCACCCTCATATCATGCTAATACACTCATTTTTTGAACATGAGACCCATGAAGCAGTGAAGCTCAGTTGTACATGTGCATTTTTCTCCTTTTATAAATATTCATGACTCCTCTTATTGCTTATTAAATATGTATATTCAGCCACCCCACTCAGCATAAACCCTTCTTCCCTTTATGCCTCAAAGTACTTGCTCTCAGCTTCTGTCCAAAGCTATGCTTCCCAGCCTGCAAGATGAGCACCCTGCAGGCTACAACCTTTTATGCAAAATAAAGTTCCTCTTTTCAAATTTATGAACCTCATCATTCTGCAGTTGACAAGCTTATCAGAGTTGGTCACATGCACATATGAATTTGTTTTTGACATAGGTGATTTGAGGAAGCCCCTATGCCTACAGGTTTCTCCTATTAAAGGACCTTAAAATTTAATTAATCAAGATACACTCTTTGAATTTTGTCATTATTTCTTAGGAATACTTTAAGCAGAGCAACTCTCTCAATTCTACTTCCCTAAGGTATTCTCAATCTCTCGTCTTTGCTAATTCCCCCTACTTTTCCCTCTCTTGATTCCTCTTTGTCTTTCTACTATTTTTTGTCTCGTGTAAGTTAATAGCCTGCAAAGAATGTTACAAAGTCCCTGGACCTTCCACTTAAATTAAAAGATATTCCAGCCCACTACTCTTTTCCAAGAACATAAAAATTCAGATCTTGTAGGAAAATTTTTACCTTTTGTACAAAGTTGACAACTGTCTTAAATGGGTAAAACTGATTAGAAGTATAGTTCTATAAATTAATTGGAAGAGAATTTCAATGCTCAGAGAAAAATAGAATTGATATTAAAGGTCTTAGAAGAAAAAAGCCCCAGAAAGATAAAGAATAGATGTCATCCAAGTTTAAATAACTGGGAAAGGACATTATGGTGTCTGTTTAAGAAAAAAAAATTACACAGAAGATCTAAGGAGAAGGAAGAATTGGAACATGCTAGTGGGATACTTCTGTGCCTAAATGGGACGAAGGGGGAGCAAGCTCAGCTGAAGAATTTGAATTTCAGAAAAATTTATAGCAACTCTCTGATTTTGTAATAACCTTATGTTTTGTTCTAGGCAATTGGCTTGTCAATATGGAACCCTCAAATAGTAGTCAACTGTAAGACATTCTTTGACCCAAGAAAGGTATTGGAAGAAAGATTTCCTTCAAGAATTTGGTGGCAGATTTTATATAAATCAAATTCTTTTTCACAGAAAAAGTGTTTGGAACCTTTATTCTACCAATAGGTAATGCAGGGGCCAAGGGGAAAGTTTGCCTTTGCCCTGGTTTGCTGAAAATTCAACTTGAAAAGGAAGATTAATTGGAGAAAAGACATACAAATTTATTTTCTGTGTATACATGGGAGCCTCCAGAATAAAGGTCCAAAGATACAGGGTAAATTGTCCATTTGTATGCTTAGACTTAAAGTATGGACAGCCATTTAGAAACATGATTGCACAAAAAGGGTATGATCTTAGTTAGATAAGGAAATTTTAGAAAGAATTCCTCCTTCCCAGTGCTTTGGTGCTTCAGAAAGAAACTCAGAAAGAAGGGGACAGGTCAGAGAGAGACCTTGGTTCTGAGGCTTATTTCTGAGGCCTTTTGGTTTTCTCTAATTTAAAGAAATCAGCACACCAAAGCACCACATTCGGGCGTATCATTTCCTGTTCTCCAACACTAATGGCCAGATGAGTAATAAATCTTTGAATTACCTGAGATCATCATATCAGGCGTGATGTGTTTTGATATCCCATACCTTTAAGTGAGAGGGAATAGGCAGACCAGCCCAGCAAGTGGCCAATCTGTTGCAGGTCAGGTTCTCTAAAGCAGACTGAGAAAAGATTAGCCTATAGGAAGTTTAATGAATAATATTTTCAGGATCCAGATCTGTGTGAAATGGAAGAAAGCAGGACTGGGCAGAGGGAGATGGTGGGTCTTTATTCAGTTACAGAAAGGACTCAGCCAACCCCACAGGAGTTCTAAAGCTAGTATAGACCTTCAAATTGTCTTGAGTTGGAGCAAGGGGACTGGATTTGAGTTCTTGATTTGGCTGTAGACTGCCAAGGAGTGTGACCTCCAGCAATGTGGGTCTGTTTCACAAAGGTAATTCCTAGAAAGATTAGACAGCTGAGGACTATTTGTAGCTGGGAGAAGTCTTTCAGTGCTGTTGGAAGATCTCAGTTACCAGCACAGCTTTCGCCACAGAAGGATAACCAGAAGATATTATTTTATGTGGGTTTGGATATTTATTTTAGAAACAGATTTTTACCTTGCCTCTCTCCATTTCTTTTCTGTGCCAGCAAGGCAGGTTCTGGCATGTGGGAAGCAGAAGTAGCCAACAGGACTTTCACACCTGAGATTTCCAAAATTTCATGTGCAATGTGGAGACTAGGGCTTCAGGGTAGCAAGGGAGAGGGCTGTGGATCCTAGATCAGTTGGAGGTTGGCCCTGTTCCTTGGCAGCACTTCAGAAAGATAGCAAGAAAAAAATCTGTGAGGCATTTCTAAAAAAAGAAAACATGGACGTTGGAATACCCAGCCTCATGAAATAAATCTGTGTCCTGAGAGGAGCTGGCTCTAAGTGAGCTATGCAGATGAGCACATGACCATTACCAGAGGGTAACTCCTCCCTCCCCATCAATAATCTGTGGATCTAAATAAAACTCTTGTCATCTCTGGGGATGGAGGAAAGCCCAAAACATAACAAAGTTCAAATACCTTACCAGCCTGCAGGATGAGGGCTTAGACTCAAAGTCATGTTGAGTCATAGACAATGAAAAAATGCACAATTTACTATAAAACTAAGTTTCTGGCCTGAAGCCTATACCTAGTTGAAAGCTATGCCAAATTAGCTAAGGAATTAGATAATTGTGACTGCAACTTCTCTCACCAGTACAGAATACTACAAGAGGTTTTCACACCACATTTAAAAATTCATGCTAAGATGAATGGACAGTTTCTGTGCTGCCACAGAAAGCATTGAAGTGGAGGGACCTCAAGGAGGAGGTTGATATTTCTAGAGAAACAGAAAAACAGAAAACAGAAAATGTTCCGGCAAGTACAAAAGACTTGTGGAAGACCTGAAGACACTGACCTAAGGAGAAGGATAGCAGAAACCCAACTGAAGGGGCCAAGATTTGAGAGTTCATCTAACAAATGAAAGTCATCATATAAGAAGTATGCACCACTGGTATTTAACATTTTTTTAAACATCAAAATAAAACAGACACAAAATAAAATTTTCAAAACTGAAAAAAAAGCTGAGTATTTCTGCAGGCAGCCACATACCTATTTTTTTAAGAAATGGCGGAGCTTTTGCTGTGAGTCTGCTGTGGTCTGAGTACTGGTGTCCCCCCAAAATTCATGTATTGAAACCTAACCCCCAATGCAATAGTATTAAGAGGTGAACCTTTACAAAGTGATTAAGGCATTTCCTCATGAATGGGATTAGTGCTTTTATAAAAAAGTGGTTGAAGGGAGCTGCCTTGCCTCTTCTGCCATGTGAAGACACAACAAGAAACAGAGAGCAGGTCCTCACCACACAGTAGACACCGAGTCTGCTGGTGCCTCGATCTTGGACTTCCCGGCCTCCAGAACTGTGAGCAATAAATATCTGTTCTTTATAAATTACAGAGTCTAAAGGCATTTTGTCATAGTTGGCTTAGTATCCTATGTTGGAGGTTATGTCTATGTAATAAATCTATCATGACATTAGTCCTCAGGCATAACAGATGAGATTTTTTCTATTTGTTTCAGTTTGGTATGTCTGTAGAATGGCAGACTATCACACTAGGATATTTAAAATTTTCCAAAGAAATGTTAAATTGTGTCAACCCAAAGTCAGCTCAGTGTGCCTAATTGTATATCTGTGTGTATATATACAATTTTATATGTGTGTATGTATGTGTATGTGTGTGTATATGTGTGTGTGTGTGTATATATATACAGGGGGGGGGTCTTGCTATGTTGCCCAGGCTGGTCTTGAACTCCTGGGCTCAATTGATCCTTCCACTTCAGCCTCTCAAGTAGCTTAGACTACAGGCACATGCCACTGCACCTGACTTCATGTCTATTTTAAAGAATTTGGGCATACATTATGTATTACACCAAAAATATCCTGGAAAATCAATAACATCAGTAGGAGAGGAAACAGGGATTCTTAAAGAAAAACTGAGATATTAAAATAAAGGGAGCTTATCAGTGATATTGTCTGTAGATAAATTTTAAATTTACCCTCTCAAAGTGTAACATAAATTATTTAAACTTTTGGATAGACATTTGACATATGTGCGCATAGACATATGCCCACATTTGCATATGGCAATTTTATTCACATTCTGTCAGAATTGACCTTTTATGAATTTGAGACAATGTTGGAAGAGGTATCAGATCCTCTTGGTCTGAATGGAAAAGAAATGCTGATAGGTTGCTAGTGGAGGTCATTAAGCAGCTGGATGGAAATCAATAAAACTGTGCATTTATGTAAGAGAAGGTTATTGAACAGAAAATTGCAAGATTAACAGTAAGATTCTGTTGAGAAAGATTTGTGTTCAAGTTAGAGTTCTCAGTAGTCCTCTCTCACCCGTGCTCAGAAATAACTATAGCAATATGCAGGAAAGCAGATGGAATTTGGCACCATTTCAAAGACTGCAGATTGGATGCTATGTATTTAAACTACATATAATTGAGAAATTATGAATGAGCCTTTGAGATAGAAAATGTCAACCATTTCCTGTTATGCTGCAATTGGTTTGATTTATAATGACTTTATAAATAGTAAAATAAGAGGAAATGTACATACTAAAATATTAGAACAGAAGAGGAAAAGATCAGTGAAGTTCTCAATTACAAAGAGCACCATTTCTTTTCAAATGGAAAATGATTGACATTAAATTGAGACAAAAGAAAAAAAGTAATAAATAAGTACACTTATAGAACCATTGTATCAAAATGTAGAAAACATCGTAATAGGCTAAAAACAATAGACAAAAATACAAAACAAATCATGTTGAGCAAAGTCTAGCTTTGAAAAGGGGGGTGTAAGAAATCGTCTAGTTGCAATTTCCCCCATTGTTTCAATCTTTTTGTTCTCTGATATATCAGCAGATAGTTTCCTTTGCTCCTGACTGTGAGGTAATCAACATCTTGCTCCAGGCATAGCTGGATATTCAACCTATGTTTCTCTGTGGACTCAGTAGGGAGGCCAATAGTAAAATCAGACAAGCACTAGGATTTAACATGTTGACTGAAAACTCAAGGACTGCAGCTTGGTGGGAGTGCTGGTTTTTCTGGGCAATAATTGTACTCAACAACATAAAGGGTATTTGGTGTATATAGTGATTGAGTCAATGAGCCAACCCACTTTGCATTTACATATCATGTTCTCTTAAGTCTTTTATCTGAGAATTACCCCCAAGCAATGACTCAAAGGCTCTTGCTGTTTAATGAAAATAGTTGCAAATGAAACCTCACTACTGTAAAATTTGCCAGAACCTGGCATCTGTTTCAGGAAGCACTTCTGTGTCAGTTTCTCTTATAAGAATCCTTCCTTCTGAATGACCTGAATAAGTAATGTTTGATTCCTTTTCTTTAGAAGTAGATGGTATCCAATATCCAGCAATGTGATGACGGAATTATCTTCCAATCCTGGGTAATTTCTGGATATTCAAAAGATTTAGAAATTTGTCAAACAATCCACTCACTTCTAGCTAGATTTGATCTGGTTTTCCAAAGCTCTGAGGAGCTTTTTAGGGAGGAATTTAATAACACATGCTCCTCATCTGTCTGGTTTACTTCAGAGGTAGTTCCTATTACAGGAAAGAGACAAGTCTAGAGAGAACTACAGTAATCTTTTCTCTCAAAATCAACCTAGAAGTAATTGATATATAAAATAGGTATTTAACTTGCCTGTGAAGCATAGAAAAAAGCAGTTCTGTCAGGTTACAGTCTGAAATGTTGCTTCTTGACATGCTCATAGCCAAAGAATAACCAGATGCACCAAAGTAAGGCAAGCATGAAAATGAGGTTTATTGAGGACAGAAAGATAGGATTATACAGCAAGAGCAGGATATAGGTTTACAGACCATGATACATACGCCACAAATGGTGACTGGACCCACTGTCACAGCAAAGGGAGAACAAAAGGGAGAGCAAAGGGGGACTTGGTTACGGTCTGCGTCTTGTTTTATAGTGCCCAGATTGTGACCTCCCTAGTGGCTCAGACATCACCATGGAACCACTTTGATCGAACAGTTAAGAGTTGTATTACTACACATGTGAGGTGTTCTAAGTCACTTCTGGCCTCTTTGGTACCTATGCTTCTTGGCCTGTGGGCTAGAAAGTCCTCTGAATTCTTTTGTAGCTGGTGTACCAAGTTGATTGCCCAATTCATAGGGTGTTCCCTCCTCCCCCAGGTATGGCAGTAGCCCAGGGTGGGATCAAAGTGGGTCAGGAACAGGATGGGGGCCTGGGGCCCACCACTGTCCTCCTTCCCAGATGGGGCAATTGCACCAAGGCAAAGTGCCCAGAATCCCTTGCCAATCCCTTTGTTCTCCTAACAAACCATAAATAAAAACAAATAGAAATTATTTTGGGAACAAACTTATAAACTTTTGTCAAATAAAAAAAATCCAGACTTAATAAGGAAGCCTTCATTAAAAAGGATTATTGCAAGGGGGGAAAGAGACTATTAAAGTAAGGCAAAGGAGAGCTATTGCAATGAGAAGAATGGTGTGACATAAGATCTGGAAGCTTCCCTTTTTAGGGAAAAAGGGGTTTTCCTTTATGGAGAGGAGTTAACAAAATTAGATAGAACTCAGGTGCAGGGAAGTGGGGTGAAAGGATGGTGGAATTCAAGAGTAGATCAGACAATGTTTTACCCTGAGGCCAGCCAATTTTCTTATTTTTCAGGAGGGGCTCTAGGGGCTCAGCTCAGGCTGAGTGTGAGCCAAAGTTCAGGAGCCTGGAGGAAAGAGAGAATCTTAACCAAAATTGGGT
This sequence comes from Lemur catta, assembly GCF_020740605.2. Taxonomy (NCBI): domain Eukaryota; kingdom Metazoa; phylum Chordata; class Mammalia; order Primates; family Lemuridae; genus Lemur; species Lemur catta. The sequence continues at coordinate 239,592,707 of NC_059128.1, forward strand.
TACTAAGCACTTTGTTCCCAGTAATGGGGGGGGGGCACAAGAAGTTCAACTGATCATAACTGAGGCAAAAAAATGGAAATTTGGAGAGTCTATGTCTGGCCTTGTGATAGGCAAATAAAAAAGGCATCAGTGAACCTTATCTAAGTCGTATGGACAAGAGTGTTCTTTGCACTAAACCATTTTCTACAACACACAGAAGTGGAGGGTGATGGCGTTTAGGACACACTGCCACAAAATACGGCACCTTGGCATTTCAGGACACAGCAGAAGCAGGATGATCACTCTTACCTTCTCCTGCCATTCTCCCCTGAAGCACGCCATAAAAGAATTCTCTCACTTTCCTCTAAAGTAGGTCATAAAAACCTTCATTTCAGAGGTACCCTTCTTATACCCTGAGGACAAGAACGTTCTTATCTCAGAAGACACAGAGACGCCAAAAAGAATCTGAACAAACATGCCTTGCTAAGTACCCCACTGCTGTGGTTTGAACGTTCTCTCCAAAACTCATGTTGAAATGTAATTGCCAGTGTAATGGTATTGGGATATGGGACCTTTAAAAGGTGATTAAGTCATGAGGCCTCTGTCCTTATGAAAGGATTAATGCTGTTATCATGGTAGGGGGTTAGTTATCACTTGAGTGAGTTAGCTACTTACAGGAGATAACTCTTGGGAAAAGGATGAATTTGGCTCAATTTCCTCCCTCTGTCTAATGTGCTTACTTGCCCTTCTGCTATGTTATGGTGAAGCGCAATGGCTTTCACCAGATGCCAGTGGCATGTGCCATGCTCTTGGACTTCCCAGCCTCCTCCTTGGAAGTCCCAGTCTCCAGAATTGGGAGCCAAATAAACCTCTTTTCCTTATGAATTATCGAGTTTGTGGATAATTCTGTTATAGTGGCAGAAAATGGACTAAGATGGGAAATTAGTACTGAAAAGTGGGACTGTTGCTGTATCAAATACCCAAAAATATGGAAGTGGCTTTGGAACTGGGTAACAGATAGAGGCTTGAATAATTTGAAGAAGCAGGCTAGAAAAAGCCCCTAGTGCCATGGACAGAGCATTAAGGGCAATTCTGATTAGGGCTCAGAAGAGAACCCTAGGGGAAGTCTAAATCATCCTAGAGATTATTTGCGTGGTCATAACTAGAATGTTCATAGAAATATAGACAGTAAAGGCCGTTCTGATGAAGTCTCAGATGGAAATGAAGAACAAGGTATTAGAAACTGTAGTAAAGGCCAACCTTGTTATAAAGTCACGAAGACCTTGGTTGAATTATGTGGATGTCCTAGGGCTTTATGGAATGCAGAATTTAAGAGCTATAAACTAGAATATCTGATAGAAGAAATATTTAAGCAGCAAAGCATTCAGCCTTCTGCATGGTTACTTTTAACTGCATACAGTGAGATCTAAGAGCAAAGAGGTGACTTAAAAATGTAATTTATAATGAAAAGCAAAATAGAGCAGAAGTATTTTAAAAATTTGAAGCTTGGCCATGTAAATAGTGAAAAAGTGTGTTCAGGAGAGTAAACCAACTGTGTGGCCAAGCAACTGTTTGCTAAAGAGATTATTGTGGATAAAAGCGAGACAGATGCTGTCCATCAAGACAGTGGGAGAAAGAGACCCCAAGGTTTTTCGAAGATCTTCAAGGCTGCCCCTCCCATCATAGGCCAAGAGCTATAAGAGGGCAGTACGGTTTTGGGGGATGGGCACGGGGCACCCTCCATGGGCTCACTGCCCAGAGCTGCCTCAGGTACCTGCTCCCACATTCCCGTGCAGCAGCCCAGCTGTGATTCAAGTGGGCCCAGATGTGGCTTGATCCACCCCTCTGGAAAGTACAAGCTATAAGCCTTGGCAGCATTTATGTGATGCTAAGTCTGTAAGCCTGCAGAATGGAAGAACTGTGGGGGTATGGCTACCTTCACCTCACCTAGATTTTAAAGGTCATGGTAGCCTGAGGGCCCAGGCAAAACCCTGCTGCAGGGGCAAAGCCACCACAGAAACCCCTACTAGGAGTTTCTACTACTGGAGCTGTGGAAGCAAAGCCCCCTAGGAAACCCCAGAACTGTAGGGCTACCGGGGTGCAACCACAGCCAGAGGAAGCTGCAGGCACGAGACTCCAACCTGTGACAGCTGCTGAATGTGCTGAGCCCAGCAAAGCCACAGGGGTGATCCTGCCTGAGGCCTTGGGGACTCAATCCCTACCCCAGTGTCCCCAGGATGTGGAGGCAAAGAAGATTATTCTCTAGCTTTAAGACTTAATGTGGATTTCCCTGTCAGGTTTTGGACTTACTTGGGATCTGTTGCCGCTCTCTTTCTTATCTATTTCTCTCTTTTGAAATGGGAATGTCTACCCTATGCCTGTCTCACCATTATATTGTGGAAGTAGATGAGTTGTTTTGGTTTTACAGTCTCATAGCTGGAGGGAATTTGCCTTGGGATAAATTTTGCCTTGAGTCTCACTCATCTCTGATTTACATGAGACAGTGGACTTTGGACTTTTGAGCTGACAAAGAAATGATTTAAAACTTTTAGAGCTACTGGGATGGAATGAATGTAATTTGTATGGAAAAAGGACATGAGCTTTGGAGTGTCCAGGGCAGAATATATCGGGAAATGGGACCTTTAAGTGGTGACGAGGTCATGAGGAATCTGCCCTCATGAATGCATTAATGCTGTTATCTCAGGAGTGAGTTAGTTATAATTTGAGCATATTCCCCCCAAAAGATGAATTTGGTCTGCTTTCTCTCTCTGTCTCGTGTGCTTGCTGGCCTTTCTACCATGTTTCTAAGATGCAGCCCAAAAGCCCTCGTCAGATGCTCACACCATGCTCTTGGACTTCCTGGCCTCCACAATTGTGAGCCAAAAAAAGTCCTTTTCTTTATAAATTATCCAGTCTTCAGTATTCTGTTATAGCAGCAGAAAACAGACTAAAATACCTCCCCAGTTTATTACCCTTAGATCATACCTGCTCTGTCCAAGCATACTTCTGCTTGACTGTCCACTCTTCATCAAACTTAGCATACAAATACATAGATTTCCCTGTTTCTTTGGGTTTTAATGTCCGAAAGCTCCCATGTCATGTAAAACTTATATTAAATAAATTTGTGTGCTTTTCTCTTGTTAATCTCTCTTTACTTAATAGGGGTCTCAGCCGTGAAACTTGTGATGGGTGAAGAAAGAAATCTTTTCCTCCTACAGAGGATTCCTGATTCCTTTAACCTCCACTGTTTTCCAGAAGCATAGGGCTCAGGCAAAATTCAACATTGTCACCTTTTATGTAAGGACTTATTTTATGGATATAAGAGCTGCTCATCTCAGATTCTTAGTCTCTAGTGTCGGTCTGACACATAAAAGAATTTCAACATTTCATAAGGTCAAGGGTAAAACTTCTTATCTTGTACAGCCATGGATATGAACCTCTTGTACATACTCAATTCCATTTCTACCTTGGTCTTGTTAAAGAGAAATTATTCAGACACTTGTTAAAGAGGGTAAGGAAAGCTTTATTCAAGAAGGGGGCTGCAATGGGGGTTTTGCAGTAGGAGAGAGAAACAGCAGGCTCAATTACAAATACAGCAAGGACAGGTAGAGATTAATAGCCAATGAGCTTGGTGGGGGTCAGTGGATGAAAAATTAGTAAGAAGTAATGTTAGGGCTAGAGGGATTCTTGCTAGTACTGTTCAACAGGATTCTTTTTTTTTTTTTTTTTTCTTCTTGTTTGAGACAGAATCTTGTTCTGTTGCACCAGCTAGAGTGCAATGGCATCACTGCCACCTCAAACTCCTGGGCTCAAGTGATTCTCTTGCCTCAGCCTCCCAAGTAGTGGATCTACAGGTGCTTGCCATCATACCCAGTTAATTTTTCTAATTTCAGTAGAGATGGGGTCTTGCTCTTGCTCAGGCTGGTCTCAAACTCCTGAGCTCAAGCAATCCTCCCCCCTCAGCCTCCCAGAGTGCTGGGATTACAAGCGTGAGCCACTGTGTCCAGCCTCGACAGGATTCTTGCTAAGGAAAGCCAGTGTAATATTAAGGGTGAGGGAAAAGAAATTTGATCTGAGAGTGGGGGATTTTCATTAAACTAATTCAATAGGATTCATGCTAAAACTGGACTAAGAACACCAAGGACAGAGCCCAATGTTTAGGGCCTAGGCAGAAAGAGGACTCAAAAGAGCCTGACTCCAGTTTGGTCAAGGAGAGACTCTTTGTCAGTCTAAAAATAGCAGGCAAAAGTCTGATTGCAGGAAAATAAAAGAAAGTAAGGCCATCTTATTAATTTTAAAATCCCTAAATTTAGTGCAATCCTATTTTAGACATATTTGGCAAAGAATAGAAGGAGCCCTGTGATTCCTAATTAAGATCAGAGCCCACCACAAAAGTGGGTTCTTCAGAAGTGTGAATTGATTTTGCATGAACACGAGCCAGTTTAAATTGACATAGGAAACCACTTCTGCAGACCCCCTGACTTCTCACTCAGAGGCACCTTTATCATCATGGCCACACAGCCTCATTAGAAGATTGAGGTCATTTTTGTGGTTGCGGGTATCACTTGGCTACTCTTATCCTCTAGTTTCACACTGATCTGATCTCTCTGCAACATTAAAAAGACCTGACTGACCTTAACAGATTTCTTCACTCCTTCCTGCTAAAATAAAGGTCCTTTATGTTCTTAAAGAGTCTAAGGAAACCCAAGATAACACAGTGACTGGGAAATTCAAGGAGGGAGATTGGAGGTTCCAGACAAAGCAACACAATTCTTAAGGTGGAAAAGAGATGCAGCTGAGGTTATTTGATTCATTCAGGCTTTGCTACACACCTTCTCTTTAATGACCAAAGTTTTATAGATGATTTATACACAAATAACTTTCAAAATAATGTTGTTGAATTTAGCCTTTAACTCTGTCGTATATATTTTTCAGAATCTATGAAAGGTAATTTCTGTAAAGCCAGAATTTATTCTTCTATATATGTGTCAGTAATGGATTAGCCAAAAGAAAAAAAAAACCTTCCTAAATTTAGGTATCATACTATGGTGATTAAATCATTTTGTTCCAGCTCACTGCTAAAGATGATTGCGCCTCTCACAAAAATTTTGATCCTGTAAAGATGTGGTCTGACTTCCTCAGTGCCCGAGAAGTGGAGATCTGTTCTTTTCAGGGGCTGTCTTTGCTATGCCTCTCATTCTGTCCCTTCAAACTCACACCCCAAGAGACTGAATCAATCGGATGTCAACGCTATAGTCTTAAATATCCCGAAGCAACTTCCTGGAGTACTTGGAGTACCATTCAGGCAAGATAATGATGGAAGACTTTATTGGTGACTCCTGGGTACTGGGTGCTGTAAAAAGTGAAGTGGTGACCTCGGGCCAGGAAACAGAAATCCCGTAGTGCCGGTAGGGACTAAAAGTTCCCTCAGAAATTGCTCCCTAACACACTGGATTACCTGGATTATCACTTCTAAGAACTATACGTACTCACACACATACAGAGATACTCTTTGCTTCTTAGTGAATGCCAAAATGATTCCACTGTATATACCTTTTTTAACAATTAAAAGAAAAAACACATTACACTTTCTTCAAATGTATGACTTTGGACTTTTTTTTCTCCTCCATTTGGCTAGATGCTTGATAATTCCAATATCATTTCACTCATGGATGGATCACTCTTCTGAATATGACTACTGGACTCAGGTACGCTCCTAACATTTTGTGAATCCTTCACCTAATTAATGGGAGGTGAGTCTCTTAACCTACTGCCCAGGTCTCATGGCAGATTATTAGCACTATTGCTTTGATTGATCTTTTTAAGTGCTCCTCTTGGGAAAGATATTTGAAAGTCACATTTAAATAAGGATCCAACAATTACTGAACATTAATTCTCTTCTAGTCTCAAATGCTATTTCTGGTGAAGGTTATGGAGGCAATTTTAATGGGAGAAATACACCATTATTTAGTTACTCCTGATTCCCAATATGCAGCAAAGGATTTTTGCTAATTTTTTTTCCTGACCTTCTCTAATGATATAATGGATTTTCGTTCACATTTGAAATGTAGAGAATGAAGTGACAGAGAAAAGAACTAGAGCTTATGGAGGCTTATTGTATCTCTTCACTTGAAATACAATCCTCAGTGAGGTGGCATCTCTCTCAATCAAAGCATTTATATGATTTGCAATTTAATGTTGTACCCCCCAAAATCCTTTCTCTTTTCCTTCCCTGCATTATCCTCAACTATAATAATACATTAAAGTAAAATTAAAAGTTTTTTTTTTCTCATACAGAATCATAAAAATGAAAATAACCAAAATCCAATCCACTCAGAAAAACAGACTCAGAGAGTGTAAGTAACCTGCTCAAAGCCACACAGCTATTTAAGCAGCAAAATCATGACTAGACATCAGGTTTCCTGACATCCAGTATTCCTCCACCTGTATAACACCACTTAAGTATGACTTATGAGTTAGTTATTTTTTTAAAAGTCAAGCATATTTTTCCCTCCCTGCCTTAAGATAAAAATTTAAAATAGATGAGATTCAGATGCCAAAGGAAATAATTATGTAATTGTAATTGCATTTATAATTTCCAATCTGTATAGTAAAAGCTGTTTATGGAAGAAAAACAAAGGGGACATATGAAATTAGAAAGGAAATGAGTGTGAAACTTTCTTAAATTTTACAAAACTTTTAAGTAAAGATATATTTTTCAGAAGAACAACCAAAATACCAACTAATGGCAGAGAAAGACATTAAAAATACAAAGTAATGCTAAATGCAACTTCACAAAATTTTTCTGCCGTCAGGAAGGCAAGAAACCAATGAAGAAAGAAATGAGAATATTGGTGGATGAAACGGGAAATGAAGAGGCTCCAAATGGCAAATAGCTCATCTATTAAAAAGGCAAAGAGGAGTATAATTCACATATTAAATGAATACAAAGTATCTGTCATCAAACATTGATTTTGCATTTAAGCATCAAAGGGGACTTTGGTCAAAAAGTAAAGATAGTTAAATTAGACCAAAGGTGCAAAGCCAGAGAACTGGAGGGCAATGATCATAGAATTGTATTAAAGGGAAAATGAATAAGAAGTTAAAGTACAGTTAAATAACAGACTGTTTTATCCTTCTGTATACACAGGTAAATCATACTATCTTCATAGAAATTTCATGCATGTCTAGAAAAACCTCTGCTTTCTCCCTTGAGAAAGCAAATAGGACTCTATAAATAGCTGCATGTTGTGAAGGTTCTAGGTGGCATTAATGAAATCAGGGGACAGATGGGACTTCTAAGACACTTTCCACTTCAGTGGAAAAGAGTATTGAGAAATAAGAAGCCATGGACCACCTATTTACATCCAATCCTCAATGAGGAAAGGGAAACTAGCCTCACCAGCATCAAACTGGCATGCCATCTCTTAGACTTCCTATCCCATGTAGCTGCAGCAGTAAGAGACGGGAAGTTTCTCAGGTAAGCTCCAATGCCTGCCATTTCAAATGTACAACAGTCTCCCATAGGCTCAAAATTAGTACTATTTATAACAAGTCTTTTAAAGTGTATCTTCTACAACATTTGATAATTACATACAATGCTTAAATTAAGCAAAAATTTCACCCTTCTACCAAAAAAAAGGCACACATTCTCTTTCATGTACATCTGGTGACAAAGGAAGAAATTTGCATGATAGATTTTTCAATGCCATCAGTAAATATCACTACAGAAAGGTGACCATAACCATAATTAATTAAAAGAAGTAAAATTTAAAGTTTTCAAAGGAGTGAGTCTTAATTTTTAGGACAAATGCTAATCACATACTAGAAGTTAACCAGAAAGTACTCAGCTGGTAACAGTTGGTAATTCAAACTTTATTTGAACCACTTACCAACTTGCATGGGAACACAGTTAAAAGAGTATTTGTTTAAAGATAACATCTGACTGTTGTAGTAGGTGAGAAGGTAGGATCTACTCTAATACTTTGGCCAGATATTACAGAAAAAAATTATTATTATTTTTCATAGCAGCATACTATAGCTAGCTTACTCTCTGAGTCCACCTTATGATTCCTAAGTGGATGAGGACATGAAGGATTTATTGGAGGAGCTAGGAAGATGATTTGGCCTCCAACAATAGGCTCTAAGTCAACAAACTTCAGGACAAAGAGAAGAAATGAAGTTACTTTGGAGGTGAAATATCCCTGAAAGAGAAAAAACCTTTCTGAGGGAGAGAGTATTCAGGTGCCTTAGACTCCATCCTGGATCTTGGCTGATTGTTATTTAGGAAATAGACCTTAGCACAGTGGTTTTGCTCATAGTTGACTCCATAAACTTATATAAACAGTCATGAGGTATTTATTTCTTTTATAACACTCTCATTGTCTTTTCTTCCTATGGGCTTACATATGCAGATGGAAAGAAAAGAAGTTAGACCTTGTGTGTTTGGGGTACATATCTTTTGTACATCCATGGGGGTATGTCATGTTTATGAATGTCATTGGTCTTATGCATCAAGTTAGTAACACTCAGGTGGTGTAGTTGAAAATCCGTTCTCCAGTTTGGAGTTGGGCAGGGTTAGAAGTTGAGGGTAAGGGGGAACATAAAGAACAAAGCAATCTTTTGGTAAGAATAATGAAGAAACAGTAACTTTTGTTTCTTCAGGGGAGCAGCTTCCATTTCTGGAGCTGCAGATGGTTTCAAACTTTCAAAATCAAATGTAGCAACACACAATCAGCAACAGTGCATGAGGCAGTAGGGAGGAAAACAGGACTGGTGGGATGGCAGAAAATGCAGAAAAATCAACAGAAATAGTATGCCAGAAACCAGGAACCATACCTGCTAAGGACAGAAACTTGGTGTATTTGAAGTCTCCAGTGATTCTACTGGTTGCAGATAAGAAATGAAACCTTCAAAGCCAGGGAGAGAGCTAAACACTGCCTCCTCCATGTTCTCAAAACTTGTATTACAATGATTAATAAACATCAATTATTCATCTACACAACTGTCTCCCTCACTAAATTGTGAGCTTTTATAAGAGCTGAGATCATGTCTTGCTCATCTGTCTGTCCCCAACAACTCAAGTAGCACTTGGCATAAAGGCTCAAAAATGATTATTGAAGTATAAAGGCCCTTGGAAGAGGCAAGCTGAATAGGAGAAATGACACAGTGGTGATATTTAGGAGACTGACTCTTATAATTCTGCCTCTGGCAGAAACCAGCTGTAAAACCTTGGAAAGCCCTTTAATATTTCTGAGACTCAATTTCTTTATTGGTAAAATAAACCGATTTTTCAAGATTGTCTAAAATTCTATTACTGTGACAATAAAATATAGATATTTTGGGAAGTTTGATTATAGTAGCTAAGTTTTTTTTACTAGATTTAGCACCTCAAAAAAAGCATATGTTAATACACCTAAAATTTTGAGATTTTAACTCATCCTGATAATATATTAAACACTTAAAGTGAACTCAACTACTACACCAATGATAAAGGCAGTAAGTTGAGAGAAATAAATTTTTAATCTCTCTGATTCAAAAATACATTGTTTTTATCACTCCCATGTAAAAGCTCTGAGGCTGTTATCACTTTGCAATAGTTTAATTTCTAATGATGCCATTGAAAGAGAAAAACTGGTTATGTCTTAAGTGATGAACTCTTAATCTTCTAGGTGATGCCTTTGTTAAAGAAAGTAAAAATTGCAGGTATTCCAAAAGGCTTTATTCTTCCCAAGATGAGGTAGTTTTGTAAAGATTAGGAACATTTAAAATGAATTGTGTAAGAGCATATTTATTTGTTTAATTATCTATGTTAAGCCATAGCATAATGAAAATAATGTAATTGTGCCACTTTTCAAAGAAACACTAAGGAGAAAATTGTAAACATCATGGATGGGGAATTATGCTCACAAAGACTAATAGCTACAATAATATTATTCAGAACTGTGCTAGTAATTTTCCCCTTAGGGGGTAAATTTGGAAAAAATATGTATAAGGTTTAACTATGTGACTATCATTTAATGGGTGTTATACAGCAAAAGCCACACACTCCACATTGAACATTCAGTAATAATTTTTTTTTTAATTTATTCTCCTGGTGGCTCCTCTAGTATCTCTAATTGCCACGTTCTCAAAAATGGCATTTTTTTATATGGCGCTTGCCCAAAAGGAAAATGAACTGGTGGTTACAACATAGGATTAGCAATTAGAAATATTTTTTTTCAACATTTCATTACCAAGGGCTTATTCTAAAAAATAAAATATAAAAATAAAATGAATAGATGAGGTTCTTCTGTCTTGAGACCTGAGAATCTCAGCTGGTGGAATCTCTTTATTAAGTGTTTTACTTGGGGATTATTTGTCAAATATGTTAGAGAAAATGGCTTGCTTTACGGATAAAAGAGCAATATATGTTTTGTTTGGGAACTATGCTGGTTATTCTCCATTTGCCAGTTCTTATCCATTCTTTGCTTTTTTTGGCCTGTCTTTCTTTACCCCAGGAGACTGACATTGGTGCATTGCATGTCTCAGACTTACTTGTTGGTTGGCTTCCAGTTGAGTTGGCCTATAGGAAGGCACCAGCATGTGACCAAGGGCTTTGGTATCACCTCTCAGTAGCTGCACGTCTCCAGGACTGCAGCTCCTGCTGATGTGGAACAGCTCTAGCTGGGCTTCAGTAACTCTCCTTACATCCCTTGTCCTTTCTAAGCCAGGAAGTTAACTGCATCTTATTTTTGCTAGTTTCCAGATACTTCATCATCTCTATTTATCACCTGACCTGTCCATACCTTGGAAGTGGCACTTTAGTAGAAATCTCTTTATTTGAACCATCTGGGGTGAATTCTGTCTTCTCCCAAGACATTGGCCATAAGTCTTAATGGCATATGCACTTAATGATAGTTAATGGTACATAATTTTTAACATGTTGAGATGTTGCTTAAATATAAGTTAACTATTGCTATTATAGTTATCTGTGCACTGTTTCTTTATGTGACAATGTACTGTAATAGATACCATGGTGCTCTGCCCAAAGAAGTAAATGATTAGATTAATTGGAGATACAGGGTTCCTGTCCCTTGTCTCAATTTGGGACAACTCTAAAGAGCTGTCCTAAACCCAGAGCTCACCATAGGATTGGCTGATGCCTCATTAGTTAACTTCATTATGGGTCAGCTTCTCCCTCTGCCTAGTCTTGCAGATGTATCTCAACAGAGAAGCCCCCAATAAATCTTCTATTTGCAAGATTCTGACTGCTTCTCAGTCTCTGAAACTTTTCCAAGGAAACTAATCTAAGTTATGCAGCAACTGGAGTCAGCTTAGACCTGAGCTAGTGGAGAAATATAGCTAAAGCCCAAAATTCAGCAAATACACCATGACTGTTAGAATCAATTTCTCCCATAGTCTCTCGTGATAAAAAACTACTGTATCCACTAGGGCAGCTCTCACTGAAAATAGAAAAGGTGCTTTTTCCCTTCTGGTGTTATAGCTCTTTCATTAGGCGTGTCCAAGGAATGACTTTAATTGCTAACAAATTGTGTTGCATTCCATCAAGGACTTGATGGGTAGACATTTGAGTTATGCCAATTAATTTGGGAGGGCTATCCCCCAACCATCTCTCGTATTTTCTGGCTTCTATTCTCTCTTCTTTCAAGGATTGGGGATGTCCTTGCCTGTTGCAAGGGGTTAATTCCATGGAACCAGTTTAGAGCCGGGTTCCTACTTGAGGTAGCCAGCTAGATATGAGCCTGGGTGAAACAAATCAACCTTTAAAGAGAGCTGATCAAAAGCAACCACAGAGTCAAAAAGGGTCAGAAACAGGTTTACAGTTTAAACTGCTGAAGCAAGAATATTGGTAGGGATGAGTTGGCAGGGTGGGGAGAAACAGGACTGTAACAAGTGAAGAGAATTTTAGGCATCTGCCTCAAAAAGTGTTGGGTTTTACAGACTCACCTACAAATGTTCTGGGAGGGTGGATATGGGGAAAAATCAAAAGACTATTTCCATCATCAGAATCCCTCTTCTCCCAATGATTCCTGGGGCAAGAAGCATTAGTATGCTGATGAACACCTTCTTAGGAGTCAGACAGGCTCAGAGAAGCTACAAACACCAGAGTCTTCAGTAGTAGGTATTGCAGACAGCTAGAATAAGTGAAAAAACAGGAGATAGAATGGGAGATGAGGAAGGCAAAATGAGGGAAGTAAGCACAGAGACTTTAATTCTATGGCAATGACAGCATCAAGAAGGGATGTCAGCGTAATATGCATATAAGATAACTGGATATCTGAAATTACATTTAAATGGATTGAGCCCACTGAAAATAATCAATACCAATTTTACAATTTCTTTGTAAGATCACACTCCCCCAACTCTTAGTGGCTTCTTCCCACACAGAATAGTAGAAATAAAATCGAAGCAGAGAAAAAAGATGACCATAGTTAATGATTGAAAAATTTCTAAATGACCAATCAATTTTCTTTGGAAATATATATTTGACTATCATAGTTCAAAAGCTTACATTAGTTTCTGTCTCAGTGCTTGAAAGTTAGCAAAAGAATAGTGCTATTTTCTTTGCAATAATGATAGGCTTGCTGCGCCTACTTAATATAAACAAAAGATAAAAATTACTCAATAACACAATGTGCTTATTTACCTCCCATTCTCCTAGGAAGACTCTGGCTAAATAAAAATGGTAATTTAAGGTTAGTCTTTCATGGAAATGCTCTTTTAATGAAAAACAAGCCTATTTTAACTAATACCCATTTTAAACAGATTTAGAATTAAGAATCCTCTCTAAATTCAGGCTAATAAATTTAAGTTGAATCTAAATACTTGTAACCCAAATAGATTTTTACCAAAAGATTTGCTACTACAGCAGGCTGGATTAAGTGGGACTAACCCACGAGCAACGGACATGCAGAAACATTAATAGAGTCACTCACAGAATAGTCTTAATGAACTGTAACTAACCATAATAACCATTTTGCAAGGTGGTTTCTGCCCAATTTAACCACATCCATGGAGATAATACTTTTAGGCAGGAGTGACCTTCAAGTCTTTTCAATTTAAAAATTCTCAATAATCTTCCAGGTCTTTTAATCTCATAATGCTCTATGTGGGTTACCATGTGTTTTCCCCCCACATCTCAATGAGGAATGGCAGATTTGTGTTCTGTTCTCTTTGGGAGGCTTCCCCCATGTAAGCCTGTTTCCATTATGGAGGGGGGTGGGAGACTAGAGACCTGAATCTTAAGGTAGCTCCCCAAATTTCCAACTCAGTGTGTACATGCCTGCCATAATTCCTTTTCCATGAGGGTGAGCAAGGCCTAGGAATATGATAGGACAATATCTTGCTTGATTAGTTGTATTATATGACAAAAATGATGGGCTAAACATGCCTGCTGGACTTGAAGAAGCAAGTTGGCACATTGTGGAGAGGACCACAGACTGGGAACAGTGGGCAGCTCCTAAAGGCTGAGGGCTTCAGTTAAGTCCAACAATAATCACATAGATGTGAAAGAGAAACTTAAACTCCACCAGAAAGGAATGCAGCCCAGCTGACATTATGATTTTAACCTTGTGAGGCCCTAAACAAAGGACACAGTTGGGACTTTGGATTCACAGAATCTATGAAATAATAAATATGTGCTGCTTTAAGTTGCTAACTCTGTATTAATTTGCTACATAACAATAGAAAACTAACATGGGTGTGTGAAGAGAGGGGTAAGAATGGTTGGGATCTTGAATGGTTTTAATGACTCTCTTTGAATAGTTTTAATGACTTTAATTATATATATAAAATATCTGCACTTTCTTGAAGCTGCTTCTGCACAGGCCCTGATAGCAAAGAAGTGTTGCATAGTGGCTAAGAGAGTGGGTCCTGAGTCAAGGTGTAGGGTTTGAATTCCATTCTTCCATGTAATCACTGCCTGAACTCGAATAAGAAAGTTAACTCCTTTGTGCCTCAGCTTCCTAGCAGATGAAATAGAGATAATGATAGTCTTAAGGTTGTTTTACCAATTAAAGACCTAATCCACACTGGACACATAGTAAACATTCAATAAATTTTAGCTGTTATTTCTCAGATGCCTGCAGTGGATATGAGGGCTATCTCTCCAAATCCAGCACAACAGAATCAGGATACTTAAGTAGAGGAACAGAAACTCCAACATACTGGCTTAAAGGAAAAACAAATCATTTTTTATTTTATACTCAGATATAGAAAAGTCTAATAATTGGGATGGTACTAGGTGCTAACTGACCAGGGCATGATGCCAATCTGAGATTGAGAGTATGATGGTTTTTCAAAAGAAGATCAATCCACTTGTTAGGGGTTGAATCGTGTCTCCCAAAAAAGCTATGTTGATGCTCTAACCTCCAATACCTGTGAAAGTGACCTGAATTGGAAATAGGTTCTTTGCCTATGTCATCAAGTTAAGGTGAGGTCATCAGAATAGACCCTAATTCAGTGTGACTTGTGTCCTTATAAGAACAGGGAAATTTAGACAGAGACACACAGAAAAGATGGCCATGTGAGAACAGAGGCAGAAAAGGGATTGATGAACCTACAAACTAATGAATAACAAGAGTTGTTTGCAAACACTGGAAGCTAGAAGAGGCAAGGAAGAATTTTCTCCTACAAGTTTCAGAGTATGCTTGGCCCTGCTGATGCCTTCATTTCAGACTTTTAGTCTCCAGAACTATGAGAAATAAATTACTGCTGTCTTAAGCCATTCGGGTTGTGGTACTTTGTTATGGCAGCTGTAGGAAACTAATACACCACTGCCGGTGAGGATAGAGAGGAACTGGATGCTAGGGAGACAACAAAAAAATATTCTTTATAATCTCCCAAAGCAGCAAAGGAGGGCTCCTAGAAAATTAAATCACCCAATAGACACTGTACACTATATGGAGTTTCACAGCTAGTCATGCATTCTACTTGTCACTCCTTTGTGACACTTTTGAGCTCAGGATCATTGAAAACTCAATGGGAAATAAAAAATTTGGCTTTCCTCCTTCTCTAGACTTAGTCTTGATGACTTTCAAGAAAATAAAAGGAATTCCAAAGGAAGGAGTATGCTGGTGTGTGGAGTGGCATGAGAAGTAACTCCTTAACAGTCAATCAAGCTGCTACCGGTGCAGACCACCACCAATGGCAGAGAGGGGTCTTGACCTCTGCACAAGGAAGAATTCAAATGCAGGGTCACACTCGAACTGAAGATACTTATTAAAGACGGAGTATAGAAAGTGTCCTACGCTCTCAAAGGTGGAGGAGAGCAGAGTGCTCCAAAGGAGGCAGCAGCCTGCAAGGGTTTGAGTTTTCCCTTTTTATGCTCATCCCTAACAGTACACTAAGGGAGTGGGGTAGGGGGGGTGGAATATTCATGAGTTTTCTTGGAAAGCGGTAGAGAGCTCCTGAAACTGAGGGTCTTTCCCCTTTTGGTCTATATAGGATAATATCTGGGGAGCAGGGGGCTGGCCATGGTATTCGTAAACTGTCAGGGCGCTAATGGGTGGTTTTTTATCATGCTAATGAGGCTAGTTCATTTAGGGACACTGTTGCCTCAACTATGCACATGCTCCAATTAAAGGAATTTCCTTTTCACTTCAGGGGAAGTAGATGGTATAATCAAAATAGAATAACTAAATAACTATTGGCTACATTTATCTTAGCTAAGCATATTCACATTTCTGTGGCCTTCTTATTCTGTTGTCCTCCTTCTGACCTCTGCCTTAACTGCCTGCAGTGTGTCTGATTCCTGTCACAAAGCCACCATAGGTTCTTGAAAAAATTTGTTTTGGAAATCATTGCCTATAGCACTATGGTCTCAGAAAGCAGTATCAACAACCAATACATAGAGAAATTTTAACTTGAAGTAGTTAAGGCACATAAATCCCAGTTTCACTTCTTCTCAACACAGAGTATGTGAGCGTGTGTATTGCTGTATCAGAGAAAGAGAAAGGAATAAAGCTCAGTCTAGTAAGAATGAGCACCTACTTTGTGCTTAGCTCTTATTTCATTTGATCACTACAACAAGATCACAAGGCACATATTTGGCCCTATTTTATTTTATAAATAAAAATAGGATAAAGATCAGAAAGTTAGTAAAGGTTAATAATACACCATTGTAGGCTGAATAATAGTCACAAGTTTATCAGGTCCTCATCCCAGGAGCCTGTAAATTTTACATTATCTAGAAAAAACTTCTTTGCAAATGTGATTAAATTAAGACTCTTGAGAAGGAGAGATTCTCTTGAATTACTCAAGTGGGCGCTAAAAGCAATCACAAGTGTCCTTATAAAGGAGAAGCAGAGAGAGATTATACCACATAAAGAAAAGAGGAAGGTGATGTGAAGGTGGAGGCAGGGATAGAGGAGATGTGGCCACAAACCAAGCGATGCCAGCAGACACCAGAAGCTGGAAGAGGCAAGGAACATATTCTCCCTTAGAGCCTCCCAGGGGAGTGCATCCCTGCCAACACCCTGATTTTGACCCAGTGAAACTGATTTAGGACTTCTGGATTCCAAAATTGTGAGCAAAATACATTTCTATTGTTTTAAGCCACCATGTTTGTCATAATTTTTTTATAGCAACCGTGGGAAACTAACACATACACCTAGATGGTAACTGTTAGTGCTTTACCATGTGCTGGGCTCTGTTAAAAAATCATTGTATAACAAACCTAAGTGGTAGGCTGGGCACAGTGGCTCATGTCAGTAATACCAGCATTTTGGGAGGCCTAGACAGGAGGATAGGTTGAGGCTAGGAGTTCTCGAGACCAACCTGGGTAACATAGTGAGACCCTATCCCTACAAACAATAAAAGCGTAAGTCAGGTGTGGTGGCACATGTCTTTAGTCCCTGCTACTCAGGGAGCTGAGGCGGGAGGATTGTTTAAGCCCAAGGGTACCAGGTTACAGTGAACTTGTGCCTCTGCACTCCAGCCTGGGCAACAGAGCAAGATCCTGTCTCCAACAACAAAACAAAACAAAACAAAACAATGACAAAAAAAAAAGAAGAAGAAGAAGAATATAATGCCCATTTTATAGAAGGGGACTGAAGCGAAAATGATTAATTTTCCCAAGGACATACAACTATACCACTTTGTCTAACACTGTCCCAGTTTTAGCATTGAAAGTTCTGCTTTCTATCCCAAACAAGTCCTGTATAGAAACACAGAAATTTGAATCCAGGAAGTCTAATGCATGGATGGTGCTCTTAAACCACTCCAGCCCATATCTTCTGCCTTGATCATGGACATTTGGGTAGTGAGGCATGATGAGATTGGAATCACTTATGAGAGGTCCAAAGCCTATGCTTCATTATCTTGTAGTACATTACATCTCTGACCCCATAGCCCTAGGCGTTGGGCAGAAGCCTCATTTTGCATCCAAAGAATGGAATACTACCAATTACCTCCTAAGAAATGTGGCAGCAGAATGTTCCTCCGTTGTGAGAACTACCTCTCAAAGCAAGTGAAAGTCTTCATTTGCCCAGAGGGTTCCAAGGTACAAGGGAAAACCTCATGTTTCCCCATGGGCTTCTGTCCTGAAATAGGACTTAGGGACTCCCCGAAGTCTTGAGTGAACAGACAGAACTGACAGGTTAGCTAAGTTACCTGGCCTGTGACACTGTGACTCCACCTTAGCACTTTATTTCAGATCAGGTCAATGTGCAAGATCTGAGTGCTCTTTATACACTATGGATTTCTTCTAAAAAAAGATATACTAATTCTATTGATATCCATTTTCTGATGGCCATTGCTCTTGTTAAAAGTCCTGTGCCACAGCCAAAGCCACCTTTAAATACATTACCAGTCATATTAGAAGAATAATTTCAGGCATTCTCTTACATTTTCTTAACCTTCCTGAACTAAAAGCACTTTATTTTTTGGAGGTGTATCAGAAAGAAAGAAGACTGCTAACCACTGAATTTCCACTTTCCTAATTCAGTCCCTCTAGTACTCCTTTGTGTGCCTTTCCCACCCCACGTAAGTCTCTCTTATCCTTCATAGTTCTACCCAAGTGGTGTCTTCTCCAGGAAGCCTTCCTTAATCTTCTTTGAACACAAATTGTGACAAAATGTTTCTATTACAGCACTTTACTATGTGCCCAACACTGTGCTTTATATTATAGATAAGTAATTTTATAGATAAAATTATACATTATATATATAATTTTATTTAATCTTTACAACCACTCTGTGAAGTAGATAGTATTAAAATTCTAATTATCTTAATTCACAGAGCAAAAAATTAAATTGCAGAAAAATTAACTAGTTTGCCCAAGGTCACGTAGCTACACAGAGTCAAGGTTCAAATCCAGGTCTATCTAAAAGTCTGTGTCTCTAAGCTGTAACCACCTCATGGTAATTCACCAGACATTCACTTCCAGAAACACTCATTGGGCACACCGCTGCAGTGTGGATTAGCATATGTTCCTGTTTATTGCTAGGGAATTTTTCTTGTGCATGTCTTATTTACCCCAGCTATATCTACAAACTCCTGGATTACAGGAACTAAGCTTTATGCCTCCTTGAATCTTCAGCACTTAGCATAGTGCCTTCCTCAATATGAACGTTGATCTCCATCCAAATCTAACATTATGATAGCATTTGTCTTGGAAGAAATGCAAGTATAGGTTGATTTCATGCCACAAATGAGTATTTGATTTATAAATGTGTAATGTTTTATTCACTTACATTATCATTATTGAAATATTTGAAAACTCA
Organism: Lemur catta; assembly: GCF_020740605.2. Taxonomy (NCBI): domain Eukaryota; kingdom Metazoa; phylum Chordata; class Mammalia; order Primates; family Lemuridae; genus Lemur; species Lemur catta. Next base: position 239,611,411 of record NC_059128.1, read on the forward strand.
TGAGATAAGATTATATTCATTCCACTTTTTATGTCCAACATTAGTTATCAAATATTTATTCACATTTGTACTTAAAAGATACTGTTTTGAGCATTGAATAAATGCAAAAGTGAATCAGATGCAGATTTTTGCCTTAAAGGATTTTCAGTTTAGTAAGGAAAGCATGTAGATAAAAGACTAGAAAGTAAAATAAGTGAAGATGAATTATATAAGAGGATCAGATATTCCTTCCAGCTGGACCTTGAGGATGGGTAGAATTTGGACAAGAAATGGGCAACAACATTTCAGGCAGAGAGAACAACCTGAGCAAAAATACAGAGGCAGCAAAGGAGGCTCTGCGCAGAGAGACAACAGTGGTGCCCAGTCTACATGAAGTGGGGAGGAACAGAAAGGTAATGAAGCTGAAAGGTAGTCATGTCATGGCGGCCTCAATGGTAGGCTAAGACATCTAAGCTTGGCTTTAAGTGTTTGAAAAGAGGTGTGATAGTAAGAGAATTGCTTCCAGAAAATTAATACTGCAGCAATGTGAAGAACTGATTAAAAGATAAACAGCTGTAGAAGGGGAGAAAATTGGGTGATGGGGTGGTGGTGATTGCTTTCAATTACAGTGGAAGTTATCAATGTTTTGTTTGTGCCTGGGAGTCCCCAAGGATAAACTGTAGATATTTAGTATCTAAATTTCAAGGATAAATATTAAAATATTGGCCATAAAACATGCTATGATCTTTTGAAGAAATGTTTGTAATAAATGCCTCTCTTAAATGGTCAATTCTGGAAACAACCAGTCAGCTCTGTAGGTATTGAAACTCAGTGAATACTATCACCTCCCCACTTTCATCTCCACAGTTCTTTGTTTATACACTTAGAGAATTTGTCACAGTGTGTTTTTTGTCTAGAATTATTCGTGCATATGGTGATCACTAGATTTTCAACTCTTATGGGATAGGGAACACAGTATGGAGGAAATTGTCTAGAAAATAATTAGTATTTGATAGATGTTCATTAAATTAAATCAGAAGTTATTTCTAATTTTTATTGATTCATTCAGTTTTTTTATCATCCATTGATTTGTTAAACAAACATTGATTACCTGCTAGATACAGACATTTAAACTAGGCGGCAGGGATATGGAAGTTAAAGACACATTCCCTATTCCAAGGACACTGACAGAGAAGAGCACGTAAACCATTAATTATAATAGTCTTATAAATGTTTTGATAGAAATAGTCACAGTTAAGAAGCTTCCTGCCTAGCTGGGAACGTTTAAAAGCTTCTCAGAACTTGGGTTGTGTGCAATGGCTAACACTTGTATTCCTAGCACTTTTGGAGACTGAGGCGGGAGGATCTTTGAGGCCAGGAGTTCGATGCCAGCCTTAGCAAGAGCAAGACCCATCTCTACAAAAAATAGAAAAATGAACCAGGCACGTTGGCGCTTGTCTATAGTCCCAGCTGCTTGGGAGGCTGAGGCAGGAGAATTGCTCCAACTCAGGAGTTTGAGGTTGCTGGGAGCTATGATGACGCCACTGCACTCTAGCCCAGAGGACAGAGTGAGACCCTGTCTCAAAAAAACGAAACAAACAAAAATATAAAAACTTCTCAGAACCTGAAACAACACAGATAAGAAAGATAAGAAGAAACAACACGGAAAGATAAGGACATCGAAAGTCATTGTATATTGTCCTATAAGTGATCTATATTTCCAAATACTCTGCAATTTCAAATTTCCTTACTAAATTCATACCTGATTCACCTAAGTTCCTTATCTTTGACAGACAAGACTGTTGAAGCCACATCTCCTCTGCTTTTATTTTATATTCCTTGGGCTTTGGAGGCAGAGAGACCTTGAATTTGATTTTAAATTCTAATTATTAAACCACTGGGGACTAACTTTCTCACATGCATAATGGAAACAGAACACAAGTGCCTTCCTTTCAGGCTTGTTGGGAGGATTAAACGATTTGGTTTCTGCAAGACATGCTTGTCTTTCCTTTCCACCTCCCCTTCACCCTCACCCGGGATGATTCCTCTCATCACTTCCTACAGTTCACCTCAGTTTCTCAAAAGAATATCTTCAAGGTGTGATTTCTGTAGTGGTAGGGTTGGTAGTGGCAAGTGGAAAAGGAAGAGGGAGAGAAAACCTTGTGCTTTGGTGTGGTGGTATTCATGCTAAATGTTGAAATACCCTTTTAATTATGTCATCTCATATTAAAAACCCTTCAGGGTATATCTCCCCAATTGTTATAATTTACATAAATTCCCATTCTTAACCATCATGGTTTGTATAATTTAACCTCCCTCCTTCCATCCCAAATTATTACCCATACTTTCTACAATAGAAACTCTGATCTACACAGACTACCACAAAAATGCAATAGGCCCAGTCCTACTTTTATGTCTTCAGTTATACAGTTGCCTACACCTAGAAGGTCTTCCCTACTCACCTTTATTGATCTCAGGGCTACATACCTTTGGCAACAAATTAAATTTGTACATCTATTTCCTTATGTATTTTCCATTTCACCAGGCATCACATCTCCTTTCTCCAAACCCCTACAATAGTTAGTACCTTATAATTTAGTACTGTTATTGCCCCCTGATTGTTTCATATGTGGCTTTTCTTCTCACTTATCAACCTAGGTAACCTACTTTATGTCCCTGAACAACCAATTTAAGGTCACTAATGACCTAACTTACAAATCAAATAATTAAATCTGGATATTTAATTTTATTCATCCATGAAGATTGACACTATTGAAAGATGACTTGGAAAAAGATGGCTTCCTTCTTTTTGGAGCTCTCTATTCCCTTATTAGTCTTGACACCACAATGTCATGATTATCTCCTCCTCTTCTCAGTCTCCTTTACATGTGTCTCATCCTTTGTCTATCCCATTAGTTGTGTTGCTAGTTTACCTTGGCCCGTTTGTCTCACTCTGCATGATCCCTTGGGGAATGTCCCTGTTCTTAGCATTTCTCAGATCCGTACTATCTCCAGCCAAGATCTCTTCTCTGTGCTTATGCCCTCTGTTCCTGAATCTCTCACAGACATTTCAAACTAAACATGTGCAGAACTGACACATTTTCTCACATGAATCTCATTTTCCTCCCTCTCCCCTCCCCTGGGTTGTGGCCCCATTACTAATTCAATGATTCAGACTAGAAATCTGGCCATTCAGCTTGCTTCTTCCCTTTCCTTTAACAACCACATGAAATCTGCTGCCAAATCTTATTAAGTTTACTTAGAAAACATTTTACAAATTCTTTCTCTGGTTCTTATCCCTACTTCTACTATATGCATTACTTCAATAATCTCTCTGAAATGAAAATCTGATATTCACATCTTATGTTAGAACTCTTGAAATTTTTCTCATTTCCAACAGGATAAACTCCAAGTTCCTCAGATCCCCATCTCTTGCCACACTCACACATGCCCCCAATATTTTGAGCCCTGGACTATGTCATCCACTACATTTCCCCATACTTTTGTGCATGCTGTTCCCTTGTCTTAGAATACCTTTCTATTAATCTTGAATGACTATTTAAACACCTCCTTTTCTGTACTTTCCAAGACCCCAAGCATAAACAAAGTTGGTGATTATATCACTCTGTTATACTCTATTATAGCATTCATCAAATGTTATGTTCGTTTGTTTATAAAGTGGATGTCTCTAATAGCTTATATGATCTTTAGGGTAAGGACAGCATCCCCTAGAACAGTGTCTGGCATGGTTGATAATAAAAATTTATTGAATTAATTAATGCACTATAAACTCATGGCATGGTAGGATTGCTTCTTTAAAAAGTTGATTTTTTTCTGCAGTCCAAAATAGTACACAGCAGTTGTGATAGATAGAATAATGGCCCCCTAAAGATGTCCATGTCCTAATCTTCAGATCCTGTGAATATATTATATTACATGGAAAAAAGGAACTAAGGTTGCAGATGCAATTGAGGGCTCCTATTCCCTTAATTTCTTAATTACCTTATACCTAATAACTTAATTACTTTAAAATAGGGAGATCTTCCTGGATTATCTGGAAGGGCTGAATCTAATCAAATGAGGTTTTTAAAGTAGAATGGGGCCGTAGAAGAGCATTTGAGAGAGGAGATGTGGAAAGGGCTCAGCCCTCCATAGACAGTTTTGAGAAGGAGGAAGTAAGCCATGAACCAAGGAATGCAAAATGCGGGCAGCCTGGAGAAGGTGGGAATAGCCCTTAGTCGACAGTCACAAGGGACTGAATTCTACCAAAAACCCAAATGATAAAGAAAGTAGATTCTCTCCTAGAGCCTCCAGAAAGGAACACAGCCTGCCAACAGGTGAGAACTGCCCTGGATTTCTGACATACAGAACTGTAAGATAATAAATTTGAGTTATTCTAAGTTACTAAGTTTGTTGTTATTTATTATGAGAGCATAGGAAACTAATATAGGAAATATTCAATAAATACCTGCTTTTGTGTATAAAAGGTTCAATTCAATTTGATGAGTCCCATGGGAGTTTGAAAGCATATGTCTTCTACCTTTAGGCAGACAAATAGTCATCAAGTATACCAAACATTTAGCATTGTTTCCCTCACCAGCCAATTTCAGCATTTTATCACCCAAATGATCAAAAGTACCTCCCATTTCCAATAGAGCTATTGCTTGCCATTAATTTAAGATTATTTTCTCTTGACCATTACTTTATGGATATTAGGTTTAACTAGTTAACATCCCCTAACTAAATGTCCTACAAATTCTCAAATACAGTAATCAAGTTGATCCTTAGAGCTCCTCTCATAAGAGTTTAACTTTTCCTCAAATGACTCTTCAATTCCTGTAATCACTTTTATATCTTGTTTGGATGCCTTTTTAAAAGGCTAACATGGAATGCAATATATTTGGTCAGTATTAAGACTAGGCTAGATTTAGAGAAAAAAAGATTCTCACTCTTAAACCTTATAGTGACAAAATCATGCAACTGTAACAACTGTAATATGTTATATGGAATTTCTCATATTAGATAAATATTTGTTCAGCAATAATTCTTTTTAGCTGCTTTTAATCTGTTTGGACTAAAGCCTATAATATTCACATTGTTTTGTAAAATTTTTGTCCAGAGGAGCTGAAAGGGAGAGAGATAGGAAGCAGACAAATAAGGAGAAGAGAAATTGCTTTTAGAATGAAACAACTTATTTTTTATAAAACTATATATCTTTCCTAGAAATTTCTGTAAAGATGTTCCTCTATCTATATTAGAGCCAGACTTTTACAATCAATGATATGACTTTTCTGTTTCCTTTTAAGTCTCAGCCAGCATTTCAAAAAATCAATATGCTTTAGTAATAATTCATAATCCTCTGTGTACTGCCTTTGTTGGCCAGTTGGAGCAGTCATATCTTGCTACCTGAGTTTTTAGGAAAAATACTCAACAACAAAAGAGGAACCACGAATCACAAATGCAGAATTCTCAGAAGCCTACTTGTTCCACTTGCAGTGTCACAGTGTAAGCCAGGCAAACCAAGCAACTTTGACATAAGCAAAATCAGAGTCTTCCCTGGAGAAAGCAATTGAACACTTGCTTAATGTTCTTGTGCCCCTAATATAGAAGAGCCATGAATCCTAAAGAATCTTGCCATCTTCATTGATCTAAGTCTATGAAGTCTAATCTGTAGTCCATATCCCTTGGAAGAGCAGAGGGTTTTTTCAATCCATATGTATGATAAATGATTTTTATAGAAATAATAAAACAAGATATCTTTTAGAAATTTGTATTTGTGATGGTGTTATGGGTCAACTTGGCTAAGCTATAATGCTCCTTTATTTTATCAAACACTAAGCTAGGTGTTGTTATTAATATGAAGGTATTTTGTTATGGTTAACATCTACAATCAGTTGACTTTAACTGACCAAAGGAGATCACCTTCCATAATGTGAGTGAGCCTCCACACAATCAAATGAAAAGCCTATGATAAAAACTGCAGTTCCCTGATGAAGAAGAAATTCTGCCTCAGGACTACAACATCCACTCCTGCTCAAGAGTTTCCAGGCTGCCAACCTGTCCTACAGATTTTGGACTTGTCAGCCCCTACAATTATGTAAGCCATACATGTGGCATAATACTGGTGTAGTTTCTCTGGAGAATTCTAACTGAAACAATAGTATTTTTCAAAGTGTGTAGATACTACTAGGGTTTAAATACATAAATTGATTGCAAATATATGCCTATGTAGTGATACCTGTCATTATATATTTTCATAATCAATTAATAAATAGAACACTAAAATAAAACTAATGTCCAAAGAGGTCTGCAAAATCTGACATTAATCAAGGTTTATCATACTGAGAAAATTTGGAAAGTGTAAGATGACCAGTGAGTTTGGAGACTAAATTTCACCATCTCTGAAGATTTGTAGGGTCTGTAGATCAGACCCTATGTATGACTCCTAAGAGGTAGAGAAAATAGAGACCATGAGGCTCAGAGTTCAAAATCCCAGGCTGCTTCCAGGCAACTGCCAGGCTGGGAATTATATGAACTGCCTTCATATCCACAGCCTTTCTGCCTTCCCATGACATTTTCCATAGTATTTCAATTGTCTGTATCCCCTCAAGGCTCCGTGAGGGCACAGACTACAATCTCCATTAATAATAGTAGTAATAATGACCATATCTTAAGCACATCCTATGTGCCATGCACTCTTTACAGATTATCCCATGTATATAGGTTATTCTTAAAATACTGCAAGATAGGAGTTATTTTTAATAACTTATTTTACACATGAAAAAACCTGGATCTTTGAGAAGTAATTGCCCAGAGTGTTTTTAGTTTTGTGTTGAATATCTAGCACTCATCAGAGTACTTAACACATTGTAGGTGCTCACTAAATATTTGGTGACTGAAGTAACACAGGCACTCTAAAGAGAATCTGACCCAAGCCATTTATTTAACAAATGCATAAGCTGAGGTCAAGATAGGCTAAGTGATTTGTTTCATATAGCACAGAAAGTTAATGGCATAGTCAAGACCACAAGCCAGTTCTGTTGACCACAGGATATCATAGATTTGATGTTTCTGTTCCCAGCAGCTATAGCTTCCCAGGCCCTTTGAACCCTCAAGATTTCCTTGCACCAGTTAACCAAATGTTATTTTCGTGCTCTGTTAAAGAATGGGAGGAAATTAGTAGCTAATTCCTTTCTCTCAACCCCAAAGACCACCCCTAACCAGGACCAATTCAGTCTCCAAAAGAAGTAGAGCATTAGTGATTTCAGCCTTCTCTTGATGAAAAACAACAAACAAATAAACAAACAAACATAAAAACCTTCTTCTAACCCATCCAGATAGCATGCTATTTATTTGAGTTTAGAAATCTTACTTAAACCCTCCCAGGATGTGCAATGCTTACATAGAATAATCATTAACCTCTCCCAAGGAACCTGACAAGACCTCAAAAGTTATGAATGTCCTCTAACTTGTGGCTCTAAGAAAGAATGATACAAATATCTCTTAGGATTTTCAATTCCCAAGTCAGGGACCATTTTTAGAAGTGTTCACTGGGAAAGCTCATTTTTGGTGAGATAAAACTTTTTAAAAATTGAAAAGGAAATTGTCCAAGTTATAATGCTCAGAGGTTAACTGAGCAATTCATAGTAGAGCCTACATTTAGTTGAATATGTAGGTTTGAAACCAAAAGCAAATGGCCTAAGTGTGTACACTGGAAAGAGTATAAGAGAATAAGAGCACTAATTCAGGGCTAAAGTCTGGAGGTTAGGGGGGAAAAGTATAGAATTCTAGAATCTCAGGAACCCTAGAATTAACAAATCTTCTGGCTACTGAAACTCCTTTTTCCCAAGTGTAAATTATCTATTCATGTATCTTAGCAAGGTCTCTAAGCTATGACCTGGGTGCAGCCATTGTAGGAGCCTACCAATAAATGAGCAATTATCAGTAATAAAAATAAATAAGCTTCACTTTTCAAGAGACGAGAGAAAGGAGCTATAAACTTCTTCCTTTCCAAGCTCTGATTTTTGGCCTATAGAGATTATCTTCATCCTTGTGGAAATGTGGGCCTATAAAATTACACCTCCTTTGGCAGCCAAATGCATTAAGCCTTGTCTCTTGACATCCTCTAGCTTAAGTGGAAAAGCTTAGCTGCATCCTCAACCCACCATAATTAAAATTTATCTGTTCACCATATTCTAGCCCCAGTGGTCTCCTTTGGATTCTTCCAGTACCTCAGGCCACCCTTCTGCACCAGGAGTTTTAGGATTTGCTTTCCTCACTTAAATAGTTTCTACTTATTGTTCAAGGCCGCCTACCTATATTCTTAGGAGAGGATTTCTCTGATCACACTATCTAAATTAGTTCTTCTCATCTGTCATTCTCCATCACAAACACATTTGTTGACTTCTCAGTCCTTAACTCAATTTATATTTTTATGTTTGCTTCTTTATTATTATTTTCTTTTTTAGAAAATAAACTCATAGAGATTAGGAATCTTTATAGCCCCAGGATCTAGCAGAATATCTGGCATATATAATAGATTGTTCAATAGATAGGGATAAAATGAATGTTCTAGCACAGAAATAGAAATGTGCAAAAATTAAAATTCTACATTTACATTTGGACTGTATTCTTGTAGACTTAGTATATGCCTGAAGTCCATTTTTCCTTTTCCTTCTACATAGACAACTATGTCAGTTTTGGCCATTTTATCTAGAATTTTTCTAGAAGAAATAGGACACGATTTTTTCAGTTTAGCTTATACTTCAGCACCATGGAGAGTTGTGGTTCAGGAGAGATCTTAAGGGTTATCCTTTGCTGCCTGTGTGATCTTATGCTAATTACTTAATTTAATTTACCTAAGTTAATTACTTCAGCTTCATAGTTACACAGAGATAATAAGAGTACCTTCCTGATAAAAAGTGTTATTTCCAGGGTAAAATGAGAAGAGATATAAAATTCTTAGTATAATGTCTCAGGCTTTAAAAGACTCAAAAAACAGTAGCTGTTTCTCTGATTAATTTAACTGACAGTGTATTCATAAGGAACCTAAAAGCAACACATTCAGATGCTTTTCCTTTTCTCTATGATATTTAAACAATTTTTAAAATGTTGAACATAACAAGAGACATAGAAATTCTAGATGAATTGCCAGATATCTTTTTCCCATTTTTCAGAATGCATATTTCAAATATTAATTCCTTGGCCCTTTTTAACTTTTGATGCCTCCCATATGATATTAGGGAAACTTCTTGTGTGTCTTAGGAAATGCCTGGAGGGTATTTTACAAAAACCAATGATTCTCTAATAGTAAATACAGATTTTCATTCAGTAACCAATTTGCTAATCAACAAGCCCTTAGAACTGCCACATCAGCATCACTGAGTTACCTTTTTGTAGCATCCCTTTCTATAACCTCCAATTTCTCCATCAGGTGAAGTGATGCATACAGCTTATTTCTCCTATCTTGGATTTTTTTGTTGTTTTTTTACCTTTGAAAAATCAGCAAAATGCTTTTTAAGATAATGCAATCTTCCACCGATATTACAAGAGTCACTGAAACTTATAGTCCAGCTAATTATATGTCTTCCCAAACTCAACTTCAAATCTTTCAGCATTCTTCTTAATGTTTTAAACTCATTTCCTTCCATGTTACTTTGTGACCTCCATCAGCAAAGGTTACTGAAGTCATCTCAAAACAGTAGGAAAGGAGCCATATTTGTCAAGAACTAGTGTTCTACCAGTATATCACATTAGCAAATTTAAAAAATTCCATTTGCAAGTAGAAAATCCTGTTGGTGAGACATTTATAAGAAGATATTCTTTCCCATACACATTTAAATTGAAAAACCAGAAGTGAAAAGAAGATTAATTTTCCAGATCTAAAGTATAGAAGATGAGGGTGCTACTAACAATAAAATCAATGTTGAGTATAGAAAATTCAGTTTCGTATGTAATATCACAGGTAAGAGTATACAATAAAATTAGAGAAAAATGTATATTTAAAGAGTAATCTTTAAAATTTGTCTTATAGGTAAAGAATAACATAGGAAAACTATAATCAAAGTGATGGTATCATCCACAATGTTGCACGATGCCCTCTGTTTTCTCTTCTGCTTAATTATTAATAATAGAAGAACTTGCAAATAGCAGATTTCCTTCCTAGGTCATCCTTACACCAAACACAGCTGATGTGCTGCTTTCTGCGTCTGCACACGGAAGCGAAAAGATCTATGGACAATTCAATCACTTTTCCTGTCCCATACTTACCCCTAGTGGGGAATGGGTATATTGGCATAATAAAGCATAAAGCTATTCTTTAAAAGGAAAAAGAATATATTATTGAGAGAGAGGGGTTTATTTGTCTTGTAGACAAATAAGATTATGAAATTTTGAACTGAACAGGGTTTTAGAAGCTTGGTATCAAACAATAGATGGAATTTGTTGGTCTGAGGCACAAATAGCTAAGGCTAAACAGAGCTAGTAACCTAAAGGAAGAAGAGGGAGCAAAAAGGGAAAGGAAAAGACTTTTAGGTACCTTTTGGCAAGTAAGTACTTGGCCCTGTACACTGAGCTCTGGAGACCGAATGTGTCCACAGTTGCCTGTGAATTGTTATTGGGTTATTTTTGATGATAAGCTGAGTCCACAGACCCTTTCAGTCATTGCAAGGTATGAAGCAAAGCTTACAAAATTAATAACTAGTGAATTATCAGGTGATTGTGGTCAATATGTACAGCCAGACTCAGGCTTACATGTAAAACTTTTTTGGCTGAGACTTTTGTAAGCTGTCCCCAAATATTTCAGAGCATTCACAGAATGGTTCATTTTAACTGTGTCAAATAACTCTGAAACTAACGTTTCCAACAACTGAAATAGCATAGGAGCAAAAGAATATTTTTATTTAATAGTTTCTATTTCTCCAGTCAACCTGTCCTCCTAGAGAGGATGATTATGGGTGCCATTATTATAATAGCATAATTGAATGGTCAGAAAAAATCGGCTTCTGTCACTAGGTGTGGGGAGATATAGTCAAAATCTAAGACTAAAGACTTTATCTATATTGACCATTAATTGAAGTAAATAACAGATAATTCTAATTTTAAAAGAAACCAAATATATAGAGGATAAAGATAATAAGACTAATCTAATCTAGATCTGCTGCTTAAGCTGATCAGCTTCATTGCATCATCATCTAGTTCTCCATTTCCTTTTATTTACATAGAGTAGGCTTCATGTATAAAGCAATAAAAGCTTATCTTCTTAATTTAAAGAAAAAGTTTTATAAATTCAGCTCATAGGAGTAGAGTAGAATCATGGTTATTAAAGGCTGGCAGGGAAGAGAAGAGGGGAGGGGAGAATAAGGAGAGGTTGGTTAAAAGATAGAAAATTAAAACTAGTTACTGATACTAAGGGAAGAATAGCCCCAGGTTCTATATCACTGTCAGGTGGATATGATTAGCAACTTTGTGTATATTTTCAAAAAGCTAAAAGAGAAGATTTTGAATGTTCACAACACAAAGAAATGATAAATCTTTGAGGTGATAGGTATGCTAATTTTCCTGATTTTATCATTTCACAGTGCCTGTATATATTGGAATATCACATATCCCATAAATATGTACAATTATTATGTGTCATCTAAAAATAAAAGGAAAAAAGTTTGTACGATGCTGAGAAAATTTATGAATTATAAGTACTTGGTCCTTCAAACTGAGTCTCCTGTTATTTGTCTATTTTCCTTGCATTGCCCATTTCTGAACATTACTGCTGCTGTAGGCCATTCAATAAAAATATTATTTCCTCCCTATAAATGTCTGTCCTGATTTACTTTTATATTGTTTCTTTAACCCCGATTTAGTTTTATCCTATGGCAATGTTTGAGCTGAAAAGGGTAACCTTACTCGGTACTATACCTGTGAGAATTATTGATGTGAAGATGTCACAGTTTTAAACCAAGTGCAGCAATGATTAAAATAAAAGAATAAGAAGAAAAGGCTAAGTGTTATTGAAAAATATGCCTTTCAAACATCTACCCCTTAATGGATACTATTTCCCAAGTATGAGAATAAATCGTATGTTTTAGCACAGTAGTCAGTATGGGAATAACCTTTGAGAATTGAAATATTATTAAAATAGTATACTATAATAAATGAAACAGCTTTGTGACCACAATACTTGTGGTTATTTTAATTACCAGACAAAGTATGCTGTAAAACGCTTGCATGATTTCTTTCTAGAACAAAGGCATTTGCTGAAATACCCTGGCCAGCAAGAAATGGTAACCTTCAGAGGATGGATGACCTTCAAGCAAGTACTAGTCGGAGGTAAGTAATGGTTCTCCTGCTACAGAAGAGCTCAACACCGGCAAACTGAACTAAATGGGATGGAATGAGAAAAGCTTTTCTTTTGAGTCTAACCAATATCACCAAGTATACTTAGAGGAAACACTAACGGATTTATACAAATCTTCAACATTAAATATCAAAGGAAATCTTTCCCTTTCCTGAATTCCCCGAAGAAGTTTATGTGCTGCCAGAGATTCCAGGGTAAACTATCATGACCCAAACTTTGTCAAACACCAGGAGTTCACATCACAAAAGTAAATGGTTGTCAGTTTTCCAGCACACCAAACTTCATGGATTCTAGAGTGTCTGATCACAGTTTGGTGAGGCCACATACTAGGAAGCTTGAAATTCTCTCTCAGGAAATAATGATGAATATAGTATCATAAACGATAAAAAATAAAGCATCATTTGCAAGACTGTTGGCCTATAATATAATTTGCCACCTTTTCCTAGCAGGATACATAATAAGCTAATGATAACCAGTAGGATGAGGGCCATTAAACCTAAGTCCCTACATACGTACCACCTGTAGAAACTTAAAAGAATAATCTTCTGGCCTAGAGATTTATAGCCGCTCTTCTTCCTCCAAAATTTACAATTCAAACTGTCACCACCCACTATCTCAGGTCTCAGATCCTCAAGAAGGATAAAACAGGAAAAGCATAATAGAGAAAGTAAATCGAGATTCTGACTAGAGGGAATTTATAAAATTCAGTATCTATGATCCAATTGTAGCAAATGTTTTTTTAAGTTTAATATCAGATCAGCTTCTCTGTAAACCACAAATCTGGCATTTTAAAAAGGGCTGATAAAGAGTCCAGGCTGTATGGCATCTCATCATTAGTACTTCTTAATGCACTTCATTTAGTATATTGCATGGTGCGATGAAATCTGTTTCTTTCCTGTTTATCTGGCAATGTAATACTACCTTTGAATTTTCGTGGGTTCTCGACTCACAGAAAGCTATCTGCAGGTATTTTTCTAGTCTATTTTAATACAAAACACACCTACCTTCACTTTTGAAGATTTCCAATCAAAATATGCAAACAGAGGGAAGTACTTTGAAAGTGTGGGACTCTCAGGGAATGATATAGGCCTGTGTGGGTCATAGCATGTAGGCTTAGGATAATATCAGGGAAGTGAGAGTTTAGGAATTGGAAAGAAAAGCAGCAGGACATAAGAGATAAGCACAACAAAAGGCATGGCAGATGCCAAGCACAAACTTGCTCCATTTCCATATTTTGCTTAAGGATCATCTTGGACTAGATAAAGTGGGCTGTTTGTATAGGTATCTTTCATTGACCCCAATTTTCAGCCTACTATCTATTGTGGCATCTAATCCTGCCTATTAATTTGTCAATTTTATCAATTTAAGGTTTTGTGAATCAGTCTATAAATATACTTTTGTGAAGTCATTTGGGAATTTAATCATCACTTGCCATGTTGCTTCTATAAAGAAATTGCAGTTCAGATTCAAAAACAAAGCAAACAAAGCATTTAGTATACACTGTATTTAAAAGTCAAGGGACTAGGGAAAGGGGAATGGGAAATTATTGTGCAATGGGTGCAGAGTTTCAGTTTTTCAAGACAAAAAGAGTTCTAGAGATAGATGACAGTGATGGCTGCACAATACGATGACTGTACTTAATATCACCAAACTGTACCCATGAAAATGGTGAGGATGGTAAATTTTCTGTTATGTGTATTTTAGCATAATAAAAAATTGAAAAAACAAAGGTCAGAGGCTAGCTGATTTGGCATATTCTTATGCCTAAAATCATTTGTACCTAATTCAAAGTCAAAGGAAAGTCCCTAAAGTGTACTTTATTTTACTATAACTGAAACTATAAAAGACACCAAAAGTATATTATATATGAACTAGAAAAAAAATCTGAAATTACTGAAAAGGATCAGCAGACATATTTCATACAATTTATCAATCTAGCAACACCACTCAGCTAGCATTTCCTTTGTTTGCCTTTGTTTGTTCAAAATGAAAACAAAATCTTCTTAAATTCCTGGTCAGACCTCAGAATAGTAAGGTTTTATATTTACCACTTAATCTGCATCTTAATTAAACCATTAAATGCTATCTCAGTGCATACAGAAATTAGCTGTGCCGTCTCTATCTCCTCTTCATTCAAAGGTTTGAATCTGAAATTTTAAAAATTCCCCTTTTCAATAAAAGTCTAATAAGTGGCCAATAAAAGCCAGCCTAGGATTTATAGATTAACTTTTTTCCTAAGATTTGCCTTTTTTTTCTGGCTTATAAAGTTATTTATTCAAGGATTAATCATTCCATTCCCAAAGGAGATTTTACAAATGACTTTTGAGTGTTCTTTTTCAAAAATTATTATTATAATTTCTCCATAGCTCCTCAAAGACAGAGTGCAATTAATGTCTGCATCACATAGAAAACTAGAAGTGGATGGAAGACATAGCACATTTAAAGAAGAATTAGAAGTTCACAGCGTGTTACATTACATATAGAAAAGAAAATCGTGCTGTTCTCCCCGGCTTTGGATCCTGGCTCATGTAATTAAAACCCCTCCTCTCCAAATTGAGTCTTCCTTGTCCATGATGTCACTGCATTGAGGAAGCCTTCTTTGGTGTCTTTATTTTGGATTACATGCCCCTCAAATATTCCGATGATTTTCTACATATCCCTAACAATCAGTGTATTATTTATTCATTGTCATCATACATTTAATTGTCTGTCTCTTCCTCAAAATTGTGAAAGATATTGATTCTACATTCTTCTCTGTGTTAGTTTCAGGGGCTATCATGTTGGCTAACATGCTGCTGGAATTAAATACACAAGGATGAAGGAAAAAAATAACTGTGTTTAGGTCATTATTCTAACTTTTTACATTCTCAAATCAACCCTATGATATAGGCACTATTATTATGCCATTTTATAGGTGAGGAAACTAAGGCACAGA
Organism: Lemur catta; assembly: GCF_020740605.2. Lineage (NCBI taxonomy): Eukaryota > Metazoa > Chordata > Mammalia > Primates > Lemuridae > Lemur > Lemur catta. Next base: position 239,626,677 of record NC_059128.1, read on the forward strand.
CAAGTTAGGTAATCTGTGTAAGTTTACAAAGATAGTTAGTAGCTCTGGTGACTATGTGCATAAGATTATGCTAAACTGAATAAACAGAGTAATGAGACCTGAAAAGCACCCTACACCCAGATTTCTGGGTAACTTAAAATTTTAAGACATGAAGGGCTATAGGGAAAGGAAAACTATTCCTTGCTTCCCCCTGCCCCAGCCTTGTGCTTTATATTAAACTAGTAAAATACCTTTATTGATGAATAAAATTAAAAAGGATTTGGATTATCACTATACAACCAAAGATAATCAGTTTAAATTCTGATAACAAACCCTTCCAAACTACTTTTTACACAAGAAAAAAATAATTTTGATACAAAAGGGGATCATATATATAGAGACGGATACACACATACACACACTCTTTAATAATCTGCTTTTGTCTCTTAACATTACATCGTACACATTTTTCCACAGCAAAAGATATAAATCTTCATCATTTTTTAATAATTGAACAATAAAATTGTCTTTAAATGCATTGTTCCAGTATCATCTGTGTGTACATTCCAGTAGGTCATCATAAAGCTGTCAAAACTTAAAGTTGGTCTGAAAAGTAGAGATGTTAAGTGAAAGAGCAAAAGCTGAGGTAAGGGAATGCTAGTGACAACTATTAACAAGAGACCAGATAGAAGGAAGTTAAGGCTATGATGGCCCCTGACAACCATGCAAGAGATGTGGCTCTGGTGGTAGATCCAAGAAGAGAGGTTACAAAAGTGCAGATATATCACTTTTATGACAAGGTTAACAAGGATGTGCTGATTAACTAATTTCATTGAAAATTCCCATTAGACACAAACCAGCCAAATGGCTTTTTGAACACCTCTGAGAAAACTTAACACTGGTTAAATGCAGTTGGTTAGTTAGACAACTGAGGCAAAACTTCCTCTCAGAATGGTTGTGGATTTTATGGTTTAGAAATTGCATTAAAATATAGTGGCATTCAGACTAATATATAGAAGAACCTAGGTCAAGGATGCTTAGCTAGAACTGAAAATATGAGCAGCAGAAGAGATGACTACATTTTGCCAAATTTTAAACAAATTTATAATGCATGTATATTTGAACATCTCAGATATGAGTGGACCAGGTACTGAAGACATGCTTTGACAGGGAGCAAGAAGGGAAGATGCAGAGTACACTCAAAAAGCAATGCACATTTTCCTGGGACACCACACACATGGCACTTAAATTGTACATAAAACACTTTTACAAGCAGTTCTCTTTCCAGGGAAATGAACAGACATGCTTAATCTGTAGGAAAATAAAACTTCCTGGGGTGAGGCCTCAGACAATTGGTTTTAAAGGTTCATTCTTTTTCAGTTGTGGTATTTTGTTTTAACGAGGCACATGAAACACTTCAATTTACCCCTTGGCCACCTTAAAGTCTTGTTTTAGTTCCCATCTGTCCTTAATAGGGTTCTTAGAAAAGAGAGATTCCTCCATTTTCATGAAGATCAGTCATGTAAAGGAATTCACTGGATCACTAACTAAGAGAGTACTCACAGCATAGATGGATGGAGTCCACCAAGCACTGCGGTAAGAACCAGTCAAGGTCCTACATTTAGAATGGACCTGGCGTGGTTGATATCCTCTTCAAGGTCTATGTTTGCAAATGAAAGCAATTAGGTGATTATTTTGCAAAATTTCACATCTCTTGTTTCTTCTTAAACATTCAACATTGCCACTCTTCACTCCTATCTCTTACTACATTGAGGGAATAAGAAAAGCAAAATCAGAGGAGAGTCACCATGAGGGCTAACCACCTCCCTTCATCTGTAGTCCATCAAATGCATTGTTCTAGTTTCTAAGGATGGAATCCCTCCACGTGCACACTGACCCCAGTCCTCTTTCATCCCGCAGGACTTTGCTCCTGCAGTATTCTCTCCCCCTCCAGGGCCACGCCTGCGTTTACGGGAGCCAGTGTTCTGTCCTCTAAAGAGCAAGGGCTCTGGAAATAGAGAGCTGGGATTGAAATCCAGGCCCCACCCTCCTGTCACTTACTAATCCCTCCTATGAGTCAATTTTATCTGTAAAGTAAGAGGTTCTTGTGAAAATTATGAATTAAATAAATTGATACTGTAAAACACTTAGAACAGTTTCTGGTACATGGTAAGCTATGTAAGTGTTAGCTAATTTTATTATTCACATCAAAATATACTTCAGTATTTGCCATATTTTTAAAAAATCCTCTTTGAACACTAGTCCATCTTCCAACTACAGCCTCATTTTACTGATCCTCTTTCTAGCAAACTCTTCAAAATAGTCTCTTCTCGCATCTCCACTTGCTCACCTCCCTGTCTTCCAGCCAAGGGCACACCCCTACGACTCCGCTGGATCAGCTCTCAGCTAAGGCCACCAGTGCCCTTCATATTGCCAAAGTGAGAGAGTAAGATAGTAAAACTGCTAATTTCATCTTACTAACAAGGATAGAGGAACTTCAGCTAACATCTAGTTTACATTAATATCAACATAAACAGAATCTCCCCTGGGACCACATGAAATAAATTCACGTTAATAGTTAGACCTAAAGTCTGTTGGATCAGTAGTTTTCACATACTAGTGCAGCACCTCACCCTTCTGTGTAATATAGCTGTGACATCTCTAGAGTGGGGCTGTCACATATGGCCTGCCTCACGGTCTCTTCCCATTTCTTTCCACATTTCTGCTGCTCTCGTGTAATCTCACCGTTTCTACCAACCAGGATTCTCCTTCACTCTGCCCGCCTCTGCTAATGTTGCCTGCACTAGACTTTCATGCCTAGCGGGAATTCATCATCCAAATCAGGATACTCTCAAGAGTGAAAGGAGGCTGCCTTAGGTCAGTCCCCTAGAAGTAGAGCCCACCTGAGACAAGGATTTATGTGCATGTGATTAATCAAGGGGGTGCTCTTCAGGTAAAACTGTAAGGGAGTGAGAGAAGTGGAATAGGAAGAGAGGAAAGAACCAAGCAAGGATGTGGTCTCAGTGAAGTCTGGTCTTGGCTTGATCAATAGGAAATTCTGGGTCATAAACTTTTCTGCAAAGTTGTCTCCCTTTTGAGGTAAGAAGAGGACATGTAGCACCCATTTTAGTGACCTGTTGACTGTGAATCACTTCTTGAAAGCTGAAAGTAATGGGCCAATGTGGTGTCAGCTGTAATCCACACAGCAAATGAGATAGGGGTGTACTAGCCTTTAAAATTATCTGAGTGAGTCACTAACAGTACTTACTACAGAAGCACCATTAATATTAATAATTATGCCAGGACCATCTCAGGCAAACTGAGGCATTGGGTCATCCTTTTATATATTTTACTCACATTACCACCCACACTGTGGTGCTGCTCTGATTTAAGCCCCCCATGGGTCCTGTGATCACTGGGGATCACTGTCATAGCCCCCCAGGATCCCTACACGGACTCCCCCAGGCTGTGGCTCTACACCACTGCTACCAACAAAGACTCTCTCTGCACAGGCCACTTCATGGCTGCAAGATGCTTCTGCCACACAGCAGATACTGGGATGAAGCTCAGAAGACTTTGCTCTCATGACCTGTCTTTGGATCTCCGTCCATGAATCACTTTTGCCTCTGGCTCTTGGAGCTCTTCATTATCAGAGACCATCTCTTAATTTTTGGTACTTTCTGCTCTTATAACAATAGAAAAAGCTTTTTTATTCCTGAATTTTGTTCTTTTAGTGAGGACCCACAGAAATGTTATTTAGGCTTGATAACAATATGTCCAGATTTCACTGGAATAAGGTATACACATTTTGTCCCAGTGTAATTGTTAATTAGAACTCCCTTTGACTCTCAAAAGTGCCCTAGTTTGAACAATAGGTCGTCATTTTACGTTCTTGACAATCCTGTTTTTTAATGTTTAGGCATCTTCTGTAGGGCACATAGGAACCACAAGGGGGCCTTGGGCACAGGGAGTTCAAATACAGCCTGTCACTGACCCTCTAATTCAGGCCATTTTATTAAATCCACTTGAAGTGATGAGAGTTTTTTGCCACATTCTCTCAAAGATCTCATAGCACCCTCTATAGTTTAGATTTATTTGGGCCCTGTCCTAAGATCAGCAGAGATTTAAATGTATGCTGATCCTTAAATGTGGACAAGTTATTTATGAAGAAACTGAGTCTTTTGCAAATAAATACATAGAGCTAGAACTACATATCAGGTTGTTTTGCCTAAATCCAATCTGAGATACACACACACACACGCGCACACACATATATCTAAGCACAATATAAATTTTAATTATGCTTCCCCCATGAGCTAGACAAACTCTTAGATACAAAAGGATATTGTGAAGTATGGAGATTTGTAACTTTCCTTGTATTTGTGCCTAAACATTATGATCCCAAAGTTCACTTAAAGAAAGGCCCCTCAGTGGGATAAATCAAGAGTGCCTCTTAAGGTATCTAAATGGATATCAGTTTCTTCTCTTTTTCTTGTAAAAGCTCACAGGGTTATCAGGAATTCACTTCACATCACTGTGCACCAATATGCTAATACCCTGCATAATTACTTAGCCTCATTTGTACATGAATGGTCACAGATAATAGATGTTCTGAGTAAAAGAGTTAAAGTCAATATGAATTTGAACATCTGAGAACAGAATTAACTCCAATAATTCTTATTACATAATATTCTTATTTAGGTACTTCCCAAGTCTTAGGTAATTATTTAATAGCCAAGTGGTAAGAACAAGAGCACTTGAATACAGATTTGCTTCCAGGCGAGACCATTATCTCCTGTAAGAGGTAGTAACCTCTAAAGACAATGGTTGTATATTAGGTACACACTCGCAGTTCAAACAAACCCCAATGTTTCTGAACATGTATATTTATAAAGTATATTTTACTTAGAGAAATCTGCAAATTCTAGTTTGTTGCTATTGAAGACATGTCTGATGTGATCATCAAATTATAATCAGTACATTCTGAAGATCAGTAAAAAGCTAGAAATTAGCAGATATATGAGTTATTGCCTATAGTTAAATTATGAAGAATGTTAAGTACACTATAAAGTGTTACTTACATAGTTACTGGTAGCCTTTAACAAAATGAGTTTCATTGTTAAGATTTATTAACTGTATTCAGCCTGGATAGTCTTTCAGCTCAAGCTTTAAAAGCTTTCAAGGTGCCTAATACGAGTCTGGTTTTAATATAAGTAACAAAGTGATCGTGAGAAAGACAGAATAGTTGAATTTGGGGAAATTTATCAATCTTAGGTTAATTTTTAATGGCCTTATCAGAGGCAAGTCTATGAATTGGTGAATTTATTTACACTGTCCAATCATCCCAAGTACTTGTTATACCTAAGGTAGACTGTCAGGCAGAAATTTGAACTGAGATGGAGGAGGGACTTTCTCACAGGGCTTGGAGCCAGAGGACCATGGACATCAAACAGGGGAACGGCCTAGAGTGAATTCTGGAGTGGGGTGATGTTCTCGTGGCCATGTAGGACTAGTGTGGATGTGAGTGAGGGCAGTACAGGACAGCAGTAAGGTTCCCATTGGCAGTCACAGCAGAACAGTGCGGGTCCTGGCTTCTAGAAGCAGCCAACAGGTGCGCAGCAGGTAAGAGTAGCCAAGACTGACTTTTGAACAGGTTAGTGAGCAGCTACCCCACCTGAGATAGGAATGGAGGCAGTAGTAGCATCATTAATCCAAACAGCTTTGCCCAGCAAAAGTCATATTTCACAAGTGTCTTCAGCAACAGGAGTAGCAGACTAGTGGTGAGAAAACTGCCCAAGTCAAAGAATCTGAAGGTTGTTGTTTTGGAGTCATGTGAGGCAGTACCATCTGAGGGAAAACTCTCAGAAATATTTGACGGGCCATCATGCAGGAGTAATTTCTGGCAAGGAGGTACATGCCCTGGGTTTTCTCATTATGACTTGAGTAAATAAATAAGTATAATATTATTTGTAGTCATATGGTGATGAGGACAAGGATTGAAGGGACACATAGAAAAATGAGGTATTTCTACTTGAGATCTTATTGGTTAGTTTCTCAACAAGTCCCAATTAAAACCTTAAAATATATTTCTTAAGAAATAGAAAGATAAGCAGCTTATTTTTAGTTTCTCAATGGAGAAGAAAAACAAGAAAATGATGCCAAAGCTAAGTTTCTAAAAAATTAATTGGACCAAAATTAAAACTTAGAAAAAAAATAAGTGATTATAAAATTGACATTTATTGTCAAGATTAACCAATTATACTTATTAGAACACTCAATAATTTCCAGTTTAAAAATGTCTTTCAAAATTTTTCATTTCAGACATGACTTTCTCATTTTAGAGCCAAAAATCCTTTTTTCCTTGTTTTGTCCCTGTGTCTCAAATCATAGGCCATAAATAGTTCTTGGTTTTATTTGAAAGATAATTTCTAGTATTTAAAAAGTATTGCACTTTACGACATGTTCTCTCATAATTATTTTATTTTAACTTATAATTACTCCGTGATCATTCCATTGTTATTACCATTATTCTTAGAATCATTCTCTTTTTTACAATTTAGAAAAAAGAGTCCAATAAATTTATATCTTCCCTAGATTGTTAAAGTAGTGAAACTTAGAAACAGATTATTCACATCAAAAAACTCTCCTTTTATTTATTTTTGTTGTTGCTGTATTTGCCTTTGGGGTCTTAGTAAAAATTCTTTGTCTTGGCCAATGTCTAGAAGAATTATTCACACGTTTTCCTCTAGAATTTTTATGGCTTCATGTCTTATGTTTAAGTTTTTTATCCATATTGAATTAATTTTTGTATATGGTAAGAGATAGGGATCCTGTTTCATTCTTATACATGTGGGTATCCAATATTTCCAGCACCATTTATTGACTGTGACTTACTTTCCCCAGTGTCTTTTGTTATCTTGTTGAAGATCAGTTGGTTAGAGCTATATGGTAGGATTTCTGGGTTCTCTATTCTGTTCCATTTGTCTACATCTCCACTTTTATACCAGTACCATGCTGTTTGGATTACTATAGCCTTGTAGTATAATTTGAAGTCAGGTAATGTGATATATTTCCAGATTTGTTCTTTTTGCTTAAGATTGCTTAGGCTATTTGGGCTCTTTTTGGTTCCAAATGTTTAGGATTATTTTCTCTAGATCTGTTTAATGTAAATGTGATGTTGGCATTTTGATGGGGATTGCTTTGCATCTGTAAATCACTTTGGGCAGTATGGACATTTTAATGATGTTGATTCTACCAATCCATGAGCATGGGAAGTTTTTCCATCTGTTTGTGCCATCTATGATTTCATTCGTTAGTATTTCATAGTTCTCCTTGTGGAGATCTTTCACCTCCTTGGTTAAGTATATTCCTAAGTATTTTATTTTGTTTGTAGCTACTGTAAATGGCATTGAGTTCTTGATTTGACTTTCAGCTTAACTGTTCTTCATATATAGAAATGCCACTGATTTGTGTACCTTGACTTTGTAACCTGAGACTTTGCTGATTTTATTTCTTAATTCTAGAAGTCTTTTGCTGGGGTCTTTAGGGTTTTCTAGATACAAGATACTATCATCCGCAAACAAGGATAGTTTGACCTTCTCTTTCCAAATTTGGGTGCTCTTTATTTATTTCTCTTACCTAATAGGTAGGTGAGAACTTATTGGTTAGTTTCTCAACAAGTCCCAATTAAAACCTTAAAATATATTTCTTAAGAAATAGAAAGATAAGCAGCTTATTTTTAGTTTCTCAATGGAGAAGAAAAACAAGAAAATGATGCCAAAGCTAAGTTTCTAAAAAATCAATTGGACCAAAATTAAAACTTAGAAAAAAATAAGTGATTATAAAATTGACATTTATTGTCAAGATTAACCAATTATACTTATTAAAACAATCAATAATTTCCGATTTAAAAATGTCTTTCAAAATTTTTCATTTCAGACATGACTTTCTCCTTTTAGAGCTAAAATACCTTTTTCCCTTGTTTTGTTTCGATTTTATTTTGTTCTGCTCTGAGCTTTGTTATTTCTAATCTTTTGCTGGATTTGGGCTTGGTTTGTTCTTCTTTTTCCAATTCCTTGAGATACAACATTAGATTGTTAATTTGTGATCTTTCTGTCTTTGATATAGGCTTTTAAGGCTATGAATATGCCACTTAGCACTTATGCAGTGCTAAGCTTGTGTTCCCTTTGTCATTCAGTTCAAGAAATCTGATTTCCATCTAATTTAATCATTTACCCAGGGATCATTCATCAGCAGGTTGTTTAATTTCTATGACTTTGTATAGATTTGAGAGTTTCTCTTGGAATTGATTTCTAGTTTTACTTCACTGTGGCCTGAGGAGAGATGTGGTATGATTTTGATTTTTTTTTTTTAATTTCTTGAGACTTACTTTGTGGTCTAAGATATGATCAATCTTGGAAAATGTCCCCTGTGCTGGTAAGAATGTATCTTCAGGAGTTTTGGGGTAGACTGTTCTGTAAATGTCTGTGAAGTCTATTTGTTCTAGAGTTCCATTTAAGTCCAGTATTTCTTTATTGATTTTTTGCTTCTATGATGTGTCCAGTTCTGTCCGTGTTGAGGTCCCTGGCAATTATGATGCTACTGCTTATTTCTTTGCTTAAATCTGGCAAAATTTGTTGAATGAATCTGGGAGATCCTGTGTTAGGTGCACATATATTTAGAATTGTTATCTGTTGAATTGCTCCCCTTACCATTATATAATGACTATCTTTGTCATTTTTGGCTACTGTTTATTTAAAGTCTATTTTATCTGATATGAGAATGGTTACTTCTATTTGCTTTTGGTTTCCATTTTGCATAGGATATTTTTTCTATCCCTTTACCTTGAGTCTGTGCAAGTCCTTACAAGTTTCTTGGAGAGAGCATATACTCAGGTTGTGTTTTTTTCATTCATTCAGCTAGTCTGCGTCTTTTAAGTGGGCATTAAGAGCATTACATTCAAAGTTTGTTATTGATATTTGGCATATTGTTATATTCATCATGTTGAATGATACCACTCTGAAAGCTTTGTAAAAGGAGAGGTTTTTTTTAGAATTTTTAAAATTTTAAAATATTAAGCAAATACAAAATTATACACCATGACCAAGTTGGATTTATCCCTAGGATGCACGGATGGTCCAACATAATCAATCAGTGTGACACACTGCATTAACAGAATGAAAGATATAAATCACATAATAATACCAGTAGATAAAGAAAAAGTATTTGACAAAACTCAACGTCCATTCATGGTAAAAACTCTCAACAAAGCCAAGAACAGGCTTACCATGATACAATAAAGGTCATTTATAAAAGCTCAAAGCTAACATCACAATCAATGAGGAAAAAATTTTTCCTCTAAGACCCAAAATGAGGCACTCTCATCACTTCTGTTCAACATAGCATTGAAAGTCCTAGGTAGAGTAATGAGACAAGAAAAAGAAATAAATGTCATCCAAATTGGAAAGGAAGAAGTAGAATTATCTCTGTTTGCAGATGACATGATCTTATGAGTAGAAAACCCTAGGGGTTCAAAAAAAAATCCTGTTAAAACTAATAAATGAATTCAATGATGTTATAAGACACAAAATCAATATGCAAAAATCAGTTGCACTTCTATACACTAACAATGAATTATCTGAAAAGGAAATCAAGAAAACAATCCCATCTATAATAGCAACAAAGAATAAAATACTTAGGAATAAACTTAACCAAAAAGGTGAAAGACCTGTACATTAAACATTAATTTAAAAAATTAAAGAAGACACAGATAAATGAAAAGATATTCTTTGCTCATGGATTGGAAAAATTAATATTGTTAAAATGCTCATCCTATCCAGAGTGATCTACAGATTCAATGGAATCTCTACCAAAATCTCAATGTCATTCTTTATAGAAATAGAAAATATAATCCTAAAATGCATATGGAACCACAAAAGGCCCCAAATAGCCAAAGCAATCTTGAGCGAGAGGACCAAAGATGGAGGCATCACATTTCCTGATTTTAAAATATATCATAAAGCTACAGTAATAAAAATGTATGGTACTATTAATATCATTAAAAACAGACATATAGAACAGTGGAACAGAATAAGAGCCCAGGAATAAATTGATGCATTTACAATCATCTCATCTTTGACAAGAATGCCAAGAACACACAATGGGGAAAGGATAGTCTGTTCAATAAATGGTGTTCAAAAAATTGGATATCTGCACACAGAAGAATGAAATTGGATTCTTATAAAAAAATCAATTTAAAGTGGATTGAAGACTTAAACATAAGAAATGAAACTTAAAACTCCTAGAAGAAAACATAGGGAAAGAGTTTCCTGACATTGGTCTTGGCAACAATTTTGGGGGCCTAATACCAAAAGCACAGGCAACAAGAGCAAAAAGTCAGGAGGGATTGCAGCAAATTAAAATAGTTCTGCACAGCAAAAGAAGCAATCAACAGTGTGAAAAGGCAACCTATGGAAAGGTAGAAAATATTTGCAAGCCACATGTCTGATAAGAAGTTAATATCCAAAGGAATTCATACAATTCAATAGGACAAGAAACAAACAATCTGATTGAAAAATGGACACAGCACCTGAATACACATTTCTCCAAAAAAGACTTAAAAGTATCCAGAAGGTATATGCAAAGGTGCTCCACGTCACTAGTCATCAGTGAAACACAAATCAAAACCATAATGAGATATCACCTCATGCTTGTTAGAATGACTATTATCAAAAAGGCAAAAGATATTAAGTATTGGTGAGAATGTGGAAAAAAAGAGAACCCTTTTAAGCTATGGGAGGGAATGTAAATTGGTACAGTCATTATGGAAAATATTATGGAGACTCCTCAAAAAATTGAAACTAGAACTACAATATGATCCAGCAATCCTACTTTACATATGTTTAAGTGTTTTTTCTGCTACTTAAACTTAATAGCAACTGGGTCCTCTGTGACCACAATGACCTTCTATTTAAAATGGGGATTCTAATAGTTGGGAGGATCACATGAGATTCATGTAGAAGCATTTTGTATACAAGTTGCCAAGACAGTAAGTGCCCAGTATATGATAGCTATTATTACTGAATGTTCAACAATGGTGTGGGTCATTCAGTGAATGAAACAGTACTTCTTCATTTTGCAGATGAATAACTGAAACTGAGACAACCTGAGTTATTTCCCCAGGTGCCTGTTCCACTTTTGTCACTAACAACTAAGCCCATGCTCTTTCCCTTAAACCTCACAGAAAAGCAGGCTCTGGAATTAAGACTCCTTATCTGAAACAGCTGTTATAACAAAATTATTACCATTACCATCTCCTAAACTTTGCCTTTTAGGTGCCTGTTGTATTTAGCAAGACTCTTACTGCCTAGATGCTTTAAACAAATATAATGTTGATAACAGGTGCAGAAATAATGTGCTTTATGTTACAAGCCTAATCCTTTAAAACAAATTATCTCAGATCGACAATTATTTTCAAGAACTTTCCAATATTTGAATAGGTTTAAATTGGAAAACATTCTCTTTCCAGTACTGCATTGCTTTGCTACCACACCCTAATACTTCAGTAGATTACATATATATAATGTATTTATATATAGCAGCAAATAAAATGCTTAAAAATTATAATCTTTTCATCAGAATCACGTACACTGTACCCAGTAAAAGAAGTATGTTTTCTTGACAGAGGTCAGGATTGAGAGTTTCAGGGATCAGATTTCTTTAGCACTAGGTCAAGATGATGGCCTAGGTTGAGAAGGGCTGGAAGTTGACTGACATTATTATGACTTCTAAGAACAAAAAATCAGGAATAAAGTTTGGATGTATGAAAACTGGAAGATTCAGGCAAGATTCACTGTCTGAAACTGTAGAGAATGGCATGAGTAGAATCATGATCCTGAATACATCTAAGATTTGATAGTCATAAAGGTATTTATTTTAATATATATATTCACAGATATCCTAATCTTAATTTTTAGACCAGAAACTCATTTTTGCTAAATATATCCAGTATGAACCATCAGCCTCAAAATGTTTTATTTCTTTTTTTTTTTTTTTAAGGCAGGGTCTTACTCTGTCCCCAGGCTGGAGTGCAGTGACACAATCATAGTTCACTGCAGCCTGGAACTCCTGGGCTCAAACAATCCTCCATCTGACCCTCCCAAGTGGCTGGGACTATAGTCATGCACCACCACGTCCAGCTAATTTTTCTATTTTTGTAGAGATGAAGTCTAGCTACGTTCCCCACATTGGTCTTGAACTCCTGAGGTCAAGCAATCCTCCCACCTCAGGCTCCCAAAGTGCTGGGACTAGAGGTGTAACCCACCATGCCAGGCACTTATTTTCTTTTAATTAGAATCCACTCTTACATAAAGTATACACTCCACCTTGGTGGAAGCAGTGTCTGCAACCTCAAACATTCCTAAATTCTGTCCTTTGTTCCATTAACTAACAGATGTTCCTTCTCTGTACCTTTCCTTACTCTCTTCCACCTTCCAGCCTATGTCAATCGTAACTTTACACTGGCATTTACATTTTCTCGAGTAATCTTTTAAAATGTTGTTATATAATTTATGTTAGTCTGTTTAAAAGTTGAGTACCAACTGTGGTATTGTGAAAAGGAAACTATGTTTCCTTCCATTAGTACAATTGTAATTATTTTTACCTGAAGCATAAAGTAGAATGCTTTATATTTCCTTCTAGGTCACTATCCGGAGGCTCATCCACTCCTTTACAATTCAAATAAGAAGTTTCTTGCTTTAAGTTTCAATGGATTTTCCTTTTTGTAATTTATTAATGATATCTATCATAACCTTGAGTTCTTCCAAACTCTCATTCTCTCTCTTTTTTTTTTTTTTTCTGATTTTCATTATAATTTATTCTTTGGCTCCTAGGCTTTTTTCTTTATTTGTTCAGGACACTATGGGGGTACAAACATTTTGGTTACATGTAATGCTGTTTGCCCCACCCAAGCCCATACAGCGCGTTCCACTTCCATTAGTTGTGGGTCTACCCCTCCCCACCTCCCCCGACTGGCACACAGTGAGTATTGCTACCATGTGAGCTATCTTTAAAGGCATTTTAAAATTTCCAAATATATAAAAATTTTATGTTTACCCTCTTATTATTAATTTTTCCACATAACTACATTCTCTCTCTTATACGAAATCCCCGTTATCACAGGAACCTGCCGTTCAAATGCTTCCTGAAGGTTTATAGTGAATATTAATGGAAACATAAATACAGAGAGATTAGTACCAGATTTGCCACCACTAACTAGCAATAAATTTTATCATTTTAGCATTATTGCTACAAAAAGTTCTCAGCAGTACAGAAGACCTCATTAAGGTAAAACCCATTGTTTCTTGTTTACTATTCTATATATGTCATCTGACGTGGCACTTAACTGTAGCTATTCAAAAACAGTTGAATAAATCATGGATGCACATTTTGTAAAGATCTTTAAAAATTAGAAAATAAAGTTGCTTAGTTGTCCCAAAATTTAACATTCCATGTGGCCAGCAGAGTCACTTGGTATAGTTTAAAAAATAAATAAATAAATGCTAATATTTAATTCTGGAAATATATCTATATTTTTTATAATCATTTGGGAAAATATATTTCAATGTGCTCTAAAATTTTAATGTTTTTGCTAAAACTGATTCATCTGCAGGCATAATAAAAGGAAATGGTTTTCCCCATGCATTTAATAGTAGGTCTTTTTTAAAATTTATTCATTTATTTATTTATTTATCATGTACAACATAGTTTTTTAATAAATTTTATTGTGTATATTTAAGAAATACAACATGATGTTATGTATTCCATGTACTATATAGTAAAATGGCTACTATAATGAAACAAGTTAACATATTTATCATCCCATACAGTTAACCCACACACTCCCAAACAAGAGCAGCTATAATCTATTCGTTTAGCAAAAATATTGAATACAATACACTATTACTAACTATTACAGTAGGTCTTTGTATAAACTATATTGAGTTCTGCTGCTCTGTCCTGTTGGATTAATTTAAAGGAATTTATACTAGTTACATGTTGACACTCTTATAGCACAGTGCATGAGCATAATAGTAATCCAAGATTTTTCTTTTAGAGCTACTATGGTTTGAATGTCTTCTCCAGATCTTATGTTGAAATTTTTTTTTATTTCAGCACATTACGGGGGTACAAATGTTTAGGTTACATATATTGCCTTTGCCCCACCCTAGTCAGAGCTTCAAGTGTGTCCATCCCCCAAAAGGTGTGTGCTGCACCCATTAGGTGTGATTATACCCATACCCCCACCCCCCCACCTGCCTGACACCTGATTAATGTTGCTACTATATGTGAACATAAATGTTGATCAGTTAATACCAATTTGGTGGTGAGTACATGTAGTGCTTGTTTTTCCATTCTTGTGACATTACACTTAGTACAATGGGCTCCAGCTCTATCCAGGATAATACAAGAGGTGCTAGATCACCATTGTTTTTTGTGGCTCAGTAGAACTCCATGGTATACATATACCACATTTTATTAATCCACTCATGTATCGATGGGCACTTGGGTTGTTTCCACATCTTTGCAAATGTGAATTGTGCTGCTATAAACATTCAAGTGCAGATATCTTTTTTATAGAATGCCTTTTTTTCCTTTGGGTAGATGCCCAGTAATGGAATTTCTGGATCTAATGGTAGTTCTACTTGTAGCTCTTTGAGGGATCTCCATATTACTTTCCACAGAGGTTATACTAGTTTGCAGTCCCACCAGCAGTGTATGAGTGTTCCTATCTCTCCACATCCACACCAATACTTATTGTTTTGGGACTTTTTGATAAAAGCCATTCTCACTGGAGTTAAGTGATACCTCATTTTGGTTTCAATTTGAAATGAGCAAGAAAAAGTCAAACAACCCCATTAAAAAGTGGGCAAAGGACCTGAACAGAAACTTTTCAAAAGAAGACAGACTAATGGCCAACAAACATCACGTTGAAATTTAATTGGCATTGTGACTATGTTAAGAGGTAGGACTTATAAGAGGTGATTAATTCATGAAGGTACTGTCCTCATGAATGGATTAATGCTGTTATCTCAATAGTGGATTAGTTATTGTAGAAGTGGACTCCTGATGAAAGGATGAATTCAGTTTGATTTCCACTTGTGCCATGTGATGCCTTCTACCGTGTTATGATGCAGCATGAAGCCCCCCATTGGTTGTAATTCCTCATTCTTGGACTTCCCACCTTCTAGAACTGTGAGCCAAATAAACTTATATTCTTTATGTATTACCCAGTCTGTGGTGCTCTGTTATAGCAGGAGAAGGTGGACTCAGATGAGGACTATAGGTAAATAGCATGTAAATAAAAGCCTACTACTTCCTGCTCTGTAGCAAAATTGCAGATTCTGAATTCTTCCATAATTTCTCAGAGTAATTTAAAAAGAGTTAGCATTTATAGTGTTTAAATATCAATTTTCAAGAAAATAAAGAGTAATGTAGTCTATAATATTCACAACTTTTTAAACTTAATTTTTAGATAATTGTAGATTCTCATGCAATTATAAGAAATAATGCAGGGAGCTTTCTGGTAAGCACTTTGCCCAGTTTCCCCCATTGGTAACATCTTGCATAACTATAGTAAAATGTCAAGAAATTGGCATTAATACAACCCACTGACCTCATTCTGATTTCACTATTTCTAAGTACATATGTGTGTACATGTTTAGTTTAATGAAATTTTATCACATGTTTAGATTCATGTGACAATCACCAAAGTCAAGATACAGAAAAGTACTCTCACATTCACCATTGTTTTTTAATTTTAGATTTTCTAGAATAAATGTACACTTCAACCACAGTTTAGTTATAGTTTCATGTTCCAAACTCAGGTAAAATTAAGAAAAATATAGTTATTGTTTCAGTTTCAACACAAGTAAACTTTTAAACCCTAAATAAGTGCATAAAGAAGAAAAACACTAAACATAACTAACACTATACTTTTTGGAATATATTTGAACTAAAATTTTAAAATGGCATTTCTGTAGGCATCTTTTATAAATAACATCCAACCCACTCTCAAATATGGCAGTAAATAGGCCTTGGTTTCCCTCACATGTTGGTAGAATACATCTTTCTAATGCAACCATGATTTATTGGCAGATATGGAAACTCTAGGCTTTGAGGAAAATATCTTACAGGTATACCAGCTTTTGATCTTCTCTTAAATAAGAGACCTGAATATCTATGTCTTAATCTGAAATGTCATCAATTGCCTTACTTTTCCAAGTAATCTTCATCCACTAGGTATGCCTCCCACCGTCCTCAGGACTTCCTACCCTCACCCCAAGACAAGCACAAATGAAAGATAAAAGAAAGAAACACTATGATGCTGCTGGTCTGCATGAAAACACCATGATTATCTTTTTCTAATCAAATGGGAGTAATTCTCTTGCTCTCTACCTGACTAATTTTCTCCTCTTTCCCCCTCCCGTCAGGTATCTAACTGCTAAATGTTTACAGATTAATTTGCATGAAATGGTCCCATAGTAACAATCATTCACAGGATCAAATTCTTCTGCTCTTTGATACAGACATTTTTTTTTCTGGTACACCTGCTTTTTAAATAAAGATTTAAAGCTGAAAATAAAACTCAAATCCCAGGATCCAGCCCACACAGACCATAGCTTTTAAAATTAATTTTAAAAAACATGGTTTTTGGACTGATACAAAGTGTCTTCGAACTTTAGAATATCTTATATGTTTTAGATCGTATCTATACAATAGGAAAATGTAGATAGAGCCAATTAGTCCAAAAAAATACACTTCCAGCCTTCTGTCAAAGTAGAGTCATCAGGTCATCAGAGTGAGCTGTCTGCAGCCCTGACTCTTGTGCTCCATAGGATGAAGTGTTGAATGACAGAAGGAGTGACAGAATGCAGCAACACTGAAAGGTTCGTAGTATAAAAAGACTGGCCTTTTCTACCACTGATTGTTTCTATAATTTTGTCAATGACAAAGACAGTTTAAAGTATTAGCCTTCAATTCTTCCAAATGATTATTACCCTGCTAGCTTAATTTCCAGTTGATTTTAACCCCCAATTATAGCCAACAGAGAGCTGTGGAGGGCACTAATGCAAAGGCATATGGCATACTCTGCACCTCCCACATACACAGCAGGGCAGGCAGTGGGCATTTTTCTTGGTAAGGAAGAGATGACTGGGGGATGGCAGAGATTCTTAAGCCAGCCCCAGCCCTAACCATAGCAGTGTTAAACAAAAATTATGGGAGCCCATTGTTATGGATTGAGCTCTTTGTACTAGACCCCAATAAACCAAACCAAACCAATATGAAGTCACCCAGGCTAAATGCCACATAATCAAACTGAAATTTTAAGGAAGCCTATAGACTCCCACCACCACCAACAAATGAACCAGTTTTTCCTGAAAGCAGGAGAGTCCAGTCTACCTGAGTCCATGTAATAAGAAAGTCCCCTCGGCCTTATAAAAAAAGTAACCTGAAATAACCTGATGTTAACCAAACAGCTTTTTCCCCTATTGTTTTGTTTCCTTGTTACCTCCTTACAAAACCCACTGTTCTGCCATTGCCCAGTGGAGCCTTCTGTTTTGCAGAATGGAGGCTTTGTTGATTCACGAATCACAAATAAAAAAGCTAATTAGATTTATAGCTGAATTTGTTGTAATTCTGTCTTTTGACAGCAGCAATGGCTTTTCGGCAATAGTACCCTTGAAATCTGCTAGCTAATCAACAATGACCATGTCTTTGCCATGATGTATATATATATATGTGTGTGTGTGTGTGTGTGTGTGTGTGTGTGTGTGTGTGTGTATATATTTTTTTTTTTTTATTTTTTTGGTTCTACCTGGTTCCCAGAAAGTTTGAGGTTAAAGGAAAATGGCTTGAATCTTGTTTTTAATTATTGATTTAGTTGCAAAAATGTTCATGTTTCAAAATAAGTAAAGTTGTACATGAGTTTTCTGTGTCCTTACGAAAAAACCAGTTACCTTTCTGATATTAGAGTCACAAGATTTCCTTTGAAAATTATTTAGTGTCAGAACCCTTGTGGCCTGAGCCTTCATGTCCTCACCTACTCAAAAGGCCAGATTTTACCAAGAGAAGTTTAATAGGCCAACAGTGCTGTCTCAGTATCACAAGTTGCTCTGGGCAGCAGTGGGGAGGAAGCACTAAATATGACATTATTCAACATCACCATACCTGCTATTCTGGAGGTTTATAATGGACATGGGACTTCCCTCCTTCTAGGCACTCCATGGCCCAGCCAAGCAGGTTGACACATGAAATTAACCCACACAATATTATTTCAACATATGCATGAAATACTCACACTAGAAATATCTGCATTCCCTGCAGTCTATTTTGTAAAATTCATATTTAGTGACAGTAAACCTGGGTTGACAGAGAGGCCAGCAGAGAATTTGCATGAATATTTTGCCTATTTGTGATATATGATATCACATTCCTGGGGAAAATATTGTTTGGCATAATCTGCGGTGCTACCATCTTTCAGATTAATTGTTCTGACCTTGGTCTACAAGCATAAACAGAAATGCATTTCAGATAATGGTAGTTCCTGTCATAATTATATTCTGTGCACATTCAGGTGGAGAGGAGTTAAGGAGCATCTGTGTTTGCCAGTGGGAGCAAGAAACCTTGAACCAAAAACAAATGCATAAATCTAATCTTAGATAGGATGTTAGCTATTAAATGAACACTGACCATGGACAGGTAGATGTAGAACTGCAAATCTTTGCCTCAATCAAAATTACAGCATCCAGAAAATAACATTAATGACAAATTACCATAATCTTGTGCCTATAAAATGCATCTTCTGAATTGACTTGAAAAAAACCTTTGTGTGATTACATGTATTGAATACTGTGTAGCTATTAAATACATCTTTTAATATATCCTAAAATCTGCTGCAGGCCTGCCAGTATTAAAAGTCAACTGTCAAATGACTGTGTAATGCGAGTACTCCAAGTCATATTGCATTCATCGAAAGCAATTCTATTTTGGGGAATATACAACACAGTTATGGAGATATGGTGATTGATAATTGGAAATAAATTTAGGGCTCTAAAAGTAACTTCAAAGTTTATGAACATTTCTTTTACAAATCTTTACCTGACTTGCTATGGATGAGAAATCAATGTGTATCTGATTTTTAAAATTGGGCATGCATGCTTATTTAAAATGTGTTCAAAATAATAAAAATTGGAAAGGATATAAGCGCATTCCATCTTCAAAGAAGGAAAGGAATGTGGAATCATTGACAAAATATTATAATCATTACAGACAAAATAGTCACAAGGTTTGACACAACCAAGACAGTCCACCTACAACGAGGGCTTATTTTTCTTTTTACTCTGACTACAGAGGTAGGAATAATCTAGCTTTCCGCTTAGAGAGTATATCCAGAAAAGAAAGGCAAATCAAAATCATCTTTCAGAAACTAAACAGTTTTAAATTTTTGTAGCTCCAGTGGTGCAATAGATTAGTGTGTGGTACTTATATGATAGTTTACATTTTTAGATTTTACCTAAAATGTGGAGTAGCTGCAGCATCTGTAGAAAGGTTTTTCATTGCAAAGGATGAAAAGGAAAAAGAAGAATCAAGTGGAATTTTGTTTGGACATAAAATTAAATGGGTGAGAAAAGTAAGTGTATTTTCATGAGTGAGAATAAAAGCCAATACTTAGCTAAGCAATTAGTAGTAACATTTGATTCGGTGAGTAAATATGCCATCACTGTACTTAGATGTCATTCTTTAAATTGTACTTTACAGTCAATCCTTTTGTCCATCCGTGTAAGATGTGTAAATTTTCTATTGCTGTTTTATTAGTTATGCTATTGCTGAATATAACTAAAACATTTCATTTGACATTTCTCAGTTATTCTGAGTAATCTATGTATCTACATACAAAATATCATCTTTTACTTAGTGCCAGCTACTGAAAAAGCAGACTGGATTGCTAGGGGAAAAAAACTAATTTCTATTAAGTTATTTTACATTTCCAAACATGCAAAATCTATGAGTCAGGATACTTTATGTTACATGCAAATTAAACCTAGCTGAAACCAGCTTAAGTAAAAGAGAATTTATTGAGTCATGTAACTAGGAAGTCCAAAAGTAGAATTCAGACATGGTTAGATCAAGCAGATCAGTGCTCTCTTTCCATATCCTGACCCCACTTCTTGCTGCTCTTTTTGTATTGGCCTCATTCTCTCCTTTAACAAATTGACTCTGTCTATATGAAAAGACGGATGCTGATTAGTCCAAGCCTGTATTTTTACAGCTTCCAACTTAAAAGGAAGAGTTCTTCTCTCTTAACAACCATATATTAAAATATCATGGAAAGGTTTTTATTAACCCTGTTATAGACAGATGTCAATTCCTCCAGGAATGGGAAAAGAAATAACACATTCAGAGAAGCCTAAGGCATGATCCTACTATTAGGAACTGGTGGGACACGTGATTAATAGACTTGTTGTACCACATATTAAAAACAAAAGACAATTTCCCATTGGAAAAGGGGTATTGGAAAGGCAAAAACCATATATTTCTATTGCTTTAAATGACCAAACAATTCCATGAGATATATTATTAATGGTTATATTAATAATTTATATTAATGAGTTATATTAATAATTTCTGTTTCTCACTTGACTCCAAAATCTCTGATTTTGTAAGACTGGGCATCTACTGTTCCAAAATAATGCAGATAGCAACCATTTATTCAAAGCACCAAATTAATCATTATAAACAGTTACAACAGAAAGAGAAAATATTCCTCCTCATGACCTTATAATCTATGAAGCTATTGTGGAAAAAAAAAAACATGAAAATGTATTTTGGGAAAGAATGTTATAAAATTATTATGAAAACTCATTTTTATCAAAATTTTATAGCATATTCCACAAAGAAAGTCAAAGATCTTACAAAAATATAGAATATTCTCATTTATAAGTAAGCATTTACTTATTTTCTTTATTTATGGACTTAATTACTTTTCTTCCCTGGGGTTTCATTTGGCAAATTAACACACCAGGACACTAAATGGTACTCAGGTGATCTGAAATAATTTAGATACCTTTCAATTTGCCTGAAACTCAATTTGCCCAAAGGTGACCTAATTAAGAAAGCTTTAAAACACTCCCAAGAGAAGGCTCATGTTGCTGCCAAATAGAAAGCTGTAATACAATATTTCTGTTAAACAGCATCTATTGCCCTGTTATTCTACATAAATTCTTAAGTAGTAGAAAAATCTGTGCAAGAATATCCAAGACCAAAGAACATCAGGCTAAGAATTCAAACATTATGCCTAAACATATACTTTAACATCATTCTTAGTATGTCTTCCTTTCTTCATTAGCCTTTGGATTATAGATTTTTTTAAGTGACTGTTGGTCAATAAATCAATAAGCTCCTGGAGTGCATTACATTTATCTGTCAGTCTATATGTGTTCTATAATTTTTTTTTTCTTTTTGGGCTTGGAAGAGAAGAAGGTCATATCAGAAATAAAAGTATCATCAGGAAAAAATGTTTGGACTATAAGCCATTCTGCATTATTGGAGAAATATAGAATTAAATATATTACCCAGGGAGGAGTCCTGTTGAGCCATCCAGAACAACTTTTACTAAAGTATAATTACAGGGGCTGTAAATATATTTGCTTTAATGGCTGGTACTACACCTACAGTTATAAGCACTCCATTTACCTGATGCACCTCTGAACAAATAAAGCAATAAAGGGCTTTGAAATACTGGACAGCAGAGGGTGTTTCTCATTGCTTCTCAGTGAGTTATAACTATGACCACTATCTCAGTGACAGAGAGGCCATTAGACTCATGCCACACTATGGTGAATCCACACCTCAAGTGCCCCTGAGTTCTCCAGACTTACCCTATCACTCTTGTTTTGTCTTTTCTGACAGATTGAGTTTTTTAATTGCTTTTTCAAACTTAAGGAACCAAGGAAGGCCAAAACCACAACCAAAAATTTTATTTAATCAAATAAAAGTCTACTTAGGGATTTTATGTAGAGAGGAGATACCATAAAGGTAAATGCCCTGATTTAGCCTTATCACTAACCATGAATTTTAGCATAACTGAAGAGGTCATGTCAGAGATAAAATGATAAACAGGTTCAAAACTAAAAACTTACGGCCTAAAATAAGTTGTTAGTAGAAAAATGTGGAATCTGTGCATGGGAAAATACCCCAAGTGCACAATCCCTTTGCTGAAAGTCAAATATGTTTCAGAATTCAAAAATTTTCCAATTTTAAAAAGGTAGCACAATGTCCATACAATGTATTGCATAAAACTCCCAGCAGGTTCCAACTCCTATAATCAAACAATCCAACAATTTGCAGTGAAACCTGTGAATATTCTAGAGAGTAGAATAAGGACTCGGAGGAGGTATGTACCCTCACTTACAGTTCACTTAAGGCTTTCCCACCAAATATGTTTGCAGAAAACTTAGGAACAATATGTGTTTTCATAGCTTTTTGGATTTTGGATGCCAAAAAAAAAAAAAAAAAAGGAATATTGGTCAGCTTATCACACATGGCTTCCTCCTTTGCACAAACCTGTCTCTTAGGAGCCCTTCTACCTACTTTGCAAGTAGGCTTCTCCCCAGACCTGTCTGCAACCCAGCAATGGATGTACCTCAGTGTCAAAGCTGAGAGTCCTGGTACAAGTGTGTACAGTTGATAGGGGAAATCTTTAAATGCTTAAATCCACAAACCATGTCTGCTATAATTTGTACTAAACTTCCCTGCCACTCTTGAGTTAATTACATTTAAAGAACCACCTACCACAAGAGTAACTATGTTTTGTGATAAGGCTGTTGAACATTCAGGATGCCAAAAGATTTTTTTAAAATCAACTGTGATATTCAGTGAAGTCATAGCCAAGTCAGCAAATTACTCACTATTGCCATCAACTATCATACGTGGTCAGTATCCCTATTTATTTTATACTTAGTACTTGTTAACAGAAAGAGTTAGTTGCAGGGCCTAAAAACACACACAGTAGACTAAGTAATATTTACACATTTAACTTGGCTGATTCAATTCTAAGTGCTTTGAAGCAAAAGAGGAAAAAATAAAAAAAACTATTTAAATAAAGCAGTTAAATTCTGTTACCGTTTAAGTCAGTAAGTCAATAGACCAGTGTCATCATTGTAGGAGAGGAGGAACTTGCGTTCTTTCAACTGGTCTCAGTTCTGTGTGTCCACATTGTGCACATGCTCTGTGCTTGTTCTAATTCCAGTGTTTAAAGTTGCCATACTTTTTTGTTTGTTTGTTTGTTTGTTTGTATCATATGGCCTCTAAAAATAAGCCAGATGCTTCATCTGGTGCTCACTCCAAGAAACAAGAAGGAAAATTAGCTGCATAAAACTTATTCAGGTTGTTTTAATGCTATACTTTATGGGACATTTCAAGAGCAACTTTGATTGTATATGATTTTCACTTTATGTTCTTATTTTGTATTCTAATTGCTGAGAAAGATGCAATTATACTGCATATATAAGTCATTCAGGGCATTAATGAATATCGTATTAGTGGCAGATGATTTTTGTTTCAGAATGGATTGGGATAACATTATAGGTCAAACTCAAAGATATAGAGGATTCAAAAAAAGACACAGCAAAAGACATGACATACATTTTTATATTCAATGCTTCCCTTTTTGCACACATCCGAATGATTCACACGGGAATGCAGACTCATCTCCAAATTACTGTACTCTTTAAGACTACTAAATTCTGATGAAAATGCTATGAAAATCAACAAATCTGTTATAGTACTGTATCATTTTGTGGACTAAATATTCTCAGACCCCAGATCATCTGAATTCATCACCTCATTGTATAACATTTTATGAATGTGTCATGGTGATACTAACATCCTTTTTTACAAACATAATGTTAAAATTTGGTTTATAAAGAAACTGCCAATTTTCTTCTCAACTCTTGTTAACACTGGTCAGAGTTTTTGTGGCTCTGATTCTATTTTGGACTTTTCTTTACATTCAAAACATTTTCCCTGTGATTTCTGCATGTGTAATATATGTAATATGCACATCAACACCTTTAGGCCACCGTTTCCTCATGTGTAAATGAAAATACTGTATTAAACAATACTTAAGAACCTGTCTGACCCTCACAGTAAATGAATCTATGAGCCATTGGAATGAAAGAGAATTTAGGAGCTGTGAACCATCCTATGTAAGTACATGCAAGCTACTTTTCAGTATGAGATTATATGCTGGGCTTTGTGGATCTAATAGTTGAAATTGAGGCCTTAACTCTCCAAACCAATAGCCAAGAGCCCTATTCTGCCAATTTTGAGAATTCTCCTTAAGAAAGATAATTGTTGAGTTTCCTTCCCTACTTCACTTTTCAGCAAAGTAGAACTTTCAGCCTTTTAAAGAAATGACAAGATATATATGAAAAATACTAACCCTAGAGTCAGAAGAGTTGCATTTGAGATTTGTCCCTGTCGTTTTTCCAACTACGTGACCTTTAGCAAATCACTGAATTTCTCCTGTTATGAAATGGCAATGATTGGTTCCATTCATTCACTAATCCCGTGGTCCCCAGCCCGGGGGCAACAGACCAGTACCGGTTGGCAGTCTGTTAGGGACCAGGCCACAGAGCTCTGCTGGACCCCCATCATCCATGGAAAAATTGTCTTCCATAAAACTTAGGAACTGAGTGGGGGGCACAGCAGGAGGTGCATGGTGGGCGAGCAATCGAAGCTTCATCTGTATTTACAGCTGCTCCCCATCGCCGGCATCAGCACCTGAGCTCCACCGCCAGCCCCCACACCACTGTCCGTGGAAAAATTCTCTTCCTTGGAACCGGTCTCTGGTGCCAAAAAGGTTGGGAACCACTGCACTAACCCACTGTAAATATGAGAAAATTTTGTAAACTCATAAGTCTATTCTAATGTGAGGATGCACCCTGCCCTCTCCACTGAGAAAATGGTTAGAAACCGTGTTGTAAATAAAACTCTCAGAAAAATTTATTTCAATCTTCTCCCACATGTGGCTTGGCATCTGGCTACTCTTACTCGGTGGCCTAGAGTCCCTCCTCACAATTTTTTTAAGGCTATTGACTCATATAACACCAGAACTTAGTTTTGGTTCCCTTCTGGCATAAATGCTCTGTGATTCCTTGTTTAGTCCTAATAAGGTAGTGGGCACTGATGTTGAAGTTTGTGTATACACATTCAATACCTCACTTATTTCAGGTGGTTTGTGACAAATTTAGAACGTTTTCCTTGTTCAGTGGAAAAGCATAAGTCAAGAAATATAGATGTGATTCATCTTCTTGCCTTCAGAGTAAAACTTTTTTAAATTTAAAAACCTCTAGAGAAGAAAATTCCATCATATACCCAGAGCTATTTTCTAATGCTCAACATTTTCTACTACCAGGAAATTCTCTCGTATACCATCGACCAATCAAAATCTTTCTTGCTTCATTGCTTCCCACTCACCAAGATGTTAGTAACTATTAGGAAAGTTTAAAATATTAAATAAAAGCTACTATAAATTTGCAGGCAAAAGAAAATAAACTTGATTAAATTAAAAAGCTTCTGCATAGCCAAGAAAATAATTAACAGAGCAAATAGACACCCTACAGAATGGAAGAAAATATTCACAAGCTATACATCCAATAAAGTACCAATAACGAGAATCTACAAAGAACTCAGGCAAATCAGCACAAAAACATCAAATAACCCCATTAAAAAGTGAGCAAAAGACATGAACAGAAGCTTTTCAAAAGAAGATAGACAAATGGCCAATAAACATGAAAAATGTTCAATGACACTAATCATCAGGGAAATGGAAATCAAAACCATAGTGAGAGATATCACCTTACCCAGTCAGAATGGCCTTTATTAAAAAGTCCAAAACCAAGAGATGCTGGGATGGATGCAGAGAGAAAGGAATGCTTATACACTGGTGATGGGACTGCAAATTAGTACAACCTCTATGGAAAACAGTATGGAGATTCCTCAAAAAACTAAAAGTTGACCTACCATTTGACCCAGCAATCCCACTACTGGATATTTACCCAAATGAAAATAAGTCATTTTATCAAAAAGACACCTGCACATAAATGTTTACTGAAGTACAATTCACAATTGCAAAGATGTGGAATCAACCCAAGTGCCCATCAATTCACGAGTGGATTAACAAAATGTGGTATATGTTTACCATGGAATAGTATGCAGCCACGAAGAATGATGACTTAATGCCTTTTGCAACAATTTGGATGGAACTGGAGACCATTATCCTAGGTGAAGTATGTAAAGAGTGGACAAACACCACATGTACTCACTATTAAATTGCAAGTAACTGATAAGCACACATGTGCATAGAGGGAAGTAAATCTCAAAGGAAATGAAGCAGTGGGAAGGGGGGAGGAGGGAGGAGGGGATGGGAAAAATCCTACCTAACTGGCACAATGAACACTATCTTGGTGACAAGCACACTTTTAACTCTGACAGGAGCATTATAAAAGCTACCCATGTAACCAAGAGCATTTGTACCCTCATAATACTTTGAAATGAAAAAAAAAAGAAGATAAGCTAATTTTGAAAACACTATTTCATTCATATTACTGGAAATTCAGCAATTTATATGGTTCTAAATTGAAAATTTAAAAGAAACCATGTATAGCTAGAGAAGATGAGTTAATTTTTTAAGCCTGAAATTTCTCACACATCTCAGCAGATAAGTTTCCAACTGGAAGCCCAATTTCTCACAAAGCATTGTAATACTAATTTCCACTTATTACAAAACAGCTTTTTTGCCTGTATGACATTGCCTCTTGGACCCCATACATGACTTTAATTAAGATCTAACTTATTCATGTCTATAATTCAGATCTAACAACCAGTCTAGTCAGATCAGGGTAATTAGTCCCAGAGGGTATTATAAGAGAGCTCATTTTTCCTTTCATCTTTATATTTTGGCAAACAATTTGGGGTACTGGTTCATTTGGAGACTTCTATAATTCAGAGAACTCAAAAATGTAGGAGTAAATAAGCTAAGTAAATTATTTTTAAGAGGTCCTTATAAAGGGCTCATATGCTGGTTGATTTGGTTTGTGTACCTTTACTATGGTCCAAAAGAGAAACAGTAAGGATGATTAACCAATATCAAGCTAATAAACCTTTAACAGCCTGTTACCAAGTTTATTAGGAAATTTAAAAGCAAGAAGTTAACCCTTACAGATCTCATGCCAACTTGAATTTCAGTGGCTTTGAAAGCAGTTTTCCTACTTTAATTTCCGTTATTTTTTGTTACTGAGGATTCTATTAAGAACTTACTTTTCCAGTTAACTGGAAAGATCAAACATCTCATATAGACCAGGGCGAGATAAAGCAAAGCTATTTTCCCATTTAAAATGTTGTTATTACTGTATTCCTTTTTGTATCACCATTGCCTGATGTTATAGGACATCCAAGCTTATTTCTCTTATTCACTACACTTGCAACCACCTTAAACATTATACAAGTCTCCTTGTTCCCCTTTATCCCTCCTCATTACCCTTACTTTGTAACACATTATCACAGTAATTCTAAATATTATAACCAAAGAATTCAGAGGCTCAAGGGCTTTTAGACTAGGGCTTCTTAAATTCCCAGCCAAATATTTAGGTTAGCCCATTCTGTTTAGTTAAGTTTAATATATTCTAAAGAGCAAGTCATTTAACTGACAATAATTTCAAGATCTAAAATTATCTACGATATGTAGTCTGTTCCAAGCAGGCAAAAATTATGTAAGATTTCCAATCATTTCAAAAAAAATATGAGTAGTGCATGTGCCAAATTAATTAAGTAGATGGCTGTTCTAAGATGGCTAATGTTGATGGCCACAACCAAAATGTGTAGGACAGTACCCTTCCCTCCAAAGACAGCAGTTTAAATGGAACAGAGATAAACACTGGGCTATAAATCAGAAGACCGTAATTACCATCTCGATGATATCCTGATCCCATTCACTTTTTATTTTACCATAATAAGGCACTAATCAGAGCTGATGGTAAGATGGTAGCCTTTGAGTCTTAAATGCTTGGATTCAATTCTAGCTCCATTATATAGTTAGCTGCATAACCTTGGAAATGTTGTTTATTTTGTGCATATTCTGCTCCTAAAAGTAAAATGGAAATCCTGATTCCAATCTCACAGGTTTGTAGCAAGGATTAAACGAAATCATGTTTGCTGACTCAGGAAGTAGAGTGCCCAGAAGAGTTTTCTTCCTCCTTGCTCCATTCCTTCAATCCTTCTTTTCTTCCAGGTGGATCTCAATGAAGGATATTTCTCTTATGAATTACTAACTATAAATGTGGATTACAGAGGTTAGCTTTGAAAAGGAAAGTTGAGGGATAAGTCTCCTTTCTTCATTCCCCTCTAATTCTTTCTTCCATGAAACTGCAAGATTAATAGTAGTTGACTCTTTCAACAGCAAGAAATTTAGGTCAAGAATTACTTAAATTGTATCAAGATATTATTACAACAACCAAAGGTAAGTCTCTACCTGCATTAGGTAGAGAAAAGATCATGTTCAAAAGCTTAGTGTAAATAGGCAGGAATGTTTGGGAAGCAGTGAGGGACCCTGAATGGGGAAAGAGCAGGTGCATGGAACTGTAACATAAGAAAACAAAGGGTAATACCAATTTGAGGGTGAGTACATGTGGTGCTTGTGTTTCCATTCTTGTGATACTTCACTTAGTAGAATGGGCTGAAGCTCTAAATATAAGAGGTGCTGGGGGATGGCCATGCTTGAAGCTCTGACTCAGGTGAGGCAAAGGCAATATATGTAACCTAAACATTTGTACTCCTGTAATATGCTGAAATAAAAAAATAATTATAAAAAAAAGAAAACAATGGGTAGAGATAAATGACGTTGAATAGATAGGCTGAGACCAGGTAGAGGAGTTTGTTGTGTGTCTTATAAATCAAGGTTTCCTATACATTAACTAAAACTAGTCTCGCCTTTATCAGTGGTCCCCAGAAATAACATCAATTATATTTAAAGCACAAATCTCCCTTTTATTCTGGTCTCATCCAGAGACAACTGTAGTTTCAAAAGTTACAAAAGGACCTCATCATACACAGTAGGCTTATTTATAAGACAGCCCACATCATGTGGATCTTATTGTAGAAGTTATCACATTCCAAAAAGAGGGGAAATTATTTCTATGTAAATATACATAGAATTCTGAAAATTCATGATACATCCAATCACAGTATCATGATGATTGGATTATTCTATTAGAACAGAACTGAAAAATTAATTGTACTCTAACTTCTATCTTAATTTTTTCAAGAAAGATAAAGTAAAAGGGCGTGGAATCTGATCAGAATGAAGGGAGTTTTCTTTTGTGTTTAATTGTTGGAAACTCCTATTGAGATAGATCTAAAACTTAAATGTATGTAGAGAGAAGCAGCCTGAATACAACACCATACACACAATGCAAACTTCACCACCCGGACCCAGCTTACATTTCTAGCCACTTCTCCATGTGAGCCTCCTCCATCAATCTCAGCACCTACAAAAATTCTATGAACATGCACTCTGCCAGTCTGCACTATTCACAGATTACTGAACCTACCTTACCACTTCTTACACTTGAGCTTTGCATATGCTACTTCCTTTGCCTGAAATAGCTTCCTCTGTCTTGTTCATCTGGCCAAGGATCAACTGTCAAATCTGTTTGACTTGTTCTTTTACAGTTTTGTCAATATACTTCATGAAGAAGATAAATGGAAAATGACTGGTTGGATGTTCTGGGTCACAAATTGGAAAAAGATACAGGCAGGAAATATAGCGAGATTGGAGGTGGCATGAAAATCAGTGATGTCCCCGTGTTTATGAGGTCTAAATGCAGAGCCCAAACAAATACTTCTGAGTCACCTACTCTACATGCTTTGATGCCAGTTCTCAAATGCTTAAGGAAAAGAATCTCATTACAGAATTTCCCTGGTTCTACTTCTGCCGTTTCCATTTAGAACTGGACTTAATTAACTGGCTTTTCGTATCCGTATTTCTGCTTTCTCTTTTCTTTTTCCAAATACAAGCTTGGTCATCTCTTCATCAACTTCTAGGACATTATTTTACTAGATCAGGAATCCCAAACCCAGAAATCTGCAGTGACTTGCCCAGTGCCACATAAACAAAGAAGTACCAAAGCAGGACCATGATGTGGACCCCCTGACATCCAGGCCTGTATATTTTCCTCCCCTGGGGTTTTGAAAAGTGTGTTCAGTGAAACACCAGCTTCTTGGGGTGGTGGTAGACAGTGCTCAGTACATAAGTTCTGTGATGAAGTACACTTGGGAAATTCTGAATTAAACAGCGTTAATCAGATTTATTTACTGGGAAGCCTTCAGCATGATAATGTATATTGATTTACTAAATACAACAATGTGTTCAGTTATGTCCTCTTTCTCTAGTTCCTTTTTAACCAAAATCCTCTTGTCTGAAGATAATGGTTAGCAATGGAGAATTTAATAAACATGTAAATATAGAAGAGCATGTTGGCTAGAGTAAAACGCTTGAGTTCAAATGCCAAACTTATTAGCAGGTATGATTTTTGTCAAGTAATTTCAACTCTTGATGCTTCAGTTTCTTTATCTGGAAAACATAAATAATAGTAATAGCACCCACCTCAGAGCTTCTGTAAAGATTACATTGTTATAGATATAAAGCCCTAGAATAGTGTCTGATGCATAGGAAGTGTTCAATAATGGCTAGCTATTATTAGAGGAGATAGAAAATAGGACTTACATTGTAATCCAGGTAGCAAATATTAATAAATTCTAATTAATACTTTATCTTCTCCCCAAAGCCTTCTTAGGTCTTTCCACCAACACATGGACTTTTCCATGCTTCTCCCAGCACACTGCTCAGATCCAGCCCCTCCTCCTCTCCTTTCCTTTTCATCTAGAGTTGTTTCTTTGTTCTGCATGAAACTTGGGTGCCAGCCAAGCCATCCTTCTATCCTGAGTTAATTTCTTCATAGCCTCTTTTTAAGAAAGCAGGATCCCCCTTCATAGTGCCACACAATAGAATTCTCCTAGCACCTATTAAGAAAAGAACTTTTTTTTTAATACATGAAAAGTCCTTTCTATTTCAATATCCTTGAAGGACCAGTCTTTGGGAAGAATTACCTTGCAGTGTGCATTCTCCATACTTAAAATGTATAATTTTACATTCGTATTTCTAGGGATTGCTACTTTTGGGGACTATAGAATTAGTTATAATACAGTTTAGACTACTGTAACAAAGAGACTCAAAAAATATATAAGCTTAAGCAATATAGGAATTGGCTTTTTTCTCATGTATAGGTCTGCATAGGCATTCCAGGGCTATGATGACATATCAGCAGAGCCAGGAAGCCAGTCTTTTTTATCTTGTTGCTCTACTCTTCATTAAAACTTAGCTTCCTTCTTTTGGTCCACAATGGCTGCTCCAGTCCCACAATCATATCCACATCCCAGCCAGCAGAAAGGGAGAAAAAGGCAGGGGAGAAGAGCATGCATAGTCTCCATATGGTCATGACCCAAAAGTTACACACATCACATTTCAAATGCCACACTTACTTGAGGAAGAAACTAGGATGTATATAGCTACAAAGGTACCAGCACAAAGCTCTATTGCCTTAAGGGAAGAAGAAAAATGGCTATTTGGGGACAAATAGCAGACTCTGCCATGTCTGGATTAAGCAAAACAGTTAGTTTTATGACTGATAGCCCATGTGGAAAAAGCTTCTCTAACAAAAATCTTCCCTCCCTCATTTTTATCCTGAACTCTTGGTTAATTCCTTCAGTCAAAATATTCTAAGCAATCCTTAAAATAAAATGGAGATATTATTTGGAGGGCTGAAGTGAGAATAAGTGTCTAAAACGAAGGAGGATGACATAGAAAAAAGAATGGAGATACATTTGCAGGGTTTTTAAAACACTTGAATTTAATCTATTTTAAATATTATTAAAATTTTATAATTTTAAAAATTTAATCACTTGAATTTTCAAAAATAGATGGTTTCCTGGTTTCAGAATACATACTTCCTTTCTCTGTATTTATCTATTTATCTATTTAACTAAACATTTTCATCTATTAGTATCTTGAGAGGCAAGATGGAATTAGTTTCTGTCCTTTGTTTCTACCACCTCTAATAATCTATGTATTTTTGTTATTAACAATAGTTACCATTGTTGGGCACTTACTGCTTAATTTATTTTCCCTAAATGCCCAGTGATGTATATACTAATACTGTTGCTATCCCCCATCTCACAGATTTAAAAAGTTGGGACCAGCAAGGGGTATAGCCAGGCTGCCATCAGGTAATCATCTGTAAACACCAGTCCATAAAACCCTGGGCAGTCTTATCAAGCTAACAAGCTCTTTAAAAAAAGAGAAAAAAATAGAGTGGGTGATCAAGCATTCACTGCAAACAACCACTGCAGAAGAAATAAGAGATTGTTTAAAATAACAGGAAATTAAGACATGGATTTTTCAAAAGGACCTTTTGTTTAGTGTTTTTAATTCTGTGTTTCCAGTGCTTCCTCACAAAGAAAGATCATGACCAGGCCACTCCTTTTACTGGGCAGAAATAAAGGTAGGTGGAAAATGCAAAATATTTTCACTAATGACCATCCCAGAGTTAAATTATTTAGAACTGGCAAATGATAATATGTGTGGTTTTAACTAATCATTTTCCAAGAGTACATAACACAGATTGATTGAGAGAAATTCTTGACACATTTTCATTTCTAAAATGTGTGCTCTTGACTTCGCCATCACATAACTCTAAATGAACAGGAAAATGTGAGCTGAGGCGAAGCACTGAAAACTCAAAAAGCTGACATAGGTAGCACCCTTGTCATGTGTGCCGATGTTTCCAGAAAAAGGTGCCAGCAGGAATTGTTCACCAGAGTAGAGCTCAGTGCCCGTCAGAAGCTGTCGTTTTCTGTGGATGTATTTCTGTGCTGATTTACTAGGTGGCGATATAATCTTAAAAATAAGCATTCCCATTGCCGTGCAAAAGTTTGTTCTCCATTTTTTTCACTGATGCGTTTTTCATTTCCAATCCTTCTTTTCCCTTACCCTTACTTTTGCTGTCTTTCTCTGAAAGTTTGTGTCATCTGCTCCATTTTAATAACAGGAAAGCTATTAAACTATACAAGCTGTCTTGAGGAAGAGAAGTTTGAAATCCCTCGGTAATGAGAATATAGGAACACAGAATCTTCAGTCTTGTGCTATCGCCAGCTGACGAACAGTCATTATTATACCCTGTATATCTGGAATTCTGATGTGAGAAGAGGGGAGGGGCAAGAAGGAGACTTCCAGACAGATAGACCTTGCAGTTGGGATTGAACCAGTGTATGAGCCAGAATTAATGAGGAAAGGAGATAATTTGAGATGTGGGATAATTCCTCCTTGGTGGAGGAAAGCAGAGGAAGATCAGTGAGTAAAGTTTGCATTGTGGAGTGAGAACCAGGCAGAAGAGCAGATTTAACAGCAAGCAGAGTGCATGCCTAGGGGGTACCAGAGCAACACCGTGAAAGAGTCATTTTAGGAAGATTAGCCTGTCAGTGAGAGTGGGAGGGATTAGAAAGGGGAACAGGTAAGCACAGGAAACAAAATAGATGAGCAAGGTGATCATTCAGGCATGAGAAGAAGGAGGTCTGGGTTAGGAGGGTGGCAGTAAGGATGTACTCACAGAAGTAAAATGAGAACAATGTAAAAGAAAAATTACCAAAATCTATGACTGATATGGATGGGTGAAAAGGGACAAAGGTTACTTTTGATAAATGGGATGATGGTGGATTCACCGAAAGAAATGAGGAAATTTGGGAGGGAAACAAAGTAAATGTGGTTAGAGAAATGCTACCTTTGAAGTGACCACAGGATACTGAGTATAAATTCCAGTATGCAATGTGAAATGTGATTATATAGCCGAAGGATTAGAGAAAAATGTGGAATAGTCACCTACACAGAGCAGTAGTTGAGAAAAGAAAATAAGAATAAAATGATTCAGCCATCCAATTCAGTATAATTGTAACTCCTACGTTTTAGACACTGTGAAACGCTGGAATGGAAAGACACAGAAATGAATAAGATATGTCACTGGAAAAAAACAGACTTCCGAAGTGTTTACAATGCAGTAAAATAAATTCTACATCAAAAGTGCTATAGAAGGATAGGAGAATAATGAATCAATCATGCAGAGGAAGGTAAAGGAGACGTCATACCAGGCC
The DNA here is from genome assembly GCF_020740605.2 of Lemur catta. Taxonomy (NCBI): domain Eukaryota; kingdom Metazoa; phylum Chordata; class Mammalia; order Primates; family Lemuridae; genus Lemur; species Lemur catta. The sequence goes on from NC_059128.1 coordinate 239,660,976, forward strand.
ATGAAGAACATTCTTCTAACTTGTTCCAAGAGCAGAATGGAGAATACTAAAGGTTTTAGAAAAATACCCCTTCTTTCTTGTCAGAAAAAAAAACAGTATCTGTAAAAGGAAAAGGATGTGAAGGAAGACATCCTATGTAAGGAAGTGTTTTTTTTCTTTTTTTGAGACACAGTCTCATTCTGTTGCCTGGGCTAGAGTGCCGTGGCATCAGCCTAGCTCACAGCAACCTCAAACTCCTGGGCTCAAGCGATCCTTCTGCCTCAGCCTCCCGAGTAGCTGGGACTACAAGCATGTACCACCATGCCTGGATAATTTTTCCTATATATATTTTTAGTTGTCTAGCTAATTTCTCTCTATTTTTAGTAGAGACAGGGTCTCGCTCTTGCTCAGGCTGGTCTCGAACTCCTGACCTCCAGCGATCCTCCCACCTCAGCCTCCCAGAGTGCTAGGATTACAGGCATGAGCTACCGTGCCCAGCCTGTAAGGAAGTGTTAATATTCAAAATGCCTAGAGCTTAGGACACACAGGAGTGGTGTGAGATGGACCCGGTAAAGAAAATCAAGGAGAAATAATAAAAGAACTGTAATGAGTTTAAGTCAAACTCTATGGGGGAGAGACAACGGAAGTTTAAAAAGAGAGAGTGACAAGGCCTGGGTGTTGAGTTTTGTCCATTATGCAAAGGAAACAGGACCAATGAAAGTGATGGAGATAAGTGAAGTAATGAAGTAGAAGTGATAGAGGGAGTGATGAGTGAAAATGACAGAGAAATTGAGCAGAAAACTGAAAGGAAGAGAGTTTTACAGAAGGAAAAAACACACAGTCTCAGTACTTAAAATTATTTAAGAAAAAAAACCCTGTTGTTTGTTAAAACAAAATGCAAGTGTCCTACGGAAACTAGTTAGCTGGGTTTAAAAGATGTCTCCAATGACCTATACTTTCTGGTATTCATGATTTTGAATAGTCTTCTCTCACAGTGAATCTGCACTGCCTTGTGACTTCCATTAACAATAGTCTGCAGTAGGAGTGGCATGGGATCATGCTAGACCTAGACTTTAAGAAGACTGGTAGCTACTGCCTCCTCTTGCATGGTTTTGGGAACTATGAGCTGCCACATAAGAAGGCTTCTTCCCTGGTCTGGCTACCACCAAGGGAGGCCATTCATAGAGAAGAAGCCCTGAGACCCCATGAAGAGGGGAGGTGCAGCCATCCCCACATCTCAGACAAGCACAGATGATTCCCCTAACCTGCAGATGAGGAATAGCCATTATCTGACTGCCACCACGTGAGAAATCTCAAGCAAGACCAGCAGAGTAATGGCCAGCTGGACACAGTAAACCCAAGAAAACAGGCGAGACAGTAAAATGATTGCTGTATTAAGCTACTCAGTTTTGGAGTGAAACCTGCCCCTATGAAGTGAGGTACATTCAGCCACAAACACTCAGCACCTGTATGGGTAAATGCTCTATTTATGTGACTTGTGCCTGGGCAAAGCTCCCAACAATAGCATGTATAGGAAGCCAGAAAAGGTGGTAGCAGCTCTGTGGGGGGTTCTTGGGAAACAAGAGGACAACACAAGTGCTCTGGATAGCCTGCCAAAGAGAGGAGAATGTGGCTAAAAGGAGAAAACGGGAAGGCACTATAAGAAAGTGGGATTTTCCTTATTAATGCAAAACTTCAACCTCCAGGCTTTTCTACAGGGGAAAATAATCAGCCAGCAGTTCTTCCACTCTCCTTGGAAGTCCTTGCTTTCCTCTTGGGATTCTTTCATTTCAGATACTGTTGCCACTGTCTCGCTAGTCCCAGGAGGTATAATGTGCCCTTTCTTTGCTCTATCTAAAGCACAAATAAAATCTCTTCTACGTTGCTGTTAGCACAGTTTAGAGAGGCTAGAACTTTAAAACAGACTTCATTAAGTACCAAAGCAGAGAAAGGGCAGCAAACAGAGCAAAACACAAAAAATGATCCATTATTCAAAGACAGATACCTACTTCAGTTCCAAAGGGCTGGCCAACTTCCAAGGCACCTTTCTTAGGTCCCTCATATCTTGGCTCCTGGCTTACCGCTTTTATTCATTCAACAAACACTGTATATCTAACACAGCTAAGCACCACAGATTGATAAATAAAAGATACAATTCCTAGGAACAGGAGCTTACAATGTAGTGGGTGATAATTAAATAAACAAAGAATATCCTGGAGGAACAGAAATCCCAGATGGTGTTGGATGGTGGTGTAAGATTAAGGAAGTTACCTGAAGAAGCAAATAAATTCTAGAAAGTGAATGAGTTAGCCAAGTTAATATGTGAAAAGGCTTTACAGGGTTTAGGAATACCAAATCCAAATACAAGGAGACTTGAGAAATGTAGTACCCAAGGTACAACAAACAGGTCAATGCAACTAGAAAATAATGTATGAGAGGGCAGGAGAAAAGAGATGGCATTCAGGAGACAGTCTGAGGCCTGAGAAGGAAGAGTTTGAATTGCCATCATTAATAGTGTAGATTTCATTGGAAAGCTTCAGTGAAGAAGTCCCCGTGGATGATTGACACGAGAACTGCATTTTGAGAAATACTTCAGAGTCATTGTAGAAAAGTTTGGAGGGAGACAAGGCCTCCACATAAAGTATAATTTTCCTATCCTGGGTGTCGTGATATACTTATGGTCAAGACCAAGAAAGACAGATTCAAATGCTGCAGGCTACCTTGGGTGGACTCTCTGAGTTCCTATCTTATTTGTAACAGATGCAGATTCTCCAGTGGATTCATAACAAGCATTATCACACCCTTCAGGTAAAGCCCTACTCACCAGGTATTGGCAATTCTCAGCCCATTAGCATACACTTAATTTTAATACAACAAAATAACCACACTGCTTCATTTATTTTTCTGTCAGAGAAACCAAAGACAAGCATTGCTATATTTATAATTGTCCCATGGGCCACCACAAGGCTCAATCCTATTTATTCCTAGGAAACAGGAAAACAACTCATAGCATCAGATGTGGAATGCCACACGCCTTATCTTCCCAAGCTTCATAGGTTATACAATGTTTTCTTCATAAATCCTTAACTTTTAGTTGCTTCTCAGCACTAGTGATGCAGGTGTTAACCATGAGAGAAGGGACACACCCGGCTAGGCAAATCAAGAACCAAACGTGCAAATTGTTTACCCTCTTCCTTCTAGTCCAAGCTCTGGCCACTAACTTCAGAGAACTTGAATTATCAATTAATCTTTCTAAGCTGGTCCATACAATGTCCCAGCCCTACCAATACAGGTACCTTACAGCACAGTTGTTTCATGGTTCTAGAAGCAGAAGCAAAAGTGGAAACAAGACCTTTTAATCCTTTCCCAGGATTGTTTCAATGGAATGTCTGGTTTCCCGCTCATAACCTAAAGATATCAAGGACATGCAGGGAGCAGACAAGGCTCAGCAGGGCACACCCAGAAAGGATTTTGCTCCAACAATAAATATCTTCAAGGAACCTATTGCACACTAACAAGGACCTATTTGCAAACAATATTATTATTTATTTTGTTTATTTGAAATAAAATGCTGAATGTAATTTTAGTTGGAAACATCCCTGTCACTTAAGAAAATAGGAGCCAAAATGGTCTTACTTGTGAGATATTTTCTTTCTCGGGACGTCGGTCAACTCATGAACCATTCATCTTTCAGCTCCTCCATGCCTTCAGTGAGATGAACGGACACTTCTGTGGATCGTGTTCATTTTTTTCTTGTGTGAAGAACAAAATGGGGGCAAGGAACATAATGGGAGTTTGGAAAATTTAAATATTTATACCCTGAGGAGAATTAAGTCAATTTGATATGGTAATGTTTTAAATGAAATGCTAATAAGCAGATGAGTGTGTAATCTCACCCTCTCCTATGACAATCATTTGACAAGACTCAAAGTCAGTTGTGTGGTTTGATACAAAAGGGCCAAACTTTCAAGGGCAATTTTCCTGTGGTGGGTGCTTAATTTGGGACTACAAAAAAAAAAAAAGGACCCTTGGTGAAAGCAAATACTGTATTACAGTTGAATTACAGCTGCATTGACTAATTGTAGTCTTGCTCCCTAAAAACCTGTGTGGGTTGGCAGAACCACGAGGAGGCATTGTTTGTAAAAGGAGAGAAGTCGCTGTGGGGAATCGGGCTGCAGAGGACTCATTGACTTCAGTGCCAGCCTCAAGATTTGTGAGGTCAAGAGACGAGAGTAAAATATGAGGCTCCCTGACAGCAAAGCTGTTTAAAACTGACCTTGCTCACCTTGGAGGATAACCAAGGAACTGATTGTTCCACTGCACTCCACAACTGCCAACCATGAGGAGAAATGATGTCAGCTTGGCTCAGGCAGTCTGCACCAGGGAGAACTATGCTCATAGCCTTACAAGATGCCAGAAAATTCACCCATTCACAACACGTTGTTACCCTCAGCACTTCCTTCACTGAGTACCAAAATATTTATAGGAACTTGGCTATTTTTCCTCAATATACCAAACATATTGCTTCCCATTCATTTTGAGAGAAAAATCTCTCCTTTCACAAACCAGCTTCAAGAGGGGGCGAGTGAAGCCAATCGTGGTTCCCCAGCTGACAATGTTCTGGTTCCCCAGCTGACAATGTTCTGTCCACAGTGTGGCCTAGATTAGGACGGAACGTCAAGACGAGGGAGACAGGATTTGTTTAACGCCTCTGACAAATGGAGAAATGAAAGAAAAAGGTGTATCCTGTGTTCTTCCCAAGGATAATGAGACAAAATATATTTCCTGAGGCAGCCCAGAAATGTCAGATAAATTACAAATTTAAGAGCTAGATGGAAACTCGGATTTATAATGGACCTTGCGTTGTCTGATTCTTTCACTATACAAATGAGGGAACCTGGGGGTCAGAAAGCGTTGATTTTGCCAAGGTCACACAGCTCATCAGAGAAGATTCCAGCCTTGATCAGGTCTCCTGACTTCTAGTCCAGTTCTCTCTGCACCACATTGCCACATTGTTAATTCAAAATGAAGTTATGTGCAAAGCATTTATATGAGCCTGGGTGATTCATTTTAATCACGTCAAGATCCCTTCAGATGAATGTTGTGGGCCATTATTCACTCTAGTGATTTTTGGATTAGAAAAATAATAATCATTGAATTGTATTTAAAGCTCTCAGGAATCCAAAACAATGTGCTTTAAAGAGGTACTCCTGCACAGATAATTCACGATCTACCAACAGAGCCATGGCTGGGGTAGAGTGTAGCCTCTGCCTGAGTACTCACAACTTCCTGCAGGAGACCTCATAAAACTCGTACTGAGGAAAGGTGTCCCTGCCAGAGGCTGTCCACTGTCACCACCACACACTCTTAAAGTCTACAAAATTTCCCCAAACAATACCACATCATGTCCATTTTTCTGAAGGTTATATCAGGTAGCCTTCACAGAACAGACAGAATCTTTCACCTAATACTTTTCCTGGAAGACATCCTGGCACCTTCATGCATGGACTATATAACACCAGGAATTTGGGATGGAAGATATAAGTCATCTCCACAATATGGACTTATAGCAGATATGCCCAGATGCATTTTTCGTCACTAAACAGAAAAGGTGGGCTTAATATTGAGGAAGCTTCAAATAACAGTGATTACAAAAGAGAAATAAATCCCAATTATTCCCCTAGAATGATTCTGTTTTTATTTTTCTAAATACATGAGAATTATATCTTCTGCATTAAAATAAGTATATATATTCAGTGGAGTAAGTGTGATTCCATTATTGTTCAGAATTCTATGTTATTTGTGTGTCGAATGGGGATCGTCTAGTCTCATTTTCTGTGAGCTCTGAGAACTGAGCCCACACAAATATTTCTCCAAATGAGAAAGCAAAAACAATTATATCATTTCTATTTCATTTCAGCTTACTTAATAAAGGAGAAACAAGAGAGTTTAAAATTAATTGCAAGAGCTATACTAGTACTGAGCAAGTTAATGAGGACCTTTTATGAGCTGTAATTTTTATTTATTTATTTGTTCAATTAATTATTTAATATATGCATTGGATATGGCCAGTGTCTAATAGCCATCTGGGTGCATTTAAAACTGTAATTACCCAAAAAACGAGCCTTGCCCTTACAACTCGTAACCTAATCAGACTCAGGAAAGCAGAACATTCACATATGGAGCAAATGGAATTTGCTGAACTCTCGTTTAAAGTGAGATTTCAAGAAAATTTCTTTTCACCCAATAAGAGGCAGTGGTGATTTCTATGTTAGTCTTTTTAATCAATTAGCTAATAAATAAATTACTAACCATCTACCATGTGTAAAACACTGTGGCAAGCAAGATGAGAAGAGAAGAAAGTATATACTATATGCCATATACATCCTCAAGTAAAACTAGCAGTGACCACCCACTATACGCCAGGCACAATTGTATATATTTTCTTTCCAAGCTTCACATTAATCCAACAGCAAAACATTATTATCCTTCGTCCCCCATTTTACAAACTGAAGAGCTGATTTAGTACCTTGAATGATCCATATCAACAGTTTTCCCTTTAGCTGTTGCACTAGCCAAACATAACATGTGGTTCCCATTCTAGGTGTTATTTAGAAAATTAATTGCCTACATAACCGTGATTTTCTATATGGATTTATTATTTTTTTATTAGACAAAATTTACATAATGTAAATTAACCACTTTAAAGTATAAAATATGATGGCATTTAGTACCTTCACAATGAGAAAACATTGTATTTTAACTTAATTGACTTATTTTTTTAATTTTTAATTTTTTTAAATTTCAGAATAATAATACTGGTGTACAAACATTTTAGTTACATAAATTGCTTTTGTACCATTTGAGGCAAAGTTATAAGTATGCCCATCACCCAGATAGCGTGCCTTATACCTGTTAGGTGTGAATTTACCCATCCCCTCCTTTCCCCTTCCACCTGATTGATTTCCAATGAATGTTATTTCCATATGTACACGTAGGTGTTGATCGATTAGTTCCAATTTAATGGTGGGTACATGTGGTGTTTGTTTTTCCATTCTTGTGATACTTCATTTAGAAGAATGGTCTCCAGTTCCATCCAGGTTAATATAAGAGGTATTAGTTCACCATTTTTATGGCTGAGTAGTACTCCATGGTATACATATACCACATTTTATTAATCCACTCATGTATTGGTGGGCACTTGAGTTGTTTCCACACCTTTGCAATTGTGAATTGTGCTGCTATAAACATTCAAGTGCAGGTGTCCTTTTGATAGAATGTCTTTTTTTCCTTTGGGTAAATACCCAGTAGTGGAATTGCTGGATCAAATGGTAGTTCTACCATTAGTTCTTTGAGGTATCTTCATATTACCTTCCATAGAGGTTCTAATTTCCAGTCCCACCAACAATGTATGAATGTTCCTATCTCTCTGCATTCACACCAGAATTTGTTGTTTTGGGACTTTTTTATAAAAGCCATTCTCATTGGAGTTAAGTGATATCTCACTGTGGTTTTAATTTGCATTTCCCTGAGGATTAATCTGTACCTCTCACCACTCACAAAAATCAATTCAAGATGGATAACACACTTAAACATAAGGCATGAAACTATAAGAATTCTAGAAGAAAGTGTTGAAAAAACTCTTATAAATATCAGCCAAGGCAAAGAATTTATGAAGAAGACCCCAAAAGCAATCACAGCAACAACAAAAATAAATAAATGGGACCTGATCGAATTAAAAAGCTTCTGCACAGCCAAGGACACTATCAATAGAGCAAATAGACAGCCTCCAGAATGGGAGAAAATATTTGCCTGCTATATATCAAATAAGGGGCTGACAACTAGAATCTCTAAAGAACTAAAGCAAATCAGCAAGAAAAAAAAATCAAACAACTCCGTTAAAAAGTGAGTGAAAAACATGAACAAAAACTTTTCAAAAGAAGATAAACTAATGGCCAACAAACATATGCAAAAATGATCAACATCTCTAATTTTTTATTTTGAATTATGGGTACATAATGGTTGTATCTTCATAGGATACATGTGATGTTTTGATACAGGCATTCCAGGTTTCCTATTCAAATCAGAATAACTGAAGTATCTATCCCTCAAAAATTTATCATTTCTTTGTGTTAGGAACATTCCAATTCAACTCTGTTGGTTATTTTAAAGTACACTGTAACTTATTGTTGTTGTTGTTATAGAAAGAACACCCACTGGCCTGAGATTCCAAGGTCCTCAGTTTTAGTTCTTGCTTGCCCAGACAATCTCTGTGACCTTGGCTATTTTGCTGAGCTTCTGGAGAACAGAGATAGCTTTCTGTAGAATGGACAATAATTTTTATTGTTTGCATCAAAATCACCTGAGGAATTATAAAAATACATAGCATCAGTCCATCCCCAGAGTCTAATTCAGTAGATTTGGCATTTGTGATTTTTAACAATCCAAATTTAAGAACTACTGGGCTTAATTTCTAAGATTCCTTCATAACCTTATATTTTATGATTCTGGGAACCATGATTTCGTAGTAAGTACAAAGCCAGAGTTAACAAAAAACTGAAGAAAAAAAAAAAGCTGAATTCAGATAGAGGAGCATGTGTGTAAAGCTACATGAATGTTTCTGCACTTACTAAACTTATTTGGAAAATTACATATAAAGTGGTGCCTTCCAATGAATAGTAAAGCAAGTAGTAGAAGCCAATGCAGGCAGCAAATGGTTCTGAGAAAACTCATATTCAATTTATGAAAATCAGCATTTTCTGATAAATATAAACTGGACTGCTCCTCCTACTCTGTCTTGCAACCACATGAATCATCCACGTTTTGTCTTCATCAAGCCACATGTTCATTCCTCATGCAACCGGTAGCGTGACTCCTATGAAGATTCTACACTAGATATTTTCCATTCAGGATCCGATTCGAAGGTTGATTTCCTTCCAAGAATATGTATTTTTAACACATTTCCCTGGTAATTTGTATTCTCACACAAGGTAGTAAACAACGATGTAGACACTAGCTTTTTATTTTAATTGTGATATCATCATTCAAAGAACAAAGAGCTTGTGTCACTTGTGTTTATCAAATATCCATACTAATTCTTATCTCAGCTATTTCCTTCTTTGAGTTCAATTTGCCATTCATAGCTTCAGTTGGAAACAGAAAATTCAGATTGTTGATTTCTGGCAAATGCCCCCATTCAAAACACAGTAGCTCTCTCATATATATTCATTAAATTTGCCTGCTTCCAAGATGTCTGATGGATCAGACTGCTGGGCTCTGCTAAGTAAGTGCACATTTGTGCAAGTTGATTCTGAATGGTTTTCTTTTACTACTGGATGCACCAATATGAAAAATATTTATCACTAAATAAGAAGGTGGAGCTGGACATTATGAGAAATGAATTCAGGTAAGATGACTCTATTTTCCTCAAATATAGTTTTATTGAACATTTTTGATCATTTTTTTTCTACCAAAGCCCATGTTTGGTCTATGAGAGAATGATATTTCTTTTCTCCTTCAGTGCGTTTCCCAGTCTGTTTCATAATAGACGTCACAGTATTAGTACACTTTCCCCATCAAGTATCACCCAGGGAAGACCATTGTTTTCAGTCTTTTTTAAATACAAAACAATCTTTTTCAAAATGATGCACACTGTGCCCAAATATTTCTTTCCTGATTATGAGATAATAACCTTTTCTGATCTTATTAGAATATGTCATTGTACATTTCATGTTTTATGATGTCTTGCAAAAAAAAAAAAAAAAAAACACCCTCCCTTCCAATGTACACACACATACAAAGCCCTAAATTCTTAAAAGTCTTCTTCCTCATGTAATGAGTTTATGTCTGCTTTTAATATTTTATTAGGATAAACGAGAGGGACACGAGAATGAGAGTTTGTACTGAAGGGCTATGGATTCTATGATGCTTTGACTCAGGCTTAGTTTAAGGTCTCAGCCTAGCCTAACCCACAGGATTTTCTACTTCTGTTTGATCATCCAAACAAGGCTACTTGCTTTTGCCCATCTTGGAGCCCCAGGGGGCAGTTCTGAAAAATCCCAGACTCTCACAGGAGTGATCAGGTGTCCACCCATTTTGTCCAATTACATTTGTTCAACTGACAGCCTCCCCCTCTGCCAAAATCATGGAGCAGTGTGGGGGCAGAGGGGTGGCACAGACAGAGAAGACTGCTTTTTGCCATGTTAATCATCCTCTTATTTTCCCAACCTTCATCCCAAGATGTGCATTTGCCAAATAACAGCCACAGGCTTTTTAAACAATAGTAGAGAAAAAGTACACAACATGCAAAATAGCCGCAATAAAAGCAAGTCCTCTTAGACAGCATAAAAGTTTCCTAGCAGTAAAATAATCTCTAAAATTCAGACTATCTGGGGGGAAGAAGACAGGTGGTAGCCCTATATTAATTTCTGTTATGGTAAATGTGATTAACTCTGTTGGTTTTTTTTAATAACAGCTAACAATTACATAAATTATAGCAATAGTAGCCGGAGATTAGAAATTCAAAGTCCATAACCAGTTATATGTCCAATGCTTGTAATGTGAGCAAGGAAACTTTTTCAGGCATAAACAGTCAATGATAAGCTGAAGACCAACACTGATACCACACACAACAATAAGCAAATCCACTCCCTAGGCAAACTCAACACTTTTACTTGCTAATCTTTCTGAGGGAAACAGAAGGTCTCAATTTAACAAATAAGCATTTAGGAAATGAAATTGCTTACTGAGCCAGGTTGTCAGATAAGCTTTTCTTGTACTTGATGAACAGAACTTGTTTGAAATGCCTCCAATCTGATCATTAGTCTGATGCACAGGCTCCACTTCAGGCATGCGTGCACTCCTTTGAGGGAGGGTGAGGGGAGGAAGTGCTAGACAGAAGCACCTGTAAAGTCTCCTAGTCTACAAAGTACCTGATATTTCTTAGAACCCAGAAGGCCAATACGGTTGGGGTGAAGGGAGTGGATGAAGAGTGGCCAGAACTGATTTTGGAAGGATAGGTCAGATCTGTGTTCTTATCCATCACTAAAAAATTTGAGTCTCTGTCCAATGGTAAGTCACTGAAGGCTTACAGTTTCTGGCTGCCACATATAGAATGGACTGGAGGACAGATAGAGGAGATATAAGAAGAGGAGTGGGCACACTATGCCCCCATGTTCATATGTCACCAGGTTAATACGTTCCACATGCATGAAGAGTATCTAGCCATCTCCTTGTTGCCCAGATAGTGTTAATCCTTCTCTCTGTTATGTTTCCCTTTTTTGCTGTTCATGGGCCTTTCACTTGACATAGTATTTCTGCTACTAAATTGAATGAAATAAGTGGGGTACTTATTACTGTGTTTGATACAAAATTATTGCAAATATTAGTCTCTTCTCTTTCTCCTGAGCTATACATAGTCACTCTTCATTTTCCCTCCCCTGCAGAGAAGACTCCTGAAAATTACTTTAACTGGAAATTACTGGTAATGCCACAATCAAGGAAGCTTGCAGAGCAAGGTTGACAAAGCAAAAGAGGAAGTTGGGAAATTGTGGCAAATAAAGTGTGGTGCCATTCATGGATATTGAAAGTCAACTGAAGAAGCAGAGCTTTGGCAAGTCAAGAAAATGAGAACTTGCAGGAGTGTGAAGACAAAATGAAGGGAAGAATCGTCCTTGTGAATACTTAGAGCAGGCTAGCTTTACTTGGTGAGGGAGCAGACCAGTTATATTTAAGTGGTCACAAAAGTGGTGAATGGACAGGTATCTTCCTCATTGAAATAAGTCCATGTCATAGCCTGGGGCCAGGCACACAGAAGAAGCTCAAAAATGCTACTGCATGATTATAAGTAACATGTTGCAGGGAAAGATAAGCTGGTGAACTGAGGTGTAATCAAGACCCTCTTAGGAAAGGAGTACGGTGCCCATGGAAAATGGCTCTATATGACCTTGTGCTATATGGAGAATTGAATTGTGGCCTGATCCTCTGGATAATTCTCACATAAATAACACAAGCATAATCAGAGAAGAGTGGTCATGGCTTGATTGTTGGAATGCAGAGAGGAAGGAAAACAAAGAAAGAAAAAGGGATAATTGTGTTTCACAAACAAGATTGTCCCATAATGGATTTGTGCTAAGTAGAGAAGGACAAAGATGGCAGAGGCCTTTTTCTGAATAGCAACAGTAATATGATTCAGATCTAATGTGGTTTAAAGCCTTGGCACATTTTTCTTTATTTCAGGCCTTCTTTGCCCTTGCCATGACATTATCCTTTGAAGTTTCAACTGTTGGCCCAAGCCTCGTGTCCACCCCTCTTTTCTGCAAAAGTCACAGCCAAGCCATTTGAGCTCAGAGCCAAATGGCTCATTGAGCCATTTACTGAATGGTTCATTAATTATTTCCAAATCTTAGTAGGGGTAGAAGTCCATCCACTGCTCATTTATAGGTACACTACAAAAAGAAAAGAAAAGAAAAGAGGAAAGAAAGGAAAAGAAAAGGAAGGAAAAGAAAGAAAATGTAAGTTGAAGTTCCAATGCTCCTAAAGAGCAGGAGTTCTCAAAGTTCTTGTTCGGCTCTAAGGCTTATCTTAGAAAACTATGGAAGCCAAATTCTAACAACATAGAAAAGTAGAGATGAATAATTTTCCTGTGTCTAATTCACATTGTGCAGTTTCTGGTTTAAACTGAAGCCTCTCCTCAAAGAAAGGCAACAATAAAAAACCAGTTTTGCCACCTTAAGGCATCCACATGCAGGGAAAGACTTACAGGGTCCAGGAACCAGTGACTGTGGTGAATGTGTAGACTTTCTCTACATGTATAATTTTCAGACAGATGCTTTCGTTCTCATGCTTTCATAATGTGGGAAAAATGGGAAGAGATAAAAATTGCTTAGAGACGGATGACATAATGTTGGGAAACACGGGCAGATCAGTTGCATATCTTACATAATCCTCAAACCTCAACAGAAACCATACTTATTTTCCTCCTGACATAGAGTCTCCAATTCCCTGCTTACCCACCAAACTATCTGAGGTACCAATTAGACACCAGAAACCTCAATATATACGAATTTCTGATTAAATTCATGAGTAATAAATGATTTGAACATACAGTCGGGTCTGCTAGTTTTTCACCATGATGGATGAAATTGTTTATTTGCCTTTGGTGAGTTAAAGGCGTGCAGTTATTTAACAGCTTTGCCTGAATCCAGTTCCATAAACATTCATTGTAAGTCTTATTTTAACATCTCTAGTGTTTTCCTTTCCCTAACCAAGCTATAAAATTTGGCTCTGTCTTGTTTAATGCATCCTTTCATCTCATTACCATATCCTGTTCATATAAACAGTATAAATAAAAATTTAAAAAGAGGGGAGCATTACATTCATGGCTTTAACTTGTGTAAGCCTGTGTTTAAACACAGCTAATTAATAAGTGTTAAACTTGAATAGGCTATGCCTTTCTTATGTTAACAAACATAATTCCTTTTAAAACTCTGTGTAAGCTGTTCAATAGTTTGTGTGGCAGCTTCTACTCCAAGTTATAACTATTTTGTATGAAGATAGGTAATGTAATAATTAATCATCTTCAACTCCTGAACAGGAAATAGCAAGCCCTTTGTTCCATTAGTAGTGATGAATTTGGTAATCATTAACCACCTTAACTCCTTTGTTCCATAAGTAGTAATAAAATTGGTATTCTTTAAATAGCTGAGACATAGACATTTTGCCTAAGATTATAAGTGAAATCATTTTTAGACTAAGCATCTAAAGTATGTGAGGCATTTAAAGATTTTAGTCGATCCAGCCCTTGAATCATAGTACACATTATGTAAAATATTCAAGGAAAGCTTATTTGGTAAACCAGCATACTTAATGATACTTTCTATTTCTATTTAGCTGATTGACTAAAATATCAAAAATCCAAAGGAAACAAAACCAAAAAACAAACCCTCAGATATCATTTCCCTTTTAGTAGGTATGGGAAAGAATGAAAAAAAAAAAAAAAAGGTGAAAGACACTTAATTTTATTATCATTAGGCAAAACAGCAGATACCAGGGCCTGAATTCACCCACCTCCGAAATCAACCTGACCAGCAAAATTTAGGTTGCCCTATTCACATTGAATAAATTCTCTTGAATCAGTCTTCATTTCCCTTATCTTTTTTTTTAATTTTTGTTGTTCATATTAGTTATGACTGTCCTTGTGGCAAGTGACAGGACCCAGATTAAACTAACTAAACAGAAAACAGGAGAGTGTGTTGGTCAACACTCACATTGGCACCAAACCAACAAACAGCAAGAAACACACAGATGCTGGAACAACTAAAGCCAGGCTGTTGAACACAGGAGCTTCTCTCTGTTTCTCTTTCTGTCTCTGTTTCCGTCTCTCTCTGTCTCTCTTCATCTTCTTCATATTTCTCTCTGTGTCTATCTCTCTGTCTCTTTCTGTGTCTATCTGCCTGTCTCTCTCTTTCTCTCTTCACATCTATGAATGCTGACTCAATTATTTTTCACTGTACCTGGCAGAAAATGTAGGCACCAACAATTTCCATGTTTAATATCTTACAAGTACCCTTGTAAGGAGTAACTTGTTCTTTTCAGAACTAAATCCAAAAATCCTAAGGCTTCCCTACACCCATACCTTTGTAAGGTAACACTCCTCTGATTATCCTATTTGGGCTGTTCTATAGGTTTCCTGTTGTGACCTTGACTGATAGAAGCATGCAAGTGAGAATCATAAATTTCAGAAACAGCAATGCCGTGAAAGAGGAATAACAGATTCAACAAAGAAAATAACTTATACCTGAGATAAGCACAGTCAATAGAGCCAGGATAATGGGATTTTTAAATATATTCTTGGGGACTTATGCAAGAATATTACATCCTTTTAAAAAATCAAGTAGAACATTTTGCTTCCAGATGTGATGAAGTAACTAATATTGGTCAATCCTTTTTGACATTGATAATTATAAAACTGGGCAAAATGTAGGAGGCCACTGTTTCGAGGTATTGGATAACAGGAAGTACAATATTACAAACCTTGAGGGAAGGGAAAGCCCATGAAATGAGCCGCAGTATCACCCCAGTTTTCTGACTGAGGACAATTTCCTGACTCATGGCTAGAGTCCAGAGAGAATATGAAGGTCTTACTGAGCTGACAAAGGAGAAGTCAAGGTTTGGGGTAGCTGAAACGGCTGGAATCTGAGGGTCAGAGCATCAGGAGGAAAAGACTGCACATGGGATGGGCAGAAATCTGTTTGAGGGTTCCAGGAAAGTCCTTTACTAACAGCTAGGCTGCACATGTGCAAGGTGAGACATCATCAGACTTACCACAGATAGCTGCTACCAGGTTCAGAGCTTGACATCAGAGACTGAACAGTGCTGGAAGAAGGCGTCTGGCCCAGAGAGAAAGTGTAGACCTCTGAAAACACATGGAGAACCCTGGGACTCCAGCTGAGATGCCACAAGGTTTAGGACCGACTACTCCAGACCTGCCGAATAAAACCCAAAATCAATCCCTGACAAAATCTTCAGGGGTTGTATAATTTGGATGCTGGCTAGTTGAAGTGTCCTGGAAAACATCTCATGCTGTTGTCAGATCTGCACTAACCAAGTGAAATCCATGCTTACACAAATTCAAGGTGTTTACTGGATAATTTAATTTCTCACTAAAACAAACAAGTCAGTGGAATACAGTAGAATGTATATTCTTTGCATACATTATCCAAAATATCTGATATACAACAAATTGCAAACAAATAGGAAAAAGTGATAGATAATCATGCAATAAAGCTGTCAATAGAAACCAGCCTTTCACTAGAATTTAACAAACTTAAGATGCTAATGAAGCTATTATAAATGCCTTTTAAGAGCTGAAGGAAAAGAATTAAAGAAAAGTATGGTATTAACAACTCAATTTTTTTACTCATGAAGGATCCTTAGCAAAAAAAATTAAAACTTAAAAAAAAATTAATGGAAATTCTTGAACTGAAAAGTAAGTGAAATGAAAAAAAAACTTACAGGATATCAGCAGATAGGAAATATTGAAGAAGGACTCAGCAAATTTGATGATAGGTCAATAGAAATTATCCAATCTGAAAATCAGCAAAAAAAAAAAAAAAAAATTGAAGAAAATTGGACAGAGCAATAGTGACCTGTTAGAGGCTATAAAATGCCCTAACATATATCTAATTTGATTCTCAGCAGTAGGAGAGATTGTGAATGTAGCAAAGTATCTGAGGAAATAATAGCCAAATTTTTCTCAATTTTGATTAAAAAAAAAAAACTGCAGTGAATTATGGACGCATAAGTTCAGCAAGTACTAAATAGAATGAATACAAAGAAAACACATGAGTATATCATAACAAAACTACCAAAAAGCATATATAAACTCCTGAAAACAGAGAAAAGAGGCACATGACATATGAGGGGAAACAGTACAATTGATTGCTGACAATAATATAAACTATAGCTGATTTTTTATAAGAAATGCAGAAATCAGAAGACAACATAGAAACATTTTTAAGACCTGAAAAGAAAAACACCTGTCAATTCAGAATTATATAACCAGTAAAAATATCCTTCAGAAGCAAGAATGAAATAAAGACATTTTAAGATAAATAAAATTTGAGAGACTTGATTACTAGCAGGATTTTACTACAAGAAATATAAAAGGATATCATTCAGAATGAAGGAAAACACTGCCAGGAAGATGCTCAGGTCTATTGGAAGGAGTGAACAGGAGTGGAAATGGTAAAGAGGTAAATATAAAATATTACCTTTTAGGCTAGGCTCTGTGGCTCATGCCTATAATCCCAGCACTTTGTGAGGCTGAGGAAGGAGAATCACTTGAGTCTAGGAGTTCAAGACCAGCCTGGGCAACATAGCAAGACCCTGTCTCTACAAAAAAAAATTTTTGATTAGACAGGTGTGGTAGTGCATGCCTATAGTCCTAGCTACTTGGGAGGCTGAGGCAGGAGGATTGCTTGAGCCCAGGAATTCCAGACTGCAGTGAGCAATGATTGTTCCACTGCACTCCAACCTGGGCAACAGAGTGAGACCTTGCTTCACAAAAAACAAACAACCAAACAAAAAACACCTACTTTTTCTCCTTGTCATAAATTCCTTAAGATACAACTGTCTTAGTCAATAATAACAGAATACTGTGTGGTGTATAAACAATAGAAATTTATTTCTCACTGTTCTGGGGGCTGAGAATTCCAAGATCAAGGCATTGGCAAATTCTGTGTTTGATGAGGGCCCACTTCCTGGCTCATAGATGGCTGTCTTATTATTGTTTCCTCATAGCACAAAAGGGGTGAGGGAGCTCTCTAGGATCTCTTTTAAAGGGCACTAATCCTACTCATGAAGGCTCTGCCATCTGACCTAATCACCTCCCAAAGTCCGCACCTCCAGATACCATCACACTAAGGGTTAGGATTCCAGCATGTGAATATTGAGGGGATACAAATATTCATTGTATACCAATAGCTGACTCTAAAGCAAAAATAATAACATTCTAAGGTGGTATTTATAATACTTGTTGAAGAAAACAATGTGAAAACTATAGTACAAAAGATAGGGAAGTGTTTAAATGAAATTGTACTGCTATAAGCCTGTTACATTTATCAAACAGGAAATAGGAATTAGGAAGTATCTGATGTGAATAAAAAGTGGTTAGTGACACAACATTAACTTTATATAGATTAATGAATTAAGTTGCATATTGTTAGGCCTAAAGCAACAACAACAAAAAAGATGTATAGTTAAAAAAAAATGCACACTGTCTGGGGAATGGACATGTTTGAAGCTCTGACACAGGTGGGGCAAAGGCAATATATGTAATCTAAACATTTGTACCCCCGTAATATGCTGAAATAAAAAATATTGAATTAATCTCAAGACAGGAAAGGAATAGAGAAATAATAAAGCAAAAAGGACAAGTAGAGAAGACATAGCAAAATGGCAGACTTAAATCCAACCACATTAATAATTATTACATTAAATATAAATTGACTAAACATTCCAATTAAGAGGCAGAGATGTCAGTCTAGATAAAGAGCAAGACCAAACTGAGTAGTGACTCCAAATAATGCACTTTGTATAGTTACAAAAAGATACATATATATTGAAAGTTAAAAGGTAAGCGGAAAGTATATTATGAAAACACTAAGTTTAACAAAGCTTTCATGGCTATATAAATAACAGTCAAAGAGTATTACAAGAAATAAAGAAGGATATTTGATAGTGACAAGAGACAATTTATAAGGAAGACAGAAATCCTAAAAATATCTGGCTCTAGTAAAAGAATTTCAAAATTAATCAAGCAAAAAACAGATAAAACTACAGAGAGAAATAAATAAATCCAAAATCTAGTTTGGAAATTTTCACACATCCTCTCAGTAATGGATAGCAAAGTGAAAAACAACACTAAAAAATTAAATCACTAAGTACATATACTGCTTGCACATCACTATCTATCAACCTATCCTAATTGACATTTACAGAGTACTACACCCAACATCTCCAGAACATGTAAGTGCTCATGGAATATTCACCAAGATGGCTCACATGCTGAGCAAGAAAATAATTCTCAATACATTTCAAAAGACTTAAGTCATAAAATATGTTCTCAGACCATTAAAATGAAATACTTAACCAAAACACAGAGGTATATCGAAAACTACCCCAAATTACTTGGACCTTAAATGATATACTTCTAAATAACTCATAAATCAAAGCAGAAATCATAAAGAAGTTTACATAAAATTTCAAATTTAAGGATAATGGAAATACAGCATGTCAGCTAATGAGTATTTAGAAGGAAATTTATAGTTTTAAATGCCTCTATTAGATAAGAAAGATTTAAAATGATCTAATATTTCATATCAAGAAGCTAGAAAAACAAATTGATATCCAATTAAATGAGAGAAAATAAAGATAAGAACAGAACTCAAATAAATAGAAAATAAAAAATATAGAAAATTTTAGAAGTGAAAAATTGGTTCTTAGAAAATATTAATAAAACTTTTCACAACATTAATCAGGGAAAAGACCCACAGATTACCAATTATCAAGAATAAGAATATGGATATCACTTTCAGTCTTGTAGGTATTAAATTAATAACAAGAGAATATTATGAACAATTTTATGGCAATGAATTTGATAACAAATTAAATAGAAAATTACTTGAAAAAAACCAATTTACCAAAATTGAAAAAGAAATAGTCTGAATAACCCGTTATTTACTTAAAAAAATGGATTTGTAGTAAAATAAAACTTTCCCAAAAGAAAGCTCCAGAAAAATTTGGCTTCACAGGTGAATTTCATCAAATATTTAAGGAGGAAATAATACTAATTTTTTGTTTTAAAGACAGGCAGAAAAAAAATTCCCACATCATTTTATGAGGCCACCATATTCTTGATACCAAAGCCTGAACGAGATAAGAAAACTTTGGTGTCATAATATGGATACAAAAATCCTCAAAAATATTAGAAAATCAAATTCAGCCATATTACAAAGGATAATACACCATGACAAAGAATAAAGTTTGGTTTCACATTTAAAAAAATTAATCAATATAATTTGCCACATTTGCAGAGTAAAGAAGATATATCATATGATCATTTCAAAAGATATGGAAAAAGCATGTGACTTAATGTAAAACCTACTGATAAAAACAGTAACAATAAACTTTTTCACCTAATAAAGGGCATCTTCTAAAAACCCATCAGCTAACGTCATATTTAATGGTGGAAGACTAAATGCTTTCCCCTCAGAAGAGAGAAAAGACAAGGGCGTCACTTTAATTATACTGAAGGCCCTAGCTGTGTAATAAGGCAAGAAAAAAGAAAGCATAGGTGTTGAAAACCAGGAAGTAAAAAAGTTTCTATTCGTAGACAATATAATTATCTACAAAGAAAATCCTTTTTAAAATGTCAACAAAAATACTGCATTAATAAACAAGTTCAGAGAGCTTGAAATATAAAAGGCCAATATGAACCATCAACTATATTCTACAGACCAGCAATAAACATCTCAAATTTGAAATTTAAAAAAAAACATCACCCAAAATATAAAATACTAATGGGTCAATGTAATGAAAGAAATTTAAAACCTCTACAATAAAAACTTCAAAACATTGCTGAGAGAAAGTAAAGATCTAAATAAAGTGAGATGTAACATGTTCATGGATTAGTCAAGTGGTATATTATTATTAGGATGTCCATTCTTGCTAAATTGATTTATAGGTTGAACATAATCCAAAAGTTTTTTTGTTTTGCAGACATTGGAAAGTTGATTCTAATATTTATCTAGAAATACAAAAACCTAGAATAAGCAAAACAATTTTGAAAAACAATAAAGTTGGGTGGTTTATTGGAGTTTAACGCTACAATGACTATGGTATTAATTAGCATAAAGGTAGGCATATAGATATACTGAATATATTGAACATATAAAAGAATACTGAGTCAAAAAATAAACTTACACATATAAAATCAATTGATTTCAACAAATGTACCAACATAATTTAATAAATTAAGATATTGTTATTGGGAAAAGGATATTAATCATTTTTTAAGCAGCAGTAGCTAGAGGTAGGAGGTGGAAGAACTCCTTTCACAAAGCCACAGATTCTGCTACAAGGACGAACACCACTGCCAAGAGGTCACAGATAATTAGGCAAAACTAGGATTATTTAATAGTACTGCAATTACCCAGTTTCTGTCCTTAATTTAATCCACTAAGTCACTCAGTCCCTGTATTTGAATTAAAGTATACTGCAATTACCCAGTTTCTGTCCTTAATTTAATCCACTAAGTCACTCAGTCCCTGTATTTGAATTAAAGTATCACAGTACAGTTTTCTCTAATTGATTTACTGATAATTGGCAGCCAAATTGCAGTTATATCGGAAAAAAATATGGGATGAACATCACAAGAAGAGGAGGATTTTTTTTTAATCAAATTGATTTATGTTTCACTTATCTTCTTCTTTGTTTGATGGTAGAACTTCCTGGCACAATAATAGTAACAATAATAATAAATAATAATGTTTCCATTAATTAGACATAACCTGCTTCAGTTATGGGTTGACTATTTCATATAACAAATAAATGCAAATAGAACATATTCCTTTTTTCAAATAGATTATCCCTAATCTAAGTTATTTTTAATTGCAGAAGCTCATGTTGGTGAAATCATTTCCTAATGAGATTTAGCTCAATTTGAGTAAGAAAAAAATATATACTACATAAATGCCTCATTTGTTCCTGCTCATTTGAAAACAGCCAAATTAAGATTGTCTGAAAGAGATATTTTTCAAATATGGTTTATGCAGCAATAAGTTATTGATGTAAACATTTCCAGTAATTATTATTAAAAAGCTAAATATCACCAAAATCCATTTATTCCTATTTCATACTCAGGATGTGGTCAAGGTTGGGAGGCCCTGCATTGAACATATTATGTTTTCTCTTATGTTCTCACAAAGCCAGAGTAATTTAATTGTATCATTTTTGATAAAGTGTTGATTTTTAAAATGCCCTTCTTCCCAAAGAACTAAAATACAAAACTAGGACAGAAAAGAAAATTCATGTTGTCACTAACTGCTTTTTAAACTTAAAGGCTGTGTTATTGGTGGTAGATGGATTTTTGTTCTGAAAAACTTCTCCTTACTCTTCTCTTTCCCACCAACACAAAATTAAGCGAAGCCTTGAGAATTAAATATCAATGAATTTGGATTGTGAAAAAAGCCATTTTGAATCTTGGATCATTTAGCATTTATTGTACATGACAGGTAAAGGTGAATGCTTTAGTCTGAACTGTGCTAACCATCTACAAAGCCATTTCATGAGACAATTGTAAATCCTCTGATATAACTCATCCCCTCTCAGTGGGGCAGGAATCCCCTGCTCTAGTTACACTATGTCACTAAATATATAAGCAAAAGCTTGAACATTTTCATCTTTATTCTCCACTTTGAGCAATTTAACTTTATAAGGATCAAACTGTATTCAGTATTTACTGTTCCCATTATTTTACTTTTTCTTCATAAATGGAAAGCAAATCATAGAGTAGGAAAAAAAGTACAATACATAGGGAGTCCATTATATATAAAATTATTTGCATACTGTTTAAATCAAAACATCTTTGAATTGTGTCTCCTGGCTTGCTCTGCCATTCTCATTATCACTTAAGGGTGATGAGTCATCATTAATGTAACCACTCAAGCACTAAGAGTGGCAGTAAAGACCCCCAGAGAAAAAAGCTCAAGTTGCGGAGTCATTGAATTCCAAGTTTCAAATAGCACAAATATGCATTGGTATATTAATGGGTACATCACACCATTGCCTGGTAGTTTTTATCTTTCTACAACTAGATTATACTGGGCATTACCTCATATGAATTTCCTAACTACAGGGAACCTATTGTAAGAGAACATCGGTGGAAATTATGCATGTATTTCAGAAGAAAATTCTGCCCCAGAGCTTGATTTTTAAAATGACACACTGCAAGAATCTGAAATTCATCATTTGCCATGACTGTAGAAACTGCCACATTGAGATACTGAAGGGCTCTTCTGTACTGTTGAGCTAATCTTTTCAGTTGCCAATCTTTATAAATGTCTTCTTCTCTCCTCTAATCTGTCCCTGGGTCCTGTCAGCTGGTAAAACTGGAATCATGCCTTGGGTTGTGACTGCAGTGGTCTTGCTTTGTATAAGAGAAAGTCCTCCCCATCTACTCCCCCATTTGAAAGTTCCTTATTTCCAGGCTGAATATGACTTTACTTAACTATATACTGCTTATTGTAAAGTGTTTCTTTTCTTCCAGAATTTAATTTCCAAAGTTGCTTAATCAGCAACCGATATAATATAATGCTAGGTTTATCTTTCATAGCACAATTGAGTGTTCTGGAAATCCATGGAATCCTCATGTTTCAAATATTTTGTAAATACTGTTACCTACGAACTTTACCAAATATATGCCAGAAAAATTGCTTCAGGGCTGCTACTGTTGTACCCAGTGTTGGAGAAAATTTTTTAACCCATCTTGTGTTACACTGTGGAAATGCCATCTTAACAGTGGGGAGGATCTCCCTTCTTATAGGTCAAGAATGAGATAGTAGCCTTGTCAGAGCAGGAATACACACAGGAATACATACAGCTTCTTGCTATGAGGAGTTAGGATTTGGGTAGCAGCTGTTTACAAGAGCCGTCTGGGAAAGCTAGCTGCCCAACACCTGGAAACCTCATGGCATGTGGGATGCTGGAAAAGCAAAGAAGTCATTAGTTCTATGGGAGACTGAGCTTGGATGCAATGCCACCTTTCCCACTAGGACAAGAGAAAGAAAGAAGGCAAATTCACTGCTGCCTACTGTGCAGGCAACCTAGACTGAGCCCTTGGGACCCCTTTCAGATGTTCTGCTCACTGCATCACACATTCTGTTCAGAGAAGTCCTTACTAATGTACGGCGTCATGGTGATTTGGGAAAATAAGTCAGCAAAGCTCAGGTTAATTTCATTTTGGGACTTTGTTCCAAGAAGGTTTATTTTACTCATTACTAAACCTCAATCATAACAGAAACACTCTGATTATCCCAAAAACAAAAACAGAAAGGTCTTGAATGACCAATATTTTACCATCAAAGTACTATTGACTTACTTCTGTCTGCTGACAATTATAAAACACAGCAGAAAATCCCTTAAAAGATGACTTTGCCCCCAAAATACATTTAGTGGACTGAAATATTGACTCCTTTAGAGAAACATATACTCAGTTGGCTCTTACTTGGTTTTGCTTTTGATCCAAGGATTGGAACACTACTAAATCCTTTGCCAGCACCACAATTGTGACTTATTCATCTTTTGTTTTATTATGATTATCTATTTCTATACTATTAATAGTGCCTGCCTTCTCATCCATTGACAGGTTGAGCAAAGCAAGAAGGATGAATTCTTTTAGATTTGCAGGAATTCTAAGTGGGTATATTGCACACCAGACTGGTTGGAAGACTGCTGGCGTGAATGTTTTTATGTTTCTGAACACTCATGTATAAATCTTATTTTATATATGTCACTAAAGGAACTTTGAATTTTACAAGTATTTCCTTCTCCATGCAAATAATTACTCTAAAAAGGAAATAATTAGCATCTAGTTAATTTGTTTTATAAATTTGATATTGGCTTGATAATATATTCTAAAGTAAGGGTATATGTCTCATGTCATCAAAAAGCAAATCATCTCTTTCAAATTGTACACTTCTGATTTTGAAATAGCATTTGCAAAATATTTGGGATAGGTAAGACTAAAAAAAAGTGTCATGATAATAGCAGAGTTTGTGACTAATAGCCACATTCTATGCATTTAAGCTGGAGCTGCTCTCTCTCTCTGAATCAGAGTGTTTCTGTGTGGATACACTGTAGCATGAGGCAGTGCTAAGTTGATGCAACTGTATGTTAACGTTCACAGATTTACTGAGGCATCATATTACTAGAGTGATTAGGTTTGGTATACATAATGCTATGGTGTCAGCAATGTTGATGTTGGCTCAGAAGCCGTTCAAATTAGCATTGCTCATGGCATTTTTTATATACCGAGATGTTACTCATAATGACAATATTGAAGAAAATACTTCTTCTGTAGGTGTCACACAACACCCCCAACTGTCAGAGAAACAGATTAAGCAGAATTTAAAGTCAGCTTTTGGAAAACAAAGGGATGAAGCATTAGGAATTATGCGATCATTTACAAATGACTGTTCCAAAATTCTTGTGTTTTTATCTTTACTGCAATTTTAGGCTGTGTTTACATTATGAGGACATAACTCCTGTGTATGCTGTTGGGTTTTATAGAGGCTTCTTTCAGACATTTGCATTAGGAATTCAGTTTTGAAATAAAAGTCATTCCCAAATTGGGGCTGATGTTGTTTATTAAAATTAAATTTATGCCCAAACTCCCAAATGGCTCTGATGGTAATTAACCAGAATCAAGTACTGGAATGCAGCAATTTTTAAAAACCAAGCTGACAATTAATTTTCAAAGAGAGACAGTCACCTAATAGAGATCAAATTTTAATGCATTTATTTAGCCTGCCACCATTTCAAGAGCTTTTTCAGACATTTCCTATTTTCCTAGTAGAAGAACAGTAGCACATTAAAAGAAACCTTTTTACAATGGTATTTGTTTGCTGAAACATGTACTCGGTTGAGCCCATTTACTTGAACTCTTCTAGTAGCTCATTGCATTTTGTAATACAATCTAATTTTAGTAATCACAGTGTCTCCATAATGCCAGCAAGTGGAAAAGACCATTCCCATTTTCCAACTGAGTAATTCCCCCCCAAAAAAGGGTAAGTCACTTTTCTAAGATCACTTAAACGAGAAAAGCACACAAATACCTAAACAGAATTCATGAACCAAACACTTGCAATTCCTAGAACACATCCCATGACTCTCCTGAGCTTTCCTAGTTGTGTGTGAATAAAATCCCACCATTATATAGCACTAAAAGTTTAGCTGGAATTTTAACATATATTATCACACATAATTCTCACAATACTGTGAAGAGGTGAATATTTTTTTTCTTTTTGAGACAAGGTCTTGCTCTGTCGCCTAGGTGGGAGTGCAGTGGCACTAATGTAGCTCACTGCAACCTCGATCTCTCAGACTCAAGCAATCCTCCCGTCTCACCCTCCTGAGTAGCTTGAAATAAAGGTGCATGCCACCACATCCAGCTAATTTTTTAAGTCATTTTTTGTAGAGATGGGGTTTTGCAATGTTACTCAGGTTGGTCTTGAACTCCTGGCCTCAAGTGATCCTCCCACCTTGGCCTTCCAAAGTGCTGGGACTATAGGCATGAGCCACTGCACCTGGGCCAAGATGTCTATTTTTCATCCCATTTTATTCATGATGAAAATAGGAACTTTAAAGACATATGCTGACTTTTCCAATGTCACATAGATAATAACTGGCAGAGCTGGAAGAGGAACTTCAAAACAGCATTCTTTACTCTTCCCCATAACTACAGTTGCCTTTTCCTGAGTCCTTTCTGTCTCTGCCTGTGAAAAGCATATTTGTCTTTCAAGATATGTCTCTATACCACCTGTTCCACAAAGACCCTAGTGTCCCCATGTTCCAAAATACAGCAGAGGGGTAAAGGACTGGTGAGCCTTAGACATAGCAGTTGTTCAAAGAACTTAGATTGAACAAATGGATGGAATGGATTCACTAAGAAAAATATTTCTTTAAATTTTCACTTAAAAATAGTCATAATAGTTGACAGTATATTTAGAATATTTTCTGTCCCCCCCCTCCAGGAAAAAGAATATCTGTGATCTGCTCTGGCCTAAGTGTAGGAGACAAGGCTACTTCTAACCTGTCATAAAGAACAAGGTGGGAACTAAGTGCCAGTCTCAGGTGAGGTTAGTCCAGGAAACCTGGCAAGTTGCTGAACATTCAAGCCTAAGGGAGCAGGTGGGGGTGAATCTTGGCTCCTACTCACAAAAGAAGGTTGTCAAGCATTTTTATGAATCAAGAGGTATTTCTCCTGTCTTAGCATGTTACACACACAGGTCTCAGGGCATATCATGCATCTAAATTCCCTGCAGCATTTGCAATCACTGTTGAGTATAAGCTAACACAGAAGAGGCATTTCTTACTTGTGACCTCACTATACTCTAAGCTCTGTGGCAGCCTGGACTGTGTCTGGATCATCATTATGCCACCATGTCACCAGTACAAAGCAAAGTACCTGACACTTTAGGGATATTTAACACTTATTTATAAAATAAACAACCCAAAATCTAGAGTCCCATAGAAGGGAGGCATTTCCTCTACATCCTCTGTGTAATGCTAGCTTGTTCTCTTCCCAAGATGCTTTGCAGGCTGACATTAACTCAATAATTCCTCCATGGTAGAATATCTGGCCCTTAGCCCTGAAAAGTATGAAGCCTTGTCAGCACACATAGAGTGATCTGTCTCTCAGATGCAGACTCACATTAGCTAAATTCACAAAACTAATAATACTAGAGTGACAACTGATTGATTTCAGTATAAAATCCATTTGATTCAGGTTCCTCAATTCTAGCCAACAAATTATCTCTCTGAAGACAAAATATATGGGAAATCCAATTACAATCAAAAGGTTGCTGGATGAGAATACAATTGAAAAATTAGATATTCAAATAAAGCCATCATCTCCTGGTAAGGATAGTCTTGATAAAAGGGCAGGAATAGACAGTCATTTGTCAAAGATCTTCTCCACTCACCAGACTGTGCCAGCATGAGTCTTCCCCATCTACCTCCCTCTTTTTGTCTTTGTCCTGGAGGTTTTTAGGGTTTTCTTTTGAAAAATTCATTCTTTTTAAAAATAATCTTGGTTAATACAGTTCATTTGGGTTACTGTCAGGTCTTGCAGACCTGGAAGCTTGTCTCCTTCTTCAGCAATTTTGTGCATATCTCTGCTCTATTGATATTAAAATTTAACTCTCAGAGCAATCTCTTAGATTTTCCTTATTTCAAAGTTCCTAGGAGAAGCTCTATTGTATCATGATGTCATAATGACAATTACATAAAAGAATAATTAATAAGAGGAAAAATTGTTTCCCAGTGAACTCTACTGGGAGAGTTAAACTCTCAGAATGTCAAAAGAGGCATGATTGCTGTTGAGTCTTACCTGGGTTTGTGATACTCTCCTAGCGTCACAGAGGAAGCCTGTTGACTCCACCTGCAGTGCAGATCCAGCTCACCCAGGTCTGTAATCACAGGCAAATGAAATTCAAGAAGTTCTTGCCTTACATTCAGGGTTTCTTTGTTAGGTCTCACTGCTGTTCAGCTGTCTCTGCAGTCTTCCTACAGTATGACAACCAGGCATCTCACATTGACTAGAGACTATGTCCCCAGCATGTGCTCCAGCATTAGACACTCAGTAAGAGAAGGGACATAGGCAGCTAGAAATGATCCTCTAGAGAAGGTTGGGGCAGAATAAATACTTTGACCTCATTCTCTTCCTTCCCTCTCTCTAACCTCCTTCTAATCTCCTCCTGTCAGCAAGAGCAAGGTGGAAAAAGATGCAGAGTATATGTGTGAGACCAAAAGGAGATACCTCAAACAGTAGGTGCAAGCAGTGTGAATTTGGTCAAGTCCCTTCTCTAAACCTCAGTTTTCTTATTTTTAGAATGGGAATAAAATAGCTACAGAATTGCTGGAATAATTAAGTGAGTTTGCTCATGGAATAGTGTTTAGCAAAGCACCTGGCATCTAGTAAGAGCTTCAAATCTTCTAGATCTCATTATTTCTGGTGTTACTATTATTTCAACCACTACCCCAATCCACTCTTTGGCACTGATTCACTTTGAACAATCCTGCCAGCAAAGCCCTACATTTCTGTGGCCAGATTCCTGTTCATGAACCCTGGCTTATGAGCAGTGGCTGCTTACCTGGTGAGCCAAGTGATCAAGGCCGAATCCTTGCCTTCTTGCCTTCCAGATTCCCCATAGTTGGGCTCCATTGACCATTGTCACATCTTTGACTGCCCTCATAGGCATTTCTTTACTGAACTACCCATGCATTAAGAGTGCTCCACCTACTAAATATTACAATCTTCTTATTACCAGGGTAATGTAAAGGTAGAGATAAGCTTAAGCCCTAGATTTTGGGTCTTCTAACCCGATGTTTTTGTTCTTCACTGGCTGTGGTTAATATAATCATATTCCAAGCTATGACAAGGGCACAAGTTTTATTTTTAACACCTTGATATTATTCAGAAACATATGCATTACTGTAGCATTTAAGAGTGACATTTGGAGAATGAAAGGATGCACCATTAGGAATTATGGATCTGTAGACTAATGAATACAAATGCAAACACAAAATGGCTTGGTCATTCCCTGTTTTCTTCCTGAGTCTGTGGTTTATGGGTGAAAGCTTCATTGGCCACAGAAACCATTTTGGAAGGATCATTACCAATTGCATAAAAGTTTGACAGTCAAAACATATTAGGAGATTGTTGGCCATAACTTACTGAAAATATGAGCATAGGTGGAGCAAAGCTGAGACTAGGGATTGTTCTGAGACTCTGAATACCAACAACATAGTTGAATTCAGTAATTTACTGTTGCCAATGTAGTATAGCTCTGTGAAGCACTTTAAACTCTACTGCTGGCTGGAGTGGTCATTTGATGGGTGAGAGGTTTTTGTTTTATTTTCTAACAGCCTTAAATTGTTTTCTTTCCTTGGCAACAAGATTCTATTACTGCTCCTTTTCAAACCCCAGGGCCCTACTCTTCTGCCCAGTCTGAGGTGTTAGGAAATGATATGGAAAATAATTTAATCTTTACTCTAGGATTGTGCCCAAAAAATGAGGTAGAAAGGCTGGTTTTGTTTTCTCAAGAATCAGGAATCACTGCCATAGGAATAAAAAAAGGGCAGACCTAGAAAGTAAGACATTTGTCTCTTAAGCTGGACACCTGTGAAGTACCTAAATGGACATAATTTACACCCCAGGATTTCTCAGCCTGATTTAATTTCTTGTCTTCTTAATGGCTGGCTTAGTGTGATATGTTGGATATATTCCCTATAGAAGGTAAAATTAAAAGATTGCAACTGGGAGGGCATAAATTACGATTTCTGCAATAATGGGCAATCAGAAGATGTGACATCCTCTGCCAATGCTGCTGATTCCTGGCCTAAGGCTTTGTATGTGTCTTTGAAAAGCCTCCACATACAGCCTTTGAAATAAACCAGAAAAAAAAAAAAGAATAATTATGAGTTGTACTGATGCTGTGATCAGCAGTAATATCAAATCCTTTGAAAAATATAAAATAGCATTATAATTTAAAGCTCCTTTAGTGTCATAGTAACAACATGGAGGAATAAATAAATTTGAATATTCCAACCCAGAGGAAAATAGCTATTTCAGCCATTTTTCAGTAACTTGGATGAATTTGGTGATCTTTCTTTGATTTGTTGATTGGGGAGTTTAAATAATGGAGTAATCACTTGAAACTGGTAGGATTCCGTTAGATGCATATAGAAGTACTACTGCTCATGATGTCCTAGCCAAAGCATGGTGTTGGGAGTGAGGGAGAATGTTTCCCTAGACCATTAGAAAAAGTCATCCCTCATAACATGAAGCATCACCTAGGCATTTATTAGCTGTGAGACCTCAGAACTCTCACTTAGCCTTAATCTTCAATTATAAAATAGGAAGTTCGGTAAGATGATCTTATATTCTCATAAAACTATTAAATTATAGGAGTCCAGGGTACTTATATCTGATACCCTCTGGAGTGGCAGGACAGTCAAATGAGCTGAAGTTTATTCTCGTATTTCTAATTTTAACAATTATATGCTGTACTTTTTGACAATGTGGTTGACAATTTTAATACCTCAATTTCTTCAAGAGTAAAAAAAGAGTTCTTCCTAGAAAGTTATGTAATTGTCAGTTTCAAACAAAATATAAAAAGCATGTCAAGTATTACTTTTATAAATTTTTCCCATGCCATTTTTTTATCTACCTCCTTCTTTTCCTCCTCCTCTTCTTAGTTATTATGTTTCTTTCATATCACTCATTCATTTCCTGGAATTGTCTATTCACAATTCAATGCTCATAATAAAATAAATGTATTCTATGTAACCAAAGATATTCAATTCCGACACACATGTCCCCAGGTTTGGGACTGTGTCACAGAAACACCCATGTTATAGCTGAAGAACCCCTAATCCAAAGAGATTCAACCTTACAATGGTCGACACAGCCTATGAGGTGTGTCCTAAAATTAGACATCTACTCATTGTAGGTGCTCTATGTTGGACCATGATTATCTATCCTGATTAGATCCTTTTTCTTGAGAAACTTAAATACAAAGAATAAAGAGACTCAGTAGGTGTAGTGGCACAGAAGAAAAGACATGGAGCGTTTTCAATACACAGAAGCCATGACATAGGGTTAATTGTGAGTAAATGAAGTCTGGTAGCTCAAGTCCCGCTCAATAGTAGAAACAGAAGTAGACAAAGAATTACAGAGAGTGAAACTGAGTTGGAGGAATAATTTATTACTAGAATAAATTGGGCCACTAGAGCAGCTTGAACTCTTATTGAGCTCCAGTTTTCTATGAGGCCTGAATGTGTATCTCCTGAGACTTTTATCAGTGCTTCCTGTCTCCTCAGTGTGAATCCTAACCACAAACTCATAGTATCTGAAGAAACCTGTGTAACTTTTTTGTTCATTGCAAATTTGAAAAAGCTTTGCATAAGTAAGTGTCAATAAAATCAACTTGTTGTATTTAGTCCAAAATGGGTTTATTACTGAATATGCAAAAGCCCAGTGTATCTTAGGGTAGGCAGAAGGGAGTTACAGTGATGTCTAGACACATCAGGTCTATTATATTTTATACGTCAGGTTTTAGTAAAGGGGCAGTCAAGGAATCTAAAACTAAAAATTTACATGAGACGAGTATCTATAAATTGTATGTTTTCATTCTATGCCTGTTTATCATCAGCAAGGATAATCACAATTGAGGTGTAATAAGATTATTTTGTAAATAGAGTTTGGTTAATGTTATTATTGCTTTCTTGAATCCCTGGTATCAGCAGTATGGTTTATCATTCCCTACCAGAGAATTGTATAAATTAGACCACATAATGCTTACTCTGTCTGCTGGTTGTTGAAGTATTTATCAGCGTGCTAATTAGAGTCCTGTTTATGAGGCTGAAAAAGCTCAGGGCCAATTTCTCATGTAGCTCCTGTTGGTGGGCATAGTTTCCAGAAAAGCATGGTTACATCTGGTGTGCACGTTGTAGCTCAGCATTGATATTTTATTCATTTTATAGCTAGCAGCAGTTTTGCAGGCAGTATCTGCGTGAAACAGTGGATTCAGTACAAATGGCACTGTAGCTATGATATGTTTTGTTCTATCAAGTGGAAACTTAAAAGGAAAACCTGTATGATTTGAATAGCCTTGTAAACTATGTTTAACAGACCTTTAAATAAAAGAGGAGTTGATCATAGAAACAAAAGCATTCAATACATCCGTCTCCCCAATCTCATAGGATGCAAAGTGAGAGTCATGTGATGTCATAAGAATGAAACCACCATCATAGGGTCATTTCAGGAATCAAAGACAAGAACAACATTTTGACACATGGAGAAAAGAGAAATGCTTTCTTAAGTCTGATTTAGTTTGTCAGTGAGGCAATAGGCCAATGACAGATATTTCTTTTGCTCAGCATAATTGCCAATTTGCAGATGAATATACTTTCTTTTTCCTTCTGTCCAGTCCATCTATTCTTATATTTAAATTGGTATCCAAACCAGGAGGGATTAATATCATGCATTCCTCACAGTAAAAGGTGACTAGTTCTCATTGTCTCTCGGTCTAATTTATTTAGAGAAACAGGTGGCTCTGGCTGAATTTAAAGAGGGACAATGCTATTTCTCCAGTTAGTTACTCTGCCAAATGTATGGCAAACCTTATAACAGTATCTTGTCTGCAGCCATCAACACTTTGGTCCCTAATGACTCTTCCAGCTACATCATCCACACAGTTCATAGTAGCATCCTGTGACTTACATGAAGGATTAACGATGATGTGAAAAGCCTGAAGCAGTCTTTGCAATGTTGCTTGATTGATAGACATGGTAAACATTGATAATTCTGCACCTTGGTGGTGTCAAAGGCCAAGAAAGCATTTTGTAATTCTGTCCTTCAATTTTCAGTATCTTACCTAGAAAAGTAAATTAGGGCAAAAGAGAACCATAAACCATTGGGGTAGAAATAGGATGCAGGAAATGAGGAGAATTGTCATTGATAAAATGTCATTTTGCTCTATGATGAATTTCCTCCTTACTCTGAATGTTAAACTGACCAGGTCAGGTTAATAGATATTGTCATCAAATGATTGATAAATAAATAAATAAATCAGGAAGGTATAGATGTACTTTGTTGTTGCTGAATGACAGTGGAGATTTTCATAGGACTTTATAAAACACTTCAGATTTGGGTCCACAATGACACTTTCGGTTTGGGGAGAAACTTTTTTCTTCCCCTCCATCTTTTATCCATGATCTTCACCCAACACTTTTATCCTAGTGAATTTTTGTTAAAATAAATGTCAAAAGAATGTGCAGCTTAAGAGAAGTACACAAAAAAAGAGAAGAGAACATCAAAGCCAACCTCTCTCCCCTCTGGGTTTGGGGATTTTTTTTTTAATCCAGCTGCTGCTCTGTTTTTTGTTCCTCTTTTTTTTTTTTTTTTTTTTGAGACAGAGTCTCACTCTGTTGCCAGGGCTAGAGTGCCGTGGCATCAGCCTAGCTCACAGCAACCTCAAACTCCTGGGCTCAAGCGATCCTTCTGCCTCAGCCTCCCCAGTAGCTGGGACTACAGGCATGCACCATCATCGGCTAATTTTTTCTATATGTATATTTTTAGCTGTCCATATAGTTTCTTTCTATTTTTAGTAGAGACGGGGTCTTGCTCTTGCTCAGGCTGGTCTCAAACTCCTGAGCTCAAACAATCCACCCGCCTCCCAAGTGCTAGGATTACAGGCTTGAGCCACCGCGCCCAGCCCTGTTCCTCTTTCTTTACTGAAGCTCAGTATTAGAAAATACATCTACAGAGAAAAGGATAATATTTCCTCTTATGAGTTAGCACCTTCCTTGTGAAAAGTGTTCCACTCAACATTGTGGAAAAAACTGTAACCTGACCCTTGCCCTCCAGGTCTCTCAGTTTATGTTGAAAATGACAAATTAAGGTATAAAAGTGAATGTGGATATATTCTAGAAAATGGAAAACAAGTAAGAGAGAGATTGATTCCCACCTAGGAGATCTGAGAAAGCTAAATGGTTAAAAAAAAATTTAAAGTTGTAATTTTCAGGATAGAAATAGTGAAAAGAGAAATAAACCATTTGGTAGAAAGAGGAGGCAATCAATATTTGTCCAATCAGCAGGTGCAGTGGCTCACGCCTGTAATCCTAGCACTCTGGTAGGCTGAGGCAGGAGGATCATTTGAAGTCAGGAGTTCAAGACCAGCCTGAACAAGAGCAAGACCCAGTCTCTACTAAAAATAGAAAAAATTAGCTGGGCATGGTGGCACGCACCTATATTCCCAGCTACTCGGGAGGCTGAGGCAGGAGGATGGCTTGAGCCCAGGAGTTTGAGGTTGCTGTGAGCTATCATGACGCCACGGCACTCTAGCCTGGGCAACAGAGTGAGACTCTGTCTCAGAAAAAAAAAATTGTCCAATCTTACTTATATTAGGGAAGAAAGGTTAGAACAAATTCAAGGGAGGTCATCTTCTTAATGCTAGAGAGCAGGGTGTTGGTGAGATGTGAGGAAAATATTAGAAGATTGGGTTATAAAGAGAGACAATGGTCACATCACATTCAGTAGGTCATTGTCCATTATGCTGAGGGGCCGTAGAAGGTTTTTGAGCAAGGGCATAATCTGAAAATACAGACTTTGAAAGGTACCTCTGGCAGCACTATTAAGAATAAAGTGGGGAGTGAAATGATTAGTGGTAGAGGTATCAGTTAATTAATTACTATAGGTCTGGTAAGTTTCAATAAAATGTTAAAAATAACTCATAATTCTAAAGTGTGTCATAAAGTTTACAGAGCTTACAAAGTTCTCTTACAAACATTTTCCCATTTGAATAGAATCTGATTTAGGGCAGAAGACAAGGCCTGAAAATGAAGCGCACATGCGTGATATCAGAGAGGCCGAACTGAAGGATCTGTGTACTATTTGAATATGGACAATAAGAAAGCTGTCAAAAGACTCCACTCTTATCTCAGAGCTACTCATCATCATCACCGTTAACAACATATTGAGGATATACTCCATGATATAAGATCAAATGCCATATATTTGGTAGAGTAACTGGATAAATAGCATTGTCCGTTTTTAAATTTAGCCAGAGCCACCTATTTTTCTAAATAAGTGAATAAAATTGGTCGGCAGCTAAGGTTGCATCTCACCTAGACCTAGAGACAATAAAAACTAGTTATCTTTTACTGTGAGGAATGTGTGATATTAAGTGGTAGGCCCTGTGCTGAGAATTTATATCAGATGATCTCATTCAGTCCTCACAACAACTGAACGCAGTCACTCCCGTTTTACAGATGGGGGAACTGAGGATTAAGGGACATAAGGAAATTTTTTCAAGATCACATGGCTGGTAAGTGTCACAGCCAAGACTTGTTTGAATCTGAGGCTGTCACCCATTTTAACATGGAAAGTGCCTTCTGTACTACTGCTTAGTGATGGGCATGGAAGAAATCTCTTTGTTTATATCTTCATGTTTTTATGTAAAATATGCAGATCTTATAAAGAATTTAATTTGACTTTTTAAAGGTTATTCATTATTTGGTTCAAGATAGACAGTGCTTTATTTTAAATTATGAGCCAGGAGCCTGTCAAATTTTATTATAATGGCAACAGATCCCACTTAAAGAAACTTGGCAATCTCTTGCCACACTAGATTTTAATCAGGATGGTGTGCAAATAATGGGAAGCTTTTCTGCCAAGATGCTGTAGCATCATGATAGAGTCCCTTTCACTCTTAGACATTGTTATATCAAAAATCCTCAAGCCTAAGTGACAAAAATCATTTTCCTCTACCAGCCATTCACATATGATGATATCTGCATTCTCAAAGTTATTGTCATGCAGCCACAAAAGTAATTTCCAACATGCTTGACTTTTAGCACTCCTGTGTCAACTATGGTGGATTTCTTTTGGAGCCCACCTTGAATCTTTCAGGCCACTGGGACCATTTAGAAGGTTACTGCTTCAACGCACTAAGTGGACCCTTGGTGGCAAGAAGCAATTAATGAGTTGTCTAGATATGCCTAGTAATAGCTTAAATCAAGAATACAAATGAGGCTCTCAATTGCTACATCTTTTATGATGTATTTTAATATAAGTGTAAATGTGCACTATCAGATGGATTCTCTATGATTTTTATCTATTCTGTCCTTAAAATCACCGTATGACTAGTAAGGATATCTTTTTCTCCATGTACTTCATTTAATTGTACAATTATATATTCTAGAAAGAGATTGTATTCGAAATGACTGGCAGAAAGAAAGGTTTAAAGGTGCAGAGTCACACTATAATGAGAATATAGGGTTCCTAGTTCAAATGCTAAAGCCAATAAGTCACAAATATTAAAGACATTATAGGTATTTTTTTCACAAAGTAGTCATTATTATGTTTCTCATCTTATCTTTCCCTTATATGGGTGTATTACTTTATTTTATTCATAAATTTTTGCTAGAGTAAGAGAGAAAATAAATAACAGGCTGTGTTAAAACTATTCCTTTCCCAAGAAAGCACTAGTAGGGGAAAATCTGTTTAAAGAGTATTGTTTCTTTGGTTAAGCAGGAAATGAATTTGCTACAAAGAGCTGTGGAACCCTGCTCTGATAGAATTGAAGGTAATTAAAATCTAATGGTAGAATCTAACCATTTAAATTGCAATTTAAATTGGTCAAATAGAATTGAAATTAGAATACTTGACAACCTTAAAATGGGACTGTAAGAGATTCACTATGTACATGTGAAATATTTTGCTTACTTTGGATTGAAATTAACATTGCATGGATAAAATGAAATAGTTTTTAAATTTATATGACTTTTCATTAGAATAAAAAGATAGTTGTGAGGATTTGCATCTTACAAAATATAATGACAAAGAACCAAAGAACAACTGGCAGAAAATTAAAAGCTTTCAATAACAAACAAAAGATGATTAGGTATTTGCTGTTTATGAGATTTTATTATTTTAGCATGTATAGTTTATTATATGAAGTCTGAAGATGGGAATTTCAAATTATCAAATCACATTTATTGCTGGTTTAACCTGAGGCTATATGGTTAGGCCTAGAAGTTATTCTCTTTCCAAATGTGGAAAACTTAGTTGCAATGCAAAAGTTTCTAGATGTAATTATACTATTTTTATTAAAATGTTAATATAGGCCGGGCACGGTGGCTCACGCCTGTAATCCTAGCACTCTGGGAGGCCGAGACGGGTGGATCGCTCAAGGTCAGGAGTTCGAGACCAGCCTGAGCAAGAGTGAGACCCTGTCTCTAGCAAAAATAGAAAGAAATGATTTGGACAGCTAAAAATCTATATAGAAAAAATTAGCTGGGCATGGTGGTGCATGCCTGTAGTCCCAGCTACTCGGGAGGCTGAGGCAGTTGGATTGCTTGAGCCCAGGAGTTTGAGGTTGCTGTGAGCTAGGCTGATGCCATGGCACTCACTCTAGCCCGGGCAACAAAGTGAGATTCTGTCTCAAAAAAAAAAAAAAAAAAAATGTTAATATATTAAAGAGGTTTGATGCATGGAGTCAAGGAAAAGCTATTTGCATTTTTTTACAAGAATTAATAAAGCACAATAAGGACTCTAATGGAAGTTTACAGAGATCATGATTTACTAAAGTGAATGCAGTTCTTCCAAAATTTTGCTCAACACTCTTTCTAGTATAACACCAGTTCCTAGTTTTCCACATGCTACCTATGGCCCTGGGTATAACTACGTTTAATACCATAATGATGACTCAGAAGTCCAATGTTTTTGAGGATATGATCCACTGCATCTATGTCTGTTGGCCTCTATCTTATTTCAGAGGATCAAAGAGAAAGTTTTTAGGCCTCACTGGCCAAATAAAACCTAGATCTCTGAAGAAGGCTATCAATTGAAATACAATGATAGAAGAATGGTTAAAGTGCTAACAATAAAAGACAGATGTGAGTAGAATCAATTTTAGTTTCTATTTCGATAGCTTTCTTTTTAATTTCAATTGTTTTCTAATTAAGAATTTTTTTGGTTGTAATACATTTGTATATAAAACCCTCCCCCACCTGCCCCCCCCATACAGACAGGCACTTTTTAAGAACTTTAGTTTGCTGAGAATTTTGCATCTCAAAGAAATGTGTGTTTAACTCATAGTAAAAGACTTGACCACCACATAACATAGCCACATAATTTTACGAGAAATCATTATCCCAAAAGGGCAACACGGCAAGGAAAAGAGTTCTAACAGCAAGAAGAAAACCTGGGCCTCCGTCTATTAGCATCAATGAAATTATAGACAACATAATTTTAAGAGAAATCATTATCCCAAAAGGGCAACACAGGGAGGAAAAAAGTTCTAACAGCAAGAAGAAAACCTATGTCTCCGTCCATTAGCGTCAATGAAATTATAGACAAGCAGATGTTCATGAAAGACAATATATTTATGTATTTTCCCATAGAAACAATGTTAAAATTGAGAGCTCTGTTCTTGACAAGAGACTTGGCATAAAAGTAAGCCTAGCTTAGGCCAATGATCTCATAAAAATAACCATAAAGTTCTTCCATATATTTAATAGTAAAATTATGCTCAGAGCCCAATAAAATGAGCATAAATATCCTACACACATTGATTATACAAGAGGGCACTCTATGCTATAAAGCATACATGCTACACATAAATAAAATTATGCTATACTATAAATTAAAACTACTTAAAATTAATATGCTAGTTATAATAAAGATTGAACATTTAATTAACAATATTTTTGCTTGCCTTCTTAGAAATTTTATGATTTGAATGGCCTGGGTCTCTTAAATTGCTGTCTAGGGATGTTTGAAATGACTTTTTTTTCCTTCAAAAGATTCTGTCTTAACCCACATGATCCAGGGTATAAGAGATTCTGAGGCTGCTCAGCATAAGAGAAGTAAGCTGAGAATAAGCATGGATGAGAATGCACATGCACCGGACTCCCTGAGGGTGAATCTAAAATTCAAATTGAACCTCAGACAAAGACATGATCTGGACTACTGTAAAATCCCAAGGGGTAGAAGTGAAAGAAGAGACTCAAAAGAGAAATCTTCCAACATTCGTGATATCTTTGGTCAAAAAGCATTGCAGCTCACAATTCCAGTTTATAGCAAGCAATTATAGGTAGCAATTTATAAAGATAAAGGCAGAGAAAAGGGCTAGGCAGGTTGTCAGAAAAGTGAATAAGTCAAGAATTAGAGCTGAAGCCCAGTCTTAAGAGCTGACAAAAACAGCAAAGGATGGACACAGAGAATTCCCAGAGATTCAATGGCAATGGGTCTAGAGGCAGCAAGACAAACCCTAAGACCCTATCATCACCACCAACACACAGTCAGGTTTATCTTCATTGGTTCCAAAATTGGATCTACAGTAATCTGCAGTTAGGCAGCCTGGAGCAGGGATGGACCAGCACCTCCCACAATAGACAGGAGCTCAAATGTCATCAGGTGACCCTAACACGATGCTCAAAATTCAAGTTCTTGTTTTCAGATTATAATCTTTACTTTAATCCATTTGGGCTGCTGTCACAAAAATGCCATAAACCAAGTGGTTTATAAACAACAGATTTATTTCTCACAGTTTTAGAGCCTGAGAAGTCTAAGATCAAGGTAGAGTCAGTGTCTGGTGAGTGCCTTCTAGCCATGGCCTTACATGGTGGAAGGGGAAAACAAGCTCCCTCAGGTCTTTTTTGTAAGGGCACTAATCCCATTAATGAGGGCTCTGCCCTCGTGACCCAATCACCTCCTGAAGCCCCTACTTCTTAATACTATCGCTTTGGGGATTAAGTTTCAATGTATGAATTTGAGATCACAAACATGCAGACCATAGAAATCTTGGTGGAATTTTAAATGTTTGTTAAAAAAATAATTTTGGTAGTACACAACATGTTTGCAGCAGTATCTAAAGCTTTAGTTTAAGCTCTTGAGGAAGAGCATGACCTCATGAATTTGTTGCTTTTATTTATTCATTTTCTTCCTTGCTGAACTGTTTACTCTTTTTCCTCATCTCATTATAGTAGGAGCACTAAGGCTGCCAAAGAAAATGCAAATAGGAAATGGGGAGATGTGTTTGGAAAGGAGGAACAATAGCTTTCCTCATCTGCCCTCATGATCTGTGATCTGGGGAGATGTTGATGTTTCAATTATCTGCATATGGCCTTGAAGCTTTTCATTTCCGTTTTTGTAATCGCACTGATTACATCATTTTATTTACAACAATCTAACATAGATACTGAGAGAATTGTTGTTATCCCTGTTTTCAGATTAGGAAACTAATTTGGAGAAGTAGCAAGTAGTAAATGCAAATCTATGCTTCAAAAGCATGAGCTAAGAGATCTGTGCTCAAGGTCTCTCACGTAGTAGATCCTCAAAAATATTTGCTAAAAGAATGAATTAATAAATGATTTTTTCCCACCAAAGTACTATGTTTTAGAGTACAAGCAGGGTAAGGAAGAATAGTCACAACTAGGCTGAGGATTGAGGATAGTAGAATAGCTAACATAAATTACATGTTTGCTGTATATCAGTCATTTGATAAACACCATGTATTAATTTATTCCTTAGAAGCACTTGAGAAGGTAAGTAGTGGTATTTTTCATATTGTATACATGAGGAAACTGCAGAATATGTTTCAGAGTTGGGATTCAAACTCAGGTAGGCTGACATCACAGCCCATGCTCTTAGGCTCCCACCTCCATATAGAAACAAATTGACAAGTCTGAAGTCACAATAATGGCAAAAAGTAGGTGCAATAGCAAAGAGAAATAGGCAAGCTGGAAGGTCTAATATTTATTATCCTGTGTGCCAGGGCTTTGGCTAGCAACTTTACATAGATTATCCCTAGTCCTTAAATTAGCCCTAAGAGTTGATATGAGAATTGTACTTCATCAACAAGGAAGCTGAAAATTAAAGGCTAAGTGATTTCCCCGAGATCACACAGCTAATAAATGCCTCTAGTGTGAATCATATCAGGTCCAATTCCAAAGCATGTGATTTTTTCTATTATATACAATGTTGCCAGATATGAAATCTACACAATCTAGATAATAGAAAATTTCCATATCCAGAAGCATTCTTTGTCCCTAAGCAATGCGGTAGTGAACATCAGAGGAATTCTGATAAGTGTATCTTTGACCAAAGAACAGTCTTTCTCAGTTTGGAAACTTCATCCTCTTTAACTGAACATATATATTGCTCCTCCAGAGAATAACCAAGGAGCTATGAGGAAGAAAGTACACAGTTCTAGATGCCAGGTAATGTATGTATTCTTTCTATTTGGGGATACACAAATGATGCCACATGTCTATGATGATCTCTTTTTAGCTTTCTGGAATTGACTTCAATCTTATTCTAGAGCGGCGGTCCTCAAACTTGAGAATTGACTGG
The DNA here is from genome assembly GCF_020740605.2 of Lemur catta. Classification (NCBI taxonomy): domain Eukaryota; kingdom Metazoa; phylum Chordata; class Mammalia; order Primates; family Lemuridae; genus Lemur; species Lemur catta. Next base: position 239,702,158 of record NC_059128.1, read on the forward strand.
AGGGCTTGGTTTGTTAAAGAGAAATTATGGGGTTCCAACTCCAGAGTTTCTGACTGAGTAGGTACAGACCTGGGCCTGAAAAATTGCCTTTCTAACAAGTTCCCAGGTAATACATATGGTGCCCGTCAGAGGACCATGCTTTGAGGACTATGGTTCCAGAGTTATTACAAATTTCCAATTTATTTCTCTTTACTCCAGACCAATGTAAGCCATCATATAATATTAGTTATTATGAATGAGCAACATACTTTTTAAACAAAGTGCTCAATTCCTTGACATCAAATATAGCAAGACTCCAGGAAGCTCTAAGTACTGATTTGCAGAGTGTATGCATTTCACAGTGAGTTTCATATTTTCCCAAAGCTTAAAAAGCACCGATATAGATAATAATTAAAATTAAAGTTAAAAACAATAATGCCTATAACTTGCAATTTATGCATAGGTCTTACCCACTTTAGATTCCTTGGGCTAGCCCTGCATGATCAAAATAATCTAGAAAACTTCACCTAATCAATATTGTATAACTTGTTCATTTTTCTGCCAATAATAAGATAGAAATAAGGTTTTGCTCATGGTTTGCAAATGATTTTTTTAAATAATTTTCATAGCTTCACTGCAAGTCTTAGACTTTTATAGTTGTCAAAGCTCAGCTAGGGAAAGCTATGACTGTTTCATTCTGACAGTTCCTTTGGAACAATTATTTAATGTGAGCATTATTTGAATGTGAGAGTGGAATGAATATATTTTGGTGTGGTTTTTAAATTTTAGTCTCAACATCTTTTCTTCCATCTACATTTAAAACAGCACGTTATTCTTTGCTGCCTTTCTTCCATTTGGTGTTAACACAGAGTTTAGATATTGGGAGAAGTAATGTTTACTAAAGAGCAAAGGATAAACACATTGATGTGCAATTCCTGGCTCTGTTACTCTCTTACTTCCATCTGAAGAAAAAAAAATGTGGATTTTATGCTGAAGTAAAATGTGATCCCTTTTGAATCAACCACACAGTCTTCAAAGCATGATTTTAAACCCCTAGATATGTATAAAGTTGGTTTCAGTGGTTGCCATTTTGAGGAAAGATCCTGATACGAAAAGAGTTAATGTGGGGAAGCTGCTATAGCCCTTCTCTTCAGACTTGCAGGATTTATAGTTATATTACAATGCAGTTATATTATAGTTATTTTTATAATGGAGTCCTGGCCACTGACTCCAAGAGGTACTTAACAGGTAATGGAAGGAATATGGAGAGTAGACAAAGCAATTATCATTGTTCTGACAGAGAGATGGGGTGAGGTGGAAATGCATAGAAAATAGATATTTGTTTACTTCAAAAAATGGATAGTGTTTAACTGAAGGGGATAATCTGGAGAGTTTCTCTGTCTTTTTCACATGACTTTGCTCTCAAGAATTGGCAGGAAGGGGTGTTATGCTCATTCTGGAAATTGTCTTTATGTGCAAATAGCATTCATTACATGCAGCTTTTCTCAGCTCTGACGGGCAAGGGGAAAACAGATTATTTATAAAATAAAAAGTAAATAAATAATGCTGGCATAGATATTTTTTCCCCCTCAGGGTGAGAGAGAAAATGTCTGAATGTTGTTTTCAAACATTCTAGCCATCGACTCCAGAGAGCATGGACAAACATAATTTTCATTGTTGACATAATGAAGATGATGATGCTTTTCAACCATTTCCCAGAGCGTAAACTCGTCTTCTATGTGAGCCTGGCAGTGTGACCACAACAAATGCTAGTGATGTGGGAAAAATAAATGTACAAATGAAAAACAATGAGTCAGATAGCTCATTCATTGCTGTCAGTAGGAGCCATAGTTTCCCAAATCTGCTTAGTATCCTGCTATTGTATAATCTATAGTTCACTGCAGACCATTTTCATGTTGAATAAAATGTTAGAATTCTTTAGGAATAAACAAAGCCACTGCATTCTCAGCATCTCTTAGAAAAGATTTGGAAATTTATTCTCTTGGTGTGTGTGCTTATTAGATTAGGTACAAAGAATTATTTTTTTTTTTTTGGTAGATGAAACTAAAGTTGAAAATTGATAGAGTTATCCCAATAATATAAACAGAACACTTTCTTCAGCTCCTAAATTATCAGACAACTACTATTTTTTTTTTTTTTTTTTTTTTTTTTTTTTGAGACAGAGTCTTGCTCTGTTGCCCAGGCTGGAGTCTAGTGGCAGGATCACAGCTCACTGCAGCCTCCAACTCCTGTGCTCAAGCAATCCTCCTGCCTCAGCCTCCAGAGTAGCTGGGACTACAGGAATGCACCACCATGCCCAGCTAATTTTTTTTTCTATATATATAATTTTAGCTGTCCAGATCATGTCTTTCTATTTTTTTTAGTAGAGACAGGGTCTTGCTCTTGCTCAGGCTGGTCTCGAACTCCTGACCTCAAGTGATCCTCCCACCTCGGCCTCCTAGGGTGCTAGGATTACAGGCGTGAGCCACCGCGTCTGGCCCAGACAACTACTATTGTTCTGGTTTAAATTATGTGGCTATTTTCTCAAAAAAAAAAATAATAACATTCTAGATAGTAGTATAAGATGACTAGTATTAAAACCAATTATTTTTCTTTACTGTCCATAGTAAACATTTCTTTCTTCTGTGTTAGCTCATATTATATATATAATTCTATATCCTGCTTTTCTCTTATATTACAGCATAAGCATTTTTTCCTTTGCTAAAAGTTTTTATAACTGATTTTCAGTATGTACATATCATTATACCACAAAAAATGAATCATGATACATCTAAAAATTCTGTATTTGGAAACCTGTGTCACCTAATAATTTTGTCATTAAAAATAATATAGTGATGGACATTCTTATACACAAATAGATGTATCTAACATTTTAAAGCTGTAAGTAAATGATGACACTATTGAGTAACGTAGGTTTAAATCAGATCCTCTGATGATAGCTGGGCACATGGACACCCACACTGAACACTTCATTTCCCAGACACCCTTGCTGGTAGGGTGAATATGCAAGTGTCCTGTGGCAGCCTCTAGGATCCTTCCTTAAGCTATTGATGATGTATGCCCTTTGCCCCTTTTGTGGGCCTTTCTCCATTTTGAACCACAGGACAAAGGTTACAGGCCAGGGATGGTGGAAAAGTGAGCCTAAAGTAGACTCCGTCCATTCCTTAGGGCTTTGTGGAGCAGAGCTGCCATGCTTGCCTTGGACATTTACATGAAACTTCTATTTTTATCTTAAATGAAGATACTGTTATTATGTTGGTGCAAAAGTAATTGCATTTTTAGCATTGTTGAAACTTGCCATTTGATATTGGAATGTATTCTTAAATAAATGTAGTTATGTTACACATCATTTTATTGCACAATTCTCGCTTTATGTTTTTTTGCTAATGACTTATTACTTGCTATTTATTTTATATTCAGACTATGGAAATGATGTTAGACAAATAGCAAATTCAAGCAATTTTCTTATTCAAGTTCACAATGGGTTGTAAAGTAGTAGAGACAACTCGCAACATCAAGGACACATTTGGCCCAGGAACTGCTAATGAACATACAGTGCAGTGGTGGTTCAAGAAGTTTGCAAAGGAGATGAAAGCCTTGAAGATGAGGAGCGCAGTGGCTGGCGAAGTTGACAACGACCAACTGAGAGCAATCATCGAAGCTGATCCTCTTACAACTACATGAGAAGTTGCTGAAGAACTCAACGTCAACCATTCTACGGTCATTGGGTATTTGAAGCAAATTGGAAAGGTGAAAAAGTTCGATAAGTGGGTGCCTTATGAACTGACCTAAAATAAAAAAAAATCGTCATTTTCAAGTGTGGTCTTCTTTTATTGTACATAAAAACAATGAACCCATTTCTTGATCAGATTGTGACATGCAATGAAAAGTGTATTTTATACAACAAGTGGTGATGACCAGCTCAGTGGTTGGACAGAGAAGAAGCTCCAAAGCACTTCCCAAAGCCAAACTTGCACCAAAAAATAAAAGGACATGGTTACTGTTTGGTGGTCTGCAGCCGGTCTGATCCAGTATAGCTTTCTGAATCCTGGTAAAACCATTACATCTGAGAAATATGCTCGGCAAATTGACGAGATGCACTGAAAACTGCAACACCTGCAGCAGGCATTGGTCAACAGAAAGGGCCCAGTTCTCCACAACACCCAACTGCATGTGGCACAACCAATGCTTCAAAAGGTGAACAAATTGGGCTACAAAGTTTTGACTCATCTGCCATAATCACCTGACCTCTTGCCAACCAAGTACTGCTTCTTCAAGTATCTCGACAACTTTTTGCAGGGAAAACACTTCCACAACCAGCAGGATGCAGAAAATTCTTTCCAAGAGTTCATCGAATCCCAAAGCACATATATTTATGCTACAGGAATAAACAAACTTATTTCTCCTTGGCAAAAATGTGTTGATTGTAATGGTTCCTATTTTGATTAATAAAGATGTGTTTGAGCCTAGTTATAAGGATTTAAAATTCACGGTCCAGAACAGCAATTACTTTTGCACCAGTCTAATATTTTGTGTCTCTATTATTTGCAACTGACTGTAATTCTAACCAATACAAACAATGCTTATTTTTTTTAATGAAGTGAAACTAACAAAGTAATCTGACAAACAATGCTATATTAGAATTTTATTATACATCTAAATCAAGTTTTTAGTAGTTTGATCTGCTGTCTATTAATGGTACAAAATGTGCAAAACCATATTAATGCTGATAAGCTTCCTTTATAATCAATGTTCAGGTCTTCATCCTTCATCTTTCACACGCACTAATTAATATATAAGGAAATTTGATCAACTCTATCCAACATGGAGTTCCTTATTCTCTTCATTTCTGTCATGCCCCAAATGGTGAATGAGAGTCCAGTCAAGGAACATATTTAACACATGAAAAGAATGATGACTCCAAAAGGTGAATTAACTAATTAATCAAACTTAGAAGGCAGATTAAACTTCAAATATATTCAAATAAAAATATGCCCCAAATTCCTTTAAATAAATTAGGAAAATAACATCTATTGTGTGAGGTCACTACAATGTGTACTAGATATAAAAGCACCTACAAATAATAAGAATTCCCTTCTCCTTACTTTTTTCTTTCTTTATATTACATACAGATTTAAAATACCACTTACATAATAGAAAAAGCTAGGTGATTAAATTATGATTCATAATTTTTCTTAAAAACAAAATTTACAAAAAAATTATGAGATCAAACTTGAATTTTTATGGAGATTTTGCCATCTGTCCTTTCCTCAAAATAAAAACATTTAATTTAAACTAAAAATTCAGATTCTTTTAAGAATGGAACATAATTTTTTAAAAGCTGTTGAAATAGATAATTCTCTAGTAGATAAGTGCTTAGACTTCAATTACACTAAAGAGATTTTATTACCCCCAGGCTTCTAGAAAAAGTAACATTGTTACTAATCCCCTAAGATAAGGCTTTTAAGAGGAATTCATGTAATTTATTTACAGTTCCTTTATCTTTCAAGGAAATCAGGAAATTTGGAACTGTAATGTAGCCGTTCTTTGACAATCTATGGGAAAAGCAATATAAGTTTTAATACCTTGTAAAATTTATCTTTCAAACTGATAAAAAGGGTATGATTTATAAATGACTACCTTTAGACAGAAATTTATAGAGACAACCAGCCTATAAATGTCTCTCCATGCCCTATCAACCCTATCTACCTGAAGGGATTAAAATGAAGGAACAAGTGTCATCATCATGTAGGCATCAAATAAAAGTTTACACACACTGAATCAAGCACCCGGCAGCATCACTATCAGACATGTAGTGGCCCAGTCGCTTTTTCCCAATGCTGTTTCCACCTGTTCCCCCAGCAATTGTGAGATGAGAAGGCCGAACTTGGCCATCACCTTGGATGGGACTTCTCTTTAGTCCAACCTTGTGGTCCTCTTTAGAAGGGACAAATGGCTTATCTTAGCACCTTAAATGACCTCTCTGTGATCCCCTTGCAGGGGCTACTTCCCTGTAGAGTTCCCCACCCCCATCAAGTCAACATCACATTGTTTGATTTGGAGCCAGTCCTGGGGGCAACATATGCAGCATAGGATTCACTCTCTTTGGCTCATGGTACAGTAGGTCTCTGAAAGCAATTTCTAAAACAAAAAGTAAGTTTGATACAAGAACATAATAATAATTAACATTTATGTATTTACCAAATGCATCCACACATTTCATGTAAGAGCTGGCAAAGGGCAGTATCCTCTGATCACTGTCACTCACCTACTTCTGCCAGGCAGAGTTTGACTTTCAGAATTAGCCTTGGGCTAGTAACATTTCCAGAAGTTCCCATGACACTAAACACTTTCCTGAATGACTAACACTATATACTACCATTCCAAAAATCCCTTTTAAAAAAGTCTTCATTTCAGAGGTACAGATAATAAAATGTGATTAAATAAAAAATTCTAAGGATTTTTACTGAGAAAAGTAGAGTACTTTGAATGAAAGGCTTTGGCTCAGGACCTCATTGTGGCCTTTGGATGCCCTTGAGCAAGTCTGGGGGGATCCACAGCCAGAGGGGTTATAACACAAACTTGACACTTCATCAATAGCGGTAAATAAAATATAAAAATAAAAATCACTAACATTTGTATCCAGCAGCAATATGTAATTAGAAAGTTTAGTTCTTAAAAAAATGATTTCATTTACAACATCCACTAACACCTGTGATACCTGAGAATAAATCTAACAAAAGTTGTATAAGATATTACAAACTTTTAGAAAAGTATTAGACTCAATCAATTGAAGGTATTAATAATATAGGAAGATGAATCAATGGAGAAATAGAACATGATTGATGATGGAAAATCTCTCAGTATCAAAAACATGGCAATTTTTTTCCCAATTAATCTAAGACTACAATGCAATTCCAATCAAAATTTTAACACAATATTTTTCATGATATCAGATTTGAAAATATATATATAAAAGTAATGATCCAAGAATAGCCAAGGCAGTTTTGAAAGCCAAAAAAGGGGGAGGAGGGAGGACTTCCTTACATGACCTAAAGACTTTTTACAAGGTAATAATTGTTAGAACATAATTAAAGCCAAAAGTTATTGAGGCAGTAATGTAAACAAGTCATGAAACTGATCTCAGGATAAAGAAATTTTAATAACATGCTGTTGACTTCAAAAAATCAAGATGCAAAAGAAAACATACAGTATGATAAGGAAATGTACAATATGATAACATTAAAACTCTTAGTCATTTGGAAGATATCCAAACATAGTAAATTTTAAAACATGGGTAGAAAGAAAGCACACCAACTTTATGATAGTGATTCCTTCCTTCTGGGCACAGAGTTAAAAGAATTAGATTAGAGAAAAGGACAAAATGGACTTCAACTTATATGCAAATTTCTTTTCATAGATCTGAAACAATTAAAGCAAAATATACATATTTGTTAATCCAGGATGATAGAATCTTTTTGGTGGTTATATTGCTCTCTGCATTTTTCTCTAAGTTTGTAAGCTTCAGGAATCAAAAAACGGAAAAAATTGTGGATACGTTTAACTTCTACATTTTTGACACACACTTAGCTACCCTTTGCTCCCTATTCTCCAAACCTCAGTTCCACCTTTTTTCTGATTAACTCAAATCATGTGTATATCAAAACAAAAAATTACATAAACTTCCCACCACATTGAACCTCATACACAGAACGAAGGCAAGGTGGCAGAGAATTACTACGGTCCAGTGAAAATACCATGGGCAAGGGTGAGGGGGCATACAAGTTTGAAGACCACGGGGGTGGTAACCAGGCAGGTTTCTTTACATATACGACTGGCAATACAAAGCCAAATGTGTGAGCACTTAATTAGTCTAGAATTTGTAACTGTTTTAATTGAATAATAATTCAATACTGTCCCATCAGTTTAATCATAATGTTCATGGTAACTTTAAAAAAGTTTCTGATCAAGGCTTAGGGCACAAATCAAGTATGTTGGTGAATAATTTGTGAATTAAGAGACATTCTCAATATACATCCATTAACAAACTGGAAAGAAAGCATTAAAGTTTTGATAAATCTTTTAATCAGTAATAGTCACCTTTGTTCCATGTTGTACTTAGACAATGAGATGGGCTATCAAAGAAGCATCCACGATTTACCTTTATAGAATTTAAGAGGGATTATTGGATTAAATTTCTCTCACAATGGGCACCCTACAACATTCTCTGCCATCTCATTTTATCAACCACAAAAATATATCTTAGCTTACATATAATAGCTAAGAACAATAGCTTTTAAATAACAAATTAGTTCTAATTTCCAAATAGTAAATAATTGCTAAAAACAACTATATTTCCTCTAGAGTAATTTTTCTGTTTAGTCAATTGTTCACTACTGTAAAAAAAAAAAAAAACAAGTTACAGAACTATATACAAGAGGATAAATAGCTTCAGGACTTGTATAACTTTGAGTCAGAGCTGCGAGAAATTGTCAAACCACAACTCTCTCAGGATCTTCCAGTGTTAGTTGATTAGTCAAACCAGCAGGATTATTCAGTAATGGATTCTGCTTTGGGCAATGCTAACACAGCTATGCTCCTGATGAAAATGAATCTCAAAATTTGGGCCACATTGCCTTTGACTGAAACTCCATGTAATGATAGCATTGCTCCTTTCTACATAGAAAATGAAAGGGAAAATTGAGGTAATTATGTTGGCAATTTAAGTAAAAAAGGAAATATCCAGATACTTGAGGCAAAAGGGAAATGGAGGTTTAAACTATGCAGATAACAATCTGAGTTCTCAATTTCACTTTGCCGAGAGTACAAAGTGTTTTATAAATGAAGATTACTGAGCAGAAATTTCTGAAGATTATGTATAGTCTACATGAGCAGAAGCCCCAAAACCAATCTTCTCCTTGCTTTCTCAGCAAAATGTGGCATTAATTAAGGCTATTTTAGTTCTCCATTGTCATTCAAATTTGCAGAGACTGATTCTATTTGTCAATAAGCAGTCCCACAAGATGTTCTCACAAACACGAAAATATAACTTTTTAAATCCGTTTCCACTTACCTTTCAGCGTCTGGAGGAGACAATGTGCCATCATGAGGAATGTGGTAACAGCTATCAAAGATTCTAATTCTGTCTCCTGCAATGAACTAGTTCCCTCTAAGAAGCGGCCTCTCCTTCCAGTGTTCAGCACTTCCTTGTTGCATTTGCCCATTATCTCTGCTACCTCATTTTATGTTCTTCATTGCTTCTGGCCTGTTGTCACTCCTGTTATTCTTCTCCAACATCCTCAGTGTCAACCCTATAGTATGTAGGTCCAATGGGCACTGCCTGGCCATCCTTCCTTGTACCCTGTTTCTCCTGAAGTTGTGAGATAATTTGGCACAGCTATAGAGCTCATCGCTGCCCACGTATTCATGACCTTGTCTTTCTTCCATTTAATCCATATTATTCAGCTAATATAAAAGAGGATCCTCTATTCATGAACCCTTATCTCCAGACATTAAATATTCCAAAACCATTTCCACTCTACTGTCAAATTTTGTTAACACTTTTATTTATTCATTCCCTAATATCACTGGGATGATTAACAGGTTTCCCGTTTAGCAATGTGATACATTGAATCAGTTGAAAACCTGAATAGAAATGCCTGACCCTCCTATGAGTAAGAGGGAGTTCCTCCTGCCTAACTGCCTCTCAAACTTGGACATTGCTGTTGTTGTTGTTGTTCCCCGCCACCCCCTGCCTTTGGATTGAACTGAAATATCAGCTCTTCCTGAATCTCAAGCCTGCCAACTTTCAAACTATAACTATACCATCAGCTTTCCTGGGTCTCCAGCTTGCCAACTGTGGTTGTTAGGACTTGTTCAGCCTCCATAATTATGTGAAACAATTCCTTGTTTTATATATGTATATATACACATATATATGTATGTATACACAGTATATACACTCACACCAATATCCTGTTGGTTCTTTTTCTCTGGAAAACCCTGACTAATACTCACCCTGATATTTGTTTTGTTTACTATCCAAGTAATTAAATTTTTTTTCCGAATTACAAATTTGGATTTTTTTTAAAATGTCTCCCCATTTGTAAATAATTGAAGAACCTCATTCCTCTATGTAATTGATCTATGATCAGCTTGCTCATTGTCTTATAAATATGGAATGAAAATAAATGTGTACTGGCCCTCCATCCCACTGCATTTCTCTCCTGCCAAGTGCTCTGGGAATTGCTCAAACTATAGCTTATGTGTGTTCCCAGACAAGTGTCTCCCATGAACTTCTGCTCCATTCTCACTTCTGGAAGTTGACTGCCTGTAAGGCTATCTATCTAAAATGGCCTTACCTTTTTTACAGCCAACAATGCCCCTCATAAACCATCATGTCTTGTGATGTTCCCAGAACCAATTGCCGATATTTGAGGGCTCATGGCGCCCACCTGTATACAATTGGATTCTCTCTGAGTCAGGTAGAGATCTCTCCTCAGTGCTGTGTCATGTGCCTGTTCACCCCCTCCTGAGACAAGGGCTCACAGCCAGACCCTGCTGGAATTGTTATGAGAGACTGTGAAACTCTGGACAGAAGCTGAGCTCCTTGTCTTTATAATTTTTGCTGTTCCTGTCAAAGTTTTAAAAATTGTAAGCTCCATTTTCATCAGAGCTTAAGCCCATGGTACTTCCTGACCCTCCGCTGATTTCAGGACTATCTCCCAACACAAGGCCTTAGCCACGAAGCCCAATATTGACAGGGCAGACTCCATCTACCTCAGAGATCACTGACCTGCCCTTGCATTGGGCAGTTTATTTTAGACTAATTCTTTCTCAATACAGGTGCTCGTCAATTTACAATGGGGTTATGTCCCCATAAAATCACTGTAAGTCAAAAATATCATAGGTCAAAAATGCATTTAATATCCTGATAAACTCATCTTAAAGTAAAAAAAAAATTAAGTTGAATCATCACAAATCAGGGGCCATTTGCATTCATGAAAGTGGGAATAGGATGTTGAAAGTAAGAAGGAGAAATTTTTTTTAAAAAAAGATCAGTATTTTAAAGACATTCATTTACAATTATTTTATTAAACAATCACCTTTTACATGTCATCAGACCTTACCCCTGAAGTGCAAAAAACAGTTTGAGGTATTAAAACTGAAGGAACATTTGCACATATTTTGTAAGGTTTTCACACTATAATAACTGGAAAATTCCATATATCTAAATACTACATATAACAGTAGGTTTATAAGAACAAAGCTGTATAAAACAAACCTGGTTTATCTCATTATAGCTCTGATTCTCCCATTTAGGATGAAAGGGAGGCAAAAATTAATATGAGACTTAAGTTGCTTCTCAAATGATATATGTCCATTATTCAATTCTGTAAAATGGAGTATAGAATTTAAAAGGTCAACAGCTGAAACAGCAGCCATCCCAAAAGCATAAAAATCAAACTGACAAAACAGCTTCAATGATATAATGTCCTAGTCACAGAACTTAATCCTCGGATCAATGGCAATTCACTTAACGTATCTGAAATAGATTTACCAGAATATTTCAATACTATCCATGTGCATATAAGATCACATTAGTAGCATGGTCAGTTAATCATGTTAACACAGATAAAGTTCAGAATGGTCACTTCAAAGTTATTTTAAAGTAACACAGGGAAGAGGAGCTTGGCTTTCTAAGTGATTTAAAATTTTTTTATATTAAAGAAATTACTCAGAAACTTTCCAGATCTCATTTTACTTTGTGTCTACACCTTGAAATAGAAAGCAGAGGCAATTATATAGCTAATTATCATATTATAAACTTCCTCCTGAAATATCCAGGCAAATTGGAGAAGTGTTTTTTGACTTGATTATTGATTTATTAACTGACAATGTAGAACACTTCATTTGAAGCAAATCTAAAATTGCATAATCATTTATATGTAGCATAATAAATTAAGTCCTAACAGGTCACAAATATTGCATAGAAATTAGTCATTACAGCAGTTTCTTACAGTTAACATGGCACATCTGGTAACTGCACATGCTTAGTTTTGGTGTTTGTCATTGAATTGTTTTATTTGTATGACTGTGTGGTTAGCTTGAACAACGAGAAGGTTGACCTTTTTGTAGGAACACGGACTACTTAAAATGGCATTTTTTATTTTTTTTTGCAAAGCTGTTAAAGGATCAAATGCTTCTTACAGTTTACTGTTAGAGGAAAATACTGTTTATTCATGGCAATTATGACACCTACAAGACTCCAGATTACTGGTTTGCCTGGCATCAAAAATATGAAGGAAGGAACATATTTTATGCCGAATCCAACAGTATTCTGCAAACTACACTTAACCTAAGTTTCCTCTTTGTTCTAGGAATAAAAAAAAAAAAACAACTAGATGTTAAAAATGCTTATAGAACACTATGCTTATGTAGTGGTGACAATGTTCTATTCCCACAATTACGGTTTTACTTTCACATGCAATGATTCTTGAATTAAGCATAATCTTTGCACAGTTGCCTCGCTGCTGGAAGCGCAGCTGCAACAGCAGCTGAACTGTTTACCTGGGAGGAGAGTTAACATGTGCTGATGTTCTCACGTGAACCAGAAGGAGGAAACTGGTCACAGTCATTCCTATGCAAATGAATAATGATCTAGGCCACTAAGTATCAGCTTTGGAAGCTAATAACTGTTTTCACCATTGGCTACACAAATGGATGCCCCAGGTTAACATGGAAATTAGCCAAAGACACAGGAGGTCATAGAATGTGTAGTTAAATCTCAGGTATCCAATTTGGCCAATCCAATGAAAACACATCCCAAGCTGAAATGATATGGAATAAAACAAAAAGCAACTTTCATTTTAGTACCACATATGCAAATCTAAATGCCATTGCATTGGGCTTTGCTGCTTAGGAAAAAAAATGCAAATTCCATTTTTTTTCTATGCCCACCTTTTATCTTTGTAACCAGTGATCAATAGAAAATTGAAATAAAATGAAGTATCTCTGATCCTGTAAGATCTAAGTCCTGAATATTTTTACTTATTGTCAGTATACCCATTGGTGCCATAAAAATAGGGCTGGCCACATACATAAGTGACAAGAGCAATATTATCAAAATTCTTTCACTATCATCATGCTGATGAGCTACACTGTAAAAATCTATCAAACCTACAAATGTCAAATGCTGGCTGGCATTCAATTCAGATGGAACACTGACTGCAGTCACACATATTATAGTCAGGAAAGCCTTCTCCCAAGAGCTGGAACCTGTTACAGTCAGTCAAAGACTGGGTTTCTTATGCCATTTAACACCAAACTGGTGGGTCCCTTCCTATGTAGAAGGGCCAGTGAACACAAGAGAAGAGAAAAGCTCGTGACTCCAAGAATCACCATTCCTGATATCAGTGCGCTGGTGATGGCATTCAGCTGGAAAGGAGGCACGTTTGGAGAGCCTGCAAGCAATGAAACACACACAGTTGTAAAGGCCCCATATTATTGATCTCACTGTAGCCTAATTTAGACCTGCAAAACATCTGTCACCAGTATCTTGTAGAATAGCAGCATGACACAGGATTATGCTACAGTCTATCTGTAATTCAATCCAATAGCAAAGGACTGTATGATTTAGAGGTCAGTTATCCTATGGGCCGCCAAAAAAAAAAAAAAAAAAAACTATAAAATGCTATAAAATTACAATTTATATCTGTTGCTATAAATTGTTATAAATTGACAATAGATCATATATAAGTTCTAAACTTCTCAATGAACTGTTATTTATAATGTAATAAACTTGTAAAACTAAAGCTCATTACATTTAGTTGATTACAGTTTTATAACTGATCACCAGAAATTCTTTTAAAATAGCACTTTTATTTTCAACATATGTTAATTATCTTACCAAGCTGTGAATTGTTGGTTGGAGTCTCATCTGGAAGAAAAAAAAAATAGGAAAAGATAAGTGACATTGTCTCTCCAAATCTGACTCTCTAATTACTTTGTACCTACATTTTTACCTATGTCTCCCCTTACCTCCACCCACAATCCCCTCGGGGAGGGCAAGAATGAAAGGCCCCATAAATCATTCTGCGATCTCATTTCCTGTTCCACATCCTGGATTTCATCATCTTTCTGTTCCCCAAGCCAGCATCCTGCTACTGCCCTGGGTATACAAATATAATCTCAAAATATACTATGCTGTATTCTTGCCTGCCAACTTTGTTTCATCATTAGCTCTCCAGTCAGGTTAGTGGGGGCAATAATTGTTAACAGCTATTACATTTTTTATGGCCCTATAACCCACCATTTGTTATTCTGTTATAGAGAAATATTCATTATTTAGTGCCACTCTATTTTAAGTATTGCCAATTTGCCCAACATCATATGCAAACACATCATTTTAAGTTCCAAGAAGATAAATTTACACTTAATAACTAAATGGAAAAAAAAATGACTCCTAAGCTTGAGTTGTAGTTTTATTTGCATCTGTTAAGTAAAAGATTGAAGCTGTTGATTTTTCACTTTTCTCTGGCTAACATAATAGATACAATGAATATATTCACTTGATTTCACAGTTTTTGTTGTCCAATTTGCTATTAACCCTTGAGCTTGTGTAACAAGCTCATATTTCATATTTGAAACAATTTCATATTTGTGTTTTAATATGTGGGTGTCTGTGTTTGTTATTTGAACCATAAAATGTGTGCAGTCTCGACTGTTTACTTCTCTAGTATAAATATTATTACAATTAATGTGTGTATAATGCCATACAGTTTATAAAGTGCTGTTTCATATGTTATCACATTGCATCCTCACAATAGCCATATGGTTTAGATATTATTGCCACCCTCATTTTACAGATAAAGAAACTTCCATCTGTCACAGCTTCTATGACAAAGTAAACATATGCTTAAATCAAAGCTCAGGACTCTTCCTTTTCCTAAAATAATATAAATTGGGCAACTATAGAAAATATTTTTGTTTATGAAAATGAATATCTCAAGCTATAAAACTCCAGGATTAGTATTTGAAACAAGGGAAAAATCAGGTGAGATATTTATAAAATATTTTATGCCATTTCTTTCCAGATAACATGAGTCTCAGCAGAAATAATAGGTCTGCTGTCTCATCCTGAAGTGCAACAACTAAAATTAATATAGCATTCATGGATAGGATTCTTTCAAATGGTGCAGTGCATTGCTATAGAACAAAAATTAAAATAACACAAATTTTCATTATAGGACACTCAGGAAAATCCTAACCTCTAACCAACACTACTTTATAAAGATACTTCCTTCTTATAGAAATACCTGGGATGAATGTATTATAATCAATTCATTCATAAGATCCATGTGTTCTTTTCCCAAGACAAGCTGCCTCACCAGAACATGGGGAGAGAATATATAATACTCTAAAATTTCTTTTTAAAAGTTATTCCTTTTTTTAAAATCACACAATTGCTTTAAAAATATCTCTATTAAAGAATAGAGGCCAGGTGTGGTGGATCACGCCTATAATCCTAGCACTCTGAGAGGCCGAGGTCGGGAGGATGGCTTGAGGTCAAGAGTTCAAGACCAGCCTCAGTGAGAGTGACATCCCGTCTCTACTAAAAACAGAAAGAAATTAGCCGGGCAACTTTAAAAAAATAGAAAAAATTAGCCCTGCATGGTGGCACATGCCTATAGTCCCTGCTACTTGGGAGGCTGAGGCAGGAGGATTGCTTGAGCCCAGGAATTTGAGGTTGCTGTGAGCTAGGCTGATGCCACGGCACTCTACCCCAGGCAACAGAGCAAGACTCTATCTCAAAAAAAATTAAAAAAAAAAAAAAAATAGAAAGTTCCCTTCTATTAAGTATCCCACATAAGACAAAAATGCTATGGATGCTCCTCTCCCCATTTTCTGCATCCTGAGCTTAACAGAGGTCAGACTATCCCCCCCACTCCCCTCATTACCACTAATACTTCTGTGGGAACAATATCCCAGGTGTCATCCAGAAGGACTTGGCTGTGGACAAAATCTCCATGTGTGGGGACAAAACACCCTCCACTGTCACATGAGCCTAGAACCATGAGCTCCAGGTTCCAGAACTCTGGAAAAATGAAAGCATTCTACCTTTGGCAGATGCCTGAAATCAAAACACATAATATTTAAATACTGTTTGGAATTGTATTTGATAGTGGATAAAGGTAGAGACAATTACTTTATCAGGTTTCTATTTCTGGTATCCTCCAATTTTTGTATCATTGCAACAAAAAACAAATCAGAGCACTATCTAGCTCTGAAAAAAGAAATACACATTTTTCCAGGAGCATTTTGTCACCCTACTCATCTATTCTTCCCTTGAATCCACTTGGTCTTGACATGTACATATATGCTAAAAGAAACACATGAAGCCTTCTGGAATTAGAAGAACAGATTGGAGTACTAAAATTGGTGGCCTCCTCAAAAAAAACATTTCTATGTGAGGACGTAAAGGACAGAGGTAATAACAGCAATGCCACAGCCATTTGAAAGTCATATAGGTAACTGAAATAAATGGGAAAAAATGGCCATCAGTGCAAAGATATATGCAGAGTGAATATTTTTTCTTCTTAGCACGAGCAAACTATTTTTTTAAAAAATATTTAATTACCTATACAGTAAAATGTATCATATATTCCAAGTTAATAACCTCCACACTTTTTACTTTCCACTGTGTTATGTTCGTCAATAGTCTATCTCTACCTCTGAACGCTAAGATCCCTGAGGGCAAAGTCTGTGGCCTGTTCTCTATTGTATTCCCAGTTCCTAGCAGAGTGCCAGTCTCAGGTGGGACTAAATGCGTATGCTCAAATGAATTATTAACTACCCATAAAAACTCAGTGATACAATTTGAACAAGAGTATGGCTTGGGTTTCTCCACAGGAATTTATGTAAACAAAACAATTAGGTATTATTGTTTTCCAGTGTTTGTACTTTTACATTTCCAGAAGTGTAGCCTATAATAAGCATTTCCTTGCCTAAACATTTTTAGCATTTGGAAGCATTCAATAAGAACACTTCAGGAATTCTGAGGATTTTGCATTTTGAGGATGTGAATATTTTGCTTTATCAGCTAACAAAAGTATTAAAAATGCTGGGTTAAAATATACAGAATGGATTTGATTTCATTAAAAAATCAAAACAAAACAAGAGTTCACAGGTTTAACATCTTAACATACTTGACCTAAGCCAGATGTCTAGGGGAAAGGAGTGGCTCAATGAGTAAAACCTCCAACTATCAGTGGGCTTTGAAGAGAACAAAACAAGCCTGAAATTGGACTTGTCTATATAAAATTGGCCACAGGACCTGGAGAGGTAAATTCTACCTGACCTAAGGTAAAGATAAAGTGAAACTAAAGAAAGAGAATAGCCCTGGTCATTAAACTGAACATTAAGTTTATACAGGATTTGCCTGTGGAAGGATATGGCTTGAGTTCTGAGTTGTGTGTTCATGTAGAATTTAAAAAAATGAAGTTTGCGTGGATGTCATAATATTACAATGTAAACATTGTTATATATGGTTCTCTAAGCAGTGAGTCTCCCATAATTACCAAAAAGTGAAGATTGTCCTACTGTTATTTACCAAAGTTATTAAAAAATAAATCCAGAGAGTGAGAGAGGATTCAAGGGGATCTGGAAGGTCTGAACATGACCTTTTGGGGACTTTGTCAGTGGAGAGACCTGAGGTGACTCCGTGACAACCCTAGTATGTTGGGGAATAAGTGACATCCTTATGGTGTAAACAGATTGTAAATCGGGAAGAATAAAATCCAGGCATGACATCAGAGGCATTGTACTAGCTCTTTGAGGTTTCAGCATAGATATTTGGGGCAACTGGACATGGAATGGGAGAAAACTACAAACCTGGAAAGCTGGTTAGCTTTGTTAAATCAAAGGCTTCTATTTGGTAATATTGGGATTTGGGGATCTTAGAAACTTTTTTTGTCTTTGTAAAGATTACCTCACACTAACAAATTATTTAAAAGCTGTAATATTTAGTTTGACTAGGCAAGAAGGAAGCAAGGAAGTTATTAAGGAGGAAAAGCCATCTACCCAAGATGCCCAAGATGGACAGAGGAAGTGTCACTTACAAGGTTCTTTTTTATAGCAAAATGACTCTAGATGTGCTCCATAGAAATAAAAATATTTTTGTTGTGCCTACTCAAAATCATTCCTAATTATGGACAACAAGAACTGAATTTCCATTCAATGTAATTCTATGAAGTACTTCTGATAGCTAGACAGAGATAAGAATCCGGCCTTTCACAAACCACAAACCAGTCATTTTCAACCCATTCAAAGCACATACCAAAAATCCTCAGGGAGTACAGACTAAGCCTGAAATTTCATATTTAATAAATTTCTGCACTATTTAAAAGGTCTTATTAGCTTGTTTTTAAATAATGCTATGCCTATACAAACATAGGGAAGTCACCCATTAAAGTAATTGGATTTTTCAGGCCCAGAAAATTTTATGCTTATTTACCCATTTCAGGCAAAACTTTCTTTTCACTATGGTATGTGCAGCATGGGAGGAAAAGTACAGAAAATCTAATTGAAACATACTAACAGCCTTAAGGATAATATAAATGGAGAAAATATTATTAGCACATAATCCAAATCAAAATTATTCTCTTTTTTTTTTAGACAGATTTAGAACTATAGAGTTAGAAAGAATCTTAAAGGCTACTTTTAAAACCCCCTCATTTTAAAAATGAAGAAACATTTGCCCAGAGAAATGAAGTGAATCTCAAGTCACATACCTTGTTAGAACAAAAGCTAGACCTGGAAACCAGGTTTCCCAACTTCAGTTTCAGTGTTGCTTACACTCCATGCTTGTTTTATATAATTGACTCTGGATGTCTCCAGGTTCATGCTGACTTAAACCTATATCCCTTTGTAGGGTGTGTGTGGATTGGTGTGTATGTACATGTATTCACACATATTTGTGTACATGAGAACATGTGTGTATATGAGCGGTGTCCATTAGATCATAGAAATTCAGGAGCATGAATGAGTGCACTAGATAGGGGTAAGATACAGTATCCTGGAAAGAAACAAATGGTACTCAAACTGGACAGTGTAAGGAATGTTTAATAGGACTGTTTACAAAGATGTAGGGAATTTATAAAAGAAAGTCAAGTTTCCTGGCCCGGGGTTAAGGACAGTGTTTCTAGAGTGGTTTCAGGGAGACAGTTGTCTGGCAGGAGCAGTGTGGACTTCACGTTTTCTGTGCCCTCCTACCTACTGACAGCGTCACCTATTGGCCACACCGCGTCAGAAACTAGACAGCAAGGGAGCCCGTGAGCACCGTCCTCCAGGGCAGGGAAGGAATGGAACATGTCCAGCACGTGTGTGTGTGTGTGTGTGTGTGCGTGTGTGCGTGTGTGCGTGTGTATACAGGGAAATGCGGTACGATATTGCCCTTTGTGTGAAAGTTGAGTAAACAGGAAAACTACTGTGAAATTAAAGTTGCTTAGCAGTTTATCTTGTCTCACGATTAATTAATGCTGTTTAGGAACCACTGTGAGTTCTTGTTAGAAGCCAAGTAAGGAGCCATCTATTGCTACATAGAGGAGGTGCGCTCCTACCACTCCGAGTGATGATGGGCCCGGCAGAGAGGACCGCGCTTCCAGAAGGGCCCTGGGGGCTCCCAGTTGTCCTCCTCCCCGCATCTCTCCTTTCTCTGTGGCCGCAAATCTGAGGTGTTAATGAAAACAAATGAAATTCCACACCAGCACAAAATCGTTTCTTTATGGCCCTTTGGAAAGCAGATTCTTTTGGAAGACATACCACATTTTTAATTTTATTCATTTCCTTCTGTGCATTTATTTAATTACTTTGCATATAACTGCTACAGTGTTTCTTACCCTGGCTTGGGTCACATTTCTTATTTCCTCCCGCTGTAATTGTGCACTGCCTCATTAATTTACATAGCTCAGTGCCTCTCCTGAAAAAGAGCTGTGTTTATCAAACTTTGCTGGTTTTATTTCTCTCAAGCCTTTTATAAATCCTTCCTGGAAATGTTGGTCGGCACGGACTCAAATATGGACTCTCCATTTACCCCCATCTAATACAGTCAGTTAGACCAAAGAGATCAGTGATTGTGAAGAAATAGCTTCCCATTTATGCATGAATTGAACATAAACAGAAACATACCAAAGTTATTTCGAATTTTTTAAATTGCCTGCCTTTTTCTCAGGTTAATATTGATGTGACCCTAAGGAGCCTGTCAGAATTGTTTCTTATTCACTACTAAATGGATCTATATTTTAATAGTGGCTGTATGCAATTCAGAGCCACACCTTTCATAGCTTTTAACTTTTAATACAAGGGATTCCCAGGCCATCTGGCCCCAGTCTACCTTTCCAGCACCAGCCCAGCCCTCTCCCTAGGTTTTCCCATCACCCTCTACTCTGCTCCATACCTTTACTAAAAGGACTAGAAGTTCCCTGATCACACTGGTTTATGTGTCTGTAACTTTGACCATCCTTTGCTATGGAGTGTCTCTCACACTCTTGATTTTGCCCTTTTCAGGTTCATCTGTCCTCACAGTTACAGTTGGAGTTCTTCTCCACCAATCCTCCCAACCTCTCCTGCTCCAACTCTCTCACTATGGTGAATACTGCCTCGTACTACAACCCATATATTTGTCTGCCTTTGCACCATAAGATTTTTGTCTTGCTTTTTTTTCATGACTATCTCATGATCCTAAAGGATAAGCCGATTGAATTCAGAATTCATGCAGGCTTCATCTCTATATCCCTGGAATAATGCTCGGCAAAAAGTAGACGTTCAATAGCTCTTTACCGGATGAATGAATAAGTCCTACTTCAAACTGTTTGATCTAATGCATATCCACTTTCTATATAGAAATTAGTTTCTGATGCTTGATAACATTTCAACTTAGATCCATTCAACAATTTAGAATAAAGTTGCTTAAAAAACATACTGGCATAAGGAAGGGGCAATCATCAGCTCTGCAGAGCTTGGTAACGCAGTGCAGGAAGACCGTGGACATTTTCTGATTCTTGTGTTTCACAAATCGGAACACTTCGAATGAAAACCGGCCCCGCTGGCTTCTGCCATTTTCAATGACGGTGGTCTGAGGATCTTTGTCACAGCTACATTGTAGGAAATGTGAAAACAGGACATCACTGGAAAGTACCAACCTACTGTGGCTTGTAAATTAATTTCTACGTTATTAAGGGTACCCCCATTACATTAACAGCTAAAAGAACCATACCATGTTATAGATATTTAATAAGAGCATAAACTAATTCAACAGATATGACAATAATAACCTGGATCATAAAATTTAAATAGATCAGTTTCCAGTTACAATATTACTGTCAAATTTTAGAGGAATTATATTTTCACATGACTCAAAAATATATAGAGATAGATACAGTGAAAAGTCTCCCTCTCAACTTTTCCCTTGTCCACGCCGTTCCATATCCACATTCAAACCTGCCAGAGGTGATCTCACCTATTTTTACATCCTCCAGGGGTATATGAAAATAGAAACAGAACAATATATTCTTATTGTTCCCCCTCCTTAAACAACTGTCTACACTGTTATAGACCTTGCCTTTTAAAGATTTAACAGTGCATCTTAGTGATGGTTCTATATGAATATTTAGAAAGCATCCTCTTTCTTTTCCTACAGCTATATTGTATTCCATCAGACACATGTGCAAGAGTTTATTTAATCATTTCCCTGTTTATATCCACTTGCATTGTTTTTGAATCTTTTGCTCTTGAAAAACAGAGCAACAATGAATAGTCTTATAATACATTACTTTGAATATATACAAGATTATGTGTTAAATATATCTCTAGCATTGTTTAATAGATATTGCCACATTGCCCTCTATAAGTGCTTTTCTATTTTGGACTTAACCAGCATTATATGAAAGCAATCCTTGTATCTCCAGAGCTATATCAGCAAAGTGTATGGATAAAATTTTAGATTATTCCTTATTTGACAGTAAAAAGAAAGTTTCTTTTTATTTTTATTATAATTTTAATTTATATTTTTCTTAGTATTAATAAATTTGTATATCTTTCCACATATATTACTGCCATTTGTGGTTTTTTGGATCTAAAAATTGTCCAAATTCTATTGTGTTGTTGGCCTTTTTCTTTCTGATTCTTACAAGTTTTTTATGTTTTAGGAAGAGTGGCTACTGGTTTGTGCTATAAGTTGCATATTGTTTTACTTTGTTATTTGGCTTTGGACATCCCTCTGTGTGTGTGTGTGTGTGTGTGTGTGTGTGTGTGTGTGTGTGTGTGTGCACACGTGCGTGCTTGCTTGTGCCTGGACAGTTTCATTTTTATGTAGTTAAACTTTCAATATTTTCTTTTATGGCCTCTAGTATCTGGGCTGAAGATGGTTTTCTTGCTCCAAAGGTTTAAAGGTATTTTGCATGTTTTATTCTACAACTTCTAAAGTTGTAGTTTTTACATTTAAATTAATTATCTGTTTAGAGTTTATTATGGTATACTAAGTGAAGTATAGATCAAATACTATTATTTCTCCTGTGGTTATCCATGACCAGTGCTGTTTAAAAAAAATCTGTTTATCCCACTGATTTGTGGAACCACGCTCTATCATATACTAAATTCCCACATGTTTTGGAATCTATTTCTCCACTTAACTATTCTGTAACTTTTGTCTATGTGTCTCATCTTGCATAATATCATATCCCTTTAATAAGTGTAGAATCTTTATTAACCATGATGCCTGGTAGGACTATATTCTCCTCATTTTCATGTTGATTCCTCACTTGTCTGTTTGTATTTTGTATTTGTTATTTATCCTTTTTGTTCTTGATTTGATTAGCTTGTGATTCTCTATTTATTTTTTCAAAGAACCAACTTTTTCTTAATTTATTGCAAAATGTTGGTTCATATTTTCACATTTGATACAGTGTTATTTATGAGTTCTGCAATTTCCAGGTGGTAAGGACTTTCTGTTTTCTGATAGTGTTATAAATTGCTGCCTCTCAATATATAGCTCATTGCTTCTCTCATTGAGATCTTCTGTGTCCTAACTTAATTGTTCACCAGAATTAAGTTTCCTGACAGGTAAAGTCTATAATTTTTATTGTTATTTCTGACTGCATCTTTTTATATTTCTCCTAGTTTCCACTTTATAAAAGCTTTAATTTCATCTAGGACATCTTTTCATTATGTTGATGTAAGGTTTTGTTTGTTTGTTTTTTGAATTTAGGAAAGTGTTCCTGGATTATGTTTTTAAACATTTGTCCTGTTATTTTGGCTTCTTTTAAGGGGAATCTAATTATGCATATTATACATATATTGAATTCCCTTTACTTTTTATTTCTATCTTTCCTACTTAATCCATTTTATCTTTTCTTTATATTTATTTCTTCCTATTTGCATTTGTTATATTTATCCTCTGTGTCCCATACTGTGTTTCTGCTGTGTTTGCACTCCCTTGAATGCCTTCTAATTATGTCTCCCTTCCTGTAATACATTTTTTCTGTTTCCATCTATTTCCATTTCTGCAAGTTCACTTTTTACATTTTCATAGCCTTACCTTTTACTGTCCTATCCTTGCTTACCTGAGTTCTTATAATTCTACTTTCATAGCTATAATTGGTTTTTAATTGTTTTAAATTAATGTTGGACTGTTTAATTATAAATCTTATCTGTTCCATGGCAACATTTTTCTGGTGAGTTTAATTCATCTTTAAAATTTCTTTTCTGCCATTTTTGACATTTTTCTTGTGGTATATTGGAATGTTGCAAGAAATTCCTGCATTTGTTTATCATTCATATTTGAGAGTTGGATTTCCCTAGACCTATTATTTTCAGCAGACTCCTAAGGCCTTGAGGTAATGACTTTCCTCAAGGGTTTACTCAACTAAAGGGCTCCCTCCTCTGTTTTATAATGACAAATAGTTTTCCTTGAATATAGCACTGTGTACCTGAGTTTTCTCTGCCTCTCTGAACTGAAAGATACTCACAAAGGTTCTACCATCAACCCTGGGTTCCTCAGGTTTATTCACCAGCCTAGCCACCAAGGGTAGAGCCCTGGCTTTCCCAGGTGATTCTTTCACCTGTAGGAGATGTACTTTTGCTGGCTCTTCATGAGACCTGCTACCTCTAAGGTTCTGGCACTCTCTACTCCTTCGTTCTCCAGATTCCTCACCCCTGGTGACTGTTCTATCTCAGTTATGCTCCTAGCAGCTTCCACTCAGAGTGATGCTCTCTTCTTCCAGGTGTGCACTTCCCCTGGCTGGTTCTAGGATCTGCCACCCTTAAAACTCCCTACTTCCTGTTACCTACCCTACACTGCTTCCTGCACCATTTTCTCCTGATCTTAACTTCTTTTAACAACACTAACAGTTATTTTAGAATTTTTCAGGTTTTTTTTTTTTCTCCTAGGTTCACAAAAGAAAGTATTTGGGGAATATTTTTAGTTATCCATTTCACTGTCTCTGGTCTCCAATAACATACTGAAACGTATCAGAACTAAGCTGCTGCCATATTCATACTAGAAGTTTGATGATCATTTTCTAGATTATCAATATGTGATGATTAAGAAATTTGGGAAAATAAGAGAAATGCCAAAACAAAATAATCCATAACCTTACCATGAATAAATACCTGCTATGAACCTCTTGGTGTTTCTCCTTACAATCTATCATATAAATTAAGTTCATTATATATATACAATTGTATATGTTCATTCTTTTTCTGCATATTTTAATGCATTTAAATTTTAAAGAATTGCATATTTTCAAGGATAGAAATACCAAAAAGACAAAAAGGGAGAAGGTAAAGTAGAGCCAACCATTTTTTTTCTATTTAATAAATAACTTTTTATATTTGTAGAGCCTGTGTGAACTCTCAACTTACTGGTTCCTCATAATTCACCCAGCCATTTCTTTATTGCTCAATATGCCATTTGCTCCCATGTTTTACTATTTTAAATATCACTGATAGACTAGAACATCATAAATATTTTAAAATATACTTCTCAATTTGCAAAACTTTAATAAAAGAATATGAAATCTTCTAAGGCTTTCGATACATACTGACATTTTTTCCCAAAAATGTTCCCCAAATTAACACTTCCAGCAATAGGAGTGTCAGTTTGACCATACCCTCTGAACATCATCTTAACCTTGATTAGCCAATAAAGCATATTCTCTTGGTTTCACATTATATTACTCCCATCGTGTGTCAATAAGCTTCAGTGGTCTGAGCCAATTGCATTTTATAAGCATGATAAGAAGACATTGCTTGACTCTCAACTCTGTTCTGCTGTCAAATAAAAATGCTGAAAAGGAACTGGGATGATTGAATGGTTTTATGATCAATGTCCCCTTTCCTCAAATGTAGATTACATTCACTCTATCACTGTCTATTGGGAAATGAAGTTGAAGTTATTGGCTCTAATAAAAAAGGAGTGGTAGGTGATCTTATACTTTTATATTAAATACTGATAAATGAACAAAAGTATTTTGAGGTCTAAATTATCCAGACCATTACTTTAACTTTACTCTCCTTTTGACATACAAGGAGATGGTCTAGCTGCAAATAAATAGCAACCTCCCATTGCCTTTTTCTTTTTGCGAATAATGTCTTAGCCATGCTTTCCCTAGGACGGTGAAATATTCCCATTTCTCCTAAACATGAATAAAACATCTTTGGTGGACCTAACTTACAACTCTCATTCAACAATAGCCTTATCAGCATTCTGTGTTGAAAATTATTCTCAACTTTTATACTTTCAGCTTTACAAGGACTAAAAAGTTCAAAATGTGAAACTTGAAATTCAAAAGCTATTAACAGTGCCCTATAATTTGTTTATTTGATTTAAATGTTCTATTTCAGTTATCTACAGTTGGGTCTTTGGTATCAATACAGGATTTAGACACCTACCTAAGGAAGAGATCATATCGAATGTCATCATTTGGGTTCCCTGATGGGGTTGTGTAGCAATAATCCATTAGAACATTCCATCTGCAGGAACGCAAACAAACATAATCTGGAGTCAGCACCTCCTTTTGGGTGTTAGTTACTAATCCAAGGAAAGCAAATATTGACAAACTTCTTATCCCATGGAATATAGTTTTTTATTACTTATTATTTGTAGAGGCCTATTTATTAAAACTTTCTCCTAAACTCAAGGTGTTTAAAATTATGCACCAAATTGTCATCCCCACATCAAGTGGAGTTAAGGCTAATGCCACAAAAAATAAAATTGTGTGTGAAGCAACGGAATGGTCAGTCTAAAAAACAAAATCCCAAAGGGAGTTACATAAATACATAGGTGCTTATATATTCACTCTGAACAATGGCCTGATATTTTTAGAAGTTAATGTCTCTGACAGAAGACAGAGGATATTATAATACCTAATACACCATTTGGTGGATTTGGTAGATCAGAATCAGTGGGCTCGGAGTGGAAGTCCATAATAGACACTGTGTTAGGAGAAGAAAGCCATGAGGCACACACACAGCCTTCCCCCACAAGACCAGATTGTGCCCGGATGTAAACATTACTTCATTCCAACTATGGATGTCATAAAAAATACTAATTCATAGGAAGCAAATGACAAAAAATTGGGGGCTAGAATCCTGCATTTAGTGAGACAATTTTAATGACTCACGTATATGCAAGAATAGATAGATATATCAAGCAGGTGGAAAAGGAGAAAGTAAACAAGAACCAAATTTATATGGTCTACCAATCTCTTCAGGATACAAAATGTGAATAATACATGAGAAACCCAAAATAAACCATTACATTAGACATTACTTTTTTTTATATAGGGCAGGATTAGATCTTCAGCTTTTGAGGGGCCTTTCAGTTTTGATCATTCTGAATTTTCTAAGTATCATATGAAGCTTTTTTTTTTTTGACAGAGATGTTTCTGGGGATCATTTTATATCATTTTGGCCTAGACCCTTATGGGAAGAGTTCTTTCATATTTTAATAAATTTGCATTGGATAGTAACATACATACAGAAAAATACACAAATCAACAGTGTTCACAAAATGACCTACTTCTGTTTAATCACCTTTCACATGAAGAAGTAGAACATTCCGGCATCCCAGAAGATTTCCCCAGGCCCTCTTCGAGGCAATACCACCCCGCTTTATGGGAAGACTTGTTATTTTGCAATTAATGACAGAAAGTGTCACCCCTTAACTTTGTAATTTATTATTTCTTTTTATTAGCATGCCTAAATGGTGTGACAATGACAATATTTTTCAAATTGAATTTAAAAATGAATGAACATTATGACTCATGAGGCTTTAGGCAGCCAAAGTGTTTTAACCAACAAAAGATAAGAGTTTGAAAGTACCTGCCATCCAGATTAGTGGCTTGTACAGCTGCAAATACTTTGGTTTTCAAAGGTAATCCTATGCTGGGGATGATTAACTGCTGATTGTAGGTTGAATCCTAATGATGAAACAATAAACAATTAATCTATCATTACCTCCCCCAAAACAGCACATTTATCACTTAAAACAATGTTATGGAAATCAAGAGAGAGTAAATCAACATAAATCTATAGAAGACATTTCAAAAAGAAATTATTTAATCCTCTGGTTTCTTGGCAGAACTGTTCTTAAACCGTATCTGTGTAGCAAATTGATTTCCATGGATAAACTACCTTTTGTTTTCATAGTTTACCATATATGATGATTAATGTTCAGTATATCTAAATTATATTCAATGGTCAGTGGCTAACATTCAGTTTGTTTAGTATTCAATGGTCAATATTCAGTTTATTTAACTTATATCTGACTCAATTTAAGCCCTTTACTGTTAGAGTTGTAGGTCTTATAACTTTGATAATCTTGCATTTATCCCAAGTCACTTATCTGGCAATTTGAAATTACCAAAATTTAGTTGATAAACAAAAAGGAGACAAACACATTTTCTAAGTTGCCAGAATATATGTCATAAAATTCCTACACCAAATTCCTTGGTGGTTGCTTAGAAAAGGGTGTCTCAGGACTTCATCTCAACCTTTTACCCTTATTTTAGACCAATTCTAGAGAGCTTACTCATATTGCTTCCCAATCTACAGTAAATTAAAGCACCAAATTAGAAATGAATAAGTGGTAGGTATAATTTGATAATGAAGAAAAACAAAAATTATAGAATGCAAAAAACAGATACCTCAAAATATAAGCAGTAGTATCATTTAACATAGAGGCCAATTGTTTCCCCAAGTTTAGTAAGTCTGAAGACTTTGCTATTTGGCAGCAAAGGAAAGTTTTTAATATTCATTATGAAATCTTAAAGTCATCAAGGCAAGATAAAATATGGAGCATACTCTGTTTAGAAGGCTGGAAAGAAAGTGACATATTTGGAATTTTATAAATTAAAACAATAATAGTTTAGATGCCTCACTTTTGAAAAAAGTTTGTTCATGTGGAACATTTTATTCCCAAATAAAGCCAGATAAATGAAGGTTTATATGTTATACTTGAAAACTGTTACTCTTCAGTCTTTTACTTTCTATATTTCTGTGATAAATGATAATAGCTCCTCTAACCATGTCTGATAGATAGTATTTTTACTTAATTGTCTTTCTGGCTCCCTTTCCTAACTTCTCCAAGTAACCCACACTTCATTAACTATACAGCTCTTTCATCTTATATTTGCATCAATACTGTCCAGAAGAATGCTTACTTTCTTTATAACATTATACTGCTGAATCATTTCAAATGACTTAAGACCCAGTTGTGGTTTAATCATGAATCATCAGTTTTTTACTCCTGAAATTGCTTCTAAGAGATAATTTTCTGACTTTATTTTGTGTAGCTGCCTTTACTTTTGTTAGTAATATATTGTCCCTAAAATCAATTATATTTCAGTCTTTATCGAACTTTTAAAAAATATTCATAATCATCATAGCCCTATTTCAGATTTGCTGTTTTTTTACCCACTCAGAAAACACTAACATTCAGGTATAATTCAAATACACAAAGACATCCTCACTTTCCATTTCTACAGTGAAGAAAACTGACATATTTATGTCACACAAAAATAAGGCCACAGTTTCACTAGAAATCTACATACATGGAAATCACATCCTCAGTAAAAGTCACTGTGTTTTCTAAGTATAATTTTCCCTGAGTACACTTACTAAATCCCAGAACTCATAGAAATAAAAAATTGTGCTACATCGAATTGGGTTCAACTTTTCCTCTCCAAATAAGAAACCAGAGACTAAAAGTAGTAGATCTATAATATAACTTTTCATCGTTCCTAAGAAAGTAAAAACTTTGCATGTGAAATAGGAAGACAAAGCTCCTAAAGATTACAAAATGATATTTTATTTGAAATGCTAATAAAATAACATTTGGCTAACTACATGTTAATGTTCTAAACAAATAACAAATATGATTTTGGATCAACTAATAAAAGTACACCAAATTTTTTTCCAGTGTAAATTACTAATTTTTTAATGGCCTGTAACATGGTAAAATACTATGATGACACTATGTTAAGAAAAACTTTTAGTTTGAGGTAGTGAAACTTTTCCGTATGATAGAATAATGATGGCACATGCCATTACATATTTGTCATGTATACAACAGGAAGAGTAACTTAAACATAAACTATGGACTTTAGTTAATAATGTACCAATATTGGTTTATCAGTTATAACAAATGTATCACACTAATACTACATGTAAATAAAAGAAAAAAGTATGTACGGCAGAGTCCGCGTGTATGGGAACTCTCTGTTTTTGCTGATCAAATTTTCTGTAAAGCTAAAACTGCTCCAGAAAATTGTCTGTTAATTTTTTTCAAATTTTAAAATTTGTTTTTAGGGCAATGGTTGAATTTTACTAAAAACCTGGTTAGTAAATAATTTTTAAAATTCAATTTATTTTTTAATTGAACCACTAGTAATACTTTTATTGCAAGCTGATCAGAAATGAGAAGTATTTTGGGCACCACCTATTTCTTTTTTAGTCTGAGATCTAAAAATTGGTTGCTTTCTTATCGTAGAATTAAAATATTAAAGTTATCATCAAAATATAAGCTTTTATTTAGCATTAGCATCCCAGCAACTCTTTGAAGGATTATGTCATGTTAGTAACAGGACCACAATACCATCTCTAGTGGTAAAGAAAAGATCTTAATAACAAAGTTATCCTGAAATCCACACTTCTAAATTTTGATTTTCTGCTTTTCCAGTGAAAGAATGTTTTAATTTCACAAAAAATAATGGCATTATTAAATGACATCTGGATACATTTTTCACTTTTCCAAGATCAAGAATTCTCATCTTTGTCTCACTCGATTATAACAAATAACGTTGAGTTCAAACCAGCCATCTCAATTCTACCTCAGAGAGCTTACACATATAAATCAACAAGTAGAAACTTTCCAACTTCAAGTTCTTTATATAAATATTGCTCATAACAATAATAAATATCTGGCCATATCAGGAACAAATATTGGCACATAGTTGCTGAGTGTTGTAGAACCAAGTAACTTGGCAGTTTCTCTTTGCAGAAGAAAGTTTAGAAATGACAAAAAGGCAATCTTAATTCTAACACATTTTAATTTGTTGTTTAGAACTCTGCGGTGTCAGACTACAAACTTATAAACGTGATTTTTTTTAAATGCCTTTGGAAAATGTCCTACTACAATATTTATAGCTCATTATATTCAAAGTATAAAGCACTGACTTTTAAATCAGTTGCATGAATTATAACTCAGTGCCATGATGACATGAATAATAATGCAAAAATCAGATTCATAATTTACAAAAATGTTGGTTGATAGATTGAAAAATTGATATTTAAATCAGGCATTTAAAATGTATGAATAAAAATTTTTAATCAACATGAAAATATCATTTGGGGGATTAATGTTGCAGTTATAAATAGAAATCCATGTATTTTTCACGTTTTGCTGCCACCGTCGATATTTACATGACAAAAGTTTAGACAATGTTATGTAGTCAATCCAAATTATTTCAGATGTGACAGAATTGTCATCAGCCAAAACCCATATTGAAAATATTAACACATTCATCACCAAGGATGTGCACAAAAGAAGTATCATTGGGACTTCTTAAAAATCTTTTTAACCCAAAAAATATTATTTCCTAAATCTTAACCCTGAATATGGCTATACACAAACATGTATGCATATGTGCACATAAATAAATATATATGTATAAATGTAGATAGATATTTGGAGTAACAATTACAGAGTCATATTTATGATATACACTTTAAATCATTTATCAACTTTTAGAAAATTTAATGGAATTTTCATATATACCTTTATCACTAAGATATATGAAAATGGTAGTAATGATGGATAAATGTTAACAGAGTATAACAGGGTTAATGTGGCTTTCAGCAGAATTTTATATAAAAGCCATTCACATAGATGACTCCTCACAACAGTGAAAGAGAAAATAATATCCTTTACCCATCAACTTACGTTATATAATAGCAGGTTCAAAGTGCTGACAAATGTGCCATTGTTCTCTCGCACAGAAATAGCAGCTGAGGACCTAAAACAGATTTTAAAAAAAGGAGAGCATTGATGAGGTTTTAAATTAAAAGTGATACCTGAATGTTAGATTTAAAGCTTTAAAACTCTTCAGCAAGCCTGATATACTTTTAACTATGTGTGGAGTGGATATACTGTTTAAACGATAAAAAAATCAAAAAGCAAGAGGGACCACGTAAAGACAAACTGTTATTTATGATCTTCTTATTTTTAAAGTCATTTTTATTCATTTTGCATTACATATATGAGGGTTTTTGCAGAAAAAAATTCTTTCATAAAAACATGAATCTGAGGAAAATATATTTTCATCAATTCCATTAGAATAGAAGCTTCATGAGATCAGGGAATTTATCTTATTTTGTTCACTGCTAGAACATTGCATGGTAAATAGCAAGTGTCTAATGCATTGAATAATGAATGAACTTCCATGGGCGTTGAAGCTCAGGAAGGTATTTAGTGTGGGGCCTGGTGGGGGCTGGGGGTGGAGTAAGAGAAGTTTCTCTCTACACCCATATCCTTTTGATTCAAGGTTTTTCTTTTCTCATTTTCCACATTGAAATCTTGCACCTGACCAAGGTGTTTATCATCACTGTGCTATTAAAACCAGCTATGAATATTTTTGACCAATCCAGGTGATTATATTGTAATATGGATATAGCCCTCTCTTGGAGCATGTGCTTTGGGAATACTGAACGGACACATGGCTGTAAATAAATGCTATAGTCCCAGCCCATGTCTGGAGCTCCTTAGCTATGGGTCATGCCACCTCTCCTGGGCAATCATGAGCACCCATGCAGATGACACCTTAGCAGAGGCCTGGAGACCCTGGAATTGGGGGCAGCAGAGTCCAACAGTGAGAGAAAATAGCAGAGAGGGAAGCAGACAGGACTCAGCAGTGTAGTTACCAAATGCCCACACAGTGGAAACACCACAGGAACTTCAGGACTGAGTAAGCATCCAGGGTTCCTGGGCAAAAGGAGTGAGGAGAACCCAAGACACACCTGACTAGTTTGAGCCAGTTTTGATTTGGAAAACAAAAATTTTATGGTTCTAATTGTTTTGGGTCATAACAATTAGATAAAGATAGATGGATAGATAGAAATAGAGATATATAATATTAGACTTAATATTCTTTGCATTACATTGTTTGAGTTTGGCTATTCTCAACAAATCCTGCTATCTTTCTAAGTCCCTCAAGGATATGATATGACTCAAACATAAAGACAATATGAGAAAGCAAGAATAAAATGGGAACTTACGAAGCAAGCTGGGTATTGTTTACCAGGTATTCCAATGGATAACTACAACTAAATTTGTAAAGAAGCCCAGGTAGATAGCTGATGATTGTTGGTGGATCTGGAGTGTCAATATATCCTGAAATATTTCCTATTTGTACTGAAGTTGCATTTCCATAAGCACTGACTCCAGGAATTGTGGATACCTGTTAGAGTGGTAGATCAAGTTTAATGATTAAATAGCTACATATGAATCTAGGCACTTCATATGCAAGATAAAACATGAGACAAGATCATTTCTAGGGTCTAATTCAACACAAAATGCTATTTATAAGTGTCTGTCTATATGTGTCTTAGACTAAATGAAACTTCATATTTACCAAAGACACTTTACTCTTACATTATAACTAAGAAAGGAGAGAAATTATAGGTTCAATGAGCTATAACAAATAACCTGGAAACACTCATGGATATAGTCCAAATTCTCTGGTATGGCTGAAAAGACCCCTGTAATCTGACCCTGTTTCCCTGTTAGCTTCATATCTCCAGGCTCCCACTCTCCACAGTAAGGCTGCTGCCCTATGGCCCTTGTTGCTCTGGCCTTTGTGCATACTCCTTAAGCCATTGCTCTCTCCACTTCCCCCATGATGTCTCCTCCTCCTCCCTGGGATCTCATCTTCCCTGGGAAACTTCCCCTCCCTCCAACCCCACATGCAAGGTTTATCTCCATCAGAGTGGTAGGCACACCAGGAGCAGCCTGCACCTGGGCAGTCCCATTGGCCATCATAGGAGCTCTTTGTAGGCAGGGAAAAACTTGTTCACCTTTGCATCCTCGGTATAGCACAGTGACCAGCATCTTGGGCCTCAGAAATAATTTTTGAACAAATGAATGAAGGTCGTAAATTTTCTGAGGATTGATATTCTCAGGTTCTTTCTCTCTGGTTCATAAAGATACTCATCTACTTCTAGGGCAATAGTTTATAGATGGGTTTTAGAGGGATCATGAACTTTCAGAAGTTATGTGAAAATGTTGGACACATGTGTTTTCTTGGGTCTGCTTAGTTTTCATTGGATTCTCCAACCCTACTAAAATTGAAGAACCACCCTTAATCAATAATGTTCTTGGCCTTCATAAGACCAGAGAGAGACATAGCTTCTCCTACCATGGCAAATATAATATTGACTCAATAAATATTTTGGCAGATATTTCTAAGACCTGTAATAATTTTCAACAATAGAATAAAGTTTATGTATAAACCTAACAGCACATGGGCAAAGCTGAGGCAATTATCCAGCTAATTCACAAATGGAGCAAGAATCTTTATGTATCAAAACATTTTGATTCTAATATAGTAATTTAGTAGTCTACTTAATTTTTCCCATGTAGGAATGCTTTTGGAACAGATGCCAAAGCTGGTGGCATCTAGGGCAAAAACGAAATAAGCCAATCTTCTCCTCTTCCCACAGTTTGCCTGACTCAATAGCTAAGCATATCAATTCTTTCTATGAAAAGACATACACGCAATCATATAACAATTTCTATACTGGTGTTATTCAGCTCTTCAAAAAAAAAAAAAAAAAAGCAAAAAGAAAGCACACACACAGAGACTATTTTCCTGGACTTTCTCCTGAATTGTTTGCTAGGCAGCTGGGCAAGGTGCCTTAAATCCAGAGAGGAAAGTGAAGGAAAGGCTCCAGGGCGTGGTGGGGGTCGGGAAACGCTGCTGATTTCCACGCAGGCTCCTCCCTCCACAAGGAACTGGAACCTGTAACAGTCCACCTGTGTCACTCTCCCTTGACCCCCCCTTCATAACCTCTCTGCACACAACTCGGAGAGTTGAATAAACATTTTTAATAAAAAGAGTCAACAATACCCAAGCTGCAGGCTTAGAAATGGTCATATGGGTGCAATATTCCAACCACCCTCTGGGAAAAGGAAAAGAATTAGATTCAAAGAAATCTCTTTTCTCTGTCTTCCATCCCCTACCAAGTCTTAGAAACCCTGGCCTCAGAATATCAAGCTTTCCTTCATAATATGAAACAAGAACTGGTGAAGAGTAAAATCCAGTGTCTCCCTCACTGGGCTAAGTGGTCATGCTAATCGTATCTCCTTTTTAATCTTTAGTCAGATTTACCAATAAGATTATATTTAAACAAGCAAAATAAAAAATAGTACTAGGTGAATTTCAGTGTAAGTAATACCTCCCCCAAATCATAATATATTCACTTCAATTAATTTTAATTTACTGGAAAGTTAATTCCTTATTCAATTCAATTTTTTGCATACAATACATTAATAAATAAATGAATGGCATAGACTACTAGTAGCTCTCATTCGGGAGGAAATGTTTGAAGTGGTGTTTCAATTTTCATGACAACAAAAGAGTACTGATACTGGGATTTCATAGGTATGATAGAGCATGATAAACATTTGAAATGCAAAGAACAGTCCCATGCAATGAAGAATTTTATACCAGAATACCAACCGACAGCCCTCTTTTACAAGGCACTGGTGTTGATCATTCAATGGTAAACATGAAAGAAGATTCCAAGTTTCCCATTATTTCATCTTTCTTTCTGAATCTGGTCACCAAGGCAACAGGCAAAGTAGTTCACTGCCAGACTCACCGTAACAAACTTTGAATGATCAGACACTTCTATAAAAGTCATGAGAAATATGGCTAATAATAAACTGCAGAGACTTATCCGTCTACGTCATTCACACAAAAGAATGTTGCTTAGAAAAGCACAGCTGACCTCAGGCCACTTGACTGCTCAGCTACTATAAACAGAACCATTATTAGGGGACAGAATTGTATGTCTGGGAGTGCAAGTCTCAAAAAGTCAGAGGGAAGTGATTTGTTCAGTTTTATTGAGATTTTCTTGAGAGATAGATTGGGCTTCTGATTACTTCATGAAATGGTGGGATTTTTTATTGACGACCCCAGACCAGCACACAATTTCACACTAATCTTACCACCAAGGTGTTTCCACAGCCCTCCAAGGTGCTGAGATTGATGATGAAAATAACCACCGCTGGGAAGGTGTTGTTATTGATGAACCCCCTGCAGTGGGAGTCCCCGTGCCTTCCATTGAGTGCCAGATCTGTTTCCGAATAACCGGAGAAAAGAACCGTGCAAAAATTAATCTTCATCGTAATGGTCTGTACCCCACAGTAGACATTGATATCTCTTTCAGCTGAAAATAAAAATATATAAAAAAACAAA
Source organism: Lemur catta (assembly GCF_020740605.2). Classification (NCBI taxonomy): domain Eukaryota; kingdom Metazoa; phylum Chordata; class Mammalia; order Primates; family Lemuridae; genus Lemur; species Lemur catta. The sequence goes on from NC_059128.1 coordinate 239,738,190, forward strand.
TGTTAAGTCACAAAAGCAAAGTAGAAAATACTCCTACATGAATAACTTTAACATCTCCCTGATACATTTAATCATCTCCTTTGTCTAACCCACTTTTATATTTGAATACATCATAATCCAATATGCAAGTTATTAAGAAATGTACTAGGGAAAAAAGTCTTTAGTTGTTTAGGGAGAGATCTCTGAGTGTAGATTATAGTTCATCTCCTTGTGCCTGGTGTTCCCTGGATGTGCATTAAATGTTAGCCGACTATTGTTGAATGATCAAGGAATTAAGTGGAAAATAATCAGGTTACTGAGGAAATTCAGAACTAGAGTGTCTGAATTACTCAGATCATCTATGTAGAGCAGTAAAACTCACTGCAAATGATGCATTTTCCCAAGTGGAAGGAGGAAACAGTTAAAATCCACCCTAAACCAAATTGTTAAGCACTTTGGTGTTTGATAACCCATCTTATCCAGGATGTATAAACAAAAGCCATCCATCAGAATTCCATTTTATTTTGCCTAAATTAAATCACACTAGAGAGAAAGGGAATGAAAAATAGTGTGCTGATATTATGAACAAAAATTTATAGCTTACTCTAAGAAAATTTTGCCAATGACTATGCATGCCTCAATAAAAGGAATGGACTAGGCATGGAAATGTATTATAAAATACAATTTGCATAGTTCTCTATGACTCCATGAGTAATCAGTGGTGGGATCCATTCTATGTATGTAGAAGTCAGCACTCGTGCACACATGCACGTACACACACAAAGCTTTCCATATCTCTATTTAGTTATTTTTCTACATGTGGTGAAGAAAATGTATGCAGGAAATGGAGAGTTGGCTGTTAGGTAATTTCAAAGTGGCAGAAGACTTTACTTTTATCAGTTTTGGTAACTGTTAATGGGTTGAATTGTGTCCCCCTTCTACCCTCTGTAAACGTATGCTGAAGTCCTAACTCCCAGTACTTCAGACTTTCTTTGGAAATAAGGTTGTAGCAGATTCAATTAGTTAAGATGGAGTAGGGTAGGGCCCTAATCCAATATGACTGGTGTCCTTATAAAAGAAACAGGGGCACAAAGAGGACGCCACATGAAGACAGAGGATCTGAGTGATGCATCTACAAGCCAAGGCACACCCAAGATGGCCAGCAAATCACAGGAAGCTAGAAGAAACAAGACAGGATTCTTCTCTCAGAGGTAGTGTGGTCCTGCCTTGATTTTGAACTTCTGACCTCCAGAATTGTGAGACAATAAATTTCTGTGTTTTAAATCATCCCATGAGATAATAAATTTCTGCTGTTTTAAATTACCTCATTTGTGATACTTTGTTACAACAGCCCTAGAAAACTAATACAGTAACCTTACCACTTTTTATCACTCTATTTTACCAGTTAGATAAAAAAATCTGAAACAAGCATTAGGTTTTCAAAACGTGGAAACAAACAAAACCTGATTAGGCTATTTGGACAAATAACTTTGTTCAAAAAAGGAAAACCAAACAAAATAAAATATATTTTTGGCAAATGATAGGATGTCCACCTAAGTAATATGTAAATGTCATTCAAGATTTTTAGCATAGGATTAATTTGCTTAAATAACTCAGTTCTACTCTAAGAGTAGAAGTGTTCAACAACATCTCTCTTTGGAATATGGTATTTATTTTATATACTGTTTTTTTGCTGGCAAAGTGAGTTATATGTTGAGCGTGTAAATAAGTCAATATGGAAATTTCTATGTGTAGGAATAATTTTAAGCTAATTGCAATTAGCTACAAAGAAATAGTAAAAAATTTTTTCATAGCCAAGGGCAAATATTAGAAATTTTATAGAAAATTCCAAGCAATATTCCCTTTGTAGGTGGAAAAATAAAGTGAATTAATTATGTAGTATGCTTTGCCAACCTAGAAAATAATAAATAACATTTAAAATTAGGGGACTATCTCTATGGCTTTCAGTAAATTAACTGTTTAAATGCAATCATAACTTTTAAATGATGCTCTTTCCTAAAATAATACTGCTCATTTTAATAACTATTTATAGTCTATGAACTTCAAAATTCATCTTAAATCTATTGATTTTTATCCCTCTGTGAATTATTGCTTTCCCTATGTCATCATTATCTTTTCCCTGGAATATTGCATTAACTTCCTAACCATTTCCATAATTTCCACTTTTTTTTTTTTTTGAGACATGGTCTCCCTCTGTTGCTCAGGATAGAGTGCAGTGGTGCCATTATAGCTCACTGCAACCTCACACTCCTGGGCCTAAGCTATCCTCCTGCCTCAGCCTCTCAAGTAGCTGGGACTACAGATATGTGCCACCAAATCTAGCTAATTTTTCTATTTTTTATAGAGACAAAGTCTCACTCTTGCTCAGGATGGTCTTGAACTCCTAACCTCAAGGGATTCTCCTGCCTCGGCCTCCCAAAGTGCTAGGATTACAGGCGTGAGCCACCGCACCCAGACTTATTTCCACTTTTAACCTCCTTCAATTAGTACAGCTGTTCATACATTAATCTGATCATGTCACCCTCTCGCTTAGATCTTCAACAGCTGCTCATCACACCCAGACCAAATGTCCAAATCTTGATCCAGGGCCTCAAGACTCTCCATGATCTGACACCTGCCTACCTCTGCATTCTTATCTCTCTTCCTCCTCTATCACCCTTCCTCCCTACATTTGTTACACCGAACTTCTTTCAGATCTTTAAAAGTATCATCCTGAGTGATAGAAACCATGTGAACAGTGGTAACCTCCTGGGGTGGCATTGTCTAGCATAGGGGGCACAAGAAAAATTTGGAGGGAGATAAAAATGCTTTCTATCTTGATTTGGGTGGGGGTTATGTGAGTGTATGCATATGTTAATATTTAAAGCTGTACCCTTAAGATTGGCAAATCTTATAGGTACATTATTCCTCAATAAAGTACTGTGTAGCATTTTGGAAAGCATAATACAGATTTATGAACAAGGCCTTGAATCAGTGTTCTTTCTTAGGCTTGGAGCACTCTTCCAGCCGCAAAGCATTGCCTGGGTAACTCCTACTCATACTTCAGTTCTCCAATTTGAGTTTCTTTTTCCAAAGACTTCCCTGATTCCGAGTCTAAAGCATGCCACTCTGTTTTATGCTATTGTATTCCCTTAGGGTCATACATGTATTTGTATATTTGTCTTCTCAATAAACTGAATGTCCCAGAAGGCAGTAAAGCTATTATGTTCACTGATGGGTGTACTCCAGTGAGTAATCACATAAAGTACTGGAAGATTCAAAATGTAGTGTCCTGTTCTCAAATACGATATGCCCCCTCTTAACCTCAGGAAATATGTTCCAAGACCCTTAGTGGACGCATCAAACCATGGGCAGCACCAAACATACATACTCATGATAAAGGTAAATGTATAAATTAGGCACAGAAAGAGATTAACATCAATAACTTATGATTAAGTTATTTTTAGTAAAGTATTAATATTATTGAGTAAAACAAGGGTTACTTGAACCCAAGCACTTGTATACTGCAACAGTTGAGTCGATAACTGAGATAAACACATTAACGTGGTCCATATTGACAGAATGATTGCACAGAGAGCTATGGGGTGGCCAGGAAATACAACCTCACCCAGACCAGCCGGTTAGTAATAACTTCCTTAAGAAGATGGTATTGAGCTTAGTTTTGAAGTATCAGTAGGAGTTAGCTACCTAAAGGAGTGGAAAATGAATAGCACAGAGGGGACAGTGTGAATAATGAAACATGCTCAGGCTGTTGGGAGCTGGGCAGTTCCATTTTCATTAAAATGTAAAATGCAAAGGAGGAAATGGCAGGGAATGAGGCCAAGTGGCAGGCACAAGTAAGATCACAGGAAACCTTTACATGTAAAATGGTCTCTTGAAGGAAACAGAACGTCTCCCTGAATGTCAAATCAAATCCTCAACTTTTAAAGCGTTCACTAAGAATTTGCTTTATGCTCAGTAATAGAGAACAAGCATCATCGCATTATGTGATATATCATAAACTCACCAAAGTGAATACATATCAATAAATATGTCACAAAAGAGAGGTATCCTTCTTCTCAACTTAAATCATCTAAAGAATCCAGCTTCCTTACCTCTATCTGAGGGGTTAATTGATGCTTAGAATACCTTAACAAATGACAATGATTTCTGTGACTAGATGTGGAGCTTTCTTCTGTTTTCTGCTTTATAACTGAAGATTTGTGACCCCTGCAATGGAACTGAATTTGCTACAAGCTGATCCCACTTCAAGATACGATAACAAAGTAAAGGCTTTTTGTAGTGTGAGAAAAGAGATCTTCTCAAATCTATCCTAACCCAGTTTTCTAAAGACTTTTCACTATATTTCAGAGGAACACATTTTTTCCTGGTTGTAGATACTAAAGACATCCATTCAGCACAACTTTACCATTTGTGAGGCTTTGAGGGGGGAAAAAAAGGATACTTCAAGTTGCCAAAGGGCATTTTCTTCCAACAGTTGAGTTTTTTTTTTTTTTCAGAGATACTGAATAACAGTTGCTCTTAGCAACTAAATTTTTTGAGCCTTTTACTGTCCAATCCCTGTCCTGACTATTCCTTTGAATGATTGTCCAGTATTAAATAACCTAATGAGTATAAGCTAATGCCAAAAAAAGCAAAGGAATACATATCTTTAGGGGTTTGATTTTAATGTTTTGTGTTTAAAGATACTAAGTATGTTAAATAGCAGTCTGCTTGCAGAGTTTATGTGCAGTTACATTGCCAAAATAGCAATGTTTCTCCTCTGGTATTTTAACCAAGCTAAGCTTTCCATAGGAATTAAATGCAATGTAATTTCCAATCAAATAGGGTAAAAATAATATTCTGTACTCCTCTCACCCATCAATCAGGCAATGGGTTTGTCTGTCTCAGATTTTCTAAAATTATGCAAATTTTAAATATCCTGTCACACTGTCAACCATCTATCTCACCATGTATAAAAATGTTTCCTGATTTGGGGTTCATAGAATGTGGCTATCATATAAATGAGAGTAAAGAGGGGCTGGATTCAATTATATATTTATGAATAAGGATTCATCCAACTTCTATACCCCCAATAAATTTCTATTCCTAGAACGTTTAATTACACCCTTGCCTTTAGACACAATTACGGAAAATATATTTGCAGTATACCATTTACATATCTAATAAGTATATCTAACTTTGTTATTTTTTTCAACAATTCCATACTCAACTTGCTTAAATCCAACAGCATCCAGATGCGGCTAAAGATTCCTAGCTTTTGATAGACTGAATCATTTTCATTTCATCTTAATACTGTTAAATTCAAGACCTATACTTCCTCTCACTAGCATCAGAATGTTTATTTTAACATTTTCTAATTATTTATAGCATAATGAGTACAGACAAATGCAATTATCAAATTACCTGCACACATATATTCTGCAATACAAAGATTACAACTCTTCAAAATTTGTCTGTAGGCTGGTACTTAGCACTACAGTGCAGTGACTCAAAATGTTTCTGCACCATGGATCTAAAAAAGTAAACATCTCTATGAAAAGCAATTCTGGAGGTCAGTGTATAAAGTAAAATAAAAAGGTAGAATGTACCAGAATTGAATATACAAGATCAATGCCACCAGTTTTGTTCTAAGCTAGAGGCTATCGGTTCTATTTATTTTCTAGTTCTAAACTATATGTCACTTCATGTCAACAAAGTATTCCAAAAAAATATTTATTGTGTAAATAGTATGTCATTCTTTGTACTAGGTTCTGAAGATAAAAACATCAACAAGAGGTTCCCTTCCTTCAAGGAGCTTCTTCACAGAGGAAAAGTGGACAATTAAAATGTAGCCTGATAATGATGTGCTAAAAGTTTATAAACAACACTATATACAACCTTGTCTTGTTAGGGAAGAGGTGTTTGAAAGGGATTGTGAGGAAGAAATGAAATAGTTACAATTGCTTAAATTTTATAACAAATTGACTAAATGATGGCATGAAGAGAAGGGGATGTCACTAATGTTTAGGTTTCTAGCTTTGATGAGCAGGTGGATGATCCCTGAGACAAAGAATTCAGAAAGGAGAAAGATAATGAGCTCTGTTTTTAAGAGGCTGAGGTACATATGGAACACTGAAGCAGACATGTACAGCAAGTAGTTGGAAATATAAGTCTAATATTTCGGGGATAGAATACAGTAAGAAATATAAATTTGAGAATTACCAAATATCAATATACCAATAACAATCATAATAGCTGAAATTATCCAAGAGAGCATTCAAGTAAAAAGAGAAATAAGCTGAGAACACTAAAATAATATCAAAGTTGCCCTTTGATGAGACTTATGAGTCTTTCCCTAATTTTCCCAATGGAGTGTAATCCTCCTCATGTGCTCTATCCCATATCACTTTAACTGTGGATCTACTATATCACTTATATAATATCTGGGAGTGGATATTTGCTTTTCTATTAAATTATGAACTCACTGAGAGTTCTGAGTTTTCCGAGAGTACTCAGCAAATGTTTATTAAGATATATTTAATTCAATTCTTTCGCAGCCTACATGGTTTCTAACTCTTTAATATCAAGTTCCAAAATTCACAAAAAATATGTGCACAATTGACATAGGTTCATACTGACTGTTTGTCCAGATCTCCTATTTCCTATCTGTACTCTGCCAACTGCCTCTGTTTTCAGAGTTTTTGAGGAACACCAAAATTCTTATTGTCCGATATTTTCTGGCTTAAAATTGAGAAAATTCAACCCATTAAATAATATTAAATTAACAGATTTTTGCAAGGTATTTAGGTATTTTACCTCTTTAACCGTATTGGTCTTGGTAACTAGCTATCTTGCCTCATTTTAAAAAGTGAATTTTTAATGGTGATACATTTCTTGATGTCTATTATCATTAATAGCAAGCATGGCCATGATGGTCTGCTAGAGGTGGCATAACCACTGTGATTCTGTAAAAACATAAAGCTAGCAAGGTCATCATGAGGACCATGCTTTAACCAGCACTTCATATACTCCACCGTGCAGATGAATCACCAAACACTGTTGTTAAAATGCAGATTCTGATTCAGTAGATCTCAGGTGGGTCTTGAATTTCTGCATTTCTCACAAGCTTACAGGTAAAACCAATGTTGCAAGTCTCTCAGTCAGTGCAGGTGCTAAGACACAACTACGTATTTGGGTGGGATAGAAGCTAAACTCTTAGGTGCATTCCACTTGGTGGGGTCAAGCACTCCCACCAAATGTCTATTTGCATGATTCACATGCTTACAAGAGGGAAAAGTCTGTAAAAGTAACAGGAGAGAGAAAGACAAAAATCATTAATGGGAGTGTGTCAGACTGGCTTCTTTATCTGAGGAACTAACTGGTTTGAATCTCAGGGAAAGAGGGCTCACAAAAGGCTCTGTGAGACAGCTCAAGTAAGTTTACTTTAGTGCTCTTGTAGCAACGTGTAAAACAAAACTGGGAAGAGGATGTCTTCCCCTACCCTTATCTCTACCCCATTCCACAAACCATGGAAGTTTAATAACTGGAAGAAGCAGAACAGCCCGCCTCAAAAGGCAGCTATGACAAGTGGCCCATTGTTTTCATGAAAAGCACTTCTACCAAAGGTAGTGCCCACGGCACTGTGGTCAAGAAGTTCAGAGTAAAATAACTTGAGTGGATTTCTCCTGAGCATGGTTTAAATCCCACCCTGGGGACTCTGAAACAATTGGAGAAGACATAGGGTAGGGTGGGTGATCCACAGCAGAGGTTCTGTGCAGTTCAGATGCAGGGATTCCTGAGAATAATATCACACTTGTATTGGATGGGCTGGTTTGTATTACTTAAAAGTAGTATTGGTTTAAAACTAATAGTATAAACAAAAACCTATTCAATATAGTAAGAGGAACCTTTTCTGTATGCTGGAGGGTGTTTTGTAGTGCCATAGAAAAATCTCACCTGGAAATAATCTACTTACTGGGCTCCAATAAATATTCCAATATTAATTTTTACCCTTTTAGTAGATTATGAGTTGATTTATATAACATTTCTGCTTTTATCTCTAAAATGAGAGTAGGGATATCTGGCACTACATAAACTTACAAATTGCCTACAGAACAGATGCCATATACGTTGTTTTAATTCTTTTTTGAAAGTTACATTTCCTTTCACCAAGCTTTTAGACAAGATTGAGGCTTTGGTGCTCAAAGAGCAAGAAGTCCTAAAGGGGTATTGATATTTCATCTACACAAAGTACTAACAGCTGATGAAGAATTTAAAGTGGATTAGGAATGCAAGTTTCCTCTCTATATTGAACAGGTTTCTTGCCACCTCAGTTTTTTATCACAACATCTGTTTCTCGTTAGCAAGTGCAAGCTGTTTCCAGTGCTGTAGGAAATGCATACCCTGTCTGAGGCAAACTTTGCAGACTTATAATCACACTTGCTGCTTCACGTTCTTGGGCACCAGAAGAGTTTGGTCATCTTTTTCAGGCAGAAAAAAAGCATATGGGTTTTACTTATAAAAACAGAGGAAGTAGAAAATTCATGCAACTAAAATACAGAAAACTATAGACCCTGAATTATTCAGTCACTGAATTTACTAATTGCTCTCTTCACTGCACCTTATCACTGTAGATTAATCAGAATGTGATAAACAATGGCTGCCTGGATCAGTTCTTCTGCCTCATCTGGTCTAGCAATTGCAGTCATATGCGCAGAGTGGGAAGCAGCACATCCTCTTGACAACCTGAAGACGGCAACACTACTACCAAGTAGGAAGACAGGAGAATCAGCCTTTTGCATCTACACAGAGAGCCAGAACATATGCCCCGGGACAATTACTCCATTAACCACTCTTACTTTGTCTTTAGGCACAGGACAATGCAATAGCTAAGCAAAGCCTAACACAAAATTAGACAGTTCATTTTGTTTAATTCACCCATGAATTCTATTGTGTAAATCATTGAATCTCAATTTTCTTTCCTGTGAAACACTCGTGTTCATTGAAATATTAATAGGTATTGCTGGAAAAAAAGATTTCCTTCGTGAAGCAGGTCTTGAAAAGGCTAAACAAATTCCTGTACCACATGACTTTTCAGATTTTTTAAGGTGGTAATTTCCATTGTGATTCTCCATCCCAACATCATTTTAATCCTCTGTTTCCCTAACTATAAACTGAGGATTAAAAAAGATTTTTTAGGTTTATTTTTAAGAATAAAAGAGAGAATTCTGCAATGTGCCTAGTACTCAATACATGGAACCTATTGTCCTGCTTCCTTATTAGTGTTAATAGAATATCATATGACAAGTTATAAAACATGGACTCACATTCAGTTTCCCCTAACTGTTTAGTTCACCATTAGACAGTGTCAAGCCTTGAAGTTTCTGGTGCCATAAACCCATTTCTCTCCTTGGATGTGCCTTTATCATTAAAGACTTCTTTAGAGGCCAGAAAGTTTAGTCTGACAGTCATATATTACCCACTTTCAAAACAGGGGGCTAGTTTCAGAAGATATCCATCCATCATAGAGGCAAGTGAATTTATCTGTATATTTTACTCTGGCCAAATAATTCCTTAGTATTCTGAAAATCAACTACGTTTTGAGTTTTATTCTGGAAAGATCACAACTAAAAGTGGTATAAGAGTCTGCTCCTTGCTATTAGTTTGGATATTCAAGAGTTAACTACCTTTAAAAATAAATGGTATCCCTTTGAATTTCAATGAATTAGACCATGGTGGTTCTCTTGGCCCCACGATAAATGCCATGGAAATGAAAGAAAATAGTTTTAATGTTATGAAACAGCAAAGGTCAGATAGGGTGAGATGATTACTCTCATCGTTATTAACATTGCTTTGCATTTAGATAGCCCTTCTCCTTTGCCAGACTCATTCTCATTCTGTCCCATTGCTTGGGACTGGAGCAGCTTGTGGGGGTCCTGATGACATCTAGGGTGATCCTGATGTGGAAGAGAAGCCTCAAGTCAAGAGGTCAGTACACAATTAATCTTTAGGCTTTATTTGCTCACTCTGATCTTCTTTCTGAAAACAACCTGCAAAATGTGGGTATTAAATAACAAACTTAAAGCCTCTCCTGCTTTATTTAGATTTTAGGTTTTTTTTTTTCAAAACAAATTTTAAATTGTAACTCTGTGTGTGTATGTGTGCACATACGTATGTGTAGCAAGTTTGGAAATTTGTTGTCTAAGCCAGATAATACTAAAATGAGTAAGGAAAAACACAAATTAAAAATAAGAAGCTTAATTCTCCCTGTTGGAAATAAAGGAAGAGAATTCTTCTCCCACCTTTTTCCTAGAGGATTTACTTCAGAAAACTTGTATAATAATTACACGTACTTTCTCCTCTCTTTGAAATGTGTATAAATCCTTTTGAAAACTAGATGGAACTTTCATAAGATTTATGACCCAGGAATGTCTTTCTCAAAGACCTGAGAGCCATCTCTTTGAAATGTAAACGTCAAGGGAGTTAATACCCCTTTCTCCTACTTTCTGTGTAAGGGTAGGAGGCTAACTTTGGTGTGAACCTCACTCCAAATGACAAAACTACCTCCTGTCTCAAAGATATAAGTTAATTTTTCCTCTGGATAAAGGCAATAAGTTAACACAGATGATCACCCTATTTGCCAGGTAAAATTGGGATGAACAAGGTGTGACAAATGGTACTGTCAAGTCCTCTTGTTTGAGAACTAGTTATTGTCTATCTTGAAAGCATATATGTAATGGGTTCTATCTGCCTGCCTATATAAAAAGGTGAGATTTGTTCTGTCTTTGCAATTCTCTTCGAGATTGCCTGTGATGCTCAGCATACTCTGGTTTAATGATTACTCAGTGATAAAAGTGTTTTCTCTCTCTGCTACCTTGGCAGAAAGGATTTCTGGATTGGGAGATTTTGTTTTTAATTATATTTCCCCAACACATTATTATGCTTTCGATTAGAATAATGGATGCAAGAAAATAATAGAATATACTATCACTTCTTAACCGTAAACGTACATTAGACTTGTCTGCAGGGTTTAAAACACAGATTCCCAACACCCCATTTGGGGACTTTGACATCACACATTTGGGGTGAAGCAGGGGAGTCCCCACTTTTAACAACTATCCCAGGTGATTTTGATGCAGATGGTCAGTTGATGCCATTGCAAATGGATGTTTTAACATAATTTTTTAAATTTACCATATGATAAATACTTCCTTCTGCTGCCCTAGTCACTTCCTGGTTCATTAATATGTTTTATTTATCTTTAAATAACTACCACACCAGCCAAATCCTCCCTGCTGAGCAATCTTTTTACTATTTGGCCTTCCTATCCATCCATACCAGGGTCACGGCCTGACCACCCTCCGTCGGCACCAGTCACTCTGATGAGGGCCACTACCTGCCACTACACTGAGACGGTGAACACGGTTAGCATCTGTCACCTTTTCCACTGTGTCTGTATCTCTTCTTCTCTCCGAAATCAAAAGAAAAGCTACTATTTTCCCAAGGTTAACTCTTTCCCATGCACCATTGATCCCTTCCATATTTTCTTTCCTCATTACATAATTATTTCTTCATTACTATGTCCAATTTCTGAATACTCCCCCTTTACTCACATATGCTCAGGCCTCTAATTGAGAACACGTTTTTTCTCATTTCAATTTCTGGCTCAGGTTACCCCTCTCTTTCTTTCATCACAAAAGTTATCTAAATAGTAGCCCGTTTTCATGCCTTTCATTTTTCTACCACCTATTCATTGCTCACTCACTGCATGGGGATTCAGCCCTCTATCTTCAGTTCAAACTCTCTTCTCAGACCCAGGTCCATATTTCCCATAATTGGATAGAAGCCGCCACTATACATTCTAAAAATGACTGAAACCTATTACTTCCAAACCCAAACTTTCCTTTCTAAAACATGCAAGTGTCCTATGTTTTTGGTGTCAGCAGCATCAACATGCAGTTGTCTAAGTTCAAATTATCCTCTAGTTATCTTTTCTCTCACCTCCCAAATTGAATCACTTCTCAAATTCTGCTCAGTCCACCACCAAAATATCTCTTAATAGTTGTCCCTTTGTATTGCTTCCACTTCCTTGTCTTTGTAATATTTCTTTCTGCTTTTCTAGTCTCTTCTAACTTGAGTCCATTGTTCACATTTTTTCCCAACATCTGCTTTCTAAAACAAAATATGATCACATCAACCCTTAAAAAAGTTTGTTTTAAAAAACTCAATGGCTCTTCATTGCCTAAAAAATAAAGACAAAACACTTTCATTGTACAAAATAACACATAAAGCATTATTGCCAAAGCAATTGAACCTGAATTTACTCAAACCTCTAGCTCTAATTAGTTTACAGGGTAGACAGAAGAGGAGCATTTGCAGCAAGCCAAATCCAAGTGTCACAATTCTATAAGACAAATGATCAAATCATTCAAAGAGATAAATAGTATTTTGAAAATGCAAAGGACAGAGGGGAACTGTTATAATTGAAAATAGACTAAGAGACACACCAACAAATGCACTGTGTGGAGATTTAAGAAGCAAGTTGGCCAAGTATTAGATGATAATAAGGGATGATTAAGTTTCTTAGATGTATACATGAAATATAGTGATTTTTAAATTCTTTTCCATTACATATAAATATCAAAACATAAATAATGAATTTATTTAAAATATTCCAGAGATAGGAGTGATGAGAGAGAGATGAAATAAAATTTACAAATGTTGACAATTGACAATGCTGAGTGATTAATGTGAGTGCTCTTTTTACTAATCTCTACTTTTATATACGTTTGAAATTTTCCATAGTAAAAAGTGTAAAAAAAAAAACTCATTCAAAAGTATTAACCCTGCTGTAGCATACCTTTCTAGACTTACCTTTAGGCATTTCCCACCATGACTTCTATATTTTACTTAATATGCCAAACACTTGCATACCAGGTCTGGGTTCATGAAGACCTTCAGACACGTGCTGGCCTTTGTTCTGATGTAGATGTCTCATTTCATCTTTGTGACTACCTACTGAATGCTCTATGCAGGGGTACTATTTCCTAGCATGTTCCAAACATAGGAAAACTGGCAGGTTTAGAGAATGTAAAACATGGCCAAAGGTATTCAGGTTGAATGGCAGACTTGGCAAAGTATTTCAGATTATCTAATCTTCATTTTGTAAATGTCGAACTAACTGTGTGGTTCTATAACTTTAGCTAATATAAAATGAGAAATAAATAGAAGGTCGAGTGCCTTCTCACTGAAAACAGATTTTAGGAACCCGGGTGACATGTCCATCAATATGGTCAAATCTCATATGTCACAATATTTCTTAGTTTCTGTGAAATTTATTCTGAAGCTGACCTGTGTGCTCTGGTGGTTGTCACCATTTCTTTGAAATAGTATTTTTTCAGTATTGCATAATATTTCAAACATTTTTTAAGCATACTCCTAAATAAATCTATTAGTATATAAGAGAAGTTTTAAAAGTCTGAAATAACTTATGAGGAAAAAAGACACAAATTAGGCAAATTCTGAATGAAATTAGCTTCTCCCAATTTTATTACTCACTAGCCAATATTTTTCACATCTGTAAGCATCCACTGTATTAATAATAATATTAACTATGATGAACACTTTGTATGTTAATGTGGATATAAATTACAACTCCAGAAAACTGTCTTTTGTCATTTGCCTCTTGTTAACATTCACTTACTGTAAGGGATAGCTCCCCATTTTCCATATATATTTAAATGATTTGTTATTCAAACATAATCACTCTTTCCAGAGGCAATTAGAGAATAAATTAGGTTCAGACTTACCAGGAAATCTACTGTGGAGGCTGGCATCACAGTTGTAGCCATTGAACTGAGCAGAGCCCGGAAGCACTCTAATTGTTAGAAGCAGCAGCAACCATATTTGTTCCATTGCAAAACCTAGAAAAGAGTTATTTGTCATATGGATATCACCAGCCTTCACTCCTACTCACTAGAAAGACTGAGGCTGATCTCAGCTCACTGTTGGATAAGCAGTCTACATCAGTGCAGTTAAAGCTCACTAGAGGAATGAGGATTATCAGAAGTAAGTAACAGCAATGAAGGAAGGGGGTTTGGTTACAATATTCCAATATTATTTTTAATGTTTGGCTTTTGTTGTCAAAGGCTGACAAATCTAGACTTTTGTATTAGAAGATAAGGTGTAACTCATAAAGTTTACAAAACAAAAATTCTGTATTACAACCAGGAAGAGCTCAAAACAAGTATCTGGCAGATTAGAACAGCATAACTCGGCAGACTGACCAATTTGGAGACAACTCTACACTTTATAATACCACCATGCATAGAGTCACAGCAACTTAAATATTCAGTATTTGATTCTGAGAGAATTCTCAATACTCTTAATGACCAAATAATGTTAGAAAAAATTTTCTCTCCACAAAAGAATGTGGACTAGAGTACTGCCACTTTTCAAAGTCAATAGTTTGTGTATCATTTTCTCAGGAAACACAGGGATAAAGTAAAAGGAAGAGCAGGCATGTACTATGTATGTGAACAACATCATAGTTCCTCTAATTACTGTTCCTTGGTGAGTAATAAGGACAGAGACAGACATATGAAAACATTGAATTCTTAGAAGAGAGTGATAGAAGGTGTTTTTAAAGATGTCAGTGTGGCTTGAACAAATAAATAAAAATTCACTTTAGTCTAGCTTATTCTCAGAGCATAGTTTGCATGCTGAAAAAAATATTTTGGGTTGGTGGTTTTGGTCTATGCATAAAAAGCAAAAACAAAATAAAAATTGGAAATGCTGTACTGAAATAATTTAGTGAATTTTAAGTGCTTGGATTTTGGGGGGGGAATGGTGTTTTAGCTATCCTTAAAGATCTGCCCTTAGCTAATTAATAAAGTCTTTAGCAAAAGGAAGGAAATACATCTTGCTTTTGAATCATCGTTTTAAAATAACAAGTTTATGGTGAACAAAGTCATTTTGATGAGGATGTGGGAAAGGAAGGCATAAGTTTACTCTCAAAAATAGACTGAAAAAATTATTAATTCAGCAGGAGCTTCCTTCCCCTGGTATTATAACACAATATTCAGGCACAAACTTAATGACTTTGGAGAGAACAGTCATATGTCTGGTTAGTTCTGATTTCCTGTGTCAGTCCATAAACAAAAGGCTCATACAGACGCCTAACCCAGATCCTAGGCTCCCTTGAGCACACCCACGCCACCATTGTCAAGATACTTCGAGCAGAATAAGCCCTGCTCTTTTGGAGTCTTTGGGAGATTGGTAGGAAAGAGAGCAGCTGAGTTCTCAGTGATACATGCCACCAAACACGCATTTATACCACGCCCTGCCACTGCCTTCTCATGAGTCCTGTTAACTCCCAGAAGGCACTGAAACTCTCACCCACACTGCTGTCTCCCAACACAGAGGTGTCTCCTAAGGATTCGTGTGTGCCAGATTATTTACCTATCTATAGTCTCTCATTCGTATTCCTTATAATGATTGGGTGAAGATTGAATTATTACTCCATGTCCAGAGGGAAAAAAATGAGTCCCAGAAAGTTTAAGGGACATGGAGAATAAGTCGAGGAACTAAAATTCAACCCCATGTCTTTCTGATGGTAAAGTTTGCTGCACAAGCTACCTAAATATCATGTTGTTAAATAAATATAATGCTTTCTTGGTTGTCATTTATCCTCAGCTGTTTTCTTTAGCTTTTTAAATCATATACATTTTAATAAATCTTTTCATCTGAAAAGTAATACATTTTTATGTAATTAATGTGATTTGCTTAATAGAGATATTTTATAATATGGGCATTAGAAACAGAAAATTATTTTTTACAAAAGGGAGAGGCCCTCATTTCTGATAGTAAAAACAGTGAAAAATATTATTATAGACTAAACTGAACACATCCGTGCTTACCAAAAATGTATGAAAATCTCATGCCAATTGAAACAGCCTACTGAGAGCAGTAGTAATTGTTAGCTTTATAACTTTAGACCAAATCTGAAGTTGTCCAAAAAAGGCACGTGACTCCCTTTCACACTCTGAACAAAACCTATATAGCACTCTTATGGAAACTAAAACCTTTAATAATTTTTTTATGTATAAGAGGTAGAGGTAGAGGTAGAAGGCAGCTTGATTTAACAGAAAATATATTGACTTTGCTATCAGCAAGTACGGATTTAGATTCCTTCTCCACCATTCCCTAGATTTGTCATTTGAAGCTCAAGATGATAATTACAGCTTATAAAGTACAAGTGCATAAAGAAAACAGTATAGTTTAGACACACTGAAGATATTAAAATCCTAGTTTCAGGGCCACCACATTTCGATGTGCCGGTTGTGTCTCAAGCAGGGGCATCCAGTGGAGGGGACAATGACCAGGCCTAAACCCCTGTGGCCAAGCCATGTGTTCTGGAGCTAGACAGGAATACAGTGGTATCCCATGGGCTAGGGATGGCTCTGATTAGTTGAATGATATTATTTGATTTACAGTGATATTTATACTGATCTGTGTATTAATATTAAGGTACATTAAGCAAGGGATTTTAAATGAATATGCACATCTCTTCCACAGGCAGCATGCATATTTTGAATCCCTACAAAATTGGCAGTGCTTATGGCATTTTTGAGACTTCTGAGTTCTTTATATCCCACCTACAAGTTAAAACAAAATTATGAACTATTAACTTACAGATTTCCCATCTTCAACCTTATCTGCATCATTTCCCCTGCATATATAAAACCTGAGCATCAACTCGCAGTAGCAAGCTTGGAGATGCTACCTTACCACAGTCCCTAAGCCCTTTTCTGAAATGTAATTGGTTGGGCTTTGGAAACTATGTTCAGACTCTTAATACTCATCAAAGCATAATGTCCTGGCTGCTCAGGCTCCCTACCCCTTGACAGGTGTGATTGCAGACTTGTATATTCCAGTCCTGATCTGGCTAAAAAGGCTCAGTGGAGTTCCATGTCAGAAGGTAGAGACCGATTTCTGTGGTCTACTCTGGAATGAACTGAGGTTCTTGCTGTCCCACTATGGCTCTAGCAAACTCTTGTTAGAGAATCTAAGCAGAGCATTTTCCACCTTCTCCACCACATCTAAGTGCAGCAACCAATGTCCCTGCTTTGGTGCTAACAGTAGTTTATAAGACTGCCTAATACATCCAGTATTACAAAATATTCATAACATGTTCTGAGATGATAATTACCTTGAAGATGTGTGCACGAGTTTTATATGTGTTTCTTACTTAGTACCTTCATAATTGTAAACACATGCGGATAAGAGAAAAGAAAAGGATTGCATGTAAAGGATTGCTGAATTTTGAGAGATTCAGAAGTGTTAATTTAAAAAGGAGATACCCACATCTCTGAAACTGGTATTAATAGACGAAGTCATATACTAAGTGATTTGCTGTCAAATATGTCAATATTTCTCATATTAAATTTTCTTCTTAAAATAACATCTTCCAACATATAAATTTCTGATTTATTTGCATAGGATTACATTAGGAGTCAGAAAAATATAACTTCAATTCTCACTCAGTTTTATATAAATTGATATACTTCTGTTACAAACACTGTTTTTTAAATTTTACATATAAAATAATCTTTTTTGATCTTCCTTTTATTGTATACACCAGGCACTGTGCTGTGTTAAATATTCAACTACTAATATAGATTTAATTTTTACCCATGCTACAAATGTGAAAACCAAAGCTTAAAGTTTTTAATTGACTTGCCCAGGGTCACAGACCTAGTAAGTGGCTAAGCAGAATTAAAAAATGTGCTTGACCTTTGAAATTATTACACTACTCTGACTTGATTGGAGTTTGTCAAATAAATAAAATTAATGTCCTGCTAATTTTCAGAAAGTAAATTATAATAATCATGCATGCTTAAAATATGCTTTGAACTAAATGAGTCAGATAATTGAGGCAAAATATTTTTAATATCTACACAATTTTCATGACCATTTCGTTTAGGCAATGAGTTTACAAAGAATGTTATTCTTTGCAAAAACTGATTTAATGCTAACACTAGTGAGTTTTAAGAGCTGTCTACCAGAATGTTTTAAGTACTTCAAATATATTTTCTAACTATGAGATGGGTAATTTATCCTCCTTATTCTGGGGAAGAGAAAACTAAGGCACAGAAATGTTAAGTAACCCCTCCAAGTGTAAACATATAACCAGTGTTAGAATCAGGATTCATGCACAGGCATGACTCCAGAAACTACCCTCAACTACTATGTGGTACCACTTTCCAGAAAATGATGCACATAATGCTACATCAAATGAAATTTGGCAATAGCTTGGTAAATTTGATCAATGTTGATTTATTCTTGCATTTATTTATCAAGTAATTATTGAATGTTTACATGTGCCTGGTACCGTCCAGGGGGACTGAGATACAGCAATGAAAAATTTTTTTATCTGTGTTGAACTTACATTCCAATAAGAGAAGTCAGAAAGAACTAAAATGTATAAGTAACATAGAGTATACTTATGATAAGTGCTGTGGGGAAGAATAAAGCAAAAATAAGAAGTTCTAGGGTGGAGGGGAAGGAATGTTGGCATTTTAAATAAGGTGGTCAGGGATATACAGTCAATCCATATAAATGAAGCTTGAGGGAAAAACCTTTGGTTATGAATAGCCAGATCTATGTGTCTTTAGTTTGTACTGCACTTTTGTTTTTTCTTGCTATTTAAGGTACTTCCCAAATAAAACAGACTTTTTTTAGTACATAAATTACTCTCCGGGAATAACTTGGACACTTTGAAAAGCTTCATTAACCTTTTCAGATGAACAAAGGTGGCTCTTAGTGCCTGAGAAAAGTAATTTATTAAATAGCACCCCTGTGACTTGAAGAAAAGTGAACATGCTCGAAAGTGCCTTTATCTGCTCTCAAGAAATAAATTTTACAGATACAAATGAGCTCAACGATTTATCAAAGTTTTTAACTTCCTTAATTTTATTGCCTTCATATATAGGCTGGTCTGTTGTTATAGTTAAGAAAATTAGAAAATTTGAAACAAACATTTCTTCAAGCGTTTAGTCATCAGTCTAAGATTTATGCACTTTTTCACTAATCTAAAGCTGTTTTTTTTTAATCATGCAGATTTACAAAAATATGAAACAGCTCTTTGGCATCAGTGATGCCCCAGTTCTCTCATTCTCTTCCCTTCTGTGCGTTTACTGAGCAGCTGCCCTGCACAGGTATGTTGTCCCACGCAAAGGGCGTGGCCTCATTTCAGGTGCTTCTGTATCACCCACACAAGCCTGCTCTAAAGAAAAAATCAAAAACAGTTCATTAAGCTTTCAATGACTGGGAACGGTTTTAAAAGTTCCCAGGAAAAGGGAGGAGGAGAAGTGTGCAGTTTAACAGAGATCAAAGTTGAAGTGAAAGAATGAAGCTCTACTCCAGCCTTGGAAGCAACCAACAGAACCCAGGTAAATAGGCACTAAAGCCACTCATGTAGGCACCTGTCTTGCTCAGTTAAGAATTAAAGTGCTTCCCTCTAGAAAAAGGACAAATTAGCTCACCCTCCAAAATTATTGGTTTTAAAGTGCTGGGGACCACAATTCTTTAAAGAAGAAACATGTTTTCCAACAGGGTGTCTAGACTGCAGCTCTATACTCTTTATTTCTATGTTGCACTTGGGCATTAGAGACAACCTATATATTAAAAGGAAAATGAAAATATAAGGCCTTTATCTGAAATATCCATTATTATGTGCATATATATTCTTTAATGTAAAGTGTCCTTGTCTTGCTAAACAAAGAAAAAAACACAGTATGTACTTTCAGAATATGCCTCAAACAAAGAAGGAAATATGTTTAGCCATCAAGAAGACATTCAGAAATTTTATGGCTGTAAAGATGCTGATGTATACCATAAGGAAATATGAATGCTAAAGGCTGCTCCTCAGAGAAAAACCTTCTCCAATTTTCTCTGACACAAAGTGAGTGTTCATTTATTTCCCTTTGCCCGCCTCCCTCATTTGTCTTTCTGTTGAGGGTTTTCTCAAGTAATCTACAGCATTTAAATGATCTACAGTGTTTAGTTCAGAACATTTATTCTAGTACCTTAGTTTTGGGGGAGTAGGTGAAATGACAGATGGAACTAAGTCACTTTAAAAGCTTTTTCTTAATAATTCACCAGGTTCCTTTTCAAGATACTTGCACATTTTATCCTTCTGAAGCAGCTTTAAAGATATGTTAGGATATTGACTTCCCTCTTCCTTTCATGAAGCATAATCAAAACAAATTAATAATGAAATATTAATTTCTCTAGTTATCTTAATTTCCTACTTCCCTCTAATTAATTAAATAATTGACTAAGAGTATGATTATTTCAGAATGAAAACATTTCTTTCTCAGGAGAGATGATGGGAAAAATATTTAGGAGAAGGCACAGCACAGGAACCTGCCAGTCACAAGAGACACTGTGCTGATATATTCCGGCTGAATATAAACCCACTACCCAAAACTCAAAAGTATTTTCACAGGTACCAATAATGAATAATGTAAACATAACATCATACCTTGGTCAAGCCTTACCTAAGAATAAAAGAGCCATTTCCTCACCGTACTTCACTATTTGAAATTCCTGTGTTAATTAATATGTCTATTTATTCCACATATTTTTACTGAGCAGTTTCTAAATGTCAGACTCAGGCATCGGGGATCCAGTGGTGAGCAAAAGTGACATGGCCCTTACTCTCCCAGAGTTTATGACAAAAGAGGAAGGTGGTCATTAAACTAATAATCGCACACATGGAAAAATACTTACAAAATATATTTAGGAAGTTCTGTGCAAGAAAAGTAAAGAGAGCTTCACGAAAGTATAAAAGGGGAACCTACTTTAGATGGCAGGTGTCAGGTAAAGACTTTTTGAGAAGTGCCATTGTTGACAAGAATTGAACGATTGACCTGAGTTAGTCAGATTGAGGCTGGTGAAGAGCACCCTAGGTAGAGCTCACTGCATAATTGCAGTTTCTTAAATGTGGAGACAGTCAATGTTGTTTGAAACTTTTGTGAAAGCAGGTCTGTGGGCCTGGGGAGGAAGGGGCCAGGGGATATATCTAAAGGCATAGGCAGGGGGACCATGGTACATCCTTTTTCCTAAATGAAATGACAGACCATCACAGGCCTTTGAGTTCAGGACTAGGATTGTGATGCCAGGGGTTGAGCATAGTAAAAAAATTTAAAATATTATTTTGGATAGAAAATAACAGCACCTGTTGAATTCTAGGTGCAGAGTGAGTGAGAGAAAGGAATCAAGAATGGCTCTCAAGTTTATGTCTTGATCAACCAGATAAATGGCAGTACCATACATTGAGATGGAAAAAAGAATTGACCAAGGTACTTAATGGAATGGAAGTGAAGATGGAGAAGGAACCAAGATATCAGTGGACTGGGGCCAAATGCATTGAAACATAATTTTTCCATGTGAAATCGAGGTATCTAAAAGATGAAATGTGTATTAAGAGGCAGCTTAGCAACATTGTTTTAAGTTACAAGAGCAAGCTCCTGTTGGTTATTACATAGGGTCTTATATAAATATGATATGTACCGACAGGAGAATGTTACCACATTCAGAGGGATAGTGTCTTACAGAACAGTTAGATCCTACAGCTACCTCACATAGACAAAATTACCCCTAAAATTCCTCAAATTGTCCATCTTTGTGTGAAATTCATGAGTAATGGAATAGTATTTTGGGCAGGTTTCCTCCTGATCATTTCTGTTGCCCACAACTCTCTTCCTTTGAGGTAGATGAGAACAGACTATACAGGAAAAGGAAAATATTGCCTAATTCTGACTTTCAAACAGTCTTACTTTAAATTCAAAGGATAAAAAAAGAGCCATAAAAATCTGTGGGTTTTGACTGCTAGAGACAAAGAGAATGTTGGCTGTCCAACATCTGGGCTTTAGCTTTCAGAGCCAGGCTTGGAGGACTGAGCACGGAGTTTGTACTAAAACCCATGGAGAAGAGGTGAGAGAGGATAAGTCATAAATGCAATGTTCTGCTTCACGTCAAGGAGCCTGGAGAGAAATGGAAAATTAAGAGTGGTTAAACTTTGATGTGGAGTTTTCTTTCTGGCCTCAACTTTTGATAAAAATGTCTAGCTAGATACAATGAATCTAAAAGCAGAAGGGATATATGCTGGGCTTTTTATCTGAAACCTGGTAGGAAGTGTCTGACACAGCGCCTGTGCCAACATGAGAAAGTGAGAGTCGAGTGGTGATGGTGGTAGGACAGATCCAGACAAAGAAGGCTTATGATCACTTCCCATATGGTCTTCATACTGGAATGGAGGGTACCTTTGAAGTGTCCATAAATGTCTCTCAAGAGAGATAGAGAAGATAACCAAAAAATGAGATGTGTTTTACCTTGCTGGGAAGCTGGGAGGTGTTGGATGGCTATAAGATGGATGGCCCAGAGCCAGGGACAGCTGGAGGATGTGTTTGAAGCTCTGAGGACCAACAGCACCAGTGAGAAATCATGTGTGTAATCACTGGTAGGAGGAGGTATAAGTCTCTGGGAGGAGATGGATAAACCACTGTGCATTCCCCATTTTGAGAATGAAATCATAAGTTAACACCAACCATAGTGAACACAAAAATGGCATCTTGTGATACCCAAAGACCAAACTGATGAGAATTCTGCACTGAGGTCAATTAGGACCACAAGATGGTAAATGGAGCAAAAATCCTCACCAATAAATTGTTTTTTATTTATAAATTGTTAATATACGCAATGATTACTATGTGCAAGGCACTATTCTAAGAAATTTGGCAATATTATCTTTTAATTCTTACTGCAGCCTTACGAGATAGGCTGCAATTGTCCCTATTTCACAGGCGAGGACATTGAAGCACAAGGGGTTAAGTAGCTTGCTTTAGGTCACTCAGCTAGGAAGTGGTGGAGAGGGCGTCTGAACCCAGGTAGTCTGGCTCCAGAGCCTGTGATCCCAAACTCGCACTATGCTGACTCCCTGCCCTCCCTTTCCACATGTGAAGCCTGAGACGGTTAGGAGAAGGGGCATGAGGAGAATGTTGACTATTACTGAATAGTCACCCCAAAGAAACTAAATTTTAAACCAGAGTTATCTTAGCAAGATTAGGTGTTTCCAGCCATGGCGAGAAAAGAAGTCTCTTACATAATTTGAGTTCACTTCAAAAGAAATAATAAAAACTTCATTTGGGTGTATCCAAGATATAAACTAATTTAATGTACAAAATCATTTACAGAGACACACAGAATCTCCACAAGATCTTCACAGCTAGTTTTTCTTCTCACAATTAGACTACTACCTTTAGAGATGAAATCAATATTATTGGTGTTCTATTTTCAGAAGCTGGGACCAGGACAGTGTCCACATAGCCTAGAGATATGGAGATTCCAATAGATATTATTTTTCTCATCATTTTGTTTTACTCTATCTATCTATCCATCCATCTATCTGTTGTGGTGGTGGTAGATGTCGAATCATTTGGAAGACAGTTTTAGACATTTTAATCATTAATATTTCAGCACACATCTCATAAGAATAAAAACTTTCTCCATATAACCACAATGCCCTTATCTATCTCAAGAAAATTACAAATAATTCGTAATAGCACCCAACATCAATTCCAAATTCAGATTTTCCCAATTCATAAAAAATATATAAAATAGATTTTTTCCCAATCCAGGACCCCCCCCAAATAAAAGAGTCCAAAGAGATAATACAAATAAATGAAAAGGTTTATGTATTTCATTTGTGGTTAAATCCCTTTAGGCTAGTGTAATATAGAAAAATCCCACTCCTTAGATATCATTTTACATCTATAAGAATTCTATGGTCCTACCGGACCAGAAGAATTTGAGAAAATACAAGATTCTATCAAAATCAGAAATAATGAAAGTGGCATGAAAAGTTATTCAAATATCTTAAGAGTCAAGAAAAGCAAAATTAAATCAAATATTTTTTAAAAAGATGCATGGTTACAGAGAGAATTGGGTGATGGGTAACTTGAATCTAAGGATGTTAGATACTTGGGTTATATGAGCTAGATGAGTGGTGTGGTCTATAACAACAATAGGCCAATTTCTCTAACTTATCAAGTCCTTGTTAGGCTTAAATAGTGATATGATGGCTGTAGACAAGAATTTGGGCAATGTGCTTTAGTAATAAGTCATTGCAGTTACCTTAGAAGATAAATGCTTTTCAAGTGGATTAGCATCACTTAACCCCAGGAATATGTAAGCATAAAAGTATTTAAGGAAATCAAAAACTAGAGAATTTTTTTTGTATTGAAGAATCTTAGTATGTTGATATTTTAAGTAGTTCAAATGTGGTAGAGAATTTACCTATTTAAATAAATAGGTAAATTTTGTCTTTTTATTCTGATTTAAAATGTGCAACTGAGTAAACAATTTAAACTTTTCATGTAAAATTGAAGTGCTACAAAGATTATATATTATTGAGATATTTAAGAAAACCTCAGATTGAAAAAATTTAATTTTTTATTTTAAGAATTAGTTGAATAATAGAATTATTTGTTGTAATAGGTAATTAAACCACATTAAACATATTATACTGCCCCTCATAAAAATTTAGTATGTTTGATTTCCTTTTAAATATACATCAGTGAACTACTTTTGCATATAAAATCAAATATTATGCAAAGACTGCTTAAAATGATTATTGAAGTCTAAAAAAGTCAGAATTTGAACTTAAAATCTTGAGAAATATCTAGGTTTTGGGATTTATAGACTCTAAAATCATATATCACATGTTGAGATACTCACGCTCCAAGAGCTATGTGTGAACCCAAACCAACAGAACCAAATCAGCTTGATATTATCTCTCACACTTCAGGAGAGTCAAACATAAACTCATTAACTGGAATAACAGGAAGACTACACATACTATTTATATTAATTGAATTTCCCTTTTCTTCTCCAAGACTAGATAGTTCAATTTGTTGATGATAAATGCCAGTTTGATGTGACTTCACTAAATGCACAGAATATGTGTTTCTGCCCTCGAAAAGTTTTTAATCAAAGGGAAACATTTTAGCTGTAAAATAATTGCACGAACAACAGTAAAACTTCTAGAAGTTAATTTAGGAGACTATCTTTATGACCTAGGAGTAATGAAATATTTCTTTAGGGAAAAAATAATTGCCTTACTATCATAAATTGTGGGCTGAGTCTCCCAGCAACTTCCTTTTAGAGGCTCACAGAGATATTTGTGCTTTCATGTTATTTTTGTATTTCTTATAGTCTGACATTTATGCCTGGCTTTACAAAAAATAATAATAAAAAAATAGCTGGGCATGGTGGCAACCACCTGTAGTCCCAGATACTTGGGAGGCTGAGGCAGTAAGATCCCTTGAGCCCAGAAGTTTGAGGCTGCAGTGAACTATGATTGCACCACTGTACTTCAGCATGGGCAATGGAGGGAGACCCTTTCTCTAAATAAATAAGAACCAGGCTTGTGCTTTGGTTCTCATTCTGTCACTATCTGTCTGTGTGGCCTTGGGAACGTCACATGCTGGGCTTTACTGTCAGTTACTACATGTGTGAAATGAAGTATTGGACTAGAAGATGACTGAGATGATGTCCAGCTATAAAGAGGCTATGAAACCATGGTGTTCTAAACCTTTAGGAGAAAACAGTGATCAATTCCCTGGGGCCTTCCTTCAAAAATCATCTCCCTTATCAGAATTTAGGCTTTACTATATCAGAAATCTTTAGAGATGTTCTGTTGCCTTCTTGCTTTATCCATGACAATTGGTGAGACGGCAAATGGTACATCCAGAACACCCTCATACCTACCTCTTAACATTTTATAAGAAATAAAATCAACAAGAGTTCTCACAGCCTAATCTCAGTGTTACTAAAGAAAAGTATTGGCCCTTCCACTTTTGTTCATTTTTCTCCTTTCTTCCACACACAAAAATGGAAAAATTAAAATTACATAAAAAAATAAATAAATTGCTATAGGTTTTATATTTTCATTTCTCCCTGTGTTTACATTTTTGTTTGTGTATCAAAGGCCTTTAGGAAACAATAATCACAAAATAAAATAGACTACTGGTGATTTATAATAGCACCTTATTCTGCCTAAAATACATTTCAACTCTGTTCTTATTAATGTTCAAGATTTTTTAAAAATTATTTGTTGAGCTGTTTGGGGGATTTAATATTAACCTTCATGCCATCACTATGAGGAATACATAAAGCAAACAGAGCTGCCTGTGTTTTTCAAATGTGGAAATTGTTACAAGTGGCTAAATGCTTTTCTTAGGTAGTTGCATGATAGTTTTGTATAAACAATATAAAGGGAGATAACTAGAAACAGCTCCTGAAATAATAAATTCCAATATATCTAACTTAGCTGTTTGCTAACAATAAAGTTACATCCACAAAATATGATATTTTGGGCATGATGGAATCAGATCCACAAAAGTTTTAGCCGGTCAGATCAAGTAACATGTATACACAAAATGATTACTTAAATGGAACTGGAGGCCATATGTTAAATAAAATAAACCAAGCAACAGAAAGACAAATATTGTATGTTCTCACTCCTAAGTAGGAGCTAAAATGGTAGCTCTCATAAAGATGACAAGTAGATTGGTGGTTACCAGAGCCCAGAAGGGAAGAGCAGTAGAAGAGATAAAGGGGGAAGAGAAAGAATATAAATGTATTTATTACCACTCAACTGTATATTTTAAATGGTAAAGATGGTAAATTATGTATGTATATTTTACTTCAATAAAAAAGTAAAAATAAGTATATAAATAAAGTGAGCCAAATTAAATTATCAAAATAATAAAATAACTAATTCTTTTTTTTTTCTTTTTGCAGTTTTAAGAGACAACAGTTAGGGAGAATGGATCCATCCTTGATAGTAGACATAAGCCTTTTATATTAAATGTAAATAATTATATTAAATGTAAATCATCCAAATAAACTGAATGAGGACAAAATAAAATCAACGCTGAAATTTGAAAGAACCTTTAAAATTTAACCCCTTATATTTAAGCACTTCAATTAGCATCATATTGTTTCTATTTTATAAATTTTTAAAAGTCATTCATAGATCAATGGAGATGACCATTACATCAAATGTTTATTCTGAAAATCAATAATTAAAAGGAAAGAAATAAGTATTAATCCTAACTTTTAAGTAGCAGCAGTATTTCTGTTTCAAAATGGTTCATCAAATATGACAAAATATTAAAGATTATACTATTTCAATTTTTGTATGTTTGAAATTTTTCTAATAAAAGTTCAAAAGCAGATGACCTATAGGTAATGTATTCTAACTGTGGTACCTTGAGTGAATCACTTTATCTCTAGTTAAAATAAGGACCTACATAATCTGAGTGACTAAATAACTATGCCTAGGTTATAGCACCTTTGCAAAAGGACATTTCATCCTTTATCTAGTATAGTTAGGCAAAGAGACAAAAATCAGACTCATTTATTTACAGAATCAAAGTTAATGGGGTCAAGATATTGGAGAATGAGAATTCTGAAAGGGAGGAGAGTTATTAGTTCTTAAGAAAATAACTTATGAGCTTTTGTATCTTGGATGAGGTGAACATAATTCTAACAAAATTATAGCCCCACAATAGTAGAGTTGGGGATATAAGACATGACTCCAAACACAACTTTCGGCTCCTGTCTCTTTAACCAAAATGGTCTCTGGGATCTGAAACACCAGGCAAACTTTAGGAATGGCTGTAGGCCACATTTGGCAGGGTAGGCTGTCCTCTTAGCTGGGTTGGTGGGGAGGAGGAGGTAAGCAGAGGGATGTATTATTTTGGAAGAGATTGCAGATAATGTTGTGTTATAACTAGTAAATGAGGACCTTTAACAAATTTGAACATAAATCCTTACAGGCATGGAGATCTCACCTCTTCGGAAGAGTTTATTTCACAATATTTTGATAAATGTTCTACCAAGAACAGTATGAAAACCAAGACTCATCATGACACAAATGTCTCTACCCAAAGACTTACACAAAAGATGTCACCCAACAATACATAATTGCGAAATAAACTGCAATGTGTGTTTAGTTTGGCCTGTTCATTGGACAGCTCCATGAAAAAGATAAAATGCAAATCGGACTTGAAGAAGGGCAGGGATTAGGTCTTTGAAAAACAAAATGATTTCATTTTTTCCTATATGTGATATTTGAAAATCTAAATAAATTAACTCTTTTCACTAAAAACAAACCAAAACAATGGAAGAAAAAATAACTTTTTCCTTTCAAAATATCGGCGTACCCCTGGAGAGTTTTACTGATTCCCTTAGGAGGATGTTCCACAGGTGCCACTGAAAATCATTGGTTTAGATTAGAACAATCTTTTGCAATAATTATTGTGCTAGAGTATCAGTTAATGAGTCACTAATGTGAAGGTACCTAGAAAGAAATTCACATTAGGGGAAATTTTTTTCACAAAGGGAAAACTTTGATGGCAGAGAAAAGAAATGCAAAGGACTGTTGAGAAGAGGACAACTTATAACAATAGTGTTTTTTGTTTTCTTTTGCTCATTGGTGCAATGTTATAATTAATCCATAGGGAACAAAGACTGAACCATCTTTCCTTTTCTGTTTCCTGATGGATAAAAACAAAAGTCATTCCCTTACATAGAACAGATAATTAAGGACTATTTGTTGAGTAAACTAAGGATTAGGGCTGACATTTTTACTTACTTTTTACAAGGATGAATTAGCACCAGGACAATCAGTTTCTCCTATAGCAGGTTAGTAAGAAAACCCTCATATTCATGGCAGCTGCCTAGGATGGAGTGTGTGATCTAAAGGATGGATGGATAGTGAGCTATAGGAAGATCAAACTCCCAGCCTCTCCATCATTGCACCAAGCTTACTAGCCACATTAACCAACCACAGAACTGAGTAGCACAAAATAAGACTTTAAAAAAAAAAAAAGAGTATACGTGTCACTGTTCAAAAACTCCTTGTTTAAATCACTAGTTGTCTCTCTGCTACTTGAGTGAGACTCATCCACTGTGAATTTTTATGTGAGAAATCATAGTCTATACTTCCCTTTTGTTCCATAACACTGTCACAAAGCTACTTGTTGAAAATTGGTATATGCTCAGAAAAAGCAAATTATTATAATTTTAATTTTTAGTGGAAATAGGAAGTTAAGTTTACTGGAGAAAAAACTAAAAAGAAATTACAAAGCCAAATGAAATCGGGAAATTATTATTCTGTACCCATAGGAGAGTTCCCTGAGTTAAGATAATACAGTGGTCTCTCTCCTAACTGATAATTTGAATTACCTGAGGAGTTTTAAAAAATACAAATCTCTTCTGTAGTGATTCTATAAGTTTTCAGGATTGAGAACCACTTAGAGAAACTAAGTATTGCTATAATTGAGATTCCATTTCTAGTTGTCTTTTTTTTTTTTATTGGTAAGCACATTTTATTTTTGTCTACCATGACTCCATAACAGGAATCTGAAAACAGTACTTCCAAGGAATGGAAATGCTCCCTGATGCTACAACATGGCCGTTTAAGCCTGCGGGAGTCAACCAATGTGCGATATAATGCATTTATGAACCTACTGAAAATTAAGATTAATTTTTTATTACTTTGATGGAGTTCTGACAAATAAAGTGAAAGGTATCGAACCAAAACAAAACAATTGTAAGGGAAGAAGTACAGACCCTTCTTTCCCACTGGGCGACTTTTTCTCCCTATGATTCTTCTCTGGGTAAATGATACAGGATTTTATGTTTTCTTAAATAATCATGATACCTCACACCACAGTTGATGATCCTCTATATAGACTGCCTGATCACACCATGTTCCTGCTTGAAACCCTTCATCATTTCCAACACCTTTCAGGAGAAAGCCCCAACTCTATGACATGGCAAAAAAAGAAAAGAATTCTTACTCAGCTGCCCAATCTGGAGTTTCTATTCTCCAATACCCTATCTACCCTACAGTTCCCAAAGTTAATAAGTTATTTTGTATTTCTATGCCTTTGCTCACTATGCTGTGTCAGCCTAGAAAGCACAGCTTCCAAAGTCCATCCCCCTCCAGAGGAACAACTCTCCATTCAGCTTTCCAAGAATCTGCTCAAACACAGCTCTCCGTTCAAGACAGTCCTCTACCAAGACAACCCTTATTGCTCGTAGAATTGACCACTTCCTCTTCTGTATTCCCAACAGACTCTTTGAATCATTCTATAATAGCAGATCTAAAAATGTGCTAGGTTTATATCAGGGTTTCTCAAAGTTGGCACTATTGACATTTTGGACTAGATAATTCTTTATCGTAGGATGTTTCAACAGCATCCTTGGTTTCTGCCCACTATTTAACTAGGAACACTCCACCTCTGCACATCATGACACCCCAAAATATCTCCAGACATTGCCAAATGTTTCATACAGGGCAGAATAATCCTTCAGACGTACATCTGAGATGTAAACTTTTGTTGTCTCCTAATAAGTCTGTAAGCTGCATGAAAGCAAGAGTTTTACATTCATCTTTATATTTAGGATCTACCAGAGTGCCAGACCCACTGTAGAATCTCAAGACATGTTTGTTAAATGAATGATTATCTTGCTACAAAAAGGATAGTACCATACTTCCAAAGTGTGGAAGATTAAGTGCATCAACATTTATTCTGATCAAGGTAATGCTTTGCTGTTTAAATATTCCATCACTAATGAAATTAAAATTTTCAATTTCATCTAAACAGAAATCAAATTAAAATCCTCTAATCAATCCATTTATCACAAAAATAATTTATATTGATTTTTATGTTTTTAATACAAATGGAAATGGGATTTAGGATCTAGAAATTGATTTGAAATTATACCTATGTATGTGAAACTCATGGATTAAAAATTGCTTGAATTTAGTTAATTGGTTCAGTTTTAACAAGTCCTACTATTATTTTTATGTTCTGAAAAAGCTTTACTTAATTAGTTCTCTTTTTAAAAAGAAATGTTCATTTAGTACATTTTATGCCCTTGTAAGTAACTTTAATTTTTATAAACTAAAAAAATCAAACTTAAATAATACAGTCTATTGCTAAGTCTCCTTTTTACTCTGTTACCAGTAATGGCAGAAATTTTGATAGAATTGATAAAGCAAAGAATTGTAGAAAGGAGAAACAGGAACATATTACTTTAATTTAAAATACATATTCAAAATAAGTTTCTAATTAGAATTGTTGTGACAGAATTCCAATACATGGGCAAAAATACACATATACACAAATACACCTAAGTTTTTAAAATGTGTATAGTCTATGGATGATTATTTAAAATCTATAAAAGATGAGTAACTTTTAAAAATTATCCAATTATTATAGCTTATTATATCTAACCAAATTATGATAAAGTACCTTTGAAATAGAAAGAAAAGTTGGCCATAAATTTTTTCCAATTCCATAATATTTCTCATATAAAGAAAAATGATTTAATTTTAAAGTACAATTTGTATAATGTAAAGAAGATTTATATTCTGAGGTATAACGATGGTGTGTTCAACTGAGAGATAGTGTAGGTATAGAATTCTGGCTCTAAAGCAGATAAGCACATTTGAGAAAATATATTTTAAATTTTAATAGATGACAATAAATAGTCTTAATACTTATTCTTTTGAATGATGCAATTTCATATTAAATGACTATAATGTTAGTGAAAGGTTCAAGTCAACCTCATTTTATAGAGAATCTTAACTTTACAAAAAAAGCCATTGACATTTTCATTTAGCTTCAACTACCTTTGAACCAAACTAAATATATTTTTTGTACTTATCATCTGGATTTTTCACATATAGCAATGGAAATAACAAAATTATCACATTAATCTAACTTTAACTTTGCTGTTCTTGTGGCTTACCAGATTTTTTAAAAAATTTGGCTCCATAATTTTAAAATATTTTTGTCCCTTTTCAAGAAAAAATCTATAAAGTCCATATATATAATTTTGTGTTTTTAAATATTTCTTTATTTAAATATTTCTCTACACTCTTATATCGTACTACAAGTTTTGGAAAATTAATACTTTCAACCAAGGGGTTGGTAAACCACAGTCTGCAGGCCAAATTCTTCCCACCACATATTTTTGTATGACCCACAATCTAAGAGTTTACATATTTTTAAAATGGTTTAAAAAATCAAAAAAAGAATAACATTGCGTGAAAAGTGATAATTATATGAAATTCAAATTTCAGTGACTATAAATGAAATGTTATTGGAACGCAGCTCATATTTTCCATGGTTACTTTTGAGCAACAATGGCAAATTTGAGTAATCATAACAGAGATCCACAAAGACTAAAATATTTACTATCTGGCCCTTTACAGAAAAGTTTGCAGATCCTGCTATAAATAATTGGTGTATGACTATAAACACACATACCATCTAAGTCTGGGGGAGAGCACACAATCTAAGATTTCTTTCAACAAATATTGTCTTTTTATTAATTTCTCATTAATATGTTTTTCTGTAATCCATGGTAAAGGCCATTCACCATGAGCAATAAAATACTTACCATGATGTTCGTTCTCTATTTGGAAAAGTATAGTTGAACTGGTAGAATTGATCAGCTGCTCGTTTAACATGTACCTTTCTTTACTTCATCGCTAAAGTCTTGAAAGTTTGAAATTTCTATAATTTACCGTTTGAAATCAACTTAGCCAGCTAATAATAATTAGCAATGACTGTGAATCTGCAAAATTCAGCCTAATGCTTTACTTTATCATGTCTTGGTAAAACTGTTCTGTCTGTAGCTTCCAGTTACATCACTTTGTAATGAAGATAATATGCAGCAAACCATATCAAGCTTAATTTATAGTCTTGACCTAGTTTACATTACAGCTTAAATACAAAAAAAAAAAAAAAAAAACATAAAAAACCAAAGCACAAATTTGGTAAGTTAACCAAAAAATTGAATTCCTTGCAGACATTACCAATAGATGCTTCAATGATACAAAAGACTATCATTTCTACTAACAAATTTAATTCTATTCAATCTATTAAAAAGGCTACAAAAACACGAATCTTTAGCAATTTATGGTTTAATGCCATACTAAATAGATTATGGTCTGAGCATCTGCTCATGGTTCAGTGATTCAAAAGTTACCATTAGAATAAGGTTTCCTAGGAGAAAAATTCAATTGTGTATTACCACTGCATTATTATAGGACATATTTAAGGGGAAAAAAACTTTAAATGTCTTGAAAAGAATGTACAATTTGCCTCAATATGTAACATGATCTTATTACTATATTATGTGGCTATTAACAATAATGATGACTGTATTTCATTTTGAGGACATTTCTGAAAATCTCTAAAATGAAAGTACATACAGAG
The DNA here is from genome assembly GCF_020740605.2 of Lemur catta. Classification (NCBI taxonomy): domain Eukaryota; kingdom Metazoa; phylum Chordata; class Mammalia; order Primates; family Lemuridae; genus Lemur; species Lemur catta. The sequence continues at coordinate 239,771,543 of NC_059128.1, forward strand.
TATTTCTAGATTTTTATATTTTGCTAAGTATTATAATAGTCAGTAAAGAGAAACAAAAAAATTACCTAGGGACATTAAAAATGGATAAGTAAGAGCAAAAATTCAAATGAAAGTTCTGAAATGTATCACACGAGGAACAGCTAGTGATTGAAAAATGAAATAATAAGAGAGATTCTCAATTATGTATTAAGGAAAATATTAGGTGTTTAAATTCAAACTCTTTGTTATTAACAAATTTATTTAAACCAACAATTTAGAATTGTTTTGGGTTTTTGGTTTTTTTTTTTTGCCCTTAAAGTGAATTATAAGCTAATTCAGAGGAGTAAAACAAATAATGTCAGTGGGAACCAAAAAGATGATTATCTTAAATACATGAGCCTAAGAAGTGAAGTTGCTTACTTAACATCAAAAAGCAACTGGTTTTACCAAAGGTAAAATGGAAGGAGTCACTGGAATGGAAGGAGCCATAGAGATCTCCCAAGAAATGGAAATCATGTTTCCTCTTTGTCATAGGTGACTTGTCCCAGGTTATGTGAGATTTCACGTCAAGTCTAACAATACTAGGCTAACCATTAAAATAATTTTCAGTTAAAAGAAAATCACACCATAATTATTTTCAATTATCATATCATCTCTGTAATGAGAGATGATGCCATCAATATCCTGCCAGCTTCTCTGCTGCAATGAAACCCTGATAAGAAATCTCAAATATAAATTATCTGTTTGCTTGCATTAATGGAGCATCTGTGGGTTGTAGCCGACTGGAGATGGCCTGTGGCTAGGATTTATGTCTGAAACACCATGGTTCGGCAAATCCTGCACAATGTTTGACCTTAAGCTCTAACCTCAAGATTAAATCAGCTGCCGAAAGAGTTGGTCCTTTCTCCAAATCTGATCAGCACGTTTGGGATGGATTTCAGTTCACAAAATAATATTTTGTTTCTACTTCTCTGCACCAAATACAAGAAGATGTTTTCCACTTCCTTTTGCTATGTTTAAGATACTTCCTAGCCCAAACCTTACCCATCACTAGAACCACAACCACTAGAAGAGTTTTACTGAAGGTTGCCTTGAATGATTAAAAAAATTATTAAATTAAAATGAGTCTTCCATGCTTACCAAATAGGCAGCATTTGCAGTCACTTTAGGTGGCTTCAGTGCTGGGCACTTACCCAAGTCCCTGGTTCTGTGGAGTCAGCTGTCCTCCATGTGCCTGGTTCTGCCGCATGTGACTGAGTGTTCAAATGCCTGGCCTTACCAAGCTATTTCAGAAAAGATTCAAACCTTCAAATGAGAGAAGAGTTCTTCATTTTGAAAAGTCTTAAAAAAAAAAAAAGAAAAGAAAAAAAAGAAAACTCTGAATTTTAGAAAAGCAAATTCTTCTACTGGTCAGGTTTTGCAAGACTAATCATCACCAACATGAAACCTGAGCTCAATAGAGACCTTTGTTTCCTTCCAACTATGTCTCTTTCAATTTTCATTTTATTCCCTTACTCCTTTTTTTTCCTACCTGCTTTTGATCTTCTATTTTATACTCTACAGAAGTCTTGAGTGGTATGTATGAAGTGAGTCATCTTCAGCCTGATGAGGGAAAGCCTGCTGGTCTAGAAAAAAATCATAAAGAAACAAGGCTTGGGATTGGAACAGGAGCTAATCTGCACAGTTATCAATGTCCTGTTGTGCTTCATGAAAGATATCTGGTCCTTTCAATACGACATTTCATGTAGTGATGAAAATGGGATATGGAATATCAATGTGAAAACTGGTTTGATTGGGATCATAATGACTAAGAGGCTGTCAATGCAAACAAACCCAACAGGACCCAATTGTGAAGAGTAAGCTAGACACTGAACCTGCTTCATAATCTCTGCTTTTGTTTAAGGGCCTCCAAACAACTCCCACTCCCACCAGCCTTTGGAGCCTTGGACCCAGTTTGGAAATCATCTAAGCATTCCACTCCAATGGCTATTATGATTTCTCACTGGAAAGAAAAGTGGGAACTTAGTATACAGGCGCCACAAGGAAAGCTTTTCAAGATGCTTTGGCCATAGTAAAACTTTACTTTATGCACTGCTGTGCTTAGGGATAACTGTGCAGAAGATTGAAGCCGTTTGCATTGATTCCTATTACTCCATCTGCTGTTTAACAATAATGGCTACCCTGAAAAGTCGCATTTCTCTATCAGTAATACCACTAGCCTATACCTTTATAAGATTTCATTTTATTCAATTGGCTCAGAGTACTTTAACAACATTTATGTTCTCAATTACCTGTTATAGAGGCAAGTTGCCTATGGCTACTGTGAACTGAGATTAAAATCCAGGAGTTCAGCTTTTTAAGATTTCTAGTCAATCCTTTGAACAAAACTCTTTCTCTAAATGGTAAGAGATTTTAAAGCTAATGTAACCACTATTGCCTTCTATCCCCCGTTTTAGTGTTCAGAAAGAGCTTGGTACTTTCTATACCAAACAAATCCAGACTCGTGTGTTTCAGGGAAGTGTCAGCTGTGTAATTAAGTGTACTTATAATACTAGTCTACCATGAGTACATATGAGGTACATGAATCTACTGATTTTTTGAATACCATTAATATAAACTTCCTTGTATTGGGGGGTTAAAAACTGCTATTAAAAATATAAAAACAATCGTGTGAAATCTTTTTTAGGTCTTCCTAATTATGTTGACAGGAACTGCAGCTTTTCCTCATTCTCCAGAAACGCATGTCTGTTTTTACTCTATGATGAAGCTTTCAAGCTAGATGTTTTCAAACTATGTACGTTTCAGGTTTCACTTTGCATGTGTATCTGCCATGTCCTCTACCATTTTAAAACTTAAAATGAAAGTGCAACAGGTTCAAGTAGCCATTAATAAATTCTGTCATTTACAGAAAAAATCAGTAGCTCTGTCCTATGAGAAAATGAGCATTTCATAAATATTGAATACCACTACCCACATGCTCTACAAGTTGGTTAGCTAAAAAGACAGTAATTCCATTAGAGGCTTTCAGCAAGGAAAACATAAAATAGCTGAGATAAAGTAGCTGACATTATCTGTTACCTTTTTACTTTTAAAATGTGGTGAACAACAATGTCATACATTCCACAAAATTCCAAGAGAAATTTAACCAGTTCTTTGAAAACACTGAGCCCTTTATTAAGGGGATCTCTTGTCTTACAGGCTATGTGGCTTGACCGAATATTTGATTAATTGTACCTGCAGCATATGCTTCTATCAGGGAATAATTTTAGCCATATGAAATATTCATCAGTATCTGATAGCACCAGAAGAAGAAAGCTGAGCAGTTATCCTGTCCAAAAAAGGACTTAGTTAATGGTTCATAATCAGAGGAAAGGTGACCAATGCCCTTTAGTTCCAAAAGAAGGTCGAATTTAAACTAGCAAGGCATTCAGACTAGTAACTGTTTCCTCAAACTAGATAGCTCATTTCCAACATCCTTTAAAAGTCATGTATAACTAAACAATGACTGAATTACTCCAGCTGGAAAATGAAAGTAAAAAGCCCTCCTTGGCACATGGAGCTATAACAAAGCATAGTTAATAAGTTACTACTTTAGGATCTTGCTTACAGGAGAGTTATGTATTTTGTATTATTTAATATAAGCATCTTCTCAATATAGGAAAAGCAGGTTAGATTTTGTCTTTAAGCAAAGTTTTAGCTTCATACTAAAGCATTGCATTATAAAACAAACATAAGAAATTTATATCTCTAAACCTCTATGCTTGATGAAATTTGTAGCATCCATTCAAATGGTTAGCCTCACTGAGTTCCTTTCTTGCTTTAAAATGGTCCTAAACTCAACGACATAGAGGAAGAAGGAACTCATAAAATATATGTGCATTGATTTTTCATTTGGATTGAAATAATCAGTTAATCCAGCAGCCAGAATATAGTTTTGAACATGATGGGCCCCACCCTGACCCTGGCCCAACTCACTTTACTTTTTATTTTTAACTACTTTGTGGGTATCTCATAGATACAGTTTAATGGCTTTCTTACTGCTGAGCTGAATTGTAGGAAAGTTATAGGCTTTTCAAGCACTTACAAAATCAGTTGAAGCCCATGTACTCTTATTATACACAAATAAATTGGCTCTATGTCCTAATGGGATTTCAGGCCACAAAGCATTGTAGACAAATTATAAAAACAGATTCAGCCACACTTGAAAGAGGGCCCAAACAAGCTTCATACAGAAGTGCAATCAATTTCCCAGCTCAACAAGTAATTTAACCAAATATTTCTAATCTCAGGAGTCTAAAGGCTGAATAAATTAGTTTTACTTCTTGATCAGCATAAATTGTTAGTTGATAAGTTAGCAAGCAGAAATAAGGCTAGTTTTATTGTATCAAAGGTATTATTTTACCACAAAAGGGGAAAATGTTATTTTTAAAATGTTGAATTTATTACTTTAAGACCATCAGTGGAAATACTGATATGTTGTTGCTCTTATATGACATGATACTTAAAACTCTTTTTTTAAGTATTTTTTTAGACAATTCCCTTTACATACAAGATTTACTGATATATTCTAGATGTTTTCAATGAAGAATTCATGGTGATTTCAGTATTTATAGTACTATAATTTCTTGGCAGTTATTTATTTACAGATGATCAATTCCAGGAACTAGCTTTACTAGGTAACTGGTATTGAATAACTTTAAGAAAGCTTTTAAATCATCCCTATATTTGTAAGGCATTTCCTTGTTTCTTGGATTACTTAAGCTCACTTATTTCTGGAAATGCCTAATCAAAAGCATTAAATTTAAAATAATTGTAAATTGGAGTGCTGATGGCTATTAAAGTGCAATTACTGTATCAGCTCGCCAATACTGCCTTATTTGCCAATAAAAGCACTGAAATTGTGGTTTGTGTTTCCAGAAAATCTTTGTTGAAAGCCACAAACTGGATAATGGTGGGAAAAGTTGTTCTAATCATATTTCTATTGTCATAATAAGACAGTCTATTCCTTTTAAAACCAAAGATTCTAAGTGACTTGTAAGCTAGAAACAGGCTACTGCAATACTTTCAATACACATAATAGAATTACAGGAGTTTTTCCTGAACCCTGTAGTTAAATTAAGCATCATTGCCTCTCTAGAACAGGAAACAAATTTCAAGGACTACAAGGGCCAGAAGGAATCTAAATAAGTGTTGTGAACCACTGGTCGAGGGGAATATGGACCTAGTCAGTGAATAGCGGGAACTTTTTCCAATTGGAGAGCACAAAGCTCGCCTAAAGGCAGCAACAGCTATACTCTTCTAGAATACTGTTGCCATGCATGAATACATTACCTAACATTGCCAGAAATTCCAATTTTTCAAGAAAAAAATAGATCAAGGATTTCATTTTGAATCATCTAAATTTTATATGCTGTCTCATGTTTTTAAAACATTTGGCACATATTTGAACTGGATTAAATCTTTGAGCCTCCAGTTTGCCATTTTACCTAGAAGTCTGACAAGTCAATGATATTTTCTTACTAGAAAAAAGTGGGACCATTTCCAGCAAAAATCTTGTTCTTTTTGAACATACCCTCCAATTAGCTAGTAGTGGCATTCTCCTGACTTGCAGAGTAGATCTTCTATGCCCATTTATACATTCTTTATATTGAATGTCTGTGGGGCCCAACATCTAGAATAAGGACATTTAATTTCTTTCATTAATCAATATTTATTCAATCATTTATTTATTTTTGATAAAAAACTAAGTGCAATAAGCACCAAAGGACAGTAGACTTGGATATGGTCTAGCAGGAGCCAAACAACAAGTTTCTACCCTGAGCTCTGCATCTTATTAGCTATGAAAAACCTATTTATAGGCTTCAAATTTTTAACTGTCAAATAAAAGTCACAGACTCACTTGAAAAATCATTTGCATAACAGTAAAGGCTATCTAATTAATCCAGTCCCGCACAAGATGCTTGAATATCCCCTACCCATTCATGTACATAGATATACATAGTCTTTCACTGTCTCTGTCTCTCATACACACACTATATATATACTATATACAATAAATTTATTATATATCATACATAATATTATATATTAATATATATAGTGTGTGCATATATAAAGTGCTACTACTATATATAAAGTACCACTATTTCCTTGTTCCAAATCCTATGCTTCTCAAAACAAATTTTTGAAAAACAAGTATAATGGCTACTATACATACATATATACCTATATGCTATATGTATATATAGAGTATATATAAACTCTATATAACTCTAAACTCTATATATACTCTACATGTATATATAAGGATATATGTATCCTTATCAAATGAAGCCAGTCTGCGCTTTTAAAACCCCTACAATGGAACGCTTACCTGTTTCTGATGATGTAGTTCATTTTATCTCTGGAGCAACTATGACTATTAGAAAATCCATCCTTATATTGAAGTAAACTCTATCTTTTTTATAGACACTTATTCTTTCTCCTTGAAATAATACAAATTATGTGTGATAGTTCATTATATTTTCAACACAGTAAATTGAATACAGGGATTGCATCATCTCTAACTTTTCATTTTTCAGGCAAAACAACCTTAGTTCCTTCAACCATTCTTCTTATGATAGGTTTAAATACTCCTTGATATCACATTCATTTCTAAATATCCTACAGCTAGTGTAGCAGCATCTTCTCCTCAATGTCTGATTCCAGAATCAAACATAATCTTCTAGGTGGAGGTGTAACGAGCATACAGCACAAAGTTGAAAAGTACCACTACTGCCTTGTTCCAAATCTTAAGCTTCTAAAAACAGGTTTTTGTTAAGCAAGTGTGATGGTTAATTTTATGTGTCAACTTGGCTAGGCTATAGTGCCTGTTGTTGTGCCAGTCTAGGTGTTGCTGTGAAGACAGTTTTTAGATGTGGTTAACATTTATAATTAGACTTTGAGTGAAACAAATTGCCTCCATAATGTGGGTGGGCCTCATTCGATGTGATGACCTTAGGAGCAAAGACAGATTTCTTGAGGAAGAAGCAATTCTACAACGTAGAAACCCTACCTGAGGTTCCCACCTGCTATGATTTCAAACTCAAGAATGCATCAAGCCCTACCTGGATTTCCAGCCTCCCAGCCTGCCCTATAGATTTTGGACTTCCTGGTCCCCACAGTTGCATGAGCCAATTTCTTTTTTTAAAAATTCTCTTGATTAGATGATAAATACCTAGATAGATGATAGATAGAGATAGATGCAAAGATAGAGACAGAAATATATACTGTTGGTTCTGTTTCTCTGGAGAATCCAGTCTAATACAGCAAACTCATTTTACATATACTGCTAAAATCCGTATCTCCTATTCTATAACTTTAAAGATTTTTTTCTTTTTAGTTTCTATTTGTCTGCAGACAATATATGGGAAATTGTATTTATTCACAAAAAAATCATATTATTTGAGTCAATTCATTATCCTTGGTGAAAGGATTCTTTTGGAGGCCTGATTCTGGTCTCCCACATATTTACTGTCTGTCCAGCTTTGTCTCAGATACAGAGGATAGAGTTGTGCTGCTTTCCCAAGACCAGTTTTAGGGGTTAGATCCACGCAAGAGTTAGTTGACTCTGTAAGGAAATGAGTCTACATCAGCAATAGCCCATGTAAGTGTTGTCATACTGTTTTTTCCCAAGCATAGATAGCTCTTTTTAAATCATACTAGGCAAATTATAATGCTCAAATTGAATAACACAGTTTATTCTTACCCCGCTTGTTAAATTTTCAAAAGAGACCAAACCCTTTGAATGACTAATCCCAAATCAGTATTGAATTGAGCCCATGTACCCTAAGGAGATTTAGACCATCTGCTATTTCTGCTGGGCATAGGCTTTTTTTTCACTTTTACATAATTTCAGCTTTGAAAATGTTGAATCCAATTTCCCGCCAGCTCTCGTCCTTTTAGCCCACCGTTAAATACTTCATCTGTGTAAAACAAACTTTTGCAACCACTTTGCGTCACTTAAAGCCCAATGTACTTATTCCCCACAGTGAACACAGATGGGGATATTATGAGTACTGAAAGAATGTTTTGCAAGCAGACATGATTCTTTCTTAGGAACTGTGGTCCTTTAAAAATTATTTCCTGAAACAATTTTTAACCTTTACATGAACAATTATTAAGTCAAATTATTTTTTCATCTAGTCCAATAAATATTTTGGAATGTGAATGTTGTCATATTTTGAAAGATAACACAAATCTATTGGTATTCTTATCTGACCACTCTTCCCATCCCCCCACCCTCTGTCAACACAGGCATGTGTAGCAAGACTTTCATGAACAGGGAATCCATTCAGGACTTAGATACCCGGGCCAGTTCTCAGTCAACAGGTTTCCTATGCACTTGTAGGTGCCAAATAGCAACTCTCATGTTTCTCCAAAAGAATTCTTAATAGAGAAGGGATTAAACTTTAAGTGGCTTCCTGATTTCACCATTTCTGAAGACCAGTGTTAGGTTGCTGAAAGATTACTTCATTTATGCCATTAGGAGCCTAACAGCCTTTAGAAACTGAGTGAGTGATGTAATTATTTCTTCTTTTTGTTTCTTGGTGGAATAAATATTGGAATAGCTAGTAATCTGTTGCATATTTCACATACAAATTTTTGAACATCTTCATTTTTTAGAACAACTCTTCTGTGGTGCTCTGAATTTCAGAAGTTTAGACTTTAATAAAAAATATGAGATGAAAAGTACAGTCATTTTAATAATCTGTATAGTGGTAGAAAACCAAAATTAAAGAAATGCATGTGTTTTCCTAATAGTAATTCTTAACTCTACTCTAAGAAAATACTTACTAATTATCTGAATACAAAAGTAAAATGTCCTTAGGCTGGGAGTGCATCTATAAATGCCCAGTCTATAAATGCCAAAAGCCATTTTTCAGCAATGACTCCATGTACTCATGTTCAATCAGATCAATATACAATCAAGATGAAAAAGGAAGCATAATTCACACTGAATGGAGGATGCTCCAATTTATCAAACATGAAATTAAAACAGGAGATAAACACTAAAACTATTACTTTTATGAGTATGATCAGTGGCCTGAAAAATGAGTTTTATACAGATATAATGCACTTCCAAGAACAGTTTGTGCAAAGCCTAATCAATGGTGTTAGGCTTGTGTGCTTGTATTAGGTCATTAAATATGAAATGTACAATTTCAAACCCAAAGTGTAGTTTATTATATCTCAAACAAGAAGCAGTACAACTAATCAAAGTATGCATATAAACTATTCACACAGTTTTGCCATCTTAACAGTAGCTTGTTTATGTCAGAGTGAAGAAGCCTGGAGAGGAAGTGGTGATGAAATCGTGAAAGGTGTTTTCCACAGCTTGTTGAGAATTGAATATTTTTCCTTGCAAGAAGTAGTCCAAAGCCTGGAAGAAGTGGTAGTCAGTTGGTGCAAGGTCTGGTGAATATAGTGGATGACAGAGAGTTTCTGAGTCCAGCCTCTACCGTTTGAGCAGCATTGTTTGTGGGACATGTAGTAGAGTATTGTCTTGCAAGAGGATTGGCCTGTCTCTATTGACCAATCTTTGGCTAATTAATCACAAGCATCCTCATCATTTGGTCCAGCTGGTTGCAGTAGACATCTGCTGTAATGGACTGACCAGGTTTCATGAAGCTGTAGTGGATAATACCAGTGCTGGACCACCAAACAGACACCATTAGTTTTTTTGGATGAATATTCGGTTTTGGACTGTGTTTCCATACTTCATCTTTATCCAATCATTGTGCTGAACACTTGAGATTGTCAAAAAGAATCCATTTTTCATCACACATAACAATACAGTATAGAAATATGTTACCTTTATGTTGTGACAGCAAAGAAAAATTATTTCTCTTTTGACTCTCATAATTCATGAGGAACCCATCTATCTAGCTTCTTTACCTTATCCATTTGTTTCAAATGTTCCAATATTGTTGGAATAGTAATGTCAAACCTTGCTACTAATTCACATGTACATTGAGATGGATTCACTTCCACTACAGTTTTCAACTCATCATTATCCACCTTGGTCTCAGGTCGCCCACATGGCTCATTTTCAAGATTAAAGTAACCAGAATAGAACTTCTCAAACCATTGACATACTGTACATTTATCAGCCACATTCTTCCCAAACGCTTTGTTTTTATTTTGAGCTGTCTGCACTACATTTGTTCAATGATGGAACTCATATTCGTAAATAACTCAAATTTTTGGCTCATCCATGGTTTCACAAAAATTGCTTTAAGAAAAATGTGGGCCAGGCACGGTGGCTCATACCTGTAATCCTAGCACACTGGGAGGCCGAGGCGGGTGGATTGCTCGAGATCAGGAGTTCGAGATCAGCCTGAGCAAGAGCAAGAACCCATCTCTACTAAAAATAGAAAGAAATTATCTGGCCAACTAAAAAAATATATATAGAAAAAATTAGCTGGGCATGGTGGCACATGCCTGTAGTCCCAGCTGCTCAGGAGGCTGAGGCAGTAGGATTGCTTAAGCCTAGGAGTTTGAGGTTGCTGTGAGCTAGGCTGATGCCACGGCACTCACTCTAGCCCAGGCAACAAAGCGAGACTCTGTCTCAAAAAAAAAAAAAAAGAAAAGAAAAGAAAAGAAAAATGTGAAAGATAATCCAAAGCCAAATCATGTATTTGAAAGAATGAGGATGTACCTTCATAATAAAAATAAAACAAGAAGTGTGAAAGCAAAATGTCAGAGGTATCAACTGCCAAACTTAGTACTTAAGGAAATTGGACGTTTCATATTTAATAACTTCTCCTAAGCATTGTCCATCATTTCCTATTCTCGCTAGAGCATGAGACTGCTGCTGAATATCCACATTTGAACCATGTGATCTTGCAAGTTTATCTGTGAAGATTTATTTGACTTGGGCCCACAGTTGAGCTCTTATCTTGAAATCAAGATGAGACATCACTGAAATAAACAACTTTGACAGAATTCACCTTTTAATCACTACTTCAGCAAGACATGGAAACTCCATAGGCAAGTGTTATTTATTGATATTCATCCTAAGGAATTTTCCTTCTTTTCAAAGGAGGTGTGCCTTCCTCAAGTTTTGAGAAATGCAAACCAAAAACATTCAGAAGGATCAGGAAACACATAATCCATACAATGCTGAAATTAGGGGATAAGATTATATATCTTTGATAGTTTAACATGTTTTTAACATAATTTTATTTTGTATAATTCCTACATTACAAGGCAAATATTCTGGCCAATGATATGGGTAGGTATGTACTATTATGGTTTTAATGTCTCCTTAAAAACTCATGTTGAAATTTAATTGCCATTGTAACAGCATTAAGAAGTGGGGTCTATAAGAGATGCCCTCATAAATGGATTAATGCTATTATCTCTGGAGTGGGCTCCTCATAAAAGAATGAATTTGACATCCCCACCCCTTCTCTCTGTCTCTTGCACCTGCTCTTCCTCACCATGCAATGCCCTTCTGCCATGTTACGATGCAACAGAAAGGCCCTCACCAGATGCAACCCCTCAGTCTTGAACTTTCCAGCCTCCAGAACCATAAGTCAAACGGACTTTATCGTTCATAAACTGCCCAGTGTGTGGTATTCTGCTATATCAACAGAAAACAAAGCAAGACAGTATATTTGTGTCAACAGCTGTGTGTTCTGTTTATTGAGGATCCTGGGGTTCATTATGTTAGATATTTAGTTAAGAAATTATTTCAAGGATCCAATATATTTTTCCTCGAGTTCATTATATTATTACATTTGGGGTGTTTTTTCAGTCATGTATTATTGGTTCCCACCTCCTTCCAAATGTATTTAAGGGATCTCATAAGTAAGAGGAATAGATATAATGAAGGTTTTATGAAAAATGTAAAGGACAGGAGTCAAACAGGGAAAGAGGGATTTAGTGTAAGAGTCTGCAAAGGAGCATTGACTAAAATATGAACAGTATTTTTAATGGCAACTTCACAGAAACTGAAGAACACAGTCATTCTTTTTATACTGTTTCTTATCACTGCTCTTTAAAAAGAAGTAGTTGAGAAGAAAAGATTAAATGACAGGAAATTTTTCTTTCCTGTAAGCCTTTTGATAGTCTTCTGAGAATTTTTGTTTCTTTCATGTTAGTCTCAGTTTCTACAGAAATCACTCTTCTGCCAGACACTTTTAATTGTTCTCCTAATATCTATGTACTTCATCTTTCTTTCTAATAGAACACAAATTAATTTAGTGGCTAATATTTCTGTTTAAAAATACTTAGCTTTCCAACCTCCTGTGAATCTGAATATGGGTTTGTGACCCAGTTCTGGGCAAACGGTATAAATGGCATTTAAAATGATGCCCTTTTCAGTGTCACTGTCTTCCTGACAAATGGGACAAACCTATTCAACGTATCTTTGTCCTTTACCTTTTATCTTCTCTCTTCCTAGAATTGAAATGTGACGTCTAGGAGGGCAATAGGTTTTTGTGCACATGAGGAGAACAGTATGGTACCAAGGATGGCAAAGCTGAAAGCTAGAGGGAATCTGGGACCTCAATGTCATCAAGTCACCATAACAACCTCCGACTATCTGCCTCCAGACTGTATCATAAAGAATAAGATAAAATAATAAACTAAAATAAAGCACTTTACTTGAGTCTTGGTGACACACAACTAAAAACAACCTTAACTCTTAGACTTTCTTTATGTGTCCCAGCCAGGCCTGGTTTAGGTGCTCCTCATTTCCATGGCAACTCACACAGGCCCAGTATATGTAGGCTGGCATCTGGGTCTCACTGCATCAGCCTGGAAGGTGGATATTAGAGGACAAAAAAAACAATGTTTTATTATTTGCTGTAAATAAATAATGATAAATCTGCATTGCTCCAAAAACCTTGTGTTGGCATTCGGGATAGTATAATACTAGATATAATATTAAAAAGTTAACACACCTTTTATTTTTCATAGCTCTCATCAGTAGCTGATGACGCTGGGTATCTGCATCATTCTGTGATAGTGCACAAGTGCAGGGTCATTACTGTGTTTGTGACTGGTGCCTAAAAGAGCTCCTAGAACATAGTAGAAGGTCAATACATACTATTTGAATAAATAAATGACCAAATCCATGAAATGAAAATTTTTTGGAGAAGTGAATTTTATATCTTTCTACTGATTTGACTTAAAGCAGAGGAGAGATTACAAATTTTAGAAAACTGTTCTCCCAGATAGACTCCCAAAGGATGCTATATGTGACATATATTTTAAAATTAAGGTTTTTATAAATGCCAAATTTTTTTAATGAACTGATTTTTTAATAACTTAACTACTAGCTCTAGAGTTGATGATATTTGAACTTTATTTTAATATAAATATTGAATAATTTATCTATATTCCTAACCAGCTGCAGAACAATTGAGTTGGGCAGGCCCAAGACTTTTCTCAAAAAGTAGTTTTCATTCTTCCCAAAGTTCTACAGAAATGCAAGCAAATCCTTAGGGTTCTGCATAATACGTTAACTGAAAAACTTTAAGAGTATGCTTTAATAATTCTCAGTCTCTAACATATGCATACTAGAAACAACTTAAATTTGAGGAGGGCCACACCTTGTGGCATTTCAAGATGAGTTACTCGAAAAATGCACTTCACAGAGCCTGCATACTAGACTTGTTAAGCGTCATTCACTTGGATATTGAATAATACCTTCAAAAATGATAATTTCCATTTTGGTGAAGTTGATATTGAGCTCTTGTTTCTGATAACATTTGTACAATTTGTTCAAGCTGATCATCTCATTGTAGAAATAAAACAAACATGTTGACACCACAAATATTTGGTAAATAAAATTCATAAAGATAACACTCAAAGAGAAAGATGGGCTCTAAATTATGATGGCAGATTAGAGAATGGCCAAAGTTAATTTGGCCATTTTCTTTAAAACATTTTAGACTATGATTTGCAGTAGAAATCATTTATTTTTTAAGAATTGCTGAATATAGCAGATGTTTAAAGTTCTGTCATAAAAAGTCAAAGTTACTTAGAATTTGAGGAGAGTGTATACAAAAATAAGGTCCTAAAAGTGAAGTTAACTAGAACCAAAGAACAAAGTATTTAATCAACCATTTATAGCAGTGTCCATTCTAAATGATTATATACAAATGTGTTGCCACTGAGGATAAGAGTGTACAGATTGAAATCCAATGGTGGGAAAGGGGAAGCAACTAAATATAACCAATAGAAGATAAACTGTACATCTACTATAAGGTTACCACAACCCATGTTTTCAGAAGAGTGAAATCTTGGTAAACAGGAGTTGAGAATTATATATTGTAATTACACATTGAGATGAGAATGACTTGTGTAGTTGTGTCTCTAGCATACCCCATAGAACAGATGCCGCCTTGGCAAGTATGAGTCTCTAGCCTTCTCAGCAGGTATATTCCTATAGCAAAGAAGAGTGCATAATAATCCATTAGCATTGCTTCTAAAGTTCATCTAAATACCTGTATCTGAGTTTTCTGAAAATCATCAATTTTCCAAATAGACATCTCTTCTGTGAAGAATATGTGCTGCTCCCCCAATATCATTATTTCCAACCCCTTATCAATTTAAAGTAAATTAATTCATGAGGCTCTTGTAGTTTGGTAAGATATGAATCAATACCCCAGAAGCTAATACCTAGGGAGAAAGATCAAATCAAATTTCTGTACCTACAAAACTGAGAAGATTCAGAACCAAAATGATACCCTGTCACCACGTTATGAATAATACAATCAAATATTATCTAACATATATTATACAATATACAAAGCAATATTGAAAGGGTGATTGTCTTGCTAATTCCTAATCCTTGCAAAGAAAGATGTTTGGTAAAGCCTGAAGTGAGGGCTGGCTACATAATTTGTAGCGCTTATTGTAAAATGAAAATGCAGACCCCTTGTTCAAAACATGAGAAAAAAGTTTCTCCATTCTCGTGAGGTATCCCTCTCAACCTGTCATGGTGATTTTTATTTGCTATTTAGAGTCATGCTCCCTGGGGAATGAAGATACTTGCTGGGCTAGTGCAGACCTTCACAGGTCCCTTATCTATGCCCAGGCCCAAGCCTTCACTGGGAACAAGGGCAGCAGCAATTGCTGGGTAGAAGCAAGGGAGAGGGCTGCTGAGCACCCAACCAGAGGTGGTAGGAAGGTGACAGGAGGCAGGACCACACATGAGTAAAGGCTCTAAGACCCTGTGCATGCTCTATTATCCTACTGTCTAAAATTACAAAATACAAATTTAAAGGTAAAGTTATTAAGGATTTCCAGATGGCAACCGTACCATATCAACCCCCAACCAAGCGGCTCTTTCTGACTGCTCTGGTCACATAATTTTGAGCCTAGCCCTTCATGAGGCAGAAGTAGGTACAGTCTCCTTGTCCTGATCCTGCCTCAGATTTGATCTGCCTCATCTATTTCTACCACCTATGGGATGGTTGATCTGGTTGCTTTTGGATCTTGACATTGATGTGGTCTTTGAAAAGAACCCCAAGCTTTTCTGTCTGCCATTGCTCTATACCCAGACACCTTCAACTATACTCATATTGCTCTTGCCACAGCAATTTATGTTCCTAAATACTATGTGACACATTCCCACAGCACAGTAACAGTTAAAGGTGCAACAGTCCTCTGAGACCTCATTCCATACCAATGTTTATTTCTAGTCGTGCCAGTGTAGGAAGGCGAAGTTTGAGAGCCTGAGAGCAGCTTGGAAAAAAATAGTCCCATTCCTCTCCTCTATGTGAGTTTCCTTATCTCTGACTATAAAAGACCCATCAAGAAGGACCAACCTGTCACTTTGTGATCAACCTGGAAATGTGTAGTTGAACAGTTCTTTAAGTTACAATGACCTGCAAGAATAATAGACCTGGACCAAAGGGTTATGGAGTCTTCACCTATCTTGACATCTCTTACTGAAACACAGTCTAAAGTGTCATGTTACTAATCAATTCAACATGACCTTGGACAAGTCACTTTATCTCTCTTGTTCTTCATGGCTCAAAAAGAAAAAGGTTGAAATTAAAGTCTCTAAGGTCCCATCCAGTTTCAAACCTGCACAATTCCATGAAAGAAATTAGAAAGTACAGAGGAAATTTAACAAGAGACCCTTTTCAAATAATCCTGAAAATGTGTCTTTTATTATATCCTTTTTTTACTTCTAACCTCGCCTGGATTCTCCAATGTGTCAATTCAAGTCCTCTGGAAAGCAGACGCTGAGACAGAATTAGGAGTGCAAGATGGTAGGGGTGGGGAACAAGGGGTGGGCAGTGCCTGAGAAACACAAAAGAGGAGGATGCAGAAGTGGCAAGATAAGCTTTCGGATATTACACAAGTCTAATACTCATGAAAGGAAAGGGGGGAGAAAGCAGAGATGGGCAGGGAAATCCTCAGAGCACTTCAGACCTGAAAAAGTTTCGGCTAACCCAATGCGGAGCTTCAGAGCAGAGATTGTCCATTGCTGGGGGTCTCACACTAGCCAGAAATGGCCAGGCTTACGGGGAGGGTACAGAGAAATACCCAGGAAGATTGTGGCCTCAGGTTCAAACACTGAGGTGGTTCCTGAGGTGCTGCAGCTGGAGATGGTCATCTACCTTCATTCTTTGCAACTAAACAGCAAATTCTTTCTCAAAGAGAGATCTTCAATGTACAAATCCATGACCTCCACACCTGATGATATTAATTATTAAAAAAAAAATGGGTGTTAGGAAAGTAGACATTTCTGTCAGATCCCATCACAGACTCACATTCTTAAGGATAATTCATTCTTATTAATGAGTATTATATATTAATACTATTTTTGGATTATTAATTCTATTTTTTATTTCAAAATATTACAGGGGTACAAATGTTTTGGTTACATGAATTGCTTTTAGACAGCATAGATATTTAGGATAGTTATGTCTTCTTGTTGAATTGTTCTCTTCACCATTATATAACGACCCTCTTTGTCTTTCTTTACTTTTATTGATTTGAAGTCTATGTTATCTTACATGAGAATGGCTACACTGGCTTTCTTTTGGTTTCCATTTGTGTGGAATAGTTTTCCATCCCTTCACCTTGAGTCTGAATTAGTCCTTGTGGGTTAGATGTGTTTCCTGTAGACAGCTTATACTTGGCTTGTATTTTTTTTATCCATTCAGCCAGCCTGTGTCCCTTGAATGGGGAGTTCAAACCATTCACATTTATTGAAAGAATTGATAAGTGGGGTGGATTTCAGTTCATCCTGTTGAGTGGAACTTTATTGCTTTGTTTTACTTATTGAGCTACTGTGATATCTGAGCTCTGACCTTTAGCTTTTGGTTGCTATTACACTGGTGAGTGTCTATTGTGCTGATCAGTGTATAATGCAGTTCTGAGGATTTTCTGCAGGGCAGCTGTAGGTCTTGACAAATTCCCTCAGTGTTTTCTTGTCTGGGAAAGTCTTTATTTCTCCCTCATATAAGAAACTTACTTTTTCAGTATACAACATTCTAGACTGTCCATTATTCTGTTTGAGAAGATTGAGAATGGTGTCCTGATCCCTTCTGGTTTGTAAGGTCTCAGTTGAGAAATCTGTAGTTAGTCTGATGAGTTTTCCTTTGTAAAAAGTCTGATGCTTTTGCCTTTACAGCTCGTAGGAGTGACCCTTTCATGTTTACTTTGGCCAGTCTGATGACTGTCATGGTAATTTCCTATTTGCGATGGATCTCCCAGCAGTCTATTGAGCTTCTTTTACCTGGATATATAGATTTCTAGCAAGACCAGGGAAATTTCTGTCAATTATTCCCTCGAACAGGTTTTCCAACCCTTGTGTATTTTCTTCTTTGCCCTCAGGGATGCCTAAGATTTTTATGTTAGGCCTCTTTACATAGTCCCATATTTCTTGTAGGCTTTGTTTGCTCCTCTTATTTCTGTGTTCTTTTTCCTTGACTGACTTGTTTAATTCAAAGGTGTTGTTTTGAAGCTCTGAGATTCTTTATTCTGCCTGATCAAGCCTATTCTTTAGGCTCTCCACTGTGTTCTGTATTTCCTTGAATGAATTTTTCATTTCCAGTTCTGTTTGATTTTTTCTAATATTTCAATTTCTTTAGCGAACTTGTCATTCATTACCTGCATTGCTTTTGTGGTTTCTTTTTGTTGGGTTTCCACTTTCTCTTGTATTTCATTGAGCTCCCTTACAATCCATATTCAAAATTCTTCATCAGTCATTTCAAACTTTTAGTTTTGGTTTGTATCCATTGGTAAGGAGTTATTCTTTTCTTTTGAGGGTACCCTCTCACTCTTATTTTTCGTGTCTCTGGAGTTCTTTCGCTAATTCATTCTCATCTGGCCTCTTCACAGAGACTTGGGAGTGCCAGGCCTGGCTTACAAGCCTGTTTCCAGGTCACCGAAGACTGATCCCTGACCATGCCAGGAAGAGGAGTGCTGGTCCTGAGTTGCTTATACGGTGTTGTAGCAGATTTAATGAACCTCTTGGGCTACCTCTGACCTGCTGTCTTCACCTCTTTCCAACAGTGTATAGTGAGACAGGTCCCCCAGCTTAATCTCCAAGATGGTAGGTGGTACTTGTGGGTACAAATCAACTGCTCCCCTATTCGCTTAGGTTGGAAGGTGCTATTTAGGTATGGGTTGTTCTCCCATCATTGACTGAAGTTTGCATGGAAGAGCCAACTGCCGAGATGTTCTTCTGTGCGCATGGTAAGCTCTGGTCCCCCAGGTGAGGCATAAGAATTCCCAAGCTTTAAGAGGGATCCTGTAGCTGCCAGGGGGTTGCTTGATCTCTACTTCCCCTGAGGTGTGGGGGCGGGGGGAGGAAGACATATCATGGCTGGATTGCAAGAGCCAGAAAGGCTTTGCAAAGCCTTGGCGGGGCTCAGAGTTTGCTTTTACAGCCTCTGGAGGAAGCCACTGGTGTGAAGTTTAGGGTAATCTCTCCAAGCTGGAAAGGCTTTTCCCGCAGTAGGGGCCTAAACAGTTGAATACTAAGGCCCCAGGTCAGACTCTTTCCATCCTTGTCCACAAGTGCAGTTTCTCTGTGGGATGGGGTGAGTGCCTTCCCTATTCACCGCTCTCTGCCACCACACATCTCTCTGCCATCAGATCAGTCCACTGTGAGTTCCCTAAGCACCGGATCTACCTCTTGAACTGCCCGTCAGTCTTTGTGTCTGACCCACTAGTGCGCATCTCCATGGAACACTAGTGGGTAAGAAGATCCCCAATTGTGCACTCCTGTTCCACTGTACGACCCCAAGGGGAGACAGTTAGACCTCTATCTGCAGGAGCTTCAGCCAGGGACACAATCCCACTGGGAAGAAGTGGCTTCTCATGAGTTTCTTGTCTCAAGCTGTACTCTCTATCGTAATGAGTGGGGGAGAGGCCACTGCTCCCATTCAGCTGCCATGCCTGAGGCATTCGGTTTTCATGTGAGCCAAGCACTAGCTAACACACTCCCAGAGCCACACCCCATCCTATATGGAGGTTCTCCAGCAGAGGTGGGAGGTGGGTGGGCTCACAGATCTCCATTTCTCAGCAACCCTCCACATTCTCCCGTTGGAAATGTCCACAAGGGCTGCCTTGCCACCTGAGTCTGGGACCAAGGCGTCTCCCCTGCATCTCCCTGCACCGCTCTCTTGTCTAGGGGTCACTGGGTTCAGCCCACCTGTCTAAGCTGCCAGCGTATGATCCTACAAAACACTGGTGGGCAGGAAGGTCACTAATTGCAGCGGCCCCACTCTCTGTGGTGGGCTGAGCCAGGAACACACTCCAACCCTTAGAGAAGCAGCCATGTGTGAGCTTTTCAGTTCACAGTACTCTTGCAGTTGCAATGGTGGGGGGATCTACAACTGCCAGTGGCCTGAGCTAAAATTACTTTCTCTGATGCCATGACCGTAGAAGGTGCAGAGGAGGAAGTGTCTAGGTGTAAGAAAGCCGGTACTCTGGTCTCTCATGGCATCCATGGGGTATCCCTTTTGAACATCCAAACTCCTGGGGTTTGCTGGTTCACCCTCCTATTCCTATTTAGCCACCATGCCTGGGCTCATGGAAGATAGAAGCACCTCCAGTACATTTTGTGTCCCCTTGTTCAATGAAGGCACCTAGGTGGGGGAGGGGAAACCCCTTTTACCCTTTCACTGGGCTTCAAGCCTCTCTGGGTTTGATCTACACTGCTATCTCCTCCTGTCTTCTTTCTCAGCTTTGCAGTTTTTCTTGGCAGGGTCCCCAAACATCTCTGTTGTCTCTCCCTATGATCCACACCTGAGCTGCAACTGCTTTCCACTCTCCTCAGTCCAATATTCTACCTTCCAGCCGGGATCATATGACAAACAATGTCTCTAGTTGGCCATCGTGGCTTTAGTCATCAAGTTGGTATTACTGTATACATCACGGAGGTCATAGATCAAAAGCCAGGCAGCCACTAAACATCAAGAAGTCCATGAATGTCCACTGAGGTGGAAAAGGGGCTGTGAGATCCAGCCACAGGAACAATCCATGTCCCTGCTGCCATCAAATGATATGATGGATTGAGTGTTCTATATAAATAATTAAAATAGTTACTAATTATTTTAATGAGTTAAAATAATTTTTTTAAAAGATGTGGAATAGAGAATTTTAGAGCCAGAAGAAATCTCAGAAATTATATAGTCAAACCCTTTCATTTGGGCTTATTTGATAAATTGGAAACCAAGGCCCAAGGAGCAAAGCATCCAAGGTCACCACTGGCTGATTAGTCTGAGGGTGAGAATGGAGCCAATACCGTCTCACTCCCAATCCAGATCTCTTCTAAAGCAGTTGAACAGGACAAAGAAAAGAATAATTATTTCACCAACAGTTCAGACTTTTTTAAAAATATATATTTAGAATGAGAAACAACTGGTCTTTCTGGTTAAAGCTGACACTGATGGAGCAGGCTAGTAAAATTTTAGGACAGAATTCAGCACCACAAAAACCTTGCGGGGGGGGGGGGGCAGCATATCATTTGGCCTCCAGTGAGTTAGAAGTTGCCACATTGATGAAATTGCTTTATATTTTATTTAACGCACTTTACCTTTATGCATTCGGATGCACAATCCCCTGGAAGATGAGTACCTGGTCCTCCAAAATGGTAGGTTCCTATTCCTTCTACCACATGCCTCCAAGTCTTTTGTTATTTATATTTTTTCCTCTCTGGTATTGGTAATCAACATGGCTATCTGATTTAATCGAAACTAATGTTTACTCAAGTCAACATTCTACTTCCCTGAGGCAGAGATTTGGAACAATGTAAATTGAGAAATCATCTTTCTCTGTAGATAAGCATAAATAGGATAAGGTAAGCCACAACTGAGCCTCAGAGAGGTGGATAAAGGGAAGGGAGACATTCCATCCTTTCCCTATGTGATATCAGAGAATGAGTCAAATGATTGAAATCAGAGAATGAGTCAAATAAGTAACCCCAACAAGCCATTTATTTGGAGAAATGTGAGATTATAAAATGCACTCAGTATGACTTTTACTTTGGGATCATCATGAAACCAAATGTTTTTCTCATGAGTCTGCCTCAGTTTACAACTTGTGTAATATAGCAAATAGTCATCTATAATCATATTGTCAGGTAAAGCAGTATCACAGCAGCTGTTACTAGCTCAAAAGATACTGATACCATCCTAAAAATATTTTGTTGTTTCAAGGACTAGGAAAAGCATATAGTATTAGGCTAAGTAACTCTTGGGGGAATGTCCCTGAGGACATTACAACTTTGATATGGCTTCTTATGTTACATAAAATGTAACCTGTGTCTCAGAAGACCACTTGGCTGATGAAGTTCTTCCATATGCACACTTTGATCCTGGGTGCTGTTTCTGGACAGAAAAGAAATAGAGAACAACCTTCTCTGACAAAAGCACTTAGAGTTGAACTGAAAATATATAGACTATATATAGGAGATAGTTGCAGAGTTAGTATGTCCTGCTTAGTCTTGCCTCTGGCCTCTACTTACAGCTATGCTGTTGCTTAGATCTAAATCAACCCAGTTATGTGTATAATGGAAGGGAGAAATTCTCCAACCTAGATTGCAGTGAATCCTAACAGAAACACCTGGAGCACAAAAGCAAAAGCAGATTTACTATCAACTCACCCTTACCTGAAACATTCATCTCAATCCTAACTTAGGTTAACACATAGTCACTGGCATTGTCCTCTGGGACAGTTTGCACATCTTCTAGAATTTAGAATTTCTAAATAAATGTCTCGGTAAAGGCAGAGTACCCAGGCAGCCTACACTTTAAAAGGCTCAAAATGAAAAAGGCATACTAAAATAAATCAGCTGGACTACATAGTGGTAAATACCTCATTTTCTTGTTGTGTTTACCCTTCTGACCCAACAGAACAGTAATATATATCCTCTCATTGCATTCTTAATAAGGTTATTTACACTGCGTATCCAATGAGTTTGCGGCCTACGCAATAAATTCTCAGCTCTGAAATGTGTGAGATTGTAGACATCATTATTGGAGGAATTAACCTTCTAAATGAGGAGCACCCTTATTGAAACTCGGGATTTTTATTATTAGGGAGTGACACAGGAATGCAGGCAGTTTTCTGCAGAATTATAATGATCAGCTTCACAAAATACCACCAACTATGAATAAGTAACAATATTTTGGCAAGTGAAGAATTCTGACTTCATTTTTTAAATTTCTATGTAATGGTTTGCAATTTTCCATGCCAACAGAGGAAAGAAATATTGTGAATATCTCTGATACATAGAATTAAGGTCTCGTTTGTCAGTGGTGATCTGTATTATGAACTGGTTGGACTAAGCAAAGCTGGGAGAAGGAAACATAGGAGAATAGAGCACTCTCAAGCCACACTACCTGCTGCTCACATCTCCAATATGCTGCAGAGATTCTCCCATGCTTCACCTTCCACTCAGCTACACTAATGTGACTTCAACTACCATAGCTAAGACACACCAGGCAAAGTAGAAGTTTGTCAACTTCCTGATTCATTACGAGGTTATAGAAATCTAAAGGTATGATTAAGCTACATTAAAGCTCAAAAATGGTTTACCAGGGATCAAGGGAAAAACGAATACTTTCTCATTTAGGTAATAAAAACCTCAGGGATATTATTTGATTTTAATTCCAACTAGTTTTCTAACAAAGAAAAGCCCCTGAGGACTAACACAGGATTTAGAGATTCTTCCTCTGCTTCTGCGAATTCATGATAGATCTTTCCTCTTCCTTATACCTTGACAAGGCACAAGGGGAGGATACTTCAGAGAGGCTATAACTGAGGTGAATATAAGAAATCTTTGCTAGTAGCTTGGAAACAAAAGTTTATCTGTCTAATATTCTTCAAGCCCATGTATAAAACCCAACCACCATGCCTAAGCATCAGGGAGTAGATGGACAAAGAATTCTCCTCTCTCCCACATGAACATATGCATAATGTGTAGCATTCATAATAATAAATATAAATCCCATTGCACAACATGTATAGGTGGAGTTACAATGGTACGCTTATTTGTGAAAATTGCACAGCCAAGATTTGTGCATTCGAATGTCTGTAAATTATATCTCACAAAATAAAAATGTAAACATTAATAATAACAATAAAGTAAGGATGGGGGGTGGGTGGAAGCAAAGATAAGAAAGAATGGCTGAATATTGATAAATTTTTAAGGTAGGTAATGGGTATAGAAGGGTAAATTATACTAATTTGGTTACTCTGCTTATGTTTGAAGTTTCCCTTAATAAAAAGTTTGGAAAAGCTAGTTTCATCTTCATTCCACAACCATAACTTTTGTCAATGTAAAGATTATGATTAAAATCCATTCATATCTTTGACACTTTACAATACAGACTAAAAACATCCCCTTCACACAGCCCTACCTGAAGGAAATAGCTTGACATTTTTTGACCTCTGAGTCTTAGCAAGAATAAAAATAGGGCATTAAGTAAGCTTACTGATAGTCATCAAATATTATTCTATCAAAAATATTATTCTATTGTCAGGGATACCAAAAGAGCAACTCCTTACAGTTAGGGTCTCTTTGGCCTGAAGTGTTGTATTTATTTCTTTATACCACCTTAAAGAGACTGAGGCTACATGGATTTATCAATGTCCCCTCAGGACTGACTTAGCCTTTATTTATTCTACTACTGTATTTCCAAGATTCTCAGATTAAGAATACTCAGTTATGTGCTAATACACAGCATCCCACTTAAACCACTGATATGTCAATACTGAAGTATTTCTAAAAATGTTTGCTTAGCATTCAAGCTTTGGTATTATTGAAAGTGAAGGTGAATCTGCTTTACAAGCAGAGATGTTTTCCTATTCCATGAGAAAGTGTTAGTACTCAGTAAATGTTTAGTGAATGAATAAATGGTAGAAAAGAGATATTTAAATGATTAAAAGGTTTAAATCATTTAAATGATTACATTTTATAATGGACTTCAAAGCCAGAAGAAAAAATAAGAGCAATAAAATTCTTAAGCAAAAAAAAAAAAAAAAAGCATTTTAAAGATTTTACAATTAGGGTCACTAGGAAGCATTTATGGACTTACTGTTGGCCAAGAAATGCCACAATATATCGAGGCACAAAAAGTACATATAATTTTTTTACTTCTAAAAAGAGCTATTTGTTTAAGAACTGCCAAGAGAAGCAGTCAAAGCTCTAGGGAAAAAAAATTTCCTTTGCTTACAACACATTTGTTATGAGAATAACCTTAGTTTGTTAAGTTTGACTTTGGTGAAAATTGGTCTCAAATGATCTAAATTTCAAAACTTAAGACAAAAAGGTTTGTGGAGCCTAAATTGGCTGAATAGTTACTTTTTAATTTGCCTTTTATTATAGTTTGTGTACCGAATATTAAGTAGCAATAGCTTAAAATTTTTAAAAATCCTAACCATTCATCAACAAGGGGGCTATGCCAAATCTGTACTAAGCATTCCACACAATGGTTTTCCTTTCATAACAAAGAGTAGCAAGTCAATAACTACCAACATCGAAGGACAAACCTAATAAATTAATATTTAGGCAAAATCAGCTGGTTTTGCTCATGCCAGGAGTCATGGTACCTAAATTCCCAACCCTGCATTTCAAAGAGTATTAGACACAGCCAATGAAGTACATGCAGACTTCTAAAGTATTTTTTGAAGGCAACCTGCCAATATAATGGACTGAGTGCCCATATTATATACAACATTCAGAAAAGATAAGAACAAAAGCTTCTTCATATTGTATTCACTTAATATACAGCTGTTGAGACATTTAACTTTGCATGAGCAAAGGCACAGAATTGTACAAGCCTGTCAAATTTTACTTTGCCAGAACAGAAAACATCAAGAATGATTGCATCTAGAGATTTTATTTCAGCAGTCGTTTGATTGACATATATGTTTATATATACACACACACATACATACATGTATATATGTGAGAGAGAGAGAGAGAGATCTCATTGCATAGCACATTACAGAGGAAGCATACTGTAGCTGACGTGGCATGTAGGCTGACCATATAACCCCAATTTTCTCTCACTGGCAGCTTTCTGATGCTTTCTTTCCTTCAGGGCTATAGCTTGTTTTCTTCTTACAGTCAGCTTAACAATGAGTTGTAATGGAAATTTTGCCCTAAAAATACTTAGCCATGGGTGCAGTGGGTTAGAAAACAGCTAATGAAGCCAAGGTCACAGGCTCATACTGCTATGAAATTCATATGAAATGAAAATCTTCCACACCTGAGATCAGCTCCTGGTCTGGGTCAGTAGCTTCATGATGGAATATCATAGCCCAAAAGGAGACTGGTCTGAAGACTGGTGAGAGGTCCAGATGCTGTAAGCGGTAATGGACAATAAGTAGCGTGATCACTCTTCCTGTTTGTGTTTTTGTATTAGTATGTGTGAGTTGCCCCATTAAGTTTGGAAATAGAAAGAAAGGTAGGACAATTTCTCTATTCTTGAGCACCATGCTATCCAAGTGAGGGAAACAAGATATAAGAGAGATAATAAATGATAAATTATAGCATATTTTAAGGACCAAGTAAATAGTGCAGCCAGTAAGTGTGGAAAGGATAAAGAAAAGAAACAGGTTGCATTTTGGGTATAGACAGGGGAAACTTCTGAAGAAGACAACCTTGGTGCTAGCCCTTCTGAGCATGGAGAAGGTACAGGGTGGGTATTCAGTAAAGGGAGTTCCCTGGCTCATCCCCATAGAGCAGATCGGGACCCTTCAGCCAGGTAAAAACACAGCTCGGGCTTCCCAGTGTGCCTAGCAGAAGGTCAACTCTTGTTTTTATCCCTACACCACTAAGCCTATGACTCATCCTCTAGTTAGCAACAGGAAATGTGGGAAGCTGTGCTCAGAATAAAATTTTCTATCTAAAACCCTGCTAAGAAAAGTGCACATCAAGGAAAATCATTCAAAACATCTGCTCCTCAAGGATTTCTAAGCTCTATCCTGGGATCGAGTTAGAGTTTCATGAAGCTACATATCATGACTACCTTGGCTTAGACTCTATAAATACATTTCCTTCACTGAGTTGTGCTTTAAAATTAAACTTTCCTTTTTGATATATTGGTGAAATCTATCAAAAATAATAATCCCATAGCCTTTCATTCAGTAATTCCAATTCAGGAAATGATTCCTATTAATAATCACCCTTGAGTATATTAATATGTATACATGATCATTCACACTGCAGGGCTTTTTCCTTTTTTTTTTTTGTAATTGCAAAAGACTGGCAGAAACTAAATGCCTGTTTTCAGGATGGATTAACAGAATCAAAGTGTATCTATTTGATAAATACCATGCAGGCAGTATAAAAAGAATGGTAACTGTCTGTCTATACTGACATAGAACTAGCAAACTAGAAGCTGGTATGTAAAATGATGAGAAGGGATCATTCATTCACATGGTGATCTAGGGTCAGAACACACCAGACTTGGGTAACAACAAAAGCAAAATTCCCTGGACAGAATACAGTGAAGGAACATGAGGAAGGCCATCCACGTCTGAAGTGAGGTAGACGAGGAATGGGAGAAGGTAAGGACTGAGATCTGGGCATGGAACAGATCACATACAGCCCTGAAGGTCATGATAGAGAGTGACATGTATCCTAAAAATAACGGAGGCCAGTAGAGTATTTTAAGCAGACACCAAGGTTTGTGTTGTAAAATAGACACTCTACCCTCTGCAGGGAACACAGACTGTATAGGGCTGACGGGGGAGTGGGGATACAAGACAGGTAGGTGTCCACTGCAGCAGCTGATGCAAGAGACTGCAAGTGACGTGATGGCAGTGCAAATGGGGTGGAGTAAATGGTTTGTGGAGACATTATGGAGATAAAACTCTTGCTTCCTCTTCCTTTTCATAGTTCTTGTTTTTATTCATTACTAATGTAATAGTGTTGTTATACACTTGAATTTTATTGTCCCATCTTGTATTCTTTTTGAAAGCAAGTGGCGCATAAATCTAAAGTTCTAAATATTAATAAAAGTGTGTGTGGTCGTGTGTAAAGGCACAAGCTAAGTAGCAGCTGCATGAATATGCATGTGGGAAGAGCAAGAGCCAAAAATCTAACAGACACGGCTTCAAACTTGTGCTTTTAAAGAGTTTATTTTCTTTACATTTAAAAGGGCATGATCATTAATAACTATGCTTATGGTGGTATGAAGATTAATAGTTAATAGTAAAAGTGCACAGTTCAGTCCTAGCACATTGAGGATGGTCTGCATTGCTTGGGATTAAAATGGGCAAAATCTGGATATTATGCCATGGGGAAGATCTAGGGATTTGTGCACAGAGGACTCAAGTGCAAAGCAGTGTTTTAGGAAGATGTATCTGGAGGTAGTGTATAAAGGGTAAAGGCCAGCTAGGAGATTATTGCATTCTTCACAATATCTGTATTAGAAAGGGAAAGAAGAGATCTCATTATCACCATTGACAGACAAAGAAGAGAATGACTCACCTTAGGTCAAACAACAAATCAGGGGTAGAAATGAGACCAGGCTAGAAATCATCTTCCTAGTCTAAGTACGCTAATTCTCTAGACTTCTGCTGCCTACATTATTCAAATACAGTATGTGAATTTGGCTATTCATATGACCTTTTTCAAATATTAAAGCTCTCTGCAACCCACTAGCTAAATAATATACTAAAGGTCAGAGAACAGAGAAAATAGTGGTTTCTCCCAAGTTCAAAAAATATTCTTTGAGATTTTTCTCTATTAATTTTCATTTTCTAAAAAAAAAAAAAATCAAAGTTTTTACTTAAATGGCATCAAACTTCCTTCCTGCTGGATCTGTATGTATATATGTGTGTATTATACGTGTGTGCGCATTCAAACACACATTTATCTCAGGTATTAAGGTGCTCTGTCTCCATTAAAGCAACTGTGCAGAAAGTGCTTTTAAAGAGAAATTATCACTTAGTTTACCACATCTTTAGAACAAGTAAAGGTTTTATAAATACTTCGAGGAAGTATTATACCCAGTAAATGTGGGATTCCCACGTAGGAGCTCTCTCCATTTCACAGCATCCTGACAGTTTTTGTACACCATCAACTCCCCTGATGATAGTCAGCCTAGCACTAGGCACAAAGTAGATGGTCAAGAACATTTTTTTCTGACTATAATCAAATTGAAGGGTATAAAAAATTCACTGTGAGTGATGGTGAAATTTAACTGAAAGCAAGTAACATATGCATCAGTTCTTATACTCTCTTCTCTTTTTTATTAAGTTTATTAAGTATAATTTATTGTGTGCCTGTAATTGTTGCTAAGCATTTTACCTATATTATTCTAACTGCAAACCTATGAGATATCTAAGAAATCTGCATCTTAGAAATGTCTCTGAGGCATAATAGTAAGTGGTGGGGCCAAGACTCTAATTACTTGAGTTCAAAGCACATTCTCTTAACTACTCTGCTAAGAGAAGTTTCCAAATGTAGAAGTGGGAGCTGGAAAGAGAACACCATGTTCACAGACCACCAAAAAGTGCTGTATGGGTCATGGAAACAGTAAAGAGGGTAAGAGGGTTCAGTGCTTAAAATCCCAGCCTTTAGCCAGCACACACCATCTGAATGCTGCTTCTGCCACCTGCTAACCCTGTGATTTGGGGAAGTTACCTATCTCCTCCCAGCCTCAGGGTCCTCGTCAGGACTCTGCTGTATTAGCTATATTATTCATATTGTTACCATATTTCCTTGATGCCAATGGACAAATTTTTTCATAGTTTGATGTCTCTAAAAATCAAGATGTATTATATAATCAATACCAAATAATATTTTCAGCTGAAAGGCAGAGGAGTAAAATGAAAGCCAGTTGTTTTTGTTCTGAGTATGGAAACCTAGTCTGCATGAAAGGTGTTTGTTCATTACATCGTTTTGAGTTCTTTGCATTGGTACCATCACATGCAATTTAACTTTCTCTGAAATGTGGATCTCTAATTGTCACTTAACTGTCTTCAAAAAAGATTACTCTACGAGGCCTGTGAGGCAACTTGCATATGAAGAAGACTGCTACACCCAGGTAATGCAATTAGAGGCAAAAGACATTGCCAATGTTTCAAAATAAATCATAAGACTTTTATTTTTTTTTTTTATATATATATTTTTTTTTTATTTCAGCTCATCATGGGGGTACATAAGTTTAGGTTATATACATTTTCCATGTCCCACCCATCCCCCCGAGTCAGAGTCCCAAGCGCGTCCGTTCTCATTCTCCCGACAGTGCACCTGGCACTCATCATGTAGTCATACCTCCATCCCCTCCCCCCCCCACCTCCCCGGGTCTGCACCTTCAAGCATGACCATTCCCCAGAGGGTGTGCAACGCACTCATCATGTAGGCATACACCCATCCCCTCCCCCCACCCCCCATCCCAGTCTGATATCCAATTGGTATCCTTCCCTGATGTACATTTAGGTGATGATCAGGGAAACCAGTTTTCTGGTGAGTACATGTGATGCTTGTTTTTCCATTCTTTGGATACTTCACTTAGTATAATGGGTTCCAGCTCTCTCCAGGAGAACCAAAGAGATGTCGTATCATTGTTATTTCTTATAGCTGAGTAGTACTCCATGGTATACATATACCACAGTTTACTAATCCATTCGTGGATTGATGGGCACTTGGGTTGTTTCCACATCCTTGCGATTGTAAATTGTGCTGCTATAAACATTCGGGTACAGGTGTTTTTGTTAAAGAATGACTTTTGTTCTTCTGGGTATATGCCCAATAATGGGATTGCTGGATCAAATGGTAGGTCTACTTGAATCTGTTTAAGGTATCTCCATATTGCTTTCCATAGGGGTTGCACTAGTTTGCATTCCCACCAGCAGTGTATGAGTGTTCCTGTCTCTCCGCATCCACGCCAACATGTGTTGTTTTGGGATTTTTTGATAAAGGCCATTCTCACCGGAGTTAAGTGGTATCTCATTGTGGTTTTGATTTGCATTTCCCTGATGATTAGGGATGTTGAGCATTTTTTGATATGTTTTTTGGCCATTCTTATGTCTTCTTTTGAAAAATTTCTATTCATGTCCTTTGCCCATTTTTTGATAGGATTGTTTGATTTTTTCCTGCTGATTTTCCTGAGTTCTAAATAGATTCTTGTTATCAGTCTTTTATCTGATGTGTAGTATGCGAAAATTTTTTCCCATTCTGTAGGCTGTCTGTTTATTTTCATGACTATTTCTTTGGCTGTGCAGAAGCTTTTTAATTTAATCAGGTCCCAGTCGTTTATTTTTGTTGTTGCTGTGATTGCCTTAGGGGTTTTCTTCATAAATTCTTTGCCTAGACCAATGTCTGTAAGAGTCTTTCCTACATTTTCTTCTAGAATTCTAATTGTTTCCCATTTAAGGTTTAAATCTGTTATCCAC
This sequence comes from Lemur catta, assembly GCF_020740605.2. Lineage (NCBI taxonomy): Eukaryota > Metazoa > Chordata > Mammalia > Primates > Lemuridae > Lemur > Lemur catta. The sequence continues at coordinate 239,802,401 of NC_059128.1, forward strand.
CGTGATTTAATTTTTGTGAGAGGTGAAATCTGTGGGTCCTGTTTCAGTCTTCTACATGTGGCTATCCAGTTTTCCCAGCACCATTTATTGAATAGGGACTCTTGTCCCCAGAGTATGTTTTTGTCTATTTTGTCAAAGATTAGATAGTTATATGAGGATGATTTTATATTTGGGTTTTCTGTTCTGTTCCACTGGTCTGTGTCCCTGCCCTTGTGCCAATACCAAGCAGTTTTAAGAACCACAGCTTTGTAGTATAGTTTGAAGTCTGGCAAATCAATACCTCCCATTTTGTTTTTATTGCTTAAGATTGCTTTTGCTATACGGGGTCTTCTCTGATTCCATACAAGGTGTATAATTATTTTTTCTAAATCTGTGAAAAATGATGTTGGTATTTTAATAGGAATTGCATTGAATCTATAGATTACTTTGGGTAGTATAGACATTTTAACGATGTTAATTCTTCCAATCCATGAGCATGGTATGGATTTCCACTTATTTACGTGTTCTGCAATTTCCTTCCTTAGCGTTTCATAGTTCTCTTTATAGAGGTCCTTTACCTCTTTAGTTAAATATATTCCTAGATATTTTATTTTCTTTGTTGCTATTTTGAAAGGTATTGAGTCCTTAATTTGGTTCTCCGATTGAATGGTATTGGCATATATGAATGCCTCTGATTTGTGTGTATTGACTTTGTAACCTGAGACATTACTGAATTCGTTAATTAATTCCAGGAGTCTCTTGGTTGAGTCCTTGGGGTTTTCCAGATACAACATCATGTCATCAGCAAAGAGTGAGAGTTTGATCTCTTCTGTCCCTATTTGGACACCTTTGATTCTGCTCTCTTGTCTGATAGCTCTCGCAAGGACTTCCAATACTATGTTGAAAAGTAATGGGGACAGTGGGCAGCCTTGTCTGGTTCCAGTTCTGAGTGGGAATGCTTTCAGTTTTTCCCCATTCAGTATGATGTTGGCTGTGGGTTTGTCATATATGGCTTGTATTATTTTTAGGTAGGTCCCATTTATGCCTATGTTGTTAAGTGTTTTTATCATAAAAGGGTGTTGAATTTTGTCAAATGCTTTTTCTGCATCTATTGAGAGGATCATATGGTCTTTATTTTTGCTTCTATTTACGTGGTTAATTACATTTACAGATTTTCGTATGTTAAACCACCCCTGCATCTCTGGGATGAAGCCTACTTGGTCATGATGAATTATTTTTTTAATCAGCACTTGGATACGATTTGCTAGGATTTTATTGAGGATTTTTGCGTCTACGTTCATGAGAGAAATTGGTCTGTAGTTCTCTTTTTTTGTTGCATCCTTTCCTGGTTTTGGTATTAATGTAATATTGGCGTGGTAGAATGTGTTGGGGAGAATTCCATCCTTCTCAATATTGAAGAATAGTTTATGTAGGATGGGCACCAGTTCATCTTTGTATGTATGGTAAAATTCAGGTGTGAACCCATCTGGACCAGGGCTTTTCTTTTTGGGAAGGTTTTTTATTGCTGTTTCAATTTCAGTTGTTGATATTGGTCTATTCAGGAATTCTATTTCTTCCTGATTGAGCTTGGGAAGGCTGTGTGATTCTAAAAATTTGTCCATTTCCTCCTCATTCTCCAATTTGTGTGCATAAAGATTTTTGTAATATTCATAGATAATGTCACGTATCTCTGTGGCTTCGGTTGTGATTTCTCCTTTCATGTTCCTGATGGAAGTTATTAAAGATTTTTCTTTTCTGCTCTTGGTTAGTCTAGCCAGTGGTGTGTCTATTTTATTTATCTTTTCAAAGAACCAACTTTTTGTTTTATTAATTTCCCTTATAGTATTTTTGTTGTCTTTTTCATTTAATTCTGATTTGATCTTAATAATTTCTCGCCTTCTGCTGGGTTTGGGGTCAGTCTGTTCTTCTTTCTCCAGCTCTTTGAGTCTATTCATTAAGTTGTCTAGTTGTAAATTGTCTGTCTTTTTGAAATAGGCATTTATGGAAATGAATTTTCCTCTCAGGACTGCTTTAGCTGCATCCCATAGATTTTGATAAGTTGTGTCACCTTTGTCATTTAATTCAAAGAATGTTTTGATTTCTGACTTAATTTCTTCCTTTACAAAATTGTTATTCAGGAGAAGGTTGTTTAGCTTCCATGACTTTGCGTAGGAATGAGAGTTCCTGTTAAGGTTCATTATTATTTTTATTCCATTGTGATCTGAGAAGATGCAGGGTATGATTTCTATTTTTTTAATTTTTTTAAGACTTGCTTTATGACCTAGGATATGGTCAATCTTAGAGAATGTCCCGTGAGCTGATGAGAAGAATGTATATTCAGTGGTTTTCGGGTAGAATGTCCTGTAGATGTCAGTCAGGCCCATTTGTTCTAGCATTCTGTTTAAGTCTACTATGTCTTTACTTATTTTCTGCTTGGAGGATCTGTCCTGTGCTGTCAGTGGGGTATTAAAATCTCCAACTATTAAAGTGTTGTTGCCTATGATTTGGTTTAGATCGAGTAGGATTTGCTTTATGAATCTGGGTGCACCTAGATTGGGTGCATATATATTAAGTATGGTTATGTCTTCTTGTTGAATTGTGCCTTTCACCGGTATGTAGTAACCGTCTTTGTCTTTTATTACTTTTGTTGGTTTGAAGACTAAGTTATTGGAAATTAAAACTGCCACACCAGCTTTCTTTTGGCTACCATTTGCTTGAAATATCAGGTTCCATCCTTTTATTTTCAGTCTAAATGCATCTTTGCCGGTTAAGTGAGTTTCCTGAAGGCAGCAGACACTTGGTTTGTGTTTTTTTATCCATTGGCCCAGTCTATGTCTCTTGAGTGGGGAATTCAGGCCATTGACATTTAGTGAGAGAACTGATAATTGGGATAGATTTCTGTTTATCTTATTGGGTAGAACTTCATTGCTATGTTTTCTCTCTTGAGCCATTGTGGTGGCTAGAATTTGATCTTTAGCTCTTGGGTGGTTTTACATTCGTGGGTCTTTGTTGTGATGATCCATGTGTAACTCTCTTTTGAGTACTTCTTGGAGGGGTGGCCTTGTCTTGGTGAATTCCCTCAGTCCTTGTTTATCCGAGAATGTCTTAATTTCTCCTTCATATAGAAAGCTTAGCTTAGCTGGGTACAAGATTCTAGGCTGGGCATTATTCTGTTTCAGAAGAGTGAGAATGGGGCCCCAACTTCTTCTTGCTTGTAAAGTTTCAGTTGAGAAATCTGGCATAATTCTAATGGGCCTCCCTTTGTATGTTACTTGTTTCTTTCTCCTTACAGCTCGAAGAAGGGTCTCTTTAGTGGATATTTTGGTCAGTCTGACGACTACGTGGTGTGGTGTTTTCCTATTTGCTATGAATCTACCAGGGGTTCTTTGAGCTTCTTGAACCTGTATATCTAAAGTTTTAGCAAGGCCTGGGAAATTTTCTTCTATTATGTCTTCAAATAGTTTATCCAGCCCTTGCTTATTATCTTCTTCACCTTCAGGGATGCCTATAACTCTCACGTTAGGTTTCTTCACATAATCCCACATTTCTTGAAGACTCTGGTCTTTTTTCTTATTTCTTTGCTCTATCTCTGTGACTGTCTTATTTAATTGGAAAGAGTTATCTTCGATTTCTGAGATTCTGTCTTCTATTTGATCTACCCTGTTCTTGAGACTTTCCACTGTGTTTTGTAGCTCCCTGAATAAATCCCTCATTTCTAGGAGTTCAGTTTGGTTTTTTTTCAATACGTCTATTTCTTTAGTGAATTTTTCTTCCAAATCCTGGAATTTTTTTGCGGTTTCTTTGCGGTGGATATCAATTTTTTCTTGTATATCATTCAGCTTATTTATAACCCAAGACTGAAATTCTTCTGGTAACATATTGGTATTCTGAAACTGGCTTGTGCCAATTGGAGGAGAGTTGGTATTTCTCTTTGGGGGCGAGGTTTCCGTTTGGTTTTTTGTGCTCCCCATATTTTTCCGCTGAGCCCTTCCCATCTGGCTCTATCGTTAGATCTTTTCTCACAGCTTTAGTCTAGTTAACAGCACGTCTTGTACTCTGTTCTTAGGCTATGGAACAGTCTAGGAATGTTGCTTCCTTTATCTATAGGGGGAGACTGTTGTGTGCTGTTTAGAGTTTCTTTTTTCTATCTCAGTTGGGGGACTGCTTCTGATGGGTCCACCCCCAGAGGGTTGGCTTGACCTAAGACCAGTTTGGCAAGTTAAATCATTGTGTTGCGGACTTTCAGTTAGTAGGCAGGATTCACACGATTTGCAAGCAGAAAGCCTCTTCTCCCTCTCTTTTTTTTTTTTTTTCCCTCCCCCTGGCTTTTTGGTTCTTCCTCTGGATGTGTGGTTTCTGTCTCCTTCAGCAGGAAAGACACTGGCTAGGCCGAGGAGGCAGTGCCCTCACTCCCTCAGTGCCCCAGCTGCTGCAGCTCCCACGGGCAAAGGTCTACACTGTCCCAGTGTTCCCAAGGTCCGGGCTCCACACTCTTGCATTTAGGGAAGCACTCAGTGTTCACACCTGGGAAGGGGACCTGGAGAGGGTCTATGGATCAGGGGATGGAGCCTCCTGGGGAGCTGCCTGGCACCCTATGGCTCTGCAGCAATTAGACCTTGGCCCGCACAATTGTTCCTGCCCACCCGCAGATCACTGGCACTGGGGAGTAATTTTCAGGGTCCGATAGGAATCACAGCTGGGGGTCTGGAGCACTCAGGAGTTTACAGTAGCTCCTGGGCTGGAGGGACACCGGAAAGAAGAAAAGAAAAAGAAAGGAAAAAAGAAAAGAAAAAAAAAAAAGGAGAGAAACAATATGAATAACAAGAAGAAGAAAGAGAAAACAAGAAAGAAAAGAGAAAGAAAGAAAGAAAGAAAGAGAGAGATAAAAAGAAAAAAAAGAAGAAAAAAATCCCACTTTAATATTTCAGGCTCGGGGCCCCTCGCCTCGGTGCAGGTCCGCGTCTGTCCCTTTAAGAGATAGGGCTCCGGCACCGCAGAGGCCTGCCAGAGTTCAACGTCCTTTCCGCTTAGCTGTGGGAACCGAGATGGCCACCGCGCGTCTGTCGGTCGCAGGCGCCAGGGGAAAGCGTTCAGAGCTCGGCAGGCGCCAGGGCCCACAGCGGCTCCCCAGCCAGAGAGCTGCCGTTCGGGAAGAGAAAAGCAAAAAAGTCCCGCTTTAATATTTCACGCTCGCGGCCCCTCGCCTCGGTGCAGGTCCGCGTCTGTCCCTTTAAGAGATAGGGCACCACGGAGACCCGCCCGAGTCCAAGCTCTCTCCCGCCTGTGTCACCTGTCCTCGGAGCTCCACGTCTCCCGCGGTGATTCTGCACCAATTTCAGCCAGATCCCTGACCGAGTGGATGTGGGGGGTCAGTGGGGAGATCAAGCCGCTCTGCTGTGGGGCTGCACCCGCCCCACTGTCCGGTGAGGCAGGCACGGCCGTCCCGCACTCCGCTGTCTGTTTTCCGTCCCGCACTCTCCAAATTATCTCGGTCTGATTTCTCACTCGCCTCTGTTTTTTCCTGTTCCCCGTGTCCCACGGTGATTCTCCGTGGGTTCACACCGCCGTTCCTGTGGAGAAGCAATCCTCTAGCGTTGTGGCAGGTGGAGATCCACGCCTTCCTCTCTGGGAGCACAATTCCAGGAGGTCACCTCCACTCCGCCATCTTCTGATCTCCTCTCATAAGACTTTTAAAAGTAGTGAAGCTAGCATGGCTGATTCATGCATTGTGAAGGACTACACTGGGAAATCAACATCTGCCTGACAAATGCTACCACTAGGTTTTCAGGAGAAGCCATTAAACTTCCAATAACATGTAATTCAATTAAAGAAAAAGTGGAACTATGAATTAACAAGTAGAAAATGCAAACAAAACATCTTGAAATGACAATATCTATCTCTAAAGAAGTCATGAATGTGTGTTATAAAAAAGTAGCATGGCAAGACCAAACTATACGATTTCCAATAGCCTGAAGAAAATCAGAAGAATCATTAGACTCTGACTGTAAGGGAAACTTGGGCTCCAAGTTTAATTATGATATTTTAAAATATAGAAATATACAATTGCTTTGATTAACATAAACTATTGTTATTCCATAAAAGAAATGTTTGTGTTTTGTATTCACCTCCAAAAGTCTCTTAAGAAATTAGTTTTGTGTCTTTCAATAAATGGCATCTTGGAGACAAAGTAATATGATGCCATTGTTATGTGTGTGCAGAGGTGTATTGGTATTCTATTGCTATTGTAATAAATTACTCCAAATATAGTGGCTTAAAACAACACAAATTTATTCCTATAGTTCTGGAGTTCAGAAGTCTAAAATGGGTCTTAAGGGGCTAAAATCAAGGCATTAGTAGGGCTGCATTCTTTGTAGAGTCTCTGGAGGAGAATCCATCGCTTATCTTTTCCAGCCTCTAGAGACTGTCTACATTTCTTGGCTTGTGGCCCCTTTCCATCTTCAAAGCCAGCATTTGCATAACTCCAACCTCTGCTTCCATCATCACATTCCCTTCTCTGGTGCACCTGCCTCCCTCTTTCCCTTGTAAAGACCTGTGTAACTACATTGGGCCTACTGGGATATTTCAAAGTTATCTCCTCATCTCAAGAGTTTTAATGTAATCATATCTGCAAAATCCTTTTTGCTAAGTAAAGTGACATAGTCACAGGTTCTGGGGATTAGCACAGGTACGTCTTTGGGGTCTATTCTGCCCATCACAAGAGATAAGCTGTTGGTGAATTGGGGAGGGTTTTTCTCACCATGTCAGGCATTTAGACCTTAAACAGTGGAGTGTCAATAAAGTTGTCATCTACTTCCTGAGCCCCTCTTTCCTCTGCTCCACTGATGTATTTGCTGTCTTCAATTCTCTGATTTAAATTTATATTCAGTTTCTAATCTTATATCCAGATATGTTTTTGTTACTGTGCTCTGCACCTATAGTCTTTACCTCTTCCCGTTCTTTTAATTGTCCTTATTAAGAATAACCTTTTGGAAGGGAGAATCTACCCTCTTAAAAAGCCTTCTTCAAATCAAAATATGTCACATATGGGCATGTCACTACTCCCTATTCCCTTTCAAATTGTACTTCTTAAAATTTAGAAATCTATAAATGTGGCACAGAGTCAATTTATGTTCCATGCTTAAACGAAAGGGTCAAACCACAACGCCAGCTCATGCTCAGAGACATGAATCACCACATCCTGAGGAATGCAGGTCATGATTCTGGTTAATTTTATTAGTCCAATTTCAAAATAACTTCTTCAGAAAGCTATGTGGAGGCTGAGGGCAACTCTTAACGCTGTTAATAACATCAGTGATCAATGGACAATGTTTTTTTTTTCTTTCATTGTCTTTTAAAATAAAGGAAGGAAATGAAAAAAGAAAATCTATGTCAATGAAACTTTTAAAGTTACCAATTTAAACATAAAAGCCGGGACATTTAAGTTAAGCATCTCAAGGGAACATTAGCTTGTTCATATTTCATGTGTTTCATTTTAAGGTATAACATTTAACAGTATAATTAGCAATCAAAAATATTTTATCTGTGCACTGTGGGTGTTTGATGTTATTATGAGATCCTTGAATTTTGCATTTCCTGACTTCTGTGTTTAAATGTATAACCTTAATGTTGCATTATTGTCATGTCTTGCATTAGTTATTGATGGCTTGTAAATGAAATAGATGCCCTAGCAGGTCTTTTCTACCTCTAACTTCCGTAGATAATTTCTTGCAGACACACATTTTATGAACCAATATTACAGAAGCTCTATAAAAACCGTAATGGAAAACAACACAATTCTTGCTGAAACGTATGGGGGTTCTAAAAGGTTTTTCACTTTGTAACAATTATGTTGAATCTCTTTGAAAGGTTGTTACTTGTTTTGCTTCTTTATGTCATTACATCAATTTTACCTTGCTCTGAAAACCTATTTCAAAGAATTAAAGCTCCACAGCAATTTTCAACCAATCAAGGACGTAATGTAGCTTTATAAAGCCTGCATTGTTGCTTTTCTCTTAAAATCGCCAAGACCCCAGGTAAAGAACAGAGTGAGTCAATACTTAAAGGTAAGCTAATTATGAAAGTCACTTTTTTTCTTTGATTTTCTTTGATTTTTCTTATGATTTTCCATTGCCACATTTCATTGATAAATGGCAAAAGTGATAGTAGCTTAAATGCCAGAGATATTTCTAATTAAATTTTTACCAATTGAAACTCTAGCTTTCAAACATAAGTAGTTTTATTCAAAGTAAAATATATATATATATACACACAGATCAAATGTAACATGTAAAAATAAATCAACCTCATCACACATCAGGTAATGTAGATTTCTGCCACGCCTGCCTGTCTTTAGAATGCCAGCCCAATGCCTAATTTAATGAAGAGTAAACAGGATTAAAATTGCAAATTCTGTTATTTCCCTGTCTAAATCCAAACACTATTATACAAAAATACTCTTATTTTTCATATTGTACTGATAAAGTTTGGATATCAGCAATTGTTGAATCTGAAATTAGAGGTATGATGAAAAAATCAGTTTAACAGAAGAGTAACTTTGAGAAAGTGATTTTTTTAGACAGATCCTGTGATTTTACTGGTCTAACAAATCCATGGAACAGCACAGCTGCTTGATGTACTTCTGGTAGTTGATTTTGATGTAGTATCTTCCAATTTAATCAATTCAGTCACCTGAGAAAAAGATGCTAAAATTTTTGGTGTTATGTATTCAAATCCTCTAGTTCAACTTCCATTTTAGAAACCTTTAGTTCCAATACATAATCATAATATATAATACAGATATATGCAAAATATTCATGCCCACAAATTCTTGTTATTTCAGCCTCAGATAAGGAATTATGGAAGTACCAGATATATGTGTTTGATGAGAGAGGAAAGAAGTTAATATCTTCTTTCTAGATCTCCAGAAAATGTTTTCAAAAAATGTCCTGCTTTAATTTATGAGGTATATAACACCCAAAAGTACATTTTCTTGAACTATGGTCTATTGCATTTTAATGGGAAAATCAACATGTTTATATGAGGGTACTCAAAATGTGTAACTGTTTTTGAAGTTCAAATTGGTTGCTATGGTTTGAATATTTGTCTCCTCCAGAACTCAAAGTAGCAGTATTAAGAGGTGGGGTCTTTGAGAAGTGATTGGATCATAAGGGGTCTGCCCTCAGAAATGGGTTCATCCATTCAAGGATTAATGGGTTAATAGGTTAAGGAATTAATAGGTGGACACAGCAAGGGAACTAGTGGCTTTATAAGAAGAGGAAGATAAACCTGAACTAGCATGTCAGCACACTTAGCCCCCTCACCAGGTGAGACCCTATGCTGCCTCGGGACCCTGTAGGGGGTTCCCACTAGCAAGAAGGCTCTCGTCATATATAGTCTCTTGACTTTGGACTTCTCAGCCTCCAGAAGTATTAAAAATAAATCCCTTTTCTTTATAAATTATCCAGTTCTAGGTATTCTGTTAAAAGCAACAGAAAACGAACTAATACATTGGTTGTAGGAGGACAGTTATGATAGGGCCCTTAAGAAAAGATTTCTGAGAGTTCTTATTGTTGCCAAGCTTTTCTTCCAGCATAAAACCAGTCACACTAATTCATACTAACTACCTAAAAGAACATAGATTTGTGGAACAACATTTATAGAGCAGGAATCAGCACACTTTTTCCATAAGGGAACAAATAGAAAATATTTTAGCTTTTGCAAGACACAGATAGTCTCTGTCACATATTCTTTGTTGTTTCTTTGGTTTGTTTGGGTGGAGTTTTTTCTTTTCAATAGCCTTTTAGAAATACAAAAACTCATTCTTGGCTATGGGCCCTAAAAAGCAGGTTGCAGGTGAGGGGAGCCAAGATGGCGGACTAAGACATTGCTTGTCAGATCACCCTGGCTGGAAGGTAGAATATTGGAATGAAGAGAGTGGAGAGCAGTTGCAGCTCAAGTGTGGATCGCAGAGAGAGACAACAGAGATGTCTGGAGGCCCCACCAAGGAAAACTGCAAAATTGAGAAAGAATAAGACAGAGAGGAGAAGATAGCAGCCCGGACCAAACCCAGAGAGGCTTGGAGCCCAGTGAAAGGGTAAAGGGGCTTTCCCCTCCCCCACCTAGGTGCTTTTGGTGAACAGCAGGATGCAAAATATATTGGAGGTGCTTCCACTCTCCATGAGCCCAGCCACAGTGGCTAAATAGGAATAGCAGGGTACACCAGCAAACCCCAAGAGTTTGTGTGTTCAAAAGGGACACCACACAGGAGAGCGCCATGAGAGACCAGAGTTCTCTATGGCAGGTGCACATTCCTGGCTGACCCTCCCACAGAGAGCAGGGCCACCGCAATCGACAAGTTTCCTGTCTGCCAGCATTTCTCAGTATCCCAGGTCGCCTGGATCCAGTGCCCCCTGGACACCAGAGCAGTGCAGGGAGACATAGGGGAGCGGTCTCAGGGCTGGATCAGGTGGCGAGGAAGCCCTTGCAGACATATCCAACAGAAGAGTGTAGAAGGGCACTGAGGAATAGTGATGATCTGTGAGAGCACCCACCCTGCACCCGCACTGGAGAACTGCCATATTGAATAGGGGTGCAGCACTCACTGAATTAGCCTAGCTGCTGATTCCCATGACAATGGAATGTCTTGGCAGGCTGGCTGAATTGTAGCAGCCACCCTTCCCCCACCGATTAAAATAGGGAGTGCAGCTTGAGCCAAGAAACTCTCCAGGGGCCACTTCTCCCCAGTGAGAGTGTGCCCCTAGTGGAGAATCCTGTGGATCAAGAGGCATACCTCTCTCCCCTTGGGGTCACATGGTGGAACAGGGGTGCATAATTGGGTATCCCTGTACCTGCCAGTGTTCCATGGAGATGCATACTAGTGGGTCAGACACAGAGACCAATGGGTAGTTGGAGAGCCAGTTAGGATGGTGAGGCAATTCATATGGACTGATCTGATGGGAGAGTGCTGTGCAGTTCCAGGGAGTGCCAAATAGGGAGGGTGCTCACCCCACACCACAGAGAAACTGCACTAGTGGAAAAGGTAGAAAGAGCCTGGCCCAGGGTGGTTAGGCCCTTTCTTCAGGAACAGCCTTCCCAGCTTGTAGGATTGCCCTGCACTTCATACCAGCATCTCTCCCAGCAGCCAGAAAAGCAACCCCTGAGCCCCACTAAGACTTTGCAAAGCCTTTTGGGCTCTCGCAGTCTAGCCATGATCTGTCTTGCTCCTACCCCCACTTCAGGGGAAATGGAGATCAAGGAAGCCCCAAGGAGCAACAGGGTTCCTCCTAAAGCTTGAGCCATTTGTGTATCCCACATGGGGGAACAGAGCTTACCATGGATACAAAAGAACATTTCAGGAGCTGGCTCTTCCATGTAAACTTTAATCAATGACAGGGGAACAACCCCATAGCTAAGCATAGTGCCTTCCAACTCTAGCAAATATAGACTGGCTGATTTACACTCACAAATACCACCCACCATCTTGGATATTATGCTGGGGGAACTAACTCACTACACATTGTTGGGAAGAGGTGAAGACAGAAGGTCAGAGGTAACCTCAGAGTTTCATTAAACCTGCTAGTACACCCCATAAGCAACTCAGGACCAGCATTCCTCTCCCTGGCATGCTCAGGGGTTGCTCTTTGCAGACCTAAAGCCAGGCCAGTAAGCCAGGCCTAGAATCCCCAGGTCTTGATTGAGGGGCCAGATGAGAAGGAATCAGCAAAAGCACTCCAGAAACATGAAAAATCAGAGGAAAGGATACCCCCAAATAAAACAATAACTCCTTACCAATGGATACCAACCAAAATGAAGATTGAAATGATTGATAAAGAATTTTGAATATGGATTGTGAGGAACCACAATGAAATACGAGAGAAAATAGAAACCCAACACAAAGAAACCACAAAAACAATGCAGGAAATGAATGACAAATTCACTAAAGAAATCAAATTATTAAAAAAATCAAACAAAACTTCTGGAAATAAAAAATTCATTCAAGTAAATACAAAATATAGTGGAAAGCCTTAAGAAAGGCTAGATCAGGCAGAAGAAAGAATCTTAGAGCTTCACGACAATACCTTTGAATTAAACAAGTCAAGGAGAAAGAACAGAGAAATAAGAGGAATAAACAAAGCCTACAAGAAATGTGGGACTATGTAAAGAGGCCTAACATAGAATCATAGGTGTCCCTGAGGGAACAGAAGAAAATACACAAGGGTTGGAAAACCTATTTGAGGGAATAGTTGAGGGAAATTTCCCTGGTCTTGATAGAAATCTACATATCCAGGTAAAAGAAGCTCAACAGACTGCTGGGAGATTCATCACAAAGAGGCAATCACCATGACACATAGTCATCAGACTGGCCAAAGTAAACACAAACGAGGAACTTCTATGAGCTGTAAGGTGAAAGCATCAGCTAACTTACAAAGGAAAACTTATCAGACTAACTGCAGACTTCTTAACTGAGACCTAACAAGGCAGAAAGGAGTGGGCCTCCATCTTCATCTTCCTAAATAAAACAAATGCCAGCCTAGAATTATGTATCCTGCAAAAGTAAGTTTCTTATATGAGGGAGAAATAAAGACTTTCTGAGACAAGAAAACACTGAGGGAACTTGTCAAGACCACACCTGCCCTGCAGAAAATACTGAGAACTACATTATACATGGATCAGCACAATAGATACCACCAGTGTAAAATTACCCAAAGCTAAAGATCAGAGCCCACTTATCACAATGGCTCAAGAAGTAAAACAAAGCAACAAATTTCTACTCAACAGGATGAACTGAAATCCACCTCACTTATCAATTCTTTCAATAAATGTGAATGGCTTGAACTCCCCACTTAAGAGAAATAGGCTGGCCAAATGGAAAAAGATAAACAAGCCAAGTATCTGCTGTCTCCAGCAAACATATCTAACTCACAAGAACTCATTCAGACTCAAGATGACAGGATGGAAGACAATATTCCATGCAAAGGGAAACCCAAACAAAGCTGGTGTAGCAATTCTCATATTGAATAACATAGACTTCAAATCAATAAAAGTAATGAAAGACAAAAAGGTCATTATATAATGATGAAGGGAACAATTCAACAAGAAGACATAACAATTGTAAATATTTATGTGCCTAATATAGGTGCTCCCAGATTCAGAAAGCAAACTCTACTAGATATAAACAAAATGCTGAACAGCAGCATCATAATATCTGGGAACTTCAATATCCCATTGACAGAATTGGATAGATCTTCTAAGCAGAAAATTTTAAAAAAATGGACTTAAACTGGACTCTAGAACAAATGGACCTAACAGACATTCACAACACATTCTACCAAAAAAACTAGTGAATATGCATTCTATTCATCAGCTCATGAAACATTATCTAAGATTGATCACATCCTAGGTCTCAAAACATGGCTCAATAAATTAAAAAAAAATAGAAATTATACCATGTATCTTCTCAGAACACAGTGGAATAGAATTAGAAATCAGTTATAACAGAAATACTCAACTCTAAACAAAGTAATGGACATTAAACAACCTACTGCTGAATGATTATTGAGTCAAGGAGGAAATTAAGATGGAAATAAAAAGATTCTTCAAACTAAATGACAACGGGGACATAAGATATCAACAATCAGTGGGATTCAGCAAAAGCAATCTTAGGAGGAAAATTCATAGCCTTAAATGCCTACATCCAAAAGAGAAAAAAATCACAAATCAACAATCTAATAAATCATCATAAGGAATTGCAAAAGGAAGAACAAACCAATCCTAAACCCAGCAGAAGAAAAGAAATAATGAAGGTCAGATCAGAACTAAATGAAATTGATAATAAAAGAAATATACAGAAGATTAATGAAACAAAAAGTTGGTTCTTTGAAAAGATAAACAAAATTAACAGATTTCTTGCTAGATTAATCAGAAACAGAAAAGAAAGGACCATAATAAGCTCAATCAGAAACGAAAAAGGAGATATTACAACTGATTCCACAGAAATACAAAATATTACCTCTGACTACTATACAAATCTCTACATACATAAACTTGAAAACATTGAGAAATGGGCAAATTCTTGGAAACACACAACCTCACTAGGCTCAATAAGGAAGAAATAAAAACCCCAAACAGACCAATATTTAGTAATGAAATTGAAGCAACAAAAAAATCTTCCAACAAAGAAAAGTCACAGACCAGATTGTTTCACAGCCAAATTTTATCGGACCTACAAAGAAGAATTGGTACCTATACTGCAGAAATTATTTCATAACATGAACAGAAGCTTTTCAAAAGAAGGCAGACTAATGCCAATAAACATATGAAAAAATGTTCAATGTCTCTAATCATCAGAGAAATGCAATTCAAAACTACAATGAGATATTATCTAACTCCAGTGAGAATGGCTTTTATCAAAAAGTCCCGAATCAACAGATACTGGTGTGGATATGGAGAGAAAGGAACACTTATACACTACTGGTGGGACTGTAAACTAATACAACCTCTATGGAAAGTAGTATGCAGATACCTCAAAGAACTAAAAGTAGACCTGCCATTTAATCCAGCCATCCCACTGTTGGATATTTACCCTAAAGAACAAAAGTCATTTTATCAAAAAGACACTTCCACTCAAAAGTTCATAGCAGCACAAATCACAATTGCAAAGATATGGAAACAACCCAAGGGCACACCAATACATGAATAGATTAATAAAATGTGGTATATGTATAGCATGGAGTACTACTCAGCCTTAAAAAATGGTAAATGAATATCTTTTGTAACAATCTGGATGGAACTGGAGACCATTTTTCTAAGTGTAGTATTTCAAGAATGGAAAAACAAATACCACATGTACTGACTATTAAATTCTACTAATTGATCAACACTCATGTGCACATATGGAAGTAAAACTCAATGGAAATCAAGCAGGTGGTGAGGGGAGTATGGGATGGGTAGATTCATGTCTAATGGGTACAACTCACACAATGTGGGTGATAGACACAATTATAATTTTGACTCAAACTGTACAAAAAGAATCATGTATACAAAACATTTGTACCCCCATAATACTCTGAAATTTAAAAAAAACAAAATGGTTATAATGGTAAAAAAAAAAAAAAAAAGAGAAAGAGAAAGAAAGAGAGAGAGAAAGCAGGTTGCAGGGCCTATTTATCCTGCAAACTATAGTTTGCCCATCCCTGTTACAAAGAAATGGAAAACACTACCTAATTTAACCGCCCCCCCTTAACTCTGATTCCCTAAACAGTTATCCTTTGTTGTCTAACACAGCACTCCAAAATTCAATACTACGATAGCAATCATTTATTTTGCTCATAAATCTGCAATTTATACAGGTCTCAGCTGAGATAGCTTCTTGCTATATCACACAACAGTGAGCCAGATTGGCTCAGCTGAGGCTGGAGGAGAAACTTCCAAGATGCTCACTGCACTCCCAGGGATAGTGAGCAGTTTCTGGCTATTAGATCCTTTCCAGTGGCTTCTCCACAGTGTTATACTTAGGTTTCTTCATACCATGTTCCTGAGAACTTAACTGTGTTCTAAAAGTGAGTCTCCCAAGAGAACCAAGCAGAAGCTGTATCACTTTTTACATCTAGCTTCAGAAGTCACATCATATCTTTTCTGCTACAGTCACAACCTATCTGCTCAGATTCAAGGAGAAGGAATGTAGGGACCCCACATTTTGATAGTAGAAGCATCAAAGAAGGAAATGGAAGTTGGGAATCATTGTTGTGGCTGTTTGGAGGATGTACAATCTGCCACCCAAGCAAAATTAAAAAAAAAAGATACGGTTGTTCCTTGGCACCTGCGGATTAAGTTTCCTGTCTTTGCTTTTAGCATGAGACAGGTTCAGCAGAGTTTAGCAGATAAAATATGCCTTTATAGTCCAGCCTTAGGTAATCTTTTAAAATACTTCATAAGACTTTCTGCAAGTATAACATATTTAGTTGCAGAATTTAAGTTTAGAAACTAGACTCCATAATCTTCTTTCACAAAAAAAACAACAGAAAGTCAGCTCTTTGACTTGTATAAAATGAGTTAAGAAAGTCAAGATATAGTAGCATACCAAAAGAGAAGCATGTGTTAAAATGGATCCTTTCCCTTTCTGGGTGGTTTCCTAAAAAGACTAAAAATTATTATAGTTAGTCTGTAGCTTCAAAATGACATGGGTCCCTTTCTGACATTTTTTTTCCTTGAGAGTCTAGAATAGTATAGGACTTATTTTTATTATTTGAGGTGCTTTCCAATTTCAGCAGCTTAAACCCACCTTTAAATTGCTTCAGTTTGCAACATTCCAATGATCTCTTACACGTTGGGATATTGATCTAGACACATGGCTGTGAGTGGCCAGTTAAGCAGTGTGTGGCAAGGAAAAGACAGGCTGTGGTGTGCACCACTGCCCATCTCAGCAATCAATTTGGAGACCCACACCTTCATCAGTTGTTCAGAGATCTATATCTGTCATGCAGACCCACAGCAGCAAGCCATGCACTTCGTGTTTGTAGAGCTTTGATTTGATTTTCTTCTCCTGCTCAAGGGAGGAGCTGACAGGCTTAATAGAGGCATCTGCATCATGTTGAATTGTTAGGGTAATGAAAACACCTTATAAACCTATTCTTTGCTCCAAATATCTGAGCAAGACAGACTTAACTGAATAAAAACTTTTAAGACATATTTTTATGGATTTTAAAACACATATGCCCTATTTCTCAGCAGATTGAGAGTACAGATACGGGTATAAATTGTGGCTATATATTGTTTTCATATGTCCATTGATAGTATGATAGTACTAACACATTTTCTAAAAGGAAGGACTTAAGGGTAGATAGAAATCAGGTTGGGGGTAAAAGCTGGGAAGCTACTTTGAAGTTACTTAGAACAGAAAGCACACTGTCCTTGCATTGTGTGTTTATTTGCTAAAGCTTAAAATTATCCTTGTGGGTAAAACACATGGTTTTAATATAGAGTGTACATTTTGAGGGGGTAGCTTAGAGAAATCTCATGGAAACTGCTGAGATCTAACTCCCCTGCCTCCATTAAGTCATATGTTGGCATTAACTCTGAAAATTGATAAACTTGCCAAAATTACAAGGAGGATTTGACAAATTAAATATACCTTTTGGCCTGGTTTAAAAGCATCCCTTCAGAGGCTTTCCTCTAGTCCAAATTTTTTTCAATATTTAATATACTATCAAAGCTACTACCGTCGCATAATCAAAGTAAGAAATTCTCAATAATTCTTCCTTCAATCAGCGTCAGAAAATTATGACACTCAGGATCTCACCTGAGAATAAAGTCATTGACTCTCTGTTCCATTATCTAATGGCCTGACAAGAGAAATTATATTAAAAGTGACCATCTAAGACTATGCTATTCATCTGATCCTTGGATTAGATATTATAACTCAGTCCTATCTTTGGATGAAGTTATAGAACCAGAAAGCTATATAAATGAACCACATTAACCTAGACCCCTACGGAATCACTTTCTCTGAGTTATGTCTGGGTATTCAGCCCTAAATTCATATTTAGGGTCCAAATGAGAAAGAAACATGAAGGATGCTGCCATGGTACTATAAAATCAAGGTAGAATTACTGCCTTTTAGATTATTTAGGGCCTCCTACATTAAAAATTTTTGGATATGAAATTCAGTGTTTCATTTTTGGTATGACTTGAGGTGGTTTGTGCATGGCCAGGACACGGTTTAACTTAGAGCCTATGTTCATTTTAGGTAGCTAGGAGGAGTCTGGTAGAAAGTAATAGGATGTAAAGCCCTCCACCACCACGAAAAAATAATAAATTTCTTTTAGTACCTAGGAGGACTTCTTCACCAAATTAGTTGTAAAAGAATAAATTATAATAACTGAAACTGAATAGTGGCAATCTCTCCAACACCAGGGCATGCCGGCTCCCTTTTAATTTCTTAAGGACTTGCTTCTTCATTTACTTAATTAGCTGCCTGGGCCATATGGACACTTGAGTGTGCAACCCCGTGTCCACACCAATGGAGTAAACAACAAAGGGAAGGTAGTGCAATAAAAACGATGGTGCAGGGAAAAAGAAGCAACAGCCCAGGAAAGTAAGCTTGAAAAGATACACAACTGAGCGTGGAGGTTGGGATTTCTAAACACCAAGACAAGAGACAAATTCGGCATAAAAATAGGAAGATTAATTAAAACTCCAGCTCTCACCTTTCTCTATCACCACCTGGCACCAAGATACCTATCACTTGGAGAAAAACATCAGAAGTCTCTTCTCTAAAGGGTTTCCTGATCCTCAGAAAAAAATGTCCCTTAAATTCTGACATTTTGTAACAATTATAATGGTCAGGTGCCTGCCCAATTTCCATAAAGTAAACCTACCAAAAGCCCCACTGTGCGCAGAACTCTTGATGTGTTTAATAGTGCTTTATTTTTATATATGGATAGGCAGCAAAGCATAATGATGTATTTGAAGCAAGCCTGCAATACAGAAGAGAGAAACTAATGATAAACAAAAAAATGTTATTCCAGAGGAAATGGACTTAATTTAGGGAGTAGAAGAGAATAGTAAAATAATGGAAATAACATCCTCAGAAATAAATTAGTATTTATATCTATGGGGGGAGAGAGAGAGAAAGAGAGACAGAGACAGAAACAGAAAGAGATTATAGGGGGAGAATCTAATGATATCACTCAAAATTTTTAAAAAAATGATAGCTGAAATAAAAAGTTAATTAAAAACATTGACATAAAAATTTTGAAATATTACTGAAAAAGAGGATGGAAAAATGAGGTAAAATATAAAAGATAGAGTATACCAGTGTATTATTCAAGAGGTCCAATGTCTAACCTACTGTAGTTCAGAATATCAAACCCGAGTGGACAGAGATAAGAAAATCATCAAGGGAAAAATGAAAAAGAATTTCTCAGAACTGAAGGACGTGAGTGTCAGGATTAAAACACTGGGCTGAGCACTCAGCATAGTGAATCTAAAAATGCTCACATCTAGACACTTTATTGTAAAATTTTGTAGTGCCAAAGATAAAAAACTTCAGGAGGGATTAAAATTTACCTATAAATGAAGAATATAGTCAGAAGAATGAAGAATATAGTCAGAAGAATGAAGAATATAGTCAGAAGAATGTGAAGATGTATATTAGCTATCAAATTCTAAAACTAATGTACAGACAAAATACAAAAAACATACGTTATAAAATGGAATGTGTTTCCATTAACCTTGATGATGTAAAAATAAAAATGACTTGGGAGAGCAGAACAGGCCATGGGTGCCAATGTCCTCATCCTACAGAGTGAGGAGTCAAGAGACACAACTCCAAGTTAATGTGCAAGAAAAAGTGAGGCAAACATACAATTAAAATTTTAAAAGTAACCAGTACAAGATTAAAAATAATAATATAATTTAATGGATGGATGGAGGAAATGATGGGGGAAAAAGGCAGTTAAATCCTTGCTATAATGGCAGAAAATAAATAGAAGATGTCAAAAAATAATCCATTAATAATAGACATAATGATCATATCACTTAGAAATTCTAGGATAATAACTGGAACAAATATCTAAAAGGATTAAAAATGTATACTTCTGGAGAGGAAGGTATGTCTTGTCTTTATTATAAATACTTGTGTATAACTTGACTTTTAAAATAAGTGTATATTTTTCTTTGATAACTAAAAAATATAGGCTCTGTTAAACACCTATAAGTGACAAAGTGTAATAATAAAGGTACCAATATTTAAAATAGTAACCTCTTAAATATTATGGTTTCAGTTTGTCATATGCTCATTTACTTCTGAAGCCTAACTTTGGGGTTATGAGTGAGATACACACACTATTTTCTGGATATCATTTTATCTTATTTTTTTCCAAATATCTGAGAAGACACAAACTCTTAGGGTATGAAATGGCTGATCAAAAATGAGTTTCCAAAAGTAAATAAGCTATTTAGGAGAATACAAAAATAAATTTGCCTGTGATAAAGAATAAAAAATACTTTTAGGTATATTTGTAGAAGTGTGGAATTTATAGAATGGAGAATAATCCACTGGAGAGTTTCTGGAGGAAAAGTTCTCAAACATGACTACACAACAGAATCACCTGTATTTGCAAAAACATGCCCCATTGCATCAACTATCTGGGGGCAGAGACCAGGCATGGGTATTTTAAAACAGTACTCAGGTGAATTTGAAGTACCAGGAAGGTTTAGAACTACTTACTGTCCTAAATGAGGTTATTTCCTAATGTTTCCATGAGAAATATCTTCCTAGTATTTCTGAGGTAATTTAGATGTTTCTTTTCCATCAGGAGAAAAATCAATGAAGACATGGAGAAAATAAGAAAAAGGTTTGATAATTCTCTTACACAATTTAAATCATAATCAACATAGCAACATTACTAGTTCAAAGAAACCCACTAGTCAAGTCCACTAGTCAGTCGAAAGCAGGAACATTGCAGTTGACATTTCCGGAAACCAGACAGGAGCCAAGAGGAGAGAAGTTTCGTGACCTCATCAGGAATTCCTGCTTGTGGCTATTGCCACGTTATAAGTGTATGTTTATGGCCTTATCTGCTACTACAAGTGAGTCATGCTTGCAAATAAAATTAATATTAATAAACTAATATGCATGGTATGACTTTAAAACATCCTATGAGTGATGTCCCAAGAAATAACAAGTTTAGAGAGCAAAATAAGTCTTTACATTGGTGATGTGGGCACATGATTCCGTACAGCACTGCTAACTTTGCTAGGATTCTGCATATTACATTATTGGACTATAATTCAGTATTCATTACTAATGTATACTGGTGTTTAAATATGCACTACAGACTACAGCCCTTTGTAAATACTACCAAATTTAACATTTCATTTGTATTTGTAATAATTTGTTTATATATCCATAAATACTACAAGGAACATTGGAAATATTTTAAGGATAATTTATGATTTGTACAATTACCCAAAATTCTCAGAAATTCCAATTGCTCACTGTAATATCCCAGATATATGTCAGAAATTGGGAAACATTAGGCCTTCCTTTGCATTTTAGTATCAATTGTGGGTGAGTGCTGCCAAAATCAAAAATCTTCATGCTTACCTCCTTCAGGTGAGGAGGACTCCTTGACTGATGAGGAACTCTGGAAGAGATGATGTGGGGGTGGTGCTAGTATTGATAGGGCATTGGCATTGGACCAAGGAGGAAACAACTGGACAATTGTGGGTGGTTTTAGGAAAAGTTCTACATGGGTGCAGTCACTAACGAAAAACTTAAGTCAAGAAAATATCTCCTTGTTAGTATAGTGGTGAAAAAAGAAAGGAAAAAAAAAGAAAATATCAATTCATCCTCCTGAATTTACAAACTGAAAGAAAACAAGCATCAGCCATTATCTCACAAGTCGTCGTTCATTTGGCTTTGTTTTTTCCATCATTTCCAGTTCCAACCTTGCAAGAGTGTTCTACTAAGGGTCCCTTTGTTTGTTAGCAGGACATTTTTTAAAGAGGTGGCCATAGTTGTACCTCAGAAACATCCATCCATTTTTTGATGATGGTCCTCCTCTACTGGATTTGTTTTTAACTTTTAATTAAATACTTAATAAACTCTGAAATGTGGAATACAAGTTAAGGCATTTAATATTTAATTTTTAAAATATTGGTCCAGAAAAAAGTTGATGAGTCATTTCTTTTCTCAAATATTGACAATAATATAACCTACCGCTACTGTGTTTCTCTTGTCACCTTGTCCATCAAGAATCTAGGATCTAAGTGCTACAATTAGTCACAATAAACAATATTAGGCACTTTTCAGCCTAATTATTTTACCTTCCTTTTTGTTATTCTTGTTTTGATAGTTCTGCTCCAAATGTGTTTCATATTTCTGCCACCTAAATGGAGTACAAAGTAGAAGAGAACACATATTTATTGAAAGCATATAATATTCCAATAGTTTAAACATTAATCCAACAACCCTTGTATTATCTCCACTTTTCAGATGAGAAAACAGACTGAAATAGGTGTAATGAATTTTCAAAGCAAATGCAAGTTAATTATCTGTGAATCAAGAGCTGGAATTTAAACTCAATACCAAGCCCATATTCTTTCTACTAAAGCACAATACCACAGGAACTGCAGTTACTGAGAGCTGATGAAGAATGTTTTACCTGGTTGTGATTATGGTATTATTACAATAGATACACACACACACACACATCCTCCCACACACTCCCACACAACAGCTTTCAAAAGATGCATGAGGAAAGACAAGGTAGAGAAAAAGCAAAACATTCACACAACTAAGTTCTAAGCCCTTGCTTAACTCCTGCAACATCTTTTTTCACTCTCAAATCAACATAGAAAAGTGGCACAAATGGACTTTAGCTCCAGGGGGCCATCCGAAGCAAGAAGGAGGGTGAGGGTTCTCCCTATTTGTAAACTCTAAAATCAGAGCTAGAGGATTGGAGTGCCAGGTCAGCTCAGAGATTTCCCTAAAATTTCAGCATATGAGAGAACTGAAATATTTTTAAATTATCACTATAATGCTGTGGATCTACCCTAAAAGAACAAAAGTTGGAAAATTTGTCTTTCCTGTTATACTGCCAAAGCCGAATGGGATTATTAAAATTTGTGAGGCAGCAATTAGAAGGGGTCAATATGTAAAATTAAGCTGCTAATAAATAAATCTGAAATGTAAGTGGGGTAAGGTACTTATGAAAAATAAATTTTCTGCAAATGGAACTTCTCCATATTTCTGACTATTGTGATCTCTTTCAAGGGATAGAAAAGGAAAGCACATTCACGTACCTCCAATTATCCTTCACATTACTGGAAAGATACTATAAGGTAGATATTAGAGCCACTTGCTAACTATGATAATGATGCAATCAAAGCAAATCCTATGAAACAAAATGAAACCTTATAAGCTATTGTAATTAGAGAAGCACAATTTAAATAATCCATAAACTTTTTAAAAATGATAAAAGTATTCTTATGGAATTTACAGCTTCATTTGCTCCTTTCCTCCCCTAGCTGGTAAATTCACCTAGCTATTTATTTATTTATTGAAGTGCTTTAATCAAGGGAACTGCTCCATCATCACATTTCATTAAAAGGTGGTCTTGAGCTGAGCACAACAGACGGAGGTCATAATTGTGCTGCGGAGCTCCCCTACAATCAGACATTCACTAAAATGAAATGACTCCATCACTGATTGAATTGATTTTTATAATTAAATAGGCTTTACTTAAACTAGTAAAACTGACTGGCAAAAATATATTCTTCTGCCTTGTTCAGCATTAGCAAGTCCCTGTTTGCCTCCTGGATTTATCATCCAGCTATCTTTAAACATGTTTTTAGAATCTGTGATTAGTTTTTTCTGTATCCAGAGCAATTATATATTTTTAAGTTAAGGCTCAATGAATCATTTTTGTGGACGCTTTCAAAAAGTGAGTCAAGACTATCAATTCATTTGCAAATGGAAAACGGGCACACTAAATTTAAGTGAATTAATCATCAAATCACAAGAATCATTTGTGCATGAGTGTTTTTAAGATTTAGGATGCTATCAAAGGGTTTAAAAGAAAGAATTGTGTAAAATGAAGCAATTTTATTATTCTTTTCATGAAGATGATTAGCATGATGTCTCAGAGCCAAGAAGCTGAAGATGCCCAAAAGGTACAAAAATGTGAGGAATTACAGGATTCATAATCAAATCAACTTTCAGCAACTACAAAGACCAGAACTAAAATATAGTTTCCACCACATGGCCAGGGTTTTGTTCAGGAGCCACATACTGGTATGCCTTCCATATGCATTACTCACGAAGTAGCTTTGCAAGTCAATTTATAGGGCACATTTCATATCACTTACCTAGCTGCATCAGTGTTCTTGGCTTTGGCAGCATACAACCAGAGATTATTTTTTGAAATACTACAGTAAGGAGCCTTACAGAATCAGTGGCAGTTATGGCTCACCCGTCTAGATATGGGCTACATATTTCAGTATGCTCCTCATTACACATTTTAGAGGAGTCTTGTTGATGGTATCTCAGAATGGAAACATCCTCTTAATTGATTCATCAGACAACCAGCCCCAATTCCTCTGTTAGCAATGACAGCCCACAAAAATCTGTGTGAGTTATTGTTAAGAAGGAGTGTTGACTTACTCTAACCCAGATACTTTTCAGTTGTTCTTTAGATTAAAATAAATTAACACAAGTTGGAAAGACAAGAGAAAGAATGAAGTTCACATAAGGAAAAGCAACTGAAAGATTTTTAGATTATTCATTTGCTTGTCCCACAAATATTTATTGTCTATTTTGTACCAGACATAGACTAGCTGCCTCATATACTACCATGGAGAGAGTAAACAGGCATGGCCCCTGTTCTGGTAGGGATTATCATTTGAATGAGAGAAATAGTCTTTAATTACTACTTATTTGTTTTTGAAATTAAGACTAGAGAAAAAATACAATGAAGGCAAAATTTCATTCCTCTTTTTCCCCCTTTCTTGCTAGTCCTCAGATGCTGAGGCTCTGAATCTAGTCAGTATGATCTTGATCAAGGTACTTAATTTCTGCGTGCCCAGTGTCCTCATTAGTAAAATGGAAGAAATAATAGCACCTATCTGAAAGGGTTATTGTGAAGATTAAATGAGTTAATCAATGTAAAACACAACATAGAACCATGTGGGGCATATAGTAGGAAAATAAATGTTAGCAATGTACTATTATAATAAAATTATGATTTTTATTATAATTTCTAGGACTTGTAGCCTTAAGCGGTTAAGGTAAAAATCTTAAAAGATAATGACAATGTCAATGTTACAAAGCCATGGTGAGTAAAGAGCTAGCTTATTAATGGAAATCACCGTATCAGGGGTGCAGTTTGTTTTGTCCTCCATAGGACTGGGCAACTCTGCTCTGGATAGGTGGCACATAACAATCAAGGTTGAGATTGCGATTATTTGCCCAGGAAGTTGAGAAGCACTTTCAGGGAGAAAAAGCAATGCATCATTAGAAAAGAAAGAGCTGGACCCACAAATTTGGTGCAAGGCTATTGCTCCAGGATGAGGATGGCAAGGTGAAGCTGAGCACTGAAAATATCACTCAAATGGATGTTCAGCCCCATACTGGTGCTCTTGGTCCAGAAGGAATACAAAGTTAATTTTCTTCCTCCCAATTAGATCTCCATGAGAAAGTTCAAAGTGTCTGCAATGTTGGTGTCAGGCAATCCCTCTAAGACCTGAGTGAGCACTAGACACAGAAGCTGGGCCCTCAACAGACTTGATGGTTCCAGCTGCCACTTTTGGTTCTAGTACCCACAGGAGCTTGTCCACAACAAGCCAGAGCTGGACAGGCACCAACAGCAGGTACCACAGGGTGACCAAGAGCACTAGTTTCCAAAGGTCATATGAAATATCCCCCTTAGGAAACTTGATACCTTTGGGTGAAGAGTCTGAGCATTTTTAGACTTTCTGCAAGGTAGGCATTAGCTTATCCACAGAAATACTGATTTGTGTCTGTTATTTTGACACATTGTTATCTCTCAATTTGTACAGTTTAGGGTACTATAGTTCTACTACTCTAAAAAGCACTTTAGAATTTTTTAATGGGTAAACATTTTTAAAATGTACTATTAAAGTGTTTCAATTCCTACTTACAGTTCAGAAGCAGCAATATTTTTCTTACTTATTTTTAACAGAGAATAAACCTGACTTCTTTTCTGGGAAGTAAAAAGCATTCAGTATCATTTTTATAGAAAATACCAATAATATCAAATCCTGCAATTATTTTTGATAATACTACTTTTAATTTGGATTGTGGTTTAGTAAGTACAAGCACAAAATATGTTACTTTTTAAAACTTGTTTCCAGGTTCATTATAAATTAATCCAGGAGACAGACTTCATCCTTGAGCAAAAGATCACTAGTTTTAGGCTAGGGGAAATTTGAAAGTTCAAATTAGACACTCTCAGTTAAATGTCTAGCTTTTGGTTTCTTACCATACTGAATGATTTTGAGATAAATAAATTTTTAGCAAACGCAGAATAATGCTTTCCAGTGAATGTTGTCCTTCAAAAAAATTCATGTTAGAAAGCTAACTACTTATTCCAGGGAAGGTTGTTTTTACTCAAAACTTGATCAGAATTCATTTGGAAGGTTTTTTTCAGAGCTAGCTTACAAACTGTACAATACATCAGATCCATCAATATAAATTAATATGGTCTCATCTATCCTGATCCTCAATTTAACTATCAGGTTTGGTTCAGAATCCCTCTGCCTCTTCAGAAACATCAAATGCATCAAACCAAGAATAACTCCTGCTGAAGTTTTTCAGGAGGAAATTCTCTAAGGATATGCCTGATGAGAGTTGCAACAATATCTTCAGCAATAATGGAGTAGTTACATATGTTTATAATCTGGTAAATTTTAAGAGGCAAGATTTTCCTTCATGTAAATTTAAAAAGTGCATTATAGAATGCATATAATTTGCATATTTCAACCAGAAACATGAGTTTCAGCAAGGCTAAAACAAATTGTATTTTGGAGTTGGTCATTTTGAAAATTATGATCAAACAATTCTAAAAATAGAAGTGTCAGGCAATTACCTCATATTAGTCCTCAACAAATCATTTTTCTATGATTAAGTTTTGTGGCTGGTTATTTTTTGGTTAAAAAAAAATAGTCAAACAGGTTGTATTCCACTACCTCCACCCTCTTCTCCACAGCCTTCCATGACTTCAGATTTAGCAAGTGGTTATTTGTAAAAGGTTGTCTTTGTGTGGATAGAATTTGTTTTATTTTCTGGTAGCTTGAGCTAGTTTGAAGTTTGAAAGTTTTAACTTACTTTCAAAAATCTTGACACAAATTGACCCAAGTAGGCTAAAAACCAAGCTGACTATGGAAGTTATGCTTTTTCAATATATTATACCAACACTCAATCACTCTTAATGGTAAAATGATTCCCTCAACTGGAACACAACATATGTACTGACCTGTGTCAGTCAGGAAATTCAGAATGCCATATTTCCAATGAAAGGCACGTTTACTTGGAAACAATTGGGGGGGGGGGATAACAACTTGGGCACCTGACACAGTCCTTAGATCAGTTTGTTTGACCCAGAGATCTGATGCATAATAGCTTTATCACAAATCTCATACTCATCACCATTTCCCCACAAATGTCTGTGGATTCTGGCTGCACAAACAAAAGCAGAGGCTGGCCCCATCAGGACTGATCTACTATCGACATATGGAAGATACATGAATACAGCCCCCTGTGACCAAGAAGGAAGCAGGCATTGGAAGACTACCAAAAGTGAACAGCTTTCGTTGTCCCTGCAGGCTTGTGTTCAAAATAAATCATTCCTGAGATGGTGATTAATGTTTTATATTTTTCTGCTTCTCCTCCCAATAAAATTAAATTAAAGTATATCTAGTTACTTATGAGACTGAGTTCTTACGGCCTTCTCGAAGGCTAGTTTACTATTTATGAATGTGGTTAGCTGTTGTGCTTTTTACATCTTTTTAATGGCCTTGATAATGGTGAAGACATTCGATGTTGCTGTGTTTTCTCCATTTAGTGGGCTTTATGTTAGACTCCCCTGGGGTGGGATGAGTTGAGATCCAACAAATGGACCCATTCTGTGTACTCCCCACTCTGTCTCTTCCAATGCCTGGTAGGTGCAGAGTTGCTGCTGCTTTTAACACAGCAGCCCCATGTGAACTGTGATGTTCGTGGGCTGAAGCTCTGGTCTGGAGTGAAACTTTTGTGAGATTTAGTGCAGCGTTGTTGTCTATTCTGCCTCATACCTTTCTGTAGCTTCACGTGCTGTCATGTCACCTTCTTGATGTTAGTATTTTGATTCATAAATCACTCCTGTTGAATACTTAACTAGGATTGGACACTGTTTGCATATTTCTAACACAAGTAGGTGATGTGTAGGTGTCCTAAATGTTAATGAGCTGTCAGCGAGCTCTGTGTTTGGAGTGTTTGAGATACAAATATGTAAAAATCTTGAGAGTCAAGCAAAAGCCTACGACTCCTCTGCATGATCTGAGTCATCTGGTCAAGATCGTTAATCTCTTTAAATTTCAATTTCCTCATCTGTAAAATAGTTAATTATCTGTCTCATAGTGTGGCTGTAAGAATGAAACAAGTTTATGGAGTTAAGACAACTAATACCTGGTAACCACTTAACAAATGCTAGCCACCATTATATATTTTTAATTTTGCAACTACTGACATATGAATAAATTGACAAATTCTATGCAATTAATTTTATAATTACTGATACATTGATTTATTAGTAAACTTCGTCATTTTAATTCATTATATGATTATATATATGAGCTATATGAATTCATTATATGATTTCTTAACAGCCAATTGATAGGTGACTCTTTATATGAAACATAAATAAAATTGAATCTTCTTAAATGTGCTTTTAGAAGGTTGCTGGTAATAGGTGTAATGTAGCAGAGAATAGGAATAATTCAGAATAGAAGTAAGTCACAGATATGTCCAGGTGTTATCAACACATTAATCTCACAAATGCTTAGTTTTATAAAAAACCTACGATGGTTTAGAAGCCATTATTGTGTCAATTCACACACAGCTGCTGTAAAGAGGGGATCAAGCTTCTAATTTCAGAATGTGAGTTTATTTCGTCTTAGGAAATACTATTATGTTTTCAGGAATCAAATTTCAATGACAGTAGGTTTTACAAGTTTTATTCTTTTTAATCTAATATGGAGATTTATATATAATATTATATGTATCATATATGAGTATAATAAATATATGATATAAATAAATATATTGTATAAGTATACATAATATATTATAATATAATTAAAATAATAATAATAATTTGGGCTAATCCTTCTGGAAAGGAGAAAAGCTTTTCTCCAACTGAGACAGCTAATAATAAGATTGTGCACTTGAATTTGAAGAGTGACAGATTAGTAACAAGACATCCTGAAATGATGTTCAGGAAGACAGATAGTTCTCCTATTCTGAGTGACTTTATCCTACTGAATTAAATTTCATTCCAGGAAGAGTACAAGGCCTCAGTCACCCAGCAATTGCGCATCTTTAACTTTGGTGAAAAAAAGTAGTGCTGATACCCAGACACTGGGCATTATCACAGGTGGAGAACTCTGGGAAAGCACAGTTGCATGGATTAAAAAGAGGTGACAAACTGTGGCTGAGAAGAGCAATGTGGCCTTTCTTGATGATTGTATTCTTTGATGAGTTTCATAAAAAAGTCTGCCTTAGTAAATACATCAAATTGCTATGAAATATAATCAACGTTTTAGCATTCAAACTAAGACATGTGTTCTCATGTCGAGGGCCTAAATGGCGTGTTGTAGTTGTTTACTCAGTAAGACAGTCAAGTGAGAAATGGTGGAGATGAGACCTGGCACAAAATCCACAGAGCAGGGCAGGCAAAGCAACAATCCTTGAGAGGTGGCAGAATCAGGGAAAGCAAGCCATGGTGAGCAAGGGGTTATGCAATCTTAGGCACAATGGGGATAATTAATAAGCACTGAATTTTGAAGAAGGAGTATGGTATATGAAAACATAGTAAAAAATATACTATGAATCCAGGCACATAAAGTGAAGCCAAACTCAGGAAATCAGGTACAGACTTATTCTCTGCTACAGGGAACCATGACGGAAGAGCAATGTGAGAGCATCAGTGACCAGAAAAAGGACAGCATGTTCCCAATGGTTTTGCAATAAAATTGGTGCAGTGACTTTATCCTCTGTCAGAACAGCAAGGAGGGTGGCCCACTGCAAATACTCAGCTGAACTAGAATGGATAAGTTAGAGCTTCTTAAGTTTCCTATTAAGTTAAACTTCCTATTGAAACATGTGTTTATCAAGGAACCAGGATATGGCCTATCTGGGAAGGGAGGCATGATGTCAAGGCAGAATAGGGTAAAAGACCTGAAATGCCAAGATCTTATAAGTAGCAAGATCCACAAGTTCATCTATGGAGAAGCTGGGGCGGGCAGAGGCAGGGGCACTAAAATGCAAGTCAATGTAGATGGTGTGATTGAACTAACGTAATTATTAAACACTTAGAAACACTGTATGCAGAGTCAGTGGGGGGTATGCTATATTAGCTGAGAATGCTATATATAACGGTGTCTTGGTATAAGATGGGAGGAGAAACTCAAAGGAAACTGAGTACCTGAAAAAGAAATAGAGCTTCAGGTCTCTGAAATGAGTATGTGGATGTGACATGTGCATGAACACATTCTCAGAGGTTTGCTTAAAAGCTGTGACATTGCAGGTGTTAATATTATTGTGCCTTCCCTCATAGGATTATCTTACTAACGCCAAGCCTGCTTCCACCTGGGTACAGTAGGGCTATCACTTCCCCATCTTACAGTGAACATGGAGCTTTACTACAATCTCAGGGCCTCCTTTGTATGACACAGTGTATATGTGTGTGTGTGTGTGTGTGTGTGTGTGTGTGTGTGTATAAAGTTGGAGAAAGAAGCAAAGAAAGTCTGAGTAAATTAAAGACTGCCATTACACATAACGTTTTATCTTCCATAATTTTTGGCTATACAGTAATCTTATTTATAGCAGCAAGCTTGTGTATTCATTGTATATCAATGTAAGTGATCAGAGTGACAAAACCATGTCTGTGGGTGGAGACTGAGAGACTGGGATGAAATCAAAGTGGGCACCATGGAAACATTTTGGAAAAAAGAAAGATTTATTGTATTTCACTGGAGTGCTTATCTCATTTGCCACTTCTAAATAAAGCACTAACAAAGAAGGGCATTTTTTCCAAAATTGCTGAATCCTCATAAGCAATAATGCCAAGTTAATGATTATTTGAGAAGATGGAAGAGCATTCAAAATTCAGGGCTTTTGTTTTCTAATTTAAAGGTACCAGTCTATCCAATGGCTTTTCTATTTTTATCTATAGTGATATTTGGTTTTGAGACTTTCCTTAAATTTTAAATATTATGGTTTATCATTATTACTAATGTGTTATCAACAACCAAGAGATTATTTTAAGTTCATCTGCTTATAGAAGCCATTCCTTCTTTAGAATATACAATATGCCATCAAGTGTTTTAAAATAACAGATTTGTGCAAATGTAACAAAAAGGGTCCAAATAAAGTTTAGAAAAAGAGAAGCTTATTTATTGTAAAATAAAATGTGAAAGGAGATGAGAAAATTAACAAGTGAGGTGATGATATACAGGAAGATGTTCTATTCCTTTCATTTAACGTACATCAATATGCATTTAGGCAGAGTGCAATCAAGAATGAGAGGAGAATACTAGGAAATAAAAGCCAATACTATACATTTCTTTTAAATAAAGTAGATACATTTTTAAATAAATACTCAAACACATCCATTATAATTACATACTAGATACTAAATCAGCATCCCTAAATTTCCTGGAATTGGAGGCAAAGTCTCTAGTGACACCTTCAAAGAGAAGGATTAAAATGAAAATACAGTAGGAAAAGAGTATAAGGACTTAATTCACACTAAAATATAAAGACAATAAATGAATGAGCAGAGATTAAAGGAATAATTAGGGGAAGAGCCTTAATAAGAAAAAGAGATAGTGGAATTGTGTAACTTTGCTCTGGGGTGCACTAGATGACCTGGAGCTCAGGGACCTTGAAGAGTACATGGCCATAAGGGTGGAAACATTTGGAAATAATTGGATTTTCAAATGCAAATATATGGTGCTATTTCTGTTTACATATGCATAATATTATCCATTGTCACTTAGCCATGACCAAGTACAAAATCTATTTCTGACAAGCATAAGTAATTGCTGAGTTAGAACTTGTAACAATACAGAACTTGGATAAACACCAATTATATTTTTGTAAGTAATTTTAATATTAAGAGAAATTTATGATGGTTTTTCAAAGCAATGTATGTTAGAATTGCCCCATGGGCACAAAGGTAAATTATGTTGACTGAAATAATCAGTAGAAAAATAAGAATGCAAGTAAATATGGAAAATATTACTTATAAAAGTCTTAATCTTCTTTTCTAAGATACATAAAAACCGTTTTACTTGTTGGAATAATTGATCAAGGAATTTGTTAGCTGACAGATTTTTAAAAAACTAACAAGTATTACAATTACGTGGAATTTTACAATAGTTCACTTTTTGTTGGCACACATAAGTAACAAAATTAATGTGGGCCTTTATTTCTTATTTAGATTACTCTGAGGAATTCTTTCGCTTGAATCTGTTTGCTGCAGAAAGTTTGCATGGAATTAGCTTGTCTGCTCTATCATTTTACCAATGGACATTGAAGGGGATGATGACTAGGTTGCCATATCGTTTAGAGAAAGCCTCTGAGAGGTTATGCTACAAGAAGCAAGTGTGAGATTCAGAAAGTTATTCTGATTTCTGGCTAGAAACACAATGTATCTGGGCTGACTGTGTGCAGACTCACTTCCAACACTCTCCTAAAATGCTCTCCTAAAGTACTACAGATTCTTAGCTGTTTACTGGGTGTGGGTGCTACAAACCCTGAGGACATTAGGAGACTGTCACCCAAGCTTATTGATTTTAATTTCCTAATTTAAGAGATGCCTCTTAACCAGAAAGGAGAGATTAGGTTTTGTCACCAAAGAAGAATGAAATAAAGAGTGGTCCTCAGTTGCTCTCAGTCCCCATCCAGATGAAATGCTCCTCTTTCCCTGAGGAGCAGGGAGGCAGTATGGTTGGCAAATGGATGAACAACAAGGACAATTCTATTGGCAGTGTCAACTCAAGTCCAGTCCTCTGACATAAAGGATATTTGAAAAAATAATAGCATTACTTATGAAACTGGGCAATTTACTTTACCTCTTTAACCCTCATCTTTCTCATCTGAAAAATGAGAGTAATGACAGAGTTAGTGTGAGGCTTAGAAAGATTCTAATCAATGGTATATACCTATGAGAACCTACACAGATGTAACACACATAGTGGTGAAAAGGAAAAAGTTAAGTGAAATTTTTCTAGGCAATAAAGAGTACGAATTTATAGACACTGATATTAGTAAAATATAAAACTAGTGGTTAAAGAGAATTGAAAAAGCCTGAAAATGTAGTTTTCCATGTTAGAATTAAATTTTCTTCATTTCTGATCTCAGGCCAAGATTCACAAGGATACATTAGGTCGGAAGGTACTTGGTAGTGGAAAACTAAGTGGCACAAACTTATGTGGTAGAGCCAAGGCCAAAACTAAAGATGATGTATCACTTGTCTATTTCCCCAATTGCAAGAATAGAGGTCAGTTAATCAAACACTCAACAAATATTTAATAAGTACCCACACTTTGCATTCAGCAGTGTAAATTAGTAGATCAGTACCTGCTATAATGTTAACTTATACTCTATTGGGAGGCAAATAAGATTTTTTCTTGTTGGCTTTGAATGAATTTACATAGTTACACTTACAGGAAGAATGAAATCAGAAGTTGTATTCTTCAGCCTCCATCTGATGTGATTTTGTATATGTGTTGTCTCTTTGATTTAAAATTCCATGTTACACAGTGTGCTTTAATAACCATATTGTTGATGGAAAGAGTTCATCTATGTTTCAGTAATCTATTCAGTATGTAAAAGTCCATAGTGATAAACCTAGCATTAGACTGCAGTGTGTTGGTTTTTAGCTTTGCTATGACAACTACTCTTCATCTGGAAGAGAAAAGAAAAACTCAAAAAATTCTGTGGCCGAACTACAAGTGATAATAATTCATTTCCAATTATTTCTTTTTTCAATTTCATGGCTTATGGAAAGAACTAAAGTTGTCCACTCGGCTTATATTAGCCATTGATCAATTAAATAGATCCATTTCAGGGTAGATTTTCCTATAATACTAGCTAGGAACAAAGCAAATCTTCCTGCTAAGTGTTCACCAAAATTTTAAGACAGAAAGAAAAAGAAAAGTCATCTATAGTATGAAATAATTGTTCTCCAAATACAGAATTGAAACTAATTTCTAAGAATGTTCTGGAGACAAAGCAAAATTGGAGAATATACTGTTTTGTTAAACAAAAGCAAAAATTAACAGTTGGTCATTTGAATTGATGTTTCCAGTGGGACGTTGTTAATGGAGAGGGTTGAAGGCAGACTAAAAGAAAAGCCAATGTCTCTTTTGCAGATTTAGGACATCTTTCAATTAACCAAAAGGCAAATGAAAAAAGAGAAGAATTTCAAAAGTGACCCCATGATGAATACTTAAATGTAGTACCTCATTGTTCCTTGAGCTTCCTACTTATCTACATTTAAACTAGGTTCCTACAGTTAGAATAAAGCTTTGTATTGAGGCAATTAACAGAAAATTCAAACCATAAACATTTTTATTAGAAATATTTTGGCAAAATTAAGGACAAAGTAGGATTTTTTGACCACTCTAAATAGTAATTAGCTTAGATTAAACTTGGATCCAAGCAGAATCTAGAGAAATATAATAAAGTAGACAAATAAGACGGATACCCAACTTGGATATCTTCCTCACCTTCAACAGTTCTTTAATCAAATCTCACCTTCACTACAAGGCCAGTGGTGACCACTCAGTGTACTACTATAACCTTCTCCCTCTGTCTCCTTACCCTGATGTTCTACATTTTCATTCTTCCATAGGATTTGAGAATTGAGACCATCTGCTTCCATATAGCTTACCTATCAGGACTGAGATTGAAGGCCTGAGTATTAACCCAACACAGGATATTTTTGCCCCAGAAGAATAGCCAAGATGTAGAAGCAATCTAAATGTTCATCAGTGGATGAATGGATTAAAAAAAATAGTTATATACATATAACAGAATATAATTTATTTTTTAAAAAGAAAGAAAGCCTGTGATATACAACAACATAGATAAACCTTGAGGACATCATGCCTAGTGAACAGGCCAATCATAGAAGGACAAATACTACGTGAATCCACTTACATGAGATTTCTAAAACAGTCAAACTCCTAGAAACAAAGACTAGAAAGGTCGTTTCCAGGGCTGGGCAAGGGGAAAAGGAAATGGGAAGTTGCTATTCAATGGGTTTAAAATTTCAGTTATGCCAGATGAATAAGTTCTAGAAATTTGCTGCACAACATTGTACCTATAGTTAAAGACACTGTATTGTGCACTTGGAAATTTATTAATAGGGTAGATTTCATATTAAGTATTCTTATAACAATAAAAGAAAATATAGGAGAAGAAAAGAATGAATGGATTGCCTGCCTACTATACCATGCTTCAGGGAGATGTGCAAAATACATGAGAGCTATTTTCCTTGCCTGGTAAAATTTATCATCTATTTATAATGATAGCAACTTAGTGCATTATGAGCAGTAGGTACTATTCTAAACATATCAATATATATCAACTCATTTAATCCTTACAAGAACTCTATAAAAACAATGATATTAAAAGCCTTTATGAACAGGTACACCATGGACACCAACCTGTGAGGACAGATGCTGAACATGACGCTGGGGCAGGATCCTGGAGGGCCATCTGCTGAGCAAACAATCCCTTGCTGAATTACTGTGGTGGGCAAAGGTGTACTGAGGCAGTGAGGAGAAGGGAAAGCGTTCAGGGGGCTTGAGGCTACAACTATTTACCAAACAGTATGGAAGCATTTCGGTGTTTTAACAAATGATACATGGGTATACGTAAGCTGAGTATCAGCCCTTGAGGATTGTAACATCACTATCCCCCTATAGATATAGAGTTGAGTGACTTGTCTCAAGTCACAGAGCTATTGAGTGGAGGAGGCAATGTTTGAACCCAGTTAGTCTGACTTCAGGTCCTGTGCTACTAACTGCTATGCTATACTGCCTCATATTTACAAAGAAAATAATTAACTTTAAAAACAAGAAATGGTTGTCCAGCAATTAAAGTATGTCACACACTGTGGAACACAAGATGCAGAGAGACTCAAACATAAATTAAGTATTATAGAATTTCAGAAAAGATAGTGGTTCTAGCAAGAAGTAAAAAGTCAGGGAAGATTTTGACCTGGAGTTGGAGATTTTTCTTCAATGAATCGAAGGTGAAGATGTACTGTTTGCACATATTATCTGAATAATTGCTCCAATTTTCCATTATGTTGTATCAGAAGACAGTAGTTTAGAATCAGGAATTTGTAAAGCTTCCAGTAGTATCCCCAAGGATGCAGCGAAAGCAGTTCCAACTGCACCTTGGCCAAATCTCTTTTCACTTTGGAACCAGATGATTAGCCATGATTGGCGACTATTGCTAATGACAGCAGGAGAAAACTGCATCAGTCATGCCAGGAATTCTCCTAAACGCATGTTAGAGGAAAGCAGAACGACACTTTTTCCCTCCCTTTCTCCACTTCTTAATCTTCCCCAACAGCAGCATTCTTCCTGGTGCTGTCTCCAATTACCTGGTGTTGGGTCGCCATAGATAGGGCATGGCCAGGGATTTGTGTTCAAAACTCTTGTAAACGTTGTTCACCTGAAATGCATCAACATCATGTTTTGGCATTAAAATGTGGCTACTGCTTTCCAGGGCTGGATTAATCTTTCTTTATAGTTAAAATAGCCACGTAGGTTCAGAGTACCTCCCTTGAAACCATTTTAAGGTGAGGATAAACTTAAGATGCTGATAACACTGATTTTACTTCAACTGAAAGAGATTAAAAACTACAGATACGAATTTTTTTACTTCTATGATATTTTTTAACAGAATATCATGGTAACCAAAGTTTTAAATGTAAAGGTTTATATTAATATTTGTGTTCATCAAGTAGTAAATAACACAAAAGTTAGATGAATAATAATTTCAATACAATGAGCAATTTGATTAATATTTAATAATCTGGAAAACAATACCAACTGGAGCTGAGAAACCAAATCCCATAACACTAGCTTTCATTTCAAATGATCTCCAGGTGGCTGCTGGCCAATTTGCCACATGAAAAAAGCCTGACGCTTACTGGAAAACAGACTCCAACTATTAAAAAAAAAAAAAAATCCACTCAGTAGAGAATAGACAATGTTGTGCTAAAAGGCTATGTTATTTTGCCAAAAAAAAATTCAATCTGTGCACAAAATACCTCTTCCCATGTCTTTTGATCTGATGTAGCACTTGTCCAAATGGATAGGCTCCCTAAAGGGAAAATCCATTTCAAACATTGAGGAGCTCTAACAAATGCGAAGCACTCAACCTCAGGCTTAAATATCCCAAATGGTCTCTTGCTGGTAACATGAGAACAGAATCAGTGTTTCACTAGAAAACAGCTTTCCTGGCCTTTATCTTCTGTTCCATTTGTGCACTGATATGAAGATCAGAGTCATTGACTTGAATGCAATTTAGAATCTTGATACAAACAATGAGACGCTAAACACTTTCTGGCCCTCTAAAATTTGTATTCAGACTCTTCTTTTTTCGGGGTATAATCACAGGCCCATCAGTATTCGAGGGATTTGTGCACACAGACTGCCTCTGTCAAAATTGTAGCAAGTTAATGCATTCCAGTATAGCTTGGTTGTGCAAATTATTGACTTAGAAGAAGGATGCAATGTGGTATTTTGACATATGCTACTTTATATGCAGCACAATCTCTTTTTTTTTTAAGCCTTTTGGTTTCAACTTATTCACTTGAAGATTTGAAAAATGAAATTAAACTTTAAAAAATAAGAGAAAGAAACACAAGCATGGAAATAACGATCTAAAGTCACAAAGAAAGGAAGGCAGAAACCAAAATCACCATCATACTATGGCCAAACAAGAGGACTGAGGATTTGAGTAGAGATGCAAAGACTTTGGACTTTCCTTCTTGTCTTTTCAAACTGATAAATAGTGTTGCTAATATTTATTCATTTCCTGAGACTTAACAACATGTATTGCTTTCTTTCATCATTTTACCAATTTTCTTCAAAGAAAATTACTATTTCAAACTCTTCATAAATCCTGTAACCTCTATGAGCTTAGCTTCCTCATGGGTAAAATGGGAATAACAATGCCTACCTTATGAAGTTGGTACAAAGGTTAGAAATAATATATGAAAATCACCTAATAGTGCCTGGAACATAATGGAAGCCATCACTACTGTTACTACCCAAAAGCTATATCCAGACATGTAAATTGGAATAAAATATTGAGGCCGTTTTCAGACTAATTCAAACATAAGAACACATTTTGTTGCAGATTCAAGGTAATTGAGGTAAATGTTAGAACATTTATTTGCATTATCAAGATACATAAATTGTTTCAATTTTCCACTTTACATGTCCAGATATGGCTTTTGTGCATAACCCTAGAGTAATCCAGAGACTTTTAAAACTTTGTCCATTATTGAAAACCCTCAGCTTAAGTTTAACAAACCTTGATATGCAGCTCCCAATATAATGCAGAACAAGCTCCATTCATTAGTAGAGTTGTTGCTTCCAATGTCAAAAAACAAGGCTAATCCAATATATAGTACCAATAATTATCCCTCATGTAATTTAAATCAGTTAATTTGAAATTTGACTGAATGGGAAGGAATAGAAACATGGCTCATTTTCAGAAAATATCTTTGTTTGAAGTCATAATATAATCTTTAAGAATATCCTAAGAAAATTTGCAGGGAAGAAAATGAAATCTGCAAGAAACTAAAGGCAGAAATGCTAAAACTAAAAAAAAATCCTATTTTGGTCTCTTGGATCAATCTTAACAACAGTGTAGTAAAAGCTTTCCTCAAAAAAAAAAGTGATTTTTAAAATACTATAAAACAGCCTTTTTCGTCTAAAAACTAAAAAACACTGTGCATATATGAAAGATTATTTAATAAAATTTGAGATTTGAAAATTACCAACTTTACATTTATGTAATAAAAATTATATCAAGGTAGCAGCATGATGTTAAGGAGTTTGCACTGAACCAAATCAGTATAGTTTGACATCAGTTCCTCAAATGGCTCTAAGCAATCCTGAGGGTCTCATAATTCTCATCTGTAAAATGAGAGAAACAAACCAAATTGGATTCTTCTTATCCCTCATAGCTATAACAATCTATAATCCCTTTGTAACACCTTTATCATGTAATTCACCTTTGATCCACGAAAAGTAATCATAATATAAATTTTATTTTAGAAGCAATTATTTTCATTATTAGATTGGTCTGTATTGGGACTCCCTAGATTATGACACTAGACATAAAATAAGTGAGGGGGAAGCCACTACATAAACACTGGACTCAAGAATGAAGGTAACTAGAAAAGCTCTGAGAGAAAAAGGAGCTCAAAATAAAGGGGCAGGCTGGGTGCGGTGGCTCACGCCTGTAATCCTAGCACTCTGGGACGCCAAGGCGGGAGGATCACTCAAGGCCAGGAGTTCGAGACCAGCCTGAGCAAGGGCGAGACCCCGTCTCTACTAAAAATAGAAAAAATTAGCCAGTCAACTAAAAAAATATATATAGAAAAAATTAGCCAGGCATGGTGGTACATGCCTGTAGTCCCAGCTACTCGGGAGGCTGAGGCAGATGGATTGCTTAAACCCAGGAGTTTGAGGTTGCTGTGAGCTAGGCTGACGCCACAGCACTTTAGCCGAGGCAACAGAGTGAGACTCTGTCTCCAAATAAATAAATAAATAATAAATAAATAAAAGGGCAGTCTGATTGGGGCAGGTCACACAGAAACCACCAAAAAAGAGTATGTTTATTGTCCAGAGGCAAGTCAGCTAGAAAAGACATATAAGAGGGAAGTAGAAATGTTTTTTGTCCAGGTGGATCATACTAGTCTCAGAAATGGATTTTATTTGGTTAAGATATACTGGGAGTTCAAGTTATCTTAATGGTTAAGATATACTGGGAGTTCAAGTTATCTTAATGGTTTTCCATAACCCCCTTCCAACCTCCCAGAAATAAGAAATGATCCCATTGCCCAGACAAGTGTTTATAACCTTTCCTTTAGCTACCCCTAGCTTGAGGGGGAAGCCCTGGTAGGAATTCTCAGGCAAGGATCTACATCTTTTTTAGTTTCTGTTTAGCTGGAAAGGAAAGGGGCTCTCTTTATGCTTCCAGGTGCATCATATACTCTCAGTGGCAGCCACCAAGATCTGTTTTCTTAATGCAGAAATGAGTTTAGACTAAGTTAATAATATTTGTAATGGGTAGTATAATTTTAAATCTAAAAATTCAAGGAGTAAAGGCTGGTCATCTTCAAGTCCCAGAGCAATAATCTTAATTACTCTAAAAATTCATGTTTTGTTACCAGGCGATCCAAAGGCAATATATGTAACCAAAATGTTTGTACCCCCAAAATATTCTCAAATTTAAAAAAGCAAATAAATAAATAAATTGGAAATAAAATACAAACAGCTAAAAAAAAATCAGCCCAATCACTCCTTTGTTTTTTAAAATGAAGTCTGTTTCTAAGCTATAATGAGTTAGAATTATATTATATATTCTGAAGTTCAAAGGGAAGATTATTTGTGAATACTAACTTAAATTAATTCTAATTTTCATTAGTAAATTCAATAATATGGAATTGGCCTTTTATCTTAGAGAAGCAATTCAATTTTATTAAATTATGGTTTTTGCATGTTTTAGTTTGACAGTCAGATTGATATGTACCATAAGTTTTTATTCATAGGGCTATTTTCTTTAGTAAGAAAACTATTTTCTAGATATAAATTGGGAATTAAGGTGTTCCAAGCTTTTAGAAAGCATTTGCTTTTCCAACACTCATTGACTAATTAGTATTTTAGTGAAACAGGAAAACTGAAATATTCGATTTACAATCAGGTATGATTCACTAACCTATGAATTCATGTCTTGTCCGTTTAGGAAAAATCATCTATTGGTGATTTATTGTTGTGTAACAAATCATCT
This sequence comes from Lemur catta, assembly GCF_020740605.2. Lineage (NCBI taxonomy): Eukaryota > Metazoa > Chordata > Mammalia > Primates > Lemuridae > Lemur > Lemur catta. The sequence continues at coordinate 239,843,214 of NC_059128.1, forward strand.
CAAAATTTAACAGCTTAAAACAGTAAGTACTTATTATTTCATAATTTTTGTGGGTTAGGAATTCAAGAGTGGCTTAGCTGAGTGGTCACTCAAGGGTCCCAGGAGGTTGTAGCTAACAAGTCACCAGGGCTGCAGTCTCATGTGATGGCTTGATCAGGGGAGGGTGAGCTTTTAAGCTGACTCATGTGGTTGTAGGCAGACCCCACTGCCTTGATGACTGTTGGCCCACAGGTCTCTATTTCTCTCCACATGGGCCTCTCTATGGCTGCCTGGGTATTCACAACATGTCAGCTGGTTTCTCCCAAGTGAGTGAGAGAGAGAGAGTGCAAAAAGAGAGTGTCCAACACAGAAGCCACAGCATTTTACATCCCAATCTTGGAAATGACTTACGCTCACTTCTGCCATATGCTATGGTCACCCAGACTAAACCTGCTACATTGTAGAAGGGTCTCCACAAGAATAAGAATACAGTCAGGGGCTATGCTGGAGACTGGCAACCACAACACAGCTATCGGATTTGGCAGACTAAATATTTTTTATACAACAGTAAAATTCTTTACCTAAAATAACTATTATATAATTCTAAAATGTAATCCAGTTTATGCCTAGGTATATTCTGGAAACATGCTATACTTCTGAAAAGTTTTGTGTAAATAAAATATTTGTCAATGTCTGTTTTTCTACATCTCTTATTTCTATGAGTTCATCAGGAAAGTTACTATTTCTTATTTGTATTTATATTTCTAGCCCCTTGAATGACAGCTGAGATTACTTGAACTGAATTTACCTTATATGTTAATTCTCAAAGTATTTTATGTTTTTCTCATTGTTTAAAATTAAAGTATAATTTATATAAAATAAAATGCACAGAACTTGTGTTCATTTCAATAAGTTGTGAAAACTGTAAATACCTATGTCACCCCAAACAAGACATAGAACACTTTCATCACCTTTGAAAATTCCCATGTGCCCCTTTCCAGTTATTTGTTTCCTCCCCCTCCCCCTTCAAGCAATAATGTCTGGTTTCTATTACCCTACATTAGTTTGAACTGTTCTTGAACTTCATATACATTGAATAATTTTATGGCAAATACTATGTGCTTATGTGTCTGACTTTTTTCACTTAATATGCTTTTGAGAAACATGCTATTGCATGTACCAGTAGTTCATGCCTTTTTATTGCTGTGTAATATTCTAATTCATGAATATGCCACACATTTGTTTATCCATGCTCCTCTTGTAAGACATTTGATTTGTTTCTATTTTGAGCTATTATGAATAAAGTTGCTGGGAATAGTCTTTTACAAATTTTTGTGTGGACATATGGTTCCATTTCTCTTGAGTAAATACCTAAGAATGGGATTGCTGGATGCCATTGTTTCTGATTAATAAAAGGGCTTCTTTGTCTTCTAGTCTGTTTAGGAGATTAAGATTTTTTTTTTAATTGGCTTGTGTCTAATTCCCAAAGTAAGCAAATATGGAAAGACTAGTTTTCGCACTAAAGTTCTAGCGTCACCAAGAGCAATAGACAGCATCCCTTTGTGCAAGGTCTGTATATAAGGCTGTGGAATGAATTCTTCACACTAGCAGAGAGGCACCTCTGCAACATACAAAGACTGGGAGATGTGCAGGAGCAGTTCATCTAGAGAAAGCAATGAGAGAACAAACTATGGCAGCATAGACAGAAGTGGGCTTGCCCTTAATTTTCCTTGGGAATTACACACAAGTCAGTACACTGCCCGTCAAATTCATCTGGCCTATCTCCCATTTTCAGGCCTTTTGATAAAATATCTCCCTGTTATTCACATACCTCTTAAAGCTCTGTAATCATGTACACTTCACTTATTCATCGATTTAACAAGTACTTATTGAACATTTACTATTTACCAGAGACTGTTTTAGGAACTAGGGAAAACAAAACAGACAAAAATCCTCACCTTTGTGAAGCTAAATATATTTGCATATGTATGATCAATGTATATATTTTATTTGTATTCTGTTTTTTCATCTAATGTATTAGAATCTTAATATACCTAAATACATTAGAATATTCAATATAGTGCCTGCCATAACATCTCTCATATTTTAGATGTTCATTATGGATTTTTTGAATGCATGAATGAATAAATATCTCAAAAATAAAAAAAGGAATAGTGATTATTATATAATAAAGAGTTACTAGGTGAGTATATAAATTAGAGCTTTCCATGAGACAGTTCAGTAATCTATTAAGTAATTCTATATCAAATCCTTTTTATACTATACTAGTAATTTTGCCATATAGTATACAACCTCGATCTCAAAGATGAAGTTCACTTTTCCAAGAAAAAGAATGAAACTAAAAAAAACCAGAACAATTCAATTTAATAATGTCTGGCATTTATCAATAGCTTAGTAACCACCAAACCAGTTTACTTCATACTTGGCTTGTGGTTAAACCTTTAGCACAAACATATTTCTAGACATAAAGGGAAAAGAGCATTTTATGAAATTCACCTGATTTTTAAAAATCACATCTGAAAATCATTCATCAGAGAAAGCTGCAAACCCAGAACTTGCAAAGTCATGCTGCCTTCAAAATGAATGGGATCAAAGGGTTTAAAGACCATAAATACTTTCAGACAGGAAGACACCACATCAAGAGGCTATCACAAGTGACCACTGTTAGAGGATAAATCATCTTTGTTAAACTGAGCTGTTTATACATCACTTTTATTCCACTTTCTTCTGATGATAAAAGTAACACTTGTCAATTGCAGAAAAACTAAACATAAAGTTATAAAGAAAAAATTAAATCATCAGACATAATCACTGATAAATGTTGATGAATTTCCTTCTGATCTATTTTCTCTGTGTATGTTTTAGTTGAGCTCTTCTATATATAAAAATTGTGCACTGTTTTTCATATCAAATACTTCAACATAAGCTTTTTCACTAGTTTATTACAAATACTTCATTATACATCCTCTTTATGGCTATATATTTCACCTAACTCTTTCCCCATTTTGACTGTCATATTGTATTTATTGTTTTACTATTTTAAACTATTGCTACATTAAATGTTTCTGGAACTTGGAAAACTGGTTGGTTGTGTTAGGTTTTTGGAGGTGGGGCAGGCAATTCAAATAGGGCTTATCCTCATGAGGGAAATTAAATGGTATGAACATCTTAAGGTGTTGTTATATATTGCCAAATACTCTACAACATCATAAATCTGATATGTAAAGAAATAAACCACTCCCTACCCTATGTATACGATAGTCACTGATAACCTATTCCATCTAATGAACCACAGTGATCTGATGCCAAGATATGATACAGATCCAGATTTATATTTTCAACGTTTAATACATAATCTGGCCCCACTAAATTGTGTAATAATTTTTATAGATATGTCAATGTTCTCTAAAAGGCAGTAAGTGTCCTTTTTCTGGTTCTTAGAGAACATTGCATTTTTTTTTTGAAACTTGATTTTATTATATGCCAAAACCTTGCAATGGTCAAGAGATAAATGCTGAACTTAAATATTTCATCTTATTAATTTCAATCATCTCCACTCAAATGCAAAGATTCTTTCTCTGAAATCTAATCTAATCCAAATCTAATTTATTAATAGCAGGACACAATAAAACTACAGGCCTGTTCCTACAGACTCAGGAAAATGTATCGGCTGAAATTTCCATTTCGTATTCTTAAACTACTGAAGACTTTCAACAACAGAGACCATGAGGAGAGCTCAGCAGGAGGAAAGAAGGAAAGTTAATGGCAAAATGAGAAGGGTGAACACCCAGAGACATACACGTTGGCCAAAATCATAAGACATTTTTCAGACCTAATTCCAACAAGTTAAGGCAATGGAAAACACTTTTTTGGGTCTTGTTTCCTAGGGTTTCCTGAGAGTTTTAATGTCTGAGCTTCAGGGAATCCTCATGAACTACAGTGGACTCATTTGGAACAGTTGATAAAGGACTAAAATGTTCAGAATCAAACCCCAAAGCCTTTATTGACAAACTTTCAGTACTGAAATGAAATGTTGATATCCAAACATGATTATAGGTAAAAGTACAACAAATTATTCTGTCTAGTTACAGATGAATAATAATGAAACACTTAAGGAAATGGGAAACTAAAACGCCACCGTGTGACTTGAGGCAGATATGAAAGATAGCAACACATGCATGTTCCTAAGCAGCTCTTTTCATTAAAATGCCAAATGGATTCTCTGCGAGGAAACCATCCCCCATCCCAGTGTATCAAGCGCAGAACTACAAAGCCAGAATGAATGTAGTGATATCTAATTCTCTCTTGCTCTACAATTTACAGGAAATTGCCCTGTGTTTCATTTTTTAATTTAATTCAGCAGGCATATATGAGCACCAGCTCCGAGCTGAGCACACTGCTAAGTACTGAGGACACAAACATGGATAAAATGTAATTTCTTTCCTCAAGGCATTTATTATCTAGCATTATTTTAGGGCAGAAAATAAAAGCTACACTACGACCAATTGCATACTGTCATACCTATTTCAGTAAGCACTCATTTTATTTTTTTCTACAGACACAAATAATTCAAGTCGATTCAAATAGATATTATCTCACTTAATGTCCACAAAAACCCTTGTATGGTGGGTATTTTTATTGTTCCCATTCAGTAGGCAAACAAACACAGGCTCAGAGTCATGTGGCAAGTACCAGGAAGAGCCAAGATTCTACACAAAGTTCCCTTATGACTCCAAAACACAAGGCCGGAGATTCAGATAATTCAGATGCCACCCTTCTGATACTGCAAGCATTAGAGTTGAAGATATCTTGATAAATAATGTAATTAAATAGCCTTGATTACTGAGATATATAAAAACATCATCTCTTCAGAACAATTATTTCATTTCCACAGAGCACTTCCTGAGTATCCACTGTCAGCATCTTTATGCTGATGACTGCAAAATTCGTGTCTCCCAAAGACTTCTCATCTGAGTGCCAGGTTATATAACCAATGCGTACTTGACATTTCCACTTGGCTATCAAATGAGCATCTTGATTCCCGCTGATTTCTTCCCAAAAATATATTTCTTTCCTTAATTCTCCATTTCAGAAAATTATTCCATGATTTTATGCAATTGCTAGATAAAAATCTATGAACAATTCTTGATTTCTCATATTTCCTTTTTTTTCCTCATTCAACCCATCCTCAAATGCCTTCAAGTATACCTCCAAAATAAAGTTTGGATTTTTCTACTTGTCTTTATCTCTGTTCCTACCACTCTTATCTAAAACACTATATATCCCATATATAATCTGATTGTAGCTTTCTATCTGATCCTACTCTACTTCAGCCCTATCCCTTCAAAAAACACATTGATTAACTCAATAATATATATTTATTAAAAGCATACTATGTGCTAGTGACATTGACATCTGCTGGGGATACAAAAACAACAAGATCTTAATTGTTATATATAGAACTTGCACTCTAGTGACAACAGGAGACAATACACAATCAGTAAATATACATAGCATATAAGGTAGTGATAAGTACTAAGGAGAAAAATTAAGCAAACTAGAGGGATGAGAAATGCCAGGTGAGAGTAGGATGTAATATAGATAGAGTAGTTGAGTCCATTCTTGATACAGCTAAGAGGGTTATAATCTTTTTGGTATAACTCAGTTCAAGTCACTGTATACCTTAAAAGCCTCCTAATGAGTCACATTAAACGTAGAGTAAAATTCAAAATCCTTACTTTGGTTTAGAAGATTCTCATACTCTCTCTCCTGCCTTCCTTTACAACTTCTCCTGCACATGGTAGCTTCTCGGCACTCCACATGTTTCTATCTCAAGGCCTTTGCATAGCTGTCTCCCCTACCTGGAGCACTCTGTCTCAGCTCTACTTTAGCAGGCTCCTTCTCCTCCTTTAGGTCTCAGCTCAAATGTCACCTCCCAGGAGATGCCTTTCTTGTGCATCCTATCTTAAATAGCAAAACCATCTGTCAAGCCTTTCTTACTTTATTTAGTTCCTATATAGCACCTATCACAATTCTTTGGAATACATATTTTCTTACACTTTTTTATTATCTATTTTTTTCCCACTGGAATGTATGCTGTAGGAGGGAAGTCCCTCACGCTCTGTCTATTCACTGCATCTTCTCCAACACAGAATTGTGCCTGGCACAGAGAAAGCACTTTGTAAATTAGTGTTCATTGATTGAATGCATGGATATAAATTCCAATTCCAATTGTTTTCATTCAGCAAAATTTATTGAATATACACTGTGTGCCAGACATTGGAATAATTCTTGACATTTGACAGGTCTGTATCATGTAGGCTAATTATCCCATCTTACTTAGAATTAGAGAAATGTGAAATTCTAGTGATAAAAGGACTTTAAAAATGATTTTTTAAAACCTCTCCAGTAAACTGAAGCTAAAAGATGTTGAATAATATGTCTAAATCATATCTTAACAAAAGTACAGTAGAAACACTTACACCAGCTGAAGACATCTCACTTCAGATGAGATGAGTACATTGCCTCTTATACAACGGGAACATTGTAATAAGAATGTGAGAAGCAAAATGTCTCAGGCTGCAGAATGATGTTGTGAATTTAGGGAATGTTCACACAGGTCATCAAACGATGTCAATGTTATATGTTAATTGTACATTTTTACATATTTTAAGTAAAGTCAATAGACAACAAATGTATGGTGTGCAAAACTCCACCTCCATCCACTTAGGGTCTCTGCTGAGCCCAAGAATTAAATTGACATAAGATAAATTAACAGGAAAAAAGCATATACATTTATTTAAATAAGTTTCATCGTCTATGGAAGCCCTCATGAGCAAATGAAGACCCAAAGAAGCACTTAGAGTCAATCATGTACATACTGAATTGGACAAAGAATAATAAGTTGTAAAATGTGATAAGGCAAAGAGGCTTGGGCTAGAGTAATTTATTGGGTAAAGAAGGGACTAGAAAGATAAGAGTTAGTTTAACAAGGTTTGTTTGTACTGATTTTTCTCAGCTTCAACTTTTCATTCTTGATGAGAATGTTATTTTCTTTTGTTATAAGGAAGACCATCTTTCACATGGGAATTTCATCTTCTGCTTTTAAGAAACAGAATGATTAGAGTGATCTTTTTGCCACTTCTGGATTTTTAAGTGCCTTTATTTTTTTTAATTTTTAATTATTGTGGATACATAATAGTTGCACATATTTATGAGATACATGTGATATTTTGATACAAGCATACAATGTGTAATGATTAAATCAGGACAATTGGAATATATCCATAACTTCAAGCATTTATCATTTCTTTGTGTTAGGAACAGTCCAATTCCATTCTTTTAGTGATTTTGAAATATGCAACAAATTATTAACTATAGTTGCTCTATTGCACTACAAAACACTAGATCTTTTTCCTTCTATCTAACTGTATTTTTTACCCATTAATTACCTCCTCCTTATCCACCCCCCTCCCCCCCACTATACTTCCTAGCTTCTGGTACCCACCATTCTGTTCTCTATCTCCATGAGTTCAATTTTTTTTCTTAACTGTCACATGTGAGCGAAAACATATGATATTTGTCTTTCTGTGCCTGGCTTATTTCACTTAACATAAAGACTTCCTGCTCCATCCAGCTTACTGCAAATGATGAGATTTTATTCTTTTTTATAGCTGAATACTATTCCATTGTATATGTATACCACATTTCCTTTATCAATTCATTTGTTGATGGACACAGGTTGATTTCATATCTTGGCTATTATCAATAATGCTGCAATAAGCATGGGAGTACAGATATCTCTTCAATATGTAAACTGATTTCCTTTCTTTTGGATATATATCATCAGTGGGATTGCTGGGCTATATAGTCATTCTATTTTTTAGTTTTTTGAGGAAACTCCATACTGTTCTCTGTAGTAGCTGGAGTAATTTATATTCCCACCAACAGTGTACAAGGGTTTCCCTTTCTCCACATCATCGCCAGCATTGGTCACTGCCTGTCTTTTTTATAAATGCCATTTTAGTTGGAGTGAGATGACATCTCATTGAGGTTTTGATATGCATTTCTCTGATGATTAGTGATGTTGAGAATTTTTTCATATACCTGTTGGCCATTTGTATGTCTTCTTTTGAGAAATATCTATTCAGACCTTTTTTAATTATTATTTCAGAATATTACGGGGGTCCAAACGCTTTGGTTACATACGTTGCCTTTGCACCACCTGAGTCAGAGCTACAAGCATGCCCATTCCCCAGAAGCACACACCACACCCATTAGCTGTGAATTTACACATCTCCTCCCCTTCCCACCTTCCCAACACCGATGAATATTATTTCCACATGTGCACATAAGTGTTAGTCAGTTAGTACCAATTTAATGTTGAGTACATGTGGTGCTTGTTTTTCCATTCTTGTGATACTTCACTTAGAAGAATGGGCTTCAGTACTTTTGCCCATTTTTAATTGAATTATTTGGTTTTTTCCTATTGAATTGTTCAAGTTCCTTATATATTCTGTTTTTAATCCCTTGTTATGTGGGTAGCTTGTAAATATTTTCTCCCATTTTTGAGGGTGTCTCTTCACTTTGTTGATTGTTTTCTTTGCTGTGCAGAAGCTTTTTAGCTGGATATGATCCCATTTGTGCATTTTTGCTTTGGTTGCTTGTGCTTTTGAGGTCTTACTCAAAAAATCTTTGTCAAGACCAATGTCCTAAGCATTTCCCTAATAAATGAAAGAGTAAAAAAATGTCTCTGAATAGTGGCTCTAAAATAAAGGAGTAAATAAACAAGGTCAGTCACTTTTCACTATAACTCTTCAAATTCTGCTTGTGTCATACGCATATATTCCATTTTTACAAAAAATTATTTATTTTCCCTAAAAGGTTTGCATTTAAAACTTTCACTTAATCATACAAGTTGAACACTTAGTTCATATGGCTCCAGTGGAGTCGACCTCACTTTCTTTTATATACTCTTGCTTCCTTTTAGAAGTTGAAAACATTTTTTAAAATAATAGCAATAAAAAATTTAAAGGAATAAAAGTTTATGTAAGAGAAGAGCTGTGAGAGATAAATACAAAACTAGTACAGCTAACGGGCAGGCATGAGGAAGTCAGAAACCGCTTTCCTGAAAAGAACAGTCAGATAAGAACAAAGAAATGAGGACAACCGATGACAACTCTGAATTTTCCCTGAACCCTCTGATCCAGGAAAACAGCAATGGTTAAAGAAATCCCTCCACATTTTGTGTTCTAGAAACTATCTTACTACAAAGAAACATACCTCCCTATGTAACGTAGGTAAGACTCTCAGATGCCCCTCTTGTCTACCCATGACAAGGCCAGACACAGAACCTCCAAATTTCCATTCTTTGTTTCACAAATGATTAGTTCACTGTTTTATCCCCATTGGTTAAGTTTCTCCTCTTCCTCCAGACGCCTGGCTGTTGATCCACTCTCAGCCGGAGCCAGCATAGAACTCTCAGCCTTCTTAACAGCCTCTCCTGAGAATATACTAACCTCAGTGTAAAACATTCTCTGATCTTATATCCTTTCACAGCCATTCATTCATCCCATTTCCCCACACCTGGTTCTTGTTATTCCTTGTTTATCCCTCCCTCTAAAAGAATCCTGCCTAAACAGTTACCTTACCAGCTTTAGTGGAGCCTGAGGCCAAACCCACCCAACCCAATGCCCAGCCTCACCCATCTGCCCATCTCAGCTGTGACAAAGCATAAAAGAATAAGACTTACCTGGAAGTTCCAGGGCCCCACCCATGACCTAGGGCGTTGGAGTGCTCCTCCTGAGAGACTAGAGCCAGTCACAAAAATAACACTGCAGCTTGTTCCTTTTGGCAAACGCCATCTACTGACAGGGAGGTCAATTTGCACAGCCCTTTACAGCATTCACTGACTCAATCATACATGGTGAGGTCATCTCTCACCCACAAGTGCGACCTAATGTCTCAGAGATTTAACTGGACATGCCACTACAATTCACACTGCTAAGAAGACCACAGGGTTGGGGAAAGAGAAAGGATTTCAAAGGCCTCCATAATCTCTCATCAAAGAGAGACAGGGAATCTGCCCATGCACGTAGCTCACCACTGCTACAGCCTATAAACAACTAGTAACTGAGAAAACCATCAGGCTGAGGATTTCTATAACCAAGGCCTCTGTCCAGAACCTAGATTGCCATTAAAGTGTTCACAAACAAAGCCAAAGGTTCTAACCCAACATATGCTACAAACACACGCATACAAGTGGGGGTGGGGAGAGGGAGAAAGCGCCATCTAAACAAAAGAAAATCCAAAATTAAAAAGCAACAGCTGCTCCAAATGAGAAGGAATCAGCCAAAAAACTCTGGAAGTATGAACAATCAGAGCCAAAGGACATGCCCAAAATGGAAAACCAGCTCTCTAGCAATAGATACTACAAAATGAAATATTGAAATGACAGGTAAAGAATTCCAAATATGTATCATAAGGAAACTCAACAAGCCCTTTTCTGACTAACCATTGAAATGCTTACAAATCTCATGCCCAAGCATTCTCCCTATTGCAATAGTCTCCCTTTCCCTATTGCAAAAGTCTCTTTCCCCTTTTGGAGTGAAGTCATTCCTTACCTAAGTCTGGATTTGTTTTTATTTGATACAGATCAAAGGTTCAAAAAGTAAATATAGACTCTAGAGAGAGGCAAAAGAAAAAAATCAGAAAGAAGTGACAGAAAGAAGACAGAATTCCTTGGAGAAATTAGAATTAGCACCCACACTGTTGTGTGAGGAAGGAAGGAAGGCTTGCAAAGTCATTGAGATTTCAAACTGATGTCAGAAAAAGCATATCAAGTGTCCAAATAAAACAAAAACCTTCTTGCACTCCTTGATACAAAGTAGGGCTAGAGATAATGACTCTAGCCAGAATGGGAAGGTAGAAGGCAGGGCAGTGGTCAAAGGAAGTGCAGGGCCAGGGTCTACTGGATAGACCTGCAGTCTGCAAATGAGTGATGATAGGTAGCATCTGGAAGGTAGCATGCTGAATGTTAAAGCAACATCATTGAAATCCAAACTGTCAACCCTTATTGATCAAAATAACTGTCAATCCTCTCCTTCCAGGCATGCCTCACGATGGCACCTTAATGAGAATGTCAATGTGTGCAGAATCTGAAGTTGTACAGGAATCATAAAAAAACACCTTTTAGGCTGCAATCCTTCTGATCCTACTTCTCAGTAAAAGAGGTGAAGCCTTAGGCATAGAAAACTAAGCCTCTCCTGCTGCTCATTAAATATTGTTAGGGCAACTCTGCAGGGAAGTTTCTGATCTTTTTCCCTGAGGCACTAATTCAAGAAAGAGGGGGAAAAAGAGGGACCCATCTTTTAATGACATGCATTTGCAACAACCAAAGTAAACTCATGATTATCATTTATCATTATCATCCTTAGTATTAAGAACATTACAGCAGAACCTTTGTTTTCAGATCTGGTGAATTAGTCTAAGGCAGGATTCTCAGCTAGTAAGTAGGAAGAGATAATATTCTTGGTATTATGCAGAAGTAAGGTGGTTGATTTTCATAATATAGTTAATAATTTACAACAAACTGCATCTATTTCATGCCCCTATGTCCTTTATGTAATTTTATGTCCTTAAAGTTTATTATACATGATAATGTAAAAAAAAAAAAAAAAAGGAAAGAAAGCATCTGTTCATTACAGGTTATTTATATTTTGAAAATTTAGAAACAACCAATTTGGGATTGGTTTAAAAAATTGTAGGATACCCATAAAATACAGCAAATAAGTATATATTGACATAAGAGGATAGCTGCAATATATTGTTAACAGTAAAAACCAAGTTACAAAATGAGACACACACACACACACAAACACACACACACACACACACACACACACACACACACACAGATATTCCAAAAGGAAAGAGGCTGAACCACTAATTGTAGCTCCTCCTAGGAAGCAGAATTATGAGATAGAAAGGAGTAAGAGTATGACTTTTCAATATTTTTTGATTCATATATTTTAGTACTCCTTTTTTTATAACTTTGGGCTGCTTATGTAATTCAAAATAATTTTGATGAGAAAATGAATGTCAATCAACAGACAAATGTTATTCTCTGAGAAAGCACCCAGTTTGTTTCCAATGTGATGATCCTTTCACAGAGAATATAAAGTATGGAACCCTGTCTTACAACCCATGGAACAGCTATACTGCCAAAACAGTGAAGATACTTAAAAGTCTGGAAAAACTAGCAAGGCCAGAATTAAAATATATCCTTTGAAGTATGTATGCCTCAGCCAAGGAAAATAAAAGCCACTAGCAGTCATGATTAGGAGGAAAACTACATCAGAATTTTTGCCACGTTTAGAAATGTGTTGCTTTTATTTTCTTTAATCTCATTTTGTTATTTATTACTCCTTCGTTCATGTGCATGCTTTATTATCCCCTCAGACTTTGCATACAAAATACAGTTTCAAAAATAAAATTGTGATGAATTTCAAGAGGGTGAGAGGAGAGTTTTCTTCCAAGAGTGGTGCCCATCTGAAAGTGGAGCCCTATGAAAATGGACTTGTCACACCCCTGTAAAGCCGGCCCTGGGTTACTCCTTGAAAAATTCAAGAAGTCGACATACCACCATGTAGCAGGGTCAACAGGAAAATTGCGAACTTACAGGCTAGGTGTATCAGAAATATATGAGGGAAAAACGCAGAGCTGTTCTGCTGTATAAAGAGTAGTCTGAAAACAGCAACCACAGCGGTTTTGAAGTTTATTGCATACCTATTTATTTTGTTGTTTATAATGAATTTTAGCTTATTTTTTAATAAACTATTTCATTGATGATGAGCTAAAAAGTAATAAATGCATGTTTATTTAAAAATAAGAATTGAAGTTCTTTTTCTCAGGAAAATTGATGATGTACACGCAATTTGCAATTTGTCAGTGTTCACCATCTACATTTGGAGCCATGGTGATATATTGACTCCTTGAAAACCAGAAAATGTCAGAATCTGCTGAAAACATATCAGCATCCACTTCAAAGGTTAACAGCTATTTTAAGAAAAATGTGCTCAAAGACAACAGTTTAGCATGTACATCTGTACAACTCTATGAAGTATAATTTTTCATTATCAAAAGACTATTCTTTAAATTAATTTCACTTATTTTTGTAAACCTACGAAATGTGATATGATAGCTATTAGTGGGCTGGCTCCATTAACTGTAAACCTTTATTAATAGTTAAATGATGTCAGTTATATGTAACATTAGTATTATCATGTGTACAAGCAGAAAAAACAATTTTAATAATGGTTTAACAATTTCCAAATCGTAGAATAAAAATGAAGTTTTATAAAGTTCTCTCAACAGTGAAACATTTGACCTTACTTCTAATCAAATTTAATAAAATATAATTTAAATATGATAAAATTCACCCATTTTAAGTACACTAATAATGAATTTCAGCAAATGTGTACACTTAGGTAACCACCACCACAATGATGATCTAGAACATTTCCACCATCTCAAAATGTTTACTACTAACTCTTGCTACTCAAGCCTCCAGCCCCAGGCAATCACCACTCTGCTGCTACTACAAATTAGTTCTATCTCTTCTAGAATTTAATATAAATGGAATTATACAATATATACTCTTTCGTGTCTGGGTCTTTCACTCAGCATGACATTCATTTATGTTTTTGCATGTATCATTAGTTTGTTCTTTTTGTTGATGAGTGCTATTCAGTTGTATGAATTCACCATGATTTGTTTATTCATTTACCTGCTGAGAATTGAGTATTTTTCATTTCAGGTCTATTAAGCTGTCATGATCATTCTTGTAAAGATCTTTTTGTGGACATATATTTTCTTTCCTCTTGGTTAAATATGTAGAAGTAGGTTTTCTGAGTCATATGCTAAGTGTGGGTTTCATTTTATAAGAATTTGCCAAAATATTTTCCATAATAGTTGTACATTTTTCTACTCCCACAGTGAATGAGACTTCTGAATGCTCCACATCTTTGCCAACACACAAAAAAGAAATCCCTCTATCATGCCAGGGAGTATATAGAAAGTATATAGTTATAGCTCATTGCGGTTTAAATTTGTGTTACCCTGATGACTAATGACGTTCAGCATCTTTTTATATGATTATTGGTTATTCCTATATCAAGTTTTATGAAGTGTATAGTCAAATATTTTGCCTTTTTTGTTGTTGGGTTGTATATACATTCACTACCAAATAGCAAGTGTTTGTTATAAGCTAGATATAAGTGCTTTGTCCTACAGATGTGTTACCAACATGTTTTCCCAGTCTGTGCCTTACATTTACATTTTTAATTGTATCTTTTAAAAATCAAAAATTTATAAATTTGGTGAAATTCAATTTATTAATTATTAATATTTTATTTGTTGTGTGTGTGTGTTTGTATGTCCTGATAAGAAAGATCTGTATGCTCCAAGGTTATCCAAGTCTTATTGTTCTAAAAGTACTAGAATTTAACTGTTACATTTATATATATGATCCACTCTGAGTTAATTTTGTGTATAATATAAAGGCATCCAGTTGTGAAAAAGACCATACTTTTCCTGCATTGAATTTACTTTGATACATCTCGCCTTTTATGTGTGGGTCCATTTCTGGATTTTCTATTCCTGTTCCATTGGTTTATATGTGTATCCTTTCTGAAATACCACATTGCCTTGATTACTATAGCTCCACAGTAAATCTTAAAATCAGGTAGAATATGTCCTCTAACTTTGTTCTTCTCTTTTTAAAATTGTTTTGGCTATTCCAAGATCTTTGCATTTACATTTAAATTCTAGCATACTTTTCTATTTCTATTAAGAAAAAAAAAGCCCTGCTGATTTTAATATAATATAGTTCTCCATTATGTAGATCTTCTTTAATTTCTCTTATATAGAGTAGTTTTCATGGACATGAATATGTTTTGTTAAATTTTTCCTAAGTATTTCATATATTAATAATGATGCTATTATAGATGGTATTTTTAAAAGTTATATTTTCCAATTGTTTGTTGCTTATATGTAGAAATACAACAGGATTTGCAGGCTGACCTTTCATCCTGAAATCTTTATAAATGCATGCACGAGTTCTAGTAGATGTTCTGTAAATTCATTAGGATTTTTACATACATAATTTCATCTTAAAATAAATAAACTTTTCCTCCTTCATTCTAATCTATGTAGGATTTTCTTTTCATTAATTTCTTTTTGTTTCTTTATTGCAAGAGAAAGGTCACCCTTGCCTTATTCCTGATCTTACTGGAAAGTGTTCAAGTTTTGCCACTAAATATGTTGCTAACTTTTGCTTTTTTCATAGATAATCTTTGTAATATTAGGGAAGTTTCTTTCTATTCCTACTTAGCTAAGTGTTTTTATAACAAATTGGTCTTAAATTTTATCATATGTTTTCTACACATATTGAGACGATCATACTTTTTTCTCTTTTTTCTGTTACTGTGATATATTACACTGATTGATTTTCAAATGCTAAACTAACCTTGTTTTGTTAAAATAAATGCATTTGTTAATGATTGTGCATCACAGTTATGTTTAGATTTGATTTGCTAATATGCTGTTAAGGATTTTTGCATCTATTTCATGAGGACTATTTGTCTATAACTATTTATTTCTTATAGTGCATTGTCTGGATTTGGTGCTAAGGTTATTCTTGTCTTAGAAACTGACATGAGAAATAGTTCTTCCTCTTTTATTTCCTGAAAGAGTAGTGTAAGTTTTGTATATTTCCTCTTTAAAATATTGCATATATAATAATTCACCAGAGAAGCTATCTAGACTCAATAGTTTTGTTTTTGTTGTTGGAGGGGCTTTAATTATTAATTTAAATTATTTAATGAAAATAAGGCTATTTAGATTATTCATTTATTCTTGACTGACTTTTGGTAATTTGTGTCATTTAAGAAATTTTTCTATTTCACATAAGTTATGGAATTTACTGGCATAAACATGTTTATAATATTTTTTCCTCATCCTATACATTTTATTTTTAATTTTTATGAGTGCATAATAGCTGTACCTATTTATGTGATATTTTGATACAAGCATACAATGTGTAATGATCAAATCAGGGTAATTGAGATATTCACTATCTGAAAAATTTATCATTTCTTTGTGTTGGGAACATTCCATCTCCACTCTTGTAGTTATTTGGAAAGAGACAATAAATTATTGTTAACTATAGTTGCACTATTGTGCTACTGAACACTAGATCTTTTTCTTCCTATCTAAGTGTATGTTTGTACCCATTAACCATCCCCTTTTTATCCCCCCTTCCTCACTACACTTCCTAGCCTCTCGTAACCACCATTCTACTCTATATCTCTATGAGATCAATTTTTTTAACTCCCACATATTAGTAAAAACATGTGATATTTGTCTTTTTGTGCCTGGCTTATTTCACTTAACATAATTTCCTCCAGTTTTATAAATGTTGTTGCAAATGACAGAGTTTCAATCATTTTATGGCTTCATTATATTCCATTGTGCACATGTACCACATTTTCTTTATTCATTCCTCCATTGATGGACACTTATATTGATTCTATTATCCTGGGTATTGTGAATAGTGCTGCAATAAATATAGGAGTGAAGATATCTCTTCAATATACTGATTTTCTTTTTTTTCTTTTGGATATATACCCAACAGTGGGATTGCTAGATCATATGGTAGATCTATTTTTAGTTTTTGAGGAACCTCCATACTGTTTTCCATAGTGGCTATACTAATTTACATTCCCACCAATAGTGTACAAGGAAGAGTTCCCCTTTCTCCATATCCTTGCCAGCATCCATTATTACCTTTTAGATAAAAGCCATTTTAACTAGGGTGAGATGATATCTCATTGTGGTTTTGATTTGCATTTCCCTGATGATTAGTGATGTTGAGAAATTTTTCATATACCTGTTGGCCATGTGTATGTCTTCTTTTGAGAAATGTCTATTCAAGTCTTTTGCCCATTTTAAAATTGGATTAGTTGTTTTCCTATTGAGTTGTTTGAGTTCCTTATACATTCTGGTTACATTAATAACCCTTGTAAGATGAGTAGCTTGTAAATATTTTTTCCCATTCTATAGTTGGTCTCTTCACTTTGCTAATTATTTCCTTTGCTGTGAAAAAGCTTTTTAGCTTGATGTAATCCTGTTTGTCCATTTTTCCTTTGGCTGCCTGTGCTTATGGAGTCTTACTCAAGAAATCTTTGCCGAGACAGATATTCTGAAGTATTTCCCCAATGTTTTCTTCTAGTAGTTTCATAACTTCAGATTTTACATTTAAGTCTTTATTTTGATTTGATTTTTGTATATGGTGAGAGATAGGGGTCTAGTTTCCTTCTTCTGCACATGGATGTCCACTTCTCCCAGAACCATTTGTGGAAGAGACTGTCCTTTCCCCACTGTATGTTCTTGGTGCCTTTGTTGAAATTGAGTTGAATGTAAATAAATGGATTTATTTCTCTATTCTGTTCCATTGGTCCAAGAAAAATCTTCAGCTTGCAGTCATTTTACTTTCAATTGTTCACTTTTTGATCTAATGCTTATGACTTTATGGTAAAGCTTCAAACTTCCACACGTAATGGAAAGCTTCTTCAGTTCCTATACTTCTTCCTTTTCCTTCCAAGTTCAGAACAGAGGATGCCAGGAAGAAAAACTGAAAATGATCATATTCAATATCCATAACCATTTCTCCTTAAATAAGAAAAAAGAATTAATTCTTCTCCATTCTATTTACATTCCTCCTTATTCCTGTCTAAGTAGAAACAGATATTATATTATGAAGTTTCATTATGATATTTATTAATATTTTATTGCCTGTTTTCAGTAATCCTTTTTAAAAATCTTGTTTCTTTACAGAGATCTTTCTTAAAAGGGACCACATATTTTCCTACCAGAGAATTTTAAAGCACAGTTCTCTTTTGTTTTTTATGACAAGTGTATTGAGATATACTTTACATACCATTACAA
Organism: Lemur catta; assembly: GCF_020740605.2. Lineage (NCBI taxonomy): Eukaryota > Metazoa > Chordata > Mammalia > Primates > Lemuridae > Lemur > Lemur catta. Next base: position 239,861,220 of record NC_059128.1, read on the forward strand.
TCCATCCTTTTAAGGTATGGTTTAAAGTATATTTTAAAGTGGTTTTTATCATATTCACAGACATGTGCAACTATCACTGCTACCTTAGAACATTTTAATCATCCCAAGGGAAACCCTGTACCCATTAGCAGCCACTCCCCATTCTTCCCTCTCCTAGCCCCTGGCAACCACTAATATACTTTCTGTTTGTATAGATTTGCCTATTCTAGACATTTAATATAAATGGAATCATGTAATAAGTAGTCTGTTGTGACTAACTTCTTTCACTTAGTATAATGTTTTCAAGTTTCATATATGACATAGTATATTTTAGTACACCATTTTCATTTCCAAATGATATTCCATTTTATGGAATATTATAGATATACCAAATTTGATTTATCTATTCATCAGTTGATAGATATTTAGATTGTTTCCACTTTTTGGTATTGTGTATGAGGCTACTATGAAGAGACATGTACAAGTTTACATGTGGACATGTGGTTTAATTTATTTTGGGGATATACCTAGAAGTGGAATTTCTGGGCAATATGGTAACACTTTTTACCATTTTTTAAACTGTATTCCAGAGTGGCTGCACCATTTTACAATGCCACGAGGAGTAAATGGGGGTTCCAATTTCTCTGCATTGTAGACATTTATTATTGTCTGTCTTTTTCATTTTAGCCATCTTAGTGAGTGTGAAATATTATCTTATGGTTTTTATTTGTGTTTCCCCAATGACTGATATTGAACATATTTTCATATAATTATTGGCCATTTGTAAGTCTTTAAAGAAATATTTTTTCAAATCCTTTGGCCATTTTTTAAATTGGATTGTCTTTTTATTGTTGAGTTATTAATATTATGAACACTGTATCTTGTCAGATATGTAATTTGCAAATATTTTTAGCTCATTCTGTGGGTGGTCTTTTCATTTTCTTGATGAAGCACAAAAGATTTTAACTTTGATAGAATCCAGCTTATTTTTTTCTTTTGTTGCCTGTGCTTTTGTGTCATATCTAGGAAACCATGGCCTAATCCAAAGTCATAGTGGTTTACCTGTGTGTGTTTTTCTAAGAATTTTATAGTTTTCACTCTTAATTTAGGTCTTTGATCTATTTTGCATTAATTTTTTGTATATGATGTGTGGTAGGGGTCCAACTTTATTTTTTTGCATGTAGATATCCAGTTGTCCCAGAGCCAATTGCTGAAAAGACTACTCTTTCTCCATTCAACCGTTTTGATGCCTATGTTGAAAATCCTTTTGCCAGCACCACATTCTCTTGATTACTGTCATTTTGTAGTCAGTTTTGAAATCAGGAAGTGTGAGTCTTTTAGCTTTGTCCTCCTTAAGACTGTTTTTGGCTAATCTGGGGCCTTTAAATTTCTATATGAATGTTAAGATCAGTTTGTCAATGTCTGCAGAGAAGTCAGCTGGGATTTTGATAAGGATTTCACTGCATCTGTAGATCATTTTGGGGCCTATTGACACATTAACAATATTAAGTCTTTTGATCTATGAACAGGGGTTGTCTTTCCAGTTATTTACTTTTTCTCTAATTTCTCTCAGTGTTTTGTAGTTTTCAGTATAGTTGACCCTTAAACAATGTGAGGGTTAGCTGAAAATCTGTGTATAACCTTTGACTCCCCCCACGATGGGTAGCCTACCGTTGACCAGAAACATTACTGATAACATAACAGCCAATTAACTCATATTTAGTATGTTATGTGTATTTTCTACTGTATTCCTACAATAAAGTAAGTTAGAGAAAAGCAAATGTTATTAAGAAAGCCATAAAGAAGAGAAAATATATTTACTATTTATTAAGTGGGCTTAAATCATCATAAAGGTCTTCAACCTCATCATCTTCATATGGAGTCGGCTAAGGAGGAAGAAGAGGGGTTGTTCTTGTCTTCAAGTGGCAAAGGCGGAAGAAAATCCTCATATGAGTGGACCTGTGCAGTTCAAACCCATGCTATTCAAGGGTCAACTTTATAAGTTTATGCTTCTTTTGTTAGATTAATACCTAAGTATTTTATTCTTTTTGATGTTATTGTATACAAATTTGTTTTCAAATTTTACTTTTGGTTTTACTTTTGGTTTGTTCCTTGCCACTGATTTTTGTATATTACTCTTATAGCCTACAACTTTGGTGAATTTATCAGTTTTAATAGTTTTTTAATGTGTAGTACAGTTTTTAAACCAAATTTTGTGATAATTTCCTCTGATCAGGAAGCACCATCAAAAAGAAATACATATATATATATATATTTTTTTTTTTTTTTTTTTTTGAGAAAGAGTCTTCCTCTGTTGCCCAGGCTAGAGTGCCATGGTGTCAGCCTAGCTCACAGCAACCTCAAACTCCTGGGATCAAGCGATCCTCCTGCCTCAGCCTCCCGAGTAGCTGGGATTACAGGCATGTGCCACAATGCCCAGCTAATTTTTCTATATATATTTTTAGATGTCTCTATAATTTCTTTCTATTTTTAGTAGAGACAGGGTCTAGATCTTGCTCAGGCTGGTCTCGAAGAAATACATATATATTTTTAAAGGATGATGTTTGTTTATTCAGACATTTTTTAAACCTTTAAGATAAAACATTATCTCCATGGATTCACCATGAGGTGAATATATTAGCGTATATTTCCTCCTCTGTCACTTGAAGACAAGAACAACCCCTCTTCTTCCTATATAACCTATAGAGTATTTTGGCATAGTTTTTAAAATATTGATTTTTGACACTAGATATTAGGCATTATTAAATGCCTTTAATTAAAGGTGACTTTCAGAAAAACTCCCTTTGCTTCAAGTTCTGACACAAAATGAGAAGTCATTTTTTCTCACTGACATCCATTAGAGAATATCTGACAGTGCTTCATATAAGTCAGCAGGCTGACTTTTGATATAAGTTAATTATTCAATAGAGGGATAAAATTTAGCGTGAATTTAGTTTTTATAAATTGATTTATATATCAATGCATTAAACCACTCATTATTTAGAAAAATCCTATATTGATTCCATGTGTCTATGGAAAATTTATTGTGAAAATTGATAAACATTCCCATTTTATCCAGGTTGCAAATCAAGCTCTCATAAATGGAATTTTGCTTCGTACAAGGCATAACCTTCATTTATATTGCCCACTGAGATTCTGGTCACTAAAAATTCTAGAACTTTATATGAATCAAGCAAATAGAATATTCATGTCATAATTTATTTGAGATTTGCTCATCCTTCCATGTGGATGGAAGATATTTTTTGATCCTTTATATGCAAATCTTTTAAACTAAACACACTCATCAAAATGGTCAAAAATAGAACCAATGAATAGATGTTATAGGGAGGGAGATCCAACTCTTACAGTGACACTTTTCTAAAAGCAATTGCTAGCTGACAATAGAACAAGCTACCTGGTAAAGTAGTGAGCTCCTTATTGCTAGAAATGCCCAAGGAAAAATTTGAAACTACTGGTTACATGTACTGTGAAGAGATTTTGGCATTGTATGGAAAACTTTTATATTTTCTTAGGAAAATATAAAACAAGAAAATATACACTAAGACTAAATAAATTTTAGTGATGTTTAATTCCTGGTCATTTAAAGTGTTTTGCCCAATTTTATGTTACATATGAAATTAAACTACTTCTATATTATATATTTACACATATATAAATATATAGGTGCATTCTATTGGAGTTATTGCTTCCACTTACTGGAAGGAATTGATTTGTATATTTATTTGTGTGTGTGTGTGTAACATATATATCATAAGTTATGTATGTATACGTAGACATTTTTTCTTATACTCCTATCCATGGTACAAAATACACATTATTTCTAAAAGAAAGATAATAGTGTGAGCCAAAGTATTTATTTTAATTTGAAATCATTGCCTTGTTTTCAAAGGAGTAAAAAGAAAACAACTATTTTCTTCATAAAGATAGAAACTTCTGAAAATCGGGTTTTAAAATAGAAATACTAGTATACTTAAAGAACTGCATTAAAAAGGAATATAAACAATGAGAAAAATTCACTCAAAGGAAAGCTCAATGTTTCTGATCTCAAACCGCAACCGAAATAGAAACCAATTTTTAAAAAAGAGATGGTAGCTGTTAAGAAGACTGGTTTAAGTACCGCTGATATACTTCACACTCTGAAAGAAATATGAATATAGCTTGCCCTTCCATCTCCTGAACTTGGCTGGCTGCACTATATGGAAAGATGCATCTGTTCCTCTCATAGAACAGATAGCAGAGTCGTTAAAAGGATACTCAAGGAATCTGCAGGGCTCCTGAGGCAGGACTGTTAAGCACAGACCTCAGCACATGTGGCTGTTTGTTTGACGCTGTGTGCGCCACACACACTGCTAATGTGCGTCAATACCATCTCCAAAACATGGAAATTGAGGCTTCGTTTAGTGCCAACAGCAACAAAATTTCAAAGCCAAACATTACTGAAGACAAATGAACACTTTGGCCTGAAATATTGAGCTTTTACAAAGCATTCCTTCCTCAGCTGAGGCTCGCTTATTTGTTTACCTCTAAGAAAAAGAAAAAATAAAATAAAAAGTCTGCTCTCGGTAACATTCTTTAAAATGAAATGAATAAGTGCGATAAAACGAGACGTCTACAAGGGGTTTTGTGGAAGCCAAAGGTTTATTCAATTTTAGAAATATATTTTCTAGAGCTGTACTATCCAACATGGTAGCCACTAGCCGCATATGGATGTTTAAATTTAAATTAAGTTCAGTTTAATATGAAATTAAATTAAAATTAACACTTAGTCTCTGAGTCACACAAGCCATATTTTAATTGCTCCATAGCAAGTGGCTCAAAGCAAGTGGTGACCATATCAGACAGCACAAATACATAACATTTCCATAACAACAGGAATTCTCTTGGACAGTGCTGTTTTAGAGAAAAACAGTGTGTTACCCAGACTTTAGCTGTGAATATGACACAAGGAGAAAAGTTGAGAACATTATCGAATACATTTTTATAAAGTTCTGCTATTTAAGGAAAAGAGAAATATGTGGCCTCAACTTTCTAAATTTACTTTTAATATCATCAGGTTTACTTGATCCTTGAAAAAATTATGAAATAATATACAGAAAATAGTGAATAGAAAATAAAGTGCATTGCACAAATAGCAATTAGCCAAAGAAGCTTCCACCAAAAGTGAAATGCTCTGAGTAGTTGCAGGTACACAGTAGAATATGGGTTAGGAATTATCAAGGACTTCTAAAACTCAAAGAGCCTGGAATCTTGATGTTTTTCTTTTACTTTGAAACGATTTGTATGTTCACCTAAACTAAACTGAATCTCTGAATCTTTTGAAAGTACATTCTTGTTTTTCAGATTTCTGTAACAGGAAATAATATATATGAATGAGCTGTTTATTGAATGAGCTAAATTCAGAAAAAATAGAGAACAAATTATTTTCCCACTACTGACTGGGGAAACTTGATCTTCTCCAGTTCTAGATGGTAACCTTTGATAAAAACCTACAACCTTTCTAGTAACTTACAGGCAACAGAAAGTCCTGTCTAATATAGCATAACTCTCAGTCTATCATCTAATTCAAACTTCTCCTTTCGTCCAACTGAGAGCACTTCAGAGGAGGAGATGGATTAAAACCTTAATCTTTATTTACACCCCCTCCCCACCTCACATCCCTCCACTCACACCCCGTTTTACTTCCTTGTCACACCTCACTGGATTGAATCTGATCTGACCCTGCTATCAGATTGAGATGGGGGGTGGAGGGAGGGGATGGGTGTATGCCTATATGATGAGTGCGTTGCGCACCGTCTGGGGCATGGTCATGCTTGAAGGTGCTGACTCGGGGAGGTAGGGGGTGGGGGGAGGGGATGGAGGTATGACTACATGGTGAGTGCCAGGCGCACTGTCTGGAGAATGGACACGCTTGAGGCTCTGACTCGGGGGGATGGACAGGACATGGACATTGTATATAACTTGAACTTATGTACCCCCACAATGAGCTGAAATTAAAAAAAAAAATTAAATAAAGTGATCATTCATGCTGCTGTAAAAAAAATAATAATAATGCTGGCGCAGAGGAAGGCAAGGGAAATAAGGGTCACAAAGTTCTTATCTGATAGACTGGGCATGTTAGATTTCAAAGGTGTCTTTCTTTTTTGAGGTGTAGTTTGTACATTCTTGAGAGACACTTAAAATGCCCCTAACCTACCACTAAGCTCTGCCAGAACAGACCCTTCGGCCAGCCTGTCACTGTTCCACTTCATAAGGAAGCATATTGGTCTGTTGATAAAAACAAGGGATTTGGCATCAGAACAACAAAAGTAAACATCCTTTCTCTTCTGCTTTTTACCCATTAAGATTGTGCAGTCATTTCATCTGGTTACACCTCAGTCCTCTCATATTAAATGAGGAATATTTAGTAATTGCTATAAATTATGGGATTATTATAGGTATGATGAATAAAACAGAGTCTGTGTATAATAAGTTTTTATTTTTCCTTTCATCTATTTCTTCCCTTAATGACTACCATCTGTAGTTAGATGATCATATTGCCAAAGAAAGCACCCTGATCCATTTGCATTATTTATCTAAACTTACAAGAGAATTGTCCAGTATGAAATTAATTGATTTAAAAAAGAATACTTAAGAAATTCTGAAATTTTATTGGCATTTTTGATAGCCAAATAGTTGAAAAAAAAAATAGTGGTGATTATGTTAACCAATATTTTTTGAATCCAGTTGCTACAATTTATAAGATGCTTGGAAAATGCTGTAAAAAGATTTTAAGAAACTTTATGACAGTCCTTTGAAATAAAACATATCAAAATAATAAATTAACCAAATATTTAACATGAAGCTTCTTTTTATATTTCAAGAATAAGATCTTATTAAATCATAACAAACTATATATTTCTTAACAAAAAAAATCTTCAAATAATCTTCTACACCAGTAGAGAAAAATCAATATGACTATGGGCTTTGGATCCAATTGCCTATGTTTGAATCCAAATTAAAGCATCCATCAGCTGTGTGACCTTCACCAAGTTATTTCACCTCCCTGTTCCTTGGTGCTCCTCTCTAAAAAGAAGACAATTCAGCACCTATCCAATATGCTTATTGTGAAGGTTAAAGAGCCAACGCATGTAAAGTGCTTATATGAATGCTTCATGGTTAGTAAGTGCTCAACAAATGTTCACTACTATTTTCATTTGGAAACATTTTTTGTGCATATAAGTAAGGCAATAATACAGGGAAATTAGTATCAGAACAAAATTAGAATTCTGTTTCGCTAAGACAAAATATAAGTGCTAGTTTTCTGCGCCACAGAATACTACACTAATGCTTCATTAATAGCAACTTAAAAAATGTAGAAAATTTAACTTATCTAAAGTCACCTAATAAATTGGTGTCAAAATAGGAAGATGCAATAAACCACCAATGGAAATAGCATGAGTTACTTTATTTTAAAAAGTTAATAAAAATGATAATTTTTAAGCTTGATTCCTTATGTAAAAGAATAATACAGAACAGAATATCCAAAAATTGTAGAACAGCTACAAAAGATGAAACATTCATGTAATGTGAATACCCCAAAGGAGAAAAAAGAAAAAAAGGCACAGAAGCAATATTTGGAACAATAATCAGAATTTTCCCCAAATTGATATCAAACACTAAACCAGAGAACCAGGAAGTTCAGAGAAAAATGCCTAAAAAACTACACATAGGTATATCAAACTCATTCAAATTTCAGAAAATCAAAGATAAAGAAAAAGATCTTCAAAGAATCCAGAGGGAAAAAACGCCTTACTTATACAGGAGCAAAGGTGAGAATTATACCTGACTTCTCCTCAGAACCCAAGCAAGCAAGGAGAGAATGAAGTGAAATATTTAACGTGTTGAAAGAAAAAAAACACTAACCTAGAACTGTGTGTCCTGTGAAATTCTCCTTCAAAAGTGAAGGCAAAATAAAGATTTTTCTCAACACACAAAAATTGAAGAATTTTATTACCAGGAGATCTACCTTGCAAGAAATGTGGAAAAAAATTTCTTCAGAGAGAAGGAAAATGACGTGAGTCAGAAACTGCAATCTATGTAAAGAAAGAAAGAACCAAGGAAACTGAATATGTGAAGGCAAAACAAAACGTTTTATTTTATTCATTTTAGTCAATCTAACAGATAAAAGTTTGTTCAAAATCGTAATAGCAAGAATATGTTTGATTATGCATGCACATGTATACATATATATGCTTATATATGGTTATCTATGAGTGAAATAAATGACAGTAGTCATATAGGGATGAAAGTGAGTAATTAGGAATATTTAGTTACTTGCACTACCCATGATGCACTACAGTGTTATTTGGTAATGGACTTGAATAATTTGTAAATGTATTGCAAAATCTAAAGAAATCACTAAAAAAGTAAATTAGAAAAACAAATATAATGCTAAGAAGAAAGAGACACAATCTGCTAAAACTCACTCAAGAACAAATAGACTATCAGAACTATACATAATATATATTATGTATTAAAGAAGTTGAATCAGTAATTAATAATCTTCCAAAACTGAAAGCACCAAGCTCAGATGGGTTCACTGATGAACTCTACCAAACATTTAAAGAAGAAATTATATCAAGCCTCAAAAATCTCTTCTAGGAATAGAATCAGAGGGAATACTTTCTAACTCATTCTATCAGGCTAGAAAATACCAAAACCAGACAAAGATATTACAAGAAAAAATAGCTACAGACCAATATAGCTCATACATATGGATGCAAAAATCCTCCACAAAATATTAACAAATTGAATCCAACAAGCCTTGTAATAAAAAGAATTATATACCATGACCAAGTGGGATTTATCCTAGATATGTAAGCCTGGTTCAACAGTAGGCTAAAAACGAAAAATTGCATAATCATGTCAATAGATGCAGAAAAAGAAATTGATAAAGTTCAACAGCTATTCACGATTAAAAATTCTCAGCAAACTAGGAATAGAGAAAAATTTCCTCAACTGGATAAAGAACATCTACAAAAAACTTACAGCTAACATCATACTTAATGGGGAGAAACTAGAAGCTTTCCCACTAAGATCAGGAACAAGGCAAGGATATCTTCTCTCAACGCTGCTTTTCAACATCATACTAGAAGTCCTAGCTAATGCAGTATGGCAAAAAAAGGAAATAAAAAGTATATATATTGGGAAGGAGGAAATAAAACTTTCTTTGTTTGAAAATGACATGATTGTCTATGCAGAAAATCTGAAAGAATCAACAAGAACAATTTAAAAAACCTTGATACTAATAAGCCACAAGGTTGTAGAATACAAGGTTGATATATAAAAGTCATTTACTTTGACATATACCAGCAATAGACAGTGGAATTTAAATTTAAAAACATATTACCATTTAAGTTAGCACCTCCAAAAATGAAATACTTAGGTCTAAATCTCACAAAATATGTACAAGATCTAATAGGAAAACTACAAAATTCTGATGAAATATATCAAAGAACTAAAAACTGAAGAGTTATTCCATGTGTATGGATAGGAAGACTCAATGTTGTCAAGATGTCAGTTCATCCAACTTGATCTATAGATTTAATGCAATCTCAATTAACATCTCAGTAAGTTATTATATATATATTAACAAACTGATTCAAAAGTTTACATAGAGAAGCAAAAGACCCAGAATAGCCAACCCAATAGTTAAGGAGAAAAAAGTCAGAAGACCTGCTCTATCCAACTTCAAGATTTACTATAAGCAACAGTAATCAAGACTGTGTGGTATTTGCAAAAGAATATACAAATTGATCAATGGAACAGAATAGAATCCTCAAAAATTGACACACATTAGTATGGTCAATTGATCTTCAATAAAGGCAATATAATGGAGCAAATATGCACTTTTTAACATATGGTGCTGAAACAATGAGACATCCATATGTAAAAAATAAATAAATAAATCTAGACAGAGCTTACATACTTCCCAAAAGTTAACTCAAAATAAGATCATATCCCTAAATGTAAAATACAAAATTATAAAACTCTTGCAGATAATATAGGAGAAAACCTAGATGACCTTGGGTATAATGATGACTTTTTAGATATAACAATAAAGGCATGATCCATGAAAGAATTGATCAACTGAACTTTATAAAAATTAAAAACTTTTAATCTGTAAAAAACAATGTCAAGAGAATGAGAAGACAAGATGCAGACTGAGAAAATATTTCCAAGATACAAATCTAACAAAGGGCTATTGTTCACAATAAATGAAGAACCCTTAAAACTCAAGAATAAGAAAATGAACAACCCAATAATAAAGTAAATAAATTAATAAATGGGTCAAAGACCTGAACAGACACCTCATGAAAAAAGATATGCAAAGAAGGTATCCAGCAAGTAAAGCATATGAAAAGCTAGTCAACATCACATGTCATCAAGGAAATGCAAATTAAATAACAATGAGATACCACTACACATTTATTAGAATGGCCAAAGCCCAAGACACTGACTAAACTAAATGCTGGTGACAATGTGGAGCAATAGGAATTCTTATTCATTGCTGGTGGAAATGCACAACGGTGTGGCAACTTTGAAAGACAATTTCACAGTTTCTCACAAAACTAAACATACTCTTATCATACAGTCCAGCAATCCAACTCGTTGATATTTTGACACATGAATCGAAAACTTATGTTCACACAAAAATTTACAAACAGATGTTTACAGTAGCTTTATTCATAATTTCCAAAACTTGAAAGCAACTAAGATTTCCTTAAGTAGATTAAAAAAGAAAACTGTGTTACATCCAGACGATGGAATATTATTCAGCATTAAAAAGAAATGAGCTATCAAGCCATGAAAAAATATGGAGAAAACTTAAATGCATATTACTAAGTGAAAAAAGCACATCTGTAAAGGCTGCACACTGTATTATTCTAATATAGGATATTCTGGAAAAGACAAACCTATGGAGACAGTAAAAAGATTAGTGATTGCTAGGGGTTAGAGGAGAAGATGAATTGGCAGAGTACACACGAATTTTAGGGCAGTGAAACTATTCTGAGTAATATCACATTGACAGGTACATGTCACTGTACATTTGTCAAAACCCGTAGAATGAGTAACACCAAGAGTGAACTCTAATGTAAACTATGGACTTTGGGTGATAATAATATGTCAGTGTAGGTTCATCTTTTTTAACATTTGTTTCACTCTGGTGCCAGATGTTGATAGTAGGGGAAGTTGTGTGTGTGGTGGTGGGGATAGATTATATGAGAACTCTTTATACTTCCCACTCAACTATGCTGTGAACCTAAAACTGCTCTAAAAAAATTAAGTTTATTAATTTTAAAAAATTCTAAACAGACAAAAAATAAATAGAAAATCTGAATAACCCTCTGTCTATTAAAGGAATTGACTTCATAATCAAAAACCTTGCACAAAGAATACTTTATGGACAGATGGATTCACAAATAAATTCTACAACATACTTAAAGAAGAAATTATATTACTTTTACACAAACTCTTAAAGAAAATTTAATAAAATGGAATACTTCTTCTGCATTATATGAAGCTAGAATTAATCTGATATCAAAACGAGGCAAAGACATTCAATTACAGATCAATATCCTTTATGAACTATCTCCAAGATTTTCTAGCGAAAATCTAAACATCTAAGCAACAATTCTTATCAGACTTTTAGTAAATTCAATCTTATTATATATGTCAAGGATAATACATTACAACCAAGATGGATTTATTTCCAGAATGCAAGGTTGTTTTAATATTCAAAAATCAAACAATTTAATCCACTATATTAACAAACTCAAAAGATCCAAAAATCTATTTGATTATCTTAGCAGACGTAGAAAAAATATTTGACAAAACTCACCACCCATTTGTATTAAAAAATCTTGGCAAGCTTGGAAGAGGAAGAAACTAGTACATCTATGAAAAGCATACAGTTAACATCATACATAATAGTGAAAGACTGAATGAATGCTTTTCCCCTAAGATCAGAATAAGATAAGGATGACCACTCTCATGACTTCTATTCAATATTGTACTTCATTTCCTAGAAAGTGCAAGAATGAATGAATGAATGAATTACATCCAAATGAGAAAGGAAGAAGTGAAATTGTGTTAATCACAGACAACATGATTATCTATGTAGAAAATCCTAAAAAATTTATTTTACAAAGCTATTAGAACCAATTAGTGAGTATAGTAATATTGCAGGATATAAGATCAATATGTAAAAAATCATCCATATTGCTACATATTAGCAATGTACAATTGGAAATTGAATTTTTAAAAATATCTTTTATAAAAACATTAAAATTATTAAACAATTAAGGAATAAAATGGCAAAAGATGTTCAAGACACACCTAGTGAAAACTGCAAAGCACTTCCAAGAGAAATTAAGAAGACATTCTATAAAAAAGACATCTGCAATCAAATGTTTATAGCAGCACAATTCACAATTGCAAATATGTGGAAACAACCCAAGTGCCCATCAATAAATATGTGGATTAATAAAATGTGGTATATGTATACCGTGGAGTTCTACTCAGCCACAAAAAACAATGGTGATCTAGCACCTCTCATATTATCCTGGATAGAGCTGGAGCCCATTCTACTAAGTGCAGTATCCCAAGAATGGAAAAACAAACACCATAATGTTTTCCCTTCAAATTGGTATTAACAGACTTAACTGACCAACACTTAAGTGCACATATAGTAACATTCATCGGGTGTCGGGCAGGTGGGAGGGGGGAGGAGGGGATGAGCACATTCACATCTAATGGGTGCAGTGCTCACTGTCTGGGGGATGGACACACTTGAAGCTCTGACTTAGGTGGGGCAAAGACAATATATGTAACCTAAACATGTGTACCCCCATAATATGCTGAAATAAATAAATAAATAAATATAAACAAGACCTAAACAAATGGAGAAATATCATAATTCTGAATGTTGAAATCCCAAAAGATCAAAATCTCTAAATTTAAGTCCATACAATCTAAAATCCCTAAGTCTAAAATCCTGAAAATCGGAGCCACAGGATAGTTGCCTCATGTTAGATGGAACTATTACCTTGTTATTGTCTTTATGCAGAAGAAAACAGATTTCAATTGAATATCCAAAACAAAATGACAGATTTGGAATTAGATGTGATCAAGGCTTTTAAAAGTGAATTTCAAGGTGTACCAATAAAGTTTGCTTTTTTCCATTCAGCCCAATGCATTTGGCAGAAAATTCAAATGAGTGAATTGGCTACAAGGTACAACGATGACAATTTCAGCTTAAAAATGTGTCATTTGTCTGCATTGGCATTTCTTCCAGCTTATGACATTCCAGGTGCTTTAAATGAATTAAAGCTGCATTTGCCAGAAGAAGCCAGTGAAGTTACTGACATGTTCTAAAACTGCGATCCCCAGTCCCCAGGCTGTGGACTGGTACTGGTACTTATGAGAACATAACCTAGTGTTTATGCTTGGGGACCACTGTTCTAAAATAATTACATGCAAGGTAGGGTAAGAAGACAAGCAACTATGTTGCTGTTTGATCACCAGTATTGTTTCTACCCAATTTATGGTCTAAATATGAGTGCATACAGAATGTATTTCCAAGTACTCAAAACATATAAGTATGGCACCAAAGATGGGAATGCTTATGTTGTGTATCAAATCATAGAAGAATTTCAGCAAGAGCAGCACCACAAAGAAAATGAATGTGAACATATTTTCCAAGAGCCATGTCCAAAACTAAAAAAAGCAGCTATTTATCATGATGCAAGACTTTAAAATATAGTTAATGATTGTGAAAGTCAGCTAGCTTTTATGGAGTATCTCCATACAGTCGTCCATAATCTACCCCTGAAAGACACTTTTCTGTATGTCAAATTTTCTTTTTAGTTTTTTGGGGGATGGAGGGAAGGGGATTGGTTTTTTCTTTTCTTTTCTTTTTTTTTTTTTTTAGTTTTTTTTTTTTTTGCTAGTTTATCAGCATAATTTTTTACAATTAACAATTCTATGTCTTTTATCTTTGCATCATTTCCAATACTGCAGGTATAAATTGTGTAAAGACTTTTAGAGAGTTTTACTTCATTTTATGCATTCTTGCAAATGTGACTCCATAAAAGTGCATTATGACAACATTAATTTTGTGTGTACATCTGCATTTGTGAAAGATAAAATTTCTTGAGATCTTGGCTCTTTGGGGGATTGGTGCAGTGGTGATGCAGTGATGACCCATTGTGGTTTTTGATCAATCTTGCCAAAAGAGTTAGTTTGTCCTTGATGGTATTTCAGATTTTCAGATGACCATAGTGATAAAGCTGGCTGCACACAATTATCGACCATAGTAATATGTGTTTATACATTTTGCTTTTTTAACCTATTTCTTTATGAAAATGGCTCATCTGCTCATAACTGTTATATCTGTGTGTCATTAGAATACCTGAGTGTTTATGCTTGCAAAACTATGTATGTTATTATGCTATTGCCTATTTTATGGTGTAAAGTGACCTATGAAGCATTCTGTCATAGTTTTATATGTTTTTTTAAAAATGCTCTTTTAAACATGTAAACAAATATCTTTTAAAGGTTTTTTTCTATTTTTTTCAGAATTATAATTTTGGAACTTTGATCTTTTAGGAATTCAACATTTGGGATTATAGTATTCAGGGCTGTGTCTTTTAGGATAATGATCAGCTGGAGAATCTATTATAGATGCCAGAGGAGCAGCAGAGGAGAGGAGAGTCAGGGAAGTTGGGAAGGAGGAATTATGAAATGGCATAAAGAAATTTTGGGTGCACTACAGTGTTCATTACATTGCTTGGGGTCACATTTTAATGTTTGTACATATATGTCCCAACATCAAATGGATATATTAAATATGTGAAGCTTATTGCATGTCAATATACCTCAATGAAACTATAAGAAGTGAAAAAAATTACTAATACAACACACTGATGTGATAACAAGTATGCTCTAAACTATACCAAAATATTAATATATAGTTCTCAAAATTTTTCAGTACTATTAAAAAGCAATCAAACATGTTTAATAAAAAATGTCAACATTAAGAGATATTTATCAAGAATAGATTCACTTCCTGGCCTCTTAGTCAAATTTAACTATTTAAACCTAAAATGTTTTTTATTAATTTCCTAAAGTTTTAACATTCTGGTGGAAAAAAATTTTCTTAATAAACCCAAATGTGATGCCAAATAGCATTGTTTTTGTGGTTTGAAGGCTTCTTCCTTGTAGATGTTTTCAAAGTCATTATTTTTCCTCCTGCATAATCCATATTTTGTACATCCAAAATTCATTTGGTATTCATTCTCACTCTCCAATTCCTGTTGGTCTGTGAAAGCCTAATCATTCTCAGTGAAATCAAAGCAAGTATACAAGTAAATTATTTTATCTCTCTTCTCATTTTCCAAAATCATAAGTCCAGGAAATAGTATATCAGAAAATTTTTAGACAAAAAATTTCTCTTTTAAAAAAAGCAAGATCTTTTATTTTACGATCCCTTTTCATGATCTCTGTCATTTTGTGGTAAGTCTTCTCCCAAAGGATATCCTTTCGTTAATGAACTCAGTGTTGTAATCTCTACACACATATAATACATTTCCATTCTTTATTATTACCCATAGATAACATAATTGATGTGCTTCTCAAATATCAGTGTCTTGCATCACAAATGTAACACTACCTCAAACCACCTGGTACAAGCTGACTCTTTGTAGTCACATTTTTAAAACTTCTTTGGCTATTTATCTATCATTGCTCAACATTTACTATTATTACAGTTTACACTGAAGTAAGAAGTGCAAAGAATTGAATAGTTTGTAACAGCTAGTATATTCTGTTTCATAGAATTAACTCATTTTCCTATTTAAAATCAGAATGTCATTCTTTCTCCCTGTTCTAACTGCAAATATTTAGAAGATGATTATCTCAGAGGTCTTTAAGAAGTTTTTAGGCTTGACATTTATTAAACCTACTCTGAAAACAGGAAAACTGAAGCATGGAGAAGTATAATTCTCTGAATAGCAAGATCAGGACTAATACTTAGACCAAGTGTTGCAGAATCTAGCCTTCCAATGTGTTTTATTTGACAAGCTAAATGTTTTAAAAACAATTTTATTGTAAACGTCTTTAGGTAGGCATGAACTCTGCACATGGCTGTATCTCCCCCACTGTCTATAGCTAGCCAGCCATTGTACACATTTCCATTACCTGCCTGGCTCACAAAGGCATTTCAGTTTTCAACACCTAATTTATAAAGCTTTAGAAGTTTTAGATTGAAAGACTGTTAGAGTTTAAAGGATCTTAGAAATACATTGCCCAGCCTTCTCACCTTATTAGTAAGGCACAGATAAATGATTTGTTCAACACTAAACATTACATTAGTAGCAGAATAGCAGGGAAATCAAACTTTCTCACTCCTAATACTATTTTTCCATTACAACATTCTGTCTTTGTAGATTCCAGCCCTAAGTCTGAAATTTCCTCCCCATTTAATGTAAGCTTCAAAACAGTAGTGCCTCTTAGATCCTGTGAAATGATGTACCCTTGAAATCAAAAATAGTCAGAACAACTAAGTAGGTGGTCATTAATTTTTGTTAAAAATGGGTAATGTTTAGTCAGAAGTGGTGTAAGAAGCAGGAGTATTAATATTAAGTGACTTCGGTTACTTGCCAGGTTTTTATGTATATAATTGCATTTCATCCTTCCACAAACAATACAGGAGAGAAATTATTCCCCTTGTTTTATAAATGAGGAAACTAAAGCTAGTCAGGTGACACTATGCACAGTGAGCCTGAATCTAAAATCTCATACTCTACAATGGTCCACAGTCGTAACACACAGAACTTGGCAGGGCCGATAGTAAAATTCTTGGTACAAACATACTTATGATTTCTAGATAAGCTACAACATAATAAGAGCACTTATAGTATGGTAGACATTTTGCCAAGCTTTTTATGGCTTTAATGTGATGGGTTAACTTAAATGGAGATTTTTATCCCCATTTTCCAGATGAGGAAGTGAAGCACAATTTTCAAACTTAGTTAAAGTCATATAACCAGGGAGTGTCAGGATCACATAGACACCCAAGAAAGTTGACTTCAGAATCCATGCACATCACTGCTACACTAAACTACCACGTATACTAAGATGGCGGCTCTCAAAATGTGGCTCCCTGACAAGCAGCAGCAGTGGCATCTGGGAATTTGTTAAAAATGCACATTCTTGAGCCCCACCCAGGTCTACTGAATCAGAATACGTGGGGGTGACACTGAGCATGCAGTGGCTTAGCCTGTCACATCATTCTGACGCTAAAGTTTGAGAACCACTGAAATGAATTAAGAAAATGACACAATTGTTTTTAAGATGCTCTTAGACTCACCGTTTCATGTATACACTTCTAGAATTTTTTCCAATCATGTACACACTTTTTAAAATACGTATCAAGCTGTACTGTTTTGTGATTCATTTTTTTCTCTAGTCAATGTCATGAACATTTTTGTTTATTGATAACATTTCTTGAGAACATAACTTTCAATGGCAGCTTAGTACTCTTATCACATGCACATAATTTGCTAGCCAAAGTTCCTATTTTGTCAAGAACTATGAAGAGTCTGAGGTTTTACCCTACTTGTAAGCTAACATGTTAATCTATTACTGATTCATGAATGGCGACAGAAGACCATCCAAGACGGGTCAGAGAAAAATGCCTTCATCGCTCACAGCATAGCAGGCAATAGGATCATCAACATATTTGCATTGGTTACCCTTACCCCCAAGTCCCAGGAAGGTATACCATGGTTTCAGCTGACACTTGCACACAAAGAAGGTTGCATTATAGAAGAAGATCCCAGGATCCAAGGTCCAGGGCTTTTGGACAAGCTACAATCATTGTAGCCAGCAACACGTAAGCCAGTCCCCCACCTCTCAAGGAATGGGCTGTTATTGCATGGTAGTCAGGCTGTGGTCACCTTGACATATTTAGTTGCCTATGTGACTGGCTGCAGAAGCTATTCAGTATATGAAACATGTAAGCCTTGCAATCTAGCACACTTGGCAAGAGCATAGAGGGATGCTCAGAGCCCATGCAGACTGCCTCTCCCAACAATTGTTGGACATGGAGAACGTTTAAAATTTTTGTTCTTTAAATAATGTCACAGTAAAGCATTTTATACTTAAAAGTCTTAATTTCTTGTTATTTATTTAGCATACCTTCCTGGAAATATAATTGTGTGATCAAAAGTCTCTCTTTCTAGGTTTTGACAAATATTTCACTTAAGAGATTGCATGAAAAGGCCCATTTTCAACATATTCTTACCAATACTAAGTGGTTTTTTATATTCTTAAAATTTGGAATGTCCATTTTTAAAATATTACATTATCAATGCTAATTACAACTAGCATTTCTTTGATTATCACTGAAGTCAGCTTTTTAATACATGTGCTAGAATTTGTATTTCTTTTTTTATGCATTACCTGTTGTAGCATTTGCCTTTGTTATTCTCTTGGGATTATATATTTTCTCATTGAATTACAAGTTATTGATATATTTTTAATAATCCTCATGAGCTTCTCCCTTATCCAATGTGAACACTATAGATATATTATCTGCATGTGTCCACAATTATTTTAATATTAATCTGTTGAAAGAATTAATGATTTTCTAATTATTGCCAAATAGAACAGGCCACTGTAAATTATTTTATTAGCATCTCTTCAGTGAACCTATGACTAGAATCACCCACTTTGGAAAGATCATTCTTGCTGATCAAATAAAGAATACTTTACAATATACTTTGGGATTAGGAGTTTTTGGTAGATTCAGTAGGAGTTCAGTAGGAGAACTGCAGGAGAGTTGTAATAAGTTTTTGTTGTAAACTTTCATAGGTCTTTCTTTGCAAACAATTTCATGCTGATGGTTCTTGCTTATTTCAAAGCAGCAGTCAGTCTTGTTTTAATGTAAGCCCATGGTTGAAAAAATAAGAATTCGCACTGGCTATTAAAATCTTATTTTAATGCACATGTATCGATTTCTTCTCTACTGTAAAAAATATGAATATATTTCTGGAGGATGTTTTCATTTTTTGTGATACTCTCTGTTACTTTTGCTGCTGATTTTCACTTTGTAACATTACCCTGCCAACTATAGTAGAATCATACATAATAGGGTTACTCAGAATAGTGAAGTGTTATACAAATGAAAATCTAAATGACTCCTCTCAGCTCTGCTCTTCCTCCCAGTTCTGATGTCTGTACTCTTGAACCCATTGATTTCCTTCCTCTCCACTTCTTCCATAGGCCTTTTTATGACTGATGACAGCATCTCCCTAGCTCCAGCCACACTCTACCTAAAAATCCAATCACCAAAATACAAATAAGCTAGAGAAGTGGTTTTAGGAAAGACTTTGTGAAGTTCCACTAAACTGCATTATCGTTTAGTCTTCATGCCCATAATTCTAAGAGGCTCTAAGTCGTCATCTTATTCTCCTTCGGAATGAAACATACACCAGGTCTGTCCAGAAAATCCAGCCATTGTTAATATAACAAGAATGGTTTGCACCACATCGATGCAACCTGGCAGCAAAGGAGAGTGGACTGGAATGCACATGCAGGAACAATGATGGCTTCACTGTACGAGTCAGTGGGGCACTAGATGCCATTGAGTGAGCATGTGTACTGTGCGGCCGTCACATTCAAAATGACTGAGCGAATAGAGCAATGAATCTGCATCAAATTTTGTGTTAAGCTTGAACATTCCTCCACAGAAACTATTCAGATGACTCAGAAGGCTCTCAGGGATGATGCAATGAGTGCAGCACAAATAAAAGGGTGGCATAAACACTTCAAAGATGGTTGAGAATCTGTTGAAAGCGATCCATGTTCTGGAAGGCCAGCAACAAGCAGAACACTTGAGAATGTTGAATGTGTGCAGGTTAGGTTAAGAGACGCTGGAAGAACTGTATGAGGTCCCAAAGTGCCTACGGGGCTGAGGCCTTATTGTCCTATGTACAATGTTCCTTGAATCTTGCATCTTCTTTGATAAATGTCTCCATTTTTAATATTACATGGCTGGATACTTTCCAGACAGACCTCAAACTTTCTGAAAACTACACTTTATAAGACAAATTTTATAATATGGGGGAGGGGTGTGCAATAATGACCTTCTAGCCTTCATACAAGATCAGTAGTCTCTGGTGTACCTATTGACCTTGACATTATTTTAGATGATACTTAGCAAAGATCAATAAATCTTGATTGTTGATGTCAACTGCAGTCAATATCTGCTTATTATAGTTAGAATACAAATGATTAAGCATTTGTGTTTTCTCATTATGAAATCTGAAATCTTGGTTCTAAAAATGTCCTAAGTTAAAATTACTAAAGATTTGTAAAGTCAAGTCCTTTCATTCTATTACATAGCAGGTATGAAACACATTATCGGGGACTGATTATAAAAGTCAAAGATTCATGCCTGTAATCTTAGCACTCTGGGAGGCTGAAGTGGGAGGATCTCTTGAGGTCAGGAGTTCAAGACCAGCCTCAGCAAAAGTGAGACTCCATTTCTACTAAAAATAGAAAGAAATTAGCTGGAAAACTAAAAATATATAGAAAAAATTAGCTGGGCATGGTGGCGCATGCCTACTTGGGAGGCTGAGGTAGAAGGATTGCTTAAGCCCAGGAGTTTGAGGTTGCTGTGAGCTAGGCTAACCCCACAGCACTCTAGCCCAGGCAACAAAGCAAGACTCTGTCTCAAAAAAAAGAAAAAAAAAAAGTCAAGGAAAGAATAGTATGTTCATATTAAATTCTTTGCCATGAACTGTGAAATTTCTCAGGTCCATTAAAATTCTCAGGTCCTCAATTCTGAGGCCAGAGTTGGTCCTCAGTCACCAAGCAAGCAGGAACTAGCCTTTGGCATGCAGGTGGGCCAAGACTGGTGGGCAGGCAGATAGGAAAGTGCCACTGTGGGTATAGGCCTAAAGCAGGTGGTGTTGCTCTAGGAAAACGATAAGAAACAACCCTCCAGGGTACAGTTGCTCACAGTGCATGGAGATACACAGGGAGTCAGGGTACTTCTGCATGCTCAAGTTTTGACCTATGTAGTGTCGGCATCAGGAGGACCCCTTGAAGGTGTTTACCACGTCTAAGCCAAGGCCGGGAGATTGATGAGGGAGTGTGCACCATGGGGACACAGCTAGGGCACAGCACCACTGGATGTCCCTACATTCCTACACAGCTGGCCCATCATATAGTAGGAGCGGGAATAAACAAAACACAGCACGCCAACCCCAGTAAGAGGAGGTCCCTTATTCTAGTGATGTCCCTCCAGTGCCCTCTACTGACAAAGCTTAATGTCATGCTTATCGTGAGAGAGAAATGCATAAGAATCCAGTCTATTGTATCAGCACAGGTCCTGAAGGATGAATTTGGAGTTGAGGGGCAATAAACTGATAACTGTGTTGTTGAACACTTTCACACTTCGGTCATAGTTATTTATTATTTTGCAAATTGTCTGTTTATGTCATTATCATATTTTTCTCCTGGGGTGATTTTATATCCTTTGTTTCTACAAATCCTTTACATGTTGAGATCAACTTAAATATTTCTATCACTTATATTTATTACAACCACAAAGTGATGGACATCTATGGAACTGGACAGGATCAACCTTCAATTGTGACACCATATGGCAAGGAGAAGCTATAAGCAAAGATCCACTGCAAATCTGCAATTATCTTAGAAATATGACTGATAGCCTTTGGCATGAGAAGGAGATGCACTCAAACAGGAGATGCTGGACTTCCTGTTACCAAACACATATTGTTGCTTGAATGATTAATTGGCAAAATAAAGGAGATGTGATATATTGCTACTCCAAGTTGGTGAAGTGAGTCATTTTGTATACATAAACCTAATCTATAATGTATATTCATATACATTAGTGGATTGTGGATTTATAACTGCTTTTTAGAGGAAGGTAGAGAAGTTTGGAACATGGCCATAGCCTTTCGAGTTGATGGAACAAATGGTAACTATGCTCTGTCATAACACAATACAGGAAGTACATGGGACACATTGTCAACTGGAAAAGATACATCTTAGGGTAGTGCCACTGTGTCATTTCTTATTTTCTTTCTTTAGTATATCACTTTGAATCAGAGACTAGTCAGTGACTTATAACCCGGTGTTAACTCTATATCTTTAGTCTTTCCTACTCAGAATTTATCTAGTATTGATTTTTTTTTTAATTTAGAGTACCTTGCTGTTCCTTTTCGTTCAAAAGTTTAGAATGAGCTTTACAATTTTACTCATGAGATCTATTCATTCTTATATCAACAGTAATTGCTCAATTACAATTAATCATTTTAGAGAAAATGTTATTGCTTCTTATAAATCAGCTGCTGCTTCTAATTTTACAAAATACATTTCAATAAATTTCCATCTATACTGTCTTCATATTTTCCTTTTTAAAAATGTCCTTCTTAAATCCTTAGGACTGAAAAGAATCTTAGAGATCCTCTGGCCCAATTTTAATGATAAGAAAATTTGTCACTCAGAAAAGTTAAGGAACTTTTTCAAGGTTTTACCTTTTATTAGTGCCAAAAAGCCAATCTCCAGACTATTTTATCAAGTGCTCTTGGAAAATTTCTTCTAAAACCCCTACCTAGAATCAGAAAAAGCATGTTCCACTCTCATTTATCCATTCACCATTTCACTTTCTACTAATTGGAAATAGAATATATATTTTTGTCTTAGGTCTTTTAATTCTTTTGCCTATCCTCACCTTCCACCCTCAGTTGCTGCACAAAGAGTGACCTCAACACTAGGTTGGAAGGAGAATCCCAACATCACATCCTTAAAGGATCATTTTGGTTAAGGAAGGTTTTCTTTGAATGAATGAATAATAATTTATTATTTCATCCAAGAGTTATCAGCATAGTATTTGACAGACACTCTGTTGGTCCCTGAGGGTACTAATGTGATGGTTTCATCTACACTGTTTCCAACAAGCCCATTGGTTTCAAATCTGTGCGTATGTTTCATTTATGATTATTTTCCCCAAGTAATAACAATGAAAGAAGTAGATTGGTGATGTTATACAGTGTTAATGGCCCTAATTCATTATCCCGCCCTGAATTTTTATCCTTTGTCATATGATTTTCCAGTTTCTCCCAGGCTATGTGGGTTGATCAATGGAATGTTAACAGGTGCAATGGGACCAAAGGCTTGAAAAGCACCTGCATGTTTGAGCTTGCTCTTTTGTGCCTCTGCCACACTATGAAAGACTTGTGACCTGGCTGGCCTGCAGGTCCCAAGGAGAAGGTGACAGACATAGGGAACTGGGCCAACCCACCCCAGGTAAGCCAAGCTTAGAGCAAACCCTCAGGTGAACCACAGATCTATGAGAACAAATGATGGTTGTTTAAAACCACCAGGTTTTGAGGTGGTTTATTACACAGAATTTTGTGACAATAGCTTACTAACAGTTCAGAATACACAAGGTATAAGAAACACATCTGATACATGTTGGAAAAATGCCTACAGACTGTATAAGATAGAGTGTTAGTTTCTCTGTATTATAGAGTCATTTCTAAACAATTTATATGCCAATAGGAGGTCGAAAAGATAATAGCTAGGGTAGTGATTTAGAGCGCAGCTCTGAAGGTAGATTGCCTGTCTTTGCCTCCCCTAGTGATGACTTTGGGTAAGTTACTTAATCTCTTTGTCCTTAATTTCCTCATCTGTAAGTGGAGGCAGTAATAGCATCCATCTAGGGCAATATCTGGCATGTAATAAGCCCTCAAATAATATTAGCTGTTAATAATAATGTACTGGTCTCACTATATAAATTTGGAGTTTTGATTACTGAGATTTTTTATTTATTATACAATACATTGTATCTTTTCAGCTTAATTTTGAATTTATAATAGTTTTCCTTGGCTTCCATTCCTAAGATATATCACCTTTAGATGTGTGCTTATATGTAGTAAGTTTTTATTACTGGAAACCTCCCAATGACTTACAGTAATACTTAAAGTAACTCTTTTATTATGCTTCTATGCTTCTTCTATTTTAAGACTCTTTCTTAATAATCATACCAAACTCACACCTAGTTTGTGTGAATGGTCATGACAACTCAGACTTATTGAAAGTCATATTGCATATTTTATTCACCATACCCTGCGTCTTCTTTTCTGATGTCCCTTTTTATTTTTCTAAAGAACATCCTATAGTAATTTATGTTTTCAGAGAGTGTCAACTTTCCATGTTTGAAATTGTCTTTGTTTTGTCCTCACACTTGAATCTTAGCTTATGGGATGGAGAATCCAAGATTCAAATTCCTCAGGATTGTATAGGTATGATTCCATATTTTCTAGCAGTGTTGGAAAATACCAATGTCACTCTGATTTTTCTTCCTTTGTGGCTAATCCCTTTTTTCTCTCTAGAAAATTATAAGATTTTCTCTTTCTCCTAGGATTTCATAAATTTCACCCTAATATTCTTAGGTCCCTTTTAGCAATATTTCTGTTCTGTATTCTAAGTCCTTTAAATCAAAAGATTAATATCTTTTCTCAGCTCAGGAAAAAAAACAAACCTCTTCTATTATTACTTTGTTTGTGACATTCCTTCCTTTCTCTCTATTATTTTTTTCTTATGCAAGTTTTATTAGGTAGACATTGTGATCTCTAAATATCTTACATGCCTTGTGCATATCTATACCTCATATATTGAACAGCATCTTTCCTTCCAAGTTCCTTTCACAATTTTAATTTGTCTATTTGCACTACATTCTTAGAACACCTCTTGGTTTGATTATTCATAAAACTGATTTGATTTCAACCACATCTTTTCTGATATCAGTTTTTTGGTTTTTGTGGGGTTTTTTAAATTTTTATTTATTTTTTTATTTCAGACTGTTATGGGGGTACAAACTTTTTGGTCACAAATATTGCCTTTGCACCACCCAAGTCAAAGCTACAAGCCTACCCATCCCCCAGGCAATGCGCACTGCACCCATTAGGTGTCAATTTACTCAACCCCTCTTCCCACTTCCCCCCTGCCCAATCCCTGATGAATGTTACTTCCATATGTGTACATAAGTGTTGATAATAATAACAATTTAATGGTGAGTGCATGTGGTGTTTGTTTTTCCATTCTTTTGATCATCCTGAAGTTTTCTTTTTGTTGTAGTTCCTTATTTTGACTTTAGTATCTGTGTAATGCTGGCCTCATAAAATGAGTTTGGGAGTGTTTCCTCCTCTTCAATTTCCTGGAAGAGTTAGAGGACTGGCATTAATTCTTCTTTTAATGTTTGGTAGAATTCACCAATGAAGTCATCAGGTCCTAGGCTTTTCTTTACTAGAAGTTTTTTGATTACTGATTCAATCCCCTTACTCATTATTCATCTATTCAGATTTTCTATTTTTTTATGATTCAGTTTTGGTAAATTGTAACAGTTTCTAGCAATTTATTCATTTCTTCTAGGTCATCCAATTTGCTGGCATATACTTGTTCATAATAGACAATTATGATCCTTTGTATTTTTGTACTGTCAGTTGTAATGTTTCCTCTTTCATTTATAATTTTATTTGAGTTCTTTTTTCTTAGTCTAGCTAAAGTTTTGTCAATTTTGTTTATCTTTACAAAAAAATCAACTCAGCTTTATTGATCTTTTCTATTATTTTTCTAGTCTCTATTTCATTTATTTCTGTTCTAATCTTTATTATTGATTTTTTTAGGTAATTAGTGTAATTTACTTCAGCAGTTGGGAAGTATGAATTTAGCCACATCTTTTGTATTTTTCAATTGCTCTTTAGCTGACACCTAAATAAATCGACATCCTTTTCTTGAGGTAGCCTTTCCTCTCCCCAAATTTCACCACAATTCAAAGGATTTGCTCCAGTCTAAGGCCTTAGTCTTTGTGTCAAGCGGGTTATAAAGAAAACTTCAGCATTATGAGTCTGCTAATAGTATTTCTTCATTGCTGACACACAGGGACACTTTTGCAAACTATTCCTGCACTTTGTCCATCACTGCAGTTATGCCTGCAGAGGTACAGGTCCCTGCACAAGTTTCTCTGATGCTCTAGACTTAAACTCCAAGAATATGGGTGTTTAGGTTCACATTCAAACTTCATCATTATTTGCTATGAAGGAACTCAGGGAATTTCACCCCAAAATATGACTCCTTGGTATTAAGAGTGTTTTGAATTAAAAGCCCATAGAGATCATCGGGCATTTGAAGAGGTTTTCCCTCTATCTTCATAAAAAATACATGGACTCGTCAAAAAGAACAACTGTCTTTCCTTCCCCTCCCTGTTATTTCTGTGTTTCTATATCTACTGCAGGGAAGAAATCAAGAGTGCAACCAGACCTGGCCCAACCTATTTTAAAAATAACACCTGCCCCTCATGTTAATTTAATTTCCAAAGAGAATCATTTATAAGTCAATCTGTTTCCCCCCATCCATTCATTCTCCCAAGTATTTATGTATCCTCCCTAGTAATGATTTATTGCCCTCAACAGAATTACCTATATATTCCTCATCTCCCTCTCCTCTCTAAAATAAGAGTATATAAACTTCTGGACCCCACTGGAATATTAGGTAATCACTCTGTAATTCTCTCCATGCACACGGTAAATAAATTTATAATCTCTTTCTCTTATTAATCTGCCTTATTGTGAGGTAATCTTTCAGGGAAACTTCTGGGGGTGAAGGGGAATTATTCCCTTCCTTCCTATAGCTACCGCAACCAACCTGCCAGGGCAGCTAGGTTCACAGGTATTTCCAGTCTCAGCTATATAGTATGCCATGTCCAGCCTTTCCCAAGTGAACCTTTGACTTCAATGTTAACCCTGGCTCACCTGATCAGATTCCACTTTCTCCCATAGTGAGTTCCTCTTCAGAAAACTTGGTGTTTATCATGCCACTGGACTTTTCACAAACTTGGTCAGCGAGAGAGGTTCTAACAACATTGAATCTTAAAGGGAAATAGGTTGACCCTCTTGGAAAATCACTTCTTCCCTATATAAATATTCCCATCTCCATTCCAATAACTATCTCAGCATTTCAGAGTCAGATTAAAGGCAGCCAAGGAACTTCGTATACCTTCTTTCACCTGGGAAGTGGATCATTTGTGTCCATTCACGTGCCCCTTTTCTGAACAAAAATTAGCTCCAGGGTGACTAGTCTTGTCTATCTAGATGAAAAAGCTTTTAGAGATTAAGAAAATTACAGTCTACATCATCAAGTGTCCTGTTACATTTGTTTCAACAATTATACTGTTTTTTAAAAATTTCTATGAATTCTCTCTTATTTTTTACTTTTGTTAATAGCCTGTTCTAGTTATGTGAATACAGTGTCCCCTCAAACTCTTTCAAGATACTAAATTGTTTTAATAAGCCTTTCTATATTTTTTCCAGTAATTCAATTTCCTCAAGAATTGAGTTAGTTTGCTTAGTTTGGTGACTCATTTTTAGGCTGTTATATTCCTTTAATATGTAGAGATTCTTAGTTGTTCATTTATATTTATAAGAGTGGGTTTAGGATGATCAATATAGGTGGCAAATATGAAAGTTACAGTTCCCTTGTTAGTGAATTTGATTGCAAATGGCAGAAGTCATGACTATGGTAAGTCAGCTGGACGGTGTCTTAGTGCATTCAGGCTGCTATAATAAATTACCATAGACTGAGCAACTTAAACAACAAACATTTATAGTTCAGAGTTCCAGAGACTAGGAAATTCATGATCAAGGCACTGGCAGATCCAGTGTCTGGTGAGGGACCACTTTCCTCATTTACAGATGACCATCTTCATGAGGTGTTCTCATGTGGCAGAGAACAAAAACAGAAATCGAGCTCTCTCATGTCTCTTCCTATAAGGCACTAATCCATCACAATGGTTCCACCCTCATGACCTAGTTATCTCCGAAAAGCTCTACCTCCTAATACCAGAATCCCATTGGAATCTAGAGTTTCAGTATATGAATTTTTGGGAGACATAAACATGCAGACCCAACAGATGGATGGGAGCTTGCCATTAGAAGATGGGAAGTCTAACCCTACTGGCAGCCAGTATTACCTGGGAGCACCACCTGACTTCTCTTTATAGCCCCAGTACTTACTTTAAATGTCCCATGCTTACCCACAGGGGCAGAATCCATCTGCCCCTTTATTACCTCTCAAACAGTTGTGCCAGTTCTGTTAGAGCTGGGTAAGAATGCCTTTTCCAGGTGTTGGAGCATCCCAGTTTCATTAGTCGTTCTATTAAATGTCACATAGATGTATACTTTCCATTTCTCCTAATGATTATGATCTTTGGGTTCTTCCAAAGTTCTGTTCAAAAACAAACAAGTAAACAAACTTCCTCCATTGCTACTTTCCTTCATTTGTGTTAACTGTATGTATCAGTTCTATTTGGTTACTTCATTGATCCAATCCTATCAGCTTTGTATCTTCCAGAAATGTGTTCCTTCTGCTCATATCACTCTCCTCATTTCCTAGTGCTGCTTTGGTGCTAGCCTTATTTTTCATCCCAATGGAACTTTGGGGACAGAAAAGTAAATGTGTGTGTCTAGTCATCCAGAAGGCCCTTAGCTCCCAAATGACCTTTTCTCTTTGTTATTTCTCTTTTTTCCTCTCCATTTTTTCTTTCCCTATTTATTTTTATTTTATTACTTTTTATTGATTTTGTTTGTTTTATTTTCTTTTTATTCAATGGGTATCCAAAAGCAGGCCAATGTAAAAAGGACTGACATGGGAGTTAATGATTCCTTTACTCCAATCACATTTATGCTGTTACTAAACAATGCCTGGCACATAGTGTACATAGGTGTCAGTAAGTATTTTTGAGCAACTGAGTGAATGAATATGTTACCACCCCTCCCCAGACTTCAGCTTTTTCCAACATAAAATTAGGAGGCCTCTATAAGCAATTGCAGGCTATAATTCTTGGACTGGATAGAAAACATTTATTATCACTGAACAGGAGGCACCAAGAGGAGAGAGGCATCCAGTGTGTGATTAGGGACAACCTATGACAGAAAATGTGATCAAACACCTAAAAAGAAACCTTTGCTATCAGAGTCTCAGAGAAGTTCAAAGCAACTGTAATTAGGCTTAACAATTGACTCTCAGGGGACTAGAGAGCTGTGATCAGGCCAGAGGGCAAGTGAACACTGACTAAGTAAGCTAAGAGAGCAAAACAGTAATACAACCTGCCTTTAGAAGGACCCTCAGGACCCATTCAAACCCTCTCCCTTTTCCCAATCTTGCTTCATAAAAATCCATGTAGGAAAAACTTACATGGTCACACAGCCTGACAATTGTGCCCCAAGAAATTCTATTTATGCGCCTGGATAGAGGACCTAGACCTTCCATACAAACTTACACACCTTTTTCCAGGTTGTCTAATGACAGTAAGGTTCTTAACTCAGGTGGTAAGTCTCACACAGTCAAACACAATTGGAGTAACTCTATCCCATATGTGGTCATTGGAAACTATTCATTAGCAATGATATTGCCTGGCAAAACTAAAAGTCAAAATTATAACAATGTCTTCAAGGGGTCTTTTCCACTTTGACTCACCTTGTTACCGTACTATTTCTGAGAAACCTAAGGACAAACAAAGGTTTACAAATTTTACATCTACTTAATATACTTAGTACAGTGACCTTCAAGCATAATCACCTGCAGAGCTTGTTAAAGCACAGACTTCTGGGCCCCACCCCCAGATTTCTGATTCGGTAAGTTTAGGGCGAGACCCAGGAATTTGTATTTCTCATAGATCCCCAAGTGATGGAGATACTGCTTATCCTGGGACTACACTTGACAATTCCAAAATGTCTGCTATACCAGAGTCTGGTTCTGGGGCTTGCTTTGACTTTTCACACTGTGTTTTTTCTTGCCTTTTGTAATGTCTTGTCATTTTTTGTTGAATGCTGGACATGAATTATTGGGTAATAGGAACTGCGATAAATAGGCCTTTAGTGTGAAATTTTATGTTGATCTGGCTAGGAGTTAGGCTGATTTTTTTTTCTATTTGCCTTATTTCTCAGGTGGGCTGAATTTAATATTTGGCACAGCTGTAGGTGTCAGAGGCTTCAATTACCTGTAGTGACCTTGTTTTTGTTTCCTATGTTGTCTTTGAGTTTCTCTAGAAATTCTTTCTTAGGTAGAGTCTGTGTCTTTCATCTCTCGCAGTTGTAATTCACTGTTATTATATTGTTTAGTGTTAAGGTATTGGGGAGAAAAGCACTCTATAATTTTATGATTAAATCTCTGTTTTCTTTTTTGATGGGTCCCAGTCCTAGAACTATGACCTTCAGAAGTGTTTCTTAGCCGTTTTTTCTCCCCTTATGTGAGGCAGAAAGTCTACAGAGGACTCAGTTGTCTAATTGCTCTTCCTCCATGTTAGAGAAGACTCTGGTAAAGTAGTTTCCCTTCAGGGCAGGATTTTGCTATGATAACACTCTGGGCATCTTTCAAAATGGTTACTTTTCCCCTCTCAAAAGCACAAGGAGATTTTTTTCTCCAATCTTCACTGTAAGAACCTGGTAGGGATCTGCTATGATCTGAATGTTCATGTCCCCTCAAAATTCATATGTTGAAACCTAATCCCCAAAGTGAGGGTATTAAGCAGTGGAGCTTTTGGGAGGTGATTTGGTCATGAGGGCAGAGACCTTACGAAAGAGGCTTGAGGGAGACTGTTTGCCTCTTTCACCACGTGAGGAACAGCAGGAAAGCGCCATCTATGCGGAATACGGCTCATACCAGACACAAAGTCTGCTGAAGACTTGATCTTAGACTTTCCAGGCTCCAGAACTGTGAGTAATGAATTTCTATGGTTTATAAATTACCTAGTCCAGTATTTTTGTTTAGAAGCCTGCACAAACTAAGACAGTATCCTACAGGTAAATTTCAAAAAAGTGTGAGGGGTCCCACTAAGACTGGACTCCAAGAGTTTTTAACTCAAACTTACACTCAGCTTCCAGCAATTTGTCAATTACCATTAAGGAACAGTTAAATATTCCCACCCACTACTGGCTCCAGTGGCTTATGTTTCTGGTAAGCTATGATTCTCTGTAGTTGCCTGTCTCTCCAGTTTCCTAAGTAGCCGTGTACCCTGTCACCTCAATTCTCTGAGGAATCTAAGAAGAGTTGTTGATTTTCAGTTGAACAAACTGAACAAATTGTTTTTTTCTTGATGTGAGGACAGGAGTGACAATTTCTGAGTTCTTTACATATTGAAAAGAAAATCAGAAGTCAGGACTGTTTGGGAACTAAACTTTGAGAACCACTAGCTTAGTGAGAAAATAGACACCTCTAGTCAATCACAGAACACATGGAAGCTATAGGCTTCACTGCATAGTAGCTCTAATACCTACCTTAATTAAATAAATGTGTAGCATTATTTTCCTCCAGCCAATGTCATACATATCAAAAATAAGAACATGTGTCATAAAAGGGAGATAGTACCCAACACCCTTGATTGAGAGGTCTCATGACATATATGTCTGAGCCTGGTGCCGGCTCACTTTAAGCCACATTCTCAAGTGTACCTGTTGGGATACTTCTGGCTGCAAGTATCAAAAATCCTGACTCAAACTGGCATGAACAGTAAGAATTTTTCTAATAATAAATATTGACTGCATAAGGTAAAGTCAGAGGCATAATGAACTACAGGGAGGTGGACCTAAAGGCTCAATCATGTCATCAAAGACACAGATTCTTTCTACTTTTCATCCTGCTACCCACAATGTTTACTTTATTCTAAAATTGGTTCTTCTTATGTTTCCAGGAGGTTGTCAGCAACAGTAAAGGCTAAATGTTTTCCCTGTTTATGTCCACTGGAAGACAGAAAGTGCCTTTTCCCCAGCTACCAAAGAAATGCTCTTTATTTTATACTGATAAGGACACTTTAGGTCATATGCTCATCTCTAAACCAGTACAGATGCTCTTTGACTTACAATTGCATTATGTCCCAATAAACTCTTCATAAGTTGATGCATAAGTTAAATGCATAAGTCAAAGATGCATTTAATGCACCTAACCTATTGAACATCATGGCTCAGCATAGCCTACCTTAAATGTGCTCAGAACAATTACATTAGCCTACATTTGGACAAAATCATCTAATACAAAGCCTATTTTATAGTAAAATATTAAATATCTTATGTAATGTATTGAACACTGCACTGGAAGTGAAAAATAGAACGGGTATATGGATATTCACCATTAACATACACAGCTGAGAGCACCATCATAGAGTCGAAAAATCATAAGTCAAACCATTGTAATTCTTGTCATTTTGGCATCTGTAGTTGGTGCCAGAGAAAGTGTTGGGCTGATTTGCTTAGGCCAAAGTTCCTAAACAATCATTTTCAAGATGGATGAGACACATATTTGGTTTTAACTAATCAGGAACTAACCAGGAACTCAGTCAATTCTGCAAACTACAAGTGGGAGAAGAAAGGATCCTTTGAGTGTAGCACTTTTGACATAATTTTGATATGTGCCAATATGAGTCTGAATTTGAGAGTATACAGCAATAGTGACTGAGAATAATTCCAGTGACTCACCTTTAAAACTGTTGGTCTTAAATATAGAAAGTACCTCATATACAACATCTATAATGCCCACTAAAGATATTCCTCTAAAGACCTTCTTATAAGACATGAAATCCCTTCTCTTTTCCTCAAAAATCTTCAACTTATTGACTTCCCAACTATTTATCAGGAGAAACACAGATAAACTTTAGCATTCTTTTCTTTGTGGACTCCTTTAGAAAGTTGTAGAGCATTATTTTCCTTTTGTATTTCAGCAATTCTGTTAACCGGCTTTTTTTTTTTTCCTAAGCCGATCATTATAGATAAACATAAAATCTCTAAATAGATTTTCCTAGTCAGTTAACCATATTCTTGGGGGAAAACATAAGGTAGAATCATTATTAAAAAGCATTCTCAGTAATACACACATCTTTATTATGTCAGTCTTTTGCCAAAAAAAAATAAGATTGATAGTAAAATCCACTTAATTTTTTTTCTTCACAGAATCAAGCCATCTGCCTCAAAACACACCACCAGCCTCTGTTAGATGAATTCACACATTTTAAAGCCCCGGAGTAACCATTTGAATGGAAATTGGACACTTCTTGTCATTTAGGAAGCTTTTTTAAACTGGAAAGGCTTCTCGTTTGTTCAATTAAATGTGTGTGTATGCAATACACTTTATGAAATTTATCCCAAAACAGCGAGGGCTGAAATAATATTTGAAACAGATGGCACAGCTGCTGTATTTAGAGAGCTACCCATGGACATAGACGGAGACATTGAGGGAACTACGAAGTGCACGTCAAAATGTTGTACCATCAAGACTCAGCCACAGCCATTAAAGATGGGAAAATCTTTTTAATGTCAACCTCTTCCCTAGCGGAGGTGTGTGGAAAGTGCTAAGATTTAGTTAAGTGGAATTTATACCCTTCTCTGGATGAACTCTTTTCTTCTCAGCTGAGCCTTAAAATTTTAAAATGCTGGGTCTGCTGCCTTGGAGTTTTCTCTCTCTTGAACGCTATTTCAGAATGGTGCTGAAAGTGTCGTTCCCAAGGGAATGTTAGACAGTGGTGTGTGCACAGCAGAGAAAAGCAAACTATAGTGTTTAAAGCTGGAAAGAAGGAACCAGGGGAGATCATAGAGATTAATCCTCTATTGCCCTAATTTTGTAGGTGAGGAAACAAAGGCCAAGGAGGTTAAGTGGCATCACCTCCATCCCACAGAACTGGTCTCCTGAGACTCACTCCAGGGCAACCTTCACCACAGACACTGTTTACTAAAAGGAATAGAAAAGTTTAGAGTTTTTGAATTTTATATTATTTTATTTCATCTTATTTCATTTTGTTTTGAATAAGACTGCCATATTTTTAAAAAGTCAATATCTACAAGGCAGATTTAGAATGGTGAAGTAAAGAAAAAGAGCACTTTTTTCTTAAAGTTGCTGTAAGGTAAAAACATTTCACAAAAAGGGGAATATATATGCTCTAATTTTGAGGAACTGTGTATGTATGTGTATTTGGGTGTGTATCAGGATATTTGGCTAGATTTTTCATCTCGTATTAATCATGTAGATATAATTTGCATCTTATTTTCAAACTAACAATTCTACATCTTAATATAATCAAGAAGACAAAAGTTTAAGTACTAAATCTTTTAATTCACATTTCTTGAGTGGATGTAATATGCCTGAGCAAACACATACACACACATACCCACACACACACACACACGTACATCACAAACAGCGACCAGGAGGAAAATAGTCCAACAGTCATAGCAACAATTCTTTTTAAACGCAGAAGTATCTGGGGTTTGAAGGTCCACACATTTCCCTCTCAGTAGTGGTTTTATAGACATGAATGTGGAAAGTAGATGTCTTTGTTTTATTTCAGGGAGATCCCTGAGCTACTGAAAATGACAAACCTCAGCAATCACATTCAGGCTCCCATATTCTTCCACACTAAAAAGAAATGGGAAAAACCTTTAACAAGAAAAGCAGCAAGCTCTGCTCCAGCCGCCCGAGATGCTGAAAGGAAGGAAAGCCACGGGGAAGAAGGTGGCTTCGGCCCCTGCCATTGTGAAGAAGCAGGAGGCCAAGAAGGTGGTGAATCCCCCGGTTGAGAAAAGGCCAAAGAACTTTGGCACAGGACAGGACATCCAACCCAAAAGGGACCTCACCTGCTTTGTCAAATGGCCCCACTACATCCGGTTGCAGCTGCGAAGAGCTATCCACTATAAGGGGCTGAAAGTGCCTCCTGTGATTAACCAGTTCACCCAGGCCTGGGACCACCAAACAGCTATTCAGCCACTCAAGCTGGCCTACAAGTACGGACCGGAGTCAAAGCAAGAGAAGCAGCAGCAAATGTTGCCCTGGGCTGAGAAGAAAGCTGCTGGCAAAGGGGATGTCCCCACTAAGAGACCACCTGTCCTTCGAGCAGGAGTTTTCACTGACACCACCTTGGTGGAGAACAAGAAGGCTCAGCTGGTGGTGACTACACATGATGTGGATCCCACTGAGCTGGTCGTCTTCCTGCCTGTGCTGTTTCAGAAGTGGGGGTCCCTTACTACATCATCAAGGGGAAGGCCAGGCTGGGTGTCTAGTCCACTGCACCACTGTCGCCTTCACACAGGTTAACTCAGAAGACAAAGGAGCTCCGGCTAAGCTGGTGGAAGCTATCAGGACCAATTACAACAACAGATAGGATGAGATCCATCATCACTGGGGAGGCAATCTCCTAAGTCCAAAAGCTGTGGCTTACATGCCAAGCTGGAAAAGGCAAAGTCTAGAGAACTTGCCACTAAACTAGGCTAAATGTACACTGTTGTTTTCTGTACATAAAAATAATAAAAGTTATCCTTCAAATAAAAAAAAGAAAAGCAGCAAATAGCTAAGTTTATTTATCTCCTCTGAAGCAGAGCTAATGAAACAGAAATGAAGCCATGTCCATCTTCAGAGGAACTTTCCCCGATAGACAATGATCCTATACTTCAGCAGAGTCCTCCTGGAGAGGGCAAATTGATTTTCTAAACCATCCTTGGTTATTCCAGAGACAGAATAAAGTCGCAGCCTGACACATTAACCTTCCACTACATTTCTAAGACTGGATCTATACACCTGGAACAAAGGAAGAATTAGGGCAACTTCAGGTCACCTCAACAAAAAATCTATTTAGGTCTGAATGACCCAAACACTTGGTTCGTTCACCACCTTTGCCTTCCCAATTATTTCACCATGGCTTTTGTGAATACATGGTGGTAGCCCAGTCTTTGTTTCCGTTGTAAGTCAGAGGAGTCATTTCTAAAAAGCAATAACCGCACGTAACTAACATGTACACCGAGAATCGGCCTAGCGTCTCCCCAGAATAATATTCCACTTCTCTATCTTTTTTACTCAAGAAAAACAAAGAAATTTCTCCAGTACCCTGAGAAGTTTCAGCCTACTTGTTTCCATTGCATAATCTTTTTGACAAGTTTTTGTAAAGAATTTTAAAATCAGAAAAGTTCAAACACATTGATCTTAGAATTTCTTTTAAGTTGCTGACATTTCCTTTCTCACGTAATAAGTGGTGAAAGCCAGTCAACAGTTAAAAAGTGTTTCTTTTTCTTTGATGTGGTCTTGTGTATTAAAAACAATCTCACTGAAATTTATTTCTATAAAGTTCTAAATCAGGATGTGTGAGTCACACACACAAACATGCACATTCATATCCAGACCTATTAATTGGGGAAGAGGGAGAAAAGAAGAATTTGATTTGGAAGAGAAAAATCAGCACAGTAAACCTATCATTTTATTTTCCTGTTAGTATAGTGGAATGTCTACCCTAGGGCAACATGGAGAGCTAATCTATTCCATATTCATTCCCAGAAGTTCTAACTTGATGAACCAGGAACTCATCCTAAGGTAAGAGACCATCAAGGTGTCCCATATCATTTGGGGTTATTTGCAACTGCACACTACAAGAGGTGCTTTGGGGTGCTGAGTTGTAAGTATTGCTCAACTTATCTTACGTCAAACTACACACCCAAGACAGACTATGAGAAACTGAAAGACAGAGCTAAATAAAAGAGTTTTAACACAAAGAGCTTTGTAAGAAAAAAAAATGAAACCCTTCATTAGACTCTAAAGAAAGAATTGTAAGACTGATGGGGAGAGTGTCCATCTTTAATCTGTTTGAGAAGGAAGGACCACCACAGAGATTGACAGCAGGAAGGGCCACAGCAGCAGGGATGGCCACAACCAGTTGATAACAGAGAATTTAAGCTTCCAAACAAAATATATAGGCCAACCCGAAAAATTAAAGTTGTGTTTCCTATTTGTCTACTGTGCATTTGAAAGTCATGGGTTCTGTTTCTTGGAAGTCCACACTTCCCTACCCAGACTAAGACCTGTTCTCACATCTCCTCGGGCCCATGCTCCCTTCTTACAGCAACCTCCAGCCTGACCATAGTTGTGCAGTTATGGTAAGTATACTCTTCTGAAGGTAGCTTATACCTCGATAAAATAAAAACACAACAATCACAAATTAGCAAACAAACATATGTATGAGCTAGGTCAGACCATACCTTGTCTG
The DNA here is from genome assembly GCF_020740605.2 of Lemur catta. Taxonomy (NCBI): domain Eukaryota; kingdom Metazoa; phylum Chordata; class Mammalia; order Primates; family Lemuridae; genus Lemur; species Lemur catta. Next base: position 239,898,367 of record NC_059128.1, read on the forward strand.
TTTCTGAGGAAAATGGTGAGTTGTTCAGTGTTCAGCCTCAATTTTTTAACAGATGATGTAGCCTCCTCAGAGGCAAAACCCATAAGTTGGCATACTAAATTTAATAAGTTTCTTAGATTTATTTGATTCTAATGTTCAGTTTCATGATGTTATTTTGAAAAAAAAATAACTTACTAGAATGAAATTATGTACTCTTAACTTCGTATATGTTTCAAATATCTTACAAAATATAAATTCAATTCTAATTTTTCCAGTTTATACAACCCTCCCACACACACACACACACACACACACACACACTCGCACAACCCTGTAAAAAGTTGGCATTTAAAGGGCCAATTTGAAACGTGCTTATGAATGGAAATCTAAAGCTAACCAAAAGTAAATAAAAATTCCTATGATCTGAAAAGCCACTTGGAATAATTCAATTCACAACCAGTACATTTAAATAATTCCTTGAAAACAAAAATCTCATTCCATCTTTCCAATCAATGTCACTCAATCAAATGCGTCACTGTCTATAAAGGATTAAATTTCTTTATATATCTTGGATGCTTTTGGCTTTTAAAATGGAAGACAACTTCTTGGCAACAAATGGATAATGTTCCATATGACTCCTGTCTGTTTTTTTTAATTTTCTATTGCAATTAGAATTCCTTCCCATAATAAAAACATGATGAGATTGACAGTTTTCTGAAATCATAGCTAGTATTTTAAGAAAACTTACTCCTGATTTTCTATCACTACAGAGCATAAATCAGGTATAAATTGTTGATCAAAGATGGCCTAAAATTTAATCGCCTTCTTAGGGAATCGTTTTTCCCTGAAATAGAGTTCAACTTTAGGAAGTCCTCACATACAATGTCAACTCATTTCTCCATACTTGCAAACTATTTCTGTTAAAATTTGCTTTTAAATTTTTTCAAAGAAAGATAAATGGGAGTTTGAAAAATAGAGCATAGATTGGAAGAGACATCAAACTTGAGAATGTGAAGGAGTCAAATATCACATTTAAAACTCTATTTTCCAAAAAGTTTTAGAATTTCATATCATCCTAAGTTAAGCAATTTGTATATGCTTCAATGACACAAAATTATTTCTAGTGCCATTTCCAGGTGTTTTCCCTCAGCTCTTTGCTTGAATGAGTCTGATTATCATTAAGCTGTCTTCATCCTCATCCTTCAGTCATAGCTTCAGACTTCTGTTTGTGATACCACATACTTATTTCTCCCCTTAAAACTCTTTAACTTTGGCCTCCTAGACACTGACCTCTGCTGTTTCTTGAAATCTTATAGCCACAGCCTTCTTCCAGATCCTAACTATCTCATTCTTAAATAATATAAATTATTATGACCAATAATATTATCATCATTATATTAACAATAACAAGAAGCTTACCTGCCTCAAAATTATTTTAATACAAAACGTGGAACTATCTTAAACATCATCATATGCATATAGTCAGGTGCCCTCTCAAAACTTTATTCAGTCAGATGGATTCTATGTCTGAATCTTACATCCCAGAAATCACTTGTGTGCTTAAATGTCATCTACAGATTATTAACCTATGCTAAATAAAACATAGATCTAAATATCTACTTCCCGTCTAATGTATGAAGACATTATTTTAGTATTTTACTAAGAACGGACTGGCAATTTTTATTGTTTTTTGGACATAAAATTCCTAGGAGAAAAAAATTAATTTATTATTTATTTAGGATGATGGTAATTGATAGCGAAGCACAAAGAACTCACATTCTCCACTGAGAAGATTTCTGGAGTAGTTAGCAGAAGCAAATGCTAGTTTGAAGGTTGCTATTTAATTTTCCATTGCTATTATACAATCTGCACAGTAGACAACACTGGAAGAGAGGGGTTAGTGTCAAGCCATGAAAGAAAATGTCTGTAACATTGAATGAAAAGATGTTTAAATCTAATTGTCTTCCCCTTTCACAGGGTACATCACAACATAGAGGCAAACAAAGCTGCATTTCTATTTATGAGGCTTTCATCTCCCGTCAGCAGGAAAAGCCCAGAAAGCGCTTAGATCAAGATGCTAATCTAATTCTAAGGAAGCTGATGCATTTTATCAAAGTTCTATGAGAAGGATGGCTTATGAATATGGCCAGATGGAGAGCCACAAAACTTTGCAGGGGAGAAATTCACATGAGAATTACAATGCGAGGAGGGGGGAACCCCTACAAAGCTCCCGTTTTCAGAAGCTCCCAGCATAAATTTAAGCAAATTAAAAGCTTTGAGTACAGCTGAGATAGCCAACACTATGAAGAAATATATCAGAGCAAAAGCTATTTGGAGACATTGAAGTATTCCCAGAGCACATCAAGATGGGTGCAGATCCTTTTTCATTCACAAAGACTATGCTGCTTTCATTACTGCTCATTCTCATAAACTCAGAAGGGAAAAAGAGTGCTTGGGTTTTCCCTCTCTGGGTTAACTTGGAGAAACTTGGCTATGATGTGAAGGCAGCATAAATAATTAAGATATGCAGCTCAAGCTGGGGACTTTTAATTCTAGTGGCAAAGAGGCAGGGTGTGGAGAGCAAATATTATGCGCTCAGGCCAGCAGCCCCAATTACTCTTCCTCCTCACTCCAACAAGATCTGCTTCACTCCAAATGTGTATTATTTTATTACCAGAGTTCTCATTTGTTTAAACTGGCTCAAGTAGATACAGCAAATCTGGGTGAGCTAGACCACTACAGAATAGGCTCGTCAAATCCCTGTGTCCTGGGCCAATGAGAAAGGCGGTGGGATCAAGAGTAAGAAGAACAGTAGCTTACAGTAGCTGAAATCTGGCAGGAAGTGCATGCACATCCTCTGTGAATCAATAGACTTCCTACCAACAGAAGCAAAGGAAACTTGTCAAATACAATGAACACAGCAACCTGTCCATGACTTCTACCTTTCTTTAGCCTTGTATCCTCTCAGATTGGCCCTCCTCGCACATTTTCACCTCTAAAATTATCCTCCCGGTATGTCTACCAGCAAATTTTACCACAGACTCATGATCTTTGCTATGCCATTTCTAAATGTCTTGCTATACATTAATAGCTCCACTTAGATGAGGCATTTAGAGCCTCAAATTTAACATGTCCAAAAATAAACCCTACCCTCCAAACCAGATCTTCCTTACTCTCCTTTATCTATTAATGAATCACATTCTCCCAGGAACCCATGCTAGAAATATCCTAATCACCTTTATTCTCCCTTTCTTCCTCTCACTCCCTGTCATCCCATCAGCTCCACAGTGTCCCCTCTCTAGGATGTTGAGAGCCATAAAAATGAAGCTGAAGGCAGTTCTCTGTTAGAAGTGGCCCAAGGAAAGGAGTCTGTGGATTGGTTGGAGAGGGAAGCACTCCATGGAAAACAGGAGGTGACAAGAGAAAGAGCAGGAGACAGTCTGCAAGCAGAAAGGCAGAGAGAGCTAAAGTAAACTAAAAGAAATTAGTTCTACTGTTCCTGGAGAAGCTGGCAAGTTTTTGAAATCCCCGAAGTACAAGTTGCCCACACCTGAGGCAGGTAGCATCTCACGACATGGATCATGAATTTCAAAAGTAGAACCAATCCAGGGATCATGGTAGAGTATTGGGGAGGAGGACGACAGCATCAAGGAAGCTAGACCTTAGGAGACTCTCCTCCTGTTCAACCAAAAAAAGCGTGCAGGCTCCAAAGAGCAGAACTATATCAGTCGGCATGAAGGAAAGGGATTTTCCACCTTCATTTGCCAGCTATCAAAGTAATGTGTTGCAAGCTAGTCAAATTGCTTGCAAATATATGTTTTATGTTATGCATATCTGACTTGCATCTTATATATGCACAAAGGTCCACAAGACAGGGGAACTTGACACTAGAATAATAGTCCTTGAGAGAAATACCATGGAAAATGGGTGCAAAAATTCACTGACACAGGTGTTGTATTTTATTCACATAGGTGTCACCACCTCATCTAGATAGGTTTAGTGACCTCCTAACTATTTTCTCACCAATTAATCTTTCTCTTCTTTTTCCCCCAGACAATTCCCCTTTTTAAAGTAAGCTTTGACCAAAGCTCCACATTTTTTAAAATAGCAGTAAATTTTTAATATATGCATATATTATGTTTAATGTACATTGAATAAAGATAATAGAATGTGCCTGATATTAAAAACTTTTCACAGTCTGCTACTGACCTAAGTTTGTCAAATATCCTTGCATTCTGAGTATTTTTTTTTAATTTATGATTCAATAAAAATATTCAATAAAAAAAGAAATGTTTTTTAAATATCAATCTAATCCCATATACCGTGATACTGATCTATCCACATTTCCCAATCACAGTACATATTTTCACACTTGTTTGCCTCTTTTCATCCTGTTCCTTCTGCTTGAAATTTGTCTGCTTCATCTCTCCTTGAAATTTTATTCAACCTTAAAAGCCCAGATCAAATGTCCCTCATTCTTGAAGTCTTTCTTAATTCCTCTTTTGCTTTCAACACTTAAAGGTCTTTGGTCATCCTCATCTCAAGGTCCTTAACCTTAATTACATCTGGAAAGTCCCTTTGCCATGGAAGGTAACATATACACAGGTTCTGGAGGATTCGATGTGGACGTATTTTGGGGGGCCATTATTCTGCCAATCACACTATAGAATGCACACTTATTGAGGGTAAAAAAATGTTCTACTCCCCATTTCTCCCCAAATGTCCAACAGTGTGTTTTCCAAAGTAGGAACATACCATTAATAAATGTGTCATTACCTGTATTTCAGGTAGTTAGTAACTGCATCTGACTAAAAATTAGAATTATGATATTTCAGTAATTGACAGACAAGCAGTGAGGCATTGAGAGAAATTTCATTTACATTAGAGAACCTGCCAAAACATAAGTAATATTTTCCTCCTTTTATTCTCTATTTAATACAGGACTGGTAAATCTGAAGTAGTGAGTGAGAAACGTAAGACAAACTCCAAAAGATGTTACCTCTCAGCAGAATGATGGCAGCAGCTTCTTAACCAGTGTCCTCTCTGCTACTCCTTCCTCTCTTCTCTCTCCAATCCATCTTTCTTAAACAGAGTCCTAATCAAATGACTTCTTTGGTAAAGATTTGAATGGGTCCCTCATTCACTACTAAATAATGTTGAAACTAATTAGGCTGAAATTACAACTTGCTAGTCTGATCCCAAACTTTGCTTTTGCACATTCCAACTCACTGCTTTATGAGTTGCTGATTCAATAATAAATGTTTTGGGAATATGACCTTGAACAGACTCTACTGCAAGCTAGAAAGTCCTAGTCTTCTCAGTGACTTCGGTGATGCCCTAGTGGATTCATATTTTGATAAATTTATCACATGACTGAGTCACAGGAATCCTTTAAAATCACTTTTAATGAGATTTCTTTGAATTGCAAAAACAATAAACCACTTGTGTGGGGATTTCCAGTTAAAGCCAGAGGAGAAAATGGTTTTTTGTTTACCAGTCCTCCCCAAAGCACACTGAAAGCAACAAAATGTGAAGAAAACACCACATCTAATGAAACTGGAAACGCACCACAAATCCAAACCTTAAACTAGGTAGAATATCTGCCAAGAACAATAGTAGTGCCCCATAACTTGGGAAGCAGGCCAGCAAAGCGACAGAAGACAAAGAAGAGAGTGAGTGGCAATTGCAGTTCCACTGCTGGCTAGTCAGATGTGTGAGTCATACACATGCTAGATGAGTACATGGAGGACTTGTGACTTTCAAGCCTTCCCTGAAACCCATAAGGATCTCCTTTTCATCCTCAAAAAGAGGAACACACAAACTTAGGGGAAACCTGCCTCAGAGGGAAGATGATAGAGAGATTTTGGTAGAAAACTGTTTGAGACTGCAATCCAAGATTGCATCATTCCTCTCACCCTTCCTGTCATAGTCAGCTTGGGCTACTATAACAAAATACCATAGACTGAATGCTTAAACAACTAACATTATTTCTCACAGTTCTAGTAGCTGGGAAGTCCAAGATGAAGACTCAGGATGTTGGGACATTCAGTGTCTGGTCAGGGCCCACTTCCTTATTCATAGATGGTGTCTTCTTGTTGTGTCTTTATATGACAGAGCAAGCTGTCTCTCAGAATACTTACAGGAACACAAGTTCCATTCATGAGGGTTCCACCCTTATGAGCTCTTCTAGTCCTAAACCCTCCCAAAGAGCCCATCTCCTAATATCATCACCTTAGGGGTTAGAGTTTCAACATACGCATTTGATGGAGGAGGGAACAAAAGCATTCAGTCCAGAAGACATCCCCACACCATTGTTAGGCAAATAGGTGGCCCAGACTTAGGAAACCTCATTCAGAGATGAAAAAAATCAATCCAACAATACCATTACTGGGTATCTACCCAAAGAAAAAGAAATTGGTATACCAAAAAGATACCTGAGCTCATATATTTATTGAAGTACTATTCACAATAGCAAGGACATGGAATCAACGTAAGTGTCCATCAGTGGATGACTGGATAAAGAAAATGTGGTATATATACACGATGGAATACTATTTGGCCATAAAAAGAATGAAATCATGTCTTTTGCACCAACATGGATGGAACTGGAAGCCATTGCCTTTAGTGAAACATCTCAGACCAGGAAAGACAAAATACCACATGTTCTCACTATTAAGTGTGAGCTAAATAATGTGCACACATGGAAGTAGAGTATGGAATGAAAGACACTGGAGACTTGGAAGGATAGGGGGATGAGAGGGAGGTGGATGATAAGAAGTTACTTAATGGGTACAATATATATTATTCCAATGATGAATACACTAAAAGCCCTGACTTCACCACTATGAAATACATCCATGTAACCAAGTTACAACTGGTTACCCATAAATTTATACAAATAAAAAATATTAAAAGAAATGCAAAGATAGTTCCACACTAAAAAAAAAAAAAAACCTATCACTGTCATTTACCATATTAATAGTCTAAAAGAGAAAAATTATGAGGGTCTAAATACACTTAAAAAGAATATTTGTGAAAGTTCAATATGTATTTACATTAAAAACACTCAGAAAACTAGAAAAACAAAAGAACCACTTTTACCCAGATAAAGGCTTTATACCAAAAATCCTATAACAGAAATCTTGCTTATTAGAGAAATTTTATACACATTTACATGACGATCACAATAAAACAAGGATTCCACTAATGCTTAACATGGTATTGCATAATGTAGCCAACACCATAAGAAAAGAGAAAAGCATAAATGATATGAGGATTAAGAGGAAAAATTAAATAATTATTACTATAGTTATTGAAGGTATTAAAACAACAAGAAGAACAAGCCAATAACATCATCAGGCAAAGTCATAGAACCAATTATATAGCTCACCCTCTTTGCCAGATACAAGATGGTATTGTAAAACCAACAGTGTTCCTCTACACCAGAGACTAGCCAATATAATAAAAATACAGGGGAGAGCAGGCCCACTCTAAACATCTGTGGGACCTGGGACAAGAATACAAATAAAGATCACATCATATATTTAAATATATATAATTTAAAAATGAAACTTAGTTAAAACAAACTATAAAATGGGAATACATTTAATAATAATATCTACCAGCAAGCTTATCATTTGCTTATCTCACTATACCACCGTCTCAAAGAAGAGACAGGCCATTTCTTTCCACCTCTATGCCAGCTGGTACACGCATAGGTGAGATTCCCTAGACATACACCCTGAGACAGAGCTTTGCATGTAGGTGGTTTAATGGGGAGCAACATCTGTAATAAGTCTTACATAAAAGTAAGGTACATAGCAGTGGACAGAAGGAGAAGCTAAGAAGTTTGATTTTTGGCAAAAATAAAATATTATTAAATATTTTAATAAAAATAAAAACACTTAAAAAATAAAGATGAACAATATTCAGAAAGAAGCCAATACATGGTCTTTACTGATGTATTATAAAAGAAGAAAGAAAATATAGGAAGCAAAAATTAGTTGAAAATTAAACAAACAAAGAGATATTACAAAGAAATTTATGAAAGAAAATTTCAAAGAAAGTAATCTCCAAAGAAAGATAACTTGGACTCTGGGAGAAAGGGGCTGGAGGGTTTAAAGAGGACAAAGAAAACCAAAAGGGAGACAAGATAATTTGACAGATGATAAATAGAAGCAAAAAATGAAATAAAATCAGTAGAGAAATGAAAACCACATTAGAAGGAGCTAAAATTAGAAGACAGTTTTATAAATATAGTCAGAGAGAAAGAGTAAGAAGATAAGATTAAACAGATGCATGTAATTAGAGAGAAGATGATAGACCAGAAAGAAACACATGGAGAATCATGGTATTTACATTAATATTGCTGAGGATATAATAGTGGAAAACTTTTTTCTACTTGTGTGCAACAGTGTCTATAAATTGTTAGGGGAAACAAATTGGACTCAAAAATTATATATGTAGCCAAAGTTTAAATTAAAAGCAACAGACTTTATCAGAAAAAGTGAAAATACAATAAATATAAAACATCTCTGAGGCTTATTAAAATTTTTTGAAAAAATAATTTGAGCAAAAACAAAGAATAATTAAAATGAAAAGCTCAGGAAAGGAACTGTGGAATGAAGAAACTGGAAATGTCTAATGACTGAGGGAATTAGAATTGTAGAAAAGAATGTAAATATTTTTAAAAGAGGTAGATTATTGAGAGAGGAAGTGGTAGAGAAGAGAGAATGTGTCAATTACCACAGAATTTCAGAGTGAGAATTCAGTACAACTCATCTAAAGTCAAGAAATTGACTTAAGTACATATGCAAATTTAGAGCAATAACCGCTAAAAATTTAAACACAAATTATAAATCTTTCTAATTATAAAATGTAAAACAAAAAATAGACCATTTGGCAAAAGAAAAAAATAGTTTGGATTTTAAAAATCTAATCATTTGACTATATGACGGATAAATTGAAAAAACAATGAGTCAGGATGTTTAAAAAGGGAAATAAAGGCATATTGAGAAAATCTAAATGAAAATAAAGCAAGCATTGCAATATTAATACGTAATGGGTGACTTCAAGGAAAAATTCTTACACAGGAAAAAGAAGAGAAATTTAAAGTAATAAAAATAAAATCCACAATGAAGATCCCATCTCATTGAAACCTTTATCCCTAACTAACTTAACATTAAAGCACCTAACGAAAACATGACATGAAAAGCAGAAATAAACAGAGGCAAGCACAGTAGTAGGAGTCTTTACCCCAACTCTCTGAACCTTTGACAAATCAAGTAGACAAAAGTCTAAGTAAAGATTCATAGGATATTTAGATATCATAGTAAAGCAGACTCATTGAGTAACTACCAGAGTGGCATTTTAAAAACATAAATAATGTCACTCTCTGGTTCTAAAATTTCCAATGGCTTTCCAGGCTCATTATTATGGCTGCTGCCACGTTCCTCCTCACTCACACTGTATGCTGGTCATATTGATGATCTTGCTGCTGTCCTCCAATACCCTGGTTTTATCACTGTGAGTGCCTTTGCAGTTACTGCACCTCTGCCAGGCATGCTATTCTGTCACGATTGAATGCTTCCTCACTGGCTTCATTCTACTGCCTGTCCAAATGTCACTACTTAATGAGGTGTTTGCTAAGCATAACCTCTAACACCTCTTCACCTCACACCCACATCCCCAACCAAACCATTTCCATCTCCTTACCTGCTTTATTTTTCTTCAAAGCAATTGTTAGTATTGAAAACTTGCATGTATCTATTTACTTGATTACTTTCTGTCCCTTCTGCTGGAAAGAAAACTTCACAAAGGAAGAAATTTATTTTGTCTTATTCACTCCACCATCCCTGGTGCCTAAAATGGAATCTGGCACATTCAACTACTTATAATTAAAATGAATAAATATGCTTTCATAAATAACTTATTGAATGAATGATGTAATTAATGATCCCACTGAATTCTGTATCTCCAAAAAAGAAAACGTCTCTTTTTTCCAGGGCTCATGGAACATACACAAAAACTGATCATATATTAAGCCACACAGAAAATCACAACATCCCAAATAGCCAAAGCAATCCTGAGCAAAAATAACAAAGCTGAAGGCATCATACTCCCAAATTTAAAAATATACTTCAAAGTTATAATAACCAAAATAGAACAGTACTGACATAAAAACAGACACATAGACCAATAGAACAGAACAGAGAACCCAGAAATTAATCCACATATATTCAGCCAACAAATTTTTGACAAAGGCACCAAGAACATTCACTGGGGAAAGGGTGGTGTCTTTAATAAATGGTGCCAGGCAATATGGAGATACCTTAAACAGATACAAGTAGACCAGCAGTGTATGGGTGTTCCTATGTCTCTGCATCCACATCAACATTTATTGTTTTGGGAGTTATTGATAAAAGCCATTCTCACTGGAGTTAAGTGATCTCTTATTGTTTTTTTTTTTTTTTTTTTTTTTTTTTTTTTTGAGACAGAGTCTCACTTTGTTGCCCGGGCTAGAGTGAGTGCCGTGGCATCAGCCTAGCTCACAGCAACCTCAGACTCCTGGGCTTAAGCGATCCTACTGCCTCAGCCTCCCGAGTAGCTGGGACTACAGGCATGAGCCACCATGCCCGGCTAATTTTTTTGTATATATATATATATTTTTAGTTGGCCAGATAATTTCTTTCTATTTTTAGTAGAGACGGGGTCTCACTCTTGCTCAGGCTGGTCTCGAACTCCTGACCTCGAGCAATCCACCCGCCTCGGCCTCCCAGAGCTAGGATTACAGGCGTGAGCCACCGCGCCCGGCCAAGTGATCTCTTATTGTGGTTTTAATTTGCATTTCCCTGATGATTAGAGATGTTGAGCATTTTTTCATATGTTTGTTGGCCATTAGTCTGTCTTCTTTTGTAAAGTTTCTGTTCATGTCCTTTGCCCACTTTTGATAGCGTTGTTTGATTTTTTTTCTTGCTGATTTTCCAGAGTTCTATACAGATTCTAGTTATCAGCCCAAAAATCAAAGAAATGGTCATTTTGAAGTGTTGTCTTCTCTTATTGTATGCAACAACAATGAACCATTTCTCAATGGGATTGTAACATGAGATGAACAGTGTATTTTATACAACTGGTGACGACCAGCTCAGTGGTTAGACTGGGAAGAAGCTCCAAAGCACTTCCCAAAGCCAAACTTGCACCAGAAAAAAGGTCATGGTCACTGTTTGGTGGTCTGCTGCCAGTCTGATCCACTACAGCTTTCTGAACTCTGGTGAAACCATTACATCTGAGAAGTATGCTCAGCAAATCGATGAGATGCACCAAAACCTGCAATGCCTGCAGCCAGCACTGGTCAACAGAAAGAGCCCAATTATTCTCCACCACAATGCCCAAGCACACATCGCACAACCAATGCTTCAAAAGTTGAAAGAATTGGGCTACGAAGTTTTGCTTCATCTGCCATATTCACCTGACCTCTCACCAACTGACTACCACTTCTTCAAGCATCTTCACAACCAGCAGGATGCAGAAAATGCTTTCCAAGAGTTCGCTGAATCCTGAAGCATGGAATTTTATGCTACAGGAATAAACAAATATTTCTCATTGGCAACAATGTGTTGATTGTCATGGTTCCTATTTTGACTAATAAAGATGTGTTTGAGCCTAGTTACAATCATTTAAAAATCCATAGTCCAAAACCTCAATTACTTTTGCACCAACCTAAATAGATCATTAACATTCTATAAAGGTACTATTATTAAAATTATTTGGTGTTTGCCCAGGAAAATATACACAAATGAAAAGGAAAAAATGGAGAGTCTGAGAACAAAGCTAAACATGCAGGGGAATTTCATTTTTAATAAACATGAAATTTTACTTCATTATGGAAATGACAAATTATTCAATAAGACAACTAGATAGCCATTTGGAGAAAAGAATTAAAATAACTAAAGACTTCATTCCTTACTACAAACATATTCTAGATGGGGTAAAGATTTAATATAAACAAAATTAAAATGTAGAACTGTAATAAAATGTGAGTAAATATTTTTATAGATGTAGAGTGAGAAAAACCTTTCTAAATGTCACAAAAAATCTAGAAACCCTAAAAAAGAATTTGATCAATTTTAGCATACAAAAAATTTAAATTCAATGTGAAAAAAATAATTATTACAAGGTCAACATGCAAAAAACATACTAGGAACAGCATTTCTAAAACATATGAAAGAATATGAATAATTTCCTTAAAATATAAAAAGGTCTGAGAAATAAATACAAAATAGTTGAGTAACCTATTAGAAAATTAGTCCAAGGGAATGAACTAGCATTTCAGAGAAAAAGAACTTAAATGGGAAACAAATATAGAGAAAGATCTTCAACTTATTCTTTGTTAAATATATATAATATGTAACAATAGGATACCATTGTTCACTAGCAGATAGCTTGATAATATACAATTCCATTGAGGGTGTTAAGAAACAATCTCCTGAACTTTTATTAGAGAGCAGATGCTGATACATCCTCTGCAGAGGACAATTTGGAAACATCTAATAAGATGTAATATTCATTATTTGACCAACCAATCCTGCATGTAAGAATTTTTCTTCCAGTTATATTTATATGAGTACGTAAGGACGTAAACAAGGAGATCAACCATAGCATTGTGTATGTATGCATGTATGCACACACATGTGCACATACACACAGCAGGAGAAACAACCTGTTTATCAATAGAGAACTGGTTAAATAATTACTGTAAAAACACAAAATAGCATAATGTGCCATCATTTAAAAAGAGATAGGTCTCAATGCACTAATGTGGAAAGATATGACGACCAAGATATTCTGACAAGTAAAAATGGCAAGGTACAAAAAAGTATGCATGTAATTATTTAATTTGCATAATCACAAAGATATGGGATTAAAGAAAGCTTGTATGCCCACAATAAAATGTCCTTATTGGAGAGTAAAAATTTTTCAAAGGCATAAAATAAATTTCATAGTTAACATCTGAAAAGTGAATATAGGAGTCATGGAAAAAGATATTTTTACTTTTCATTTTAAGCCAATTATGTACTATTCAAATTTTTTATTATGTGCATGATTTAGCTTTTTTATAACAAAAAATTAATTTCAATAACAAAAATATTTTTTAATTAACCCAGATTCCAAAAGGTGTGATCTCAAAACTTAAATTATGTTTTACTGACCTAATCACTTGGGTTAATTTCTTTTCTCTTCTTTTATCTCTTTGAGATAAAAATAATTTAAATTGTCAGAACACAACAGGATTATACTCTAAAAGTTTTGTAAAGTGAATTCTCAGTTAGTACAAAAAGTATTTCAAAAATGAAATTTGGCAATAACAGTTTCTATGAAAAAAAAACAACCTGGATTCAAGTTCTAACTTTACCTTCACTTTTTATATCTATGAGTGAGTCAAAACTTCAGTGATTTTACCTGTCTTTATAATATTTACCACCAACCAAATACCTCAGAGGTCTATGAGTCTTACACACTCTGTAAAGCACACTGAGTCCTTCAGAAAAATAAATTGATGTGTAACAACTCTACAAGGGCTCTATTAATGCTTTTTTCTCCTTTAATAGTTTCCTTGGAATGTGTTCCTTACCAGCCAGTATGCCTAGGTTAACAATATAGCTACTTCCTGTTTCCCTTCTTTCCACAAGTTCTAATAATGTAGTTCTTATGTAGCCAAGCTCCCACTGATTCTAATAAGTCCAGCCTTTGGTTTTAGTGGCATGTTACTGATAACATTTCTCAGATGTTGCTTTTTCAGTATAAAGCCATTTCTTCCATCTCCTGCTAGTAATGCTAAATTACACCCTAGGGATATGTTTCTAATAATGTCCCATTCTTCTTACCCAAACATCTATAACACTCACAATGCAATAGCAATTTTCACACAATAAAAAGTAAATACAAAGAATTCAACTCTTTCTTGGTTTGCAGAGAACTTCAGTTGAATGGGAGTTATTGCAAAATGCATTCCCTCCAGGAAACAGCTTCAGTTTATAGCAAACATCCTCCTATAATCATGTATTGCTTTAACACCAAAAAATACAACTATGAAACAAAGCCATCTCTTCATAACTTTTAGGTAGATGTTTCATTTCATCAGAAGCTTATGTTTTTAAATTGTCAATAAGAGCTAATAAATCCCAACATATGGATTGTTTTATTACTGTGATGGAGGTATTTGGCTCCAAAGTGAAAGTTTGCCCCCAACTAGATTTTCATATTTCCCTTGATGAGTTTTTCTAAAATCCCACTGATTCCAAAGAGAAGTCTCTTTATGAAACAGATGCATATCAGTGGGAATTAGGCAGACACTCTGAGGCCTATTCACAGGAATATTATTTTTTCCTATGGAACATCACAACATGAATACTTCTATCCCAGAAAAGTTTTTTTCCACAAATGAATCTTCAGAACCAACTATGGGAGAGAATATTGTTCTCAATTTGTGGAACATGGACAAAGGAATTGTGTATAACAAAGGGAAAGTATGACCACATCCTTACCACAATAGGCAATTTAGAAAAATTTACTGTGAATGATGGAAACAGATACATACAAAGAGTGAGCCTCCAAGGTGAGCCTTCTGGGATTCCTGAAATGTGCACAACATTGAGGAAGACATTTAAATCCCTTCTGATGCGGGGGCAGGGAGGGGGTCCCAGTGAAGGGAGGAAGGCTCCCTGGAACTCACCAAGTGGATTCCTGGCTTTGGGGAGGAATGAATTCCAGAGCAAGCCCACTAGCTACAGGAAAGTTTTATTGCTAGAGAAACAGACAACAGATGCTACTCCTGAGACAGAGTGGAAGTCCTTTCCTGAGCAGGAGGGGGACACCTTATGGGGCAATGGTAATGTTTGTATGTGTTCAAAAACCCTGTTAGGAAACAACTGTAGGCAACCAGCATTGTCTTATTATCAGGCCATAAAGGTTAACCATAAACTGTTGTCACAGAAAGGTAAGTGCAAACAGTTTGTAAGGCATCAGCTTAGTAATTTATCCTTCTTTGGATGGTCCTGGGCCAGCCACTTGCCTGTGATTTCCTTGTTCAGGGTGGTTTGAGTCTGTATCGGTCAAAATGGGGGCACTCAGGCTCTCTCAGCCTTCCTTTTCTGCCTTATCCCTACATTACTTCCAACTCTAACAGGTTATGAGTTCATGATTTGCCAATAAAGGAAATGCATCAGAACTGTCTGTCTTGTTTGAATCATAAGCCAGATTAAAGGAGAAGGGGAAGGGAAGCCAAGTTGTGTATTGAAGTGACTCAGTGACACAAGCCCCACCAATGAGGGCCAAATAGTGGCAGAGCAAGTTAGAAGAAAAGTGGAAGGGAGAAAAACATGCCAAAAAGGGAAAATGAAGCCCAGTAAAGGTGTTTTCCATCTATAGAACACTTCACTAAAATGTTTCCATTTATTTTCTCACAACAATCTTACATGGATGAAGTTAGAATAGGAATAATACTCTTTATACTAATGATGAATCCAAGGCTCAGAAAGGTTAACTGCCATACCACTCTTATTGGACCCATTCTTGGGGTGGAATCTAGGAGAAATTTAAAAACAAAATCAAACACAGCTTTACCACTCTTGCAACCATATCTGTGTTACACAGACACAGTGATTACCCAAGCTGCTGGGACCATAGCAGGAGCTTAATAAATATTTGAATGAATTTTTCATAAATGAATGAATCAACCTTATTTAATAATTGTACTTTTTAAAAATTCTGCCCCATTTACATACCTTTTTCCCCAATACGCCATAAAATTTTGAAGTAGGGTCTACATCCTGGTTAACTTTGTATCCCCAGTGGCCATGGATCTAACCTGACCCACAGTCTTCTCTACTTGACCTACACAGTGATCAACCAAAAAGGGTAGGGCACCTCAACTCCTAGTACATGATCATCAGTCCAAGCACATTCCTCCTTTTATTGCCACATCTTTCATCTTGGTTTTTTGTACCAATTCCACTATCATCCCTGATCATAGTCCTCTCTTAATAACCCCATACATACCCATTTTTATGTAATTAATGTGAATTTTCTCAATTCACCTTCTTAACTTTATTTTTACATATATGTACCTCCAAACTATATATATTTATGGGTATATTTTTATCCTAACAAATAAGGTGTCATGCTACATATCTCATTCTGTTTTATATCTTTACTTGACATATTTAGGATATGTAGCTTATTACTTTTGAATAAAGTAAGCATTTTATTGTAAATATTTACATTTATTTATGTATACCCATATTTGATAGACATTTAGTTTGTTTCCAATTCTTTGCTATCACAGACAATGCTCTGATGAACTCCTCCATTCACATCTATTCATGTATTAATACATGGGCAAGAGTTTGTTTTTATTTGAGATAGTTGTAAATAATTAAATAAAAATAATAACTTTTACATAGAAATCTGGGTTTTCAACTTATTTTGAAAAATGGAAAAATCTGGTGACTCTGAGCCCTTATTCCCTCAAAGAAATATTGACTAAAACTGAATATGGGCTGTGTGTTGGGCAAGCATCCTCCAGATTGCCACAGTACCGACCACTCCATCTTGTCTCCATGACTCCCCTTCACCTCTTTGATTTGCTATATTAGTTACTTATTACATCTGTAACAAATGACCACACACTTAGTGGCTCAAAGCAACACAGAATCATTATCTCGTAGTTCTGGAGGTCAGAGTCCAAAATGGGTCTTACTGGGTTAAACAAGGTGTCACAAATTAACAACCTAACATCTCACTTCAAAAAACCAGAAAAACAAGAAAAAAACCGTAATCAAAGTTAGCAGAAGAAACAAAATAACAAAGATTAGAGTAGAATTAAATAAAATAGAGACCAAAAAACAGTACAAAAGATCAACAACAAAAAAAATTGGTTCTTTGAAGATATTAAAAAAAATTGATAAACCACTAGCCAAACTGACCAAGAAGAGACCAAATAGATTCACAGATGAATTCTACCAAACATACAAAGCAAAACTAATACCAATCCTCCTGAAAATGTTTGAAAAAATTGAGGAGGTGAGGATTCTCCCTAACTCATTCTACGAGACCAGTATCACCATGATACCAAAACCAAACAGGGATACAACAAAAAAACAAAATCACAGAACAATATCCCTGATTAACATAGACATTAAAATCCTCAACAAAATATTAGCAAACAAAATTGAACAGTACATCAAAAATATAATACACCATGATCAAGCAGGTTTTATACCAGGGATGCAAGGTGGTTCAACATACACAAACCAATAAATGTGATGCATCATAGAAACAGAATTAAGGACAAGAACCATGTGATCATCTCAATAGATACAGAAAAAGCATTCTATGAAATTCAGCATTCCTTCATGATAAAACTCTTGGCATAGAAGGAACATACCTCAAAATAATAAAGACCATATACAACAAATCCACAACCAACAACATAACATCATACTTAATGGGGAAAAGTTGAAAGCATTCCCTCTAAGAACTGAAATAACACAAGGATACCCACTTTCACCACTCTTATTCAACATAATACTAAAGTTCTAGCTGAGCATTCAAGCAGGAGAAGGAAATAAAAGACATGCTAATTAGAAAAGAGGAAGTAGTCTCTGTTCTCTGATGATGTAATCTTATATCTAGGAAACCCTAAAGACTCCACAAAAAACTTTAGATTTGACAAATGAATTAAGTAAAGTTTCAGGATACAAAATCAACATACAAAAATCAGCAGCATTTCTATACATCAATAATGGTATAGCTGAGAACCAAATCAAGAAGGCAATGGGCAGGGCATCTCATCTACAAAAACAAAATAACATAACAAGCAGGTAAAAGATCTCTACAAGGAAAACTATAAAACACTGTTGAAAGAAACTGTAGATGAAACAAATGGAAAAACCATGCTGTGGATCAGAAGTATTGATATCATTAAAATGACCATACTGCCCAAAGCAATATGCAAATTCAATCAATCCCTATCAAAATACCAATGTCATTTTTCACATAATTAAAAAATTCTAAAATTAATAAGGAACCAAAAAAGAGCCTGCATAGCAAAAGCAATCTTAACCAAAAAGAATAAAGCTGGAGGCCTCACACTGCCTAACTTCAGATTATACTGCAAGGTGTAGTAAATAGAACAGCACAGTAGTGGTTTAAAAATAGTCACACAGATCAAACAGAATTGAGGACCCAGAAATAAAACCACAAACTTACAGCCAACTGTTCTTTGACAAAGTCAACAAGAACATACTCTGGGGAAAGGATACCCTTTTTAATAAATGGTGCTGGGAAAATTGGATTGCTGTATACAGAAGGATGAAACTGGATCCCTCTCTCTCACCATGTACAAAAATCATCTCAAGATGGATTAAAGACTTGAATATAAGACCAGAAACTATAAAATACTAGAAGAAAACCTAGGGAAAACTTTTGTGGACATTGGCCTAAGCAAAGAATTTATGACTAAGACCTCAAAAGCACAGTCAACAGAAACAAAAATAGACAAATAGACTTAATTAAACTAAAACATTTCTACATAGCTAAAGAAATAATCAACAGAGTGAACAGAAAATTTTCAAAATGGGAGAAAATATTTGCAAACTGTACACCCAGCAGGGGACTCACATCAAAAATATACAAGGAGATCAAACAACTCAACAACAAAAAAACACAAATAATCTCATTTAAAGTGGGCTAAGAACATGAATAGACATTTTTCAAAAAAAAGACGAACAAATTGTCAACAAACATATAAAAAATGCTCAGCATCACTAATCATCAGAGAAATGCAAATTAAAGCCACAATGAGATATCATCTTATACCAATCAGAATCGCTATTATTAAAAAGACAAAAAATAACAAATGTTGGCAAGGATGCAGAGAAAAGGGAATGCTCATACACTGCTGGTGGGAATGTAAATTAGTACAACCTCTATGGAAAACAGTATGGTGATTTCTCAAAGAACTAAAATTAGAACTAGCATTTGATCCAGCAACCCCACTACTGGGTATCCACACAAAGTAAAAGAAATCATTACATCAAAAAGATATTTTCACTCATGTGTTTATTGTAGCACTATTCACAATAGCAAAGACATGGAATCAACCTAATTGTCCATCAACAAATGATTGGATAAAGAAAATGTGGTATATACACACATGGAATACTATTCATCCATAAAAAAGAATGAAATCACGTCTTTTGCAGCAACAATGATGGAATTGGAGGCCATTATCTTAAGTGAAAGAACTCAGACATAGAAAGATAAATACCACATGTTCTTACTTATAAGTGGGAACTAAATATTGTGTACACCTGGAAGTAGAATGTGGAATGACAGACAATGGAGACTCAGAAAGGTGGGGGGATGAGAGGGGGTAGATGATGGGAAATTACTTAATGGGTACAATGTATGTTACTCTGGTGATGGATACACTAAAAGCCTTGACTTCACCACTGTGCAATATATCCATGTAACAAAATTACACTTGTACCCCATAAATTTATAAAACTAAAATTTAAAAACCCAATCAAAAGTAAATAAACAAAGTATCAGCAGGGCTGCATTCCTTCTGGAGGCTGTAAGAAAGAATCTATTTCCTTGCCTTTTCCAACCTCTACGGCCTTACTGCATTTCTTGGCTGATGGCCCCTTCCATCTTCAAAGCCAGCAATGGCTTTTTCACATTGCGTCATTTTGACAGTGATTCTTCTGTTTTCCTAATACATCATTTAAGGACACTTGATTACATACGGTCCACCCATATAATCCAAGATAATCTCCCTGTTTTAAAGTCAGCTGATTAGCAAACTGTAATCCCTGTTGCCATGTGACATGACATACCCATAGGTTCTGGTAATTAGGGCATGGACATCTTTGGGAGGGCTATTACTTTGCCTACCAATCCAGCATTAACCAATGTAGGATTATTGATTTCTAGCCTACAGAATATAAGTATTGGCCACAGTTGTAGACACTTAATAATTACCTCTTAATTGAATTTAATAACAACTCACATGCTGTTTTTGACACACTGACCATAAGATTATTCAACATTGATCAGTGAGTTTATTCTTCAAAACACTGATCACTCTTTTATCAATAGCCATATGATTAATATGAATCCTCGGCCATATAGTATGTAGAATCAATCTAGTTCTTCCTCACTTTTATAGTATTTTAGCAGTGGATCAGAATGGTAAGCATTAAAGCCATATTGTTAAGACATGCAATAACCTGGCTAACAGTTTATGATGTGGTTGTTTTCTTCTTAGCTAGACTGAACTGCTCCTATAGTGATTGCCCCAATAACTCTCACAACTGCAGAGAAAATGTTAACAAATCTTTACATACTCCCTTATGATGGAAGTATTTTACCTTTCTCAATGTCCAAGGGAATAATTAGACAATTGTGAGGTCCCTTCAAGTTTCAACATTCTATAATTCTACAGTATCTTAAGGGATGATGTGAAGAGGGCTGCTATTTGGTGTTCTTGCTTAAGGGTTCTCTGCTCTTGCCTGCCTAAATTTTCTTACCAGAGTCCTATTCCACACTCTGATTGGGAAACAAGAGAGTGTAGGGACAGTTTGCTACCTTCCAGCCAGTGTTTCCTCCTTTTGTAGCACAGAAGACACAGAACCAAAGTGTCACCCAGTCATGTGACCTACATGGCCTCTCCTGCGTTGACTTACTGCCCTATCTTGATCGTGTCACATCTCGGTATATCTCTAACCCATCATCTTTCTTCAGCAACTTTCCTGTGATCTAGGATCAATCCAAAAAGCCATCTTTGTGGTTCCAACCCCTGGTTGCAGAAACTCTCTAGAAGAAATCACCAAATTCTACAGATTTGTTTCTCTATGAATTTTTAGTGTCCAATGTCAGCTGCATCAAGGATGATAGATATTCCTGGTTTGCTTGAAACTGAAGGAGTTCCTGGGATGTGGAACTTAAAAACTGGAACAGTCTTCAGCCAGCCAGGGAAACCCAACTGCAGCTTTAACAAGGCTCAATAATCCTTTCCATGACTTGACTCAGTTCTCTTCCCCATTCCATACTTCACATCCCACCACTACCCAAAACTTTCTCATGCACGTGACTTTTTCTCTTTCTTTACAGGAGAAGACTGAGATCATTAAGCACAGTGTTTAAATAAAAAAAATGGTCTGTAAAACAAAGGGAAGTCAACAGTAAAAGGCCAGATGACTGCCTACAATGAGATTGCACAAAGTAAAGTTGAGCTTAATGAATTCACCACAGTCTAGGAACTGGCATTTAGTTTGCAGGGACAGGGTGAGAAATATGGTTTTATTGGCACACTGACTCTGAGGAGTGGGATCTCATTAATCAAGTTCTCAAAGAATGACAATATACACCAGAATGAGATTATATTCATTTACAAGAGGCCCAACCAACAGTAAAAACACTCACATCAGCATGCCAAGCCATTCTCTTCCTCTGAACAAGTGACATGAACAACCAAGTTATCATCAGAAGGCCACTTTATTAATGTTCAATTGAAAAACATAGCTATCAAGCAGAGCAGGGAATCTGATCCATCAGTCTGATTGATACAGTATCCTTGAATAAGTGGAAAGTTAAATGATCAAAAAATTACCCTTGTGAATATTGACCAGAACAAAGGAAGATGGAGAATCTTGAAAACTGTCCTCCAGAAAAAGCAATATGAGGTACTGGCTCACACCAGGGGATGTCACCTAGAGTCTATGCAATGCATAATTCCAGAGGGGCATCATTCATGTATAATATTAGTATACAATCCATGTACAATCCACATATTAATATTAGTATACAATCCACGTAGTTATTCATCATAGCCCTGCTAGCATCGTAAATACATTATTTATCTTGTTTTTTGTATTCACAATATATATTGGAGACTGTTCCATATCAATTCTAAAGTATAACATTCTTTTTTTATAGTTGTATAGCATTCCTTGCTTTATGTACCTTAAATTATTTAAATTTCCAATTCAGGAGGCCAAGAGAATCTCAATCCAATCTCCGCTTGACTTCTCTAAGTCCTAAGCCATTAATTAATCTTTCTTGTCTATCCTTTGTTTCCCCACTGCACTGTCCCCATGGTGTATCCACAATACACAAGTCTTTCTCTTAATCTTTTAAGCGTTTATCTCACTAGCATATATTTCCCCTTCCTCTCACAATCAAGATCCTGAAAATAATGGTCTACACAAAAAGATTCCCTTTCTCCACCCATTCACTACTCAACCTATTGCAGTCAGGTCCCTGCTCCCATATGTAACGCTCCATCATTACACTGAGACCTGGCTGAATATAATCCCTAATGTCCCACTACTTGCCAAAAGCAAGTTAATTTTAAAACCTGTATCACTTGACCTCCTTACCAAACACTCCCTTTTGGAATCCTCTCTCACCTTGGTTTCCATGGTATTTCTGTCTCCTGGATTTACTTAGATCTTCCACTTTGTCCTTTCTTACTCTTTTTGCTAGTTTTTCATCCTCTTCAGACTGATATAATCCAGGATTCTGCCTTTGACCCTCTTCTTGTCTCACCCTACATCCTCTTTAGACTTTCTCAAGCCACTAATGTCTATGCCAATATCTACATCTCTAGCTGAGGCTCTCTGAGTTCCAACCGTGCACCACTGCCTGCTAGACACTTCCATCTGGAAGTCTCACAGATAAGTAAAACTCAACATGTCCAAAACTTAAACTGTTTTGTTTTTTTTTTAATGCCACCATATCTGTCCTTTCTCTTTCTCCTCTGTCTTTCATAGTTTTCAGAGACCTACAGTATCCTTAACAACAGCAAATGCATCTTTTTTTCAGGCTTGCCATTTACGTTCTTTAGCCTCCAGAAATCTGCTGCCATGGAAAACAGCTTTGTTGAACAGGGCCTAAGACGAAGTTTGTTGGCTCTGCTAACATGTGACCCATGAGAAACTCTCACACATTCTTCTCCTGACAAACTCCAGGAGTTCAGACTATCCTTGTTCAGCAATTTCCTTTGTGCCCTCAGCACAGCATCTGACCAATACTCACTCACCTCCCATGTCTCTCAAGTGTGAGTAAGAAACAGGTCCTCAGTGGTTTGTCATTCAAACCAATAGGGACACATTAAATTATCTTAAGGTAAGATGAGGAGCAGGCATACCCCATTCAATTCCAGGAGACATAGCAAATGAAGGCCTCACCCCCCAAATTCCCTTGAATATTCAAATTATTATCCTTTAATATTCTTGATGTTACAAAAGGAATAAGACCAACATAACTGGCTTTTAATAATCTCCTTGTACGTTATCTCTTGTACCTTGTTACCTCAGCCAAAACTTCCATTATATCATCCCATTGTATTATAATACCCTTTAACTAAAAATTCTACTCCAGTGATTCAACTCTAGACAAATAATCCAAAATACCAAAAAAGCCTTGTTCATAAAGATTTCCATTGCAGCTCTACAAGAGTAGTGAAAAATTGAAAGCTATGTAAATATTCAACAATATGAGAATGGTTGGGTAAATTATGGAACCCCTACTCAATAGAATACACATATCCAATAATCATTTGTGTTATCATAGGGACAGTCTTAGGTTATAATATTTTGCTAACAAAAAGTGTCCAAAACTAAACATACAAATAGACAACAACTGTTCTGCATAGAAAAGTATAAATAAATAAATAAATGTTAATAGTTTTCTTTATATGGTGAGATTTTCTGCAATTTATTTTTCCTTTCCAACTCAAATTATCCATGATGAGTACTTATTACCTTCATAATCAGAAAAATAAAACAGGTTTTTAAACGTATGGTCATAAAATCCTGCTCTGCACAATAAAATATATTTATCTCTACAGTAGGTTTGAGAACACTTTCTTTGAGCCAAAGCCCCATGCTGGAGTAGAAAGAAACTTCTAAACTGAGTCATCTTTCTTTTTTCTCCAAATAACAAAATTAACTGGCCACTAAGTATTTTAATGGTATGTACAAATAAACCTAACAGCTGGTAATGAGACATTGAGTTTTTCATCTCATGCCCAGGAAGGACGTTTGAGGAATGACTGGAAAATATCAAAAGCTGAATAATTATTCAATATTTTCTTAATCATACAAGAGAGTTCTCTAAATCCTGGAAAAACACGGGAATTTTTATTTTTTAATCAATATACCAGTAAGGAATCACAGCTCCAAACGATATTACCTTGAAGCTTCAGCAATTAACCTACCCATGTTTACCGCTTTGCAGAATTAGTTTACCTGCCAACCTCAATCTGCTGAGACTCTCTTAAATTTTTAAATGGTTAGGAATTCTGCAAACCAGTCTATTGGGCAGTTTGTCAAAAGACTAACTGCTACTGTTTACTATTGTCTTTCCTGATGGAGTTATTGGGGAGTACTTCAGGTTTTTAACATTTTTAATTGACATGTTTATTGATTCTTGCTCTTTTTATGTATATTACACACAGTGCTGGCATGCCATGTCAAAATGCTAAACTTTACAATTCAAACTCACCACCACAGTAGGTAACTTCCTTAGGTTATTAGCAAATGTCACTAATGCAATTGAATAGCAAATATTAAAAGAAAATGTCTGTCTTTAGATCTTCTTGATAATCTAAAATAGTAATTATATGCATTAGTGATATACTCTGACAATGAAGCTCTTAATTTTTAAAATCTGAAGTGACCTTTTCCACAATTTCTTAGCAAAAATGGAAAGAAACTGCAATTAGACTACCAGGACCATGTTATCATCATCCATCTTCTTTCAATCCAAAACAGTGGGTGATATAAGAGGGAAAGTTCTAAAGTTCTTTAATTAGAACTAATTCCCATCGATCTCTAGCAACTTTGGCAAAGCTCAAAATAGCAGATAATACGGTGATTAATGTTTTAATCCCCTAACAAAAGAGAGTTGAGCCTGTTACTACTGCTTATTCCCTTCTCAGAATCTATTTAATTTTGTTTTTCTTGATTCAGAACAGTTGTCTTTAAATGGAAGAATCCTATATAACCTAACAATATGCTTGCTGCTTATAGCAAGAAGAAATACAGTTCAAGAATAAGCCTGAAAAGACATGGATTTTGTTAGAATCTGAGAAGTACTTCCTTCATCTTGGTGGTGCTATTATATTTAATAGGTATTAAATGCCCCCATTACTTAGTGAGACACAACAAGAATATATAAATCCTTATCTATGAGGACTTTCTCTGCTTCTGCAGTACTTATCAGTGTCCAAGTGCACTTACTACATGTCTACAATGTGCAGGTATAGAAGAGAAGTCTAAGATGCTCTTGCCCTCAAAGAGCTTATTATTTCAAGTTGAGATACATAACTACTTAATTTACACCTACAAGAGATTAGGGAAGACATGACTCAAGTCCTATTAGTGTGGGTTAGATTATTAATATGATAAGAATTCAGAGAAGGAAAAACTCAGGAAGCTCTTGAGTGGTCAGAAAGGCCGCCCACAAACTGGTGAATAGGATACCCTTGAAAGACAGCTTGCCATGGTTTGAATGTTTGTCCCCTCCAAGACTCATGTTGAAACTTAATCTCCAATGTAACAGTATTAACAGGTGGGGCCTTTAAAAGGTGATTGGGTTCATTGATGGATTAATGGGTTAATGGGTTATCACAGGAATGGGTTAGTTATCACAAGAGTGGGTCTGGTATAAAAGCCAACTTGGTGCTCAGTTCACCCCTCTCCCCCAGGATGTCCTCCGCCATGTTATGAACAGCACCAGGCCCTCACCAGAAGCCAACCACATGTGGTCACCCAATCTTGGACTTGCCAGCTTCCAAAGATGTAGGAAATAAACCTCTTTTCTTTATAAATTACCCAGTCCCAGGTATTTAGTTATAGCAACAGAAAATGGACAAAGACACAGCTCAAGTGGGGATGCGTGGGAAGTAGGGGTGGGTGCTAACCCCTCGTAAGACCCGTGACCTACCTCTGGCTTTGCTTATTTACTAGTTGTGTTTTAAATTCAAAAGACATTTAAACCTTTTTAGATGAAGGAGATAACAATTAGGAAAGCACATGACTTTTGTGGAAAAATCAGTCTTTACCCCACTTCTCTTCCTCCTCAACCCAGAATTTGAAGAATTGGCTTGGGTCAGGGAAAAAAAAAGTTTCCGCAAATGTCCAAAGAGATGCTAGAAAAGCATATCCATAACTGGTGGATGGAGACAAGCGCCCTATCTTTCTTGTTAGTGTTTAAGTCTTTACAATCAGCTTCATAAGTCTACAGCCCTGCTCTCCCACACCATCCTTAAGGCAGGCGACAGCCAGCCCTGGCGTTCCAGCCATCTGCACTGCTTCATTTATATGAGACAGATGACAGCCAAGCAGCAGAGATTTACTAGTATAGGTTACAAAGAAGATTTCTCAGTAGGTTCTCAGCAGCCAGAGGCTGCAGGAGAGCTGAAAAATCTAAACTAAATGCAACATTTAAAAAAAAAATTTTAAATATACATCACCTTGTACTATCACAGAAAATAAATTCTTCCAGTATGCTTTGGGTTAGTTTTGAGTTTAAAATCTCATGGTACTTAATGGCTTTGCTTCCTGCCTTAATCCAACACTTTACATGAGAATAAGTTAACTTCTGCCTTGGAGAAACTGCAATCCTTCTGGTTTATTCTAGGTCCATTCGGTCCCCAGCATTTATGTCATATGGCTACCCTTGCCACCTTCTGTCTCAGCTCCCTGAACAGTAACCTTGGAATAATCGGTTCTTTTTAAGCCACTTGATTCTCTCAGAATGTCTCTGAAAAATTCCCACCCCACCCCCAAAAACCTTTGAAATTCTGTTCACGTTTTCCTTTGCACCTCAGAAATTGCATATAGCATATTGATTTTTCTCTTTTTTGCTAAGAAGTCAAGCAAAAGAACTATGAATCTCAGAAAAAGCTTCCCTGAGGCTGAATTTTCATTTTGGTAAAATGAATATTTTACCATTTCTCCCTCGAATCCAAGGAGATTCTTCTCTGATTTCCATCATGGCGAGTTATAGTTCTGGCACATTGCCAAATATTGCCCTGAGCTTCTCCAACAGGACTGGAATCTCCTGTATGACAATATCAGAGTCATTTTCTGGAGTGCTAAGGAAGCAAGGAACAGTGGTGCTGACGTTTGCTGAGTGACAAAGGTTAGTTCTGCTTCATTACAAATATACTGAATGAAAACTAAAAAGAGAACTGAGCAGATTGTCATTGAAATAAGACTCTCAGCATTTTGACCTATGGTGCTTCTTCAACTAACTCCTCACAAAAAATGCAAGGAGCAGCAAGAGGCTTATACTAGAAATCTCCCCAAGGTGTGTGTTTGCTCTTGTCAGCAGACCTGGACTGCTCAGGATCGCCACTCCACCGCTGCAGCCACCACGTTCTGCTGCCTGAAGCCAAAGCCAAGGACGCAGATGGCCACAAGGCATTGCTCAAGGAGCGCCAATGTGGGGAACTGGACGCCTGTCACAGTGGACAGCCAATGGTGGATCAGTGGCCTTCTGGGCTTACAGCCCCAATCTCAAGGTCAAGTTACGCAGAACTGTATAAGTACGTTGAAACATGACATGCCTGTTCCTCTCTCCAGGCCTGGGATGGGTATGGTGTGGGGTGCTCATACAAGATGCTAAATCATGCCACAAATGCTGCTGTAAAACTGTCTTTTAGTTTACTTGCTTCCATATCTCATTGGTAAAGGAATATCATAAGACCAAACAGATATTTGGGATTTGTGGAGGTAAGCACCCAGGTCCAGGTGTGCAGCATGATGACAGAAGTCCATTGACTTACCCAAGTCATACGAGCATCAGAAAACAATAATAGTAATTAATAATAATAACCCCTCCTCTCATAGGCTTCATTCTTATATTTAGAAGTGTTCTCTTGATGAAACGTTTCCTCAGGGAAAGAAAAATATGAATTGTATTTTGTTATTAAGAATAAGCAGAGCACTGTGACATTATAAGATATTCATTATCATTTAACCACTTTTTTCTAATTAATTCCTTTTGAAAGGAATTGATAACTTCAACCTCCCTTTTCACATGAGGCAACTGAGACATTTAGGCTTATAAATTAATGACAAGACAGGACTTGAAAGAATGATCAATCTGATAAAAAAGTTGAAAGTAATATAGAATACAAAAGTCTATATGCATTTGAATGTTTTAAAGGTTTTTTCTGATTTTAAAAGTGCTTTGTCTTTGTGGTTGTCATTACTTAAATCTAAGCCAAAGATCTGATGAATTCTAAGGGAGAGGAGGAGTACTGTATGAATCATAGAGCAGTATTCTCCAACTCAAAATCCTTTAATTATACAGAAAATGAAGCACTTTTTCTTTTGAAAAAAAATCATTTGAATAAAAATAAAATCCTCCTGAATTATTCTACTTTCTCCCAATTATGTTTATATTCATTTGCCACTTCAATGATTAGAAGCACATTAATTCTTTCTTTCCCCATTTGATCCTGGATTGGTGACTAGTACACTTATGAAAGAAGAAAGTGCAAAATGTAAATAATGTATTCTTGTTGGCTGTAGGTTTTAAGCTGATAGCACAAAATATGAAAATGTTACTTTTATATTCACTCCAATAATACTTTGTATATAAACAGGCACCAGGAATATTACCACGTTCTTTATTATATGAATATTCTGGTTGAAAAACAGAAAAATGTCAATTGTAATACATTAAACAATTAACCTATTAAAAATCTTTCACTAGAAGTGGGAAAATGTTCATTGCTCAGACAGCTGAATGAGAGTGTATAAAACATAGTCAACAGGTAGAGCAGGAATAAAATCCTGCTCCGTCCGGAATAGATATAATAGGTCTCTTTTCCTTAATCGATCTCTTCCTTTTCTTTTATGAGGTTTCAAGATTCTGTCTCCTTTCCTTGCACTTGAAAAATATGCCCTTTTTGTTGTCAGTGTTCTGTAATGTAATTGCTAGTCATTAAAGTCATTTGGCTCAAAACTAACTCAAGGCAATCAGCCTTGAGGTTTTCTGCAGTTTAGTAAGGAGCAGGACTTAGAGGCATATGCAGGTACGGAAGGCAGAGGTGTTCCAGAAATCATTTACAAGTAGAGTCTGGCATAATCGCAACCCTTTTCTAAATGTCATTTAGAAAGGCGACAGCACAAATTCCCCACAATTGCTAAGGAGAAGAAAGAATAAGCAGTTCTCCTGCTTGTACTCCCTACTATAAACCAACCTACACCCCTGCAAAAGGAAGCTTCATAAACCACTGCTTTGGACAGGCTACGCTGGCTCAAAAGTCACCCGTGGCTCCCTATTGCCAACATAGTAAAATTCTAGGCTTTGATGTAAGTATCCCTGATGACTTAATCCTACTCGTATAAATGTTTTTCTCATGTGTTTCCTTTTTTGTACATTAACCATTCCTTGAGCACCTCCGTGCCTTTGCTCAATGTGTTCCACCTGCTTAAGATGGTCCCTTCCAATCTGCTGCATGTCCTTCATGACCCGGCTCAAGTCGTAACTCCTCCACAAAGTCTTCCCCATTTCCCATTTCATAATCATTTCACTTCTCTTTAAGTATTTGTCCCAGCATATGCTGCCCTGTCCTGCCTTGAGATTATAACTTTGGTATAACTTTATTAAAGGCAAGGACTATATCCCAGGCAATATTTCTCCTGCATTCACCATAGTGCCTGGATTGTGGGAGTAATAATAATACAATATACATGCAGAGCACTTTGGAGTATGCAAATCACTTGTACAGGCAGCCCTCAAGGTAGCCAAACTCCCAGCCATATAATCAGTGGACCCCACCATCCCAGCCGTGGCCCAAGAAGCTCCCAAGCTTTTCCTCTACTATTTCACCATTAACTCTTTATCTGAATTTTATAGATGTGAACACTTAAGACTCAGAAAAGTTTGGTTCTCCTATAAGTAAGTCAGAACCTCAAGACAAGCCCTGATCTTCCAAATTCAAATCCAGTGATCTTTCTACTTAACCACACTGCCTCAATAATAAACGTTCAAAACATTTTTGTGAATTTGTACCATGACTATCAGCACAATCACCAACTCCAGGAAGTTAGTGGAAGAGCAAAGATGTATGTGTATTGTGTGTGTGTGTGTGTCTGTGTGTGTGTGATGTCAATGATTAAGTGTGATAGAGAAAAAGTGCAGCAGTAGCAAAAATATAAAATCAAGAAAAACAAACGAATAATAGTTGTGACATTTGGGAGCTTCCAAGCTCTAAGCCTGTCACTGACTAGGTGTATGCTCTTGGGCAAATCATCTTCTAAGCTGCGGTCCCTTTATCTGTAAATTGTGGAGTTGAAATGTGGTCTTGTAGCTCCAGCATCCTTTGAATCCATGTTCAGCCCTGGAAGAAGGTGTGTCAGAACCTCGCCCTGTCCATTTCTAAGCCAGCATCAAACAACCTAGTGGCTCTTCATCTGTGCGTTATATTCATACCTTTCATGCTATCAAACAGCAAGTTTATGTCAAAGTCTACTAGAGGCTCAATCCACACACAAGTGCTCTCTTTGTTCAAAATCCCTGCCTGGTGCCCCAACCCAAAGCAAAGGTGGTATAACCTGAGCCCCTTGTCCTTGGTCCCTCAATCCAAAACAAAAGAGTCTACAGGCCTGTAAAAGGTGGCATCAATACCTAACCAAGGAAGATAAGGATGATTCTTATTTAAAATCCCCACAGACATCAACTGAAGTAGAAGCTGAAGCACCAAAGAATCATATTACCTCCTTTGGAATCATTTGTAAAGAGAGATAATTGCATGTCTGGGATGCTGCAGGTGATTCAGACATATTTAGTTCTGCTTAAAGCAGGAATGTGGACTTAGTAGACTGTTAATATCTTCTATAGATTCTGATTCTAGAGCTTACATGTGAAAACAATATGAAACTCTGAGCTTGGAAACCAAATTCTAGTAGGAATTAGCTGTATAACCATGTGGGACAATTCACTTAATCTTTTCACACTCAATAATCCTATTTATGAAATCAGTGGATAGACCAGAGAATTTTTTAAATCATTTACATATATAAAAATCTATCACCTAAACATTATTAATGAATTTAAGATAGCTCCTTCATATAAAGTTTTTTTAAATCTAAGCTTGAGTTTTAACTGATCTTTATAGATTAATTTTTAAATAGGGTAGGGGTGTTAAACAGTATATTCAGCAAGCCTGCATACAATTTTAATAACTTAACCGCTAACTATAATGAATTTACTCATTTCATGCTCGGCTATTTCCTGTGATTTTAGGCAAGTGGGGCCTCTCTATGATCCTATTTGAAAGAAAACAGAAGCCCAAGAAGCCTTCAAGAAGCCTTCCTTTGGAGCTCTGCTGTGAGGATTAATGAAGCGAAGTTCCCTGCTATGAACTTCAATTCCAAAGGAAGCTATTCCTCGGGGAGGGTTGAAGGAATACCAGCAGAAGTCAGAACAACACATTCTCTTCCCATCTTTATCACTGACCGTTAGATAGAACAGTGAATTTCGACTTGCATTTCCTCATTTTTTTCCAGCTGTAAAATGGAGATAAACTTAGCCTCTTTCACCTACAAATATGGGCAGAGCAGCTCCCACCTCCATCTCTTGTGTAATTCCTAAACTACTGGCATTTGTTTTCTACTGCTAAGTATTAATATAAATGACCAAAACAACACACATTTATTATCTCAGTTTCTAGGCATGGCTTAACTAGGCCCTCTGCTCAGGGTTTTACAAGGCTAAAATCAAGGTATCTGCTGGAATGCATTTTCATCAGGGAGCTTGACTGGAGAAGAATCTCCTTCCAAATTCATTCAAGTTGATAGGATTGATTTCCTTGTGGCTGTAACACTGAGGGCCCTGGCTTTCTGCCGGCTATTGACTGAAGGTCACCCGCAGGTCCTGGAGTTTGCCTGTCATTCCTAGAGGCCACCTGCAGTGTGGGCTTCCCCAGCATGGCTACTTACTTTATTGAGCCCACATGGAGAGTCTTATATAAAGTTAAGTGGTCACAGAAATGACATCCATCACTTTTGCCATATAAATACCTGATCATGAGAGTCCCTTCCCATCACCTTTGCCGTATTCTATTGCTTAGCAACAAGTCACAGGTCCTACCCACAGCCAAGGGGAGTATATTATACAAAGCTATGAATTCCAGGACTGGGATTAATTTGGAGGTCACCTTAGGGTCAGCCTGCCACACTGTCCCCTGATAGCAAAATCAACCATCAGTCCCCGTGACTGAAATCCTCTACTTTTACCAAGGAATTTCTCCCTCACCACCTCAATCACCATTGTGTTCACAGTCACTCTGACTGCCTGTAGCCAGGCCACACTCACTAAAGACCCTGTCTATTCATTCTTCAAAGCTTATTTATGAGCCAGAGCCTATACCAGATGGTAGGCAGAATAATGTCATCCCTGATGCCACCACCAAAAAAAATTTTTAAATATGATATCCAGGTCCTGATTTCCAGAATCTATGAATATAATAGGATAAATGGCAAAGGAGAATTTAGGTTGCAGATGGAATTAAGATCGCAAATCATCCAACCTGGAGATGGGGAGATCAACATGGATTATCCAGGAAGGTCCAATATAATCACAGGTCCCCTTATAAACGGAAGAAGGAAGCAGAAGAGACAGTGTCAGAGTGTTACACTGTGAGAAAGATTCACCTGGCCATCATTGCTGCCTTTGAAGATGGAAGGGTACCATAAGCTAAGGAATGTGAGCAGCCTGGGAAGCTGGGAGGCTGGGAAAACATAAGAACATGGATCCTTCCCTGAAGCTTCCAAAATGGAACTCAGCCCTCTCAACACTTTGATAGTAGCCCAGTTAGCCCCATTTCTAACTTCTGACCTCCAGAACTATCAGATAATAAATTCATGTTGTTTTAAGCCACTAAGTGTGTGAAAATTTGTTATGGTAATCATAGAAAACTAATATTCCTAAAATCTGGGAATACAAAGATCAATACACAGATAACCTGAGGGTAGGGACAGAGCTGCTATTTGCCTCAAACCAAGACCAACTTGTCAGCACTGCCTACAGCCCCGTTCCCCCTGAGGCCATTGCTTGGCCTGACTATGGCTCTGGAGTAAGAGCTTTCCCTTCTTCTATACAACAAAGATGACATTCTCTGCCTTACCTATTAAAGAAAAAAATGACAAGTTTTGGCACAGCCAGTTCAACACATGACTACAGAGTGTTTTCCTAAGTGCCAAGAACAAGAGATACACAGATGAATAAAACTGATCCTTGCCTTCAGAGATGCTAAACCCTTGAAGAAAACAGACACATGTATTCATAAATTGTAATTAGTGGTAATATCCTTGGGAATACAGAAAAGAAGTAATTAATTATACTGAGAAAGATGGCCAGGAAGAGAGTGATAGAAGTTTCAGAAATAAAGTGACCTGTGAAATGGATCTTGAAGAGTCGATAAGAGTATGTCAGGTACACAAAGAAAGTCAAGTAGTGAGAACAGCATCAGAAATTCCTGGCAAAATAATAGAATGTATTTCATTTGAAAAATATGAAGTGACCCACAGTAATTAGAGCCTGAGTGGGATACAAGTCAAGGGAAGGAAAGAAAGGATATCAAAATCAGACCAGCAAGTTTAGAGGAGTTGGTGAAGAATGGATCTATTTGCCATTCCCACAAACATGGACTCCTTCACGCAGCCCTTGGGGACACATAAGGGACCTTGCCATGAAGCGCATAGGCCCACATGTGTTTTGGAGGGTTGCTCTCATCACAGTATGGAGAATGGCCTGTGGGGGCAGGGGCGACAAAGGAAGCAGACACACCTTATGGAGGCCACTGCTATGGACCAGGAGAAAAATTATAAGGACTGACTTAATGCAATGGATGTGGAAATGGAGAGGGAAAGAAAAGGATCTTTGAGAGCTGTGTCTGAGGTTTGAGCAAATAAATTTAATGTAGGACATAAAGGAAAGAAATTATAAAATTCCTTCCAGGTTTCTGCTAAGGCAGCTTAGTGGGTAGTGATGGTATAAACCAGCCCTCCTCAAACATGAGAATGGCCAGCACAGCTGGTTAAAATGCACGCTGGTCCACCTCCAGAGTCCCAGGCAGAACACCGCTGTAAACTGAGCTAGGGAGGGCAGGTGAAGGAACAGGTTATAAGAAATGACAATGCAACTAAATTACTTAGTAAAACAATGAGCAATCTGAATTCCCTAAGGGAAAGAACTCTATAAATTTAAGCTGTGTTATCTTTAAAAGAAAACCTCTGTCAAAAACTAATCAGGCTTGAATTAATTGTTTTTTTATTATCTGAGAAATTTGTCAGAGATTGTTAAGTTATTGACTAGAATCTAGTGGTTACTTCAAATCTAGCACATCCTAATGTCACCTGTAAGAAAGTTTTAACAATGTAGAGATAATTATTCAAAAGATGTTGCTAAAATAAAAAAAAATTGTAATTAATTATACATCCATTACCAAAATAACCATCTTCTTTCATTTAAGAGGTAGATGGGAAGAAAGAGAAAGCAAAATAGTGAAAAGAGGTCCTTGTGGAAATTACCTAAAATTTATATTTAAATATGAGATTAAGGAGACTCTGGATAATTCATACTTATGCCTCATTGATAACTTTATTTCTCACTAATCTTTGTTTAAATTTCCACAAGTCCATGCTAATTCAAAAATTCACATTTATCCATGCAAATGTGTGGCACTTGATTTTGTTTGTTTGCTCGCTTGTTTTACTATGTAAGCAATAGACTGGAAAGTTATAGCTTAGGGTCATAATTTTACAAGATCCTACTGAGAGCTGAAGAAAATTTGACCATCCACAGTAGCCCAGGCTCATCTGTCATATGAGTGTGGCTGTGAGGATATATACCTTTCTCACCGGTGCATCAAATTCAAGGGAGCACTTTAGAAAAAGTGTTGAGAGGTATAGGAAGAAGAGAAAGCCTGGAAGATGAACATGTTGCTACGGGAATTTTGTTAGATCAGAGTAGGGATGAAGCAACTTCTTTACTGTTAAATCTCACCTCAAAAAGAGAGAAATCTTCAGTGACTCTAGAGCCACCATTTTTCCAACTCATTCATTCTTTTAACTACTGATTATTGCTCACCTACCATCTGCCTGTGTCTTGGCTATAATCACAGAATGCTTTCTACCATCATTGTCGGTACTATCAAGAATTACTCACCGTGTACTTGGCATTAAGCCAAGTGTTCTTATACTCATGGAATTAACAGATTGGAATTTAAGTAAGCGGATCTATAAAACCCTGAAAAAGTTATTAAAGTATAATTGACAAATAAGAATTGTATATATTTAAGGTTATAACATGATGTTTTGATATATATATACATTATTAAGTGATTACTCCTATCAAGCTAATTGATATATCTATCATCTCACATAGTTACTGTGTGTGTGTATGTGCATGGTGAGACCATTTAAGATCTACTCTCTGAGCAAATTCCAAGTACACAATACAGTATTGTTAACTACAGTCACCATGTTGTACATTCAATGTACAGAATTTATCATCCTTCATAAGCAAAACTTCGTACCTTTGACCAAATGTCCCCAATCTCCCACCCTCTAAACCCAGCTCCTAGCAACCAACATCATTCTACTCTCTGATTCTATGTTTTAGGCTTCCACATATGAGTGAAATCACACAGTATTTGTCTTTCTATGCTTTCTGTGCTTCCTACAGTTTCATCCATGTTGTTGCAAATAACAGAAATATTTTCTTTTTTAAAAGCTTAAATAGTGGCCGGGCGCAGCGGCTCACACCTGTAATCCTAATACTCTGGGAGGCCGAGGAGGGTGGATCGCTCAAGGTCAGGAGTTCGAGACCAGCAAGAGTGACACCCCGTCTCTACTAAAAATAGAAAGAAATTATCTGGCCAACTAAAATATATATAGAAAAAAAATTAGCCAGGCATGGTGGCACATGCCTGTAGTCCCAGCTACTCGGGAGGCTGAGGCAGTAGGATTGCTTAAGCCCAGGAGTTTGAGGTTGCTGTGAGCTAGGCTGACGCCACGGCACTCACTCTAGCCCGGGCAGCAAAGCGAGACTCTGTCTCAAAAAAAAAAAAAAAAAAAAATGCTAAATAGTATTCCATTGTGTGTGTATGTGTGTGTGTGTGTGTGTGTGTGTATACTTATATATATATAAATACTACATTTTCTTTATCTATTCATCCATTGATGGACACTTAGTTTGATTCCATACCATGGCTATTGAGAATAATGCTGGAATGTACATGGGAGTGCAAATTCCAAGATACTGATTTCATTTCCTTTGGATATATGCCCAGTAGTGGGATTGCTAAATCATACAGTAGTTTTACTTTTAATGTTTTGGGAAAATTCCATACAGTAGTTTTCCATAATGGCTGTACCAATTTACATTCCAACCAATGGTGCCCAAAGGTTCTCTATTCTCTACATCCTTCCCAGCACTTGTTTTTTTCATAATAGCCCTCCTAACAGTGGTAAGGTAATATCTCATTGTGGTTTTAACTTGAATTTCCCTGATTATTCATGATGTTGAACATTTTTTATGTAGCTTTTGGCCATTTCTATCTTTTCTTTTGAGAAGTGTCTTTTTAGGTCTTTTGCCAGTTTTTTAATCAAGTTATTTGATGTCTTGCTATTGAGTTGTTTGACATCCTTATGTATTTTGGATAGTAGCCCTTTATCAGATTTGTGGTTCACAAACATTTTCTCCCATTACATAGCTTTCCCTTTACTCCATTGCTTGCTTCCTTTGCTGTGAAAAAGCTTTTTATTTAATAGTTTGGTGCAATCCCATTTGTCTATTTTTGCTTGTGTTGTCTGTGCTTTGGGAGTCATATCCAAAAAATTATTCTCCAGGCCAATGTTAATAAGATTTCCCCCTATGATTTTGTCTTGTAATTTTATAGTTTTAGGTCTCATGTTTAAGGCTTTAATCCATTTTGAGTGATTTTTTATATGGGGTGAGATAAGGGTCTAATTTCATTCTTCTTCATGTGGATATCTAATTTTTCCAATACCATTTATTAAAAAGACTATCCTTTTCCCATTGTTTGTTCTTCACAACTTTGACAAAGATCAGACTGAAAATGAATGGACTTATTTCTGGGTTTTCTATTCTGTTCCATTAGTATGTATGTCTATTTTTGTGCCAGTATCATACCGCTTTGATTATTATAGCTTTGTGGTGGATATTGACATCAGATACTTTGATGGCTTCAGGTTTGTTCTTTTTGCTCAAGATTGCTTTGGCAATTTGGGGTCCTTTGTGGTTCCACGTGAATTTAAGAATTATTCTTTTCTACTTCTATTAAAATTGTTACTGGAAGTTTGATAGGGATTATGTTGACTCTATAGATCACTGTGGGTAGTACGGATATTTTAACACTATTAGTTCATCCAATTGATGAACATGAGATATCTTTCTCCTCTTTAGTTAAATTTATTCCTAAGTGTTTATTTTTTGATGCTATTGTAAATGAGATTGGTGTCTTGACTTCTTTTCCAAATAGTGTGCTGTTAGTGTTCAGAAACACTACTGATTTTTGTATACTGATTAAATATTCTGCAATTTTATTGAATTTGTTTATTATGTCTAACAGTTCTTGTGGAGTTTAGGGTTATCTATTACAAGATCATGCATATACAAACAGAAACCCTTTTACTTCTTACCTTTTTATTTGAATGTTTTTTATTTTGTTTTCTTAACCTAATGGCTCTGGCTAAGACTTCTAGTACTATGTTGAATAGAAGTGGCAACAGTGGGCATCCTTCTTTTATTCCTTATTAGAAGAAAAGCTTTCAACTTTTCACCATTGAGTATAATGTTAGTGTGGGATTGTTATATATGGCGTTTATTGGGTTGAGGTACATTTCTTCTATACTTCATTTGTTAAGTGTTTTTATCATTAAAGGATATTGAATTTTGTCAAATATTTTCTTCTGTACCTATTAAGATGATCATATTTTTTTGTCCCTCATTTTGTTAATGTGGTGTATCACATTTATTTATTTGTATATGTTGAACCATCCTTGCAACCCAGGGATAAGAAGCATTGTCATTAGTTCTTTAAATGTTTTGTAGAATTCACCAGCGAAACCATCAGGTCATGGGATTTTTTTTCCTGGAAGGTTTTTGATTACTGATTCAATCTTTTTACTCATTATTAGTCTGTTCATATTTTCTATTTCATTATGATTCAGTCTTGGTAGGTTGTATGTTTCTTAGAGTTTATCTATTTCTTCTAGGTTATCCTATTACTGGCATGTAATTGTCCATAAAATTCTCTTATGACTCTTTGTTTTTCTGTGCTTATCAGTTGTAATGTCTCCTCCTTCATTTCTGATTTCATTTATTTGAGTCTTCTCTCTTTTTTCTTAGTCTAGCTAAGGATTTATCCATTTTGTTAATCTTTTCAAAAAACCAACTTTTTCTTTCATTGATCTTTGCTATTCTCTTTTTCATTTATTTCATCTCTGATCTTTATTATTTCCTCCCTTCAGCAAATTTTGGGCTTTCTTTTTCTAGTTCCTTGAAGTGTAAGGTTATTTATTTCAGATCTTTATTATTTCTTACTGGAAGAATTTATTGCATAAACTTCCCTCTTAGAACTACTTTTGCTGCATCCTATAAATTTTGGAATATTGTGTTTCAATTTTCATTTGTCTCAAGGTATTTTTTAATTTCACTTTTGACTTCTTTTTTGACCCATTGTCTGTTCAAGAGTGTGCTGTTTAACTTTCATGCATTTGTGAATTTTCCTCCTGTTATTAGATTGCTAGTTTCATACCATTGTAGTTAGAAAAAATATGATTTTATATTTTTAAATTTTTAAGACTTGTTTTGTAGCTTAGCATATGATTTATCTTGGAAAATGTTCTGTTTGTGCTTGAAAAGAGTTTATTCTGCTGCTGTTGGATGAAATGTTCTGTATTTATCTGTTAGGTCAGTTAATCCAGAGAGGTGATCAAATCTACTCTTTCCTTATTGTCTCCCTGTCTGTATGATTTATCCATTATTGCAAATAGAGTATTGAAGTCCCCTACTATTAATGTATTGCTATGTATATCTCACTTCAATTTTGTTAAAATTGGTTTATGTATTTAGGTGCTCCAATTTTGGGTACATATATATTTGTAATTGTTATATCTGCTTGATTAATTGACCCTTATTTATAAGGAACTTCTTTGTCTCTTGTGACAGCTTTTGACTCAAAACTTATTTTGTCTGATATAAGTACAGCCTGTTCTCTTTTGGTTACTGTGTGTATGGAATATGTTTTTCTATCCCTTCACTTCCAGGCTGTGTGTGTCCTTAAAATGGAAGTGAGTCTCTTGTAGGCAGCATATAGTTGAATCTTGTTTTTCTTTCATTCAGCTATTCTGTCTTTTGAGTAAAGAACTTAATCCATTTACATTTAAAGAAATTATTAATAAGTAAGGACTTACTATTGGGTCAGGCCTTGATTCTGGATCCACAGGGGTATCCATGGAGGCAGGGGCTATGGGGGCCACCTGGTTTGGGGGAAGGCCCAGAGCCTTCAGTCCCAAAGGTGGCCTAGTGCTGGTACAGGCCTAGAGCATGGTATGTGGGGGATGGCTTGTATCTTGGGTACACCAGGGCCAGCCTGGCACCCAGGTTCACTGGGGTGGGCTTGGCATTGGGTCCCTGACAAAGTCAGATACTTACTTTACTTTCCTTCCCCCAAGCAGAGGGTACCTCTTTCCATGTTGTGCTGCAGAAGCTTGGAGGAAAGATGGAGCAGGTAATGTGAAACTTTCCTTCCTACCCTCTTCAATGAGTCTTTTCCTATTTCTGTGCTCCACTCAGCTGCCACAATATCTCACCTGGATTCCTCAGCTTTTCTGAAGGTATTTTCATGCATGG
Source organism: Lemur catta (assembly GCF_020740605.2). NCBI lineage: Eukaryota > Metazoa > Chordata > Mammalia > Primates > Lemuridae > Lemur > Lemur catta. Next base: position 239,938,315 of record NC_059128.1, read on the forward strand.
GTGCTTATTCAAATTGATATTTCTGTGAGGTGATGAGTGCTGAAAACTCTTACTCCACCATCTTGTTGATGTCACTCTCCCTGGAAGCTCTATTATTTTTAAATTGATCCTTTATTCCACAAATCATTTACTTCTCCTCTGACTGATGGTCCAACTTACCTTGTTGGTTGTTATTAAGTAGCATTCAGCCCACCAGAAACATACATAACACTGCAAATATCTGTGTTAAGAAGACAAGTAAAAGGAAGTATGCCCTTCCATAACAAGCATGGCTCGTGCTTGAAAGAGGAAAATTTGAAGTTCAAGGAAATGAAATGCCTTATCTACAGTGAATTGGCCAGTCAAGGGAGAGTTGGATCCAAATGCAACCTCCATATTCCTGGTCTAGAGTTATTTTCAGTTCCTCTGACTTAATCATCAGAGGTGCCTTTGACATCTTTGACATAAGCTAATGAATGCTGTATTTTCCTGCTTATGAGCATGCTAATTTTACCTGGGTACTGTTTTCCACTGATAATGTAAACACATAATTACCAACTTCATGTCAGTGTGCATTGAATTATTTTTCCAGCCCCAGAAAAAAGTTTGAATCAATGCTTTCATTCACTCTTACCTGGACTGATACCACAACGTCAAAGTTGGCAGGATTTAACAGTAAGTTTTGTAGTGATGGAGGAAGATTTTTCAATGCAAAACTAACCAACATGAAATCAAACTTATGCCCTAGCACCTTGCTACTCAAAGTGAAGCCTAGCAGCATTAAGACAACTTGGGAACCTGTTAAAAATACAGGATCTCAGGCCTAATCATAGACCTCCTGAATCAGAATTTGCATTTTAACAAAATGCCTAGGTGATTTATATGCACATTAAATTTTAGGAAACATTGTCCTAGACTGCATGAGCACCAAGTCAAGAGAGTTTCCCAACTACAGTGTGACAAATGGGTTATAGTCCTGCAGAATTAACAATTTCCTCAGCCCTCAGCAGAGCTGGGCAGAGCCCAGATCATTCAAAGCCACTGGGCCAGCCTCCTCCAGCCATGTGTTACCTTGCCATTTACCCTCATATGCTGTACAAATACAGGCTTGAATTTTATATGTGTACTTTGTACACAAAGGAAAAGGTCATGTACTTTTCATGTACTATCTACAGAAAATAGGTTATGTAGCAAACACTGTCCTAACCAACTGAATTTGAACAAGTGTTAGAAACATGAGTTCAATTTTGTAGAGCACTTTGATGTCATGAAACATGTCATAAAAGCATCAAGTGGTTCAATACTAACATTAACAAAACCCAACAAAATTCTAGAAGTAGCATCACTGCTGCTTTGTTTTGAAGACTTACTATTTGGTATCCTAGGATGCAGGATGATATCTAAACCAACTGCTTTCTGAAAAGTGACTTTTGGAATAGGTTTGAGGTATCTCTTTTTATCTGATGGGAAATGAAAGCCACTCCATCGAATTAGAAAATGATAGTATACTCCAAGAATGAGAGGAAGTTAGGCTTAAAAACTAGTCCCTTATGTTTTCCTTTCAAAAAAAAATCTACATTTTATTTCTTTTCTAGAGAGATTTTATTCTACATGCCTGTTGGAAAGGGAGCATCACTAGAAATAAAAGCATGTCAAATCCATAACTTAGATTCTTTATAATGCAGGGTACTTCAGAACAAAACATTTGATGCACTCAGCCGTCTTCCTCTCAGCAAAACCCATATCCTCTAGACCTATCTAATACAGACTAATACAGTAGGTGCTAGCCATTTGTGGCTGTTTTAATTTAAATATAAATTAATTGAAATTTAAATTTTAGTATAAATTCATTGAAATTAATCAAAATCAAAAATTCAGTTCTTAATTTACATTTACTTCAAGTGCTCAAAAATTGCATATGACTAGTGGCTACCATAATGAATTTACAGATATATAATATTTCCATTATCACAGAAAATTCTATTGGAAGGTAGTACTTTAGACTTTCCAAATACACTATGCTCCTCCTCTAAATTCCTGCATGAAAAGAGGCAAAGGGCTTCTCTTTGTTGTATTACTGTTCTTTAACATAACTGACTTTTAAGCCCAGTCACAAAAATAGTGAGCCAACCACACCTTCACTTTCAACAGCTCCCTTCTTCCTTCTCCTTGCCCGCCCCCCACTAAGGATTAGAAACTAGCAAAACTTCCCCTATTGCTATGTAAGGATCATGGATTCAGGGCACACTCCAGGAGAAATATAGTTAAAGATTTTTAACCATGCTCCATATTCTCCCTTTATAGTAGAGTTTAGAATCATGCCTACTCCATTCCTGCACCACCCAAAATACTCTATCAAAATGGCTACCATTAAAAAGAATTAAATTATGTCCATTAGCTCACTTTTTCAATTCTCACAAATATTTCCATTTATGAGGGCATCCATTCTATAAATATGTATTGAATGACAACTATATCCCAGGTACTGTGCTAGGCACAGAAGACACAGTGAAGGACAAGACAGATGATGTCTCTTTCCTTACACTCTAGTAGGAAACAATGAACAAGTGATTTCAAGTATGATAAGTACAACACAGAGGAAGTAGCAAATAATAAAACAGGGGAGGCCTAACCTAGTCTTTTGAGTTAGAGAAGACTTCCAGAGCAAGTGATATTTGAGGTGAGGTTTGAAAGATAAGACTCTAGTTAGAGAAAGAAGGGAATAACATGCCAAAGAGTGATAACATCATGGCCTTGAGGTTAAAAATAACAAAACAAGAATTGAAAGAGAATCAGTGTAACTGACTCAGAGAGATTAGCAGAGGGTGGTAGAGATCAAGATAGGGCCAAGTGTCACTGTCTGATTTGCATTTTTAAAGGTCACTCTGACTACAGAGAACAGATAGGAAGAAAGCAAGAAGGGATTCACAGGGAGATTTCAGAATTTCTGTGTGAAATCATGGGCTGGGATCAAGGCAGAGTAAAAGCAGGAATAGTGGTAAAAAACTTGGGAGGTAGAAGATGAACAAGCCCTAAGACTGAATGGATATCAGGAAGGAGTTCAAATATGATTCCCAGATTTCTAGTTTTAGGGATTGATTGGATGGTAAACCAGCAAACGTGGAAAAAAATGATAGGTTGCAGGGGACCAAGTATTAAAGTCAGGTTTGAGACCAGTGGAATTAAAGATACCCATGAAACCTACTAAAATGGAGGCATTGAGTAGGCAGTAGATAGATCTGTGGGTCAATAGGAGTATATTGATAGGTAGGATTGAAACCGCAGGGCAGATACGATCCCCACAGGAGAGAATGTGAACTGGGAAGGAGAATCCCCCCAGTTAGAGCCTCACACCCTGCCACGTGAAGGGCTGCAGCCTGTGTTCAGAGAAGGGTGGCCCTACCTTCAAGAGATTCACGGTCTAAGTCATAAATGAAATATTCCATGCAGAATCACCCAGGATTCAATGTCAGCAATCAAGCATTTGTAGTTGCATTGGCAAAAGTTGTTTTTTCAAGATTTTCTGCAAGATTTGAGATACTTGAACACTTTCAGATCTTCATCCCTGTCTTCCGGCTTAGTGCAGAGCGTTAGCGCCCTGCCAAATTGCGGGCAGGGCGGTGCGGAAAAGCCACCTTCCCGCCGTTCCTTGAGAAGCACTGCCATCTGGCGGCCGCCGTCGGGCAGAACGCTTACCTCTCTTCCTTTGCGTCATTTTCAGATCCTCACACCTTTTAGGTTGTCTCCTATGAAAACTAAGTTATTTTTAGCTTTTTGTCATGGTATCATTTACCTTGAAGTGTAATTGAGGAGGAAGGTGAAGTGAAAGTGGAGACAATGACACTTCCCCTCCTCCTTTTTTCAAATACTGTTTTATGCAAACATCAGAACCTGTAGGCATTGTTAACGGAGACAAGAAACAGACTGCAGACGTACTCATAAATTGCTATAACACCATAGACATGTTCCTACTATTGATAATAATTGATATCACATTTTTAATTGATTTATGTAATTCAATTAACTTGAGGTTGTGTTTTTTCCCCCAGCATGAAACCAAGTTCTGGGCAACAAAATATATTTAATGGCTGATAAAATAAACCAAAATGATTGTTTTACTTCATGGTTTCTGTGTCATTCACAAGCTTCCAAATACAGCTTCAATTTTAACAGACCATAATAAACTAACTCATAGTCTACTTTTCTATCCCTTGCCACATTTCTCCATTTGCAGATAATATGTAAATGCATAGAACAATAAATTATTTTGTACTTTCAGGGATGGGCTATGTCAGGACAGTGGTGTTCTCCATATATATGTTATCATCTATATCGCTAGCTAAGGAAATAGGTTTCAATTTGGGCTAAATTTCAACCAAAGCAATAAACTGAGATGAGTTAAGGTAGAGAAATTGATAGTGTCACCACTATGTATTGTAATTCAGAGAACCACAAAAAGGGTCTAGCATTAACTCTTATTTCTGTCCAATTTTTCAAGCTGCATAGCACACAAAATAATTTGTATTTTTCTGAGATTTCTAATTGGCAAGAGATCAAGTATCCTTTTATCACCTGGGTCTTATGTATACCATTTGGCTGTTTTAAGAGAGATGAAACTCGGAGTCAAAAATCAAAGAAAAACTCAACAAATGACAGAATCATGAAATAAAACCAGAGGACCAATGTAAAATCATATGCTTTTTTAATTATCTGAGTTCCCTACAGCTCAAATGTTTTTAAAATCATCCCTATGGAATATGTTTGGTATTTTATCTGAAAGATGCCCAGAATTTTCATTTTTCTAAAATTATTATAATCATTGAAGGAATCATTGCTGAATTAATGTAGAGAGTGCTGGGCTGTGTAGCATCAAGGAGTGAATTACATAAAACAATTGCTGTCCTTGGAGTAACCTGAAACCCGATGTGGCCAATGTATAAATCAAATGAGAGAGAAGATGGGAAAGCATGCTGCAAATTATAAATGGTGCAAATAAAGAAAAGTTGTGCTCATAATAAAGGAGAGTTACATCACAAACATCATTGTAGAGGAGAGCTCCACCACAAACACACACACACATAAACACACATACACAATTCGACCAAGTTGATGAAATAAATCAGGTGAAGAAATGCACAGCAGAAGGTAAAAACATATGGCAGCTGTGAAGACTCAGCTTTGATACTTCCCACTAATTATTGGTCTAGGGATTCACTGTGAGGCAGCTTAATGAAGCCCCTTATCCTTGCTTTTTTCATTGTAATTCTCTAGGATGGTTTTCTTTCCATCCTAATTCCCAGAATAACTATGGAAAATCAACCAAACTTCAAACAGAAGTCCAGATTTCCAGCAGCACCTATCTGAATACAGATTGGTGTACAGTAGGCAGTAGAGTGTGTCCAGTCAACGAGTGTAGTAAATTATGTGAAATGCCCATCCCCAAATGTCCTGTGCTACCATGTAGGGAAGTTCACAGTGCATAGCCGAAGGATCTCTCTGCTCAGGAAGGTTTAAACAAAGTTCAAACAAAATTTGCTCCCCAGTGGATAATCCTAAATCAAAATCAGGATGCCACAGGCTTGATTCACGAGGCTATAAAACCCTATGAGCCCTGACATATAGAGACACATTCTTGGATTCCTAGTAATTCTTTTTTTATATTTTTTTTTTTTACTTTTTGCTCTTTCCTTCAACTCCCCCCTTGGGTCATCTTCACATCCCAGCAGTTTGTGTAGGAAAAGCAGAATTGCAGGAGAAATAAAAAGGCTCTTCTTACAGTGCATTTCTTTAAAATACTTGAATGTTTCCTTCAGTGATTATTAGGGGATGACCTAATATCAGCCTTGAGTCTTCAGCCAAGGACATACTTTCTTGCTGCTCTAATTTTGTTACACAAACTTTGAGATGGTCTGCAACACCAAGTAACCTAGAGGGACTGATAGTGACCTTCATGACCAATGTATACTAGAGATGAACCCTCATGTCCACCTAAGTCAACTCTGCATTTAGTCAGCTAGGGCTGCCATAACAAAATACCACAGACTGCATAGCTTCCCAGCAGAAAATTCTTTTACAGTTCTGGAGGCTGGAAGTCCAAGATCAAGGTGCCAGTCCTATTGAATTAGGCTCTCACCTAATGACCTCGTTTAACCTAATTACATCCTTAAAGACCCTACCTCTACCCCCTACCAATATATTGGGGGTTGGAGCTTCAACATATGAATTTGAGAAGCCCAATTCAATCCACATTTATTGAGAACCTAATAAGAGAAAGATATGGTGCTAGACCCAAGAAATACAGAAATGACTTAGGACATTGTCCCTGGCCTCAAAAAGTACACACCTTAATGTGAGGAGATCCAAGTGTGTACAATTATCTAGGGTGAAAATGCAAACATTAGAATCTAAGAGAGTGATAAGATGCTATGAAAGAGAGAAAGAGTCAGTGGATGAGTTTAAACTAAGGGTGCAATACAGTAACGGGTCCTTTAGAAAGACCATTCCAGTAACAGAGTGGAAGGTGGATGGGGTAGGAGACTGGAAGTAAGGTGGAAAGTCAGTAGACACATATTAACCCAGGAGACAGAGAAAGAAATCTTCAGCTAAAACCATGGAAACGTAGCTGAAGACAAGAAGACAGATTTAAGAGACTTTCAGGAAAAAAAATGCAAGAGAATTTGGAAAAATCGATGATTTCTGTCAGATAGGACTTCTGAGGGAGCATTAGTATTTTTTAACTTTTCTCACTTCGCTCAATCAATTAGCATTTCCCCATCCCCTTAATTTGTATTTCAACTGATATCAGTAGCAAAATACCTTTAATTGAATCAAACTCGCTTTCTAACATATTTTGATCACCGTTCCCAAGTTTACACAAAAATATACTTTAATTTTACATATTTAAACATGGTAGATATTGTCAGTGGATATTGAGACTAAAGACATAGTAATAAATTTCCAGTAGCCATAGCTATTAATATATTCCTTAATATATGTTTAGAAATTACATGTCAAAGTTATCTTACTCTCAAAGTAAAAATTAGTTGGCCATCTTTTTGGTCTTGTTTTATGTCCATGTCACCACCATTCTGCTGGGCACCCAGTTCTATGCCTTGGAACCACCACAGACTTCTCCTTCTGCCCTGATTCTTTGCACAAGGAGTCACAGAGACATGGAAGCCTTCCTTTAGATTCTAAAGTCTAAAATGACTTTCGAATTCCGCTTTCTTTTTCATTGCCAGGTCCAATCCTTAACACCACCAGAATTCTTGTAATCCAATGTGCTGGCAACAACCACATAGACCTTACAGAGCATAAGTTCATCAAGGCACTCAGATACAAGGCTTCCCCTCACGCCCTCGGGCATAGTTAGCACCTTCTCTTAGAGACTGCATCATAATCATGTTTATATGTGCCTCCCTCCAACTAGATTGTGAGATCTGTGAGTCCAAGAGCCATATCTCATTTAATCAAATCCACACCACATGGTTTCAGATCTGTATGCACTTTGTCTTTGCCAAGTTAACAAATTGATTAAGAGAGCCCTTGTGCTAAGGAGGTTTACATTAGTGCTGCATAAGAATGTGCTGCTTCTCTTGCTCACACGTAGAGTACTTGAGTGCCAGGATGGGTAGTCAAATTTATTCATATCCAAAAGAACTTGAAGCAATGCCTTAAACCTAATAGGGACCTAGGTGATGCTTATGTCTTATGTGGGCAGTATCTACTCGCCACTGCAAACTGGAACTGGGTTACAGCCCCATCTCCCTACTTCCCCTATATTATTAATATTATAAGTTCCAACCAAAAGATCATTTAAGACAACCATTTCTCAGATCCTCTTCCAGAATCTATTAGGCAATATGAAGAATTAGCCAGTCCCTGAACCCTACAGGGCTTCCATCCTTGCTTTGTTTGGGAGCAAAGAGTGAAAAAAGAAATACAGTCCATTGCAGGAGATCAGAAACCCAGCTTAAAAACTGAGCTTTACAGCCAGAGCCAACTACTACTCTCCTATCTTCATTGAAATGTTGTCTTGCTCAGGCTCCTAAAAAGCTTTTGCCACCAGCTAGCTGCCAACTGCCAAGTCATCTGATCATTTCAGAGCCAAATAGTTAAGCTATGGGAGTGAAAAATAAGCCCTGTCCGCACCTCACTCCCACTCCTTTTCTCTAAACTGAATGTTTTATTTATATAGGTTGCCTTACTAAAAGAGGCACAAACCATAGAAAACAATATCAAAGCAACTCTAATATTTTATAGGTTGCCATTGCACTGTAAGAAACCATTTTTTAACTTGGTACTACTGAAAATACCAGACTAAGTTCACATACAGCAAATAAGAGCAAATGGATGGTTCAACACAGTATCCAAATGGCTTATTCATATCAATGATAGAAAATGTTTATTGAGGCTGCCTCCTGTGCATCAGATACTACACAAAGAGCTTTATATACTTTCCATCCTTTTGTGCACATTCTACCATTTAAACCTCACAAAAATCCTGTGTGGTTATGATTACTCCTATTTATGGATTAAAAAATGAGGTTGAGAGAGCCCTAATACCATGCCCAAGGTTACATAACTGGTAAATCAGAGTAGCTAGGATAAACCCAGTTCAGTCTGATTTCCAAACCTTTCATCCTTACCACTACTCCTGCCTAAGTCTAGCTGGGAAATTCAAATTCAAGGAGTAACTGTCAGTGTGGCCAAAAGGACTCAAAGCCACAGGGTAAACATTATGCATCTTCCTGGAGCAATTTTACTCATTGGCAAAGTAATTAAATATATTTTGATATATTAAAACAAACATGGATACATGTTAGTAGAATGGAAACCTCACACATATTTTTGAAATAAAATAGAAGGTATCAAAAAATGTTGAGATGGGACTGATTCAGGCTGACTGGCTTTGCCGGCCTCCTTTTCTTTCTCTCCCACTCCCAGGCACATGTTTTTGGTTCTACACTTCATTAAGAAACTCAGATGTTACCCAGACAATCGTCCACATTAGCAGGTACAGTCTACGGGCAGAGGCACATGGGCAAGACATGGACGTGGTCAGTTTTATTTGAGCGAGCTGTTCATGTTCATTGAACTATGCCCCCCAAGCAGGGGATGGAGGATTGAGTAGCAAAGCTTCCACTACCAGCTGGAGTTCCAGACAAGGACTGAGTAGAGGAATCCCAGGCAAGATAGAACCAGGGAGAAAACAAGAATTAGAGAACCTAAAGCTGTAAGGGGACCAAGGACTTCCCCTTCAGGTTCCAGATTCAAGGTCTGCTGGACAGTAAAGAGAAAAGGAAAGAGAAGCAGAAAGGTGGGGGTCGGGGTAGTTATTTGGGATACTATTAAATAGTTAGTACTTGAGTGTCATTCCAGTCTCATTGTCATTAGTCTGCCTGAACCAGCATCTAAATCTTTTTTCTATTTTATGAATTCTTTACCATATGAATCTTAGTAAGACACAGAAACTAATCCCACCTGAGAAGCGGGAAATGCCAGGCCCTGGAATATACGACCTCAACTCTGCTGATCAAACACAGCGGCATGGAGGCAGCTGCTATCCTTCCTGCTCCTGTCAGCACTGTCTCGGGACTTGGGGCTGGCCTGGACTGAAAGTGAAGCCCAGCATTAAATCTAGCTGTAAAAAGGTAAATGATGCCAAAATCGGGGAAAGGCAGGGACTGCTATTTGATGGTGGTAAAGGAGTGGAATTTTTGTACAAAATCAAACGGTCTTAGAAACAGCCTTAAGCCTCAAGTCAATGTTTTCCACTAGTGTTTAAAGATATGAAATCCATAAATTTTACCTATGGATCTTCCCTAATGACAGATCAGCTTTCCCCTTGGCATCTATGCAATCAACATGATTAACAGCCCAAGATGATTTTTTTCTGTGTTCCTCTACTTCCATCTAGTGGGCAAAAGGTTTACTGCAACCCTGGCTTCTCTAATTCATAACCAGTACAGGCTTTTCCTTGGATCTGTAACTGCGGGTCTGTTTAGGCTTTTGTGGCTGGAAAACATGCCTACCTTTTACAGGGCAAAGTTTCCATTTACCTATAGAAAATCAATACCTTGAGTTATCCGTTCTTTCCAGGGATAGAATTGCACATCTGAACAGGTTAGTTTAGTAACAACTGGAAAAATTGGTTTTGTATTTATGATATTTCCTGTTGAAAACTCTACCTTTAGAATATTTTGACCTTGCCAGGAATTTTTGCTGAACTGCAGCACAAAAATATAATAGTAAAGCATAAAGATCTACACAAGAAATAGAAGCTCCTGTTCACGAGTAAGTGTGGCTCCTGGTGCTCTGGAATCTAGCTTGCACAGAAGTCAAGCATGGTACAAAGATGTGGTCATGGAGAATCAAAGAATTTTTGAGTTTAGGAAATCTTAATGACCATCTGATAAAGGTCAAAAAAAAAAAGCAGAGCAAAAGAAAGATGGAGATATTGCCCAAGGACCTTACTTCCAGACCAGACTCACCAGCGCAGAATACATGTAGCTGACACTGCTGCTGTCTCCTTCTCTCCTTTCTCTCAAGGTCATTACACCTTTCCCTCCAGCCCTTTCCTCATTCCCCAAATGTGGCTTTTTTCACTGGCAAATCATTACCTTTTCCAATGACAAAATTATTTAAATACAGAATCACAGAACATTAGAGAAAAAAATATTTTTGTGGAACCTCTAATTTCTCTTGTCCTATTCTATAAATGGGATCTAGGTATTTTCAATAACTTTCCTTTCCTATAACAGTCACGAAACCAGTTAGTTAGAAAGCCATCTGAAGACAGCTTAATGCAAATCTGCAACACCAAAAAAAGGAAGGGCCATCATACGGTAAATAAAGGCAGCCATGTGTAGGAAGGTGCATAAGACACGTCCGTGTTTTGATTTAGGGAAAATATTCTTAAGAAGCAATAGATATCAGCATTTCTTTCTTCACTTTTTTCCCCATATGTCGGTTTCTGGCCTGAAGAAACGCCCTCAGGGAGCTGGCAGCCATGCGTGCAGTAGCCCACAGAGTGGCAGGGACTAACACTGGGAAAAACTACACAGTGTTTGCCCATCATCAGAAGGCATGCAGCTTGAAAATTTTCAATCCAGTGTTGCCCAAGCAGACTACTTCTGAAAGCCACATTTAGCTCACCGATAGCCAGGTTGCAGCGTGTCGTGAGTGGTGTCACTAAGAAAGGTTTTCAGAGTAAGGCTTCCAGGGTGACTATCATTGAGTCATCTCCCATCAAGTCTTTGGACATCATTACCCATTGTCATGGAAACTGAGTTGTACTACACCCATCCTCCCCAAATCTGTGCTGAAGGGGAATGATAAAAAGAGAAAGAAAGCAAAACATAAAGGGCCAAATACAACAATACATTTTTTTAAGTGTCTCTCCCAGGGAGACCAAGTCCATGGAGAGTAGAAACCGTGAAACAGGGTAAACTTGAGTAGAGTTTATATTCCATTGTCAATCCATTCAGCACACACTTTATGTGCCATCTGTAGACTTATATAATTGATTGCCACAGGACATAATTATTTTAAAAGACAATTAATTTGATTACCAGCAATGAAGTTTTTATCTATGCAAACTAGGAGAAGGACAATCTGATGAAGAAAGTAACAGAGTTTCCAAAATCAGAATGCAAGATACACCATTCAGGAGGCCGAGAGAGGAACCGGCTCCTGGGAAAGACGGGGCTGAGAAATACTGCATCTCAGGGGCTTGTGGTGTCTACCTCATCTGCCAAGTGGTAATCCTGCTTTCAGAAATCAGATCCTGGACTACACAGAATGTAAATCTCCTCCCTTATATGCACAACCTACTGTTAGAGATTTCATATATTGATTAAATCAAGGGAAAAGAAAAGAATGTTGTTGAGCACCTACTGTGTACCAGGTAGCTTGCTAAATGCATTTTACCTAGTCTCTGTTTTAAGCCTCACAACACATTCCATAAGGTAGATTAAGATGATTAGACCAAAATCACATAGCTGGCAAGAGATTGTGGTAGACTGAATAATGAACCCCTCAACATGTCCATGTCCTAATCCCTAGAACCTGTGAAAGTTACCTTCTATGGCAAAAGGGAGTTTGTAGATGTGATTAAATTAAGGATCGCGAGACAGCAAGATTATCCTAGGCTACCTAGGTGGCTCCTAAATGCAATCACGTGTACTCTTACACGGGGAAAATTCAGCTATAGAAGAGTCAAATAACTCATTTAACCATGGAGGCAGGGATTAGAGAGATGTGGCCAAGAGCCAAGGAATGCCAGTGACCTCTAGAAATGGGAAAGTCAAGAAATGGATTATCCGCTGCAGCCTACAGAAGGAACAAGCCTTCTGACACCTAGTTGCCACTTAAAATGCATTGTGGACTTCTGACCTGAAGAAATAGAGAAGAAAAAATTTGCATTGTGTTAAATCATTCAGTTTGTGATAATGTATCACGGCAATGATACAAACTAATACAGAGAGATGAAACCAGAATTCTAATTCAGGTCTACTAAGCCTAAAGCCTGCATTCTTTTCACTACTTTACACAACCTATAATTTGATTAAAGACCCTGGAATTGAGTACACAAAGATTCATACCTTGTCCCAATTTGAACATTCCCAAAATTTAGAAATTGAGTATTGAATTGCACAACTGAGTTGTTGGTCTTATTAAATCATTAGAATCATCCCACTTATTAATTATTGCCAGGATAGTTATAAACAATTGATTCAAAGAGAAAAACATCAAAGAAATTCACCATTTAAATGTAGCTAAAGTCAGTAACTCCAACTCAGATAATTCCAAAAAATTTGAAACTTTGAACTAAAATATATCGATATTGAGCCAAAAGTGTTTTGATGCTTTTGACTCATATTATTCAAAAAACCACTAATTTTTTATACCAAGCTTATCCTTATCAAGAATTTTACAGATGCGTGTATTGATTTTTCTCTGATGACACTGTTATAATAACATAGAAATCTAAAAACCTGGATTCTATCGTTAGTGACTTTTCTATCAATTAGCTCTTCAATTTTGACCAAGTCATCTAACATCTCCAGGCCTCACTCTCCTCACCTGCAAAATGGGGCAGTGGCTGGGGAGCCTTCTGAGCAGATCATTTCTAAGGTTCCTTCCAGTGTGGAGATGAAATGGTGGTAGGATTCCCACAGCAAACCTTTTAAGTGGGTTTCGAGTGCACTTATTAACGCAATGGGCCACTAGAGGTCAGATTAAGTTTGGTAATTCTACCTCATCCGGCATGCAGATGGAGCAAAAGCAAAAGCCAAAGTTCACCTTAGGTTGGTGCCTTGCCTGCCAGACCTAAACCTACCCCCTTCTGAGCTAATGAATGTTCATCCCAGTGCTGTAGAATAAAATAGGAGAATCTCTGAAACCAAAAATTACATTCATTAATCTGTAATTTGTAATTGCCTGGTAGCGGAATCCTTATCTTTCTTTGCTTGCCTGAATGTTGTTAATTAAATGTGTCACCTGAAGCCCTGGTGCCTCACGTTTGCTCATGTTACTGTGTTAATTAATCAACTGCATGGACTTATAAATAGGAGCTGCAAGAGGCTAAAATCGCCCACAAAGTCTTCGTGCATCTAGGTGTGACAAACAGCGTTAAGAACATGTGATGTGTATATGGCATTTGACTCACAACACATATTCACAGTGAAGAATAAGGTAATGAATGAAAAACAGAAAAAATGAGAGGAAGCACACATCATCCTTGGATGCTCGCTTTGTCAAAGCTACTGATCCGGACCAGCTCTAAGCACAACTGTGAAATCTGTAGAATTAGATTTTTTGTAGCTACCATTCGCTGTGCAGTTCTCCCCTCCCACCAGCTCCATGGCTTTCTCTCTTCTCAACATCCTTTTCAAACCCTGCTCTCAGGAGAGATCCAAAGAACTCAAATGCAATTAGATTTTAAAAACTGATGATGTGATTTTGCTCTCACTTGCATTTTGTTGGAGAACAATGCCCATTAGAGGGTAGAATTCTAAAAGTAGAATCATAATCATCCAGAAAGGTAGTAATTTGGGAACAGAACAACATTTGCAGAATCATCCCACTGAGCTGACACCAAAGGCCAGTGGAAAAGGCCAGCCTTGCCTTCCATTAATGCACATGGCCTGAATTGCTGGTCATTCCCTTTTTTAAAAATTACAAGCATTCGTTAAGCATGTACTCACTGTATGCCAGGATCCTGAATGCACAGGGTTGCTGCACAAGGACCCCATGATTTCTCCCTGCACGACGCAGGAAGCAACAGCCAGAACCTCAGCACCATCTCCATGACAAGCCCCTGAGGAGTGGGGTCCTCCTACTCTTCCACTATCTCCCCTCCACAATATTAAATGTGTGTCTGTAGCCAGAGGCAGGGGTGGGGGATTCTGAGAGTGGGGCAAAGAGGATAGATGTACAGTGTCCTGACCTGACCACCCAGTTGGTAGCCTCAGATTATCCACAATATCCAGATAGTTCTGTGGTATGAGGACAAGGCGAAATTTCCTAGTGGCTTTCACTTAATAAGACCAGGGGCAAGCCAATCTCAAAGCCTCAGGGATCTCTAAACTCCTAAGGTGCTGATGCACTAACATTCAAGTTCACATGCCTGACAATTCTGTCTGCAGCTTCTTCTATGTGAGATCACCATTCATGGCTATGTCCACCTTAAAACACAGCTGCCACAAGTACTCAATTCTCTTTGACATGTATACTCTCAGTAAATAGAAATAATACCTTACATTTACTTAATACTTGGTAGTTTACAGAATGATTTAGAAAATCCCTTCACCTATCTGAGGTTAAATATTATCGTCGTACAGTACATGTGCTCACATTTCACAGATTCTTGGAGTTGGTAGGAGATCATCTACTCCATCCTCACCTCCACACTTAACCCTCTTACGTTGCCTCATGCAATGCCTGGCACTTGCCTATCAAACCTCTTTGTTCCACACCATCCAACACCTCCTTTTACAAGCACAACTGTTTTATAGACAATAAAACTGAGACTCAAATATGTTAGGTGACTCTCTCAAAAGCAGAAAGCACGTAAGTGAAGGAGCAGAATCCCAAACTAGTTGAGTGTTTTTTCAATTCTCATTACATTAAACCTCTCAGCAGCATTCAACAAACAACTGCTTTCTGGAACTCTGTCTCTCTGAGTCTCAGTGCCACTACACTCTCAATTTTTCCATCATCTCTGATCCCTTCTTCTCATTCTCCTTAAGTACATTAAGATTGGTCAGGCTTAATCCTGGGCTCTGCTCTTTTCTTACTCTAAGGTCTCCCTCTCATTTGTCTCCTTTATTCTCATAGTTTTAAACATTATCTATGCTATGTCTACTCCCAAATTTCTCTATGTCCCTAAAGCGCACCCTCTTTTTGAGTTCCGGGCTTATTCATCCAAGTATTAATGTGTCATTTCCATCTTGATATTTCACAATTGAACTCTTTATTTTCTCACCCAAATCTTCCTCTATAGTCTTCCTCATTTCAGTATACAAATACCCCCAGAATATTGAGTTTCACACTCAAACTCTTCCTCTCTCTTTTCTCCAACATTCAACCAATCAAACAGAAACTCCTATAGATTCTACCCCCCCAAAAAAGTATTCTCAGCCCATCTCTTCTATCGTCAAAAATAAAAATTATAGATAATAGAAGAAATTTGAGCATTAAATATTTATTAACACTTAAAATTTATTGTTAATTTAGTATGCATTTAGTATTATGGTCTTTTTAAAGATATGTACTGGAATATGTATAGATGAAATGATATGCCTTCTGGAAACTGATATAAAATAATCTGAGGCATAGGTGAGTAGGGAA
Organism: Lemur catta; assembly: GCF_020740605.2. Lineage (NCBI taxonomy): Eukaryota > Metazoa > Chordata > Mammalia > Primates > Lemuridae > Lemur > Lemur catta. The sequence continues at coordinate 239,954,149 of NC_059128.1, forward strand.
ATGTAGATAAGGCAATATATACTATTCTGTGATAATTACTGAAGCTAGGAGATTAGTATATCAGGTTTATTATACTCTTCTCTCTATTTTTGTCTATGTTTTCAAAATTCCACAATGAAGTCATAAAAAATTTTTAAATAGGTTGTTTCAAATAATGTAAGGAAACAAGATAATGTTAGACTTTATATTTTCATTCCAAGTAAGGCATTTTCAGCCATATTATGAGGTAAAAACAATGGCCATTTAACTTGACAAGAATTGCCTAAAATAATTCAAAATTATCAAGAAGACTCTACAAAATACATTTTATATCCACTGTCTTTAAAGATTAACCTTGCTCTAAGTAGATATTGCACCTTAAAATGTTAGTTAATGAGCATTTGAAAGCCATCATAATTACTAAGATACAAATTATCATATAGAACATGAAGACAAATAACAGTTTTAGCAGTGGTTTAAAATATCATGTCATAGTTAACCCAGGACTTTACAATATGTCATTAAATATGTAATACACATTTAATCTCCTACTTAAGGATTAAAGAAAAACTATACATCATTGGGAAACATTGTCCTTCCTGCAGTAAAAACAGCTGAAAAAATATGAAAAATAAAATGGCTACAAACTAAAATACAATTTTTGGTCAGAAAATACTATTGGAAGATACAAAAACACCTCAGATTCTAAGAAATAAGTATTACCCAGTGTGGGAAGTTTGCTATACAGTTGGTTGAAAGTGTATCTGCTTTTGACATATCTGTGCTTGTGGTATGTTTTAGATTTTTTTCTAATAATGACATATATGAAACACTAATTTTCTAGAGAATAAAGGGAAAGTGTATTCAAAGATGTACTCTACTTATAAATTACTTCCCTAATGTACCTATGAAAATAGGTTAAGCTAACCATTGATGGAATGGCAGCTTTGAATGTTATAAGAAATAATAATAACTTTCAGAGTATGTTAGGGAGAAAGCAAATCACATGAAATTTATGCACGCAACTATTCAAAGACAAGCAATTACAGCACAGCCGATGAAACAGAGGTGCCCAAAGGGCTACAGAATGTCACTGATGTAGTTGATTTTACAAAAACAAGATCTTGACAATGCTTTGTAATGAGATGGAGAGTAACTATGAAAATCTTTTGTACCTCATGAAATTCCCCCAGTTATTCTATGGCAAAGTACTTAAAAGGCCTCAAACTTACAGATGAGATATCCACTTTTCCTATACAAAAAGATGAGTGACCCAAATTTGCTGAATTTTTCTTTAATGTTATGTGGCTATCAGTAGCATGCACTCTTGCATATAATCTTTAAAATACAAACAAAATCTATTTCTTCAAGTTAAAAGTGATGCTTCACTTGTAATCTTTTCAAAAAAATAGCAACCATCTAACAGGTAAGGTGATTTGTGATTTCAATTTTCATTTCCCTGATGATTCCCTGGAACCTTTTCAAATACCTAGTGGCCATTTATATGTCTTCTTTGGAGAAATGTCTATTCAAATCCTTTGCACATTTTTAAGTCAGGTTACTTTTTTTCTTTTTTGCTATTGAGTTATAGGAGTACCTTATATATCTTAATATTAACCCTGTATCAGATATTTGTTTTGCAAATATTTTCTCACATTTCACAGATTGCTCTTTCATTTTTTAATTGTTTCATGTGTTGTGCAGAAGCTTTTGAATTTGATATAGTCTCACTTGTCCAGTTTTGCTTTTATTGCCTGTGCTTTTGGTGTCACATCCAAGAAATCATTGCCTAGACCAATGCCGTGAAATTTTTCCCGTGTTCATCTGAGTTTTATAGATTTAGGAGACAATAAATGTTGGAAAGGATGTGGAGAAATTTGAAACTTAGACAACTTTTATGGGAATGGAAAACGGTATGACAGTTCTTGAAAAACTTAAGAATATGATCCAACAATCCCACTTCTGGGTACATATCTATAAGAATTGAAATCAAGATCTCAAAGAGATCTTAGCACTTCCATGTTCATTGCAGTGTTATTCACAATAATCACGATATGGAAACAACCTAAATATTTATTGACACATGAACAAATAAAAAATATGTGGTATATACATACAATAGGATATTAATCAGCTTTAAAAAGAAGGAAATCCTGTCATATGTGACAACATGGATTAAATTATGCTAACTTAAATTAGCAGTCACAAAAGGACAAATATCACACAATTTCACTTATATGAGGTATCTAAAATAGTCAAACTCACAGAAAGAGAGAATGGTGGTTGCCAGGGGCTGGGAGCAACATGAAAAGTTGCTGTTGAAGTATAAAGTTCCAGTTATGTAAGAGGAATGAATTCTAGAGATCTGCTGTATACACTGTACTTAAAGTTAACATTGTACTGTGTACTTAAATTTGTTAAGAAGGTAGATTTCATGTTAAGTGTTCTTATCATAATTTTAAAACTTATGCTTTAATTCTAAGTGAGGAAGTAGCTGATTTTCAGAAGAAATTTAAGAAATCCTGAAAATGTATATTGAGAAATATTTTCATCATATGGGCTTGTGTTGCTATAAATGATATGTATCACTTATAAAACCCTTCATACCTGCACACTTAAAAACATGGGAACAAAATTATTTAATTCAGTTAAAAATCCTCCAAATGAAGTATTTCAGTACTTATTGACTTCCATCTGATGAGTTTAAAAGACTGATTGTCATAGGGAAGATGGATATTACAAACTGCATTTCAACAAAACTTTATCATGATTGGTGTATGAGATTTAAAAATGTGGCCAGGTGTGGTGGCTCATGTCTTTAATCTTAGCACTTTGGGCAGCTGAAACATGGGGATCACTTGAAGCCAGGAGTTTGAGACCAGCCTGGGCAACAGTGAGACCCCATCTCTACAAAAATATAAGAAAAATTAGCTGGGCATGGCAGCACATGCCTGTAGTCCCTGCTTGAGGGACTTTGAGGCTGCAGCAAGCTATGATGACACCACTGCACTCCAGACCGGGCAAAAGAATGAGAGGTTGTCCCAAAAAAAAAAAAAAGAAAATGAGCATCACATAAAGCCATAACAGCTAATAACATACTTCTTCATTTGTATCTATATATCAATATGAGGTATCTCTTCCACTTACAACATTATGCCACTAAAACCACTTACTGAAATAAACTAGACTTAGGCAAAACTTTGATTCTTAATATCATATTGTTTCAAAAATAAGAAAAATATTAAACCTCAAAAATATTCTCTATTATTATTATTACTGGCAAAAGAATTATTCCTATCATTTACAAATGGTTTTAAATATGATTTATTTTATCTTGCCCTTTCTTCTTTCTACTTTTACGTGTGTTTTGTTATAGATGTATCAGTAGAGTAGTACATTCATAGAAAATAAACATACAGTTTTCGGAGAGTGGGCTCATTTGTTCATCTGATGCGTGCCTCCAGGATTCAAGTTGGAGGGTGGAAGCTTAAAGCAACCTCATGTTCCACCTTAAACAGTTCAGGATCTCTTTCCTTCTGCTTATAAAAGTGAAATCAAGGTACAAAGAATTTAAAGGACAGATGCAGAGGGACAAGGAAGAATAGGGGATGTCAAGAAAGTTCAGCACATAGATTATGTTTAAGGTATTTGTTGCCAGGTAGCCAGAATATGTGCCTTGGTGAGCACTGATTGAGGTGGGATTAGGAAACCGCACCCGATGGTGGAATAAAGAATTGTTACCAAAAAAAAAAAAAAGAATTGTTACCAGCTAAATCCTCTCTGCTGTCCTAATTACATAAATCATTTATAGTCTCAAACTTTTCTTAGGTACACAGACAAGAACAAGAAAAGGCATTTATTGCATACGATTATTATTACTGTTGGAAATGTGTTATGATTAGTTCTACTCAGAAAATCTACTGGATGCCAGCTGTCTTATGAAATCCTCTGGTAATGGAACTTTCCCTATACCTTTGACAAAGTGGTTTGCTAAGCAAATAAATAGTGTAAAGAAGAGCCTTCTCAAAAGAGAAGACTTTAGAGGAAGTATTCTACCAAACAAATTAATGTATCAATTAAGAATTATTCCCATCAACTTACTAAAATACAAGATTCTCTAGAAAATGGCTTCTTAACTTTTTGATGAGGGCTCACAGTAAGAAATACATCTTACATCCTATCTTAATACACACATGAATATGTAATTGAAAAGAGTTTCACAGAATAATTTTTGCCCTCATTACATAAAACATAATATATATATATTTTTTATTCTGTTCCAGTTTTTAAAAAATCTTGTCATAGTTTCCTAAATTGATTTTCCTTTCCACTGATGAGTCTACAGCTGCAATTTGGAGGACATTCCTCTAGCACCAATTCAGATTGTTCCCTCAAATAAGAATAAGTTTACAAAATTTCACTGTTCCTAAAAAGTCCTGATGGAGTCAGGGGTTTGGTCCTCAGGGACAGAAGGTGAGTGGGGCCAGGAATGTAACATGATGGGCAAAGCCTCCTGGTTCTGAGAAGCACAACAGCATGAAATGATAATAAAAGGCAACTGATTAACAAACACATAGAGTACTTGCCATGTGCCAGTTGCTGTATATATATGCCAGTTTATTTCTCTAACAACTCAGTGAGATAAGTGCTATTGTCAACCCCATTTTATGGATGAAGAAAACAAGGAGTGGGCCGGGCGCGGTGGCTCACGCCTGTAATCCTAGCTCTGGGAGGCCGAGGCGGGTGGATCGCTCGAGGTCAGGAGTTCGAGACCAGCCTGAGCAAGAGTGAGACCCTGTCTCTACCAAAAATAGAAAGAAATTATCTGGCCAACTAAAAATATATATACAAAAAAATTAGCTGGGCATGGTGGCACATGCCTGTAGTCCCAGCTACTCGGGAGGCTGAGGCAGTAGGATCGCTTAAGCCCAGGAGTCTGAGGTTGCTGTGAGCTAGGCTGACGCCACGGCACTCACTCTAGCCCGGGCAACAAAGTGAGACTCTGTCTCAAAAAAAAAAAAAAAAAAAGAAAACAAGGAGTGATTTGGCCAGTTAATTCTTTCACAGTAATCCCATTATTAAGTTTGGGATTTGAGCTGGGGCTCCTGGCTCTAGGAGTCATACTCTTAACCACTATACCAGACCTCATATGAAGTGCATCATTTTTAAATATTAATAAATAATTTTTGACCTGATATGCAGGTCAAACAAAACTTTTCCATGAGTTAAAATGGCCCCTAAGCTGGCAATCTATGATCTCTGTCTTAGGGTCAGAGAGAAGAAAGGAAAGCTCCACGTGGAGAAGCCCTGGCCTGGGAGTCAGAGGATGGGGCTCCTTCCTACCTCTGCCTGGCAGTGGACTTTGGGCAAATCATGTTACCTCTCTGAACTTCAGCGTCTGTACCTTCAAATTAGAGTCTTGAGGCAAATGTCTGTAAGGACATGCCATTTCCAACATTCTGTGAGTCTAGTGAGCTCAAGAGACAAGGAGGTACAAACCAAGAGAGAACATTGGAAATAGAGGAAGAGAATACGTCTAACAGGAGAGTGCCAAGGAGGTTGGAACAGGTGAGAAGAGAGAGAATGGGGGAAAAAGGGTGAAGAATGGGGAGACCACAATGAGGAAAGTTCTGTGGACGCTGAGATGGGATTAGCGAGTTCTTTCTAGGATCCTACTAAAGAAAGTAAAATGCTATAGATAAAATTATAGTTGAAGAATTTTTGCATGACTTTTTTTCTCTTTAAAATGAGGATTGGGAAGTAAGACATTTAATAATAAAGTCAAACAGACAACTAAAGATACGGCATGAGTTGTAAAAGAGTCAAGGTCAAATGTAACTTTCGCTGGTGAACTGAAGAAACTGGCAGAGGGGCCTGGGGATTTGGGGATGGAGGAAACAAGAATCCGCAAAAAGATCTTGGGCAATCTCAGAACAGAAGTATGTCCTTCTGGCTCAGAATTGGGATCTGCAAACACTTTACACAGCCAAAATATCTCCTGTCACTGGGCCATCCGTTCCGAATCTCTCAGTTTTTCCTCAGAAATATTTTTGGCAAGATGGAAATGAAATTGCGGGCTGAAAATAAGCCATGGAATGCCCAGAACTGAATTTATTCTGAGAATTAATTGCTCTTTGAAACCCATCTGTCTAGAAAGGTTTTGAAGTGAGCTGCCTGGAAACTGGGAGTGAAGCAGATGCTCCCCTGACATCCCTCACTGGCCTGGGAAGCCCATCCTCCTCCTTCTGGGAATGGAGCAACCCAAGCATGTTTGGAAACCTTTAAAACCAGTGCAGGACATGGATTGCCTGCAAAAAGTAGTGCCCTTCATCTGCACACAAACTAGTTCAGGTTCTTTAATTGTGGCTTTTATCTAAAACAATCCCAGGGGGGCTAAGTTAAAATGCAGATTTATAGGCCCTACCCTTAGAGTATGGGACTCTGCATTCTTACCTCTCTCCCAGGTATGATATAGGCAGAGGTTTCTGGCTAAGCCCTCTGCCATGTTGCATTCTGAGGGGTTAACCTGAGGCCCTCAGGCACATGGACCTGCTTTTATAATAAGCACTGATCTGCCTCACATAGAGGCTGAGAAGCCCAATACAAGGCACAACAAATAAATCCAGAGATTAGCAGAAATAGAAGGCCACTATCTCTGATTTGGCTGGAGAGCCCAGAGGAGGAAGAGATGGTGTCAGAGGTTAGGAGTCACCTGGCAGGAACTGGAACCAGGTGGGAGCTGGGACCACAGAGAAAGTTCATCCAGAAGGAGCCGGAACCAAAGAGAACATGTAGCCACTACTGGAGGCCAGAGTGGACAGGACGGAGAGAAATACTCTGGCTTCTTTCCTACCACCCTTTAATATCCCACCAGTGCTTTCTTCTGGCTGAACCCAGATGGCAGCCAGTTGACAAGGGAGCTTTTGCAGAGCTAGGGCACCTGTATGTAATAGAGAGCAGAGGAGAGGAGGAGCAAGGAAAGGCCTGAAACAAATGGGCAAATGATCATCACAGGAATCCAATGAGCTGATGCTATAAAGATTTGGCTATGGTGTTCCATGAGTTCCAGAAGTTTCAATAGAAAGATTTCAGGAGTTGGGAAGGGATCGGGCATGGTATAAAATTGGAGATGTGCAGAATTATATGAGAAGTGTGGAAGATGAAAGATGACCAGGGAGTCTGGAGCTTCTTACAGCAGCAGAAACAAATAGGAATTAAGAGAATAAGAGATGGGTACTGGAAGGATGAAGACAGTGTGAGTGAGTGGTGGGTACCTAGATTTTACTATTTTTTGGCATTAATGTTAGAAGAGGCCTGAGCACATACATAAGTCAAGGGCAAAGAGGCTATGGAAAGCAATAGAGATGGGTAACAGGGGAAAAAAGGAAAGGAAAGGAAAGGAAAGGAAAGGAAAGGAAAGGAAAGGAAAGGAAAGGAAAGGAAAGGAAAGGAAAGGAAAGGAAAGGAAAGGAAAGGAAAGATAAAAAAGAAGAAATGATAGCTAATAAAGTGTGGGAGGAATCTTAGTCCACAAATTCTGATATGTAAGAAATATAGCTTTGTTTTTTTCAGAATCCAATCTCTTTCTTGGGTTACCATTCCACTGGGGTACTAAAAATGTCACCTAATTTCCCCTAAATTTTATATTTTCATCTGAATTATAAAATCTTACCTACTGCTAAGGTATGTATGCATGTGTGTGTAGTTGATGTGCATGTGTGTGACTGGGGTATGTGTGTGTGCATTTGTGTGTGTGAAAGGAAGAGAGAGAGGGAGAGAGAGAGAGAGAGAGATGGGGGTGGGCAGTTGAAGGAGCATTTTCATTTGAACCTCACAGCTGAACCTCACTGCCATCTGCTGTCCCATCCGTCATCACACCTCCTCCTCAGTGGCTGGTCCATCTGGGTACCTGAAGAAATATCCTTGGTTTCACCTGCATAGTCCCTTCTGGGACTCCTTCCACACCATTTTTGGATGCAGAAGTGTCATCTACTACTCCCTCATGACAACATGGTGTGAGAAACTCTAGCAGATTGTCCAAAATCCCATCTGGCTGGAACCTTACCACAAAACCATTTTCTCTCCTCTCACCTTCCAGAGCTCTGAAGGGAAGTGAGGCACAGGTCTCTCTCCTCTCAGATCCCACAAGCTATCCGGAGTTATTGCCAAAGCCTCAAGCTTGTCCCAGAGCTGGGCCCAGAATTTTTCTCAGGAACCCCTGACCTCTCCTGCCTTTCTCATCCATTTCTTATTCTTATAGATGAAGGACTCTTCGGTGGTGGGGGGGAGGCCGTTGTTCAGAAGTTCTCCCTACCCTTTAAGCCACTTCTGTCTAGGTCTCTAAGCCCTAATGGGGGGAAAAAGCCCTAAAGCCCTTTCTTTCTCCTGAGGCAATAAATATGGGTTAGTTATTTGTACGGGGGCAAGGAAGAGACAAAGAGGAGAAAGAAAGTACCTGCGGGAAAAAAATAACACTGGATAACTTTTCAAAAATATTATAGCCCCACAGAATCAAGTTCTGAAGGAAGGTCGCAGGCTAGACTAAGCATCACAGAGGAGAGGAGAAACACGGAGAGTAAAGAAACATTCTGAGATGGTGATTAGAATTCATACTAAATGAATATATTTTCTTAGATGTTTCCCTTCGCATGGGACAAGCTTGTCAATCAGGGAAAAGATGAGGTACTTTCTGGGAGTAAAATGAGATAGAGTTGAAGAAAGCTTACAAAACAACTACCAACTCACAGCCCTGTGAGCCATCACCACATGAATTTCTCACAACAGGCAAGGTTAGCACGACAATTCCTTTTCACAGATGAAGGAACAGAGGCAATGAAAGGTTTGGGATTTGTCCAAAGTCACACAAACTGGTGAGGGTACAGTGAAGGTTTAAGGTGAGTAGAAAAGTTTATTTGCAAAACCTCCTGGCTCACTTCTTCTCTCATGACTGAGCTTAAAAATATAACTTGTTTTCAAGTGTGTAAGACTCTTTAATCAGTAGTGATAAAAAAAATCGATATTATTGACAGTAGTTGTTATCTGCTTGAGAAAATGAAACCAGGACATGACTCAGCATGGGAAAGTGGGAAGTGATTTTGTGGGAACATACTTCCTATAGTAACCATAGAAGACTCCAATTTTGCTAGGGCTTTGATCAGCAGAACTTCCACAGAAGTACCTCTGTCTCCATCATACAGCTCCTAAGAGCAGTCCACCTGCCCCAGAGCCCTCGAGCAGGCCGGCACAGGCACATCCTTGTGCTGGGATTTCCCAGGGGTCGAGCTGGCTGGGTGGAGCATCTTACTCAAACAGCCTGAAGCAGGACGAGCCAGGGTTGCTGTGATTGCTCAGTCTTCGGAGAACACCAAAAATCAGACACCGGAAGCTGAGTTCATTGGTCGAGTTTAGAGCAGATGGGAAACGGGAGGCAAGGTCTGAAAGTCAGCAGCTGGCAGAAGCAGCACAGAACCGAAAATAATAGGGGGAAGCTTGGGCCTCCACTCTTTACACACAGTACTTGAAATGACCAAATTATTGTACTTTAAAGACCATCACCAATGTTAAGATTTATTTTTTAAATTTTTCATTTTTTAATAAAAATGGGTTATACCAGGCATATGATTTGCAATCTGATTTTTTCTTTAATATATTATTAATATTTTATTTTCTTTTATTTTTCAACTACAACAGTTTGGTTTGGGCCATGACTGCTTTTCTGCCTGCCAACGGAAACCAGCGGTATAATCATCATTAGCTCTAACGGCCACCTCCAGTGCAGGCTCACTTTTACCCTCCTCGGCCACTCTCTTTCATAGTCAAACCTCCCTCCTTTGACTTCGACAGTCCTCAATCCTGGCTTATGTTCATTTCTGGCTCCTTCTGACCCCTTCGCAATCATTTTCTTCTGATAACCCTTGAATACAGAAGACAGACCCCTAGAAATACTGCTGCTTCTATTTTAAACACTTTTCTTGAACATTCTCTTTTACCCATCACCTCTGCATTTTGATGTATAAATTCAAATCTTTAGCTCTGTCCTGTCTTCTGACTTTTAGGCTCTTAGATTTCAACCTAGATTTCCCACTGACTCATTAAACTCAACATGCCCAAAGCGGAACTTATTATCTCTTCTTCCTTCTCAAATATGAGGCTATCTCCCTTTAAGCTTAGAGACAGAAGTCCTCACAGTGCTATCTTGCCTCTTTACCTCAGTAACATCAATAACCACACAGTTGACATTTATTGAACTCAAATGCTACGTTAAAAGCTTTACAGACATTATCTCATTTAATCTTCACAACATATCAATGAGGGTAATATATCAACACCTTCACTTTACAGCAAGGAAACCAAAGCTTAGGAAAGTGCTTCACTTGCTTAAGGACACCCAGCAAGTAAATGGCAGAACCAAAGGTCAGAGCCATTTGTCTTCATAGCCCAGAGCTTGTGCTCCTAGCTCTATACACTCTCATGAAAAAGCTGAGTAAGTCTGGGATTTTGAAAAATGAATTGAAAAAAATATGAGAAAACAAAATAAAACTCAAAATGTAAAAATGGATTAAGATCCAAAGCACATATTATTTGTTTAAATGTAACAGTGTCCACCTGGATCAACCTGGCCAGCTCAGCCCTGGTTTCTTCTTCTTACCATAATCCTGTCTCTTTTGAGTGCTAGATCACATTGAGCAGAACTTTTGCCCATGGGAGACCTCCCTTGCAGATCCTGTGGAATCCTCAACTTCTTCCAAATGCTGCTTTTAGAATTACCTTGGGCTCTCTGAGCTAGTGGGCTCCACTTGTGTTCTGAATTGGTCCTAAGAGCCCAACACTGAAATAAGAAAAGCACTTCCCTACCTTAAAACTGGCCTTCAGACCTCCCTGAACTATTATACTTTCTCCTTCTCCTCTCTCTAAATGATTCAACCTCTGGGAGTCCTAACACTTCCACAACCCATTCTTAACCATGCTATTTGGCACTGAATGATATATGTGACGAAATGATTCCTGAGGCTGGTGAGACCCCTTAGTAAAGACCAACATTGCCCATCTCCCATAACCCAGGCTATTACCATGGCCTGTCTGGTGGCTCTGTGGCCCAGATTTCATCATCCTTGGAGCCAGTCTTGCTTTGTCAGCTGCCACCCAACCCTCTTCTCACTCCTGCTCCCATCCCCAAGGCCTATAAGAAAACTTCTTAAGGATTCTTTCAGTTTTTAAGCCACTGTCTCTCCACTTTCCTGGGATATCTTCTGATTCTCTGCAAGGCAGTGATCTACAGAGTTTGTTTTATTTATACAAGCATTTATTGAATACCTACTATTATGCCAACCACTGTACTTTGAGATTGTGCTAAAGTTAAACAATGAGAAATAATCCCTGCCTTAAGGGAAATGCCAGTCCATCTGGAGAACCAGTAAGCAAACAAGTTATACAAGGAAGTGAACCAAATGCTCAGTGAAGTCTGAGAATTGAGCCTCCAAGTCAAAGTATTGGTCTTTAGTGCAATGGGCACTATACCATTAAAGTTCCTAAGGACAGAGAATAAACTTTGTTTATTATGTTGTCTCAACCCCCAGCAGGTACCTCAGTACACAGAGCCAGGGCCCAATAAATAGTTGTTAAATGTATAATTGAGCCTACTAACAAATTCCAGGTAATCTGAGTTATATGATGCAGGCGTCATGGAGCCAGACCAGGTAAATGAAAATATTCTTAAATCATATCCCATCAGTGTTATTCATGGGAAAGAATTCCAATGTTGGGCTGGCCCTAAAATCAGTGAAACATGCCATCCCTCCTGGCAGCTCCACCTGCCCACAGAGCTTATCTCCACTGAAGATGTCTTATAGAGTATCCAGTTCAACCAGGCACATGAGCCTTAGTGCAGTCTTTGTGCAGCCTATTTGAAAACTTCCAGATAAAGACTCACTCTCCATGAGCCCGAGTTCAGCTCAGATAAATGTGGAGTTCCTTCTTTTCAATGAGACAAAATCTGTCTTCCTAGAACCACCTATGTTCCCTAGGTTTGGCCCCTGATACCATAGAGAACAAATGTAATACTTCTTCCAAAGAGTAGCTCCTCAGATATGTGGAGATTGAAGCTCACCAAACCTTTTCTTGGGCTGCCTAAAACTGTCTTCCATGTTACCAACTATCCTTCACTTTCTGAGTCTTCTCATTGTCCTGGCTAGTCTCCATTAAACACACTCTCAGTTGCTTATATCTTTCTTTGAGTTTAGTATCCACAATAGAAGAATAGAACATACTACTCCAAGTCCACCTGTTCAACATAAAGAAGACAAGTACTATCACCTTCTCTATTCTAGGTATCATATCTTAATTAATGTGGTCTACAATCATATCAAATTTTTTTATCTCAATCATAATACACTGCTAATTTATGTTGTATTTACTGTCGAACAAATTTTTCACACAAGGTATTGCTAAGCTGCACCTCTCCATCTGTGGACCTTGTGGAGTTGATTTGGGGACCCAAGGGCAGAGTTTTCCATTTTTCCCTATTAAATTTTATCTTGGTAGATTCAGCTTATAATTCCAGCAGATCTCTTTAAGATTCTAACTCAGTCATTCAATGGCTTTGATATTTCTCCAAGTTTAAATTTATCCATTTTTTCATTAAAAATGTAATTTCTTGAGAGCTCACTAGGTGCTTGGCATTGTCCTAAGCTCCGAGGATTTGACAGTGAACAAGACAGACAAAGCCCCTGCTTATGTGGAATTCACGTGCAAGCGTGGTAAGAGCAGGGGTAGGCGAAGGGCTGGGAAAGAGGGCCTGTAGGTGGTGGGGATGAGGAATGCCTCTTTGCCTCCTCCCAGCGCCCCACCGAGATGAGCTGCCTTCTTTATGTTAGATCTTTGATAAGAGTTAAACTGATCTTTCTTTCCAAGTTGACAGAAACATTCTGGATATGTTCTCTTGAGCAGTTATACTTCTCAGTTGTCAACAGGAATGCCCACATAAGTAGTCTGTTGCTATTTTTTGTTTGTTTGTTTATTTTTATCCAAGTAATTACTCAGGTGCCCTAAAGTGAACTTGCATAATCCCCTTGGGATTAGAACTGCTCTGTGTCATTTCACCAGTCTGAGGTACAAACACATTCACATCTATTTTATTTTTCTAATTTGTTCCTTAAATCCCAACAAGTTTTCCTAAGAGAACTGCATATGAAGAGAACACAAAGCAAGGGTGCCTTGATAAAATCTGAAAGAATCTCTGGGATCCTTTCCTTAAAATATCAGACTCCTCTGTTTATATAATTAAAGGAAACTACTTGTGATTGTTCATGTAAATGTAAAAATTTGATCCAAAAGTAACTTGCTATCTTTACTTCTGTATTTAGAGAAGCTAGAGTGTTAATTTTTTAAAGTATACTTTTCTATTAGCAGTTAGGAGTGGGGGTCATTTCTTCACAGAATATCAATTTGAAAAAAGATTACAAAAAGCCCTAGGCACTCCTAGAAACAGGTTTTAAAAGCCCTGGCTTATGTGCATAATAAAGATGAAAAGATAAAGGTCCTAGAAATCTGACCCACTTTTCCATAGGGGCAGGGAGGAAACGCTCTTCCCCTTTTCTATTTCTTCTATTTTCTTTCCTTTTTAAATTTTACCTTCCAGAAGGGGAAGCCAAGACTAAGAAGTGAGACACTGCACTGAACTGGAATGAACTGTAGAAACTGGATTATAAGACATTGAGCTGGTCAAAACCATAAAACATTTTTAACTTGCAGCCTTCCAAACTAGTCCTGACATCTCACCTCAGGCATTGGCAACCTACCCTACAGCCAGAGAGCTACAGGCAGCCTGCTGGGGAATTTCAATGCCACACCAACCACTGAGCTGCCCTAGGGAAAATACTCGCCCACACCTTCTCCCCGCCTCCATCTGGCCAGCCTGGTCCTGCAGGTGCCTGGGCGTTGGCACCTCCCGACACAGTCAGCCTTTCACCAACAGTCACTAGCCCAAGATTCCTCTTCCTGCCCACTCCAAGCCACAACAGACTCTCATGCTTTGTCTGATCTTAGTTATCAAACTCTGGATGAAAAAATGAGACCCAGTTTATTTACACCTTAGAAAGGAGATTGTTAACCAAAACATATTTCTCAGAAGTGGGATATGACTTATTCAGCTTCAAATTACTCCATGTTGATATTGTTCCATCTGGTCACCAAAAGTGAAAAATATGGAAACCCACATTACTCAGTTGAACACAGCTGCACCCATGTGAGCCTAGCAAGTGACTTGTACCAATGACACGGGACTCAATCAAAACAAGGAGCCATCACTTAGGAGGAAGTGAGGTCTGACCAGCGAATTCTTCAGACCCTGTTGGGAAGTGCAAGGGCTTCTAGATGAATAAGAGTGATGATAATAATTATAGTGATAACGGCATCTAATATATCCATAATTACAATGTACTCTACATAGATGATCTCATTCCATACATGCAACAATCCTCTGAGAGAGATTACTATTATCACAATTTCATAAAGTAGGGAATTTCTGTTTTAATTAGTCCTTACTCAAGAGACAATGCCCTTACTCTAGTGTTCTACTCTTAAGACTGGAAGATGGGACTTTGGAGCCAGAAAGACTCATCATTAGAGTGGGCGGGTCCTTTCTCCCACATGCCACATCCACAGGCAGCTGCCTTTCCTTTCCTGCAGCAGACAGGCCCCATCACATCCCACAGATGTGACCAAATGATTTCATACTGCTTTCAGCAATTGCATGAAGAGGCATATGACTAAAACAGACTGTTATCCTCATTTCTCAACACCCCCCACAATATTGCACTTACAGAATTTTCCACTGGAACAAGTTCCCTTTGGTTTAAACTTTCTACAAGAGATACTACTTCAAATGCATTGTTATCATGGCCTTTTTAGAATAATCTGTTGCAGGCACAAGTGTGTATTAAAACAAAGATCATGTTGTCTGGTAATAAAAGCCAAGGCAGAGTATGAGAATTTAGTCTCCAGATTACGAAGGACAGGATAACCCTGAGCATGGTACACTCCCTAATCAAACTCTTTCCTGGGTAGCAACTCTGAGGAGAAGCCAGCCTGAAATGTTTTATTATTGTTTATGCTTCTGCGTGTGAATTTGTGTTACCAATAATACCCTGTCAATGCATTGAGATTGCTGTTTATTGCCTAACAAGAAAGCGTTCATGTAGAGGTAGAGCATCAAAGAGTGATTCCACAGGCTAGACATTTTGGAGAAGAAAAAAACAAATGAACAAAAAGAGGGAAGTGGGGAAACCATTTCAATAAACATATTTGTCTTGAGTCACATTTCTTCCAGAATCTGATCTCTGCCTCTTTATAAAAGTTGAATTTTGAAAGCCTTTGTTGCACAGTGAGTTTGAGAGGTTTTTAGAGTCATCTGAAAGAAGAGACGTGGCCAACCCGGCTGCCTGTTTTGGCTCCAACTTTCACATAGGCAGTGAGAGGTCGGCGTCTGCACAGTGAAGTGTTAGGAAGTATTTTAATGTCTGGAAATTCCCTTAGCCTTTGACAATCACCAATTCTTTAAAGATAAGAATTTTATCCATCTTTCTCAGGCCTAACACATTGCTTGATACCCAGAGAGGGGATGATTATTTGGTGAATTTACTTTTGAGTCAAAAATTTTTTTACAACAAAATTAGTCACGTTTATTTAAAAGGAACATTACAAATAAGTGTACAAAATTAAATTTCATGATTAAATACACCTAAAAGTAATATGCATACTTTACATCAAAATCCACATACAAAGTTAGTTGACTACATGACAGTAAAGGAACTGGCAAAACAGAGAATTTGCTGTTATGCAGATTTTAAATGTTTGCTACCTGAACTCAAAACCATAAAATTAAGTTGCTTTAAGGGAATTTAAGAAAATTAAATATATACCTCAAGTAGTTGACAATGTAGAACCCATAACCTACTTTAGTTACCAAATGTTAAAAGAAGTATCAAATATTCTTACAAGGGTCCCTTTTTCAGATGCAGCTGCGATTCTTGCTCCCTGTGGATTAAGTGACAGGATGCCGTGGTGTGCAGGAATGTCCGTGGAGGCTTCTGTGTGCTGGCCGGGTCCACAAACTGCACACGGCCCGTGTATGTGCCAGGGAATTGTTACTATTAGAACACAGGACACACAGGACACACAGGCCTTAAGGATTATGGCAGATTTCAAAGCGTGCAACTAATGGGGATTGTGTGCGAATATAAACACCTTAACACATGAACTGCCATGTGAGTTGTATTTAACTCAAGCTAGTTTTGAGCCCGGTGCCTCATGAAGCATGTGTAATTCATACGTCTCTATACCTTGGGAGCCATGTAAACTATTTTTCAATTTGCATATAACTCACGCACAGAAAACAATAAAAAATAACAAATTTTTCATTAAATTAGAAAAGATCATTTTGTTTTCAAAGTTTGTATTCTATTTTTGTAATGAAACACTGTGGCCCCAAAGAAAAAAAATTTTTTTTCTCGTGTGTCAGTCAATGTGTTAATCATGTTGTCCAAAACAACCACAATTCTATCTTGCGGCAATGTGATTGCCTTGACTTCTGTAGAAAATTCTATTTCAGTAACAGTCTTCTGATCATCCCAGATCATCACTTTTTTGGCAGGGTATTTTGGCTTTTTACCCCCAAACAACTAAAGCTAAGCAGCTGCAGCGGAAATAGCATTTCAACATGGCCTAGTTCTCCTTCGAGAAATCTGTGCTCCTGGTTGAAGCCCGTGTAAAGTAACCGCGTTACTGCGAGGGTTACACGGTAAGAGGCACCCAAGGCCGGCAGGTGTCTGCGCTCCGCAGGGCCACAAGCCTCTTCCGGGGCGCTTGGGGCTGCCCCGAGGCCAGCTGCAGCCCGAAGTGCATGTGCGCCTGCCTGAGTCCAAATTAACACCCAAATGGTAACCCCACCCAGGAAGAGGAGAAGCTGTTTGGGGCAGAGTCGGCCCAAGTGGTAACAAACCCAGAACTCTCAGGACCTTCCCAAGCAGGTAAGGAGGATTATTATTAATTATAAATGTAGACATGACAAGTTTCTTGCTTTAAACACAAGAAAAAACACTATCAAAAAAAAAAAATCAGGAAATACAAAGCAATTAAAGTAGCCATGTGTGTACCAAGGAAGGTTAACATTTAAGCACTTTGCTGCTGAACTTGGTGGGGAACCTGCGGCCTTTTGATTTCAAGATTGTTCTTTTATAAGCACCAAAGGAGGCAAGAAAAGCTTCGTCTTTCTTTGCTGCAACCCTTTTAATAAAAGGATTTATTCTGTAAAATTTGGTTTCAGTCAAAAGGCCGCACTTAAGGACCTTGAAGGCCACAGGTTCCCCACCCCTGGATGTGAATACATGAGGTCAACGCATAGGTCTTTGTGATTGAATTTTTCAGAACTGATCCAAACAGAAATCAACAAGATCTCTGGAATCTGAAAAAGGTGTATGTTTTGCCTGTGGGAGCAAATCTACTCTTTTGGTTTGGTTTTATTTTACTCTTAATTTTAAAGAGTACAGTTTTCATTATTCTGAGTTTAGCACGGGCAATTGAAGCAGACTGCAGACCTGAGGAAAAGGGGGACCATTTTCCCTCCACAGCCTCTCACTGAAGTAAGACACTTTCTTTTGTTGGAGCAAAAGCACATATTTGACATACCTTACGTCAACCTTGAACTTGAAATATATGGGAGTTCTTCCTCACTCTAATATTTAAGTAAAATGAAAACCAGTTAATTTTCTCTGTTTGTTTCCCCTTCCTCCCCACTCCCATTGCTACTTTGCAAAACCAAGTCCTCATCACTTCAAGAATGATTCTGGCACCATGACTTTTGATTGCCTCATCCCCACCTCCTACCACCCCAGACTTCTCCCTCAGACTACTTCTGCTTACTTGTAATTTTCTTAAGAGCAGGCACCATATTTATTCATTCGCATTCCAAACACTTTGTGCAGCCTCTAATACACAGTGAGACTGCTTTAAATGTTTGATGATTGAGTGAATGAATAATCAAGTTAGCTTCCTAAATATAACTCATTACATCATTTTACTGCTCAGATACCATTGGTGGTTAGCTACAGCCTACCTTATCAAAATATAATTGATTGTATTACTGCAGATTTCATGTCTGAGAATTCACCTACTTGATAAAAATTTTTTATAACCCCCAAATTAATGCTTAGGTGCTGTAAGGTCACACTCATGGGCATGCACAGAGCAGCAAAAAATTGGAACCACCCAACATGCATGTTCCCAACCTAAGGTCAAACAGGACAACTCTGCCTTCTTGTTTCAGCTCTCAGACTATAAATAAGAGCCTTTTTGTGGTCTATTTAGTGCCAGGTTTTCTCTGATTTTTGTGTTGTTTGCTGGTAATTTCACTGTTTCAAATGGCCAATTGTAGTGCTCAAGTGTGTGTAGTGATCAAGAAATACAAGAAGTCTGTGCTGTTCCTCAGGGTAAAAATGCATGTCTTAGACAAGCCCTGTCTAGGCATGAGCTACAGTGTCGTTGCTCATGAGTTCAATGTTAATGAACCAACAATATATATTAAGTAAGGTATCTTTAAACAGAAACACACATAAAACAAGGTTATATATTGATCAGTTGAAGAAAATGTCGTGACCAAAGGCTCACAGGCACCTAACCCTATATTTCTCCTATGAACAATGATTTAGTATTTGCTAATTCAGTATCCATAGTGACTTTACAGAACATAACTTCCATGAATAACTAGAATCCATTGTAAATTGTAATTACTTCCCAGGGCCCTCAATAATCTGGTGGCACGAGGCCTATTACCTCTTCCCTTAGCAGGACGACTTGCCCACAATACCAGCTTTCTGTAGCCTGTGCCTTCTTCATGTTTAACATCAGGGTCCTCTCCCAATCCCACCTTCTCCATGAAGTCTTCCCTGTAGAGTTTGGCCCCAGTTAATTGGCTCATCTTTGAACCTTTAAAGTTCAAAGATGAACCTTTGAACCTTTATAGACCTTGTCTATATCATGCTACTTAACTTTTAACCACTTGCAATCTTGATTTAGTCCCTACATAATTAATGTTATTTGCTAAACAGTTTGATTACAATCACCTTAAATGCAGGTATTCATCACATATTTATATCAACTTTATTTACTTATTCCTATTCATAGATATACTATCTACCTAATAACACCTGTGGTTTTAATCTGCCTTTTTCATATCATTATAGAATAATAAAGCTATCAAAAGCCTTAAAACTCCTGTGGGCCACCCTCTATTTTTATAGATGAAAAGACCAAGACCGAGCAAGTGATTTGCCCAAGGACATGTTATTTTTATGTCTAAAACAGAAGCAGGGGCCTTAATACCCAACGCTGTGCAGTTCCCATAGCTCTAAACCAACCATAAAGAACCTGCTTCTATTTATTTTTATATAAACAAAGCTTCTCCATATTTGTGTTTATGAAAATGAAAAATAGGAATTAAATGTATGCTGAACCCTGTCTCACTATAGAAATTGATCATGTTTATCTATGGATATGTGAACCAACTGGCAGAAAAAATAAGCAGCTACCAGTTCCATGGGAGATGCCCTCCCAACAAAATTTTACTTTTATGTTAAATAACTGTTTCAAATTATTTTTGTTTTGAGCATTTGTATACTTTTTTACATTTAAAGTCATGTAGTCATAGGCAATTACAAAATAATTTAAGCTCTAGTATATATTTATGCTATAGAAAACTGTTATACGGTAAATAAGATTTTTTTCAAAAATAAGACAAGATAAAATTATTAAGGGAAAGTAAAATGGAAATATAAGTACAAGGAGCTAACAAAACAATGTCAAACTTCCAACTCATAAGAAAAGTTCATATATATTTTAAATGAATTTTTGCAATGTCTGCAGTTCATCTTAAAATATTTCAACATATGTAATATGCTTGGTTTGTTCCAATTAGTTTGAGCTTTAACTCAAACATAAGTGAAGTTAGTTGCGTTATGTTAGGGTGGGGACTGGTAACGTGAGATGAGAAAGAATTCTCGACACAAATGTTAGAATAGTTTTAAGGAAAGAAAGTTTATATTTTATTTCCTGAAGGTGGGAAGGGCGCAACACAAAAGAAAGAAATGAGAAGCGTCCGTGTGGAGGACAAGTGGCTTGGGCTTTTTATTAGGGGTAAAAAACAGTTGTGAAATGGCTGCGTCTGTTTTTCCTTTTCTTTCTCTCTTTTCTGTGAAGCTGGCTTATCAGAGTCCTTGGAATCTCCTCTGGCGAGAGCCAGATGTGGGGAGAAACACGCTCCTTTTATCTTCTCAGTTATTTTCAAACAAATAACTGTAAAAACAAAACTCCGCAGGAGGTTGATCTTAGGGACAACGAGGTAAGCCCCAAACAAGGGGCTGTTGTGTTGTGATCTTTCCCTTCAAAGGGGCAATTAAGTGCTGTGAATTTATTCCTCTTTCTTTCTGTTAGGTAGTTTATTTTACTCTGTTAGATAGTTTATTAGCAAGGCTATCACATTAATCAAAAATTCACTGTCCAGGTGTGGTCAGATGGTGATTTAAAAGGGAAATCCCTAATCCAAATGCAGCTAACAGAAGTGCCCTATCATCCCTGTCTCCATCACAATGGAGGCTTTCTAAATAAATATTGTGAATGTCAGAAGTGGGTTTTAACTAATAGAAATAATGACCTGTTGATCGGAGTGATAGATGTTAGTAATTGACTCTGATGTAATTAAAGGAATTCAAAGTGTATAGTTTGGCTAAAGATATTTTGGGAACTTTTCCATGTTTGTATGAACAGGGTATAAAAATTCAGCAAAACCTATACTTTTTACCCTTAGGGATAGTACTGTAGGCTTGATTTCCTGAATCCTGACTGCAGCCATTGGTTTAATAGGAATACTAGATGGCTGGTAGTAATTATTCATTTAAGAGAGTCCTCCCTAGTAGGCTGGAATGTTGTTGTCGTCTTTAAGAGACTGTTTCGGTCAAAGAGTAGTTGAAGCACAGAAAAGAAGAGAGGCCGGTGTGTCACTGAGTCTACAGAACCAGTTGTAAGAATTGAGTTAAAGCTGATTTGCTACTAAATGTTTGTTTCATCAATATCTGTATAGTGGCAAAATTTGGCATAAGGCAAGTTTGTGGGAGAATGGCTGTCACTCCTTCAATTATGTTTGGATTTACCAGTACCAAATCCATTGCCATTTGATTACGCTGTGCTTGAGCAAATTGTCATAGGTCAGTTGGCTCAATGAATGATCTTGGGAGTCAAATTGCTAGAATACCTGGATTCCATGGTACAGCTTTAAAAGAATAATGTAATAACGCCAGAAATTACATTTACAACAATTTAAACATACAATGAAAAACAGTAGGTGTCAACTTCAAAATGTATGATAAGGTAAATAGTTTTGCTGTAGTATTTTAAGTGGCATATGAGTAAAAAAGTTTGACCATGATTGTTCTCAGCTGCCTGCAGTTCAATCTTGGCTAAGGACACTCAAAGTGCCTGTTAGACATGGCTTATCTGATGCCATCTACCACTTCTGCCCCCACAGTTCACCCACCCACTTGCCTCAATTGATTTGCCCTTGGCAGAGCAGCTCACCTGAACTCCCCCCAGCCTTCAGGAGTAGCAGCAGGGGGAAAACCACCTAAAAACTGATTATGGTAATGCAGCAGCCCAGAAGCTAGAGAGGTATGAGAAGGTGGGTGGGAAGTGTTCTGAGAGGAAGTGAGACCCAATGTTGGTGTGAAACCTGTGCATAGTGAGCAGGTTAGAGTGATTACAGCAACAACCCCTCCTTAGGAGCCAATTTACAAAGACTGCCAGGCCCCCAGCTGAGAGGAACTTCTGAGATCAGGAGGTAGGATGGAAGAGTCAGCTCTTCCATCAAAGAAGATCACCCCATGATGGAAGGATGTGAAGTCTCTTGAGGCAGGTAGTGTATAATGTTGGTGCAAACTCCAGGCCTCCTTCCTCAGGCATAGAAATAGTCTGTGAAAGTGATAATTACAGCCAGAATGCTATTTCTAAAATACAAATTTATGTATTTCTCTAACTTAAAGACTTTCATGTTGACATTCAAACTCTTTAACTGATCCGCACAAGTGCTTCATGATCTGGCCCCTTCCTGACTCTGGCTTCATCTCCCAGCCCTGCCAGGAAGCACTCTGAATTCCCTCCAGCCATCCCCAGGGACCAGCAGGCCTCCAGCTATGTCAGGCTGTTGCCCCACATGTGGGACTATACAAATTCCAGTACATGCATCTGCCTGAAGAGCCCTTCCTACTATTTTCCTTGGCCAGCTCCTCTTCCTTCAAAACACAACTCCCAGACCTCATCTCCCAGACCTCAAATTTTAATTTTTTTCTTCTTTATGCCCCCAGAGCAACCCTAATTCAACATTCATTATATTGTGCTATATTTATTCATTCATTCACTTGCCAACTGTCCTTGTATTTTTCCTAGTAGGCAAGGCCTGACACCCTAGAGGTAAATCAATAAATGAAAGAGGAAATAATTATATGAATGCACAAAATAATTGCATGAAAGGGGCTGGGAGATACAGGAGTTGAGATAAGAAATAGCAGGAACGGAGGAAGCAGGGTAAGGACTGGAAAAGGCCGAGGAGCAAAAGGGATCAGTGGCCTCTCCCCACCTCCTTCCCATCTCAAACCACAGGCCGCCATTCCTGCTTTGTACTCCGTCATAACAGACCAGCAGGACTCAAAAACCAGCCCTGCCACTTAGCTGTGTAGCTTGGTGTGAATTACTAATCCTCTCTAAGCCCCAGTTTCCTCGTCTCTAAAATGTAAGTCATCATATTAACTTTTGTCATAGAGTTGTTGTGAAGATTAAATCAGGTAATGCTTATGGTACACCTGACACAGTGCCTAGCACATAATAAACATATGATAGTTGTTAGCTGAAAATGCACTTGTAGCTCATGCTGAAGACTGAGAGAAGACACTTTTTCTCAGGTACCATAAGACACATGGCCAGGACTAGGACATTGGACTAGGCTAATATAAAGTCATTCTCTGATCCAAGACATTTTATCTCAGTGCTGAACGCAGCAGAGCAAACCCAAATCGGTAATGTTAACATCTGTTTGAATCCATTCTTCAGCTAAAGGATGACAGTAATTACAGGCTTGGTGATGGGGTCAGGAAGATTTTGATATTTCTGTGTTAACAGCATAATATTAGTGTCTTGACCTTTAGAAAGAAAACAAAAAATCATATGAGGTTGCTATATCAAAGATCAAAGGAGGATCCAGACCCACAACAAAATAAGCTACACTTAATGGAGCCTGAGCTTCTCAAACCTCTTGAGGTTGCTCAGAAATTCTTCTTCTTCTTGAATGAACAGTAACAGTATTTGCGTGTTGACCCAACCACTAGATTGGATGTGGTAGTAAAATATTGTCTAGCAGGATTAATTATTCTATCACATTAGACCAGATGCCTTTACCATGCATCAGTTTTCTTGGTTGGTCACTTATTAATAATCATCGTCTTGACATTCTAAATATGCTTCCTGATTAGCAATTCCTGGTAGCAGTGGCTGATAGCAGTTACTGGAATCTCTGCTTACTGGGCGATTATGTAATATCTACACCTAGCTGCATAGCTGGTCACAGTGTCCCACGATGTTTGGCCTAAAAACAGTTTCATGTTCACCTGACTGATCTCCTTATTATTTACTTAACGTGCTTCACTTGTCCCACTTTTGTCCCCTGCTCACTCTCTTTCCTTCTCTGACAATGGCCTATCTTCCTCTCTAACTGTTCAAATTCTAGAAGTCTTTTAAGGCCCAAGTCAAATGCCCCTTTTGGCCATCATCAACCCAAGTAAAAATAACTTGCTTCCGAATTCCCGCTGCACTGTATTTTCAGTACAGTGCTTTTTACTTTATAACTTGTGTTTTCCTTACTAGTGCAATGCCTCACACAATAGGCACTAAGTGAGAGTTTTTTGAAGGCATGAACTAGTGACCCACTACAACTAAGGCTACTGTAGATTACCTGAAAATATAAATAGACATATCATCTTTATGAAAAGAAAACACTTTACTTCCTATGAGGAAATCCTGCTTTGTAACCATCATCTACTTCCTGCTTATGTGCCTCCCGAAGGCCTTGGAAAACAGACTCCAGGCAGAATGAATTCTATTAATAAAATTTCATCCATAGCTTAGCACCAAAATAGCTTGGCCTTGCTGTCACTTTGTGGATATTGAAACACTTACCTGAAGTAGTACCAGCTGACTTCAGAATTAAGGATATTTTGGAAATGATGGCTTTAAGTAGAGGCTTTGAACTGAAGAAAGAGCAAAAATGCTCTCCACTTGTCCCCTTTGTGGATCTACTCATTTCTAGAAATAAGTTCTAGAGGGGTTAGAAATGACAAAGAGCTGGATCAGGGTAAAAATTGAGGGATTAATAGAGAAGATTTATATGGACTCAGCATTCAGTGATATTCAGGATTTATTTTCATGTCAGAGTGACCAATGGAATGCTTGTTATGAAATATAAAAGCCTCACCCGTTAAATATGCATGCTGCAAAATGACATGATTTCTGGGATTTGCTTAAAATACTCAAGAGGAAAAATGAGGAAGGAAGAGAGAGAAGATTTGCAAAATATTGATAGCTTTTGAAGTGATTGATTAGTATATAGAAACTCCTACTACCTACTATTTTCTCTACTTTTGAGTATTACATTTCTACACTAAAATGATTTAAAAGAAATAATCTTTTAGGACAATATTTATCCTCATATAGCTGATCTCTAAATAAGAGTTTTGTCTGAAATGACAAATAAGGAGGAAAGGAAATTTTTATCTAAATCACCACCCTGTGCAGTTTGATTTAATCCAGACAACTCTAAATCACTGCTGTGTTATGAGCTCTGTGAAGAAAGTCAAAAACTGTGTGCATAACGACCTGGAAAAGATAACTGTGGTTTTAATTTCAAACATACTGAAAGTTATTTACATTGTAAACTTAGTCAAGATTTCAACCTTATCTCAGTAGACCAGTTCTTTGGTGCCTGTCTGTTTTTGTTTGTTTGGGGATGGAGTAGAAGGAGGGGAGATCAGAAGTAGCCTATGGGTTAATAAAATTCTTGGCAGCGTACCTGGCAATAACCTGGGTAAGCATTTAGTTATTCAGCATATCTGCCCTAATTTAAGTTTAGCTCTGAGCCATTAATCAAATAAAATGTCTTCTACAGAAGTTAATTAATAATTCTGTCCCTTCCTCCACCTTTTCTTCCAACATTAGGCAAAGATCAAAGAAATTCAGAACTTTTCCCCTTAGCTTAAGTCAAAATAACCCAAATTTCTATTCATGGAATAATCCAAGGCACCAAATGGATTAGTCCCATTAAATGTTGCTTGTTGTCTTTTACAAGTACCATCAAGGACTGGAATCCTCAGTTACCTGAGGAACATTTTTTTCTTCATTTCTATTTTTTCCCCTTAGGATGAGTATATGTTCCTAGAAATATCTGTACATTTTTAGTCCCAACTTGACTGAGTATCAGATGGTAGAAGATGGTAGAAGAAACAGGAAGTAAATTTATTGACTCACCTAAAAGAACTGGCTTGGAAACATATTTCATGAAAAGGAACACTCTAGTTAAGTTTAAAAAATAAACACAAGAAACCTTAGTAAGACTCTTTATCACCTGCTACTTGCATAGAAAGAATTTTTCAGGGCTTCAGGGCCTAATACTTTAGCAGATGTAGGCTTTGGGAAGTGGAATGGACTAAGCTAAACTTAAAGACGCCAGCAGAAACTTTGAAACTGGCAGCAGCCTACATTTTCACATTTCTCTGTACATTAGGCTATTATGTCCATTCAGATTCCTTCAGAAAAATCATCTAATTCAGCATTTACTAAATGTGTTTACAGAACTGAAATATTATTAATCATTACCTGAAAAAGAGCTTCAGAGTGGTCGAATGAAGCTGGGGAAATTCTGGGTCAAACCAAGTTCAGATGTTTCTTTACTGTGGGACTCTCTAGTGCCTTTAATATGATAATAGGTATTATGTATCTTCAAGAAGAGAAATGCTGTAAGACCAGAGCAGTGTTCAGAAATCATCTTGCAGAACTGGTGGTCCAAAAATACATTGATGAATATGATCTGAGAATATACCCAGGTACATACATACACACACACACACACACACACACACACACACACTCTCTAGAAGATATTTGTGGATAATTTTCTTCATTTGTGTGAACAAGTATAAAGACAACCAAAATTTGTGCTAACTAACCAGGGAATCCCTGTCTTTCCAGCAGCTCTTCAGACTGTGCATTCTAGGCAGCTATTTCCTGCTCTAATGTTAGCAAATCCAGGAACAAAGAAACTGATACAAAAGGAATGAAATGCCCTCCTTGCTGCTTTTAGGCAATAAATATTTATTACTGTGGCAAAGAAGCAGGCTCCCTATAAACTGCAAGGAACTTACTAAGACCTGGCCCTAACTTTTAGTAAAACTCAGAGAGAAATCAGTCAGTAA
This sequence comes from Lemur catta, assembly GCF_020740605.2. NCBI lineage: Eukaryota > Metazoa > Chordata > Mammalia > Primates > Lemuridae > Lemur > Lemur catta. The sequence continues at coordinate 239,980,683 of NC_059128.1, forward strand.
ATAAATAACTTTTTTCTTTCTTTTTCTCATTAGAATATAGTATCCCTTGGCCATCTCAAAGGCCATAGCTGTCTATTCAAAGAGAATTTAGCAAGTTTATACTGTGAGTTATAATGACTATAGCTTCCAAATGGACACTTGATGAATGTGAGCATTTTATCTGTCTTGACATAGAATAATTCCACTCCAATAACAACTCACTTTTTATAATAACAGCAATAATAATAATGAGACCATGACTAGAGCTGACCCCTGAACTGGGTAACCTGTTCATTCAGGCATTATATTTAGTCACAACCTCAGTTTCCTTTTTCATTTATTATTTGTTGGAAAGGAAAATTAAGTACGATGGCCTAAACAGTTCATGTCCTGGGGACACTCCACCAAGAGCACATTTCCTTTCTGCAGTCCTGAAACAGTAAATGCAAATTGCCATTACAAAGAGTACAGACAGCCTGACCCATCAGCCAACAATTTGCCTTGATGTAGCTTTTAATAGGAACAGGAAAGAGCATGATACAGAAAAGCATAATTAAAAACCTATGAATACCTTAAACTTTTGGAGTGGTTTGTTTTTTGTTTTCTTTGCTTTTTATATTTTTTCATTAAATGTGAACATTTGTGGTAGAATAACACATGCCTGCCATTACTTCTTGGATTTGATTGTATTTGTTTATTTCTTATCAGTCATATTCACTGGTTCAATATAAGAAAAAATGCTCATAATGATCTTTTTAATATTTTAAATAGATAAATCATTTTCTTTCAGGAAAAGGAAATAAAACATTAACTCCATTGGCGTTACCCCCTGCTGCCACTATTTATTTTAGAATACCAGCCCTTCATGCCAAGGATTCTTTCTCCAAATATTCTCAAGGGTTCCACTATGTGGAATACTAGAGCAGTATTTCACAGTGCTAGGTTCTATAGGCAAAAGCGACTTCTCAGCTACGGTCCCAGGATGGAGGTAAAAGGAGTAGATAGCAGAGCAAAGGGTGATAAGTAACTAAGGGATGTGATCAAAAAGAAATCCTGGGGACTCCTCAAAGGAAGCTAGAATACTTAATTTTTGACAATTTCAAGTTTATAATGGTTATATATATAAATTAGAACAGATTAAAAGAATATAGTAGCCTACATACTGAATGCAAAGTACGAAGGCAATAGAAACAACTGGCTGTGCCCCCATGAGCATAGCCCCATGTTTCTGACATCCTTCCATGAGGATTTTGTTCTACTGTGAATAAAAAATAATTTTGTTGTTGTTTGTAAAGGTGAAAATTATAAACTCTAAATGTGAGCTGTATCCATTCCATTTAGCAACAAACCTTAACTACTAATCTGGAAACTCTTTGAAACAGCCCAAGGATGTATGGACAGACATACATGTATGTAGTAGAGATCAAAGATCTATATTCTAACCACCAAATGAGCCACCTGGCTAGAACAGGAATTTGGGAAAAAAAAAAATTTTTTTTTTTTTTGGCCGTAGATCCAACCCTTACAAATATGTATTATTTGAATTTACACTGTCAACTTGAGAATATGTTTTCAATAACATAAGATAAAAAAAAAAGAAAGAAATTAACTGTGTGAACTAAAATAAAATCTTAAGGTTCACCCCCCACTGGCTGACTGAATGGACCCCCTCTTGGCCAAAGGAATATCCTAAAACTAAATTGCCTGCCACAAGGAGGGAGGTCAGACATGCCTCATCATGCCCCCCTCCCTTCTTGGGGACATCCTTTGTAACTCATTAACAGTCAGGCCTAAAGGTATGCAAGATAAATCTGCAGGTCTTCAGTTTACACAACAAATATAGGTACCTCTGATAAACAGCTCCTTATGTTATAACATTCCAAGCCTTTAGACAAAGCTTCATGTCTTCAACCAATTACAAGTCAAAGAATCTTTAAACTCACCTATAATCTGTAAGCCCCCGCTTCGAGATGTCCCACCTTTTCGGGCCAAACTTACAAACGTATGCCTCCCACGTATTGATTTATGACTTTACCTGTAACCCCTGTCTCCCTGAAATGTATAAAACCAAACTGTAACCCAGCCCCAGTGAGTCCACTTGCTCAAGGCTTCTTGGGCGTGGCTCCGGGTCATGATCATCAAATTTGGCTCAGAATAAATCTCTTTAAAATTATTTTACAGAGTTTGTTTTTTTTTCCATTAACAACTGCATAAAGTTTCAGTTTTGAATAATATATAGCTACCAGCTTCTAACTGATAAATTAATGGAAATTAGGTATTTCCAATTTATTTAAGACTAGAAATAACAATCACTTCCATACAGTTAGATGAAAATTATGCTTTTTTGCTGTCAGCATAGAAAGCCCTTCATGTTTTTCTCCCTTTTTCGGTTCTTCTGTTATACAAAGGAAAGAAGATTTATTTCAGCAGAAAGAAAGTTATGAAAGAAGGCAGGCAGAGAAAATCCCTTATTTAGAAGTTGATGTGGGATGCCAGCCCTGAGAGACCACAACGACTTTTAATATCAAACTACCTTATATGAGCCCAGAAATCTGTGTAACAACTTTACAGAAGGATCTGGGGTAAGATAAAAGAAAACATTCAATCAAAATCTAATAAAACCTAGGTTCAGTTAAGTAAGCTGTGTTTAGCAGCAGTCATACGTTCACAACAAAGGTACACAAAAGTATGTTTTTTAAATATATATTACTTTAAAAATATACATTACTTTAAATTTTTTTCTTTTTAAAAAGCTGTTACATTGTATTTAAATAAGAAACTTATGGAAAAAAGTTAAAAGGTAAGAATATGTCAATCTCAGTTTACCAATGACTATGCCTAGTTCCAGAATATAATCAAGGTACCTCATTGCTATCCAATGGGAGCCTAACTAGTTCAATTAAAAGTAATTTAACCTTCTGAAAATAGAATCTGCAAATCAGAAATGCTAAACGATAATTTCAGATATCATAACTTCTTTAAAGATTTTTAACTGGTAGCCAAAACCAGCTAACAGCATACTCAGATAACACCTGCAACCTTTGACAGGAAAATTCTATCTCATATTGATGCCGGGATGGACAGGTAGATATATTTACAGAAAGTCACTGTTAACAAGGTTAGCCCTTCATAAGCATGGGCTTTTGTCTTCTTCGTGTTTGCATATTGACTCATGGATTATCATGTTTTTCACTCTTTCTCACAGTTTTACCTCTTCTCTGTGCATCCCAACCCAGCCTCTACCCAGATCAGTCCTCTGTAGTGTGGGTGCCAACTTCAGCTCTATTTACTCTATTGCTGAGACAGAGTCTAACAGGGGACTAGGTCGGCTACGGTTGCCAAGCCAACTTGCAGCAGCTTCTGGAGTAAGAATTGAGAGTTAAGTACAAGCCCACAAAACCCAGGTGAGCAAAAGGTCAGGTGCAATCCTGCATGATGGAGGAACAGAGCACAGGTTGAAGACTGGAGGGTAGATTTCAATATGGCCAGAGATAAAATCCAACCCTGATAATAATCTACTATATTTAGAGTAATGGTGGTTGGGGAGAGGGGCAAAAGCAGCCAGCAGCCTCAAGGACCACCACCAAACTCGATTTATTAGTACAAAGTGTCTAGTCATGGCAGTCCAGTGCAAACAGCAGGTTATCGGCAAGCATTGTCAAAGTGTTATTATGCTATTGCCCATGTATTATTCTTCTGAATAGGATATATCTCCCAAAAACGTCTTCTGAAATTTTCTAGAATCATCACATTGAGGAAAATACCTGGAGGTCATAATAAGAAAGATATGAATTGAATCTTTGTCTTTTGGGAGTAAACATCCTGATATGGATGAACTGGAAATGATTAATGCTTTGCTTCTTTCCTTGCCAAAAGACAGGCATTTGCTTAATTGAATAGAGATAGAAAGACTTTTTCTCCATATATGGAATGGAACCAAAACTATTTTCATAGGCAGAAAAAAATTAAGTTCTCATCAGATTATCTGTGGAAGTAGAACAGCATTGGAACAATAACACACTTCCAGTAGTTTTCCATGGAGCCCTTATAATAGGTAATAAAATGTCAAATACAAAGCCAATTCAAGTGAATCCTCTGTACCAGAACTCCATGAATACCACAGAAATATGAGGATGGAACAAAAGGTGAATGAGGACAAGCAGAAAATGAGAGACAAGAAAAAAACAATGGAAGATTTTGATGGGCGAAGTAGAAGCATAAAGAGGATTTTCTTTTTTGGCGGGGCGGGGGTGTTAGAATATTGAACACCCAAATGAGTCTGATTATTGTTTTGTGAATCCAGTAGCTTCTGTGCTATCTTTCTGCCCTGCCTGTTTCCCTTTGTTGTCACGTTTTCTTCTTACACCCATGAAAATCTAATTCAGCTGGGCTTCTTGCACACAACCTTTGTTTATTTAGTATAGATTATGTTAAAATCTCTGTCAAAAGAATGAGTCATCAAATTAATGTGTAATTTGAATATTATTTATCCTCTTTCCACTGCCTTCCTTCTGTTATCTTAATGTCTTACCATTCATTTTTCACTTTCCAGAAGTTGAGGGAAATGCTAGTTGTATGCAGGAAACTCTATTCTGGTACACAATGAGGAAGTTTTTCTTGACTGTGTTTTTTGCACTCTAGGAGTTTTTGTGCTTTTTAAAAATCTTTCATAATCATTGAAAATTCCCAAAAATGTATAGGTCATCGTATTTCTACATTTGTTAATAAAATCTAATAATTTTTTCTTTATAAATCCCTCTTTTTCCTATCTTGTGTGAGTTTGGAACCCACAATAGTGTCAATGTTGTCTTAACATTAAATCTTAGTCAAAGAGGAATATGGCTCATTTTTCATGTATACATATTTGATATGGCTTTGTTGTTTAGTAAATACTTCATGCAATACAGAAAAATACAAAAAGGAGCATAATTATCAACTGAATTTCAGTACCCAGAGATTTCCAATGTTAGCATTTTTCAGAATATACACCCCAGTGTATCTCTGTGCCTATAAACACATATGAAAATGAATATATATAGTTTTACATGAAGGGGATATTTCTACTCAGGCAGTTTGAAATGTACAGAAAGTACAAAAAAAGGCCCAACTATATGCCATAATAAATCTACTTTAAATGTAATGATACAGGTAAGTTAGAGATAAAAGGATAGAAAAAATGTAACATGCAAATACTAATCAAAAGAAAGCAAGATTGCCTATATATTTATATTGGCCTTCAGATAAAAAGAAAGCTTAGCACAAAGAAAAATTTCTAGGGATGAAAAGGGACATTACTTAATGATAAAAGGATCAATTCATCAAGAAGATATAATAACCCTAACCGTGTATTACCCAACAGCAGAATCTCAAAATACATGAGACAAAAATTGATAGAATTAAAGCCACAACTGAAGACTTCAACACTCTCATTCAGTAGCCAAAAGAACAAGCAGATAAAAATTAGCAACAATATAGAAAGATAGAACCACACTATTAACTAACTGGAGCTGGTTGACATTTATAAAACACCTCACCAAGCAACAGAATACACATTCTGTTCAAGTGCACATAAACATACACCAAGATAGATCATATCCTGGATTAAAACAAACCTTAACAAATTTTAAAAAATGAAACCATACAAAATGTGTACTCTGATTATAATGGAATTAAACTAGGATTCAATATCAGGAAGATAACTAGAAAATTTCCAAATATCTTGTAATTAAACAACACAATTCTAAATAATTCATGGTTCAAAGAGAAAGTCATAAGGGAAACTGGAAAATATCTTGAACTAAATTAAAATGAAAATTTGGCATGTCAAAATTTGTGGAATGTAGCTAAAGTAGTGTTTAGAGAGAGATTTATAGCTTTCAAATTAGAAACAAAATAAAAACCTGTCCCTATTTGCAAATTAAATAATTATTACATAGAAAATCTGAAGGCCTCTAATCCTGGCTTGGGTAAGGCAAAATTATAACATGTAAGCAAAATGTTTGTACCCCCATAATATCCTGAAATAAAAAAAAAGAAAATCTGAAGCAATCTTTTTTAAAAAGGTAGGGGTGAGGTCTTAGAACTAATAAGTAAATTTATCAAGACCTCAGCATCCAAGATCAACATTTAAATATCCATAGTATTTCTATACATCAATAATCAACCACTGGAAACTGAAATTTTAAAAAATGCCATATAGAGCAGCTCCACCAAACAAATAAAAGAAATACTTAGGTACAAATCTAACGAAATATGTGCAAGATATATATGTGGAAAACTATAGAATGCTGATGAAAAAAATCGATGAAGTGTTAGGTACAAGGAGGAACATATATATTACTCAGAACTAACAACATATATAATACTGATGCATGTAACAACATGAACGAATTTTTAAAATATTGTGTTGAGTGAGAGAAGTCAAATATAAAGGAGCACATTATTAACATAATTTATATGATGCAAAATTAACCTATAGTGATTAATGTTCTAATCTCTCAGAACAATGGATGCCTATGAGAAGTAGTGATTTTCTAGAAGGTGGCAAAAGGAACTTTTGAGGGTGATGAAAATGTTTTGTATCTTAATTTGTATGATAGTTATATAAATGCATTCATTCATCAAAACCCATTTAGTTTTACCCTTAGTATTTGTGAATTTCACCATAAAGATATTTTCTTAGCTAAAAATTATTTAGCAGTCTGTTTCTGTTTCTAGCCATTTAAGCTTCAGAAATCTTGAAGTCCAGACTCTAAGCTCCCTGTTACAAACACAACTGAATCCTCTCCATACTTCATGGTCAAATTTCCCAAGAAGAATATATTGTCATCTTTTATAACGTACTCTATTTGCCTTCCCTAAGAAATTGCACACTCTGAAAACAGTTTTTTCTAGACCATTGTTTTCATTGAGAGAATGTGTTTAATTACCTGTGGAATTAAGCACATGGAAAAAAAAAAGTTGGGCCCTGGGATTTACTGGAATCCTTCTAACTTTGTAAATTTTCTGAAGTAGCCCCTCAATAAAATTTCAAACAAGTCTGGTGGGGAACTGTCCATGAAAGAAGTCAGAAGAGTTAAAAAGAGTAGAAGTGATATTTGGGCAATTCACTTAAACTCCTGAACCGGAGTTTGAAAATGAATGAAACTCCTCAAAAACTACAAGCAGCTGTTGGTGACCCTGTGTGTGGAGAGAGTGCAAGAGTGATGGCATAGCTTATGAATACAACTGATAAAGATCAGTAGAAGTAAGTTTTATTTCTACTTCCACAACTTTTTACCTTTACCTCTCTTTTCCATATAGGTCACCGCTGAAAAAAAGTGCTCTTATTAAAAGCATGAAGAGTGGGTTTCTGCTAATAAGAAAAGAAGCCCTTCCATGTTAAGACAGCAAAACGTATTGGTACTGAAAGAAAGAAAACTTCAGCCAAATGCTAGGTCCTTAATGTTTTACTGTTTATATACTATGACCTCCATTCAAATGTATTTATCTTCATCCCTTTCAAAAATCTTATTTGGACTTTGCTAGTTTATAGCCATAGATCCACTTCCTACCCCTTTCCCTAGTGGGTATCAACAGGTCTTTGGTCTCCCCCCATTTAAGTGTCATAAGACAAGATCTTCCACCTCTGCCAATTCATAGGTTATACCTTATACATAAATAAAATCTGTAATTCTGATGCACCTGTTTGATGGCAGGAATCTGTGGAAAATGTGTAAGGAATAAGTTTCACATTTGGTTTAACAAAACAGGAACACCAGCTACAGGATGGCAAGATGATTCTCATGATCCAAGCCAATTAGTTCAGAGGAAACAGCATTTTACAATCATAGGTCAGCACGAGAAGGTAAGAACTCTGGAAACATGCAGAAATCTTGAGGCGGAGACATTTGGATTTTCACGTGGCATGAAATGGGAAATTGAAAAAATTATCTCTAGAATGACCATCTGACACAGAAAGGATACCTACATAGTGCCACATTAATTAAGAGGACCTTCCAAAGATTTCAAAGAGGATGCTGTCTCCTCCTGAACAACAACAAAATTTTTTAGCTTAGGTTGTACTTAAAGAGATTAGACATCTTTTTCCAAGAGAAAAAATTTTATTCCTATGCCCAGATGTGCAATTGGCATTAAAAGAGAGATTGTTGGGTTGGTTTGTTTAATTGACTGATTTTTCCAGGGGAGGCAATTCTTCCAAGGGCAGTGGGAAGTACATCCTGTGGATCCACCCTCATTGAGTTTCTGTGAATGTGATTATGACCCTGCCTTGATCTGTAATTAAGAAAAATAACCACTATTCAAAAAACTTATAGCAAAACTTGCAATTTATATGTTTAAAAATAATTGCCACCTGCCTTTAACATTAAGCAAAGAATCCCCTTTCTGACACTTCTGAGACACTGTTTTCCTTTCCTTCATTGGGCTGTATTCATGAGTAAAATAAGATCATGTACGACATGACAAATCTAATCAATATGGCTTACCAGCAGTCTATTCTATACAAATATTTCATAATACAAATTAATTTGCTAAATATAATATAATATAAATGTATGTTTGGTGCCCCCACAGGTTGCCTTTCTGTGATTTTCCCCACCCCACCCCCATATCCTTCATCTAGACATGTGCTATCCAATACAGGAGCCATTAGCCACATGTGACTATTTAAATTTTAATTTATATTATTAATTAAAATTAAATAAAATTTAAAGTTCCAGTTCCTCAGTCACATGAGCCATATTTCAAGTGCTCAGTAGGCACATGTGGTTATTAATAATAACTACTGTATTGAACAGTATAGATATAGAACATTTTCATCATTGCAGAAAGTGCTAATGATCAGAGCTGGTCTTTTTGCTTTCTCCTCTCTGGCCAGGACTCTCCTTACCCAGGCCGTGCCTTCCCAGGCATCTCCCCAGGTTTTTCTTTCTTCCACTTCTTTCACCCTCATAGCTTCCCTGAGCTTTCTCATGGTGCCCCATGAAAAATACTATTTTATTATTCCTTCCTTGAGGGCCTTTCTCTCAATTTAAATAACTGGATAAACTAGTCTGTGCTTAGGCAATTTGTGGATAAACAGTTGATATGTTCTTTCTCCAAGGTAGCTGAAAGCTTCTGGAAACATCATGCATTTACACAAAGGGTTGACTCTCAAAGTGGTGGACTTAGGCACCATGGTAGCCTGGAACCTTGGTGAACAGACCTCAGAATACAAGTGCCTTTAGAGCACCTTTCAAATTACATTATTCATTTGGCCTGTTCACCTACATTGGCTTTGGGGTCACTGTGCTGATTTGTCTACTAGGAATGCTGGGCTATCCCTAAGTGTTACCATAAGAGCTGTAATATTTATACATCTGACAAGACATTTATGAATAGTAGGTCAGAAGAAATATGTTTGTTTTTCTTTCCACTGTGAAAGTTGTTAGAGGTCAGGGTAGGTTTGGTATCAGAATCCATTTACTCTTTATCCATTCTGGGCCCCCTGCCAAGACATCACACAAACAACAGTTAATAGCAAAATAAGAGCTAATATAAGACTCTTAGTAATAGCTTGGCAGATGTTCCCTTCTCCTCCAGTGTAGGTCTCTGATAAAAACTGAACTGGCAAATGCAGCTTAGGCCAGGAGACATGAACCAAAAAACTTACTTCTCACCCCCTAAGTAAGAGACTGTCAGGTATGCAGACAGACTCCAGTTTGCCCCGTCCATTCTTTGGGTGAGATCCTGTCTGCTATGTCCCAGGGAAGAGCTCTTCCTTGTCTGCTTCCCACAAGAGGCAAGAAAGAAAAGAAAAATCCTCACCTCCTCAGAAGGCCTTGGCTCTCTTAACATGTTCAAGAAAAAAGATAAAAGAGAAAAGGAAGATAGGCCATCCTGCCTCAGGAGAAAGTCATATGCTATGTATAATTAATGTCCTACATTCTGGACTCAGCTGATTGCTTCCTCACAATGTCATTTAAGTTATCATCTATATACAGAAGTTTTTACATAACTAAACCAAACTTCATCTTCACAAGAAAAATAATGGCATCTCTCCAGTGTTTATTTTTGGATCTTAATTCTTTTTTATTGTTCACTGAAGTAATCCATGCACACAGTTTTAGTAGTGAAATAGTACTGAAAGGTTTATAACAAAAAGCAGTAGCTTGGCCCCCCCACCCCCAGCCCTCTCCAGAGTCTACCACTTTTCTCTCTTTTAAGCTATTTCTTCTGGTAGCTACCTGAACATGTATTTATAAATACATGAATACATATATAAATGTGGCATACATTGAAAACATGAATATATATATATGAATATGGTATTTAACCCCTTTTATATCACCATAACTTTAAAAACATTTTGTTATGGAAAATTTCAAACATGGACAAAAGTTAGAAAGTAGCATGATGAACCCACCCTATGTACCCATCTAGTTTCAGTTATTATCAACTCATAGCCAATCTCACTTCATCTATACATCCACCCATTTATTCACCCACCTACCTCAATTGTATTATTTTGAAGCAATACAAGATAGCATATCATTTTAACCATAAATATCTCACTCAATGTACATCACTAAAAGAATAGGTCTCTTTCTAAATGTATATATAATCACATAACATCACACATCCAAATTTAACAATTATTCCTAAATATTATCAGATATCCAATATTATTGATATTTTTCCAATTGTCTTATAATTCTTCTTTACAGTTGGGTGTAAACAAGGGTGCATTTTTTTCTGTGTTGTTTAAGTCTCCATCCTTTTTTAATCTATAGCAGTGGTTCTCAACTGGGGAGAATTTTGTTCCCAGGAGATATCTGGAAATGTCTGGAGACCTTTTTGATCATCACACTTCCTTACGGGAAGCGGGGCAGAGTTCCAGTGGCACATTGTGGGTAGAGGCAGGGATGCTGCTAAAAACCCCCAAATTCACAAGGCAGTCCTCAACAACAAAAACTTGTCATGCCCAATATGTTACTAGTGACAAGGTTGAGAAAGCCTGAAATATGCAATAGTATTCTACTTCCCCCTTCCCCGCCTCCTTTCTTATTTCTTGAAGGAACCAGATCATTTGACCTCTAGAGTGTCCCACATTCTAGATTTTGCTGATTATATTCCCATTTTGTCCTATAACATGTTTCTCATTCCCTACATTTTCTGTAAATTAAGAAGAGAATACATTAAAATACTAAACCAATAAAGAATATATTGAAATATTAAAACCTCTGTGTGGAAATGTGTATCAAGCAATTGGATCATAGGGTATTAGAGATAAAAAGGATCTCTGAGAATTTTTTTTTTTTTTTGACACAGAGTCTTTCTATGTTTGTTGCTCAGGCTAGAGTGCAGTGGCACAATCATAGCTCACTGCAACCTCAAACTCCTGGGCCCAAGCAATCCTCGTGCCTCAGCCTCCCAAGTAGTTCCTTCCCACTCTGTTAGTCAAAGCCAGCCCAAATTTATGAAAGTGGAGAAATCAATGCCACTCTCCAGTAGGAGGAGCTGAAAAGAATCTGTGGCTATTTTTACTATTCCATGTTTCCCCATAACATTTATAATTTGCTATTGCTGATGTAAGAGAAAGTTTTTTATTTGTATATGTTAATCTTAAAATGCACCAATGAATTGAGCTTCTTCTTGCCTCTAACATTTTTAATATATAGTCTCTTGGATTTATATGTATAAAATTATATCATTTGAAAATAATAACTTTTTTCTTCCTACCTAGAACACATATTTCATGTTTTATTTTCTTACTTATTGTATTGGCTTGAATCTCCAAAACTATCTTGATAGTGAAAATATTTTCATCTTATTCCAGACACTAGAAAGGATATCTTTAAGTTTAAATAACTAATATGATTTTTACATTAGTTTTTAACATTTTTCCCCTTTTTCCAAACCTAATACATGAAATTCAGTTAATCAAAACTCTTTGATTTGGTTCATGATATACTTCTCATTATTGGTCCATGAATAGTCCTCATTTCTGTTTACTTTGTTAAGGCTGTTTCTTCTAGTCTTACTTTACTTTATATTGAACTAAATAAAATTTCTCTCCTACATTTATTAAAAGAATTTTCCTCTTTTAATCAATTATTGAACTGCTTTTTGTTGTGCTATATTCCTAGACTAAATCCTATTTTACATATTATTTGTAGAACATTCATTTGTAATTGATTTACCTATATTTGTTTAGGTTTTTTCCATTTACAATTTTGCATAAATTTAGTTGTCTTTTTTGTGGCCTTTGTTGGGCTTTGTAATCAGGATGACGTATTCCTATTTTATTAAAGAAGAAACAAAGGTACCAAAAAAATGTATTTTGACAATTAGTTGAACTACTTATGCCTCTAATGTTGCTTCTTCTTCCCCAGAATACTTGGAAAAGAAGCAAGATAACCTTTATATTGAATGGTTTAGATGTGCTCTAGCCTTCAAGTAACCCTCAAATTATGTCTTATTGCCCAAGGAAATTTTGTTCCATTAATGAGCCATATCTCGGTCAGTTTCAGATCAAGTCATCCTTAGTAAGGTAGAGACTGTGAATACAGTAATTCAGCAGCCCAAACCACCCATATAAGTTGGTTAACTTGCTATACTATATCTTTTTATCATCATTGTGGGGTTTTTTCTGTGTGTGTGTGTAACTTAGGTACATTAAACTATCAATATTCACTATTCCTTAGAGAAAATTATTTTTCATTCAACTCACAACCCAGTTCTAGTCTCTAAATCTCTGAGGTAGTTGTTTAAGGTTATTTATTTTGAAACCTAATTTCTTTCTTCCAAAAGGAATCTCTGTAGACTATCAATCACCTTCACGGTTAATGACAAAAATACACTACACTCCTCATATTATCTTCAAAGTATGCCCTTAAAGAACACCGTGTATATACATGTTATGTTTCTATATCTTTGTCACATGCTAATGTTAATAGTTCTGCTGTACTTCAGCTCTTCTGTTTGTTTCCCATGAATGCAGTTTACGTTGGTATTATGATTGTTTGCAAAGTTCATGGGATTTTGAATCTGAAGACTGGGCCCCAGTCTCTGTATTTCTAATAATAAACTGGTCAAGTCACTTAACTTTTTCCTCCTCCAATTATAATAAATGTCTACTTAGTTATTTGACAAGTTTTCACAAGAAACAGATGAGATAAGGTATGTAAATGTTCTTTACAACATATAAAGCAAAACTGCTAGTTATTATTTCAGCAAGCAATAGTTCAAAATAACAATAGGTAGCATTACTGAATGCTTACTAATGCATGAAGTTCTGTGCTATGAACTTTACATACATCATCTCTCTTAATCCCCTTAAACAGTGAGGCAGATACTCTTATTAGGTAAGGAACTGCAGGATTAAAAAAACAATAATTTTGATAAAGATTTGATCCTTCAATTCTCAGAATCAGACTACATCAATTAAGACAAGTCTGCCATCCTCTCTCTTCCTTCTTTTGTGACCTTCTCCTACAGTGCACAGGATATGCTGTTTGCTCCTGCAAAGCTTTTCTTCATCCTGTTTCTTGACAGGGAATGCTGGCCTGTACGGACAACATCAGTGGACTCCCTTGTTCTCTGACTCTGGTTGGGCTCAGCCAACAGACATCATGAGCCAACATACTTGTATTTGATTTGTGCTTAGAAAAAAATTCAAAAAAAAGCTTAAATTTGTAGTATGTCCAGAATTTTCATAGCCTACCTTTCTCACCTTTCACCTTTGCCATTTTTATTACTGGTTGTCATTATTGTTCCTCTTTAGCCTCACATCTTCAGAAATGTACCTAGGCATAATTAGGAAATTATGTTATTTTTTAAAATACAAATCAAAATGAGCCTGGTTATTTTCATCACAGCTTTGGTTATTAAATGATTACTTTTAAGTTCAGAACTTCTCAATTATTTTTAGAGATATGGCTTAACTATAAATCCAATATTAAAAGAATTGTGTGTTTTGCTACCACAAGATGTATAGTCGATAGAATATAAGAGGTAATAGTCTATTCTAAACTTCCCTGGTCAAGCCATACATTCTCTGTGACCTCACATTTTTAGAAAGTCACAGACAGGTCAGAGCATATTCAGAGGAAAGGGACCCACATGGCAAGAAAACATGAAATACGTCATGTGAAGAATGATAAAATATCCTGCATGTGCTTAACCTGGAAGAGAGAATTTTGAGGGGGAGCAGGAAAAGAGAGCTGTCTTCAAAATTGCAAGGTGCTCATATTAGAAAGGAATTATGTTTGTTCCATGTAGCCCTAGTCAGTATAACAGAAACCTTTTGAGTAATAAATGTAGAGTGAGTGACTGCATCTCAACATAACCATGGTTTGAGCTCAAGCCTAACACTAACAGGGGGTCAGATCTTCAGGTCTGTTAGTAAACTAAAGAGACATGTCCAAGTCCATTTGCAAGAGAGATTAAGGAACCTCCTAGATGTCGTCTCATTGTAAGTGGTCAGTGGGCCCAAAGCTGTCAACCGAAGGACAAAACCTTCTTTAGCAAAGAGAGAGTGGATTCTAAGAAATGCATGTTGATGTCTTCTAATCTGGCCCCTTGATGGACTAACCACTGATCTTAAGGAACAGAGGCAGATACGTAGATGGGTGAGTGCCATAAGTAACAACCAAAAGTACCATTTTTACTAACAATTCTATAAGACTTTGGGGCTAAGCAGCTCCGGTTTGGAGCGATACCAACTAACAGTTATTTAAAGTAGAAAACAGGCCGGGCACAGTGGCTCACGCCTGTAATCCTAGCACTCTGGGAGGCCGAGGCGGGTGGATTGCTCGAGGTCAGGAGTTCAAGACCAGGCTCAGCAAGAGTGAGACCCTGTCTCTACTAAAAATAGAAAGAAATTATCTGGACAACTAAAATATATATATATAGAAAAAATTAGCTGGGCATGGTGGCACATGCCTGTAGTCCCAGCTACTCGGGAGGCTGAGGCAGTAGGATCACTTAAGCCCAGGAGTTTGAGGTTGCTGTGAGCTAGGCTGATGCCACGGCACTCACTCTAGCCCAGGCAACACAGTGAGACTCTGTCTCTAAATAAATAAATAAATAAAATAAAATAAAATAAAATAAAATAAAATAAAGTAGAAAACATTTTTTCTATTGACTCACAACATAAAGAAAGCAACAGGACAGGGAACAAACAGAGGCTACTCCATGGTAACTGAACATGACTCATTCACCTTGTTCGTAAGCACATATGAAACATCCCTGGGTACACCTCAGTACATTGGGAGTTGGAGGACATTTTAGGTTAATGGAGTCCTGTATTATCAGGGGAGACACAACGAAGCAAAACTCGGGTGACTTAAAGAAAAGTTCTACCAGTGTGAAGTATCAAAACATGAAATAAGCTGGCTAGAGAATACTCTCTCAGGGATAAGAGGGGCATTTCCTCATATCTAACCTAGTACTGACATAGAATGGGCTCTTAATAAATAGTTTTTGAATGGAAATTCAGCTTGTCTTACTGAAGAATTTTCTCTCTCAAATATTGAGGAAGCACAAAAGAGAAAACTTAATCTGCCATTCTGTTATTTTTGACTTCATCCTAATCAACAGTGAAGAGCTGCTTCGTGAAGCAGAAATGATAGGAATGTATTAAAAAGTGGTGAGCATTCCTTGGAGAACTTGTTGATTCCAGCGCTGGCATAGGAAAAATAGAAATAGATCCTAGAGTATTTTGTGGTGCTAGAAAGTAAGAAAGTTCTCAAAAAGAACTATACAAGAATATCAAAAGGACACAGGAACCTGAAAGAGCATCCAGTGGCCAACATTGAAAAAACTTTAGCAACAAATTAAGTAACAGTAATACTGGATTATAGTCCTAATAATAAAATTAATATCCACAAACCCATCTTAATATAAATAAATGACTGAATAAATAAATGGGGAAAAAGAAACAACTCCATCTTACAGAAGTATTTCAATTAATAAATAGAAAAGAATCATTAGTTATAATAATTCTTTTATTGTTGCAGGCAAGTTCCACCAAAGAATGCTAAAATTAGGGGTAAAAGTTTAAGCAGAAACAGTATATTTGCATATTCTAAAAGTACCTCCCCCAAAATAGTAAGTAATGAAAAGAGGAAAATATTAACTTTATATTAGACATCTTGGCAGACATCATCCCAGCCACATGATCAAAGTTAACATTACCAGTAATACCTACGGACATCATATACCACCTGCCATGAAGCATTGAGACGGGCATTCACGTCTATGGTATTCCTTCTAGTAAAGCATAACCTTAATCTAATCATAAGAAAACATCAGATGAACCCAAGTTGAGGGAATAAATAGCTGACCAGTACTCTTCAAAAGTGTCAAGGTCATGAAAGACAAAAAAAAAAAAAAATAAGAAACTGTCACAGATTGGAGGAAATAAGGAGACACAACAACTGTAAAAGATAAGAAAAAAACAAACTGTTTTTCCTACTCTCACACACACAACACTCACCACACAATACGACAAAGAATACTTCTGACAGTAGATGAGGGGTCCGGTTCCCATACCTCAAGCAGTTGTCCATTGGACAACAACTGGATGTCCTATAATTCAATTCAGTTCTGACATTATCTACCTGGAATTACAATCAGATCCCACAGGTTAAGACTCAGTCCCAAAACACTGTCCCCGACTTCAGACACCTATAACTAGTAGTAGGTTGTCACCTATACTTCTGACTGACTGGCTATAAGTCGGAATATCCATGACTCCAAGTTGAATTAATTTGCCAGGATGGCTCACAAAAGAAACACTTACATTTACCAGTTTATTATATTAATAAAGGATATGATAAAGGATACAGATGAACAACAAGATGGAAGAGATGCGTAAGACAACGTATGTGGGAAGGGACTTGGAGCTGCCACACCCTGTCCAGGTGCACCACCCTCCAGGCACCTCCACATGTTCAGCAATCTGGAAGCTCTCTGAACCCTGTCTTTTTGAGGTTCTACAAATGCTTCATTATGTAGGCATAACTGATTACATCATTAGCCATTGGTAATCAACTCAACCTTCTGCCCCTCTCCTCTCTCCCCTTTCTGGAGGTCAGGGTGGGGGTTTACATGGTTGATTCCTCTGGCAATCAGCCCCCATCTTGAGGCTGCCCAGGAATCCACCAAGACTTGCCTTATTAGAACAAAACATTTTCCTAGCACCCAGGTATCACAAGGGATTTAGAATCTTTGTGTCAGACAGCCATATCACTCAGGAAATTGCAAAGATCTTAGGAGCCCTCTGTCAGGAACTGGGATCAAAGACCAAATATTAGAAAAAAAGATTATCATAGCATCCCTATCTGCAAGGATTTTAGAGGGTCTATGTCAGAAACTGGAGAGAGAGACCAATAGATGTATTTTTTATTATTTCAAAACAACTAAACATAATGTGTAATTCTGGAACAGAAAAAAAAAGGACATTAGTGGGAAAAACTGGTAAAAATCCAAATAAATCCTGTAGTTTAGTTAATATTAATAGTAATTTAGTTCTAAGGGAATTTCTTAGTTTTTATAATTGTTCTATGGTTATGTAAGATGTTAACAAAGGGAAGCTGGGTGATGGGTATATGGGAACTCACTGAACTATTTTTGCAACCCTTCTGTAAGTCTAAAATGATCTCAGAATAAAGAAGT
The DNA here is from genome assembly GCF_020740605.2 of Lemur catta. NCBI lineage: Eukaryota > Metazoa > Chordata > Mammalia > Primates > Lemuridae > Lemur > Lemur catta. Next base: position 239,998,323 of record NC_059128.1, read on the forward strand.
TTAAAAAAAAGTGCTGAGCACATCCTGGAATCCCTAGGACAGGAGGAGTAGAACACTGGGTAAATTCAGCACACACTCACCAGCCATTAGGAAAACAGTTTCAAAGAGTTAAGAGAAAAGACAGACATGATCTCACGTCCAGAGATCCTAAAGAGAAAGTGATTTAAGAGAAATAGTGGACTCTATTATAAACAGCAAAACTGTCTGAGGAACTGCTGAATCATCTTCCTGCCTCTTTCTGTCCCCTATAACCAGTCATCTAATTTTATCAATTCTACCTCCTAAATGTGGCTCAGTTCTAACCCTTCGTCTCTATTACTCCACACTGAAATATTAATAGGTGGCACTTTCATCTTCCTCTTGACCAATGATTTCCCCTCCACAAGTTTTCTGATGCCTAACACATCCTAACTTGAAGTCACTAGAGTTATTTTTCTAAAACAGTAATCATTTCCCTCCTCTGTTCTAGAACTTTCAAGCTTATTCCAGTTGGAATAAATCCAAATTCCTCAGCATAACATGTAAGATCCCGCTCCAGTTAGCCACTCCCTAACTTCAGCCTTATCTCTGTTCACTCCCCTAAAAAGTACTCTGCACTCCAGCTGCAAAACTAGTTATGAAGCCCAGAATATATCATCTACTCTGGTCTCTGTTCACGTTATTCATTCTGCAAATGACACATGTTACCCTGCTTCTCTATCCTGCAAGCTGTTATTTATTCTTGCTCAAGCATCATTTTGTTTCAGACAGACTTCTCTGATTCTTCACAGTCTCTCTACCCCATTTGCCATGCCCTGCAAGCAGAATTAACTCTGCGCCTCTGATATGTTCCCCCAGGACATTGTGAGCACTGTTAGTGAGCACAGACTGTACTGCACATGGCTTTCGGGATATGAGCTATGAGCATGAATCTCTTAGGAGAGTATGAATCCTCTGAGGTCAAGGTCCCTGTCTGACTCACCTAGAAATCCCCAGCATTGGCTCAAGACCTGGCTTGTAAGGGTCAGTCAGCATCATCGCTCAAGTTGAACTGAATTAAGATGTAATCAGATCTGATTTCCAAGGGATGCAAAAGAAATCTATATGGCTATACATGTTCCTATCAAACTCAAATTTTAAAATGGCACAAAAAATTGAGGGGGAAATAAAAATCATATAATTGTGGATGGTATAGAGCTACAAGTACACTATCAGATATGCTAATAACCTGAGTGATCTAGGCTTGAGACACAACAACAAAAAAATGTTGCTGACAACTGAAAGGGCCCTATTAGCTACAACTTCAAGAAGAATTAAGTAAGGAGAAAGCCCACACTTTGGGAAAGATGGAAATAATGTCAAAGATGAAAAGTAGAAACCAAAATTATTCAACTTTCCTTTTACCTCCATCTTTTTCTTTCAAAGAGAATGATATTCACACTATAAGGTATAGAAAAATCTTCTTAGAGAAAATGAAACCAAATTGCTTTGAAAGAAATTATATCACTAGATTGAATTATATTCCAGAGTATGAAAACAAGTTACTGATATGAATCATTTAGACCAAATTACTGTAAGCAATTTATAAGAAATTATGAAGGATGGAATTGTGCAAGGGCCTAAAGATGAAAAAAATAGTTGCAATTAAAAACAGAATGAAAAAGAGAGGAGAGAGATCCACACATTTCAGGAGCCATGAATCTCTCGGTTTAATAGTGAAATCCAATTAAATAATACAATAGTTACTTGACAAATGATTTGTTAGGGTTTGTAAAGCTGTGCTATCCAATATGGTCACATCTCACTATTTAAATTTAAATTATTTAAAACTTTAAAAAACCTAAAACTCATTTACTGGGTTGTACTAACTACATTTCTAGTGCTCAGTGGCCACAAACAGCTAGTGGTTACCATACTGGACAGCACAGACCGTGGAACATTTCAGAAAGTTCCTCTGGACAACAGTGTTTAAGGAAAGTAGTCATCATTTGAAATCAGCATAATTTACTGAGAATGTTACACTGGACTAATAAAATTTCTATCATTTGATAGGATTATTATACTGTTGAAGATAGGAACGGCTATCTTGACTTCAGCAAAACATCCGATGAAGTTTCTTATGAAACCCTACTTGACAAAAATGAAGAAATATGGACACAATATAATATAATTGAACAAACAACTGTCCCCACAAAGTGTTGATTGGTGAACAAATATAATTTGGGGAAGAATGATCTACTAGCTTATTTCAAAATCATTTCACTGACCTCTCTTGTTCAACATTTTTATCAATAGTTTTCCTGACAAAAAGAAAGTTATCAAGTTTTCAATAATTGTGAGATTATTTTGTAACTGTCTGGAGGTCAATTTGCTAAAATATGTCAAAGTGTTTTACAATTTTACTTACTCTTCCACTCGCAGTTTCACTTCCTCAGGAAATAATCTTGAATGCTTACAAAGATCTAGCTACATACATGTTAATTATAACAAAATATTTAGGAAAATGTGAATGTCAAACAATAGAAAACCATTAAATAAACTGTCGTACATTTGCATTGATCATCACTGTATTCCCATTGGCTGGCACAATGCTACGAATTTTGTGGCTGTTTAAAAAAAATCAAATAAAATCTGAATGAGGTGAGGAAAAAAGAAAACTATAAAACAAGGTATGTTATATAATAATTTTATAATAAATGCATATGTACTATATTATGAATATAGTAATATACATATGTGCAAAGAGAATAAGAATAGGCAGACATATACTAAAATGTTAATAATATTTATCTCTGATAATAACATTTAACTCTCTGGTAATGAATTGGGGACCATCTTTGTTTTCTTCTTTTAGTTCATTGCTACTTTCTAAAAGTTCTGTCATAAACAGATGGTTCTTTATCTTAAGAAGAACATTTTGAACAAAGAGCAGTAGAGAATGCTTTATGTTTGATGAAAGAACCAATATTCAAAAGGAAGAAATACATCTCAATAAGCTTAAATGATGGCCCAGAATTTACAAGGGGAAGCTTAAAAGGTGTATATAGCAAGGCTAGCTTTTAAATTCTAAAAGTCCTCTAGAAAGTACAGTTTGGAGAGGACTGAGCTAACAATAAGTTTGGTAAGATATATGCAAAAATTTTAAATGAATTGGATAGCACAGTTTCCAAAAGAGTGAATATGGACTCAGATTACATTTACAGGATATCTTGCCCCGAACAGGGAAAGTGATAGTCCCTCTGCGCTTGGGGGCTGATCCCACTTCATCTGCTCACTGGTCACCTTGTTTTATACAGTAGAGCTTACCCGGAGGTGGGTATCCAGGAAACTTAATGAACTGAAAATCCTACATGAGAAAAATTGACAGAATTGGTGATCATTTTAGCCCAAAGTAGAAAAACTATAGAAATCCCTGGGTAGCTTGTCTTTATGTACTCAGAGGGTTGTCACACAGAACAGAGAACAGAAGCTGATCAGTTCACCAAGACAGAGAATTTATGGGAGGTCAGATTTCTACTCAGTGTAAGAGAAAATAAAACAAAAAAAATACAGTGAAATCACAAAAACCTGCACACGAATGTTTATAGCAGCTTTATTCATACTTGCCAAAACTGGGAAGCAACCAACAGGTCCTTCAGTAGGTGAACAGACAAATAAATTGTGTAATAAATATTCCAAACAATGGAATATTATTTAATGCTACAAAGAAATGCACTATTAAGCCATAAAAAAGACAAGGAGGAAACTTAAATGCATATTGTTAAGTGAAAGAATACAATCTGAAAAGATTATGTACTATATGATTCCAGCCATATGTATGACATTCTGGAAAAGGCAAAACTATGGAGACAGTAAAAAGATCAGTGGTTCCGGGGGTTTGGGAAAAGGGAGGAATGAATAGGGGAGCACAGAGGATTTTTAGGGCAATGAAATTGTTCTGCATGATACTATAATGGTAGATACATGTCACTACATATTTGCCAAAACCCATAAGATACACAACACAAAGAGTGAATCCTTATGTGAACTATGGACTTTGGTTGATAATGATGAGTCAATGTTGGTTCATTAATTGTAACCAAAAGTACTACTCTGGTGTGAGATGACAACAGTGGCAGTGGCTATGCATGTATCAGTGGAGGGAGTTTATGGGAGATCTCTGTAGTTTTCCACTCAGTTTGCTGTGACCTAATTAGTCGCATAGCTATATTCTCTGAATGTCAGTCCTCTTCATTCAAGCATGAAGACAAACTTACTGACAGCCTAGAAAAATCAACATCCCTGACATGCCCTTGGACTGCCTATTACAGGTACACATTGCCTCAAACTTCCTCATTCAATCAATAAAGTAATTTCTCTCTCCTCTAAGCTCCTACCCACTAAGTTACTCTGAGAAATGCTTTCCAAATGATAGCTAAATTGAGAACAGGAAACTAGCATCCATGTAGAGCTTTAGCTTGCCAATGGTTCAAGCAGTTCCAGTTTCTAGACTCATTCATTCTTTTGTTTTCTCATTTAACAAATATATATATATTGTGCCCTACCCTGTGCCAAGTACTGTGCTGTGTTGGTCCTTCCCTAGCTAGCTTCACTACAGTCCATCCATTCTTCCTGAAAACTGTTCCTTATATTGCCCTTCAGATGACCATCTTCAACATCCCATCTTTCTGGGGAAGGAACCAGGGAGCTTACTACTAGATTTACAAACCCAGTGGTTTTGGTGCTAGGGCCTGGTTTACAATCCCAGGGCTGGAAGGCTGGCTTGGGGGTAGGGGGTATCCCAGCCTAAGGCTCAGGGACTAACTCATCAAGTCATCAGGTGTTCTCCTTCCAGAAGGCTCTGCTCATTCACACCTACAGATTTAAGTATAAATATTGCTTATGTCCATTTACAAAATTTTCCTCAAAGCAACTTGATAGTGGAGGAGAACCTGGCACATCAATAACAGGACTCCATATTTACAAGGATCTATAGAAAGATAAGTATGCAAAATCTAGAGCGTGTGCTTGGCTTCTGCTTCCTGTGAATATTTCGAGTTTATATTTTCATTTTATTCAAGTTATGGGGGAGATGTATTTGTTTTCTCTCCATGCCATAAAAACAGTTAATCTATAAGAAATCCTACAAAAGTCAAGTCAGGATCCCTGCCTAATGAATTGAGCCAGATGATAAGCAAACTTCTATCATAAGACTTTTGCTTCTAGTAATAATGGTGCAGAACCATGACCTCATCGATATTTTATTATTGATGGGTTTGGTTTGGGTTTTGGGGGGGGTTTTGTTTTTTGTTTTTTTAGTATGGTAAAGTTCCAATTAGCAGAAGTAAATCTAGAAGTAAAGTTTGTCTAGTGCTTATGGAAATTGGCCAGAGTGAGGAAAGAAAGAATCCAAACCCCCAGCAAATTTGAGATTAACTGCAAGGACACAGCGCTTCTCCTAGAGGAGGGTCTCCTAGACAAGACGCAATAATGTTACTGGGGTACTCCCTCTTTCACTGAGAAATCAAGAAGTGTTTGAGCTGTGAAAATTCAGATACAAACAGGAGGCCAAACCCATCGCCCTCCAGCCCAAGCCCTGCAGGTGTCTTTGGCTCTTTGCTTATCTGAGGGTCTCAACAACTCTCTAGTGGAAGGCAGGATTTGCTTGGCACACAGCAGTGGTAAGATCAAGCCAATCAGCAAACAGCAGATAAACACACAATAGATTACCTAAATGTCAGGAGGGCCTCTAGTATCAGAAGTAGCTGGTTTTCTGAGGGTTTCATTCAATTTTTCATTCATTCAACAAATATATATTTAATATCTTCTGTGTGCCTGGAACTACCTTTTCTAGCTATACAGCAACGAATAAGTCATTTTCCTTTGTGAAGCTTACATTCTAATGGGGAAAATGAGGAAAGAGAAGAAAAAAGAAGGAACAACCAATAGCTGCTGACAAGAGATTCCAACGTAGATCACCAAAAAGTGCTCTTCATTCCAGAAGATTCCATCCCACCATCCTCCAGTTTCCAGGTTTCAGAAAGGCTATGTAATTGTTGGAAGTTTCAAACTGGGTTTTGAAACAAAAGACTATTTTTCTGCAGCATTCCAAAATTCAGGTTACCATTTGGGAGCACTCCTGTAGAACACCAGTATTCATTTCTGTGCTTGCGGGGTTGTTTGCACATCTCCATTACCCAGTTTCCTACCAGTAGCAGTGAACATAGTGGAAATTGCACGAGCTTTAGAGCCACACCTGCTGAGACATTTGCAAATCGGGTGACCTGGAACATGTTACTTAGTCTGAGTTTAGTCATATGTAAACTGTGGAAAATACCTAACTTATTATCAGAAGATAAAATGAGATAATGTACAAAAAGTTCCTACTAGAATGGCCCTTGAGAAGTGCTTTGGGTATATTGCTATACTTATTATTAGGGCTTATCATTTCCTCCTTAACCTGCCAAATTTCTTGCAGAGCAATACCAAGAGATGCATGTGGGGCTGTCCTAGCCCCAGGGAAGTGATAAGGAGTTACAGAAACTACCCTGCAGGAGCCACTGGAATCCATGAGGCTGGTGTATTCAGATATACCCACAGAAGATGTATATAAATTTTAATGACTGCCCAATATTGTTAAGTGTTGCAAGCTCCTTCCCAAATTGACTGAGAAGTTAGCACTGGAAGTTCATTTGTAAGCCCTCCCCTATGAACATTCATTTGTAAAAATATTGTATGCCTCCTCAAAGTGGTGCAACATTCTTGGCAGGCATGGTTGCTGTATTCGTCAGGGTTCTCTAGGTAGACAGAACCAATAGGACATAGATCAATATAGACAGAGATATATAGATACAGATATATGAGAGGGTATTTTTTAGGGGAATTGGCTCACACAATTATGGAGGCTGAGAAGTCCCACAGCAGACTGTCTGTAACCTAGAGAACCAGAGAAGCTGGTAGAGTGGCTCAGTCCAAGTTGGAAGGCCTGAGAACCAAGGAAACTGATGGTATAACTTTCAGTTTGAGGCTGAAGGCCCCAGAGCCCCAGGACACTGGTGCAAGTCCCAGAATCCAAAGGTGAAGGAAGCTGGCACCCTGATGTCTAAGGGCAGGCAGAGAAGGGTGTCCTGCTGTGGTTGAGAGAGAGAGAGTTTTCATTCGCCATTCTTCTGCCTTTTTGTTCCATCTGGGCCCCCAGTCAATTGGATGGCACCCACCCACATTGATGGCAGATCTTCCCCACTCAGTCCACTGACTTACACACCAGTGTCCTCTGCAAACGCTCTCATAGACGTACCCAGAGACAATACTTCCCAGCCATCTAGGCATCCCTCAATCCAGTCAAGATGACACTTACAATTAACCATCACAGCTGGGGTTAATCTGAAAGTGCCAAAACCAGTCGCCCCAAAGAATCCCCTGTTGCTCAGCCAATATCCAGGGTATGCCACGGACAGAGAGCTCCTGCACTGCACAGGCCATCTGGTGTGGGCGCGAGGGGGGCATTAATCTTATCTTGGCTACAAAACTAAACATGTAGAAGTGGAAAGTAAGTAAAAAGAGAAAGAGGGTGAACTAAAGTTTGCCAAGGCCTTGTCCTTAGAAGGCACGCAGGACCTAGGATGCTGCCACAGATGCCTCTGTCACCAGGCCCTAATACTAAAGGGTATGTGAATGGCTGCTGGGAAACACAGAGACCAAGTTATCTTTCTAGACACACATCAAAAAGGTGGGGTAGGGAAAAGGCTTATAGTTCTGTTCAGGATAAAATAAAGGAGTGAAGAAGCAAGGAGGACGCAAAAAGGCAGGTAGATAAGACTCACCTAAATCAAGGGGTTGAAGAAGGTATTCACAGTAAAATGCTTAGAGCAAGCTCAGGCTTCCAGGGAGGCAGGAAGAATCACTAGATGAGGCTACTCAAAGACAGGGAGGTAAAGAGACCAGAGCCATTTTAGGTTTTTGTAAGAAAATGTGCAAATTGTCTGAATCACAGCAAAACCATCCCTCGTGCCTTTGTAGAATATACAGATGAGAAGGTAGTGCAGAAATCTAAAACTCTGTCCACGGAAGTGAGATTTAGGGATGAAGGAAGTTCTCTCTTCCCCAAGACAAAGCTTCCAAGCTCAGTCAGCCACAGGTACTTAAGCATTCTTACCACCAGGTTAGGGAAGATGAGCAGAACAGCCTGCTCATTACAGCTTGTCAGAGGAAAGCAGGAAAATGATGTCTGGAGTGTTAGCCGCCTACACCCTGGCTTGAGGTGGTACAGGGAGGAAAGCAGCCTGATTTTTCTCCTCCTCTAGCTGGATGGGGTTCACAGCAGCTGCGGGAGTTTAGAGAGAAGGAAGGCTATTAACGTGGGAACCGTTGGTGGCTCATGGGATGGTACTGAAGGTTCTAGGACAGGCCTGCTGTGGCATTCAGACATACCTGGTTATGTTTAAGGACAAGTTGCCTGAAGGCTCATTTCTTACGTGCCTGAGAAGCCTTTAAGGAGAAAACTCAAGTTTAAGGAGGAGCCATGTATATAATAAGCTTCACTAATAACAAAGTCTTAATTTTAGGAGGGGATGGACAGGAGAATATGACCCCAAAATGGGGGCTGTTACTCTGATAGGGTGGGCAGTTGGATTCATATTTGAGTCCCATAGAGAAGAGGGAAGAGCCTGTAAATAAAAATCTGGAAAGGGGGCTTAAAATTCAAACAGACCTCAGTACAGCTTTGAGGATTTGCCCCGAGAGTATAGCACAGCAGAGAAAAGAAGTTTTCCCCTTGGCTTCAACCCACTCACAGCAGTGGCTTCTCAAGGACTCCAGGATCCATCAGTGCCTAGAGGACATGGAAGGACCCAGCAGTGGTTTGTGAGCACATGTCGCACAATCCCTGGCAGCAAAAAAATATTCAGAGGCACCTTCTGAGGATCTGAGGTTCTGTGAGAACAGGCGGTGGGGGCAAGGGGCAGAGTCAGTGTAATTGGTGATGTTCCTGTTATAATGAGACAATATCACGTTCTTGTTAATTGTGTGGGCTTGAGAATCAAATGGCCTGTGCTCAAATTCAGGTTCCACACTAACTGGCTGTGTGACCTTGTGTAAATAATTTACTAATGTCTCTGGATCTCTGTTTTCACATCTGTAAAATGGGGATAATTGCAGGACTTAACTCAGAGCTAAAAAAAAAAAAACCCCAACTATTAATGTATAATAAAGATGCATACATGTGCCAGCTAAGCTATATAACAGAAAGATTAAAGGTCCTCAAAGAGAGGTAGAATTCTGTTTTGATGTGCCCTCTGGCTGGTGAGGATGATATTGAGAAAATTAATTGATATTAATGTTAGCCTCTTTACACTCTCAGTGCACAATTGTGACGGAGCTAAGCATACAGCTGATCTCCCCCACGCAGCTTGTGTACTGAGGCCTATCAGAAGGTGAGATGAGAGTAAAGAAGTAAAGAAACCAACTCCAATTCTGTGTCCCTGCCTCAGTAACACCCTATGAAACCAACTCATTGGCTTTACTTAAATATGGAACTTCAGGGAATAAAGGGCAAGCTGAAAGAAGTAATTAGATGACAACTGAAGGAGAAGGAGGAGGTGGAGGAGAAGGATAAGGAGGAAGAGGAGGAGGAGGAAGGGGAAGGAGAAAAAGAAGAAGAAGAAGAAAGAGAAGAAGAGGAAGAAGAGGAAGAGGAAGAAAAAGAGAAGGAAGAGGAAGAAGAAGAAATTAGAAGGGGTGCTTATGAGAGAAATCAAACATCTTCCTATATCTTAAATACACTATATCATTTAGGAATGGTTCAGCAATTGTTAATGGAAGTCACTCTACAAAGTAAATATATTAAAGAATTGAATGATGCACGTAGGTTGCCACACAAGGAATTTGCCTACAGTGATCAACATAAATTGGAAATTGTGGATTGGTAAAGTTGGGTTACAATTTGGAAAGCATAAAATGATATTCCTTTAAACCTAAAATAGGCAATATTCTTTAAATTTTTAAAGAAAGGAATCTTTGAAAACATGAAGCTTAATTTGCCTCACTTTGGGAAGATGAGATAGTTCAGGCTCGGGTGTAGAAGAGATGGGATAATGAGGAGATACAAATTCTCACTGCATTTTAATGTAGAGTGAGTTTTATCCACATTGCCCAATGGATCTGAATTCAAAATTCAAATCAAATGCTGTCACAAAGTGATTGGGAAGAGATTTGCAACTAAACACTGAATAACCAAACCAGACCCTCTCTCTCAGCCTGTCCATTCAGCCAGCCTTACTAGACCTCCATTACCTCTACCTCCTCCACAAAGTATATGGGGGAACATAGAACCCCTCATTCCTATTATCACCCCCAGATGGATACTACTATGAGTTTGCTTATCCCTAGTGGCAGCTCCATTCCCTCAGACTCAGACCTGAAGCCTGAGTCATCTTTGACTCCTCCCTCTGCCTTCTCTTCTTCACCTTCTTCTTGTACATCCATCAGTAGCCTAATCCTTCTGTCCCAGCTATGTTTCTTACATGAATCTCATAATCTTTCACCCAGATCATTATAATGCCCACCTGAGTGTACCTGGCTCTTATTCCATCCTCCACATAACTCTTGTTATGCATTGCAAACACAGTGATCTAAAACTCTAGCTTTTTAAAGGAACAGGTGAATTTCCTTACTATCATATAGCATAAAGTGGAGCAGCTACTGATTGATTTAAAAATTAAAATTGACTTACTCATTGTGACCCTAAAAGAACCACAAATAGTGCATCTCTCTTAACACCCTACTCTTAATCTTCCCCAGTTCAGTGTTTTTCATGTTCCTGCATCTCTTTGGATAACCTTATGAAATCCCAAGGATGAGCCAACTCAGGATGAGTAATGGTGACACACACAAGAACAAGATGTCCGTCTCTGACTGAAAGAAAACAGTATGCTCCAACTGCAGGAAACCAGAAGCAGGAATCACCACGAGAGCCAAAAGGTGTCTTGAAGAAGCACATCTGCCAACTACCAAAAAATTTCCTCAGCATGTGATCAAATTAAAATAGTGACTGTCTTCTGAGTAGACTCCAATGTCTAAAGTACGTTGTTTTCTCCGAGCTCCTTAAACAAGGTCACCTTTTGAGGTATACTATTTAAACATTCCTTTGGGGCAGGAATTTCCTGAGCTTCTATTTTGCTGTGTGAAAGTGCTATCTGCCCATGGGTGGGTGGGTGCGTGGGGGGAGGGTCTGTCAAATTACAATTTTTTTCAGCTCTGGGATGTAGTTGTGGCACATACTGCTAGCTTCCAAATCAATATCAATTTTTCTCTCCTTTTTTATTAAAAGAATTCACATTTTAGAGGACTAATGTTTACAGATAAAACATATTTCCCAGATTTCCATACAGATAGGAGTAGCCATGTGACACACAGTTCTGGTTCATAAAATGTAAGAAAAAGTCATTGTGGGGGGCTTCTGGAAAAGTCCTTAAAAGACCCATCTGGCACATACGTCTTTGTTCTTTCTTCTTTTTCCTTTCTCCTGCCTGAAATGCAGGTACAAGTGCTGGAAGTGTAGCTATAGCCATCATCTTGCAACCATGAAAGAAAGGCTAAAGAATTTTAAAGACCTCACCCCTAACAGCCTCAAGCTGCTGAACCAATGCCAGCAACCATCTACCTTTAGGTTTCTTGTCATAACAGAAAATAAATCAATATTTGGTTAATTACTAATATTTTTGTTTACTGTTAAGTGTACCTGATTTTTAAAAACTGGCATAGTAGCTTAAATGAGAAGACAGATGTAACTAATAAACTGTCCATATTCTATGGTATATCATTCCTTTCATGTACATGGTATATATGTGGTGTACACAAACATCTATGGGTACAATGCATTAACTCTCAGTTATGATGGACTGAATATTTATGTCCCCCCAACCAATGTATGTGCCCCCCACCACCAAATTCATATGTTGGAGCCCTAATGGAGCTGGAGCCTTTGGGAGATAATCAAGGTCAGATGAGGTCATGAGGGCAGGGCCCTCATGATAGAATTTGTGCCCTTATAAAGAGACACCAGCATCTCTCTTTCTCTTTATCCATGCACATGCATGGACAAAGAAGAAGTCATATGTACACAGCAAGATGGCAGGCACCTAGAAACCAAAAGAGGCTTCAAGGTAAAAGTTCCCTTGCCAGTGCCTTGATCTTGGACTTGCCAGCCTCTAGTACTAGGAGAAACAAATTTCTGTTGTTTAAGCCACCTAGTCTATAGTGTTTTGTTATGGCAGCCCTAACCGACTAAGCAGATGATTTCTGTATCCCAAAGAGGATCAGTTATGCAAATTTTTTGGTTTCTCAATGCATATAAAAGTTATGTTAATACTGTACTATAGTATTAAATGTGCAATAGCATTATGTCTAAAAAATGTACAGACCTTAATTAAAAGGTAGATTATTGCTAAAAAATGTTGACACAGAGACACAAAGTGAGCACATCCTGTTGGAAAAAATGGTATCAATAGACTTGCTCAATGCAGTGTTGCCACAAACCTCGAATTGTAAAAAATGCAGTATATATGAAGTACAGTAAAGCAAAGTGCAATATAAAAAGGTAGGGCTGTATATCTTTCCCAAACTCAAAATTTTTATTATGATAACAAGCTCCACCACCTGGAACTCTCCTACCCTAAAATTATTGTCAAAATTCAGATTTGGGAAACCCTTAATGACAACCTAAGATCTCAAAGCTGGAAATGGTCTTTGAATGTTTTCCAATAATGGTTGATGGCCTGCATCTATCTGGAACTTTAGAGTTTATAAAACCCTGTCACACATTATAACATTTATCTCTTGCTATATCCCTATGAAGTAGAGATTATTATTCTAATTGTATACATGGACAAGCTAAAGCTTTAGTCAAGAAATACATGGGGAAATTGTCTACATTAATAATCATAAAATAAAAGTTAATGCAAATAAAATAACAGTAAAATACCATTTTGCCAAAAACTTAACTGAAGAGGTAAATAATAAAAGCAATGTTGACGAGCAAGTAAACGAGACATTTTCGTACAGTGCTAATCAAAGTATAAACTAGTATAATTCCTTGGTGAAAGTACATACACCAAGAATCTCAATATGTTCATGCCTTTAACCTATAATCTCAATTCTAAGACCCTTTCCTAAAAGAAACAAGAACAAATGAAAAAAGGGAAACACCGAAATGTTTAATTGTAAAGATTGGTTTAGTATACTATGGCATAATGTGCATCTATTAGCAATAAAATGATGTTTATGTAAAGTGTATAACTACAGAAAATGCTTAATGATAATGTTTAAAAAGTAATAAATAAAATTATATATATGGCCCTATTCCTTAAGTACAGGCTGTGCATAGTGACTTCCTTCTAAAGAGTACAGTATGGAAAGGAAGAAAAAAACTAACTTTAAAGTACAGAAACCAAACACTACCTTAGCCAGGTGATCAAGGTTACCGTCATTTGATAGTATGGGCCCCTGATGTGATGTGATAAACATGGGACCTTATCTCTTTAGTTTTCCTCCCCAAGAACCCATAACTGTAATATAATTGAGAAAAATGTCAGGCAAATTCTAACATCCCTATACAAAATACCTGACCAATGCTCCTCAAAACTGTCACGGTCTTTGAAAACAAAGTAAGTCTGAGAAACCATAACAGCCAAGAGAAAACTAAAGAGACAGGAAAACTAAATGGCATGTGATGTCCTGGATGGGATCCTGGAACAGAAAAAAGACATTAGAAAGAATTAAGAAAATCTCAACAAACTATGGACATTAGTTAATAATAAGCATTAATACTGGTTAATGAATTGTAACAAATACACCATACTAATAATAATATAAGATATCAATAATATGGGGAATTAAATATGGAGTATATGGAAATTCTCTATACCACCTTCTAAAAATTTTTTCTGTAAATCTAAAGCAGTTTGTTAAAAGTCTATTTTTAAAATACTACACACTGTGTAGTAAGAGGTAGGCGATTGTTGTCCTTTTCCTAATATATTTCTATATTTCCAAAATCATCTGCAATAAACATTTATTATTTTAATAATGCAAAAATATAGGCCTAGAGACATTAATTAATGTAACCAAAGCTATGTAGTTAGAAGTTAGTAAGATACAGAATTGTACGTGAATCCAGGATGTCCAACTCTAAGTCATGGATTCTTTCCATTATCTCAGACAAATTTACTTAACCTCTCAATCTCAGCTTCCCCCACCATAAATTTGGAATATAGTATGACCTATTTCATATAGCTATTTGAAGATTAAATGAAATATTTACAAATTTCTTAGAATAGGGCCAAGCAAAGAATGTATATTCAATAAAAGCTGCTATTATTATTGATGATAATGATGATGATAATTATGATGCCCTGAATTGCATAACTGTCCCTAAACTTGCTATATTTAGCAATGAAATTGATACTGTGGAGATGGTTAGTGGTGATCATATTTTGTGCTTTGTAATATGTGAAAGGAGGCATTACAAAAGAAAACTTCTCTCCCTGAAAGCAATAATGTACTTGTGCACAGTATCTGTGTTTTTGAAGAACCATAAGGGGAAATCAAAGAGTAAACAAAAAAAACACAGAAGACATTAAAGGGCCTCAGTGCCTATGACAAGTTCTTATTTATTTATCAAAGGGCTTAAAGGATATCACTGTACCCTAATGGGACTCAATAACAAAAATTATTTGGTTTCTGTATTAAAATTTTTAAGTAAGAGACAGTGGCTTAAAGCCTGGATTTTTGGAATCAAACCTGGGTTTGAAGTTCAGCTTCAATATTTTCATTCTATGAGCTCAAGTTCTTAACCTCTCTGATAAAAATACAATAAGAGGTTAATGGGAGGGTTAGATGAAAACATGTAGTTAAACATCTTAATGTGCACAACAAATTCTATAGTTGGCACTAGTATTAGGCACTATATTTTGAATAATTTGTTTAATTCACAATACATTATAGAAATTCCTACTACACCATCTTCCTCTACCTGCTATTTCAACATTAGCTTGGATTGGTGAAAAACAATGATCCTTTGGTTGAATTCCCAATAGTTGCCTCATTAAAATAACCTGACAAATGTAATCTTCTTCAAAGACAGTTTCTCAATACAAATACACTCAGAACACCTGAAATTAAACTAACTGCTCCTATTAGACTGATCAAGCTTCAAAGACTAAAGCAATAGATTTTCTTAATCATTATAATAAACACACAAGGAGCATCCAGAACATGGTAGAATCCAATTAAGTCAACAAATTCACTCTACTGCTTACTTAGATGTGTCTAAAAATTAGAGGAAATTGAAAAAGTTGTATCTCTTGTTGGCTTAATAAAAGCCAACCAAAAAACTACCAAGTGAAAATGCACTGAAAATTAGGAAGGTGAATTATCCAAATTGAAAAATGGATTAAACTCAAAATCACTTAGATGGATAGAAAGGACCAGCTTCTAGAGACAAAACCTCAATAACATTTTCCACGTTGTTTTTGTAGATGAACATCAGTGACCTACGTCTTCATTTCAGTAACATAAAGGGAGTGCTCTGGATCTCTGACAATGTTTATCTGAGGAGTTTTCAAAAGTAATGTTACTTCTGAGCTAGAAGCACTGATTAGAAAACTGAACTATGGCCCTATGTTTAAGGCGTTAACATTTTTAACCTCACAGATCAAAAAGTAAACAGATAAAACAATGTATCATAAATCATGGCCTGTGATATGCAGAAGCACAGTGGCTGTCATCAAAGTATAAAAGTCCTATTTGGTGAAAACAAAAATGATTTTGGATGTTCTCCTGCTCCCGAGTTCCTAGGGAGGTGACGGTTCTTTTTATTAGACAGGTTCTCACACTTCCAATTATGACACAGTGATCTGATTGTGTAATAACATCCCTAACACTGAAGTCAGCCTAACTTTGTTTTGGTTTCTAAGGGGTGTGTTTGTTTTTTCATTCTAACCCAGAAGTGTGTATGTTTGCCTTAAGTTTTACCACTGACTGTGGAGCACTCATTTTCTTCTTAAAGTTGTAGGTTAGGTTTATCATTTAGAATACCTTCAGATTAAACTTTTGAGTATCTTAATTTAGAAAGTGATTTAAATATGGGATTGATTTATAATCACTTACCACAGGAAGGTTAAAGCTTTAGCACAAATAGGCAAATTTAGAGCCTTAGGTATCTGCTAGATGGTAAAATATGAGTCTCCAGCACTCATCTCACATAACATCAATCTGAATGAAAACACCTTCACAAAAGCTAAGGAATCTCTAAGTGAGAGATTATACCACCTGGGTAGAACACAGAGATAATACAAGACACATCGAAGAGGGTAGGAAGGAAGTTTCAGACTACCCAAAGTCATGCCTCCTCCAAGCCTATGCAGTGCAATGCTCAGAGAGATACCCTCTGGTTGGAGGAATAAGAGTAAGGTGAGCACCTGACTTTGTCATGAACCAGCCCTGCCCCAGTGAACTCTAATGCTAGTGGCCCCCATGGACTCAAGCTCCAGGCCAGCCCCCATAGTTCCAGGCTCCAGGCCTGCCCCAGCATCAATCCCTCCCTCATGAACCCACACTCTAGGCTTACCTCAACCCCAGGCTGGCCACTGCAGGTCAGGCTCCATGCCAGCTCCTGCAAAGCTGGAATCCAGGCCCACCCCAGCACCAGGACAAATCCAGTGCCAGGCAGACTCCCATGGATCCAGGTTCCAGGCTTGCCCCTGAAGACCCAAGCTTCAAGGCCACCACAATGTCCAGGCAGCCCCTATGGCCCCAATCTCCAGACTTTCCCCTGTGTATCCAGGCTCCAGGACCACCCCAGTGCCAGACCAACCCACTACAGGCTTAAGCTTGAACCCTGCCCCAGTGCCAGGTCAGCACCTGTGAACCTAGGCTCTTCAGGCTGGCCCCTAAGGACCCAGGATCCAGCCCACTCATGCAGACCCAAGTTCCAGGCATGCCCCAGTGGACCCAGGTTCCAGGACCACCCACACAGACCCAGGTACCAGGCCACACCTTGTGGACACAGGTGCCAGATCCACCTGCTTAATGAACTAAGCACCAGGCCAACTCACCCAAGGACTCCAGCAGCAAGCTTATCCATGGACCCTGCCAGCTGGCCTGCCCAGAATCTCTGGACAGGCAGAATGGTGAAGCACTTTCCTGCCAAAACCAGTCTGCAAACTCTTAAAATGTTGGCTATGTCTTCAAATGGGCAGACATTAATGCAGGACATAAGAATCATGAATAATCAGGGAAACATGACACCACCTGCTACAGTTTGGTTTGTTTGTCCCCTCCAAATCTCATGTTAAACTCTGATGCTCAGTGTTGGAGGTGAGACCTTATGTGAAGTGTTCATGTCATTGGGGCAGATCCCTCATGAATGACTTAGTGCTGTACTTACAGTAATGAGTGAGTGCTCACTCAATTAGTTCCCGTGAGAGTTAGCTGTTAAAAAGAACCTGGCACTTCCCTTCTTGCTCTCTCTTGTTTCATCTTTTGCCATCTGATCTCTGCACACACCAGTCCCCTTCCCCTTCTGCCATAAGTGGAAGCAACCTGAAGCCCTCACCAGAAGCAGATGCTGGTACCATGCTTCTTGTACAGCCTGAAGAAGCATGAGCCAAATAAACCTCTTTTCTCTGTAAATTACTCATCCTTAAGTATTTCTTTATAGCAACACTAAACAGACTGACACCACCAAGGAAACAAAATAAGGCACCAGTAACCATCCCTAAAGAAATGGAAGTCTATAAACTGACAAAGAATTCAAAATAATTGTCTTAAAGCAGCACAAGCAGCTATAAGAGAATACAAACAGACAAGTACACAAAATCAGAAAGATAATATATGAACAAAATGAGAAGTTCAGCAAAGAAATCAAAACTGTAAAAAAGAACAAAACAGAACTGTTATGGTTGCAGAGAAAAAGGAACACTTATGCACTGTCAGTGGGACTGCAACTTAGTACAACCTCTATGGAAAGCAGTATGGATATTCCTCAAAGAACGAAAAGTCCACCTACCATTCGATCCAGCAATCCCACTACTGAGTATTTACCCAAAGGAAAAGAAGTTATTTTATCAAAAAGACACCTGCACTCAAATGTCTATTGCAACACGATTCACAATTGCAAAGATGTGGAATCAACCCAAATGCTCATCAGTTCATCAGTGGATTAGCAAAATGTGGTATACATATACCATGGAATACTACTCAGCCATGAAGAAGGATGAATTAAGGCCTTTTGCAACAATTTGGATGGAACTCTCAAGAATGGAAAAACAAACACCACATGTACTCACTATTAAATTGGAACTAAGTCTGGTCACAGTGGCTCATGCCTGTAATCCCAGCACTTTGGAAGGCCAAGGCGGGAGGATTACTTGAGCCCAGGAGTTCAAGACCAGCCTGGGCAATATAGTAAGAACCCATCTCTACAAAAAAAAAAAAAAAATTTAAATTGGAACTAACTGATGAGCACATGTGTGCACAGAGGGAAGTAAATCTCAAAAGAAATCATGCAGGGGGCAGGGGGAGGAGAGAATGGGCAAAAACCTACCTAATGGGTACAATGAACACTATCTGGGTGATGGGCAAATTTTTAACCCTGACTCAAGCATTACAAAAGCGATCCATGTAACCAAAAACATTTGTACCCCCGTAATACTTTGAAATTTAAAGAAAAAAAAAATTCTAGAGCTAAAGAATACAATGACTTAACTGAAAAATTCTACAGAGAGCTTCAACTGAAGACCTATTAAAGTAGAAGAAAGAATCAAAAAGCACAAAGACAGGTCACCTGAAATTACTCAATCAGTATAACAATAAGAAAAAAGAATTTGAGAGAAAAAAAGCCTATAGGATTTATGGGACACCATCAAGCAAACCATATACGCACATGGAAATTACAAAAGCAATGGAAAAAGAGAAAGGTACAGAAAGCCTATTCAAAGACTTAATGACAGAAAATTTCCAAAATCTGGAGAAGGAAATGAACATCCAGATCCATGAAGCCCAAAAAAAAATCCAAAATAGATTAAACAGAAAGATATCTTCACTAAAACACATTATAATCAAATTCTTAAAATTCAAAGATAGAGATGGTTTTAAGAGGTGGGGCTGTTGGGAAGTGATTAATTCATGAGCACTTCACCCTCATGAATGGGATTAATGCTCTTATAAAATAGGTGGAAGGGAGTGCTCTAGTCCCTTTCATGACCTTCCAACATGTAAGGACACAGCAATAAGTGCCATCTCGGAAGCAGAGCGAGAGCCTTCACCAGGTACTAAATCTGCTAGCATTTTGATTTTGGAATTCCCATCCTCCAGAATTGTATGAAAATAAATTTCTGTTCTTCATAAATTACTCAGTCTCAGATATTTTATTACAGCAGTACAAAACAAAACTAAGACAACTCACTAGCAAGAAAACAAATAACCCAATTAAAAAATGGACATTTCTCAAGAAAAGACACACAAATGTCCAATAGGTGTGTGAAAAAATGCTCAACATGACTAATCATTAGGGAAATGCAAATCAAAACCACACTGTCGTCTCTGCCTCCACCTTCACATGGCCTTCTCTTGTGTGTTTGTGTGTGTCCAAATGTCTCTCTTCTTATGAAGATACTAGTCATATTGGATTTGGAACCCACCCTAATCCACTATGACCTCATCTTAACTGATTACATCCACAAAGACCATATTTCCAAATAAAGTTCCATTCACAGGTTCTAAGTGGAGATGAATGTTTGGAAGACAACATTTACTCAGTACATCTGGGTTGGCACTGGAAAAAAGTAGAACTACTGAATTTGCCAGTCTGTATTACTGAGCTCTTTCCTTCAATCAGATGAAATCTGCTCTGCAGAATATAAAATTGCAAAGGCTATGGACAAAGCTAAAAAACCCCAAAGTTTCAGGGTCACTGTGGCAAAGAAAAAAGAAAGGGGTAGTTGGGGTAAAACAATAAAGTCTCAAAATATGAGTGAGAAATTCATGGAAAATAACTCTTTTCAAAGCAGAACAAAAATGATTCCTGAGTTCCCTGGTGGAAAAGATTTTGTCTTGTTCATTTGTTCATACTTTCATTTATTCAACAAATATTAATTGAGTGCCTACCGAATGTTAGGCACTATTCTAAGGTGTCGGAATACATCAGTGAACCAGACAGCACACCTTACCCATGCAGAGCTTGCATTCTAGTTGATCTCTTTATCCTCACACCTGACCTAACATCTGACATAAAATAGGTACCTAGTAAATACCTGGTAGAATAGAATTGAACTGAGTTACAACTGATCCTGAGAATGAGGCATGGTGTAGAGCAGGCCCTCAGCAAATTTTTAGTGAATCAATGGATTGAAATGTTGAATTGCATAGGAGATAAGCCACTCCATCAGACATTCACAGAATTACTATTAATAATATGTGCCAAGCATGGAAAGTAAAAAGATAAAAAAGACAAATTCTCTGCCTTCAGCGAACTTACTGTCTGGCAGGGGAGATAAGTAAATGGATTACTTCAGGTCTATATGGTAGGTAATTAAAGCACTTCTGGGGTGCTGTGTGGCCCATGAAAGAAGGATCCTTCTTAGGATATAACATCTGAGTCAAGTCTGAAAAGATAACTAGGAGTTAGCCAGTCAGTGAAAGGCAAGAATGAACAGCATAAGCAAAGGAAAACTTGAAAGTAAAGTATAATATGGTTTCTCTTAGTCCCTAGCAGGGGACAAGTGTAATTTTAGGGTGAAAGTAGGAATAGAGCAGTGTAGCACAGATGTGAGGTTCTGCTATCTTTGGAGGGCCATGCAATGCTAATCATTCACACTTGCTCAGAATTCACCTCCAAGCACAGGTAGCTGAGCCTAGCGGGGTATTCAGAAGTGGCAGTGAGAGAGCAGAGCTGGAAGCCAGTGGGCCCAGGAAGCCCACCCATTCTTGAGCCACGAAGCCAGAGCATCGGGACTATAGCAGCCAGGAGAGGCCGGAATGGAACAAAGCCTCTGAGGACTCCAAGTAAAAAGGGAAGTCACAAAGGCCTTGGTGAGTTTAATCCTTAGCATAGTAGAAAAGCATAAACCTTGTTTGTATGTACCATTTGGAGAGAGTCAATTGACTCCTTCTAACCAGCTGAGTAGGATGACGTATGGAAAGTACATGTAGTAAAGAACAAAATCTGTGTAGGTTCTGGAAACACACACCCTCTTCTTTCCTAGAGTACATATTTGGAGGAGACCCTTGTTAGGAACTGGAAACAATATCCATTCTGTCTGGTTCTGTTCAGATTATAGCCTTTCCAGAATAAGTCAGGCAGCTTCTCTCTCTGTAAGGAGAAATGAATGGGTAGGGAACGCACTGAGGCAGTGAACATCTAGCCTAGTTCAGCAAGCACCATTCATGGATATCTCCTTATTCACCAGATTCATGCCAAAGCAGTTAGCAGAGGGCCTTAAGGGCTATTCTGAAAGGCTTTAACATTGTTCAAGATTGATCAGGATCCACAGACCACATGAAAAGTTAATCCTTTAGTATATGGCGCACCTACTAATGTATCTGGCAATGGGGGGCATACTAATAATAAATAAATGAGATAATTTCAAACAGAAACAAGTACCATGAATAAATTAAAATACAATGGTATTTTTAGATAGAATGGAAGTAGTTATGTTGCAATAACAAACAACCCTGAAAACCTCAGTGTCTTAACAAAGTTGGGTTTAGTTTGTTCTGTTCTTTACTCACACCCCCAGACACCACGCATTATGGGTGCTTTGATTCATGTTGTTTTCATGCCTGGACAACACCAAGACTAAAGAGACTGCACCATCACATCACTTTTGTCTATGTCCTATTGGTCAAAACTTGTCCCTGAGTCCTGCCTAACGGCCAGAGTGTCAGGAAGTATAATCTTCCCATGTGTCCCAGAGGAAAGGAGAGCCATAGATGAACACATGAGATGTAGGGGTGGAGGAGACACAGGGGCTGATGAGGGTGGGCTAGCAAAGGCTTTCTAACCCACCATGTGAAGGGCAGTAGGAAGGGCAGAGGGAATGGCAAATGCAAAAGTGCCTTAGGTCGAAGCAAGTGTAGCAGGAAATTAATGAAGGCCCATTTGCCAAGAGCACTATGAGTGAGGGAGAATGGTGAGCAATGCAGTCAGTGAAGCCAAATGATGAAAAGCCTTTAGGATCATGATAATGGATTTAGCTTTTATCCAAAGTATGCCCCAAACTCAACTGGAGTAGCATTTTCTCTTTTTAATGAAAGCAAAAGGCTATCCTTATGTTACTTTGAAAATGAAAATCTACATTTTGCTTTTCAGACTTTTCTGACTCTCAGACTAAACTGAACCTTTACCTTTTTCATATTCACCTCAAGTTCACCTTTTTTTAAACATTTTAAATGCCACAGAACATCGTGACAGGGTTTTAGTGTTTCCTGGAACTTCTCACCTCAGTTCTGCATTTTCTCGGGCCTCACTTCAGAGTCTTGATCAGCACCCAGATCTGAGCTCATAGCTGCTGACAGAACACACATTTCCTCAAAAGGCAAGAAACAAGGAAGTTACCATTCTGAGAAAAAAAAAATATTTCTTTTACCAGAGAAATATCTCTTCTGTATTAGAATCAATGTTTTTAGAATGGACCCAAAAATAGAAAGTGTTTTACTCTTTAATGAAATTGTCTAGATTGATTTATTTTCTAGTTTTTATGGAGTTTCCAGAGTAGCTTTCCAAGGGAAGTCTCGAGACCTTTATCTTCCATGCCATTTATATTTAATAAAAACATCTTTAAGTCCAAAACATTGTTGTCTGGTCTCCAACAAGGATAAAATTTTAATAAAACCAGGCAAATCTATCTCTCTGAGCCTCAGGTTTCTCACTCATAAAATGAGATCATATAACCAATAATGGTAGCAAAGCCAAACACTGAGATAATAGAGCTGCTGCTGAGAGGGTTCAGCCTCCTTCTCACTGCTGGCCATGTTGGCTGCCACATGAAGGCACCAGGCATTTTCTCAGTGGTCTAGTAGAGATGTGAACTTGGCCCAATAGCCTGCATAATGGGAGGTTTTCCATGCTGCTTCGTGAAGGCCACGAATGTGGATAACCAGTACCTTATAAGAAATTTGACTGAGCAGTTCACCCAATTAGAGTACACTGGGAAATAGCAATTATGTTTCTTCAGACATCTCTGCTAGGGTGTCCTTAATATCTTCCCAGTAGTAGAGAATAATTATTAACTATACAAACTTTGAAGTCAAATAATCTGATATCCAGTCATCTCACCCACTCAGTAGCTGTCATTTAACCTCTCTCTGTTTCATTTTCCGTTGTTTGAAAATGGAGATAGTTGAGATTGTTTCATCAGGTTATTGCGAAGGCTGTGACATATTTCTTGCAAATCTGTCAGCACAGTATGTGATCTATGATAAGTCTCAGTAAACATTAACTTCAGCATCATCATCATCAACCTTGAAGACTAAAGAGTCACTACTTAAAAATCTCTGTACATGACATGGCAGTATAAACTATTTAGTTTCTAGCTGTCAGGCTTAAAGATTTATGAACTATTCCAAAGAGTAGATTCAACTGTGGGGGGCCAAGATGGTAAACAAGAAGCAGCCTGCACAAGTCACTCTCAAAGGGAGGACGAAAGTGGCAAGTGGATATTCACCTTCAGATATATTATCTAAGAGAGAGCATTGGGAATCAACAGAGAGGCAATGGGAGTCTCCCAAAGTGAAGGAGAGGGAATTGGAGCAACCTGCTCATCAGGATCAGATGTACACGAGGAGGGTGCCTACATGTGGGGAAGGGACAGAAGAGAGAATCCCAGGGCTCCATACTTCCCCCATGGACATTGCAATTCAAGTAGTAGGTGGGCCCCTCTAACACAGCAGGCCATCAGATGGACACAGGGAGGTGACTAGAGACCATGCAGTAGCATTGCTTCAGAGAGAAGGCACAGCAGGGTCCCTCTGGCTTATGAACCCTGGGCACTGTGGCTGGTGCCATTTTGAGCTCCCAGCCCCAGAGCACTCAGTCTACCGAAGGGTCAGATCTGTTGCTACCATCTCCCTGTTGCCCCTGCTTGGCCAAGGAGGGAACAGAGAGGCCAGGCACTCCTGCATGTCCTGTGGGCAGGTGCCACACACCCCACCTCTGCTGGGGTACCTGGGTGGGACATCACTGAAGCTGCCATGGGCCAACAAACACTACCACTAGTGGACCTGGACAGGATGAGTGCTCATGCTGCAGCATATCAACCACCTGTGACAACCACAGGGGAATGAGGAGATGCAGGAGAGCAGCATGTTAAAGACTAACAGTGCATCTGCCCCTCTCTTGTGTGGTCAATCTTCTGGAGTAGGACTCAAGCATGCCATTCAGGGATCTCTCTCTCTCTCTTTACTGAGCAACAGAGTTCCCAGGAAAGGAAAACAGGTGCACTGCAAAGCTATCTGTCTTGAATTGACAGAAGAGGTTTCAGATGAGAAGAAACCAGCATACAAATTCTGGCAACATGTTTTGACACCCCCAAAGGATCACAGTAGTTTTCCAGCAACAGACTCCAACCAAAAGGAAACTGTTGAAACATCAGATATGGAATTCAGAATATGGGTAGCAAGTAAGCTCAATGGGATAAATGAGAACCAACACAAAGAAAGCAAAAATATAATTCAGGACATGAATGAAAAATTCACTAAAGAGATAGATAACATAAGAAAACATATAACAGAACTTATAGAAATAAAAGAGTTATTTAGGGAATTTCAAAATATAGTGGAAAGTTTTTTCAACAGACTAGACCAAGCAGAAGAGAAAATTTTAGAGCTTGAAGACAAAGCTTTCAAATTAACCCAGTCAGTCAAAAATATAGAAAAAGGAATCATAAAGAATGAGAAATCTCTCTGAGATATAGGAGACTATGTAAAGCAAAATAATGTAAGAATCATAGATATCCCTGAGAGAGAAGAAGAAAAATCAAAAAGCTTGGAAAACCTATTTGAGGGAATATTTGAGGAAAACTTCCAGGTATTGCTAGAGATGTAGACATCAAGATGCAAGAAGGTAATCAAGCACCTGGAAGATTCACGGCAAACAGGAAGGACATCACCAAGGGACATAGTAGTCAGTCCGGTCAAAGTCAAACTGAAGGAGAAAATCCTACAAGCTGCAAGATGAAAGCAACAAGTAATTTACAAAAGAAAATGCATCACACTAGGCAGACCTCTCAACAGAAGCCTTAGGAGCCAGAAGAGAGTCAGGTCCCATTTCCAGTCTTCTCAAATCGAATACCTATGAGCCAAGAATTTTGTATCCTTCAAAACTAAGTTTCATAAATGAAAGAGAAATAAAGTCTTTCCCAGATAACCAAACACTAAGGGAATTTGTCACCCCTAGACCGGCCCTACAGGAAATGCTTTAAAAGTGCTCTGTACACAGAAAGGAATAATTGATACCCACCAGTGTAAACACACGCAAAAGTTAAAAGTCATAGCTCTTATAAAACAAGAAGAGAGAAAAGAAAGCAACTTGGTAACAATGAACATGATGAACAGAACAGTATCTCACATATCAATACTAGCACTGAATGTAAAGTCTTAATGGTTCCCTTAACAGATATAGATTGGCTGAATGAATTTTAAAAAAGCACAACTCAAATATCTGCTGTCTCTAAGAAATCCATTTAACCCTCAAAAATTCTCATAGACTCAAGGTAAAAGGATGGAAAAGAATATTTCAAACAAATGGAAACCAAAAACAAGCAGGAGTAGCTATTCTCATATTAGATAAAATAGACTTTAAATCAACAATGATTAAAAAAATGACAGTCATTATATAATGATAAAGGAGGCAATTCAACAAGAAGTTGTAACAATCCTAAATATATATTCACCTAACACAGGAGGTCCCAGATTCATAAAACAAATTCTACTACATCTAGGGAAAGAAATAAACCTCAATGTCCTGAGAGCCAGGGACTTCAACACTCCATTGTCAGAACTGGACAGATCATCAAGGCAGAAAATCAACAAAGAAACACTGGACTTAAACAAGACTCTAGAACAAATGCAACCAACAGATATTTATAAAACATTATACCCCAAAACTATACAATATACATTCTTCTCACAGCACATGGGATATTTTCCAAGATAGATCATATGTTAGGCCACAAAACAAGTCTTAGCAAATTCAGAAAAATCGAAATCATACCATGTATCTTCTCTGACCACAGTGAAATAAAACTAGAAATCAATTATAGGGGGACTTTCAAAACTACACAAATACGTGGAAATTAAACAACTTACTGCTGAACAATTCTTGGGTTAATGAGGAAATTAGTAAGAAAGTCAAAAGATTTTTCAAATTGAACCACAAAGATGATACAAACTTCCAAAATCTCTGGGACAGAACAAAAGCAGTGGTAACAGAGAATTTTGTAATTTTAAATGCCTACATCAAAATGATGGAAAGATCACAAATTAACAACTTACTGCCACTCTTTCATATTCTGGCACTAGCCAGTCATTAGCAAACAGCTTCCTGACGAGGTGGAGGCTGGGGGAAAACTCCCAAGCACTCCAGGCTCCCAGTGCCTGTACAAAGTGGAATAACCCCAAGGCAATCCTCTGAAGAGGGTGGCAGGTGTGGGTGTTAGAAGCAATAGCTCACAGAAGCTGGGGGAGGGTGCACAGAATCAGCAAAAAGCATCAGAAGGGATCTAGGCAGAGTATTACTGGAAATTTTTTTCTAATTTCATTTTAATCATATGTTTGCACCACGCATAGATATTGTAAGAAGAAGATACTTTCAGTAGCACCCCATTGCTACAGGGTGAAATCCAAATGTATTGAGGTCACAGTCAAGGTTCACTATGATCAACCTTATTTGAGGGGATATGTAGTCACCAACATAAGTGACCCCTTGGCAGACGCCACCATTCTACCCATCTGCCACTAGAGGAACCCCTCACACACACCTCATTATCAGCTTCTCTTCAAACACTGCCATGGGACTAGACTGCCCAGCCTGGGGAGTCTCTGCCCCCCACCCACATTTTCTCCCCCTTTCTTTTCTTGGGGCCCAGTGGAAGTAAAGATTCAAAGACATTTAGGTCTCAAAGGACCAGGATCCTGAGGCCTCTGGATTTGACTTGAACTCAGCAATCAGGTTCAAGGTTCAGTGTTTGAATATCTTAGAGGGAGTTGGGATTCGAGGCTATAGTAACACTTCAGCCAGTTCTATAGATAAAATAAAATTTAGAAAGCAGTCAAGGAACCCAACTACAATTTAGAAAGTTGCTTCTATGGGAACTTTTCAAGCACTTTATTTCAAAAATATCTTTAAGAAATGCCTCATTTAAATATATATGTAAATTTGTATATGTAGATACATATATATGAGTATATATAAAATGAATCACTTTTTAAAGCACTTTGACCTCATATTTACATAGCCTCAAAAGGGTGACATGGTGATACAGGCCTGTGTCACAGGTAACTTGGGAGGCTGAGGCAGAAGGATTGCTTGAGCCCAGAAGTTTGAGGCTGCAAAGCAATATGCTGGCACGTGTGAATAGCCACTGCACTCCAGACTGGGCAACACAGTGACACTCCATCTCTAAAAAATAAATAAATAACGTCAAAACATTTGCATATAATTTGACCCTATATAATTCAAAAGGCAGAAAGGAACTTTGTGTAAAAACAGTGTTCAATGAAGCACTCTTTATAAGAGCAAAAAAGAGGGGAAAAAAAGAAAGAAAACAACAGAAACATGCCTGAGGGGAATAGTACAAACTATG
This sequence comes from Lemur catta, assembly GCF_020740605.2. Taxonomy (NCBI): domain Eukaryota; kingdom Metazoa; phylum Chordata; class Mammalia; order Primates; family Lemuridae; genus Lemur; species Lemur catta. Next base: position 240,026,138 of record NC_059128.1, read on the forward strand.
AAACTTATTTAATTAAATATGATATGACATTAATGCTGCTTATAGAATTTTTAATTGCATTGGGAAATTATGCAATAATATGTGGAAAAGTATCAGATAAAATTTGTTAAGTGCATTTTCACTATATAGTCAGCCTTGGTATACATGGGGGATTGGTTTCAGGACACCGCTATCACCCCTACGCTCCCAACCCTGCTTATACAGAAATCCTCACATACTCAAGTCCCCACAGTCGGTCCTGCAGAACCTATGTATATGGAAAATCCACCCACCCTAATTGCTGGTTTCACATTTCCCAAGAATACTGTATTTTTGACCTGTGTTCAGTTGAAAAAAATCTGCGTGTAAGTGGACCTGTGCCGTTCAAGCTGGTGTTAAGGGTCAACTATATTTGATTAAAAGAATAAGCATAAATTGGAGCCCACCTATACGTCCTTCCTTGAAGTAGAGTTCCCTAGAGTTACTTTGGACTCTAAACACACCCTGATTTACAACTCAGCCATCTGATTTTTCTATCCTATTTCCTGGAACATACCCCAGTGCCATACCTGCTCTTTCATCGATTCAAATACAGATATATAATAGGTGACAAAGTTATGTGCCAAGCATGGTTCTGGGAGCTGGAGACACAAAAATGAGTAATATTTCGTGCCTAACCATCATGGAATTTACAATCCAGGCAAGGAGCCACACACGGCAACAAAGCAACCTGGTAAATACAATGAGGAGGCTGTGTAATTTAAGAGGCATTAGCAAGGGGCCTGGAAAGCTCAGCTCGGTTATACATTTGATTATTTTTGGCAGAGCCTTGCTTGAGTAAACTATTCAGAAAATATTTGTTGATTATTTAATTGATTGAAATTCAGATAAACTAAATTAATGCATCGATTTAAGCAAATGATTCACCTAGAATCTTTAGAATATCTGGTCATATTATCAACTTAATGGATAGCAACTGACTTTACTTCTATTAACATAACATGGAAAAACAGCTGGCAGGGAAAACATCAGTGCATCCTGAGGGGCAGGAATATTTTTAAACTTAAACTCTTTTCTCCCTTCAAATCAGAGGTTCTCAAAATTTTATGTGCATAAAAATCATCTGAAAGATTTACTAAAAATGAAAATCCAGTAGGTCTGGGCTAAGTCCCAGAAATAAGCACCTGAACTTATTCAGATGCAGTAATATAAAGACTATACCTTAAAAATATGTAACTTTAAATAATGTAGTAAACATATTTTGGGCAGATAATATTCTACAAGAATAGCTTTAAAAATAGCCCCCTAATTAAGGAAAATACGTTTACAAAATGCTCAAAGTAGAAAAAAGTTAAATATATATTCCATTTAACAGATATTAGTTAAAGAATATTGTATGTACTATTTACATCTGTCAATATTACAAACTCTGTTTACTCTGTCACTTGTTAAGATGAAAGACAATATTGTGAAATTGGATTTTTACCATCTGAGGTCTAGCTCTAAACTAAACTGAACATGGCATTTTTAGACCTGGCATGAATCAAATTTCCTGTTTGTGACAGGCACACCTAAAGTTTTACTGACTGATGAGTCAGAATCCTGAAAGCAGAAAGCTATGGAAACAATGAAATTTGTAATTAACATTTGGGAACATGTCGTCTGCCTTCTAACTGCCTCTAATCCACAAGTTAAGATTTACACATGAAAATTGCAGCACTTTTGAAAACCTGCCAAAGTACAGAGAAGGAAAAATGCTTAAGACCAAAAAAAAAAAAAAAAATTCAAGTTGAAAATGGGCTCCAGTATGCAACAGCATTACATGTGTGGTTTGTCGTAAAATCCTGGTTTGCTGCACAGGGTTTGTAAACTCATGTAATTGCTCCAGTGATAACAATGCAACGAAGCATAATGCACTGGAGAAAAACTGAAAAGGTCTGATTTCTAGTCTCAGCTGCACCACCAGATAAGTGGAACCACAGATAAGTCAGTTAACCTCTCTGAACTTTAGTTTCTACATTTGTAAAACTCAGGCTGTGAACACTAGAAGGTCTCTAGTGTCCTTTATAGTTATATAATTCTACAAAGCAGGGAAATAAATAAGAACAAAATAAATTTAAAACTCACAGAAGACTATATGTTGATATTGACATCATAGATGCCTATGATGTATTGGGAATACTGTACTGTCATTGCCTAGCACAGTCTGTGACTCCTAACAGACGCTCAAGTAACATTAGGTAGATAAAGAGATGAATGAACCAGTTAAATTATACGGAATAAGAAATATGGTTTATCTTGTATTTTCCTAGAAAGAGTTGGAACCCATTCTACTAAGTGAAGTATCCCAAGAATGGAAAGCTAAGCACCACATGTACTCACCATCAAATTGGTTTCACTGACCATCACCTAAGAGCACATTTAGGAATAACATTGATCGGGTGTCAGGCAGATGTGGGTGGGGGAGGGGATAGGTGTATACATACATAATGACTGTGATGCGCACCGTCTAGGGGATGGACACGTTTGAAGCTCTGACTTGGGGCGGGAGGGGAGGGGCAAGGGCAGTATACATAACCTAAACTTTTGTACCCCTACAATATACTGAAATAAGAATAAAAAAATAAAATAAAATAATAATACAGTTTAATAGTTTATTTATACTTCTATAAAAATTCGGCACATCAAATCTTGGTCAGCCAATAAATGAATACTCATTTTGGCCCCTTGTGAAGAGAGGCTATAAAAGGAGCATGGTTCTGGTTGAGGACATGAATGTCCACACACAAAAAATGACATGAACTAGGTACCAAATCCACAACACCAAATCAGGTATTGACTGGTAACCTGATTACCAGCCTCAGTATAATGGAAAGCAGACAGCAAGACCTGATTAAGGCTTCCTGAGGAAGTGTGTTGACATCTTAAACCAGGTAAAGTTGATGGGTTGGCAGATGAGGGTTTTGTGAAAAGGCTTAAAAGCAGAAAAGGGACAGTCATTTTAGTGACAGAACAAGCAGATTTACTCTAGTGGGAATAAGACCCAAAAAGAAATGAAGCTAATGGATGGCCAAAGATTTAGGTGGGGGAATTTTAACACTTGACATTTTGTCATCATTTTTTCATCAGGAATAGGAAGGGTAGAAAAAAAATGTTCTAGAACTGCACTGTCCAACATGAAAGCTACTAGACCTATGGCTATTGAGCACCTGAAATCTGTCTCATCCAAACTGAAATATGCTATAGCTGTAAAATACACACTAGATTTCAAAGACTTGGCACCCAAAAAGGGGGGGAGCGAGAACGTAAAACATCTTAGGAATAGATTTTTATTGATTTATTGACTTTAAGAAATTATATGTTGAATAATAATAGTTGGGATATAATTAGCTAAATAAAATGTATTATTTAAATTATTTACACCTTTTTGTATATTTTAAGGTAGCTACTAAAAAATTTAAATTATATATGTGACTCGCATTATATTTCAATGGGACAACATTGCTCTAGATAGATTGTTCAAGTAGGAGTCATCAGTAGTGTATTGCTGTGCTAAGAGAAGAAAATCCAGGAGGTCAGCTGAATGGTGAGGTAGTAGATAAAATAAAAAAATACATTTATATAGGAATAGAGGAATGAATTAATAAGAGTAAAAAAAATCAACAGATGAATGAAATATATAATAATTACTATATATTCACAGATAACATATTTAAAGTTTCTAATCTGAAATGCCATCGATTATAAAAAATAAATTAAATGAAATTCAAAACTCTGAGCTTCATGCCTGATACAGAAGTTGCACTCAATAACTGTACTACTTTTCTGCTTTCGTAACTCTTCCTAAAAGTGAGAACTCTCAGTAAGCCCACATGCTACTGACCTCAAGCCTGAAGATTATCTGATAGCTTCCTAAAGAATTTCATGCCCAGTCATTTTGGCAGCCTCAAAAAATAACACAGTTCATGGCACAAAATAAGTGTTTAATAAATATTTGTGGCATGAGTGATGATATCACACCCAAAAGTATGTCTACACACAGGAAACTAAACATCAGGCCTTCCATGTAAAATTTGCCCTCTAGAAATGGAAAAATGCCAGTAAAATCCCTAATGCCAAAAAGAGTACCCCAAATGCAAGTACATTGTAGAAAACATTGGTATTTTAATATGCACAGATTTTTACAAAGAATGAAGAAGAAAAAATCAGCTCACTATGAAATAGAACTATTTATACCATATGAAATCACTCTTCATGGGCCCTTAAGATTCCATGATACTGTTGATTCCATGAGCTGCTTGTTCCATCCCTTGCTACAAATATCCCTCCTCCCTCCGTATTAGGTCTGCAGTAATTCTATGCCACTTGGATAGGATAATGAGAGTAATAACACTGGATTTCACAAGCCAGCCAGTGCTCAATATAAAAATGCTTCCTGTCTGTATGACTCAACCACCCTGGTTTGTCCATCTAACAGGAATTCCCATTGACACCGCTTACATGCCTAGTTTCTCTCCTTATTTAATAACAGAAGTTATGTTTTCTACCCACTACATCTGGAAATCCACCACTACCCATTTTCATTTTTGTTTTTCTAATCTTTTCCTTCACTACCATATATGGACAGTAAAGCATTCTTTTATATTTACCTATTCCTTCTCATCTTTATAAAAATAATATTCAGATGAGGATACAAACTTGCCCTTCACTATCACAGCCAGTGTCTGAACTCAAGGAGGCTTGAGGGTAAGTTTGCCAGCCTGATCTCCATCTGATCCCGCCAGAACTCAAGCATACTATCCAAGGGGCTGGGAAAGGAGGAGTACCTAACCTAGTCCACCACTGCTAGTACCTGAACACCCTCCCAGAGGTCTTAGGTCCAACTGACCCAAATTGCCAGCAACAACACAGTGTGCACCTATCTGCACAATCCAAAAGGCATTGTACCCATCTCTCTCTACATTGAGCAGCAGAGTTCCCAGCAGAGGAGAACAGATGAACAACAAAGCTATCTGTTTTGAGCTGAGGGAAGAGGTTCCACATGAGAAGAAACCAGCGTAAGAACTCTAGCAATATGAAAAACAGGCTGTTTCAACAAGCCCAACGGATCACACTAGCTCTCCAGCAAAGGACTCCAACCAAAAGGAAATTTTTGAAATGTCAGATACAGAATTCAAAATGTGGATTGCATAGAATTATTTTTTCTAGATCTGCAAAACATGATGTTGCTATTTTAATAGGGATTGCAGTGAATCTGTAAATCACTTTGGGTAGTATAGACATTTTAACAGTGTTGATTCTGCCGATCCATGACCATGGTATGGTTTTCCAATTGTTTACAACCTCTGCTATTTCCTTCTTCAGTGAGCTTTGTATGGAACCAGAGAAGACCTTATACAGCAAAAGCAATCTTAAGCAAAAAGGACAAATTGGGAGGCATCAATTTACCAGATTTTAACCTATACTACAAGGCTATAATAACTAAAACAGCATGGTACTGGCACAAAAACAGAGACATAGACTAATGTAACAGAACTGAGAAGCCAGATATAAAACAATCTTCATATAGTCATCTGATATTTGACAAAGCAAACAAAAACATACACTGGGGAAAATAATCCTTATCAATAAATGGTGCTGGGAAAATTGGATAGCCACATGTAGAAGGCTGAAATAGAATCCGCATCTCTCACCTCTCACAAAAATCAACTCATGGTGGATAAAAGACTTAAACCTAAGTTGTAAACCTTAAGAATTCTAGAAGAAAATGTTGGAAAAACTCTTATAGATATTGGCCTAGGGAAAGAATTTATGAAGAAGACCCCAAAGGCAATCACAGCAACAACAAAAATAAATAAATGGGACCTGATCAAATTAAAAAGCTTCTGCATAGCCCAGGAAACTATCACGAGAGCAAACAGACAACCTACAGAATGGGAGAAAATATTTGCATACTATGCATCCAATAAAGGGCTGATAACTAAAATCTATATAGAACTCAGGAAAATCAGCAAGGAAAAAATCAAACAACCCCATTAAAAAGCAGGCAAAGGACATGAAGAGAAATTTTTCAAAAGAAGACAGACTAATGGCCAACACACTTAGGAAAAAATGCTCAACATCTCTAATCGTCAGGGAAATGCAAATCAAAACCACAAACAGATATCACTTAACTCCAGTGAGAATGGCCTTTATCAAAAAGTCCCAAAACAATAAATGTTGGCATGGTTGCGGAGAGATGGGAATACTCATATACTGTTGGTGGGAATGCAAATTAATACAACCTCTGTGGAAAACAGTATGGAGATACCTCAAAGAGCTAAAAGTAGAACTACCATTTGATCCAGCAATCCCATTACTCGGTGTCTACTCAAAGGAAAAGAAGTCATTATATCAAGAAGACACATACACTCACATATGTTAATGCAGCATAATTCACAATTGCAAAGAGAAGGAATCAATCTAAATGCCCATCAACTGATGAGTGGCTAAAGAAAATGTAGTATACACACACACACACACACACACACCATGGAATACTACGCAGCCATAAAACAGAATGAAATAATGTCCTTTGCAGCAACTTGGATGGAACTGGAGACCATTATTCTAGGTGAAGTATCTCAGAAATGGAAAAACAAATACCATATGTACTCACTTATAAGTGAGAGCTAAATAATGGGTATACAAGTCACACAGAGTAGTATAATGGACATTGGAGACTTAGAATGGGGGAGAGTGGTAGGGAGATGAGGGATCAAAAATTACCTATCAGGAACAGTATACACTATTTGCATGCCATGTCACTAAAAGCCCTGACTTCACTGCTACACAATTCATCCATGTAACAAAAAACCACCTGTACCTCCTAAATCTATTGAAATACATACATACATACATACATACCATCCAGGAAGAGTTTACCACATCAGCTCAGTTCTTTCACCTATCAACTACAGAGTTATACCCTCACAGTCTAAATTCCTTGTAATCTCTAAGATTCCAAAGGTCTTCCTTTTAAATGAAATTCCATTTCTTCTCAAAGTACACTGTTTCTCCTAGTCTTGAATCAGTTATGTAACTCAAGTCAATTAAGTAATCATTCATGTTGAAGCTGAATGACCATTGTACCATGGTGGTCTTATATTCTGAGATTAAATAGACCAACAAGCTTAGCAATAAAGGCTTTCTTGTTAGTGTCTTATTCTCTTTTTAGTTAAAAATTTTTTAAGTAATCACACAGAAAGGATTTAAAATCCAACAAAAATCTTACCAAAAATAAACTACATAATAAAGTTATTCCCATCTTTTAAAAAAAATGGTGTGTTATACCAAAAAGTGGAAGTAACTTTCCACAGTGTTAGAAAGTTTTCTTTCTACCTTCTCAAATGTAAATGTTTCTATGATGAAATTTTAAATAGAGAAGAAAAAGGAATTAGGAAGACATCTTCTAGCAAAATTTTATTGTTGCTTTAGAGTATACAATTTAGAAGTATGGTCTGGAAACCTCAATTTTACAGAGGCCCTTTAAGTATTCAACTTTTTAGATTTCAATCTGTTCTAGAAATATGTAAAATTCATCAACTCTTTAAAATTTTTTCCTGAAAAAAACACATATTTAAAAGAAAAAATGCCTTTAACATGAGTTGTATAACATGCTGTATTTCCATTGTCTTTTCCTTGAGATTCTCACAATTACCAACGTTTCTAATATATTTGATCTCCTAGTGTCCAATAGGTGTCCCTCCCATACTGGCAAATAGCAATCCGCTTTGGATTCCCACCACATGGCTCTTCCCATCAAGCACCTTAACTCATTTTTCACAGAGTGAAATGGGGTGGAATTGGGGCCATGCGAAGCTATCACTGGACAGTCTTCAATCTCTTCAAATCTCAATTAGCCACAATAAACCAATTTTCTCATGTAATTCTTACCATATCTACCATCTGTTTTATTGATTCAAATACAGTTAATCTTTCCACTACATTCGAATCTCCTTGAGCTATACTGCTACAAAGAATCAAAACATAATGATTCTGTGATTAATAAAGAAATAAAAAGATCTCTGCAGCATGTTGTGACCCTTGGAATATCCAAATTTGCAATTATAAAAAGTTTCAGAGTATTCCATTGAACATAAGCTCTGCCCACCTCAGTCTCTTTCAGGAGGAGTCAGCGATACCATCTACTTTGGGGTTCGGCAGTGCTCAGCGTCTGAGACATGCCTAACAAGGACAGATCACTTAGCAGCCCTGACCCTTCAACTTAAAAGGCATGGAACTAATTGTATTGCCTTTAGACCTGGTGTTATAGAATGAATGTTTATGCCCCCCTAAACTCAGATGTTGAAGCTGTAACCCCCAATGTGATGGTATTAGTGAAACACAGCAGTCATCGACTTGTTGGCAACCTTAAAAAATAAAGTCTTTGACATGTGCATTCTTTTTATAAAATTGAAAGTGTATCATTATCAAAGTGTATTAATTTGTACAGTTATTTTTAATGAAAATATTTTATAATATATGAATACTTGCCTCACTTCTTTATGAAACATCTTGAAGAAATTTTCACCTTTTTTTGATGATTCAGAATTCCCTCTGTGACTATCACATATTGTGATACAGTCATGTTCTCTGTGACTCTTAATGCATGAGATTTGTGTGTCTCCACACTAAATAACCCCATACTGTTATTTTTAAAGTTATCTCATCTACATTGAACAATTTATCTTCTCCTTGGCCAGTGGTCATTTTTACCACTTGTTTTTAGTATGTTTGTCTCTAGTAATACCTTTCCAGTTTGCTACTTTTAATCTACTACAGATTGTAAAAGCAAGTTCATTTGTGTGATTTGTAAGTAAAATAAGAGGTGATGGGCTCAGAAAGCATCCCAGGAACTTGCATTCATAAAGAATATAGGACTTAATGGAAGGACTTTACAAAATGTATTTGTGTTACTCAAAAACTCTTTCTTCCTTTCTGGTTCTCTTCTATGTTCCTGACAGTTATGAGACAAAAGTCCTCTGCTTCGATTGAAGAAAAAGAGTAGCAAGGCATTGGTTGACTTGGTGGGGGAAGAACTGCGAATGAAACAGGAAAACTGTTCCCCACCACCATTTACTGAGTTTAACAGCTAAGGCTAAGGCAGTACAAGGGGTGTTACTCCTAGCACGATGATGGCAACCAATGCCTCTGGTCCTTGACCCAAAGCAGATGCCAACGCATCCCTTTCTGATAGAGAAGCTCAGGATCTACTCCATTCTTTAACCAGAAGCTTGGAAATTACCAGAATATCATTTGGGTGAAGTGAAAATGAAGCAAACTTTATCATCTGACTTACCTGAATCAGGACAGAGACTATTTAGTAAACATTTATGTAGCATTTCCTATGTGCCAGGCCCTCTTCTGAGCACATTATACATATTAAGACATTGAGTGTAAGGTAACAAAACTAGAAATGAAATTCAAGAGCGTGGATATACAATCAAATGTTTACAATATCACAGAACTATGGCTCCTGAACCAAAATAAACCTCAGAGATCATCCACTCAGTCCCCGGCTGGCAAAAGCATTTTAGGCATGGGGCCAGTAGAGCCAGAAAATATAATATGACTTCCTCAGGACCCTCTGAGATAAAGTGGGAGCAAGAACTCTGTTTTTTGGCCTCTTTGTGAAGCTGTCCTCCCTCTGCATCCAACCAAATCTTACGGATTCATAGTTGAAAGAAACATGTAAGATCATCCATGCTAGTGGTTCTCTGGGGATATACATGTTTATATAAATGATACACCTATCAATAAGAGGCACTCACTACTCCCTTATTCCACCTCTTTTTCTCTCTTTCTCCTGCTACACAGGAACTCACTGAAATTGCTCATCTGGACCACACTCTACTACCCTCCCTACTATTTCCTCCAAGGAGGAAGAAACAAGGCCTTCCCGTTACCAGCCGGCAGTAATACCAGGCTGGCTCTCATTCTTTGTCCACAGTAATAGAAACTATCAACAGCTTTAGAGAGACACTGTGAACCAGAGTCAAAAGGCTGAGGAAGACAACTCACCTAGGAGGATGCATCTCTGGAGTCCTCAGTGAAGGCTGAAGCTGTGAGTGGGAGAAACTTCTCTGATCCAGGGCCCCTCTGGGAAAGCCCCTCATGCTGCCCCCAACAAATCTCTAGGAATTCCTCATCTCTGCCGGCCCTGCACTCTCTACCCTGAAGCCATGCCCAATGAATAAGGATGGATCATCCTATCATTTATCAAGTTCAGATGGACATTGATTACTAATTAGTAATGGCCCCAGCTGATACGTTTGATTTTTCCTGTTCATTGTTAACAATAACCACACAATTGAAAAGGGAAGTGCACAGGTGATAAAATAAAACAAACTCCCTTTCTTGGTTATTAAATGGGTTTTACAGGCTTCATTTATATTTATAGCCTAATTAGCTATTTAAAATATTGACAGGCACAAATTGCATTAAAGATTCACTAGAAAGGGATTTCATTAACCACGTGTCATTTTTATTAAAACTGTTTTGTCTCCTGAATTTTTAAAAAATAAGATAAAACCAAATCTCATGACCTTGCTAAAGATGGGAAACATAAAACTTTCTCTTCCAAAGCTTAGTGGACCCCAGTAACCAGGAATGAAAGCTGCCTTCACTGGAAATGCACAAGTGTGGAGAAAAATCCCCGTGTCAATCAAGATTCAGCCAGAAAATCAGAAATCATACTAAGTATTTTAACCAGGAATGGATTTGATATAAGGAACTACGTGCTTATAAAACTGCTGGAAAAGAAAAGGCTTGTGCCCTGGGTTTAAGGGGAAAGACAGAAAGCAAGTGCAGCATGACTTTGTGTGGTATTTTCTAAAGTATTGCTGTGTTTTGACCTTTGGCTCAACTGAACAGGTGAAATGTCCTTCACATAAGTCCCAATCCCCAAGAAACTAGCTGGGACTGCAGAGCACTGCAAACTCATGGATCAAATGACATTGACTCTCAGAATCCAACATGGTCCCTGCCCTCATTCGGAGTTCATGGCCCTAAGCATATTCTAAATAAAGGTTTTGAAATGAAAAAAGAAAAGAAAACCTGTTAGAAAGACTGGAGGTGCAAAACTCAGGAGGAGCTGCCACATGTTTCAGGTTTGTGTCCACAAAGGGAAAGACAGCTGCTACCGCCCATAATCAGAATCCTGCAAGTAGCTCTTGCCAACTTCTCAGCTTCTCAGAGCTCCAGAGTGGGTGAGATGGCAATCACTCACACCTGGGAAACCTCTTTAATCACCTACCACCATTCCCAGGTGTTAGTCCACATGGTGTTGCTGTAAAGGAATACCTGAGGCTGGGTAATTTATAAAGAAAGAGGTGTATTTGGCTCATGATTATGATGACTAGAAATTTCCAGATTAGGTGCACCTGGTGAGGGGTGCAGGCTGCTTCCCACTCATGGCAGAAGGCAAAGAGTAGCCAGTGAGTGCAGAGATCACAAGGCAAGGTCAGGGAGGTGCCAGGCTCTTTTTAACAACCAGCTCTCACTCATCCCCAAGGGCGGGGATTAATCTATTCGTGAAGGATCTGCCTCATGACCCAAACACATCCCATGAGGTCCCAAAATGTTGGGGGTCAAATTTCAACATGGCATTTGGAAAGAACAAACATCCAAACTATAGTATCAGGGGGCAAAACATAAGTCTGCCCCTCTTCCACTTTTACAGTCCCTTGTGAGAGCATCTCTTTGGCAGAGCCCTGTCAATTTAGAACCCTGCTAAGCAAGGGAGTCCAAGAAACATAGTTCCCAAGCTTCTGGCTCTGGCAATACAAGGGGGAGCTTACAAGGAGTGTAAGGGTGCCAGCAGACAATTTCTTGGGGATTGGGACTTACATGAAGGACCTTTCACCTGTTCAGTTGAGCCAAAGGTCAAAACATAGCAATACTTTGGAAAATACCACACAAAGTCATGCTGCACTTGCTTTCTGTCTTTCCCCCTAAACCCAGGGCACAAGCCTTTTCTTTTCCAGCAGTTTTATAAGCACGTAGTTCCTTATATCAAATCCATTCCTGGTTAAAATACTTAGTATGATTTCTGATTTTCTGGCTGAATCTTGATTGACACAGGGGATTTTTCTCCACACTTAGCATTTCCAGTGAAGGCAGCTTTCATTCCTGGTTACTGGGGTCCACTAAGCTTTAGAAAAGAAATTTTTATGTTTCCCATCTTTAGCAAGGCCATTAGATCTGATTTTATCTTATTTTTTTAAAGTTAACTCAGGAGACAAAACAGTTTTAATAAAAATGACACGTGGTTAATGAAATGCCTTTCTAGTGAATTTTTAATGCAATTCAAGAGTTACTTTAGTAAGTAAGTGAACTTGCAAACCCCATTTCATCACAAAAGAACCCAGGAAAATGCCTCTTTTGTCAGAGATGACTCAAAAATGAAAAGTTGCCTTTCAACCATGCATAAATCATGTCCCTTGGTCTTCTGTAACCCTAGAAGGTGAAGTAATCCCTACTGACAAATTACAAAGAACATATTCAAAGCCAGTAGTTAACAATGTTACATAGTTCCCACCACTAAGACTCACTGTGAAGGAAATTTTATGTAAAATGTTAATTGAGCATTTCCTTCAACAATAAAAATTCCCCTGAAAGGAATACATACCAACAAAGAGGATTCCCTCCTTGTAATGCTAGATTTATTCTCCCCAAAGTTCTTAAGTGATATATAGTTTTGTTTTCTGCACAGATTATCAAATAATTTAGATCAAGTAAAACGACAAATGAATTCTTAACATTCCCAAAGATAACACTTTGGAAAAGTATCACATTGTATTTCAGCTTAAAGAATATTTGTTTGTCCCTCTCTCTCTGGTTTTACGTGCTGAATTTCTTACTCTTTCAGTTTCAGTTAAAAGTGACCTTTTGGTTGGGGATTTTCCATGTATGATTCTTTTTCTGGAGCAAGAGCCAAATTTTTTTATTTACACCAAATTATGAAAGGGCTTCCTTTCCTCTAAAGGAATTTAAAAAAATTCTACATGCCTTGCCTGCAAATATTTCTTATATTTACTCTCCTAACAAGAGAAAGCATAAAATAAAGATCTGTCCAGTTGTAAAGTGCCATCTTTTAATATCTCATTAATTATATCCTTCATATGACTCTTTTAAGAACCTTTGAAAAAATGCAATAATGAATGCATCCCTTGGATCTGAGAGTACATTTTCTCCCTAACGGAATAATGGATCTGCCTCCATGCCACACTAGTGACTACAAATGTATTTTACCAGGGAATATGTCATGCATAGGAAATCTCACAGAAAATCCTAAAGTGGGCGTTATTTAGAAGGAAGAGTTGTTGCAGGGTTGAGGTAGGAATGAGAGGTTCAGAGCCTACCCATCAAAGGAGTTCTGGGGACCATAATTTAGAATCATTTATACCACACAGCTCACATTCTTCCCTATCATCTTCAACATCAGGTTTAGGATGATAAATGAATGACTTACCCTTTAAGCTGTTTGCAGCCATCATAGTGAATGGCAAAAGAATTTTCCAGAAAGACACTTCAAGAGAAAAGAGCAGCCTGGCTGCCCTGGGAGAATGGGCCGTGAGACTGAGCAGACAACAGTTCTCCCATACTCCTGGTCACATATCCTCTGAGGATTCCAGGCCAGAGCTGCTCAGGCCCAATCACTTCTGCACCCCTCGGACCAATAGGTGAGAAGGGGCAGCTATGGCCTGATGGCTGCGTGATGCTGCTGGCTTGCTCAGCCCACCTGGGCCAGGGCATTGGCAGGACTGGCCTTGCTGCCCACTGTGCTTACTCACCACTGGGAATCAGGCCCTGAGGATACCTGGCTAAGTATGAATGAAATGATAGACTATCTTTTCATCACTGTTTATAAGCTATTACATTGTATCATATAGTTCTTAGTATGTGCTCACTTCATAGAAGAGTGATCTAGAACCAAACTGTTCTGCCACTTACCAGCTGTGCAACCTCATGTAAGTGAATTAACCTCTCTCAGCCTACGTCTTCACCTGCAAACTGAGGATGATAACAGTAGTATATACTTCACATATATATTGAGGGGCTTAAATGAAATAATGTGTAAAATGTTTAGCACAGAGACTATCACATGGGAAGCCCTCACTAAAGAATAACTATTAGTATTTCTATCATATAGAAGCTGCTTTTTTTCATTTCTATTATTTATTTCTTAAAAAGTTATTGCATTAGTGTGTGTGTGTGTGTGTGTGTGTGTGTGTGTGTGTGTGTGTGTGTATGTTTACACATACAACCAGTTATAAGAAATACTGTATAAGCCATTTCCCTGATGGGAAGACTAAAGTTGAGAGAAATGAAATAATCAATTGGAGTTGCCTTTTACTAAAATATAGCCTGTCAGTTTTGATATATATACAGTTTGCTGGACTCTGTGAAAGTTATTGCATAAATCTGATTATCTAACAATCCATGCTATGTGGTCAGCATTATTTGTTATCAGAAGTCAGTGTTGGATTCATCAGGGATTAACCTGTATATACTAGAAATTGGATATGACACATTAAGGTCTAGACTCTCCTAAAGTAAATAAAAAAAGTCATTACCACCGTGAAGTAACTTTTCCCATCTTTACGCCTATGAAACAAGAAGTCTAAACCATTACATGACTTCCTTCCACCTCTGGGCCTAGAGCTTCTTTCAGTGGTAACAGCATTAAATCTTTATTATCTTGGGATTTGGACATGCCTGTAAAATTTCGAAATGAACTTAGTGAAAATAATTCAGGGAGATTATTTTCAGCTGTCTACCCACCTATTTCACAAGAGACTAGCCATGTCAAATTCTTAAGAAGACAAATACTGTAACCTATTTTTACATGGAAACTTTCCCCTGTGACTTTCAAAGAAATTCATAGCATTTCCCAGAAGCAAACATTATTTCTTTTCTTCTGTATCTGACCCAGGAGCTAAAGGAGGTGCCCAAGGTCACACAAATCAAATTGTAGGGCCAGACATAGGAGTCTCCCTTTGAATTCCTGCCCTGTTGCTCTCCCTATCAGTTATCGCAAGTGGCTCTTCACAGAGTGAAATGGAGAGGAATTGGGGTGTGCCGAGTTATCACTGGACAGTCTTTAATCTCTTCAAATCCCAGTTGGGTAAAGATGGATGTATAAAATTAGAAATTTTCTTACATAATTGAAGCCAGATATTATCAAACACTTGACATTTTAAAGTTCTAATCTAAATATTTGTTAAACAAAGGTTCACCAGTGGAGTAAGTATATACCTTCTTAAACTGACAACTTTGAAAGATAGCCCTCATGTGGTATATAAACATACCTGTATATTTTTACATATATACACACACACATATATTCTTGTATGTTTATTCATCCAACAAAGATATTTTGTTTTCTATTGTATGCTACGTTGTTCTAGGCACTGAGGGTATCACAGTGAGCAAAACAGTAAAATTCCCAACCTTCATAGAGTTTACATTCTAGGAAAGAAAGCATGTAAACAAGTAAAAGAATATAATATATTTTCCACAATGTGATACAGGAGAAAGGAATGAAATCAGGTTGTCCCAGTGACATGCAGCTGCATGGGGATCAGCATTCTCATGTCTGAGGGAGGCTCTGGGCTTCATGGAGGAAGAGACAGGAACAGAAGGGATGCACTTTGATAAGATCCGTCCTATTAGCTTCAAGGCAGAAGGTGATGTTAAGGCTGTGAGTATTGGGCCAGGCGTGGTGGCTCAAACCTGTAATCTCAGAACTTTGGGAGGCCAAGTCAGGAGAACTGCTTGAGCCCAGGAGTTCAAGACCAGCCTGGGCAACACAGTGAAACCCCATCTTTTTTTATCAATAAAAAAAAAAAAAAAGGCTGTGTGTATTGAGGGAAAAAAGAGAGAAGAGAGTCGTGCCAGAAATGCTCAGAGTTCTAGGGCACCCTCTCCACTCCTTAAAGTGGTATGTGAATGCCAGGAAGGGACTTTCTTACTCGAGTGCAAAGGGCCCTGAGACCCACCTGTTGGTGCTCAGTGAATCAGCCATGTTGTATTTTTCCTGTAACTCATAGAGTTTGATAACTCAACAAACTTGCAAACACATCAAGGTGTTTTGTTTTGAGTTTTGTTTATTTGTTTGTTTTGGCTCATGCCCTTTTGTGTCCCTCTCATACCCTGCCATTAGCATTTGAGCACTTATCTACAAAAAATGTTAGTACAGCGTAATGTAATGAAAGAGTGGAGTAGGGAAGGAAGTTAGGAATGGAGGAAAAGGAGGGAGACAGAGATGAAGGGTGGGAGAGAAGAATGGATCTGAATTGCCCGTCTGTGGAACTAAGTCAATGCTAACATTTGATGCAATGAATTATCTGCATCAACTACAAACCCCTTGTCCCCACTCCCCTTGTGGGTTTGGCTGCAGAGACCAGTTTAAAGAAGCAATGAAGAATATTAACCTCACTTTAGAGATGAAGAAAGTTGATTTTAGGGAGTTGGTGTGGTTTACATTATATTGAAGAAAAACAAGGAGGAAATCCACAGTAAATCAACCTGAGATGGATTAAGTGATTGGAACTATAGTTTGCCAAAATGCATTAAAGCTTTCCTGAGGTGTCTGAAGACACTGAGGTCTATTAATTTTCAGCCACTTCACCATCATCCACTCACAAAAGTAGATGATTCCATTCTGCATTAGCGCAACTATTTAAGTGGGCCAGCTTGGTCAGTATGGAATAAAACAGCATAAGGTATGGCATATAACTTAAAAAATACAAATGAAAATCACATTCCCTCTCCAACTTAAGTACTAAAGCCCCCTAATTTCATAGCACGTGAATGAAATGCATAATCTGCATCTTTTCTGGATAAAAAGATCAGTTGAAAGAGTGGGAGAGTTTGGTCATTCCATAGTTGTTTCTCTATTAAAAACAAATGATAAGGATTAAACAATAAATCTGTGAGTCAAAGACTGATGCTATTAAATACATCAGCCATGACTTTAGAATCTAAAAATAAACACCAAACTATAAAATGTTATTGACGTCAATTGAAGACTCAGTAGTCAGTTGGGATCACTTTATAACCTTCCCACAACTGCCTCACACAGATAAACCTGTACTTTTGTCAGACCCATAAAAATGCCCTTCTGGACTGCACAGGCAATCACCCATTAACTGCACAATACGCTCAATCCTTCTAATCCGTGGGTCATGAGATCATTTGTGGACAATTTATATAATCTTATGATCTGAACATAAAATAAATTATGTACAGAGACCTGGAGAGAAGCTTTGTTTGTCTTTTTAAATCTGCATTTGTTGTTTCTAAGAAACTTAAGTTTGAACCTATGCTACCAAAAAATACCTTCAAAGCTAAGAGTTTCTGCAATTTGGTAAAAATTCAGTAAAATCCATTCAATCATTTTAAAATCCAGTTAGCTGTATCAGATTTCTGCCTATCTCAGGCTCCAAAAAAATTGTCTGAAGTCATTTTCACAGCTAATGTCACTAACCACCTTTTCATCTGGAATTTAACAGCAGCAACTGCAAAAGGAAGAATCGATTCCTTCTCTCCTCTCCGAGTGACTACTTGCCTTCAACGCTTTTTCCTCTCTCTAGTTACATTTAACATAAATAGACTCCCATGAAAAAAAGTGATTAATTCAATGGAGAAAAAAAAAAGCAGGCCCCAACTTTTGTACTTCACTGGTCTGTGAAAACCTTAAACTTCTATTTGAATCTACATTTATGTTTCATGGTGACATAACCTCTAGCATACCTGATGCCACTCATAGATCTGAGAGCTCATAAGATCTACCCCGCCGAACATGTCCAAAGGCCAAATACAGAAAGATATTTTATTTGTCTGTGAACAGGATAATGGCTTTATAACTCACCAGCTTTGGAGCACAGCCATAATTCATAGCATTCAGTCAGTACAAACAAGGATAAAGAAATACTATTATGTTCACCATGGAGCACTGAGTAGAGGAGAAACAGAAATGTTAACCCACCTGGCATCACTGTATTGCAATATGTCTGGTTTATGTTCTGTGTGAAATGAGATGTTTTCAAAAATGCTTTTAAGATATCAAAATAAATTGTGAAGACTAGTAGTGCCTTGAGGGTTCTACCCTGTGGCTGGTATTTTGGGGGGAAACTACGCACAAAATAAAGTGGATTTATAAAATTTAGAAACTGACTGCTCCAATATGTTGGGAGCAATCAGATGAATGATGCAAAAAGCCAAGTGAATTTAAGCATATGAATGGCAGTCCAGATAATACTAGGAAATTATTCTCTAGGTCTAGGTAGACAAAATGTATTAGATTATTTCTGACTTCCATTGTGTTACATAGACATGGCCTCCAAATTCCAGAGCAGTTGACCTGTAGTCCCCAAATTGAAGCAAACTCTGTCTTAGCAAATTCCCTTGAAAAGATTGGTCTTGAGCTCACAGGCCCTAGTTTGTTTGTGTGGACACTTAAAAACAACATGGAGAATTATACTGCTAATAGAAGAGAAGGTGCCATACATTTTCTTCTGTTTTTTTTTTTTCCCTTTGCCTGTTTTTCCATGAGATGGTTTGACTTTTTCCTGTCAATTCATAATGTCTGTTATATGTTTTGTGGATGTTTTTGCCAGTCCATCATTTGTCTTTTGACTTGTTTATGATATAATTTGCTCAAACAAAGCTAAAAAAAAAGCACAATTTTAACATAGTCAAATTTGTCCATCTTTATTTACTGTTATGAATGTCTTGGCTTTATGCTTAAGAATGTCTTCCCCCACAAATGGTTAAACAAACTTTCTCCAAGTTGTCTTTGAATATTTTCATTATGTTTTTGTACTTCTACCTTTAATATATCTGAGATTTTTTTTTTGGCCTGCGTGACATAAATAGATCCTTAAGAACATGAAAAGATGCTCATCTCACTAACATCACTGAAAGGAAAATTACAGGAATATGACACACCACTTTGTTCAAATCAGAGCGACAAAAATTATAGAGTAATCCCTGCTGGTTAGCTTGTATATAAACAGGCATTCCTACATACTGCTGCTTGGCCTGTGATTTGCTACAGCCTTTTTGAAACGTAATGTGACAACCCATTTAGTTTGGGAATCTAACAGTTAAAAATAAAAAAGCACTGTTGTGTAAAACAGAAAAGAAGGAAAGAAAGGAAGTTGGATGCAGCACTGTTTATTAACAGTAAAAACCGTGTGTGTGTCTGTCATCTGAGAGGACTCGTGCACAGCCAGTTTATTTGGAAGGTGACTCCAGAGATGGGAGTGAGGGACCAGGGAGAGTGAAGCAGGAAAGGTTGAAAAGCCAAAACAAGAATGGAATTTGATCACCCCTGGGGGCAACGGGCGCTTGATGCTGCCTCCTGAATAACTTACAGAATTGTCCACTGGAGGTCAGGAGGTGTGAGCAAAAAAAAAGCAGAAAGACTCAAAACACATGACTGAGGCAAAATGCTCTCAGCTCAAGCTGATTCTGTGTTCACATGGAACTGCCCACTTCAAATGTGGCTGAAGTCACAGGTTGTCCAGGGGGCCATGTCATGAGGCTCCTGATAGGTGAATGCTTGAAAAAACGTGGTATATCAATGATGCAGCCGTTTGAAAATGAGTGAGATACACACGTATTGACCTAGGAAGATGTCAGTAACAGTAAGGAAAGAAAAGTAAACTGTGGAACACCTTTTATTTCATGTTCTCATTTTAAAAATTAAAAAATACTGTGTGTGTATTTATGTACCTTTATATGAATATAGAGGAAGGTCTGGAAAGACAGACACCAAACCGTTATCTCAGAGATGGGGAGTGAGAGAGAGAAAATTATTAAACATTTCTTCACACAACTCAGCATTGTCTAATTGTTGCCCCAAAAGGCATTACTTTTGTTTTAACAAAAAGTAATTAATTGAGGGGCCTTAAAAGTCAACTAATGTGCTCTGTACCCCATAAGTGTGGTATAATTGTTACGTGTCAGCTGAAAATAAAAGGAAAAAATAAAACGAAAAGAAATTTTTTTAAAAGTTAACTAATTTATCCCTAGTTTCAGCCTCATTCCCACTCAAGAGCCTTATTTCCATTTCACCCTGTCTTGCTTCACTCTCCCTGGCCCCTCACTCCCATCTCTGGAGTCACCTTCCAAATAAACTAGCTGTGCACAAGTCCTCTCAGGTGACAGACACACAGATGATTTTTACTGTTAATAAACAGTGCTGCTTCCTCTGGAAAGAAGTTTGTTGCATTGCTGGACAGTAATAATTTTAATTGTTAACAAAAATCATTTTATTTCTAAACCAAAAAGTGTCCTCTTTTATTTTTTCTATTATATTTCTACCCTCCGGATTATCACTGTTCAATATGGCCACCAGACATGTGGATTATTAAGTATTTGAAATGTGGCTAGTCCAAATTGAGATGGGTTTTAAGTATAAAATACACACCACTATACAAACATACAAACAGATTTTGAAGACAGAGTATCAAAAATGAACGTAAAAATCTCATTGATAATTTTATATTATTTATATGTTGAAATGATATTTTGAATATATTGAGTTAAATAAAATAAAGATTAATTTTTCCTATTTCCTTTTGCTTTTTAAATGTAGCTTTTTTAATGTGGATAGTTTAAAATTATATATGTGGCTTGTATCTATTTCTATTGTATGGTGTTACTCTAGAAGAACTTTATTTTTTCCTTCATGTCAATTGATTTAATCTTTACTTATCAGAGTAACATCTGAAGTTTCTTGGATCATCTGCCAGCTATCATCTTGGTTTCTATAGCCTGGGAAGTATTGATAAGCACTCAATAAAGATGTGCCCTTGCTGAGTTGAATAGTGCTTTGGAAACTAGGAGGAGGTGATTTCCAGAAAGAGCTGTCAGCAGAGGAAATGCTACACAGACGTGATTAAGAGGTCATTAGTGTTCTTGGAAGCAACATGCACTTCATGATGTGTAGGACAGAAGTCAGATGACACAAGATTACGAAGTGAATATGTAGTGATTAGGTGGAGGCTGTAGTCTTAGATTCCTTTGTTGGCAGAGATACAGAGATCATAGTTTAAGAGGTCTAGAGAAAGTTTTTAAAAAATAAAGAAAAGTATAATTTTTGTAGGTGGAGATACAATTTCTGAGCCTCATTCCATTATTACTACCACTCATCTCTCCTTTTCCTTTTTAGTGGGGTTTTAATCAGCCAAAGAATGTTCATGTTGACATCAACAATCAGCAACAGCTTGCCTAAAGATGGAAAATACCAAACAATTTTACACATATTCCGTTTGAGGCCACTTTTATAGTGGTATGGATGATGCACTGCCTATCCAGGGACACCATGCACGTAGGCAGCCCTGATTCAAGCTGGTGGATGTCAGCAATGGGTAGAAGTCAAGGAAGAGGTAAGATTCAGGAATATGGGCCAGGCGCAGTGGCTTATGGCTGTAACCTAGCACTTTGGGAGGCTGACATGGGAGGATCGCTTGAGTTTGAGACCAGCCTGAGCAAGACCCCATCTCTACAAAAAATAGAAAAATTAGCTGGGCATGGTGGCACACACCTGTAGTACCAGCCACTTGGGAGGCTGAAGCAGGAGGATCACTTGAGCCCAGGACTTGGAGGTTTCAGTGAGCTATGATGAGCCCCTGCATCTAGCCTGGACAACAGAGCAAGACCCTGTCTCAAAAACAAACAAACAAACAAAAGATTCAGGAATATGGTAATGGAAATTCCAATTAGTAATTCAAAACATCTGAAAGTTTACTAGGAGACAAACTTCATAACATCGATCTTGGCAATGATACCAAAAGCATAGGCAACAAAAGCAAAAATGGACCAATGGGATTACATCAAACTGAAAAGCTGCTCAACAAAGGAAACAATCAACAAAGTGAAAAGGCAACCTAAAAAATGGGAAAAAAAATATCTGCAGACCAGATATCTGATAAGGGGTTAAAATCCAAAATATAAGAATTTATACAATTCAATGGCAAAAAAAAGAAAATAAATAACCCAATTAAAAATTGGCAAAGGACTTGAATAGACATTTCTAAAAAGAAGATATACAAATAGCCAACAGGTGTATGAAAAGATGGTCAACATCACTAATCATCAGGGAATGCAAATCAGAACTTCAATAAAATAGAACTCCACATTTGTTAGGCTGGCTATTATAAAAAAGGAAACAAACAAGTGAAAAATAACAAGTGTTGGCAAGGATATAAGGAAATCGAAACCCTTGTACATTGCTGGTGAGAATATAAAATGGTACAGCTACTGTGAAAAAAAATATGGAGGCTCTTCAAAAAATTAAAAATAGAACCACCATGTGATCCAGAAATTCCACTTCTGGGTATTTATTCAAAGGAAATAAAACAACTGTCCCAAAGAGATATCTGCATACCCATGTTCATTGCAGCATTACTCACAATAGCCAAGATGTGGAAGTAATCTAAATGTCCATCAATAGATGAATGGACACCTAAGTGTCTATCTGTGGATGAATGGATAAAGAAAATGTGGTGTGTGTGTGTGTGTGTGTGTGTGTATACACATACAATGGAATATTATTCAGCCTTAAAAAATAAAAAATCCTGCCATATATGATAACATAGGCAAACTTTGAGGACATTAAGCTAAGCAAAGTAAGGCAATCACAGAAGGGAAGTACTGCATGATTCCACTTATATGAGGTATCTAAAGTAGTCAAACTCATAGAAGCAGAAAGTAGAATGGCAGTTGCCAGGAGCTGTCATGAGGGGGAAGCAGGGAGTTGCTGTTCAATGGGTATAAAGTTTCAATTATGCAAGTTGAAAAAGTTTTAGGTATAAAATTTCAGTAATAAAGTATGAAAAGTTCTAGAGATCTAATTTACAACATTGTGCTAGTTAACAATAATCTATTGTACACTTAAAAATTTGTTATGAGGGTAGATATCATGTTATAGTTTTTAACCACAATAAAAAATAATATATTGGCTTCTTGATGATTTAATCTGTGACTTTTTCCTGATGAAATTCATTGTTCAATGCCACTGGTGTACAAATATTCAAACTGACCATGTTGCTCAATTCCTTATTATGAAATTGAATAGAAACTTGGATTAAAAGATAAACTTTAAGATATATATAATAAATTCACTGACTAAAAGCTAAAAAAAATCTAAAAGTTTCTTTTGGTGGATGGATGAAGGCCATTAATTAAATATTAAATCATGTAGTATTTCCTCCTAATGCCGAAGTTTTGTTGTATCAGCAGTAAGATAAAAACATTTTTTCATAGTTTTCATAGTAGCTAGAATTCCTCTTATGGGAAGAGTTGCTTTGTTGGAAAAAATGTTTTGATAAACTCATGAGCTAATCCTCATGAGCCTTGGCATTGGGTGGTAACAAAACTTTATAGGAAGGTAGAATTTGCTCTGTATAACTGAAGAAAAAAGCACTAGAAGCTCCAGAGGAAAACCAGGAAGTAGGAGTGGAAAATAGAGGAAGGGAAAGAGCACAAACAAAATGATGAATTGTCATGTGTGATGTGACGTGTCCTAGGACTCTCAAAATCTTTAGGAATGTCTACAAAAAAAATGTAGTACTTATTTATTACATTCTTGTGGAGTCTGGTGAGTTCAGCTGCATTTTAAAACCAAGATAGGTTTATAAAATTATCATTTCTGCAATAAACCAGATATGCTATTTCTATCTTCTGAATAAAATGCCAAATTAACGGAAACAGGAATATTGCAATGATATGGGGTCATGTGCTTTTGTTTTACCTAAATTATCCAGAAAATTTAAAAAAGGAAAATATTTGTGTCTAAATTATGTAAATTTTCTACCATAATTCAGCTACAATGTACTGCTCATTTCACCAGGGTTCTGTGTATGTGTATGTTTTGAAATTGGCCCAATGCTAAGTAACTTTTGGACCTGTTTATGCTTAAAAGTTTTTGGCATTCAAAATGCCAAATTCATTTTCTATTCCTGGACTGTAAAAACTCCACTTAGCAACCATCTCCAGTTGCCAAGCTCAGATGACTCCTGGGGCAGGGAGTTCAAAGTCCAAACCATCCTGGATGGGGCAGGTGGTGTGCAAAATGTAAACCAGATTGATGTTGGGGATTTCCACCTCACTTTTTTTCAACTCCTCCTTTTAGGATTTCTGCCCAAGACCTTTATCAATCATCTAATGTAGCTTAATTCTAAAACTTAGAGAATAAAGTTGCTTTATTAAACTAATTCAAGCTGAGAGATTGCTGGAAATAACTGAATTCTAGAGGTGATTACTGGAAGTGGTCAGCACTAAGCATAAAGGAATGAATCATAAGGAACAGAATATCCAATACCAGGAGCAAGCCAATGTGAGAAATACATATTGAGTAGATTTCACACAGCTGACTGCTTAGTCTCCTATGCCTTAGTCTAATCTCGATCCTTTGGACATCCCTTGTGTTTCAGGAATAATAAGGGAGAAAATATTCAGTTTTGAATGATCAAAATTTTCTAGAATAAACAAAAATGCTCTTCATTCTCTTATTTTGAGTAACAGAGGATTAAACCAACAAATACAGTTAAACTTTTTTGGATTTCATCCGTGGAGCCTCCTGTGTATATCATTGAAAACAAATTAGTTTGGTTCTATGATTAGCTGGAGAAGTAGGCAAAGCACTAAAGTATCACAAAATATCAGAGCTGTTCTTGGAAAGCAGAGGCTGTCTTTATATTTCCCCAAAGTCCTTTTGTCCTGAGCAAAGCTCAGTGAAATTTGCTCAACAGCTTATCTCAAGCATCATTTAGTAAAGCTTTCCACCCAAGGCTGGAATGAATCCCTGCTACAACAAATGAAGTTCTCTACTCAAGAAAAAGTATCTGCAAAATAATATTTTGCTCACCGTTGTCTGGCAAAATGGCAATAGAAGGATCTAAAAAAAAAAAAGCTTTGAATAAAAATTTTAAAAATATACTGATTTCCCAGAACACAATGGACCAAAGGTAATGAGGTTAAATTGAAAAGACATGTAAAGTCCAGAATTTAGTATAAAAAAATGAATATACATTATAGCTTATTCAAACAAGCAGAGGATTAGACCAAAGTACAGACTTGGAAGACACAGCAGACCTCTTTATATATCTGACAGGCAACCTTATGTAAAAGGGGCTAGATTTAATCTGTGTGGCTCCAGAAAGCAGAATAGAACCAACGTGTCGATGTTATAAGGAAACATAGGAAAAAGGCTTTCTGATAATTAAAGCTGACAAGTGGAAGACACTGCTTGTGTTCTATTACTATAGTTCACTTACTGATTCTATATGGTAGAACATCGAAGTTTTCTCTTACTTTACTTTAAGATTATGTATGCATAATTCCAAAATATGAGTGAAAGTTCAAATTCCATTCAAGTATCATAAATTATAATAACAGTGATTGAACCTTTCTTTCTTTTCATTCAGCTGCCTTAGTGTCATGCACTCTCAGACTTAATCTGTACCCCCTCGGCATTCCTGCTGATTGGACATTCCTAGTAAGGGGGCTAAGTCATTGGCTTCCAAGGCAACCCATTCCATCTCTGAACTACCATGGCAAGTAGAAAGTTTTTACCTACTGTGGTAGGCAGAATAGTGACGGCCCCCCTGGAAAGATTCCATGTCCTAATCCCCAAAACCTGTAAATATGTTACTTTATATAGCAAAAGAAACTTTACAGATCTGGTTAAGTTTAAGATTTTGAGATGGAGAGATTATCCTGGATTATCCATATGTGCCCAATGCAACCACATGGTCCTTATAAGAGGGAGACAGGAGCATCAGAGTCAGAGAGATTAGAGATGCTACACCGCTGGCTTTGAAGATGCAGGAAAGAGTCACAGGACAAGGAACGTGGGCAGTGTCGAGAAGCTGGGAAAAGCAAGGAAACAGATTCTCCCCTGGAGCCTCCAGAAGAAACACAGCCCTGCCAACACCTTCATTTCAGACCAGTGAGACCCTCCATACTGTAAGATGATAAATGTGTTGCTTTCAACCACTAAATTTGTGGTGATTTGTTACCGCAACAGAAAAAAACTAATATATCTTTTACAGAACCTGAATGGCTCTCCCCAAAGTTTCCAATCATTGGTCTCCATTACATATGAAAATTCTTCAACTATTTGAAGACCAAAATCTTGTGTCACCAAAACATTCCTTCTCCTTTCTTCTCTCTCTCTTTTTTTTTTTTTTTTAAGAGAGTCTCACTCTGTCACCCAGGCTGGAGTGCAGTGGCCCAATCATAGCTCACTGTAACCTCAAACTCCTGGGCTCAAGTGATCCTCCCACCTCACGCTCCTGAGTACCTGGAACTACCGGTGCCCACCACCACACCTTGGTAATTCTTTCTTATTTTTTGTAGAGACAGGGTCTTGCTGTGTTGCCCAGGCTAGTCTTAAGCTCCGTGTCTCAAGCAATCCTCTCACCTCAGCCTCCCAAAGTGCTAGGATTACAGATGTGAGCCACCATGCCTGGCCTCCTGATTTTGCATCTTTAATTCCTTCATCCCTTTACCACATGACTATGCTCCAATTTGATTCACTTTCTTATTTGCTGTATTCTGAAAAAGTCCCTTTTAGATCTGTGGCTTAGAACAGAATTCTGTTATCCAAATGTCATCTGTAAGTACATTGGTATAAATCTTTGGTGGCAGCAAAGCTTGCTAATGCATAGCACATTTAGTTCATCCTCTCATTTCCCTTTAACTTTTATTGACCATGGATGCAGAACGTACCACATCTTACTAAGTGTTATGGTACTTAAAAATTTGGGTTAGAGGCCAGGCACAGTGGCTTATGCCTATAATCCTAGCACTTTCAGAGGCTGAGGCTGGAGGATGGCTTGAGCCCAGGAGTTCAAGACCAGCCTGGGCAACATAGTGAGACCCTGTCACCACAAAATTTTAAAAATTAACCAGGTGTGGTTGTGCATGCCTGTAGTCCCAGATACTCAGGAGGCTGAGGCAGGAGGATTGTTTGAGCCCAGGAGTTTGAAGTTGCAGTGAGCTATGATGATACCGCTGAACTCTAGCCAGGGCAACAGAGAGAGACCCTGTCTCAAAAAAATAATAACAATAATTTGGCTTAGACACAGAATGAGTCATTCTTCCATTAATAGAAAAGATCTGGCTAGGCATGGTGGATCATGCCTATAAACCTAGCACTTTGGGAGGCCAAGGCAGGAGGATCGCTTGAGGCCAGAAGTTTGAGACCAGCCTGGGCAACATGGTGAGACCCCCATTTCCACAGCAAATTGAAAAATTATCCAGGAATAGTGGCACATACCTGTGGTCCCAGCTACTCAGGAGGCTGAGGTAAGAGGATCACTTGGACCCGGGAATTCAAGGCTGCAATGAGCTATGATTGTGCCATTGCAGTTCAGCTTGGGAGACAGAGAAGAAAAGAAAAGAAAAAGAAAGAAAGAAAAGAAAGGTTCTGTGAAGTTTTCTGAGATATGATTGTAGAAAGAAATTCAATTAATAAAATGAGTTTACAATTACTCACAATTATTCATGTATGCTTTCTCTTCTTGAGAAGTTAAACACCATTTTGGTTTCTGATTCTTTGTGTATGACCAACTTTTGTTCTTTCTTTTTCTTTTTCATTCTCTCTGGAAGATTATAAGATCTGTTCTTCATTCCCAGTGTTCTGAAATTTCACACTGATATGATTTGTTGTGTGTATGTTTTCTGTTGTTATACTAGGCACTTGGCAAAACCTTTTAATATGATTTTTAAATCTTTTTTTATAATTTTATTTCTTCCATTTGTCTGTTTTCTCTTAATGAGATTTAGTTCCCTTGGACTGTTTGCCTGATTTTCTTCTTTTGTCCCTTGCTTTCCAACTTCTTGTTCTAGTTTGTTTGTTTTGTTGGGGTTTTTTGTTGTTGTTATTCTGATACCTAGGAAATTTACTGTATTAGTTTGCTGAGGCGATCATAAAAAATACCACAGAATGGATGGTTTAAACAACAGAAATGTATTTTCTCAGAGTTCTAGAGGCTGGAAGTCCACGACCAAGGTGCCAGCAGAGTGGGTTTCTAAGTGTGTCTCCAGTTGGAGGTAGCCGCTCTCTTGCTGTGTCTCCACAGGGTGCTCCCCTCGTGCACACACAGCCCTGGCGTCTCCCTGTGTGTCCCAATCGCCTCTTCTGACATGGATACCAGTCATCTTGGATTAGGGCCCACCCTGGTGGCCTAAATTTAACTTAATCCCCTTTTGAAAAGCCCTATCTCCAAATATAGTCACATTCTGAAGCACTGGGAATCAGGGCTTCAACATATGAATTTTGGGAGGGACATCATTCAGTCTAACATTTTTCAACTTCTCT
This sequence comes from Lemur catta, assembly GCF_020740605.2. Classification (NCBI taxonomy): domain Eukaryota; kingdom Metazoa; phylum Chordata; class Mammalia; order Primates; family Lemuridae; genus Lemur; species Lemur catta. The sequence continues at coordinate 240,054,501 of NC_059128.1, forward strand.
GTCAACACTTTGGTTTAATTTTTAATTTCTGCTATCATCCTTTTTACATTTGGAGGTCATTTTTATTTTCTTTGTATTCATTATCATTGTATCCTGTTCACATGCATGGATTTATTATCTGCTCTTATCTCTCTAAGAACCTTAGTTTGGTCTCTTTTTTTCCTACATTGTCTTTGCTTCCTCCGAGTTCATTTCATGTTACAGCTTTCCCTCAAATAGCTAGGCATCTTTGGCTGTCCATGCGTATTAAAGAGGGACTTATTCAAGACACTGAAAAGCTGACTGGAAGCTCTGTGCAAATAGGTAAGATGGGACGGTGGACTTCACTGTGGATGCTCAGGCTGTCAGCCAGCTCGTGTTGTTGGGTCAAGAGAAAGGGGCACATTAAAGACATGAGTGATGAGCAGTAAGCTGTCACCTTGGAGCACAGGGTGAAGTCATGGCAGACTTGCTTGTGACCATCCCCTATATGATGGGAGCCCTCAAGTCTAAAGGAGTTCAATGAACATGAAGAAGGGTTCAACAGCAATGGTGAGAGATGGCTTTTTCACATGGTTCAAAGAGATGAGAAGCTTCATGTTAGCATAAAACTCACAGTCCAGCCAGAAGATAGGATGTGGGGGACTTGACAAGGCAAAAACAGAGGGTGGTCTTCCTGATGCAGCAACTGTAGGATGGGCAGCATCCTACTGCAAACTTTTTGAGGTGCCCCATCCAAGCCATCAAATGTTTAGCACTGTCACTTTGGCACTATTCTCTGTTACCCTTGTGCAATAAGAGTAGGGGGAGATGGAAGAAAGAATTCATTCTGCATTGCAATTTAGTATAAAAATACTAAATCAAAGGGAAAAACATCAATTTGTAAGAGACTGTTCCAAATCAAGGCTAGTCCACATAACCTGCACTCAGTTGTAATAATATTTTGTATTTGTTAAATAAAACTTTTCCACTTGACTGTTCAATTAATGTGCTTTGCAAACATTGATTCATTCTCTAAACCCTTATCAGACCTGTGGCAGGAACTACTTCCTCCATCCCTTGAGGGGACTCGGTGGTAAAAACCTTGCCCAAATCAACAAACCCCAGAGCAGAGGACAGCTCTATTTCCTCTGCCGCAGAGTGCAAAATGGGCCTTAAGCGTCATCTACAGAGCAGAGCTGCCAAAATTCACCAAAGGAAAAAAAAAACAGTAAAGAAGTGGCAACCTTCAAGTCTTTTCTCACGAAGCCTGTCTACTTTGGAGAAAAAAGGAGGATACAGAGCTCATCCTATCCAAATTCCTTCCTCGGGTACCCCCCAATACCTCCACCACCACCCCAGGTTCCTCAATCTAAAATTCCTTTAAACCAGGAAAAAATTTGTTCCTATGACTAAAGATGTAGCTGAAAATGTCAATACCTGGAGATTAAAATTTACATCTACTTTAAATCACACAAAAATGTATCTGAAGATCCTTTCTTGACTGAGAGGAAAGGGAAAGTATGTCTTACTTGCATTTTATTTTATTTTTTAAAAAATACAAAAGATGCAGGGAAAAACCTGGAGAGGAAGAAGCTGGGAGCACTGAGAGGATGCTTGTTTTCAAATTTTAGCCATGTCACCATTTTGCCTGGAGCCCAGGCCAGCAAAAGGGGCTTGTACTCGTGCGGGTACCAAAGAGTTTGACAAACAACCACTTAGAGTTCCTCGGAATCAGGAAACCAAATAGCCCTATGGCAAATATTTTTATAGACCACACTTTTGCTTCATTCTTTTTATTGAGAGACAGGAAGGAGTTGGTTTTAAAAAATAAAGTTTTAATTTTTTTAAGATAAAAAGCTCACCTGCCCCCATATTCTAAAAAAGAAAAAATACAGATTATGAGATTTCAAAGAACATTTTGAACTAGGATGTGTGGTTTTTCTCTGTTAGCAAGAGCTTTGCAAAGAGCATACTTCATTAAAAAGCAATTTAAAGAGAATAGTGCCCCACTGGAATAAAGCCCTTATCAAAGAGAGAGCCTCTGAGAGCTTGCTTTGATTCCTGTAATCCCTATCAGAAATCATTCCTCGTAATTACTGGGTCAAAAGCATTATTGCCATGCCTGTTCATTACTACGGAGACCCGTGGTCCTATTCTAGCTCTGGCACTTAGAAGCTGCATGAACTTTGCCCAACTTATTTATATTATTGGGATTTTAGGCTTTCCTCATTTGTAAAGAGGAACCCTAATACTTGTCTCCTAAAACTGTTGTAAGGATCTACTGAGATAATGTATGAAATGCACAATGACAGGCATTCAATAAACCATATATATCACTATTATTTATTAGACCACTCATTATCTTCAGTCCTCTAGAAACATGACAGTCTGATACTGGATTTGGGAAGGAAAGGCTTGGCCACAGGGATTTTGAAGGTCAGTCCTGGGGCCAGGATGAGGGCACTGATGGAGAAGAGGAAGGGGCTGGAGACACAATAAAAGGGTGCTGGAGACCCACTCATAGCATTGCTCAAAGCTGTCCCTGCTGTTGTTCATTTGCTTAAATGTTCAGAGCAATATTTCAGAAATATGCCAAATACTCCTCTTATAACATTTTTGGTAGGTTGGAGCCTAAATATAGACTGTGAAGAGAGTTGGGGAGAAAGCCAACTGACTTTTTGGTTCCTAACAACCCTTAGACTGTTTCTGCCCATAATCATGTAAAGAATGCTCATTCAAAGTCAATTTGAGTGCTGAGAACCATATCTATCTTCACTCCCAAAGAAATCCCAGGTGTCTTCCTTCCATCTCTTGCTGAGACTAGACATTACTTCCAAGTTCTGCAGACAGATTGCCCCAGGAGTCCAGTTCACCAGGGTACTCACGAGGAAAGCATGTCTATGTCTCCCTCCCACACAGAGAGAAGCAGACACATTACAGCAAGTCACTCACAAGCCTGGTGCTTAGAGAAAACCAAAGGAAGGAGGATTTCTAATGTAGACACTGAAGAATTTAAGAGAACTGGTGGTTTTAAGGTAGGATGGCTGACGAAGGGTATAAAACTTTGAAAACTTCCATTAAGGATCTGAAATTTCAATTTTTAGTGTGCATACAAATCAAGTTTGGGGACAGAAATTCCCAGAAAACTCAGACTCATCCATGACAGCCTTCAGGGCCTTTTCCTCCAGGTCTAGTCACTTGTTACATCTGTTTATTCTTCTTTCGTCAAGCCTCTAGCGTCTGCCCCTTTCTTGCCATGACCACTACCCAAATTCAGGTCTCTTCATCCCCCATTCTGCCTTAAACCCCCACCCCCTTCCCTCTCACACCCAAACTCAGCACAGCCATTTCATAATGCTCTTTCTTATTCCTTCCCATCTCTCTCCTCCTCTTTAAAGGAAAAGTCTTTCCAAAATTCTCCTATATGTGAAACTGGCAGGATTCTCAACTAGAGCACAAAATGTATTCACCCTAGAATGTCTAGAAAACTGCTGAGGTGGCCCAGAGGGGACTGGGAGGAGGGAGGTGGACTTGCATGAGAAATTGAAAATAACTCGTGTAAAATAACTTATCCTCAGAGAAGAGAGGCCTTCACATAAAATGCTTGCCCTGATAATCAAGTTTTGGTCTTAAAAGGTAGGGCAGATTTTTCGTATGACACCAGTTAGTCAAATTTTCCTCTGGCCCAGACCCCATGGACTCACGATGAAGTCCCCAGAGAGAAAGTGGCTGAAAATACAAACCAAAAAGAATAGTATTAATATAAAGACAGAAAAGAGATTCTCACCACATCAGGAAAGAACACAAAGCGGTTTGGGTGCACTATGGCCCCAATGTTGGCAATGGCCCCGTGAATGGCATTGGCACTTTAATGCCCAGCATCAGTGACAGAAAGTGGAAGCTGGCAGTGGTAGGAGGGAATTTCCCAACACCTTCCCAAAGCCACCAGAAGGTTCTTGGCACCTTTGCATTTGCTTTCCCAGGATCAGCAGTCCCAGGAGCAAATGGTCATGCACAGCCAAAGCAGCTAAGGACACAGCAAACTGCGTGCGCTGAGAGCACTGCTCATGAGCATGTGTGCGGCAATCCTGGGGACTCTACAAATTTGGGAGGATGTCCTTGAAGGGGACTTGTAAGGCCCCACCTAAGATGATAGGGACATTTATGCTCTTATTGTGGTTTCCTTTATACCTGCAGGCTGGGATGGCCAGAGAAAAAGTGGTATTTAATCATAAAACAGTTCACCAGGGAAGAGAAGTTAATATTTGTTAAATACCTACAGTGTGTTAGGTACTGTGATATGTACATTCACATATACCTCCTTTTATCTTTAAAACAGCTCTACAAATCAGGTGCTTTTATCCCTCTTTTCATTAAAGGTGAAGGAACCGAGGTTCAGACTGGTTAAATTACCTGCTTAGGATCATATAGCCAACCAGGACTGCACCCAGTTCACCTGAGTGCAGAGCTCTTGCTTTCTTCACTACATTTGCACTGGTGTAGGAAAACATCTTCCACAACGACTGCTACCAAATGGATAACATCAGAACATGATTGATTCACTACTATTCTACATTAAGAATTGTGTCCTGAATATGTGTGTTAGCATCACAACTCATCATTAAATATAAACAAACCAAATTTAGGGACCCATTATGTTATTTTTACAAAAACGTTTTATCTGCAGGAAGGAAAACAGAGCAAAAGAGAACAGTTGGCAGATCCCAGTGACAGCTGTGAATCTTCTTATCTCCACCATCAGTGAAATTCTGGAAGGGATGCATTACAGTGACTGAGAATGAAATGAACTTGGCCTTGTGCCTATGCAAGCTTCTTGTCAGTGTTCTGCATCTGAAATTCTTGTGTCCATTGGAAACACAATCTGTTCTGTTGCATTAAGCATTCTTTGACCTTTAAATCCTGTTTAAGACAAGCACATATTTCAGTAATCCCAGGATCTACCTCTAAGCTCTATGCTGCATTGATGCAGTAACACTCCTGAAGTCCATGAAACTTTGTTTCTTCTGTAATGTACACATAGAAAGAGAGCGTGTATGTGTGTGTGTGTGTGTGTGTGTGTGTTAGTGGTAGAAGAGAAGGTGCAGAGGTTAAAGAAAGAGATGTTAGTCCCTTAGATGTCCCACAGACATCTCAAACTTGTCATAGGCAAAGCTAAACTCCCCATCATGTCTCCCTAGTCTTGCTCCTCTTCTTGGGTGTCCTGTCCCAATAAAGGGCTCCAACATCCACCCAGTTGCCCACACCTGAAACCAAGCATCAAAAGTGGCTTCTCCCTCCCCTTCCACTCACATCTAGTCAATCATTAAGTCCTTTTGTTCCTACCTTCTGATTATTTCTTAATCCTTCCCTTTCACTTCATCCCCACTTAAACTACCTGAATTAAAGTCACCATTATCTCTTCCTTGATTTGCAGAAAAATTTCCCAACTGGTCTCTTTTCAGTCCATAATTGTTCCCATTAAATCATTCTCCAAAGTAAATCAAGGGGAGTCTCTTTATTTTTATTTTAAATTGTTGTAAAACATACATAACATAAAAGTAGCATCTTACCTATTTTTAAGTGTGCATTTCAGTAGCATTAAGTATGTTCACATTTTTGTGCTACTAAAACTATCATCCATCCACAGAACTCTTTTCATCTTGCAAAACTGAAATTCCATATCCATTAAACAATAACACCCCATCTCTCCCTAACCCCTCCCCATCCCAAGGAAACCATCAATCTATTTTCTGTCTCTGTGAGTTGGACTATTCTAGGTACCTCACATAAATGGACAGTATTTGTCCTTTCATGACTGGCCTATTTCACTTAGCATAATGTCCTCAAGGTCCATTCATGTTATAGCATGTGTCAAAATGTCCATCCTTTTTAAGGCTGAATATTACATTGTATGTACATATCACATTTTGTTTGTACATTGATCCATTGATGGACATTTGGGTTGCTCTCATTATGGTTTTGTTGTTCTTGTTGTTGATTTGTATTTCCCTAATTATTAGTAAGGTTTAAATTTATTCACTATTTCTGTCTTCCTCCTGAGCAAGATAAGAAACTTAGCATGTTTTTGAGTTCCTCAATATTTGTCCCTCACACTGACCACGAAATTCTCAGTGAAATTTTAGTTCCAACTTATTAATATCCTTATTTTTCCCCATTGTTGTTTTTAAAATCAATACATATTTTAATTCACTAATCTGTTTTGTCATCTTGTTTGCTTACCCTTATTTCTTGCTGAAGCATATACTTTAGAAGTTCTTTCAGGAAGGGCACATGTGTGACAAATTCTAACATCTTTGTAGTCCAAAAATATACTTAACCCTAATTACCGATGCATAATTTAGAATAATAAATATTCCTATATTAAAAGATTTTCCTCAGGTTTTTAGACATTACCATTTTATGGTATCTAATATTGTTAATGAGAAATATGAAATTATTTTAATTTTGTTCTTTTAGTCTATATTATATATTGTATACAGACTCTGGCAGAATTTAGGGTGTTCCCATTATATTTAATGTTTCAAAGTGTTAAACATAATGTCTAGATACTGTTTTGGGGTTTTTTTGTCTTATTACTTCATGAGATTTTTTCAACCCAAGAGTTCATATCTGTCTTTCCTTCTGGGAAATTCTCATTCACATATGGGACATTCAAAATTGTCTCCTATGTATTTTATTAAATTCGTATTGGATCTTCTGAATCCATTCTCACTCTCTCTTAACTTCTCTCTGATATTTCTTTTCTCTGTTTCTTCATGCTACATTTTAAGTGACTCTTCATGTTGATCTTCAAGTTTAGTAATTTGTTCTTCAGCTTATTTTACAGTTGCCATTTCCTACTGTGTCTCTTGGCTAATAATATAAATATTTATTTTAAAGCCCTTTCTTTGTTCCTGTATTAGCTGTGACTCCTCGAGTATCAGTTATTCCACTTATAGTGTTTGTTGTGTATCTTCTGCAGTGTTGCTCTTCCTCAAATCCTTTATAATTCTTCTCCATATGCTCTTCTTTCACGGGTTTCTCCTACATGCATTCTGGGTCATGACAATCTCTTGATGGGTGGTCCTGCAGTAGTGGCCTCATCCCCAGCCCTGCATCAGGACAGCACTAGACCAGCCCTAGACCAGGTACACAAAGGATTGCATCATTTTCAGACCCTGTTCCTGTGTGGCAGAGGAACCCCAAGACTTTGAGAGCAGGTGGCCCCTCACAGCTCCCAGCCTGGGCATATGACATAGTGTCAGCCCTGCCCCCCAATGTTGAAAAGCTCTGGTCCCACAATCCCAGTTCCCTAGGAGCCCAGTGGCTTTTGGGCCCTTAATACTACTGTGGATTCCTCTCTACTTTCCCTCCATTGTTTTGGGGCAAACTTCTGGATTTCTGATTTACGTATTTATAACATTCTGATTTTTATTCCCCTTTCTTATGTTCAAGCATGAAAATGCACTTGATAATACAACTATAATATATTGATATCATTTCTCTATGATCAAGTGTAAAGGTGAACTTTCTGCCTGTGTTCAATTTCCCATTTTCAGGTAGGAGTGCCCAGTCCAAACATAAATATGACTGCCCTCTTCAGCATAAATCTCTACCCGGCTCCCACATGCTTTTTAGATAAGTCCAGATTTATTATGGCTTCAAAGATTGTGTGGTCTGAATTTTGCCAACCTCTTCAGACTCATCTCTCACTGTTTCCCAACTTACAGTCTAAGACCCAGCCATGAACTTTATCTCCAGACTTTTTCACGTACTATTTACTCTCCATGGAACACTTTTCTCCACCCATTTTTGCATTCCTCTTTTAGGTCACAACAAACCTGGGAGTCAATTCCTCCAGTAAGCTCTCCACGACTTACAAAAATCAGATTAGGTGTCCATCATGCACCCTACATAGTTTCTCCACTACAGCCCTAACCACATTGTACTTGATAGCCAAGCTACATGACAGTTACCTTCTGGATTGGATGCTCCAAGATGGCTGGGGCCATGAGTGCCTCGATGACCAGCACAGCAGCTAGCTCACAGTAGGAACTCTGTGTATTTATTGAATGCACCAAAAAAGGAAGGAAGGGAGGGAGTTAGGAAAGACATTAGGAAGAACTGAAGGGAAAAAAGATCCAGAAGCTCAATAATGTCTCAGACTAAAGATCTTATTAATGAAAATTTGACTTTTTTAATCTAAAGACTTTGCAAACCCTCTGTCATTGCTTTACCCGAACCACTCTCTCTTGCTCACTCCCAGTTTTCAAACAGTATACTTCTTTCTAACTGGACTTCCCTACTATATTAGTTTTCTAGAGCTGCCATAACAAAGTTCCACAAACTGGGTGGTTTAAACAAAAGAAATTTATTATCTTGCAGTTCTGGAGGCTTGAAGTCCAAGATCAAGGTGTCGGCAGGGTTGGATCCTTCTGAGGGCTGTGCATTTTGCCGAGCTTCTGGTGGTCTTGGACATTGCTTGGCTTATAGATGGTATTCTCCCTGTGTCCTCACATCACCTTTCCTGTATGTCTCCGCCTCTTTGCATGGCATTTTTTTAGTAAGGACACCAGTCATATTGGATTAGAGGCCCACCCTATCCCAGTATGAGTTCATCTTAACTAATTATATCTGCAATGACCCTGTTTCCAGATAAGGTCACATTCTGAAGTACTAGGGGTTAGGACTTCAACAGATGTATTAGGGGCAGGGACATAATTGAATACATAGCACTGATCAAGATTTTGTAGCCAGTGTTACTGTAGCATTGCCTTTAGATTCAACTCAACCAATTTTTTTTAAACGTCTTATGCTAAAAGTGTCTAAGGAGGGAAAGTTCCAACCCTTTTGTTATTAAAATTACCTTCAACAGAAACAATTTTGAGGGCACATGAAAGAGTAACTTCAACATACTTCCTTCTTGCAAAGTTGCTGTCTGCAAACCTAACAATGGGGACATAAACCCTTGGTGATATGTTCTATTACCAATCCAATGAGAAATCTTGATAAACTGAGTTTTATTCATCTGAATGCTAAAGAAAAAACTACTTTTAAGGATAGTCTTGTTTGCAAATAACAACCATTTAAGTATTTATGTCAGGAGCTATTTATTCTCTAGAAACAGGTTTTGTCAAATAAGTGGAAACAATTACTTTCAGCTACAACACTTTAGAATTTAATTACAGTGCCCTTAATTTTGAAGTCAGTAATGTACTTTGTTACAGATCTTGGCACCTTGCTTTTCAGCTATTGTTATTCTACAACACTGCCAACCAAAGTGAATATTTCACTTAACTATTAGTAATTTTTCAGCAATAATAGAGATACAAGTTTGCCTAAGGAAGGTGGGCTTTTGTTTAACTGCTAATGTATAGAGTACTTATGCTGATAGTCCAAAAAAGAATCATCATTCAAGATTCAAAGGTATCAAACCTAGGAGAGACCAGTTGGATTCAGAAATAATCTAAGGTTTTCATTCTCAGGTTGGAGATTGCTTTTAAAAAATAATAATAATCATCTAAGATTTTAGACCAGGATCTAGGTGAATTCAAAGTATCATATCACCTCCCTTTTTCTTTTCCTCTTGGCCTGCATAGGGTAAATTTAACCTACCCAACATGTGACTCCTCAGTATATGCCATAACCCCATATCAGACTTTGCCTACCACCATGAGGACCAGCTCCTAGCAAGATCTCTACCCTCCCCTTTCAAAGTCAGATCTCAGGCAATCATCAAAAAATGTATTCAAGTTAATATGTAATAAAGTACTGATAATTCAACTATATTTTAAAAGAGACCCACACCTAGATCAAAGAAGAGAAGAAATCGTTCTTAGAATTTTAAATCAAGAGGGAGGTAGTTTGAACGGTTGGATTTCCCAAAAACCCTGAAAGTCATCCACTATTTCTACATGTAAGGTTAAAACCTACCTGTATTCAAGGGAATTCCCTCCACCTGCTTCAGGTATATGGCCTGGAAAATGATTATTTGGGTTCAGAAGACAGGAGCACCAGGCTTATCTCTCCTGAAAGAGAAGAAGCTCAGCTTACTTGGTAGCTTTTTATTTATATAATAACTATAAAATGTGGTCAATGAAACATATAATAAAATGTAAAATGGGCATAAGGAGTTCAATTAATGCTACTTCCTCAAAAAGGAAAATGTTATTAACAGAGAAGAGGAGAGCAGAATTCAAATAACTCTAATTACCCAACAAAGAAATTAGCTGCAAGCTGAACAGGGGGTGTCCAGTTTGACTTACCTAGGTCAAGTGATTTTAAAAAGGTTGAGGACACAACCAGATAATAGTTCTGATTCCACTGCCTAGGAATTTGTCTTGCTGAGACTACACGCACACAAACAGCCAATTTATAGGAAAAACAGGGGCTGAAGGAACATATTAAATGAAACTATGGGGATCAATTCAGCAAAATCTATAAGATCTGTCCGGAAAGTATCCAGCCATAGTTAATGTAAGGAGAACAGTTTGCGTGACATTGATGTAACCTGGCAGCCCAGGCAAGTGGACTGGAATGCGCATGAGTGAACAATGACGCCTTCATTGTACTGGTCGCGGTTGACTGAGCATGTGTACTGTGTGGCCGTCACATTCAAAATGACTGAGCAACTGGAGCAACGAAGCTGCATCAAATTTTGCATTAAGCTTGAACATTCTTTGGCGGAAACTATTCGGATGACTCAGAAGGATCTCAGGGCCGGTGCAACGAGTGCAGCGCAAATAAAAGTGTGGCACAAATGCTTCAAAGATGGTCGAGAATCTGTTGAAAGTAATCCACGTTCTGGAAGGCCTGAAACAAGCAGAACACCTGAGAATGTTGAACGTGTACAGGTTAGATTAAGAGACGCTGGGAGAACCGTGTGAGGTCCCAAGGTGGCTACTTTGAAGGGGACTGAGGAGTCATTGTCCTACATACAATGTTTCTTGTATTTTGTATCTTCTTCAATAAATGTCTCTATTTTTCATATTACATGGCTGGATACTTTCTGGACAGACCTCCTATACTGGGAAACTGTATAGAACAAACGATCCAGTTTCTTCAACAAATAAATGTCAAGAAAAAAGTAAAAGATGGAGGAAAAACATAGATTCAAAGAGACATAAGAATATCAACCAACCATGAAAATCTTATCTGGATACAGAGTTAAACACACTAAAAAAAAAAAAATCTGCATATAAGACAATTTGAAATTTGAACACTGCCTAAATATTCAGTGATATTAAGAAATTATTATTAATTTTAGATGAGATAATGGCAGTGTGAGTCTTTTTATTTTAAGGACTTACCTTCTAGAGACATGTGAATGACCCAAGTGGGCTGTAAAATGACATGGTGTCTGGGATTTGCTATTAAATATTAAACAGGGTAGAAGGTAAAGAATGGAAGTATAGATAAAAGAAGATTGCTCAAGAATTAATCATTGTTGGCTGGGTGTGGTGGCTCACATCTGTAATCACAACACTTTGAGAGGCTGAGGCATGAGAATTGCTTGAGCCCAGGAATCTGAGACCAGCCTAGGCAACATAGCAAGACCCCATCTCTATAAAAAATTTTAACATTAGCCTGGCAGACCCTGTATTCCTAACTACTTGGGGAGGGCTGAGGCAGGAGGATCACTTGAGCCCACAAGTTCGAGGCTGCAGTGAGCTATGATCGCATAACTACCCTCTAGCCTGGGTAATAGAGCGAGACCCTGTCTCAAAAAAAAAAAAAAAGAATTAATAATTGTCAAATCTAGTTAATGAGAATATTATGCTTATTACACGTTTCTGAGTCCTGTTGTACATGCTTAAAATTTTCCAATAAAAAGAGGTTAAGGCTGGTCTGAAGGTAGTGAGTTATTTCACTTGATTGTTCGGTCACAGATTGAACTCCTTGTTCTACCTTCCCCCTTCTCACCACTGCACTTGACTTGTCTTTTTAAAAAAGAGGTTAAAATATTCAAAGAATTTACCATGAAGTTTTGGAGAAGAAAAAGAAAAAAGAAACCTGAAATATTAACACATACAGGCCACAGGTGATGCACTTGGTGTCAAAACCAAATGACAGTTGAAAAGTTTAGGGTTGGGGGTTCCCCTTGTTACAGCAGAGACCACATGATTCATCTAACCCTATTCATCTGTGATTTTGAAAGAATCATTCTGTAAACTAGTCTTGAACCTACACTGCAGTCTAAAATTCTAAACCTAATTACCTCAGTCCATATGAGATGGTAAATCTTCCCCTTAGGTAAGTAGATTTTCAACTCTAAGAAGGTATGGAAATAACTAAGGCAATTATTACATGCCTATAGTTTTATGTGCTCCAGATTTGGGAACAGATTTTTTTAAATCATCAGAATAATCTAGGAGCACTTGTTATTCCATTTGAAATAGTCTGACATATAATCCTTTTGATTTCAATTTGAAATTTATGATTGATATTTGATTTGAGATTTTAATCCAAAATATATAAAATCCTTTTATTTGTTTCAGAATGGCATTTGAAAGCAAAACTTGATTTACTAGAGTTCTAAACTGTTTTATTAGATATACAAGAGTTGCTCAAGAACTTGGAGAGATGATACCATGAAAGACATTTGAAGTGTTTGAGAAAATCAAGATACTTTTGTTATTTTTTTAATGTTAAGGGAATTCAACTTACTAAATTTTTAATGGGGTCAAGTATTTAATTAATCTATAATCAAAAAACAAGCAGAAACAATTGTTCTTTTCACAGAAAATTTTTTCAATTTATAAATAGAATACAGATTTGAAGGTTGAACTTAAAAGCTTAAGAAAAACAGTTTTTTAATTGAAAACTTTAATAAATTCAACACTAATTTAAGATCCAAGTGACCACAAATAGTCCTTTCCAAACACAAATGCCTCTCCCAGAAACTAAAAAACTTAAATGACACTGTGATTATAACTTTACTCAGACAGAATCAGAACAGACCATCTTAAAAATACTTCTTGTTAGCAAAGAAAGGGCAAAGCGGGATGTTTTAGATCTCATATTTTCATGAAGTTGGGTCTCTATGAGATCATGACGAGCAAAGAAGAGAATAAGAAATACATTTCAGATTCAGTTTTCTTATAAGAATAATGTGAAGTAATTGGACTAATTTGTTTTTAATTTTCAGGATTAGGCTGGCAAATGAAACCAGTAGATTAGTGTTTTCAAAATGCAAGTAATGATCCACTAGTGGTTTGTGAAATGAATATAGTGATTCACTATGTCATATAACAAGGTAGAAGGCCATTACATAAAACTGCCATTTCAGCTGAGTTTACTAGGTAGCTATATATGCATTTGTTATTGCAGATGGTTTCAAAGCAGTTTGAAAGCCATGGCTTTCATTTTCTAGGCTTTTTTTAAAGCCTATAGCACTTTTTCCAAAGTGTAAATATGCTATTTTTTCTAATTAGAAATATAAAATACATGTTTCTAATTGTTCCATTACAGAAATATATTTAAAAAGTTTTAAAATCACCTGTTATGGTATCTCCATATTGCTTTCCATAGGGGTTGCACTAGTTTGCATTCCCACCAGCAGTGTATGAGTGTTCCTATCTCTCCGCATCCACGCCAACATGTGTTGTTTTGGGATTTTTTGATAAAGGCCATTCTCACCGGAGTTAAGTGGTATCTCATTGTGGTTTTGATTTGCATTTCCCTGATGATTAGGGATGTTGAGCATTTTTTGATACATTTTTTGGCCATTCTTATGTCTTCTTTTGAAAAATTTCTATTCATGTCCTTTGCCCATTTTTTGATAGGATTGTTTGATTTTTTCTTGCTGATTTTCCTGAGTTCTAAATAGATTCTTGTTATCAGTCTTTTATCTGATGTGTAGTATGCGAAAATTTTTTCCCATTCTGTAGGCTGTCTGTTTATTTTCGTGACTGTTTCTTTGGCTGTGCAGAAGCTTTTTAATTTAATCAGGTCCCATTCGCTTATTTTTGTTGTTGCTGCGTTTGCCTTAGGGGTTTTCTTCATAAATTCTTTGCCTAGACCAATGTCTGTGAGAGTCTTTCCTACATTTTCTTCTAGAATTCTAATCGTTTCCCATTTAAGGTTTAAATCTGTTATCCACCGTGATTTGATTTTTGTGAGAGGTGAAATCTGTGGGTCCTGTTTCAGTCTTCTACATGTGGCTATCCAGTTTTCCCAGCACCATTTATTGAATAGGGACTCTTGTCCCCAGAGTATGTTTTTGTCTATTTTGTCAAAGATTAGATGGTTATATGAGGATGGTTTTATATTTGGGTTTTCTGTTCTGTTCCACTGGTCTGTGTCCCTGCCCTTGTGCCAATACCAAGCAGTTTTAAGAACCACAGCTTTGTAGTATAGTTTGAAGTCTGGCAAATCAATACCTCCCATTCCAGAAGAACAAAAGTCATTCTTTAACAAAGACACCTGTACCCGAATGTTTATAGCAGCACAATTCACAATCGCAAAGATGTGGAAACAACCCAAGTGCCCATCAATCCACGAATGGATTAGTAAACTGTGGTATATGTACACCATGGAGTACTACTCATCTATAAGAAATAACAATGATACGACATCTCTTTGGTTCTCCTGGAGAGAGCTGGAACCCATTATACTAAGTGAAGTATCCAAAGAATGGAAAAACAAGCATCACATGTACTCACCAGAAAACTGGTTTCCCTGATCATCACCTAAATGTACATTGGGGAAGGATACCAATTGGATATCAGACTGGGATGGGGGGTGGGGGGAGGGGATGGGTGTATGCCTACATGACGAGTGCGTTGTGCACCCTCTGGGGAATGGTCATGCTTGAAGGTGCAGACCCGGGGAGGTGGGGGGGGAGGGGATGGAGGTATGACTACATGATGAGTGCCAGGCGCACTGTCTGGAGAATGAGAACGGACGCGCTTGGGACTCTGACTCGGGGGGATGGGCAGGACATGGACAATGTATATGACCTAAACTTATGTACCCCCATGATGAGCTGAAATAAAAAAAAAAAAAAAAGTAGGCAATACAAATCCAAGGTTATAGACATATAATTGGATTAAATATTACATTCTATTGGAATAGCTTAATTCAGAATTGAAAATCAGGGATGCTGTGTTAAAGGAGAAGCAAATTATCATTAATTACTTTTTTCTTGGTATTTAAACCTTAACAATCAACTTGATTACTTATAATTGAATGTTATAATAAACTAAATCCATTTTGTGATGAATTTTAACTTTTGCAAATTTTAAATCTTTATACAAACAAAAATGATAAGTTAAAAGTTCAAAAAAAAAATAAAATAAAATAAAATCACCTGTTATCACTCATTTTGTTGTATAAAAAGGGTAGACATTTTTATCCACCAAAATTTCTCTTAAAGAATTGTGTATGGGGGAATAAAATACTTAAGAGACTTGAGATCGAAGCTAAAATCTTGAGAAGCCCTGGACTGAGTAGACCCATTCTGTATGAGATAAGGGAAGGAAATTTTCCGTTGCTCAGAGTCATGAGTGAGGAATTTAAGAACAGGATGAGAGTGAAGCCAGTTACATGGTAGAGGGTGTGTGTTCTACAATGTGACCTTTTCCCCAGGACTTCCTTGGTCACTCTAATAAAATTACGAAATGCATGAAATGTTTGGGCACAAGAGAATTTTTACAGGAACTGATGCAATTTTGAATGTCATGGCATTGAACTTGAGTATGATAGCTCATAAAAAGGTAGGAATGTGAAGGCAGAAAGAACCATAAGAAAGGTATCCCCCAAAATGAACAAACGTTTGAGAAAGCGTCTGACTCTTTCAAGGCCAAGATATTGGATTTCAAGTCAGTTTTAATCATATCATTGAGGAGGAGGGGATTTGTAGTGTCACAGCCTTCCAAAACGGGTGTGTCAGTATGTGTATAAAATATGTATGTACATATATCCACTTTTTACCAAACAGAAATAATTCTGCATGTTACTTTGTTATCTGCCTTCTTAGCTTGTCATTTTTTGTGTCAGAAAATACAGGTTTCTGTATGAATAAATAACTTCTAATATGTTCATATAAAGAAATATTTATTGCTATTCATATCAACAAGGATGAATCTTAAAAACATGGATGGGTGGCTCCCTGAGCAAAGGAGGAGCGCCCAGGGTGGAGGTGGCTCAAAACCACTTGTGGTGTGTTGGGTGATCTCATAAACACGACCTATGCACCATGGAACTGGGCCAGGAGGGTGAGGCAGGCAGTCAGTGCGGCCAGAAACAAGCACAAGTCAGGGTAGACGACATGCTGCAAAGTGGGAGGGGTCTCTGAGGAGGTGACATGTCA
The DNA here is from genome assembly GCF_020740605.2 of Lemur catta. NCBI lineage: Eukaryota > Metazoa > Chordata > Mammalia > Primates > Lemuridae > Lemur > Lemur catta. Next base: position 240,070,774 of record NC_059128.1, read on the forward strand.
GCTTAGACTTGAGTGGAAGGGCACGCCTTGCAGAGGGAACGGCAGGTTGCAGAAGCACATTGGAAGAAGGGAAAGGAGGCCAGTGAGGTGAGTGAGGAGCTTGCAGGCCGGGGTCTAGGGAGGTAGAATTCAGCCCTGGGCAGACATGGAAAATGTGCAAGACACAGCGTCCAGGCTTCATCCCAGCAGCCAGTGGAGGGTCTAGGCAGGGAGGCACCGTCAGAGCCTCCTGGCAAAGGCAGAAGGAGGGTGTGAGGGTATAGAGGCCCCAGCGCAGGCAGGTGGCTGCTGCAGTAAAACCTGGCAGAGAGAGGGCGAGGGCCTTGCAGATTTTGCACACCAGTGTGCCTCAGGCATCCTCCACTGTGCCTGGTGAGCAGTAGTGGCTCCACGATTATTTGCAGAAAGCACTAAGGTATTCTCAGCCTGATGTCGTGTCTGAACAAGTTGATGGTGGCGAGGAAGAGAGAAGGGAGCAGATCCAAGCCAATATTTTGAAGGAAGGAACCAACATGACTTAGAGACCAATTCAATGTCAGGGGTTGGGAGGACAGGAAAGAGTCTACGGTGAGGCTTGGTGACCGGTGTGGATGGTGCAGACGTGGTCTGCAAGTCATTGCACCTTACGCACGTTATTTATCCAGCCAGTGCATAGTGACTCCCTTCACTTCCCCCAGTCCCTCTGGTCCCATCCAACGGTATCAAGTGTGTCCTAAACTCTTCACTCTGGGCTGAGGTGTATCTGGGGAGTTGGGGTACAAAAGACAGCCCAGGAAGAGGAGCTCTGCCTCCTGAGTCCACTCCACGGAGGGACTGACATGTCTCTGGGGGTGCGGGTTGGCAGGCAGGCCCAGTCAGTCTGGGTCCAGGTACTCCCTACTGGACTTAGATTTGTTGTGGGGGGATTTAGAACAAGTTAAATTCCTGCATTACTGTCACATCTCCTGCTGTGCCCAGGCATGACGGGGTTAAGTGGAGCAGGAGGGCAGCCCCTTGTCCTGGCTACAGTGAAGAGAATTCAGAGTATGGGGGTGGGGGATGGGGGGACTTTGGTGGCAGGCAGTGATGTGGAGGTCTCTGAAGAGGCAATGGCAGCACCTCTGAGCCCAGTAATCACAAAGGGCTCCACACGTCCCAGGACCAGCCATCAGCATGTGCCTGAGGGGCCAGAAACCCAGAGCCTGTGCACATGCCCTAGGTGGAGAGGGGGCAGCTTGGTGACTCCACCATGGAAACAGAAGTGTGGGGGACAAAAAATCAGCTGGGCTGACAGTGCCCACCCTCCCCAACACACACACACTTTTTCTTAATGCTCTAAAATAATTTAATTTGGCATGTATATTAACCTTTAACATATTATATCTAAACACATGATTTATTCAGACCAAAAAAAGGATGAATCTTAAAAAGTCTCAAAAACATACATCATAGTCTGATTTCTTTCTTGAAGTTCAAAACCAATAAGAACTAAGCAGTATCAAATCTCTCTAGATATCATTGCTAACAATATAAAGAAAAACAAGGGGTTAAAACAGAATTCAAGGCAGTGATTACCTCTGAAGGGAAATAGGTCAAATGTGATAGCAGTAGGGCACACAGCTTTGGTTAATGCTCTATTTCTCAAGGTGCGAAGTAGTAACATGATTGGGGTTTCTTTTATTATTTTGTGAACATGACATATATGTTTTCACCTTTCTGTATGTATTTTACACAAATTTTAAGTAAAAATAGACAGAAAGATAGATATACATCAAGGGTTGTAAAAGCTGGCCAAAATCAAGATAGTGTGTTGGTCTATATGGTGTTTTAAAAGTTTAGACTAAGTGGCCCACATTTTTCAATATGGAAAATATTACATAAAAATCAGAATTTGGGCCTTATCTTGAAAAATCGGAAGAGCAAAGAGCAATACCCTGAGCTGGAGCAGCAGCAGCCTTCAGGCCTAAAGGGTTTGCTCAAGGACTCGACGCCAGCCACCTTCCATTCTCCCTCGAACCTGGACCCGGGAGGTGTTCAATTTTGTACCTCCCAATGCCATTTTTAGTGGCTATGTAATATTGCAACAAGCAATCTAATCATAAAACCTGTGTAAAACTTTATAGTTACTTTCTTAGTAAATTTCTTAGAAGTATAAAATGTGGGTTAAAGGATATTCTCAGTTAAAACAAACAGTATTGCCTTCAAACAATTGGTACCAGTTTAAATTTTCACTAACGTGTGAGAATGCCTATAGTCTCTAACTATAGCCAACAATGAATATTAGCAATTTTTTTCCACTCTAATAGATGAAAACTACTAGCTACTAATTGCTCTTTTAATTTGCGTTTATTTAACCACAAATAAGGTTAGCGCTTTTTTCATGTCTATGGCCATTCCTACAGTAAGTTAATTAATATCTCTGGACCTTTTCTCATCATTTTCTTAGTGACTTATAAAATATTTCTGTGTATTAGAAATATTAATTGATACTCCCAGTTTGTCACCTTGTCTTTAAACATTCTTTATGGCAGGGGCTGGGGACTGTTGTCAAAAGATCTTTGATTTTATGTACTCTGATCTATTAATATTCATAAAGCCCAATTTAGGAAAAATAAAAATATTGACTAGGTGTACTTTTTTGGAATAGAACAACTTTACCTTTTATTATGAAAATAATATATGTGTTGCTTTTTTATAAAATTCAAACAGTACAGGAATATTTAAAAAGAGAAAGTAAAATTAACCATGAATCCTACTATCCATGGTGGCCTATGTTTTAAGTGTTATTAAAAAAAAAAAAAAAAAACCACTTTCTTTACAAGTTTATTGAGCCCCTTGGAGGGGAAAAAATGTATATTCTTATAAAATACGTCACTATCTTTACTAAACAGAGGAATCTAACCAATAAAATTTGGCACTGCTTTTAACCACCACAGTGTAAATATCTGGGCTTGTTTACACAGCAGGCACACGGAGGCAGCGTTCTAATCTTTCATCCTGAAATCAGGTGGCAGGGCTCTTCTTAGAACTGGCTAAGCCATACATGGCCTATGGCCTTTGCCCCCTTACCCTGGTGCGCGTTCAAGGCTGACAGTCAAGGGCTCTCACCTGGTCTGCTTCGTCCTTAGTCTTCTCAGCACATGGTGAATAGGCCACATTGGGGGGAAGGTGAGGCATAGGTATTGAAGAGTAAAAAAGGTCCAAATAGTGAATGAGGACAAAGGGTTCAAAGCCTTATTCTGCACCTTCAATGCCCATCTCCTTTGGAGACTTTTTTTTTAACAGTTGTATTTATAGTCTAATTGCTTTACAAAAAAGAACGTAATGAGCTTAAATTCAATTTCTGTTTCTCCAAATTCATTTATAAACTCTATTTCTATTTCTCTAAATTTATCTGTCAATGAGCACACATATGTGGTATAGATACAATTACACAAACATTCAATTTGTGTTGTGCAATTATTCACCTAACTAATCTCTTATGTCCTTTTCAGGTCACCAAAAGATATCCCTGAGCTTTTATTTCTAATGTCTCTGTAAGCATCTCATCTTATTATTATAACTTTTTTATTATTTGTTTAGCTATTACTTTGTTCTCTAACACTTGGGTCATTTTCAGTTATAAATTCTGTTTTAAATGTGAAACACACCTGCACAAATTATTATTTTTTTGTTGTTTTTATTTCTTTGGAGTTTATTTCCTTGAAGCCTAGGCCCAGGGTTAACTGTTATGGACAGCTTTACAGCTCAAGTTAGCACTTTCGGTGAAACAGCTGTGGTCTCGTCATGTGATTTCCTTTCACCAGAGTAAGTTTCATTTGTACTAACAAAAGAATAAAGTAGAATTTCTCTAGTGGGAACCACCCAGCTGTGGTCTGCTGCCCATGGCCACTGTTGAAAATCCACTGGCATTTTGCTCAAATTCCCTCAGACCTGGGCCCTACAGAAATTTCTCAAAGATGAGACTGACCCATTCACTCAGGAAGAAAGAGCTCCTCTGTGGGCAGCTGTCCCTTTTGCTAGCCTCAACATGTTGCTCAGGGCCTCTGATGGACTGACTGCCTCAACCCCAAAGCAGACAGCAGGTACTGCCCTGCAGGCCCCAAGCACATACTCAACAGACATCATGTTGCACCCTCTGGGGCCATGACCTCATTACCAGGGTTATCCATGAACAGCTTGCCCAGGGGTCTGGCATCTTCAAAATCTGTGTAGTCCATATTGTGAAGGCTGTCAGCCCCACACACCCTTCCTATCACTGCCAAGTCCAAGTATCATGAACTCCACTCCTATTAACAGATATCTTTTGAGGGTTTTCCTCTACATTTGCCCCCTAAAGTCCATTCTCAACGCAGAGCCAGAGTGATCCATATAAACGTAGGCCAGATCATGTCTTTCTTTTGTTAAGAACCTATCCTCTCCCCAACCCAAAGGCTCCCCACACCAAAGGTCTTTCAGTGACCACATGGCCCTGTGTAGTCTGGCCCCCTGTTACGTATCTGACCCCTTCTCCCACCTCTCATCCACTGCGTTCTAGACACACTTGTCTTCTTTCTGTTCTCCAACACATGAGAAACACTCCCACCTCAGGCTTTTCACACTGCTGTTCTCTCAACCAAGGACACTCTTCCCCTAGAAAGCCATGAGCGTGTCTCACTTCCTTGCTTCCTTAGGTCTTTGGCCAAACACCGCATCTCAGTGAGCCTGCCTTGAACCCATTTGAAATTGCAGCCATCCTCCTCCTGCCACTCACTATTTTTCTTTCCTGCTTTATTTTTTCCATAGCATTGGAATGTAACATCGCCTATGACATGTATACACCTACGTATTCTAGGCAGTCTCAACACTATGAAGTCCTTGAGAACAGACGCTTTTGCTTATTTTCCTCACTACCACATACCCAGAGACTCCCAGGATGAGCGACTGGCACACAGCTGGCACTGAGCATGTATTTACTGAACGTATTCCTAGGAGCCCTGTACAATGCAAGATTTACAGGAACAACCCTTGTCCTCCAGAAACTCTTCGTCAAACTCTTGGGGAGTTTGGCAGTTGCTAATACTTTATAAAGTCAGATGTCTCAGGCTAACACCAGGAGCTGCTTAGTTCTAGACAGACACTGTGGCTGCACCCAAGGGAAGATGCCTCCAAGAGGAGGGTAGTGTACAGGCTGTGGTTTTGTTGCTGAATCACCTGGTTTCACATAAGCATTGCTGACTTGGACAAAGATCTGAGCTTATTTTTTCTACTCAGTTGTACATTTTCTATGAACATTAATTTTTTATTAAAATGGCAGAGGATACTAATGGCCTCTATTGTTTTATATGTGATCCTTGAATCAAAGAGGCCCATAGTACAAAGAACCTATCTGATCTTTTAGAAAGAATTTCTCATGATTCAAAACCACATCTAGCACATTTGTTAGAATGGCCACTATCACAAAAACAGAAAATAAAAGAAGTGTGGAGGAGGATGCAGAGAAATTGGAACCCTCGTGCACTGCTGGTAGAAATGTAAAATGGTGCAGCCACTTTGGAAAACACTATGGTGGTTCCTCAAAAAATTAAAAATAGAATTACCATATGATCCAGCAATTCCACTTCTGGGTATATATCCAAAAGAACTGAAAGCAAAAACCTGAAGAGATATTTGAGCACTCATGTTAATAACAGCATTGTTTTCAATAGCCAAAAGGTGGAAGCAACTCAAGTGTCTATTGAGAGATGAAGGGATAAACAAAATTAAGGTGTACACATACAATAGAATATTATTCAGTCTTAAAAAGCAAGGAAATTCTGACACAGGCTATAACATGAATGAACCTTGAGGACATTATGCAAAGTGAAATAAACCAGTCAAAAAAGACATACTATATGATTCCATTTGCATAATGTATCTAGAGCCATAGAAATAGGAAGTAGAGCGGTGGTTGTCTGGGGCTGGGGGAGGGGAGAATAGGGAGTTGTTTAATGGAGACAGAGTTTCAGTTTTGCAAGATAAAAAAGTTCTGGACGATGTATATGACCTGAACTTATGTACCCCCATGATGAGCTGAAATAAAAAAAATAATAAAATAAAGTCTGTATGAAAATCAAAAAAAAAAAAAAAGTTCTGGAAATTGCTTGCACAGCAATATGAATATACTTAACACTACTGAACTGTACACTTAAATTGTCAAGGTGGTAATTTTATGTGTATTTTACCACAATTCAAAATTTTTTCCATTTGAAAACTCACATACCTAGAAAATCACAGAAATCTTTCTGCTGGACATTTGAATAGGTGGGCACACATAGCTCCTTTTTGTGTAAACACATTGGTCTCAATTTATCAAAAATAATTTTTAAAAAAGAAGGAAAAATCAGCAGGTATTAGATTACCTACAGGAGGAATGCCACAGTAACCTAAAGTTCCTCTGTATTCTATTCTTCCTCAATTTCCCTAAACAATTGTCCTCTGTTGGAATCAGCAGTCCCTGGGTGACAAATGAGGGAAAGACACTTTTAGTACGTGGGATTCATCATCTAGTGATTTGACATGTCCACATAGGGTTATGGTTCACAAGGGAGGGTGCATATGACCATCTCTCCAAGGGACAAAACAGTGAAACAGAGCAGAGGACAGGTGATCTGGATCTGGAAGCTTAATTAAAGACTGACCGGTGAATACGTTTTCATTTCATTACAGGCAGCAGACTCAGCATGAGAAAAGTTAGAGAGGCATGAAAGATGATAGTATGTAGTTCAACTCTGACATCAGTGAAGACTTCAGTGCTTTGGGAGCACAAGGCTGCAGTAGATGAGAATATGCTCTTCATTATTTAATCTCTCTAAACTCAGCTTTCTCATTTTAAGAAATAGAGATAAAACTAACCTCACAGGATTTCTGGGAAGGTTAAATGGGGTTAACTGAAATGTACTATCATATTGACTAGCACATAAGGGACACATAATAATTGTTAATTATCTGGATTAGGCTGGATATCATGAAATCTCATGATCTAAAGCAAAGAGTATGAATTGTACCTGTAAAATAAGCAAAGCCAACAAAGGGTTTTTAAAATATTTAAAGTTCTTTAAGAGTGATATGATCAGATGTACATTTTAGAAAAAGAACACTCGGTAATATGTTAGAGGTGGACGAGATTGGAAAGCAATAAACGGAGGGAGAGTAGTTTCGAGGTTAGTACAAGATCACAGGTGACAAATGAGGGGTGCGTGAATAGTTACACCATGATTTGCCAAAATATCCAAACTGTCCCTGTTTATTCTCAGTCAGCAGGAATGGGAATGTTCAAGTGAACATGGGAAAGTCTTTTTTAAAATTCTGTGGCTTCCAAGAGGAAATGAGACAGCAGTGAAAATAAGAAAGCATTTTTTTACCCCAGGCCCTATAAACAAACAGCCAAAGTTTTATAATGCTATGCAGGAAGCAAGCACCATAAGGAAGAGAGGAAGCTGTCTATCTGCCTGTCTGTCAGGCCTTTTGATAGTAAACTTACCAGAGCTGAAATGTACTGGCACCATACAGCAGGTCCTCAAATAATGTCGTTTCACTCAACATTGTTTTATTATAATGTTGATGAGAAAAAGGAAAATCTATTCCTGGCCAGGGCTACTATCTGTGTGGAGTTTGCACATTCTTCCCACGTCTATGTGGGTTTTCTCCAGGTACTCGGCTCCCTCCCACATCCCAAAGACGTGCACATTAGGTTCACTGGCATGTCTACATTGTCCCAGTGTGAGTGAGTGTGGGTGTGTGTGACAGCACCCTGCCATGGGATAGCAGCCTCTCCAGGGCTCGCTCCCCCCTTGCACCCTGAGATGCCAGCATAGGCGCCAAGCACCTGCGATCCTGAACTGGAATAACAGGGTTGGAAAATGAATGAATGAATGAATAAAAATTATTGTCAAATAAAAATTCATAAAGCTTACAATAATCATACAAATTCATGACAATAAACGATGCAGTACAAAAGCACTCGGAAAGGCTGCCATATTTGTGATTGTTTTTGAACTGCATGATGGAAGGGGTTGCTCCTTACGTTTTTTTTTTTTCTTTTTTTTTTTTTTTAATTTCAGCATAGTATGGGGGTACAAATGTTTCCTTACAGTTTTTGCTTTGCAAACATTTATTTCTTGATTTAATGCACCACCGCTACAACCACATCACTGATTCACCACAAATTGAGTAAATAATTATCTGATTTGTTTTTATTAATCTTTCTTAAATGTATGCATAGCTCACGTTTATTTCAATGTTTAATATTAAAAGTATCTGGGGTCTTTATTTAGAAGTTTGGTGAAGTTTTTGTGACCAGAAATATGCCATAGGAACTTAACTCTTGTTTATATCAACTAGCCTGTGGTTAAATTGGTTTTGCTATGCCTTGTTTTACTTAAAGTAAAAGTTTTCAAGAACCAATCCATGTTGTTAAGTCTGGATTTACAGTACTTGAAAGATTTCATCACTAAGTTAGAAGATTCTGGATGAATTGTTCACCCACAGCTAAAAGTAAAAGCTGATTCTTATTAAGCAATGATTGATTACAGGTGAAATCAATTCCTAAATGGCCCTAGGTGTTTGAAAAATCATTTGTGTAATCCTATTTAGATATGAGTTTTCAAAATATTTTTTCAGCACCATTCTTTATTTAAATTAGATAATATACAGATCTACCATATATAAAAAACAAAAGCTGAACTGCTTTGACTAAATACAGGTGCAATATGTTTGAAGCTACCATGGGGGAGATGGGGGAGATGGGGGAGAAGGAAAGAAATCCCCACTCAACAGCCTACTCGGTGCTCCTTCTGGAAGCCAGTTTGAAAAGCACTTATGCAAGGGCAAATAAAACTTCTCTCTTTGCATGGGAGGCAGCTTTTGCAGTTTGGGGTGGGAATGATGCCAAATGGGAGTACACATGCAGTAGAGTGAACTTCTAACACATTAACCAGGTACTTCCCACCCACTCCACCTCCCACCTACTCTGTCTTCTAGCCTTTACTTATGAGTCAGATAACATTAATCCCCAGGAATCAGAGCCAAAACAATTATACAGCCAGAGAACAAAGAATTCTAGTCACGTATGTTTTAGTTACATGTATTTTAAGCCTCAAAGTATACTTTCGTAAATCTATGTCATATACAATAGCTTCATGAGATGTGGCTTTTTAAATATCAAAAACTGGATTGTCAGCATAAAAAAATAAGTTCAGAAGAATTTTTCCTAGTCACTTAGAGAAAAAAAGTGAGTTGGTTAAGAATCTTTCTGAAATTAGAGAAGACATAGGTATCCCAAGCCTTTGGCCCCATTCCTACACCTTGGGAGTGGGAAGGGAAGGATGATCAAAGTTCCATTAGATCTAGAGAATTCTGAAAGCTGGGCCTCATGTCCCAAGGCCCAGGTCAAGGAGACAACGAGACTAGTGTAGGTTTCCATATGCTTTACCCCACATCAGTGTGGCCTAGCAATAGCAGAGTTAAGAGTGTGTAGGCAGAGAGGGACTGCAAGACGCGGGGTTGCAAAGGACAGAGGGAAGCATGTGAAAGTTTCTGTGACTACAAGAGAAGAGACATAATGAGGGCCAGGAAACTGGAGCAGGAATTTCAGGCTTATTTCTCTGAATTAACCGGGTCAAAACCTTAAATGACTGAGTAATCACTAACTGAATTTACCTGAAGTTTCCTGCCATCAGGTGGTGACTGGGTTTCAGGAAAAATTAAGTTGAGATAAGGGAAAATAAAGAAAAGTATCTCTTTGTGAAAACTAGTTTATGACTTGTAGAAATTTGTACCCAAAACACTAATAAAGAATCATTTCATTCTCAAAAATTCCAATCTATGCTAGAAAATTGGTTTTATTTAGTTTTAGTTTTATTAAAGCACATTCAAATAGGTCATAAAATTTGAAAACAGAGGTATACAGTGCTTTTTCCATAAGGACCATAAGTGAGCTGCAATCTTGTTATCAGAATCCCTGGGAGTAGATAAGTTTCTTAACTCAGAATGTTTCAGATTTTAGACAGATAATACTATACGTTGTATAATAGCCCAGAAGGGTCTAAGGTAGCATAACACAATCCAAAAAATATGAACATACAGGCTAAGTGGGATAAAAACTACAGATAAAGACTATACATAAAGCCAAGTCACTTCAAGTTTTATCTCCAAATTTTTTCAGGTCAGACCAGGTTTTGCTGATGAATTATTTAAAAGCTTTCCATTTTCATAGCTTTTTGGATTTCAGAAATGAAGATAAGTATTGTGAACCTGTAGAAAGCTTAACATCATTCAAAGAAGGTATCAAAACAAAGTGAAACTTGAGTTGCATCTTGAAGACTGAGTAGAGCTAGGAAAGAAAGACATTTAGAGCAATGATATGACTAAAAGATATATAGGAAGAGAGACATGTCTAGGAGGTAGCAAGTAAATCAATTCAGGAGGCCTGTGATAAGGCCTAAAATTTGAAAGTTAGGGTGGGATAAGATTTTGGAAGCTCAGGCTTAAATTTAATAATTTTTGTTGAAAGTACTCAGAGATTGCAAATGAGTTTTAATCAAAAGAGAATCGTGATTATTGGCGTACATGATCGAGTGCCAAGAGGTGGCACTTATTCAGGACAAGATAGGGCAGCAAGGGGAGGAACAGCAGCCTAACACTGGTCCTACCCTTTAGAACAACATCTACCTAGGTTCTGCCAGGCAGGGAAGATACAGAGTTGAAGGGTTTGGTCATCTTCAGCCTCAGTTCAGACACACGCTTAGGATCAGGACTTCAGGATGAAATTGCAGATGTCTCTCCTGCCAATCAGCAAGGAAGCAGGTGTCCTCCCTAGCACAAAAGACCACTGAGAGAGGAGAAAGGAATTCAGATTTAATTTGTTTTAATGCATTTGCAAGTGTACCTGATACCTGGTACTTAGTAACTGCTATATTATTGATAGTTAGGAGAAACTAGGTTGTGTGGGGTAGTGAGTTAGCTTTCAAATCTTGAAAGGTTATTTCTTGCTCAAGTTCCATGCCCAGCACTGGTTAGTGGAACATCGTCCTGTCCATAGTGTCCCAGGAACCCAGGCTGACAGAGGCTCCACCATCTTGTGCTTCTACCACCTAGGATATGTGGCCTCTCAGTTTTTCTTGGCCTAAAGAGCCCAGTTTCTCTTCCACTTATTATCTATTGGCCAGAACTAGTCACATGGCCCCAACTTAATGGCAAAGGAGGCTAGGAAATGAAACACCTATAACATTTGGTGAGCACTAGCTCTCTATGTCACAGCTGAATAGATTTCATATGATTTTAATTTTTTTAAGAAATAGTTCTCTAAGGATAAATTTATAGAATGTTGAAAATACAAGTTTACCTAGCACCAGTTGTACGTATATTATTATACAACTGATTGTACATATATACTTGTACATATATTTATCCATATAGTTGTACAAATAATCCACAGTGTGGATAACACCAAAAATTCTTTCTGTGCCAGAATTTAATGCATAGACAATGCTGAAATAATTTCAACAAATTTTAACTGAAAAAAATTTGAAATTATAATATCTAGTAAATTGAGTATTTGTTTGGGTGGGTATCCCCTGCCCCAAGACTTATTATAAAGGCAACTGCTTGATTCACCAAAAAATAATATTTATCTGTAAACATTTTTCCAACCAATAAAATGTTCAATGATGATAAATGGACATGATTTTTTCCATCACTTTTACAGATAGAAAGCAAATTCAATCTTGGGCAGTGGTTGGCAGTAGTCATTATCCTGACAATCGGAATCATGACTTGGAAAGATTAATCTGATGGTAATATGCCAAATGGATTGAAGAGTATAGTCAAAGAAAGCAGTTGAGAAGCTAATACCAAAGTTCAGCATGAAGTCATGATTGTGTGCCGTTTCACAAAAGAAAATATCTCGTGAATGGGAATCTTCATTCAGAATGAAACCAGGGACAATCCAGCCCATAGTTTCTAAACTGCACTGGGACAGAGGTTACTGTGCATAAATGATATGTCTCATGACCACTGGATCTTCCAGATTCCCCTTCAAGTCTGTTGGTGCCCTTTTTTAAGTGAGAGGTAATATAGTTCTCTCAGCTTCTGTGGGGCTGACTTTGCCACAACCACAAGCCCTGACTCACACTATTGGTAAACAGAGCAGAAGTAATGTCACAAGGCATGGGCTTGCTGAGCGGGATGCCTGAAATAGCAAACCCCAGAGCTTAATTTAGAAAAACCCTTACAATGCCAAGCTTATGAAATAGAACTTAGCTGCCACTAAAAAAAGGAATGTGGCAGCATTTTCAAAAAGTATAAACTATGTAGTCTTTCTATTCATAGATCACTTAAAGATGAAAGCCATATTATTACCCAGCCTATGGCACTGTGAATTTTTAGCAGAGGCATTGTCAATTGTAATGACTTTTCATCAAAAACAAAGATTTTAGGATTCAAGCTTTTATTTATCCTCCCTTTGGTCTGGAATAACCACTGGTTGTTTGGGGCTATTTAGTTTAATTTGGTTTTGTTTGAATTAGTCTTGAAGTCAGCATGTTCAAGGATTTGCAATACAGAAAGGAATTCTATGAAGGCAACAGATTCTTGATTTCTTTTGGTCTCTAATTCTTCCCCATTTAAAGCCAATATTCTGCCCAATAAGAACAAGATGTAGAAAAAAGTGAAGAGTAAGCCCAGCATAGTAAGGTTCTAACTTTGTATGTTCATTCACAGAGCCTTGTTTCCCTAGCACTTTCCTGGTCCTCAGACACCAGGGGAGAATAAAAGCAAGCTACTGGTCCCTTCCCATGTCCTAACCTCTTCGCCAGCATACACAGACACACACAGACATACACACACACACTGTGGCATGCATGCACACACACGTTCCTTTGGAAATGATAATTCCCAACAGAAACATGCAAGTTTAAGTAAAATGGTCTTCACACCTGTTGATAATTCACCTGTATGTTCTGTTTTCTTTATTTTGAGAGAACAGAATGGGAAAGAGTCTCAGGGATCTTTGAGGAAAAGCAGAGAGGTTTAGCTGTGCCAGAGAACCGAAGAATAGCAAATTAAGCTCTCCATTTTCAAAAGAATGAAGTTAGATTTCACAAACCCTAGATAAATAATAAAAATATTATCCAAGACATTAATAAACAGATGTTTGCAAACTTAGGAAGGGGAAATGCTAGCTCACTAGGAGACATTATGGATGCACCAAGAACACATCATACAAAACTGAGTTCATTTCCATTTTTGAGATTTCAACTAAGTGCAAGAGCAGGACAACACCACAACTATTGTGTGTCTACAGTTTATAAGACATGCTATCTTTTGTAATCTCCATGAACACCAGTAAAGAACTACGGGCTGGATGCTAGTGGAGTTGGGTGACTTAGAGTTCAAACCCTCAGGCTCAGAATCTATGCTCACCTGAGTTAGTTTGCTAATGGCTTGACACAGGGCTCATTCTTATCTCTGTGCTACTGAACCCATTTATCAAAAACTTCCATGGCGACCTTGTGGGTACCAAATTTGATTACCTTAAATTATAAAGATTGTTGACAATTATCTACAAAAAGATCTCAGCAAGAAGAAATAATGAGACGTATCTTAAAATGTAAAGATAAAGCCCTGCTCTAGTATTTCTCATAAAAGCTGTGGCATCTTTAAGTTTTTAACTCTTCCCTATCATATCTGTCTCACATTTTCCCATGGTGTTATTTACCCTTTAATTACCTTCTGGTTGTTTCTATCGTAAATTTTAATACATAGTGAAATCTAAATACTTTTCCTCTGCAACTTTTTCAGTGCTTTTATATTTAGAATGACTTTTCTCAGCTAAAATGTAGGTAGAAATTCATTGATATTTTTACTAGTATTTCCTAGTTTATATTTTTACATTTAATTCTTCAAGATATTTCTAGTTCATCTTTGTGTACAGTATGAGGTTAGGTTTCATGTGCTTTTTTGTTTTAAATAACATCTCACTATCATTTATTGACTAACCTATCCCCTCATCTTTAATTTGTTATGTTTTCTTCATCACCTATTATGTTCTGGCTTTTCCTAAGGTCTGTTTATTAATTATCTTGCTAAAAGCATTTTAAAGATTTAATTTCAAAGCAGAAGAAAGAGGGCTGGCTTGAGGTGGGTAGGAGGAGAGGCAGCACGATAGAAACTTACAGTATAAGTCTACTGAATTCTATCCTCTGTGTTAAGGTCAGCAAAGGAAACGATCCTCCTTTTTTTACACTTCCCTTAATTGACCTTGAACTTAAAAACCTTACTTTTAAACCAAGATGGAAAATGCTGGAGTAACAGCTGTCACCGCAAGACTGGAGGGACGTCCAGGAGCCAGAAGGAGTTACTAGCCCTGCCTGGATGTGGCCCCACCTTCAGAACACACCCCCAGAGGAGTAGTGGTGGAACCACTGTCAGCAGAATCACTCAGATCTGATTTGCATCCTGGTTCTGTCCTATCCTGACCTGAGTGTGATTCTAAGCATATACCTTCTCACCATAAAATGAGATAACAGAATGCCCATATCTCTGGGCTCTTGTGAGAATTATTAATAGCATACATAATATATGGATAGCATTTGACAACCACACAGAAGGTAAACAAGAAAAGGTGGCTCCCACTCCCTCTCCCAACTGTCTCTTTCCAGAAGGAGCCAGTGGTATTTGAACAGAGCTGACAGAAGGTGAGTCAGTAACTCTCTCATCATGACCATGCGATAGCTTCACGAGCCCCCCACTGTGGATTGCTGGGCAGCGAGGATAATCCACCTGCAGATGACAGCCTGGCTGAAGAAGACACCCCAAGATCAAGCTCTGTCCTATAGTAAAAGGATGGAGCTTCCACAAGGTAAATTACATAGCAAGGGTTACTTAGATAGTTTGGTAACAGCCCACTGGCTAAGGAGATCACCATTCTCCCCACTTCCTCCTTCACACAGAGCCTGGATTCTCTCTTCCCCATGCTTAGATATTTGGCTATATAAGCTCTACCTTCCTAGGCCCCAGGTTCACCATTTTAAAGCTTCATGTTCAACTGCCACAGCTGTTTTAGGCTCTGCCTAAAAGCTCTCCTTGACCTTTCCCCCAGAGTCCAGTTCAAGTTCCCCAAGCAAGCCACCCACATCCATCAGCATTCCCTGCCTCCCAAGTCTCTAGCTCCCACATCCCATTTCTTGTTTGTCTCTACCTGACCACAATATTGGTGCTCTTTGGGCCAGCTCTTCCCCTAGCCCTAGTAAATTAATTCATACTGCATTGCATTTTTTCTGCTGCAAATTAATTAATCAACTGAACTATATATAAGCTCCATGCTGGTGGAAGTGTTGGCCTGTTTTGGTCTGTTTTGCTCGCTGCTGTACGTTGAGCATCTAGAATAGTGCCTGGCACCTAGTAAGCTGTTAATAAATATTTGTTGAGTTAATTAGTTCATCTCACTAAAAATTAGCCCTTTCTTTCCACAACTTCTCTAGCATCAGCAACCACCCTTCAGCCAGAAGTTACCCATCTCTTTGCCATGGTAAACCCAGAGCTACCTCAAGAACTTGAAAGTCATAGTTACATTTTAAAGAGAATCAACCCTCAGAAGAGCTGTTCTATTCTCTTACACATTTTAAAATACCTAGGAGCCCATATTTATATAACTTATCAGTATATCTTATCAAATTTCTTTATCTAGCCTTTTGGGGATTTCCCTTAGTCTCCAAATATTTTGAGTAGAAAGAAATGCTTTGAGAAAAAGACATACTCTTCTCTCCTTGCATAATCTCATAGAGAGCAACTTTCTGAGCTATCTGATGGCACACTCTTTTAACTGCCAACAAGAGAACTGGACAGTAAGGATTTAGAACTATTAATAGAGTGAGAGTAGTGTATGCTGCGGTCACTCCACATCTGAGGCTGTAACAGTGACACAGCAGAAGTTGGCTTTGGAGCCCATGGAGGTCAGCCACTAGCTGCTTGACCTGCAACAAATCATCAAAGGCCCTTGAGCCTCAAGTACTAATGTGTAAAATGGTATCAACAAGATCTATCTCACAAGGTCATTGGTTTAAATATAAAAGATAATGTATGTCAAGCAAATGATGCAAAACTCTGGTATCTAGTAGGTGCTTAATAAATTATAGCTATTATTTTTTAATATTTCTATTATTACTCAAGAGGTTATATAAGTCCTAATGCATTGTGCCTGCAATTAACATGACGCTAGTGTCTTTATGTCCTGAGTCATAGAAATCATCTTGTCTCCTTTTTTCATTTTACCAGACTAGAGAAGGCTTTTGCTCCAAGTTTTCCTGTTAGGTCTCCTGATTTTCAGTCCACTAACCATGTTTTGGGTGTAGTTTACCTGAGATGAAAATAAATGTGCTTTCCTTATTTAGTAAAATAAAATAGAGCTATATTTTAAAATAAATAAGTAATTAATACATGGAACACACATTTCAAAGGTCATTCCTAGCTAACCATCACAAAGGAAAAAAACACCAAGAGGCAACTCTTTGGTAGCTTTTTCATCAATACTTAACTGATGGTGTTTATTTCAAAACCAAATCTTGATAACTCTCTCAATTCAAATAATTTAAGTCCCTTCCTTGAAATTATACCAAATCAAGGATCTAGGGCTTCAGGCCCTCGTAATGTCTTTTTGATATTGGTTTTTCTCATCAACTTCTAGTATCCCTTTCTAGTTAACTGAAGGAGAGTGTTTAATTTCCCTTCCCCCTGCCCTTCTACAGTCACAGAAGCACAACTCTCCACATCCCTGCACTAGGCACAACCTAGTGACCAACATCTTAGGTGCTGCTAAGATCCCTACAGAAGTTTTACCTCTGCAACTAATAAGCAAAGCTGAGGCCCAGGGCCTCATAGAAAGAGGTAGTACCTTTACTAATCCTCGATCCTCGTCAAACTCCCGCATCTAATTTCTTCATCCTTGTTCCTAGGCTGTATGGAATTGCTGGGAAAAAATTTATAAGCTCAGGTTCAAAAGCACCCTGGATTAAGAGAACAAAGGACATAAATATATAAAAAGAGACACAGCCTACAATTCAAACATTGATGGGTAATACATGTGCTTAAAGGTAATGCCAATGTAAAAATTAACAAGTATTCAAAAAATTAATTTTCCTTACTTTGTTATGTCTGGCTTTCAATTGTTGTAATTAAAGTTTCTGATTTCCCATGAACATCAAAGACAGTAGACACACTCTACAAAGTGCTTGAGAAAGCTTGTTTTCAGTTTGACTAATGCCAATACTGTATAGATACTTGAAAGGGAGAAGCAAAGACAAGCGTGAGAGTTCTGGACTCGTCTACACTGTTTCCCAACTAGACTTTTATGTTGAATTCCTTATTGTTATTGCTGTTGTCCCTTGTTATTATCTTTTCTTTCCCAGATTCAACACCAACATACTCTGTTACTCTGGCCAACTCATTGACCCAGTCTAGCAGATTCTGTGGAATCTTTCCTGTTACCCACCATGCTCACAGGAATGCAGGGAACATTTGGGAGACTTTGAAGACTTGAAGAACATTACATGAAGAGAGTATTTAATGGTGATGTAGCAGAGGTGCTGTAAAGACAGAGGTTGGAGACAGATATGGGTTCATTGACTTCCAGGAGACACCAGATATGCAGGCTGATACTCCATATTGTGCCCTGTGGAATCCAGTTGGTTGTAAGCAAGCTTGCCTACATCATCAGTCTTCTCTCAGATGCTCCTCCCCTGACCTTGACCTGACAGCAGATCAAAACTCCCCAGCAGGAGTGTCTAATCCTGCCACTCCTAAGAATTATCATTACTTAGAAGGCAACATACTTTTATCTCTTCCCAGCCACTTCCATACCACCATTCTACCACCAGCTCTCAGCAATGCTGAGCAAAATGGCTTTTTGAAATGTCCTTCCCTGGGTTCCTGCTCCCTCCTTGTTGCCATTCTCTGGGTCCTTCATTATCTCTCTTGAAAGTTTTGCCTTTGGCTTAAAGTCTTCTCTCAACATTCTATGGCAACATCTTATTAATCTCAATATCCATATGGATGGACTTTCACACCCCAGCTCAACCTTCTTACACCACCTCTGCACCTCCACTCAAGTACTCATTCGAGGTTTGTCCTTGGATCTGTTATCTTGCAGAACTGCTCCAATACAAAAATTTTAACTCTAAAATTCTCTTCTTTGACCACAATCTTTCTTCTCCTCTTATGGCTACTGAAATCGCCACTAAGTCACCCTCAACATAGCTTTCAGCCTGTTCATTCCTCAATCTTCCCTCATTACCTTATTTCCTCCTTTACAGACCTCCTTACCCACTCTTGGTTCTGTTAGTGAACAACTTCTGCATCACTCCCATTCATACCCAGAATCCCTCTGCACTCCTTCTTCCATGACACTTGCCTTGGCAAGCCCCACCTCTGGGCAAACCCTGTCATTCGCTTTCCCTGTTCATGAATCAAGCTGCTGGATATTACCAAAGAAAATATTAAAACTGGATCACTTGTTCTCATTCCAGAGTCATACTCTACAGCCTCAGCTGGGCTGTCACTGCTGTTCACAGTTTTGGAATTTATCTCTGAATGGCCACTCTATCATTTTTGCCATAGCAAATGTTATCACTAACTTCAAAGTCTACCTGTCCCATCATCTTCTATTATCTTAATAATGTTCTACATCATGGGAATTTAATCACCTTCCTTTCTCTGTACTTCAAAGTTTCAGCATATATAGTCCATTCTCTCCTTTACTCCTTTTTCAGAGAAGGGCTTTTCTGTCCACTTCCTTCCCAGCTCCTCCAAGAATGTGCTCCATCAGATATCACACCCATCTCTTCCTCTCAGGCATTGTTTCTTAGCCTACAATTATACTCAGATCTGCTACATGCATACAAGATTCCTTCAGCCATTCTACCTCCATGGGGTACCACCCTTCCTGTGTCCTTTGCAATCACCAAGCTTCTTGAAAGTGTCTATACTTGATGCCTCGACTTCAACTTTCATTTATTCCTCACCTATGTGGCATTTAACTAACAAGGTCAGCCTCTCCAAAGACACTAATGACCAACCAGTCATCAAACCTTTTTTATTAATAATCATTTTCTCAAAGAACATTTAAGAACATGGGGAAATTCCCATGCTATACTGTTAAATTTTTAAAAGTAACTAAATTATAAATCGTGTACAGTCCCAATTTGTATTATTTAAAGTGTTGATATGCATGTGTGTATCGTTCAGAAAGTGAGTGTGGAAAAAAATCACCAAAATGTTAAAGGTTATCAGATTAAGGGTTATTTGGTTAAGAGAATCAAATTACAGATATTTGAATATATTTTTGTGTTTTCCAAATTTTCTCTAATGGTATTATTTTCATAAGTAAAGGGGCAAAAACAACTTATGGATTTAAACTTTATTTGCTCATTCCTCTTTCTCAGTCCTCCTGACATTAACCCTATTGATCGCTAGTTTCCAAAATTCTTCCCAGGACCAGCTTCACAGGTATGCCTGTGAAGTTGAGGGCTCTCCTATCTCCATTTTGAAATTCTTAATAAATTTTTAACAATGGGACCCACAATTTCATTTTGCATTGAGCCCTGCAAATCATGTAGCTCTTCCTGACTCTTCCCTTAGCCTCTAACACTACAATGTCTTTTTCCTACCTCTCTAACCCATCCTTTTCTACTTCATTATTCCACTCACTAAATTCACTCTAAGTTCATTAGAGTGGCTGCCATCAGCCACCTTACCTCTCTCCACTTTGTCCTTCTCACACAAGCTTTAGTTCTCCATTCATCAGGTGCTGCCCAATCTGTTACCTGAATCCTGAGTTTCAGATCTGCATTTTCACCCACAATCTGGATATTTTCACCAAGATGTTCAGCAAACACTTCACAGTTTAACATGTTCAAAAAGGAGTTCATCTTCTACTTATATCTTCTTCCATGACTATCTTCGTACCCTCAACTTTACATTTCGGAGATTTACTCACATTGATGTGTGTAGCTACAATTATTTATTTTCGCTGCTGTACAGTATTCCATTATGTGAACATACTTCAGTTGACTTCTCCTTTTTATTTGAGATGACTATTTGGGTTGTTTTGGCAGTTTTGTTATTTGTTGTTATGTTCTGGTGCACACGTGAAAGAACAGTTTCCCTGTGGGATGAAACCAGGAGTGAAATTGCTGTGTCATAGAGTACACACAAATTCAATTTTACTAGTCATGCCAAACTGTTTTTAAAGTGGTTGCACCAATTTATACTCCCACTCACAGTTTATGAAAGTTCTTGTTCCCAGTGGCCTCAAGGCCACATGTGGCCCTCCAGACCCCCTTGTGTGGCCCCTCAACCAAATCCAAATTTGGATTCAGTCAAAAGGCCTCACTCAAGGATCTGTAAGGCCACATGTGGCCCCAAGGCCGCAGGTGCTCCATCCCTCACAACTTCATATTGTCAAGTTAAAATTTCTGTCAACTTCATGGTATCTCATCATGATTTTGATTTGCATTCCCCTGACAATTAATGACAATGAGCATCTTTCATACATTAATTATATGTGAAAAATATCTTCTTCTTGTAGTGCCTTTATAAATCAGAAAATATATATTTTTAAATAAGATCTACACCACAGCCAGCAATTTTCACAATAGGAAAGTTTTTCAGTCAACCTTGAAGAACACTAAAGATTCACAGTCCTACTCTTACTTAGATGATAAACTTGACCAGTTGCAAAAAATTATACTTGGAGATTTGATTGATTAAGTTATATGCTCTCAAAGTTATAATGTTGTATAAAACTAGCTCTGTATAAGAAACCAACTGTGGCTATTAAACCTTTCCGTGGCTTATCATGTGGCCAGCATGGAGTTACTCAGTGCCACGTTCAGACAAATTTCAGGAGTAGGCACAATGCAGAAGAAAGAATTCTCATCTCACCTAGCAGTACCCAACTCCTATCCCTAGCAAGAACAGGAACTAGGGAAGAAAACACAATTATCTATTGTTTGGTGAACAGTCTACTCCACTCAGGAAAGGGCATGTGGAAATCGTGGAAAATAAAAGCACCTGCCAACCTCAGCCCAACCCAACCTCACCTCTCCTAGACACTCCCGTCTACCCTTGCTGGAGTTCCCCAGGCATAGCTTCCTCATAAGTCACTGCTTCCTGTCTATCATTCCCTGAATATTTTGCATCAGGGAAGACTAAGTGCCTTGAGGCAAGGAATCTCCAAAATTGAGTTGAGGTTAATTAACTAAAGTATATATGATCATGAATTTCCTGGATTAGAGATGATTATTAATTCAGTTCAATCTAACTGACATTTACCAAGCAGCTACTATGTTCAAGAAGAATAGAATAGACCCCTTTGCACTTGGTGAGTAAATTTTATATGAGGTCTGTCCAGAAAGTATCCAGCCATGTAATATGAAAAATAGAGACATTTGTTGAAGAAGATACAAGAAACATTGTACACAGGACAATGGTACTGCAGTCCTTGGGACCTCACACAGTTCTCCCAGCATCACTTAACCTAACCTGTACACGTTCAACATTCTCAGGTATTCTGCTTGTTGCAGGCATTCCAGAACATGGATCACTTTCAACAGATTCTCGACCATCTAGGAAGTGCTTATACCACAATTTTATTTGTGCTGCACTCATTACATTGTCCCTGAAAGCCTTCTAAATCATTCAAATAGTTTCCGTACAAGAACATTCAAGCTTAACGCAAAATTTGATGCAGATTCATTGCTCTACTTGTTCAGTCATTTCAAATGCGATGGCCACACAGTACACATGCTCACTCAATGGCATCTAGTGCCCCACCAACTAGTACAGTGAAGCCATCATTGTTTACGCATGTGCATCCCGGCCCACTCTCCTTGGCTACCAGGTTACATGGATGTCGCACAAATCGTTCTCATCACATTAACAATGGCTTGATGCTTTCCAGACAGACCTAGTATACTGAGAACAAGAAAATTTCACAGCTCCCACTATAAAATAGGAAGATCACCATCAAGCCACACCCTCGTTGCATCATATCTTCATACAGAATATTTAATAAAATGCCCTATTTGATAACTGTTCCTCATTTTCTTCACCAATATCTGCTGTGAGAAAATTAAACTTGACATTTCTTTCAAAAGACCCTTGGTAATTCACAATTACTGCTCTAGCACTTCCTCTTCTGAACTAAAAAATAAAAACAGAACTTATTGAGTGCTTACTACGTGTCAGGAATTTTAGCAAGTGTTATGTACGTAGTATTGAATTTAAGCTTCAGGACAATCCTCTGAGGCATATACTCTTTGCTGTTGCTGTTGTTGTTTTAAGTATAATTCACATATAATAAATACGCATATTTAAAGTATACAATTTGATGAGTTTTGATAATGTACATTCTTGTGAAACCATCACCCCAATCAAGATAATGAGCATATCCATCACCGCCCCAAAAGTCTCCTCATGACCTTTTGTAATCCTTCCCTTCCACACCCTCATGTTCTCTTCCTCCTTCCTATCCCCGAGCAAATACTAGTTTTTCACTGTAGATTAGTATGCATTTTCTATAATTTTTTTTTTTTGAGGTAGAGTCTTGCTCTGTCACCCTGGGTAGAGTGCAATGGTATCATCATAGCTCACTGCAATCTTCTGGGCTCAAGCTATCCTTTTGCCTCAACCTCCCAAGCAGCTGGGACTACAGGTGTACACCACCATGCCCGGCTAATTTTTCTATTTTTAGTAGAGACAGGGTCTCGCTCTTGCTTAGGCTGGTCTCCAACTCCTGAGCTCCAGCAATCCTCCTGCCTTGGCCTCCTAGAGTGCCAGGATTACAGGTGTGAGCCACCGCACCCAGCCTATTTTCTAGAATTTTAAAAAATAAAATCACATTGTATGTACTTTTTTCCTGACTTCTTTAATCAGTGTAATAATTCTGAGTCATCTATGTTGTTGTGTCTATAAATAATTCATTCTTTTTTATTGCTTAGTAGCATTCCATTGTATGTATATACCATAATTTGTTTATCTATTCACCTGGACATTTGGCTAGATTACAGGTTTTGGCAATTACACATGAAGCTGCTACAAACATTCATATACAAGTTTTTGAATATGAATATACTTTCATTTCTCTTACATAAATATCTAGGAGTGGAAGGACTGGGTTACTTGTAGATGTATGTTTAACATATTAAGAATCTGCCAATCCTGTTACTGCTGTGATAAATTACCACAAACTGAGTGGCATAAAACAACAGAAATTTATTTCTTATAGTGCTAGAAGTCAAAAGTCCAAAGTCAGGCAGTTAGCCAGGCTGTGTTCTTTCTGGAGGCTTCAGGAGAGAAACTACTTGTTTTCTTTAACTTCCAAACTGCCTGCATTCCTTGGCTTGTGGCCTATTCCTCAGGACACTCTAACCTCTTGCTTCTATGATCTCATCTTCTACTACTGACTCTGATGCTCCTGCCTCTCTCTTATAAGGATCCCTGTGATTACATTGATCTCACCTGGATGATCCAGGATACTCTCTTGGGTTTCCAAGATTTTTGATTTGATCACAATTGCAAAGTCCCTTTTACCATGTAAAGTAATATATTCACAGGTTCCAGGGATTAGGATGTACACATCTTTGAGGGGTCATTATTCAGCCTATCCTACTGTCTTCCAGAGAGGTTATGTCATTTTACATTCCCATCAGCAGCATAAGAGATTTAAAGTTCCTCCACATCCTCATCAAGACTTGTTATGGTTTAATTTGCATTTCTCAAATACGGAATGATGTTGAACATCTTTTCAGATACTTATTTGCTCTCTGTATATCTTCTTAGGAGATATACTTCTCTTAGGAGAAGTGTCAGTTTATATCTGACACTTTCTCATTTTTTATTGGGTTTTGTGTTTTTTGATTGTTGGGTTTTGAGAGTTCTTTAAATACTCTGGGTACAAATCTATTATCAGATATGACTTGAAAATATTTTCTGCCAGACTTTGGCTCATTTGTTCTCTAAACAATGCCCTTTTTTTTTAAAAGAAAAAAAAAAAGCTTTTAATTTTGATTAAGTCTGATTTATAGAATTTTTTATAGATTGAGCTTTTGGTGTCATATCTAAAAAATAGTTGCCTAATATAGAGTCAAAAATATTTCCTGTTATATTTTTATCTAGACATTTTGTAGTTTAATTCTCATATTTAGGCCTTTGGTCCATTTTGGATCAAGCTTTGCATATAGTACAACGTATAAATCAAAGTTTTTTGTTTTGCTTATAAATATCCAATTTTCCAGCACTATTTTGAAAAGGCCATCTTTTCTACACTGACTTGTTTTTGTAGCTTTGTCAAAAAATCAGTTATCTATATACGTGTGGGCCTATTTTTGGACAATTTAGTCTATCACATTCATCCATCCATTTAGTCTATTACATTCACCCATTTGTCCATCTTTATGCCAGGAGCACACTGTCTTGATTAGCATAGTTTATGTCTTAAAATCAGATAATGGTAGCCTTCCATCTTTGTTTTTTTCTTTTTTAAGTAGTTTTGGTTATTTTAGGTCTTTTGCATTTTTCATTTCAATTTTATAATTTGCTTGCTTATATATAAAAGCCTATGGGGATTTGACTGGATTTCATTTGAGTTTTTAGATCAATTTAAGGAGAATTGACATCATAGCAACATTGACTTTTCTGCCCTATGAATGGTATATATCTCTCTATTACTGCGTTTTTCTTGGTGATGTTTTGTACATTTCAGTAAATAGGTCTTGCTCATCTTTTGTCAAATATAACCATAAGTATTTTCATATTTGAGGCCATTTTAAATTTTTTCAATTTAGATTTTTTTCAGTTTCTGATGTTCATTGCTAGTATATATAAATACAATTGATTTTTGTATATTGATGTTGTATTCTGCAACCTTGCTAACTCATTGTTAGATCAAGTAGCTTTTCTTGTAGATTCCATTGGATTCTCTACATGGAAGATCATTTTGTCTATGAATAAAGGCAGTTTCATTTCTTACTTTCCAAATTGAATGCCTTTTATTTCTTTGTTTAGTGCTATAAAATTCTTTATGATTAATGACTTAGCAGCATCCCACAGATTTTCATACGCTGTGATTTCATTTTCATTCAGCTCACAGTACTTTCTAATTTCCTTTTTGATTTCTTCTTTGACTCGTGGGCAATTTAGAGCCATCTAAAAGTGACCTAGTCCTTCCACTCCACTTATTTAGTTTCCAAATATCTGGGGATCTTCCAGAAATTCTTCTGTTATGGATTTTCAATTGAATTTCATTGTGGCCAGAGAACATACTTTGAAAACTTCAATCCCTTTAAATTTATTGAGACTTGTTTCAGGGCCCAGAATATGATCTTTGTAAATGTTCTATAAGCACTTGAAAATAAATGTCTATGCTGCTATTGTTGGGAGAAGTGCTCTATAAACACTTTCTAATGTTGATTAAGTCAGTTTGGTTGGTTGTTTTGTCCAAGTCTTCTATATCTTTACTGATTTTCTGTCTACTTGTCCTATCAATTATTGAGAGAGTGATACTGAAATATCTGATTGTAACTGTAGATTTATCTATTTCTTCTTGCAGTTCTATCTGGTTTGGTTCAGGTATTTTGAAGCTCTGTTATTGAGGGCCTGAACACTTAGAATGTTATTTCCCTCTGATAAATAACACTTTTAAATGACCTCCCTTATCTCAGAATAAAATCTGAAATCTATTTTGTCTATTATTAATATAGTTACTCTAGCTTTCTGTTGACTAATGTCAGCATCATATATCTTTCTCCATCCTTTTATTTTTGACCTTCTTGCATCTTTATATTTAAGGTGCATTTCTTATAGCCAGTGTATGGTTAGGTCTTCCTTTTTATCCAGTATGAGAATTTCTACCTTTTAATTGGAGTGTTTAGTCCATTTACAATTAATGTAGCTATTGATATGGTTAGGTTTAGATTTACCATCTTGATATTTTTTTTCTATTTGTCCCATATAATCTTTGTTTCCTTTTTTATTTTCTGCCTTTTTCTGAATTAGCTGAATATATGTTATGATTTCATTTTCTCCTTTGTTGGCAATATTATCTGTAACTGTTCTGTTATTTTAGTGTTTGCTTTATGGTTTATAGTGTATATCTTTAACATATGACAGTCTACCTTGAAGTGATAGTATACCACTTCACATATAGCATAAGAATGTTTCAACAGTATACTTTCATTTACCCATTCTGGCCTCTGTGTTATTTTTGTCATACATTTTACTTCTACATATATTTAATAGTTTCCTAATTGGTTTTCTGCATAACAAATTACCATGCACTTAGAGGCCTAACACGACACCCATTTATCATCTCTGTAAGTCTGATGTCTGGAATTATCTGGCTGGGTTTTCTACTCAGGGTCTCATAGTGTTGAAATCAAGATATCAGCCAGCTGCATTTTCATCTGACGTGTGACAGAATTATTCCTGTTTTGACAGAATTCAGTTCCTTATGGTTATTGACAAAATTCAGTTCCTTATGGTTATTGACAGAATTCAGTTCCTTATGGTTTTAAGACTCAGGTCTCCACTTCCTAGTTGATTGTTGACCAGGGGTTACTCTCAGGTCCTTGCAGCCACTCTCCAATCCTTGCACTTGAGCCCCTTCATCTGCAAACCCAGCAGCAATGCACCAAATCCTTCTTGCACTTTCAATATCTCGGCCTTCCCCTTTTGCTACCAGATGGAGAAAATTCTCTGCATTTGAAAGGACTTATACGATTAGTTAGGCCTGCATGGACAATCTCCGTATCTTATAATCAACTGTGCTGTAGAACATAACATAATCACAGGAGTGATATTATCATCATATTCAATGATTCTAGGGATTAGGACATGGAATCTTAGGGGACTATTTTTAGAATTCTGCCTACCACAGTATGTTATGAACCCTACACTACATTATTTTTGTTTAACATTTAATTTCCTTTTAAAATATTTAAATAATAAGAAAAATATCTTATATATTTACCTACATAGTTACCATTTCCAGTGCTCTTCATTTCTTTGAGTAGATCCATATTTCCATCTGGTGTTTTTTTCCTTCTGATTGAACAAGTTCCTTTCACATTTCTTGTAGGTATGTCTGCAAATGAATTCTTCAGGCTTTTATATGTCTAAAAGTGCTCTTATTTCATCTGGTTTCTCAAAGATATTTTCACAGGGCTTATAATACTAGGTGACAGTTTTTCCTTCTGGAACTTTAAGAGGCTGAGTCACTATCTTCTGGCTTGCATTGTTTTTAATAAAAGATCTCCTGTAATCTTTACCTCTATTCCACTGTACATAACATATCTTCTTTCTCTTGCTGCTTATAAAATTTTCTCTTTACCTGTGCTTTTTAACAATTTGATAATTACCTGCTTTTGTGTAGTTTTCTTCAAGTTGCTTGGTTCGGGGTTTCCTCATATTTCTTAGATCTGTGGGTTTACAATTTTCACTAAATTTGGAAAACTCACAACCTTTATTTTTTCAAATACTTTTCTGTATTTTCCTTTTTGAAAAACTAATATTTAATACATCTATATTAATGTGCTTGAAGCTGTTCCACAGCTCACTGATGCACTATCTGTTCTTTTATTCCTCTTTCTCTGTTTAGTTTTTGATTGTTTCTATTGCTATGTCTTAAAGTTCTTTTTTTTTTTTTTGCAGTGTCTAATCTGCCATTCATACCATCTTGTGTATTTGTCATCTCATACACTGTAATTTTCATCTCTAGAAGTTGATTTGGGTCTTTTTTATGTCTTCCATGTCCCTACTTATTTTACTGGAATATAAAATACTGTTGTAATAAATATTTAAATGCCTTATATGCTAATCCTAACATATGTGTCAGTCTGGGGTTGGTTTTGATTTATTGGTTTTTCTTTTCTTTATAGGTCCTATTTTCCTGCTTTTTTGCATGCCTGGTAATTTTTGATATGATAATTGTGATTTTTTACCTGTTGAATGCTGGATATTTTTGTATTGTGAAAAGACCCTTGAACTGTGTTCTCAGATGTAGTTATCTGGGAACAGTTTGACCCTTTTAGGCCTTGCTTTTAAAATTTGAAGTCAGGTTAACGCCCATATTTATTATAGGGCTAACTATTGCTCACTGTAGACACAAGAACCTTTGAGAAGTCTACCCAATGTCCTGTAAATTATGACATTTTCCAGTCTGGCTAGTGGGAACAGGCAACATTCCTGGCCCTGTGAAAGTACTGAGCACTGGTCCATCTACTCCTTTTGAGTAGGTCTTTTTCCAACCCTGGCTAGTTTCTTTAAATGCAAGTGCTGGTCAGAACTCAGAGAATACTTGAATGGGTCCCCCTGCAGCTCTTCAGAGTTCAAATATCTGAAAATATTTTCTATTTTTATTCTAAAAGACCCAAGAATTTTCTTGCCCCTGTCAAAGATTTCAGTCCTATATTGTTGCTAATCCTTGGAGGTCCTTATAGCAATGTGTACAATAATTGAAATTGCAGATTGCTCTCTCTAATCTCCTTTGCTGTTCTAAAAACTGTTATAGAACTTAAGAGTTTTTGTTTTTATCTCATACAGCATTTTTCATACAGCATTATACAATAAAAATGTATGCTACAGGTGTATAATTAATTTTCTTAAAGATAGTATGCATTCAGAATTTTCTAGAGTGGCAGTTCATCTTCTGGCCACCTTCCAACCCACTGCAGTGATTCAAATTACTTTTCTGATGGTGTTTTCCCATCAGGCACAAAATGAGTAGCTAGTCACATTCAGGGTCCCAGGTATCTTATATGAAATAGAACAGAAGGAGAAGGGTGATTTAGCTTCCTTGTTGGTAAAATGAAATGTGAATCTTAAAATTCACAGAAATGTAAATGTCCCTTTTTAGTACTGCAATTTCAGTTTGTTTTATCTTAATTTCTGGTGATAGTTTATCAGCATTGTCTTGCAATACTATAGTTTCTTTTGTAATTCTTCATATGGTGAGTTACTTCATTTCCTAATTTATCTATTTATAAATAAGATTTTCAAGTACTACTATTAAGTGTTCTATTTAATAATGTAAAAGACTGACAGTCCTTTGTTGTCATGGTGATGTGTTTTGTTTTGATGGTGGCTAGCCATAGAAAATCTCCTCCAGGAGAGAGCCGCCTCCTGAGAACTCTGTTCAGTTGAGTCTTGTCTCTTGCATCTTCACCTTCAATTAAGCCTGCCAACAGTGTCTTCATTCTTAAAACAACCACTATAGTAACAAAAAAAAAAATGAGGGGAATCTTCCTCCTTTCCCGAGATGTTGTCTTATGTCTCTTCTTCCCCTCACCACCAACTTTATCCAAATACTTTCAACTTCCACTCCTTCATTCCCCACTCATTCTTAAATCCTTATAATCTGGTTTTTGCACTCAGCTAATTTACTGAAGCTAGACTATCAGAGGTCATTATCTGACCATGTAATAACAAACCTAATTTCCTTCCCTTTACAGCTCTGCAACGTTTAATGACAGATCACCGTTTCTTGAACGTCTCCTCTTCTGCTGACATTTATGACAATATTTTTTGCTGTTCCTCCTACATCTACAACCCAATCTCTGCCTACATCAGGCTCCTCTTTCTGCCCCAACCTCTAAATGCAGGCTTTGCTCAGGGATAAGCCTTTGGAGCTCTTCTCTGTTCCTGTTTATACTCTCTCCCTTGGCATTTTCACCCAATAACTATGACTTCTAGATATATGGCTCCCACTTCTCTATCTTCAGCCCTCCAGTCTCTGCCACACTTTCTATTGCTTTGGAAAACGTCTTCACATAGATTTCCCTATAATGCTTCACACTCGCTATCTCAATGGCTGAATTTAAGATCTTTCTTTCCAAATGTATTCCCTTCTGTATTCTGCAATTTATTTTATGACGTACACATGTACCCAGTCACTCAGGGTCATAGTCTCTTGGACTCTGAAATCACTCTTGCCCCTTCACAATCTGCTGCCCAATTCAGCTAATAAACCTGGATCTTCTATTTAAAACTGGCCTCTTCTCTGAATACTCACTCTCACAGTCCTGTTCTCATTACTTCTGTAGACTAGGTCAATCCACTCTTCCTTCAGTCTCTTCCTTTCTCCAAAGCATATTCTCACTTACACTAATCTGAAGTACAGCCCTGATCATATATAACTTCCTGTTCAAATGCCTTTGATTGACAAAGTCTTAACTCCTCAGTGTTCACACTAAGATCACAGACTATCTTTCAACCTTTATTTCCTAAAATACCCCATCCTATACCCAAAACCTAAATCAGATTGAACTACTTTCTCACTCTCTGTTCCCAAAAAATCCAGTGCTTCTCTATCCCAGACCCCTAGTTGTTTTAGTTATTTCTTTTTCCTGGAATGCCCTTCTCGATGTCTTAATCCTAGTCTTCCTTCAAAACCAGCTAAAATGTCACCTTCTTAATTAAGTTTTTCTGTCATCTCCAAACCCGGAAACATATTATCAGTACTCGTAATCCCATAATGTGTTATATGGGTCATTATTTTTCCTTCATGGTGCCTACATGTTACATGGTAAAAGTAATCAAAAAGCACCTGATGCTGAATTAATCAATCAGTCAATTCATCAAATTTCAATGCTTCTGAAGGGAAAAAATGATGTGTGAGATGGATTCCTTAGTCTCTAAAATAACTACAATGCAAGGGAGTATGTAATCAGTGCTATGTGGTAGAAGAGATAATAAGTGCTCTCAGGCAGCCTTACTTAAAGTAGGCTTTAAAGTAAGAAGTGGGGGTGGGGAGTCTTCTAGAAGTATTTTGGTGTTTGACAGAAACAGGACATTGTAAGCAGAGGTGCAGAGGTATATGTTCCAATTCAATGTGCACAGAAGCAGGAGAGTTAAAATGTTCAGAGAACGAGTAGAACGGTTTGCTCAAAGGAGAGAGTTCATGTGGGAGACGCTAAGAGATAAAGCTGGAAGGGCAGGTAAAGAATTGATTATGTGCTCTTTGTCCCATCAGTGGGTGGGACTAGTGACAGTTGTAAGAGAACAATGAACCCTGGGCCTTGCCAGCTTCAAAATGATCAGGCACTCACTTGGGCATGACAACTATGAGAGTTTTCCCACTCTCCACTGTTTCTATAATGGTCAGTTACAGGTTTTCTTTGTTTCCAGTTTATTTTTTTTCAAACATTAAACACCTACTGTATTCCAAACATTGTGCAAGACCTTGATGTTTCCAAAAGGAATAGCCAGGCTTCTGATCTCAGGAGTTTCACATTTCAATAAAATGCCAGCTTGTGGTTTTTCCTGACTAAACTGTTACGGAGATGACATGAAATCTTATCTGGGTACAATCTAAACACTTCTTATGATTCATCTGTGTTTTGTTTTGTTTTGCTAGGGCTGCTTATTAGATTTGTTATTTAAATATATTATAATGTTTCATAAAAGGGAAGGAAGCTAGAAACTGTTATTTTTACTTTAACAAAAGTATAATACATCAAAAAAGACTTTCAGATCTTTGAAAAAGTAACAGATCTTTGTGATTCAGATATTTATTTACCATCTTCTCCATGCAGAAAAGTACCAGAATTATTTTACCATAGCATATTCTTCACTAGAAAAAAATGCCCTGAAAAAGTCAAGCTTTGTTTAACCCAGAAATTATAGCACTTTTGGAGGCAGCAACACTGTTTAGATTTTTTTTTCTGAACACAGTTATAGTAAATGATAACTGAGATTACCCCCTAACCCCTAACCTAACCCACAAACTGTGAAGTAATTATTTTTTGTCCTTTTGGGAAAGAGGAAGAAGAATGGATAAGGGATTTTCTCTCTTGGATTCTTTGTGATCTCAGATTCTTAAGATATAATTATATCACTCTCAAATGAAACTGCTGACACCATTCTTTTGATACCCATCAACTTCCTCTCTCCCTTCATCATTTCCTCTTTAGATGTTATTTCCTATTAATGTTAATTTTTTTCATATAATAGTTATATTTTCAAAAGACGGCAGATGTGCCTGCCCAAAGAGCTGACATAGCTATCAAGTGGAAAATCAAATGTAGCAGCAACGTGGCAATGGCAATTTCCATATTCAATATCCTCTTTCCCCCAAAAAGGCCAGATGAAGAATCTTTTCTGAAAAATAACCTCACTGGTTTTAATGACTACTGAAAGGGAGATATTTAATAGGGGAATTTTATAGAGGGTCAGGGAATGCCCATCTGGATCCTGCTGGATTGTTCAGACAGCACAAGGTGATTCTTTGAGAAACAGAGCCAGCTAAAATCCTGAAATTACTGAAGTAAGATTTTGTTCACTTTGGCACATACTCTCAGAGTATTTCTAGAGCACCATGGTCCTACGCAGATCTAGAAATCCTACCTCTCCCCCTGTGAGCCACAGTGAGCACCCTCCATTTGAGGGAAGACAATGTCTATGCCTAATCTGGGCTATCCCAAACTAATGGTTGCTCTTTCAGAGTTCCGAAGGAATATGCTTTCAGCCACCAATCCCAATCTCACTGTTCACTGAAACATGAATGGCTGGAGTAACCTAGAAGTCCTAATATTAAAATTTCTCCAAGTTGGTTCATTGCCAGAACTTGAAATTACATGGTGGTCTCTGGATAAAATGAACCAAAACAGGGAAAGGTTGATTTTGTGGTTCATTTTGTCCTGGAAAAAAAAAAGTGTCAGTCATACTATATCAGGTTCTTAAGAGAAAACTAGGATCACTAAGGTCCAGAAAATAAATACTATTATTTCACAGGACAGAAAAAAAAGAACGAGAGACCTGACAACATCATCACATAATATCAATGAATCTGCAGAAGAGGGAAAGTTGGTAAAGAAGAAGTAACTAACTTAGCATACGCTAAAGGTATTTAGATTTTATCTTCCTGTAGTGAGTTATGCAAAGGGAAGCAAGTGTTGGGACACAGAGGTAGCAGATAGGAAAAAATGGAGTTGTAAAGCTTGGGGCTACACAAAAAGGATTCATTTAAAGCAGTGGTCCCTGGCCTTTTTGGCACCAAGGACCAGTTTCATAGAAGACAATTTTTCCATGAACTGGAGATGGGGGTCAGAAGAAGGGGGAGGAGATGGTTACAGAATGATTCAAGAACATTACATTAATTGTGCAGTCAAACCTCTCTGCTGATGATAGTCTGTATTTGCAGCTGCTCCCCAGTGCTAGCATCACCACCTCAGCTCCACCTTGGATCATCAGGCATTAGATTCTCCTAAGGAGCACACAACCTAGATTCCTCGTATGTGCAGTTGACAGTAGGGTTCCCCCCCGCAAGAGAATCTAATGCCACTGCTGATCTGACAGGAGGTGGAGCTCATTTACCTGCCACTGACCTCCTGCTGTGTAGCCCACTTCCTAACAGGTCACGTACAGGTGCCAGTCTGTGGCCCAGGGACTGGGCACCACAGGTTTAAAGTATATGAATCATTTAAATGCCACATTTGCTCACTAAACTGTAGAATCCAGGCAATTATCCCTTTTGCATCTCATAGGAGAGAGGTTTTTGCTGGAAAAATCAACCTGAGAGATCTAGACTTAGGGCACAAAAGATGGAGAGATCAAGAACTAATGTATAAAAAATGTTCATAAACATATTTCTTAAATATGCACAAAAATGACAGTCACCAACTCCCAACTCACCCAATGCCAGTAGCCAGGTCTCAGCTCTCAAGCAGAGAGTTGATAATCCTTATCTAGTGAAACTGACCATTTAGACAAGGGTCTATAGATACTGAAGCTTGGGGCCTCCCCACAGAAAAGCTATTCATACCTGATCACCTTCAGAGAGGGTCATGAGAGAACAGGTCCCTTAGGCATGGAAAGATATTCCAATCAGCTTCTTATTGTTTCACTCTTAAATATGAGTGGGTGACAAGGATCACCACACATTTGAGTAAAACCTTTATCATGAAAGAAACAAGTAAGCAGAAAAGAAAGAAAAACAGGTAATATAGATAACACAGGGGCAGACGAAGATTTTAGAATAAGCACATTAATTTCTCATAAAGATTTAGAGGACAATGTACTCATGAAATATGAAAAGCATGCTATAAAAGGAACAGTCAGGAAATAAGAAAGACCTCTCTGAAACCAAACATTTAAAATCAATGTTAAAAATTCAGTAGGAGAGTTGAAAGAGTAAGTCAGTAAGCTCTTGAAAGAACAAAAAGAAAAAAAGATGAACAATAGGAGAGAAAACACAAGAAATTAGAGAATTCATGCAAGAAATGTAGTATCCAACTAAAAGAGGTCTAGAAGGACAAAACAGGATATTATAAAATAAATGACAGAAAATTTTCCTCTGAACTGAACACCACCAATTGCCATATTAAAGCACCACTTCAGCTTAGAATGTAGAGTCAAAAGAATGTCACTCCCATCCTAACAATGAGAAGAAGCTGGATAGCTTACAAATAACAGTTTTTTAAGCCTATCAAACAGCTGAGAATGCAAAGAACAGCAACAAAAAAACAACACAATGAATACTGCAGAAAAAGCCCCTCTGGAGAATAAAGCAGCTGCCCTGTGATTCATTCACTTCCTTTACCAGGGGGGTGCTGCTAAAAAAACATAAAAGAAGGCAGATGACCTAGTCTAATCTCTTTGTTGACAAGATAACTAGAACTCCAAGTAAGTAAACTAATTATATTTAGTGGGAGGAGGGTCCTTATCTGTGGAATAGTCTTAATATAAAAACATTCTTATCCCTAGTTAAGGATTGGCTATATAAAATAACCCAGAATCTGTGGACTTATGTCATGGCTCCTTAGAAAATGTCACATAAAATGGAAATGTGTCATAGATTAAACACTCCCACTATGTGAGATGATAACCCAACACCTTACTTAGAGCTCTCCTCTACTCTGAACTAGAGCATGTGAGTCTGATGTAGAAAGGAAGGACGAGAGAGCCACCCTCAGCATCTCAGATCTCTTCCTGCTTTGTCTGAGCCTCTTTATTACCTATAAACTTGAAATTGTAAGTAAAACTTGATGGTGGCTGCTATCTCTGATTCTTGTGAGTCTGATTAGACAATCTGTTTTAGCTCACACTCCAAGGAAAAAAGAAACTTATGGCTTCTCTCATCCTTGGTAGAGTGGGATAAGCAAGAAGCTGCCATTGGCACGGGTAAAAAACAAACAACAACAACAACAAAATAAAACCCAAGTGAATTATAATAAATTTTTAAGTCTGATTCCTGAGATCCCCAGAAACAAAGAGAGTCTGCACCCACCTTCTAACTCTTATCTATAGGCCTTCACCATGCACTCTCAAGAAAGATTAGGAACAAACCACAGTATCTGAGAGAAAACCCTCTGAGACCCACGCATAAGGGACCCACTGGTATCTGAGTGAAGAGGAGAAGACTAAGTGAAATCTTCAAGTCACTCTAAGCCCCCAGTAAGCATGAAGAAGTGGCTGTAATAGGAGGAAAAGGGGTAACAGAGAGCCCCCTAAGGTACAAGCAGGTGAGGCCTGCTGAAGGATGAGGACAGAATACAAAAACTGAAAGAAACATTTCAGAAACTCAGTCTAGACCCTATACTGAGTATAAGGCAGCTGCAGTCTCCAGCTAAAGAAAGGGCAGGAGAGCTGAGAGAGACCCCTCTGAGGTGCAGATATGAGGGATCTGGCGAGGTCTGATGTGAGGACTGAAGAACTGAGAGAAACACTGTGAGCACTCTGGGCCTTACACTGGGCACAAGGCAGCAACCAACTGTGGTTGAGGAAAATAGTATACCTGAGAGAGACAGGCTTGTTGAACCTGCTGAAGCTAAGCGGAAGAAAATATCCAGGCATTTAAAACCCAAGCCTGCTAGAGGGAAGATTCTTATCCCACCTTCAAATAATTTCAAACCGGTGGTGAACTGAACTAAAGAAACCACTAAATCAAAATCCAGCTCAACTACAAACTAGATTAATTCAGTCCCCTAGTGGCCAGAAAAAAGGGGCAAAAATATTATCTACTTCCATATCTACTGTTCTTTGACACACAAAGTCCAAAATTTAATTAAAAAATTATGAGGCACACAAAGGAACTAGTAAAGTGTTATTGACTGAATTGTGTTTCTCCCAAAACTCATATGTTCTAACCTCTATTCTGACTGTATTTGAAGATAGAATTTTTAAGGATGTAATTAAGATTAATTGAGTTTATAAGGGTAGGGTTCTAATCTGATAGGATTGGTGTCCTTAAAGATATTGATGAGGTACTGTAGATCTTTCTCTCTCTCTCTCTCTCTCTCTCTCTCTCTCTCTCTCTCTCTCTCTCTCTCTCTCTCTCTCTCTCGGCAGTTGTACAGAAGAAAGGTCATGTGAAGCCGTAGTAAAAAGATGGTCATCTGCAAACCAGGAAGAGAGACTTTGTCAGAAACTAACCCTGCTGCCACCTTGATCTTGATCTTGGAGTTCCAGCCTCCAGAACTGTGAGAAAATTAATATTTGTTATGTGGTATCTTGTTATAGCAGCCAAACTGACTAATACAAAAGAGGAAACAGTCAATAAAATCAGACTCAGATATAGATCAAAAATTGGAACTATAAGACAGGGATTTTAAAATAACTATACTGAAAATATTAAAGGATCTAATGAAAAAGATGAACAACAAGCACTTTCAACAGAGAGGTGGAAACTATACAAAAAAGTCTAAAGGAAAAGCTAGAAATGAACATTAAGCTTTAAAAAATATATCTTTCAATGGGCTTATCAGCATACTGGACATACCAGAGAAAAAAATTACTGAACTGAAACTAATTATCAAAAATTAATCACAAAGAGAAAAAAGTGAAAAAATTGGAACACAGTATCCAAGAGTTGTGGATAATATAAAATATTTTAACATGGAAATAATTGGAATCTCAGAAGGGAAAGGAAGAGAGACCAGGACAGAAAAATATTTAGAGAGAAAATGGCTGAGAATTTTTCAAAATTGATAAAAGATGTCAACCCTCAGATCCAAAAAGTTAAGTGAACTCAAGCAGAACAATTAAAATAAAGCCACACATAATCACATCATAATCAAACTGCTGAAAAACAAAGATAAGCATAAATTCTTGAAAGCAACAAGAGAAAAAAGATAAAGTATATACAAATGAACAATAATTAGAATTATGGCTGGCTTCTTATCCAAAATAATGGAATTCACAAGACCATGGAACGTTTTAAGTGCTGAAAGAAAAAATACTGTCAACTTAGAATTCTGTAACAAGAAAAACTATCTATCAAAAATGAAGATAAAATAAAGAATTTTTTGAAACACAAAAGGTGAAAGAATGAATCCCCAGCACACTTGAATTACAAGAAATCCTAAAAAAAGTTTTTTAGGCTGAAGGACAATGATATCAAATAGAAATCCAGTTCTGTAAGAAGCAATGGGAAACACCAAAAAGAATAAATACATTGAAAAATATATGACTTTTTAAAGATTATTCATACATGCATCTTTAAATACACCTTAAAATCCTATCTTTAAAAGATTATTGATTATTTAAAACAAAAATAATAACACTCTCCTGTAGAGTTTATAGTTTATGTAGAAATAAAATAAATAACAAAAGCAGAAAAAGCAAAGGATAGCAATTATTGTGAGGTTTTTACAAAGTTTGTGAAGTAGTAGAACATTTTTTAAAGTAGGCAATAGTAAATTAAAGATACATATTGTAACATTTACAACAGTCACCAAAAGTTAACATAAAAAAGCATAACTAAAAAATAAACAGTGGAGGTGAAATGGAATCCTAAAAATACTCAGTTTAAGAAGAGACAGAAAAGGAGACAGAAGAAAAGGAGCATAAAAGGAAAACAGAAAACAACAACACAATGGTAGAATTAAACCCAACATATTAATAATGGCACTAATAGTACATAAATTTGAACCTTAATTTAAAAGCAAGAATGTCAGAATGGGCAAAAATACAAGGCAGAACTATATTCTGTTTTAAACAGACATGCTTTCAAAATAGAGACAAGTTGAAAATAAAAGTATGGAAAAGATATAACACTCAAACACCAAACATAAAAAAGCTGGTGTGCAAGACCCCGCCTCTACTAAAAAATAGAAAGAAATGATTTGGACAGCTAAAAATATATATAGAAAAAAGAAATTAGCCGGGCGTGGTGGCACATGCCTGTAGTCCCAGCTACTCAGGAGGCTGAGGCAGTAGGATTGCTTGAGCCCAGGAGTCTGAGGTTGCTGTGAGCTAGGCTGATGCCACGGCACTCACTCTAGCCAGGGCAAAAGAGTGAGACTCTGTCTCAAAAAAAAAAAAAGCTGGTGTGACTATATCAATATCAGACAAAGTAGTCTTCAAGATAAAGAGTATTACGAAAGATGAAGAATAATATTCCATTATAATAAAATGATCAATTCATTAAGACATAAATCTCTTAAATATGTACACACTAAATAACAAAGCAACCAAGCACATTAAGCAAAACTCGGCAGAACTAAAGAGACAAACAGGCAAATCTGCAATCATAATTTGAGACTTGAACACTCCTGCAATAATTTGCACTATGTCAACTTAGCAAAGCTAGAACTATTTCGCAGAATCGCCTTTTCTGTGTGTTTTCAACCCATTTTTTGTCACAAGAAAAATTCAAGTAAGATTTAGAGAGCAAAATGAAAACTAAAACAATTAAAAAACAAGATTTAGAGAGCAAAAGTAAAGCAGCAGCCATTACATTCTGAATGTTGATATAGAACACCAAGTGCGGCTGCAGCTCGTAAGTGCTGGATCATCTTGTGTGCATGCATTCTGCTGCACTTCACGCTCCCATTGGACCTCTTCTTTTAGCTTCTCTGAGTCCTGGACAATGCACATGTTCCACTCTGTGGTGAAGGGTGAAAGTTCTTTCTATAGGTCACTCACTTCATCAGAAAAAATAAAAGACATTTCCAGATTCCAGTCTATCCTCATGGGGTCCAGTTTGTCCTCACAAGTTTCACTTTGTCCTTTCTCTTCCCTTTTTCTCTTCAGCTTTTACCTCATTACCAGCCCTACTGATTCACAGCAACTTTAGAGCCATCATCAGAAAGAGGGGCAAGAAAATTCCATAGACTTCTTCACCAGCTCTTAAAATTGCATAAGGTCCGAAAACTTCTATTAAAAAATAAAGTCTGTTTTTTAATTGCATAAGGTCTAATTGCTGCCTACTTTTACTTATAGGATATATAAGTGATAAGTATATATCATTTATGCTGTTTCTACTTTTCTGAACCTGAATTTATACAACCTTTCGACTAAAAGAACAAGTAATCAAAAAATCAGCAAGGATATTGAAGAATTTGAAGGACACTACCAACCACCTTTACGTAATTGACACTGAAAGAACATTCTATTTAACAGTAGAATACACATCCTTCTCAAGTGAACATGGAACATTTGCTAAGCTTGACCGTCTGCGGGGCAGTAAAACAAGTCTCAGTACGTGTGAAGCAATTAAAATCCGATGGTACGTTCTCTGCCCACATCAGTGTTACATTAGAAATCAAAACAATAAGAGGCTTTAAAAATCTAAATCTGTCGAAAATTAACAACATGCCTCTAAATAAAGGGTGAGTAAATTAAGAACACCTAATGGAAA
Source organism: Lemur catta (assembly GCF_020740605.2). NCBI lineage: Eukaryota > Metazoa > Chordata > Mammalia > Primates > Lemuridae > Lemur > Lemur catta. Next base: position 240,110,399 of record NC_059128.1, read on the forward strand.
TTCTAAAATATTTTAACTGAATAAAAAAATCACAGTGTATCAAAATACATGGGATATAAACAGCCCTTAGGAATAAATGCATTGCTTTCAGTACCTATTTGGAAAAGAAAAAAGATATAAAATCTATGTTTCCAAATTAGGAAACTGGTTTTTAAAAAGAGTAAATAAAACTCAAAGTGAATAGAAAAAAGAACATATAAATAAGAGCAGAAATCAATACAGTAAAAAATTTCAAAACAATAGAAAAAATCAGCAAAGTCAAAGCTTTGTGTCTTTAAAAAGATTAATAAAATTGTTAAATCTCTAGCAAGAGCTATTAAGAAAAAAGAAAGAAGGTACAATATCTAAATATCAGAAAAGAAAGATTACTAAAGATCCTATAGCTATTACAAACAATAATACTGGGATATTTTGGCCAATTTCTGCCAATAAATTTGACAACTTAGGTGAATGCACAAATGTTTTGAAAAACATAACTTACCAAAACTGACAAAATGAATAATAAAATAAGACAAGGACTTCATAAGGAGAAAAAATGCCGACCAACTTCCATCAAGAATATAGATGCAAAAAACTTAATAAAATATTAGCAAATCAATTATGGCATTATATTTTTTTAAATGCATCATGATCAAGTAGGATTTATCCCAGAAAAGCAAGGTCGGTTTAACATACTCACAACAAACAATGTAACTTACTATATTGCAGATTAAAAGAGAAAAATTATATTATCAAGAAAAAGCAAAATATGAACCAAACTCAGAATCTACTCATGATTAAAAGAAGAAAAAACCTCTCAGCAAACTGAGAATAGAATGAATATTCTTCAATCTAATGAAGACATCTATGAAAAATCTATAGCTAATATTCTCTTAATGGTGAAATAGTAAATTTTTCTTCCTAAAATTGGGAACAAAGTAAAAATGTCCCCACTCATCATTTCTATTCAACATTGTGTTTGAGAAACTATGTGGTTCCATAAGAAAAGAAAAACAAAAAGTGATTAGAAAAGAAGTAAATCAGTCTTTGTGATAATATGATAGCATATGAAAAATCCTTAGGAATATAAAAAATGAGAACTACCAAAAGTAATAAATGAATTCAGCAATGTTACAGGTTGCAAAATAAACCCAAAATCTCTATTTTATTTCTGTATATACTAGCAATGAACAATCAGAAAATAATTTTTAAATACCATTTACAACAACATCCCAAATCATAAAATACTTAAAATCAATTTAATAAACAATTTGTAAAACCTCCACACTAAAAACTATAAAACATTGCTAACAGAAATTAAAGAAAATATCTTCTAAAAAAAATGGAAGGATACACCATGTTCAGAGATTGGAAGACTCAATGTTGTTGAAATATTAATTCTTTCCAAACTAATCTATTGATTTAATGCAATTTCAATAAAAATTCTGCCATAACTCTTTGTAAAAATGGACTGATTTCTTTTTTTTTTTTTTTTTTTTTTTTTTTTTGAGACAGAGTCTCGCTTTGTTACCCAGGCTAGAGTGAGTGCCGTGGCGTCAGCCTAGCTCACAGCAACCTCAGACTCCTGGGCTCAAGCAATCCTACTGCCTCAGCCTCCCGAGTAGCTGGGACTACAGGCATGTGCCACCATGCCCGGCTAATTTTTTTCTATATATATTTTTAGGTGTCCAGATAATTTATTTCTATTTTTAGTAGAGACGGGGTCTCGCTCAGGCTGGTCTCGAACTCCTGACCTCGAGCGATCCACCCGCCTCGGCCTCCCAGAGGGCTAGGATTACAGGCGTGAGCCACCGCGCCCGGCCTGGACTGATTTCTATGTAAGCTGATTCTAAAACTTATTTAGAAATGCAAAGGACCTAGAATACTATTAATAAAACACGCTTGAAGCTCTGACTCGGGGGGTGGGGGGGCCTGGGCAATATACATAACCTAAACTTTTGTACCCCCATAATAAGCTGAAATTAAAAAAATAAATAAATATGTAACTTCATCGAGCAGCTTAAAAAAAATAAATAATAAATAAATAAAATAAAATAATCTTGAAAAAAATCAATATCAAAGGACTTACTCTACCTGATTTCAAGACTTACTTTAAGGTGGAGCACAGTGGCTCACACCTATAATCCTAGCACTCTGGGAGGCTGAGGCGGGAGGATAGCTTGAGATGAGGAGTTGGAGACCAGCCCCGATCTCTACAAAAATAGAAAAATTAGCCAAGCATGGTGGCACATACCTACAGTCCCACCTATTCAGGAGGCTGAAGTAGAAAGATCACTTGAGCCCAGGAGTTTGAGGTTCCACTGAGCTATGATGACACCACTACAATCTAGTTAGGGTGACAGAGTGAGACTCTGTCTCAAAAAAAAAAAAGACTTACTTTAAAATACAGTAATCAAGACAGTGTGATACCTGGCAGGGGAGATAACATGATCACAAAGGTGGTTTTCCCAGGCAAATCTTACCCATTGCACTCCAGATGTGCTGACCCCTTTGATTTCCCCACATGTGGGAAACTCAACTGCATAATTTGTGGTAGTTCATCTTAAACTAAAGCAAAATAAAAAGTATCCTTTGAAAGCAAAAAATAATACCAAGCATATGAATCAACAAATAGATCAAAGTAACGGAATACAAATTTTAGCAATAGACCCACAAAAATGACTTTTGGCAAGGGTTCCAGGCAATTCAATAGAAAGAGAAAAGTCTTTTCATCAGACAGTTCTATAATAACTGGAAATTCATGTTTTAAAAAATCAACCCGTACCTCACACCATACACAAGTATTAATTTGAGATGGATCATTAACCTAAACACAAAAGCTAAAACCTTAGAAAAATATAGAAAAATAACTGTGACTTAAGGCAGAAATGTTTTAAATGAGGTTGGTCTGAGCGCAGTGGTGTTAACAACTAATTGATGACCACCAGTTATACATTTCTTTGTTCCTTTTCCACTCCCACTACTTCACTTGACCAGACTTAAAAAAACAAAAAACAATGTTTTAAATGGGACATAATAAAATAGCCACAATGAAAGAAAAAAATGACAAATTGAACTTCATTAGAAATAACTTTCGCTTACCAAAAAACAGTTAGAAAATGAAAAAGGAAGCAAAGACTGTGAGAAAATATTTGTAACATGTATATATCACAAAGGACTTACATCCAAAATATTTGAAGAACTTAGCAATAATACAAAGAATCCAATTAAAAATAAACAAGACTTTTAAAAAATAGTTCACAAAAGAAGATAAGTGAATGACGAATAAGCACACGAAAAACTGCTCAATAACATTATCCATCAGGGAAATGCAAATTTAAGCCACAATGATCACCACAATATACTCACTAGAATGGATAAAATTAAAAAGATTGACAATACCAAATATTAGCAAGGATGTAGAGTAACCAGAACTCTCATATATTATAAGTACACATGTAAAATGGAAAACTGGCAGTTTCTTAAAAAGTTAAACACATTCACCCTATGACTCAGCAATTCCATTTCTGGGCATTTATCCAAGAGGTATGAAAGCTTATGCCACAAAAATACTTGTACAGGACTGTTCACAGCTGCTTTATCAATAATAGCAAAAAAACCCTGAAAACAGCTCAGGTGCCCCTCAATAGGAGAGTAGATAAACTGTGGTATAGTCATTCAATGGCATTTTACTAGCTATTTATAAGATAGCTATTTATAAAATAGCTTTATTAATTGTGTCCTGGGTTGGGGTGAGAGTGTTGGCTTCTCTGGGAAAGGAGCACACTCTTGAGAGAGGTGACTCTTCAGTTGAGCCATTTACCCCAGAGTGGGCCAAAAGCTGAGGAGAATTTGCAGGCAGTACTCCAAGAAACTGATAAGAGCTTCAATCCTGAGGGAGGATTTAAGCAACTTATCACCATATCCATTACACATTTTGTTCCTGAATCCCCTACATGAACTGTTAAAATAAATTATAGAGTAAAAAAAAAAGAAAAGAAAAGAAACCCAGAAACAGTGCATTAAGAAAGTCCCTCAACAGAAATTCTAGTCAGGCGTACCCTGTAGCTCATGAAGAATGTTGTTCACATCAGAAGGAAAAAATCTGGCTGCTGAGGTTTTAGAACATTTTTATTTAAAGATGAGGTTTTGCCTATTAACTTCTATCATAAATTTTCAATGTGTCTATGACTCAAACTTCCTTTAACCATTTTCAACCTTATACATTAATATTCCCTGAGTCATTTGTTCAACAGTAAAATACTCTGTTAATTTAATTCAATCCCAATAAAAGTTTCACCATGGCTTTCTTTTATGAAACTTCACAAACTAACCTCAAAGTGTTTGTGAAATAATAAATTTGCAAAAATATCCAGAATTTTTTTTTAAAAAGAAATATATATTAAAAAATGGTGTGGGTAAACATGCCTCACCAGGTATCAAAGCATAAAATAATGTTATGGGAATTCAATAAGTATATCTCTGGTCCCAAAATAGGCAAATAGATGAGTGGATCGAAATAGAGATTCCAAATCAGACTCATACACATATGAAGTAATACTCTTAATAAGTAGCAAAATGAAGAAATGTTCCATAAAAGTAACTAACTCGGATCAGTTGATCTGGCAAATGTATTATTTTCCAATCCTACCAGAAAAAAAAAACTCACATTTACTTAGAATGGATAATAGTCGATACTGATTGGACATTTGTCTGGATTATCTGGGCATCCTTCAGTCAGAGGGTAGGAGATAAATCCTACAAATAGTCAGGGACCTGTCACAACAATAAAATTTTTAGGGGTTTAATGGCCTGGAGCATGCCAGGATATTACAATACCTCCAAAGTAAAGGACAAATTATTTTACTTTGTACCTCCCACCAAGAAGGAATACAACACATAATAGGCTTGTTCAAATTCTGAAGGTAGCATATGTTAGGTCCAAAGCCTCATGTGTAGCAAAGTGCTGTTTATTTGAGCATCTGGGTGCAGATGGGTGGAGGCCGAAAAGAGCATCCACGCCAAGGGAGGGGAGAGCCTTGGGGCTTATAGAGGGTTACATCTGGCACCCTACTTAAGGAGCTTTCCCAACTTGTGGAAGAAGCTTCCTGTTGTTTCACCGCAGGTTTAGAGATCTCACTTCCCAAAGGGGGAACACTTCCAAAAAGAGACACAGGAAAAGTCCCACTGATTTACACAGTACATCTACTTCAATAAGGCCTTCAACAATTCATCCCAAGGTCTTAGCAGGCAAGAAGAGGAGCCATTTGACGTGGCCTGCCCCAGGAAGGGGACATGACTTTGGTGAAGTCATCCTGAAGAAAACTGGCAGCTGAGGGCTGAATGTTGTAACATCCTCAAAAGCTGGAGAAATAAGACTTTCTGTTCTGTAGGGGAATCTGGACAGTGCTTCACACTAGCTTCCGTTCATGTCACACTATTTGAAGAAGATAATGGGAGGACCTTCTATTTCATATGTAGATATTTGTACATGACCTCAATAAAATCTCTGGTAGTTGTAAATGTAAACCCAACTAGAAACTTTTCAAAAGAAGAATAGTGGCCAGTGAACATATAAAAATGTGTTCATCATCTCTAATCATTAGGGAAATGCAAATCAAAACCACAATGAGTTATCACCTAACCTCAGTGAGAATGGCCTTTATCAAAAAGTCCCAAAACAACAAATGCTGGCCTGAATGTGGAGAGACTGGAACACTCTTACACTGCTGGTGGGACTGAAAATTAGTACAACTCCTGTGGAAAGTAATTTGGAGATATCTCAAAGAGCTAAAAATAGAAATAGCATTTGATCCAGCAATCCCACTACTAGGCATCTACCCAGAGGAAAAAAAGACATTCTATAATAAAGACATCTGCACTCGAATGTTTATGGCAGCACAATTCACAATTGTAAAGATGTGCAAACAAGCCAAGTGCCCATCAATACATGAGTGAATTAATAAAATGTGGTATATGTATACCATGGAGTTCTATTCAACCACAAAAAGCAATAGTGATCCAGCACCTCTTGTATTATCCTGGATAGAGCTGGAGCCTGTCCTTCAAAGTGAGGTATCACAAGAATAGAAAAACAAGCACCACATGTACTCGCCATCAAATTGGTATTAACTGATCAACACTAAGGTGCTCACAGGGTAGTAATATTCAATGGGTGCCGGTCAGGTGGGAGGGGGGTGATGGGGGTGGGTAAACTCATAATTAATGGATGTGGAGCACACTGTATGGGGGAAGAGCATGCTTGTAGCCCTAGCTTGGGTGAGACAAAGGCATTATATGTAACCAAAATGTTTGTACCCCCATAAAATTCTGAAATTTAAAAAAAAGTAAACCCAAGCTGTTTTATATGCACCTTCAATGTAGAGATTGAGCACTTTGGTGAAGTGTTGAAAAATATTTTCAACTGACAAATGAAACAGAATAGAAAGTCTAGAAACAGGCCCAGTCATGTAAAATCAACTTATTATTGACAAAGGCAACACTACAGTTTAGTGGAGAAGAATGATCATTTTAATAAACAGTACAGGGTTAATTGAACTTTTTTATGGTTAATTTTACATGTCATCCTGACTGGGTTAAGGGATGATCAGAAGCTGGTAAAACATAATTTCTGGGTGTGGCTGTGAGGGTTTCTGGAAAAGTTTAGCTTTTGAATCTACTCTAGACCGAGTAAAGATCAACCTCACCAATGTTGGGGCAGGCATCATCCAATCCACTGAGGGCTTGAATAGAACAAAAGGGCAGAGGAAGGGCAAATTTACTCTCTATTCTTGATCTTCATCCATCCATTCTGCCCTTGGACGTCAGTGCTCCTGGTTCTCAGGCTTTTATGCTTGAACTGAGACTCACACCATGGCCTCCCTGGTTGTTGCGCCTTCGGGCTTGAACTAGAACTACACCAATGCTTTCCTGTGCCACCAAATTGCAGACGGCAGATCATGGGACTTCTCAGCCTCCAAAATCGCATGAGTCAATCCCTCATAATAAATCTCTGTCTAAATATCTACCTATATATATCCTATTGGTTCTATTTCTCTGGAGACCCTGACTAATACACATGTGAAAATAATGCATTTTTAACTCCTACCTTGCATCAGGCTAAAAATTAACTCCAGGCCATATTGTAGACATGAATCTAAAAGTTAAGCTTTTAAAGGAAAACAGGTTTTTAACATTTACTCACACGCACATATCCCACTTTCCCACCCACTCACTTACCACCTTTGCCCCTCCCTGCTCCTTCTTCCTCAGCTGATGAATATTGAGAAAATTGACACCACCAGAGGGGAAGACTCACACCTTCCATCAAATCAATAAACCTACCTGCACTTACACCCATATTCTCTGTTTTCTCTCTTGTTAAAATAAAAGTTCACCAAGAAGGAAAAAGGGAGGGAGAAATGAAGAGAGGTTGATTAATGGGAAAAATATACAATTATGTCGAAGAAATAAGACCTAGTGTTCAACAGATCAGTAGGATGACTATAGTTAACAATAATCTATTGTACGTTTCAAAATAGCTACATGAGAATAATTCAAATGTTCCTAGCATAAGGAAAAGATAAATATTAATATTTAAGGTGATGGATATTCCTATTACCCTAACTTGGTCTTTCCACATCTTATGAATATATCAAAATGCTACATGTACCCCAAAAATATGTACATTTATTATGTACTAATTTAAATTTTTTTTAATAAATTAGAAAAGAAAAGAAAAAAGATCTCCACTGCTGTCCTATAAAGGTAAACAAACAAATGAAAAAGTCCACTTTTATTCTGGGTCCTCTCTCTATGCCTTAGTTTACTCATCTGTAAGAAAAGTAAGGTTAATGATGGCTGCTAAGTCATTGGGTTATTGTGAGTATTAAATTAGTTACAGTAAAAATACTTAAAACACCATGTGACTCATGGAAAGTACTAAATGTTAGTTACTACAGTGTCCAGCACAATATCTTAAGGAAGTTGACTATATTTGTGGTCTCCACTTCCTCACCTTTCACACACTCTTCAAAATAAAAATGAAATAACATTGCATCCATGTAAAAACTCTCTAAAGTCTTCCTGTTGCATGTGGGATAAAATTTGAATTCCTTACCATATAGTCTACAAGGCCCTGTGTGATCTGGCCCCTGGTCATCTCTTACCTTTTCTCTTAATTTGACCAATTTGCACACTGTGCCCCAGATAAGTTGCCCTGTTTTCTGTTCCTCCAACATGACAAGGTCATCCCTGCCTTTATAACTGTTTGATTTTTTAATCTGTCTTCTCCCATAAGCTACCATGAAGCTAGGGATCATGTCTGTTTTTTCACCAATGAATTCTCCAACACCCAGAGTAATGTCTGGTATACATTAGGTGCTCAAGAAAATATGTGTGGACATCAAGAGTCAGTTGATGAACAAACTCCTTCCATATCAGCCCAATGAAGTTGCTCCATGTTTCCAATCCAACAGACACATCTCTACACATTATTCTATTTAATATTTCCCCATTCATCCACAGTTCACTCCCTGAAACTCTCCTCTTTCAGCTTTCATGAGACCACTCTTTACTGATTTTTCTTCAATTCCACTATATTCTCCTTTTCTTTGCAGGCTTCTCATGGTCTCTGAATGACTAAATTTTGAGTACCCCAGAGCTGCATCCTGAGCATTCTCTTTCCCTAGGCAGCCCATTCAATCTCTGCCAGATTTGACATATTGGTTTAGTATGGGAAATTGCCATGAAGAAATCAGCTAAAGGGTGGGGAAAAAGTCTGACTTTTTCTAGCTCAAACGGAATTCCTGGTTAGACAGTGGAGGCTTCAGAATAGGTGATATGATTTCTTCATGTGCAAGGTGGAAGGCAGGGAAATCCCATATCAATTTCATAGCTTTTCTTTTGGGGCTTTGTGTTATTCTCAGGCTCTGGTTGTCTGCCCTCCTGACCTGAACATTGCTCCTGTCTCTGCCCAGGCTTGCCACCTGCTCTTCCTCTGATCTGTCACTTGCCCACTCCCAGTGCCTTTGTTCTCACACTGCACCCTCTCTATACCTCCTATCTGCAAACATCTATTTGTACTCTCCGCTGGCACGCACAGGCAAGGTATGGCAACAAGCCGATCATGCATGAAAAAAGAAGAGCAATTAACATCTGTATATTTCATCACATGGCCACAAAACACCTCCATGAATGGACTCAACTCAACACATTTTTTCTGTCATTCATCTATCACTTCTGTATATTCCCCTCCAATAGCCACTATGCCCTTTCTCCAAAGATTAGCCAAAGAAACTGGACTTGCCACAGAGATATACCACGACAGAAATAAAAAAGGAAGACCAACAGAAAACAAACAAGCTATACTGCATCCATTTCTCACATTCTCTTTCTGGCCAGTTTCAGCACTGTTCATTGAATCTGTATAAATCAGGGCCATATTTTGAAAAGACTATCACCTTAAAACACAGGAATAGGATTAAAGACCACTCCTCCAGACAAAAATATGTGACTTGATGTTTACGAGCAGAATTCCATAGCTTTAAGACTTCCAAACATTTTTGCTTGAGGATAAATGAATGTTTCCCTTTGCCTGATACCATCCCACTATTAGTATAGTTAACAAGTAAAGGCGAGGGGAAAAAAGACTCTCAGGGAATTGATCTAGTTATTCTTGGATTCTTGGTCCAGACACTTGCCTGGGCAGATGTTCCTTTCATAATTAGGAAGCTGATCACTCAGTTAGATATGTCTTCAGCAAGACAATCTGCTAACACCCTTAGGATTTACAATCTCGAAAATAATGGGTGGTAATAAATAATTACCCAAATTATTATTTTATTTACTGTAGCACTCCTGTTCATTGTTTGTTCCAATTTATGCTGAACAGAAATAAATATAAATTATTTGCAAGTTCTGAATGTGCCCAGCTCACCTCCTAGAAACAAGGACATAGCTCAGGGAGTTGACCTATTTCTTTCCTCTTACTACAGCACTTAGTACAGGGAAGAATTGTTTTATAATGCAGGGCTATGCTGCACCAGGTTCCTAAGAGAAAACCAAGAAGACAAGTCACATAAGCCCTCGGGGACAGAAAAAGAACAAGTGCAGTAGACCACAGATTGAAACAAATTTTTGGAAGATGAAAACTGAATAAGGGAGTAGTGACTGGCTTAATTTTACAGAGGAAAGCAAACTCTAAATACCTGTAGTGAAAACAACCAAGAGAAGCCAGCCTATCCACACCGCACATGAGAATTGCCGGTTTTAAAATTGGTCTTCCTCAATCTACAAGCTCTTCCTTGAGGGCAGAATGGAATCCGTCTTCAGGGTTTTTTTAAACATAAAAATTCTATCTATTTATCATAGATAGAATTCTAAACTCAAGGTGTCAGAAGGGCTGAGTTCCTAGCTGGAGGCTTTTAAGGAAAATATCTTCCCTGGTGTTTTTTAGCTTCCAGGAGCCACCCATATTCCTTGGCTCCTGGACCCTTCCTCCCTCCTCAAAGCCAGGAACAAGTCCTTCTTACATGTATGTCTCTGAGCCTGTTTCCATCATCACATCTCTCTGACCTTTGACATGTAAGGTAACATATTCACAGATTCTAGGGGTCAGGGCAGGACCATCTTTGGGGAGCTCTTAACTCTGTTCACCACAAATGCCTCCAGTCAAGCAGCATTGGGCTGTATCAGGAAACTGCCTCATCACCTCTTAGGAGGACCCTGTTCCCCTGAAGCAAATTCAGCGTCAGCCATGCTCAGCTTGGGAGGAAAATCCCTCCACAGCTAAATCATAAAATACCACTTCAGGGCAAGCCCCCAAAAGCCCCCACTCCTAACAAGGCTTGATCTGGCTTTAATCATAGTCACCTGACTGACTGCTTTTATCCAGATGTGTCAAGCTGACCCATTTTTCTTTTTCAAAGAGATAAAGAAACTAACCACATAGAGCCATACATCTGCTAAGATACACTGAAAATGGAAAAAAGAAAAATGTAAATTAGCCCTCAGAAGAAATCCTTTCAATTCATGCTTCATCAGAATTGTGTCTTTTCACAGCTAAAGGTCATTCACCAATCTAGTTTTTCTTATAAAGGTGTTTTTTTCAATTTGGTGGTGGCTATTTTTCCCACTTCTGCACTTTGCTTTTCTCTTCTCCCACCACTCAGAATGGGCTAGTGGCCTTTTATTTCTGTCTTCTGTAGTTATTGGATTGTACTTCTCTCAATCCCAACCTTCCTGGGAATGAACTCATCTTCCCCTGCGACCTAGTCTTCCTAGGTCTTCCTCGGCTTCTGTGTCTCCACAGCTGCTACTATAATGGGGTTGTACTCAGACAGGCCCTGGTTGGCTGAGCTATTATTACTGTTCCAACACTGTGATGTCAGCAGTCAAGAAAGGGCCCAAGATATTTATTTACATGCACCTATAAAGAAAGAACAGCAGAGTTTTTCAATGACTACAAGCTTCACTTGAGAATTGACTATTACAAACTAAGAGGTTCTTTTTATGATTCTCTAAGGTTTAAACATGGAAAGAATGAAAGCTCACATTAGATTGTTTTTCATAATACATTGTTCAGACACAGGCTATGCCACTGCTCAACCTTCTATGAAACTGACCCCTGAGCATCTATAAACAATTAAGCTGACATTTCCAGGAAGAAAAGGGATGTGTAATTCCAGAATAAAACTCAAATCACTGTATTTGTTATACTAATTTTCTCAGGTAATTACTATTCTGAAATGCAGCCAGTTGGGAATTCCATTTCCCAACAGTGAGAAATATTTGAAATATGGGACAAATCCTCCTACCAGGAAGTTTTATTAACAAAGTTTTATTAGAGTATCTAATTAAAATTCCAAATTGTCAGATAAATCAAACATTATGTCATAGTCTGCATGTAGATGCTAAAATTTCTTGGGCAACCTTAGTGTATAAATCCTACTCTCCTTAGCTACAACTAATGATTCATTCTTCCTTTCCCCGACAGACACACAAGATCTGGATGCTCATATGTTGTTCAGCCTCCCAGCTTTCCTTACTGAAAATTATATCTTCAATCTCCTCCCACATTCGTCTTAGCCACATCTTCACCAAGCAGCTGGCCTGCTCTTTCCATAGGACAGTCTCTTGCACAGCACACAGTAGGCTTTTTAGGTGGCCAGGAAAACCTTCCCTGAGCACCACAACTATATCACTATCATTCCTCTCCACTAACACTCTGGCTTCAATTGCTCAAGTTTTGATCCTTTCCCTTCCCATATACTAGAATCACACAGATCACCTACTGACTCTTGCTTACCATACTTCCTCCCCACTGGGGGCCCTCAACACCTACATTCCTTATATTATAGCCATCCAGAAGGGTGACTTATTCATAATTCATTTACTGATGGGCACAGTTTTGTTTCTCCTCCTCCCCCCTCCCATCCAATAACATGTACTTTTCTCCTGTGTTTTTGTCATTGACTTTTTTCTGTCTTGTATCAAGGCTTTTTCTTTGATTCACAGTCTCCCTTTCCCTATCACATCCCCCACATTCATGGCTGTGAGTTTATACAGGTGTTACTAATGATAGGCATAAAATCCATAGTGAAAAATACGAAGGTTTAGGTGCTATAAATGCTCCTGGTTACAAGAAGGGTAAGCACACAGAAGGCTACTTACCTTACTTCTGAGCAACAACTTAGGGTGTCTCTAGAGTCAATTAGTGTCTTATCTTACTCATAATTGGCTCATAATAAAAAGACTTAATACATCAAATAGTGAGTGAGACAGTTCCTTTACAGGTCCACTGAAATATGGATCTAATACTCTATAAAGCTTATGAATTAATAACAATTAATTCATCTTTTCTATTCATTCAAGGATTCCTGGTTTGAAGCCTTTAGCATATATCATAAAACCAAAACAAATTTAAAAATAAAAATAAATTGTTCATGACTACAAAATTTCTAGAAAATATGTGATTGATAACCTACAGTACTTATCACTGTACCTAACATGTAGTGAGTTCTCAATCAATAACTGTTAAATGGATGGACGAGTTAATGAAGGTGTGGGAAGAAAGTAATAAAACTATTTCCATATACGGCACATGAAAGTTCATCCATTACTTCAAAGTCAGAACATATATGCTGTCTCTTGAATGAGTGCCCAGCCTTTCGAAAAGAAGTAGATAATCGAATGTAGATCAAGGTAAAACCCAGTAGTGATGACACATCTCCATGCTGTTTGGCTTCATTTTTCTTCTGCCTGTCACAGCTCCCAACCTTCCTGTCAGAACTCATTCTGCCTTCCTTATTGAAACTATTATTCATAGTCAAGGTATCTACAAGAAAAAACAAACAACAGGGAAAGCTAATACTTTGCATTCATTCCTCTTGAAGACAGCTCACAAGTCAGTCCTTCTTTTAATACTTTCACCTCTACAAACTCTTCACCACTCATTCAACAATCACAATCTCTCCCACCCTGACTTACGGAAATATATATCTCAATGATGAATGGAATACCAACGGGCAAAAGCAGTACAACTTTAATTCTTTATGAGGTGACATTGTCCTTTTTTTTCAGCTATGTAAATTCTCCCAACCTCAGCTGAGATTCACAAACTTGAGATTCTATGTCTTAACTCAGGGATTGGTCCTGCTCCAAAGACAGGAAATTCCAGATGCCTTGGTAAATTCTGGATCATTCCCATTCTTGGGAGAATGGTGAATCCATTTGGCATAGCTATCTAGGAATCTGCTCTAGGGAAATGTGTTGAGTACAGTTTGACCCAGAATTCCAGGTTCAAACAAGTGAATCTTACTTTTGGATTCAAAAATTCTTCTGTTTACAAGAGTAAGAGGCAACTATGGTGATCAGTAACAGTATCATATTAGATGATTAACTGCTTTACCAAGCACCGTAAGGAAAAGGTCATCAACTTGCTTCTTTCTCAATCAACAATGTCCTAAAAATATGCCCCTGCCCTGTCCTCCAACTCAATTATGTGCTCTAATAATGTAATAAAGGTACATAAACATCTTCTATAAAAGGTCAGTTGAGATGAAGGCAATTTGTCTCAGTCTACTATAGAGTCACCACCAGTGCCAGTTCATGTAAGCACTAAACACTATAATCCTTCTCCAGCCTTTCAGAAACAGCAAAGACCAACCTCCTCCAGGTCTGGAGAGACACAATTTACAGATTGTTACCTGCCGTTTTATATAATCTAGTTGAACACCTGGAAGATTATAGTAGGAAAAAAATAAATGGCCCTGAGATTAAAGTGAAATTGCCAATGTTTGATTTGAAAGGTACCCACATTCAAAGGCTGCTGTTGATCCCATACTGGGAGGTGAGATGCTCAAAGTACAAGCACCCCCCACCCTTCTCCTCATCTCACCAACATCACTAAAACACCCAGGATTGTGGGGTGGCCTCTTTGACCATAGCAAGTCACTAGCCCAAGCACCACCAATTTCCCTTCAAAGGAAGCTGCCCACAGAGATTGGCACATAGTGCTTCTCAAAGATAAAAGGATGAAGTTTGCCCCAGGGTTCCTGTTCACATGCCAGGCTAGCAACACCCACACATAAATCATGCTTCCCAACAAGCACTTTACCCTAGTGTCTGGATGGCCTTTGATCTTTCCTGACTTCTATCCTTCAAGACTGGTACAGCCTCAGATGCCCTTGAATGTTAGAGTTCTCCGTCTCTGCCACAGGTGGAGCCTCTCAGAACATCAGACCAAATCTGGCCTAGTGAGTTATTGTTCACGGAAAACAACTATACAACTCTAAAGACAAAAATCACGGGCCATTTGCTAATCACTGAATAGAGGGAGGAAGAATTCCAGCTTATCCTAGGTGAATGCAACTAGTCTCCTTAATAGCTTTGGGAAATACTTCAAAATCTCTGCAAGAAACTCAATGTTTTTTGCCACACAGTATGTAACAACCATGGGGAAAAAAGTAAAAAGGATAGCACATTCCTCTGGGTTGCAAGTGCCTGCTCTAAAAGCCTCTTTTACCTGCTACTACCAGGCCTCTGTGGGTGGCTAATAAATTTTAGCCCCACTTTTTAGTGGCAAACATACAGCTTCCAGCAATACTGTATTTATGAATTTATATTTTAAATATATTTAGTCTTCCATTGGTTTTCTCCACACAAAATTCCCAAAATTAAATGCATTCAAAGAGGTATAGTACCTAGAGCTCAAAATCAGTCAGTTTGTTTGTTTATTTGTTTGTTTGTTTGTTTGTTTGTTGAGACAGAGTCTCACTCTGTTGCCCAGAGGCTAGAGTCTTGTGGCATCTGCCTAGCTCACGGCAACCTCAAACTCCTGGGCTCAAGCAGTCTTACTGCCTCAGCCTCCTGAGTAGCTGGGACTACAGGCATGCACCCCCATGCCCAGCTAATTTTTTCTATATAGTTTTTGTTGTCCAGCTAATTTCTTTCTATTTTTTTAGTAGAGATGGGGTCTCGTTCTTGCTCAGGCTGGTCTCGAACTCCTGAGCTCAAACGATCCCTTCTTTCCTCTGCCTCCCAGAGTGCTAGGATTACAGGCGTGAGCCACCACACCCGACCATTAGTTAGTTTTTAATGATGGGAAAATCTACTTCTAAACCCTTCTCTTAAACTCTACTTTGGAAGAAGTCCTCTCTGTCACCAAACTTTCCTCTCTGACTTGCACATCACCTGGAATTTGAAAGAAATATACAGTCTTAGCCTTGCTGAGAATGAAGATCCTAGATCCAGAAGGGAGATTGAGCACACAAATCAATATTACCAAGATTCCTGGGGTTGCTGCTGTGGATAATCTAACGGTGGCAGAAGAGGAAGCAGAGCTGGGTCACCTGAGGCTCCAGGTTCTCACTTCCCAAGGATGTCTATTAACTACATAGAGTAAAAAGGATAAGGCAGGAGGTGGAGTTCAGAGAGTCACAGACAGAATAGCCCAGGTAGGACCACCAGGGTGTTTCTAGACATCTCAAGCAATGGTCCTGACAGTAACTGAGGGTTTGTTACCAGCAGGGTCACACACTGGTAACCAAGAACAGTTTTACATTTAGTACGATGCATTTATTCCCAGAGAATCTTTATACCCTCTAATTCTAACCAAAGAGAGCATCCAAGAAAGTTGTAAGCACTTTCATATTACATGTTTGATTATATGGATATTATCCCTGTAGAATTTCAATTAGTACTTTTTAACACATTTGTTTTTACGTAAGTCAGCCTGGTTTTCTGTACTGCCTTTCTGATAATGATACAGAGACGCAGCACAAACGTTTTTGACCTGGGAGCCAAGGGCCCTGGTTTCTCTCAGCCCGGATCCTCCCCGGTCAGCTGTGTGCTGTTTAATTCTCTCCTAAATGCCTCCGTGAGAATCTGTGCTATATACACCATGCTTTTAATCCCCTCTCTCTCATCCCTTACCTAGTGGTGTTTTCTAAAGCCTGGCCCTAAGTACTCTGTTATTATCTTTCTATACTTTCTTTCTTCCCTGGAGAAATAGGTTTATTTTATGATCCCAACTCTTGCTTCTCTGTAGATAATGTTTGCCTCCATTTCTACAGCCCCAGATTTTTACCTGAGCTCTACACTCTTAGTTGCCTCCTTAGATGTCTTCGTTGTTAAGAAATCATTCAGGAATCATGATGCCGAAGACTGAACTTATTTTCTTTCAAAACCTCCTAACTTGCTCCCAGTTTTATATTTCTGATCCTGGAATAGATTATTTATTTATTTGTCTTTCAGTCTCCATATACATTGATTACCTTCAAATTATCAAATTTTCTTTAAATAGTTCTTTATTTTCTCTTGCTTTCTATTTTTACTGTCACCTTCAACGCCTCATGTTCTAAAATAATAACCTAACTTATCTCTCTGCTGCTAGATAGATCCACTCCGCACATCATTTCTACTATGAAACCATTTGTTGCTTTCCCTGGTCCACAAGGGGAGACCCTGGATCCTCGGTGTCCTTCATAGAGGTGGGCTTGATGAGGAGGAGATGGAGCACCAGATGTGGCAGACACCACTGATTATCTTTGAAGGCAGGATGGTGGAGCCCCATTTTGTCATATTATCTTATATTTAAAAATTTTTTTTAAAAAGACACAGAATGGCAAATCTCTGAACCCAAAGCAAATCCCAGGTCAACTCTTGACACCTTCCCAATGCCATTTCTGTAAATGTAGAGGTGTCACCAAGTCACTTGAAAAGCTGGCAGTAGCAAGGCGCAGAGGCCAGCTGAGCACCTGTGAAGCGGACTGCTGGCTCAGCTGCACTTTCTTCCCCTGCAGCTGAAACAGTGAGCAGTGGCTGCAGCCTAGGAAACCCCTTCAGTGGGAGATTATGCTGGGGCTCCAAGCAGCCTGCCCTGGGGGCACTACAATCATTACAGGAGAGGATGCTTTTGGGGGTTGAGGGGTGGTCGGCTGATTAGTCAAGTTTTCTTTGCTTTTCTTTTTATGTATTTTTAATAGGAAAAAGGCTTTCCCAATGGCCCCAATGGAGCAATAGACACTGGACATCTTTGTCCTGGAACAAGGGCAGCTGAGGTACAGGAAACCTGTAGCCCATGAATGAGATTCATGATGCCGAGAAACAATTATTACAGGTAGCGTCTGAAGAGCTTTCCAGGTCAGAACCATGATAAATAGATCAAAGCCAAATTCCAGTGGGCCTAGGCAAGGTGAGAGTGACAGGCAGTTCAGGGACAAAGGTAAGATGCTGTGTGAAGAGACTGGAAGTAACTGAAAGGAAGGTTAATCTCTAGAGACTCCATGACCACCTTGTGGTGATATTTTAAGCAGTGCTCAAAGCTTCTGGCATAGGCATCCTGGTATAGCTAAAGGAGCCAACTCGTAGCACACACTTTCTCCTATGTGCGGGAGTTAAAAAATAAATAAATAAAAGTCTCTGTGCCTTGTTCTGTTTTCCTCAGTACATTCTTTGTACTTCATGCTTCCTTGCCTAGATGGTTTATATTTTTTTCTTTTGGCCCACCCTCCATCACTCCAAAATGTGATGTTCCCCCCATTTTTGAAACTCCCACAACCCCACTCAGCCTTCCAGCCATGACACTGGTCAGACTCCCACAAGCCTTTGGTTGATTTCTAAATGCTGCTCCTGGCTCACATCTTCCCATGATGAAACTGAAACTGGTTCTTACTGATGACAAGCAGTTGACTACCAATAAACACAGCCAAAAAGCTGTGGAAACACTCGTCTCTGAACCAGGCTTGATCTCTGCAAGAGCAGTTGTAGGGGCTCCAAGGAAAGGCTGTCCCCTCGGAAGCATCAGCTTCACCACTTCGATGCTCAAGACAAATGGACTCCGCTATGAGAATATCACCTCTCGAGAAAGGACCCACCTCGGCACCTGTGCCATCATGGAAGGACTAACTAGTTGGTCAAAGACAGGCTCTTACTTGAGTCACTAGCCAGACAACATTCTAAGTCTCTGGAAACCACAGCGTGTATGACAAATCACCTTTTTCCTTGTGGGACCCATTCTCATGTTTCTGATTTTTTGTGGTTTTTTTTTAGCTTAAGGATTCCTTAAATTTTCTCAATTCAGAGGCTGGATATGTATACCATCTCCACTTGTTTATAGTTTACTTCTGCCTATCTATCTCAGCATATAAAATACATTAATGTTGTACTTTAGAATATTAATTATTTTCTCCTATGGAAAAGCAAACAGTCTTGAATGCAGGGAACTTTAGCATAAATCCAACCATTCAATAACTGGCCAGTGTACAAATTACTCAAAAACTCAAAAAGTATTCAAAGATATTTTAAAATGTGACTGAGAATGTTTTTAAAATTCAACTGAGTCCACACTTTTATACTTTAGATCCAGAATAAATGCATGGCTTGCTCAGCCCACTTCTGTCTTCTTATGAATAGCAAGATCTAGACAAAAATTATGACAAGATGACTCTCTTGCAGTTACTCTGCCTTCAGGACCAGAAGAAAAAGTCAGTTGCTGTACAACCACAGGGCTTATTTGTTTTTTTATTAAAAGTGCTGTAAATAACGGTTTCTGTGATAGTAGTTTTAACTAACAAAAATTAACAAACTAATTGTAGTTTCTTAACAAATTAATATACAAAATTAACAACATTTAATTAACAAAATTCAAATTGAATAGACCATGTAAATATCTGATCAGTCTTCTGACAATTTGTTTATAGTAAACAAACTAATCATGAAATGAGAAACTCAGTGGGTGCCCTAGAGCATACTGAGGGAGAGCAGGAGACCCAGAGACATGGAGCCAGGCCCAGCAGGAAACAATGTGACCCATCTGGACCATGGATGCTCAGAAACGTACACTGAAGTTCTCCTCCCCTCAGCCCTCCAATTTGACCTTCCTCTTACTAAGCTCTAGTAAGTTATCTTGCTTCCTATTTTACTAAGATGGTTAAAGCCATCCTAAGATGGCTTTATCTATCGTTTAACTTCTGTAGCTTGGTCCTACAGTCATCCTCACATTTTTTAAATAACAACTAGTTTTTCTGCCTACAGTTCTCCCCACCTCATAGCACTCCAATATTCTAATCCAACCTGATCTGCTTTGCTCAATCCCAGATTCCATCATGTCACTCCCCTGCTCAAAGGCCTCCAAAGAACGCCCATGCCCCTCAGTATGGCACTCCAAAACCTGACCCTGTCTACTTCCCAGCATAAATGTTCCAGATCCTCTTTTCTGTCTTACTCTGAGACTTTTAGAAAGCAAAAACTGAGGCAAAGATTACAGGGTATTACTTTATTTGGAGAGGTGTGATCCCAAGGCAACAAGAGTGAAGGAAAAAGCAATTGAGACAGGGAAAGACAGCAATGCATATCAAAAACAGCCTCTACCCCCAGTAGCACCTTCGTGTATTTTCATTCCTGTCACTGGAATGACTACAGGGAGTGGCCTCATACCCTGACAGAAGCATGACACGAATGCAGGATACGGTGGGATGTCATCAGCAGGACTAGAGAATGGGGTTAAAAGTCCAAGAGGAATAACAGGAAAATGCAGAACCCAATGAGGCAGTAGAGACAGACTGGATCTAATCTTGTGCTACGGCTGAAAAATGCCCAAGAGATATGCTCCATGAAAGGCCAGGGACTCTCTTTCCAAAAAATGGAAATGGCAAACATGTTCCCTTAGGTGGGTAACTAATACTGGGAAGATAAATAAGAGGCCAGGCCTCAAAGTGAATCAAACCCACAGCATGTTTTAGTGTCAATTATAAGACAATCTAAGAGTGATTGTCACTTGAAGTGTCTGTAATATTCCAGAAGACCCATCATAATGGTCTTACTATCTGTAAGCTAAAAGATGTATCAGAAATTTATTATTTGTAAATAATACTGCTATGTTTTAGATCACTTGATTACTGTACTTATAAGTTTAATAGATTTTGTTTAAGGCAAAAAAATTATGTATAGTATATAATACTTGATAATGATAATAAACAACTGTATTACTGGTTAAAATAAATAAATAAATAAATTTGTTCATATCAATTCTCAAAAAAAAAAAAAAAAACAAATGGCCTGACTTCACAAAGAGCTTGAAGAGTCTTAGCCACTTTCTTGGGGTCACCTGCTTAGCTACTCACATCTCTAGACAGGCTGGTCAAAGAAACTGTGTTTCAGTCCATTAGAGGAAGAAAGGGACAGAATACAGTCAGCCCTCTGTATCCACAGGTTCTGCATCCATGGATTCAACCAACCATGCATGGAAAAAAATTTTTTTTAAATTGAGTCAGTACTGAACAGGTACAGACTTTTTTTTCCTTGCCATTATTCCCTAAACAATTCAGTATAACAACTATTTACATAGCATTTACATTATATTAGGTATTATAAGTAATCTAGAGATGATTTAAAGTGTACAAAAAGATGTGCATAGATTATATGCAAATACTACACCATTTTAAGTCAGGGATATGAGGATTCTCAGATTCAAGTATCTTCAGTGGGGGCGGGGGGTCCTGGAACCAATCCTCCATGGATACTAAGGGACAACTGTGGTTATCTGCATAAATCTTTCACCTCCTGTTTTTCTTTGGCCAAAGTCAATTTTCCCACACTTTGAAGTTGTATGTTCTGGATCCTTTGGGAGCTGCTTGTGAAGCCACAGCCCATGCTTAGCAGTGTGACATATCATACAAATCTTAAGCGGTAGGAAAAGCCAGAGGTTCTGGGCATATGGCTGGTCAGTCACAGGAGGTAGAACCTCATGGACCTGTCATGAGATTCTGTCAGGTGCAGCAGCAGCAGCTGAGGCAGAGCAAATGGGTGAAAGAGGTGAAGATCCTAGAGACGGATGAGGCCAAGAGAATCTGCAGAAATATATAAGATATGTTCCATACGTCTTCTACCCATCTAGCCAAACCCAGCCCATGCATAAACTTTGCCCTGACCTTTCAGTTTCCTGAATTCTTTGTTTGGGTGTTTGCTTACATACTGTTAGATTGTGAAAGTTATTTAAGGGTGGAGTGTGTGTGCGTGTGTGTGTGTGTGTGTGTGTGTGTGTGTGTGTGTGTGTGTTTGGTCTCCTTAATTAAATTATAAACTCATCAATGGCAGGCACCAAGCCTACATTTTCATGTATACCCATCTCTCAACCAGCATAGTATGAATGTGTAAATGGCATCCTACCAGTAGTTGTTTAATGAGGGAAAGCCCAGAACACCCTCGAGAATACAGAATCTGGGAGTCACTTTAGCCCACGTGAACACAAGAACAGCCTCTTTTGTCTTCACGGAAATAAAATCTAAGCTTTGGAAAAATTCCTAAAGGACACCTAAATTGTTTCCTTCTCTCACCCTGTGCTTTCATTTCCTGCACAATGAAAAACTAAAATGAAACAGGTTCAAAAACTACTTAGAAGCAATTGGTTATTATTTACAAAAATTAAGAGAGAGGAAGAAACATTTTTTGAGCTTCTTCTTGATAGGAAGGAGACCCTTGGTCTGGTTCTTGGACTTTCCTCACAGGATAGCCCCCAAATGCCAGTCTCTGCTCCCACCTCAAAAGAAGAAACCAAGACTGCCTCCTGCCCCAAAGCCAAAGGAAGTATCAGTCTCTTTGGCTTTGCCAAAGAAGGGAGGAAAAGAATGGCAAAAAGCAATTGAAGATATTGATGAGTGAAATGAAATAGACAGACTTAATGAACAAGCCAATGAGGAGATCTTGAAAGTAGAATAAAAATATGACAACCTGTGCCAACCATTTGTTTTTTTCAGAAGAGGTCAGATTGATCACCAAAATCCCAAATTTGGGGATGACATTTGTCAACATTCCACAGGTGTCTTCACTGCCCGGGAAGGAAAACAAAGAGAAGGACTGAATATCTGACCAGAGTTGTAACAGAATTTGAAGATATTAAATCAGGTTACAGAATAGATATTTCTTTTGATGAAAATCCTTACTTCAAAAACAAAGTTCTCACTAAAGAATTTCATCTGAGTGAGAGTGGGGATCCATCTTCAAAGTCTCCTGAAATCAAATGGAAATCTGGAAAGGATTTGATGCAACGCTCAAGTCAAATGCAGAATAAAGCCAGCAGGAAGAGGCAGCCAGAAGAACCAGAGAGCTTTCGTACCAGGTTTACTGACCATTCTGATGCAGGTGCAGATGAGTTAGGAGAGGTTATCAAAGGGGATATTTGGCCAAATCATTACAGTACTTTTTGGTTCACAATATGGATGATGGAGAGAGAAGAAGAAGAAAGAAGAAGAAGAGAAAGAAGAGGAAGAAGAGGAATAAGAGGAGGAAGAGGAGGAAGAAGAAGGAGGAGGTTTGGAAGAGATTGATGAAGAAGGGGATGGAGGAAGGTGAAGATGAAGATAATGATGAAGGGGACGAAGGAGAGGAGAATAAAGGAGAAGATGACTAATAGAAGACTAATGGATTCCAAACTTCCTTTTAAAAATTTTCTCCAGTCCCTGGGAGCACGTTGTAGTCTTTTTTTCCCCTCTTGTGCTTAGTCACCCTGTTCAGATTCTCAACTTATTTGTGGGGAAAATACCTTGAGAAGAATACAAAGGGATATCTCTTACCCCTTTTCTGTTCTGAATTCATTTTTATCCTTTTCTATCTCAACAAAAACTGTATGGAATCAACATCACCAAGCTCTGTGGGAAAAAAGAAAAACCTGCTCCCTTGTTGTGCTGGAAGCTGGAGGGTGCAAGGCCCATGTGTAGTGGTGCGTAGTATTCTAGTCTTTCTCCTCCTTTCTCTGTATATTGGGCCGGAGAGTACATTCTGTCTCTATTGAATATGAACATTACCATTTACCAACATCTATCTGTATACTTTCTCTTATTTAAAAAAAGAAAAAAACTTTTAAAACTGGGGTTATAGAAGATCTGCACAGGGTGGGTTTGAGAGGTTTAGGTGGATCAAGTGGGCCTTTTAGCAGCATAGCTTCTTCCTTGGCTTAATTGGGATGTTTCATGGACATCTTTGCAGTTTAAGATAATGCATTTTAAATAAATTCTTTCCTGATGCTCACTTGAGTCCTGCCACTCAATGGGAGAATCAACAGAACCTGCAGGAGCTTATTTGGAACTGACACTCTCTATTGTAATATTGTCCCTGTTTATTTTTTAAATTTTCTTTTTGTTTCATTGGAAAGATGATGCTCAGTTTTACATGTTAAAAGTGTACAAGTTGCTTTGTTACAATTAAACTAAATGTGTACACAAATGAAAATAGATAGAGAAAATAAACTCTTCCTATACAACAGAAAATTAGATAAGAATTAGATTTTGTGTTCATCATTTAAATATTTTATCTTTTTCTGTGAACAAATGTCTGTTCAAATTCAAAACATGGTGAGATGGGTAAGGCCACAAACTCTGGAGACGGAATCTCTGGTTCAAATCTCCGCTCTGCCACTTACCAGCTGCATAACCTTGAGAGAGTTACTTAATGTCTCTGTGCTATGGTTTCCTCATAGATAAAATGAGGATAATAGCACTTACCCCACAGGGTTGTCATGAACAGTAAATGAGTAGGCACCTGTAATGCCTGAAACATGGTAAGTCATATATTAAATTGTTGCTTAATAAATAAATAAGGTCATGGGGCTTGAAAAGGAAAGAAAAGAACAAGCAAAATTATACACTGTTAAGAACTAGAAAGAATTTTGGAAGCGAGATATTCTTTCTTTTTTATACCTTGCTTGATAGCTCTAACTTTAAGTATTATTATCAATTCCCTCCCCTACAATACTGCAGCTCTTAACTTGTACATAAATCTCCTTGTTCTGATTGGTTTAATATGTGGTTGCAAACTTTGTGAGGTCATAGACTGCAACAGTAAGCAGCACATCGCTGATAACATATAAATGTGGAGTTTTTCATGAATAAATAAATAAAGGCAAAAGGTATGAAGAGATGGGATGAGAAATCTCAGTTTAAAGTTAAAAAGCTCACTGGGTAGGGGCTGTGGTGAAGAGGAATATTGGAGAAGGAACTGCAGAAAGTAGTAATGGGGCAAGAGTCACTTGACCAACTAGATAACATCTAGTCTGCACTCCGAGAAAAGCACTTACTTGGTTGATTGAAAACTATGTAGGTCCCACCCAACAGGCTGTGTTTTTATTTCCCCATTCTTCTGTCACCTCGGCAGGTGTGGCTTGTCATTCTGCTCTCATCTTGCCTGTCCTATTTGCCCTGCTACCTCTGCTCCTTTCTCTTTGTCCCTCAGAATTCACCTGACTGGGTCCTTACCATCTGCTCTATTTCCTAGCTTCAGGGCTGCTCTAGAGAGATCATAGAATGGCCCAGGGCATATCCCAAATCAAACATATCCCAGCTTTCATAGCAACTTTTTGCTACCCCTAGCCAAAGACCCAGAAGTTTCTCTTCCAAAGGAGGAGACGTACTTTGGGGTCACATCCTTGCCCCATTACTAATTTATGCTGTTCTTCTTCCAATATTCCTCTTCACCACAGCTCCTACCCAGTTAACCATTTATGGATCCAAATATAAAATTATAAACGTAATATGAGGATGTTTTAATGTTCCACCTCTGTAAAAAAGGAGATCATTTACTCGATTCAGTTTGGGGTGACATAATATTTGTAGCCATTGGACCACACCAGCCCCAGAAAGAAATCATGGTCCCAAATTTTATACAGAGGCATTTTATTTCCAATACACACCCAGTTTTTCCTGGGACTTAAACTCGGTCAGATTCTGTATCTTCCCTAGAGTGACGAGTTTTGACATTCTGTTGTATAAGGATTTGTATACCAGAGTAGAGGAGGAAGAAAACCCTCTGTCACCCAAGGTAACAGTTGCTGCACCAAAAGAGGCTAATAAAGGCATGCCTTCCAGAGAAGAGCTTTGAACTAGGTCTCTGAGGTATGCACTGGTCATGAATTTGTGAAGAAAATGAGGAATAACTTTCCCAAAGAGAAGTGCTCATTTTACTGTGAAACAACGGTGTGGGGAAAGATGAATTTTTACTCCCTTGTTCACTGCACCGTATGTTCACAGGATTTCCTGCTGAAAAGTTTGTGATAACTTACCCTCAACCAATAGGTCATGCCTTTGACCATTATGTCCTTTGAGAATACAAAGGATAACAGAATTTTAGAGGGACCTTAAGGTAACATTATCTATTTTCCTTACTTATAGTAAGGAAACTTGGCCCAGAGAGGCAAAATGACATGGCCACAGCTCACTTAAAAAGCTCATTAGAATCAGATGCTAGCATTTGAACTCAGACCTCCTAATTATATTGATACTGGGCTCTAGTACAATGATACATAGTAATGAAAGAAACCTTAGAAATTATAACATTGTATAAAGTATTAACACAACAATTCAATACTAATAGCACCAATGTTTATTATTTTATTAAAAGTTATTGTCCATTTAAATCCCGTGTGTTAAACTTTCTTTGGGCAATCAGACAAGTCTCAGGTGTATCTGAGTTAACAACAATGAGCAGTTGGTTTATTCTTTCCTTCCCAGGAATTGCATTTTATAAACTGATCACAAGCTTAATTATACTAAAGAGAAGAGGGAGGCTTGTATCTTGCCTTCCCTGGGCCTCACCTGAGCAGTTTGGATGATCTGGGATAGGTAGCCAGAGACATGAGAAGGGACATGTTGAAATGGGAATGCTCCTGGCATTTCCCTTGCCCTTTTGCATTAATATGGGGTTCTGGTTTCCCCAAGCCTTGCCCTCTGAGAACATCTCTGCCATAGCCAGACTCATCCTCTGTCTTATGTCATACAGAATCAGAAAGAAATGACAAGGGAGAGGGAACATGAATGAGGGACAAAAGGGCTCCCCTGAGTTGGAGAAGAGAAGCATCACAGGGTGCAAAAGAAGAGGAGGGGAAAGGAGAGAGAACAGGAAGGCACATGGCTATGAGTGTTGTATCCTCTTCCAGGATTCAAGAAATACAAATTTAAAACTTGAGTTGGTTAGAATTACTTTTTGCTTGCTGGATTATGTTTTATTAATCACAACATCACTCTGAGGTACAGCCATGTGGGTAACTATGAGAAAAACAGTTTAAATTATCTTCAGTTTTAAATTTTGTTATATTTATATTCTATTTTTATGCTACTTGCCTTCACTTTTTGAGAAATTGGTGTTTTTTTATTAATACATAAAAGTTCTGGATCTTACAATAGCTTGTAGAAATCATTCTAGTAGGTACCAAAATCTATGGGACACAGCAAAAGCATAAAGCATTCCTCAGGGGAAAATTCACAGCCTTAAATGCCTATATCAAAAAGAGAGAAAGATCACAAATTTACAACCTAATGCCATACTTCAAGGAACTAGAAAAGGAAGAATAAACCAAACCCAAAGCCAGACCAAAAAAAGAAATAATGAAGGTCACAGAAGAACTAAATGAATTGGAAAAAAAAAAAAACAGGATTAACAAAACAAAAAGGATTAATGAAACAAACAAACAAAACGTTTCTTTTTTGAAAAGATAAACAAAAGTGACAGACCACTGGCTATATTAACGAAGAACAGAAGAGAAAGGACCCAAATAAGCTCAATCAGAAATGAAAAAAGTGGCATTACAACTGATACCACAGAAATACAAAATATCATCCATGAATACTACTTAAGTCTCTACTCCCATAAACTAGAGAACATAGAGGAAATAGACAAGTTCCTGGAAACACAATCTCCCAAGACTCAACCAGGAAGAAATAGAACTCCTGAACAGACCAGTAACAAACAGTGAGATTAAAACAGTAATAAAAAAACCTCCTAACAAAAAAAAAAAGAAAGAAAGAAAAAAGAAAAGCCCTGGACCAGATGGACTCACAGCCAAATTCTATCAGACCTACAAAGATGACCTGGTACCCATAATACACAAACTATTTCATAATATTGAGAAGGAGGGAATCCTCCCAACTCATTCTGCGAAGTCAGCCTCACCTTGATACCAAAGCCAGGGAAGGACACAACAAGAAAAGAAATCTACCGACCAATATCCCTTATGAATATAGATGCAAAAATTCTCATTAAAATACTGGCAAACCCAATTCAACAGCACATCGAAAAAATAATTCACCAGGACCAAGTGGGCTTCATCCTAGGGATGTAAAGATGGTTCAGCATATATAAATCAATAAATGTGATTCACCACATATGTAGTAATAGAGTCTTCAAAATATCCAGGCACACTGATTCAATAACCCCACTTTTGAAATTTCCTAAGAAATTAAATACTACTAATTATTTAAAAAGCTTGAATTCACTTAGAGGTCTATATCACAATTGTAATAGTATAAAAACGGGAAATAATTTAATACCCAACAATAATGGTACAAAAAATTGCACTACCATTTAAAATTACATTATGTAATAAATGTGTATGTGAAAAATGTAATAGTACTGGAAAGCTTAAAACATAGTGTTATATAAAAAGGAGGGGGTTCAGAACACAGGAGTATGAACCTTGCCCAGAAAATTCAGTGGACTCGATGTAGAGTCTGTATTTTTATATAAGCTCCAAGGTGAAACTGCAGACTAGCCTAGAAGCTGGAGACACAAATTATGAGCTTCCACCAACATTTCTACCCTTCCAAAGAAACAAGAAAAGTTTCCAATATCTTGCCACTTCTAAAGAATCAAGGAAAGACAGAAAGAATGAAGAAGGAAAGAAGGGAGGAAGGAAGAAAAGAGGTGGGAGGAAAGGAAAGATATGAAAGGACGGGTTGGCAGAGAGGGCAGAAGGCAGGAATTTGCCTCAGCCTAGTCATGAAGCAATTTGACACTATTTATCAAAATATAACGGGTATACAACCTTTAAAACTGGATTTCCTCTTTTATGTATTTCCTAGAGACATGGTCACAAATTTGCACAAGAATGTTCAGTGCAGCCCTGAATGTAAAACTAAAAAATTGGAAATAAATTAAATGTCCATCAATAAGAAGAGTGCTTAAGTAAACTACAGTGCAGCCATTCTGTGGAAAACCAAGAAGGTGTGAAAAAGAATGAAGCAAATTTCCATGCACTGCCCTGGGAAGGCAAGCCTCCCTCATGCATTGCTAGAGGGAGGTAATTGACACACCCTCCATCCCTCCTTGCAGGGCAGTTTGACAATATCTGTTGTAGGGGTGGCAAGACTCCACCTCCATCCTCTTAGGGTCTCTCCTGGGTCTGGTAATTAAATTTATGTAAGATCAATTAACAGAAGAAAAACATACAAATTTATTTATATAAGTTTTACATGGCATGGGAGCCTTAATAAGGAAATGAAGACCCAAAGAAGCAATTAGAGTCAATTACTTGTATACTAAATTAGACAAAAAATAGTAAGTTGTGAAGAAGCAATTAAATTATGGGGGGAGGCTTAAAAGATAAGAGTTATTTTAACAAGATCTGTACAGAATTCCCTTGTTCTCAACTTCCCATCTTTGAGGATAAGAATGCTGTATCTTTCCCATAGGAATTTCGTCTTTTGCTTTTAACAAACAGCACAAAGGTCGGAGTGATTTTTTTGCACCTGCTGTTTTTCGAGTGCCTTTAACTTAAATAGTCAATATGCCAGAGTGTACATTTTTAATTCTTTCACTGTCAAAATTACAAATGCATAAAAGCAATCTGTGTAACCAAAATGGTTGTACCCTCATGAGATTTAAAAAGTTACTTGAAAAAAAATAATAAAAACTAAAAATTAAAAAAAAATTACAAATGCACACATTTGA
Organism: Lemur catta; assembly: GCF_020740605.2. Classification (NCBI taxonomy): domain Eukaryota; kingdom Metazoa; phylum Chordata; class Mammalia; order Primates; family Lemuridae; genus Lemur; species Lemur catta. Next base: position 240,139,592 of record NC_059128.1, read on the forward strand.
CCCAGAAATGCCATATCTGGGAATTTGTTCTATAAATATTCTCCAATATGTGTGAAATACCCTATATACAAAGTTATATAATATTATATATTGCCATAATTTTTAAATAGGGAAATATTGAAAACAAATTAAATCAGTAGGTGACAGGTTAAATAAATTATGAGAAATTAATATAATGTATACTACACCATACTATCCATAAAATGCATTACTATCAACTGTACAACATACTATGCTACTACAATCACTAAAAAAAAAAAAAGGAGGCTTTTTATCTGCTAATATGGGACAATCTCCAAGATATATTACTCTTAAAAAAAAAAGCAAAGTAAAAATAAATATGTATAGTATGCTACTGTTTGTTTTTAAAAAGCAGGGGTTTAAAGACTTGTATATGCAAAGAATATCTCTGGGCAGTCACACCAGAAAGTGGTAACACTGGTTACCTCCAGGGAAAATTCTGCTTGAGACCCAGAAGTAAGTAGGTGGGAGACTTTTCACTTCTTTTTAATCTTTTGAATTTTTAAGTATGCACATATATTACTTATTCAAAAAATACAAATTTTAAAAATAACAGCAAGCTGCAGAACAATACATGCAATGTGCGCTCTAATATTAAAAAAACTATATTTCATTATTTTGTTATGTAAATATTCATGTACATATGTGCATAGAAAATGTTTCAACAGTATTCATATAGGGTAGTGGAAAAGGAGAAAGAGGACTTTAATCTTTTTGCCATTTATAGCTTGATATTGTACAAATTTTTATGAACAAAACACACACGTATACACATATATATTCAGGTATTCTTGTACAAGAAGTAAAAAAAAATTTTTTCTTTCAAAAAAAAAAAATGAATGGGAATTTAAAAATCCTGAGTTCTCGTTTCTGTTCTAAGTAATTGATCTTGTCCAAACATTTAACCTCCCGCGGCTTCAATTCCCTCATGAATAAAGTGAGAGAGTTAGACTCAGTGATACTCATGGTCACTCCTACCTGATAGTCCAAGAATTGAATCTATTAATTTATGACCCAATGAAATGGAAAATGAATTATTAGCCAACATTTGAGATATTAGGCAAGAGTCTGATGTGCTACTATTTTAAAGGATAAGTATGTTTTAAGAGAAAACTCTTGAAAAACCTTTTAGATTTGGGAGAATGAAAGATTGGTGGCTCCAATCACAGCCACCTAGTTACAGTGCTTGTCCTGGCTACACCCCAGTCATGATACTGTTGTGTGACCACATAATGAGGTCACAAAAACCTTCATAGCTCTGAACACGTGAATAAGTGTTTCCATCATAGCAACTCAGACTCTGTGTTGTCCTGTACTGATGTCTGTTTCCTCTTCTAGATTGTAAGTGCCTCAAGGGCTGGCTCTAGATCTGATTCGTCTTTTATCTCCTACTACCACGATACTAGAACATACTCAAAAATGTGTTTTTGCAATAGCCTAGAAATAACATGAATTGAATTTTGAGGTTCAACATGGGAAATATCTGGAAAATGACCCCCAAAATGTCTAGAAAATAGTATCCAAAGAAAGCTAGAGAAAGGAAATATAAGAGCAAGATTGGGGAGTTGTTGCAGATATAACACAGCAAAGCAGAAGATTCTGGGTTTATAAATCAATCCCTGCTCTATTTTGGTTTTTTTTTTTTCCTTTTTTTTTTTATTTCAGCATATTATGGGGGTACAAAAGTTTAGGTTATGTATATTGCCCATGCTCCCCCACCCCACCCCACCCCCCGAGTCAGAGCTTCAAGCGTGTCCATTCCCCAGACAGTGCCTGCTCTATTTTGGTTTTTACTTCTGAGATCACATAGCTGCTTGTGAGAAATCAAAGTGGAAAGAATCCTAGACTAGGAATTTAGAGTCCTAGCTTTGGTCCCAGCTCTACCATTAACTGTCTTTGTCACTTCCTGTCTCTAAGTCTGTATTGGACACAATGATTCACATATCCCTTCAAATCCTTCCCACACATGCACAATATCTGGATCCATGGCCATTAACCTCATTCTACAGCTAGGACAACTGATACACAAATACTCCAACCAACTCATCCCAGAACATTTCAGCAACTGGCCGCCATAGCTAGTGATGGAACACGGGTGAAAAGACTCCCTGTTTGGAGCCCAGCCCTGCAGAGGTTCCCAACACCCAGTGAGACAAATGAATTACAGGGAGAGTCAAAGCGTCTCTGTCCTCTGCCAAGAACAGGACGTTCCCACACATGTGGGAGCCAACTAAGTGCATAGTGTTGGCCTTTAGCACAAGTACAGATCCTAGGTTCCCAGTAGACAAGCAGGAATGACATGATCAATGTCCCCATCAATGTTGAGCAACTGGCAGAAATTGCTCAAGGTCTACCTATTAAAACAGGAGTCTTGTCTAGGTCATCCTATTTACCGCAGTCATCATGCGGGAGTGTAACTGGAGTCTGACACCGAGATCCAGGACTAATTCCAGAGCTGAGAACTTGATTGGCCACTTGGTTTAGACACTCAAATCCAAATAGAGTACTTTGAAACCTTGAAAAAGAATAATCTAAAAGTGCCGGTGTATGTACACATTTTAAAGTAAGAAAGCCACTCAACCTCCCAGAAAACAAGATAAGAACCTAGAGATGAATTATAATTTAGTTTAAACTTAAATGTTTGTAATGTGATAAGTCTCATCTAACTCAAGTTTTTTAGTTTTTCAAAAGAATCTGGAAGCCTACTATGCTGCATATGGATTTATAAAACATATATATGTAATTTTTATTGAGATATAATCACATATCACAAAATTCAGTCTTTAAAGTATACAAACAGTTCAGTGGTTTTTAATATATTCAAAGAGTTGTGCAACCATTACTATTATCTAATTTCAGAACATTTTCATCACCCAAAAAAGAAACTCCACACCCATTAGCAGTCACTTCCCATTCTCCCCGCCCCTCACCCACTGGCAACCCCTAATCCACTTTCTGCCTGTGGATTTCCCTATTCTGGACATTTCATATAAATAGAGTCATATCATATGTGGCCTTTTGTATCTGGCTTTTTTCTGTGATGCTTTTTTGCCTTACAACTCTAGACCATAGGATCTAATAAGAAAGGAGAAATCCATCTTAAAGACATCTTTTTTTCCCAGAAATTTCTAAAAATACCATATAAAATGTTTAGAATGTAGAACTCATGGACCAAGATCTGTTCTAGCCCATAGACTCTCCAGCCCATTGGGAGGGACACCCCTCAAACTTCCTAGGCTGATCAGAGTCTGGCCTAAATCACCCTTAAGGCTGAACGTGGTTTCATGGGAAACTCAGGGCATCAAAGGTCCATGAATCCAAACCCTGGCACAGCCACTCACTAGCTCCAGGGTGACCCTGAGCAATCTATTTAACTTCTCTCATATTTCATTTTTCTCATCTGCAAAATGAGGGTGACAACAATATCTTCTTTGCGCGGTTGTTACGGGGACTAGAAAAAAATAAGCAAAATACCTAATGCCTAGCACAGAGAAAGCCTCAATAAGTTATTATTACTACTACACAGCTATTGTTATTTTTCTTCTCTCAAGTGCTTTAATTTACTACCCATTACAGTTGTTCTGAAAACTAACATAGAATTATATCGGTCATGGTCCTTGCCCTCACAGAAATAACATGCTATGGGAAATATAAAATAAACATCTTTTTTAAGTCTAAGATTGTATGTCCATATTGTACTTTAATCCTATCACTTAGTGTTAGAAAGGAATACAATTATGAGTATTCTGTGTTCTTTGTGCACATGTTTAATCTACAATACTGGGCTGGGAACTTGTCAGCTCATCTCTTCCAAGAAGTAGACACCAAGACTATATTAGTCATGCAGGAGATTTCTTGAGGAAAACGCCTGTGAAGGATTAGGGGGAGGCAGCCAGCATAGACAGGGAGAGCCTTCAGACTGTGATGCATGTTTGACACCAGGGAAAGGAGAGGAGGCAAGAACGAGATTCGAGTAGTAGGAGTCAGACTGCAGCGCAGCTCTGACAGTCTCAGCCAGGCCGACTGGGAGTGGCAAGCAGACTCCCCATTAGCGGGTCCCGTGTCAGTCAGAAATAGCCTGGCTCTAGGACCACACCACTACCATGCTCAGTGATTACTAGCCAGAAGCAGCCCAGGGAGAGTGTGGGTTGGCGGCATGCATGCAGGGACAGATCCGAAGGTGCCACAGCTGAAGACTATCGGCTAACTACGCTCCTCAAAGCAGATTCTCATAAAAGTTGACTGGAGATGTAACCCCCATGGCCTCTACAGAACCCCCTGAAGATAATCATATTATTGCAGTTACTACTTACACTTAGTAAGTTCTCAACAATTATTTGTCGAAAACCGAGTAAGTGATGGTTTTCAGCAACTAGCAGGAAGAGCAGCCTCTTTATTCAATCCAGGTGGATTAAATTTTATAATTCCTGAAGAAATAAAATGCTTTCCACCACTTGAACTAAATGACAAGGCTCAGAAAATATTCCTGTGGCATAGCAGTTCCCAATTTACAAACAAAAAGTGGGGCGGGGTGCTCAGGTAATGGGCCAACAGCAACAGGAAGCAGTGTCAAGCAAAAGTGGCTTTGAGCCCTGAACTAAACTCATCATTGACTTCATTATCCACTTAATTTCACTTGTATAGACACAGCCACAGGATGAAGTAACCAACAGAGGGTGAGGCCTCAAAGGTAGAAACAAGATGGCAGATAAAGTGCTTCTGAAACTGACAACAGAGTGGAGAACAACGCCTCAGGAGCTCAGGGCAGAGAGGAGATTTTAATCATGGAGTTACACTTGCCCAACGACAGCACCCAGCAACTAGAAATCAGGTCACCACAGCACCCACTGGAGTCTTGAAAAGGATAACTCCAGTTTTCAAAGAATTAAAATAGCTATGGGTGAGGCAGGAGGAAAAAATAAGTCACAAATCTGGAGGTAAAATGAGATCTCTGAGCTAATGACCGCAAATAAAGGAAGGCACAGAGAGGAGCAGTGTTCTTGTCAGGTTCATTTCTCATTTTCACAAAAGGCAGAAATCTACTTCAATTTCAAGATTATTTATTGAGCACCTGTGGTGCACAGAATGAAACAAGCAAGGTTTCAAAAATATTCGTATGTCCAACAAATATTGCTGAACACCTCCCGTATGCTAGGTATGTGCTAGAGCTTGGGGAAACACAGAAACTCATTCCCAATGACTGTCCTAAATCCAGTCAGAAAGAAAAACTCAAAAAAACAATTAAAATACATGATACATTGTGGATCATGAGATGATAGAGGCAGGTCTACGTGTCATGAGAACACTCTAAGTAGAGCGACCATAGAACTCATCGTCCAAACCAGGACACTCTGAGAGTAGAAGGAGGCATTATCAATAATAATACTGAACAATGGGCATAAACTGGGACTGTTCCTGGATAAACCAGGATTAATATCATGCTAGTTATATGGAATTAAAGTGGAGAGAAAAGGATTAAGAGGAGAATGAATGGCAAAAAGCCAGAATAAAGAAGCCAAGTTGTTGGCTGGGCGCAGTGGCTCATGCCTGTAATCCCAGCACTATGGGAGGCCGAGGCGGGCGGATTGTTTGAGCTCAGGAGTTTGAGACCAGCCTGTGCAAGAGCGAGACCCCGTCTCTACTAAATATAGAAAGAAATGATTTGGACAGCTAAAAATATATATAGAAAAAATTAGCCGGGCATGGTGGCTCATGCCTGTAGTCCCAGCTACTCGGGAGGCTGAGGCAGGAGGATCGCTTGAGCCCAGGAGTTTGAGGTTGCTGTGAGCAAGGCTGACGCCACGGCACTCACTCTAGCCCGGGCAACAGAGTGAGATTCTGTCTCAAAAAAAAAAAAAAAGAAGCCAAGTTGTTAAAGAGAGATAGGTGAGGCTGAGTAAGAAAAAGAAATAGTCCAAAGGAGCTATTAGAACTTTGAAGCTGAAAGGATCTCAAAATTAAACCCACTTAATTTTACTGCAGAGACACTAAGGGGGAGTGGGTGGAGAAAAATCAATATTTGTTAAGCACACCGCATGTATTAAGCACTATGCCAAGCATTGAAAAAGCATGATCTTATTTAGTCCTACCTAGAAAATAGGTATTATTATCTTCAGTTTACAGATGAGGCTCAGTGAGCTTAAGTGACAGAGCTGAATTAAACCCCTGCTTGTGAACTCCAAAGTCTGTATTATGTAATTAGTAGCACAGGCAGAATTAGCACCTAGAAATTTTAACTTCTAGATCAGTGCTACTTTTACTGCACTCTACAGGGTGAGTTTGTGCTGGGTTGAATATTGTCCCCTGCAAAATTCACGTACACGTGGAACCTCAGAATGTGACCTTATTTGGTATGGTAATAGGGTCTTGCAGATGTCATCTAGTAAAGATGAGGTCATGCTAGATTAGGGTGGGCCCTAATTCAATAACTGGTATTCTTATATAAAGAGTAAATTTGAACACAGACACACATGAGGAGAATGCCTTGTGAAGACACAGAGACATACAGGGAAGGAAGCCCTATAAAGATGGAAGCAGAGATTGGAATGGTCTACCTATAAGCCAAGAAATACCAAGGATTGCTGACAACCACCAAAAGCTAGGAAGAGGCAAGGAAACATTCTCTCTCCCCTAGAGCCTTGGGAGGAAGCATGGCGCTGCCCTCACCTTTATTTCAGAATTGTAGCCTCCATAACTAGGAGACAAAAAATTTCTCTTGTTTTAAGCCACCAAGTTTGTGGTATGTTATTATATCAGCCCTAATAAACTATTATAGAACTAGAGAGAAAAATCAGGAGACAGAGCAGGAAGGGTGGAGATGGAAGAAAGGTTATATAGAGGTCAGTGGCAAAGAACCAGAGGCTAAAATTCTAAAAGAAACAACTGGAGCAAAGGAAAGAGTGATGTCACTGAAACCCCCCAAACCAAAAATAGCTTATTTGGTTCCATGATGAATACTCTCCTGATCTCCAACCTCACCATTCTCACCACTACTCCACCCTGCCTTTAAGGGCCCTATAAGATTGTTGATCAGCTATGCCCAAGTAAAAAGAAAAAAGTAATGAAAGCTACAAAAGAGTTGCTATGAGCTGCTGATAGGAATGAAACCCACACTACTGTGAATGTCAGCTAGGAAAAATGAGTCACAGTTTCAACTAGGAAAGTTGATTTTGATAAGTTGAGGATAGGTGTGGTAATCTCTAATCACTGAAATAGTAAGAGGGTGTACAAATATCAAGTTAACAGAGAGGGAAATGGAATAATGAAAACATTAAATCAATATAAAACAAAAAGTTAAGAAAGAAGAGGAAAAAAGCATAGAACAAAAGGGGACTAGAAAGCAAAGACTAAGACTTAAACCCAAATATATCAGTAATTACATCAAATGGAAATGAACTAAATGATCAAATTAAAAGACAAATGATTGTATTATTAAATAAAGAAAACAAAACCTACTATGTTCTGCTTACTAGAGACAGATCTAGAATAAAAAACACAGAAAGGCTGGAAACAAGAAGATGAAAAAAGATACACCATGTAAACAATAAAACATATTAAACTGTCTTTGATTATTCCGTCTGAAACATATCTGAGATCAAAAGCATAATAGTCCATTTTCTGTTGCTTATAACAGAATAGCTGAAATTGGATAATTTGTAAAGAAAAGGAATTTATTTCTTAGAGATTTTGAGACTGGGAAGTCCAAAGTCAAGAGGACATCCGGTGAGGGCCTTCTTATTGGTGGAGACTTTTTACAGAGTCCCAGGGTGGCACCTGGTATCACATGGCAAAGGGTCTGAGCATGCCAACATGCTAGCTCAGATCTGTCTTCCTCCTCTTGTGAAGCCACCAGTCCCCTTTCCATGACAACCCATTAATCCATTAACTCGTTAATCCATTAATCCATGAATGGATTAATCTCATCATGAGGACAGAGACCTTAGAACCCAATCTCCTCTTAAAGGCCCCACCTCTCAATATTGCCACATTGGGAACTAAATTTCAACATGAGTTTTGGAGGGGGAAAATATTATAACAATAGCACATCGTTTATTTGCGATGTGATCCCAGGAAGCTCCAACAGGAGAACTGGGAAGGGGAGAAGGTGATAAAAGGAAGAGAAGATAAACCCAATACTGATGCATTAGTGAGCAGGCTACCACAAAGGATGACTAGGACTCAACCCCACTAAGGACTTCTGTGAGATGATGTACAGTATCCCTCAGATTTGTCCCACCCAATAGTTGATGAAGCTGAGATATTTATTCTGCAGTTTTCATCTGTCACTAGATGGGGAATGCCACTGAGGTATCAACTTCCCAGAGCTTCCCACCTGCTTTCCCTTCACACAGGCTAAGCTTACCAGAGAAAGCCTACAGATGGAGAGTCACAGGTGATTGCAATAGGAAACCATCAGAGCATACAGCAATTTAAGTACCATGGAAATATGAGCAGGATATTAACAGGATCTGCTACACAGTTAAAATAGACTGTAATGAGAAAAGCATTACTAGAAGTTAGAGGGATACTTTATAAAGATAAAAGTTTCAATGCATAGGAATATATAATAAAGTCACATACCACTAATACATTAGCATCAAAATATATAAGGCAAAAATTGACAGACCTAAAAGAGAAAATAGACAAATCCACAATCTTAGCAGAAGACTTTAAACTACTTTTCTCAGTAACTAATAGAAAGAGCATAAAAATGTTACTAAAGATATTGAAGATCTGAACAGCACAATAAAGGAGTTGATTTAATTGACACACAGAGGATACCTAAAAACTTCAGAATATACATTCTTTTCAAGTATAAACAGGTATTTACAAACATTGAAAGCTATAAGCAAGTCTTACACATTTCAAAGTTTAATATTATGGAGAAAATGTTCTCTGACCACAGTTTGAGTAAGCTAGAATACTTAGTAAGCTATAATACCTTACAGATAACTAAAAATCACACATACCTGGAAATTAAAAATATATTTCTAAGTAATCAGTGAAAAATCACAATGGAAATTAGAAAATATTGTGCACTAATGATAATGAAAATATGACACATTAAAATGTATCATTGTGCCCAAAGGGAAATTAAATGCATATTCAAAAAAGTGTGAAAATTAATGATCATCTCAAGAAAATAAAAAAGGAAAACAAATTAAAACCAAAGAAAGTAAAATTAGGAAATAATGGAAATAATAAGAGTAGAAATTGATTTTTTTAATTTTTAAAAACCTTTAATAGAAATAATCAACAGAGCCAGCAATTGGTTTTGTGAAATAATTAATAAATTTGTGAAATCCCTGAAAAAACTAATCAAGAAAGAAAGAAATTTATATAATTACAGTCAACTCATTTTTGACAAAAGTGCCAAAAACATACATTGCAGAAAGGACAGTCTCTTCCATAAACAGTGCTGGGAAAACTGGATATTCTTATGCAAAAGAATGAAACTAGACTCCTGTCTTTTGCCATATACAAAAATCAAATCAAAATGGATTAAAAAAATTAAATCTAAGCCAGCCTGAGCAAGAGCAAGACCCCGTCTCTACTAAAAATAGAAAGAAATTAGCTGGACAACTAAAAATATATATAGAAAAAATTAGCCGGGCATGGTGGCGCATGCCTGTAGTCCCAGCTACTCGGGAGGCTGAGGCAGGAGGATCACTTGAGCCCAGGAGTTTGAGGTTGCTGTGAGCTAGGCTGACGCCATGGCACTCTAGCCAGGGCAACAGAGTGAGACTCTGTCTCAAAAAATAAAAAATGAAAAAAAATAAAAAATTAAATCTAAGACCTGAAACTGCTAAAAGAAGACATTGGGGAAACACGCCAGGACATTGGTCTGGGCAAAGATTTCTTGAGGAAGACCTCAAAAGCACAGGCAATCAAAGCAAAAATAGACAAATGGGATCATATCAAGCTAAAAAGCTTCTGCACAGCAAAGGAAACACTCAACAAAGTGAAAAGACAACCCACAGAAAGGGAGAAAATATTTGTAAACTACACATCTGACAAGGGATTAATAACCAGAATATATAAGGGGATTCAAACAACTCAATAGAAAAAAAAATAATAATAATCTGATTTTAAAATGGGCAAAAGATCTGAATGGACATTTCTTAGAAGAAGACATACATATGCCCAACAGGTATATTAAAAAATGTTCAACATCACTAATCATCATAAAAATGCAGATCAAAACAATTATGTGATATCATCTCACCCCAATTAAAATGGCATTTATAAAAAAGAGAATAATGGATGCTGGTGAGGATGTGGGGAAAGGGAAACCCTCAAACATTGTTGGTGGAAATGTAAATTTCTTTTCTTTTTAAATCTATCTTTTTTTTTCTTTTCTTTTCTTTTTGATTGCCATATTCACTTTATTGTAGTGGTCTATACCTATATCTGTCTTTTTTTTTGTCTTTTTTTTCTTTTTTTTTTATTTCAGCATATTATGGGGTACAAAAGTTTAGATTATGTATATTGCCCTTGCCCCCCCTCCCCTCCCCAAATGAGAGCTTCAAGCATGTCCATCCTCTAGACGGTGCACATCGCACTCATTGTGTATGCACACACCCATCCCCTTTTCCCCTACATCTGCCTGACACCTGAGTAATGTTATTCCTAAATGTGCTCTTAGGTGATGATCAGTGAAACCAATTTGATAGTGAGTACATGTGGTGCTTATTTTTCCATTCTTGGGATACTTCACTTAGTAGAATGGGTTCCAGCTCTATTCAGGAAAATACAAGAGGTGCTATATCATCATTGTTTCTTATAGCTGAGTAGTACTCCATGGTATACATAGACCACATTTCATTAATCCACTCATGTATTGATGGGCACTTGGGTTGTTTCCACATCTTTGCAACTGTGAATTATGCTGCTATAAATATTCGCGTGCAGATGTCTTTTTTTATAGAATGTCTTTTGTTCTTTTGGGTAGATGCCCAATAATGGGATTGCTGGATCAAATGGTAGGTCTTCTTGTATCTGTTTAAGGTATCTCCATATTGCTTTCCACAGAGGTTGCACTAGTTTGCAGTCCCACCAGCAGTGTATAAGTATCCCTGTCTCTTTGCATCCATGCCAACATGTATTGTTTTGGGACTTTTTGATAAAAGCCATTCTCATTGGAGTTAAGTGATATCTCATTGTGGTTTTGATTTGCAGGAAATGTAAATTTGTACAGCAACTATGGAGAACAGTATGTAGATTCCTCAAAAACACTAGAAATAGAACTATGGTATGATCCAGCAATCCCACCACTTGGTATATATCAAAGAAAGGAAATCAGTATATTGAAGAGATATCTGCACTCCCATGTTTATTGCAGCCCTATTCACCATAGCTGAGATACGGAATCAACCTAAGTGTCCATCAACAGATGAATGGATAAAGAAAATGTGGTATATATACATAATGGACTATTATTCGTCCATTAAAAAGAGTGAAATCCTGTCATTTGCACAATATAGATGGAACTGGAGGACATTATATTAAGTGAAAGAAGTCAGAGCATAGAAAGACAAATATCACATGTTCTCACTTAAACATGGAAGCTAAAAAAAATTTTGACTTTATGGAGGTAGAAAGTAGAGTGATGGCTGCCAGGGGCTAGAAACGGTATTGGGGACAGAAGATAAAAAGGGGATGGCTAATGGGTATAAAAATACAGTCAGATAGAAGGAAAAAGATATAGTGTTTGGTAGCACAATAGGGCAAATATAGTTAATAATAATTTATCGTATTTTTCAAAATAACTAAAAGAGTAGAATTGGAATGTTCCTATCACAAAGAAATGATAAATGCTTGAGGTGATGGATATTCCAATTGCCCCAATTTGGTCATTATGCATTGCATGCTTGTATCAAAATATCACATGTACCCCATAAATATGTATAACTATGTATCCATAATAATTAAAAATTAAAAATTATTTAAAAAAGAAATAAAGAGACAATACATAATCAAAAGTAGGAAAGACAAAAGGTGCATGATTAAAGAATACATAGTTACTAAGAATACCTTTAGACAATGTTATAGATTATGTTTTATCAATATACTTTTAATTTATATGACACAGACAAATTTTTAGAAAATTATACTTACCAAAACTGACAAATGAAAAAATAGAAAACCTAAATAGTCCTGTATAAAGGAAATGAATATGTAATTATAACTATCTCAAAAAGAAAACCCATAGCTTCAAAAATAACTTCTACCAAACTTTTAAGAAAGAAATAGCAATAGCATTACATGACTTCCTCTACATAATAGGAAAATAGTTGTTTTATGAATTTAGTGTAAATATGATATAAAAACCTAGCGAAGACAGTACAAGAGAGGAAAATTACAAGTTAATCTCACTCATGAACATAAAATACTATACTAAATATTATCAAATCAATTTTAGCAATGTATAAAAGGGACAGTACGTATGACCAAAATGGGTTTATCCAAGATTGCAAGTTTGCTTTAATATTTGCAAATCCAACAAGTAATTCACCACTAATATAATAAAGCAGAAAAAAACCATATGTTCATTATGTTCATGTCAAAATATTTAGAAAAAGCATTTGATAAAATTTAACACTCATATATAACTTTAAAAAAAGAATAATTTAGCACAGTAGAAATAGAAGAAAACAGCCTTGACTTAATAAAGTATATCTACAAAACAAACCTACTATAAAAATCTTACTTAATTGAAAAATATTTAAAGCTTTACTTTCAAAATCAGAAATGAGACAAGAATACCTAATATAACCACTTCTATTCAACATTGTACGGGAAGTCTTAACCAATATGATAAGACACGAAAAATATTTTTAAGTTTATAAAGATTGGAAAGAACAAAATGAAACTGTAATTATTAGCAGACAATATGTTTGTATATAGAGAAAATCCAAAATAATGTACAAATAAATTATTAGAATTACTGAGTTTAGCAGGATTTTTAAATTTAATGTCAATATTTAAAAATCAAGTGTTTTTATATATGCCAGCAAGAAACAGAAAATTAAATTTTAAAAAGATATTATTTATAACAGCAAAATATTAAATATTTATGAGTAAATCTTAAAAAGATGTGTAATACCTACACACAGAAAACCATAAAACATTATTGAAAAAAATTTTAATGACCTAAATAAATGGAAAGATATACTATGTTCATGAATTGGAAAACTCAATGAGGTTAAGATGTCTATTCTTGCTCAATTAATGTAATGGATGCCATGAAATCCCAACAGTTTTTGTATGTGTATGAAAATCAACAATAGAATTCTATATTAGAATTCTATAGAAGGGCCAAGAATAACCAAGATACTCTTTAAAAAGGAGAAGTTGCTGTAATTTTCTCTACCAGAAATCAAGAATCATTATAAACCTACAGTAATTAAAATAATTTAGATAGTGTGATAGTAGAACAAAGATAGATTAATAGAATAATGGAACAGAATACCAAGTCCAGAAACAACCTAAACATATATGAAGACTTGATTTGTAACCAAAATGCCCTGCAAAGCAGTTAGGAAAGGGTATTCCTTTCATATAGTGCTGGGACAACTAATATCCACAAGGGAAAAACTGAAATGTAACCCCTACCTCACACCATACAGAAAAATCAACTCTTGGTAGATTGCAGATCTAAATGTAAATGGCAAAACAATAAGTTTCTTAAAAATTACACAAGAATATCTCTATGACCTTGGGAATTAAGAAAGATTCCTTAAATAGGACACAGAAAGCAAATTAAAAAGAAAAATAATTATAAAGTTGATGACATTGAACTTAAGAACCTCTGTTCTATGAAAGAAATGAAAAGAATGAAAAGACAAACCACAGAGTGGGAGATAATATTTGCAACCCATAACCAACAGAGGAATCATATCCAGAATATATAAAGACTCCTAATAATCAAAATTACCATTATCAGCAATAGGACAAATAGAATCTATGCCTTGATATGATGCACTAAGAAAAACATTTCTGTGATATTTCTGGCAAAAATATATAAACTGAATCAAATCATGAAGAAGCGAAATTGAATAAACCCAAATTGAATAAACCCAAACCCAATTCTGTGAAATAAATAACCTGTACTTAATAAATGTCAAGGTCATAAAAGACAAAGGGCGGTAAAGGGACATTATGTCTTCAACTTACTCTCAATTGGTCCAGAAAAATAATAGTATGTAAGTGTAAAGATGTGTGTGTGTGAGTGTGTGTGTGTGTGTGTGTGTGTGTGTGCGCGCGCGCGCGTACAGATCCATCTTGATCAATTATAGTGTGGGCAAAGTTGTCCTGGAAACAGGGGTAAAAACTAAATAATTTTCAACCTTAGTGAGTGTATTGACACCTATTAAAGGAAAATATTCTCATGGGCCCCAAATTATGTGTCCAGAAACTACAGTCTCAGAACCACTGACTTAAGCAACTAAAGTCTTTACAATAGGGAAAGTAATTTTCTTTCTTTCATCAAAATAAAATTTCTTGTCACTAGAATTTATACATGGACTTCATTTAAGAAATACTAAACCAGGTGATATCTTGAAATCCCTTTATATCAATAACAATCAAAACTACTCTGTTTGGTCCTTTATATACACTAACTCAAAATCACCACATAAAGTGAGCATCATTATCTCCCCTTTAACATAAGGGAAAAAATTTTCTTCCCTGCTCCTTCCTATGAGTCATTGAAAGTTTCAAATAAAAAAAGTATTTCCTTATATGCTGAGCAATGTTGTAGGGAACAGGGAGTCTCTAGGGAAAAAAAACAATGAAATCATTCTTGAACTGAAAGAACATATAACCCAACAGAGAATTAAGAACATTATTCAAAGGAAAAGAATCATGTACAGTACTTAGGTAAACACTAAAGTATACATCATAGACTTTTAGTGCAGCACAAGTTCAGATATTTCCACTCTAAGGCACTTATAAGGTGACTGGGTAGTAGGTGAGAAGTAGCTATGCCCCTAAACTGCCCCTAGGCTGTTTCCTAAGCCCAGGCACAAAGGTTTCCAGTTATTCTTTACTCCGAGAAGGCAACACTGGCATTCAACAATTTAAAGAAAAGGCAGACTCAGAGGCTGAGACACATTTGGACACCTTCCCTTTGTTTTGGGTGCCCGTTCACACCACCTCAAGTTACCTTTCAAGGAGAACAGCATCGCTCACATATGGCCTTTGGTTCCAGATGCTTCCAGATTCAGACTTGGCCGCTTACCAGCTATGTCACCTTGGATAAAAGTATATCCTTTCTAAGCTTAGTTTCTTCACCAACGCATCAGAGGTGCCAATAACTACTTCATAGAGATCATATAAAGCTTTTTTAATTTAGTAGAAGGCCCATTAAATGGTCAATAAATACTGTTGTTATTCCCAGCCAGAGGTCCCTCCCAGGTTTAAGCCATTGTATAAGAAGCCCAGAGGCTTCTAAATTCTGTGTTCAGAGACTTCTGTGGGACAAGAAAGTCAAAGCAATTGCCTTCAGCTTCTAGATTTCTGGTCTTGACACCCTTTATTTGGGGGATCGGGCTGCTGTAGCTGTGCTGTGACACAGGAAAGAAAAAGGAAGAAAGGGAAGAATGCCGCTCAGTGGGACCCAAGGCATTCCCACCCACAGCACTTAAACACATCCCATGCCAACACAATCAGCAATAATATTAAAGATCACTTTGGTTGCCTTGCAATGTCACCCTACTCCTACCCTCCATCCATTCCCTTCAACTTCAAGACCTTTTGGAAGAATTCATTGTCCCCTATTGTTTTCCTCTGCCCTTGTTGTTCTGTTGCTTGTCCATCTCAATTGATTTTATCTGCTGAAACAGCATAGGGAGATTGAAGGGCTCTAAAGGATAATTTATCCCATCCATTCCTCTGATTTTCATGTGTGTGGGAAATGAGTATCAGAAAGGCCAAGTGACCTGGCTGAAAGTCTGGCAGAACGGGGTCTAGAATCCAGTTCCTAGTTCATTACTATTCCCTCAACTGCATGTTGCCTCTCTAGTAGCTCTGGCCTCTGAATTATCTCATCTTTCATAGAGAATAGAATTCCTACTTAATAGATATCTCTGGACCACAGTGTGTTAGATTCTTATGGCTGCTGTAACAAACCACTATTAACTTGGTGGCTTAAAAGAGCACAGATTTATTCTCTTACAGTTCTGGAAGCCAGAAGTCGACAATTTCACTGGAATGAAATCAAGGTATAGGTGGGGCCATGCTCCCTCTGAAGTCTCTAGGAGGGAATCCCTTTCCTTGCTTCCTCCTGTTTCTAGTAGCCATCTGTATCCTTTGGCTTGTGACCACATCCTCCATTGTCAAACCCAGCAGTGTAGCATATTGTCTGTGACTCTGCTTCCTTCTGATTCTGTCACATGGCCTTCTGTCTTCTGCATCAAACCTCCCTCCACCTCCTGTTTATAAGGACACTTGTGATTGTGTTTCATGCTCACCTGTATATCCAGAATAATCTCCCCGTATGAAGATCCTCAACTTAATCACATCTACAAAGTCTCTTTTGCCATATAAGGTGACATTCACAGGTTCCAGGGATTGGGACCTGGATATCATTGGATGTGATCACTATTCAGCCTACTATACATGGTAATTTAATGAAATGAATAGAAATGGCTTCCAAAATTGTGACCTACACGAAAACACTCAAATGCAAACTGAAAAGGTGGGGTTAAGAAAATTGTCAGAGCTAATCTAATACCTGGAGTATAATGAAGTGTTTAGAAAATGTCTTTGATTCTATTCGGATCCTAGTTCAACAAACCAACTGTACAAAGATATTTTTGAGACAAATGGGGACATCTGAATGTAGATTGAATATTAAAGGATACCAAAGAAATATTGTTAATATGGCTAGATGTGATTATGAAGTTATGGTTATGTTAGAAAATGTTTCTTTTTTTTTAAACTGGTAATCAACTTACTGAAACAGCTGACTTAAGCATCTGCAATGGGACTCCAACCAAGTCCTGGCTCAATACTGATAGAAGTGATCTGCTAGACAATCTCAGAAGGGCTGTGCAAGTCACTGGGTGCCTGTGGATTCTCATCTGGAAGCAGTCCCAAGTCTTAGAACCTTCACCACAAGGAGTTTTTCTTGTAGTGATTCTCAACGTCTTGGTGGGCATCCGAACTGGTTCCTTCACTTTGCTATTCTTTTCCTTTGCGCCTCTGATCAAGTCAGCACACACCTTCTCCAGGGGCCTTACGTTGGGGCAGGTTAGGGTAATTCTAATTCCGTGAATCGCCACCTCTGGCTCCACGGGTGTTTTTCCCCTTATCCTTGAAAGCCATGGCTGCAGCGCGGCGTCCTGGCTGACCGGTTCCTCGGTGGGAGCGAACAGCGGGGAGTCAGGAGCAGAAGCGGCACGTGGTATCTCCGCTGCACCTGCCGCCACGTCTTCTCGAAAACAGAAAATGTTTATATTTTTAAGAGGTGCATAAGGAAGTATGTAGGGGTGGAATGACATGAAGTCTAAAATTTGCTTTAAGATACTTCAGCAAAAAATGAAACAAGCCAGACACAGAAAGACAAATACTGCATGATCGCACTGAAATGTGGATTCTAAAGAAGTTACACTCTTAGAGGCAGAGAGGAGAATGGTGGTTCCCAGAGGCTGGGGGAAGGGGAAGGGAATGCGGAGCTGTTGCTCAGAGGGTACAAAGTCTCAAATAGGAAGAATAGGTTTTGAGATCTATTACACAGCAGGGTGACTATAGCCAATAAAATATATTTCAAAATAACTAAGTAAATTTCAAATGTCTCACCATAAAAAATGATAGGTAATTGAGGTGATGGATATGTTAATTCACTCAATTTAATCATTCCACATTATACACATATATCAAAATGCCACATTGTACCCCATAAGTGGATACATTTATGATTTGTCAATCAAAAATGATAATAATATAAAAGACACTGCAGCAAAGGGGTGGGTTTAATAATAAAACAAGTATGGCAAAATATTCGTAGTTATTGAACATGGGTGATGGGAATGGAGGGGTTGTAATAAAATTATCTCTTTTTATATATATATTAAATATTTGAAATTTTTCAAGAGAAAATTAAAAGTATAAAGCCTCCATTTCAGAATATGAATTGCCTGTTGCCCAATAGGGAAGGTAAGCCAACCGCCTGGCTGAGGAAGCCTGCCTGCCAGAACTGAACAGGAGTGGTGAGCCTGTGTGGTTAGTGTCTGATGGGCTGTCTGCTTGGTAAGCATCGCAAAAGAAATCTCAGGGTTTTGACAATAGAACCCCAAAGGAACATGTTTGTATTTGGGTATTGGTTGTGTTTCTGTTTCACAAACCCCTTCTCCCTGTTTCTTCATGAGATTATAATACCCACTATAAGGCTTTTTACCTCTGTGAGGTTGGAATACAAAGGGAAAAAGGAAAAGTAAAACCATCAGCCTATCCCACCTGTTTCCCAACCCTTTTCCACCCTGCTGCGAAGGTGAGCCTTCTAACAAACCAGTGTGATCCTGTCCCCACAAGTGCTTCCCGGTCTGTGCCATATAATGTCTGCGCATCGTGACGAGATACACAAGACCCTGCATGATCCGGCCCCTCTCAAAGTTGAGGATCAATTAGCTCTAAGAAGAAAATTAAGCTCCTGGGAAAGGGAGGAAAAACACAAAGGTATGTGTGTTTAAATACCAGACCAGCAAAGAATTACATAACAAACAGGAAGTGGGAGTCAGGCTTTAGATAATTATGGTAGCAATAAAATGCAGTTTGGAGTTTTTAACAGACCCAGAACCATTTCAAAGAACTACCCAGCATTTAATTGCAAATTCATATTCTAACTTAAAAGATAATTGATAAGGTGATTGGCATGGCATTAACAAAATATATCATCAAGATATGTTGGGAATTCATCCTTTCTAAACTGAAAATTAATGTCTGTAGTTTTACAACAGCACATAATGATCTGAAGTTGCAAGTCCCCTGGAAACTTCAGGGTACATGGATGCCATAGCAAATATTTTCTTTCCATCAATGACATGAAACCATACAAACATATTTTCAGTGAAAAGTGAAGAGCCTCCCAGATTGCAAAATTAGATCTCCTTGCTTGCAAAAATTGCTTAACTGCTCACCCCCATCCACCATCAATCCACTACTTTGCAACAAGTTCTCCTATTCTTAAAAGCTTATATTGGATTTGGAAGATAATATCAGATGTAATAAGTAAATATATATACAGGATCCTACGTAAATCCAAATTATTTATTTGAAATGATTATCCAACAGTCACTTATTCCAAGTACTTGGCTTACTCCTGGAGCTCCTCTCTAGTTGGGCAACCACTGTGTCTTCTGTCCTTGCACTTTGTTTCTCCTTGCTGGAAGTAAACTGGTGTGAAGTTAAGATTTTATTAAGGTAATTGGATTGTTTTCTCTCTTCTCTGAACAACTACATATTTATTATCTACTCTCTTAAATTAGAAATCTTATACATTGACCTCAATTATACTCTGTTTCCCTTAAGAGTTTTCTTTACCAAAAAAAAAAAATAATAAAGTATGTTTCTTTTTAAGAGAAAATCCTCAAGATGTTGGATTTGGCAGTGATTTCTTGGATATGATACCAAAACCATAGGCAAGAAAAGAAATACTAGCTAAATTGGTCTTCATCAAAATTTAAAATTTTTGTGCATCAAAAGATACTATCAGGAGAGTAAAAAGACAACTAATAGGATAAAATATTTGCAAGTCATAGATCTGATAAGAGATTAATATCCAGAATATATAAAGAACTCCTACAACTCAACAATGAAAATACAAAAAACCCAATTTAAAATGAACAAAGGACTTAAATAGACATTTCTCCAAAGAAAATATACAAATGGCTAATAAGCACATGAAAATAAGTTAACATTACTAATCATTAGGGAAATGCAAATCAAAATTATAATGAGATACTACTTCACACCCATTAGGATGGCTATTATCAAAAATATAGAAAATAAGAAGTGTTGGCAAGGATGTAGGGAAATTGAAACTCTTGTACATTAATGGGGGGAATGTAAAATGGTGCAGCCCCTGTGGAAGACAGTTTGGCATTTCCTCAAAAAGTTAAAAATAAGATTACCATGTGATCCAGCCATTCCACTTCTAGGTTTATGCCCCAAAAAATTGAAAGCAGAGACTCAATTACTTGTATACCCATATTCATAGTCGCATTATTCCGAATAGCTAAAAGGTAGAAAGAACCCAAGTATCCATCAACAGATAAAAGGATAAACAAATGAGGTATATACATACAATGGAATATTAGTCAGCCTTAGAAAAGAAGGAAATTCTGATACGTGTGACAACATGGATAAACCTTGAAAACATTATATCAAGTGAAATAAACCAGACACAAAGGACAAATACTGAATGATTCCACTTAGAGGAGGTACCTGGAATAGGCAAATTCATGGAGACAGAAAGGGTTACCAGGGGCTGAGAGGAGAAAAGAATAAAGAATTATTAATTAATGGGTATAGAGTTTCTGCCTGTGATAATAAAAATGTTCTGAAAATGGACAGTGGTGATGGTTGCATGACATCATAAATGTACTTAATGCCACTGAATTATACATTTGAAATGGTTAGAATGGTCATTTTTATGTTATGTGCATTTTACCAAAATAAAAAGTAATAATTTTTTCAAGTATATTTCTTAAGGACTTCGCCACCTGGCAACAACTCTTTTGTCCTACATGAATTCCAGGAATGCCAGGTACACAGCAGGTACCTAAAAAATATTTGCTCAATAATTTATCATAGGTGTATTTCTTGATTGGCAGGATTATTATTTACATGCACAGGGAAGGGGAATGGAAGACAAGCAGACAAATAAGAACTTAGCACCTACCAGATCCCAAACACTGTTCAAGGCTTAATGTATTCTAATTCACTTAATCCTTAAAAACTCATAAAACTCAAAAAGAACTTCCCATCATAATCAGGACTCTGGGTAGCCTGCTTTGTTCACTGACTGTCACTGTTTTTACAGGGGTTGCATCATCTTTATATTTGTCAGGAAGTGAACATATGATATGATTTCGAGTAGATGTGGGTCAGTTTCCCCCCAGGTGGCTTTTAGAGTGCCAGCCTAAGCCTGTTTGCAACTACAACCACAAGATTGACCTTGAGGTCCCATGAGACAGCTCTACAACACTGGGCTTCTCAGGACTCTCTTCAGAGATGCCCTGCTGGCACTGGACGGGTGAGCAAGGAGGGAGACTCCACATTAGTGGGATCCCAAGTACATTTAATTCTTCACTTTTGTAGCCAGGATCTCGGCCCTGGCCCTCAGCCTGTCTTTTGGGAGTCGGGGACCGGTGAGGGAACAATGAAGAATTATAAAAGGTAGATGCTTGATTAGGAAAAACTGGTGCTGAGCATGTATTTGTACTATATTTGGAAATATGAAAGTAAATGCCTATATTTTTCATGTTTCATCTGTTTGTCTAGCAAAATGGGGAAAAAAAAAAACCCAAACTACCTCTCAGCTGTTCTTCAGACTGAATGATTCCAGTTTCTGTAACTTTTACCCAGAGGTCAACTTGCAATAAAAACAAAAGTATTGGAAAGAGGCCCAAGGCAGCTGAGGTCAAATCCCAACTCCACCACTTACTGGGCATATGATCTTGGCAAGTTATTTCACCCTTTTGGATCTCAATTTCATCATCTACATGACAGCCTGCCAGAGACTGTAGCATAGTCCGAGAAGCAGCCTGCCTCAACAAATGTTGGCTCTCTCACCTCAGGTGATCTCCTTATTCTTTCTGTGCCTTAGTTTCCTAAACTGGAAAATAAGGATAATATTATAATAATATCTAACTAATGTGTGTGATGAAGATTAAATGAACTGATGCTTGTGAAGCTCTTAGAACCATATCTGGTACACTATAAGAGCTGAACAAAAATTAACTTTTAATATCATTATATGAATGTTCAACTTTATCATTTAAAAAATACCTTCAGAGATTAAAAAACATTTCAGAAATATGACCTTCCATAAAGCTTGATTCCAGAGGGGACTGTGTCTTTTTACTTATTTATTTATTTATTTATTTATTTGAGACAAAGTCTCACTTTCTTGCCTGGGCTAGAGTGCCGTAGCGTCAGCCTAGCTCACAGCAACCTCAAACTCCTGGGCTGAAGCAATCCTCCTGCCTCAGCCTCCCGGGTAGCTGGGACTACAGGCATGCGCCACCATGCCTGGCTAATTTTTTCTATATATTTTTAGTTGGCCAGCTAATTTCTTTCTATTTTTAGTAGAGACAGGGTCTCGCTCTTGCTCAGGCTGGTTTCGAACTCCTGAGCTCAAGCAATCCTCCCGCCTTGGCCTCCCAGAGTGCTAGGATTACAGGTGTGAGCCACTGCGCCTGGCCGGGACTGTGTCTTTTAAACACAAACAATACACCACAGTTTTGTTTTGGGTGGTTAGATCTATTTAATACAAAACATGAAAATGTAATGTAAATTCTTTAGAAGAAACTTGAAAGGAGGAATGATTTTCCATGGAGCTGATTATCCTTAGAGCATTTCCGCAGCCAAGCAGAACAAAACATAAGTTTTGTTTTTTATTTTTTGTTTTTTTTGAGACAGAGTCTTGCTCTCTTGCCCCGGGTAGAGTGCAGTGGCCTCATCATAGCTCACTGCAACCTCAAGCTCCTGGGCTCAAGTGATCCTCCTGCCTCAGCCTCCTGAGTAGCTGGCACTACAGGTATGTGCACCATGCCTGGCTAATTTTTTTCTATTTTTGGTAGAGACGGGGTCTCCTTCTTGCTCAAAGATTGATGTTTAAAACATGCAGCTCACATGGATTAATTCTTTGAAGAGGTTCCTTTTAGTTAATTTACAAGTTCCAATAATAAAGAAATATTGTTTCAGGAAAGAATGGAAAAGCCACATGACTATTATCCGTTGACGTGTTTGTCAAAGTAGGACGCGACGTCTGAAATAAAGCACTGCAGGTCTGACTGGCTCTATTGTCTGGAATAAAACAACGAGGAACAGGAGCCAACGCCACAAGGATGTCAGGGATTGAGCGATGAAGGGAAGCTCTGTCTTCCGTCAGAGGTTTTTCTTCCCCTCTCTTCTCTTCTCTGTGCCTTGCTTCCCTACCTCAGCCCCATTCCTGCCACGGTCTCCAAAACTACAGTCTTAATAAAATCTAAGGTTAAAAAAAGAGTTAAATAATGTAAATTATACAAGTTTGTGTTCATTGTTGATGTGTTCCTTCAGTTGACAAATCACAACAGCTGAATCTGGTCCACTAATAGATTCAGAGGTTTCTATTTGTGGCCACAAAGTAACATAATTGATAAATTCACCAATTTGGTCAGGTTGGTTAGGCTGCTTTGGGTACAGATATACCTTAAGATGTACATAAATAGCCCAGAAATTACACTTTGGGAAAATGCTCCAAAGATTACCGTGTAGTTGACAGATTGTTATTGAATACCCTGCTCAGGAATAAGACATCTCTCAATATGGCATTAATTCAGAACCCTTTCCAACTTAAAATATTGAATCCCTGTCTTGAAATGATGAGCTCAGTTCTAAATTTAAAAGAATAGAGGCCGAGCGTGGTGGCTCACGCCTGTAATCCTAGCACTCTGGGAGGCCGAGGCGGGTAGATCGTTTGAGCTCAGGAGTTCGAGACCAGCCTGAGCAAGAGCGAGACCCCGTCTCTACTAAAAATAGAAAGAAATTAGCTGGACAACTAAAAATATATAGAAAAAATTAGCCAGGCGTGGTGGTGCATGCCTGTAGTCCCAGCTACCCGGGAGGCTGAGGCAGTAGGATCGCTTGAGTCCAGGGGTTTGAGGCTGCTGTGAGCTAGGCTGATGCCACAACACTCTAGCCCGGGCAACAGAGCGAGACTCTGTCTCAAAAAAATAAATAAATAAATAAAAGAATATAGGTTAGATGTCTACTCTTCATAGGTTAGTATCCTTCTTCAATTGACACGTTCATTTACCCATGACGTGTTCCACCCTCACAGGATCTTTTTCTTCCAGCACAACTAAGACAAAACCACTTATTAACAGCGTAAAAGCAATCAGAGCCAAAAAGGCAGGAAGAGGCGGGGAGTTCAGGGCTAGGAGCAGATGAGTCAACAATATAAGTGGATACACTTAAGTCCTTGTTAGATTTTCTCATGATTTCTCCCTTATAGAGTTACAAGGAACAAGTGAAAATACTTTTGGCAAACTGAAAATTTACGTTACTGAGAAGGTCACTTGATCTTGTGGTTTATGAAAGGAATGAAATGGGACTGTGGAGCCATGTAAATGTCAGTTGATCCTAGTTTATTGGCAAAATCAGCTAACCTCTAACCAACTCAGACTGGGCCAAACGACACAACAATTATATCAGATAGGCAGGAGTTTTTTAAAAAATTACTTAACTGTTTTAAAAATGCTGAGTTGACTAAGGTGTCCTCAGATACACTGAGCCTTCCTGCAATGCCCCCTTAGTACCACATTTTTCAGATACCTGTTCTGATTACCCCAGCTAAATTCCTTTCTAATCAGAACTCATAATACTTTATTAGAACCACTAATGTTTATCTTTTATCTATTTCTTTTATAGTTATTTATTTCTTCTCCTTGAGGGCTGGAGCCATGTCTTACTTATTTAAAAAATTTTTCATAATACTTTATAAATAGGATGCACTTAAAATATTAATTGAGTGGATGGCTCCAATTGTCCTGTCATGTACCGTTATGCAGAAAGATCCCTAACCATCCTAACGCTGAGGACGGATTGGAAAGAATCCAAATTTCTCTTAAATTTTTTTAGTGCATTTGCCTTCCCACTTATATTATAATGAGGCTAATTATCCAAAAGCTTGATTTCCCAGAGTACTTAACTGTCAAAAGGAGGGAGATACTCCAGAAGAGTGATGAATTAGTGGCAAAAAGAAATGATTTTGGAATTTAAACTCTTTCTTAGCTGTTTTAGGTCCTGCTCCCTGGAAAAGAGACTACAGTAGAGATTTACGTCAGAATTTTATTAGAGAGTGACCTCAGGAGTCACTCTCCTTCAGTAAGGAGCTGAAGAATAAAGGATTGGGCAGAAGGAGAGATTGAACTGTGATACAGAAATAACAGCAGTTTCAGCTGATGTCACAGGGGCTGGAACAATCCTTCAGAGGTGTTCCAAACTGAGACAAGGGAGCCTGGGACATTTTGCACATCACCTAGTCATTGGATGCAGGCTCCTTTCAAACTGGGGCAAAGGCTTGGGCAAGGAAGCTCCCTTAGGTTGAGGACCCTCCTCACAGACGGAATTAGGCAAAAGCTGTCAGCAGCCAATTCTCTAGGGTGCTGAGAGAATGAATACCTCAGGCTTGAAGTGAGGGATCTGAGTAACATATCACAGTATCCCCTACACAACCTAATCTACAAAGCAAACAATCCACATATATGACCAATGAGACAAACATATACATAAATAACTAAACACTGCTATTTTACCAAGAAAATCAAATCACTAAGTCATGAACATTTTTTTAATTATTTGAGGAAGTTATTGAGAAAATGAAGTATCTAAAATATAATTTCTATCATTTCTTCTACCAAACATGTAGCTATATTGGAGATATCACTCTACATGATGGTTTAGTTAAATAAAACTAAGAAAAGAATGCCAGGATATATTGCTTTCCCCCACAAGGCCAATGAATTTGTTTGGGTACACTGATGAGAAACCAACAGGCCCTCCCAAGATTAGATACCCAAATATACTTAAATAAGTTCAAATTACTGTAGTAACCATGATTCTAAAAGTCAGAGTGACCTACCATAGCCAGGTGCAGTGGGTTGTGCCTATAATCGCAGCACTCAAAGGATCCTTTAAATCCTTTGAGACCAGCATGAGCAATAGCAAGAACCCATCTCTACAAAAAGCAAAAAAAAATTATACAGGCACAGTCACTCTCTCCTATAGTCCTAGGTACTCAGGAGGCTGAGGCAGGAGGATCACTTGAGCCCAGGAGTTTGAGGTTGCAATGAGCTATGATGATGCCACTGCACTCTAGCCTGGGCAACAGAGTGAGACCCTATCCCAAAAAAAAGAAAAAATAGAGTGGCCCACCATAAGAACTATTAGCCTAAGACCCAAGACACTAAAAATAATGACTCTATAATCAGAAGAATATTGTACAAATAGAAATATTATCAACTGGAACTTAGGCAAAAATAATGCCATGAAGGTGCTATTAAAAAAAAGTAGTCCATGAGGCTATTAGTAACCAAAATAGCATGGTATTGGCCCAAAAATAGAGACATAGATCAATGGAACTGAACAGAGAACCCAGGTATAAAACCAGTCACATATAGCCAATTGATCTTTGACAAAGCAGACAACAATACACACTGGGGAAAAGAAGCCCTAATCAGTACATGGTGCTGGGAAAATTGGATAGCCACATGCAGGGTCCATATCTCTTACCACTCACAAAAATTAATTCAAAATGGATAAAAGACTTACACTTAAGGCATAAAACCATAAGAACTCTAGAAGGAAATGTTGGAAAAACTCTTCTAGACATTGGCTTAGGCAAAGAATTTATAAACAAGACCCCAATGGCAATCACAGCAACAACAAAAATAAATAAATGGGGCTTGATTAAATTAAAAAGCTTCTGCACAGCTAACGAAACAATCAACAGAGCAAATAGACAACCTACAGAATGGGAGAAAATATTCATAAGCTATACAACCAATAAAAGGCTAATAACTACAATCTACAAAGAACTCAAGCGAATCAGCAAGAAACAAACAAACAAACCCATTAAAAAGGGGGCAAAAGACATGAACAGAAGCTTTCAAAAGAAGGTAGACAAATGTCCAATAAACATATGAAAAAATGCTCAACATCACTAATCATCAGGAAAATGCAAATTAAAACCACAATGATATATTACCTAACCCCCGTTAGAAAGACTTTTATTAAAAAGTCCAAAAACAATAGATACCGGCATGGATGCAGAGAGAAAGGAAGGCTCATACACTGTTGGTGGGACTGCAAATTAGGACAACCTCTATGGAAAACAGTATGGAGATTCCTCAAAGAACTAAAAGTAGACCTACCATTGGATCAAGCAATCCCACTACTGGGTATTTACTGAAAGAAAAAGAAGTCATTTTATCAAAAAGACACTTGTTCACAAATGTTTATTGCGGCACAATTCACAATTGCAAAGATGTGGAATCAACCCAAGTGCTCATCAATTCATGAGCGGATTAACAAAATGTGGTATATGTATACTATAGAATACTATGCAGCCATGAAGAAGGATGAATTAAAGCCTTTTGCAACAATTTGGATGGAACTGACACCATTATCCTAAGTGAGGTATCTAAAGAATGGAAAAACAAACACATGTACTTGCTATTAAATTGTAACTAACAGATGAGCTCACATGTGCACAGAAGGAAGTCCAACTCAGTGGAAATCAAGCAGGGGTAGGGGGAGGAAGGGGTGGGTTAAAACCTACCTAAAAGGTACAGTGAACACTATCTGGGTGATGGGCACACTTATAACCCTGACTCAAGCATAACAGAATTGATACATGTAACCAAAAACATTTGTACCCCCATAATATTTTGAAATTTAAAAAAAGAAAGATTGGGAGCCCTTAAGTCAAACTATCTAGAAAAATTAAAAATGCTTCCATTACCACTTTTTTGCTATGTTCACCCTTGGGACAAGTTAATTAACTTTTCTGAGCCTCAGTTTTCTCATTTGCAGTTAGTAACAGTATCAGCCTCATTAAGATTGTGGTGCTGCCAGGGGTGGTGGCTCATGCCTATAATCCTAGCACTCTGAGAGGCCAAGGCGGGAAGATAGTTTGAGCTCAGGAGTTCGAGACCAACCTGAGCAAGAGCGAGACCCCGTCTCTACTAAAAATAGAAAGAAATTAGCTGGACAACTAAAAATATATAGAAAAAATTAGCCGGGCATGGTGGCGCATGCCTGTAGTCCCAGCTACTCGGGAGGCTGAGGCAGAAGGATCCCTTGAGCCCAGGAGTTTGAGGTTGCTGTGAGCTAGGCTAACGCCACAGCACCCTAGCCCAGGCAACAGAGTGAGACTCTGTCTCAAAAAAAAAAAAAATATTGTGGTGCTATTACATAGGATTATATATGGAAAGTGCTTAGCAAAATGTTTCCTCTATTCATATATTCAAGTAATCAGTAAATACGTATTAATAATAACATATTTGAAGATATTATAAAAGAAAAAAAATTATGTTCAAGTGAGATCATTCAGAAATATCTTCAGTGAAATGTGTTCTATGGAAGAAATCCAAGAAAACCATCTTTTGAAAGCTTAAATTATAAAACTTCCCAAGGCCTCATAATATTGTGAAACAGCAATCAGACTCAATTGTTCTACTTCAGCATATTCTTCTACCGTGGTTTCAAACTTCTTAGCTCATAATCTCTCTAAAAGATTTTGTTTAAACCAGTGAAACCCTTTGCATACTTAAGTTTACTTTTTTATTATAGGTTTTTAAAACTTATTTTTTGTTACTAGGAAAGAGAAATGTATATGTTTCATGAAATAAAATAAATGAGGCCTGACTAATTGGAATAAATCATAATATGATCTGATGAAATAGATTTTAACTATCTTACCGAATAACATGTACCTAGTCTGTAAACACATCTCCGAAATCGCTATTGCCTCTGTAAGAATTATAGTTAGTTTCCTGCTCTACAAGACTGGGTTTGGAACTTTAGAATTATACATTTCACTATTTCTTCAAAGTTTTCAAAGAAAACTTATACTCTTATCTTTTTTGATAAGCTTTATCTCTGAAGCATCTTAGGTGGGAGAACCACTATTCTTGAATCTTGATGTCCTTCATAGAGATATCGAAGGAAAGATGGCAGAAATTAAACCGAAATTAAGCTATCCTGAAGCTTAGCTTTTGTTTCTCATGAGAACACTTCTGAGTTGTAGGTAAAGGCCTCAGTATTTTCCCATATGTTTTGACTTTCTGTATTTAACTCAGCCAACCACTGAGAACTCTTTTCTTTGAGGGAACTTCTTTCAGTTCTTAAGAAAAATGGAAGGATAATTTTCCACATGATCAATGAACAGAAAATAGTATCAGTGCATTTATAGCCTGTTTCAACAAGAGAGAGAGAAAAGGGGAGACAGAGACAAGGGTTTTAAGTGTTATGACTGCTGAAAAAAACAAGAACAATTTTCCTTTTTCATAAGATCACTGGTTCTTGGGTTGTAGAGGAAACATTCACAGAATCTGAAACTTAATTGATATCAAAAGGTTATGCAGATAGCTCAAAAACTGTTGGGCAACGTTCACACCCACCAAGTTTCCTGAACCAGTATCCTGAAAAGAACTGAATTTCACCTTTGCAACAGCAATGAAGGAAAGATCATTTCTTGAGCTAGAAGCATGCTGAAAATATTTAGTGTGCTATTTTATTTTTAGGTACTAAGAAAATGTAAGATGAGAAGTATTTCTTAAACAAATCTTTTAAAATCCATTATCATTGTAAATAAATAAAAACAAATTATATATAGTGTAAAAAATAAATGGGGAATAAAAGAAGAATCTCCTCTGATGTCTGAGGTAGAAATTAAGGATATTTTTTCTACAGCCAGGTCTCAAAGTGCTGATACAGCAGAAACTCTTTGTTATAAAAATGTTAGGCACATTATTTACCATAAAGGGTGAACTCTGATGTGTTAGGATTTTTTCATTCAATTAAATGAAATTATTACATTTTAGAAAGTCTATGAGAAGTTTAATTGGATTAGAGCCCAAGTCAATGAAACCAAAATCTTGGTTTCATAAATTTAACCCCTATATTGTTCAGTTACTTGAGCCCTGTTCTACAGCTAAAGCCGTCTCCCTTGGTCTTGTCTAGACTTTTCAAGGATGTGTGTTCCAGTTGCAGAAATAACTCAGTGAGCAAGTACAGATCATCCAACAGAAGCTCATTCCCCATGGTTGGAAAAGCATCTCAAAGCACATATGCTGCTAATAGAGGAATATACTAAATGGTAGAATCATAGTCTAGTAGGTGTAGGAGGGACCTTCTAGTTCATCTAATAGGAGACTTCAATTTATACATAACAGAGCTTGGAAACAGAGAAGTTGTATAATTTGTTCAAGGTAAGTGAGTGGCAGAGCTTGAAATAAACTTGATCATTCTGAGTGTCATGTTCCTCAACTGTAAAATTAATATAACATTACCTGGCCTACTCACCTCATAAGGTGGTTGTGAAGTTTAAAATGAAGTGATGTAGATGAATATACTATTTTTTACTTTTAGAGAGAGGGTCTTGCTCTGTCACCCAGGCTGGAGTGCAATCATAGCTCACTGTGACCTTGAACTCGTGGGCTCAAGTGATCCTCCCATCACAGCCTTCCAAGTAGCTGGAACTACAGGCGCACACCACCATGTCAGCTAAATTTTTTTATTTATGTATTTTTTTAGAGGTGGAGCTTGGAATGTTGCCCAGGCTGATCTAAAACTCCTGGCCTCAAGTGATCCTCCCACCTTGGCCTCTCAAAGTGCTGGGATTACAGGCGTGGGCCACCACACCCAACTAATACACTATTTTAAAGCCATCCAAACATTGCAATTAAATGTGAGGCAGTATTATTTGAGAAGTGGCATGTATCTTATAAAGAAAACCTGAACTCCTAGGTTAACCATTTATAGGATGATTTGGCCAAGTTACTGAACATCTCAGAGACTGAGTTTCTTTATCTTCAAAAAAGAGAAAATAATGTCCAATTTGGCAAAGTTACATAGCTACAAAGATCTAATAAGGCAGACAATACATGGGTAAAGGTCATAATAACCGTAAAGTTCTATGGTAGTGAAACCTAAATATAACTAATGCTTCTTGTGGCTGAGTTTATGCAGAGTGTTAAAAGGAAATAGTAGCCCAGCAAAAAAACACACAAATGTGCCCACACACACACTTGTTATTGTCTGGTGTGTTTTGTTTTTTCTATTTTAGCCATCCTAGTGGATGAGAGTGTTATCTTACTGTGGTTTTGATTTGCATTTCCTTAATAACTAATTATGTTGACCATTTTTTCATGTATTTATTGACAATTTGTATGTTTTCTTTGGAAAAATATCTACTTAATTTATTTCCCCATTTTAATTGGATTATTTATCTTTTATTAATTATAAAAGTTCTTTTATATTCTGATTACAAATTCCTTATCAGAGATATGCTTTGCAAATATTTTCTTGTATTCCATTGGTTGCCTCTTTTGATGATATCATTTGAAGCACAAAATTTTTAATTTTGATAAAATCTCATTTATATTTTTTCCTTTCTGTAGCTTGTGCTTTTAGTGTCTACTTTTTAAATTTTGTACTCATTCAAATATATATACAATATATAGAAGTTTAACACGTAACTGCCATGTGAGTTGTATTTAACTCACAGTACTTTTGAACCTGGGGTTTCATGAAGCATATGTAACTCACACGTCTCTTCACCTTGGGAGCTGTGAGAACTAGTTTTCAAGTTGCATATAACTCACATACAGAAAACAATAAAAAAATAACAAATTTTTCATTAAATTATAAAGGATCATTTTGTTTTCTAAGTTTTTATTCTATTTTCATAATAAAACATCGTGGCCTCAAGGAAAAAAATTTTTTTTTCCAGTGTGGCAGTCAGTGTGTTAAAGCTAGTCCAGGGACTAGGAGCTACTTGCCCAAAAGCTGTCCTGGCCAAAGTAGATCTGGACATACATTGCAGATCAGAACCCTGCCCTATGTGAATTCACTGATTTCTACGCTCTCCCACTATCCCTCCCTTCTACTCCCACCATACTCCACCCTTAGTTTTTGCCACAGTTCCTTACATTACCTCAGCTGAACTAAAAGGAAATAAGGCTGCACCTCTGCCAAGATATGCTGGGAAACCAGTATGTTCTCAATGATCAGAAGTGTTTGTGGTACACCTTCAACTAAAAAGTTCAGAAGAGCCAGTATAGAAAGTATGGGCCCAGAAGGGGCAGAAATGGGAAAACTCACCCCTACTGTTAGCTTCTTGAATGGGCACCAGAATGGCAACGAGAAATGACAGCTAAAAGCTCCAGGTCAGAAAATATAAAAAGTAAATACAAGAACTCGAAAAGACACAGTAGTCTGTGTTCATTTTGCAAAGGAGCAGATTGTTTTCCATACCTCGGAGGGTATTAATGGGTATTATTCCACCAGTACTTCTTTTCCAAAGCAGTTGCACGTTGCAAACTAGAAGGTGTTAGTCCCAATCCCCTAATTAAAGAAAAGAGTGTCTGATTGGTCAGGCTAATCAAGTTATCACCCCTGCTCCAATGAGACTGAACAACATCATATGGTATAAACATGACTCCTATAGTAAGGAAAGCTGAAAACATACCTAAGATGAGAATAGCTTAAGATAATGTCACTACCTGGTGGGAAGAATAGTGCTAGTCTGCCAGGTTACATAATCTCCGGGAAATTCCATAGAGTCTTTATAATTGATATTTTTTTTAATAAGTCTGTCCCATTAAGAATGAGTGGGGCAGTTGGGCACAGTGGAGCATGACTGTAGTCCCAGGTACTTGAGAGGCTGAGGAAGGAGGGTGGCTTGAGTCTGGAAGTTCAAGCCCAAGAGTTGGAGGGCAGCCTGGACAACATAGCAAGACTCTGTCTCTACCAAAAAAAAAAAATAGAAAAAAGAAAAAAAAGTTGGGATTTTATCTGCCATTTTTAGAATAAAATTGAATAAGATTTTTTAAAAAGAATCAGTAGAGGGGTTTTAAACTTTTGCATATACAAATACACTCACACACACGCACACACACGCACACACATACACATATAAAATTCCCAAAGATCAGTTAAATTATCACTGCAATTTATAAGATCAAATACTTTTTTTACAAATAGATGCGTATGCTTAGCTCTTTCTCTAAACACAATAAATTCTCCCATAACACAAAATAACTCCAAATTCTGAAGTTTTTTTTGTGTTGTAAAGTTACACTACATTTAACTTTTCAAGTGAATAGTTTCAAATTATATCTTCAACTGGGAGCATGGATCAGTGGTTAAAAACAGGAAGTCTGATGAGTAAACTTGAAACAAGTGAAAATACAGAAGATAATGAGGGAAATTCAGAAAAATCTGAAATTGTCCACAGATGTGACAGTTATGGAGCAGTTCCTAAGTTTTCCCATATGAACCTGGTAGTGGAAAGCGTGATTGCAATATCCTGCCAAACAAGCAGTAAATCAACGGAAGGCAATCACAGGCTGTTCTCACATGCTGATTGAAAGCGTTTTCCTTAGTATTTTGGAGATTTAATAAAAGTTTTATGACTTTTGTTCAAGAAATCCTAGAATAATAATTGTATGAGACCATGATGCCAGCAGAATTATTTAAAAACCAATCACCAATCATGCAAATTTTAAGGAAGAGCACCAGAATTCAACAAAAAGCACAATCAAAAAGGCCAAATGGAAATTTTTTGAAGTTTTAGAACCGTCTTAGAAAGTGATGCCTAGCAGAAACTAGAGTGAAACAGAGGAAGGAAAGCTTTTCAAATATTCATTTTTACAGTTCAAAGAGTATAAACAACTGCTCAGGAGAATGAAGTTAACAAGATTTCTTTATCTTGCATTTGAATTAAAACATCAATATTAATAATTTGGCCATTTTCTTGGTCTTTGCTTGCTATATTTATAATGGTGTATTTGATGGTAAAATGATAGGTAAACAAATTTTTCCTGAGTTATTGGTGTATATTCAAACCTAAGACACACAAAGCTGTCGGAGGGGTGACAATCATAGCCTATGTCATCACAAACCTTGAGTGCTAAGCAACTTATGCAAAATTCACTGAAATCTTCCTATTTCAGAGATTGCCCACTGATTTTCCAGATGCATTCAATGGAGTCCATACTCTATATTGCGCTTAAAAGTGTATCTTGAATACTACTCTTTCTAGACAAATCTAAGATGAAGCAAAACTTTTTCAACCACATCGATGTATGCTGTCTTAACCAGAAGAAAGGGCTGATCATGGTTAAGCTGCTATTCTTCATCTTAAAGAACTATTGAAAATTGTACTTAATTTAGCTACTCTTTTGGATTACTCCTTCTTGGATTACATCTGAGTTCTTAATTTTGATTTTTGATATAAGGATGTGAAATGAATGGCTTCCATAAGAGTAAGATATGACTACAGACCATCTCCAACTTATGATGGCTCAACTTAAGATGTTTCAGCTTTATGATGGTACAAAACTGATATGCACTCAGTAGAAACCACATTTAGAGCACCCATATGACCATTCTGTTTTTCACTTTAAGTACAGTATTCAATAAATTACATGAGCTATTCTATACTTTACTATAAAATAGGCTTTGTGTTAGATGATTTTGCCCAATCGTAGGATAATGTAAGTGTTCTGAGCACATTTGAGGTAGGCTAGGCTAATCCATAATGTTCAGTAGGTTAAGTGTATTAAATGCATTTTTGGGCCAGGCATGGTGGCTTGAACCTGTAATCTCAGCTACTCAGGAGGCTGAGGTGGGAGGAGAGGAGTTTGAGATCAGCCGGGGTAATATACTGAGAACCCATCTCTTTAAAAAATAAATAAATAAAAATGCATTTTTTTACTTATGGTATTTTCAACCTACAATAGGTTTCTCAGGACATAACTTCATAATTTGGGGAATATCTGTATTATTAAATCCTAGCCAAGCCAAGCCAACCCTACTAGTCCCAATGACATTGAGTGACCTGCAAACGTAGGCATTTTCTGAGGTGCTTATCTTGCTCTAGATTGCACCCTAGAAGAGTCTGACTCTAAGTTCTATCACAAACCTGCGGTCCATCAATTAACAAGCCTGCATTGAATACTAGTATGTACTCAGCACTTAGAGTCCCAAAACCTTGAATTTCTCCAAGTACTTAGGGTGCTTTACCTCTGCTTCCGTCAAAGTGACTGCCTTTACAAGAGGGATTCCAGGATCCCATCAACCTGCCTGACACATCCAGAATTTGGGGTGCTCCTGTGATAATTCACAGCTAGTCTTTTCAGTACATTGTCATTTCCTCTCTTTACTACATCTCATTCTTTCCAGGGAGTTTCCTCTATTTTCAAATACCTGGCAGTTTGCCAGCATATGTTCTGTCTTGGAATAGCAATCATCATACTATGCCAAGAATTAAAACAAAATTAGAATGGAGACTGCTTCATTTTAGATAAGCTGAGTTTGAAATCTTGGCTGGTTACTTGAGTAAAAAACTCCTAACAGCAGTCAGAAATTGCTAGATTTCAGAATCATCAGGAGAGAGATTTTGAGATAAAGGGAAAAGAAATTGAAGGAATTCATGTGTAAAGCAATGTGAATGAATGAGAAGTTACTCAAGGCAAAGAATGTGTAGAAAAGAATATTTTCATTACAGAGCAGGGGGAAGAAAAAGCGGCTAGTAAAAGAGATGGAAGAAAAGTTCTCACAAAGATAAAAGAACTGGCAGGCTATATAGATCATAAGAGGAGAAAATTCCATGAAGTGAAATTTCTGCAGAGAGGACAAGGAGAATAAGGACTGAGAACAGTCCATCAGATTTCCTGGATATGAAATTCCTGGTGACTTTCCAGAGGTGGTTTCATGGAGGGGTAAAGGTAAAAGCCATATTACAAGGGGTTAAGAAGTGAATGTATGAGCAGGAAGTGAAAGCAGAATTTGGACTGTTTTAGAAGAAGTGTGGTAGTGAACGGAAAAGAGATAAGGCAATAGCCTGCTACAGTAATAGGGTCAGAGGAGGGTTATTTTAGGATAGGGAGTGCCCTAGCCGTATTTGTGGCAGAGAAGGAGAAATTGAAGATGGAAGGAAGACAGAGCTTAAAGGGTGGAGCAAAACTGAGAGGAGGTGAGCAGTAACAGAATCAAAGCAGTGTTCTTGGTGAGAAAAAGAATATGTTATCTTCTTCTGAGCTAGAAAAAAGGACAAGAGGGTAATCCTTTAAGAGATATTGGAAGAGTCCACGTGGACAGGCCTCATTCTCAATAAAACATAAGGCAAACAGCTAGCGTAAGACAGAGAAGAAGAGGGCATCCCCCCCAAAAAAATTTGGAGTTCCTATTCTAAAAGTAAGAAAAATGTTTATGTAGGTCAGAGAATGGAAATTCAGTTTTGAAAAATTACCAAACTTCAACAATTTCTTCAGCTACTACTCTCAGTAGCATTTTTTCCCTTTTCCAGAATCAAAACTGTTGTTCTCAAAAAGTACACATATTTCTCTTGGACCGCATGGTGGTTATATTGGGATTCGAACAAGCCTTTTTGGTCGTCAAGATATTTACTTTGGTAATGTTTTCCAAAGCAAGTACTGATCTCAATGTTTATTATCAAAGCCAATCAAAATTATATGGTGATTTTAATTGGTCTACAATTAACAAATAACATCTTTTAGCAAAACACTGTATTTCATGTGGATTAACAAGAGAAATTTTAAAATAAACTCAAGTTCCTGAAGCTATTTTCCTACTCCTTTTCATTCTTGCCTTTAATCACTAAGAGCTCACATTCATTGATCCGGTATTCCTTGTGGGGTGTATGATGTACTTGAATGTACATAAATGAATTAAATATTATTTAATCTTCATAATAACCTTATAGTGTAAGTATTATTATTCCCATTTTGCAAATAAGTAGATAAGGATTAGATCAAGTAACTTCTTCAGGGTCTCAGAGCTAGTAATGATAGAGCTAGTATCAGTCCTAGTCTGATTTAAAAGCTTGTACATCTAAAGACTAAGCTGAGGCCGGGCATGGTGGCTCCCTTTAGCCCAGGAGTTCAAGACCAGCCTGGGCAACATAGCGAGACCTAAGTCTGTTACAAAAAAAAATTAGCTAGGCATGGTGACACGCACCTGTAGTCCCCGCTACTGCGGAGGCTGAGGCATGAGGATCTCCTGAGCCCGGGAGTTCAAGGTTGCAGTAAGCTATGATTGCACCACCGCACTCCAGCCTGGATGACAGAGTAAGACTCTGTCTCTTAAAAAAAGAAAAAGAAAAAGAAAAACACTAAGCAGTACCACCTTACAATTCAGTTGAGTATTTTTGTTACGTAGAGATTTTCTTGTTCTCTAAGTTCCTTGGTTATCTAAGAATTCTCCTTTCTGCCCCCACTCTGTACCATGAGAGTATAAATTTCCTTGAAATCAGATATAAAGTCTAGTATCCTTGGAACAGAATCTGGAACATAGTACATACTCAAAAAATATAAAAGTAAATTGAAATAAAAATAAAATCAAATTAAAATCATTACTCTTACACTATATTTCAGGCCATCTGCTTTGTTTCCACTATATTTCCTATATTTACCACCCTTCCTCCCCCATTTGTCTCAAGAGAATATCCACATCTAGGAATGTGACTATTATTGTGAAAATAACACTGTAAAGAGGCTCGTATAAACAAGACTGTTCTTGGCAAGTGTGTGAATTCAGTGAAGATGAATACAGAGTTTTCTCATCAACAATTATCCAGGAAGATTTGAGCTGATGTTCACTGGTTCATTCAACAGCCATTCATTGAGAACCTTCTATTTGCTTCACTAGTTCCTGCTTTCTGAGTTCTCAGACAAGCGGGGAAGAGAGACAGGTGTTATATGGTTATGGAACAGCCTGGTAATGCCAGAAGGGTGGTAGGGAGGATGGCTTGACAGCATCTTGACACTTTTGTCATTGTTACTATATGTATTTCAGCCTAACTTCCCAGTGTGGGCTCATTTCCTTTTTGCATCAACATGAAGACTCAGATGAAACCACACAGGGTATTTCATTTCAAAATGAAACTCATGACACAGCTAAGCAATGAGTCATCCTCAGAGACCATGAAATTTCAATCCCAGTGGTTTAAAGACTGGCTGGGTCTTTTCCATCATTAACCTGCATTGTGTTTTTCTTGGGCTGAACTTTTTTTAATCATGCATTTTAATTTAGCTAATGATTGTCAGAATGGCTAATCTTTATGTTATGATGATAAAACTTGCAACTGTGCACAATCACTAAAAACTGAGTTTGGAACAAAGGGGAAAAAAAATAGGGAAATTATTTTCCTTACTGACCTAAATAATGGAAGAAATTAAGAGATTTGATCGCAATTTTTCCACAGTGACTATCCTGACAGCTTAACCAGCATTACTATTTTACTTTATTGTATGTTCTATAGAATTTTGTAAATTAACAAAAAGCGGTATCTTTCACTTTGGAATGCAAAAAAAAAAATCTTAAAATGAAGAGCGGACCCAGGTCAACAACACATTTCAGAATTTATGGGATGCCACAAACGTAGCTTCCTATGCCATGTGAGTGATGTCATAGCTGCTTGCCTGTTTCCTACCCTCCTCTTGAAAAAATAAAAAGATCTCTCAGAATTAAACACAAGTCAGTGTGAACCAGTCTCTCAGCAAGGGTTATTAGATTTCATCAGCCCCACCCTGACACACCAAAGCAAATGCACATAACACAAAAGGAGGGGGAGACAAAGTATATCTCAGAAATGCAGAAACAAATTCACCTTTACCCTAACTCTTAGCTAATGTTTTAAAAAGCATTCTTGCGTGTCCCAGAGCACGCAAACCTTATACGAATCTTGTATCATCTCAACTTCCATACTCCTTCCCTTCACTCCTACTGTCACTCCTACTGTCACTCCCCCTCACAGCTGTGAGCATGCATTCCCACTTCAGGCCTGCCAAGCTAAGGTTGTGTAAAGAATGCACAGACCAGTTAGTCCAAAATTTTAAAAGAAATTCTAATGAATTACCAACTATATGATAAGCAGGGAAGTTGACAGCCCCTATCCCACCTCTTTATTCTCTGTGATGCAGAGGTGACAATAAGCCAGACAGAGGTGCTTAGATTTCACAACTTCTGGTAGTTTGGTTTTGGTCAACACCGAGGTCCTTCCTAAATATCTACCACCTAGAAAGACAAGTAGGACACAGAACTGCTTCCACTGAGGACATCTTCCTCTACCAACCCTACCAATTTTAGTGCACACCTAGATCAAATTGTAGTCTTTGTTTTTCTTTACAATGGTGCCACATCTTACTCCAGGACTAGATGGGTCAGCCTATAAAGTGCAAATCTCATATAATTCAAATTACCCTTGATAATCCCTTAATTCGTCCATAGAGTTCAATATCTCCTGTTGGTGATCTTATCAATTCCTCTAATATTTCTTTAGGGCTTTTGATTAATTTTCAATTCCTACATTAGCATGTCAACAAATAGTTCACCACCAATTTACAAAGTCCTTTGGTAAAAATCTGTTTCACATCTTTATTGTTGGTCTGGGAAACCCTTAAAATCATTCATACACTCTTTCCATGGATTTTCACCAAAGACATTAACTATTTCAGGCTTGATTAAATCTCTGCTTGCTAGAATGAACAGATAACTGTACCACTGCTCACCCTAACTCTGACCCCATCTGTAGCAACCCACCCCCCCATCACTGTCTCTTTGTCCCTGCCCCGCTTCTTTTCTGCCCTCCTCCCTTTTTTCTGCAAAGTTCAATTGCAATAAATTAATTGCTCACATAATGAAAATCCTGTGTTGAAGGAATATTCTCAAGAAGCACTTATAAACTCATTTGCCTGAGTTTCTGTCACCAGAACTATTCTTTTATTGTTCTCACTCATTCATTCATTCATCCATCCATTCCACAAACAGTTTACATTAGCTGCACACCAAACTCCATCTGGATGCTGGGGACCCATCAGTATTCACAGCAGACAAGGTCTTTGTCCGAAAGGAACT
This sequence comes from Lemur catta, assembly GCF_020740605.2. NCBI lineage: Eukaryota > Metazoa > Chordata > Mammalia > Primates > Lemuridae > Lemur > Lemur catta. The sequence goes on from NC_059128.1 coordinate 240,179,486, forward strand.
CACTTTCAGTGGAGTAGACAGTAAAGAGACCTACAGTAGATTGCCAGACAGGAGTGAGTGTTAAAGGGAGGAGAGGGGACAGGGTGGTCAGAGAAGGCCTCTGGAAAGTGACATTCACTTAAGTAAGCAATGGGGGTCGTGTGACTATCTGGGGGAACAGTGTTCAAGACAGTGGAAACAGCAAGTGCAATGGCCCTCACGAGAAACTGGGATTAGAGTGTTCCACAAATAGCAAGGAAACTTCCAGCATGGATAAAGCTGAGAGCTCAAAGGGGAGAATGAAATGTGTTTGAGAGTTGGCCAGAATCCAGAAGGATTTGGGGGTTTTATTATGAATGTTATGCAAAGCCCTGGACTATGCATCATTTTGAACGGGGAGGTGGCATCATCTGACCAAGGCATTTTTAGAAGGATTTCTCCGGCTGTTACATGGAGAGTAGTGGGGGCGTGGGGTGAGGAGAGTGGACAGCAGGAGGCTGAGAAGGCCCCTCCAACCCTGTAGCATGGCTCCGTGTCTCAAATTAGTGTTTCCCAGTATTTAACTTTTCTGTCGAGCAAAACCCCTGAGATTTCTAGTTAAGTGGTTTTGTTAACACACTAGGCAACTTTTCTAGAGTCCTTCCCTCCCACTCTCTGGGTCTGAGGCCTTACCGTGAGACCAACTGTGAAGCCGATCCTGAGAGCAAGGTTCCCTCGGCACCCCAGATGCCACCTGGATCCACGCAGCTGCACTGAATGCTGCCCTCTTTCTAACATAGGATTCCCCATTTTCACTTTCTTTTACACGGCAGTTTCTGGCAGCTTTAAGAAAAAAAATAACAGTTTGAAATCAAAAATTTAATGTTAGTTCCTTGATCAAAAAAAAAGATAAAATATTTCTACTAATAAAGTAATGTGTATTTAATATGGACAGTAAATTTTCCTCAAAATACTAACTAGGCATACAAATACCATGAGAAAAAATTAGCTTTGAAAATTCACCTTCTTGAGCTTGAAAGGTTTCCAGAAAAATCAATTGTGAATAATCTCTTAATGTCTAAATATCTGGATGTTTTCACCAGGGTGGCCTCCTTCTCTGGAGGAACAAGTCTTCGTAAGTGGATATGTTTTTACAACAAAGGGCCTGTTGCTTCGGATTTGTTCAATATTTTCTTTCAATTCCTTTGTTAAACATTAGATAGAATTTTTAGTGCCATGAGAAGTCTGTGAATGTAACAGATTGAGTTGGAATCTGTAAGAAGTAATTTTTAACTCTACCTTTGACTTATTTAAAAGCAAATAATGAATTTTTTAAATAAAAATAGAAGTAAAGGTACCTGATGCAAAATATTAATGTAGAGTACAAATTATCATCACTAAAATGCCCATTTCTTATGTATATGCACATTTGTGTTATGTGTCTATATACATATATGTATATATTTATATAAATTTTTATCAAGTATGTCCGGGGTATTTTTGTTTAGACCTTTCGGCAGCCCGAACCAGCACTCGGCCCCCTCAATGCCACCACACTCCTGTGCTGCCTAATGGCCTGAGCATGTCCACGGCCTGCTGGGGTCACGCCAAGGAAAGCAGACTTGATTCTTTAGGCCATGTGGGTCCACTGAAGGTCGCGGAGAAGAAGAATATAATTTTTCAATAATCATTTAGTCAAACCTTTGTTGTGCGTCGAGTCTACACTGGACTGTGCCGCGCAATGGAGATACAGCCACAAATGAGACAGAGGCTGTGCCCTCATAGGCCAAGGCGGCCGCCACATGGGAAACAGGGAAACCGTAGGGAGCTGAGTTTGGTGGCAAAAAAGCAGTTTAAGGAGAAGACAGGGAAGCCAAAGAAACCCAAGAGTCATGTCAGAAATAGAATTAACTGGACTTTGTCACCCATTTTACTGTCAAGCTTTCTTTCCTCACCAAATCTCAGTTAATTCCCTCCAGGACTTTCCCTTTGGAAGTTTATAGCACGTTAGAACTCTCCAAGTGATCTGAGTACCCTGCCTTATTTGCCTGTAAATAAATAGAATAAATATTGCTGATCAGTTTATTCAAGGATCTGAGTACCTGGGTGTTATGGTCCTAAAGAAGAGGAAACACGTCCAGAAAAGGTATGAATAATAAAGTTCTGTTTTATAAGGACCATGAGGATAAAATAAAAGTACTAAAGTCCTAATTAAACAGACACCATTCATCATCACTCTCTGTGAAATACTACAACAATTTCCAATACCTCAGTGAAACACACAAGGCTAACATTTTGGCACAATGTGAAATCTGGCAGGGATGATGTTTGGCCAGTCTATGAGGCTGCCTTTCTCCTAGGACATCCTCTAAAGAAAATGCAGACTGCCTCAGAGCACGCTTGTGAAGGGAAAGAGGTCTTGAAGAGCTATTTGGTTTGCTTCTCAGAAGCGAATGAATAGAACAGGAATAAGCTAGAGACACCAAGTCGCCCCAGACTATCACCTGATACATTTAGCCACAGAAAGAGGAAATCTGTGAAGGATGAGCCCATCGGTGGGGACCACCATCTTAGCGTGATCCAACACTTAGCAACAGGAGCATCAGATGGGAACTTGTTAAAAATGAATATTCTGGGCCCCACCAAAGACCTATGAAATCAGAATTTCTGGACACGGGACTCAGGAATGAATGGGTTTTATTTAACAAGCCCTCCGGGTTAAGGCTCACTCGAACTTGAGAAGCACTGCTTTTCACAATAGTGGCAAGGAATAGAGGACTTACAAGCAAGAGGCTGGGACTTGAGCCCACGGGAACCTGAGCCAGAGGCAACTTTGTGTTCAAAACGACACCCACTGCCTTGCCTGTAGCACATATTGCATCATGTTGGGTTTTCCTTCTTTGAGAGACCAGCCTCACGTGGACCAGTCTTATTTCACAGTAAGGATGATAATTTTTCAGTGACTCACATCTGAACGCCTGCATCAACTATAGGACCATAGCTCTTTAATTATGTTACAGTATTTCTTCTCCATACCAGTCACTATAAACCACCAGGAGTAAACTTGCTGCGGTAGCTCTGAGTAAAGGGGAGGTGTGTTTATTCTGAATTATCCGGGGACAAGGACTCTCCTTAATTCATAGACTAATCATTCATTTGTGGGAATATCCAAAGGTCCTCCTTCCTGCCATCTCCCTTTTGTCCTTTTCACTGCTCCCCGGAAACTTTGTATATGAAGAAGAAACAACAGGAGGTTACTTTCAAATAGGTTCCTCGGGATACCTGTACATGATTCTGTAGGACTAGAGACCAGAACAGTTGGCCAAAGTAAGACATCTTATAATGATTGATTCAAATGCTCATTTCATAGATGAATAAAATAAGCCTTAAGGAAGTGAATAGCCATCAGTGATAGAATTAGAATAAAATTTATTCCATTTATTTTTATCAGATGTATACTTTCAAATAATTAGAAGAGACATATAATTATTTTAAAATATAAAAAATAGTAGCCCGCTCCCAGAGGCAACGTCTTTTCTCTCCTTCAGAGGATTCTTTTGGAATGTGTCACTGTATCTCTAAATAATATGCATATATTGTATTTCTTGGTTTTTTAATTGTAGTCATTACATACAGATTTTATCCCTGGTGAGGCTCCAGCTTTCTGTAACCCCACCCCCAGCCCCCACAACAAATACACTTTTCCCATTCACACCCCCTCATTCGCTCAATAGAGTTGTATTGAAATTTTGGTTAGATCAACATTCAATGTTTACGTTATTGTGACGACATAAATGTCATTCACAACTGAGACATGTAATTACTGCAATTACTTTCATTTCCTGCACAAACTTTTGTTGATTTGCGGGTAGGGGGAAGCAGGAAGCTGGTGAGAAGGTAATAACTGCTGTGTTTTTTCCTCATTTGCTCACGTGCTAGGTTTTCTATCTACTTATCACCAATTCAATCCCAAACTCTTGGCCATATTTCTAAAGCTCCCATAAATATATTGTAAAACTCAGTGTCCATCTGCTAATCTCCTGAAGAAAATATTTTCTGGAGCCTTGTGATTGACCTGGAATCTCCCTTCATTCATTCTGAAGATTCTTTCCACTCCCTTATATTAAATCTCCTGTTTCCCATTTCCTATGTCTTTCTTTTTTTTTTTAGTTTACAACTTCATTTTGATGGGTCAAATGTAGCAAGCAGTAGATCTCTGAGAAAGCTCATGGGAGATAAAAACTTTCAGATCTTGAATATCTGAATTTTTTAAGTCTATCCTCATATTTGCTTATGAATTTGGCGAAGTGTAGAATGCTAGGTTTGGAATCAATTTTCTTCAAAAATTTGTGAGGTGTTGTTCCATTATATTCTAGCCTCTGTTGTTGCTATTGAGAAACACATAGGTGCTCTGATATTTTTTTTACTTTTTTCATATGACTTCGGATTGTTGATTTTTTTGTTTTGTTTTGTTTTTGTTTTTCTCCATTTCTGGAAGTTTCTAAAACTTCTTGCTTTCCTCAGTATTGTAAGATTATAAAATGTACCTTAGAGTGAGTTTATTTTTAATCCATTCTGCTGGGAAATCTATTGATTATTTCAACCTGGAAACTCTAACCTTTAGTTCTAGAAACTTTTCTTTATTTATATGGGTAGTGATTTCCTCTTTTCTATTTACCCTCTTTTCCTTCCTCCTTTCCTTCTGGAACTCCTGCATTGAATGCATTGAACGTCATGATCTGGTCCTCTAATTTTATGATATTTTCCCTTCTATTTTTTATTTCTTCCTTTTTGTTCAGCTTTCTCAGAGATTTCTTCAATTTTATCTTCCTACTGTTCTGTTGAGCTTTTCAACAGCTGTTAAGCTGTTATTGTATTTTTAATTTCTAGAAGTTCCCAATTGTCCCTATTTAAAGTATCCTGCTCTTGTTTCATGAATGCAATATTATCTTATATCTGTCTGAGGACACTAATGATTTTTTTAAAGAAGTCTTTCCTCTGAAAAGCTTCTTTTCTTCTAAATGGATTTTTTTTTCTGTTTGTTTTGGTCTCTATGTTTCATTGGGAAAACTTTCCTCAGCTAGCTGGTGATCTTGCTTGCCTACTCATATTTAAGAATGGGGCCCTAAAGGAGTTGATCGGAAGTTCTAAGCCCATGGTTGGGGACTTGACTACCATGACCTACACTGTACCTGTTGATCTAGCTGAGCCATTTCCTTGGAGATCCCTCTCCAACACCATCAGTACAAGTAATACAAGTACAAGTACTTTTTTATTCTTTGTCTAGTGGAGTTCCTAGAGAAGAATATTCCAGGCTTCTATCTAGAAGATACAGGACTGCCTGTCAACATTTTGGGAGCTGAGTGTAGAAGAGGTCTGGGGTGGTCTTAGTATTTAGAATGTAAATATTTGCTTAATCCCTTGGTTTTCAATATCATACTCCCACCCTCCACTGTGTCTGAAAAATCCTAGTGCAGAGACCTTATGTTTTATGGTCTCCAGTGACAAATTTTCTTCAGCCTTCTTCCAGAATGGGGTAAGCGTAGAAAACAATTATAAGTCTATGGATTGAGAGAGGGGATCAGACTGGTTTTTCAACAGACTTTAAATCAATGCTGTCCTTTTTAGCATTACCTCCCCTCTTCCAGGAGTACACCATGTGCCAATTCCTCAAGCTTTTAGGGATTCTGTGGTGTAGATCAGGCTTCCTCTCAGCTTCCCCACTGCTGGCCTAAGAGTCAGCTTTCTCAAGTATTTCACATTGTACTGATGTTGTCTCTCCTTTCTCATTGTTCTTTTATGTTTATACCTTTCTCCAAAATAAATTCCATTTATTGCCATTTTATGAGCTGTTTGGAGGAAGAAAAGTAAATGTGTGTGCCCAATCCACCATCTTGACCCAAAAGTCCCAGAAATAAAATTCATACCAGAGTTCTCCATGCAGCAAAAGGTGAGATAGAATTTCAGTGATTACCTAGAGAACTTAATTAATATTTAAAATTCAAAAAAAGGCAGAAGAATTTATTAATACAATCATTTTGAAAAAACTGTGGCATATTTCCCTGGCAGGGGAGACACCATGATCACAAAAATGGTTTTCCCAGGGTGAGGCTTATCCATTACATTCCAGATGTGCTGACCCCTGCAATTTCCCCAAATATTGGAAACTCAACTGCATAATTTGTGGTAGCTGGAGACTGTGTTTGTGCCCTCCCCTGGGAAAGAAAAAACAGTTGGCAATAATTTTTTTGGATATTATACCAAACTCACAGCAACAAAAGCAAAAATAAACAAGTGGGACTACATCAAACTAAAGAGTTTCTGCACAGCAAAGGAAACAATCAACAAAATAAAAAGGCAACCTACAAAATGGGAGAAAATATTTGCAAACCATGTATCTGATAAGGGATTAACATCCAAAATATATAAGGAACCCAAATCACTCAATAGCAAATATATATATATATAAAATAGCAGAATCAAAAAATGGGCAAAGGACCTAAATAGACATTTTTCCAAAGAAGTTATAAAAATAGCCAATGAATTTATGAAAAGGTGCTCCACATCATTAATCATCAGGGAAATGCACATCAAAATCACAATGAGATATCAGCTCACACCTGTTATGATGGCTATTACCAAAAAGACAAAAGATATGAAGTGTTGGCAAGGATGTGGAGAAAAGAGAACCCTTATGTGTTGTTGGTGGGAATGTAAGTTGGTACAACCATTATAGAAAATAGTATGGATTCCTAAGAAAAGGTCCTGGGGGGAGAAAAACAGTATCGAAGTTCCTCAAAAAATTCAAAAAAGAACTACCATATATTCCAGTAATCCCACTTCTAGGTACATATCTAAAGGAAGTAAAATCACTATCTCAAAGAGATATCTGCATTCCCACATTCATTGCAGCATTATTCATAATAACCAAGATATGGAAACAACCTAAGTGATCAATGCTGAATGGATAAAGAAAATGTGGTATGTATACACACACACACACACACAGTGGAATATTATTCAGCCTTAAAAAAAGAAGGAAATCTTGCCATTTGTGACAACACACATGAACATGGAGGGCATTATGCTATGTCAAATAAGCCAGCCACAGAAAGAAAAATACTGCATGGTCTCAATTATATGTGGAACCTAAAAAAGTTGAACTCATACAAACAGAGTAGAAAGGTAGTTACCAACAGTTGGGAGGTAGGGGAAATGGGGAGATGTGGTCAAAGGATACAAATTTTCAGTTATAAGATAAATAAGTTCTGGAGATCTAATGTACAGCATAGTGACTATAGTTAATAAAAATGTATTGTGTACTTGAAATTTTCTAAGAGAGTAGATCTTAAGTAGTCTCACCACAAAAAAAAAAAGCTAACTATGTAAAGTGATGGATATGTTAATTAGCTTGATTGTAATAATCATTTTGCAATGTATACATATACAAAAAATCACATTGTATCCCTTAAATATATATAATTTTATCAATTATACCTCAGTAAAACTGGAAAGGAAAAAAATTATTTGGCAATATCTACAGTAACTGAAAATAGCCAAAATATATTTTACTTCTAGGTGTATATCCAGTAGAAATATATACATATGCTCACCAAACATCACATACAAAAATGTCCATAGCATTCATATTAGCCAAAAACTGGAATGAATGACAATGCCCATCCACAGTGAAATGTATGATAAACTGTGGTATCTTCATGGAATATGCACAATATACACAAGGGAATACTATGAAATGAAAATAAGCAAATTACAGCTATATTCAAGAATACAAACATAATTTTGAGTGAAAAAGTCACACACTAAAAAGCATATGCTATAAAATTCTACTCCTATCAAGTTCAAAACCATTCTAAGGTGATAGAAGTCATAAAAGCATCCACCCCTGGGGAGGGAATAATTAGTGAGAGGGGGTACAAGAGATGCTTCTGGGGAGCTGGTAATTCCCAAATCTGAGAGGTGATTCCATAAGTGTCTTCCCTTTGTAGAAACCCCCAATTGTACATTTATGGTTTGTCCATTTCTCTATGTTATACTTCAATTAAAAAATTTCCTTCAAAAAAATTTACCAAAAACAAAAAAGCAAAACCACAAAGTGATTCATTTGGTACCAAATTCTCTGATTTAAATAGTTTCTTAAGTTCAAATGCCAGGTTTGCCACTTGTTAGAATATGTCTTTAGTTAAAACATTTAAATTCCTTTATAAAATTAAGATGCAGTCATTCATTCATCCAACAAAAATGTATTGAGTGCCTAATCTTATATGCACTTGAGATATAGCAACAAACAAAACACTACCAAACCCTTACCCTCACAGAGCCAATATTCTGAAGGGAATGAAAAAAATGCCTGCTCTACCTACCTTACATAATGTCTGTGAATCTCAAGAGAGATCTTGGTAGGTACCTGCTTCCCAAAGTGTGCTTTGTGGACCAATAGTATCAGCACCACTTGGGAACTTGTTAAAAAGGCAAACTCAGGCCCCATCCTGGACCCACTGAAAGTATTATTTTAACAAGATCTCCACGTAATTTATATGCGCATTGAAAAGCACTGCCGTAGTACTTGGTGAATCATAAAATGCTGTCAGATGTAGGCCATTATTATTATTAGTCATGCTCACCAGGAAAGTGCCAGAACCCAGCAAATAAGGGCTATGAGGATAAGAAACCACATGTCTATTCCCATCTTAAAAGGTGCTCTATTTCCAGGGCATGTTATTATGGAGTGTTTTCTATCTACTGTTTGTTTTTTAAGTAAGTCTCAATTCTTGAAGTAAACAGACCCCTGCATCAAAAGCCCCAGTAAAGAAAATGCTATTGGTGAACTTTATTGATGGGTTTTTCAATTGGTTCAACACTATTTCCTGATAATTCAACAGTTAACCCAAGAAGAATACTGCAATAAAGTAATAAAATGTTGAACAATACAGACTGGAGATTTACAGAGTTTTATTGGCAGAATCATTTTATGTCTTTCATTTCCTGTCTGGGAGAACTGGCTCGACATTTTCCTGCAGGCTGTTTGGTGGATCTCTAAACAGTCTTGATCCAAAGGTGCTTTTGTAAAAGTGAGAGCCCAGGAAGCAGCTGATTATCTGGTAGAAGAGGATATTGTCCTGGGAGTTAGGGACTAATGAGGCCTTCAACAACTGACTTACTAGAGAAAAGATATTTTGTCAAATTTTTCCTCCAGTAGTATTACTCAAAATTTAATATATTAATATATATAAATCACCCAGAAATCATATTAAAATGCTATTTTGGATTCACTAGGTCTGGAGTAGAGCCCCAAATTCTTCATTTCTGGTATGCTTCCAGCTGAGACTGATGTTACTGATTCCCAGACCACACTTTGAGTAGCAAAGTCTTATCCTACAGGAACTCAGGAGGAACCAAATAAGTAATTTTGAACCACTAGGCTCTTTCTTACAACATACACAACAGGGTCTTCTGATAAAAACCAATGTCCAGCAAACCAAAGTCTGGTTCTTTAGGAATTTAGAAATTAAAAGAGCCATATTAAAACTATAAATACATATTTAGATTTAACTCTATATAAAAAAAGGAAGGAAGTGCATTAAAATGTTAAAATTTGCATATTCTTCTTTTCTCTTATTTCTACTTTTTTTTTTTTTTTTTTTTTTTTGAGAAAGGTCTCCCTCTATTGCCTGGACTAGAGTGCCATGGCGTCAGCCTAGCTCACAGCAACCTCAAACTCCTGGGCTCAAGCAATCCTCCTGCCTCAGCCTTCCGAGTAGCTGGGACTACAGGTGTGCGCCACCACACCTGGCTAATTTTTAGTAGAGACAGGGGTCTCGCTCTTGCTCAGGCTGGTCTTGAACTCCTGACCTCAAGCGATCCTCCCACCTCAGCCTTCCAGAGTGCTAAGATTACAGGCGTGAGCCACCAGGACCGGCTTTATTTCTACTTTCTAAATTTTCTAAAATAAACATAATTTAATTTAATTTTGTAATTAAAAAATAAATATTAGTTTTTAATATGTTTATTTTTTACATATTATTCTAATCTCATGCTATACACATTGAATACTGGGTAAAAAGTCCTTGGCTTCTCCATGAATATTACGGTGTAACACATTCAGGGTCTCTCTGCCTCTTTTCTCCATCTTTCCACCAATAACTGGCTCATTGGAGCAGCTCTGAGGGCTGCAAGAGGTCAGGTTGTAATGAACTCCAATGTATCCAACATTATATTTTCTAAGGTAAAGAATTGCTTTTTTTGGCTTTTGATTTTACCATCTTAACAGTGAAAATGTATGTGGCTTCATTAATAGTAAATAACTGTTATTCTTAGGCTGGGCGGGGTGGCTCATGCCTGTAATCCTAGCACTCTGGGAGGTCGAGGCGGGCGGATTGCTTGAGCTTAGGAGTTCGAGACCAGCCTGAGCAAGAATGAGACCCTGTCTCTACTAAAAATAGAAAGAAATTATTTGGACAACTAAAAATATATATAGAAAAAATTAGCCAGGCATGGTGGTGCATGCCTGTAGTCCCAGCTACTCGGGAGGCTGAGGCAGGAGGATTGCTTAAGCCCAGGAGTTTGAGGTTGCTGTGAGCTAGGATGATGCCACGGCACTCTAGCCAGGGCAACAGAGCGAGACTCTGTCTCAAAAAAAAAAAAAAACAAAACTGTTATTCTTTAGGAGTCTTTAATGATGAAGACTTTTCTCATTAGAAAAACTTGGAATTTCCAGAAGCACTTCATGAGTGTTTTCTTTGATTGATGATTTCATGCCTATATGAAAGCAATTCAAAGACAAAACTGGTTCATTTTCAAACTCAGATAATTGTTGATGATCTAGTCCTACAAGCAAGTAGAAAAAAAGCCGCAAGAGTAGTGAGACAGTCTGACGAGAGCTTGTTCTTCTAACCACTATCTTTCACTATCTCTAATAATACTTAACGTTTCTTGAGCCCTGATTGTGCAACAGGGACTATATTGAACACGTTAGATGGGTTATCTCAATTAATACTCACAACAACCTATTTTCCCTATTTTATAGATGAAAAAACAACAACATTAGAAAGGCTAAGTAACTTGCATACAGATACACAGTAAGTGGTAGACGAGACAGGATGTGACTGATTCCAGTTGATGTGTGTCTAACTTTTAGAAGTCAGTGAGCCTATCGAAATGCAGTATTTACTAAATCATCTCGTGTTTCTTTTCTGACTTCCTAGGCTCATAACTAACCCCAAACTTATTCTTTAGCTGTTTTCATTATGCTCATCATTTTGTAGCCACTAATTAACTGTAGCTTGTCCACTGAGGAGATTCACCTGTTTTCCTGAATTGATTCTTTATGTGGATTCTTGTAATTTTCTCATTTCAAAATAAAAATTGAATAGATACGTTTTTAGAGGGATTGAAGTTCTATCATCATCATCATTATTCCACATGTTATCTGGTTTTCAATCTCACTTTATCTTAATTTTTCTCATTTGTGTTGCCCTTAAAGTTGTTAAGTTTTAGAGAAGTAGGGGCCATGTTTTTTCATTTAAAAACAACAGAGCTTCAGAGTAAAAGATTGAAAGATTTTTTTTTAAATGTTAGTAGGCTGGGTCCAGTGGCTCACACCTGTAATCCCAGCACTTTGGGAGGCCGAGGCAGGAAGGTCGCTTGAGGCCAGCAGTTCAAGACCAGCCTGGGCAACATAGGAAGACCATGTCTCTACAAAAAAATTTAAAATTAGCCAGACATGATGGCATGCGACAATTGTCCTAGCTACTCAGGAGGCTGAGATGGGAGGATGGCTTGAGCCCAGGAGTTTGAGGTTACAGTTAGCTATGATGATGGCGCCACTGCCCTCCAGCCTAGGCAACAGAGCGAGACCCTGTCTCTAAAAACTAAATATATAAATACATAAATAAAAACTGCTAGCAATGGTTCCTTCTGGGTTGACAGGATTGTGTGTGATTTTTTCCTTTTCTATACTTTCCCAATTTTCTGCAAAGTGCTTATAATTAGAGAAAATTATTCTTTTAAATCATTTTAACTTTCCTTGTCTAGGACAGTACATGTTGATTTCTACCAAACACTTCATCAACACTGAAAAATATCTGGAGGTGGTCCCAGTAATAAATAGAAGTGAAATTATTACGTTAACCCGAGGCAAGAGCTGTATGTGCTCGAGGCCTGGTGAGAGGGAGCATCTCTAACAGGGCGAAAGAAGAAAAGCTGGAGGCAGAACGTCTTTACAACCTCACCATTGCTCCCCTGAATTCAAACAACCCAGGTTCATACACCCGCAGAATGCTTTCCACAGGTTCACAAAATGAAACCTCACAGCACTCCACGTGCCCGGGGAGGGGCTCTGGAGTGAAAACACGGCTTATCACCTGCCTGGAGAATGGAGCCATTAATAGTCCCAGAGATGCTTTTTCTAGGCAGTGTGGTGGTTCCAAAATTTTGTCTGTGATACTTTTAAGCACAGACTCTGATATAAAAGGTACTGAAATTAGTCAGTACTGGAAAGATTTCTTCCATCTCAGAGAAAAAAATACGAAGCCAGAAAGACACGTGTTTTTTTTTTAACAGGGATTGATTTCTCTGGCATTGCTGTTATTTTGAAATAAGTAGAAACCATTGCTCTGTATGCTTCCTGATGCAATTATTATTACTGTGCCCTGTGATGTCATCTATTGTGAGCTGGTAATAGTCATTGTGCATCTTTTGAGTTGTATTCATCACCCAAGTGCCACTGAGAGGACAGATGGTCAAGAGTATGACTAAGAAAATGTTGGAATCTCCTCCTATGCATGAGTCAGAAAGGAAGCTGCTACCATCTTCAAGGTCTACTGAGGAAGTACCCACCAAGTACTGAAAGCACCAGGGGAGATCCCCAACTGTTCTTGTCAGAGCAACCCTGAAACCAAGATCAGAATGGCTGCTCCAACATATTGGACCAGACCACAAAACAGAATGACAGGTGGCAGATACAGAGAAAATAGGGCTGGGAGGAGGTTGGGGATGGCGCACTTTGAGATCAAGTCCTCCAAGGAATAGTAAAATCTTCTATGATGCCTCAGGGAGGTAGAATGGAAGCAAAACTTGACAGAAGTTCTTTCTTAATCCTTTTGGAATTACAGGTTTCTCTCTGAGCCAGAATCATAATGAGGTAGCTCAGGGAGTCCTTGAAGCATAATCACTAATAGCCTAACATCATGATTTGTAAACTGAGTGATTGGGTTAATACCACACTTCTGACATGGACCAACTATAATTTGGAATGGTTATTTAACCTCTCTGAGCCTCAGCTTTCTCATTGTGAAATAAATAATGGTACCTAACTCATAGAGAAGCTATAAGAATTAAATGAGGAAATGTACAAAATACACAGTGCCTCCCATATAGTAGGCCTACAAAAAAGATAGCTATTACTAAATATGTGTTTGTGTGTGCATGCGTGTGTGTTTGGGGGGGCGTGTGTGTATTTGGGAAAGCTTGTGTATCTCATGACAAAGAAAGATGAGTAGCATTCTGGTTTTGGTTTTGGACTTATTAAAAGCAAGTAACGGTATGCAAAATGTCTTATGTGTCAGAGCCTCAAAAAATGAGTCCAAATAACAGTGTACCATGATAAAGTTATCCTGTGTTCTGGATTAATGGCTTATCAAACTCACTGAGAGTCAGTTTAGGTAAAATGCTGTGCAAGTTTCTATATGTCAAAGAAAAATTGCACCAGACACAGTTAAACGGTCAAGAAAGACTTTATTGAAGACTATTGCAATAGGGGAGAGAGATTGAACTCAACAATCAAACAAAAGGTGGGGGAGTTTTTAAGCATCAAGGTGGGCTAGTGTAAAAGCGCTGGATGGTATTACGGGGGAGGTTGGCCCATGGGAGTAAGCCATCTGTGTTTGCTAGTTGGCACTTACTCACTTACTGAAGTTAGGCTCCTACCGTCCCACAGAGACTGGGAGACAGGGGAACGATCTTTTCTGATGATTACATTTCAAAGGGATATCTCCTAAGCCCTGGAGAAAGATATTTCTGGGTTATAAAACTAGCAAGAGGCTGGGAGAAGGTTTAAATCTCAAAGGGACAGAGAAAGAATTTACAATAGAAACCTATCTAAAGTAAATGCTGTAAGAAAAGGGAGGTCAGGGGCCGATATGAGTCAAAGTGAGGGGAACTTTAAGACCATCTTGGTCACAGGCCCAGCTTGACAGGGTCAGTCTTAATCAGTGAAGGAGGCTGCCACCTAAAGCATATTTTCTCGGGTACCACCAGGCAACACCTGTCCAAAACTAGCCACCTACCCACATTTGCAATAACCTCTTTCTTATCTGTCTGGACAGTCCAACCGTTGGAGTCACTCCCCCACGTTAGACAACAATGATGGGCGCATGGTTTGTAGAAGGCCACTATTAACAATACTGATGTGATTTGGGGACAGCAATGAAGGACCTACCTGCATCTCTATTAGCCCTTCTGGCAGGGCAAGACTCTCAGCAAAATTTTGAGGTAGACAAAGGCTCTCCAATTTTCCATTCCTTTCAGGCCCTTCTCCTTCTTTCAGACAACCTATGTCCCCAGTCCTTCCCCTCTCCTTTTTTTTCCTCCCAGAAAACTTGTTTCTGAATTTTATGCTCAAATGTATATAACTGGCTAACAGCCTAGAGGAAGCCAGAATGTTTGTATATGAATGAAATCGTAAACTTAGTGAAATCTCTGGTTCTGGCCACAAATGGGTTGGAATTTTAAAGGACCTTCCCCTTAATGATGAAACTGCCCCACTTCTATTAACAGCAAAAAGCTGCCATGTTGAAAGACAGGGCAGGAAAGCATCCACAGGGACCCATTCTGCCAAGGACACCTGGATAACGTAGGAGGGGCTCAGTGCCACACCGAGGAAAGGAGGCACTCACGTGAGGGCCTCATGATGGTGGAGGATGGGAATTCCAGAGGCTCCTGAAGAAGGATATCAAAGAACATGTCTGACCAAACCAAGGGCATGAAGACCAATGTTTTCTCCCTATTACTTTTTCCTCCAATGAGTTTTAGAGCTGAAAAAATGGGACCCTGAAAAGAGCCCTGCTGTTCAACTTCATCCCTCAAGTATTATCTCAAGCCTTTCCTTTTGGTCTGAAAGCTCTTTTAGGAAACAGTTTTCCAAATTCCAAATACTACCTCAATTGCTTCTATACCCTTACTCTCTCCAACAATGTCCTTTATTGTTGCACCCAAGGCACATTTAAATGAGTTAATATATGTAAGATAGGAAAAGAGTGGCTGGCATATAATAAATGCTATATGAATCTTAACTATGATTTATTATTATTAATATTGATTATGCCACAGCCATGATGGTGAGGGATCTTTGGCAAGGCCAGAGTAGACAAGTACCCCAGTTATAGCTACTAGATTAGCACCATAAAGCAGAGGAACCCAGCAATTATCCATAAAGAAAGATGTAGTCATCTGTTCTTTATAAAGACTTAAGGTAGCAGAATGGATAATACCTTTCTAGAGACAGACTTCCCCAAGGATGCTGGTCTTGCTACCTTGTATCAGTCAACTGAACCTATTCTTATTTGGGGTTACCTCCACCCGGAACCATAGATACGTGTAGGAGCTGAATATGGGGGATCCCCAGCTCTGGTAATACTCTCTTAAGATATTTCTTGCAAGAAACTCATCAGTAAAACAAATATAAGGGAAAGTCATGTGATACTTGGGAGATAATTTTTCTTGACTCCTGTCAGCATCCTTGACAGTGATCAGCTAGATTGATTTCATAGCCCTGCAACAGCAGTTCTGCTTCCTGGGGAAAGCCAGCTTACAAAAATCACAATAGAACTGTTGATATAGGGTAATTTGATGGTAAACTGACCCGGCAGGGTGGGTTTTTTCTTGAAAGGGAACAGTGCAGTAAAGATAGTCTGTTTTTATGCCTGACCTAAATCTTTCACTTCCTCTCACAGGAGAGAAACAGATGTTCAGTGTAGAGCTGGGGAGAGAACGGGGGAGATGAAGGAAACAATATAAAACTGTGGTTCAAATTGTTCTTTAAAACATCAGCCAGATGCTCATTCTCTTATGTAAGTGTTCAGAACTTCACAACAGAAGAGCATCTTCATCTTTGTCTATAAATTAATTCTTTATGCCCTACCTACTTCATCTTTTCTTTAAAAGCACAAATCAAATAAAAGCAGAGTCAATAATACACAAGCCATCATTTCACCAAATGGTGCTGGGATAATTATAGATATCCACAAAGAAAAAAAATGAATTCAAACCATTATCTCACGTCATACACAAAATTAACTCAAAGTGAATCATAGACCTAATAGATTTTATCTAAATTTAAGAGCTGAAAATACATCATTTTTAGAAAAAAAACATAGAACAAAATCTTTGTGATCCTGGGCTAGGCTGAGATTTCTTAGCTAAAGCACAATTCATACAAGGAAAAAAAATGATAAATTAGACTTCATCAAAATTTAAAAGTTTTGTGCTTCAAAAGATACCACTTAGAAAATAAAAAGGCCAAGTCACATACAGGGAGAATATATTTGTAAATCATATATCTGATAAGGGACTTGTATCCAGAACATATAAAGAACTCCTACAATTCAATGGTAAGAAGAAAACCCACTTTTTAAAATAGGCAAAAGATTTGAATAAACATTTTACTAAGGAAGATATATGAATAGCCAATAAGCACATGAAAAGATGTCTAATATCATTTGTCACTAGGGAAATGCAAATTAAAACCAAAATGAGATATCACCAAATGCCCGCTAAAATTACTATAATCCAAAAGGCAGGCAATAGCAAGTGTTGACACAGACATGGGGAAACTGGAACCCTCATACATTGTTGGGGGGAATGTAAAATGGTATAGCTACTTTGGGAAACAGGCAGTTTCTTTAAAAGTTGAATATAAATTAACCTTAAGATTCACCAGTTCTTCTTCTAGGTACCTACTCAAGAGAAATAACAGTGTATATCCACACAAAGACTTGTACGTGAATGTTCATAGAGGATTATTTATAATAGCCAAAACCTGGAAACAATCCAAGTGCCCATCAACTGATGAATGGATAAATAAATATGATATATCCATACAATTGAATATTATTCAACAGTAAAACAGAATGAAGTACAGATGGCCCCCAACTTACAATTTTTTAACCTTACAATGGGTTTATTGAGGTATTAAATGCATTTTTGACTTACAATATGTTTTACTTGCAATGAGTTTATGGAGGCATAACCCCATAGTAAGTCAAGGAGCATCTGCACTGATACATGCTACTCCATGTGTTTTCCTTGAAAACATTATACTTACTTACAGAAGTCAATCACAAAAGACTACAAATGAAATTGTATGATTCTATCTATATGAAATGTCCAGAACAGACAAATCTATAGAGACAGAAAGTAGGAGATTAGTGGTTGCCTGGGGGAAGGGCTCTTTTGGGGATGATGAAAATTTTCTGAAATTAGGTTGTGATGATAGCAGTAAAACTCTGTAAATTTGCTAAAAATCATTGAATTGTACAGTTTAAATGGCTGATTTTATGGTATATAAATTACACCTCAAAGCTATTTTAGAAAGAACACATGTCAAATAAAAATCAAGTTTGGCAAATACTGACATCAAAAAAATTAGATTAAAAAAAATGAGTTTAAAACTGAATTTTCTGACATCCAAGGCAAAGGCAAAGAAATTCAAAGGGCTACATAACTTTATTTCTGTTTTTAAAATAGGAAGCAAAACTTCTGTCTTAGTCCATTTTCTGCTGCTATAACAGAACACCACAGACTGAGTAACTAAGAATAGAAGTTTATTCATCTCACAGTTCTGGAGGCTGGGAAATCCAAGAGCATGGTGCCAGTATCTGGCAAGGGTCATCCCATGGTGAAAGGCAGAAGTGAGGGTATAGGACAGAGAGAGACACCAGGGGCCAGACTCACTTTATAACACCCCACTTTCATGATAACTAGCCCTCTCCAGTGATAATGACATTAATCTATTCATAAGGACTCCACCCTCATGACCCAATCACCTCTTACTAAGCTCTTCCCAACACTGTTCCATTGAGGATGAAGTTTTCAGCACATGAATTTTAGGGGACACATTCAAACCACAGCAACTTTTTTCAGGAAAAAAAAAAACACTTTTTTTTCCTGGCTCTGACTTTTACCAAAAAAATAAATAAATAAATATCCCAGTTGTTCTATACATTAGAGAGAGTCTTTTTTAAAAGTTGAAGGAATGTTGTTAAGTCTTAGTTTGGGCACAGAATTTTTTGCAGAACCAGAGCAATGTTCTACAGAACTGAGTTTGGACTATGGTAACCAGATACCAGGAAAGAGCTCAGAGAAGCTAAATAATCAATGTTTAGCATCTCTTATTGGCTGTATTTCTCACATATCATTTTTCTCATCAGAGCTTTAACAATATTTCTACAGAAGACAATTCAAAATTGAGCTTTCATGGTTTCAGGTCTTATATTTAAGACTTTAATCCATCTTGAGATAATTTTGTATATGGTGAGTGATAGGGATCCAATCTCATTGCATGTGGCTATCCAGTTTTCCCAGCAGCATTTATTGAATAGAGTGTATATTATTGTCTGTTTAGCCAAAAAAAAAAAAATCACTTGATTATAGCTATATGGCTTTATGTCTGGGTTCTCTATTCTGTTCCATTAGTCTATGTGTCTACCTTTATACCAGTACCATGCTGTTTTGGTTACTATAGCCTTGTAGCATAATTTGAAGTCAGGTAATATGATGCCTCCATATTTGTTCTTTTTGCTTAGAATTGCTTTGGCCTATTGGGGCTCTTTTTTTTGGTTACAGATGAAGTTTAGGATTGTTTATCCTCAGTCTGTGAAAAATGACATTAGTATTTTAATAGGAATTGTATTGAATCTGTAAATCACTTTGGGCAGTATGGACATTTTAAGGATGTCGATTTTTCTGATCCATGAGCATGGAATGTTTTTTCTTTTTTTGTGTAATCTATGATTTTTTTCCATCATTGTTTTGTGGTTCTCCTTGTAGAGATCTTCCATCTTCTTGGTTAAGTATATTCCTAGGTATTTTACTTTCTTTTCAGCTGCTGTAAATGGCATTGAGTTCTTGGTTTGACTCTCAGCGTAACTGTTATTAGTGTATAGAAATGTTACTGATTTGTCTACATTAATTTTTTAACCTGAGACTTTACTGAATGTATCAATTCTAGGAGTATTGTGGTAGAGTCGTTAGGATTTTCTAGATATAAGATCATATCATCAACAGAGATAGTTTGACCTCCTCTTTCCCAATGTGGATGCCCTTTATTTCTCCCTTGCCTCATTGCTCTGGCTAGGACTTCCAGCACTATGTTGAATAGAAGTGGTGACAGTGGAAATCCTTGTTTATTCCAGTCCTTAGGAGGAATGCTTTCAACTTTTTTCCATTCAGTATGGTGTTGACTGTGGTTTTGCATATATGGTTTTTATCATTTTGAGGTATATTCCTCCTCTGCCTAGTTTGTTGACAGTTTTTATCATGAAGGGGTGCTGGATTTTACCAAATGCTTTTTCTGCATCTATTGAGATGATCATAGGGTCTTTTTAAAATTCTGTTTATGTGGTGATCATGTTTATTGATTTATGTACATTGAACCATACTTGTATCCCTCATATGAAAACTACTTGGTCAGGATGAACTATGTTTTAGATGTGCTGTGGATACAGTTTGCTAATATTTTGTTGAGGATTTTTGCATCTATGTTCAGAAGCAATATTTGTCTGTAGTTTTTTTTTTTTTTGTATTGTGTCCTTTCCTGGATTTAGTATCAAGATGATACTGATTTCATAGAATGAGTTAGGGGGCATTCCCTCTTTCTTGATGTTATGAAACAGTTTCAGTAGGATATGTGCAAGGTCTTCTTTGTAGATATGGTAGAATTCAGCTGTGAATCTGTCTGGTCCTAGGCTTGTTTTTGTTGGGAGACTTTTTTATTACTGATTCAATCTCACTACTCATTATTGGTCTCTTCAGGATTTCTATTTCTTCCTGATTCAAGCTTGGGAGGTCATGTGTTTCCAAAAATTTATCCATTTCCTCCAGATTTCTAGTTTGTATGTGTACAGAATTTCACAGTAGTCTTAGATGACATCTTGTATTTCTTTGGTATCAGTTGTAAGGTCTTCTTATTCATTTCTGATTAAGCTTATTTGAATACCTTCTCTTCTGTTTCTGGTTAATCTAGCTAGTGATCTATTGATTTTGTTCATCTTTTCAAAAAACCAATCTTTTGTTTCATTAATCATTTGTATTTTTTGTTTCCATTTCATTTAGTTCTGTTCTGATTTGTGTTATTTATTTTCCTTTGCTAGCTTTGGATTTTGTTTGTCCTTCTTTTTCTGGTTCCTTGAGGTGTGACATTAGGTTGTAAATTTGTGGATTTTCTATCTTTTTGATGTAAGTATTTAAGTCTATGAACTTTCCTCTTAGCGCTGCTTTTACTGTATCTGAGAGATTTTGGAAGCTTGTGTCACCTTTGTTATTCAATTCAAAAACTTTTTTTATTTCCATCTTGATTTTGTCATTGACCCAAGGATCATTCAGCAGGAGCTTGTTTAATTTCCATGTATTTGTGTAGTTTTGAGAATTCCTCTTGGACTTAATTTCTTGTTTTATTCCATGGAAGTCTGAGAAGATACATGGTATGATTTCAATATATCTAAAGTTGCTAAGACTTGTTTTGTGTTCTAATATATGGTCTATCTTGGAAAATTTCCGATGTGTCAATAAGAAGAATGTATATTCTGCAGTATTTGGGTAGAACGTTCTGTAAATATCTGTTAGTTCCATTTGTTCTAGAGTCCAGTTTAAATCCAATGTTTCTTTGTTGATTTTCTCCCTCAATGATCTGTCTACCTCTGTTAGTGGAGTGTTGAAGTCCCCAGCTATTATGATGTCACCGTTTATTTTTTTCCTTACATCTAGTAGAATTTGTTTTGTGAATCTGGCAGATATATTTATGATCACTATATCTTCTTGTTGAATTGCTCCCTTTACCATTATATAATGACAGCTTTATGGTTTTGTTTTTACCATTGTCTATTTTATCTGATATGAGAATAACTTTTCCTGATCACTTTTGGTTTCCATTTGTGTGATATATTTTTTCCATCCCTTCATCTTGAGTCTCTGAGAATCTTTGCAAGTTAAAATGAGTTTCTTAGAGACAGCATATATTGGAGTTGTACTTTTTTATCCATTCAGCCAATCTATATCTTTTAAGTGGACCATTAAGACCATTTACATTAAATGTCAGTATTGATATGTGAGATACTGTTCTGGTCATCATTTTGATTTTTACCTACTTGCTTTGTTTTCTCCCTTGTGTTACTGTTTTATAAGAGCTGTGAGTTTTATCTGTCAGATGTGTTTACACTAGTGGGTATTGATTGTTCTGTTCCAGATATAGAACACTTTTAAGCATTTTTTGTAGGGCAGATCTAGTGGTGACAAATTCCCTTAGTGTTTACTTGTCTGGGAAAGACTTTATTTCTCCTTCATTTATGAAACTTAGTTTTGCAGGTTACAAAATTCTTGGCTGGCAGTTGTTCTATTTAAGAAGACTAGAAATGGGGCCCCAATCCCTTCTTTCTTCTGGTTGGTCTAGTCTGCTGTTAAGATTTCCAAATTACTTTCTGTTCCAGAAGTTTTCTTATATTTTTTGTTATTTTTGTCTATCTCTTTAGTAAATTTTTCATTCATGTCCTGAATATTTTTTTTTGTTTTTTTATTTTGTTTTCAACTTTTTCATAAATCCCATTGATCTTACTTGTGATCCATACTCTGAATTCCATAACTGACATTTCAAAATTTTCCCATTTGTTGGAGTCCTTTGCTAGAGAGCTAGCATGATGCTTTGAGCATGTCAAAACCACCTGTTTTATTCATGTTGCCAGAGTTCCCTTCTCATCTGGAACCTCTTCTCTTAACTCAAAACAGGTAGCTTTACAGTTCACCTGTTCTACTCTGCTGGGAACTCTGTTGCATAGTGAAGAGAAGAAGAGTTCCCTGGATGGTGTGCTTGAGTCCTAGTCTGGAAGTTTTACCAGGCAGGAGAGTGTGGATACATTGTGATCCTTTAACACTGCTGCTCTCCTGTGTCTCCCCATTCCCCTGTGGTTGTCACAGGCAGGTAGGGTACAGCAGGCATGTGGCAGGGGGCTGGCTCATGGTGGGCTGCCAATACACAGTGAGCAGTTGGCATGCAGTGGGCACACAGCAGGCATGCAGCATGCTGTCCATTTTTGAGAAGGCTAGCAACATTTCTAACAGTGTGTAATGACTTTCAACACACTGTATTGACCAGCAAGCCTTGTGGAAGGAAAGGAACCTTCTGATTAACTATCAATGTTGATAAACTATCAGACTTTTAGCACTCATAATAAAAGGCAAAGATACTTAAGAAAAGCAGCAGTGGTGGCCAATTGAAGACTGATATTCTGACACAATGGAAGGAAAGAAAGAACAATGAAGGGATAGAAAACAGAATGGCCCTGCAGTGTGCAGGAGGCAGGGGACTCCATGAGGGTGGCAGTAAGTGGTGAAGAGAGATGGAGAGGGCCACACAGAGGGACCAAGTATCTCCCATGCTTCCCCTGCCTCAATTCCCAGCAGATACAGTACCCCTCCCCTTAATCCAGGAGAGAGTGAAGGGAGTGAGAAATGAGGCTGTGGTCCAACTCTGGCTGTCACTCTACCTAGGTGGTCACAGAGGCCTCAGAGGGGAATGGTTTTACTAACAAACCCTGCAATCAACCTCACCTCCACTTCACAGTGAATTAGGGATCATCAGGCAAATATCTCCCCACATTCCCACCCATGCCCATGCCTAAACATTTAACTGCATTCACACCAGCAATTCCATCCTCCCCTCTGGTAAAATGGCAGCAGTTCTATTCTTTCTTCCCATCCAAGGCTAGTCCTTTTGGCCCACACTCTGGAT
Organism: Lemur catta; assembly: GCF_020740605.2. NCBI lineage: Eukaryota > Metazoa > Chordata > Mammalia > Primates > Lemuridae > Lemur > Lemur catta. The sequence goes on from NC_059128.1 coordinate 240,202,461, forward strand.
TCCATCCCTTCTTCACTTTCAGAAACCATGTTTCACCATTATTCCCTCTGTCCCCCTATATTTTCACTTATGCTGCTCCCCTTAGCATCTATGTATACTCAGATCTCACCCATTATTCAATAGATAAAAAATTTAAAAAATGAAAATTCTTAAAGCCTATATCCCTTTTGTTAAAGTTTATAGGAGGCCATTGTTTTGGGCTAGCCTCCTGCACCAGACCCCAGCAGACTAGACCAAACCAGAATGGAGTCACCTGTGCTAAGTGCCACATAATGAAACTGGACTTTGAAATGGACCAGTTTTTTCAGAAAAACAAAAAGCAGGATATTCCAGTCAACTTGAGTCAGTGCAATAAGGAAGTCCCCTCTATTTTAACCCTATAAGGAAAGTCACTTTGAAACAACCAGTCTGCTTTTTGTCTTTGTTTCTGCTTCCTTCCGCCCTTTCCTGCCTGTAAAGCCAAACTCCTCTGCTCAGCAAATTGAAAGACTCATTCTACTTTACAGAATGAAGTGTTGCCCTATTCTAAAATCATTAAAAAAAAAAAAAAAAAAAAGCCAATTCAATTTTTAAGCTAAATTTGTTACAATTTTGTCTTTGGATACCTTTTAAGGCTCTCTGTCTCTTTATAGCCAGAATTCTTACGATTTCAGTCCACATTTGTTTGCATTTCCTTATCTCCTCACCCAAGTGAAATATCTCAGCAACTGGTCTCACAGGTCATCAACAATCCTCCTGTTATCTCATATAGAGATATTTTTCGTTATTTTGTTATGGGACTGTTCTGCAGCATCAGACCCCACTGGCCAGGCCATACTTCTTAAGACATCCTCCTACTTTGCCATCCTTGACACTGTTTTCTCCTGGTTTCCTCCTTCTCAGACTCCAGCAGCTATTGTCAGTTCCTCTCCCTGGGGACCCACATCACCTCTTTATCTGTAGTCCCAACATGTAGCACAACCTAATGCTGAGTAAACCTCTAGAAATACTCATTGATAGCCTGATAGAATCCAATGCAGTGGTTCTCAACCCTGGCTGCTCATTAAATTCACTGGGAACTTTTATAGGTATATCAACATCCCACCTGGGGTAGTATTTCAGATTTGATTGGTCTTGAGTGAGCCCCAGACAACAGCTTTTTCTAAAATATTCCCAGCTGAGTTTTAGTGCTCACCAGAAAATTTGTCACTCCATGCTAGAACTATTAAATAAAGACAGGAAATTTGCAAAACACAAAACTATCATTTTAAAACTTAACCCTCTAGTTGGATTTTAGGATGCTGAGACAGAGTAAGTTTTGAAGGTGCCCTTAAAAGTTTACATTAGGAGATTGTTTAAAATTGGCTCATCTATGGTCATGCCAGATCTGCAATCTCAGGACATTTCTCTCACCCTCAACCAGCCAGAAGCCCAAGAGACCAACCAAGTCATGCATTTTGTTGCATGAACAAGTGACCCTGATGGCTGCGAACATGGAGATGTTTTTCTGCCTCTCCCTCCAGAATTTGCCAGAGAGTGCTTTTGCCCCATCCTCCCCTTGCTTCCAAAAACCAACAGGCCCGAACTCAAAGGTGCTGGACCTCCCCTTCCCCTCACCATCGCCTTGAAGGAGCAGAGCCTATTATGTGCCTGCCTGGCTATAGAAATTCTGCCTGTTATTCTTTATGAGGGAATCATCTCTCACAGGGATGGCGTGACCGGAGAGGCATGTTCACACAGAGGCAGTTTCATTTGTTTCGTGTGTTCAATTATTTGACTGTGGTTGTGGTTTTTGGGGCTTTAGGGTGAAGAGGTGGGGAAGAAGCTGGCCAAAAAAGGCCTAAAAGGGCAGGAGCAAAACAACCATAAAAAGCTGTGAGACTCAACCACACTAAGAAGCAATTCCATCCACCCGGCCCATCTTTTCCTCCCGTATTTTGCTATACACATCCGTCCACCTCCCCACTCATTCTAGAGAGGGAGAAAGAAAAGCCACAAAAAGAGGTAATGTTTCAAAACTGCACCTTGATTTGTGACAAAACTATTGTTACTTTAAGATAATTTGGATGGTCACCTTAGTAGCAAGAAGATTAAATCCTAAAGGTCTGAAACTTCAGTGATTGTGGAAGATACTGAGAATCTCATGTTGCCAGGAGACAGGAAGTCTAGATATTTCCTCTCCACCAGGTTCTTCTCAGCAAAGCTGCAGATTCTAACCAGAAAAAAAAAAAAAAAAATTCCTCCAAAGGTCAATTCAGGAACATTCAGGCCTTAATCTGAAGCTCAGGTTAGTATAGTGTATGCTGCTCCATATTGGGAATGGCTTAAGAACTAAATTTATACTACTCTTGGTAAAGACCATATTCTCCATGTTTTACACATTGGAAGAGTAGGCTAAAGGGAAGGAAAAGCAGGGGCAAAGAGCAGACAGAGCAACTATTTGCAAAGGGCAGCAAATTCAATCAATCAAAGAGTGATTATTGCAAAACACATGGCACTGGTCCTAGTGTTTGCTGCAGACAAAGGTTCCTGTGCTGGTGGCTTTGGCCTCACTGTTTGTTCCCCTACTCTACTATGAGAAATGAGTGAGAGTTATTCTGAGTAGGAGAATGGAACTATGGGTGGTGAGTGACCATTATGGGAAGCAGATTTCAGTTCTGACTGTCAGAGGGGCTGCCCCAAAAGACAATGAGATCCCCATACTGTATGTATTCACAGGCAGGGTGACTGCTACTTAGAGTCACAGGGGACAATCAAGTCAGAGACATTCATCTTCAAGATGCTTTTTGGATTAGAGAGTCAATGATTGCAGCAATGTTTAATAGATTATTGAAACTTTCTCAAGCATTACAGAGCAATCCATGTAACCAAAAACATTGGTACCCCCTTAATACTTTGAAATAAAAAAAAGAAAAGAAACTGTCTTTCTACCCCCAAATATCAACAAATCTACTATGTCTAAATCTTGCTGCTTCATTCCTACTTAATCTTTTACAATAAAATAAGTTCATTGGCAAATTTTAAGGATCTATTAGGTACTTGGCACAGTGATAGGTTTTCTGAATAGGAGAGAAAATTTACTGTGCTAAATGAGAGAGAAAGCTAAGGAATAGAAATAGGGAAAAAAAATAGAAAAATCAGAAAATTCCAGAACCCCATGGAAATCTTTCTTTCTCCCTAATACCGACCATAGATCCTCCTTCTCTGTAAAGAATGTGATTGCTCCAGCATTCTGTCTGGATACTCCCTTGCTTGACTCATTTTCACCCAAGGGTAGGGAGGGCAAAATTAGAGTGAGGTGTTTATTGGGTTTCAGCCACATTTTTAAACTTGCCTAGGTCACACTCTGTGTGGGTTTTATAGCTGGCTGCCTCTCCTTGGTGATTAATACAGCTCCACAGAAACCTTCTGTTCTCTGTTCATCCTCCTACGTGGAGTAAATACCAATGGTTTTCAGGCTAGAGCTGAGAGGAAAGGCCAGTATGAAGAAGCCTTACCTGTGATAGAAGATAGCAAGCTAATGAAGACCTGATAACTTTCTTATAATGGGGTCTCTTTTTTTTTTTTTGAGACAGAGTCTCGCTCTGTTGCCTGGGCTACAGTGAGCGCCGTGGCATCAGCCTAGCTCACAGCAACCTCAAACTCCTGGGCTCAAGCAATCCTCCTGCCTCAGCCTCCCCAGTAGCTGGGACTACAGGCATGTGCCATCACGCCCAGCTAATTTTTTCTATATATATTTTTAGTTGGCCAGATAATTTCTATTTTTTTTTTTTTTTTTTTTTGAAGTAGCGACAGAGTCTCCCTCTTGCTCAGGCTGGTCTCGAACTCCTGACGAGTGATCCACCCACCTCGGCGTCCCAGAGTGCTAGGATTACAGGCATGAGCCACCGCGCCCAGCCATAATGGGGTCTCTGAGTTAAGAACTCCAACCCTGGATAGCATTATAATGCAGACCACCTATCAGATTCCATGTGTTCTTGCTGGGGAGACAAGGACTTAAAATCTTGACCATTCCAGGCTCGCTGTGGACCACAACGCATCCTCTACGCAACATTCAGGTCTTTCTAAATTACAGCCTGATCCTGGTTCTTCCTTGACTGAGTTACTTCTGGGGATCCCTCTCTCCTAAATCCCAGTTCCTTTGAACAGTAAATAAGACTCCCCCCCCCCCCCGCCAAGATCCAGCCTTTGCCTCTCTCTCCAGTCTCATTTCCCACCCATTTCAGGTCTAATACTGTCTTGCAAATAAGTCAACACAAAATTCTGTTTTATATCTCTTTGCCTTTTGTACATATCTCCCTCTTTCCTATGTTGAATTGACTACCAGATAAGCCCATACCATCTCAAGGTGTAGTCAATCCTGGGTTTTTCCTGAGTTAGACCGTGGGACAGTATGTAAATGAAACCATGATGAACAGTCAAGTTCTTGCTCATTTTGATACTGTCATGTGCAATCAACTCCTATGTGCAATTAATCAGCTTCCCCAGATCCCACTTTTTGTGAGGAATGAACCAAGCAACACCTCTTCCCAACTGCTGTGATTAGCCCTTTTTTGCCTAGAGGGAAGATGATGGGGGAAAACGTAAGGTACTTTTCCTTAATGCCCCTGAGGAGGAGAGTAAAGATGACTTTCTTCTCTGAAGACTCTAGGTGGCAAAGGTCCATACCATGTTGAAGACACTTGTAGAGCATGGGACATAGATCTGTGAGTCCCACCCTAATTACTCCCTTCCTCTAAGTCTTCCTTCCTACTTCTCTCCATCTCACCTCCACCATTTCCACCAAGTTTAATGGCTCATGATCACTGGAGTTGGATTAAAGATTTAGCAGAAAATAATCAAGTTCATTTGAATTTTCATGGCTTCCAATCTTTCTGCTAAAGGCACGTATAGTTTTTTGATACACTGGAGAAAATATGTTCTGTTATGTTTTCTTTTGGGTAACATGTAAGATGCTTTATATTACAAATCCCATCACTAATTATTTGATAATTCCTTATCTTTGTAGAGTGCATATTTTATACTTGAACATTTACTATTACATTTGATCCTTGCATGAGTCCAAAAGCCTAGACACAAATTCTGCCTATTCTGTCCTCTAAATATCTCTCAGACCTGACCCATCCTCCCCTGTTCTTTTTGTCTCTGCCTTAGTTCAGGCCTTCATCGATCCTCACCTGGATTTTCTATTAGCATCCTACACAGACAGGCAGACAGCCTGCATCCTGTTTCACTTTTTTCCCCTCCCCACCACCTCCCTGCAAAGTCCATTTTCCATTACTTCAGATCTTACTAAATTACAACCCAATCCTGTTACCTCTGTAATTTAATTACTTTAGAGGTTTCCTTTCATCTACACAAAGTCCAAACTCCTTTCCATAGTACACAAGGCTCTCCAAAATCTATCGCTTACTTGCCTCTACTCTTGTTCCTCACCCTCTAGACCTCAAGTTTTTGAAGTTGACTACAGATGTAATGCTTCCTTATACATCTATGCCTCTATATATATTTCTTTCTCTGGAATGACCTTTTGATCTTTGTCTACTTGGTAACACCTATTCATTCCTGGAGAGACAGATCTAGTGTCTGTTGTTCTATGGAACTCTTCCTCACCACCCAAAGGCAGAATTCATTATTCTCTCCTCTGGTCACAACTTAACTCTGTACTTATTTCTCCAATGGTACTTATTGCACTGTTTTGCAATGACTTTTTATTATGTTACTGTCTCCCCTAGGAAGCTATGAACTCCATGAGAACAAGAAATTTGTCATATTTACTTTTATATGTTCGTAGCTTGCACAGTGCATTGCAATTAATCTATAAATCATTGTTAAATAAGTGAATGAATGAATGAGTGGAGGGGAGAAGACAGACAAATTTTGGTCTGTTGTTATTATTCACATTTAACAGGAGAATAAATTGGGAAATTAAACCTCTTGGCCAAGTTCGCCCAGCTGGCAAGTAGCAGAAGTAGACTGAAAGCCCATGACTTCTCATTTCACATCCGGGGGTCTTCTTATCAACCATCTTCTTCCATCCAGAAGAGCACAATAATAGCATATTTAAAATCTACCTGTACTCTGGACCATTCATTGCTCATCTCTAATCTGAGGAGTCTAACATATGACTCACAAATCAAAATTTGTGATCCGTGATCTATATACAAGATGGATCCGTTATCTATTGTTGTATAATAGACCACTCCAAAATTTAGTGCCTTAAAACAAAAGTCACGTAGTGTGCCCATAAATCTGTAATTTGGGCAGGACTTAGTGGGAACAGCTCATCTCAGCTCCATGGTGCATCAGAAGGGGCAGATCAGGAATATGGAATGATCCACTTTCAAAATGGTTCCCTCAGGTAGCTGGCACGTCAATTAGGAGTTCAGCCAGGACTGTGGCTTGATTTCCCTTCACATGGTGAATTGTCTTCAGGATCAGTGCCAAAAACATATATTGAACACTTTCCACGTACAAGTCACTGCTAGGTGCTACTCCTACAAAACTGAAGGCACCTAAACAAAAACCTTAGACTCTAGTAGCTATGCTATGAGATAGAAGGCAACACGGAATACTATGGAAATTCAGAGAGATTAATTGACAATTGGGAAGATATGGGAATTATCATTATATAGATCCTTAAAGATGAGTAGGAAGTCAGCAGGAATGAAGAAGGCCACATTAAAACTTTTCTGGAATAAAGGGGTAATAAATATAAATCAATGGGAATAAAGAAAGGCTATTCCATAAGCAACGAAACAGGCAAAGCACAGAGTTGGTAAGTATTGAACATCTAGTAGTTCAGTACAAGCAACCAGAGTCAATGGCAGTACCGTGGGAAGCTCGATCGGGGGCGAAGGTAGGGGAGGGCATGATATTTTGACTCTGTAAAGGAAAAGCATTAGGATCAAAAAAATTTCATCACCAGAGGTCAATTTTAAAATGTTGACTCTGGCAGTCTTTTATATAATAAAAGAGATTAGAGCAACAAGAAATGGGAACTCCTCAGGCAGAATTGCTTGTGTTTGCAGCTCATTTTACCACAATTTATGTTACTCAGACTGGTCATCTACTTCACCTGGCTTCAAATAATGTTAAGATATTTTCAGAAAGTAAATCCACTCTAAGAAGCAAAGTTTACCACTCATGAAGGTATTAAAAAACAAAAGGGTCCCAAAAAGTGAAATTGCGAAAGCTTGAAAATCACAATTATGGAGAAATATGCTTTTATTTAGAAAGGAACAAGCTGTATTTGGATATATAAGTTCAGGCATGTTGGTTAAAAAGAAAGTCCTATTACTTTAGAGTCGATAATTAGTATGTATAAAGTGTGTATGAATCAGTGTGGGAAGGTGTAAAAGTGCCAAGCAGACATAAGAGAAAGGAGTGGGAAGACTGGGTTAAGAGCTGGCTTGTGTAGCTCTCCACTGGCAACCGGAGCCTCTCACACTTCAGATACGAGTATGTGTCACTCAATCATTAATCAAAACCAGGATAACGACTTAACTTTCAAAATAATCATGAAGCACTGTAAGGTCTGCCTGTTCCCTTCTTGCCTGCTCAGTTCAATTCTGTTAATATAAACAATGAATTTTAATTATAGCAAATACTATGGAGGAAAAGTAAAGATTTTATAGAGTACCATTTTGTTATTATTATTCATATCCAGGCTTCTTCTGCGACAAAAAGAGAAAAATATTTACCAATCTTTCAGGGATATTGTGAGGTTTAAATCATTTATGTGGCTGAAGCTACAGTTCCATAAGATTCAACCAAAGGGTTCAATGTTCTTTCTTCAGAATTAAGTAAAGTCAGCTAAGTAAAATTACAGCTCATACTTTAAATAGCACTTTATTACATAAAATTTGTCCCACAACCACAACGAGGAACTGGCAGAATAGTCTTTGTTTTTTCAACCATACTTTTCCACTAGTTGCTGAGCAAGGTTCTAGAATAGGCTTCAGGGAACCTCACAAGCAAGACTGTAGACTCATGTGGATTGTAGACTCATAATTATTCAAATCCTGTTTTGTTTTAGTAACTCAAATGTTCTCTCTTTTGTATCAAATAAAATATTTTCTTCTCCTTTTTTTGATACTCAGCAGTTTCTTAATTACCAAGACAATTTCTCTTTTCTGACCATCCTAACATACACATGCATACAACAATACAAGAGTCTCCATAAAGTGCTGTCCTAATTAAAACAATACCTAGAATCAAGACTCTTAAAATGCAGACAAAAAAGACCCACTGGTCAATATAAGATATTTGTCTGCAAAGGAGAGAATGTTGTATGATAGATAAAGCAGATAATTAATAAAAGATAAGATGAACTATGCCATGATCTGGTATCATTTGCTTTGCCACCTCTCCTGACTTCAATTTCTTCATTCTCAGAAGTGGGGTAACCTAACACCCAGGGTTAGTAGAAAGAGTGAACCCAATCTTGCCTGTGAAATTAGTTTGTAAAGTAAAGGGGTTTATATAAGTTATATTGTTATCATGGTGGTGAGATCTCTGGATTCCTTTCTAATAAAATATGCATAGGGTGGGAGGTTGGGGGTGAGGAAGAACAAGGGAGGCGCTGGCCAAGTTAGGGAAAGGAGGCCGGAGGGGAAGATGAAGGCTTGGGGAAAGCATATTAGGGAGACAATAATATAGACCTACAGAGAGTCATATGAAAACACCAAAACAGGTAAAATGTACTTACTTATTAAAAGTTAGTTTGCACAAAACACAATTTATGTCTACGTGTTTTAAAGAACGTATCCTTTTGGAAGTGTTTGCCAGAGATGTAAATATTGTTGCTGGAGTTTGGCCTTTTTATGACAATGTCAGATAAGTCACTTGTTTGCCCACATATTACTTCTACCAGAATGAGGGCAAACAGGATGCTCTCTGTAAAGACAGTCGCCCCAGGTTGTTGCCTTTTAACAGGCTCACCTTTACCTACTCCTCCAAATTAGATGCGTTTTTCCTTCTAAAAGTCCCTTATTAAATCTAGTCACATGCCTGTCCTACTTCAAAAGAGTGCAATCAGTAATGGAGAGTAATTTTAATATCATTATAAAAATGTTATTTACCCAAAAGTGCATACTTTATTGTCTTTATTGCATTCCAGACATTTTACATATGTATTATCATTCAATTCATTCGAGTTATGAGTGATAACATTGTACAGGTGAGAACACAAAGGCTTGACAGAATGAATGACATACTTAAAGTCAAACAACCAGGAAACTTTCACTGCTGTGTCCGGCTTCAACGTCAATGCTATTTTGCAGACAACAGAGGCTGGCTGTGTCAGGACTTTATGTTCTACCCAAGTGATTCCTTGGCAAAAAAACTGGAGTCAAACTTTCTGGGTTTGGTGATTACAGGTGTTGGAGTACTGCACTCCAGAGAGACAAAGGGCAGATAAGAGGTCCTTGCCTACCCCTGGTCAATTTTAGCGACTTATTAGGGAAGAGTAGCATTAGCTTATACCGTTCTATCAATACAAAGCCAGACAACCATTTAAAAGAGAAGGACAAAGGTGATTTCAGGTGTTTGAACCCAATACTCACAAGGTTCTCTTTTATTTCCTAAGTTCCTGAATTTTAGCACCCTTTTATAGTTTTTCAAACCTAAAGATACTTATAGTTTTTCAAACCTAAAGAATAGTACAATTTCCACTAATTCCCTCAGCTGCAGGAATGAGGATGTGTAGTCGATAGAAAATTACTCTTGGCCAGGCGTGGTGGCTCACGCCTGTAATCCTAGCACTCTGGGAGGCCGAGGTGGGAGGATCGCTCAAGGTTAGGAGTTCGAAACCAGCCTGAGCAAGAACAAGAATCCCGTCTCTACTGAAAAATAGAAAGAAATTAGCCGGACAACTAAAAACAGAAAAAATTAGCCGGGCATGGTGGCGCATGCCTGTAGTCCCAGCTACTCGGGAGGCTGAGGCAGAAGGATTGCTTGAGCCCAGGAGTTTGAGGTTGCTGTGAGCTAGGCGGATGCCACGGCACTCTAGCCTGGGCAACAGAGCGAGACTCTGTCTCAAAAAAAAAAAAAGAAAGAAAAAGAAAAGAAAAGAAAATTGCTCTTGACAGTTTCATGAAATCTTTTCTTCAAAAAGAAACTACATGCTTGAGCCCAGGAGTTTGAGGTTGCAGTGAGCTATGATGATGCCACTGCTCTCTAGCTCAGGCAACAGATTGAGACCCTATCTCAAAACAAAACAAAACAAAACAAAAAAGAAACTACAGCTATACCCTGTCCTTGGATATCCGTGACATTTGGGTTACTGAGACAAGCTAAAGTATTTCTGGAGTCTGCCACAAGGTTTGGGTGTGCCCTCCCACCCCAAGTTCCCCAAGATCAAAATAGCATCTGAGAAATGGTTGTTTAAGAGTACTCTCCGAAAATTTCATGCTTCTCAGGGATGTTATGTAAGTTATTTGTTATTTAACGAAACTTAAGTGAAAATCCACATCAACCACTACTCCCTTGCCCCTCCGAGAGACACCCCTAACTCCAGAGCTCGTGTAGCAGATAGATGCTACAAACATAGAGACCAAACCTACCTTTTGGAGACCTGAATCAAACCTGGAGGATTGAACCAACTTTTGGGGCTCATAGCAGAAAGCAGGTTATGAGACAGCAAATCTACATATTTGCTCACCTCTTTAAGTAGCCGTGCATCTTTGATCCTGCTCTGCCCTCCCCATCTGTACTACCACCTTGTCAAATCTACCCGAACTTCAGGCTGGTACTACCCTTATAGCAATTATATAATCATAGCAGGAGGGTGCAGTGATGTAAACTCACTCCACAGTCCACAGCCTGAAGAGAAACCTCAGGAGTAAGCTGGAAAATCTACCCTTAAATTCTGCTGTGATGAACATTCCACCGAACAAGACTGCAACTCCTTCTTGGATGCCATCTTGGCTTTCTGCTCATGGGTGTTTTCCACAACATCAATAGAACTTGCAGACACTGAAAATAGATGATATTTGGAGCAGAAATTGCCAGTTTATGGAACCTATTTTTAGAAAGGTACACTGGGCTGTCAACAAACTCAGAATACTAAGGGCTCCTTTCAGAATGATCACATTGTCCTGTACATCTCCAACAATCCAAAAAAAAAAAGATTATTTTCTGTCTTTGTACAACAGGATAGCCTCAGGAAATTGCTAAAAATACACTTTCCCGGGGTCCTTTCTAAGCCTCCTGACCCAGAATTTCCAGGGGTATCTGTTGTAACAAGCTTCCACTTGGTCCTACTGAAAATGCAAGTTTGAGAAATATTGCTTCAACTTAAACTGATGATGTGATAATTAAAAATCATGGTGTAGTTCATGATTCTATGGCACTAAATAATTTCTTTACAACTTGGCTCTTTCCTAGGCTATATAATTCCCCTAAGATATGGAGCTCTCTGGAAAGAAACTGCCATCTCTTAGGGGAATTATATAGTCTAGGAAAGATCCGAGTCGTAAAGAAATTGTGGGCATGAAACAAGGAGGAGGCAGAGTCCCACCCTGACCCTAACCCTGGCCAAATCAGAGGAAGAGACAGAAAATTTCCACCCTTCTCCTACCTGCCCTCACTCCTGGACAAGAGCTAGCTGGTGCAAAATGTAGTTGCTTTATTAATAAGAATCATATCCTATGTCAGCTATTTTTTTAACAATGAAATGACACAAAAAGTTAGAATACTTTTTAAGGGATTAGTATCTTCACTTTCACAAGGAAGGACTAAATCTCCACTTCCAGGACAAATACACTGAACCCAAATAACCGAGGACTAAGATCCCTGGGGAGAGAGTTCATATAGTTTAATAAGGTATTGAACACAACAGATAAAGACCTGAACAACAGTGTGACCCATAGCCAGGCCAGGCCTGAGCACACAGTAATAGCTTTGACTTTACTCTAAGCCTCAATGGAGAGGAAGTTCAAAGCCAGTTAGCAACTAATGGGAAATTCATGTTCACTTTCGACATCCCCTGTTTTCCCCTTTTTCACTTCCACAGTTGCAAGTTGAGTTTCTGTACGCAAGTAGACAGCCATGGGTAAGCCCAGTTGAAATAATGCCAACTGACCATGTCACACAAAGATAGATGCATAGTGTCTGATAGAAGGCTGAAGAGAACTTCGAGTGGCCTTGCAAAAGAAAATCGTCAGCTTCTCATGAAAATGGAAGATTACCTGATCAAAATTTCCTCAAACACCAAAATTGGATACAATTTAAAACAGATTTTGGAAATGTTTAAAGTGCTCAGCTAACAACACAGTAAGCACTATATTCATTGGTGCAGTCAACAAATGTTTATTGAACACCTACTTACTATATGGCAGGTACTGTGCTAGGCATTGGGGATTCAAAGATGAATAAGAGACAGACTTACCTTGAAGAGTTTTGTTTCTAGCAGTTGGGAGACAAATATGTGAGCATAGATAAGCAATAAGGAATTATGGGTGTTATGGCAGGTGGGTAGGCAGGTAACTGCAGAGACAAAAGAGGGAAGAGTCAAGTGGTATTTGGAAAGAAAGCACGAGATAGCATGTGTTGAGTCTTCAATAACGAGTAGGTGTTCACTGGCAGATAAAGTGGGGAGAGGCTTTCAGGGCAGCCTGAACAAAAGCCTCAAGCATAAAACATATGGCCCCTTTGGAAAATGTCAAATATTTGGGACAACTGGAACATCATAGAGTTCAAGGGGGAAGACACAATGAGGATGATTCTGAAAAAGCAGCTCCCCATGAAGAGCTGTGAATGATTTGCTAAGATGCTAAGGCTCACTGGGGTGCCAATGAAGAGCTTTAAGAAGTCTTAGCGTCTATGGGTGAAATACAGAGATTGAATATAAGCAAAGAAATAGGCCGGGTGTGGGGGTGCACACTTGTAGTCTCAGCTGTTTGAGAGGCTGAGGTGGGAGAATTGCTTGACCCTAGGAGTTTGAGACCAGCCTGGCCAACATAACAAGACTCCATCTCAAAAAAATTTAAAAAAGAGGCTGGGTGTGGTGGCTCATGCCTGTAATCCTAGCACTCTGGGCGACCAAGGCAGGAGGATTGCTTGAGGTCAGGAGTTCGAGATCAGCTTGAGCAAGAGCAAATCCCCATCTCTACTAAAAATAGAAAAAATTAGCTGGGCAACTTAAATAGAAACAAAAAATTAGCCAGGCAACTAGAATAGAAACAAAAATTAGCTGGGTGTGATGGCAAGTGCCTGTAGTCCCAGCTACTTGGGAGGCTGAGGCAAGAGGATTGCTTGAGCCCAGGAGTTTGAGGTTGCTGTGAGCTAGGCTGATGCCACAGCACTCTAGCCTGGCAAGACTCTGTCTCAAAAAAAAAAAAAAAAATTTTTTTTTAATTTAAAAAGAAGTATTAGAGGCACAGAAACCAGTATGGAGGCCATTGCAATGATCTGAACAAAATTATGAAGCCTAAATTAAGGCAGAGTAGTGAAATAGAGATGCATACAGATGTTACAGCTGTTAGGAGGGTAGAAATAATAGGCCACTAACAAAAGCTCAACTGACCTAGTGTTCCTCTTCCGATTCTTCCAAGAGTCCAGTTATTGGCTTAAATGAGGCCATGTAGGCGAAAGTGTACAGAGATAGGTCAGAAATATAAAATAAAAGAAATAAAAAATTCCATGTAGGGCATAAATGGCTAAGACAATGGTGTAAATTCAGTCTCACACTTCTGATAAAGTATTTAGGGGTGCTACTGAGCAGTAAGGTAGCTGAACTATAGACAAAGCAGGATGGGAAAGAAAAGAAGAGCCCAGGGCAATGGAAAATAAACAATTCTCTATGGTTGCCAGGGGTAAGAGGTTGGGGGTAGAGTTTGACTACAAAGGGTTAGCAAGAGGAATTTTGGTGAGGGCAAGGGGCAGATGTAAGTGTTTTATATCTTGACTCTGGTGGTGGTAATATCAAAACTCATAGATCTGTATACCAAAAAGAATAAATTTTATTGTATGTGATTTTTTAAAACAGAGAAAGCCAGAAACATAGACAATCCTCAATGATAAATCAAGTTTATAGGAATCTGAGCCAGGAAACCTACTTATCTGGGCATTCATTCATTCATTTAATGAATATTACTGAGCATGTGCTCTGTGCCCAAAACTGTTCTAGGTGCTGAACACATGGTGGGAAATTGGCCTCATGGAGTGTACAGTCTAGTGAAAATGATAGTCATTAAATAAATATTTATATAATTACTATGACAATTGTGATGGAAAAAAATAAAATGCAACATGTTATGAAAGCATGTAACAAGCTTCCCTGAAGTAGCAATATTGAAGCTAGACCCTGAAGTTTAAGTTGATTGAAGGTGAGGTTGTGATCAAGGGAAAGAACATTTGGAAAGACCCTGAGGTGGGAGCTCTCACATACCCATACACACTCTCACGTACTCACATGTGCCCACAAATGCCCTCACCAATTTGCCTACTCACTTGCACATTCATATACCTTGTGTTTCTAGGATCCTTTGTGCTACATAACATTTCTATAATGGAAACTAGCAAAGGCTTTCCATAGATTTCCAATATTTACCACTTACCAGATATGACACTTCAAGAAAATTATTTAACCCGTTTGTACCTCAATTTTCTCACCTATAAATAAGATTATTAATTAGTAATTAATAACATTCAAGTACTCACTAGTCATTAACTAGTAATTAATTGGATTATTACAAAGAATAAATCAGTTAATAATAATAATGGCTTAAGAACAACACCTACAATGTTAAGTACTTAACAATAGCAAGTTATTATTACTACTATTATTATTTTTAGAAACTCACTTTTTGTTTCTTGGAGAGAGGCCATTGGACTCAATTTTTAGAAACAGAATGAAACTACACTCTACTCCACCATTCTAACTTCCTGTGAATGGAGCCAGTGTCCCAAGCCATAAGATGGGACTCAATGCTATTAAGAATGCTTTTTCATATAACAAAAAATAAATAAATTAAAAAAAAAAAAGAATGCTTTTTCAGCCCAAACAGAAGCTTTGGGCCCTCTTCATTAAATCCATTCCTGTTTATGTGATTTAATCATTAAGAGCACATTTTATAAACTTTCACTTCCAGATATCATGGAGCAACTGGTATTGGACTAGCCTTCCTACCATAAACAATAAAATTGAAGATAACATATAAGGCAATTGTTTTTAAGCGTTGGACAACAGAAAATTCAACGCAGACTCCTTAGAGAGGAGACATTCATAAGTTGAGGCCCACGATTACCCTGGGTCTCTGCAGGGATACAATTTTCCAACCATGGCATAGCAAGCTAGAATCCAAGCTGAGCACAGTAGTCCTGCTGGGGTGAGAAGGCAGAGGCAGAGTTTAGAAGAAAAGAAGCAGTTTGAATCTGTAGGACAAGGCACTAAAAAGGAAAGAACATATTTTGGGATGGAGAGAAGGGAGAGTCCTAGAAGTTGTGTAGAAATTTCCACATGAATTCTTGATTCAGAGCTAAGATGTACATGCCCATGTCAAGACAGCCTGAGCCTTGTAGTATCTACACAGAACAGTAGTGTTCAAGAGCACACAAGAGCAGAATAGAGATTCTAAACATGAGTGAAGGTGGACATTGAAGTCTGGCAAAGCTAGAGTGACAAGATCTTGTTATCAATTTATTAACACACCAGGTACCTAACTGAGATGCCAGAAAAGAGTAGAGTCATGCTTTGGAGTAAGATCCACTCCAGGCCCACCCTAACAAAGTCTAAAACAAGCCTTTAAAATATCTGTAGAATTTGGAGATTGAGATATGCCAGGATAGAAGGACTTGGGAAATATTTTGAGCTTTCCAAAGACATAACCTAGCAAAACATAAAAACAAGCCTACAAGAAGTGCAAGGTAGTCAGCCAGTAATTCAACTGGCTAATTGAGGAAAAGGTAACCTCAAAGGAAGAAAACAAAAGTCCAGAGTCTAGAGTTTATACAATGTATCACCAACAATGTCCAGTATACAATTAAAACACTGCTAGGCAAGCAAAAAAAATAAAACTAAACAAAACAAAACAACAACAAAAGGCAGACAAAAAGGCAAAGTCTCAACATTACTGAGCTGTTGGGTTTAGAAGACAAGGCCATTAAAGCACCTTTAACTATAAATATGGCTACATTTGTAGTTTTACATAATATGCTATATATGTGGCTCAAAAAATTAAGGAAAGTACAAGCTTAATGAGTAAAAACACAGCAAATCTCAGCAGAGAAATATAAACTATAAAGAACCATATGGAAATTCTGGAACTGAAAATATTGATGACTAAAACAAATCACAGTAGATCAGAGATGGAAACAGAAAGGCAGTGAATGTGACAGGAAAACACATCTATAGAAATTATCCAAACTAATGAATGGAGAAAAAATAGATTGAAGAAAAATAAACAGATCCTCAGAGACCTATAGGACAATGGAAAATGGTCTTAAATATTAATAAATATAATTAGAGACCCAGAAAAAGAAGTGAGGATGGGGCAAAATAATTTTTTTTTTTTTTTTTTTTTTTGAGACAGAGTCTCGCTCTGTTGCTCAGGCTAGAGTGAGTGCCATGGCATCAGCCTAGCTCACAGCAACCTCAAACTCCTGGGCTTAAGTGATCCTACTGCCTCAGCCTCCCGAGTAGCTGGGACTACAGGCCACCATGCCCGGCTAATTTTTTCTATATATATTTTTAGTTGACCAGATAATTTCTTTCTATTTTTAGTAGAGACGAGGTCTCACTCTTGCTCAGGTTGGTCTCGAACTCCTGACCTCGAGCAATCCACCCGCTTCGGCCTCCCAGAGTGCTAGGATTACAGGCATGAGCCACCGCGCCCGGCCAAAATAATTTTTTTAAATGATGAAAAGGCAAACCACAGACTGAGAGAAATTCTTAAAATACACATATCTGACAATGGACTTATATCCAGAATATATATTTTTAAAACTGTTACAACTCGATAATAATAATAATCCAAACAATCTAATTACTTGTAATGGGCAAAAGTCTTGAACAAACGCTTCACCAAAGAAGATATATGAATGGTCAATAAGCACACGACGAGATGCTCAACATAATTTGTCATCAGGGAGGTGCAAATGAAAGCTATAAAATAATACTGCACATCCATTAAAAGGGCTAATATTAAAAAGACTAGCAATACCAAGTTTTGAGGAGGATGGAGAATAGTTAAGTCTCTCAGGTATTGCTATGAGGAGTGAAAAATGGTACAACCACTTTAGAAACCAGTTTCCCAGTTTCTTTTAAGGTTAAACATACACGTATATGAACCAGCTACTCTACTCATAGGTATTTACCAAAATGAAATGAGAACATATGTCTCCACAAAGACTCTCTTCATAATAGCCCAAAACTGGAAACAACCCAAATATGTCCATCAATAGATGAATGGCTAACAAATGGTGTTATTAACACAATAGAATACTACTCAACAATAAAAATATGCATTACTGATAAATGCACCAGTGTGGATGAATCTCAAAAAACACCATGCTTAGTGAAAGAAGCTCAACAGAAAAGAGTACATATGGTGTGATTCTATTTATGTGAAGTCCTTGAAGAGGCAAAAAAAACTACCCTGATAGAAATCAGATCAGTGGTTGCCTGGCACAGTGCGTGCGTGGAAGGAGAGATTGACTGCAAAGGGGCGTGAGGGAAATTTCTGGGATAATGAAAATGTCCTGTATCTTGATTGGGTGGTGATTACACAGGTGTATACATTTATTGAAGTGCACGCTTAAAATGTATGCATTTTATTATATGTAAATTATACTTCACAAGATTGATTTTTAAGAGAACACTTGGATAACCGTCTAAGTCAGAAGTCTTATCTTCATCATCATTCTGTAATGAGTCATTTGGCAATAAATTTTATAAGGAACAAGTTCTTTATGAATCACACCCAGGCACCCCAAATGAATGTCTGTCCATTCATTTGTTCACCTGTACGTGGCTGGAGAAATGGATACCCATTAAACTAACAAGGCCCCTGCCCATCATCACTGATTCTAGGCTGAAGAAGAAATTAACCTCAGTTCTTATCTTTCTAAGTGCCCTCAGTAACTATTTATTGACCAGCTTCTGAAGCGTCTGTATTTCTTTTAACAAGTTGTACCATCTGAAGTCTTGACTGCTGCAGAGATTAGGGGTCCATTCCCTACAAAATCTTCCCCAATCCCAGAGTAGAGGTAGTGGTTAGAGTCTTACTATGTAGCGAGCTACTGCTGGTCAGATATACTGTTCTAATCACCTTCCCCTACTCAAGCACCTTCTTATAGACTCTTTTGAAAACACGGGAATAGGAAAGCTACACTTTCCTTTTCTTGAAATTTTCCTATCTGCCGAAGGAAACTGATGGATGAAAGTGAGGTATCATAAACTAAGACCTGTGTGATGACCACACATGCGAAGACAAGTGCCCCCATTTGTTGGAAAACCTCCCTTGCTAATTTGGAGCCTTAATAAGAATAACAGGAAATGCATAAAATTGCACAAGCGCAAATGCTATTTTACCTATTGTATTCATTTTCTATTGCTCTGTGACAAATTACACACAAATTTAACAGCTTAAAACACCACCCACATATCATCTCGCAGTTTGGCAGGTCAGAAGTCTGGGTGGGATTGGCTGGATTCTCTGCATGGAATTGCACAAAGCCAAACTCCAGTTGTCAGTTGGACTGGGCTCTTATCTGGAGGCTCTGGGGAAGAATGTATTTCTAAGCTTATTTGGCTTGTTGGCAGAATTAAGCTCCTTGTGGATGTAGAACTGAGATCCCATTTCCTTTCTGGAGATCTAGAAACTATCTGCATTCCTTGGCTCATAGTCTGCTTGCTCCATCCTCAAAGCCAGTAATTATGGGCTGAGTCTTCTCAGGCTTGGAATTGCTCAGATTTCCTCTTCTGGCCTCCAGCCAGAGAAAAATTCTCTGCTTTTAAAGGGCCCATGAAAGTAGATCAGGCCTACCCGAACAGTTTCCCCATCTTAAAGTAACTGGTTAGTAACTTTATCTACATATGCAAAATCACTTTTGCAACACAACCTAACATAATCACAGGAGTCACGCCAGAGGCAGAGATCAATTCACCTTAGAATTCTGCCTCCCATTAGGATGCTAGATTCTGTCCAGTACCACCCACCTACTTTGTGTCCTCAGAGATACCACTCATTTAGATATTTGAAAGTTGTTTTTAAAAAGAAAATGCTGATATTCAGTGATTCAGAGCTCACTTTCCCGGTGCAATAATTAAGACTGGAAATACGACAGAAAAATATCAGCTCTGAGGTTAGAACTGTGTTTAAATCCCAGGCGTTCAGGCAAGGGAGAGGTCAGTATGAGCTGGAAAAAGCTTCATAGAAGAAGTGGCACCCCCCCACCCCCGGGGGCTTCCTGGGATGCACAGAATTTGAGGAAGCAGGGGCAGGACAAGAGACAGGAATAAACAGGTGAAGCAGTGAGGAGAACACCTGATAGCTGGTTGGGAACATTGGAAGATAAGTTTAGACAGGCAGGGTCAAGCTAAAGTCAAGATGGTTTTGTAAACCAGGACAAAAGCTTGTGTTTGATTCAATAGGCAGCACTGAGCCTTTGAAAAACCTTTTCAGGCATATTTTTAAGTGTATGCCAAATGGTTGGAAATTTTTGGATTGGAGAGAAAAGCAAGAAGATGAGAGGAAGAATAATTAGAGAGCTATGGGGACATAAATTATTTATTTTCACGGATACTATATATCTGTTACTATATAGATATGTTCTATATCTGTTATTATCTGGAGATACTATGTATCTGTTAAAGGTGTATATACTGACCTTCTATAATGCTTGTAGTGGGCTTTAAGTTATTCGAGCAAAATATAGGAGGGAAAGAAGAAACAAGAATGGTAAAATGTTTATAATTGATGAAGCTTTATGATAGGTACATAGGGGTTCAATAACTATTCTCCCTACTTTTGTGTGTGTTTGAAACTTTCCATAATAAAATGCCAGGTTTTCTTTTTAATGTCAACTGTGGCAATTCAGGAATGAAGTCATAAAAACGTAGATGTGAGTAGTGGCAGAGAAAATAGAAAAGAAAAAAAAGATTAATTTAACAGACGTTTTGACCTTGATAACTTTAGCTGAGGGAAGAAACAAAACTGATTTACATAGCCTGGGAAAGAGGATAATGTCATAAAAAAGAAACCTGTCAACTGTCTGTAACTTCCTGCACTTTAAATAATGTACCTCATTAGTCTATATGATTGGAATATGCATGGAAATTAATAATCTATATAAATTAAATTTCTGTCTATAGATCTCTTTCTCTATTATACCTCATGAAAAAACTGGACAGTTTCTCATAAAATTTAGAGGATCTGTTTGGAAAATCTGGCTTAATATGTAGCTTTATTTGGCCTAGACAAAAAAATCATTTTGTGGGGCCCTAGAGAAGTCTCTATTTACCTTTCCTTTTATGAAGGTAATGTAATATGCTATATTTAAAGTTTTCTACAAGTTGAGTTGAAAAAATTTGTCTTATAAAAAAAATTTCCAGGAATCTTTTGGGTAGAAGCACCATCCAAATATCTACTTGTTTTAATTTTCTTTAGATACACGTAAGATGTTACACCGGACACAACTGCTATCCTGAAGATGAGCAATTCTTATTTCCATACCTGCAAGTGCCTAAAAAGAAGAACTTTTTGAAATCTTTAAAGTATCCTGTAAGGAATATTTCTCGCGAGCAAACAAGGAAAGGATAGTCATTTTAAAGACAAATAAAAAGTGGAACAATGTACAAAAGCCTTCGGAGCCAATTTGGAAAGGCAGGCTCTTGTCGGGCAGGCTCGCGCTGCGACGGAGGCCCAAGCTAACCTCTGCGTGCTGGAAGACAAGAGCAGTCCACACTCGAGGCTTCTGTGAAGGCCAGTCAGGAGGTACCCACACGCTTATGCAAGCACTTGTAACGAAAGTCCTACCTGAGAGATGTTTGGCTGCAAATACAGACAGCAGGCCAAGTGAATTAAGATACCATGAACTGATAAAATAAATAGTAATTTCAAACTTAAGCCCTAAGTCAATTAAGCTAAGGAATCTAGTATTGTTTCACAATCTGAAATTTGTCCCTATTGTCAAGCCTAAAGGTACTAAGCTGTTCCAACAGGGAACAAACACATGTTGGATCCAACTACCAAGTTCCCAGAGCTGCTAAAATCTTTATTTTCAGAGGAACAGCCAGAATCCTATCACTTAAGAAGATAATATCTAGACCTAAAGTGGTATATTTCAATTGAGTTTTGGCAAAGTGGAATCAATGTTTATTGTTTGAAACTGGATTTGACCCTTCACTTTTAAACATTTGCAGTTTTCAGTGAGTGCCTACTCTGCTGTTATCATTACCAGGTCAGATGCTATAAAGCATAAGCATTTATTTTGTGATCATGTTGCTTCCCACGTGAGCAACTCTAAGTCGTGTGATCCCAGGTCAAGAGCATCGGGTTTATTTGGATGTGTACCACAGAGCAGAATGACTAATGAAAATCACAGAAGCTTTGTTATGAGTTTAACACACTTAAAGCTTTTTTAATCATCCTAATAATTTTTAAATTACAGCTCAATAATTATTTTTACTGTTTCTCTTAAAGTTTGGTTATCAATAGTAAATGAGTCTTCTGGTCAATGCCAGGTATTAAAGCTAATAAATGAGATGGAGATATTGTACCATGTGTTAGATCAAAAATTATGTGGAAAAGGTATGCATAGATTCTGAAGACACACGATTGGATTGCTGAAAAAGAAATTCATTTTATAAATTCTACAGCTATGCTGTACAACATTGTCCCTGTAGTTAACAATACTGTACTGTATACAGTTAAAATTTTGTTAAGAGGATAGATCTCATGTTAAGTGATCTTACCACAATAAAATAATTTTTAAAGAAAGGAAATATTCATTTTGTAATAAATAATGGTAAGAGAAAGATTATAAATCCTGTTTCCCTGGCGTAGTGGATTAAATGAAAGCCCCCAAAAAGATGTGCCCACATCTGAATCCTCAGAACCTTCGAATGTGACCTCATTTGGAAAAAAAGTCTTTGCACAGGTAATTAAGAATCTTGAGATGAGGTCATCCTGGATTATTCAGGTGGGCCCTAAATCCAATGACAAATGTTCTTGTAAGAGATATACAGAGAAAAAACACAGGGAAAAGAGGAGAAGGCCATGTGATGATGGAAGCATAGATAGGAGTTATACTGGCACAGGCCAAGGAGTGCCTGGAGCCATAAGAAGCTGAAATATGCAAAGACTCCTCCGTAGAGCCTTTGCAGGGAGCATGGTTCGCCAACACCTGGATTTCAGAATTCTGGCCTCCAGAACCGTGAGAGCATGAATTTGTTTTGGTTTAGCCACCAAGTTTGTGGTTATTTGTTGCAATCCTAGGAAACTAATACACCTGGAGAACTTAAAAACCAGAATAACCTTAGAAAAGTGTTTTCTGAAAGCATAAAAACAAATGAGGTGACTCATGATTGCATCTTCAAAGCTAGTTTCTATACCACAGGATCCAACGTGCCTGGCTACACTGCAGGCATTCATCAGTTCCTGCTTAATCCGCATGGGTATTGCAGCGACCCATTCTGTCACCACCCTGTGGCTACTGCCCAACCCACAGCTGCTCTCCAAAGTCTGCATTTCCTAATTAACTTACACTAAAACTGTGTACTAGAATCATCCTCACAGATACCTTCCAGAAGTCCTGAAAACCCTGGAGATTCAGACTCAGGAAGCCTGGGGTGGGGCCCAGGCATTTGCATGTTTAACAAGCGTCACAAAAGACACTGATGTCCAGCAAAGACTGAAACCTTGAACCTGGGGCACTCAGCTGGACTACCTGGATACTCTCATCCCAAAACACTCTGGGGCTGACAGGCAAGGGGAACGATGTGATAGTAGTGGAGCAGGGAGCACAGGCTGGAGGACAAAGAGTACAAATAAGAAAGCAAGACACTTTGAGAGGACCCTGCAGTCTTAACTCCTCCTAGAAATGCACCACCCATGCAATGTTTCCGGGTCTGCGGAGACACCAAAGGTAGAATGAGGGGACTGAGAAAATAAAGTGAAACCAGACTTGATGTATAGTTGCAACATAAAAGTATTTCTGGAGTAAGTCATAAGCTCCATGTGAGTGATAAAATGTTAATACATTAAAGTATAAAATATGCCAAGAAAAAGTACATTTAAAAGAGTCATGGCTGGGCTCAGTGGCTTACACCTGTAATCCAAGCACTCTGGGAGGCCGAGGCGGGAGGATTGCTTGAGGCCAGGAGTTCAAGACCAGTCTGAGCAAGAGCCAGACCCTGAGATCCCATCTCTCCAAAAATAGAAAAAAAATTAGCTGGGCGTGGTGGCACACACCTGTAATCCTGGGTACTCAGAAGGCTGTGGCAGGAGAATCGCTTGAGCCCAGGAGTTTGAGGTTGCAGTGAGCTGTGATGACGCCACTGCATGCTAGCCTGGGTGACAGAGTGAGACTCTGTCTATAATAAATAAATAAATGAATAAGTCATAAAATAAATTCAATTTAAGAAATATTTATTGAATGTCTACTATGTGTCAGATACTGTGCTAGGTGGGGGACCTCTGGTGATGAATAAGACAGTCCCTCCCCTTCTCTCAAGGACTAATCCAGGGCACTAGCAGGAAAACCCAAACCCAGTAGCATGGTTATAACTAATCTCAAACCTTGTATCCAGGCTTGACATGAGAGGAATCATCAAGAACTTAGCCAGTAGCTGAAGCTGATTTCTCCCTGTGGTCACATTCAGTACGAAACAACTGATGTTATCAGAAAATGGAAGTTAATGACGCTGTGTTTAAGAAGTTGACATTTATTACAAGTTAGAAGAGTTTGAGGAAATTCTCCACTCCTAAGTACAAATATAAAAAGGATATTAAATGTTACGGATTTGACTAATTTATAGAGCTGGAAGATTTGGTCTCTGACTTGCGGAGATTCCTTAGTGAATATTAAACTACAGTACTAAAGTTAGTCCTTTGCAAAGAGGGACTGCCTGATTTTTTTTTAAATAAATCCAACTATGCCCATTTGCATTAACATATCAATGTCACTGTTAAATCGTATGTCAGAGTTAAGTTCAGAACTATGATAGACATAATTCGTTAGTATTTAATAGTGTAACTCTGGCTCAGAACACCACCTCCCCGCAAAAACCAGTGATCCCAACCAGGACTGGCACACATTCACTTATTTAACCAGTGTTTTATGAGTTGCTACCATGTGCCAGGCACCAGGCTAGGCACTGAGGTTGCAGCAATGAGCACATAGTCTTGGCTTTTCATTCTTTAAGGGTATTCCGTTGAGAGCCATTTCCCATACCCCCGTTGCAGATATCACTAATCAATCACACACTCTCTCCTCCCAAGCCCCTAGAAAGCCTGAAGATCTTTCTCAACATGATATTCATGAGAATATTACCAGTCAGAGGTGAAACACAAGATGAAATTTATTGGCCATCCCACATCCTAACCAAACTACATTGAAATCACCTGCTGTTCTCATAAAATTCTATGCCTTGGTTCATGTTGTTTTCTGTTTTTTTACCTGCCTCTCCTCCCTTTCTATGAACATCCAAATTACCTATTTCTGAAGATACAGCTCAAATGCTCTACCTTGAATCTTCCCCAGTCGGATGTAAATTTCACTTCTGAATCTCTATGATAATCCCTTTTTAATGGTGTTTAACATAGTCCATCTAATTAATAAAGCACATGCCCTCCCTGTCTCTCACATGAGCACCTCAAGGCTAAGAAATGTTTTGCATGTCTTAGCCTCATGTTATCAATCATACGTCTTTGCACATGCGCACACACAGAAACATGTTTGCCAGACCCTGGCTCAATCAATTATAAGAGAATTTGGGATTAATTAAGGGAGAACATATAAGCTTAGTTGGGAAAAGTTTCCTGTATAGCTATATTCAGTGGAAATACGTCATTTCTACTGTTCTTGTTATTAGGTTGCATTTGCAAAGCAAATTACTCTTAAAATTTCATTTATATGAAGGAAAAATTATATTTGATGTGCAGAAATGGAACTAAAGTAGATTCTTAACCTGTGAGTCATGGTCTTCTGGGGGAAGACAGCATTTGTGCATGTAAGTGTATGTGCACTTTTCTAGGGAAAGGATTCATAGCTTTCACAGGTTCTAGGAGGCTGTAAGTTAAGTAGAATACATGTGCAATAATCGTAATGACTGATACTGACAGAGACGCTGATGTATTTATTCTTGCACACATCCAGACAGCATGCTGGGAAAGGGAAGAACCCCATTTACTACCATTCCCAGGTTTACATCCCTCTCAGGATGACCCTGGTCATCTCCAAACTGTTTTTCCTGTGTTCACTGCTCCCACTTAGCTTCTTCTCACATATAAACTTCTGAATGATCAACAGTATCTATTAAACTTCAGGGAGATTTTCAGAACCTAATAAACCTCTACTAGGTGAACTTAGCAAACAGATTTTAATGTTAAATCTTGTACACCTTCGGGAGACATGTTCTCAAAAAAATTCAAATTTAAAATACATTAACTAATTTAAAGGTATTTAGAGTAGTCATTAATAACACTTTTCCACCTATGGAACTATAAGGCACTAGGAAAAGAAAATGCACATCCTTAAGACATTATTAGTGAATTAATGTTTATTTAAAACCATGCATGAGTGTTTCCAGGGAGAATGGACTGGTTTGCATCACAACGTATTTACAGATACAGAGTGATTAAGAACTAACTTGTCCACAAGACATACTGGGTCAAACAATGTGATCAATCTTAAGGGCATCTTTTTTAAAAGAATTTAAGTACTTAGCTACAAAGATGGTACGTTATAGTCAGTTGCTTATAAGACTTCTCTTTTTTTTTTTAAAAAAAAAGGTTTTTAATGAGTCAAATTTAATACAAAAAATTAGTGTGTAATCAAAGCCAAGTATGTTCCTCAGGCATATCAGAGGTAAGCAAAATAATGTTAATAGAATTAATGTTACTAAAAAATAAAACATTTTTTTTCTGAATGGCAATATAAAATGTCATGGCACATTATCATTATTTGACATTATAAAACAGGAAGACATGTTTTAATATTGACTTTGTTGTTTCTATAAAGGTAAAAAACAAAAATTTCAACAGAACACGTAAATTATAAATTCTAGAAGGTCAACCATAAAAAGGTGTTCTCTTCGAGAGCATGCAGTTCCCTACAAATAATGTGTCTCATTTCAATGCGTGAGAAAAAGCATATTTACAACTCAAACGTAGCTCTTTCAGCCACTAAGGGAAACTCCCCATCTGCTTTATCTACAAAGACTTTAGTTGGGCCATTACATAATAACAGTTCCTTCGAATGTGTAAAATTTTTAAAAAGAGTGACAATTCACTTGTTCTTTTCTATTTTATTGACTTACACATTTCACATACGGCCATGTTAATGACCAAATATGTACAATATTTTAAAAGGCAAAAAAATAACACTTATATACAACTTGCAAAGATCAAATTTTAACCATGGACACTTTTCATCTAGTCCAATGACTAGAAATTTTCCAAAACCAATAACTACCAGGTACCACATCAGGCCAAATGAAGCCTCAATACTTTTACCCTTTCAAATGCTTTCATTTTTCTTAAAGAATTGTTTACAATTCACCTACTTTGAAACTGGCAATAGCTATATGAGCAATGCCTGATGCCACAAATCAAAGTCTTTTCCAACCCAAAAGCTACTGTTAACTGAAGGCAATTTTACCATTTAGGTCAAATTCAGATGTCTAGATCCCAGATACCTGGGTATGAAATATGCAAATCTGCCAAAAGAAATTAGATATTTTTCTTCTTTTCTGTTAATATAACCCACTATATAATAGTGAACTAAATATGTTTGTTTCATAGAAACAACTTACATTTGCCAATACAGGGCAAATGGTCTATGTACAGATACATCAGGACTGCCTAACTGACAGTGAGGGTTGCTGGCCAGGCTCCAGGTCAGTGGAGCTAATACGGTGGCGCTCTCTGCTGAATGGACTTTCCCTTCAGGATTCTTCGGATCTGGAAGAGAAGTAAATAGGATTTGTGAGGTTTATTTTCTATGATTAACAGGTGTTATTTTCTTCAGAGTTTGTTTCATTTCTTTCTTATATATTCTACACTACCCTTATTTATTAACTTGTAATTATATGAAGAAATATGCACAGTATTTGCCAAGATTTTAAGGAGACTTTAAAAAATACTAAACTTTTAAAGCTAATTCAGATCTCCTCTAACAGTCTTTGGGTGCAAGAAAATAAAACATCTCCATTAAAAATTACCTGAAGTTGAAAATCTCCAAACACTTAAATAAGACCTATATTCCTTTCCTAATCTTTACTCCTGCTATTTATGAGAACATTTACTATAAGGCAGTAATTATGGCACATTATAATATCTCACTTAAACTTGAAATCAGCATCAACTAACAAGAACACAAATAAGCACCTTCTACACACATAAGCAAATCCTTAATACCCTTCAAGTCAAAATAGCTGTCATGATATCCAAGTGTTAATGCATCCGTGCAGAACTTCATGGATCACAGAATAGACCCCAGGCTCATTCACAGCCTTGTAATTGACTTTAACCCACAGTCTGACAAATTTTATTATCTGTCTCTCAGCTCACAGCAGATAAGTAACAATTTAGAATAAAGAAGACTGGGGTAGGGGATACAAGCAGTAGTTGCTATAAGGAAACACAACAACCAGAGTCTGATAATAAAAGCAAGGGAAAAGATCCTTTCCCCACCTTACACACATACACACAAAATACAGAAGCAAAAAGGACAGTAATCTGAGAACATTTAGTGAAGAGTCAAATGGCCCTCCATACCGCAATAACCCCTAAGGGCACTGTTATATGACTGCACACCACAAACAGTGAAGCAAGATAAAATATTGAGATTAGAACTCTGCCATTTACTAGTTAATGATGGTTCTCATCTTTGGAACCTCTCTGAATACCAATTTTCTCAGCTGAACCTTTATACTGCAAAGCTGTTATAACAATTAAGTGATGTAATATACATGAAAATTCTTTACAAACTATCAAGAGATTCTTTCTAAGTTATAAAAATCTCTACAAATAGCAGTTACTATAACATTATGATCGTAATGATGGCTAGGAATCAAAGAAAAAGCTAAACTGCATTCCATATATTTATTTTATTTTGTAATTAGTAAAGTATGTAATAACCTACCCACAACCAAAATCACTCTCATTCCCCCCAGGAAAAGATTTCCATCAAAAATATTTTAATTTCTTTTTTTGACGAGTAAGTTCTTATTAACTAGAAAAGTTCCCTCATGTGAAACTATTCAATCCTTAGTGATAATATATAACCATAATTGATGAGTAAAGCGTAAGTCTGCTTAAAGTGTAAAATATTTCTAGGTTCTAAATTACATAAATAATTTTTCCATTTCTTGTTCAGTGTCACTTAGTAGATGGAAATAATTGTAGCAGCTGATGTTCACTGAGCATATACTATGTGCCTGGGACTATTTTGAACACTCTACAGATATGAACTCATTTAATATCTACAATATTTGAAGGCTCATACCTTACAAAACTATGATTCTCATTCCTTGGTATCTGTAGAAACCTTGGTACTTTCTCCTTCATCAGTTTCCAAACCTCGAACCATTCTGACTTACTCTAAACCCAAGTATGTGTCATGCAAGATAAGATTACCTGACCACTGACCATTTGGGGTCCATACATAAACCCTCAAATTTCTTACTCTTCATTTGGCAACAAAGTAATTAGCTCCAAAGTGCTACAATGATTAGTGTGAGACCCAGACACTGATAGAGCCCCTCTGCACAGCACCAGCTGGCCTTCACCCCACACAACCTCCTCTCCCTTTATGACCAGGATGCCGGCAAGTACTTCCTCTCCCTCCTTGTCACCCTCACCTGTTCTCCCACAGGGCCATCAGGAACCAAATGCACTGGCTGTTCGTTCTCCAAGTTCCGGGTACTCGGGTCTGCTCCCTTCCTCATCAACAGGCGGACTGCATCCAACTGCGTCACCCGATACTGCAGGCTGGCAGCAACATGGAGGGCAGTGTTCCCATTGTAAGCCTGAAGACACAGGAATGAAATACACATCAGGAAGGGGGAACTTCTTGAAAGAAGCTCAAAACCTTGAAGGAGGTGTAAAAAAGGTCATTCCAACTCTGATGTGGTTATTAAAGCTTTCTAAAAGTACCTTTGCATTCACAAAAGACAGGCAACTGGGCAGCTCCAAAAAGAGGCGAATGAGTTCCAGATTTGCTTCTTCAGCTGCCAAATGCAGGGCTGTGCGGCCACTTTTACGATCCTTGTCAAAGGCAAGAGGAAAGGAAAAAATAAATCCAGATATCATGCCTTGGAATATATTTTTCACCCAGTCTCTTGAATGTCTGACTCAGCCTTGGAGACTCATTTTGAATGCTCACTTTTCCACAAAACCTTCCTTAATTCCAAGCTAAATGGAATCTTTTATTCCTCCTTAATTTCCTATTAATTTGCCTACACACCTCTTATCACAGTCTACCCTTGTACACAGAGTGGCCATAAAATGTAGAAACATAAATAATATTTTTATCATATATTATAACATATCAATAAATCATTTATTATGTATTTGCCGGAGTTTCCAGACTTGATGGCCACCCTGTGGAGTTATATTTAGCTGCATCTCCCACCTCTTCTATTAGACAGCCCACCAAGGACCCAAGGGGTTTATGACTTAGGCATTTTTCCCCTTAAGTCCCCTAACTCAGTGCCTTCCATACAGGCAATGTGATAGTAAATAAAGCCAAAATTTAAAAAGAATAAAATGTTTTCCAGTTTAAAAAACAGAAGATTGAGTCTAGATTCTACAACAGTGAAGAAATCCTTACAAAAAGCACTACCTTTATTCTCAACATATGAAAATGAAAGCCAAAGTGACAACATCAATTTCAAGCATTTTCTTTTCCTTGCAAACTATGACTAATTTATTTCGCAGCTAAGTGATCTTTTGGATAATAATCCATTGACTAAATGCAAATTGGGAAAGCAGATGAAATAACTGTCGAAAATCTAAGCTTCTTAACTCTTCATACATTGCTACTCACTCCATTAACTTTAAAAAAAAGAAAAGATGTTTCAATCTGTACTTGGGAACAAAGTCTTCTGCTATAACCACTTCTCTTTCCTACCCCATCTCAAACCTTTTCTGTGAATTTACCTTTGCTTCTACTGTTGCTCCCATTTGAATCAGACACTTAATGGTATCAACCAGACTCTTATTCTTCAGTAAAAGTTCCTGAACTTCAGGTGAATGAGGCTGTTGATTTCTCTGGAGTTCATGCACCACAGCATTGTGGGCCATGACTGCACAATGAAGGGGTGTCAGGCCTAGAAGAAAAGTTTAATGACGCAATGGTCAAGCAGCCCATCAAGTCTTTTGGTCCCTGTATAATTGCAAACCTTGAGGATGGCCTCTAACTCTATTTACAAATGGGGTCCACAAGAAACAGTAAGGCAATCTGAACATTCCTTCCGTTGGATCTCAGTGCTAATTGTATCTATAGAATATTTTGACTTTAATTACCTCCCTTCCTTCTTCGTATGACACTTAATACCCTTAGAACTTACGGGCCCCCACCCTCTGCATAGTTCTTTATCTAATGATGTTTCGGTTGCTTACCATCATAGTTAGTTGCCTCAAGATCCACAAACTGATTGCTCCTCATTGCTCCCTTCTGAATTGCCTGCAAAATTTTAAAATAGACATCTGTTAGCAAAAGACAAGCTATATACACACTTATCTATTAGAATCCCAAGAAATGAGTAAATTAACTCAAAATAGATATTACAATACGCAACCTACATCCAACTTCTAATATCTAAGCCCTATCTCTTTGGCCCTGTGATGACGGAAGCCCGGTTTGCAGCCTCTCACCTGAAGCACCTGGGAGTGGCCCTTCTCAGCACAGACGTGCAGAGGTGTTCTTCCCCAGCAGTCTGTGGTGTTCACCTGGGCCCCAAGGTTCACCAGGTCCTGCACAATGAGATGCTGGTTGGCAGCCACTGCTACCTGGAAGGCACTCTGTGGACATACAGAGGGAAAAAATATTTTTTTAAACATATAACATTACCATGATAAGGAATATGAAACTAAACTATGACTCAGGGAAAAACCCACACAGAGAAACTATAAGCAATCACATACTGTAAAGACAAGGAAACTAAAATAAGCTTAGGGTGCGGTCGTATTGCACTCAGTCTTTGGTCAAATAACTACAAAGTTAACATTAATAACTTCAGGGATGATGGTGGCAAAAAGTCAATATCTCAAAGTTAATATTAAACTCTCCTGATCCTGAGCTCTGAGATGATCCACACACGAGACTGGTCATCAATCACTTCACCATGACCCGATCTTTGCCAGACTCTGTCAAGATCCTCACCTGTCCATTGTGCTCTTTAATATCCAGCATGTGAAGCGCATTCATCTTTCTTGCGAGAACATAGGAAAGTGCCCTTCTCCCCTGGGCAACAGCAATATGAAGGAACCTTGGGAACAAGGAACGGAAAAGAGGTGAATTATTTGACTTCACTAAGTTCATCTTTTAAAAAAATTCTTCCTTTAGCCCCTTTTTGCAAATGAAACATTACAGAGCATAATTTGTCTTTTCTCCTAGATTGATAATACATCCCAGTTGCAACAGAGTGAGTTACGCTACCAGAAAGAAGAAAAATAAGGATGTTAACCACCATACCAATCACTTTAAATCTATTATTTTTAATACTCATAAAAACCCTATGAGGGAGGCATTATCACTTTACATATCAAGAAATTGAGGCTTATAGAAGTTAAATGACTTGCCCAAAGCCATGAAGACTTCAGGAGAGATTAGGATCAATCTACAAATCAACTCACAGTTTATGCCTAATCATGATCTAATTACTTCTGCTCTGGAGACACAGTCTACGTTGGTCTTCCAAACTCAAATTATTCAAGACGACACATACATTTTTATTAATTTAGAACAGGTCATTTGTTCAGCCAAAAAAAATGAAAAAAGGGAAAAAACTTTTCTTGAAATATAAGTTATCACTGAGTAGTAGTTTCTACCTATACTAGTCATCTTGGTTAGCAACCACTAACTAAGCTGTAACGTGGTATAATCTAGAAAAATTCTATGCCCACTAGGTCCACCAAGTGTGGCTAATTAAGTACATATGAGATAAAAGTATACTCACGTGTCACCGTCTGCATCCTTCGAAAGAAACTGGTCTTGGGAAATATTTGCCAATTTGCTTTCTTCCTGTTCTACTTGCCACTGAAAAAATGATTTCCCTAACTGTGTGGTGTTCATTGGATTTCCGATGACATTCTGGAAGGGCAGTGAAGTGTTTAAAGAGGTGGAGGCTACATCATGGCCCCCCACGGCCTCACAGGCACCGCTGGGCATCATGCTGAAGCTCTGCAGGTGAGCGTCACTCTGCTGCTGAACACTGGAGGAAGTCTGAATGGGATTAGCAATATTCTCAGATTCCCCGTGATTACTTAGAAGGGAAACAAAACTTTGGTTTGGGCAGAACTGTGGTTCTTGAGTATCAAAGAAGGTTGGTTCATAGTTGGGGGACTGAGAAGTTCTGGAGTAAGGACTGTATTCCAGAGTGGGGTTGTGGGAGTAGTGCTGCTGCTGCTGCTCTACATTCTGGTTCTGTGGAGAGTACTGGTACATAGAAGCCTGGTCCATCACTTGCAGGGAGCTACTGACTTGGCACGGTTGGTATTTCTGAGGTGGAGAGAAGACCTGCCCTCCATGGAAGTCCTGACACTGCTCTCGGGGGGAGCTCTGAGAGACCACCACGGGGCTCATCCAGCTAACTTGGACTGTGTTCAGGGAGACTGGGCTGCATTCGTTCTTAATGTTTATAATGTTCTGAAGCAGATCGGCACTGCTGTCCTGTTTGGGTTCACTGTAATGAACATCTTCCATGTTCTCCCCAGGCGTCGGTGTTTGGGGGGGTGTCTGGAAAAAAAAAAAAAAAGCAACTTGCACACTCACTTCCTTCTAAAATTATTCCAGGAATAATTCCCAAAGGGTATTCAGAAGAAAACAGTGAGATATTTACCAAAAACTGCAACAGAGCTGGCCTCTTGCAAGCTGAGCCATCAGACAACGAACTGGGCCCTTTCCTTTTCCCACTATATGATACTGTGTTCTTCAAATCTGTACCCAAGAAAGAAATATGGAATCTGTGATTAATTTTACTTCATAAATTTCACCCATAATCACATTAATTTATTTTACTCTAAGTCCCCCATAAACTTACTAATAGAAGTAACTCTTACCTGTGAACCGCTCTATGTTCACACCTTGTATCTAAAAGGAAAAAAAGTTTTCAATTTAGTGCATCTAAAATAGTTTCCTTTTTAATACATGTCAATAAATAGACTTATCTCTGCCACCTTTTACAGCTCACCATAAATCTCTGATATGGTTATTCTATCAATATTTATTTTCTATCTCAATTTTCATTCTGTCTTGCAACTTCCCCATTTTCACTTTCACCTTAGTTCAACTCAAGATGAAATTAATAAAGCCATTTGATTTTTCCCTTTCTAGTCAAAATGTTCCATTTCAAATGAATGCTACTTATTTTCTTGCTCCATTTATTCATTCATTAAGTTTCTCCTGCACACCTACCAAGTGCCTGGCACTGGGCTAAGTGATAAGATTACAGTACACAGTAAGACCGACATGTTCTGTCCTATGGAGTTTGTCATCTATGAAAAACTACAAGTGACTTACTAGGGCTAGGTCGGCAGAGAATAACCCCAACAGAATAACCTCTCCTCACCACCCCAATCAAAACAAAAAACAGATACCACCTTAGAATCATCCACAGCTTGACCAGAAGCCTTCTGTTTATGACTTCGGATGTGCAACAGGAGTTCCTTCACTGAGTTTTTCACACGAACACCTTGAAACGGTCCTTTCTGCTGCCTGCTAACCCCCATATGGGGCTCAACTGTTCAAAAGAAAAGAAAACATACTCCCAGTTAAATTTCTTCACAGACACAACTCTTAATAACCCCCAAAAGTCTACTTGTCTAATGTATAAAGTTCCCAAGCAACAGACTGCAAAGCCTTTCCAACTCGCTCTGGCCCGTGGCCTTGCATGTCCCCAGCTCTACTCAGGGTTCTATGCTACCTGATACCTTTCATAAAAATGTGGTCGGAGATCCCCAGAGCCAACAGATAAACCCAAATTAAGCCCCTCTGTCTCTCAGCTCTACCACCCATGAGACAGGATCACAGATTTTGCCACCTTCACTCTCACAGATCTAAATTTATTCCTGACTTTGGAAAAACTTGGTGGGATCAGGAGATAAATGAGACATTTTTAGTTTTTTAAACCAAAGGCTTTATGTTCACATAGAAATTTTAAAGTCTATTAATTCCACTCACCTACGAAGGCACAAAGCAACTTCCTCCAAAGATCTCAGTGTACCAACACCTAACAATTAACAACTGTCTTCGACTTATTACTTATTATTTCCCTCAATTCAACTGTGCCAAGAAAGCTGCTTAAATTCACTAAGCCTAAACACATTTCCACATACACACACAGGATTTCCCCTCACCGACTGTTTTTGAAATTGCTTACACACGCCTTCTAAGTAAAAAGGAAATGTGCTCATTTCACATTTAAACTTAAAAATACACTTTAAAATTTAGTACATAAGTACAGTATTCTACTTCTGACCACTACTATGCCACAACCTCTTGGAATCTGAGTTAAACAGAAACACACAAAAAGTCAGGAAATGAATAATTTGGCCCCTCCATTGAGTGTGGAAAAAAGTAAGAAAACGGGACAAGAAACCTCATAACCTGAACATATATACATCATAAATATATGATATAAACAGCTTGACGGGGTGAATTAAAACAATTAGTTGGTTTTATATTTAAGTTTAGGAATTTCAACAAATACCAGAATTGCCAGAATCTAACACAGCATTTCCCTGGAATGACAGCAGAAAATAATTCAACATCACAGAGAGAAAAATGCAGTTTCAGAAATCCCCCATGGCTCTGTGGTGAACCAAGGAACTAGCAAAACAGTTTCAGCCAAATGAAAGCCAAATGTGGAAGAAAAGGTCCTAAATACACACATACACATTTTGGATTTGCTACACCCTTAACATACAGTGGCTTAAATCATTTTTTAAAATGATTTTTAAATGACTTAAAATGAAAATGAAAAATCACTTTTTCCCCATAACACTCTGTAAAAAAAAAAAAAAAAAGAAAGAAAAATCACTTTTTAAAATAAAAGACACCCCAAACAGGAGTGGCTAGCCGGGGGGAACACTGGAAAGAGTCGTGCTTTAAAATCATGCTGATCAGACTCTCTAACATTTGAGATTATCTAGGCGTTCTTTCGCCTACCCACAGGGGCATCCTGTTTTCCACCAAATTATGCAACTCGGTTCATTGAAAAATGAAACTAACCAATTCACAACCGAAAAGGCAAACATCATGCCTTTCTTTGCCAGATATGACTTTATCCATCCATTCTAAAGCGCACAGAACAAAAACAAGACCAAAGACATTCTGGTCGGACTTCTGAAACTCGCCAGCATCCTAAACTGAAGGCATAACTTGAGTTGGTTTTCAGTCCAGCTTCACCTTACATCTTGATAAGAGAGGTTTCTTTAATGGGAAAATCCTTTTACTTAAAATTTCCACAAATACTTAGGGAGAAATAAGTCATGGCCTTAAACACGGTTCCCAAACCTTGTCCTCTGCGACAGCTTTTCACTAATAAAGCCACAAGAAAATTACGCCCCTATCAGAACCCAAATCTCGTCACGGTATATTAATTATAACTCAATAAAGCTGGGTTTTTCGGGGAGGAGGAGAGAGAGAGAGAGAGAGATGTCTAACTTCACTCGCTCCCCCCTAGTCAGCGCTCCGCTCGGAGTGGCGTTTCGAGGGCCCCGGGGCCGGGCCGGCTGGGGGCGCCAGGATTCCACGGACCGTCAAAGGGCATCGTTGTGTCAGGCGCCCAGCCCAGGGCAAGGCGTCCACAGTCGCTCACTGAACGACGGCTAACGTGCTTATGTCCCGCCGCTACGGAGGGCGCAGGGCCCCCTCGCGTCTGGTCGCGGCCCTTCCCTCCCGGGGAGCCCTGGCCCCGCGCTGCCAGGCGGGTGGGCCCGGGGCGAGAGGCTGCGGCGCCGGCGGGTACCTTGCAGGCGCTCGGCGCGGGCGCCGCCTCTCGGCCGGGAGTCCACGGCCCCGCAGGAGGACACGGACGAGGCGGAGAAGTCGGAGGAGTCGGAGCCGGGCGAGCCGGGCGCCGATGGACCCGACGACGAGCCGCCGGCGTCGCAGGCGGCCAGCGAGGGGGCCGGCGGCGACGCGCCGTAGAAGTAGGCCAGGTTCAGCGGGCTGGTCATGAGGCCGCAGTCGCCGGCCGCGTCCAGCAGCCCCTCTCCGCCGCGGCTGTCGTCCAGCAGCTTGTCCACGATCATGCTCCCGGGCTCGGCGCTCGGGGACCCCCAGACACCTGCGCCACCGGCTCGCTGCGCGCGGCTGCCTCCCACCGTAGCCGTGGCGAGCGCGGGGAGCTGTCGACGGGCGCGGGCCGGGGCCGCCCGGGTATTTAAGCGGCCGCGGCCCTCGCCGGCCGCCCCCACGCCCGGCCCGGCCATTGGCGGTGCCCGGGCCGCCTCCCGGCCCCTCCCCCGGATGCGTCCGGTTTCCAGTAAAATGTACAGGATGAGGCAATGTGCCCTCCGCCCTCTCCCCGCCCGCCCGGCTCCGCCCAGACCGACCGGTTGTTTTCCTGCCCTTCACCTGGAAAGCCCGTCGGAGCCCGGCCTCCGGCCTCCGGCTTCCCGGACTCGACCCTCGCCGCGGCCGCCCGCCCAGAGGCGCCCGGGCCGGGCCCGCGCAGCCGGGGTCGCGGACCCGCAGAGGGAGGCGGCGGGGGGAGCAGGTCGGCCTGGTTTTCCGGGGCGGGGAGCTCTGCGGGGGGCGCGGCCCGCGGGAAAAGCCGGAGTTCGGGCGTCTCTGGAAGGTTCCTAAGGGCCCGTCTCCTCCAGTGCCTCAGAGCAGCTTCCCTCCCTGAGACTCAGGCAGCGTTTGCTGGCGCTCTTTCAGGCAGGGTCCCAGACTGAAGGAGGCGCTGAAACATTTTCTGTCTTCAAATTATCATCTGCGCCACAACTAGGAATTATTTTAGGCGCAGCCCTTTAATAAAAAGCAGTGCCCACACCTCTGTGTCCTTCAATACTAGAAAAAGCCATCTTAGCAAAAATAAATGTACCTGGATTCTTTTAACTGTCGTGAAGGCATTGCATTGCCTTACATTCACTAACCATCTTGAATTAAATCGTTTTCTTATGAAAAAATAAATAAATGTACCTTCATATCTGTCTGTATTTGATATATATGTATTGTTTTTATTCTGCATCGCTTTACATTGTGTCTGATAAACATAGGAATTTTGACCTTTCCTATCTTGAATACTTTTTTCCAATGGATTTATACAACTACCAATTGAAGTACAACTAGCCAACAACAACAAAAAAAGCTAGAAGTGTGTGGGAGAAAAAGATGAATGATTAAGTCTGTCCTTTCAAGTATGCACTTTATACCTTGTAGGAATGATAAGGTAAGTACACACGTCCTATATCAAAAGAAACCGATTGTGATTAAATATCATGAGGGATACAAAGTTCAGTGAACAGCCTGAAAAGAGAAACAGTATGTCTGATACTGGGAAAAGGAGGTCAGGAGGAAATGTCTTTGCAGGGGAGGTGGCACTTAAGATAGGTCCTAAAGGACGGGTGGGATTTCAGCCCACAGCATTCACAGGAAGAGGGAACAGCATGAGCAAGGAATTAAAGCCAAATAAGAGTTTACAGTCCCTTTCAGGATTGTCAAAGGAAGATCATGACATTAAATGTAAAAGGCAACTTGGTGCCTTTGGGTGGAGCACCTCCAGCAGCTGAGACACTGGAACTTTATTTAATAAACATTGAGGAAATGTTTTAGGCCAGCAAAATCAGTCTGGAAGCAGTTGAGAGGGTGTGAGACTAAGGGGCCCAGAGGTCATTAGGAATCACTGCCAATAGCCCAGGGGAGAACTGACCTGACCCTGGGACAGAGACAGTGGGAAAGGGGAAAGTAAACGGAAAGAAAGCAGAGCTAGGTAGCATTGCTAGGGCGGAATCCACAGGTCTGGCCCAGCTGGCAGTCGCGAGCAATGGAAGGGTAGCCAATCAGGCCACATAGTTGAGGTCATGACCAGGTGAACAGGGATGCCAGCTCCAGATCACCAGGAAATCAGCAGAGCAGAATGTGTGAGTTCCAGAGGGAAGGACACAATGAGCTTGGATTGTAACTCTGTTAATAGGTAGTGTAAGACCCTGGTGAAGATAGTTCCAAAGTAAATACATTCATGCCCTGCAAAATGATGTTTCAGTCAACAGTGGACCACATATATGACAGTGGTCCCATAAGATTATAATAGCATATTTTTACATACCTTTTGTATGTTTAGATATGTTTAGATGTACAAATACCATCGTGGTACAACTGCCTACAGTATTCAGTATGATAATATGCTCTAAATGTTTGTGGCTTAGGAGCAATAGACTACACCATACAGCCTGTGTGTATAGTAGGCTAGACCATCCAGGTTTATGTAATTACACTCTGTGATGTTCACCCAAGGACAAAATCACTTAATGATACATTTCTCAGAATGTATCCCTACTGTTAAGCAACAAGTGACTGTATTTCCTTTCTCACAAATGTATTTCCTTCTTGTTGCCTCTCCCTCCCCCTAACTTTTTAGTAACATTTAAAAATAAATAAATAAAAAGGAAACCACTCCCTTGATGTATCTGTGGAATATACAAAGCTCCGAAACCAAAATCACTTAAAAGATGCTCCAAATGAGATGTTGAGAGTGATGGTTAATTTTGTGTGTCAATTTGATTGGAGTAAGGAATGCCCAGACAGCATGTGAAACATTATTTTTGGGTAAAGTCTGTGACGGTGTTTCTGGAAGAGGTTAGCATTTGAATCAAAAAGATCCCTGCTCACCAATGTGGGTAGGCATCATCCAATCCATTGAGGGCCAGAACAGAACAAAAAGGCAGAGTCTTCTTGAACTAGGATCCTTCTTTTCCTTCCCTCAGACATCAGCACTCCTTGTTCTTGGGCCTTCAGACTCCAACCAAGACTTATACTACCAGCTCCCCTGGTTCTCAGGCCTTTGGGTTTGGACTAGAACTACACCATCAGCTTTTCTGGTTCTCCAGCTTGCAGATGGCAGGTGGTGGGACTTCTTGGCCTCCATAATTGTGTGAGCCAATCCTTCATAATAAATCTCTTTCTATGTGTTTATATATACCCTATTGGTTCTGTTTCTCTGGAGAACGCTAATACATTGGAGTTTCCCAATAAAATCTATTTGGACTTTTTTTCTCCTCACTAACATATTTTATGTATAATAAAGGACTTAAATGCCCATTCAGATAAATTCATATGCAAATTTTTTTTTTTTTTACAAAATGAATTATCTCCTTGGTTTAATTAATTCTCTTCCTATTTTATTTGGTATACAAAAATTTAAACCTCAAAATCATGGCCTCTGGAAAACTTAATATAGATCGAAATAGTCAGTGAAAGAGTAATGTTTCAAACTAAACAAACCTTTCTATGCAATTGCCACAGCAATAGTACTGTTTGAGAAAACCATAACTCTCAATGCCCAGAAGCCTTCCACATAGTTAAAACTGGTTGTTACTATCACTACAAAAAGAAAATTTAAATATACTTTGCTTCATTTAAATGTTGAAGTATAAACTCAGTTTGGTCTATTAGGTTGAATGATATGATGCTGCCATTGTTCTAATCAAATATAGTCAAACACTCACTCTGGGGGACATAGCCACCATGGCATGAAGACACTGCACTGTCTGGAAAAGTCAACTGAGGCCAACAGCCAGCACCAATTTGCCAGCCATGTGAGTGAGCTACGCCCCACATCAGGCCTTCAGAAGACTGCAGCACTGGCCAACGTTTTGACTGTAGTCTCATTGGATACCTCGAGCCAGAAGCCCGAAAGCCACTGACACTTCCTGATGCACAAAAATTGTATACAAAAAAATGGGGCCTGGAGAATTTGTCTAAAGTCACACTGTTCCATCACAGGTGGAGAGGAGATTAAAATCCACATCTGTCTGACTCTGGAGCCTGATCTTTTGCTTAAAAAGGGGATTACAAGACTCATTTCCTCAAGGCTCAGATGCACTGTCAACACCTAAAGATACAGAAAAAGATGAAAATGGCTTATCAATGAGTTCTGTGACTTATGGAAGGTAGAAAAGAATGAGAAATAAAAATATGATGATGCCATCTTGCCCTAGGCTTTATATATCAGGTTATATAAGGTTAATAATTTACCTTATTGCTTCTTATGTAAGAGAACATTTTTGAATAGTTTCATGGTGCCAGTTATGTTGTAATACCATTTTGAGGCCAGTAATTCAGAGTTTTAAGAAAAGGAACTGAGTTTTTAAATATAGAGGTAATGAACGACGGCAAAGCCAACGATTATTTGGAGCAGCTTTGAAATGAATGAAACTTGAAATGAAATGAAAAATCCAGAACCTTATAGGATAAGTTATTGTATTACATTGGCTCTCACAATGAGCTTTATGGGTGAGAGGCCAATAAAGCCTGCTAGAGTTTATTTTGCTGAATGCCTTCTAGATGAAAAATCAGTAAAAGAAATCACAGCACTGCTACTTTCCAATGATACAGTAACTCACTGAATTAAAGATTTAACTGCAAACAACTGATTTTGTCTGCAGAATTGTACTTTTGTTTTAGAAACAGACAGATCTACAGACTGTGTGGACTTGCTATTTTGTTATATTCATCAGGTATCAGCCCCAGCCATCATCTAAGATCTTTTATTTGAATGCTTGACAACACAAGGAATGCTGAAACATTTAAGTGTACAATAACTTTTTTGAATCTCATCATCTGTCCTGGAACAATTGTGTTTACATTTGCAATGATGGTACAAAAGCAATGGTGGGTAAAACTGCTGGTGCCTTAAAACAAATCAAGGCAGTGGCAACAAAATGAACTAGTAATCACTGTATTCTTCCCCACCACACACATGCAGGAAAAAAAGGAAAAAGAAAAAAAAAAAAGCCAGTTTCACTGAAGTCCTACATGAAACAGTAACAGCATTAATTTTATTAAATCCTGACCCTTGAAATATACATCTTTTTATTATTCTATGTGGCAAAATGGGAAATATGCATAGATATTTGCATTGCAACCCGAAGTATGTCTGTTGTTTCAAGGAAAAGTACTTGTCTATTAGGTTGAATAATATAGCATTGCCATTTGTTCTAATCAAATACTGTTTGAGTTCTAAGCTGAACTAGCCACTGTTATTCATGAGATACCAATTTTACTTGACTGACAAACTATGGTTATTCAGACTCTGGTATTTGTCAGATTATTTTCTTTTTAATGAACAAAGTAAACCTGTCGTGTCAAGGAAAATAACTAATAGTATTTGTTGCCAATGATAAAATTCAAGTTTTCAAATGAAAATTAGAATGTTGAGAAACTTCTGTCAGATACCTTGAGCTTGATAGCTTCCCAATACCTGAAGACTTTTTTGATGAGCTCAGTGGTGACGTGTTATTAACAAATGTGATTTTTTTATGTTATATAATAAAATGTGGGAACATTTGGAAAATTCACAAAACTTGATTAACTAGTATTTTCCAAATGAACAAGGCAAGATGTTATAAAATCATGCATGGATAAAAGATCCATTCAAAATGCAAGGGAAACCAATGGATTTTAATGTATCAGAATATAAAAAGTTCATTGATATGGTTTCAGATTCCACATAGTTCCTTGAGAAACTAGCACTTATTTTGGTATAATATTAAAGAAGAATATCCAAATTACCTGAAAAGACTATCAAAATATTTCTTCCTTTTCCAACTACGTATCTGTATGAGGCCAAATTTCCTTCAAACTCTTCACCAAAACAACATATTTCAACAAATTAAATGCCAAAACAGATATGAGAATCTGTCTTCTGTAAAACTAGACAGTAAGAGATTTATTTGCAAAAGTATAAAACATTACTGTTCTACTGAGTTTTTATTCTGATTTAGAAAATATAGTTTTTAAAATAAATTAGTAAAGATTTAAATAATTTTAATGATAGAATATAAGCAATGTTAGACTGTTCGACCCTATAGCACCAAATTGGGCTAATAATTGTTGAACATCTGGTTCTGGAATCATCCTCTCTTCTCCATCCCTATTTCCCTTGTCCAAGACAGTCCTTTATCTCTAATCTGAGCCAAATGACCCATCCAGCCTTGCCCATCTAAAATCCATCCTCCAGACTGCCATTAGCATGCCATATCTACAACCAGCTGTTAAGAATTCCTTTAATCTATTTAAGAATCATTCAATGGCTCCCTCTCATCTTTACCATGGAGTCCAATCTTCTTAGAATGACAAGTGTCCAAGCCCTGCTTCCCTCACAAGCTTCATCTTCCTCATTACTTTCAGTAACACCAAACCGAGCATAATTTCCTACAGTAGTGGGACTTTGTTCCTGCTATTCCCTCTGCATAGAATGCTCTCCCCTTCCTCACCTGGCCAACTCATGCTCCTCTCCCCTAAGATTCACTTACCATCCAATCCTCCTGGCGCCTTTCCTGATCCTTCTTCCCCCCACCCACATTTTCACCCTCCAACCCTTCCACCCCCACCTGGGCTAAGGGCCCTTCCTCTGTATCTACACATGGAATTCTATCATAGTTCTTAGGATGTGTTGAAATTATCCATTTATGAGTCTGTCCCTTCTCTCCCACTATAAGCTCCCAAGACATGTATCCCTTGTAAATAGCCAAGTACCTGTTATTTACGTAGGTACTTGGTACACATTGACTGGTGGAAACAAATGGAAATGCTTCCAAAATTATTTTATGTTCAATACCATCAAACAGCAAAATAGACCCTTTGGGCCCCTGAATTAGAATCCCCTCATTCTTAGCACTTGGATTATTATAAAACTATTTTCATATATCTTATAAATATAAAAGATATCCCAGCTGTGTTTTGCCTGGGATTCTTTGGAGAGAATGTAAAATGCTTTCAGGAGCTTTTAAAATAGATCACGTTATGTGATATATTGATTTGTTGAATGCTTTCCCTGAAAAATAATAATGTTATTATCTCCATAGCTATAAAAAAATATTTTTTAACATCTCAAGAAATATTTAAACTTTGGGGTGTTCTAATGGATGTTTTTTAATGCAGAGGAGTAAATTAGACCACATATTTTTCAGATTCCATTTATTCTTCAATATGGTAGTGCTTTATAAATGGCAGGGACTTTTCTAAGCACTGGGGTACAGCAGTTCATTAGACAAACATACATCCCTGTCTTTGTGGAGCTTACCTGATGTCTGAACATTCTGGTCATATACTCAGATGCTATTACTATTCCTGTGATACATGCACTCTGTTCTGTTGGTACTGATACACTTGCCAATAGGACACCTACAACATCTGATCTCCTAGGCTATGGCACAGACAGCTGTACTTAGTAAGATCCATAAGCTGCTTCCTTACAAATGGCATAATCCATTATTTTGTGTGTTTTGATCTGAAAAGACCAAGAGGATGTCTTCAAAAGTAATTTTCTAGGTCCTATTT
Organism: Lemur catta; assembly: GCF_020740605.2. Lineage (NCBI taxonomy): Eukaryota > Metazoa > Chordata > Mammalia > Primates > Lemuridae > Lemur > Lemur catta. The sequence continues at coordinate 240,246,342 of NC_059128.1, forward strand.
GCAGAAAATTATTAGTACCTGATTGTAAAGCACAGTACGCTACATTGAGGAAATTTCTCAAAACAGGTAATTCTACTTGCCCAGTAACCTAATCATCATACAGATGAATTAGTGAATGATTTGCATATCTCAGAACACTCTCCTCAGTGCTGACAAAATCAACTTGAGACATTTCTAAGTACCGTATGTATAGTATGTACAACTTTGCATATTATAGACTGATTGTATCAAGGCAAAATTAATAGTGTCCCTGGAGTAATCTCTCTAGAGCTTCCTCTTACATGAAAGTGACATAAGAGGTGCCGTGTACCACTTTGTCTTTCCCAAAAATGTAATTGTCTACTATGAAAGTTGACTTCACTGCTTCCCAGTAGATACACAATGCCTGTCCTCTGATGCACAAGCAGAAGAAATGCCTTGTACAAAGCTAGGTCACACAGCTGAGTATCCCAATCAAGAGAGGCTGAACCACAGCAACACTACCGTACCCTGAAATATCTTCTCAGCATCACATCCTTCTAGCATAGCAGAATCCAAGTATATAAATTGGAAACAAAACAATTTTTCTTCCTCTTTAACACTTCATTTCTAAAGAAATGAAAAGTTTTGGCCAGGCGCAGTGGCTCATGCCTGTAATCCTAGCACTCTGGGAGGCTGAGGCAGGAGGATCACTCGAGGTCAGGAGTTCAAGACCAGCCTGAGCAAGAGCGAGACCCTGTCTCTACTAAAAAATAGAAAGAAATTATCTGGACAACTAAAAATATATATAAAAAAAAATTAGCTGGGCATGGTGGCACATGCCTGTAGTCCCAGCTACTTGGGAGGCTGAGGCAGAAATATCGCTTGAGCCCAGGAGTTTGAGGTTGCTGTGAGCTAGGCTGACACCACGGCACTCTAGCCCGGGCAACAGACTGAGACTCTGTCTCAAAAAAAAAAAAAGAAATGAAAAGTTTTTCCATTTGATTTCAGAAAATTATCACATACTATATGCATGATTCATGCAAAGTCATAGAGTAATGGGTATTGGTCTGAAGGGCTAACTTGTATACTGCACTCTCTAATACTAATGATCAAAACTCACATAAAACATCCACCTGAAACAAGTGCACTTTCCTAAAATTCACCCTGTAAATTGTTCTTAGTTCACGAGGGTGTTTCCTAGTTTCTATTTATAATGATGAACTTTATCCATAATAGACACACATAGAAATAAAAATTATGCCGGTGAGCTTTGTCCAAAAAGGCAGAGTATTGTAAGTTCTATGGTTGCTTCTGCTTTCTCTGCCTTGTTGACAACTCAGAGATTTCATTTCCACACATAAGAATAAAACCACCATTATAAACCACCATTATAAATAATGAATGTGGGAATATTGTTAATTCCTGCCTGCTTTCAAGGATGCTAAAATGTGATCTGCCTTAAACAGAATGGTGAAGAAAGAAAAGCATCTTCTCCCAATTTCCCTTTGTCCTTCCTTTTTTCCTCTCCATTCTCATTTTTACCACTCCTTTTCCTACACAAATCTGGAATCTGCAAAATTACCCTTCCTTATGTATCTTTCTACTACAGAAAACTCTCACGCTCTGGGAAATGATCTCAGCTTTCAAGACTTTGATAAACTAATTTACATTATAATATAAATAAATGATAACTGTTACTTTTTAAGGAGAAAAAAAATCTGAAGACAACTAATAACCCAAAAGGACTGAATGTTTTGTAGTTGAATTTTAACATCTATAGAAATTAAGTAAAGAAAATTTGACAGAAAGACCATTCACTCTTCCTTTGTATGAAACTTTGGCCCACATGCATCTGCTAAGGCGTAAAGCTAAGAAACTGCTAAGCATTGTTCTGGTCTCCTTTAGTTTTTGGTTTAAAACTTCTCTTTTCCCCAAAGAAAAGGTTAAATTTGGAAAGTATGTTACATTGAGCTTACTGCCTCATTATTATAGAGATGGGATACGGTACTTGCAAATGTTCAGTACACAGTTGCTTAATAAACATGTTGATTTAACTGACTTATATGTTGACTTATGTTGCTCAAAACTTTCATAAACAAAATCTCCTTTCCCCTTCCCTTTTTAGCAGATAACCTGTATCTGTCAAACTGCATGAGAGATAAGAATTTAATGTCTTACATAAAGGCACGAATGCTTTATATGTCACATTTTTTTCAAGAAGAATTTTAATTTCAGAACTTTTAATTCAGAATTACTTGAGGTTTTTGATTTTGGAAGTTTTAGGGGATTTTTGTTTGTTTTTACATGGATCTCCAGGGATTTATTTTTAATTTCTGTGAACAAGGGCACTAGCACGTACCAGATAAAAAGACTAATTATAAAAATGTTTAAGAGCTGAAAAGGAGAAATCAGCCGACATCATGTGCAAAACAGATATTACCATTAAAATAATAAAAAATTATAGACCCATATTATACTTATAATAATATTTTGCTATACTGATAATGTTAATAATTACCACTATCGAATATCCACCATATAGTGAATACTATGTACTTTGTATATACATTATGTCTAATGTAAGTAATGGCTGAGGAAATGGTCAAAGATTGAGATGAAATATATGCAGTTACGAAATCTGGCCAACCACAACCCACATTACCAGACAAAATACATAGAACATGCATAGCTACGAATAGCAAGAATTGGAATTAATGAGGAAATCTGAACTCTCAGTTACATGCAAATTCAAACAGTCACCTTGCCTCCCCCCAAACTGCTTTTGCTTACATTTTCTGGATACTAATGCAGCCTACTGCACAGCCTGACACCTGAGAATGGTTTTTACATTTTTAAATTGTTACATTTTAACTGGTTATGTAAGTGCCTACATAATATCCTCCATCTTGTCTCTTGGCTCACAGAACCTAAAATATTTACTATTTGGCCCATTACAGAAAAAGTTTGCCAATACTTGTTTTAAGCAAAAGTGCTTAGACACACTGTAATGTCATGGCTTTGAAGCATGCAAACTCAGCTCTAGCATTTACCAGCTATGTGATTTTGGGCAAATCCCTTAATTTCTGAGCCTCGGTTTACTCACCTATAAATTGGGATACCAGTATCCAAATCAAATTGCTAAGATCACATAAGATAATGTGTAATGTATATATAGTATTTGACACATCCTAGACACTTAATAAATATTAGTTTCCTTCCCATTCCCATAAATTATTATGATCATTGGATAAATCTCCCCCCCACCCCATTTGTGTGTGTGTGGCTCTGGGGAGTTGGGAAGGATAGATGACAGATGGGACAAAAACCTGTTAGTCATACCTTGTGCCTGCATAGCATTTTCCTCCCAGCACACTTTTACATTTGCACAATCAAAATGGTTAGGAAGGAGTCAAATGTATTTTTTAAAAATCACAATTGTTGAATCTGTAAGTCAGAAAATGATTATAATGAATAATTCCTAAAGATGCACTAAATTGGCCATGAGATTCAATAAGCAGGTTCTCCCGTCAATGTCCTTCTATTTTTCTCTATTTTTAAGAAGCATGCTTATATGGAGATACCGTAAACACAAGTAGACCTACCATTTGATCCAGCAATCCCATTATTGGGCATCTACCCAAAAGAACAAAAGACATTCTATAAAAAAGATATCTGCACTTGAATGTTTATAGAAGCACAATTCACAATTGCAAAGATGTGGAAACAACCCAAGTGCCCCTCAATACATGAGTGGATTAATAAAATGTGGTATATGTATACCATGGAGTACTACTCAGCTATAAGAAATAATGGTGATATAGCACCTCTTGTATTTTCCTGGATAGAGCTGGAACCCATTCTACTAAGTGAAGTATCCCAAGAATGGAAAAATAAGCACCACATGTACTCACCATCAAATTGGTTTCACTGATCATCACCTAAGAGCACATTTAGGAATAACATTAATCAGGTGTCGGGCAGATGTGGGGGGGAGGGGATGGGTGTATACATACATAATGAGTGTGATGCGCACCATCTGGGGAATGGATACGCTTGAAGCTCTCATTCGGGGGGGAGGGGGAGCAAGGGCAATATACGTAACCTAAACTTTTATGCCCCCATAATATGCTGAAATAAAAAAAATTATTAAAAAAAAAGAAGCATGCTTAAAATTTCACTTCTTAATGTCACTCTGATTTTACAGACTCGTCCTGATGCCCTGCAGAATGTCCTGTTCCCATAAACCCACATCCTCCTATACAGTGTAAAAGTTCTGTAAAATTCAAGCAAACAAGGGTATGGGAGACCAAAAGGCAATTCTGTAGTAAAGAGTAGAGGACAGAAACAAAGCCATCTTTTAATTTGATGTGTCCTGTTCATTTTAACTCTCGGAATCTTTGATCAGTAATTCTCAACCATTTATTTTCCCCCTGACAGGCAGGGCACACCCCATCAGAAAGGTACTCTGTGGCCACTGTGATCTTCAAAAGGGGGTTGTGTAACCCTTGAAAACACTTCCCCAGTGATTGTAACAGTCCTTTAAGGAGGAATTGTCCATCTGCTGGAGAGCCACTGCTTTCAGTTACTTTACCCAATAATTCTACTGCCATGTAAACCACTAGGACTACTGAAAAAAAGAAGTTAGATTGAGTAAGTCTTACCTCTAATGAAATAAAAGTAGATCCAGATTTACCTTGATTATGATCCCTTAGAAAAAAGAAAGAGGATAGACTTGCTTTAAATGTCTATCCTACCTAAGTTTGCATTCTATGACAACTCCATCACACCACCCTATGACCACCAGTCCTCCTGGAGAAAAGTATGGAGAAAGGTGATAAACAGACTACTTAATGTTCATATGGTGTGCTGGCACCCACATAGGTACAACGAGATAGGAATCTTTAAATACAAGTATGGTGAGCAAAAGGAAAGGAGGCCTGACAGAAACCAAGAACTCTAGAAATAACCTAAGATGAAAATTTTTTTAAAAAGTAGATGCAAACAGATAATCTGATTAGACTAACCAGATTACTGAAATGCCTGGCTTTGGAAAGAAAGTCACACCTACCTTCTCATAAAGGAATGCTGTAGCAGAGACAGGACAAGGACACTAGGTGATCTTGATTTGAGGAAAGTACAAGTTAAAGCAAAACACAAATAGAAACAAAACTAAGTTTTTAGGTTTGATATTTAGAGATTCTCAAATTCATGTGTTTGTATGTTCATTTATCAGAAGGCATTTGCTAAAGAACAAAATTTTACTTTAAGAAATGATTAAAAGGCAATATCCAGCAATCAAATTATCAATTTAAATTCTATCGATCATAAAAATTAACCTATCCATAGATTTATTCAGTCAGTATTTATTGAGCACCTACAATGTTCTGGACACTCTTCCAGGTACCAGGAATACAGTACTGAACAGAAAGGCAGTCTGTGCCCTCATGGAGCTTACATTCTACTGGGAAAAACAGACAATAATCAAATAGCTATATAATATAATGCCAGGTAGTGATAATGTGCTATGAAGAAACACAAAGCAAGGAAGGTCAAGGAAGAAAGCCAGAGGTGCTATTTTAGCTACAGAGTTCCCAGAAAGCCTCCCTACTATCTTCCAAACCTATGTGACAACAAAGCAATTCGAGACCTGAGAATTCTTGTCTCTTGTCCTTTTTGAAGTTTGAGCAATCTTACCTACTCCCACAGAATCAACTCTGACCTGCATAGAGTTGATTCCTGTCTCTAGCTCTGACCTTTTCTCTGAGTTCAAATTCCATGTTGCCAAGAGTATAATCATCAAGTCTAAAATCAAACCTGCCTTATTCCCCCTTTGCCCCTCTACTCCCACAAAAAGACTATCTACATTTTTCCAGAAATCTCAGAGGACTTAAAGATTTGACTCTTTCTACTCCTTCATTCAACTATAGAAAAGTCCTACTAATTCCTTCTCCAGAATGGTTCCCATCCACCCCATCATACTCATTCTCACTACCTTCACATTTAAGAGCAGCTGGAAGTTTGTTGGGAAAAGACATGAGTTCATGTTTGCCCCTGCTCTACCACAACGGGATGCTACGACCTCTTATATGAAAACTAAATTTCTTTCTTTCTTTTTTTTTTCTTTTTGGAGACAGGGTGTTGTCCTGTTGCCCTGGCTAGAGTGCAGTGGAGTCATCATAGCTCACAGCAACCTCAAACTCCTGGGCTCAAGCAATCCTCCTGCCTCAGCCTCCTGAGTAGCAGGTGGTATAGGCACGTGCCACCATGCCTCAAAGAGAGAGGCCTTAGGAGAAACCAAACCTGCCCACACCTAGATCTTGGACTTCTAATCTCCAGAACAGTGAGAAAATAGACTTCTGTTGTTTAAGCCACGTTAAAGTCTGTGGCACTGTGTTATGGCAGCACCTGCAAACTAAAACACTGTCCCATCGTACTTCCATCCATTCTTCAACATGTAGTCCTTATGAATATCTTCAAAAGCAGCATACTGCTTCTTGTCCCAAACTTTTATCCAAGCTAGAATTCTTGCCTGTAATATTCTTCATCCCTTGCTTAAAAACACAGGCTTTTGAAGTCAAACAAACCTGGGATCAAATCCCAGCTCCATTCACTTAATAACCATCCAGCTTTAATTAACTTCCCTAAGACTCTGTTTTCCCATCCATAAAATGGGTATTAACTCATTCAGCCATTATGTAGGTTAAACGAGGCAGTGTACGTGACATGCCCAGCACAACTCCTGGCACACAGTATACACCCAGTGATGGTGGTCATAATTATTATCTATTTGTCAAAGTTCTGATTAATATGATACTTGATTATTAAGTATTCTGGCTACTATGGACCACCAGCCCAACTTGAAGAGAGCACAGAAGAGGAGAACCAGGGAGTCAAGTCTGGAACCTCAGCCTGCGGGGCCTTGGTACTGCTTGCGAACATTGGAGGGTTGTTGTGATAAGCCATGGGGAGCCAATTAGGTGTTTTGAACAGGGTAAAAGCATGATCAGAAGTGGCAGGTGTGTAAGTGATCAGGATAGACTCTCAGCAATAGTCAAGGTGACAAGTCATGAAGGACTGAACTGGAGTGGTGCTCACGAGAATGGAAAGGGGAATTATTTAGAGAAATATTTCATGCATGTAATCTAGAGCTGTGGTCCCCAACCCCCAGGCTGCAGAATGGTACCAGTCTGTGGGCCGTTAGGAATCGGGCCACACAATAGGGGGTGAGCAGCAGGCTAGGCAGCAAAGCTTCATCAGGCCATCGCTCGCATCATGGCCTGAGTTCCACCTCCTGTCAGATCAGCAGCAGCATTAGATTCTCATAGGAGTGCAAACCCTACTGTAAACTGCACATGCGAGGGATCTAGGTCGCATGCTTCTTATGAGAATCTAACGCCTGATGATCTGAGGTAGAGCTGAGGTGGTGATGCAAGCACTGGGGAGCAACTGCAAATACAGAGAGGCTTAATTGCACAATAAATGCAATGCACTTGAATCATCCCAAAACCATCTCCCCTGCACCCCCTCTTCCGTGGAAAAATTGTCTTCCATGAAACCAGTCCCTTGTGCCAAAAAAGTTGGGAACCACTGATCCATAGGACTGGCAACAGACGGAACACAGAAAGAGAGGGGAGAGTCAGACGTAACTTCAAGGCCTTGAGATTGATCGAGTGTTAGCACCATGAACAGCAATAAGGAAGACAAGTGAAGGGAAACAGCAGAAGCACCAAGTTGGCTCTGAACCTTCACAATTGGTTCCTGTGCTGCCCCTGCCACTGTGTCTCATCCTTTATTTCCAACCTGATCAGGGTAGTGGCCATGCCCTTCTCTTCCAGTAAAACTTCAAGAAGAGATCTCAAAATTAATTCACACCAAGGCATAAACAGTAACTTTTCTTAAAGTCTATTTACATTTTAAATGAACAACCATGAAATCTGGAAAACTGACAAACCTAAGTGAGGTATGAGGTAGAAAGAGTGTGTCCTTTAACATTATTATCACTACACATACCTCCTCACGCCTGTTACAGCTTGGCTGCAATCCGTCACTCTGCCCTAGATTTTGACATTAGTCTTGTGTTTAAGAATCCTTTTCTTATCTTAATGCTGGAGACTGCTAAACACTACAGGTAAACAAACAAAGCTGTTTTCACTGGCTGTTTCAAAGATACGAAACATTAGCACAGAAGAGCAGGGCTGGGAAGGCCCATGGTGTATCAGCCTCTGCCATCTTTCAAATGGTTCCAGTTCATCCCTCAAGATACTAGAGGTGCCACGGGTAAATTCGGCAGCCCTGCCCAGTGATCACTTTCGGTTTCCTCCAACTCTTGTCTTCCACCTCAAATTAAACCCACCTCCTTTACCCATAGCAGAGATACAAAATAGAAAGCTCTTATAGCCTTCATAACAGCTTTTTGTTGCTATTATGATAAGAAAATAATCATTTTTTCACTTTTTTTCCCATTCTGGGTTGTTTATTCAACCGAAATTCATGAAGTGACTATGTGCTACACTGCAGAGGTAAGGAAATAGGGTGGAGAAAAGGAGGAGGCTAACATTCAAAACTCATACAATTCCTATCCTCAAAGTGTTCTCAGTTCATCTTCATTCACAAGGACTAATCCCACATCTACGGATCGCCTTTGTAGCTCTGGCCCTTGTAAACCTCCAGCAAGCCTCCCTGGGTTTCTTTTAAATGTAGAATTTCACTGCAGAACCAAATTTCCAAAAAGATCTGACCCACATGGAATCTAAATGCATTATCTCAGTGATGCTCCTGGAATTATTCCCAACCATGTGCTTTTTTTATAAGTGTGTACACTGTAGCATGTGTGGACACACAAGAGTGTGTAGATAGGGGAGGTTGTTTTGTTTTAATAGTGGTGCTGAATCATTCAGTGAATCATGTACTCTGAACTTTGTGTCATTTTCTGTCATATATTCATGGTGTATACACTTATTCATGCACTGTGCCAAACACTGCACAAAATGAGTTAAAAAGATAGGCATGGTGTAGTCACTGTGGAAAATGGTATGGCAGTTCCTCAGAATAGCCAATCAAGCCTGGGCGTAGGGGCTCACGCCTGTAATCTTAGCACTCTGGGAGGCCGAGGCGGATGGATCGCTTGAGCTCAGGAGTTCGAGACCAGCCTGAGCAAGAGTGAGACCCTATCTCTACTAAAAATAGAAAGAAATGATTTGGACAGCTAAAAATATATAGAAAAAAATTAGCCGGGCATGGTGGCACATGCCTGTAGTCCCAGCTACTCAGGAGGCTGAGGCAGGATTGCTTGAGCCCAGGAGTTTGAGGTTGCTGTAAGCTAGGCTGATGCCACCGCACTCTAGCCCAGGGAACAGAGCAAGACTCTGTTCAATAGCTTATGTTATTCTAATGTAAATTCTTGGTAAACAACTTAGGAACTGCCTCTTCCATTCCTTTAAAAAACTCAGGGCAGCGTGAACCTATGCTCCTCAAATTCTTAGAGACAAAAAGTATAATTGTAGTTGCCAGGGACTGGAGGGGAGGGAGGAATAAGGGGTTATTGTTTAACAGATATGAAGTTTCAGTTTGAAAAGATGAAAAAGTTCTGGAGATGGATGGTAGTAATGGTTGTGTTAGGTAGACAGTGAGGGATTCCGGGTCTCCTAGGGACAGAAGTGGGTGCTGTTGCTTTGTTACAACTGCCCCACCTGGGAAGAAGGCCCCCATCTTGGTCCTGCCCCACCCTAATCTCCCAAGCAGCTGTTGTACCTGGGGAAAAGGGAATACTCTAATCTGCCAATAAACTTAGGGCACCAGCTGCAAAAGAATGAAGACAAGGTACCATAGAGTCTGGAAATTGACCTAGAACAACCTGCAGGTGTTCTAATGCAACTTCGAACTATCCAATCAAAGTGGTTCTATGGTGACATCTGAGGCACTAGGGAAGTCCCAATCTAGCACTAGAAAACAAGACACAGACCATAACCAAGTCCCTTTTTTGCAACCTTCCTTTTGCTGAGACAATGGGTCTAGTCGTCATTTGTGGCATATGTATCATCCTCTTGCCCTATAATCCTATCTTTCTCTCCTCAATAAACCTCATTTTCATGCTTGCCTTACTTTGGTGTGTCTGGCCATTCTTCAGCCATGAGCACACTAAAAACAGACATTTCAGACTAAAATTGACAGTTGTACAGTAACATGAAAGTACTTACTGGTACTGAACTGTACACTTAAAAATGGTTACAATGGTAACTTTTATGTTGTGTATATTTTACCACAACTTAAAAATATATATTTAAACCATTTAAGAAAAAAACTTTCCTGAAATAAAGAAATATGAAAAAAAAAAAAAAAGAAGGAAAAAATCATCCCTCCTTTGGAAGCCAGTACTTTTTAAATCCAGAGAAATGATGTAGACAGAAAGAGACAACAAACCAGAGAAAAATCTTTTGACCTCAATTAAATAAGCACATGTAGAACATTTACAGCTATGTGTTGCAACCTTTCTTTCACTAATGTGCCCCCCACAGAACCTTTTTAGACATTTTTCCTAATCATTTCCTGATGAAAGTTTAATACCATAGATATGCCACATATCTTTATGTACCATGGCCACAAACTATTGTAATATCTAAGATTTTCCCCCAAAGAACAAATTTTTACCCTCCTGGGGCCAATATGCCTCTTTTTGAGAATGCATGATTTACAGTATTAGCCACTCTACAAAACACATGCTGTCACAAACGGCAAGTTGGACTGAAATGATAAGAGGACTGGGGATGCCCATGCACTCCTCAATGCTAGAATGTGTCCAAAGTCTTATACCAATATTAAAAGTGTCTGCACACTGCTAAGTATCTGAACAAAAAGTGAGAAATTCATTTTTAATGTCTCCAAATATCTGGACGTTGGCATTAGCTAGGTAATTAACAGTATTTTGATAAGTTTAATTCAGATATTTGGTATCATGGATACAGAATGTTACATTATGATCGCCGTTTAACCATTACAGAGTTCATTTTCCTGCATGGTAAAATGACATATGCAGATTTATAGGAAAACTCTATAACTTTTCTTATTAAATGAAACTGAAGGTTATAATTTTGCTTCTCAAAGTGTGGCCCTTAGGCCAGCAACATCAGCACCACCTGGGAGTTTATTAAAAAGGCAGAATCACAAGCTGTACCCCAGAACTGCTGGAACAGAATCTGTACTTCAACAAGATCCTTAAGTCATTCCTATGCCCATTAATTGAGAAGCACTGCCTTAAAAGACAAATATAGTTGACCCTGAACAATTAGGGTTTGAATTGTATGGATCCACTAGGCACAGATTTGTTTTTCAACCAATGGCAGATTGAAAATACAGTACTGACGGGATGAGAAACCTGCATATACAGAGGGCCAACTTTTCATATATTCCAGTTCCACAGCTGACTGTGGGACTTGAGTATGTGCACATTTTGATACATGTGAGTCCTGGAACCAGTCCCCCAAGTATACCAAGGAACGACTATATCAAAGTATATCGACAATTCATAACAGCATTTTATTTTTAACCATTCAAATAGTTTATTACTCCACTAATGTAATAATGTAATAATAGAGAGCCTATAAAAAACACAAACTAGAAAAGGACTATACAAGATTTTTCTGTTGTTGTTGCCTGGGCTAAAGCACAGTGGCATCATTATATCTCACCGCAATTTCAAATTCCTGGGCTCAAGTGATCCTCCTGCCTCAGCCTCCCAAGTAGCTGTGACTACAAGTGCACACCAAGCACCACCACACCCAGCTAATTTTTTTATTTTTTATAGAGACAAGGTTTTGCTATTGCCCAGGCTAGTCTCAAACTCCTGGCCTGAGGTGATCCTCCTGCCTTGCCCTCCCAAAGTGCTGGGATTACAGATGTGAGCCACTGTACCCAGCCTCATGTGAAGATTTTTTAAAAATCACGAGAGATGTAAAACATGAACATTTCTATCCTGGGACTACCTCTGGAAGAAGTCAATTCAGGTAGTTTATGCTATGCTAACATTTAGCTTTCCAATACGGAAGGAAATGTCCTGTGATGAGCAAGGTAAATAGGTAGCAGGATATCCATTTCTTTATAATCCCAGCTGTTGTGTCCAAACATGGCTTAATAAGTAAATGGGTGTCTCTCCCCCAAATATTAGCCTAAACACCCCTATCAATTCCACCATACAGCTTCACTCTTTGAAAGGTCTAAAACATTGTCATGTGGTTTTCTTAAAAGATGAAGGGTTATGGTGGTTATCAATAAAACTTTACCAGTTAAGTCTAAACAGGGGGTAGGGGGTAGCCAAGTATGAGTGGGGAAGGGGAAGGGCCTTAGGGAAATCAGAACCCTGGAAAGAAGTTGACCTCTTCCCATTGTACCTCTGTTAATATCCCCAGTGACCTGCTATCAAGTCCAAGCTCTGCCACTTACTATCTGGGGGACCTTAAGCCAACTGTTCAATCCTTCCGAGTCTTAATTTCCTCATCTATAAAATAAGGCTAATTACAAGTACCTCAAATGGTATTATGAGAGCTAAATGAGATCTTGCTGGTCAGCTCCCAAAACAAGTGTGTAATAAGTGTTAATTCCCAATCCACTAACTCCCCCAGGAACAGTGAAATATTTTCATCCACTGAGTTTGAAAGGAAAATGTTTTACCTTACAGTCAGTCTCAGATTAAAAGAACAGGAAGTGCTTTCATCATAAACCACATATGCTAGCTTTAATGAGCCTCTTTACCAATACTGTGAGGTGGCATGATACTCTCCAGCCTGTTAAAGATTACATAGCCCCGAAACTGTCAGTAGCAGAGAGCTGAATTCCCCTCTTACATGTGTTCATATGTCCTCTTCCCATAGAAAACAATGGAAAGCCAACAAATTGGTTTAAAAATGCTAAACCACCAGAAAACCTTAGTTCATATGAAATCACAGCAAAATGTCTATAAATAATTTTAAGGCAACTTCAAAAAAATTGGTTAATTTAAGAAAAACAAGAATCTTAAAAATCTTAGAGACTATGCCATTGCCCATTTTGACTACATCAGCCCTACTTGGTTAGAAATATCTGCCCATCTCACCCTCGGGAGTTCAGCATCAGGCCAAGAAAGCCAAAAGGTAAAGTTCAGCCAGGGCCCTCGTGATCTTCCTGTTAACCTGGGGGGAAAAAATCAAGAGGCCACCAGATCAGTGTCAGCTATCAGTCAAAAGGAAATGGTTTTTTTCAGGAGTAATTCATTGCTGGTCTCAGAACAATTAGAAAGTCTTCCCTCTCAGTAATGCTCTCCATGACTCTGTAGCTTCTGAGAGGGTTTCTTTTACTTTCTGAGACCAGGACCTGTGTCAGGACATAGTACAAAGAGAAGGGTTTGCCTCCTTTTCCTCAGTGAGGGAGTCTGTATCCGGACTAGATTATGCTGAGCATGGCCATCAACTCCACACTGGAAAGGATGCTGCCAAATGGTTCACAACACACGTGCTGTGCACTGACTTCATGTGCTAACTCACCCCAGACTGACTCTTGTCACCCCAGTGTCTGTACCCTGCCCAACTGTGTCTTTAGCCTAAGCAGAATGTTAGAAAGATGGTAGAGAGGGGTGCTAGATTATACATTGTATTCTGAAGCCAAATTAAAAGCCTTCAAGGTTACCTGCATGTTTAGATGATCTGTGTGGCTCATCCCCTCCTCTGTCAGGGATTACTGACGGTGGTGAATTAGACTTGGAAATTTTTCTCTCCTTTTATCATCTAAGCAACCTACTATTTGACTAAGAGAGGCAAAAAGAAAAATTCCAACTGGCCAGCTACTATATTTCTTTAGATGCCAGATTTAAATTGAGGTAATATATATTACTAAATACTTAAAATTTACATAACTGTCATTATCTTTGGGATAACTCCCTTTACCCACTACAGCAAGTTCACTAATCCCTGTGGAGAGAATCTCTAATCCATCCTATATAGAAATATGTTTTTATTCAAACAACCCCCCCTAAAATATAGACTATGATAAATCTGGGGGTCCACCCAAGTCATCAAATTTCAGGTTTCCCTTATTCATAAATTTTAATTTTACAGCAAGTGATATAAGAATTAATGAGGGCATACTATAAAATATTTCAATTTACTTATATATTTTTTTTCCATAAAAACACAGTTTCATGCCTACCCTTGGTGGGAAAGTACATCTCTAAACCCACACATCAAACCTCCTGGGAGATTTCTGCCTTGGGGTATCACAATTCTACATCACAGACTAAAGAGAAATTGTTACATTAGATTTATGCTACTTCATCACCCATTCTATCCACCTCCTCCATCAGCATCTTAGTCCTTCCTGGGCCTTTAAGGCAAACAGACAAGATTCTTACTGACTATAAAGACATCCCAGATTTTTTTTCCCCAAAAAACTGTCCCCCAATATTTTGCCCCATAGCAGGTATGACTATTCAAACATCAGAAAGTGATTCCAAAGGATAGAATCTGAATATAGGAAAAGGAAAGGGGGGGGAGTTAGCATTTAAGATACTTTTTCATATTAAATATCAAATAATAAAAATATACCTTTGTGTTTGAAGAGTCAAGTCTTACAAATACGTAAAAGCAAATCAATTGTTTCCAGCTGTAATCAGCGATAATAGCCCAAGTACGTGACAGCATGAGACAGAAGATCAGTTTCCTTTTGAGGTTACATGATAAGTGGCAGTTAGCAGCCTTTTTCTCCAAGAACCGCGGCCGTCTGACCTCGCGGCAGGAGGAGGCCGGGCCGCCCCCTTTATAGCGTTCGCTCTCTGCTCACCCCCAAGCGAGGAGTGGGGGCGGGGGAAGCTAAGACCCGGTTTTCTAGAATACAGAACACGGTCATCGTCTCGTTCGAACGGGGTTGCGTGGGCACTGAGGAGGGCCGGAGGAGGCGGGGAAGGGGCAGCGAGGACTAGGTTTGTGGACTTTTTTCTGCACACTGGAAATTCCCAGGCCAAAAAGGTACCGACCCGAGTCCGGACATTCCCCTCGAGGGCCGGCTCCAAGACCTGGACTGGAACCACGCGCAGGAATCAGAGGCAACATCTCTAAACAAAACTTGTTTCTTAAGAACGCATTTTTAAAATGTCCCAGTGAATCTACTGCTGGGCATTAGAGTTACCTCCTCATTATATTCATCTCCTCTTATTTTCGCTTTTTCTGTCTGGCCTCGAAATGTAGGGATTGAATGAGGGTGGTAACCTTCCACAGCAGCTTTTTAAATGTGGCGATCAAAAAGCAGTATCGCTGTCATGTGCCTTCATTGACTAATTAAAGGCCAAGGAATCTGTGGCATAAATCAGTGGTCCTGTAACAGGAAGATCACTGTATTTTCCTGCGGGATGGGAGCGGGGTGGATTTAAACAGCGAATGAAACATTGCCCAACACTGAAAGGATTTCTCCTAAGACATTTAGTTTCACTGTTGCTTCTTTTCCTTTTGGAACAATTGCTACTGTAATCTCTGTACTGCTTCCTTTTTTTTTTTTCTTCCGTAAATTATCTAACCCCAGGCAGTGTTACAATCCAGTTTTGTAATTACACAGGAAATGATGGCTGTCTGGTTCTCCTGTAGGAATGGGCATCTAGAGGTACACATCATCAGCTCCTTATAGCTCAGAGGGCTGACTTCCTCTCATTTAATGTAGAATGTTCAAAAGGAAAAAATATATATAATAAAGTTCACACTTTTTAAAAAAGTAAAAATGTAAGTGCACTTTTAAGAGACAAGTTAGACTGAAGTTGGTAACGTGCATTTTGTGCTCTCCTATCCTCTGTGTTCTTTTGCCCTCAACCATCCTCTTCTACCACCACCCCATCCCTAAGCTCCCAGGATTCCCAGGTGCCTTTAGCACTGGGGGGGGGGGGGGGCTGTGGTTTCACTTTCAAAGTGAAAAATGGCAACTTTGAAATCTTATTTATTCATTGCACATTGAGGTGTTAGGCATTCTGAGTGCATTGATAGCATTGTAGACATAAACCCTGGATAGAATAATGCTTAACACAAGAAAATAAATGCACTTAAAATGGAATTTCTGGCATTAACAACTAGTTAATGTAAAAAAGCTGAATTTACCCAAAACCCACAAAGAAAATGCTGAGCAGTTTTTTTGGAGGGTTGGGGGGGATATCTGTCGTTTCCCTTGGGTATTTATTTCCTTATACCTCTCTCAGTGATTGCCATTTCCTTAACAGGGTCCAGAAACAGACTCATTTCTGGCATGTAACACATGAATATGTAAAAGCTTACCATATTTATTCTTTTCAAGTACCCTGATTTATCAATCTGAAACTTAATAACTGAATACAGGAAGTATCAGTCAAGTGGTATTTAATAAAATGATGTTTGTTCAGAATGGCAAAATTTATCACATTAGAACACCAAAGGTCTGTTTTGTATTTGCCAAAGAAAAATTACTCTTCATAGGATAAACTTCTATATAAAATATAATTTGCATACATGGCTCTTACTATGGATTCTCCCTTTCACAAATAGCATCAAATCAATCATTTGAGTTCTGGAATATGAGATTCACTAAGTTAAATTAATACTATCATCCCAAAATAAAAATTCATATTTAATTCAATGAACTTATATATACTACTGTTTTAATATTTTAAGCCTAAATGTCCAACTGCAGTGACCAACTTATCTGATAATGATAACACCATTAGTAGAGTTATTAGGAAGACCTTTATAATTAAGTTATGAAGACTAACAGAAAAATATGTATTTAAGTAAAAAACATATCCAAATTACATATTTTCTATCATTACAAATATGTAGTTAAGAAACCTGCAAAAATAATACCAAAATGCTAATGTTCACTGCATTCAGATGATAGAATTATGGATTTTATCCATAGATTTTTCTTCTTCTAGATTTTATAGTTTTTAAAAGTTATGATGTCTTTTATAATTATAATGGGAAATATATATTTAAAACAAACTATTATTTGGCTGGCATGCTGATATTCAGAAGTATGTGGTCCTGGCCTAAAATAAACTTTTCAGAGGAAACTAAATTATTATATCTAACTGTTCTGAAAGATTTAAGTAATATTTCAATCTCTATCAAAATTTCCACACCAGAGTGTAGAAAGACAAATTAGAAGAGGGATGGAAGTGACTGAGAATACCTTAGTAAACTATGTCATCAAATCTTTATGACCTCATGTCACCAAATCAAAAACTAACAGAAACTGGACAAGATCACAAGAAATCATTTGCACAAACAAGTAGCATCATTCCAAACCAGTGGAGAGGCAGTGCCCTCTTTCTTTTTGAAAAATGACTCCTGACCCTCCTCTAGCAATTCTTCTTAAGAAAATGCCCAAGTTCTCTCATGAAAATAAAACCTCTTTATAAAAGTCTAACAAGTTGTAGCTGAAAAGGGCTATGGACTCTCACATACCTTAGTTCAAATCCAAACTCGAGTTCCTCATGTATAAAATGGAGCTAATACCACCTACACTACTGGATCATGAGCAGAATTAAATTAGTTATTGGTACAGCCCCTGAAATAATAAGCCATGTTACTTCCCTCATTTTATCTTCCCTCTTCCCCTAGTCAGTGTTTCTCAAAGTTTGGAATACCACCATGGTATCAGAATCACTGGGCACTTGTCACAGAGTTTAATTCTATAACTCTCAGAGATTTGGCCTCTAATTCTGCATTTTTATCAAATATTACAAGTGATTATTAAGTACTCTAAAGCTTAAGGATCATTAAAATTAAGCTATTTTAATATATTTAACTACTTGGTCCTCTTCAGACTCAACAATTAAAAATCTTCTTCTTTCTCCATAAAATATTTTATAACGTTGAAGGTGGTCCTCAAGGATAGGAAAGGGAAGGTCTTGGATCCTCTATCTGAAGTTAAAAACCCAAAGTTTTTGACCCATTCTTCTAAGGGTGCATATTTTTCATGCTTTAAGCATCTGTCTTCCTCTCTAAAGCTTCCCTAGTAGAAACTACTTCCCTAGTAGAAGCACATGTCTGCTTAGAAACAACTTAAACTAAGCTGTAATATATCATAGCTCAAAAAGAAAAAAGTGCTTACTAAATGATCCCAAATTAACTAAGTCAAATAAAATTAATAATTCCATTATTTTTAGATATCCAATAGGAATAACAGCTTCTTCCAAGCATGAGATAATGTATATATCTTATACCCAAATTAAAAAAAACCTGTCATAGATTTTAATACCTAATTTTACTAATTTCTAATTAGATTTGAATTTCCAATTTTGGTATGTACTTCAAAGTAACAACCAAAAAAGAAACATTTGAGATTAGTGGAAAAAATTTCCACAACTTTGTAATAATCAATAGCATTCTTTACATGAAAGTCAATTCTTAAAACCCTCAAACTTCAGAACATAAAAATAAATATCCATTTATAGATTTCCCCCTTTCAGTTCCAAAATTGGTTATTCTAGAATAAGTAGTCCACACATAAAATTTAGCTGAATCACATAGGAAACAATCACCAAATGCAAATATCAATTCAAAGCACATATTTTATATATGCTTGTTTCATATTTCCCTTTTGTTTCTTTCCTAGATAAAATTGGGAAATTATAAAATTCTGACCAAGGACATTGCAATTTTCAAGTAATTCAGAAAAGGTAGATCATCAAGAGAAACTCCTGAGACATGGCAGTCATCAGTGTGTTCTAAGAGCCTCTCACTACAAGCCTTCTCTAGTTCACCCCCTGAAGATGGATCACTTGTGCTATTCATGCAGATGCACTCAATTTCCTTTACCAGATAAATTACAAACACTCCACTGCCAACCAAGCATGTCCTTTCTATTTATGTCTGAACATTTTTCACACTCTTTAGCACAGTAATCTCCCTTCCCAAGAGAAGCTAATTCAAATACACTCATTAGCATCTTTGGTTACAAGAGCGATACAGTGTGTAGATGCTGTTAATAAGGGTTCTATCATGGCTAAGTCAAGATTGGAAAAAAGTCCTATAGGTAGATATAAATGTAACCTGTATTTTCTAAACTCTTTACAAGTCATTATGTAAGGTTCAGCTCTTTTTGAAATTTTGTACATATTAATGGCAGTCATCTCTCAATGGGGCCACTTTCCGTAACACAGGCCAACTGGGAAAGTAACTGAATAAGATTCCTCCAGTCCCCTCCAGGACAGGCTAGGTCTCCAAGGGGCACACAAAGGACAAGAACATGTCCAGCTGGTTCTTCACAATAACTTCATCTGGATGCAGCTTGTGGGGTAGATAATGGGCCAGGGTCATCTCCCAGGCATCGACGAGATATACTCCAACCCCTGAAAACATCCTCCGAAGAATGGTGTCCAGCTGAAAGTTGTACCAGTCACTGTTGAAAAGGCTCACCTCAGGCCCCAGCTCTTGGGCATTGGCCGTCCGGATGACCACCACAGTCTTAGGACTTCTATCCAGGAGCTGGACCACTGCTCGACGGATATTCCTGAGCCGCCGGATGTACACTTCCAGGGGGAAGGTGCTGAAGTGAGACCATACAGCTATGGCAACCACGGTGTTCTTCCCTCCCACAATACCATTCAGCTCATTTGCCACATAATGGAGCTCACTGCTAAAGACGGTCGTAAAGCGGATGGGCGGACCATGGCAGCGGTATTTGAGCAGGATGTTGTGCTTCTGGTCCACTGCAAGGAAGGGACCCACATTCTTGGGACTACCCAAGTTAAACTCCACTAAATCTGAAACAAGGAAAACTCAAATTTATGAAAACATTCAAACCAAATACATATATTTTGATTTTTTTTTTACTGAATAGCTTCTAAGACCTTTTTTTTTAAAAAAAGTACAAAAATGTACAATACAAAAGTAAAATACATACTTATTTCACTGCACTCTGCTCCCCTTTCAATCAGTGGAGGACCTTTATTCTAACATATTTATTATTTAAATCACTCCATAAATGTGACATTATAAGTAATACCATCAGTGATAGATTCTACACCTATGTCTATGCCTCAAAACAAAAATAACCTCTTTTCCTCTAATTATCAGGCCAAGAAATCTTGCTGTTTGCACTGATCATTGAATATTTAAAAATCAAGTTGAATTTACATCTTATTCTTCTAACAGATAAATCTTATTTCTTCCAGCACAAGGGCTGTAGCTTTCATTTTATGAGCACGATAGTAACCAGAATTTTGGAAATTCTGTCATTTGACATGGATGTACCTATAGGACATTATGCTAAGTGAAATCAGCCACACATAGAAAGGCAAATACTGTATGATCTGACATATGTGGAATCTAAAAAAGTCAAAAGTAGAGAGTAGAATGGCAGTTATCAGAGTTCAGGGGATTGGAAGGACAATGGGGATGCTGATCACTTTGAAGGTACAAAAAGTTTCAGGGAGACAGGAAGAAAAAGTTTTCCAGATCTATTGAACAGCATGATAACCATAGTTAATAATAATGTACTGTGTATTTCAAAATTGCTAAAAGGAGATTTTAAATATTCTCACTATAAAAAAATAAATACGTGAGGGGCTGAATATGTTAATTAGCTTGATATAATCATTCCACAATGTATAAATATATCAAAATATCACATTGTGCCCTATAAATGTACCTAATTATTTGTCAACTAAAAATAATTTTTATAAATAAAATAAAAATAAAGCAACTTAAATTGTAATTCTGAAAAAAAACCCAAAAAAACCCAAATACCTCTTTTTGCAATAAGCAAAAGAAAGAAACATCCCTGTTTCTTTTGACTTTCACTTTTACCCTACAGATGGAAAACCATGTTAATGTCCTATAGGAGAACTTCTATCTCTATCATGAAAATAACAAAGACAGCAACACAAGTTAAAATTCACTTCTCTCCTTCCCTTCCCTTTATCTAAGTTGTGTTTCAAAGTCCAGTTCTTTGGAGACATTCTGAAGGTCCCAGAAATCAGTGGGACTCCTGTTACTCCTAAAAATTGTTTATAATTCATCACTTAATATATGCCCCTATGAAGAAAGAGGATCTTGTCTCATATCCCTGAAAATTCCTGTAAGTGCCTTACAGAGAACCAACTAAATAGACACTGGGCAACACAATTCAATATTTCCTAAACACCTATTCAGTGCCCACTACTATAGGTACCACAAAGCCAACAGTGCCCAGATGGATGTCACAATCTTTGCCCACAGTGAGTTTATACTTGATTTTGAAGACGTAATATCAGACTGTAATTGTCCTATATTCCTCTCAAGGGTTAAAGTAGGTTTCACTTTTTTCTCTTTCAAGTTCCAGGCTTCTCTCCTAGATGTCCCTACGTAATTTATTAACACTTAGCATCAGCCCCATTTAAGCTGAATAAAAGTTCAAGCCACCACTTTCTTTTGATTAAGATCAAGCACTGCCACAAGGCTTTATTTTTATCAGAAAAAAATTTGTCTGTAAAGGGTATGGTGGAAAGTAATCAAAACGGTCAATGTGATCATTGCTATCAAAGGAAATACCATGCTCTGTCATTAGAACTTAAGAAGCAAGCAACTACAGACATCTGGTCAGCATCAAATTATGCCCAGCATCATGCCATACAAATTATTTCCCTTCTCCTGATCTTTAATTTATGCTTTATCAACTAGAATTTAGTGATGTCTGCTTCAGAAAAACAAGCAAAACAAAAACTGGAATGGACTTTCCACTTTGTGGGGTAGTACCTACTTCCTCCTTTTCTTCTAAAAATTAAAACTAAGTTGATATAATAAGTAAAAGCTGATTTTTAAAAATCACAAACAACTCACAACAAGCCATAGGGCTTTATTTTACAAAAAGCCCTGCCCATACATAGCCATTAAAAATAGTTCTCACAAACTTGTTTAATCAGATCTCTAAATTTTAAGCAAAGCCTTTATTTCTGCTCCCTGGTAGCCATCCCTCCTCTTCCCACACCTCTTCCAGAAAGAGGAGAATGCCCATTGTGAAAAAGGACGAGCTTCCAGCTGTTGGGGTTTTGCTCTGAGTCTGGAGAGCAGCCCCAGAACCAAGCAGAGAAGTCAAGAAGCTGAGAATACCAGGACTCACCCACACTCCCTCAGTAGGTACCAGCTCCATCTCAGAGTCACACCAAAGGCAGGCCCTGGATGACACAGGGATGGCTTTGCTTCAGGGATGCAATAAAATGGACCACAGTAAGTTTGGCAACTTCCTTCTAGTTAAATCTACTATAAACTTGGAGGGACGTGAAAGACACCTGTGAAGTGGCATGGTCCAGCTCATACATGGAGAAATGAAGCCCTGAGAAGTAAATGACTTGCCCAGAGTCACACAGCTAATCGGTGGCATCAACCTCAATGGAAACCCAGTGCTTCCACCAGTACAACACAACCCCACTACTAATCAGAAACCGTCACACATCTCTCCAGGGTTAGGATACCTCTTTAGTCCTACTAAGAAATAACTGCTTCCTCTCCTGATGCCTTTCTTCAGGCACTTGAGTCAGTCTGCTTATTTGAAAGCTGATGGGAGAAAGAGTTATGAAACAAAAAGCAATGTACCAACCTGGAACAAATGTAGTAAGGTATTCGAACCATTGTCTAATTGTTGAATCACCAAATAAATGCACCACTTTTCTTTGTAAGCACTCTGTAATGTTGTCAGGGTCATTAAACTGACGCATCTTAAACGTTCTGGGCCTCCACTGGTCTTTATAATAGTACCCAGAAGGAAAAGTTCCTGAGCCTTGAGATAGTTCTAGGTTGTTAGTTTCTGTAAGGAAAAAGGAAAGAAATAAGATATTCTGAAATTTTCCTCCAACAATCGATGAAAAATGTCCCAAGAAACATAATTATGCCCACGTACTTGCTAGCCTGCTGGCATATGGGCAAATTTCCTGCTGTCATATCTCAGAGAAATCCCAGACTTTCCCCTGATACAAAAAGGTTCTCCTTTGCACAAAAATGGGAAGATCTGAATGGGTGTTGACAGGGTTGATGGACAGAAGATAAAAAGGGGACTTTGAGCAGTCCCTCTGATTATGCATGTTTTCATCAAAGCCAAATATAAAGGAAGACAAAAACCATGGAAATGTATGGATTTATAAGCATTTTTCCAGCATTATCCCAGAAGAGAACAGCTTCTCACCCAAATGCCTGTGAGGCAACTAACAACTTAAGTTTATATTTTACATATGCATAGTAATGTTAATCCACTATTTTTCAGCCCATTAAAAGTTTTAATCAATAGGTCTTATATTCAAATTTTAATTCCAAAACCCACCACTTAATACAGAGAACAAACTAATGACATACAATCTAAAGGATTATTCTCCACAATACAAAAGCTTCAGAAAGTCTTTACGCACAATGAGCAATACTAAATATACATCAACAATGTGTAGTCATGGTTGTAGCTTAGCTACACATGATAACACAAGCACTGGGACACTTTTCAGAGGGAGTATCAACCTCCTCCTGCCCTAACACCTCCCACAGAAAATGCTGCTGTGGAAACAACACACTTTACATGCTTTAAAACAGATAGTGATGGTTAATATTTCTTGCAAGTTCACTCTGCACCAGACACTATTCTGAGCAATTACATGTATTATCTCATATGATGCTCACAATAACCTATTAAACGGTCCCATTTCTATCCCTGCCTTTCAGAACAGTTAAGTAGCTTGACCAAGGTCCCAGAGCTAAGCTAGTCAGTAGCAAAGCCAGGACCTGACCTAAGCAGGCGAGCCCTGAAGCCCATGTTCTTAACCACTGTGCTAGACTCTGTTTCTCAAAAGTAGATGTTTATATTAAGAGATGTCAGCCATTTCTTTTTTTTTTGAAGGAACAAATTTATTCATTTCTAACAATTATTCAAATCTACAATCTTCAAGAAACCACCAGTTTGTCACTTCCTTACCTACCCCCAAAGTTCAACCTTGACCATAATCCAGTCATTCTATAGTCACCTATAAAACCACAATTTGAAATCCAAGTGCTTATATAACTCAGAAATTTGAGTCCCTTATTTTGTGACTATTTTCAGCTTATTTAACTTCTTGATATTATCTGTTATGCAAAGTTGTTTTAGTTTTTATTCCCTTCAAAGAAGGTACCTTATTTGACAGTACATATCTAATCTTTTTTCTTAGGCATCTGCTCATTCTTTGCAGATTCAGGGTCCAAGTGGAAAATAAAAGTGTTATTGAAAGCCTTATTTGGAAAATGTGATTATCAAAGAAAAATTGGGGGTAGGGCAAATATTTAGTTTATTCAAAATAATTTCTCAAAATGTTATCAAGGTAGTTACTTGATACTACACCTTGTCCAAAGCTCCCTCCTTATCAGTATGTCAAGGCTGCATAGCTAAAGAGCTCCAGGACAACACCTGGGGCCCATAGAAAACATTTACTGGAATGAGAATTTAAAGTGATTTTGAAGTTACAATTTTTACCACTGTTAATTTGGTAGACTTGGCTATTCTGTGTCAAATACATGTTATAAAGAAAAGTATGTATCGCACAGGAAACAGTTACCATTTCCATTCAAATGTTAATTATATTCACAACAAGAGCTAAGTCAAGCAAAGCAAATCAATTACTGAACCTGACATTAATTCTTTAAACATGCTGCACGCTACGTAACAGAACTGTATTGTTTAAAGTGAAATACATGTACCTACACTGCCCTCTTATGGTAAGCTCAGACAAAAACATTTCCTAACTATGGTAATGCGATTTTAAGTATCTGTGGTGAAGTGTTTCTTAGAACTCAGAATGCATTTTCACATAAGATAACTGAGATATGAAAGTCTCTTAAATCTATAACCCCTAATGTACTATTCATGTGAAATAAAAATAATTAAAAAATAAAAATGAATTATTTCTTAATTTTATGGCTGTAAAGGCAGATATGAAGGTCTTTGTGCAAAATCAGAAGCGACTTTTTTTTTATTATTTTCAAGTAATGTCCCTGCTTTTCTAAGATGTCTTGGCTTCTCTTTAAAGCCCATGGCTTACATTTTCCTCCAAAGGGTGTCATTTCATGTCATCCATTAGCCATAATGAAGGCTATTTATGTCACAAATGGGACAAAATGAGAGAAAAAAAGGCAGAGAGATAAATTTCCCTAATCTATCTAGAAAGTGCTGGATGAGAGGGACACAATGTGAATTAAGGGTGGGACGGGAGTGTATGCACATGTGCGGCATACATGTCCCTTAATTTTATGGTATGAAATTATCTGTAGAATTAAGAACAGTAAAAGGCAGGGCAAAATGGAGTACATAATTTATGCGAGGAAAAAAGACAAGACAGAGAAGAAATGGGATCAAACAATTCCCTGCACCAGAGAATGTCATGAACATAGGAATCCTAGACACCATCTCAGCAGGATAAGGAATGAGGACAGTGTGTTTTGAGCTGTTTAGGCACACCCTGTCAAGTGCTGGAAATATGAGAAGGGACCCTATCCAGTAGTTATAGTGGGTTGGGTGTGGGTTTACTCCTTGAATTCTCCTATAAAACCTTGAAAATTTGATTTCTTTTTCTTTATATTTCAGTCCCCTAAAAGCTCAGCATTTTGCAGAAGAAAGCTAAAAATGCTGTATAGGTGGAAATACCTATAGATTCACAGAATGTTGACAGGGATCTCAGAGAACTACTAGGCCAAATATCTTTCAAAGGTGAAGAAAGCAACTCACAGAATGACTTGCTAAAATTTCTCAGAATGTAGAGACAGGTAGTGGTAGAGGTGGTACTGTTTATAAAGACAAATATATTTCATTATTGATGTAGTGGGAGAGGGCTTCCTTTCCCCAAATTATATCAGTTAGTTGGTTTTATATGGAGGATATGAGCCCTTTGATTTCCTAGTTTAACTAAAATGTATTCTATATCAAATTATTTTTTCCAATAATTGGAAAGTAGCTGTTTTTGAAATAGCTTTGTCCCATTTGTTGTGATAACATTTCTCTGCCATTTTCTAGAAATCAACATCAGAGTTCTCATCCATAAATTGACTATTTTAGGTTTCATTCACTATTTACGATTCACTTCATCATTTAAATGCATTTAGATACTAGAGGGTTCATAAATTTCTCTACTGCAGACAAACCAAAACATCCAGATACTGTTAGACACACCTCCTAAGCATAGTTAAGGGTAGTAGGAAAAAATGCTAGACTAGGAGTCACAGGACCTGGTTTAAATCTGACTCCACATCTCCAACTATGACACGTCAGAAGTCACTTCTCATCTTACTCCCCACCTGTACCGTTAGGGTCTAGCCTAACAGAGCAGGTATCAAAATGATAACTGAATAAATGAGTCTCTGGAGCTCTGTTTTATCATTGATAAAATGGGTAAATTCCTGGTTATTTTGAAAAGTTGTGAAAATTCAGTACTGAAATAGTGTGAAAGCACTTTTTTTTTTGTTTTTTTGTTTTTTGTTTTTTTTTTTTTTTGAGACAGAGTCTCACTTTGTTGCCCAGGCTAGAGTGAGTGCCGTGGCATCAGCCTAGCTCACAGCAACCTCAGACTCCTGGGCTTAAGCGATCCTACTGCCTCAGCCTCCCGAGTAGCTGGGACTACAGGCATGAGCCACCATGCCCGGCTAATTTTTTTTTGTATATATATTTTTAGTTGGCCAGATAATTTCTTTCTATTTTTGGTAGAGACGGGGTCTCACTCTTGCTCAGGCTGGTCTCGAACTCCTGACCTCGAGCGATCCACCCGCCTCGGCCTCCCAGAGCTAGGATTACAGGCGTGAGCCACCGCGCCCGGCCCGCACTTTTTTAAATAGTAAAGAGCTACACTGGAGTCCTGGAAACATGTTCTAAATGTTCTATATTTTGATCCAGATGGTAGCTATTTAACTAGTTTTGTATTGCTGAGTAACACATCACCACAAACTTAGTGGCTTAAAAACAAGGGATGTGCATTATTTCACAGTTCAGTAGGTCAGGAGTCCAGGGCAGGGTGTAGCCACAGGTCTCACAGATTGCAACCAAGGTGTCAGCAGGGCTATACTCTCTGGAGAAGAGTCTTCAGAAGGTTCATGCAAGTTGCTGGCAGAATTCAGTTCCTTGTGGTTGTAAGACTGAGTATCCTGATGGATTCCTTGCTGGTTATCAGATGAGGGATGCCCTTCAGCTCCTAGATTCGGAAGCTGCCTATATTCCTTGCCATTGTGGTCCCCTCCATCTTTAAAGCCAGCAATGAAGAATCTCCCTCACATGGAATCCTTCTCACATTTTGAATATCTTTCTTCAGGAAGAGCTTGTTTAGGGCTTATCTGATAAGGTCAGGTCTACCTAGGATAAAGTCAACTTTGTCATAGAACATAGTCAAATCATGGGAGTGATACACCATCATATTTACAAGTCTCTCCCATATTCAAGGGGAAGGGGATTATGTAAGGGCATGTGTCACTGGAAGTCATCTTAGTATTAAGCCTACCATAGTTACAAAGATATACACAAATGCAAAACTTCATTGTACTACATAATTATGATCTGTGTTGTCTACTGTATATAAGATATGCCTAATAAATTTTTTAAAAAGAGTAAAGGAGATGGGCATGGTGGCTTTTGCCTATAGTCATAGCACTTTGGGAGAGTGAAGTGAGAAGATCTTTTGAGACTAGCCTGAGCAATAGTGAGACCCTGTCTCTACAATTAAAAAAAAAAAAAATTAGCTGGTGTGGTGGCACAGTGGCGTGCACCTGTGGTCAGATACTTGGGAGGTTGAGGCAGGAGGATTGCTTAAGCCCAGGAGTTCAAGGTTGTAGTGAGCTATGATCACACCACTGCACTCCAGCCTGGTGACAGAGCAGGAACTCATTTCTCACCAAAAAGAAAAAAAAAGTAAAGGGCTATAAAGATACTAGTATCTATACTATTGCTATTAGATCTATTCTTATCTCAAATTTTTAGGAAGCTCCCCTCAAAAACATGAGCTCAAGTTGTTGATGAGGTTAGAATCTGTCAAGGTTCCTAAGCCGTTCAGCTGTGATAGTCAGGGACACCAGTACAGATGCTAATGAAAACTCGGTAGCAATTCTGGCACTGGGAAAGCCTGTTGGGAACCAGACACTTGCCCTTGATAAGGTAGTCTACTCTAATTAAAAACTGTTTTTCTTTGCTTTTAACTAAAATTACACCACAAATGGCAGTAGCACTAGCAATCTCAAGCAATCCACCAGATTCTAAATATGCATTTTAGAATAATTTTACCTTGTAAGAAAATTAATTAGCTAATACATAAATAAAATTTCATTGGGAAGAAACTTCAAAATATAGGATTCATAAATGAAATTATAAAAGTGGAAAGATTTATGAACTCTTCTAAGACTTGGGCAAAGAAAATAACAGATGAGCCTCAAATATCTTGTGGTGCTAGAAAGTAAGAAGGTGCTTCAAAAAATAAAAATTAGAAAGGATGAGAGTATATTAAAAGGGCATAGAAGCCAAACTAAAAAAGTTCCCAATTGCCAAAACTGGAACAATTTGTGCAAAAAAATCATGGCAGAATTGAATTGGATTATAACCCAAAGAATGAAATAATCATGAACCCAAACTGATACCAATAATTAAATGGCGAAGAACAGACAATTCTTTTAGAGAAGAATTCCAGCTAGTAACTGTCAAAAGAATGAGAGGTACAGAAAGTCACCATTAGAACACAAGAGCAATCATTGCTACAGGCAAGATCTAATGAACACGGATGAATGCTAAAATTAGTGGGTGAAAGTTTTAAGCACAAATAGAATGAATAGAATGAAGGAAAGGAAGAAGGAAAGTGAAAAATATGAGCCCTTCTTAGGGTCTTTGAGTGCCCTCTGCTGGTCACTAGAGTAAACTTCAATGAAGTTCTGCTAAACTGGGGTCCTTATAGTCTATACAGCAATTGCCTTTTTCTTTTCTTTCCAATTCTGTACCAGCATGCTATTAGATGGTTTTCTCACTCAAAGCCAGGTTATTCTGCTCCTACTGATTCGTAGTTACTTTCTTCTAAAAATCCATCAAAAGCCTCACTAGTTACTGAATTTGTCTTCTCTCTAACCAGAATAGTACAGCCACTTCCTGGCTGACTTCCCAGACCTGTCAAGCACAGGTAAAGCACTGCACTTCCCACTGACCATTCCATGAGATACCCAGGGCCACAGACGGTGGGCAAGCCAGTCAGGGCTGTGGGAAAGAAGGGCAGATACAGTAGCGGGACAAGGCCTCCTGAGGATGTCAGACACGGGAGAGTGTGAAGAGTGCAGTATTACTGAGGGACACCATGTGTACTGACATCTTGGCTGTGGGGTTGAGGCCTACACAGGGAAAAGATAAATATTTCCACAGATGATATTTCACATATGTATCTTCTAAAATTAGTAATTCATCTGGTTCAAGTAAATCAAATACAGCTCTTCACCAGGAAAAGACTGGGAATTCTTGTGGCATACGACAGTAGAGAACAGAGGCATTGACTGGCAGCACCCTAGCTACATCTGGGTCAGACAAACTAGCCCACACAGTATTTTTTAAGTTTTCAACTGAATGCCAATGTTTTAAAATCTGGAAACAGCGCATTTAAAAATTTAAAAATTCTGGCTTTTCATGAAAAAAAATCTACAGATCTAGCCACACAGGGTTTGTTTCTGCATGGCAACAAAGCAGCAAGTACTGGGGAGAGGCTCCTGGTAAGACAGTCATTGCACTTTGGTTCCTTCCACACCACTTGCATGTGGCTAACATCCACTCTAATTGAGCCACATGTTTTATATACCTAGCCCCTGCGATAAAAGGGTTTGCAACATCTGCAGTGCAGGATTTTTTTTTTTTTTAAGAGACAGGGCCTTGTTCTGTCACTCAGGCTGCAGTGTAGCAGTGTGATCACAGCTGACTGAAACCTCAAATTCCTGGGCTCAAGCAATTCTCTCACCTTAGCCTCTCATGTAGCTGGGACTACAGGAGTGTACCACCATGCCTGGCTAATTCTTTTTTTTAATTTTAATTTAGAAGATGGGGTCTCGCTATATTACCCAAGCTGGTCTCAAACTCCCGTGCTCAAGTGATTGTCCCACCTCAGCCTCCTGAGTAGGAAAGATTACAGGCACAAGCCACCACACCCAGCAAGCCGGATACTACTGATTAATATCCTTTCAAAAGGATCTTGCCCACCATATGCATAAGTTTTATAAATAATGTTCATCCTTTCTTCTAAAAATCACTACAGCTAATTATATCTATTCTGCAAAAACATAACACGTACATTTACTCCTTTGAATTTCATTCTTTTACTATTAATAATATCCTACACCAATGAATCAGAATCACCTGGAAAGTCTGTTAAAGCACAGACTGCTGGGCCACACCAGCCAGTTTCTGATTCAGTGGTCTGAGGCAGGACCTGAGAAACTGCAATTCTAGCAAGTCCCCTGGTAATGCTGATGCTACTAGTCCCCAGATCACACTTTGAGAAAAGCCACTCTTCACCAACCCCATGTTTTTTATTTTAAAATTGCCCAAGATAATTTTACCTACATTTCTTGAGTATCTCTAGAGCAGCGATATCCAAAAGAACTTTTTGTGATGATGAATACATTCTACATAAAATGCCGTCCAACACGGTAGCACTATTGGGCATATGTGAAGAACTGCATTTTTATTTAATTTTAATTAATTTAAATTTAAATAGCCAAATGTGGCTAGTAGCCACCATATTGAACAGCATAACTCTAAAGACTCTTGAGGAGCCAAATAGAGGAGGGCTGGCAGGAGAAGACAACTTTCATATGAGCATAAATAGCAAAACCCAGAATTATACACATAAGGTCAAGGTCTAACTGATTTTTTTAAATCAAATCGTTCTTTAAATATTTTTAATTGTGCCCAGAAGTAACTATGGTATATTAAAGGGAAAAAATTTTTTGCAACATCAGTGAAATGACAGAGCCTCCACCCAACTAGTATGAAAAACAAGTCATCAAGCTCATTCCTTTTTTACCTTTTATTCTCCTGGGAATCACAGTTACCCAATCAGGTCCATTGGAGTTTATTGGCATTTTGATATTGACACCACTTTAAGAGGAATAAAAAAGCACAAGCTTAGGTTAAGGAACACTTATTTTGAGATATATATATATATTTGCAAGTGAAAAAATGATTATAATTTCACAGAGCCTTATGATAATGAAATATACTTATAAATGTTAACCAACACAACTAATAATAAACTAGATCTCTTGTAATAAGTGTGTTTTTATATACATATATTCAAACTAAAGAGGAATTAAATTGATTCCTAATTTTCACTGCAGTATACTACTTAGCCAGTTCTAAGGAGTGCAAACTCCAAAATTACCAACTCTGATTTGAATGACTCACTTCCCTTGGTTTTAGAGAATGACTCATGCTGACAAGAATGCCTACTTTCACCACCTAGTTTTCAGGCCGCATGTATCAGATTCCTTAGGCCTTGTCCACATCTGAGATGAGTCTCAATGGGGACCCTTAGATATATACTCCTGCAGTTCATGTAACTTTGTTCATTGTTACTATGACTTTAGCATCTGTTCGCCTTACCAAAACACATACTACTTGAAGACATGGATGGTACCTCATTTACCTTTGTACCTTCAGCACTTAGCACAGGCCCCGGTCTAGAGTCCATGCTCAGTAAATATTTTTGGAGGGATGCATGAAAACCTGGAGGAGGGTGGAGGCCAGGAGAAGAGTACTGAAACCCAGTCTACCTATTCCAGAAACTGGGTCACAATAATTAGGCCTTTTACACTTAGACCAAAAACAAACAAACAAAAAATGTTAACTTTCTAAAATCTTGATATGGGAACATGCACCACAATTTTTTATTGTTTCATCAATTTCAGAAAAGATTTGTTCATTCAAGAAATAATTCTTAAGCTTTTTAAGCCAAGCACTGTCCTAGATGTCAAGGCTGCAACAGTAAACAAAAGACCCAGCATCTCCTCCTTCATGGAGTTGACATTCTAATGGAGGACACAGACGAAAAACAAGTAACGAAGAGAGTATACAGGCCTGGCCACATTAGACATCAGTAGAATTTCATAGCTTAAATAAGTGACTTTTTTTTTTTAATCTCAGTCCTGCTCCTTCTGTAAAATAAGTTACCTTAAAGAAAGCATATATAAACTACTTTCATGAGCTTAGAGTTTTATAGTAAGGAAAAGAAGAAATATAATTTATTTCACTATAATTATAATAATTATATGTTATGTATAATGATTTTCTTGCAAAAACATAAATTTTCCTGCAAAACATACTTATGAAATAAATGCAGTGCCATAATATCTCCAATTTACTCTCAAATAGTCTGAGGAAAAAAAATTATACACGGACATAA
This sequence comes from Lemur catta, assembly GCF_020740605.2. Classification (NCBI taxonomy): domain Eukaryota; kingdom Metazoa; phylum Chordata; class Mammalia; order Primates; family Lemuridae; genus Lemur; species Lemur catta. The sequence goes on from NC_059128.1 coordinate 240,278,668, forward strand.
AAACACATACACACACTGAGAGAAATATGAAGCAAAATGTGGCAAAACACTAACAATGACAAATCTAGGTTAAAGGTATATGGGTGTTCATTGTTATTATTTGTGCAACATTTCCAAAGACTTGAAGATTTTTTTAAACAAAGTTAGAAAGAAAAAGAGTATAAATCATGCTAAAATAAAAGGGAAACTTTTTAGGTGATAAGCTCATTCTTTCAAAAGGCCTTCCCTTATATTAATAGGATCCTTTAACCAAAGTACTGTTGTCCTTTCCAACACTTTTTTTTCCTTACAGGTAAAGAAGAAAAATGACATCACCTTAATTGTTCAACTGTTATTTAGGACTGAATACCAAGACTAAGCTTCTTAATTCTTTCTGACTTAAGCAAGGTTATTATAGGCCACAAGGAAGAAAGGTAAAAATGGTTATCAGCTCAACATATTTGGGCCATGAGCTCAAAACAATATACCCAAAGATCCCTCAAAAGATCCATTTCAATCTTTCTCTTTTTCTTTTCAGACAGCCTAGTTAATATTTTAGAACTTTAGCAGAGTAGAGGATGGGAAAATGAAAATCAATTAACAGGACTCTGTCGAATGTTTGGTTTCCAAAAACTTACACCACCTCAAACATCGTTTTTCAGCAAACTTCCATGTAAGTAGAATTTTGTAATGACTCTACTACAATGTGCCATCAACTAGCCATCAGTATGGGCAGGGACAAACACATTATTTTATCCTTCTGGATTCACAGGTGTTTTCTATTTTTAATGGTAGGATTTATAGTCAGGAATATTTTTAAGTTTTATACTAATTTAGTTCTCTAACCTTTCTCCCACTATATTCCACAAGGAATTTGAGTAAATATAAACAATGCTTCTTCCTCTTTGCACGGCTACTAAGAAGACTGACAATACAACTCTAATATGGAGTATGTCTTCACACATAGACAAAAAAGTGCACAGAGATAAAATAATCCATAATCTACTCATAGTCATTGATAAACAGCATATTTGAAATCTGAATCCAGGATTAAAACTAAAACTTTTGTTTTGGTTTTGTTTTTAGAGGCTTTTTAGTTTTAGTTTTGTATTGAGCCACACAAAATACTAGTCTCAACAGTACAATAAATACTGTATGTTCAATAGTGCTCCCTCTGCTGGCCTTCCAGAGGCATGGCAAAAATCCACTGTGCGTAGCAAGTAACTGATAATGACCAGAAGCTGACTTCAAAAGTGGAAAATCGGAAGGTTTTATTTTAGGAGTTCCTACAGGCAGCAAACTTTACGGTAGCAACTTTTCCCCAACCAAGTAATGAGTGGACATAAAATATGAAAGTTTTTAGGGTGCCCAGATGTACTCAACAAAAATACCTCTCTACCAGGGAATGTTTAAGAGTATATATTTAATTAAAAAGTAAAAAACTCCTCATTAGTATAGTGGTTAGTAAAAATAAATAAATAAACAAAAAAACCCAAAAAGTAAAAAACATGTACACATTTTTTCAAATAACTGTACTTTTTGACCATGTAGCTTTTATAACGTTTTATTTTTTAGGAATGTTATTTTATTTCGGAACAATATGGAATGTTGAAGAAAAAAACAAATTTTAATTCAGACAGATTCCATACATTCTTTTCTGCACATTATTCCATATATTTATTGTTATGCTGAAAATGTTTCATGATTACATTAGACATAGACATTTGAGCACAATACTGCAATAATTTCAAAAATTGTTAACTTTAAAAATACAGTTTGCTGTGGTAGTCCTGGCTTCCCATGCTTATTATTGACTCAATCCCGCAAGGTTGCCATATCCATAGTCTTGTTTCCTATCAATAATGTTTACATGATTTTTATTTTATATTTTAATTTTTTTAAGGCTGGTCAAGTGAAACAGTGGGAATGGAGAAGGAACAAAGGATGATTTTTAAAACTAATATTATATCACTTAAAATTTTTTTTAGTTTATTAGACATGAAGCTAAAACACCAGCCTGACTACTAGACCCCTAATAGTCCTGCTCTTGGATTATTTTTCATCTGTTCTGTGAATAAGTGATTTTGCTTATACCATTACTATGTAAATATGCTATGTAGTTCTGAAGAAAAACATAAGGTAAAGAACAAAAATTTAAGAATAAAAGGTCTTTAACTTGCATTTAAACAAGCACTAAGCTTCACTTTAAAAACACTAGTCAAAAATACAAATCTGTGTTTATTTTCTTATTTATCACTTCTCCTGAATTGGATCAAGTTCAGAGAGATATAAGAACATATACCCCAAACCAGAAAGTCTCCTAAATGGGACAAAGACAGTGGAAAAGGAAATTGCCTCCTAGAAAAAGAAGCACGTACCTCTGGAAGAAAGCGCTCTCTGAAGCAGTCAGGAGACCCTTCAGGTATCCACCTTTGAAATGGTTAATTCTGCTGCTGCAAGGGAGCTTCTTTGGTTTGAAGCAGAACCAGGGCTCTCCAGTGTAGAGATCTGTAAAGTTACACAAGGGCAGACTCCCAGGAAGACACACGTTGCACTCAGTGGTTTCAGAAATTCTTCCTGAACGGAAGAGACTCTTGAAATAGACCCTGTCTGGTTTCTCTTCCTGTAAGTGCTGAAGAACTCTGATCCCTTCACTGGGGTGGACCAGAGATACAGATACTTTAACTTTCCCTGGCCAGAGCAAAGTAAAAAAAACCTTGTAAAACCCATTCTGGTAGTCTACCACTCTGCCCACAGCCCCTGCTTGCAACTTGGGGGAATGAATTCTAGCCTGCAGGTAGTCTCCACCATACTTCTTGGGCTTCCTTTCAAAGTCCTGCATATGAACCAGCACCTCCAGCTGGCTTCCCACGTTGAAGAAGGCTGCAGAGTTTAAGATGACAAAGTAGCTGGAAGAAGGGTCAGTGCTCTTCACAAAGGGGACTGGGCCCACATCAGGAACCTGCCACTGCAAGGCAGCCAGCAAGGAGTCCTCTTCCAAACGCTCCTGGCTGGACAGGGTCTGGTGCTCATAGCCACAGTAGGGATTCCGGCTAATCCCTGTCACTTGGGAGGAAACAAACTGCCCACTGCTGTCGATGAATATGGCTGAAACAGTCTCATGGTCCAAGTACTGAAGAGAAAGACACAAACAACAGAAACTACCACTATAATAAATCTTTGTATATTCAGCCAAACAAATCTCTCCTTCAGTTTAAATCTGTACAAAATCAATTGGAATGACATTGTTTCAAAAACATAATAAAATCAAAATGAGAAATAAGGGTCAAGCATGGTGGCAGCATTTAGTAGGCTGAGGCGGGAGGATCTCCTGAGGCCAGTTTGAGATCAGCCTGGGCAATATAGCAAGATCTCATCTCTACAAAAAATAAAAAAATTAGCCAGGCATGGTGGCACTCGCCCATAGTCCCAGCTACTTGGGTTGCTGCTGTGGCAGGATCATCTGAGTCCAGGAGTTTGAGGCTGCAGTAAGTTATGATTGTGCCCCTGCACTCTAGCCTGGGCAACAAAGTAAGCCCCTGTCTCCAAAAAAAAAGAGAGAGAGAGAAATAAATTCACAGAGAGGTCCCCACACTTATTGAGTTTAACCTCCAGAAGTTCTGTCGGTTTCTCACAGTGAATATCAAGGAAAAATCCCATTGGGCTTCTGGCAAGAGAAAGGGAAAAGGAACCATTTTGAAATATACCAGAGCATTGTGTTCTTAACAAAACCTGTCCTCAAGAGAAACTATTTTACCAGAACCTAGCCTATTGAGGTTTTATCAGAGCCTAACCAACCTGAGAGAAGTCCCACTCTAGCTATCTGGTCCAAGAGGAAGAAAAAGCAAAAAGTACTGGTGAAGTTCACATCCAAGGGGCACAGGCTCACTAAAGACTGAGGCCTAATGATAGGATGATAGAATGCTTCCCCTCCCCCACACATTGCTACCACACCATTAAAAGTCTATCTTTACCTGAGTTCCTTTCATCCAGTACACAGCAGGTCCAGCTTTCAACAACAAAAAAATCACAATACATACTAAAAAGCAAAAACCACAGTTTGAAGACACAGAGCAAGCATCAGAACCAGACTCACATATAGAAGGAATGTTAGAATTATCAGACTGTGAATTTAAAACAACTATAATTAATATGCTAATGGCTCTTAATGGAAAAAGTAGACAACAAACAAGAATAGATGGGCCTTGTAAAACAAAGAGATGGAAATCCTAAGAAAGAATCAAAACAAAATGTTACAGATCAAACATACTGTAAGAGAAATGAAAAATGCTTCTGATGGGCTCATTAGTAGCCTGGACATAGCAGAGGAAAGAGTCTCTGAGCTTGAGGACATTCTAATAGAAGTTTCCAAAACAGAAAAGCAAAGAGACAAAAGACTAAAAGACAGAACACCCACAAGCAGTGGTACAACTACAAAATGTGTAACTTGCACATAATGAACATACCTGAAGAAGGAAAAAAAGGAACAGAAGAAATATTGGAAGCAATAATGACTGAGAATTCCTCAAGTTAATGTGAGACACCAAACTACATATCCAAAAAGCTAAGGGAAGAGCAAGCAGGATAAGTGCCCCCAAAAACTATACCTAGGCCTATCATATTCAAACTGTAGAAAATCAAAGATAAAGAAAAAATCTTAAAAGAAGACAAAGGAAAAAAAAACCTTACTTAGAGGAGCAAGAATAAGAATTACACCTGACTTCTCCTCAAAAACCATGCAAACAAGAAGAAAGTGGAGTAAAATTAAGTGTTGATAGAAAAAAAAAAATCAACCTAGAACTCTAATTCTGTAACCTGCAAAATTATCCTTCAAAAGTGAAGGAGAAACAAAGATTCTCAGACAAACAAAAATTGAGTTAAGTTGTTGCCAGTAGCCTGCCTTTTAAGAAATGTTAAAAGTTCTTCAGGAAGAAGGAAAAAGATATAAGTCAGAAACTCAAATCTACATAAAGAAGAACATCAGAGAAGGAATAAGTGAAGGTAAAATAAAAAGTTTTATTCTTCTTATTCTTAGTTGATTTAACAGGTAACAGTTTATTCAGAATAATAGCAACAATGTATTTGATTATGTACGTATACATAAATATATGTTTATATGTATGCTTACATATAAGTGAAATAGATAACAGCAATACAGAAGTGACAGAAGGGAGGAATTAGGAATATTTTGTTATTATGAGGTACTTGCACTACCCATGAAGCGATATAGTATCATTTGAAAGTAGACATGGATTAATTATAAATGTATATTGCAAACTCTGTGGCAACCACTAAAAAACAAATTTTTTTAAGTGTAATTGATATGCTAAGAAAGAAAATAGAATTATATAAAATGTACAATTAAAACCATAAAATGGCCGGGCATGGTGGCTCATGCCTGTAATCCCAGCACTTTGGGAGGCCAAGGTAGGAGGATCACTTGAGGCCAGAAATTCGAGAGCCAGGCTGGGCAACATAGCAAGACCCTGTTTCTACAAAAATGAAAATTAAAAAAATTAGCCAGGCACAGTGGCACATGCCTGTGGTCCTAGCTACTTGGGAGACTGAACCAAGAGGATTGCTTAAGCCCAGAAGTTGGAGGTTGCAGTGAGCTGTGATCACTGCACTCCAGCCTGGGCAATGGAGAGAGATCCCATCTCAAAAAAACAAAAACAAAAACAAACAACACCACACAAAAGGCAGAAAAAGAGAAGACAAAAATAGGAACAAAGAACAAGGGCAATAAATAGAAAACAGTAATAACCACAGTAGGTATTAATCCAACTACATTTGACCCTTGAACAACACAGGAGTTAGGGGTATTGACCCCTGCACAGTCAAAACTCCATATATAACTTTTACTCCCCAAAAACATAACTACTAATAGCCTACTGTTGACTGGAAGCCTTACTGATAATATAAACAATCCACTGACACATATTTTTTTTTTTTTGAGACAGAGTCTCACTTTGTTGCCCAGACTAGAGTGAGTGCCGTGGCATCAGCCTAGCTCACAGCAGCCTCAAACTCCTGGGCTTAAGCGATCCTACTGCCTCAGCCTCCCGAGTAGCTGGGACTACAGGCATGCGCCACCATGCCCGGCTAATTTTTTTTCTATATATATTTTTAGTTGTCCAGATAATTTCTTTCTATTTTCAGTAGAGGTGGGGTCTCGCTCAGGCTGGTCTCGAACTCCTGACCTCAAGCGATCCACCCGCCTCGGCCTCCCAGAGGGCTAGGATTACAGGCGTGAGCCACCGCGCCCGGCCGACACATATTTTTGTATGTTACATGTATTATACACTGCATTCTTATAATAAAGCAAGCTAGAGAAAAAAACATTATTAAGAAAATCATAAGAGGCTGGGCGTGAAGGCTCACGCCTGTAATCCTAACACTCTGGGAGGCTGAGGCAGGAGGATTGCTTGAGGTCAAGAGTTCGAGACCGGCTTCAGCAAGAGCAAGACCCTGTCTCTACTAAAAATAGAAAAAATTAGCTAGGTAATTAAAAAATAGAAAAAACTAGCCAAATGTCATGGCATGTGCCTGTAGTCCTAGCTACTCGGGAGGCTGAGGCAGGAGGATCGCTTGAACCCAGGAGTTTGAAGTTGTTGTGAGTGAGGATGATGCCACAGCACTCTAGCCCAGGTGACAGAGTGAGACTCTGGGTCAAAAAAAAGAGAAAATCATAAGAAAGAAAAAATATATTTACTATTCATTAAGTGGAAATAGATCATCATAAAGGTATTCATCCTCATCATCTTCATGTTGAGCAGGCTGAGGCAGAGGAGGAAGGGGAGGAGTTGGTCTGGCTGTCTTGGGGCGGCAGAGGAGGAAGAGGTGTAGGATGTGGATGGCGAGGCAGGAGAAGCAGGCATACACAGCATAACTTTGTAGAAATACATTATAATTTCTGTCTGACTTTTTTGCTTATTCATTTCTCTAAAAATGTTTCTATATGGTACCAGTTTTTCTTCCATTGTTTCCTTTAGTTTCAGTGCCCATCATAGAAGGGTCCATGTCATAAAAGAAGTCAAAAGCAGTTCTGAAATAATCATAACCCTTCTGCTAAACTGTCTAATGACAATTTGTTTTCTGGCACTACTATTTCTACATCTTCTTCTTCATCATTGGATACTGGTTCAGAAGTACTCATCTCCAAAGTCATCTTCTGTTAATTCCTCTGGTGTAATGTCTATTAACTCTTGAATTTGTGGGTGGACACGGTGGCTCACGCCTGTAATCCTAGCACTCTGAGAGGCTGGGGAGGGAAGATCGCTTGAGGTCAGGAGTTCGAGAAAAGACTGAGCAAAAGCAAGATCCCGTTCTCTACTAAAAATAGAAAAAATTAGCTGGGTGACTAAAAATAGAAAAAAATAAATAATTAGCCGAGTGTAGTGGTGTGTACCTGCAGTCCCAGCTACTCAGGAGGCTGAAGCAGGAGGACTGCTTGAGCCCAGGAATCTGAGGTTGCTGTGAGCTAGGCTGATGCCACGGCACTCCAGCCTGGGCAATAGAGTGAAACTCAGTCTCAAAAAACAAAAAGCAAAAAACAAAACAAACAAACAAAAAAACTCTTGAATTTCTCTAAGACCGATATCTTGAAACCCTTCACCCCACCATCTTTTTTTGCCACATCCACAATCTCTTTCATGGATTTCCTTGACTGACATTGTGTAAATCCCGTGAAGTAATACACAACATCTGGACATGGTTTTCTCCAGCAGGAATTCATTGTTTCAGGCTTGACAGCTTTCACAGCTTTTTCTATAACAATGATGGCATCTTCAATGGTGTAATCCTTCCAGACTTTCATGATGTTCTATTGGAGTTCCCTTTCACAGCACTGACAGTCCTTTCCATAGAGTACCATGCGTAATGACCCACTGATCTAGAGGCTGAATGAGAGATGTTGTGTCTGGGGGCAAGCAGACCACTTCAATGCCTTCAGTGTTGAACTCATGGGGCTCTGGGTGGCTGGGGAATTGTCCAATATCAAAAAAATTTTTAAAGGTAGTGCCTTACTGGCAAGGTACTTCCCGACTTCAGGGACAAGGAATCATAGAACCAATCCAGAAAAAGGTTCTCATTGTCCAAGCCTTCTTGTTGTACAACCAAAAGACTAGCAGCTGTTGTTTATCTTTTCCCTTCAAGGCTAGGGGTTAGCAGTTTTATAGATACAGCAGTCCTGATCATAAACCCAACTGAATTTGCACAAAACAGTAGTTAGCTTATCCCTTTCTGCCTTAAACTCCAGTGCTCATTTCTCTTCCTTCCTAATAAATGGCCTGTGTGGCATATTTTTCCAGAATAGGGTACTTTTATCTACATTAAAAACCTGTTCAGGCAGATATCCTTTCTCCTTAATGATTTTCTTAATGGCATCTGGGGACCTGTCTGCTGCCTTGTGGTCGGCAGAAGCCGCTTCTACTATCATCTTGACATTTTTTAAGGCAAGCCTCTTTCTAAAATTATCAAACCATTCTTTGCTGCCATTAAATTCTCCAGCTTTAGATCCTTCACCTTCCTTTTGCTTTAAGTTGTCATATAATGACTTAGCTTTTTCTCAAATCATATTAGAGTCTATAGGTATGCCTTTCTTTTAGCAATCCCACACCCACATAAAAGCTGCATTTCAATATGAGATAAAAGGTATTTCACAAAAAGTGCAAGGTTTTCAAGCCTGCTGGAATAGCTGCAGTGGTGGCTTCATGAATTCCTTTTCCTTTTTTTACAATGGTCCTTACATTGGATTTATTTATCTTAAATAACAGGCAACCATAGCTGCAGACCTCAATCTACAGTACATATCAAGCAAATCAACTTTTTCTTGTAATGTCATAGCTTTTCTCTGCTTCTTGGGAGCACTTCCAGCATCATTAGTGGCACTTTATATGGGTCCCAAAATACAAGAAGAATTTTTAATGCTCTTTTTAGATCATGTATTTTTCTCCTCTCATTTTACACTTACGTGCACACATTCTTATTTCAAAGGATCTCATTTAGGAGCCTTCATCTTAAAGGAGTGCATGGCAGTACTCATTAAAAACATGCTCATGAAAAACATGGCATGAGGGAACACAAAACTGAATTTGAAAAATTTTCCTTACCTAACTGATTACCTTTCCAGAAATGTTCCAGCCGCCCTCTCCCTTCTAGTTGTTGTGAGGCTATAACACACCATTAAAGAGAGAATCATGCACCATATGCTCACAACAAACTTCACCTTCTTCCTACCCTTTTCCTCTCTTCCTCTCCCACTTTCACTCTTGTTCCATAGTCACCACACCAACTATCTAAGGCCAGCAGATTGACCCACATAACCCAATCCAGAAACCACCAGACACATGGTGGTAAGCCACCTGAATTTTACTTGCAAATGAAAAAAATGCAAAAAGCCAATTTGGTTTATTTTCCTAAATGGCAACTCAATCCCATTCTGTCCACATGGGCAACTTCAGGTCTGCCATCTTTTTAGATTTAAAGCCAAGAGAAAATACCAAACAGATGATCCACTCCTCAAGCCATTGTAAGCTGTGAGCTAGAGTGAACATCACAGTTGCCTGTCCCACATCCATTTCACTCCTGACCTACTGAAAAACAGCAATGTGTGTGCCAACCTGTCAGCTCAGGTGTGGGCCTGACTGCCGGAGGAATAATCCCAAGTAAATGACTGGTTCAGGAATGGGTATGTGACCCAATTCAGGACCATGAGAACCAGAAGAGGTTGCTGGAGACTTATGCTTAATACATGCAGCCAAATCCAGACACCACTAATCCCCTGGTAACAGCTATTTGAATTTTACTTGCAGATGAAAATATGCAAGTAATCTCTTGAGAGGATTTCAAGGGAACAACTGCCTCTTCAGCTGGACATGTACAAGGAAGCAACCACCCCAATGCTCTGGCAACCACAATCCAACCACGAAGGAGGATGCCACAGAGGAAGGCAAACACACAACAAAGGCACAGCTAAGAGGCTTACAGAGAAACAAAGCCTGATCCCCAACAGAACTATGCCCAACTTACTTCTATTCAAATGAGTAATATTCCTTAATATTACAGTCAATTTGAATCAGGTGTCTCTGCTTGCAGCCCAAAGCCCTAATTATACAGGTATATATACAGGTATTATAATACATATCTAAAATATCAATGAATAAGGCAAAAGAAAAAATATAGGCCATGCCCAATGAGATCTTATCAGAGAAATGAAAGACAGTAGTTCTCTCTACAATCTTTTGCTGGATATTGCAACATACACCTCCTTCTCATATTATGTAGTGGTTTTTTTGTTTTTTTTTTTTGAGACAGAATCTCACTCTGTTGCCCGGGCTAGAGTGCCATGGTGTCAGCCTAGCTCACAGCAACCTCAAACTCCTGGGCTCAAGGGATCCTTTTGCCTCAACCTCTCGAGTAGCTGGGACTACAGGCATGTGCCACCATGCCTGGCTAATTTTTTTCTGTATATATTTTTAGGGGTCCAGTCATTTCTTTCTATTTTTTTTTAAGTAGAGACAGGGTCTCGCTCTTGCTCAGGCTGGTCTTGAACTCCTGACCTCAAGCAATCTGCCCGCCTCAGCCTCCCAGAGTGCTAGGATTACAGGCGTGAGCCACCGTGCCCAGACTATGTGGTATTTTTAACTAAAATTGAACCTATGTTTTTCTAGAAAATGATCAGATACTCTGACCATAAAAAGAGTATAGCCAAGGTCAGAAGCAAAGGATGGAAAAGGGATTAAGGAATGGGAGTCTGCCAAGTTTCAGAGCCTTTTCCCTATCACACCAAATCCTATTTATCAATGATCATCACAGTAATAAACTGAACAGTTTAAAATTCATGACAATATTCTCATCCTGGACAAGATGACCTCTTTAGACAAGGAAAAATGCTTTACACCCCATTCCATTAAAAGATCCACTTACTATCTTCAACATCAAAACTGTCTTACATTATTTATTATTGTCACCTCCCTTCTCCAATGAGTGGAAAAGTGTTGTGTTCATTCAGATAATTAGAGCTTTTAACTGGCACTTGGCCCAGAAGTTTCAGAGAATTAAAGTAGAACTAAAGAGGAATTTTCTAACATTCCTTCCTGATTATGGTAATATTAATGATGTGGGACTTTGGCCTACCCTCTCAGGTCTCTTTCTACCTTTACCTTCCTCCTCATCTATCCAAGACCTACACACTATCTTTTTTCTCTATTCTTACACTCAGTCTGTTGGATGTGGTAAAATAAACACACACACTCACAAAACCAATGCAGGCGAGCGCCATACACACTTAAGTTCTTGAAATATGTTGCTCCTCTGTAGTCCTGCAGAGTCAGCTCCATCTCCCAACCCCATTCTTTCAGGCCCCTGTACACAAACCTTGTGGGCTCCACCCTCCTACTGTATACCTCCTTCACAGCCAGAAACTCCCTCAACGTCCCACCCTCCAGCAGCAAATGTATCTGCATTGTCAACCATCATGACATCTTTCCTTCTTCCATCAGAGAAAGGAACATGGCTCCTCCTACATACTTAATAATAAAATAACAAGAATACTCACAATATACTTGTGTCCTTTGTCCTACATAAAGTTATATGCTCCACCTGTGCTCTAGATCTCATCCTCTCCTCCTCCTCCCCAGCTTTTCTGTTATCTTTTTCCCCTCAAATTCAAGTCCCTCAGACTTCTACTCCCACCCAAGATAGAGAAACAGTGACCAGATTTGCCCTCCCACCTGAAACAACTTAAAAAAAAAAAACAAAAAAATTGGACATCAGACATGAAAAAACAGTGATGCCTGAGAGACAATAAGTAAAATGATCCTTCTGATTGCCCTTTGCTCACTGCCTTAAGAGAGTTTCCAGGCTGCAGCACAGGGAGACGAGCTCCTGTGGAGCCTGGCAAACTACCAAAGGTGAGGAGATGGGGCTGAGAGTCTTAATTAGAATTCGCAGGACAAAGTGACAACTTCACAGAGAACTCAGGAGATCTACAGAGAGTCCCACTTGAGTAGTCAACAAAGTAGTGATGAACACACATGTGTAAGGCGACTTCTGGAGGCTGAGGAAAGAACAGTAACCCGAGTTTACATAAAACTAGGAATAATATCTTCTACCAGCCAGACCGGAAAAGCTCAGCATTCACAGGCTATTGGGTAAAACACTAAGTCTTAACTCTTACAGTGGAAAACGATTAACCCAAAACACTAATCTGGTCCCAACTAAAAAATCCTAAAATCAAGACCCAAAAGGATCAAGCTGCATCCCAGAACACAGTTTAAGAATGTTTACATGGCCGGTGCAGTGGCTCACGCCTGTAATCCTAACACTTGGGAGGCCGAGGCGGGTGGATTGTTTGAGTTCAGGGGTTCAAGACCAACCTGAGCAAGAGCAAGACCCTGTCTCTACTAAAAATAGAAAGAAATTATTTGGACAACTAAAAATATATATAGAAAAAATTAGCCGGGCATGGTGGCGCATGCCTGTAGTCCCAGCTACTCAGGAGGCTGAGGCAGAAGGATTGCTTAAGCCCAGGAGTTTGAGGTTGCTGTGAGCTAGGCTGACGCCATGGCACTCTAGCCAGGGCAAAAGGGTGAGACTCTGTCTCAAAAAAAAAAAGAGTACTTATAATAATACAAAAAATATCCATCACCTACCAAAGTCTGGAATCCAATCAAAATGCAACCCCTGTGGAAAGCAATATGGAAATACCTTAAACAGATTCAAGTAGACCTACCATTCGATCCAGCAATCCCATTATTGGGCATCTACCCAGAAGAACAAAACTCATTGCATAAAAACGACACCTGCACCCAAATATTTACAGCAGCACAATTCACAATTGCAAAGATGTGGAAACAACCCAAATGCCCATCAATTAATGAATGGATTAGTAAAATGTGGTATATGTATACCATGGAGTATTACTCAGCTATAAGAAATAACGGGGATATGGAATCTCTTTTGTTCTCCTGGAGAGAGTTGGAACCAATTGTATTAAATGAAATATCCCAAGAATGGAAAAATAAGCACCACATGTACTCACCAGCAAATTGGTTTCCCTGATCATCACCTAAGTGCACATTTGGGAATAAGAGCAATTGGGTATCAGACACAGGTGGGGACTAGGGGGAGGGGACGGGTGTATACCTACATGATGAGTGCAATTTGCACTGTCTGGGGAGTGGACACGTTTGAAGCTCAGACTCGGGGGGATGGGGGGGCATGGGCAATATATATAACCTGAACTTTTGTACCCCTATAATAAGCTGAAATAAAAAAAATACTATAAAAAAATTGCAAAGAAGCAGGAAAATATAACCTGTAAAAAGGTGAAAAATCAATCAAGTGAAAGTGACCCAGAACTGGCAAAGACATTAGAATTAGCAGATGAAGACATTATAATAGTTATTATGCCTATATTCTATGTGTTCAAAAAGCAATAGGAAAGATTGAGATATAGAAGATACAAAAAAAGGAGAAATAAATCCTTTGAGATGAAAAATACATTAGGTAGAATTAATACCAGATTAGACATTTCAAAATAAAAAGTAGTGAACTTGAAGAAACAATAAAACTATCCAAAAGAGAGAGGAAGCAGGCAGGCAGGCAATGAAAAAGAGACAGAGCATCAAGAAGCACTGAATAATTTCAAGAGGCCTAATATGAATGTAATTTGAGTACTGGGAAAAGGAAGATGGGAATAAAAAAACGAAGTACTTGAAAAAGTAATGGCCAAGCTACTGCCAAGCATCCCTGTGATGGTGACATCATCTTTAAACCCTGTAAGGCAATCTCTCACGAACCACCATGCCCAGAGAAGACAGGGCAACCTAAAAGTCCAACCACTTCCTTAAGATAATTCACCTTTTGGGTGACTGTCCAAAATGCCACACTATGGAAGCAGACAATGGGGGCTCCAAGCAGACACAGCAGATTTGCACGTCCCTCCTCAGGAAACTGTGCTAATGGGCAAGAACACCATGATGCTCAAGGCCATTCAAGGCCATCTGGAAAATAACCTGGCTTTGGAGAAACTGTTGCCTCATATCTGGGGCAATGCGGACTTTGTGTTCACTAAGGAGGACCTCACTGGATCTGGGACATGCTGCTGGCCAACAAGGTGCCAGCTGCCATTTGTTCTGGTGCCACTGCTTCACGTGACATCACTGATCTGGGGCCTGAGAAGACCTCTATATTAGTCAGCTCAAGCTGCCATAACAAAATACCATAGGCCGGGCACGGTGGCTCACGCCTGTAATCCTAGCCCTCTGGGAGGCCGAGGCGGGTGGACCGCTTGAGGTCAGGAGTTCGAGACCAGCCTGAGCGAGACCCCGTCTCTACTGAAAATAGAAATAAATTATTTGGCCAACTAAAAATATATATAGAAAAAATTAGCCGGGCATGGTGGCGCATGCCTGTAGTCCCAGCTACTCGGGAGGCTGAGGCAGTAGGATCGCTTAAGCCCAGGAGTTTGAGGTTGCTGTGAGCTAGGCTGATGCCACGGCACTCACTCTAGCCTGGGCAACAAAGTGAGACTCTGTCTCAAAAAAAAAAAAAAAAAAAAAATACCATAGACTGGGTTGCTTAACCAGGGGTCCCCAACCTATGGTGAGTTGTATAATTATTTCATTATATTAGGTGATTAAGTATGAAATGTCCAATTTCAAATCAAGAGTGTAGTTTATTATATCTCAAACAAGAAGCAGTACAATTAATCCAAGTATGCACCTAAACTATCCACAATTTTGCCATCTTAACGGTAGTTTGTTTATGCCAGCAGCAAAGAAGCATGGAGAGAGAGTGGCCACGAAATTGAGAAAGGCGTTTTCAACAGATTGTGGAGAATTGAATATTTTTCCTTGCAAGAAATGGTCCAAAGCCTGGATGAAATGGTAGTTAGTTGGTGCAAGGTCTGCTGAATACAGTGGATGATAGAGAGATTCCAAGTCCAGCTTCTGTAGTTTGAGCAGTGTTGTTTGTGTGTCACATGGTTGAGCGTTCTCTTGCAAGAAGATTGGCCTGTCTCCATTGACCAATCTCAGCTGCTTAATCACAAGCATCCTCATCATTTCGTCCAAGTGGTTGCAGCAGACATCTGCTATAATTGACTGGCCAGGTTTCATGAAGCTGTAGTGGATAATACCAGCGCTGGACCACCAAACAGACATCATTAGCTTTTTTTTAATGAATATTTGGTTTTGGATTGTGTTTCTGCCTTTATCTTTATCCAACCATTGTGCCAAATGCTTGTGATTGTCAAAAAGAATCCATTTTGCATCATACATTACAATACAGTGTAGAAATGGTTTGCCTTTGTGTTGTGACAACAAAGAAAGGCAACCTTCGAGAAGATTTC
This sequence comes from Lemur catta, assembly GCF_020740605.2. NCBI lineage: Eukaryota > Metazoa > Chordata > Mammalia > Primates > Lemuridae > Lemur > Lemur catta. The sequence continues at coordinate 240,294,002 of NC_059128.1, forward strand.
TCTTCTGATGCTCACTTAATTCATACAGAACCCATCAGTTTCTTTACCTTGCAGATTTGTTTCAAATGGTCCAATATTGTTGGAACAGTAACATCAAACATTGCTGCTAATTCATACACAGGTTGAGATGGATTCGCTTCCATTACAGCTTTTAGCTCATCATTATCCAACTTGGTCTCAAGTCACCCACATAGCTCATTTTCAAGATTAAAATTATCAGAACGGAACTTCTCAAACCATCAAAGTACTGTGTGTTCATTAGCTACATCCTTCCCAAACACTTCATTGATATTTTGAGCTGTTTGCACTGCATTGGTTCCATGATGGAACTCATATTGGAAAATAACACAGAGTTTTTGACTTATTCATGGTTTTACAAAAATTGCTCTTAAAAAAAACTTGCAAGATAATCACAAGCCAAAGCATGTGTTTGAAAGACTGAGGATGTACCTTCACAATAAAAATAAAACAAGAAGTGTCAAAGTCATCACCTAAGAGCACATTTAGGAATAACATTAATTGGGTGTCAGGCAGATGTTCAGGGGGAGGGGATGGGCATATACATACATAATGAGTGCAATGCGCACCGTCTAGGGGATGGACACGCTTGAAGCTCTGATGGGGGGGGCCAAGGGCAATATATGTAACCTAAACTTTTGTACCCCCATAATATGCTAAAATAAATAAATACAACAAAAACAAAAAGAAGTGTCAAAGTGAAATGTCAGAGATATCAACTGTCAAACTTAGTACTTAAGGAAATTGGACATTTCATACTTAATACAACCCCACAGTGCTTGACAATATGGAGAAAACTATGCATTTTCAATTCCTAGAGCAGTGGTCCCCAAACATTTTGGCATCAGGGACTGGTTTCATGGAAGACAATTTTTCCACAGACTAGGGGATGAGGGGATGGTTTCGGGAATGACTCAAGTGCATTACATTTATTCCACAGTAAAATCTCTCTACTGATGATAATCTGTATTTGCAGCAGCTCCCTGGCACTACCATCACCTCCTCAGCTCCACCTCAGATCATCAGGCATTAGATTTTCATAAGGAGTGTACAACCTAGATCCCTTGCATGTGCAGTTTACAGTAGAGTTCACACTCCTATGAGTCTAATGCCGCCACTGATCTGACAGGAGGTGGAGCTTATGTGGTGATGCCAGCAACAGAGAACGCTGTAAATACAAAAGCTGTAAATACAAATGAAGCTTTGCTTGCTCACCTGCCGCTCACCTCCTGCAGTGTGGCCCATACAGATATCAGTCCACAGCTTGGGTGTTGGGGACCCCAGTCCTAGAGGGTACATGCAACGTTGTCATTGTATGTTTATAGATTGGTTACCCAACTGTTGTGCGGTACCCCATTTGATCGTCAATGGGTACAAGCGGGTCTGGCTTTGTCTAGGGAGAGTGATTACATTTTCCTACTTGCTGAAAAGATCAAGGCCTTGTTGGCTGACCCATCTGCATGTGTGGCTGCTGCCCCCTTAGCCACTACCACCTCTGCTGCTCCTGCTGCTGCCACAGCCCCAGACAAAACTGATGCAAAGGAAGAGTTGGAGGAATTGGATGAAGATATAGGCTTTGTTATCTTTGACTAATCATCAAAAAGCAATCTACTCAGCCAGCTTCATTCGCGAAATAAGGAAGTAAAGATTTATCTCTGAGAGAGAGAGAGAGAGAGAGAGAGAGAGAGAGAGAGAGAGAGAGAGAGAGATCCTAGGCAAGGGGGCAAAATGGCAGACTAGCAACATTGGTCACCAGATCATCTCAAAAAAAAGAAAAAATTTTCAGGTGAAAAAGCAGAGTCCAGGCCGGGCGCGGTGGCTCACGTCTGTAATCCTAACACTCTGGGAGGCCGAGGTGGGCGGATCGCTCGAGGTCAGGAGTTCGAGACCAGCCTGAGCAATAGTGAGACCCCCGTCTCTACTAAAAATAGAAAGAAATTATCTGGCCAACTAAAAATATATATAGAAAAAATTAGCTGGGCATGGTGGCTCATGCCTGTAGTCCCAGCTACTCGGGAGGCTGAGACAGTAGGATCGCTTGAGCCCAAGAGTTTGAGGTTGCTGTGAACTAGGCTGACGCCATGGCAATCACTCTAGCCCAGGCAACAGAGTGAGATTGTCTCAAAAAAAAAAAAAAAAAGAAAGAAAAAGCAGAGTCCAGGTGAAATATTGAGGGAAAGCTATCAGAACTTACCCTTACTGGAGATCCCATGGGAAGAAGTTGTAGAACAGAACAAGTAGGAGCAAGATTTTGGCACAGACTGACCTCTGAGGGATTTGGAGTCCAGCAGAAAGGGTAGGTGGAAGTATTTACTTTTCCTCTTCCAACACCTATGGCAGTCTACAGCTTCCGATCTGTCAGGGAGCCCTTCCACCCTGACAGATCTAGGCACTGCTGCTACTGGCAAACTGAGAGCATCTTGGGAACAGAGTACTGGGTAGCAAGCCCACATAGGGCCGCTTCCCTCCATCACAGACCCAAGCTAAGACTTGAGTGCAATAGCGCCTGCACACATCCCAGGTGCCTCTACCCTACCAGGGAAGTCACAGCCCCTCAGTCTCACTGTCATTGGATCCCACATGAACATTCCCCAGCACCCACTTGGACTATGACAACCACAAAGAAACAGGGAGACAGAGAAAACCAGCAATATTTCTGGGCTGCCCCAAGGACTGAGAAATGTTGTAAATGCTTTTTGGGACAGAAGAAGGTGGAATGCCTGCACTTGAGAGCCCCTGGCTCATGATCCAAAGTTGTCTGCACCCCTCCCAGTGAAGATGTGAGTGCAGAGAGGAGTACATAGGGTAGGAGAGTGACCCAGCCCAGAACAGAAGCAGCATCAGAGCCCGGGAAGGGATGTGGAGACGGGAATTTCCCCTCTTCCAAACACCCAGTGTTGTGGATGTAGCTGCCTCTGCTCCCAAGTATAAACTCTAGGCACAGGTGTGCTATGGGACAGCCAGTGCTAGGCTTGCAGAGGGGGTACATCCCCAATAGTACTCTGCTCAGGTTCTCCACAGAGGGGTTGGCTCATTTCCCTCCCTGCACAGACAGGCCATGTTTCTGCAGCTGTCCCAACCTAGGAATATCAGCCCCTAGGTCTCTACATTGCTGGATCCACAGCCAATGCTCCCCAGCACCTACTCGGACTGACGCAGCCTTGGGGAACTGGTGGGTCCCAGGGGAACTCGGGGTCTCCTGGAGCTTGGGCAGGCTGCTTCCAGCCAAGAGGAGAATAAAGTATACCAGAGGGCCCCTTAGGACAAAGGGGACCAGGGGACCAGCTCCCCACCATTTGAGGCCTTCTACTTCTCTTCTTCTTCCCCTCCCCTGCCCACTACTGCTGTTTCCACTTGGGAATGATGAGGGTTCCACAGGAGACGATTAAGCCAGGGAACTTGGGAGCAGCTGCCCCACCTCTGACAGAGTGCCTATGACACCCAGGCTTCCATGGAGCTTGGGGTTGTTCACTCCTATCCCTCTAAAAAGCTTCAGCAAATGCTTTTGTGCACCCCAAGGACAAAAACTACCATCTCCACTGAGGGAGGGCAGGGCTAGCAGTACTCTCCCCAAGCTGTCTGTCTCTTCTGGGAGGAGCCTACCCTTGCTGGAGGCAAGTCCCTGACACAACTATACCTCCCCCTCCAGAGCATTTCAGCCACAGCCTATAGCTAGCCTGGTAGGCCTGCACACAGCCCTGAGCTGCCTCTATACCACCTGTGCTGCAGCTGCGCCAGGGTGGGAGCTGGGAATTTGGGCTCTTTTGGGCCCCCAAATGACAGAGACCACTTTTACTGCCAAGAGAGAGATGTGAGCAGCTTGTGTGCCCCATGGCTGCCGACCTCTGCTAATCTCATCAAGAGGGCCCCCCCCTCCTGTCTCAGGCTCACAGTGCATCCATCCTTCTCCTGCCTAATCATTCTTCAAAGCATTCGTGCCCCTCACTATCAACAGCCAGTGCCTGAACTCAGGGAAGCTTAAGGGCAAGTTTGCCAGCCTGGTATTGGTCTGGTCCCCCCAGGACTCAGCATGCCATCCAGGGACCTGGGAACTACAGATTACCTAACCTAGCCCACCACCACTGGCACCGGAACACTCTCCCAAGAGTCTGAGGTCCAATCGACCTGAACTGCCAGCAACACCACAGTAGGCACCTACCTACACAAGCTGAAGGCAGTGTACCTCTCCCTCTCTACACTGAGCAGCAGAGTTCCCAACAGAGGAGAACAGGTGAGCCACAAAACTGTTTTGCACCGAGGGAAGAGGTTCTAGATGAGAAGGAATCAGCATAAGAGCTCTTGCAATATGAAAAAACAGGCTGTTTTAACACTCCCAAAGGATCACACTAGTTCTCCAGCAATGGACTCCAATCAAAAGGAAATTTTTGAAATGTCAGATATGGAATTCAAAATATGGATCACAAGTTAAGTTCAATGGGATCCATGGGAAAGCTGAAAACCAACACAAAGAAACAAAAAAAATAACTCAGGACATGAATGAAAAATTCACTAAAGAGACAGATACTTAAAAAAAATAACAGAACTTCTGGAAATAAAAGAGTCATTTGGGGAATTCCAAAATACAGTGGAAAGTGTTAACAACAGACTAGACCAAGCAGAAGAAGGAATTTCAGAGCTTGATTACAAGGCTGTCAAATTAAACCAGTCAGTCAACAATAAAGGAAAAAGAATCAAGAGAAATGAACAAAGTCTCTGAGAAATATGGGATTATGTAAAACACATAAATGTAAGAATCTTAGGCACCCCTGAGGGAGAAGAAAAAGTAAAAACCATGGAAAAACTATTTGAGAGAATAATGGAAGAAAACTCCCCTGGTCTTGTCAGAGATTTAGACATCCAGACACAAGCAGGTCATCGGACTCCTGGAAGATGCATTTCAAATAGGACATCACCAAGGCACATAATCATCAGTCTGGGCAAAGTCAAAGTGAAGGAGAAAATCCTACAAGATGTAAGAAGACTGCACCAAGTAACTTACAAAAGAAAACCCATCAGACTAACAGCAGACTTCTCACCAGAAACCATAGAAGCCAGAAGGGATTGGGTTCTTTAGTCTTCTTAAATAGAATAATGTCTTAAATAGAACAGAAGCCAAGAATTCTGTATCCTGCAAAACTAGGTTTCATAAATGAAAGAGAAATAAAGTCTTTCCCAGACAAGCAAACACTAAGGAATTTGTCACCATTAGAGCTGACCTACAAGAAATGCTCAGAAGTGCTCTGAACACTGAAAAGAATGGTCAATACTCACCAGAGTAGAAATACTTCAAAGTAAAAACTTACAGCTCTTATAAAACAGTAACACAGGCAGAAAACAAAGCAACTAGGCAACAATCACCATGATGACTAGAACAGTATCTCACTTATCAATATTAACATTAAATGTAAACAGTCTAAATGTCCCACTTAAAAAGTATAGATTGACAGATGGATAAAAAAACACAACTGCAAATCAAGACAATGAGATACTATCTCACACCCATAAGGAAGGCTGTCATCAAAAAAACAGAAAATAAGTATTGGTGAGGATGCAGAGGAATTGGAACACTTGTACACTGTTGATGAGAATGAAAAGCGGTGCAGCTGCTATGGAAAACAATAATGTGGTTCCTCAAAAAATTAAAATTACAACACAATAAACCAATTCCATTTGTGGATGCATATTCAGAAGAATTGAAAGCAAAGTCTTGAAGAAATATATGTACACACATTTTCATAGCAGCACTATTCACAATAGCCAAAAGGTGGAAACAACCCAAATGTCCATCAATAGATGAATGAATAAACAAAATGTGGTACGTATATACATGCTATAGCATATAGCAGAATTTTCTGGCCTGGCACAGTGGCTCACACCTACAATCCCAGCACTCTTGGAGGCCGAGCCGGGAGGATCGCTCAAGATCAGGAGTTTGAGACCAGCCTGAGCAAGAGTGAGACCCCATCTCTACTAAAAATAGAAAGAAATTAGCCGAACAACTAAAAATATATAGAAAAAATTAGCTGGGTATGGTGGTGCATGCCTGTAGTCCAGCTACTCAGGAGGCTGAGGCAGAAGGATTGCTTGAGCCCAGAAGTTTGAGGCTGCTGTGAGCTAGGCTGACGCCACGGCACTCTAGCCCGGGCAACAGAGTGAGACTCTGTCTCAAAAAAAAAAAAAAAAAAAAGAATTTCCTTCCTTTTTAAGCCTGAATAATATTCTTATGCATGTATGTGTGTGGACAGAGGATCACTCAGCCTTAAAAAGGAAAGAAATTCTGATACATGCTACAACACAGATGAACCTTGAGGACATTGTGTTAACAGAAATATGCCAGTCACCAAAAGCATACTATTCTAATTATATGAGGTACTTAGAGTCATCAAGTTCATAGAGACAGAAACAAAATAGTGGATGCCAGGGGCAGAGGGGAGGGAGGAATGGGTAATTATGGTTTAATGGATACAGAGTCTCACTTTGGGAACACAAAACAGTTCTGGAGATAGATGGTGGTGGTGGTTGCACAACAATGTGAATGTGCTTAATGCTACTGAATTGGATGCTCAAAAAAGATTAAAATGGAAAACTCCATGTTATGTATATTTTACCACAAAAAATTTTTAAAAAGGAGGTTCTCATTTTGTACATAATTATGCAATAGCTTCTATCCTATGTATCTTCCACTTCATTCTTTAAAACATATCTAATACTTAAATGTTCTTTTACTTTAAAAAAGAGCTGAGAATATTGTCTTGTATACTTACATTGGCCAAAGTTTTACTCTTTTCCTACATCGTACATATCTATGTGATTTAAATAGTAAATTATGTTGTAGTTGCCAAGAAAACAAATCAGGAGACTGAAGGAACAAAAGGTATCTCCACAAAATTTTTCTCATTTGAGAATGGAGTGAGAATAGAAAGACCAGTTTCAGACTTATGCACTTGTGTGGCTCATGCCCTTTTCCTCATGTATATTTTCCAGAAAAATCTGGCTAAAAAACACTAGTATTAAGTTAACTTGTTTACATGAAACAGTGAAAGGTTTTTTGAATAACAACAAATGTGGTTCTATACACATTTATTAAATGAATTCTTATTCTGTGTCATCTCCACTTTATGCCATTATGATATATTAATTATCTGTTCACATAGACTAATCTGTCAGGGACTTTAGTCATAACAGTTCCAAAAAGTAGTAACTGGATGGAATTATGACTATTTACAGACATTGGTGCTAGATGGCACATTTTATGTGTTTAAAAAAATATTATTTTTGAGACCAAAAATAAAAACTTAAAAAAAAGAATTTCAATACAGCTTCCAGGTAGAAGGCACTGTCAGTGTGGAATCGGAACTGCCTTATCTAGCAAGACATGCAAGAAAAGGAAGAATAAATAACTAGTGTTTATGCCCTAAGCCCATTTCTAACAAGAAATCTTTAACAGAATCACTTCACATTTCTTAAAGTAACTAACAAAGTTTGCTAATTTGGCTCACAGAAGAAAATCTGTAGGACCTTAGTGTGCCCATTTCCCAGCGAGATTAGGTATTCTGCTAAAAACCACAAAGTGAGTTCCAGCAGGAAATTTTTTTTTAAAAAACCTATGGCTTAGCTTTAAATGTCTTGTGCCAATAAAACCCAGTAAGAAAAGAAATGCCATAGTTAAGTTGGACTTGTAACCTGAGAAGTACCACAAGCCAACAAAACAAAACAGACAGCATCCTTTTATATAAAAATTACTCCACAAATTTTGGTGATATATGAGTTCATGCAGGGGGGTAAAGAGGGTACTACTAAGTACCTTGTTAGTGGCAGGCACTTGTGAGGGGTTCAATATGACACAGTTCCTGCCCTTGAATGCCATCCATTAATCTTCAAAACAGTCTCATCAACTCCTTCCCTCGAAATGCTCCTTTAGCTTTTGCCAGGAGTCAACTAAAAGGTCCCCTCCTTGAAGAGACATTTTTTTATCACTCTAAAGCTTCCCTAGACTATGTAACATTTTTTCCTTTCTGTGTAACATTTTTTCCTTTCTGTATAACACTTTTCACAATCTCTAATTATCTTTATTATTATATGATTATGATTATTACTTATTTTCTCCCATGCACATTTAGAATGCAAGCTCCATAAGTAAAGAAATATCTGTCTTCTTCACCACTATACCCTCGATTTCTAGCACAGTATATGACACTGCAGGCACTCAAATACTTACTGAATACATGAAAACCACAACTGTAACCAGGATAAGCTTCCTGATAACCAACAATTTCTCAAGCTAGTTAGCCCCAAATCCCCAGATTTGGCTCCTTAGTTATGAAGGAGTATACTGGGTACTCACCTCTACCTGAGTAACATTGATGACCAGCACCACCACCATCAACACTGCAAGCAGACAGCAGAAAAGCCGTAGTTTGAAGAAATTGGTCCACATTGTCTGGCTGTGTCTTGATCACCCATGGCCGACACCATGCTACCTTCACTCCTCAAAACTCCATGTCTTTGTTTTTCTGAGCTGCAGATGAGCTTTCAGTTTAATTTGCTTCTATCCCACTAGTAGCCTTAAGAGTTCTTTATGTAGAGGACAAACTGCAATTGGTTCAAGAAGCACATTTTTCTTCAAAGAACTCCTTCAAAGAGGGAAAATGAGAGAAGAACATCACCAACTGCAATAGCCTAGGGTGAGGTAAGAGGAAAAACACATTTCCTCTTCCTTAACTTTATCTAAGCCCAAAGTCATGAGGAGAAAGCAAGGAGCCAGAGCATAGTAATGTCGATTCCATTTCCAGACAATCTCCTCAAAGTGTCCTTTCCCAATGCCAGGCTTCTGTGCAAATACAGTAATATTTCCCCTATTGTCTATTTAGGTTTTAACATTTAAGACAGCAAAGGAGAATGTCTTTAAGCTCAAAAATTACAAAATAAAAGTAACAAATTTCTACAGAGTTCTCAGTAAATAAAATCACTTCCCTTTCCTTATAGTTTAAGTTATGTAACATTACTATATTAATTATATTTAAAGAATATTAGGAGGAAACTTTGTGTTTTTATGAAGAGCTCTGAGATATTGTGCAAACCATCCCGACATTCTAAAACACAAGGAGTGCCACCCCTCTCTGTATGGCAAGAGACAGGAAACACTCTTTGAGTTTCCAGCTCTCCCCACCACATATGTGGTCCTGATGTTCCCTCATCGGAGTAACAAGGCATAGGGAGGATACCTGCCCTGAAGATGTGAAGGGGGAAAGTTAAGCTTAAGGAGTGGGTGACAAGACCCACAAATCCTTTATCACGCCTGCTAGAAGCAGAGTACTTCAGAGGCAGCCACTCCTAGCTCTTCTCTCATGTAATGAATTCAAAATGCTCTCTCCAGTTGCTATTTTGATATAGGTTAACAGAGAAGGTCCTAATATTTTGTCCCCAGACAGGCTTTCCATGGAGGGTAGGGTATAGAGGTAAAGGTGGAAAAGGGTATGTAATCAAGGTGCAGAGTACGTCAGAAGAGGTCAGCTGCAGCCACACTCCCCTCAGCTTTGTGTTGGACTTGGCAAGCCCCCATTCTCTCTCCCCTCTGCTTAACCTATCTGAACCATTCCCATACCACAATGACCACACCAACCGTTCCCGAAAGCAGCTTCATAAAGGAAAGAAGGCTGAGCTATCCCAACATGCTCTCCATCCTGAGAGCATCCCATAGCATTTATCATTTTCACTTCTCAGATGATGTCTATTCACATGTGTTTTTATGTCTCCAACTAGACTATACTAATTATGACTATATTTTAAACAACAGAAACCATATACCAGAGAAAAAGCAACTTAATGATAAAGTATCATACTTTTCTGATTCACTCACAGTACTTAGTTCTTTACATGGTATACCTTGATTCAACAACCCATGCAAAAAATGATTATGGAGGCTTACTCTGTACCACAGACTGTACTAAGTGCCAGAAATTCCCCTTGAAAAGCTTATACTCATGTCGGAAAAGATGTCACTCCCTTCTGAAAAAGGAATAAATCTGCCACTCCTAGCTACCTCCACAGGGATGCTAGGCACTGTGAAAGACTGTGCTAAACCATCTCATGTCCCCCCAACACCACGTCTCTCCAATACCCAGGCACTCACCCACCCCAAAGTGCCTGAAAATTCTGGAAAGGAAATGGCTGTAAAACAGAGAATAACTATTTCACCAAGGCCCCAGCTGTTCTGCTATATAAACCCTTCTCAAAGAGATGGATGTAAAAATCATGGATTTCCCTGATGGCCAGAGAGGGAGAAGACCAAAGATGGTAGTCCACAGGAATTTAGCTACACTATGGCAGGCATGGTCCGTGGGCTGTACGGATACCAGCCATTTAAAGGACGTCAGTGTGGCTCAGAGCCAGTTAGCAGCACAGCAGCAGTGCACAAGGATAGCAAAGGCAGCAGACTCCAAAGCTAAACTACAAAGTTACAGGCAGCAATCCAAGTAGCCCCTCATAGCTACAGAGTCCTACTGGCAATAATTATGGAAGGCCATGCCAGGAAAAGACCTGACTTTATACTATAAGTAGAGCACTGATATTTGAGAGACCCATTTGTACACCTAAGTAGATGTTGCCTGAGGCACACTAGATAAACCTCTCTTTGAAAAGATATCTACTAAAATGTTAATAGTTGTCACTTCTGGGCAGTTTTGTTTTCTCCTTTATCTATATGCCCTCATTTTTCTCCCGGAAATAAAAATCACAGATATAAAAAATAAAGCTGATTCCTAAAAGTAAAAATTAAAGATGAGACATAAGGAGAAACAAGGTATTAAATCATGTTTGGGGAAATAATTCTATTTAAAATGAAAGATTTCTAAATGAAAAGAAGAAACCTGTAACAGATTTATGGTATTTTCCTATAAATATAAAACCTAGACATTATAACAAGAAAGCTATTTGCAAAGGGAGCAAGAAAATATCATTTGGTATCTCAAATAGCCTTAGAAACAAGAACAATAGTGCTAGATGGGAATGACTCTAGAAAAAAGTTCCTCAGATCAACCAAAAAACATATATATAAATTCAATGTAATTTACCTTTTTTAGAAATGTCCCAGGAAAAGATGTTTACTGGAACTAAGCAAGTAGAGTTTACAGCTAAATTTCCTTCCAGCATGAAATCCTGAACTCAGGTAATTGAGACTACTGGCCCTTATTCTTTTCTTGCCACATTTGAAGCACACATTAATGTTTTTTCATTTTTATACCATTTCTGCTGAAATAGAAATATGCACATGATACAAAAGTTAAAGATATTGGAAATGAAGTAAAAAAATTAGAAATTAAAAGAACAATTTTATAGACAGAGAGTTATACATACAAGTATAACATAGGAGGGGATAGGAACATGTCCTTTTCCTACTAATAAAAAACAGAATCTGGCTATGTAAATACATTAACTCCAACCTGGTAAATCACTCTCGGACCTTAGCTGAAAGTCAAAACTTTATAAACAGCAATATAACTGGAAGAAATTTAAACCAAGCTGGGCACAGTGGCACATGAATGTAGTCCCAGTTACTCCAGAGGCTGAGACATGAAGATCACTTGAGCTCAAGAGTTCCATAATACCAGTACATTATTAATAAAAAAAAAAAAGCAAAAGCAATAAAAATAAAAAAATAAAATTTTTTTTTAAAAAAAGAGTTCAAGACCATCCTGGGCAATATGACAAGACCCCTGTCTCAAAAAAAAATGTGTGTACATATATAAAGATAAAAGCTCCAATTGTTATTTTCCTTAAAGACTATCATAATCATGTAGTTCAATGATCTTATTTTCCACTATGGAAACAAGAGGAAAACAAAGGCATCTCTATACATCTAAAAGTTATGATTCAAGGAATTTGAGCAGTCTTGTTTTCAAATTGTTTGTAAAGAGTCAGACCATCACTTATTCATGCTTTATTTTTATGGGCAAAGGACAAACAAAAAAGTTAAAGGTATGGTCTGTCTTGCAATGTGGGGCCCACTATTTGTTAGAACTGTTCTGCCAAATTTTGATTAAGCCTACCACCAAGCCCAAGACATGTACTGGCCAATCTAACTTCATTAAGCCTGTGGCAATAACCCCAGAATGCCATTAGGTATGTGACTTCCTCCTCCCATATCACAGAGAATTACAAAGTGGTTGCTTATATCACTTGGAATTACAATTGTCAGAAACACAAATGAAACCTGAGTTCTGCACTAAACAAAGAATTAGACAGCAATCTCATCCTCTGAGGAGCTAATGTTCTCCGACAACCATTTCACAAAGACAATATATCAACCACACACAAACTGTCCAGTGTCTGGGACAGTCCCTATCCTGAACACTCTGACCTGTTATCCACATAAATGTATTGTACGAGTCAGAGGAAGTACCTGGATTTTTAATTCAGTACATATGTTCCCCTAAATAGTAGACAAAAGTACAGATTTACATGGAATATATCTAAACTTAAATGTTATTATTTCAAACTTTCTAAAGAGCAGCTGTATTTCATGGAGTGCTAAGTTAAGACCTTGAAACCTAACAGGGCAATATATATAGAAAAAAGAACTGGAGACCCATCCAAGGCTATGAAAATAATGGATCAACAAAATAAGGTCAATCCTTGAACAAAGATGAAGCAGGGACAGTAGTCTGCAGGACCTGTTTCTACAGATGCCATTTCTCTTTCATGTCCCCCAACCTCACATGCCCAAAGTGCTGACTTAACCAAACCTTCCCTTTTCCTTCTTCCAAAGCAGGTCCCATGCATTCATGGAGATTAAATGGCAGGTGAAGTAATCAAACCAGTTACATAAGTCACATAGTACTAAGTGCTCTAATAAAACAAAAATCGGGAACATTGATAGGTTGTTATACTCAACCTTGCATGTGCATTAATGATCATCATGGAAGCTTTTAAAAACAGCAATGCCTGGGCCCCATCCAACCAATTAAATCAGAATCTGTGGGAGCAGGCCCAAGAAACAGCTTTTTTAAAAAAGGTCCCCACATTATTATAATATACAGCCAAGCAGGAGAACTGCTAGTACAGGGTGGCCAGGGGATGTTATTTGTATCAGTTGGTAAAGGATAACATTTCTGAAATGTTTGAATTGTAACTTACACTGTCGCCTCAGGACAACCCAATTCCAGGGAATGGGGAGAGCCAAACCCACTTCAGCGATCTATTCCTTGGTTTCCTTTCTCTGTAATAAACTGCAGCACTTTAACAGCCCCAGAGAGCTTCTGAGTATAACAGACGTGGAAAGAAGATACTAAACAAAGTTAAAGAAAAGCAGAAGCCAAACACGATGGAGAAATAGATGCTGCTGCCACCACTGCATGAAATCAATTAATTATCAGGGTCTGGGAGTACTGCCATCTTCAAACACATCCTGATGTTCCAAATGATAATTAACCGCAGTGAGGAGGGGACAGGCCCACCAGAGCAGTGTGATTTTTTATCTTTAGGAAATGTGGCAACAATTCTCCTTTAGAGTAAATAATAAAAAACAAGGAAAACTTTACAGACAATTTCACACAAATTTGGTATAAATTCTGCCTGAGAACCCCTCTTAACACCCCCCTAGAGGGCCTTCCATTAGGTAGAGATGGGCGACAGGCCAGGGTCTCCACATCACACCTTGTCAAGTCATACTCGCTTCTCCTCAAACGACTTGAATCTGATGTCCCAAAACAGCAGCTCAGGAAGGCCAGAACAGTCCAACATGTGACAGTCGCCAGGCAAGACGCAATGGGTGCCCAGAGCAGAGATGAGATGGGAGACAGCGCATGGGCAGGGAGGAGTCGCCAAGCGCGCCGCACCAGGTTAGGGGAGGTGACAGGGAGAGCGCGGTCAGCAGCTGCGGCCTGAAAGTCCGGGCCCTGCCGCGCCGCGACGTAGCAGCAAGTCCAGAGAACTGAGGATGGAGATGCTCGTGCCCAGCCCCGCCGGGGCCTGCCTCGGCTCGGGCTCCTCGGGCCCCAGGCTGTAGCAGCCTGGGCTCCAACTCTGTCCCCACCTTTCACCAGAGAGAGCCTTCCCCGGCCCCAGCGCCCCCGGCCACGACCCCCGGGGCTGCGCCGCCTCTGCGCGGGGCTGGGGACCCGGAGCAGCCGCGCGGAGGGCGGGGCTTGGCAGCCTCGGGCGCGCGTGAGGAACCCGGCCACGGGTCGCTCCGACCGCAAGGGCCCGGCGCGGCACCCGCACACAGCCCGCATCCCCGCACTCACCTCCGGGGCCGCCCGCCCGGCTTTGGCGCTCAGGTGGCCGGGGAATCCTGGCGCCTGATCTGCCGCCGCTGCGCCAGGCCGCTCGCCCCGAGCTTCCCGGCGTGGTCTCCTCACCGCCGACCCCGGCTACGATTGGTGGAGACGGGGGGGGCGGGCCGAGGACTTTGAGTGACAGCCGCGCGCGCCGAGCGGAGCTCCGAGCCTAGCTCCCGAAGTTGGTAGGGCTGGCGCTCGGCGCCCCCGGCTCCCGGCGCGCGGCTAGGCGCTGCAGCTCCCGCCTGCCGGTCTGGGGTCCGGCCCCTCTCGCGATCCAGCCCCTCGTGACCTTCGGACATCAGAGTCGCCCTGCGAGTGTAGAGTAGGACTAAAACAATATTTTAGTTTGTTTGATGGTGACTTGTTTTTTGCTCTTAGATAACAGCCAAATTCCGCTTCTGTACACAAAGCTTGCTTGCTTATTGCTTGATTACGATAAAGAGCTAAAACCATGCTCAAATGCAGTTAAAAAAAAAGAAAAAAACCCGCACCGCAGGTGGCTTCCTGATAGGGAGGCCGGCTGTGCAGGGTGAGTGTCCTTGGGGAGAGAATCTCCTGGGAGGGACTCTCTTGGGAAAGAGTCCCTTATCAAAAACAACTAGCAACAGACTCCAGCAAAAAAAAAAGTATAAAAGCTTTGTTTTTACCCCAGGGCGGGGTCCTGGTTCGTAAAGAGACCACTGCGTTGGTGCTCTGGGACCTGGACCCTAGCTCGAGCTAGTCAAAATAAAACTCCTTTGCCTTTGCAGCCTCAGTGACTCTGTCTTTCTGTTCCCGGGGCTGAGGGAAACCGGCTCTAACACGAGCATCCGCCTTAAGGGTTTTCTCGTGTCAGCCAAAGTGCACAACCGGAGTTGCCCCTACTTGAGCGGTCTTTCCTGTGCAGTGGTACAATTTATTGTTCCTTGAACCGAGAAATGGGATTTGCCAAGCACGCGCGCGGAGATCCAGGTCCTTGAATCTCTCCTTGTTTTGCAATTAATCGACTTCTATTCGCCTACAAAACAGCCCGTTCCTTTTATTCTTACTGTACGTGATGTGGGTCTCCTGGCAAAAATGCCAGAATACCTCCTCCCCGCTCCAATTATGGGTTATTCAATTTTATACATTCTTCTGTCTGGTAAAACGTCGGTAGCAGTTAGCTGAAATTCATGAACTCAAAGGAGTCCTTAGAAAACAGCACTTGCTCAAAAAACCGGAAAAGATCACTGGCTGTTCTGTGTTTCTCAGCGCTTGGAGCACAGTGGGGTTAACAGAATTAACCAGAGCAAAACACAGGCCCAAAAGGTAGACCTGCCCCCAGACTATTATCTCAAGACTGAAGAAGAAGAATTAGTATAAATTACAACTGACATTAATTATTTTTGTATTTCTTTACCACAATGGACTGTGTGTGCTCATTCAGCTGTTTTCATGACAGGCCTGCATGCATGAGCAACCAGGCACATGAATGGAATAAAGGGAATTTATGCCATAAATCAGTCTCTTTTGGAGTAACCATTTCATGCTCCTTCTTTATGGAGGAAATACAGCATTCCAGGGCCTTTTGTCATCATAAAAGATAGCTTCTATGCCTCTGTGCCTAATGAAGAAGAGCCCCATACCTTCTAGACTTCTTTTCTGATTAAGCTTTATCTCCCAGTAGGTGGACCCTCAAACCCCTGTCTTCACAGTTTGGCTAACAAGTGGCAAATACTTAGGCAGGACATGATGACTTCTAGGTCGTGGTTTTGGACCTCATTAACCCCATTCTCCCCCAAGCACTCATAACCCTGAGGCATTTAAATGATCTTACCTATATTTTACAATCATAGCTACAAACAAGAGCAGTCTGGATCAGAGGCCTATCCAACACTACCAGATTTTTAAAAGATTTCTCACTGCAAAGTCACCACACTCCCAACTGAGCACATCCAATGCAAAATATCATCATGCAAAGAACATGCACTTTGGATCTAGCCTGTCTGGGTCTAGACCAAAGCTTTGCTTCTTACTAGCAGTGCCATCCCAGGCAAATTACTTAACTTTCCTCTCTGAGCTCATTTCCTCTATTGTAAATTAGAGGAAACACCACTTGCACTTAGGAATACATGAGATGACAAAGCAAAAACACCTAACCTGGTGGCCCAAATCTCTTCCTCTTGAATATCCTATTATGACATGGCATAAGGAGTTTCTAAATGTTCCATTTATGATAATCTCACCTTGAGAAAAGAAAGAAAGAAAGAAAGAAAGAAAGAAAGAAAGAAAGAAAGAAAGAAAGAAAGAAAGAAAGAAAGAAAGAAAGAAAGAAAGAAAGAAAGAAAGAGGAAGGAAGGAAGGAAGGGGGAAGGGAAGGGAAGGGAAAGGAAGGGAAGGAAAGGGAAAAAGAAAGGAAGAAAGAAAGGTTTATACGATAATATGAAACCAAAGAAACTGGTCACTTCTGACCTGTCTGAAAAAATGGTTTAGATGCTAGTGTTTATTAATGCTAAACTTTATTTCCCTAAACAAAACAAAGCATGGATCTTCAGGGTAGATAAGTAAAAGCATATTAAACCTGTTTATGTTGAAACTAATTTGGAGGACATTCACCAGCAAATCTGGCTCCATCTCTGATGGCAGAAGCTTGGGGCACAACCATGTCTGGGCCTGAGTCAGTTAATGATTCAGTTCCTTTGCTTCCTCCCTTTGAACAAGTGACTGAAATCTGAGCCCCAAGGATGATCAACTTACTCAAAATTTAATGACTGCCATCACATTAAGTACCAACCACCCTATTCCAAATACACCATGGTTTGTTAGAGGATGCTGCCAAGGGTAGGAGACTAAAGGGGAAAGGTAGTTGGTGCCAATACTGCCTTGGTCCATGCCCTCAAATTAATGGGCATATATTCCTTATTTTAAATTCATAATTGGTGATGGTTAATCCCATATGTATCCTTTAGGGCAAAATGAGATTAATTTTTTCCACTACTCTTGATTTCCCTCAGTAGTCCTCAAGTGAAATTCCACTGATAATCAGAATAATATCAGTAGCTTTTTTAAAAATAGGGATTCTAAGCCCTATCCCCAACCTGCTGAGTCAGAGTCCCAAGGGCAGGAGTACCTGAAATCCACATTTTGTAAAGCTCTTCAGATTTTCAAAGACTTATTTTAAAATTATTCCATTAATTTTAAAGGTACAGTGAAATGAGTTCCTGTATATGGAAAGGTCACCAAACTTCCCTTAATGTTAACATGTTATGTAACAATGGTACAATTACCAAAATTAAGCAATGCTAATACAACGCTATAAACTATAGGGTTTATTTGGATTTCACCAGTTGTTCCAATAATGTTCTTTTTCTGATCCAGAATCTAATCCAGAATACCATGTTGCATTTAATTATCTTGTGTCCTTAGTCTTTTCCAATCAGTGACAGTTTCTTCAGTCTTTCTTTGTTTATCATGACCTTAAAACTTTTGAACAATATTAAGGCATTTTATAGACTGTCCCTCAATTTGTGTTTGTCTGGTGTCTATCATGATTAGATTGGGTTTTGTATTTGGGGGAAGAATACAGAGTGAAGTGTCCTTCTCATTGCATCAAATCAGGAACCATATGATATTAACATGATTTATCAGTGGTGGTGTTAACCTTCATCACTTGGTTGATGTGGTATCTGCTAGGTTTTTCCACAGTTGAGTTTCTAATTTTTCATTTCCATACTCTATTTGTTTGAATCGAGTCACTAAATCCAGCCCACACTTAAGAAAGCGAAATTACGTTTTACCTTTTAAAGGGAGGAGTATCAAAGAATTTGTGGGTATACGTTAAAACCATAATAATAATATATATTTAAGGAAAGATGCTTCAAAGCTATGCAAATATGCTCTTAAAGTTTTGCCCACTAATTATAGCATTCATCAGTGGATGACTGCCGTAGCAATTATGTTTGTGGTTTTCTAATGGTGATTTTTCTATTTCCCTCATTCCTTCTCCATTTATTATTTGGAAATCTATAAAACAAAAAGGAGTTCTCCCTTCTTCCCCACTTATTTATGCTATAGTTTATTTACATCATGGTGCACTCATGGATATTTATTTTATTCCTTGATTTATAATCTAATACTATTGTTATTTTGTTGCTCAAATTGTTCCAGCTTTGGCCACTGGGAGCTCTTTCAGGTTGGCTCCTGCATCTTTTTGGCATGCCTCATCATTGTTTATCATGTTCTTACTTACTGACACCACAAGATGATCTGGGCTCATTTTGTTTTTTCCTTGTTCCACCCCTGGAATCAACTATTCCTCCAAAGAGGTCTGTTTCCTTTAAGTCAACAATGGTAGGGACCAAGATCTGAGTGTTAGGTGCTTGTTGCAACTGGGGTGTCATTCTTGAGAGAGTGACATTCTTGAGAGTGCCCTCTCAATGTACACAGCTAGAAATGTATGTGTGCATACTAACCCATGTATAAACACACATCTATATTTCCATAACTATCTTTATAAACATGAGTTCATATTGCTATCTCCAACTCCAATCCAGCATCACAAGCTTCATTCTAGCATTTCCCTTTGCTTATCTGTAACTTTTTTCTCTAACAGTGAGATACCTGGCTATCATTATCTGTAATATATTTATTTATTTGTTCAGCTCTAGTATATATGCAGTTACAGAATGGATAACCCCTTCCCTTATAAGAAACAAATTTACCAACCAGAGTACAGTGTTCCTGTACAGTTCTTTTTGTCTTCAGGTTTACATTATCCAGTCAAAACAATTTTTACAAAGTTACTTAGGTCATCTCCCTTTTTCTTCACCTCCTTCAGTGAGGTTGTCATACATTTGTAATACTATTAATGTCATTTGTCATAGTCCACATTCCGTTCTGAGATCCCCTGACATTCTTGTTGAGATTTTTTTTTTTTTTTGGCAAAACTTGCATAAAGTTTAGTCTTTGGGTAGTACTGTTCTATGGATTTTGACAAATGCATAGATTCATGTATCTACAATCAGTACCATACAGAGTATTTTCATCACCCAAAAATTCCCACCTGTAGCCCCTTTGCTGTCAATACATTTCTCAATCCCTGGCAACCACTAATCTGTTTTTTCTCCCTACGGTGTTGCCTTTTCCAGAATGTCATATAAATAGAATTATACACTATGTACTCCCAAGGTTTTGTTTGCCAGAAAGTTTGGGAACCATTACTCTTACTAATTCAGATACTATCTGATGAAGCACCAACATTCACTTTATCACCAAACTGGGAGTTGGCTTCAATTTAGATGCACTTTAAAAGGGATATATCCTCTCAGCTCTGTATGTTAAATTGTCCAAATTTAGAAGAATATTGTTTGAGGTGCAAAAAGATTTTCTTTTCCTTCAAAGATAGATGGGAAAATACAAGAAAAGCTTTGTTTTCCTGCTTTTTGTCCTCTCTCCAATGTGGACTTCCACTCCAACCAATTTCAGTTGTACTTTTCTAAACTGTTTTATGCCAGTTATAATGTTATTGTAATCATATCATCTAATTACCTATTACATGATCCTTTGAAATCAAGTGTAAAAGATAAAACATTCAAGGAAAACAAAGTTGAGTGCTTTCAAAAGATTCAAAAGTGAACTGGCTGGCCGTGGTGGCTCACTCCTGTAATACTAGCACTCTGGGAGGCCGAGGTGGGAGGATCGCTCGAGGTCAGGAGTTCGAGACCAGCCTGAGCAAGAGCAAGACACCGTCTCTACTAAAATAGAAAAAAATGGTCTGGACCGTTAAAAATATATAGAAAAAATTAGCCAGGCATGGTGGCACATGCCTGTAGTCCTAGCTACTCGGGAGGCTGAGGCAGAAGGATTGCTTGAGCCCAGGAGTTTGAGGTTGCTGTGAGCTAGGCTGATGCCATGGCACTTCTAGCCCGGGCAACAGAGCGAGACTCTGTCTCAAAAAAAAAACAAAAAAAAAGCGAACTGCTTAAAAGAGTAAAACAAAAAAGCTGCTATTAAGTAAGACAAGAAAATCATCAAAGATTAGAGGGAGAAATTATAAAAATTTGGAAGTATTCTACATTCAAGATGGCTTTATAAATGTTTTTAAGTTCTCACTTTATTTTAAAGAAACTAAAAACTGAAATTATGCATTACAGGTAAAATTTGTACACAGAACTATAGAGCATCTATAGTCAAAAAAAAACATTAAAAAAAAAACAAAGGACTTAAGCAGTACCTGATTTCAAGACTTAGTATAGGCTAGGTGAGGTGGCTTATGCCTGTAATCCTAGCACTCTGGGAGGCTGAGGTGGAAGGCTCCCTCGAGGCCAGGGGTTTGAGACCAGCCTTGCTTAAGAGCGAGACCCCATCTCTACTATAAATAGAAAAAATTAGCCCAGTGTGGTGGCATGCCTATAGTCCTTCAGGAGGCTGAGGCAGAAGATCACTTGAGCCCAGGAGTTGGAGGTTGCAGTGAGTTATGATGATGTCACTGCATTCTAGCCAGGGCAACAGAGCTAGACTCTGTCTCCAAAAAAAATAAATAAATAAAGACAGTATAAAGCTATAGTAATGAAAACAATGTAGTATTGAGATATAAGCAAATAAATCGATGCAACAGAAGAGAATCCAGAAATGGAGTCATACGTTTACGGTCAGTTGATTTTTGCAAAGGTGCCAAGACAGGGAAAGAACAATCTTTTCAACAAATGGTGCTGGACACTGGGATAATCATATGTACAAAAATTAAAGAAACTTCAAACTTTTCTCTGATACCATATGCAAAAATTAACATGATACGGATCATGGTCTTTAATGTAAGAGATAAAACTATAAAACTTCAAATATTTTCATGACCTTGGGTATGGCAAAGATTTCTTAAATGCAAAACAAAAAGGCAAGAACTATTTTTAAAAACCAATACATTGGACTTCAAAATTTTAACCTTTTTCTCTTCCAAAAGCATGACTATGAACATGAAAAGGCAACCCACAGACTGGGACATAATATCTGATAATCATCCAAGGATTTGTAGACTATATAAAAACTCTTACAACTCAAAATAAGGAGACAACCCAATTTTTTAAATGGGCAAATTTTTTTTAATAATTCACCAACCTTTGGGACACTTAACCAAAGAAGATATACAGATGGCAAATAAACAAAAGATACTCAACATCATTAGGAAATGTAAATTAAAACCATATTGAGATAAAACTATACTTCCACTAGAATGGCCAGAATTAAAAAGACTGACCATACCAAATGTTAGTGAGGATGTAGAAAAACTGGAACCATCTATACTGCTGATGGCAATTCAAAATGCTACAACCACTTTGGAAAATAAAACTGGTTTGGCAGTTTCTTAAAAAGTTAGACATATACCTAAGATGCAGCAGCCATTCCACTCCTAGGTATTTACCCAAGAGAAATGAAAATGTCTGTCCATACAACGACTTATCCACAAATGTCCATAGCAGCTTCAGTTGTAATAGTCAAAAACTGGAAACAACCCAAATGTCCATCAACAGACAAATGGATAAACAAATTATGGCAACTGCATACAATGAAATACTTCTCAGCCATAAAAAGGAATCAGACAAATCTCAAAATAATTATGCTAAGTAAAAGAAACCAGACAAAACAGAGATAGGTGAAAGGTATGAGAAGTCTCTTGGGGGTAACGTTTATTATCTTGATTGTTGTGATGGTTTTATGGACACATATATGTGTCAAAATTTATCAAATTGCCCTCTTTAAATATGTATAGTTTACTGTATGTCAATTATATCTCAATAAAGGTATTTTAAAGTTTGTTGTATATATCTCATTTTTTATGATTCCCTGCTCTAATTTTTTGATTCACCAACTACAAGTCCTATTAATAATTACAGGGCTTCTACTCAACTTATTTACTCACCACCTACTGTTTTCAGCACCCAATATCTTCAACAGCACCTGACAATGTTCTCTGTGTGCTCTTTGAGGGATAATATCTGCTCTTATCTACCCAGAGAATTCCAGTGAGTATCCTGGAGGTAATGAAATCCATACTGAATAAAACTAAATTAGCATTCCTTTGTGTTTTGTTTTTTTTTGGTTTTTTGAGTCTCACTCTGTGACCCCGGGTAGAGTGCATTGGTATCATCATAGCTCACTGCAACCTCAAACTGCTAGGCTCAAGCAATCCTCTTGCCTCAGCCTCCCAAGTAGCTGGGACTATACGCAAGTGCCACCACATCCAGCTAATTTTTCTATTTTTAGTAGAGAAGGGGTCTTGCTCTTCCTCAGGCTGTCGTGAATTCCTGAGCTCAAGCAATCCTCCCGCCTCAGCCTCCCAGAATGCTAGAGGATTATAGGTGTGAG
This sequence comes from Lemur catta, assembly GCF_020740605.2. Taxonomy (NCBI): domain Eukaryota; kingdom Metazoa; phylum Chordata; class Mammalia; order Primates; family Lemuridae; genus Lemur; species Lemur catta. Next base: position 240,316,618 of record NC_059128.1, read on the forward strand.
CCACCTCACCCAGCCCAATTCCTTTCACTTCATATCCATTTTCATAAGGCTAGGACTTTTATTGTAAATTCATTTATATAATGACAATACTCTGGATCTTCCTTAGTAGAGTTTTATTTGCAACTTGTTCTGAACTTTACCCATTAATTAAAAGCACAATGAATAACAACCATTACTGCTAATCACTAAAATAAACAGATGAAGAGCTCAAATGTATAAACCTTTTATTTAAAATTAGAGAGACTCAAATACAAATTAAATAAGTACAATATAAAATATGAAGCCTTCATAAACCAGACCATAACCACTTTAAATTATCTATGTCTACAGTAAAGAGAAATCTAAAAATAGTCAAAAATCGAATTATTTTAAACTCTAACATTAAAATTATTACAAAACATTAAAAGAAATTTAATTAGAAAATGAACAAAACCACTACACAGTGATTCCTACTATCCTCTAAGATCAATAATTAAAATTTAGTGTGAGTTCTATTCATTCATAGGTAAAAAAGTACCTCATTTAAAAAAGACAATTATCTATTTCTTTTCAAGGCTATGTGGATTTGCTTTGTTTACTTCACTTGTAATTTTAATATGGCACAGTAGGCTTGATCAGTGAAAGCAGTATCATTAAAAATGTTTACAATGTTCCTTACAGACCCTCTCAGGTTCACTTCACGAATGAGGGTACCATATATTTGAAACTTAAGCCAGAGCAGTGGCACACGCCTATAGTCCCAGCTACTCCAGAGGTTGAGGTGGGAGGATTGCTTGAGCCCAGGAGTTCTTAGAGGCTGCCCTGGGCAACATATGAGATCCCATCTCAAAAAAAAAAAAGTAAAATTGTAAAATTTAAAACAGTACAATACAGTAAGTACCTTTTAATAAGGTATTGTAGCAAAATAGAAATACACAATAAACAATGAAGTCTGTTTTTTTATGAATGGGAAACTGATCAGATTCATTCTATTTTTTTCCTCTTTTTACTGTGTCTTAATTCTCCAGGGAAAAAAAATTTTATATTTTATATTATTAATGTTATAAATCCAATTCTAAGGCTGGGCGTGGTGGCTCACGCCTGTAATCCTAGCACTCTGGGAGGCCGAGGCAGGAGGATCTGTCGAGGTCAGGAGTTCGAGACCAGCCTGAGCAAGAGCAAGACCCTCATCTCTACTAAAAATAGAAAAAAAAGATCTGGACAGCTAAAAATATATAGAAAAAATTAGCCAGGCATGGTGGCACATGGCTGTAGTCCCAGCTACTCGGGAGGCTGAGGCAGAAGGATCGCCTGAGCCCAGGAGTTTGAGGTTGCTGTGAGCTAGGCTAACGCCATGGCACTCTAGCCCGGGCAACAGAGTGAGACTCTGTCTCAATAAAAAAAAAAAAAAAAAAAAAAAAAAAATCCAATTCTAAGACTTTACACAAAAAAAAGTACCAAGAGAGATAGTATATCTTAAGCCTACGTTTTTCTGAAAATATTTATAAAAAGTGGAACTAGAATTGTCTTAAGTATAATAGATATCAGGAAAATACACTATCATGGTGTTTGTATATTTAAAATAATCCAAAGCAAATAAAAACACACACTTAAAAATGGCACCCACATTATTCAAGAATAAAGTTATTTTCATATATATATCTACATATACAAACAAGTGGCTAAATCAATGAACATTTTCCTAAAACATGTATATGTGGAATCTTTTATAATTAAACTTATAAAACCAAACTAAATTGTATATTATCAACTGTCATGATTAGAGCTTTATGCACACCAGGAAAGTTACAACTTTAACATCTGTTGTTCTGTAAAACTGAAGATAAAATGTAACCCAACTCTAGCATTTCACTAGAAAATTTTATATATCTTAGCAACCTGTCATACTGCCTGTCATCCAACAAATGGACTCTAAAATGTAGTTATTTTTCTCTTTAAAAAACATTTTAATCAAGTCACACATTTCTTGGAGAAGATTCATTCCAGGTTCTGAAAGAATTAATTGTTTTCTACAAGCACCTTTGCCTTGAGTGGTAGAGTTGTAGCTCTCTTAGAAGCTTTTTCCTCTTTCAAAGAGAATGAAAAATATGCGGAGATTTCCTTACTGACTCACTAAATGTAAAGATTAATTGAGAGGGTATAATAAAGTTTTGGAATACAGTAACATATAAGTTTTCATGGTTTATTTACTACTAACTAGCTATAACCTTAGACAAGTCATTTGATTTCTCTGTGCCTTAGTTTCATCTTTAAAACAAAGCGATTAGAATAGAAATCTCTAAGTTTTCTTCCCACTATCACATGGTATGATTCTGTGCTTCTGCAGAAATTCTTAATTGAAAAACTGAATCTTCCATAAATCAAAAGAACTGATGTAAACTAAAATAGCACAGCTGAACTAAACCTCTCCTGTTAGAAAAAAACACAAATACCATGGTCAAAGCTCAACTTCCCTAACCTTATCAGACCCATTCCCTCTTCAGCCAGACCAATGAATAGCCCATCAAGTTAAAACCAAATATCTTAGTTACATAAATTACTTTTAAATTATATTGTAAACCCATCAAAATACACTAAGCCTATGCCACAGTTTTCCTACATTTTATTTTACATTATTCTCATTTTATTTACATGTAAGATAATCTATACATTTAAGAAAGGAGCTATTTAATATTCCGGTACTTCTAAATACTAGTAAAAGTTAAATAAAATACAGATGAAGAGTAGAATATGAATAATTATCATATTCTGCCAAATTTTTAATAAACTATGCTAAACACTATTTATGGGCTAGGAAAACAATGCAAAGGTAAAAAAGGAAATCCTGCTGACAAATGCTGATGATCAAATGAATTTAGTTGTGTTTTGCCATTACTTAAAAAAAGATAGGAGACAGAGGATGTTGGCAGAAACCTACATAGGTAATACTGAACCATGACATTCCCGCAGCTTTTATAAAAAATTAAAACGTACCAGGAAGCAGTATTTTGGTACTAGTACAGTGCAAATTGGTTTTTCTTTGTCTAACTTATGGGCAGCAAATGAGGCACTTAACTGTTCAATAGAAAAATAGGGTATATTTAAGAAAACATTCAAAATCATTAATAAAAGATAACCAGCATTATTCAAAAAGTAAAAAATCCAATTTTTATTTAATGTTACACATATTTCACTAGGGAAAATCCTTTTGAAGGTAGGACTGCTGTTTTGTTTATAAGAGATAGAAAACATTTCTTTTTCAAGGGATTTTGAATTTCTGAGAATGAAATCCAAGTCTTAGTCTTCTCAACCTGAGTGCTACATATCCATAAACCAAGAAAAATACATCTTACCATACTAAAGAAATGTTTATGACTATCAACAAATACCATGTACCATGTGATCCTCTACTTTATTCTTGAAGGATCAGAAGTTTGTATTTTATATAACTTCAAAGAAGGGGACCCAATGACTATAACAGAATAATGTATAGATATTTAGCACCTAAATTTAGAGAACACTTAAGTATTGCCATAGTTGTAAATAGTTGTATGTCCGTAGGTGGGGAAAATCAAATAGATGTTGTTCAATGATATTGGAACATTCTCAAAGATTAAAATACCAAGCTTCTAAAATTATCCTTTATTTACATACGCATCTACCTACAGCATTCAAACCCAATCTTATCTCTTCCTAAAGTTACAGATATATATTATTTTTAATAAGTAAGTGAAGTTTATTTTTCTTAACCACCATTAAACTGTCTTCCAATGTGGCACTTTTTCAGAGATTATATAGAAAATAGTTTAAAAAAAAAAAAACTCATTCATATTCTACTACTAGTATTACTTTAAATGTTCATCACTATGGGGCAGAGGTCAAAAGTGAAGTGAATGGCCATGGAACTTCTGTTGAAATATGTAAGTAAATATAAGCAGAACATAGATGATTAACATACATTAATTTGTTGACAATATATTGGCACATAAATGTTTATATATAGGGTAACAAAGCACTTACTGAAAAAACAAATGTATGCTGTGACGTTATCCCAAGTGACTACAGAATCTCCTTTCTTCCTATCTAAGTGAAATATTGCGTTGCCTTTCTTAGTAAGCTTGATTTTAATGCTGGATGGAACATTTTACTTCATACATTAAAACTGATACATCACCTTAACTAAAGTTTTCCATGAGACAATTTAATCATCCCCACTGAGAAATCCTATAATCTTTTCTTCCAAAATTTGCTTATAATATAAAGCCTTTCTCTGATTTGAAGGGGCGGGGGGAAAAGTCTTAAAAAAAAAATATTCTTACTCCAAGGAGACTAGCAAGTTCCAATAATTCACAGTTCTCATATTTATCATTTATATTTTCTTTAACAAATTGGATTCATTACTATATAATTAATTTCCTCAGATACAAAAGAATCAAAGTTCTCTTATTTATATCTTTAAGGTAAATTTTTCTGGTTTCTTTAATATATTCTAGTTTATTTTTTAAAGGAAATGAGTACATGAAAGAAACGGGAACACTGTTGATGCAATTCAGTTGTTAAGAAATAAAGTGCATATAGCTTTCAATATACATAGTTTGGTACATTACTGCTAAGTAAAAAGCTAGCAAAACCAAAATGAAGACTAAGTTCATTATCTAGAATCTGGAAAATATGAGACAAAAATATAAATTCTATATAAATAGTAACAAAATTGGGGGGGTGCGGAGTACCTCCGTTCTAAAAAAAGGCAACTGAAAATATTTTTAAGAAAAGTTAAGTGAATTTCAGCTTCCCAAGAGACCAGATACACTACACAGTAACACCAACACGTAATACCTGAAATGCAGAATCACATTCTGGCTGCTGCCCTTGAACTTCTGTATTTAATTTACAATTCTCTGGTGTCTGGCTGATTTCATCTTGCAAGGTAGGAGATATGCCATGAGTTTCATCTCCAGAAGCACTGACAGACAAGGTATCTAACTTTTCCAGGGAACAAGCTATGTGACGCTTACCACCTCCTGACCCTTCATCAAAGTTTGTCCTCTCATCAGCCTCTTCTAGCTGTTGAACTGAAGTTAAATACTGTTCAAGCAGACTATTATCCTGCTCATTATTTGAGCTTTCCTTACGCCATTCACCATGTTCTTCACTAATATCCCCTAAATCTGACTCTTTGCCATATTTTACTGTGTCAATGGAATTCCCCATTATGGAGCTTTCACTGCCTTCTGTGGAATTTTTTTCAAAATCCAAAGAATCCTGCAAATAGTGAACTTGTTCTGTTAAAGAGGAATGAAAACCAGAGTCTGGAAATTCTGGAAATGATTTCTCTTGTGGAGCTTCATCAGGAGCAATGAACCAATCAGAATTTTTATCAGAAGGGGGCTCCTGACTTTGAGTAAATGATGGAGGTTTAGATGGCGCCAGAGTACTTGATAAAGGAGGAACATCGGTATGCCAGGAACTTAGACGCTGGTCCACTGTCTCTTGCCAAGCTTGTAGAGACCTTACCTATAAACCAGAGGATGTAGTTTTATTATAAAATAAAAACCATATCTGTTTTATAATTGTTCTTTGAGATTTTCTTCCAGCAGTCATGAAGTTGGTAAATGGTAGAACTGGAGTCAGAAATTGCCTGATTCCCCTTACTCTTTCCATAGCACCCCCAGCCTAACCCTGGCTAGCACAAGTGGTACAAGTCCTTGGTGACAAAAGGCCCTCACCAAGAGGCCAGTGTGGGCAACACAGCTAGACTTCATCTCAAAAAACAGAACAAAACAAACAAACAAAAGGCCCTTGCCAGGAGAGTAAGGATGGGCAAAAGTAATTCCCCTGCTTCTACTAGAAAAATAGAAGCACAACAGTATATGTATAGCTGACTAAGGTGTCTATACTGTACTCAATATACACTGAGGTCTATTCAAAGACAAATTAGAGCTCACTGATAAAAGTAGATCCTCTAAAATAAGTCTCATTTTAGATATTCATGTAGATGACACATAAGTTTTTGAGTATCATCTAACCATACAGTATATGCAACTTCCTAAAATACCTAAAACATACCAAATTTTTGATATGACCTTTACATTTTTAAAAGTATAATTAAAATTTCAAAAAATTTTACTGTAAAAACTGCAGGCAAGGAAGCAATACACAGAATTTTAGTTTTCCTCTAACCACCTTGTGAGATAATCACTGACAGCAGTTTGATGACAGACTTTTTTTTTTTTTCCTGAGACAGAGTCTTGCTCTGTTGCCCGGGCTAGAGTGCCGTGGCATCAGCCTAGCTCACAGCAACCTCAAACTCCTGGGCTCAAGCAATCCTACTGCCTCAGCCTCCCGAGTAGCTGGGACTGCAGGCATGCGCCACCATGCCCGGCTAATTTTTTCTATATATATTTTTAGTTGGCCAGATAATTTCTTTCTATTTTTAGTAGAGACGGGGTTCTCGCTCTTGCTCAGGCTGGTCTTGAACTCCTGACCTCGAGCGATCCACCCGCCTCAGCCTCCCAGTGAGCTAGGATTACAGGGGTGAACCACCGTTTCCGGCCTTGGAGTTTTTAAAACCAAGTGGAACCCTAAGTTCTGCATCTTGCTGTTTTTCACTAAAAAGCGTTATTTTGGAGATCTTTCCTTATCAGTCCGTCCTGTTACCTTACTCTTTTTAACTGTTCCATAGTATTACTATTCTATAATTTACGTAACCATTCCCCTACTTTTTGTAATTACAATACCTTAAAAATCAAATTATATTTTAATTTTATGGGTCAAATCCTAACAAATTTTTTAATAAAAATATTTCCAATAAATTATCAAGAGGTATTTGATACAATACTAGTAAAACCAACTGCTTAAACTGCCCTGAAAGTGTGGGGTAAGGGAATTCAAATTTTCTCTCCTACGTAGACACATATACTTTTTAGGACATGCATACTGTAGCCATTATATACCGTCTTCGTTATCTTTCATTCAAATATTCCCAAAAGATAAAAACAGATAGATAGCTACATAAAATTTCAAATTGGGTTTTTTACATCTACTGGAAAGTTATAACAACATTCTTCAACTAAGCCCCCTTCCTTCAGCTTTATCCTTCAGCTTTATATTACTTTATCTTTCTTGTCAAAATTGTAAAAACATTTTTCTTCAGATTAGATAAAATGTAACAAAATTCACTGTCCTAGTTCAGAGTTAGTGGCAAAGAGCATAAACCACACCCTTAACCTTGAAAAAGAAGGCTTAATATGCCTAACTACTCTATGTCAATGAATCTAGAATTTTTCTTTGTTCATATATTAGGTAAATCAGCAGAAGGGGGTTTACCTGGTTCCAAAGGAATTTGACAGCCTCTTCTTGCACAAATTTTTTAACACGTTCATCATCTCGTTCTTTTCTTAATCTATAATTCAAAATACATTATTGACACAAGTAAGGGTGCCTTGATTTGTACTTCCTGTTACAACTAATGAGCACATGGATTATAAAAAGATTAATAATTTAATAATAGTCCTTTCCACTTTTAGAAAATCTAAACAGAAAAGTTATTTTTTTCTTTTTTTCTTTATCACTTTAAATCAAAAGCTATGAAACCTTAATTTTGAACTATAAGTCAAAGCAAAAGCCAAATGAGATGTGACTGAAATTCAGACATTAGTTCTACAAAGTATTGCCAGTGATAAAAAATAAGATAAAACATTAAATGGTTCTTTATCTGGCTTCAATTTTCCATCCAAACACACCAAAGGGACAGTAGATGCAGAAAGAAGTGGTTATTCAAAGCCTCCAAAACAATTAAGGATCTACTAATGATCATAGTGGGAAAACACTCTCTCTAAGGGACTAGGCAGGACTAATCCCATCAAACTGCACTTCCCTGTTTGCCCCAGTCCCTGACATACTCCTTGCTAACAGACCTCCCATCCATCACTCCCCCTCATTCATTAAAGTCTTAACTCTGGGTACACTGCTGCTCTCTCCATACCTATCACAAACCTAAGGCTTCTTTAGTTATCCATTATCACCCAAACTGTCACAACTATTTTGTTCCAAACTTCTGACCCAATCCTTCACTTTCTCTAGCCCCCTCTAAACCCTTCACCTGTGCCATCTGGGACTGAACTGTAACCAGCAATTATATACTCAACCTCTCTCTGAACTTTTCCTTGGCCAAAGTGGACCCAACTTCTCAGAGCACTATAGCTCTCTCAAGTGGAAGCTACTTTCTCCTCTCATACAAGAGGGTTAGAAGACTACTTCTCACTGCTGTTTTCAAATGATTCTTTACCTTCCTCCTTTAACTCCTGCCATCCTGTTAAACTTCTCAAAACTCACTGTGTCAAGTACTGACCTTCCATTATCCGCCCCCAATCACTGAAGTCTCAGCACCAATCTTTCTCTCTGCCCCATTCCTGTCATTTTTGGAGACTTCAACATTTCACATGGATGTTTTCTACCTAACAATAATCCACCCTGTATCAGTCCCCTATTCTCATAATCTTATCCTAGACCAAAACATTTTGACTACACCACTTTCAAAAATGATTCCAAGCACCCTAACACCAACCACTATCTTCCTAGTTCACTTGCTGTTGCACCCCACTGCAACAATCTAGACCTCCAACCCAATGACCTTTCCCTCCTGCCTTCACTTCCCTTTTACCTTAATTAAATCCTAAGTTCCATCATTATTTTTTTTGAGACAGAGTCTCACTCTGTTGCCCAGGCTAGCATGCCGTGGCATCAGCCTAGCTTACTGCAACCTCAAACTCCTGGGCTCAAGCAATCCTTCTGCCTCAGCCTCTCGAGTAGCTGGGACTACAGGCATGTGCCACCATGCCCGGCTAATTTTTTCTACATATTTTTAGTTATCCAGTTAATTTCTTTCTATTTTTAGTAGAGACGGGGTCTCACTCTTGCTCAGGCTGGTCTCGAACTCCTGAGCTCAAAAGATCCTCCCACCTCGGCCTCCTAGGGTGCGAGGATTATAGGCGTGAGCCACCGCACCCAGCCAAGATCCACCATTATCCCCTCTAAAATATCTTTGCTCCCTTGCCCTTCCCTCTCTTTCTGCCTTATTCACCTACGAAAACATCATTCCTGCCTGAACCAAATTAATCATGCTGATTCAGAGCAAACAGCTGAGAATTGCTGATGAAAATGACACAACCCAGCCTGAGCAAGAGTGAGACCCCATCTCTACTAAAAACAGAAAACAATTAGCTGGGTGTGGTGATGTGCACCTATAGTCCCAGCTACTCAGGAGACTGAGGCAGGAGAATCACTTGAGCCCAAGAGTTTGAGGTTGCAGTGAGCCGTAATGACACCACTGTACTCCAGCCTGGGTGACAGAGCAAGACCCTGTCTCAAAAAAAAAAAAAAAAAAAAAAAAAAAATCATACAACCTAACCTATTGTTTTGCACTTTTAAGTTTTTCCTCACATTATCCAGGAAGCCTCTTCCATTCTCCTCTTAAGTTCATTTTTAAGATGACTACCTCATAACTCATACTTCTCTCCTTATACCTCCTTTACCTCTCTCCTCATTTTCAGGTGCCGACAACATCTTATACATTACTGAAAAGGGAAAAGCACCAGACGGGACTTCCCCTCCTCCCACCCACCAAACATATCACCTTACCTGCTCCTGCTCCTACCTCAGGCCACTTCCTCTACTTATGCCCTGGGTCTCTTCTTCTCTCACCTTCTCAAGAACTTCAATCCTGCACTTCTCCCTTCTTTTCTCTGTACTATCTCTTTTTCTCTCCTTATTGAATCATTCCCATCAACACATAAACACACTCTATATTTACCATCTTTAAAAGAGAATCTTCCCTAACTCTAGATTCTCCTCCAGGAGCCACCTACTCTCATCTCCTCAAAACATTTCCCAAGAGTTGGCTATACTCATCTTTTAAACTTTGACCTCTCATTCACTATTTGACCCATTCCAAGCTGGCCTTCATCCCCCACACCACTGAAGTTGCCCTTAGAGAGACTGTCAGGCCCTAACTGGCTCCTGAGAGAAAACCTCCAAGCTCTTGGGATATTCTGCCTGAAAAAAGTTTCTTTGTACACCTGGGGTCTTGGTCCACACCAGATAGTTTATGCGATCAATGTGATTTCTAGTGAACACCTGTTTTGCTCACCTGGGGCCCTGGGCCATGGTGTATCAGTTTGACTTCTAGGGGGCCTGAGGTCTGAGTAGTTAAGGTCAGTCACATGGGCACTCAATGCCTATGCGACTGACCCCCAATGAAAACTCTAGACACCAAGGCTCTGGTGATCTTCTCCAGTTGGCAATACTTTGTATGTGTTGTCACACATCATTGCTATGAGAATTAAGCCGTCTGTATGACTCCACTCTAAGAGTACAACTGGAAGCTTGCACGTGGTCTCTCTTGGACTGTGCCCTGTTCACGTTTTCTGTTTGCTGATTTTAATCAGTATCTTTTGTTGTAATAAACTATAACCATTAACAGAACAATTTTCCTGAGTTCTGAGTCCTGTCAGTACATCATCGAAACTGCGGATAGTCTTGGGGATTCCCAACACAGTCACCAATAACCTCCAGCTGCCAAATCTAATGTATAAGTTCTCTGTTCTCCCTGTGGCACCCTCTCATATCTCCTGAAACACCTTCTTCATTGGAGTTGGAACTCTCCTAGTTTTTCTACCACTCCAGCTGCCCCTTCTCAGTCACTTTTGCTGCCTCCTCCTACTCTATCTGATAATATTAATAAATATCACTAGTTGCAATACTAATAAAATCCTAATTTTCCTGAGTCGGCAGTCAGTAAAACATGTGAACCATGGAATTAAGGAATAATTCCTACTGTAGCCCCAGAATTTTAGCCCCTTTTGAATCTCCTATATTTTCTTTAGTTTTTATGTCACTTACTGAGTTCTATGTAGACTTTCTCTTCTTCTCATTTTTATACTCATTCAGTTTTTCTACATTTTCTGTACCTTTCTATGTTTAGAATTATAGATGCCTATAAAGCTCACATTCATTCAACATTTATTGCTACACTGCATCTATGTACCAATTGCTTTGCTGGGGGTGGAGATGGATATAACAGTCTCTGCTCTCCAGATGCTTTCCGTATATTGTAGGAGATAAATAAGTAAACCAACAGTGGCTACACAATACAAAAAATGTTATGATCACAGCAGCACAGTATTCTGAATCAACTGTAAGAATCTGGCACCTCCAAGTCAACAAAATAGCACCTCCACAGGACTTTTGACCCACCTCCTGATTTCATCAGTTAAGCAGACAATGTGCTCCTGCATTCTGCGTAGCCGGATTTCATAACGCACATCTTTGGCTTGAGGGTTGTAGTTCCTGGCGTAAAAGCCCCGCCAACAGGCCTGAAGCTTGGTGGCTGCTTCATTCAATTTCTGAAGGGCAACTTTATCATGTCCCAAAGCAACAGATCTCTGGGTTAAAATCCTGCTGGGAAGTTTCTCTGAAGCTGTTTGAGACATGGTTTCTTGATCATCTGGCTGTGTATGGGAGACATCGTGTCCAGCTGTCTCAGGAAAAGATGTAAGACTGTGGTTATCATCCTTCAAGATAGTGCTGATCATTGTTGGCTCAGGACAAGGTAATAGCCCAGCTTTCTCATTTACCTCCATAATGATCTCATTTTTCATCATTTGAACAGAATTCTCATTTGCAGCCCATAAAGCCTTTTCCTCTTCCTTATCCAAGACCTGGTTTTCCAGCCCTTTCACAGATTTATCTGCAACACCATCATCTTCTAGGCCCAAGTTAATGCCCTGCAGCCTCAGCTCAACTGTAGGTGACACTGGAGATAGTCCTGATGCAACTGGCATAAAAGTAGACTCTGAAGAGAGAAGACTACAATTTAACTTGTCCTCATCTGTCTGTATGTCTTCCAGGTGCAGGTCATTTCGAGAATATCTTGTAGTGTGTACAGAGGCTGGAAAATTATTCTTAACAGCATATAATTGATCATCATTACTGCTTATCCCAACCCAAGAATTGACTTGGATGACAGGTTCTAGAAGAATCAACAGAGTGTCATTTAAACCACCAGATATTTAAAGAGTTTAATTGTATCCTTTTAATGAAATCTAATCCCTGAAATATAGTAAAATGCAATAAAATGCATTCAGTGACTTCCTCCAATATGCCTAAAACATCAAAATAAACCTTTATAGAAAAATGAATTCTTGTCATAATCATAGGAATAATCAAAACATAGGTCTATATAAAAGATAGCAGCCCTTGAAATGTTTTTAAAAATTAGAAATATAACCCTTATAACATACATACATATATACAAAATATAAGATCTAAATGACCACTAAGGTTAACAAAAGCTATACAAAATTATAAAAATATGTACTTTTTTCTGTCTTATGATACCCAACAAATCAAATGACTTAGAGAAAAAGAATCAATGATCAATTAACTTCTTACCACTTTCTTGAACTATCTGGCAATCTTGAATAGGGCTTGAATGCTCAGGTATAAGGGGTGCCCTTGTTTCAACAGGAGCCAGAGGAGACAACTCTTCTTTTTGGCTTTGGTTCATTAACTGTCTCTGATGAAACCTAAAAATCAGTAACATCTGATGTGACTTAACACAAACCAAAACCAAAAAGCTTTTCTGCTTCCTAAGTAACAATGTCAAAAGGTACAAGTTTACAAGTTTTCAAAGTAAGTACCTTTAATCACTGCCAAATTATAAAGTCTCATTTGAAAGCATTGCATAGAAAAAGTTAAGAAACTTATTTTTAAATTGCATATGCGCCAGACACAGTGGCTCACACCTGTAATCCCAGCACCTTTGGGAGGCTGAGGCAAGAGGATTACCTGAGGCCAGGAGTTAGAGACAAGCCTGAGCAACACAGGGAGACCCAACTTCTGTACAAAAAAACAAAAATAAGCCAGGCATCATGGCACACGGCTGCAGTCCCAACTACTGGGAAGGCTCAGGCAGGAGGACTGCTTAAGTCCAGGAGTGTGAGGTTGCAGTGAGCTATATTGATACCCAACAAATCAAATGACTTAGAGAAAAGGGATTAGTCATCAATTAACTTCTTAACTCTAGCCTGGGCAACAGAACGAGACCTTGTCTCAAAAAAAAAATAAAAATTGCATAGACATACACTCACATATACACACATATATATCAACACATGCACAAAGATTTAAAGGTGGGATCTCTGATGAAAGAAGTAACTACTAAATGCTTCTAGCTATACTTCTTAATGTCGGTATATAAAAACCCATATGAAACACCTATGTTAAAGACCACACACATTTTTTTAAATCCCATTCTCCCATGCCATACTACTAGGCTCTCTCTGCACAAGAAGTGATTAAAAATACAGCTGCAGTGGAGCAAGCTGGACTGCAGTGACAAGGGGCCTAAGTGCCAAGAAATGTGGACACCAGCACTTGCCTCAGGCTAACGATTATATCATTGTAGGAAAGATTCCCAAAGGTATTTTCACTTGTGAATTCATCAGCTATTACAAATAAATGGGCTTACCTCTGTTTGCTCAGAATCTTCTCTAGTTTGGCATCCTCTGCAGTTTGAAGACCCAGTGTAGAAGTGAGAGGACAGACTGTAGCCAGATACTGGACAAGCTGGATGTGCTGGCCAGGCCGATATGCTCTCCCCTTGCCTTGACTATACAGCCATTCAGCCTTCAAACTGGAATTGAGGGAAATAAAGAAAAGGAGATGGCACCAGTGTAGTCAAGATACATTGCCAAGCAACAATGGTCTTTCTTCTTAATCTACCTTTATAGCACCGTTAGATGTTTCTCATAAATAAAATTCACTCAAGTTTGTGAAAAAAAAACCCTATCCTTCTTACTCATTTCCCTCACTCTAATAATGTTTTAACCCTTTTGCTTGCTTAGGGGCACTTCCATGGAGCTACACTAATGGTACCTAATAATTTCAAATTATTTTCAAAGAATAAGTATTCTCTCCACTCACTCTGTCAAACTGAAGTACCTAAATATATCACTTGCATTTAAATCCATCAGTTCATAATGACAATTTTAAAAAAAGCTAACTAACTGGTTGCCGTTGGAGGATGCTAATGAGCCACCAATTCATTTTTAAAAACTGGTAAATAAAAGTTGAGAATTAAATATTATTAATTCTATCTTTCCTCTACAAACTATACCAGTGAGTAACCAAAAGTTACTTCATAGTCTCCCAACTAATAAGAAAATAAATAATAGAGTTAGAATTTCACTATTCTGCAACTTCTAATGAATTCAGGCATTGACCAAAAATGTTAATAGCTACTAATAATAACACAAGAGACAACTAGACACTGTATGTCTCCCAATAAAACCCACAAGTAATCCTCCCCTCAAAAAATTAAACCTGAATCTGATCAAACCTCCACATCCCATTTACAGGAAATAATACGAGAGAAACGTGTCAAAGGACAGAGATGTAATCGGCAAAACGAATAGACAATGGGAAACTCTATAGGACATAATCTCATTTCTTCAACCCTCCCCCCCAAAAAAGAGAGAAAAGAAGCAACAAAAATGAAAGAGAAAAGAAACCGATAGATTGAGAGATTTAAGAGAATCATCTTGAACATCCAGCCAAGACAAGCTTTCAGATGACTCTTGCCCCGCGTGTGATCTGACTGTGACCTGACTGCAAGCCCATGAGACCCCAAGTGAGAACTACCCAGTCAGCCAACCTACAGAGCACGCAGTAATAATACATTCATCTTTTAAGATACTAAAAAGAGAGCAAGAAAGAAATTTAAGAGCTATATCAACCAACTGCAATATATGGCCTTATTTGAAGCCTCTTTCTAAAAACACCATTCATAAGGATTATTGGAAATGTAAGCACTGACTATCTGATGTTACTAAGGCATTATTGTTAATTTTTTTGACATGTGGTAATAGCATATAATTATTTCTTTAAAAGCTCTTCTTTTTAGAGATATATACTGAAATATTCACAGAGGAAATGATGAGTAATCTGAGATACGCTACAAAATAATACATAAGAAGGGGGAGTGAGTGAAGGTATAGATGAAGCAAGGTTGGTCATGAAGTTGGGTGATGGATTCATAAGAGATCATTATCCTATTGTTTACCTTTGTATATGTTTGAATTTTTTTTTTTTTTGAGACAGGGTCTCGTTCTGTTGCCCAGGCTGGAGTACAGTGGCACTATCATAGCCCATTGCAACCGCAGACACCTGGCCTCAAGCGATCCTCCTGCCTCAGCCTCCCCAGTAGCTGAGACTATAGGAGTGCCACCATGACCAGCTAATTTTTCTATTTTCTGTAGAGATGGGGTCTCGCTATGTTGCTCAGGCTGGTCTCAAACATCTAGCCTCAAGCAATCCTCCGGCCTCAGCCTCCCAAAGTGCTATATTACAGGATGAGCCACTGTGCCTGTCCTGTTGAATTTTTTTTTTTTTTTTTTTTTGAGACAGAGTCTCGCTCTGTTGCCCAGGCTAGAATGAGTGCCGTGGCATCAGCCTAGCTCACAACAACCTCAAAATCCTGGGCTTAAGCGATCCTACTGCCTCAGCCTCCCAAGTAGCTTGGACTACAGGCATGCGCCACCATGCCCGGCTAATTTTTTTTTTATATATATATATAGTTGGCCAGATAATTTCTATTTTTTAGTAGAGACGGGGTCGCACTCTTGCTCAGGCTGGTCTCGAACTCCTGACCTCCAGCAATCCACCTGCCTCGTCCTCCCAGAGTGCTAGGATTACAGGCGTGAGCCACCACGCCCGGCCCTGTTTGAATTTTTTAACTGATGTGCCAGTGGGTCAATTTTACCATTCTTAAATCTGCCCCTCAACATAAGATTGAGGTTGGATCGTTTTGGAATACTTTGTTTCTCTGTTTTCATACCATTAGCTTACCACTGCAAATAGTTTGAAAATTGCTTCCAATCCATAACCACTTTATGGACCTTCATATAAGGTAAGTTATGCACATCATACAAACTATAAAGTCCAAAGCTGTCACCCAAGGTTGTATGACTGAAAAGAAACTGGTCCTTTTGATAACTATTTAAATCATGCAAAAGACTCATAGAGTAATAAAATATAATAAGTTTAGTCTTCTGTGACTTACCAGTGTCCCAAGAAAGGAAAAACTGGTTTCTAACAATGAGAGATGAGGTGCACCAAGCTGATTAACTGAAGTAATCCCAATCTTAGGCTAACAATAAAAAATGTGTTTATTTAATAAAAATAATTAGAAGTATTCCTTTCATGGAAACCTTCCTATAGACTAAATCAAAATCATTGAGAATCTTCATGAAATCTGCTTCAAGTTTCCGTAAGTTCTCCTGCCAAGTAAATGGCTTGTTGAAAAGCTGTACCAAAAAAAAAAAAAAGTCTAGAATAGAGGATATTCACCAACTTTAATATTAGGCAGCAAGCATTATTTCTAGGTTGTGGATGGTTTGTAGTTTAGGAGGAAAGAAAAGTGAAAGTAAGAGGATAGAAGAGAAGGATCAAGTTTGAATATTCCACAGTTTAAGTTTTTGTGAGAAAAACCAAAAACTGCAGATCATCACTATACGATCTGTTCTTCCACTTTGCTTCATATGAATTCATCAATAAACATACCATTACACAAGTGTTATTAAATCCATAAAATATTCTGCTAAGTAAAAAAAACCTTCCTGCCAATTAAAATACCATTGCCAATTCAAAGAAAAACACAATTAATGGGGGAGGGGAAGGGCAATATATGTAACCTAAACTTTTGTACCCCCATAACATGCTGAAATTAAAAAAAATTAAAATTCATTCAGTTCTAACATCTTAATTTCAAATCATTAGACTATGAGTCTTCTCTTGAATTGAAGGAACAGTTCATTTAAAACAACAGAGTAACAAACTATTAAGAAAGAGAATTTAAAACATCCGGTCTTTCTCCTAAATAAAGGAGTATTGAATGAAATGATATCTGATATTTGCTTTTAAAATACTCCAACAAAAAAAGATGAAACAAGACTGGCAAAATGTTGATCACTGTTGCATGGTGGGCACGTAAGTGTTCATTATGTTAGTCTCTCCTCCCTTCTATATATTTGAATCGTTCTTTTAAAAAAGGAATACTAAATTTTTCCAGAGTTCTGCTCCCATAAGATCTCTAACAAAGCAATAGAAGTATGGCTTGGTACATGTCCTATAAGTAGTAAAACAGAGATCTAAAGAAATTCAGACAGAACTCCAAATACTAAGATGCTACACAAAGGTGCTGGTCTTTACACAGGAGTGCTTAACTCTGAGAAACTACTAAAGCCAAGCACCAGAAGGTTGGGTTACTGCTCAAGTTACTCTTCTGGGTAACACACATACACTCAAAATCTGGCTACCTGAAGTTACCAAAGAATCTAGGATGCTTTTCATACTAGAAGAGAATTTTAACCTCGATGTTCTTAGCAAATAAAAGTTAGGTTGTGTAGATTTAAAACACTGAACATTCCTTCCTGTCCTACAGGACAATTCCCAACTTTGACCAGGAAAATGTTTTGAACACTGCGATTGATCATTAAGGCAAGAGCTTTCCTTTAGAATAATTCTTCCCTCCTGAACAGAATACTTCCAGAGCTGTCTTAAAATATGTGAGCACTGTTTACAGACTACAGAGTTGTATCAACAACAACTGAAATTGTATTTTTTCTCTAGTATGACATCAATGATCTAGGTTCCTTAGTTTGAATATAATTCTATTTATCAATTCTTATATGAAATGACATTTGAGTTATTTCCAGTTTTGAGCTATTATGAGTAAGGCTATTATGAACATTCATGTACATTATATGTCTTTTAGTAGACCTAAGCACTTATCTCTATAGCATATATACCAGAAATAAAATTACTACAATATAGGGTACATGTATGTTTAGCTTCAGTAGATAATTTCAGTTTTTCAAAGTGGTTGTACCATTTATACTCCTAGAGCAGTGTGTGAGAGTTCTAATTGCTCCATATCCTCAGCAACACTTAGTATTGTCAGTCCTTTTATTTGTAATTATTCTAGTAGAAGCTGGTTGGCTTGAAGATTCCATAATAACCAGGAAAAAAAATCTTTCCAAATTATCAAAAAGTTAGTATAGGCTGGATGCATTGGGTATCAGCTGTAAGCCCAGCACTTTGAGAGGCTGAGGCAGGAGGATTGCTTGAGCCCAGGAGCTCAAGGTTACAGTGAGCTATGATCAAACCACTGTATCCCAGCCTGGGCAAAAGAGCAAGACCCTGTCTCAAAAAAAAAGTATAGTAGTTACTTCTAGCGAGGAGGGGAGTTATGATGAAAGTGAGGCAAAGGGGATCTCTGGAATGCTGGTTATGTTCTATTCTTATTTTTAGTAGTGATTATAAGGGTACTTTAAAACTACACCTGAATTATGTGATACTTTGAAATTTTTAAGAATATGTCTGAAAAGGGGTTGTGCTCTTGAGACACCCTCTCACCTCTTCCTTCTTCTCATATTTCTTTAGTACAGGTTAACCCCACAGAGAGAGAGGCTACCCGACATGGGAGCCCACTCCTCCCTGCCTCCTGAAGTCTATAAAATTAAATGTTTGCAAAACATTATAGAGAAAGCTCAAAGAAAATTCAAATTCACCTTAAAGTCACTTGTATTAAAACCATGTCCACAGTATAGAAACATAGACTTCCCATTATTCACCCATTCAACAAATATTTTCTGCCTTCTTTAACACTCTTTAGTTTCAACAAACTTTTTCAACCCCTAGTCTCTACCCTTATATAACAATTATCATTTATTAAACACCTACAATATGACCAGTGTCATACTACATACATTATCCTTAATCCTAACATTTTGAAAGCTAGGTAGTACTGTTATTCACATTTTACAGATGAGGAAACTTAGGCTCCAAAAGGTGCTAAGGAACTTGCCACAGCCACACAGCTAATTGTGACACCTTCCCTTATCTCTCCTAACCAGGTCTCATCTCTCTTCCCAGGTCTCTCTTTACATCACACCTTTATCTCTGCCTACCTCTCAGACATGAAAATGTCACCAGTCCAACTCCCATAGAAAAATCCAACAACAAGGCCATGCATGGTAGCTCATGCCTGTAATCCTAGCACTTTTAGAGGCCTAGGCAGGAGGATTGCTTGAGGCCAGGAGTTCAAGACCATCCTGGGCAACATAGCAAGACCTCCATCTCTACAAACAATTTAAAAATTAGCTGAGCATGGTGATGCATGCCTATAGTCCCACCTACTCAGGAGGCTGAGGCAGGAGGATTGCTTGAGCCCAGGAGTTTGAGGCTACAGTGAGATATGTTTGGGCCACTACATTCCAGCCTGAGCAACACACCAAGAGTTGTCACAAAAAAAGAAAGAAAGAAAAATCCAACAATCATAGAGAAGATTATCCAAGTAAACCCATATTTCAGCTTGAGAACTAGTCATGGTTTAAAACAAAATAAGGTTTCTTCTCAGTGCCATTTTTACTGCAGTAAAAAGGAAAAGCCACACTTTTTTGTAGGCAAACTAGACCTGACATATGTCCTTCATCCCACAGCAGCACCATGACTATCTAGCTCCTGCTTGCCACTCTCACTGCCCCCTGCTCTACCCAGGAACTACACAAAACAGCAGGGAGGCAGAAAAGGGAGACACTGTCTATAATCTGCCACTCATCTACCCATCAAGGAACTCTTCAAGTAATTACTACCAATCTCTAGTAGAAAAGGACAAAAATGGTGAGAGAGAATGTATGTGTTGAGTCCATGAATGCATGTGTGTATGTACTTAGGAGAAAGTGAAATGAGGTATAGTAAAGAGAGTAAGATCATCTCGACTGTCACTATCCCCTCTATCTCCATCCCCTCTTATCCATATCTTAGTTCCTTCCCTCCCCTAAAGCTCTGCTGCCACTGATCCTGTGTCAATGTTCAGAAGACCCCATTCTACAGGGGTCTCAGCTCCAAGCTGCAGAAACTACCAATAATCTAAAGATGTGGGAGTTCTCACTTCTGCTGCTTCACAGGTATGAAAAGAGAGGACCAATCACCATGTATGCTACCAGTTCTCCGTGTGCATTTTCCCAGAGTTACCTTTATAAAGAATAATTGGATAATTCTAAGATATTATTAATACTGCCTTACATATATGATAGATTACAAGCTTTTGTGGGATTGATCCGACAACCTACACAGAATCAAAAACATGGTGTATACGCAAAAGTGTTCCAAGCTCCAAACAAATGATTAACAGAAGAATTTTTAGAAATCAAATTGTTTTATCTTGGGTACTAAGTTACACTCACTAGCCCCAACTTCTGGGGCTAATATTTCCTATCCTTTTTTAGAAAGGACAAAAAATCCTAAATGACCAGCACACAGTCTACTTTACACTAATGCTCTTAATTTCTAAAATGCACATTTAAAAAAATGTTCAATTTATTAATCTGTAGTAAACTAGAAATGGTCTTTTCAGTAACTTCTATGACTAATGTGATGTTAAAGAGATCATGTTCACCTTTCCTTTTGAGAAATCACGTATCCATCTAGGACTCTGAGGTTTAAGCACCAGCTGACAATGTACGGCCGATAGTCAAACCCGGGAATGGAAGGTGTTGCCATCACACAAGGATTGTTCATGATCGACAACTGTTCCAATTCAGTTAAGGATGCCAAAAAAGAGATCTGGAACAAAAGATATCTTTGTTGAACAAAATGGACTATTCCGTGTCAAGCACAGGGCTTCCGCTGATTACACATCTTTGGCAGCATTTGAGAATGCAACAATTTCTCTCTTGTTCTGAAAAGTGACAAGTATCTTCTATTATCCACTGACTTCCAAAATTCTAACAATATAGCCATTTGTCCCTGCTACACAAAATCCCTTGGAAAGTATAACACTGTTTCCTAGCAGAGAGAACTCTATTTTGAAAATATAATAGCAGCAAGGTGGATAGGGTACCTTATTACCCACTGTAATGTAGATGTCCCCCTACCCCCAATCACCTCCCAATGGAATAACAATTGTAGCATCACAAATGAAAATAAGCCTTAATGACCTACTGACATTAAGGAAAAGTAGAAAGAAAACTAATAATCGTCTAGAGCCAAGTGTCTCATCTGAATGGCAATTTCTCCCAAGATGCTCACAGTCTAAAAGTAAGCTCACAACCCTCTCCTGCGTCTCTCCTAGACTTTCCAGCTTCCTGGATCCCACAGAATACCCTCAAATTTTACCTCATTTAAGTCTCGGATTTCATTTTCTGCCAAAGAAAGTATAGCAAGACTTCTGGGTAGATGAGCAGGTGCCATTCTAAGAGAGGTGATGATGTTTCCATGTAAAAGCAGGGTCTTGAAAGTAAAAACAGTATGAATTACAAATAAAAAGATTACAATTAAGTTGATCTATTGTGACAACATCCAAAATGGTGTGTATGAATAGAGATCTATTTTTTTATACTTCTCATCATACACAAATGAAAGATTGTTAATGCTAGAAGGGTCCTAGGTAATCTTCTGGTCTAACTCTTTCTTTTTATGCCAACATCCTAAGCTCAAGAAAGTTTAAAGATTTGGGCCAGGCACAGTAGCTCACCTCTGTAATCCTAGCATTTTAGGAGGCCAAGATGGGAGGACTACTTGAGGTCAGGAGTTCAAGACCAGCCTGAGCAACATAGCAAGACCCCATCTCCACAAAAATATATAAAAATCAGCCAGGCATGGTGGCATGCACGTGTAGTCCCAGCTACTTCAGAGGCTGAGGCAGGAGGATTTCTTAAGCCCAGGAGTTTGAGGTTGCAGTAAGATACGATCACGCTGCTGTACTCTAGCCCAGATGACAGAGTAAGACTCTGTCTCAAAAAAAAAAAGACTTGTCCAAGAACATACGCTTAGCATAATAACTAGGCATGCAGTGAGACTTAAGTTATTAGACATTGAGCAATTTCTAACACATTTGTTCATTTCCTTTTAAAACATCAAAACAGAAGGTGAGAAGAGTGAGGGGAAAAAGTGATTAAAACAATTATAAAGCAAATTTTCCTGACTGGGCATGGTGGCTCACGCCTGTAATCCTAGCACTCTGGGAGGCCGAGGCAGGAGGATTGCTTGAGCTCAGGAGTTCGAGACCAGCCTGAGCAAGAGCAAGACCCCATCTCTACTATAAACAGAAAGAAATTAGCTGGACAACTAAAAATATATGGAAAAAATTAGCCAGGCATGGTGGTGCATGCCTGTAGTCCCAGCTACTCGGGAGGCTGAGGCAGGAGGATCACTTGAGCCCAGGAGTTTGAGGTTGCTGTGAGCTAGGCTGATGCCACGGCACTCTAGCCCGGGCAACAGAGTGAGATTCTGTCTCAAAAAAAAAAAAAAAAAGCAAATTTTCCAAAAAAGAGATAGAGAGATAACCCACAACCCATAATTTGCAATTGTACTCTCTTGGTAGCTAAAAGCTAATGGAACGTAGAATGTGCTACTTGCAGATGAAGCTGACTCACATTAAGTCAGCAATAATCAAGAACAAACCCAAGACTCTGAACATGCAGAATTCTGATCAGATAATCATGCCTCCATTCCAGAAAACAATAAAACAAAATATTCAATCATCTTTAGTTCATTGGAATTCCCTTAGCATCTATCAGGACAGCATTTGCCTACATCAAACTGTTTAGACTAATTGTTGCTAAAAATGATTTCTGCCAACAACCTATGAAAAACTGAGCTAAGATACTGCTTCTAAGGCTTAATGAGTCCATATGATGCTAATAATAGCCAAGGAAGCAAAAATATAGAAAAAGCCCTACATATGTTATTCAAAGCTGTGATCCCAACTGTTACTTAGTTGATTGCATGATACATCCCTCACCATAAAAAGTAATATATACTACATGTTTATTTTTTAACATGAAAAAATTTTGATAATTCAGTAATACCTTTACTAAAAAAGAAAAAAAAGCAATCCTGTGTGTCAAAAAAAAAAAAAACAGACTCAAGTTCAAAAATGATTACTCTCAACCTTACCAACATGTTATGTACTATGTAACTAAAGCTACTAGCATTGCCTGGTTGGGTGTGAAGGGAATTTCAACACGTTCAGAGAATGGTAAATAAGAATTAACCTTAACTACAATGACCAGTTTCACATAAAATAAATCAATTACAGAAACTAACAACAAAGGTCAGGCACGGTGGCTCACATCTGTAATCCTAGCACTCTGGGAGGCAGAGGCCGGTGGATCATTTGAGCTCAGGAGTTTGAGACCAGCCTGAGCAAGAGCGAGACCAGTCTCTACTAAAAACTGTAGAAAGAAATTAGCCGGACAACTAAAAATATATAGAAAAAATAAGCTAGGCATGGTGGCACATGCCTGTAGTCCCAGATACTTGGGAGGCTGAGGCAGAAGGATTGCTTGAGTCCAGGAGTTTGAGGTTGCAGTGAGCTAGGCTGATGCCACGGCACTCTAGCCCAGGCAACAGAGCCAGACTCTGTCTCAAAAAAAAAAAAAAGAAGAAACTAACAACAAAAAGTTCCATACTTAATTTCTGATATTCTAACAGAATTCTTATCACAATGAAAATAATCTGTTCATACATGGCAGGTTGATTTTAGGCCAATCAGATCATTTTCTCTTGGTATTCTGTTGTAAAGTTTCACAAATGACATAGAAAACAAGCTTACCTTCAGGGATACCAATTTTGACAGATCACCTATCTGGGGTATGTTATTATCTGATAAGTCAAGGTGTTGTAGAGCTGTGCAGCTATTGATTTGTTCCATGGCCTATCACAAGAAAAGTATCATAGTATTTAATGCAAACAAAATCAAAAAATGAAATTCTTCCCTAGCTCCCTGTAGCTAAAAGAGTCTCTTGCCACCTCTCATTATTGAAAGCAGAGCAGCAGAGCTTAACAAGAGAAAGGAGACGTAGTACTAACAGAATTTAGTTGCAAGTTTCCACCTTCATTATCCCTCTTTGAGTAGAAGGCTACCAAGTGGTTCATACCATTCCAGATATTTACAGCTTGAAGAAACCTTAGAGATGACATATGACAGTATGTCATATGTATAGAACAGAGTTTACAAGTTTAGAGTGAAGCCACACAGCCTGGATTTAAATCCTGGTGCTGCAGCTTCCTGGCTGTGTGACCTTGGGCAGTTATTTAACCTCTCTGTGCTTCCTCAGCTACATAATGGACATAACATCTATACCTACAAGATGTCATGAGATTGAATGAGTTAATACAGATAAATGCTTAAAACAGTACCTAGCATAAATTAATTGCTCAATAAAAGGCGGCTATTAATATCATTTAATCTAGTTCCCTCACCTAGCATACCAAAATAATAATAATAATAAGACACAGAGCTACTTATTAACTTACTTATTAACTTACCCAAAATTATCTAGTTACAAAGTAGTGGAAATAGCACTAGCATCCCAACATCCTGACTTTAAAAACAGCATGTTAGGCCGGGCGCAGTGGCTCATGCCTGTAATCCTAGCACTCTGGGAGGCCAAGGCCAGTGGCTTGTTTGAGCTCAAGAGTTCAAGACCAGCCTGAGCAAGAGCGAGACCCCTTCTCTACTAAAAAAAAAAAATAGAAATAAAGTAGCTGGCAAACTAAAAATATATATAGAAAAAATTAGCCAGGCATGGTGGTTCATGCCTGTAGTCTCAGCTACTCAGGAGGCTGAGGCAGTAGGATTGCTTGAGCCCAGGAGTTTGAGGTTGCTGTGAGCTAGGCTGATGCCACGGCACTCTAGCCCAAGCCACAGAGCAAGATTCTGTCTCAAAAACAACAACAACAAAAAAAACAGTGTGTTCTCCATTATATCATTAAATTTTACTTAGAGCTTAATCATCATGATATAGTCTCCCTCCTAACTGTTCTATGGTTCGATCTACTTTTTTCTAAGTATAATATGGATTCTTTGTCCACATTTAAAAGTGTATTTTACTCCATTATGTTTGAAAATGAGATTTTTTTAGTTTATGTTAACAGAGATTATCTCTAGGGAGTGGGTACTCTCACTTTTTATTTCTACTTATTTCTATACTGCTTGAATTTCTTTTTTACACAGAACAGTTTTGTAATTTAAAAAAAAAATCTACTCACTAAACAAAAACAAACAGACCACCATTCACCTTAAGATTATTTCCTGCCAAATTCAGCCATTCCAAATGTACTAGTTCCTTTAGTCCTTCCACATAGCCAATGCTATTATGAGGTAAATTTAGTACACGGAGTTGGGTCAGTTTTGCCACACCCATCATCCGCACCAGCCGATTATTAGCCACCGATAACTGTGAAAAGGAAACATAGCATTACTTTTAGGAACAAAATATATATATATATATGTTACTTTGACTTACAGTGGTTAAAAAGGTTTGTTTAGACAGCCAAACATTTCCAAACACACAAGCCCGTTTTGTGGTTTTCACATGTTGTCTAAATATTCTACAGTATGACTAGCTGTTTTTTGTTGTTCCTAAGCAATAGGAAATACAGACACAGCTGAACCATCAGAATTCCTCCAACTACTAAAGATGTTTATAACACAGCAACACCTTGAGAATGTAAGCTCCACACTTACACTCCTTACATTGTCTCAGTCACAACCTAAACAGTGCCAGACATGTAAGGAGTCAATAAACATTTCTTGAATCATCATGAGGTAAAAGGTTATCTTAGCAACATAATACCTTGCCAACATAAAATGCTTTCTTTTTTTTTTTTTAACACTGCTTCCTTTTCCAATTCACTTTAAATGTAGCACATATATGTTCATTCTCAGAATAAACTGTCATGGAAAAATCTAAGGCAACATTTACTGCTTTCCAGGCCCACAGAATTACTTTTTGTCAGGTAATTTTGTTGTTTTATTTTGTTTAATAATAAACTGGTCCTATTTAACCATTTCCCAGATAGCAATTAATACCTACCTGTATTAATCGTTTGCATTTCTCCAGATTTTCCAGTTTAATAATCTGATTTTTATCCAGAATCAAAGTGTGAATATCAGCTTCACAAGGTAAATTTGGACCTAATTTCTGCAGTCCTTGCCCTGACCAATTGACCACTGATCCTTGAAAAGAGAAGGAAATTTGTTAGAAAATACAAATAAAACAGCTGAGCATGGAGATGAAATTATACTCATAAAATCTCTACACATTTCAAGTTAGAAAATAGTAGAGCGTAATAAATAGCAAGATTTTAAACCTAAAGCAATCTTGAGTTCTAGATGACCAGATTGAATTATTAACTTTTCCTCAGAAGTATCAAACTGGAACTAGATTTATGATATTCTATTCAAGTTTCTATGATATAATACTTTCAATTCTTCGTATGTAAATATAAACTATTACTACCATATTTTATGCCTAAGTAAAGAGAACATTTTTTAAATGGAACTAAACTTTTGATAGAGATCAGCCTGCTTACAACCTATCAGTATATAAGTGCCCCAGCTATTTTGAAAATCAATCAAAGTACAGTTCAGTTAATTCATTTATAAAATAGAATAACACACCTATTTCACTAGGTTGATGTGATGATTAAAATAGAACCCCTATGAGCAACACTTAGCCCCGTTCCTGGCACAAGGCACTCAATAAAGCAGTTTAATGTAACAGACTTTCAAGGCCTGGCTCCACCAGTTAACCACTGCAGTATCTGGGCAAGTCACTGATCTCTTTTGGGCTCATTTTTCTACTCGGCAAAATGGAGATAATAATACCTGCTTTAAAAATGTTGGTCTACAGAGAAAATGAGAATGTAAGAAAATCACTCAAAATATCGTCTGGCTCATAAAAAGTGCTCTATAAATGTTAACTGCTATTATAGTCACATTAAGTAGCTTGGGTGGGCTAGAGAGGTGATGCTTAAAAGCCGATATCAAAGGGGGCGGGACCAGAGAAACTGCCAATTTCAAATTTTCACGCAGAATAGGAGTACTGCGGGAAATAATTATGCGAGATTGCTCTCCCAGAGGGTTTCAACATTTTCCCATTGTCTAACAGCTCTTAGCATGTGAGGGGTTATGGGCCTCTCTGAGAATTTGATGAAAACTCTGTGGTCTCAGAAAATTGTACACAATTCCAAAGGGTCGAGAGACCTCTCAGAATTATCCACCAACTCCTCCCCCACATTTACGACTCTAAGAAA
The DNA here is from genome assembly GCF_020740605.2 of Lemur catta. Classification (NCBI taxonomy): domain Eukaryota; kingdom Metazoa; phylum Chordata; class Mammalia; order Primates; family Lemuridae; genus Lemur; species Lemur catta. The sequence goes on from NC_059128.1 coordinate 240,343,762, forward strand.
ATAAGCCTCAGGTCTAAGCCGTGGAGACAGGCCGCAAACACCCCAGATTCAGAGGGCTGCTGCCAACACTTGGAGACGTAACCAAAACAAAAGGAGATCACGTCCAGCATCCCAAAGAGGTATCTACCGACCACAGAAGCACCCATATCCCGCACTCTGCTGGACAGTGACCAAACCCGATCCCAGGACCTATGTGCAGGAGTAGAGAACTGTGGGCTCTGGATCACCCCCCCAGATTTTATCACGGCCACCAGCCACCTCCAACGAAAGAGTCAAAGACAGTCTAGCGAGTGGTATCAGAGGGAAGGTTTCCTGAACGTTCTAGGAACCGAGGGGGAAGTGGGATTCGTGAAGTGAAAGAGAGAGATCTTGGAAATTTCGCGTAGGCACTTGAAACTCAAAGTAAATGGCCAAGGTCACAGCAGCCCGAAACCCACCGCCTACCCAACGGCGGGGGGCGCGGGGATCCCGGGCGCGGAGCGCGCGAAGGTCTATGGGGACTGTAGTTCTCCGCTCGGTTCTCACCCCGACGCGGGAGAGCTGAGCAACGCGAAAGAACTACAACTCCCAGAAGGCCGCGCGACTCGGCGACGCCCACGGCTCCGCCTCAAAGACCTGGTCCAGAACTGCACCTATAAACCCAAGCTTCTCTTTTTCTCCAGGCAACTATTTTTTAATTCAGCTCCATGGAGTAAACCTTGGGACAGAGGGGTGGGGATCGCCTTACCTTCTCCGGGAGGCAAAGCCGCATCCACGCGCGCTACCGCCATACTTGCTGCTTGCTAATACCAGGCAACCGTTCTCCTGCGGCTCTGTGGAGCTTGTAGTCTGGAAAAGGGAGCCGGAAACTCTAACTCCCAGGATGCACGGCGCCCACACGGCCCAATGGGCTGCCTGCCTGCACACGGGGAACCGGAGTAAGAATCTGAGTGGCGGTGAGGCGGGGACCCTGGGTCACTCCCTTAATTTGACAGATGAGCAAACCGCGTTGTTAGATTATCGTTTCACTCCCTTGTCCAGGAGTTTGCGAAATTTGACACTTTTACCGTTAGGATAAGGATGCTGCTTAACGCAGACCGAATTTGAGAGCTCATTGCTGGAAGTCTCTGTGAGGGCTGCCCCTTCTTTTGACAATTATGAATAAGTTGAATTTTTAACTCCGCTATAGGAAGGACTAGAGCGATCTTGTTGAGATAGTCAAAATGGATACCTTGTATTTGAAATTTTAGTTAAGTAAAAGTACTTAAAGCATGCTGAAATAAAAACTTTTATACAGTTAAACTTTTATACAGTATTTTTAAGTGGTTGTTCTTGAATATTTAACAAAACTTTTGATGTGAGGGCATATTTAATAAGTATGAACCCAGAGTTTTTCCAAGGAGTATTCAAAAGAAGTTTTAAAATACAGTCTCCAAACTCAAGAATTACAATACCTAGTTGGAAGAGAGCAGGCTCACACTTTTGATATAACAATTACATGTTAAATGGTGTGATTGTAACTGAACTCATTAAGATATCAGGGAATGGAGAAAGCAATGGAAACTATAATCTTCAGTGAAGACTTTGAGGAAGTGAACTGTAGCTAGGGCTTAAAATATGGGTAGACTCTAAGCAGTTTAGGAGTAGAAGATGAAAAGACATGAGCACAGACTGCAGGTGAAAGCAGGTGGTAATGAAGCTGTGCTCACATCAAGTGAGAAACTAACCTGATCATACCACAGAATATACAAAGAGAGCTTCCACTTTCTACTACCGACTCCTCCATTTCCTCTTGCAACCTTTATTCTGAACTACTCTCTTTCTGAATCAGAAATCTCCAAAATCTCTGATAATTTGTTTGGGGAAAATGCAGTAATTTACACTTCTAGATTTCCAGGCAGTTAATTCTGTGAGCATTCCCTCCTCCTTGGGTTTTTCTGTATCTCTGACTGCACTTGCCTTAACTCTTGACTCTTCTTTCCCACTGTTTTAGTCTAAAGACAAATTTCCTAGTTCTAAAGAGGAAATTAAGAGTAGGATTTTTTTCTCTAACTAAGAGACCCCCTTATCTAGAGAACACAGTCTTACTATATGCGTAAGAACAAAGCAAGCCTGAATACTGCCTCTGACTAATCCCCTTGTCCCCTGGAATAGGCCATGAGGATTGAGAATATGGAGCTAAAGGAGGGAGAAAGGGTTTACAGTTCTCTCCAATTTAACAAGGTAATGACTTGGAAGGGGGTCTTGGAAGCACGGAGGGTACTTAAGGAGCACAGCAATAGCAGAAACAAAGTTTTGTTGGTTTGTCTGCCCTGGGATCCTGAGGAAAGGACCAAAGGACTTCTTTTTATGGGGATAACTAAGCATAGTCATGACTGTTTAAGAGAGTGGCCAGATGTTCCTGGGGCAAAGTCCCCCATGTCCAAGTAACCCAGCAACCCTTTAAAATCAGCACAGAAACTTTTTGTGCTTCAAATACAACTTTTACATCTAAAATCAAATTGCCTTTTTTTTTTTTTTCTTTTTGAGACAGGGTCTTGCTCTGTCACCAGGGCTAGAAGGCAGTGGTGTCATCACAGCTCACTGCAACTTCAAACTGCTGGGCTCAAGCAATCCTGCTGCCTCAGCCTCTCAAGTAGCTGGGACTACAGGCACGCATCACCACATCTGGCAAATTTTTCTATTTTTTTGTAGAGAGGGGGCTCTCACTATGTTGCTCAGGCTGGTCTTGAACTCCTGGGCTCAAGCAATCCTCCCACCTTTGGCTCCCAAAGTGCTAGGATTCCAGGTATGAGCCACTGTGCCAGCCCAAATTGCTACACTTTAATTAAATTGCCTCATTTTCTATATACGTTAAACCCTGCAAGCTCCGACCAAATCAGAGGATTCTACTGATTAAAACTGTGAACCTCTCAGCAAGGTAGTATTCCTTTGGCAGGTCCAGGAGCTACAGGACAGACTTCCTTTCTATCAGCACAGTATACTTGATCCTGACAACAGCTGGTTGCCCTAACTCATCTCTGCCATCTCCAATTCATCTGCCCACTATTACTGGCATGATCTAAGTAAAACTATGCAGTTTAGTGTGTTAATCTTCTCCTCAAAAACTTACCACTTGAAATTCAACTTTCAAGGGCCACCATAATCTGGCCTCACCCTACTGCCCACCATTCATTCCACTAGTTTTCATTTGGTGTTTCTGACTAAGGGATCCACATAATGAAACTTGTGTTTTAGAAAGGTTAGATAGCTCCTATAACAAGGATGAACTGAAAGGTAGAATAGTAGCAGGAAGGAAACTACTGTAATAGTGGTTGATAACCTCCAACACAGAAGTTTCAGGAGAGTCTTATTAAAGAAGTTTAGGTAACATGAAGTTAAGGGACTGGGCAGACAAGAAACTGGAACATATGTGGATGGTGCAATTTACCTTGACAAAATGAAAATGGTTTTCTAATTAGGACTGAACTTATATCTGAAAGAAGTAAATATAACTTTGATGTTTTCATGAATGTTAAAACTAAGAAGTTATTAATATGAAGAATTTTGACACTGTAAAGATTTAGAAAATGTGCCAATTTTTTTTTTTTTTTTTTTTTTTTTTTTGAGACAGAGTGTCACTCTGTTGCCCTAGAGTGAGTGCCGTGGCGTCAGCCTAGCTCACAGCAACCTCAAACTCCTAGGCTTAAGCGATCCTACTGCCTCAGCCTCCCGAGTTGCTGGGACTACAGGCATGTGCCACCATGCCCGGCTAATTTTTTTTCTATATATATATTTTTAGCTGTCCATATAGTTGCTTTCTATTTTTTAGTAGAGACGGGGTCTCGTTCTTGCTCAGGCTGGTCTCGAACTCCTGAGCTCACACAATCCGCCCGCCTCGGCCTCCCAAGTGCTAGGATTACAGGCTTGAGCCACCGCGCCCGGCCTAATTTTTTAAACAACAAAAAATCTTTATGCAAAGGTTTAGGCACATAAAATCAAACATTTCCTTCCTTGGTTAGTATTCATTAGCAGACTCTTATGGTCGTGCTTCCTTACCTATGACCTGACATGGAAGAAGAGACTGCCAATATGAAATATCTATTCACAGAAGCCCCAAATGAGATTAACTTTTCTCATTATTATTTATCTCCTGCTAGGTGCTAGAGTTTGTGATAACTACATTATGTATACTAATATTACCTCTAATTTTCACAAAACTCCTGCAAGTAGACCCAAGTGGTTATGTTATGATTGCCAGAAAAAATACAGGACACTGAGTTAAATTTGAATTTCAGATAAACAAGTAATTTTTTAGTGTAATTATGTCCAAAATATTCATGTATATTGCAATATACATCTTATGCAATACTTACATTCAACATTTAGGACATACTTACACTAAAAAAATATTGTGATATAATTTGGATATTTGTTCCCTCCAAATCTCATGTTGAAATTTGATTACCAATGTTAGAGGTGGGGACTAGTGGGAGGTGTTTGGGTCTTGGGGGCGGATCCTTCATGAATGGCTTGGTGCCACCCTTGCCATAATGAGTGAGTTCTCCTTCTGTTGGTTCCCAGAGACACCAGATTGTTAAAGAGAGCCTGGCACCTCTCTACTCTCTCTCTTGCTTCCTTCCTCTTGGAATGTGATGCCTGCTCCCCTTCGCCTTCTACCATGAGTGGAAGCAGTCTGAGGCATGCACCAGATACAAATGTTAGCATCATGGCCGGGCGCGGTGGCTCATGCCTGTAATCCTAGCTCTGGGAGGCCGAGGCGGGTGGATCGCTCGAGGTCAGGAGTTCGAGACCAGCCTGAGCAAGAGTGAGACCCCGTCTCTACTAAAAATAGAAAGAAATTATCTGGCCAACTAAAAAAAATATATATACAAAAAAATTAGCCGGGCATGGTGGCTCATGCCTGTAGTCCCAGCTACTAGGGAGGCTGAGGCAGTAGGATCGCTTAAGCCCAGGAGTCTGAGGTTGCTGTGAGCTAGGCTGATGCCACGGCACTCACTCTAGCCCGGGCAACAAAGTGACACTCTGTCTCAAAAAAAAAAAAAAAAAAAAAAAAAAAAAACAAATGTTAGCATCATGCTTTCTGTACAGCTTGTCAGAACTGTGAGCCAAATAAACCTCTTTATAAATTACCCAGCCTCATGTGTTTCTTTATAGCAACACAAAGACATGTTGTTTATCCAAAATTCAAATCTAACTGGGCATCTCGTATTTTCATTTGCATTTTTTATTTGCATTTGTATTTAATTTGCTAATTTCTGGCAACCTAAAGAGGTAAATACTTTATTCAAGGACAGACAGAATTTTGAATCTATGTGCAACCACATATTAACATTTCCAATAATTGATTTAAAATATTATTAGCTGCACATCTTATTTTTCTGGTTATAGCCTTAATGAATAGGTGTGTATACATATATATAATATACTCATTTCTGTGTGTTTAGAAAGAATTCTGGAAAGATCCACAAGAAACTGTTAACAGTAGCTACCTGAGAGAAGAGGGAAAGGGAAGTGAATTGATGAGGGACAGAGTTGGGGAGAAACTTTTTGCTGAACACATTTACATAATATTTTTAATCATATCAATGTATTGCTGGGGGGTGGGGGGAGGGGATGGAGGTATGACTACATGGTGAGTGCCAGGCGAACTGTCTGGTGAATGGACACGCTTGAGGCTCTGACTCGGGGGGATGGGCAGGACATGGACATTGTATATAACCTGAACTTATGTACCCCCATGATGAGCTGAAATAAAAAATATATATATATATCAATGTATTGCCTATTCAAAATGGTATATTTTATTTTATTTTTGGAGACAGGGTCTCGCTCTGTTGCCTGGGCTAGAGTGCAGTGGCATCATCATAACTCACTGCAACCTCAACTCCTGGGCTCAAGTGATCCTCCTGCCTCAGCCTCCCGAGTAGCTGGGACTACAAGCTAGGGCCACTACCCCCCACTCTGTTTGTTTGTTTTTTTTTTAGTCTCTTGTAGAGAAGGCGTCTCACTATTACCTAGACTGGTCTTGAATTCCTGGGCTCAAGCGATTCCCGGCCCCCCCCCCCCCCCCCCCCGCCACCCTGGGCCTCCCAAAGTGCTAGGATTACAGGCATGAGCCACCATACCCAGCCTCAAAATAGTACATTTTATAAGAAAATGAAATAAAAATTCATTTTCTAAGCCAGGCATAGAAATGTGTGACTATAGTCCTAGCTACTGCAAAGACTGAGGCAGAAGAATTACATAAGCCCAGGAATTTGAGGCTGTGGTGCACTATGATCACACCTATGAATAGCCACTGTACTTCAGCCTGGGCAACAGAGTGAAAACTTAAATAATTCAAACTTGAAGCTGTTGGAATTTTAAATTATTTTGAGCCTTGAGAGGAATGTGGCTACGTGGCCACATTCAAGTTAGAAAAACCAAATGGTGCCAGAGATAAGACTCATGGAGACCACTACCCCTTCTTAAGGCATGTTAAAGCAATCTTCCTGTGCTTTGCTTTCTTCCAAGAAAAGAAAAGAAAAAAAGAAAGAAAAAATTTAAAAAAGCAATCTTTCTTGGAATGTAGCAAGCTGTAACCAATCAAATCGCTATAACGTATGTACTGACCTTGCATGTGGAAATGTTGCAACTCTGTTAACTGCCTATATAAGTGAAACTTTAACTTCTCCACACTGGAACACTGATCCATTCTTTTGGAGTCTCTATTTCCCAGGTGGCCATCCTCAAGCTTTGCCCTTGAATAAACTCTATACTTAATCATAGTTTCTTAATCTCATTTAAGATTGACAATTGTGAGCTCTCATCTCTAAAAAAATAAATTAAAAAAATTTTTAAATCTGTTTTCCATGACAGCAGACAAGACGTTATTACTATTAAAATATGGGTAGACTCTAAGCAGTTCAGGAGTCTATGGCTAACAAACAGGCCCAAAAGAAAGTAGAGGCTGAAATGACAATAGGAAAAGACCACAAGATGAGGAATTCTTGTGAACAATTATGTTTAAATCGGAATGGGAATGGTGACGTTGCTTTGTTAGGCACAAACTAGCACACCTAGTTAATGGAACAATAGTAGAGGTATAAAGTTTGGTTTTTGTTTTTGTTTTAGTAAGCAAGTTGCAAAACAGTAAGTATACTATGATCTCAGTTTTAAAAAACAATTATACATGGGGAAAACTATGGAAAAATTTAACAAAGGCTGAACCATGGAAATCCCAAACATAGAGGCTATATAACACTGAATGAGCACCGGGTTCCAAAGCCAGACCATGGATGAATCCCACTGTTGTTACTTACCCACTTACCAGCTGTGTGATCTTGGATTTATAATTTAAACACTAGGTTCTGCCCTCTGAAAAATGGCAATAATAATAATTCCCAATGCATATCACCACTGTGATAATTCAGTCAATTAAATCATGTTAGAAACCCAAAACCATGCCTGGAATGTGGTAAACACTCAATAAAATGTAGTGATTTTTTATTACCACTAAGGTAGCACTGCCCAATAGAAATATGAGCACCTCATATGAAATTTTAACTTTTATAATAGCCATATTTTAAATGGCTATTACTTTTCTTTAAAGTAAAAAAACATTTATTCAAAATATTGGTAGTCAAACACAAACAGCATAGAAATATTGATTACATATTTTACATTCTTATTTTTAACTATGTCTTTGAAATCCAGTGTGTGTTTTACATTTATAGCATACTTCAATGTGAACTAGCCAGATTTCAAGCACTCAGTAGCCACATGTGGTCAATAGCTACCATATTAGACAATGTAGCTCTAGGGGGTAAGATTATCAAAACTTTCACCTTGGCCAGGCGCGGTGGCTCACGCCTGTAATCCTAGCACTCTGAGAGGCCGAGGCAGGAGGATCAGTCAAGGTCGGGAGTTCAAGACCAGCCTGAGCAAGAGCAAGACCCCCGTCTTGACTAAAAATAGAAAGAAATTAGCCAAACAACTAAAAATATATATAGAAAAAATTAGCCAGGCATCGTGGCGCATGCCTGTAGTCCCAGCTACTGGGGAGGCTGAGGCAGGAGGATTGCTTGAGCCCAGGAGTTTGAGGTTGCTGTGAGCTAGGCTGATGCCACGGCACTCTAGCCTGGGCAACAGAGCCAGACTCTGTCTCAAAAAAAAAAAAAAAAAACTTTCACCTTGTATTTTACATATTGTTTTCTTGAATGTTTAAAAAAACTCATGTACTGTTCATACAATCAGAAAACACAATACAAGGGAAAAGTCAATTGTTCTGGTTAGAAGAATTATGCTTTTTTATTAGTAGGTATTACACACTAAATATGAGAAAATATACAAGGAAAAAATATGTTCCCCAGGCAGAAGTGCAGTAGTGTGATCATAGCTCACTATAACCTTAAACTCTGGGGGTCAAGTGATTATTTTGCCTCAGCCTCCTACATAGCTGGGATTATAGGCATTAGCCACTGTACCTAGCTACTAGTTTTCTGTTTGTTTGTTTGTTTATTTTTATTTTTTGACATAGCCCAAGTCATAGAAGCCTAGTTTCTTTTAAAGAATGCTATTGAAAAAAATCTTAGAAAATACAGACAAGAAAAAATTAAAAATCTCCTGTAAACTCACTACACAGAGACAGTCACTGTTATGTTGGGGTGTTTCCTTGCAGTCTTTTATTGATGGGAATATATTGATTGGGTGTGCTCCCCCATCACATATGTCTAAACAAAAATGGATACATACTGCACAAAGATTTGGTACTGCTATTTTCAAGTAATGTGTTTTAAACATTTTCCTGTAACCCATTTTTGGTCATTTCGTACCCTTATTAAAAATTTACCTTTTCCTTTCTTTCCAGTCAAAAATATATTAATATACTGAGGAATGCAAAACTTTTCTTGTGAAATTGGACTTTTAAAACTTTTAAATCACTAAGATTTCTGTATTTACTCACCATAAAAAGTCTGTAACACAGAAGGAATATGAATAACAATTTCTTTTAAAACACTAATTCCTGGCCAGGCCCAGGGGCTCATGCCTGTCATCCTAGCACTCTGGGAGGCCAAGGCAGAACCATCTCTTGAGCTCAGGAGTTCAAGACTGACCTGAGCAAGAGCAAGACCCCATCTCTACTAAAAATAGAAAAAAGTAGCTAGGCTTGGTGGTATGCACTTGCACTCCCAGCTACTTGGGTGGCTGAGGCAGGAGGATTGCTTGAGCCCAGGAGTTTGAGGTTGCTGTGAGCTAGGCTGATGCCACAGCACTCTAGCCAGGGCAACAGAGCAAGACTCTGTCTCAAAAAATAATAATAATAAAATAAAAAAAAAATAAAATACTAATTCCTTTCCATGCCCTCAAATTAAAGAACAAACTCAAAGGGGTGCTTTATACAGATGTTTTCTAGCAAGGGTTGACCAACTATGCCCTAAGGGCCAAATCCAGACTGCCTCCTGCTTTTGTACTTCCCACAGCTAATTATGATTTTTACATTTTGAATGGCTGGGAAAAAAATCAAAAGAATAACATTTCTTGATACCCCAAATTTATAGGAAACTTGAATTTCAGGGTCCATAAATAAAATTTTATTGGAGTATAGCCATACTTATTCATTTGCCTACTGTCCATGGCTGCTTTTACAACAGAGTACTCATGCCTCTAGACTATATATGGCAGTCTCATCACTTGGCACTGCTGCTATGCACTACAAATCACAGTAACACATTTGTAACTTGACAGCATTTCGAGTGCCATGTATATTGCCATACCTTGACATTTTATTTATTTTTATTACCAGCATATATGTGTCATTATAAAAAAAAGGGGGGGGAATAAAAGTGAACTTAAAATATCCCATATTTAAGGTACGGTGAAAAGATTATTTTGTTATCAAATTGGATGGCAAAGCATTGTGTTTATCATGCAAATGAAACTATATCTATGCTTAAAAGAATACTATATATGTTGACATTACCAGACTAGGTAGTCATCCTAATATTCCCAAATCACAGAAAATAAAAAAAGTTTTAAAGTAAAAAAGTTTTAAGGTAAAAAATTAAACAGCATCTCATTATAGAATTTCTTCACAGAAATGAGAAATGAAAATGATGCTCCAACCGAAGTAAGTTTCCCAATGCTTCATTTGTTAGCCAATCAAGGAAAGTCACTTACTTACAGCATATTAATTAAATGATTTTTGATTGCAGTGGCTGAAGAAATGCACACAGAAAAAAAAAACTTGTTTAAAACTTTAGCCTTTAGGTGAGAATAGATGCTGAAAGTGTTAAGGACACAAGGAACAACATCAATAGTCAATTTAAAAAGGAAGTAGGTTAGCTGCCTGAGGTGGCCCACGCCTATACTCCCAGATAGTTGGGAGGCTAAGACCACTGAAGAGTTCAAATCCAGCCTGGGCAATATAGTGAGACCCATCTCTTTAAAAAAAAAAAAAAGGCAAGTGATTTTGAATGGTTTTTGTTGGCTCTTAATAAGCTGAGAGTTGTTACTGATGCTGCTTATTTGTTCCTGCTTATTCAAGGAGTTAATGTTTGAACTGACTGAAGAATTAGCCTCCATGAATAGCTGCATGAAACAGTTGAGAATATTTTTAAAGACACTGAGAAAACACTAATTTAGTATACATGAAGTGGAATCAGCTATGATGTGTTATAACTGATGATGTAAGAAAAAGGCTTAGTTTGACAGACTTAGAATGCTTGTGAAAATGTAAGGCATTTATATCCTATGGTTATAATATTATTGTACTATTAATCAACAGTAGTTTGTGGAAAACATTCAAATCTACCATGTACAGGTATTACTGAATCAGCAATATCAATGATAAACTACATTCACTCTCACAGACTTAACCATTGTCAGCTCATGAATTTTTTGTCAAAATAGCAGAATATCCCCATTTGCCCTGCCCCAAAGCATCTGATGGCTTAGCAGTGAAAATGCTGCATTGTGATTTTTTTTTTTTTTTTTTTTTTTGAGACAGTCTCGCTCTGTTGCCTGGGCTAGAGTGAGTGCCGTGGCCTCAGCCTAGCTCACAGCAACCTCAAACTCCTGGGCTCAAGCGATCCTACTGCCTCAGCCTCCCGAGTAGCTGGGACTATAGGCATGTGCCACCATACCCGGCTAATTTTTTCTATATATATTTTAGTTGGCCAGATAATTTCTTTCTACTTTTTTAGTAGAGACAGGGTCTCGCTCTTGCTCAGGCTGGTCTCGAACTCCTGACCTTGAGCGATCCACCCGCCTCGGCCTCCCGGAGTGCTAGAATTACAGGCGTGAGCCACCGTGCCCAGCTGCATTGTGATTTTTTTAAGCTCAGGACCAAAACTGAAAATTTTCTAAATGAGAATTTCTCTTAACCACTCTATTGAAAACTGAATGGAATTCATTTTTGTTAGTTTGAAAATTTTGATCATTTGATGATGCTTCCTTTTGTTACGGAGATAGTCTAACTCTGTCACCCAGGCTAGAGTGCAGTGGTGTCATCATAGCTCACTGAAACCTCAAACTCCTGTGCTCAAGCGATCCTCCGGCCTCAACATCCCCTGTAGCAGGGACTACAGGTGCACATCACCACACTGGGCTAATTTTTCTATTTTTTGTGGAGAAGGGGGTCTCACTATGTTGCTCAGGCTGGTATCAAATTCCTGGCCTCAACTGATCCTCCCGCTTCAGGCTCCCAAAGTGCTAGGATAACAGGCATGAGTCACCATGCCCAGCCCAGAAAGTAAAATCCAAGTGGGAAGTTAGACAGTGGAAGGGAAGAAAACTTTCTAGCCAAAGAGGATAGCTTGTTCTTTCTGCAAAAGAATGGACCAAAACAGAAAGAAGAGAAAAAAAAAAAAAAAAAACAAGCAAAGAGGATAGCTTGGGCACATGAAAGAGAACCAACAGGCTATGTGAAAAGTAATAGGCAATTATTAAATATCGAATCATATGCTTTGTTGCACTTGCCTTTTTTAGTCAATCAGTAATACCAGTTTCTTCCAGAAGATGTCTCCCTTTATTTTCCAAAACTATTATGAATTTGAAAAATACAGAAAAATTCAAATAATTTTGCAATGAATACCTACACTTTGATTCTATAACCAACATTTCATTATATTTGTTTTATCACATATCTATCCAACTATTCCTCTATCCATCCATCAATCTTGTTTTTTAATGGATCAGTATCTCCTCTCCCAAATACAATAGAATGTATTTCATTAGCTAGTTCTCAATAGTTTCCTTTCTTTTGAAGTAAACTATTTTAAATGAACATTCCCCAAGTTCTGATAAACTTTGTAATTAATCTAAAATCCATCAAGATACTAACCATCAAGCATTAACAAAGAAAGTTTCCTCCTCCCCCATCCCCCACAGAGGCAACCACTATTTTTTTCCCCACCACAGGTTAGTTTCACATGATGTAGAACTTGACATATATGGAATCATAAAGTATGTACTTTTTAGTGTGTGGCTTCTTTCAACTAGCATAATGTCTGAGACTCATCCATATTACTGTGCAAATCAAAGTTCATTCCACTTTATTGTTTTTAGAGTTTGTTTTTATTATTATTAGAGTTTGCTTATATATTCATCTACTGATGGGCATCTAGACTGTTTCCTGTATTTGTCTATTATGAATAAAGCTGCTATAAACAATCTTGTATAAAGTGTGGGTTTTTTTCCTCTTAAAGTGTTTTGTAAATTACAAAATAATTTTAGTGCTTACTCTACTTTTCAAGACTGAATTGTGGAACTTAAATCTTTCAATCCCAAGGCACATAATTATTATTTGAAACTTTTTATCATGTGAAGATAATTAAAAAGAGTATGTAATAATATAGAGAATATTCTGATGAACACTGGTACCTAACAACCAACCTAAACCATTATCCACTCCTGGCCAATCATTTTTCACACATGCCCTTACCCACTGGATTAGACAGGGCCAGAGCCAATAGGATATACATACATGAAAGGGGATTTATTAGGGGGAATGGGCTCACACAATCACAAAGGTTAAGTCCCACTAGAGGCCATCTGCAAGCTGGAGAACCAGAGAAGCTAATAGCATGGCTCAGTCCCAGTCTGAAAGCCCCAGAACCAGAGAAGCCAACAGTGCAGGCCCTAATCTGAGGCCAAAGGCCTGAGAGTCTCCAAGAAGCTACTGGTACAAGTCCCAGAGTCCAAAAGCCAAAGAACCTGGAGTCTGATGTCCGAGGGCAGGAGAAGAAAAAAGGTGTTCCAATACAGAAGGGAGAGAAAGGAAGCAGCAAGTGCTGAGTATCCCACATTGAGGGTGGGTCTTCCTCTCTCAGTCTTCTGACTCACAAATTAATCTCCTCTGGATACACCCACACAGACACACCCAGAAACAATGCTTCACCAGCCATCTAGGCATCCCTCAATCCAGTCAATATGACACCTAATATTAACCATCATGCCCATTAACCCCTCCCTCAGGTTTCAAGACAAATCCCAGACATAATGTTATATCATCTGTAAATATTTAGTATGTATCTTAAAACAATAAAAACTGTTAAAAAACATAACCAGAGGCTATGTGAGGTGGCTCACGCCTGTAATCCTAGCACCCTGGGAGACTGAGGTGGGAGGATCACTTGAGCTCAGGAGTTTGAGGTTGCTGTGAGCCAGGCTGATGCCACAGCACTCTACTCGAGGAGAGTGAGACTCTATCTCAAAAAAAAAAAAAAAAAAAGGAATTCAAGAGTGGCTTATCTGAGTGGAAATTGAAAAAGGCAAGGAACATGTTCTCCCCTAGATCCTCCACACAGGCACCTTGATTTCAGCCTGGTGATAACTGATTTTGAACTTTTGGCCTCCAGAACTGTGAGAGAATAGGTTTCTGTTGTGTGAAGCTACTTAGTTCATAGTAATTTGTCACAGCAACCATAGGAAACTAAAACAGCAGGTAAATACGTAAAAATGGGTAAAGAAGTTGTGAAGGGACGAACACGGTTCTCAAGAGGTATAGACACTGAGAAAGGCACCAAATTTGGTTTAGTAATGCTCCATAAATGAATGAAAGAATGGAGTGCAGCTGAATCTTTTGCCTGTGATAAAAGAGAAAGCAAGGATAAAGACAGCAAAACTTTAGGGATGGTGTTGAAAGCTGTGCTTTATGACACTATATAAGATAAATTCATTTAGAGGTTTCCATATAATTTCTTCCTATTCTAAGAGCATTTTGAGCACAATTAAAGTTGTAATAACAGTGTGCTACAAAGAACTGCGAAATACCAGCTCAAGAATGCCCTCCAGGAAAGAGTAAAATACAGCTAAAATCCCTAAGACCCAGTTTCCTGAGTTTCTTCCACAAGACTAGTTTCAAAGAACAATAAAACAAAATATTTGTAAAGTGCTGGGAAGGGACTATAAATTCTGAGGTTCTGTGGAGCAAAAAGAACTAATTCCTGCAAGTGAATCTTGGTTCCAATTCCTACTCAAACCCAGCTGTGCATCACAGTTTGTGGAAGCAGGGTTATTTCAAAAAGAACTAGGCTTTTTAATGATTAAACATTTGTTTAATCAGCCATGATTTAGAACAGAGTTGGAAGAATGTCAGCGTTGGTTCAATTCATCAAGCCATGGAAACCTGAGGAAGCGAACATCTTCAAGTATACCACGTATTCTCAGCAGCTGGTCAGAGTTGGTCACTCTGTCAAATTCTTCCTCTTTGCTCTACCTTTTGAATTATGCAGAGCTCTCCTTTCTTTCTTTCTTTTTTTTTTTAGACAGAGTCTCACTCTGTTGCCTGGGCTAGAGTGCCATGGCATCAGCCTAGCTCACAGCAACCTCAAACTTCTGGGCTCAAGCAATCCTCCTGCCTCAGCCTCCCAAGTAGCTGGGACTACAGGCATGCGCCACCATGCCTGGCTAATTTTTTCCATATATATTTTTAGTTGGCCAGATAATTTGTTTCTATTTTTAGTAGAGATGGGGTCTCGCTCTTGCTCAGGCTGGTCTCGAACTCCTGAGCTCTAGCGATCCTCCCGCCTCGGCCTCCCAGAGTGCTAGGATTACAGGCGTGAGCCACCGCACCCGGCCTCCTAACTGATTCTTGAGACTGGTTATACAGCATTGTTAACATCAGCCAGCCACTTTGTTGGGCATTCCAAATCTTTTCAACCAACTATCTCACAGAACCTTTATAAGCTTAGTTGCTCATATACAAAGCATAAATTAATCATTACATTTCGGTTTCCTAGTCAAGTATTCCAGCTTCCCACAGAATTCGAGGATTGCCTATTGCCACTCCCGGTCAAAAGATGAAGTGTCTAGTATCACAGAAGGGCTCAAGCAATCGAGGCCTTGGCCGTCCAGGTGGGGCTGTAAGGGCCCCTAAGTTTTACTAGGCAGCAGCTCCGAAGTGCGGTGCTTCGGCACATATTTAACAGGATTTTGGAAACTGAATGAGCTAATATACGTAATGCCTTTAGAATAATTCCTGGCACAGAGAAAGCGCTCCATGAACGTTAAGCGCCATTGTGCACAGTTCGATTAAGTACGGTTTGGGAAACGCTTCAAATGTCATTACTTTGCTACAAATGGCTAAACTAATAAAATTTAATTTGTTTGGCTGAGGAAATGGGCCAACACGGAAGGCAAAATGTGACTTCTTTAAGTTTTTACCTGCGGAGTATGCGTCTTTGAGTCTCTATAAGAGGGAGAGGAGAGAGGATACTTCTCTCTTCAGTTCACATTCCCTGCAGCAAGACCATGGCTCTACAACACTTGACAGTAGGAGAGACAGAATGACTCAGAAACAAACCGCCTCACCACCAGTTTGGCTGTCACCCGCCTCTGGCCCTCAGCGCCTCTACCAGGATTCTTCCGGAGGAAGTCGGTAGGCGCGCAAACCAGGATACGCCGCCACCCAGAGAAACGTCATCGCTAAGCGCCCTCAGCGCAGGGAATTGGGGGAGGAGATTACTCCCACGATCTTATAAGGCCCCTTCCCATGATCCTCTCTTTCTCTTCGCCATCTTTCCTTTTTCTGCGGAGTTGCAGCGATGAAGTAAGCAGGATCTATGGATCTTAATCCGCTTCCATCCTGGGGCAAAGCTCCTCCTCGGTGTCCCGGGCATGGCTTCCTTTACTGTAGACGCCCCCCCTAATGGGCTTTGACTTTTTCTTGTAGGGTCGAGCTGTGCA
The DNA here is from genome assembly GCF_020740605.2 of Lemur catta. Classification (NCBI taxonomy): domain Eukaryota; kingdom Metazoa; phylum Chordata; class Mammalia; order Primates; family Lemuridae; genus Lemur; species Lemur catta. The sequence goes on from NC_059128.1 coordinate 240,359,911, forward strand.
GTTTCAGCGGGTACAAGATCTACCCCGGACACGGGAGACGCTACGCCAGAACAGACGGCAAGGTAAAGGGCCGCGTTGGCTTAACGCAGCTTTTTGTACTCCGAGGAGGGAAGGCCTGTCTAATTCGGTCTAGGTGGATTCATTTAAAACATCACCCTTGTTCTCTGACAAGCTTCGGGGACCCTGTGTGGAATGGTTGTTAGGATCAGAAACCTCTCGATGAATCTGCATTGAGTCTTGATCTTCTGTGAGCCCCGTCGGACAGGAGGAGGGGTTTGTGTAACTTTGACGCCCCGGTGTAAGACAAGTGACTGGAGTACCGAGGTATCTGTTTCATGGGCGCCAGCTTCTCTGGGAGTCCCACCTTGAGGGACGAGAGCAGGATGTCTCCCTGAATTTGACATACCACCCTCTCCTTGGCTACGAGCTTAAGTTTCCCTGCCCTCGAGAGAAGACCAAACGCAAAGACCCAGTTATCTGCCAGATATGTGACATGAGCCTTTTGTATTTGTGACTCTCAATTTTGTAAAATGAAAAGATGTTAATTTCCTAAGATTTCGAGCTCAGCGTTTTCTACTCTTTGTAGCTGAGTAGGTAGTTACTTTGAATTTGTCACGCCAGGTTTTCCAGTTTCTGAATGCAAAATGCGAGTCGGCGTTCCTTTCTAAGAGAAATCCTCGGCAGATAAACTGGACTGTACTTTACAGAAGGAAGCACAAAAAGGGACAGTCGGTAAGTGGAATATGTTTTGATGTTCTACGGCTAAGTAGTTTAAGCTCTGAGCGTTGGTTTTCTGCTGTGTAAAATTGTAATTAAACGGTACGGTATGCAGAAGTGTTCTTAAAACTGTAGCACACCAAACAGTAAAAAGCAAACGAAAATGTAGTGTCTGCTTATACACTTTGAGATAATAGCGGTGCCAAATTGAAATTTGGAAGTACCCCTTTGTACAAATCAGATTGAATTAAGCACATTTGTGTTAAGTAGGGCATTGTGAAATGGATTGCATTGTTTGGGTGGGTCAAAATTGAGTAGTTAATTTGGTTTTGATTATAATGTAGGACCACTGTAGTTCTACTATACTGGTATATTCCTAAGCTGAATTTTTTTGTGTGCTCCTTCTTTTAAGTGCCATTTTAGCTGGATGAGAGGATTTGTGAGAAAAGGTTCCAGTACCTTGGTAGGACTAGGACTAGTATTCAGGAGGCTTGGAATATTTAGGCTTCTGACTACTTAGTGAGCACTTCGTGGATGAAAGACTTCATTAGATAAAGTGGGAAATAAATGCCATAAGACATGAAATGTGTTGAAGTTCAGAGAAAGGAGAAATTCATTTAAAAGTGGTTTTGGCCACACCCATTGGGGTGTCTTATTTAAAACAGTAATTACCGGTGTTGGTGAGTAGGGGGAAATTGGAACATCTGGGCATTGCTGAACATAATAAAACAGTGCAGCTGCTGTGGAAAACTATTGATGTTTCCTCAAAAAGTTAAACATAAAAATTACATGGTGTAGATATTTATCTGAAAAAACTGAAAGCAGGCACTCGGATAATTTCCACCAATGTTCATAGCAGCATTACTCACAATGGCCAAAAGGTGAAAACAATCCAAATGTCCATGAGTGGATGGATAGATAACAAAATGTATCATGTACATGAAATGGGATTTTATTCAGCTTTAAAAAGCTAACAGCCAACCAACTTGAATGAAACTTGAAGACCTTATCCTAAGTGAAATAAGCCTGACGGTATGATAAATATTGTATGGTTCCACTTTCATAAGGTACATAGAATACGCATATTCACATAGACAGAAAGTAGAATAGAGGTTACAAAAGGCTATTGGGAAGGAGAAATTGGGGGCTTATCGTTTAATGGGTGCAGATTTTGGAATGATGAAAAAGTTCTAGAGATGGGTGGTGGTGGTGACTGAACAACATTGTGAATGAACTTAATGCCCCTGAATTAGACATCTAAAAAGGGGTTAAAGGGAGCAAATTAATATATTTTACCACAATAAGAAAACATTTAAAAATGGATCTGATACAAGAAAAATGGAACGGGTAAATACTGGCATTTTCTGCAGTAAGATTTATCCTTCAGAAAAGTTTAAAATGGGGGGTATGTTTTAACCACAAACTTACTTTAATTGTTCTTGGACTTAGAGATACACTTCAAGGTCTTCTTTTTCATAAGTACTATAGCATAGGTTTCCAATAGGGAATCTGCAGGAAATGTTTGAATTTTGCTTTGTCTTAACTCATGGACATTCCCTAAAGTTTGGTGGTTTTCCTGTCATAAATCATTCTCTTAGCTTGAATATTTCTCCCATTGACAGCCCTTTGAGTTAAAAATAGGTGAGTTGAGGCTTGATTATTTTTCTGTAAGTAAATTATTAAAAGGGTAAGCAGTCTTATTAAAATAAGTTTTAAGGCCAGGCAAGGGGGCTCATGCCTGTAATCCTAGCACACCCTGGGAGGCCAAGGCAGGAGGATTGCTTGAAGTCAGGAGTTCAAGACCAGCCTGAGCAAAAATGAGACCCCGTCTCTACTAAAAATAGAAAAAATTAGCCAGGCATGGTGGTGTGCGCCTGTAGTCCCAGCTACTTAGGAGGCTGAGCCAGAAGGATTGCTTGAACCTAGGAGTTTGAGATTGCTGTGAGGTAGGCTGATGCCAGGGCACTCTTGCCTGGGCAATAGAGTGAGACTCTGTCTCAAAATGGGAGGGGGGGGCAGTTTTACAGTACCATCCAGTTCATGAAATAACCAACCATTTTCTTTACAGTTCAGTATTTTGTCTTTTTAAGGTAGTAAAAAGAATGACCAGGATTTGTAATAGATGGCTTCAACAATCCCTAAGTGGAAAGCATGTTTTATTTCATGGAGGAGGGTTCATAAGTTTGCCCCCCACCCCAATTTTTTTGTTTCATAGGAGGAAATTCAAAAGAAACGAACTCGCCGTGCAGTGAAATTCCAGAGGGCCATCACTGGTGCATCTCTTGCTGATATAATGGCCAAGCGAAATCAGAAACCTGAAGTTAGAAAGGCTCAACGAGAACAAGCTATCAGGTGAGGCATACTGCTTTATGACCATTTCAGCTATTGGGATGGATTTTAGGTTATGTTTGAATTTATAGGTTCAGGAACCTAATCTGATGTTATTTTCATTTTGAAACTTGCATCTGTAGTAAGCAATTTGATTGTCGGTTATAAATGTTTAGTTTTAATAATACAACAGTTTATAATATCATTTAATTATGTTCAAATTCTGTATGAAGTTAAAGTCACTATATAATATGTAAGTTAAGCTTATTGGGGGGTTAATGAAACTTATTGTGACAAACCTCTTGGATTTAGCCTACAAATAAATAAATGGAGATGGGGATGGATGGAATATGATAGTTCTACTTGAGCAATACTCTCTAGCTCCTTGTTAATAAGCTATACCCTTAAGGAGTAAAGTGCTTTGCCTTGATTTTTTAACCCCACAGGGCTGCAAAGGAAGCAAAAAAGGCTAAGCAAGCATCTAAAAAGACTGCAATGGCTGCTGCTAAGGTAATTCTGAGATTTCTTGCATTTCTCAAATAATATAACAGGAAAATTTATTTTTAATCCAAATTGTGATAAATGAGAAAGTTTCATGGTTTTAAAAAATTTAGTGTAAGGCTGAAACTGTAACTGATTTCAGTTATAGGTCTCCAGAGAGGGCCTCTCCAGGAACCAGAGCATTTCTTAATGTTAGATAGGAATTGGGAAAGGGAGAAATAAAGGTAGTTTTTGCCTTTTAAACTTTATTTTGAAATAATTTTAGACTAGAAAGGTTTTCAGTAGCAGTACACAGAGTTTGCCCAGTTTTTCTCAGTTATTAGTTTAGATAACCATAGTAAAACTTTCAAAACCAGAAAATTAACATTTGTCCAATACTATTAATAAAATTCAGGAATCTCACGCTAAGTTGTATCGCCTTACTCCTTCAATCTATAACAGTATCTTAGTCTTTATCTTTCATTATAAAGATGGACTTCTAATATTTTAGGGGGTTTCACATGAAAAGATTGGTGTTGGGAATGTAGTTAAATTAAGAAAGATACATAAAGATCTAATAAGATACATGAATCTGGACATAAGAGAAGGGTAATAAACTTTTGGGGAGTGATGTCACATAACATGTCATCTTTTTACAGGCACCTACAAAGGCAGCACCTAAGCAAAAGATTGTAAAGCCTGTGAAGGTTTCTGCTCCCCGAGTTGGTGGAAAACGCTAAGTTGACAGATCAGGTTTTTAAATAAAGATCCAACTCTAACTCTAGGTTGTGCTGGATTTTTTTCTCTCATAAAATAGGCATGGTGGGGCTACATGGTCTTAGGTGACTTCATAGAGTTGAGAAAGTAAGAGGTAGGCCTTTATTAAAGTTCATTCTCAGGAATAATGCTCACTAAAGTAAGCCTCTTAGTACAAGAAATGTTAAGCAAAATGATGTAATAAATAAGATATATGTGGTTGAATGCTGGCTTTGCTTAGGTGAGGTGTATAGGCACATGACACAGACTGACTGCATGGTCAACTTTTTGGTTTAATGGCTACAAATACTAGGATGCTGCATAAATTTAATCCAAGTGATTAGTAAAAAAGATAAGCAGGCAGTCCCTGGGTTACAGACAACCTGGACAGCCTGACTTACGGTGTTCCATAATTAGCAACAGCCTCCCAAGGCTCCCCATAAGGATATTATTAATATCCTGAAATAATTAATCAGATTAGTGATTTGAGAACTGGTTTCTTCCACACATGTAAGCAAGCCCGCATGACATAAGTGGTTTCTTGGCGCAGCATCTTTATGTTTGTGGCTAGTCTCAGTTTATATGGTCACATAAGCCCAACATCAATTTGATTTTGTGAGTGTGTTTACCCTTTATGACCCTGCCTCCAAAGTGGAAGTCCACTGCAAGTCCAGATTGAGCCTGCAGTGAACGGTGATTACAATGGAAACAGAAGTAGAAATAATTAAGCCTTCAGCGTTTCAGATAAAGGCCAAATGACATTACTATCAGAACAATTATAAAGGATAAAGTGAGAACAATGGAACATGTCAAAGGCAGTGTTCCAGTGAAAGCATCAATTATTACTAAGCAAGGTAGTGGATTAATTACTGAAATGGAAAGGTTACTGATTTGGTTAGAAGATCAAAATAAGTATAACATTCCTATTAGCCTAGTGTTGATGGAACATTAGGTGAGTGTTAACCTTTAATATTTTTTTTGAAATTTCTATCAAAACTTTGAGTTTGTTTAAAAGAACACAAGTTTATATAACTTAGTACAGGGGTATTATTACTGTTATAGTATTACACTGTATCATTACCACATAGGAGCCATTATAGTAGTAGTATCATCATATGTGATGTTCATCAGGGATCCACGTTACATACAAATCCAACTTAAAGATGTACTCGGAGCCAGGTGCGGGGGTTCACGCTTGTAATCCCAGCACTTTTGGAGCCCGAGGCAGGAGGATTGCTTGAGCCTAGGAGTACAAGACCAGCCTGGGCCGGGTGCGGTGGCTCACGCCTGTAATCCTAGCACTCTCGGAGGCCGAGGCGGGTGGATCGCTTGAGGTCAGGAGTTCAAGACCAGCCTGAGCAAGAGCGAGACCCCGTCTCTACTAAAAAAATAGAAAAATTATATGGACAACTAAAATATATATAGAAAAAATTAGCCGGGCGTGATGGCATATGCCTGTAGTCCCAGCTACCCGGGAGGCTGAGGCAGTAGGATTGCTGAAGCCCAGGAGTTTGAGGTTGCTGTGAGCTAGGATGACGCCAGGGCACTCTAGCCTGGGCAACAAAGCGAGACTCTGTCTCAAAAAAAAGACCAGCCTGGACAACACTGGGAAACTCTGCCTTTTCTAGCCGGGTGTGGCAGTGCACATGTGCAGCCCCAGCAATTTAGGAAGCAGCAGCAGGATTGCTATTAAGCCCAGGAGTTTGAGGTTGCAGTGAGCTATGACACTGCTGCACTCTAGTCTGGGAGAGCGAGACCCTGTCTGAAAAAAATAAAAAAAACATCCTCAGGAACATATCTCATTTGCAACCTGGGAGCCACCTGTACTTTGCAGAAAGTAAATCTTTTAAATGATATTTGTAAATTACCCATTTCCATGATTTTTAATAGATTTTATTAATATATAGGGTTTGCCTTCTGTTCATTGGTGTCTCACCTACCATTAGCTGATAGCTGAGTTGAACATGCCCTTTAAAACTTGCTCCCAGAAAGTAAGCTTAAATGAAGAGCACTGCTTCTTGAATGAAGTATCCTTAACTAACTTCTGTGGGGTTTGACTGAGCCATGTTAGATTGCAAAAGTGCCTTGAGTATCCTGCTGATTGAAGAGCTGTATGTGTATAAGATGGGATAAGGAATATAGGATATTAGGATATAGAAGTAATCATTTATGTAAAGAATAGGCTTGTACAGAAAGTAGATTCTTGCAAGGATACAACAGTGAATAAGCCACAATCCTCTTCGGAAACATGCTTTTACACATAGGAATACTAAATGAAAGTATAGTCAACATTTCCTCCTCTCCCCATTCTATCCACAGTGATGCAGTTTTTCTTTCTAGTGCATGTTAAATTCAGGCACTGTTCAAAAGTACTGATAACAAAAGGAATCATTCTTTTTGGGGACCCAAAAATTGAAATATGTAAAAATTAATATAAGAAATGTGCAGGCTTTTGCTCAGGAGGGCAAAACCTAAGATTTTGCTTGAGGAAAAAATCTTTTTTTATTGCAATGACAATGTTTTATTTATGAAATTACAGGGAAAGTAAAATTTCACTGTGAACAAGGAAAGCTTAAAATAACCAATGAAAATATCCAACTTGGATGCAGAGCTATGAATGCTAATTTTTGGACATAATAAAAGTATTTTCTGGTTTAAATGTTGGCTTTTAATAAAGTGTAACTGCTGATTCTGATTCTCCTTGAGTCCTAGGTAGCCTGTGGCCCAGAAGGAACTAGAAATAAACACTAAGTCCCCGTTTTCATAGTATAGCAAGTTTTAACTTTGCTCAGGAATACAATCTGACCACCGAGGAAACATTTAATGAAAACATTTTTCCATTAGTCCCAAGAGGAATCCAGGCATTAGTGGGGTTCTCAGTGCTTTCACGCCTTGTGTTTTGGCAGAAACAATTGGGTGGAGAAATGTTTTTTCACTTAGCTTTTCTTAAGTGGTATTTGTCACTTCCACTCTTGCCAGTATACTCCTACCTGTATTGTTTGCTTTAAATTATACTTAAATCTACTCACTTGATGTTAAATTTAGTTTTAAAAGGAATCAATATGATAACAGAAACCAGCGGCGGGGCTGGCCCAACACGTTGACCAACTCCTTACAAGGTGGATTCAGGCTTCTCCTGTGAGTGCCCCACTCCACTGGCGGAGAGAGGCAACCACGCATTTTAATGCCTCCCTCTTCCAGCTATGATCGTAAAGTCTGCAAATTGATTGAGCCAAAGTAGATCCCAGGCCTGGTAGTTTTGTTTTTCCTCTGGGCCTTCGGAGTTCAAGTCCCTACACCTGGAATCTTTCAATGATTCCCTTGTGATTCTGGGCCCTCTGGGAATTAGTGTGTGCGCGCCCCAAAAACCATGGAGCCTGGATGCATCATTCTGTTTTTGAGTCTGCTGTATTCACCTGTTGTCTGCCCCTCACCTGCCTCCACAAGGGACAAAGAGCCTCATCCAGAGACTGCAGACAACCTGGTAGGGAACGGGAGCTTTGGCAGCAACCAGAGCCCTTGGGCGCGGAAGCCTGAAATTTTCCGGCTTCAGCAAAGCGGTATCAGTAGTGTCTGACCCCACTCGCCACAGAGTATGTTTGGTCTGGGACTCTTAAGGGCTGCAGATTCAGCCCAGGGAAGGGTCGCCCGGGTCGCTGCTCCAGACTGCCAGCTAAATATCTGAATTAGAAACTTTAGCGCACATTGGGAAATGCAATTCTAGTCGGCTTGGCCTCTTATGCTCTTAATATATTGGGTGTAAAATGGAAAACGCTTTCCCCTACGTTTATATAAAAATACATGCAAATGAAGCTTTAAGAAGATAGTGCTAGTTACTCCTTCCCACTCCTTTACAACACGATTGCCCTTTGTAGAAAATCGTCACTATACATGCTAATCATTCCAGAAAAATCCCGACTATTCCTTGGGTAGTTGGAGCTAGCAGATAAAAGTTTAGGAACTACAATAACTCCTATCATTGAACGACTTAAGATTTTATAATGCTAGTTAACTGGAACCTAAATTTCCATAGGGCTGTCTTTGGTGCTGGGTTCAAAGACTAACATTTTCACAGGAGCCTCAAAATCTGCTTATTTTGTGATGTCTGGCGTCTCAGAAGGCAGACGGGAAAACGGACTCCTTTACCCCTTCGGGTGTCTCCAATGACATCACAACTGCCCACCGGCTCCTCCTACACGTGGCTCCTTAGCGTGGGAAAGAAGGGAAAAATGAAAAGAGAAACTGCCAGGACTTAAGATGTCTGCCCAAAGACCCTCGATTTCCCAGGAAGGGGCTACCCGCTTCCAAAATGTCCGTCCGCATTCCTGACGTCACTCTATCGGCTCCATCAGGCCAAAAAACGAGTGCGCTCCAATCAGGGCCCAGTCCCCGCCCTTGACTTGCGTCACTTCCGGTGGTGCAGCAGCCATTTTGTCAGTCGCCACTGGATCCCGCGCGCTAGGGAAGTGCAGTTCCCCCTGGTAACCGACTCGTCCGTTCTGCCTTCGTGTTGCGAGCACAGTCTAAGCGCGCTCGCCAAAGGCGCAGCCGTTCCTCCCTACGGTGCTGCCGCTGCTGTGGCATCCGCCTGGAGGTGGTGCGCTCTTTTCCTCCTCTGCCAGTGACAGGTGCCCTCCGTGCCGCCGTCCGCGATGTCAAGCGAGGAGAGCTACCGGGCCATCTTGCGCTACCTGACAAACGAGAGCGAGCCGTACGCCCCGGGCACCGAGGGCAATGTCAAGCGTAAAATCCGCAAGGCTGCCGCTTGCTACGTAGTGCGCGAAGGGACTTTGTATTACCAGCGACGGCAGCGGCACCGCAAGACCTTCGCGGAGCTAGAGGTGGTGCTGCAGCCGGAGCGGCGCCGGGACCTCATCGAGGCGGCGCACCTGGGTCCGGGCGGCACTCACCACACCCGGCATCAGACCTGGCATGACTTATCCAAGACGTACTGGTGGCGAGGTACGACTTGGCCCGCGACGAGAGGGCGGGTCGGCGGCTTGTTGCCGGCGCAAGGCTTGCTGGCGGGGCCTGATTGCGCACTCAGGAATTCAAGGGTCCCGGACGCCCCTTGCCGGGCCAGCCAGCGCCGAGCAGCGCGGCGACTGCCAGGCGGAGCCGAGAGGGCGGGGGACGCGAAGGGAGCCGCACTTCCCACAGGAAGGAGGCCGGGGAGCTGGGGGCGGGCCCTGGCTCTGGGTGGGGCCAAGGGGGCTTCCCCGGGGGCCGGGCCAGCGGCGGGGAGGGGCGGACGCGCGAGCTGCGCCGGGCCCGCTTGCTTACGCTGCCGCTGAGCCTGGGACTGCGTTCCTCGGGAGGAAGCTTCTAGCAGGCGGCCGGGGAGGCGCGGCTTGTTTGCGCGGACGGTTTGGGGGAGGGACGGTTCGTTCGCCCGAAGCCCGGCTCCGGGCCCCCTGGTGCTGCGCTCGGGTTCTGAGGAGCCGGTTTGAGGTTCTCTGCATCCCCTCGCCCGTATCCCTCAAATTCTGCTACTTCGGCGTGGGGAATACAATTATGTGCAGAAGTAATATGGAGTGGTTGTGTGAACATTCGTCTTGAACCTCGTTTTTACACCAAGAATTAAATGTAAAGGATAAGTTACTCTTAATTCTGAATGTTGTAATATTCTTTCTCCTGATACAGTGAAAAGCGCTTTGGGAACTCTGAGGCGCTGTATATATCCAGAAGAAAGATGGTTTACCGTGCCATTTTTTGGTCAGGAAATATAGCTCTGAAGTTTCTTGGCTCCTTGGGAACTAGTTTAGGGAAGGGGAGCAAGTGCCTTTGGCTGCTTAACCGTCTGCTTAACTCGCCACAAAGTGGATGAATAGTCACACTGCTCGGTTTAGAATTAGCAGCTCACAGGCCCGCATAGGAAGAGGTTTTGTTAGGAATGATTCTGCCACACTCTGTATGGCTGCAGAGAAAATAATTCATGGGTCTTGGTTACTTAATCTGTGAATATAGAGAGTAGGCTACTGAACAGTTTCTAAAGTTCCTATTGGTTTCTAAACTTTGTCATCAAGCCTATTCATTTACGAACTGTTTAACAGTCCTTTTGTTCCTTGGGGAATTCTTTTGTGTTTGCAAAAGCAGTCCGGTTCTAGATTTTTCTTAAATGCTTTCTTTTAATTCATCTTCTGGTTTAAACCAATACCTGAATTAAATTCCTCTAAGGAGACACAACTATGAAGAGTAAAACATGGAGTAATAGCTGTATTTTGTTAGGATTGGTTTGATCTGATGCTGTTTTGTTGAACAAATGTCTCAGTTTTAATACTTTAGGACATGTTAAAGATAATTATTAACATAACTATAGGTAACATTGGTTTTTCTTTTTAGGTTTTTGTTTGTTTGCATAATTGCTTTAGTGGGAAATACAGACATTGGTTACCCTTTTGTATGCAGACATAGTTTTGAGCAACTACTTTGTTTTCATTTCATCTTCAGAAAACTTTGTGAGGTGGAAATATTTATATCTCTGTTTTACAGAAGGAAAAACTAAAAGCACCAGGAGATTAAATAATACAACAAAGGTCACAAGGCTCTCGTTTGGGATTTCACACTTTTCTTAACCATTGTTATATGGTGTTGTATGGGGTTTAGTATTCAGAATTTTCTTGCTGTAAATTATCTATGGATGATATCCAGTTTGGGGTGGTTTTTTTAAGCATGCAGAGCCTCAAAAGACAGAAAAACACTGAGATGATGTTTATGTTAACGTAATTTAAAAGTGAAAGATATTTGTAGTTATGCAGAAATTCAAAATCCTTAAACATCTAGAGCAGCTGTTGTTAAAGTAGAAGAACCCCTGGAAGAGGGAGGCCCTGAGATCCTTTCAGAGTATCCACAAGGTTAAAACTACTTTCATTATAAGGCTAAAGCATTATCTGTCTTTTCACTCTCATTCTCTGAATTTACGATGGGGTTATGTATATCGTTAAGTCAAAAATTTGTTTAATACACCTAATCTACATCCTAGTTTAGCCTAGCCTACTTTAAATGTGCTCAAAGCACTTACCGTGGCCTACAGTTGGGCCCATCTCATGCAAAACCTATTTTAGCGTAAAGTGGTGAATGTTGTATCTCATGTAATTTGTTGAATGCTATGCTGAAAAGAAAAACAGAATGATTGTATGGGTACTTGAAGTACAGCTTCTACTGAATAAGAATTGCTTTTATATCATCATAAAATGAAAATACTGTATATCAGACTATCGTAAGTCAGAACCATCACTACAGTACTTTTTTAGAAGCTACATGACATTTTATGTGACAATAGATGGAATGCAGAAGCATATACAGTTGGCCCTCCGTATTTGTGAGTTTCCCATATCGTGGATTCAACCAATCACAGATGTAAAATATAAAAAGGAATGCTTGTTTCTGTAATGAACATGAAAAGACTTTCTTTTCTTGTCATTATTCCCTAAATGATACAGTATAACAACTATTTATATAGCACTTACATGGTATTAGGTAAGTATAATACCGTATCTCCATTTTACAGTTGATCACAAAGAGGTTTAGAGAGGTGAGAGGTTCAGTGACTTGGCCATGGTCACAGTGCTAGTTAGTGAATCACTTTTCTGCATAAATAATTTCAACCTCTTGCAGTATTTCCCCACTCTTAAAATAGTAAAGTAACTGTATTTACACATCAGTATCTTTTGCATGGTTAATTTGAATCAGTCACAACTCTGGATGAACTAAGGAGGTCTAAATTTCTGAATCCCTAAAGCTATATTTAAAATGATCCCATCAAAACAGTTACACTTGACTTAAAAGATATAAACCGTGATAATAAGGTGATTTTTGAGACAGTTGATTATTGCACATTTGTATTATTTCTTCTGAAGTTTTTATTCATTTTTCATCTTTGTTCAAATGCTTTCTGTGTAGTTTCTCCAATACCATTTGAACTCGGCCAGTTAATACTTTAATCAAACCTCTGTTGTATCCAGAGTATACTTAATATGTAGAATCATAAAATGCACAGAAATACATCTAAAAAGACCAGATGCAGTGGCCTGCAATCCAAGCACTTTTGGGAGGCCAAGGTAGGAGGATCATTTGAGGTCTGAAGTTCAAGACCAGCCTGGGCAACATAGCTAGACCCTATTTCTACGAAAATAAAAATAAATATGCCAGATGTGGTGTACGCCTGTGGTCCTAGCTACCCAGGAGATTGGAGTGGGAGGATTACTTGAGTCCAGAAGTTCAAGGTTGCAACGGGTAGTGATTGCACCACTGCACTTCAGCCCGGGCAATAGAGTAAGACCCTTCCTCTTAAGAATAAATAAAGAAATACATCCAAGATTAACTAGGAAAAACTGATTCATTTTGTCCTTGTTTATTTTGGACATGGGAATTTCCATAGCAGTACTCCTTATTTTCTAAATATATTTCTCACTTAGAAATATACTTAAATAGGGGCCGGGCGCGGTGGCTCACGCCTGTAATCCTAGCCCTCTGGGAGGCCGAGGCGGGTGGATCATTTGAGTTCAGGAGTTCGAGACCAGCCTGAGCAAGAGTGAGACCCTGTCTCTACTAAAAATAGAAAGAAATTATCTGGACATCTAAAAATATATATAGAAAAAATTAGCCGGGCATGGTGGTGCATGCCTGTAGTCCCAGCTACTCGGGAGGCTGAGGCAGGAGGATTGCTTGAGCCCAGGAGTTTGAGGTTGCTGTGAGCTAGGCTGATGCCACGGCACTCTAGCCCAGGTAACAGAGTGAGACTCTGTCTCAAAAAAAAAAAAAAAAAAAGAAATATACTTAAATAGGCCAGGCGCAATGGCTTACCTGTGTAATAAATACTAGCACTCTGGGAAGCCGAGACAGGAGGATCGCTTGAGGTCAGGAGTTTGAGACCAGCCTGAGCAAGAGCGAGACGCCATCTCTACAAAAAAAAAGAAAAATTAGCTGGGCTTGGTGGTGTACACCTGTAGTCCCAACTCTTGGGGAGGCTAAGGCAGGAGGATAGCTTTGAGTCCAGGCGTTTGAGGTTGTAGTGAGCTATAATGACACCACTGCACTCTAGCGCTATACACACACACACACACACACACATATACATACACAAATATATATTTGTTTACATATTTCATTTCCCTCTCACATACTCATTTATTCTGTTTTGATAAAATATACAAACACAATTTACCATTTCAGGTGTACATTTCAGTGGCATTAAGTACATTGTTGGGCAACCATCACCATTATTCATCTCCAGAAATTTATCATCCTATTTATTCTTAACTGTATATAAAATATATATCTATTCTGCCTTTTTTATTGATTTGTTTAAACCTGCTACTGTACCTCATACAGAAATAGGTTTGTTATTGACTTTAATATTTTCAGACACTAGAATATAACTTCTGTTGGTCTCTAAAGTAGGCACATGTAAATGCTTTACTTATATAAGTTTTATTTAACCCTGACCCATTATTGAATCCTTCCAAAATAAGTCTTCTGTGAACCAATAAATTTGGCAAATGCCTAGGTTAAACAGATTCTTTATGGTAGAAGTCAGAGTTTCTCATATGATAATGCCAATTGTATATACCTAAAATTTAATTTTTTTAATTTATTATTTCAATGTATACCTGTATAATAAGTGTAGGACATAAACAATTTAGGAATTTTGCTTGAGTACTTTCTGAAGATTGAGAGTATAAGGAACTTGGTGTAATCTGACATATTAGAACTCTTTGCAGGAATAATATACCTCTGTATCATTTTAGCTAATAATAAACTTTTTCATTTGTATTTATTTGGAGGCAGTGGGGGGACAAGTTTCTGCCACAAGGATGAGCAAACATGTTCCTGTGTATCTTAGCATACAGAAAATCACATGGGTTCTGGAAGCCTAGCTCTGCCATTTTACTAGATTTGACTTTGGACAAGTTACATGCCTCTTAGGGTTCAGTTCTCCTATAGAATGGGAATTAATTGTTCTTGTCTTACAAGGGTGATAGCAGGTGTGTATGTATATAAAGCCTTCCTCCCCTTCCCCCTTACTCCTACCCCAGCATGCTGAGCTAGAAGTTAAAATCCAAAGTAGGCTTTTGTGAGTGGCCTGTGTACAATCAACTTTTGTTAGATTATATATGCTGTTACTTCACACAACCCTAAAATTTCATAACTTTCAAAACCAAAAGATATTTTACTATTTTATTTTATTTTATTTGTCAGGATCTCACTGTGTCACCCAGGATGGAGTGCAGTGGCCTGATTATAGTTCATTGCAACCTCTAATGCCCGGGCTCAGGCAATCCTCCTGTCTGCCTCAGCTTCCCAGGTAGTTGGGACTACAGGCATGCACCACCATACCCAGCTAATTTTTAAATATTTTTTAGAGACGCAGTCTTGCTATATTGCCAGGCTGTTCTTCAAGTGCTGGCCTCAAGTGACCTTTCCACCTTGGCCTCTGAAAGTGCTGGGATTATAGATGTGAGCCACCGTACCTGGCCAAACTCTGATTATTATAAGTTTTGGTAATAGTCCTGTTCTAGGCTACAGCTTGGCTTCACCTTTTTTCATCTGCAATTCAGGTTAAAGAGCAGTATCCCTCTGGGACATGCTGTTCTTTGGGAGAAGAGACAAAGATCAGAGAATGGGTTGAAACACCCTTAAGACTTATGTTCAGGCCGGGCGCAGTGGCTCAGGCCTATAGTAATCCTGGCACTCTGGGAGGCCGAGGCAGAGGATCAATCGCTTGAGGTCAGGAGTTCAAGACCAGCCTGAGCAAGAGTGAGACCCCGTCTCTAGTAAAAATAGAAAGAAAATTAGCTGGACAACTAAAAAATACATAGAAAAAATTAGCCGGGCATGGTGGCACATGCCTGTAGTCCCAGCTACTTGGGAGGCTGAGACAGGAGGATTGCTTGAGCCCAGGAGTTTGAGGTTGCTGTGAGCTAAGCTGAAGCCACGGCACTCTAGCCCAGGCAACAGAGTGAGACTGTCTCAAAAAAAAAAGAAAGAAAATTAAATCAAAAACAGTTGAATATTGGCAGTTTCATATGGTTTCTATTGTATGAATACTTTTCATCTCATACGTAAAAGAGTGGGGCTATCTAATCATCTTATGGTAGGGGAAATGAATAACTAGGAAGCAACAACAAAACAGTGTACCTCAGTGTGGAAATGAATCATCATTTATAACCTTACATCTTTGAAAATATATCTTACATTCTAAAGAACTCACTCCACATACAACAGTGGTCCCCAACCTTTTTGGTACCAGGGACCAGTTTCATGGAAGACAGTTTTTCCACAGGTTGGAGGGGGTTAGGGGGTGGAGCCCTACAGCCCAGTCCCTAACAGACTTTGCACCACCCAGAGGTTGAAGACCACAGCTTTACAGGACATAAGTGTGTCTGCACATAGATACTTGAACATACATTAGCGTATACAGACTAAATAATGCTATAATATATTTTTCAATTTTTTAATTTACTTTAAGATGCCATATTCTTCAGTTTTCCATTAGGAACAGTATTATATGTAAATTGATAATTTTTATTTTCATTGTAGGTATATTAAAACAAGTCAAAGATTATATTAAACAGTGTAGCAAATGCCAGGAGAAACTGGATCGCTCCCGTCCAATATCAGATGCTTCAGAAATGTTGGAAGAATTGGGACTAGACCTTGAATCTGGAGAAGAAAGTAATGAATCAGAAGATGACCTGAGCAACTTTACTTCACCTCCAACTACAGCCTCCAAGCCTTCAAAAAAGAAGCCAGTATCCAGACATGAACTTGTATTTGTAAGTGGTACTTTCCATTCAGCTTTAACGATTGTCGCTATTAGTGTACTAGT
The DNA here is from genome assembly GCF_020740605.2 of Lemur catta. Classification (NCBI taxonomy): domain Eukaryota; kingdom Metazoa; phylum Chordata; class Mammalia; order Primates; family Lemuridae; genus Lemur; species Lemur catta. Next base: position 240,376,022 of record NC_059128.1, read on the forward strand.
ATTTGCGGTCTTGATGACTTTTATTTTTCTCAGACCATTAAGACTGCTTGACTATTGGCAATGACATTGAAGATTTAAGCAGGTATAGACCTGAAGTAGCTCTTATTGAATCAGACAAAATGGATAATGTAGTATGTTGTTATATAAGCTATACTGCCACTTCATTTATCATACATGTTCCTGTTATTTTCTTCAGAATGAAGTTAGTTACCTGTTGGTTTATTGTTAATTATTCCTCCTCCTTTCTTTTGTAATGATGTATTGGTGCAAGTGAACAGAATACATTTCTAGAAGCAGTCTCTAGATCATGCAGCAAGATAAAGTTAATCTGGCTAATTCTTTGTTTTTTGCCTGCTTTAGTTGCATACATCATCACATTGCTGACCGGTAAGGATAGACAGCCAGAAGTGAGATACAGGTTTTCATTAGGTCAAGTAGAGTGAACATGGCAGAAAAAAGTAGGGACAACATATCTTTTTATTTAAATACACAGGTAACAAAGAATATCAGATTATTTCTTCATATCTGTTCAAAGGGAATCCTGTGGCGTGTCTTGTTTCAAAGTCTGTTAAGGGTAAAAAATACAGATGATATATACTACAATTCTTGATCTCAAACTTCTTTTGGTAGGTTGACACCAAAGGAGTGGTAAGACGTACTTCTCCAAAACATTGTCAGGCTGTCTTAAAACAGCTGAATGAACAGAGACTTTCCAACCAGTTCTGTGATGTTACTTTGTTAATTGAAGGAGAAGAGTACAAAGCTCATAAATCTGTTTTGTCAGCTAATAGCGAATATTTTCGAGATCTTTTTATTGAGAAAGGAGCTGTTTCCAGTCATGAGGCTGTGGTGGATCTTTCTGGTAAGAATTTTCTATTACTCTTGCTTTTTGGTTATAACTACATTCTAGAAGGGGTGTCTTCCAAAGTCAGAATTTATGCTAAAGTATGAGAAGCCCTCTTATAGCAGCAAACTAAGCTCAACTAAAAAGGTTCTTTTTAGCAGGGTTTCCATGGGAGAGTTATGGAAAAGACTGTCATTTCTTCTGTTATAGCAGAAAAATTATTTCTGGGATATAAACTGTTAGAAGTGGTTTGAGAGAAGTCCACAACTGCATCAGTGTGGTTACACTGAATGAATATAATATTTAAAAGTTGAGTGTTTAGGCTAGGTGCAATGACGCATGCCTGTGGTCCCAGCTACTCAGGAGTCTGAGACAGAAGAATCTCTTGAAGTCAGGAATTCTAGACTGTTGTGTGCAATGATCATACCAGTGAATAGCCACTGCCCTCCAGCCTGGGGAACATAATGAGATCCTATCTCTAAAAATAAATATAAATAAATAAAAATTGGTTGTGTGTTGTTTTTGTTTAAGATTAAGCATTAGAATTCATTAAGTTCAATAATCAAACTGTCAATGTAGAACAATCAAAATTCCAGGTGAGTTTTTTTGTTATTACTGTAAATGAATAGTTTGACTTTTCTTTTGGCCTCATTAGAATTTATATATTGGCTTATGAGTCAACAAATGACAATTTAGTTAGAATTAAAATAAGTAACTCACACATTTTCTCATAATATAAATTTGATGTAATCTTTGAATTACTGACGTCACTTTGTGAAATGTTTTCATTTTCCCAAACAGAAAAGTGACTTTACCTGGATGTATAAATACTTAATCATTTAACCACAGAACCCTTTATTTTTTAAGCTCACCTCTTCTGCAAAGACAAATATATACGTTTTTCTTTAGCTTTATGTTTATAGGAAGTCATAGCTTTCTCTCTATGAAGAATATTTATTAAACATACACTGTGTGCAAGGAATTAGCCTAAGCTCTGGGGATACATTGGTGAGCAAAAACTTTTTGTAGCTTAGAGTTGTATTACATTCTAGATCAGTGGTATTTTTTTCTGGGTTTGGTAACACAGAGGAGAAAATATGTCTTATACTGAGCCACCTGAATAGTAAAACTCATCACAGGTATAGTCGTTTGATGTGTTAGCTTTGGAATTTTTTTCCCCTATAGTTCATGCATCTGAAGCAGAAAGAGAGAGCATAAATGTTGCTGTTTTCTAGCTTAACAGCTTATAGCAAATGAAAAGAAATAGCTGTCTGAAATAACGGCAGCACAGCATTCTAATATCCCAACAAAATACTTCATTTATTCTTCCTTCTATGTGCTTATTGTTATGTATTGTTCAGCAAATATGCTGTAAGCCAATCACAGGTGAAAAAGACATTATTTTTAGAATATGTTTGATTTAAATATTAAGTATTTGTAAAATATACGTGAAGTATAAAAAACAAGGATATAACGTATGTCTGTTTTTTAATTTTCCAGTTAATGTAGTTGAATTCATCACTATTTTCCTTTTTGTTGTTTATGCTCAAAAAATTCTTCCCTGCCCCAAATCATAAAGATATTTTTATAGTTTGTCTCTTTAAAGTTTTATAGTTTTTGTTTTACATTTAATTTTTAATCTATTTGGAATTTACTTTTGTTGGTGTGAGATAAGTGTTCAGTTTCATTTTTCTTGTGTCAATCATTACTTGTCTTAGAACCATGTAGTGAAAACTTCATCGTCTTCCCACCCATGGACCATGCTCATTCTGTTACAAAAGACTTCTGTTTGTCTCTTCCTCCACTATTACCATTTGTTCTTGATTCCTTTAGCATTATAATAATAAGGAAAGTTGCCCACCTTTTATTATTCAGGTGGGTCATAGCTATTCATAACCCTTTGCTCTTACATATAAACTAAAATCAGCTTGTTGACTTCTAAAGAAAAATGCATTTTGATAGGGATTACATTGAATTAATAAACTTTTAGAGATTTATCTGTAAAAGTCTTACATGTCTTTTGTTAGATTTATCCCAAGGTGCTTTATACGTTTTGGTACTATTACGATTTTCTTCCTTCTTAAAATTGTATAATTTCTAATTTATTTTTGGTATATACTCATTGCATATACAGTAATATTACTTAATTCCGTTATCCATTCAAACATTTATCTATAGATTCTTTATCATTTTCTGCATAAAACAAATATATTATCTGCAAATAGTAATGGTTTTGTTTCTCCCTTTCCAATCCTTATATTTTGATCGTTTGTTCTTGCTTTACAGTGCTGGCCAGGACCTCAAAAAAAAAAAAAGGCAATTGAGTAGAAATGGTAATAGAGGGTTCACTTATCCCTAGTTCTGAAGAAGATGCTTTTTTTTTTTTTTCTATTCAAACCAGTATGTTATTTGGTAAAATTTAGCATTAAGGAAATTCCCTCTGAAATGGATGTTGACTTCTCACATAATTTTTCTGTATCACTTGAGACCGTCTTTATTTTTCTCCTTCTGTTAATGTAGGAAATTACATTGATTTTTTTTAATGTTAAGCCACTCTGTCATTCCTGAGATAAATCCAGTTTAGTCATGATGTATCCCATTGTATAAGTTACCATTTGGTTTGCTAATATAGTTTAGAATGTTTGCATCTGCAGTCATGAGTAGTTTTCCTTTTTCACATTGTTTCTGTCTGATTTTGATGAGTTCCAGACTTGTAAAATGTGTGTTCCCGCTAATTGTTGTGTACACTAAAATAGTTACTCTAAGATTGGAATTATTTGTTTCTTGAACGTGTGGTAGAATTGTGGCTAAAATTGCCTGGACTTGTAGTAGACTTTGGGGTAAGATTTTTAACTACTACTTTAAAAAGTTTAAAGGTTATGGAATTGTTCAGATTTTCTATTCTATCTTAATTTATAGGAAGCTATATTTTTGTAGGAATTTGTCCATTTCATCTAGATTTTCAAGTTTATTGGCACAAAATTTTTCATATTGTCCTCTTCTAAATGTCTCCAGTAACTGTAGATATATTTCTTTTATTCTTGATAATTATAATGAAAAAATTCTTATTTTTTAAATCTTTCTTACTAGAGGTTTACAGACATTTTTTTTAGTCCTGCTAAAGCAGGAGTTAGCAAACTACAGCACCTGTTTTTGTAAATGAAGTTTTATTGGAACACAGCTGCACCCATTCATTTACATGTCATGTGTGGCTGCTTTTGAGCTTACAGAGGCAGAATTGAATAGTTGCATCACAAGCTATATGATCCACACAGCATAAAATATTTGGTCTCTGGCTTTTTACAGAAAAACTTTCCTGAACCCTATGCAAAAGCATAACTTTTTTTAATATTAAAAACCTATTATGCAAATGCAGTCCAAGATTTTATTTAAATCATTGATTGAGGAAACCAGTACGATGTTAAAACTGCTTCTAATAGAATTTTAAAGAAAATAGTTATGTTTTTTGGCCAAAGGAATATTTAAATGAATTTATTAACAGCTGTAAAACTGACTAATATCCTGGGATAATAGATTGTAAGTTTGGGGGTTATCTTTTCTACTCTGTTAGAAATAACTTCTCAGTTGTTCAGAGTTCATTTGCATTTGCTATTAGTTTTCTATAAGTTAATTTTTACATAGTGATAAAATACTCAATAGAAGGCAGTCAGTGGTGTCTACTCAGCACTAGTCTTAATGGACATCTGATAATTCTTTTTATGGATTATTAAGCTTTAATTAATTTTTCTTGACTGTCTTTTTAAAGAACAAATATTGTTTTCTTTCGTTAATTTCTGCTCTTTATTATCTTCCTCCTACTTTATTTGGACAAACTTTTTTTTTTTTTCCCTGTGAGTATAATGCAATTTAAGAATCCAGGCTTGGCCGGGCGCGGTGGCTCACGCCTGTAATCCTAGCACTCTGGGAGGCCGAGGCAGGTGGATTGCTCAAGGTCAGGAGTTCGAGACCAGCCTCAGCAAGAGCGAGACCCTGTCTCTACTAAAAATAGAAAAAAATGATCTGGACTGTTAAAAATATATAGAAAAAATTAGCCGGGCATGGTGGCGCATGCCTGTAGTCCCAGCTACTGGGGAGGCTGAGGCAGTAGGATCGCTTAAGCCCAGGAGTTTGAGGTTGCTGTGAGCTGGGCTGACGCCACGGCACTCACTCTAGCCTGGGCAACAGAGTGAGACTCTGTCTCAAAAAAAAAAAAAACACCTCCGGGCTCGGTGGCTCAAGCCTGTAATCCTAGCCCTCTGGGAGGCCGAGGTGGGTGGATAGCTGGAGGTCAGGAGTTCAAGACCAGCCTGAGCAAGACCCCGTCTCTACTAAAAATAGAAATAAAAAAAATTATCTGGACAGCTAAAAATATGTATAGAAAAAATTAGCCGGGCATGGTGGCGCATGCCTGTAGTCCCAGCTACTCGGGAGGCTGAGGCAGTAGGATCGCTTAAGCCCAGGAGTTTGAGGTTGCTGTGAGCTAGGCTGACGCCACGGCACTCACTCTAGCCCGGGCAACAAAGTGAGACTCTGTCTCAAAAAAAAAAGAATTCAGGCTTATAAATTTTACTGGGATGCACTCTTCAGTATTAGATGAAGCTTGTTTACTGTTAATTCTTCTATTTACTGATTATTTTCTGTGCTTGATCTATCAGTTACTGAGGGGGAGGTGCTTCTGAATATTAACTAGTGTGATATATTTATCTATTTTTCAGAGTTTCTTCAATTTTTGTTTGATGTATCTTGAGGCTATGTTATTATATGCTTATACATTTAGAATTATGGCTTTATGATAAAACATCCCTTACCATGATGTAGTGACCCTCTTTAGTGATACTTTCTACTTTAAAGTCTATTTTTGGCTACTATTAATATAGCTATGTAAATAATATTTTGGCTACTATTTGCCTAGGGATATGTTTGTTTCATCTTTTATATTCAACCTCTTTGTATCTTTATGTTTTATATGTCTCCTTAAACATTGTATTTTTGGATTTTGTTTTTAATCTAGTATGAGAATCTTTGACTTCTAACTGTCCTGCATGGAAGTTGTTGGACTTACTGAATATGTGGATTGATGTCTTTCATCAGCTGAGAAAAATTCTCAGCCAAAAATTACCTATTTCAAAAATTGCCTATTTCATTCTCTCTTCTACCTTTTTTTTTATTTTTATTTTGAGACTGAGTCTTGCTCTGTCACTCCAGCTGGAGTGCAGTGGCATCGTCATAGCTCACTGCTGTAAGGCTGGTGGCGGGCACCCCTCCTCTCCCTAATGGAAAAAGAAGAAGCCCACGAGACCTGCCAAGGACAATGCCTGCAAGGCCCAGCTAAGTTAAAGGACAACCACACCTGGATGGTTACCCTGATAAGAGTCTCGGTTCCTAGAGTACACACATACCACCGGCCCCTACTATTTCTCAATACCCACGCTAAAACTGCAAGGGACAATTCCTTGCTCTCCCCACCATAAATCTTCCTGCCAAAGAGACCCCTACCCCCAGCCCTAAAAGCATATATAAACCTACTCAGACTTCTGGGCGATGCGACTTCTCAGGTCTCTCTCTCCCTCTCTCTCCCTCTCTCTCCCTCTCTCTCCCTCTCTCTCCCTCTCTCTCTCTCTCTCTCTCCCCCTCTCCTCCTCCCGGGACCCCCTTTCTTGGGATCCATTACCCCCACCCAGGAGTGCCCTAATAAAGCCTCTTTACTTATCCCTTTCAACTCTGCTCGTCTTTCTATCTCTGGCACCAGCCAATCCAAAAAACCTTACAACTGCAACCTCAAACTCCTGGGCTCAGGTGATCCTCCTTCCTCAGCCTCCTGAGTAGCTGGAACTACAGGCAAATGCCACCACACCCAGCTAATTTTTTCTATTTTTAGTAGAGATAGGGACTCACTTTTGCTCAGGCTGGTCTCGGAACTCCAGAGCTCAAGCAGTCCTCCCGCCTTGGCCTCACAGAGTGCTAGGATTACAGGCATGAGCCACTGTGACCGGCCTCTTCTACCTTGTGAAACTCAAATTAGATGGTCATTCTTGCTTTATCTTCTGTCTCTTAATTTTTATATATGTTTTTATTTCTTTGTAATTCTGGAAAATTCTGGTTACTCTAGCTATGTGTAATTTGCTATGAAATTCATCTACTGAGGTTTTTATTCCAATTTGTTTTCCATTTTTAGAGGTTTGGTTTAGTTCTTTTTTATATCTTTGGGGAGCTACTTTTTATGATTTTTGTTTACCATGTGCCACCCATTCTTTATTTTCTATACCTTATGATAACAATACTTAAAATCTTTGTAGACTTGATTTGGGCTGTTTGTTTCTTCTAGCTCTTATTATGGTGCCTTGCTGCTTCTTTTTTTTACTCTATGTATAATAAAATCGTCTTCTTTAGAACTTTGTGGAAAATCTTTGAGTCCTGGGTTAAAAATGTTTTCAGCAGGTATTTTGATTCCTTAGGTGTATCAGGGCATTACTTAATCTAGAATGACTTTAAACACTAGCTCACGGTTTGTTTCAGTGTTACAGTGCTGTATATTCAACAACCACAAAAAAACACCAAATGAAGCTTTGTTTGTGGTAATGGATATTAAGGGAAGATTTCTCCATTCTACCTTTTCTCAATGCCGTGGCACTGAGTATATTTTAAATGTTTTAAAATACATTTATTGGCCAGGTGCATCAGCTCATGCCTATATCGTAGCACTTTGGGAGGCCAAGGCAGGAGAATCTCTTGAGCTCAGGAGTTCAAGACCAGCCTGAGGCTGGGCGCGGTGGCTCATCCCTGTAATCCTAAGCACTCTGGGAGATGCCGAGGCGGGAGGATCACTCGAGGTCAGGAGTTCGAGACCAGCCTGAGCAAAAGCGAGACCCCATCTCTACTAAAAAAATAGAAAGAAATTATATGGATAACTAAAAATACACATAGAAAAAATTAGCCAAGCATGGTGGTGCATGCCTGTAGTCTTAGCTACCTGGGAGGCTGAGGCAGGAGGATTGCTTGAGCTTAGAAGTTTGAGGGTGCAGTGAGCTATGATGATGCCATTGCATTCTAGCTGGGGGTGACAGAGGGAGACTGTTGCAAAAAAAAAAAAAAATTTATGTAAGTGGGTCAATCAGGGTATCTAGTCTGCCTTACTCCTGCAAGTAAAGTCCCTGTCATAATTTTTCCATTTATGATAATTGTCCATTTCAGGATGAGGGGAGGATTTTGAAAATTCTTAAATTGTGGTTTAAAAAACATAAAGTTTATCCTCTTAACTATTTTTTTCCTTTTATTTTTAGTTGACACATAATAATCGTACATATTTATGGGGTACAGAATGGTATTTTGATACATGTCTACAGTATGTAATGATCAAATGAAGGTAATTAGGATATCTGTCACCTCAAACATTTGTCATTTCTTTGTGTTTGGAACGTTCAAAATCCTCTCCTCTAGCATTTTGAACATACACAATAGATTACTGTTAGCCATATTTACCCTACAGTGCTGTAGAGCACTATATAACCATAATTCTACTCTCTCTATTTCTGTGAGCTCAATTTTTTTAGCACCCACATATGAGTGAGAACCTGTGATATAATATTTATCTTTCTGTGCTTGACTAATTTCCTTTAACATAATGTCCTCCAAGCTTCATTCATGTTCCCACAAACGGCAAGATTTCATTGTTTTGTTATGACTGAATAGTATTCCATTGTGTATGTATGGTATATATACCACATTTTCTTTATCCATTCATCTGTTGGTGGACATTTAGGTTGGTTTATGTCTTAGCTATTGTGAATAATGCTGCAGTAAACATGGAGGTTCAGATATCTCTTTAATATGCTGATTTCCTTTCTTTTGGATAAATACCCAATATTGGGATTTCTGGATCAGATGGTAGTTCTATTTTTAGTTTTTTGAGAATGCTCCATACTGTTTTCCATAATAACTATACTAATTAACATTCCTACCAACAGTATATGAGTTCCTTAACAATTTCTTGACTATACAGTTCAATAGTAGTAACTACATTCACATTGTCATGTAATAAGTCTCTAGAACATTTTCATCTTGTAAAATTGTCTGTTTCATTTGATTAAATTGTTCTGTGGAGTGTGTGTATGTGTATATCAAAAGGTTAGAGGTAAAAGCAAAATACTGAAATTATCTGCCCATTCTCAACAGTAGGATTATAAGTGATTTTTTTTTAGTTTCTTATTTTCTTTTTGTCTTATGGTATTTTCCAGTAAACATGAGTCATATCTTTGAAAAAAAATGGTTTAAGCTATTTAAAGTGTTAGATAGAACCGTGTTAATTTTTTTCATGGGAAATATTTCTTATGACTTTGAACTTAGAAATTAAAAAGGTATTGGGCAAAAGACCAAAATACATTATTTTGTTGGTATGTGATTTTTTTTTTTTTTTTTTTTTTTTTTTTTTGAGACAGAGTCTCACTCTGTTGCCCGGGCTAGAATGAGTGCCGTGGCATCAGCCTAGCTCACAGCAACCTCAAACTCCTGGGCTCAAGCGATCCTCCTGCCTCAGCCTCCTGAGTAGCTGGGACTACAGGCATGTGCCACCATGCCCGGCTAATTTTTTCTATATATATTTTTAGCTGTCCATATAATTTCTTTCTATTTTTAGTAGAGACGCGGTCTCGCTCTTGCTCAGGCTGGTCTCGAACTCCTGAGCTCAAACAATCCACCCGCCTTGGCCTCCCAGAGTGCTAGGATTACAGGTGGAGCCACCACGCCCAGCCGGTATGTGATTTTTTTAAGAAATATTCTAGGCCAGACGCGGTGGCTCATGCCTGTAATCTTAGCACTCTGGGAGGCCAAGGTGGGCACAGATCATTTGAGCTCAGGAGTTCGACACCAGCCTGAGCAAGAGCGAGTCCCCCGTCTCTACTAAAAAATAGGAAGAAATTAGCTGGACAGCTAAAAATATATAGAAAAAATTAGTCGGGCATGGTGGTGCACTTTTGTAGTCCCAGCTACTTGGGAGGCTGAGGCAGAAGGATTGCTTGAGCCCAGGAGTTTGAGGTTGCTGTGACCCAGGCTGATGCCACGGCACTCTAGCCAGGGTGACAGAAGCAGGACTCTGCCTCAAAAAAAAGAAATATTCTTACTTACCTCAAGCTTAATTTGGTCTCATAATTTGAAGCAGGATTAATGTGGTTTTAGCCTATTTAATTATCAGCTTTCCTAGGAATGGCTGAATCAGCCATGATGATGATGTTGATGTGTGGTCCTCTCAGTTTTCAGCCTGACTTCTAACATCTCAACAGTTTAAGGCTTCTCTGTATGCTTGTTCATCCCCCATCTATCTGCCTATGTAAAAGGAACACACTTTACATAACTCTGAATCAAAACTGGAAAACATAGCAAATATGATTTTTTAAAAGGTTGCTTTGGCTCAATTATGTATTTAAAAAAAGATCTCTAAGATAAATTGTTATATGAGAAAAACAAGGTGCAGACCACCGTGGGTAATATGACACCTAGTGTAAGAAGGGGGGAGGAAGAATATTCGCTTGATTGTATAAAGAAAGTCTAGAAACCATATAAATTCCTAATATACTGGTTATACAGATAGTTTGAATTATCACTGTATAATCTCTTTTCTGATTTTTTTATCATGGGAATATTAAGAAATAGCTTTTGAAAGTAAAGCATTGAGAACTTAGAAAAGAAACTGACCTTATTTTCCCACATAAAATAAGAATACTATATACCTCATGTATATAGTAATAATTTCATTCCTTAGATCTGGGATAAGCAACTATAGCACAGTAGGCTAATCCTCCCTTCCTTCCCTTTTTGTAAAGAAAATTGTATTGGAATACAGCCACACACATTGGTGTACATCTGCTTTCCAGCTACGATGGCAGAGCTGAGTAGTTGCAAGATACCTGATGGCCTGCATTATTTATTCCCTCTTTACAGAAAAGTTTTGCCAACCTTTGTTTTAGATCTTGATTTTTTACTTTTAGTCATAGAACACTTTGTTCAATCTAATTTTTATATGGACTGCTATTAAAAAATACAGCTGTATTTACTGAAGTGAGGTTATAGGGGACAGGTTGATTGAACCCCTCCTACTCACCTGCCTCCCTCTTTTTTTTTTTTTACCCTCCATTCTCCAGCAGCTGTTTCTTGAGGGGAGTTTGAGGAACCCCCGGGGTTCTAAGGAATACAGTTTGAAAATGGCTGCCTTACAACAACTCTTGAGGTAGTAAGTCTGATATTATTTTCTATATTAGGTATTGAGAGACTTGGCTCATAAAAGTGAGTTAGTCAAGGTTTAACAAGCAACCAGTACAGAAAGCAAATCCAGGGGTGATTAACTACAGAATAAATGGTCATGTGTGCCTTTGTATTATATTTTATATTGTGATAATTCTGTATTCTTACAAGGTGTTTCTGTGGTGATTGACTTTTTTGTCCCCATTTTCTTGTTTCACATAGGTTTTTGTAAAGCAAGCTTCCTTCCTTTACTAGAATTTGCCTATACTTCTGTGCTAAGTTTTGACTTCTGTAGCATGGCTGATGTAGCCATCTTAGCTCGTCATCTTTTCATGTCAGAAGTCCTAGAGATTTGTGAAAGTGTACATAAACTAATGGAAGAAAAGCAGCTAACGGTATATAAGAAGGGCGAAGTTCAAACAGTCGCATCTACCCAGGACATACCAATACATAATGGAGATACAGCATTTCCTGTGGCTAGCAATGAGGGAACCACAACAACTTTATCTCCTCAACTTGGGGGTTGTGAATTTGTACTACTGGTAAATGGAGATTTGCCAGCAACTGAGCAGAATGGAGAGCTAGAACGACAGTCTGAGTCCCAGGTTTCTTCAGAGGCTGAAGCCACTCTGTCATCTGTAGGATGTATAACTAATTCCCTTCCTGAAATGGAGTCTATTGATTTAACAGCAAAAAACAACCAGACAGAACTAGAAACTTCAAACAGCACTGTTTCTAATATTCATCCTAAACTTTCAAAAGAGAATGTAATCAGTAGCTCTCCAGAGAACAGTGATATGGGAAATGATATATCAGCTGAGGATATCCATACTGACGACATTCCAAAACATAGGCAAAACCTTGGCCAATCTTTAAAAGATCAGGAAAATCTAGTTGCACCGACAGCAAAGACAGACGTTGGCCCTGATAATGATTCTTACAGAAGCAGGCTTCGACAGCGTTCTGTTAATGAAGGAGGGTATATCAGACTTCACAAAGGAATGGAGAAAAAGCTGCAGAAACGGAAAGCCATTCCCAAGTCAGCAGTTCAGCAGGTATGATGCAAAAAGGGTTGACCTTTGCAGTTTTAGCCTTAGATTAAAAGCATTCTATTAATGAACTTGTAGCTGTGGTGAACATTGTTTGGGAGAGGAAATGGATACAGCAACTTAATGTTTTAAATAACAATATTAATAAGATAATGTGAGTTTGAAATGTTTTATTTGACATGACTCAACTTTAAAAATCAAAATGAATGTATTTATATTCTGTTTTTTATCCCTTAATTAGGTGGCCCAGAAGTTAGTTCAAAGAGGAAAAAAGAGAAAACAGCCAAAAAGGGATGCCAAAGAGAACACTGAAGAAGCGTCCCATAAATGTGGGGAATGTGGAATGGTTTTTCAGAGACGATATGCCCTTATAATGCACACACTGAAACATGAAAGAGCTAGAGATTATAAGTGTCCAGTAAGTATCTGGAAAGCTAGTCGAAGATGGCTGTAACCTCATATAAATAGAATGCAACTTACTGCTAGGTTGTTAATCATGTCACTTGCATTCAAGACAATAGTGAAGAGAGATTGGGGATGAAGCTGTATGTACCAAGCTTAGGGAACAACCAGCCCAGGTTGCAACAGGACATCATATTTTGAAGGAGATTTCAGATAAGGTGACGTGTTTTGAATCTCCTCTCAGAAGACAACTGGGGGAAGGGTTTGATGATGAATTAGTAGTAAATACAAAGAGAAATAAGTTAATAAAAACAAAAGCAAGAAAGGAAAAAGAATCATAGTGTATCATATATGGCCCAGCTGTAACAACATTTGCATCCTAGTAATGTAACCACTGAAACCTAACAACTGAAATTGATCTAGTCAAAAATGTAACTATTTTGATTAGGGTAATGGGAATTGTTTACATACGTGCAGGGAGTAGAGCTATGAAGGAGAGAATCAACTTCATATGCACGTTACTTAGAGTTACACAGATAGGCATTGAGAGAGTCAAAAAAAAAAAGTTAACTTTAAAAGCAAAAGATGGTGGAGACGGTGAGCCAGGAGACCAGTTTTATTTATTGTTTCAAAAAATAGGTTTTGTAGATAGTGAGCATATATTCCTTTGATTTTAAAAGAACAAAAGCTTTCATAAATCCCTGGCCAACCGCAAGATAAAATCCAAGGACCATCACAGTCTTACCTGTCTACTTTTTCCAACCCCTATTTCTGCTCCACCTAACAACTGTTATGCTTACACTAATAATACTACTGATAGTATTATTCTTTGTCTGTGTCCTTTTCCTTTAAGATACAATTCAAGCCCCAAACTTGTTAATGATACCTAATGTTGCCTTTCCTCATTGCTCTGATTATCCCTCTTCTTAAATATTTCATCTTTTTACATATAAATCCTGTGCTGTAATTAGATCTTAGGCCTCTCTAGAGTACGGCCTTAGTCATACCCCTTCCATTTCTATAATCTGGTACCTAGTATATTGTCTTTTACATAGTATGTGTTTATTGATTTTTATAATTATAACAGAAATGGAAAATTGAAATGAGTCAAATTTCACTTAACGTTTTGTAATGAAAATACATTTAGACAGAATTTTGTTTACTTTTTCTTTTAGTTGTGTAAAAAACAGTTTCAGTACAGTGCCTCCTTACGAGCACACCTTATTCGACATGCCAGGAAAGATGCACCCAGTTCATCCTCATCCAATTCCACATCTAATGAGGCATCAGGAACATCATCTGAGAAGGGCCGAACCAAACGAGAATTTATATGTTCCATATGTGGAAGGACATTACCTAAATTATATTCTCTTCGAATACATATGTTAAAGCACACAGGTGTAAAGCCACATGCATGCCAGGTAAAGCCATAATGTTTATTTCTGTTACTTAAAGAAGACTAGAACTTAACTATGGGGATGAGAATGGTGGATAGGTATTCCAGAGTCACCCTCATCTTGTAAGATATCAGGGAAATTTGATGACTTTAGTTTGTTGCCTAGATCAAGGGTGATTTGCTATTGTGTTTAGTTTGCTCTCTGAAGTTGTAATTTGAAAGGAATCTTTATTAAGTTGTTTGTGAAACTTATTAGGGTTCAGAGGATGTACAGGGTAAGAGTAACCAATTTATCATCCTAATCATTCTTTAACCTTCAGTAGGACCAACCAGGACTGGAAAGGAACCTATGCCTTAATTTTCCTTGATCAGTAAAAGTCCTGTCTGAGCTATGTGTCCTTCTCTAGACCTGAAGATTGAGGATGGCTAAATGCCAAAATATGGCTTCTGGGTAAAGAATCCTGTGATTAGCCAGCTTTGGGCTATTTAGAACAGTGAAAAATTTCCAGGAGCACCTGTAGCCTTACGTATAAGCATGACTCACTGTTTTTATTAAACAGTTTTGAAACCAATGAGATTTTCAATATTTCTCCTTTTTCTGAAGCTTTTTATTATATAATAATAGAATATATTAGAAGGGGATGAACCCTCATGTACCCTCACCCAGCTTCAATAGTTATCAGCTCTTGGTCAGATGTATTTTATATATACTGTGACTCACTACCCTACTCCCACCCCAGTTACTCTGAAACCAAGTCCTAAGCATCATTTTATTCATAAATTTAAATACCAAGTATAAGTTCAGCCTCTGGTCTTCCAGTATAGCACTACTCAAAATGTGTGTTCCATAGAGGATAAGTACAGAAATACAGAAGCAGCATGTAGAAAGTTTCATAGCAATTTGATGTTGTCACGCTTTTTTTTTTGAGATGGGGTCTCTCCATCACCCAGGCTGGAATACAGTGGCATAGTCATAGCTCACTGCAACCTCAAACTTCTGGGCTCAAGTGATACTCTTGCCTCAGCCTCCTGAGTAGCTGGGACTACAGGCACACCCAGCTAATTATCATTTTTGTAGACACAGGATCTCACTATGGCCCAGGCTAGTCTTGAACTCCTGGCCTCAAACGATCCTCCCACCTTGGCCTCCCAAAGTGCTAGAATTACAGACATGAGCCACCTCGCCTGGCCTTGTCACAACATTTGTATCACATTTAACAAAAATTTTTCCCCAGTGGATTGGGGAAAAGAAAAAAATTCATCCTTCATCACAGTTTGAAAAGCACTGTTAGTGTAGCAGGAAATAGTATATTGTTCTAAGTTAAGCTTCTGTGTCTCTTTAAGTATAAGGTGTACTGTTTACCAGTGTCAAGGATAGCACAGCATTTATTTGTGCTATTTTGAGCTCTTCCAGTGATAACATGAATTTGTAGCAACAATATTTTTTAAGTACCGAATCAGAAGAGGGTTTAGCTTGCTAATATCCTTGACATTTGCAGTTCAAACTTTCATGTTATCATTTTGTTTATAATTTTAGTTAAATAACTAAATATTTACTTAAACTACTTTCTCTGTCTTCATTCTTCAGAAATAGCATATACCTGATCCCTTTTTGGTTTACTAAATTAAACACTTGTTTTCTGTCTTAGGTCTGTGGAAAGACTTTTATCTACAAGCATGGTCTAAAATTACATCAGAGTCTCCATCAATCACAAAAGCAGTTCCAGTGTGAACTATGTGTTAAGTCATTTGTTACTAAACGGAGTCTTCAAGAACATATGAGTATTCACACAGGTAATGAGAAATTTATATTGACATGGTTAGATTTTATATGTTATTAGCTTATTACATTGATTATGCTATAATTATATCAGAAATTGATATGCTGATATGTGTGTTCAGTTTTTTATTAATGAGACTATTTAAAGTTGCAAGGTTTTCTTAAATCTAGTTACAGCTCTGTTATTTGTATAAAAAATATTCATTGTTTTCCTCAGTATAGAAAAATGTGTACTTAATGTTAAATCATGCATAATTTAGATCCAGGCACAAAGAAATGATCATGCTTTTAAAAAGTTGAGTGGTAGGCAGATGTAAATGTCAGCATGGTAGATGGTTTAGACTTTTATTATTTTTTTGTCCCCACATACTTACTTTCAGATGCTTTAAAGCAGGAATGTGGGAATGGCCAATGAAGGGTATGTACCTGCTGTAGAACTTGTATTCATTTCTATTACTATTATAATCCATAGGCTATATAAGAATATCACATTCTTTGGGTAGCAGCCTTGGCTAGTACTATAGTTGTTGAGAAGAAAATAGGGATTTTGACATGGTTTATTGTTATTTTTAGAAGATATCTGCTAAATGTTATAGCTTCCACATTTCCTTGATAAAATAACTTCTGAAATAAGACCTTAAAGAATTCTGTTAAAAGAAGACTGATCGTTAGATTTGTGATATGTTTTTATGTTTTTATAGGAGAGTCCAAGTACCATTGCTCAGTTTGTGGAAAGTCTTTTCATAGGGGCTCTGGACTCAGCAAGCACTTCAAGAAACACCAGCCAAAGCCTGAGGTTCGAGGCTATCATTGCACCCAGTAAGTATTTAATATGTGAAGCATTCAACTAATTTCATTATGTTCTTATTCAGTTTATTTGAAAGTTTTGAAAAGAAATAAAATATTTGAAGCTAACATTAAATAGTAATTTCAATTTCATCTTGATTTTAATCAGGGTTTTTTTTTTTTTTTTTTTTTTTTTTTTGGCCTATGTGTTCCTAGTTTTTGAGATATAAACCATATACCATACACAAATCACTCATTTAGAGTGATTTTAAAAGATTTTCCAAATGGTACTTACCTGGGAGTGGGGACTGTAGGAAAGAAGAGTCCTGGCTGGGCACAGTGGCTCACACCTGTAATCCCAGCCCTCTGGGAGGCCGAGGCAGGAGGATTGTTTGAGCTCAGGAGTTCGAGACCAGCCTGAGCAATAGTAAGACCCTGTGTCTACTAAAATAGAAAAAATTAGCCAGGCATGGAGGTGCTTGCCTATAGTCCCAACTACTTGAGAGGCTGAGACAGAAGGATCACTTGAATCTAGGAATTTGAGGTTGCTGTGAGCTAGGCTGATGCCATGGCACTCTAGCCCTGGCAACAGAGTTGAGACTCTGTCTCAAAAAAAAAGAAAAAGAAGAGTCCTTTTGCCAGCCAGAGTTTCTTTGTCCCCCCTTTTCATTTTCCAAAGCCTTTTAAAATCTTCTTTATAAGTGAGATAAAATTCACATAACATAAAATTAATCATTTTTAAAATATACAATTCAGGGGTTTTTAGTAAATTCCCAGTATTGTGTAAATATCACCACTAATGCCAGAATGCCTCCAACAGTCAGCCAGACAGTTTACAGCTCTGACTTAGCCTTCACTTCCTGTTTGTGCAGATTCAGAAGGTCAGCCAGAAGTGAGAGCTTGGGGTCTTTTCAGGTCTTGAAGTCTGGGAGTCTGAGTAGATTAATGTAAACTGTGTTTAGTTTCATTAGCATTTGATTTCTCTCAGGCTCTTATGGACAAGACAATGGCAGTGGTTTAAACTTCATATGCTCTCAAATCCCAAATTGTCAAGCTTCTTTTCTGGTAGATCCTATAAAAGCCTTGAGGGTCACTCTGGTTACATCTGGAGAAGTCATTTGGTCATTCCTCGGTCAGTCACTATGGCCAAAGGAATGCTGTGCTCTGATTTACCTAGGCCTGCGTTGTTGCTTCATCCCTAGGATCAAGAGTAAAGCCTACATAGAGAATGAGAGGGGGCAATGGGATTATAAAAAGGGGATCAGATGGGGGAAGGGGAGACACAAAGATTTCCTCTATAATAACACTTGGGAACTATGGATGATTCTTTTGTTTATTTGAGACAGACAGACATGCCTCTGTACTCACTCTGTTGCCCAGGCTGGAATACAGTGGCATGATTATAGCTCACTGCAACCTCAAACTCCTGGGCTTAGGCGATCCTCTAGCCTCAGCCTCCTGAGTAACTGGAACTACAGGCACACGCCACCACACCCAGCTAACTGTTTTAAAAAAATTTTTGTATAGGCCGGGCGCGGTGGCTCACGCCTGTAATCCTAGCTCTGGGAGGCCGAGGCGGGTGGATCGCTCGAGGTCAGGAGTTCGAGACCGGCCTGAGCAAGAGTGAGACCCCCGTCTCTACTAAAAATAGAAAGAAATTATCTGGCCAACTAAAAATATATAAACAAAAAAAATTAGCCGGGCATGGTGGCTCATGCCTGTAGTCCCAGCTACTCGGGAGGCTGAGGCAGTAGGATCGCTTAAGCCCAGGAGTCTGAGGTTGCTGTGAGCTAGGCTGATGCCACGGCACTCACTCTAGCCCGGGCAACAAAGTGAGACTCTGTCTCAAAAAAAAAAAAAAAAAAAATTTTTTTTGTATAGATGGGGTCTCACCATATTACCCAAGCTGGTCTTGAACTCCTGGCCTCAAACGATCCTCTTGCCTTGGCCTCCCAAAGTGCTGGTATTACAGGCATGAACCTCCACACCCTGTCTATGCATAGCTCTCTTTAAAACATTTCTAGTGCTCTAAAGATAAAAGAACTTAAAACTCTGTAGCCTTGATGCATGACTGGAGTATTCAGGAATTCTTTTGTTTAAAATTGGGATCATCTTGTGAAGTTCTAGGAACTTAAGAACATACTGAATTCTAGGAAACCGGTATTAAAGGAATAAGATGATCCATTTGGGTAATTGAACTTTATTGCAGATGTGAAAAGAGTTTCTTTGAAGCTAGAGATCTTCGCCAACACATGAACAAACATCTTGGTGTGAAGCCATTCCGGTGCCAATTTTGTGATAAGTGCTATAGTTGGAAGAAAGATTGGTATTCCCATGTGAAGTCTCATTCAGTCACTGAGCCGTATAGGTGGGTAGATTTGAGAAGAATCTGAACTTGAGATGTATATGTATTTTGATCGATTCTTATGGCTGTGGTGATTTGGGAAAAAATAATTTGACCTTTTCCTCTATTTTAGATGTAATATATGTGGTAAAGAATTTTATGAAAAAGCTTTATTCAGAAGGCATG
Source organism: Lemur catta (assembly GCF_020740605.2). NCBI lineage: Eukaryota > Metazoa > Chordata > Mammalia > Primates > Lemuridae > Lemur > Lemur catta. Next base: position 240,395,042 of record NC_059128.1, read on the forward strand.
TAAAGAAAGCTACCCATGGGAAAAAAGGGAGAGCAAAGCAAAACCTGGAACGGGTATGTGAACAATGTGGAAGAAAGTTCACTCAGCTAAGAGAGTATAGAAGACACATGAACAACCATGAAGGTGAGTGTACTTAGTATTATATGTATCTAAACAGAATAAAAGCCAAACCAGTAGTGATTCTTCCTTCCCCAGCCCTCTTATGTTACTTGAGAAGAAATTAATTTCATATTTCTATATTAACGTCATTATACTGAACTAAATTGTTTGAAGCGTCTTGTTTCGTTACCCTAGGATTATAGGATTGCTGTGAAGAAATAATTGAAATTATGCATGGAAACTAAAATTTGTCTCTCAATAACTTCTGTCCATGGGAATGTCGTTAGGGAGATTATAGCTCAGAATCTTATTTATTCTAAGGAAAACCATTAGGTTATAAGTAAAAGATTTCCATAGTCGAGATAGAAAGACTTACGGGCTACTGTATTTTTCAAAATTTTTAAAAATTGACAATTTAAATATATTTTGGTACTTGCACCTCACCACGTGTACTTTTTTTTTTAATAGGAGTTAAGCCATTTGAGTGCTTAACATGTGGAGTAGCTTGGGCTGATGCCCGATCTCTAAAACGCCACGTGAGAACACATACTGGTGAACGGCCCTATGTCTGTCCTGTGTGTAGTGAAGCCTACATAGATGCTCGAACACTCCGGAAACATATGACTAAATTTCACAGAGACTATGTGCCTTGTAAAATTATGCTGGAAAAAGATACCCTTCAATTTCATAACCAAGGAACTCAAGTGGAGCATGCTGTTAGCATCTTAACAGCAGACATGCAGGATCAAGGAAGCAGTTGTCCTCAAGAACTTGAGACTGTGGTAGTGACAGGAGAAACTATTGAAGCTCTTGAGGCTGTTGCAGCTACTGAAGAGTGCCCATCAGTATCTACGCTTTCTGACCAAAGTATTATGCAAGTAGTTAATTATGTATTGGCACAACAGCAAGGACAGAAGCTGTCTGAAGTTGCAGAAGCCATTCAAACTGTTGAAGTAGAGGTGGCACATATTTCAGAAGCAGAATGAATATAGTAATGAAGATAAAAAGAAGTGACATCTCATGTACACTGAGCTCAGAGAACATTTGTTTACAATACCATATGACTGTCCATTGAGCGTTTACACGTCAAAGCTCTGGACTGTTTGGTGATGTAACATTTCCAAACCTTTTGTCTGGCCAATAGGTTCTGTAGAAAAGTCCATTAACTGTAAAGAAATTGAAAACAAATACATTTGATGGCAGTGGCTTATCATGATATACGTTTTATGAATTAATGTTTATTGTGACTGTACTAAATTTAAGACTGTACAGTTTCCATTTGCATTTTTACATCTTATTATATATTTTGAGTTTAAAAGGCTGCACCAGTTGGCTTTTCTTCTGTTTTTTCCTCAAAATATAGAGATTCTGTGATTTCATTTGCCCTGTTTATGGATTTAAAAAATTCTAATATAAAGCATTTCAGTAGGATGCATAGGTATGTTAACGCTTTTTAAATGCTTTAGATCTGTGATTCTTGACATACTATTTATTTTAACCCCTTTTAAGTCAGGGATTCTTTATTCTATTTTAAAGCACTTAATGAGTTACATGTTGTAATCAAGTTTGCACAATATATTTATCTATATGGGGAGCCCATAAATGAATAGCTAATTTTTAAAATGCCATTAAAATGCATGAAATGCCTATTAAAGCCTTACTATACTCTCTTCAAGGCAAGTAAATTGACCATGAGAAAAGAACACCGTTATTAAACATTGTTGATGAGAAATTTCTCCTTGATAACATAGGACAATAAAAAAGAAATCTCATTCTTTTGCTGAATGAACAAGTTAATGAACAAGTTAGGTTTGCTATGGTTTCAGTTTTTATATCATGTTTAATTGTTTAATTTTGTTGAAAAACTGCAGTTGAGAAATAGGATAGCAATATAAACATTACAGTGGTCCTGTGGATACCATATAATTGTCAAGTAATTACAGAATATTGAAATTCTTCAGTATAGCCCTCATTATAATACTTGAAGAAATTGATTATGGTCCCACCAAATTGTTGAAGATAATTTATTTTTAAAAGTTACCTGAAAACTAAATTATATTAATTTATGTGTTTGATTTTTCAATTCCCACCTCTTGAAGCAATCCAATTTTCTGGTTTTCAAAATAACCATGGGGAGATGACACATTTCTCTCTAGGAAACTACTACTCAAACTATAATCGTTAAAATTAAGCTTTTATTAGAAGCTGTTATAAGGGTATAAAATTAAAGACATAGGCAGATCACATGTAAATCATTCCTAAAGCACAAGAAAAGAAGGTGCCTTGATGTACATATATTAATTTAAATACTTATACCAGTTTACTTTAAAAATGGCTTTAAGGATAAAGAAATGTGGTAGTTGTGCATGCATTATACTTGTATATATAATATTTGCATTTGCAAATTTCCCATTGTTTTAATAGCTGTGTGGCTGACTTTCAATTTTAAGAAGTGAATTGACATACAGCCCATAACTTTAAAATGGCTGCTGGTTTATATCTTTCAGTTAGTGAAAAAGTATTTCAACCAGAATAAAATTTGCAATTGTCTTTTATGTTTCATCCTTACCATTGTTATTAGATTTAATTATTGTATAAGACCATTGATGTGTGTCATGAATATGTAAATAAAAGATGTTGAATCTTGTTTAAAAGCATAAGCTTTAGAGTTGAGCTTGCCAGTATTTTTAATTCATAAATCAGTTGCTATTATTAAGTATGTTATTAAGTTAATCCATTTTTAAAGGGAAAAGGAATTGAACACATTAAAAATAACTATTGGAGGAACACTTCATAATATAACTTCTTACTCTTAAATACAGTCTTATCACAAAATTAAATGCAGTGCAATTAACTGTCAACTTTGGATAATTTAAAGTTGTAGAATTATGTAAATTCCATGTGAAAACAAATGTTAAGAAGGTTCCAAAAATTCAGCACAGTTTTAATGTTGCCATGGGGGAAACTGTTATATTTAACTTACAACAACTCCTTTTTAGGAGAACACTCATTCTGTGGATGAGGATAAGGTGTGTGTTGCCTGATCTAAAAATATTTTTTTATTTTTTTTATTTATTTACTTACTTTTTTGAGACAGAGTCTCGCTCTGTTGCTCAGGCTAGAGTGCCGTGGCGTCAGCCTAGCTCACAGCAACCTCAAACTCCTGGGCTCAAGGAATCCTACTGCCTCAGCCTCCCGAGTAGCTGGGACTACAGGCATGTGCCATCATGCCTGGCTATATATATATTCTTAGTTGTCCAGCTAATTTCTTTCTATTTTTAGTAAAGACGGGGTCTCGCTCTTGCTCAGGCTGGTCTCAAACCAGCCTAAATATTTTTTAAAACAATAGATTTTTTTAAATTCCTTTTTGGAAACACAAAAGTGTTTTGTTACTGTCAGATGACTTCCAAAAACTGTGGGTGTCTCATGATCAAATCTGAGGGTTAGGCCAGGCACGGTGGCTCATGCCTGTAATCCTAGCACTCTGGGAGGCCGAGGTGGGAGGATCACTTGAAGTCAGGAGTTCAAGACCAGCCTGAGCAAGAGCGAGACCCCCTTCACTACTAAAAATAGAAAAAATTAGCTGGGCATGGTGGCGCATGCCTGTAGGCCCAGCTACTTGGGAGGCTGAGTTAGGAGGATCGCTTGAGCACAGGAGTTTGAGGTTGCCGTGAGCTAGGCTGACGCCATGGCACTGTAGCCTGAGCAACAGAGCGAGACTCTGTCTCAAAAAAAAAAAAATCTGAGGGTTATAAGCCCTTTGCCCACTTGTTACTGTTACTAAACAATTTGCATCAGTGCTGTTAGTCACTGAAATGCATGTATTGTCAATAGAAATGAATCAAGTAATTTTCTGACATGAATTTTAATCTGTTCATTTTATTAAAGGCCAGCAATTGTTTGCAGAATTTCACAGGTTACTTAAACTGCCAGAATTAGAGCTAATCTAAACCGTCAGGAGGTTTTTATTCTTATTGTGATCATTATAGCATTGGTATAAGCTATCTCTGCATGATGCTTTCTGTTTATGATTTTTCCTTTCAAACCTGTAATCTCCTTGAAGGTTCCTAACAGGTTTTATCTCTAATGTTTGAAATACAGTACAAGTTAGTCTTTGTCTCCTCCATTCTATAAATTTTTCCGTAATAATTTTAAGTGTGGAGCAAAAATACATAATTTCTTTAGTCATTTTAAATATGCTGTACTTATAGTCTATTATCTGAAGTAGTTTTTTGGGTGTTTTTTTTTTTTTCTTTTTGGCCAATCAAGTGAAGCAAAGGAACAAAGAAATCTGTAACTAACTGGTTGTGATCAATTAGTTGTAAATTGGACCAGCCATTTGAGGTTTAGAAGTTTAATACTAATGTTTCACATTTTTCCTCAGAGTTTCAAAAATTTTAGAGTATGAGCTCATCTCCCATAAAGCCTACTATGGTTTGAATGTATGTGTCCCCTCTGGAATTCATGTTGAAATTTGCTCCCCAATGCAGCAGTATTAAGAGGTGTGGTCTTCGGGGAGAGATTAGGTCTGAGGGCTTTGCCCTTGTTAATAGATCAGTGCCTTATAAAAGGGCCGAAGCAGGTACTAGTTAAATACCTTTTTGTCCCTTTTGCCCTTCTACCATGTGAAGATGCAGCAACAAGATGCCATCTTGGAAGCAGAGAGCAGCCTTCACCAACCACTGCGCCTACTGTCACCCAGCCTCCAGAACTGTGAAAAAATGAATTTCTGTTGTTTATAAATTATACCTAGTCTGTTTTATTTTGTTACAGCAGCACAAAGGGACTAAGGCAGGGCCTTATTTTGGGGAATCCTATGCCACCTACCTAGGTTGAGGATGGTTCCTTCCAGATCATTTTTTTCCAGGATTATCAGTGGCTAGATTCTTTACGTTACAAAAGCGTATTTTTACATTAGCTTCTCTGTCTATGGTTTCACAGATGAATAATTGTAAATTTGAACTCTACACCAGTGTGAGGACAAGCCTATTCTAAATCTTCAAGGGAGGCTTTTGGCCCACCTGGAGTTTAGAATATACCCTTATCTCTGGGCTGGTGAGTGGATTTTTTTTTCTGGTTTGTGTTTTCACTGAAGGTATAGCTCTTCACTGGTCCCAGCTTTGTGTGCAGTTCTCAGATTCAATTTTTGTGGACTGGAATCCTCATCCCTTCTTGGGATTGGCTGTCCAAAGCCAGCCCTTTGACATTGGCAATCTCATCTACTACAGACTACTACCACAGTTTCGACTAGTTTCCTGTTATGTCCTTTTATACAACATTCCCTTTCTCACAAGCTTCAGTACCATGACTTTAAAACGATATTTGTTATATATTATAAAGCAGAGATTTTCAAGTATTTTAGTCTGCCAAATGCTGGAAACCACGTAGTGTTGTTTTTGTTTTATTTATTTTTTAGCTATTCATTTTGTCTAGTCCTAGTTGTCTGTTCTCAGTTCTTGGTGTGCTCTTGGCCCAAGAATGACCGGACACACCAAAAGTAGGCCAAGTGTGAAACAAAGTTTAGTAGGGAAGGGCAAGATAGGTAGGTTTACAGAGCAAAAGCAAGCTACATTTGCCACAGATGCGTGGACCCCTTGTAACAAAAGGGCTCTGGTAATGGTCTGGGGTCTTCTTTTATAGTGTCTGGATTGGGCCCTTCTCAGGGTTCAGAAGTCACCACTGAACCACTTTAACAGAGTTAATGACATGATAATTAGCCTTAGTTTACTCTAGGTTACTTCCGGGTCCTGTTGTGCCTGGGCTGCCTGGCCCGCAGCTGGGGAATTCGCTGTGTTCTTTTGCATATTAGCAGGGGTTCCTCTTTCCCCCAGGTGGGGCAGTTGCTTGGGGCCAGATTAAGGTGGAGCAGCACCAAGATTGGCCACCGCCATTGTCCCTAGCAGAGCCAGAATCCCTCACTATCTACCTAACAGTTTGAAGCAGTGGGAGTGGAGAACAAACAGTAAAATCTATAACTTGTGATCAACTAGTTGTAAACACCACTGCACTTGGACTAGCCTGTTTTTAAAAATATCTAGTTACTCTATTTTTTTTTTTTTTAGACAGAGTCTCACTGTGTCGTCCAGGCTAGATAGAGTGCTGTGGTGTCAGCCTAGCTCACAGCAACCTCAAACTCCTAAACTCGAGCAATCCTCCTGCCTCAGCTTCCCAAGTAGCTGGGACTACAGGCCTGTACCACCACATGCCGGGATAATTTTTCATATTTTTAGTAGAGACGGTCTCACTCTTGTTCATGCTGGTCTCTAACTCCAGAGCTCAAGCGATCCTCCTGCCTCGGCCTCCCAAAATGCTAGGATTATAGGCATGAACCACTGTGCCCCGCCAAGCTGATTTTTTTTTTTTTTTTTGAGATGAGGTCTTGCTTTGTTGCCCAGGCTAGAGTTCAGTGCCATCATCATAGCTCATTGCAACCTCAAACTCCTGGGCTCAAGTGATCCTCCTGCCTCAGCCTTCCCGGAATATCCGGGATTACAGACCTGTGCTGCCACATCTGGTTAATTGTTCTTTTTTTTTTTTTTTTTTTTGTGGAGATGGAGTCTTGATCTTGCTCAGGCTGGTCTTGAACTCCTGGCCTCAAGCAATCCTCCTGCCTCAGCCTCCCAAAGTGCAAGTATTACAATCATGAGCCACTGATTTTTTAACTTTTTATTTAATTATCTGTTGAATTCTTCATTTCAAAAATTGTATTTTTTATACTAGAATTTCCACTTTGTTCTTCATAGATGCTTACTCCTGCTTCCCATTTCCATTCATCTTACCTTATCTTGCTGATTTAATTCATTATGCTTATTTTTAATTCTTGTGTCTGTTCTGTATGCTCTGCTAAAACATTGTGTGAATATGCAACATATAATACCATTTGGGTTATTTCCAGTTTGGAGCTATCACAAAGAAAGCTGCAAAGAACATTTTTATCTGTGTCACGTGTCTTGCTATATATGTATACACGTTTCTGTTGGGCACATAATTAAGAGTGGGATTTCTGGCCGGGCGCGGTGGCTCACGCCTGTAATCCTAGCCCTCTGGGAGGCCGAGGCGTGTGGATTGCTCGAGGTCAGGAGTTCGAGACCAGCCTGAGCAAGAGCAAGACCCCCGTCTCTACTAAAAATAGAAAGAAATTATCTGGACAACTAAAATATATATATAGAAAAAATTAGCTGGGCGTGGTGGCACATGCCTGTAGTTCCAGCTTCTCGGGAGGCTGAGGCAGTAGGATCGCTTAAGCCCAGGAGTTTGAGGTTGCCGTAAGCTAGGCTGACGCCATGGCACTCACTCTAGCCCAGGCAACACAGTGAGACTCTGTCTCAAAAAAAAAAAAAGAGTGGGATTTCTGAGTCATTTGGATTTGTGAATGTTCAACTTTGTCAGATAATACAAAAATACTTTCCAAGGAAATTATATCAATTACACTCTGAGCAGTGGTGGTTGCTTTGCATGGTTGCTTTGTATGATCGCCAAGTACTGTGAATCCTACTTAACTGGCCTTTCTGAGAGGTGTGTGATCATATCCCATTGTGGTTTTAATTATTTTCCTTATGATTGATAAAGTTGAATAATTTTTTCCTATGTTTATTGGCCATTTAGATATCCTTTTTGTGAGATAGTTGGTTTTTAATATCTTACCCTGTTTTCAGTGGGGTTGTCCATCCTTTTCTCTTTCTGAATGCAAATCTTCTGTCATTTATGCTTTGCAAATTCCATCTCCCATTTCAGAGCCTGGCTTTTCATTCTCATAATGGTATTTTTTGATGAATGTCTTTAATGTAGCCCAATTTATAAATGTGTGCCTTTTTAGAGTCTTTCCCTGCCCCAGAGTTCATTATATTTCCTTCTTTTATCTTTTAAAAACTATAATTTTGGTCAGGTGTGGTGGCTCACACCTATAATGCTAGTACTTTGGAAAGGCAAGGTGGGAGAATTGCTTGAGACCAGGAGTTCAAGATCAACATGGGCAACATGGCAAGACCTCCGTCTCTGGGAAAAAAATTAGCTAGGCATGGCAGAGTACACCTGGAATCCCAGCTACTGAAGAGGCTGAGGTGAGAGGATCACTTGAGCCCAGGAATTCCAGGTTACAGTGAGCTATGATTTGGGCCCTGCACCAGCCTGGGTGACAGAGTGACACCCCGTCTATAAAAAAAAAAAAAGAAAAAGAAAAAAAAAAAACCACAAGGTATAATTTTGCCTTTTATATTTAGATCTATAATCCATCTGGAATAGAACTGGAGGACAAGCTTCTTTTTTTATTTTTTAATATAGATTCTCAACTATGCACACATAATTTTTTAAATATACTGATACATGCCCACTGCTCAACGGTGCCCTCTTTGTCATAAATTAAGGGTACATACATAATGAATGTGGGTTTCTTTCTGGACTCCCTATTCTGCCTCTTTACTCCATTGCTGTATCCTTAAACCGGTAACACATTGTCTGAATGTAGGCTTTTGATTTAACAGCTTGGACATCTGATAGAATAAGTCCTCCCACTTTGTTCTTATTTCAGTTTGTTTTGGGCATTCTTTCCATGTAAATTTTAGAATCAGTTTATCAATTTCCAAAACAAAAACCTGGTTGGATTTTGACTGAAATCGAGTTAACTCTACAAATCGATTTGGGGAGAACGGATATCTTAATATGACTTCTTTGTTCCATGAACATTGTATATTTCTCCACTTATTTAGGGCATTTTTTTTTTTTAACGCGCGTGGACTGGCCGCCCGGGCGGGGTGGGGAACGCCGGGCCGGGCCGCTCCGCGCTGCGGTCCCGCCGCCGCCGACCCCGGGAGCCCGCGGCAGTGGGGGCGGCAGTGGGGGCGCAGTGGGGGCGGCGGGCGGCAGTGGGGGCGCAGTGGGGGCGGCAGTGGGGGCGCAGTGGGGGCGGCGGGCGGCAGTGGGGGCGCAGTGGGGGCGGCAGTGGAGGCGGCGGGCGGCAGTGGGGGCGCAGTGGGGGCAGCGGGCGGCGGTGGGGGCGCAGCGGGGGCGGCGGTGGGGGCGGCAGCGGGGACGGCAGCGGGGGCGCAGTGGGGACGGCCCCGTGGGGGCGGCCGCGGGGGCGCAGTGGGCGGGACGGGGGCGGCAGTGGGGGCGGCAGCGGGGGCGGCAGCGGGGACGGCAGCGGGGGCGCAGTGGGCGGGACGGGGGCGGCGGTGGGGGCGCGGTGGGGGCGGCAGCGGGGACGGCAGCGGGGGCGCAGTGGGCGGGACGGGGGCGGCAGCGGGGGCGGCAGCGGGGACGACAGCGGGGGCGCAGTGGGCGGGACGGCGGCGGCAGAGGGACGTCCCGGAGCGCTGGGGAGGCCCGGAGCGGTGCCCCGGGCGTTGGGGGGTGCGGGTGGGAGTGGGAGGCGCCTGGGCCAGCCCCGTCATTTTTAATTTCTCAGTGTTTTATAGTATGTGTGTGTAAATTTTTTGTTAGATTTATTTTTGGTTATTTTGTATTTTTAGACAATTGTGAACGATACTGTTAGGAATCAGAAGATGATGCCCCAAAGTATGGTATTTCTGGCATGCTGCGTGCTCTCAACTGAAGGAGAAGCAAGATTTCTCTGACCTTCTCCCTCCTCCCAGCCTCTCCCCTTCTTTCCCTCCCTAAGCACAGGGGGAGGCTTTCTCTGAAGTTCCTTTATGTGAGGAAAAGAATTTCCTCCAGAAGGAATGCCATTGTCATGCCCCCTGGATCTCATCACAGGAGGTTAACTCACAGGAAATACTAAAGGTCAGCACCACCTATTCTTCTGAGGTTTGCTACCTGCAAGATGTTACCTGCATAACAAGACAGCCTTTGTTCACCCTGCATTTCCTTCCCTCAACTCCCCATAACCTGTTTCCCCCTCCCCCAAGACATTTTTCTTTTTTTTTTCTTTTTCTTTTTTTCTTTTCTTTTCTTTTTTTTTTTTGAGATTCTGTTGCCCTGAGTAGTGTCCTGACATCAGCCTAGCTCAGGCAACCTCAAACTCCTGGGCTCAAGGGATCCTCCTGCCTCAGCCTCTCCAGTAGCTGGGACTATAGGCGCGCACCAGGATGCCAGGCTAATTTTTCTTTTCGTTTTTTTTTTTTTTCTTTGAGACAGAGTCTCACTCTGTTGCCCGGGCTAGAGTGAGTGCCATGGCATCAGCCTAGCTCACAGCAACCTCAAACTCCTGGGCTCAAGCGATCCTCCTGCCTCAGCCTCCCGAGTAGCTGGGACTACAGGCATGCGCCACCATGCCCGGCTAGTTTTTTCTATATATATTTTTTGGTTGTCCATATAATTTCTTTCTATTTTTAGTAGAGACGGGGTCTTGCTCTTGCTCAGGCTGGTCTCGAACTCCTGAGCTCAAGCAATCCTCCTGCTCGGCCTCCCAGAGTGCTGGGATTACAAGCGTGAGCCATGGAGCCAGCCCCAAACCCCTATTTCTTTCTGTAGCTCAGTAAACTATAAAAACTTGAATGACACTGCATACTGATTTCACTTTCTCAGGTTATATACCAAGAATTGTCATTGCTGGATGGATGGTAGTTTTATTTTTATTTTTATGAGACAGAGTCTCGATTTGTTGCCCAGGCTAGAGTGAGTGCTGTGGCGTCAGCCTAGCTCACAGCAACCTCAAACTCCTGGGCTCAAGCAATCCTCCTGCCTCAGCCTCCCGAGTAGCTGGGACTACAGGCGTGTGCCACCATGCCCGGCTAATTTTTTCTATATATTTTTAGTTGTCCGGTTAATTTCTTTCTATTTTTTAGTGGAGACAGGGTCTCGGTCTCACTCTTGCTCAGGCTGGTCTTGAACTGACCTCGAGCAATCCTCCCACCTCGGCCTCCCAGAGTGCTAGGCTTACAGGCATGAGCCACTGCACCTGGCCATGTAGTTTTATTTTTAAATATAAAATTATTTTTAAGATGAGTTGGAAGATTGACTGGTATGAAAGATGAGGAGCTCCACTGACCTGCTCCCCAGTGGAACTGGTAAAAATTATAAACAAAGCAAAACAAAACAAAACCTCAAGCATTTAAAGCCTGTGGTGATGAACCTAAGGGCAAACAGCAAAAGGAGTGAGAAATAAAAATAAAATCCTAAGCCCCTCAAGTCTCCTTCTTGGCCAAGGGTACTGTATTTTGCATTGCTATAAAGGCATGCTTAAGGCCAGGTAATCTATAAGGAGAAGAGGTCTATTGGGCTCCCGGTTCTGCAGGCTGTACAAGAAGCATTGTGCCAACATCTGCTTCTGGTGAGGGCTTCAGGGACCTTCCAATCAAGGCAGAAGGTGAAGTGGGGGCAGGCGGGTCACATGGCAAGAGAGGGAACAAGAGACAGAGAGGGGAGGTGCCAGGATATTTAAACAACTAGTTTTTTCATGAACTAATAGAACCAGAACTCACTATGAGGATAGCACCAAGCTATTGGTGAGAGATCTACCCCCATGACCTAAACACTTCCCACTGGCCTTACCTCCAACATTGGGGATCAAATTTCAGCATGCGATTTGGAGGGAACAAATATTGAAACCATATCAGGCACCCCAGAGAAACCTTAAAACTGAATTTGCAGCCATGACAGGGCAGAGGTCATATACGCCCTCCCCTCATTAACTGCCATTAGGCTTTCTTCCCAAAGGGTTAAACAGATCCGGCCTTTTTTTTATTTCAAAATATTAAGGGGATACAAGTATTTTTATTACATGGATATCTTGTATAATGCTGAAGTTAGGGCTTTTGGTGTGCCCATCATGAAAACAGTGTTCATTGTACCCAATAGGTAAGTTTTTATCCCACATCCACCTTCCTTCCCTCGCCACTCCTTGGTTTCTCATGTCCTTTATATCACTTTGTGCTCCTGTGTATCCATCTACTTGCTCCAACTTATTAGTTAGAAGACACGGTGTTTGGTTTTCCATTCCTGAGATACTCCACTCAGGATAATGGTCTCCAGTTCGCTCCACATTGCTGCAAAAAACATTAATTCATTCCTTTTTATGGCTGAGTAGTATTACATTTCTTTATCCACTCATGAATTGAAGGGCACTTAGGTTGCTTCCACATCTTTGCGATTGTGAATTGTGCTGTGATAAACATTGGAGTGCGAATGTCTTTTTGATGAGATGACTTCATTTCCTTTGGGTAGATACTGAGCAGTGGGATTGCTGGATTTATTTCTTTGAAGAATCTCCATACTGTTTTCCATAGAGATTGTACTAATTTGCAGTCCCACCAACAGCGTGTAAGCCTTCCCTTCTCTCTACATCCATGCCAGCATCTATTGGTTTTTTACTTTTGTTCTTCTTTTTTTTTTGCCCAGGGAAGACAGTATTTTAAGAGTGATGGGAGCAAGTAGTGTCAAATGTTGCTGAAACTGAGCAAAGATGAGGTCTGGAGATGTCTGATTAGTGGTTTTGGTTTTAGCAGAGATGAGGCGGGAAGCCAGACTGGTTGAGGCTGAGAAACAGGGAATAGATGCATTGAATAGGGCAATTCTTTAAAGTTTGCCTGTCAAAGGGGATAAGTGATTGGACAATAACTGGAAACTGAAGGGAAATGTGGGGTCACGGGAGACTTTTTTTCTTTTCTTTCTTTCGTGATGGGAGACTCGAACATGTTTAAAAGCCATGGCAGGCCGGGCACGGTGGCTCACGCCTGTAATCCTAGCACTCTGGGAGGCCGAGGCGGGAGGATCGTTTGAGCTCAGGAGTTCAAGACCAGCCTGGGCAAGAGCGAGACCCTGTCTCTACTAAAAATAAAAAGAAATTATTTGGACAGCTAAAAATATATATAGAAAAAAATTAACCGGGCATGGTGGCGCATGGCTGTAGTCCCAGCTACTTGGGAGGCTGAGGCAGGATGATCGCTTGAGCCCAGGAGTTTGAGGTTGCTGTGAGCTAGGCTGATGCCACGGCACTCTAGCTGTGGCAACAGAGCAAGACTCTGCCTCAAGTAAAAAAAAAAAAGAATAAAATAACCATTGTTTTGAGAAAAATCAAGGAAACCAAAATCTGGTTCTTTGAAAAGTGCAACAAAATTGACAAATCTATAGCCAGATTGACCAAGATAAAAAGAGAGAAGACTTGAGGCCGAGGTGGGAGGATCGTTCGACGCCCGGATTTCGAGACCAGCCTGAGCAAGAGCAAGACCCCCTTCTCTACTAAAAAATAGGAAGAAATTAGCTGGACAACTAAAAATATGTAGAAAAAATTAGCCGGGCATGGTGGTGCATGCCTGTAGTCCCAGCAACTCAGGAGGCTGAGACAGAAGGATCACTTGAGCCCAGGAGTTGGAGGTTGCTGTGAGCTAGGCTGACGCCACGGCACTCTAGCCTGAGCAAAAGAGCTAGACTCTGTCTCAAAAAAAAAAAAAAAAAAAACCTATTCCTAAAGAGAAGCCTACATCCTGATGACTCACTGCTGAAGGAGAAAACATTTTTTTTAATAGGTTTTGTGTTAGATGATTTTTTTTTTTTTGAGACAGAGTCTCGCTCTGTTGCCAGGGCTAGAGTGAGTGCCGTGGCGTCAGCCTAGCTCACAGCAACCTCCAACTCCTGGGCTCAAGTGATCCTTCTGTCTCAGCTTCCCGAGTAGCTGGGACTACAGGCATGAGCCACCATGCCTGGCTAATTTTTTTCTATATATATTTTTAGCTGTCCAAATCATTTCTTTCTATTTTTAGTGGAGATGGGGGTCTCACTTTTGCTCAGGCTGGTCTCGAACCCCTGACCTCAAGAGATCCACCAGCCTCAGCCTCCCAGAGTGCTAGGATTACAGGTGTGAGCCACTGCGCCCGACCTACAAAACATTTTAAAATTAATTCCAATTCTTTACAAACTCTTCCCAAAAACAGAAGAGGAGGGGACACTTCTCAACTCATTTTATAAGGCCAGAAGTACCCTAATACCCAAAATCAAAGACATTACAAGAAAAGTACAGACCAATATATCACGAATATAGATGCAAAAATCCTCAAAACTCAGCAAACTGAATCCAACAACATACAAAAAATACTTGCCCTAGTCTCCTGTCCTTTTTTTTTTTTTTTTAGAGATGGGGTCTCACTATATTGCCTAGGCTGGTCTCAAACTCTTGTTCCCAAATGATCCTCCAGCCTTGGTCTCACAAAATGCCAGGGTTACAGGGGTTAAGCCACCATGCCCCACTTTGTGTTTTACACAGTCTATTTTCAGATTATTTGAAACCGCCCTTCAGCTTGAATTCCCCAGCTATAATAGTTCTATGTCTATAACAAAGAAACCACTAGCTTTGTATATGGCTGTTATCACAATCCTCCATTTCATCGCTGTGGTACTACCAGCCCCCCTTATTGTAAGAGTTAACAGAATAGCAGCTGCTGCTTAAATCACTCCTACTAGAGAAAGCAAGATATCTGATAAAAATCATACTTAACATTCCCAATTCTCTTCCTTGGAGCATCACATAGCAAATGCTTAGCCTACAATTCAAATGGGATAGAAAGAGAAGAAACACCTGCGTTTAACATCAGCTGGGCCATGTGCCATGGCTCATGTCTAATTCCAGTGCTTTGAGAGACAGAGGCAGAAGGAGAGGTAGGAGGATCCCTTGAGGCCAGGAGTTTGAGACCAGCCTGGGCAACACTGAGAGACTTCCTCAGTCACTACAAAAAAACAACAGCAACACCAGCAGCAGCAGCTGAGAATATGACATTTTCTTCTCAAAGTGTTCCCATGAGAATATAATTGACTATATTTAAATCCTGTTTGGGGAAATTCCTTGATGTGGTTACTTACATATGAGTCTTTAGACACAGATGAATGTCCACACAGCATTGCAGTAGTGTTAATGTTAACAGAATGTTTTGGGAGTTTTATATACAACTGAGTATTACTTATATTCATGGTGAGGAGAAGTACCTTGTATATCTTGAGTCAAACCATTGCTTACACTTTTTAAAAAATTAGTAAACTTTATTTATTTTTTTTAGAACAGTTTCAGGTTCACAGCAAAACTGAACAGATAAGTACATCGTTCCCATACCCTCTGACCCCATATTTGCATACCTTGATTTTCATTCTTAATTGCATTTTCAGTTAGATTTGCTTTAATCATTTGTAAATATTTCAACACCTATTACTTGCATTCTTTGAATGTCACTTTCTTTGCATTACTTAATTTTTCAGCTTCTTGTTATGATCTGTTTTTCCTTATAGTCAGGTTTCAGTCATCGTTATGTGGGTGAATTCATAGTTTCTATTGATCTATCCACAGTTTCATGTCAACTATAAGTTAGTTGTGGCATTCTAATAGCAGAAATAAAATAAGTAACTCCAGGTGTATGACTAGCATATTAGGACAATGCTGGGTTCTGAGAGAAATTCATTTGTAATTTATTTGGATCACACACAGTAGTTGGTGACCCGTGTTTCCAAGAGTTCAGGTAACTCTTCTTGCATTGAAGTTAGAGAAGTAATCCTTAATCCTTTACATAATACACAACAGTTGTTATTTTTTTCTAAATACTTAGTAATGTGATTTTGATAGACATTGCAGATAAAATGCTCCCAAAGGGGACTTAGTCTTAGAAAAAAACAAAGTTTTAGGATAACAGCACATTTGTATTATGTTACATAAGAAACAGTTATGAATAAAAAAAGTTCTATGTGCAACAATTAAGTGGATGCCTTTTGTGATATGGCTCAAGGCCTTTGGTCAGAGTAAGTTCTAGTTCTAGCATATCTTAAGCCCTAGAATGACAGCTAGCTTAATTCACCTTTAGAGACACCTGTACTCTGTTGTTTTTTTTTTTTTTTTTGACACAGAGTCTCATTCTGTTGCCAGGGCTGGAGCACCGTGGCGTCAGCCTAACTCACAGCAACCTCAAACTGGGCTCAAGTGATCCTTCTGCCTCAGCCTCCCCAGTACAGGCGCACACCACCACGCCCAGCTAATTTCTTTCTATTTTTAGTAGAGACAGGGTCTCATTCTTGCTGAGGCCGGTCTTGAATTCTTGACCTCAAGTGATCCTCCCTCCTCAGCTTCCCAGAGTGCTAGGATTATAGGCGTGAGCTATCACGCCCGGCTGACACCTGTACTCTCCACACATTTCCCCAGTTATCAAACTAATGTAGAATCAAAGTAGGAAATTTGGAACATATAGGAAAATGAAATGGATTCCCAAGGAGATGGAAGGTTATCACCAGGGCTTTTTCATGCAGAGGTTGAATCAGGGGTTTCCAAAATTTGTCTTCATCTTGGTGAGTTAGCTTTGTGTGCTGGTCTTTCCTGAAGCAGCCGAACCTATTCCTCAAAAATCTGAATTTCAGCCTCTGGGCCCCTACCCTAAGATTTTAAGTCTTTTCCTTGTTTACTTGTTCCCTCAGCCCTACGGGAGGTAGTTTCTTCCTGCAATTGGTAACTCTGCTACACCTCAGAGTTGTCATGTTAACAATTCTTTAGTTTTCCCTCATTTATACAATGTTGAAAATCCTTCTGATAAAATTCAACATCTATTCCTGATAAAAGAACTTAAAAAATAGAAATCAGTGGATACTTATAAATAATATAAAATGTTTACCTTAGTCCTGAAGCCAGCATCTTACTTAATTGTAAAACATTGGAGACACTTAACTAAGAGCAAGGATAAGGCAAGCATGCCCATCATTTCTACTACTATTTAATGTTGTACTAGAGGTATTAGGCAATGCAATCAGAGAAGAAAAATGAATTTGAGGCACAAAAATTGATAAGAAATAAAACCATTTCTATTTGCAGGTGATATGATGGTATACCTGGAAAACCCTAAAGATTCTAAAGAATCAATGTTAAAAAAAATAATTCAGTTAAGGATATTTTGGATATATTAGGTTAAATACTTTCTTCACTATTTCTTTTACTTTTATAGTATGGCTACTAGAAAAGTTAAAATTGCATATATGGGCCAGGCACAGTGGCTCGGGCCTATAATCCTAGCAGTCTGGGAGGCCAAGGTGGGAGGATTGCTTGAGCTCAGGAGTTCCAGACAAGCCTAAGCAAGAGCAAGTCCCAGTCTCACTAAAAAGAGAAAAATTAGTCTAGCATCATGGCACGAGCCTGTGGTCCCAGCTACTAAGGAGACTGAGGCACCAGGATTGCTTGAGCCCAGAGCTGGAGGTTGTGGTGAGGTACAATGATGCCACTGCACTCTACCCAGGGTGACAGAGTGAGACTCTGTCTCAAAAAAAAAAAAAAGAGAAAAGTCACATATATGGCTCACATTGTATTTTTATTGGACAGCACTGCTCTAGAACCATAAGACCTGGGTTCAAATTCTAGCTTCATCACCCACTAACCATATGACATAGGGGAAGTTAAGTAACTTCTCTAATCCTCAATTTCCTCATCTTTAATATAGCAATGATGACAATATCTACCTCACATGGTTTGAATAAGTCCAAAGCATCTAGAACAAAGTAAGCAGTCAATAAATGATAACAATGACAGCAAAAAATAAAATTAAAAAAGAATTCATTATGGTAGCAAGATATAGATGTACAAAAATTGCCTTCATATCTAGAAACAATAACAAGCACATAATGATAGACAAAACCCCATTTCAACAGTAACAAAGAAGATTGAATACTTTGGAATAAACTTAACAAGAAATGTGCAAAACCTATAAGAAAAATTTTAAAATATTCCTGAAAGATACAAAAGCAGATTGCTCATAAGATGACTTATCATAAAGGTTTCAGTTAACTAAAATTAGATCCCTATCTTGCAAATGCACAAGAATCTATTCCAAATGAATCAGGGATCTATGTAAATTCTGAAAATGAACCAATAAAAAAACTAGAAAAACATCTTTAACCACAGTATATTGGTAAAGGCTAATTTTTAACATAAAATCAAGAGGCAATAAAGTTTTACTACAGAAAAAATAGCTTTTCACATTGCAAAAAGCACCATAATCAAGGCCAAAAGACAACTAATAATTGGGAGAAAAATATTTATAACATATACTCACAGATAAAGAGTTGATATGTAAAGAATTCTTAAAATTTGAGAAAGGATCAAAACCTAATAGTAAACGAGAATGACACGAATGACTCACAAAGATACTAAAATGGCCTTTAAACACATGAAAAGATATTCAGCCTTGCTCATAGGTAAAGAGATGCAAATTAAAACTACACTAAAATGCCATTTTTCACCTATCAGATTGGCAAAAATTTAACACATTAACTGCCACATGAATTGTATTTAACTCATGCTAGTTTTGAGCCCGAGGCCTCGTGAAGTATGTGTAGCTTACACGTCTCTTTATCTTGGGACCCAGGTGAACGACTTTTCAAGTTGCATATAACTCACACACAGAACACAATAAGAAGTAACAAATTTTTCATTACACTGGAAAGGATCATTTTATTTTCAAAGTTTTTATTCTGTTTTCATAATAAAACACCGTGGCCCCAAGGAAAACAATTTTTTTCTAGTGTAGCAGTCGATGTGTTAAGTAGCATAACAAACACATTCTGTTGGCAAGGCTGTGTGAAAAAAGGCACTCATACATTACTGATTGGAAAACAAATTGGCACAAGCTTTTTGGAGGAGAACTTGGCAATATCTAGCAAAAGTACATATTTATAGTTTTTGGAATTTACCGAAGATATATCCCAATGATGTGAAAATACGAACAAGATTATCAATTATACCACTGTAATGGCAAAATATTGGGAATGACCTAAATGCATAATTGAAAAATAATTAAACTAGTATATTCATACAATTTAGTACTATGCAGCTTTAAAAAAAAAGGTGTATTTTTTTTTTTTTTCAAGAAAGATCTCCATGAACTGGCTTTCCAGGGTATATTCTAAAGTGAAAAAAAAAGGATAATAGAGTAACTATGGTATGCTACTTTTCATGTAAGTACATAACTTTGCAAAAACAGTACCTTGATAACGTACTCTGACTAAAAACAAAAGAAACTACACACAATACTGCACTCTTTGAACTTGACTAGTCTTAAAAAAAAATACTGCACTCTGGTTAATTGTTTTTTATAGGAAAATAAATGGATTAGCAATTCTGAAACTAATTTATATTCTAGAATTAAACAAACAAGTTAACACATTATGGATAAAACCAGATTTCTCACTGTTGGACAAGGTATAAATAAATATAGAAACGAAGACAAGAATGAACTCTGCAGTGTTGGCCTGGTATTGGAAGTATCAATATGAACTCATGGAGATACAAATGCAGACACATATGTAGAAACAGAGATAGATATATACATACATACATTTACTAGTGTCGTTAAGCAGGCTAGAATGACACCTTAGTACCAATGAGTACACCTAGTACCATTTTTGGTTTCTAAAAACCATTATCTAATTAAAGAAAACATGCATGCTTGAAGAAATCACTGCTTCCAGGATGGAAAAGAGAAAATACAAGATGAGCCTAATATATCTCATGGTGCCAGAAATAAAAAACATTAACAAAAACAAAAAAGGGTTTGGAGATATATCAAAAGGACAACTGGAAGGGGCTCACATGCCAAATGTGTGACAATTTGAGCAAGAAAATAATAATAGTAATGGGTTATAACCCACAGAATAACAAAAAAATATATGGATCTGTTATCAGTAAAACAATTGAATAAATACGAGGAAGAAAACTCCTCTCAGTATAATGGATATTTTACCTAACAAAAGTAGAAGGAATGATGGAAAGAGAAAATCATTTGGAAAACACTACACTAATAATTGTTTCAGGAAAGAACCATTAATACCTAATTAGTGAGCCAAAGTATGATGAGAAATAGGATCCTCATAAAGTCCCAAGAATTTTCCCACAAGATACTTAAATTTACAAAGGGAAAAACAGTAGTTTGATAGTGGAGAAATCTGACAGACACCAGACATTGCCATAACCAAGTGATCGAAGTTAACATTACTGGTAGTAGAACAAATTGTCATCGTGTCCTTGCTAATAAGATATAAGGAGGACACATTAGTACTTTAGTATTCTTGCCAAAAATACATAAACTGAATATAATCATTAGGAAACATTAGGTTAACCTCAAATTGAGATCTCTTCTACAAATAATTGGTCTGTACTTTTCACAAAATCTAAGGTCACAAAAGATAAATATCAAAGTGTCCCAGATTAAGAGACTAAAGAGGCCAGACGTGGTGGCTCACGCCTGTAATCCTAGCACTCTGGGAGGCTGAGGCGGGTGGATTGTTTGAGCTCAGGAGTCCCAGACCAGCCTGAGCAAGAGCAAGACCCCATCTCTACTAAAAATAAAAAGAAATTAGCTGGGCAACTAAATTATATAGGAAAAAATTAGCTGGACATGGTGGCACATGCCTGCAGTCCCAGCTACCCGGGAGGCTGAGGCAGTAGGATCGCTTGAGCCCAGGAGTTTGAGGTTGCTGTGAGCTGGGCTGACACCACGGCACTCTAGCCAGGGCAACAGAGTGAGACTCTGTCTCAAAAAAAAAAAAAGACTAAAGAGAGATGACAACCAATGAAGTGATAATGAAGTGGATCTTGGACTAGGAGTACATTAGTAGGCCAAATGGAGAAATTTGAAGGTTTGTAGAACAGTATAAGGTAGTATAATAGATAATAGTATTGTAATAATGTTAATTCCCTGATTTCAACAATTGTCCTGTGGTTATGTAAGATGTTAATATTTGGGGAATATAACTAAAGCATATATGGAAATAATCTGTAATGTTTCTGCAAAATCTTTATAAGTCTCAACCATTTTCAAAATGAAGTTTTTAAAAAACTAAAAACAAGTATTTTCACCTGAGCAGTAATATAACTTGAACAATCCCTCCATAGTAAACCAAGCTAACCTTGATTAAGTTAAGAAAAAAATTGGGGCCAACCTTGGTGGTGCATGCCTGTAATCCTAGCTACTCAGGAGGCTGAGGCAAGGAGGACTGCTCGAGCCCAAGAGTTCAAGATCAGCCTAGGCAATATAGCAAGACCTTGAGTCTTAAAAAAAAAACAAAAAAAACCTCAGAGCCTTCATTTGTAATTAGTCAAACTAGAAATGAGAAATAAATCTTAATTCTAAAATGTAGTTCAATCTTCTGACCTGTTAAGCAGCAACACTATATAAATTAAGAATACAGACCAGCTTCCTGAAGTGGGACAAAAAAAACAATAAATTAAGAAAATATATTCTAAAAGGGAAATATCTGACAAGTTCTTATCAAGTAATCAGAGGAAACCAGGGAAAAAACTGCACTAACCACATGGGACTGAATGGTTAGCAAAGTAAAAGTGATAGAAAATGAGGGGAAGGCAACCATGTGGTCTTAGAATGCCTGATAACCATAGAAATGAAGTTTGGGCATCTGCAATGTGTTGAGAGAAAAATGCATAGTATTCAAAGAAAGCAAACTGAATTAAAAATATCAAAAAATGATTAGAGAAAGTGGGATTTTTAACCTGTAGGGAGGCAGGCAGAGGTGTGGGGCAGAAAGAATCTTCAAATATTTGAAGCCATTAAGTACAAGTGAGATCATATTTTTTTTCTTTATGGTCTTAAATCTATCTATCTATCTATCTATCTATCATCTATCTATAGGGTTAACAGATGGAAGACACCAGTGAAAGAACACATTCTAACACCTAGTGATTTTCAAGGTATGCCTTGGCAGAATTTTGTTAAGCACAGGATGGACAACCCTTTGGCAGTGGAGGAAGATTAACTATGTGCTGAGTTAGGTAGACTCCAGTAAATAGGAATTTGAAATCTCCCATTACTTTGGCCATTAATCTGAACAAGAAAAATACTCATAACATTTATCTCAACTTTTTTATATTAAAAAAAACCCAAAACCAGTATGCAATAATTAAGTGGAACAAAAAATAAGAACACTACTGAGTTTGACAAATTTATTGGTATTTTAGTAAAGACATTCATCTCAGTCATTTCTCTCTCCTATCTTGACCTTAGGTTAATATTTTATTTGGGTCAAGAAAAGAATATGTAGGAGAGGATGTTATTTTAACAAACAGTAAAATGGACAAAAATGGATAGTTTGCCTACATTAAAGTAAGTTAAAGTTAAATTCATGTATCTTGATAAAATTAAATCATGTAAGAACTAAGAGTTCTATATACATTTCCATTGTTTTACCTGGGGCTTATTCTAAACGTAAAAGCAAGTGAACAAAGTGTTAGGAATATACACAGGCTGCTTCTCTGGAGTTATTACCTACTAAAAGAGCTCAGCGAGTAGTTACCACCAATAAAATAGAGTGAAGCTGCCTCCAAATTTTAACATTGCAGGAGTTTTCAAGGGAATCATTATACTGTATGTTTCTTTTGTCTCTATGCTTTTAAAGATGTGTAACTGTCACGTTAAAAAAAAGTCCATATACAATACAAAAATACAAAAACAAACACCCTACAAATACACAAATCTAACAAAGTAAATGTGGTGAGAGATTCCATAAAATATGTTTGAAGATGCATTTTCTTTCCTTCTATTTTCAGTACCTAAAATGTGCTTTTTGAAAGGCCATCATTGGTCAATATGTATATACTTAAAATAAATCATATAATTGTACGTATAAGAAAGCCTGTAGTTAAGTTCAATTCAAATTGGATTTTACAAGTTAGTAACTTAAACGCTTAAAGTTACAGAAAGTGCATCTTCTCGTTTTCCATCTTCGTACAATGTTAAATTTTTTTTTTTTTGGTGTTTATACCTTTTAAAAAATAAAAATAGCCAGAAACTTAAGCAATATGTACATTTAAATTTTTGGTGGTGGTTTGTATTTTAAAAGAAACAGCTTCCTTATGATTTGCCTCAAGTTCTGGTGGAAATGCTTACAGGAACTAGCTAATAAACAAAAAGCAGGAGAAGCACATTCAAAATACTGATTAACTTTGGTAGCAAATGGTTTTTCTTTGAAGGCTAGTGAAGACAGACAAGACCCATTTCAGGTGAAGTGAGCTATTTCAAATACTCAACAGTTTACATAAAAATTTAAAATTTATTTTTTAAAAAAGAGCTAAGTGTCTATATCCACTGATAGCAATGCAATATCTAGTTTATGTTGACTGGAAACAAAACAAATGCCCATAAGGAAAAAAAGCTGTATTTTAATTTTATCTAAATTTACTTTCAGTCAATAGTTCAGTAACATTTCCCTCCCAATACAATACTCCCTCTCTCTATAAGGCTGTTCCTGGGAGCCAGTTTAGGTAATGAGGGAGTTAAGTGTGTAACTGCTTGCAGTTTTAAATAGACAATAACTTTTTGCTTCCCCTTCAATGTGCTAATAGTTGTGTCTAAAAAAATATGCAATTCTTAAAAAGGTACCATTTTTGATTTCTTTATTATCTGTAACCTTTGGAAACTAATCACATGAAACTACAAAATTAGCAAATGTCTTGAAATCTGCATATAAAACATAAATTACCTCTAATTTCAAACTCTCATTTATTAGTGTACCACTCAATCTTAAAAAAAAAATGAAAAAGAAAAAAAAGCGGCTCCAAAGATAGTCTTATACCATTCTTTACAAAAGGAAACTGTTCCTTTTAACTTTACACCCACCCCATACCCCAATTTCAAAACACATCATTTAATTGTCTTGGTCATGGACATTTCCAAGATGAGATTTTATATTTCGTTCCCACAGCTTCTGGTTATCAGAAAACCCATGCTTTCCTTTATTGAAGGAGTTTGGTCCAGCTGATGTTGGTGTATCCCTGTGTTAAAAGAAAGAAAATTCATTTAAAATGTTATATAAAGCCTTTTGGGCTATGTTTTTAACTCATTCAATACACATCTGTTTAGCACCTATTGTAAACACACAGTGAACACTGAAAGCCCCTACAGAGCTTTTTAAAAACACCCTTTCCACAGATAGTTCCAGAACTTCATGTTCAGTAGGCTTGAGGTGGGGGTTGGGGGAAAAGCAGATAACACTATAGTCTTAACAAACACTTAAGGTAATTCTGATAAACAGCTAAGGGTAGCAACCACTACAGTTTTTAAAACTGTTGCCTGTAACCCATTAATACAGTCACGAAATCAACTTGGTAGCTGGTTGGCCATCAGCATTTGTAAAAATAAAATAGAAGAAAAACACAAAGATGTACCACACATAGAAAGGTTCAGTGTCATTTTATGAACTTCTGTGTCAAATTTATGGGGTTCTAAATTTTTTTTTATTTTTTAGAGACAGGGTCTCGCTCTGTCACCCAGGCTGGAATGCAGTGGCACCATCACAGCTCACTGCAACCTCAAACATCTGGCTCAGGCACTCCTCCTGCCTCAGCCTCCCAAGTAGCTGGGACTATAGGCATGTGCCTTACTAGTTTTTTAATGTTTTGTAGAGATGGGGGTCTCGCTGTGTTGCCAGGCTGGTCTTGAACTCCTGGCCTCAAGCAGTCCTCCCGCCTCCGTCTCCCAAAGTGCTGAGATGACAGGTGTGAGTCACCACATCCAGCTTAAATGTTTAAATATTATGTGTACTGGGTATTTAAATTGAGTAACAATGTTAGATGTATTTCCCACTTGTGGGTCTCAGTATGAAAGGCAGGCAGGCAGGTAGCCACTGCGACTGTTTCCACTTGAATCACAGACTGAAAGTCGGACGACTAATGCTCGTGTACAGATTTAACACTAAGTTCTTTGAGAGTTTCATGTATTTGGAAGAAATGGGGACACAGTATGGGCTAACTAGTCTCTAGGTTATCCATTTATGTACACAAAGACAGAAAATCAAACATTATGTTAACTTGCTATTAATGTTATCTCCACCACAACAACAATAATGGAAGAAAATTAAAAATAAAATACTTTTGTCTTATATTTGGTATTTGGTGTCCAAGTTACCAAGGAAAAAAGGACATATAAGATCAAGTGGTGGAAACAATATCATAAATGAAATGACTGAAAGCCACTTCTCTTTTATACCAGAAAAAATTTTAAATTTAAAATTAGAAACATTTCTCATAGCTATTTCTTATTTGAAAAAAATACAGGTGACATGTACCTGAAAAGAAATAGCTTTATCATTATGTTTAAGAGACACTCATTTTCTCTTACCAGGAGAGAAAATAAGATCACTGACAGCTCATAGAATATTACACTGTTATCCTTTGTCATGATGACTGGTCCATGTCTTAACTCATCTTCAAAATCCTAATCAGCTACCTAATATAGAGAAAATACTAAAAACTGTTCTGCCCAAACACACAAGAAGAGCTTGAACACTTAAAATATTATGTGCAATTTATTCTTGCTCTTAATTCACCCCTATAATTTTCAACAATATTTATGAAAAATTATAATACCTTCCAATATTCTTCATTCTCATCTTTGCTTCTGGAGGCATTTCCTCTGGTTCACTCTGAAGAAAAAAATGTAAGTAAATCAAGATGACTGCAAAGAAATTTATTAAATTAACTCAATTACTAATAATGATAAATTTTATAGCTAAGTCTTTTAGCAATTCAATACCATAAATTTTGGTAAAAGGAGAACATTAGTTAATTATTTATTAACTACATTTTAAAAAGAAATGCCTATCTTCTAGAGTGCTGATTTTGCATAAACAAAAAAATTTGGCAAAACCTTCATGTTGTAGAACTAAAACTGTTTGGTTCCTATGTGTTACACATTGTGTTAAATGCATTTATATGCACTATCTCCTAAAATCCTAATATAATCCCACGAGGGGATTATGGTTATAATTTTCACATTTTCAAGTGAGGCAACAAGGTTAATTTGCCCATAGTGACAAAGCTAATGAACAGCACAACAGTTTGATGCCAAAGTAGAGGCTCTTAACCACTTTACTATACTACTCCTTCTAGAACATATCTTTTACTAAAAACATCTTGAAAGTTAATTCCTTACTACATTTCCATACTTATAGCTGTTGAAAACTGTGGGACAAGTTCCTTTTAGATATAAGTTTTTAAGTATAAATGCTGCTGCTTAGCCAAATATTACTTTTTTTTTTTTTTGAGACAGAGTCTCACTCTGTCGCTCAGGCTGGAGGCTAGTGGTATAATCACAGGTAGCTTTGTAACCTTAAATTACTGGGCTCAAGCGATCCTCCGGCCTCAGCCCCTCAAGTAGCTAGGATTATAGGTGTGCATCACTACACCCAGCTAATTTTTAAATTTTTTTGTAGAGATAGGTCTTGCTATGTTGCCCACGCTAGTCTCGAACTCCTGGCCTCAAGCGATCCTCCCCTGTAGGCCTCCCAAAGTGCTGGGATTATAGGCTTGAGTCACTGTGCCCAGCCCTAATATTACTTTT
Source organism: Lemur catta (assembly GCF_020740605.2). Classification (NCBI taxonomy): domain Eukaryota; kingdom Metazoa; phylum Chordata; class Mammalia; order Primates; family Lemuridae; genus Lemur; species Lemur catta. The sequence continues at coordinate 240,421,396 of NC_059128.1, forward strand.
TAAAAGAGTGTTGATCCAGCTTAAAGGGGCTTCCACTGGTCAAATCTGGGACAATGTGAGCAATACAGCCTACTGAATAAAGTAAAAATACATAAGTATACTCTCACATAAAAAACTTAAATGTGATAAGGAGTTCTTCCTCACAGTAAGAGACAGTTAATAAATGTAAAATAGGTGACAGAATTAGAAAAATTACCATTGGCAAACATAATAATAATAATTTAGTCAAGAATCATCAATGGATGTTAAGAGTAGTGAGGAAATGTTTGAGAAATCATATTATTTTCACATATTCTCAAAGTATATTCCCACAAGATTAAATGTTAATTACAGAAGGTAAAATAGTAATTTGACAATGGAGAAAGCTGGCAGGCATCACTTTAACCAAATGACCAAAGTTAACATTGCCAGTAACAGGGCATATTGACAGCATGTGCTCCCTGACATGATGGATTGAGAACTTGACATCACCTCTGTGGTACTCTGGCCAAAAGTAAAGAATGTGAAACTAACCATGAAGAAACATCAGAAAAATCCAAATTGAAGGGCACTGTACAAAATAACTGGCCTGTACTCTTCAAAAATATCAATGCCATGAAATACACAGACAGACTCAGGAATTATCCAAATTAAAGGGGACTAAAGAGATACAACAATTGAAAAAGTATTTTAAAATTTCAAAATTAACTAATTAAATGGATGCCCTTTGTTCAACATACAAGGGCTGTCCAGAAAGTATCCAGCCATTGTTAATATAACAAGAACGGCTACATGGCTGGATACTTTTCGGACAGCCCTCGTATTTCAGACTCAGATACATATCCAAGGCTACTTAATTATGTTCTCTACTAAATATGAAGAACCAGATGAAGATTTTGGATGAATTTTTTTTTTCTTTTTTTTTGAGACAGAGTCTCACTTTGTTGCCCGGGCTAGAGTGAGTGCCATGGCGTCAGCCTAGCTCACAGCAACCTCAAACTCCTGGGCTTAAGCGATCCTACTGCCTCAGCCTCCCGAGTAGCTGGGACTACAAGCATGTGCCACCATGCCCGGCTAATTTTTTTTTGTATATATATTTTTAGTTGGCCAGATAATTTCTTTCCATTTTTAGTAGAGACGGGGTCTCGCTCAGGCCGGTCTCGAACTCCTGACCTCTAGCGATCCACCCGCCTCGGCCTCCCAGAGGGCTAGGATTACAGGCGTGAGCCACCTCGCCCGGCCGAATTTTTTTTTTAATCTAAGAGACAGTTTATCCTTTACTAACATTTTGATACTATAGCAGAAAGAGTGTTGTCTGAACCTGTCTAAAATCCTTAAAAAAGTTAGGGGCCAGGCACCATGGTTCTGGCCTATAATCCTAGCATTTGGGGAGGCCAAAGTGGGAGGACTGCTTGAGTTCAGGAGTCTGAGACCAGCCTGAGCAAGAGTGGGACCCTGTCTCTACTAAATACAGAAAAATTAGCTGGGCATTGTGGTGTGCACCGGTAGTCCTAGCTGAGGTGGGACCATCGCTTGAGCCCAGGAGTTTGAGGTTGTAGTAAGCTATGATGCATGCCACTGCACTATACCCGGGGCGACAGAGCAAGACTCTGTCTCAAAAAATTAAAAAATGCAAACAGTTGGGGAAGATAGTAAGGTATAATGCAGAGAACACAGAACAAGAAACCAGAAGACCTAAAGTACAACATATGTGTGCATTAGCATGTATTCATGCATACTTTATTTTCCTACTTGCAAAATATGAATAAATATATCACACAATTCACAGGGACATATGGAGAGTAAAATAATGTGAAAAGATATGTAAAGTGTTAGGCACTCAAAGTAAGCCATTGCTATAAAGAAGGTGCTTACAATTTCCAGTCTTGCACTTTTACACATTTCCTTCTTCCTATATTATTCTTTCCTCCTACAATCTGTACATTTCAAAATGGGCTGGATTAAATACTACCAAATCTCTTAATGCTAGAGATGCCAGAAAACTTTAAAAATTATTTGACTTAGTGCTTTCAAATTTAATTCAGGTCTTTTACTATTGCTGGTCCAGTGGTCTTTCCACGCTGCTGTATCTAGTACCTGGCCTCTATTTCTTTTCTGAATTTCCATAGTACTTCATTTCATCAGGTCTTTTTGATTTTTATCTTGGACCATGTGATGTTTAAGTCTCTGTCCTACTAGACTGAGTTCCTAGAGGAACATGTTTGGTTTACCTTTGTAACATCACAATGCCTAGCACATAGAAAGCAAAGGTGTAGAATGAGTAAAAGTCCAATGGAGAATATGGTGATAACCACAATTCTTTACCTATTTATCTGGGCTCCATATTTATCCTTGCTCAGTACTCCTCTACAGAACTCTCCAGTCCAATCAAATGCAGCTACTCAGTATTTATCACTTATGACTTGAAAAACCGATGCCTTGGCTTACAAAAGTATTGTTTGATTCACTAAAACCCTACCTAATGTTTTACTATCTAGTTCATATATATTCTTTCCAAATCACTTCAGTCTTCCAAATGTATAATTCTTATCCATACTGCTTTTGGGAACAATTACTCATGTACCCTGTAACAGTGGGATTGTTTCTTGAAGGGGAGTTAGGTTCTAAAGTCAGAGTCTAATACAAAAATCACAGTCAAAATTATGCTGGAAAATTCCATTCATAAGCTTGGTAAGATAATGAAACTGTGAGGCACATGAGGGAACCGGGACTGACACAGGGGAACAGCAGATAAACATTTCATGCTCACTCTGGAACATGTGCTCATTGAGTAGAGCTTCTGGCAGAAGCTTCTGCATTATTTGTTTTCCCTCCTAGGATATGGGAAGCAAGCACTACAGCAGCCTTTTTTTTGTTCTAAAACCACAACACTAATGAAGATATAGCTGTCTTTTGTAAGTTGAATACATGCATAATGTATCATCACTGATGACCATAGCTATAAAAATTATTAAAGGCAGTAGTACTGAATTTTCCTTTTTGTGAAATCTACATAGTATTTGCTGATTTGATTCTTAAGCTTCTTGCCCCTAAAGTCAATAATTATTTTAAAATAATCCTACAACCAAATAAAATAAACAAATAGAAACACCCAGTTTTTGTGTCACAAAGAACATGTTGTAAAGAAAATTCACTAATACTGTTAATACAACCTACAATTTGCCACTGACATCTTCCTTAAAAAACTGGTTAAAGTAAAAAGACAATCAACTTACATCTTCATCTTCATTAAAAGCCGCTGCTACTGAAAGAGTTTTTGGAGCAAGAGTTGGAATAGTTTCTTTAGGTTTCTGAAAAAGAAACGTATTAAAAAGATTATCACATACTTTTCTGGGGAGCAGGTTAAAAAAAAGAATATCACATAAGTAACATTTATAATAGGCTTGTTTAATGATGTGAATAATTTATCTTGAAAGAATCAACTTTATGTCTTTTTAACTCCTGGTTTGTAGAATGTGTCAACTTTATGTCATCAATAGAAACTTACATGGTAAGGAACTCAGGACTTTGGATAATCTATTCTCTTTTTGAAAATGTGGGTTATTGGTGAGTGGGTTCTACTTTACAATTTGTTGTGTTCATTTGTTTCCCTCCTGTAAAGGATTTTCTAGTTAGGATCTCTAACATCACTTAACTAAGGGGTATTTAGTACAGGTAAGAGAAAATGATTAGTCATACTTTCCCATAGTAACATTAAATACAGTGTGCCTTGAGAACATAAAAGACACCATGATTCATCTTTCTGTACTAGCTACTTTCTGCCCTTAGGTCTGTAAACATATTTTATCCACATCATCTCTTCTAACCCAAGGTTTCTGAAGAATTAAACTGTCCTCAATATATCCATCTTTTCATCACCCTTTCAGTCTTCAATTACTGCAATCTGGCTCCTTCCCTCACCATTTTCCTGAAATTATTCTCTGTAGAGTCACCAATGACTAGCGTGCTACACTTGACTCTAATCATCAGCTCCTTTTTGAAAACATCCATACCGTGGCTTTTGTGACAGTGCTTTTTATTGGTTATTCATCTAATTCTCTGACCTTTTGTTCCATCTCTCTCCTCTCCATGTTGCTCCCCACTTAAGATACTAATACCCAGGATTTTGTTGTAGTAACCTTTCCTTCTTTGTACTTCTCTGGTCAATTTCATTCATTCCTATAGTTTTAAATAGTTTTAACCACTAAATCCTGTATCTAAACCTCAAATAGGCTGTCATCTGTCTGCAGGACAGCACCACTTAACAGCTCCCATGAGTACTTTAGTTTTATAGTGTTCACAGATGCCCAAGCCAGAAAACCCTTTCCTCAACTTACAAGGTCCTGTTAACTAGACATCTGTTTAACAGACTTAACTCTCCCTCTGCCTTTCCATCATTACTGCCGCACCAGTAACTTAAGGCCTTAAGCATCATTTGCCTGGACTTCTATTAGAAATACCATCTCCCCACTTTTTGTGTTCTTTTTCCACCAAACCCCCATACTGGCACCACAGAGATGTTTCTAAGATGCAAATCAGGTTAAGTCTCAAGACTCCTTGTAATGGTTCCATGGCTTCCTAGAATCTAAATAATAAAATCAATTACATTATAGAATACAGATCCTTTATGATTTGGCCTTATGTCCTCATTTTGGGGGCTTTCTATCCCTACATTTGCCCACCAAACAAGTTCCAACTACCAACAATTTTCTGAATGTACCATATATGGCTTTATATCTAAACTGCCTTTGCATGAAAATGCCCTTTTGCTCCTGCCTGCATTCAAAAGTCCAACTCAACTACTACATCACCAGTAAAATCTTCCCTGACCTGCTGAACAAAATTAACCATCCCTTCTGCTATATGCACACATTTTTTTATAAAGTGTTTGCTTTTGAAGGAATAAAAAATGTTAATTTGGAGATCACGCATATTGACTCGAGAAACACCCTTTACTTTTTAAAAGATGTCATATATTTGATGTTGTAGACACAAGTATTTGTTGACTGATGACCTATCTTTTCATATCCTATAATCAAAAGCAGGAGTTCAATTATTTTTTTATATCCTACACCTCATCCCCCCAAGAAGACTGTGTTTACACTTTAGTTTATTTAAAAAAAACAGATTTTTGTTTTCTAAAATTAAAAAGTTTTACTGAATAGTTTTTTTCAAATATAACTCTCCCACCTAAAATGATCAGTAATTACTACATCATGCCAATGATTTAGAAAGAGTAAGGATTTTGATTTAGGGAGTATGTTCAAACACAGTAAAATCTATTTTATCAAGGGGACCATCTGTATTAGAAGTGTACATGAGAATACATGTTTAATATACTACCTATCAAAAAACATTATTTATGCAGTTAGGTCTATGCAAGTTAAAAAAATGTATTTAAAAGAATCAGCTGAAATAGAGGAAAACAGAGATGAAGTAATAATGTTATAAGTTAATGTCTTTTGTTCAGATTGAATTTTTTTTTTTTTTAAATGGAAGAAATGGAAAAAGGCAAAACAGAGCACAGAGTGAGGGTAGGGATTCTAACAGTAGCTCTTTTAAATCAGAAAAATAGCTCAAACATACTGACTCTTTAGGAAACTGCTCCAGACCATATTTTTAAGATCTTTGAATGAACATCTAAAGTAGGAAATAGAATTGTACACATCTGGCAAATGAACATTAACTTTCATAGCACAAATATGAACGAACAACTCAGAAGCAATTTCAGGATTTTTGTCCTCATACAAGAACGTAACCATTTTCTAAAGCCAAGAGCAATATACTATTTAAGTAATTTTTTTTCCTTAAATAAGAGATCTATTTGGTTGAAGCTTACGAAATTGTCATATTATAGGTCAGAAATAAATACCCAAAACTTCATATGCTTCAATCTAATATTTCAAATACTTCCAAAGGTTCCAAGGTTAACAAGTATCAATTCAAGATTTACACTTAAAACAAAGGATCAAATGTTGTTTTGTAAAGGATTACCATTATAAGATACACAGTACTCAACATCCATTTATAGTTCCAAAGTAAGAAAACCAGGAAACTCTTATCAAGAAATACCTTATAAATATTAATCTTTTAAGATACAAAATAACTGATTTCTAGGTATCATTTTTAGTAATTACTGGCAGTGAAAGATAAAAAATAAAATGAAATTCTTTCTGAAAATACTTTTCAGAGGATTTGCTCAACTTAGAAAAATTCTAAGTTATTACCTTTTACCTTTTTTTTTGGAGATGGGGTCTTGTCTCACTCTGTAGTGCAGTGGCACAATCATAGCTCACTGCAGCTTGGAACTCCTGGGCTCAAGTGATCCTCCTGCCTCAGTCTCCCAAGTACGTGAGGACTACAGGTGCACACCATCACACCTGGCTATTACTTTATAAATCATAAATTCCCTATAATAGTTCCTTCTTATATTCCAAACCTTTCTTTCTTTTTTAAACAGCTTTATTGAGATATAATTTATCCAGACCTTTCTTGAACAGGGTACTAGCTAACCATTTCTTAAATACTTACATGTAAGTTCATACATCAAAGATTATTTCTCAAGCAATTAACCTTTTTATATTTAATTTACCATAACCTAGTAAAAGAAGGTTTCCAAAACAAATCCTTAAGACCCATTATAAACATCATATATAAAATAACAACTCACACTTGATCCAAGTTTGATGGATATGGCTGATGCTTTCTTTGTCGTCTGACTACCTATGGCAAATCCAAACTTGGAGATCTTTGTAGGCTTTGTTGGGAGGTCTGCAGCTTCTTCTTCAGCTGATCTCTTCTCAGCGCTGCGACTGGAACTTTCCCCTCCATTACTGGAAGAAACAGTCTTAGTTTTCACAGGTTTTTCTGCTTCTTCTTCAGGTCCTGGTGAAGTCGAAACAACTTACCAAGATGAGCTATTTTTACTGAGCAGATTGATGGGAGCAGCAACCTCAAAAAGCATCGTTATAAGGAAGATACCTCTGCAGTTGTCACCTACTGACCCAACAGTCTCTTCCACTGTTTGTTAGAGTATACAGCAGGAACTGAGATTGTGTGGCAGTAGAAGAGGCTCCCATGAATTAACTAGCATAAAATACAGAGCAATTTAAAATTATAAACACAGAGTTCACAAAAAGTAAAGACCCTTCAACTAAACACTATAAGTTGTACAATAATCTGGTTATTTGTGGGATTTTGCATTTTAGAAATTAAGATCTATAAATTCTTTTACACAAACTAGTCTGTTAGCAATTAGTTACATGGTAAGAATACATTTGGCTAATAAATTCTAATATTCTTCAATAATGTAGTGCTAATCATACAGAGTACCTAGTTATGAATATACCCATTATAACCCAAACAACAGTGTTAATACAGCCTAGAGTTATTTTCTTGAGTGACATGTTCCTCATGTACATCTCATACAATCCTAAGAGTTGAAAAAGAACTTCAAGGAGGACTTCAAGGTCATCCTCTATTGAGTAATGTAATTCTACTCTGAAAACTTGGTTATCACCTGTTTTAAGCTACCTGTAAAAGCTATTAAAAATCATACTTTGGTTTATATATTACTTTTTCTCATGAAAGAAAGATTAATTATAATTTCAATGAGTGGTACACAGATGTAGGTTTGGAAGGCAAGATGTCTTTCAGTAATTTTGCTTGTGTTTGTATTAAGCTGGTAAAATTAGTTCATATCCTGAGTATCTTAGGTCTATTATATAAGAAGGCTAGTTAGGAACATATTGGGGAGTTAAGACAGAAGGCAGCTAGCTGATCATTAAAAATTTTATTTTCTTTTCCCAGTTTGCCAAGTCACCTTATAAAATGTATTCTTTTTTTTTTTTTTTTTTGAGACAGAGTCTCGCTCTGTTGCCCAGGCTAGAGTGCTGTCTGTGGCGTCAGCCTAGCTCACAGCAACCTCAAACTCCTGGGCTCAAGCAATCCTTCTGCCTCAGCCTCCCGAGTAGCTGGGACTACAGGCATGCACCACCGTGCCTGGGTAATTTTTTCTATATATATTTTTAGCTGTCCAAATAATTTCTTTCTATTTTTTAGTAGAGACGGGGTCTCACTCTTGCCCAGGCTGGTAAAATGTATTCTTTTACACTAGATGAAGAGTTTATTTATGGTGAAAGAGATGCTCCAAGGGATGGCTCTGACAATAGTCAAGAAAGCAGGACAAAAAGCTAGAATGAGGAGAAAAAACAAAAATCAAACAAATAGACTGACAAGTAAAGATTAAAAGACCAGAGAACCTAGATCTATATAGTTTTGGAATGATGGGATCTCTAATATGCATTTTAAACATAACATTTCATTTTGTTTAGATGAAAAATAAAAAGAACTCTCTATTCCCTTTGGACAAAGGGTAAAAGTTATAATGACAATATAGGGGAGGGAATTGAGCAAGATTACGTTTTGGATTACCCCAAGAAGCAAAGACAGCACTGGAATGGTTGCTTGAGGTGCCATTCACTTATTTATATATAACATTTAAAAAGCACCTGAAGAATTAAAGAATGAAGATTAGTGTTCAATGCAATAGTTGAAAAACAGAACTCAATTTATGAAATACAGAGTTTCATAAAAAAAGAGCATGATGCAAACAGTTTTTTCAAAGTCTAAGTTTATAAAAGTATTTACGCTAATTCTATTCTGTATTCTTTTTATAGTTTTAAGCAAGTATGATATTTCATAGTAAAACCCAAACAATAACTATTTTTCTGGGACTTACACACAGTTAAAATCGAAAACTCCTTGGCTCTACACATTGGAACATAGAGAAACATATAGAAACCCCATTGACTTTACATATAGAAAAATCTATACACTAAAGGCACAAATTTTGTGCAAATACAAACTGACAAATATCAAAACAAATAGCATAAAGAACATTTAGACGTGACTATATTGTTAACTCTGCTCTTTGAACTGTGACCCAAAGGATATGTAATTAATTAGTCAAGATTTCCAGTTCTTTTAAAGCCTATCTTTTCTTACTTCTAGGTCTCTTTACCAAGAAAATAATTCTGGAACAGAGAATCTAAAAAAGTTACAGTGTAAGTGAGAAAAAGTAAAAATATTCTTATAACAGTATTAAATTTGACAACTAGCTGAACTCATATGCGCTAATAAATGGAACACAATAATCCTATCTAATCCCAGTATGCCATAAAGAAGATTTCCATGGAGACTTCTCCAAAAATAGATAGTATGATAAAGGGAGTTGGGGGAACTACTCTACCATTCATTAAGTAATCAACTGGCAACAACTCAATTTTATTCATAACTGTTTTGTTACTTGAGGCAGCAAATGAGACCACCCATACCCCAGGTCCACAATGAAGATGAAACATACTATGTCCGTTCAGTCATGTCTACACATTAATGATTCCAGATCCAGCAAATTATTTCTGGATATATTAATAGTAAATAACTGTTTGGCTTTGCCCATTCTCAAGAAGTTTTTTTGCTTTTGTTTTTAAAACAATTGTAAAAACTATCAGTATCTTTAGATCTGATCTACTCTTTTAGAAATATTGTTATGGGAAGCTAAAAAATTAAAAAAAAACAACAGATCTACTCTTCAATGTCGAGGTGGGAGCAAATGGGGAGTGAAGGAAGGTGAGTACACTATTAGTCTTCATTTCTTAGCTTTAAAAGGCTCAATGTCACATGAAATAGATGTTATTTTCTCTTTATATAATCCTCTTAACAAGCATGCAGCAAAATACAAAAAGCAATTAGGAAATAAAGCAAATGGAATAAACAATGAACTAAGATGGGAAAATATGACAGCCAAATCTGTTATCATCAAATGTGACTGTTATTACAATTTCACATATAAGTTCATTAGAAAATTATTTCAACCTAACGTGAGTTTTGAAATATGTCATTAAATATCAATATTAATTACTAAGTACATTAAGGGTTTTCCTTTAAACAAACAAATGTACTACTTCAGTATTTGGGGCTTTTAATTAAGGACCTCTATTTTCAATTCATTTAAAGACATGTTTGGTACTTTGGGACCGTGGAAAACAAAATTTTAGATGACTACAGATTAGTACTGTGAAAACTTGTAGTAATGTGAATTATAGTTTAAAGAATGAATAAGTAAAAGGTCAGTTTTCAAAATTAAGAAAATCATATATCAATTTATAACATAAAAGATGGATAAAATTATAGCAAAATACAAGTTTTTAAATTGAGGAATATTTTAATAGAAGAAATTTTATCTAATTTGTATTCATTCTGAGCAAACAAAACGTGTTGATAAATTAATGTGAAATCAAATTACACATGGCACTAGCACTTTTTTCTTTTTCACTGAATAGTTGGAGAGGATGGGTGGGCCTTGGAAGCACCTTACTTGAAAAAATTTCCTAATGAGAAACTTTAAGCCTATAAGGGTACCCTTTATGACCCATTTGCATTCTGGTAGCTTCCTTATCTGAAGCGCATATATATGCTAACTCTCTAATGGGACTGGCATACTGCTTAAATGAGAATGTATTCAAGATCCTATTAGTGTCTCACATAACAAATGTCAATTTCATTGACACAGTTCTTAGTATACTTAAAAAGTTTGATAGAGCATGAGGTGATACAGAAGAAAGAAAAACAAAAACAGGAAAAAAAAGTTTGAGATGGCCATAATTATGTATGAATAGCTCTTCTCTAAAATTTCTACTTACTTCAAAGAACTACAAAAAATTAACCAAAGAGAGGAGAAAAAAAAAGATCTACCCCAATGCCTTATCCTATTCTTTAAAGTGAAAGCAGGTAGTTCAAATAAGCAGCTTCTCTTACAGACATAAATTAATGTTAACTACAGAAATTACTCATAAAAAAATACTTACACTTCCAACTTAGTAGACTATTCAACAGGAGTTAAAATTCAGAATACTCTCTAGGTAAGCCCCTAACACAAACTTGACAGTGTTTTCAAAAAAGTGACTGCTTGTCACAAAATTATCAATTTAGCAATATCCACAGTGTGAAAGGTGTTTTAACTATGACTCCTCTGCATAATTTCATTAAAAATATAACATTCAAAAATGGTTTATATACAACAGCACTACTTTCCTGTAAAGGAAATGAGGCAAATTATGTAGAAGTTAAGGGATATTACTTATTCTAAATTACCAACAGAAAAAAAAAATAGTAACCTTTCTGATGCTAATTAGTAATTTTACACTATCCCCCAACATGCTAAAATGGAAACATCAATATTCATACTACAGAGCTAATATCCCTCAACTAAAAGGGTGGCAGATAAATCATACAGTGGACACTTAAGGCACATTTTGGCAGCACATTAAACACATCTTTTCTACCCTCAGTCAAGACAGTTAACAAGATAGCCTTAAAGTCAAAGTCCCATAAGATTCTTTAGGCTATAGATCTTTGCTTTTCCTCAAATTACTTCTAAATTTTTATATAACTTTATCCAACAATTTCCAAGACAATAATTTTTGGGGGAAAAATACTCCCAGTGAAAAAGTACTAGATGGTTTCAGTTGTTGTTTCATAAGCAATGTTACTTGTGAAAAAAAAAGAAAAAAAGAAAAGAAAAAAAACAGGAAGAAGAGGGAGTTTCAGTTCAAATGACAGCACTGTGCATAGTTTTTAAAAAGGAAATTCTGGGTCCAAAGTAATCGAACATTACACCTAAATCTTTGCAATAATTTTGTGTTCCAAGGCAATGCACATTAAACACTATGTTAGTAGGCCCTACTAGTTGCCTTCCTATGCTATTAATCTTCTATATTTTCTCATATTAAATACTTTCAGGAATAAGACTTAAGGTTGTCAGAACAGAGAAAAACGCTCTAAAGACATTACGATCAACTCACACGTTAGTATGTTAAGCATTTGCCTTGCTATGACAAAGAGGGGCGGGCTGGAGAGATTACATGATGTTTCTTTTCCTTAATGTACAAGACCGAAATTTACAGGGGTGGAGGAACAGAATAAGGATAGCTGTAACCTGAGTTTAACATCGTAACAAAATACAGGAAGAGTTATACTAGCCTATTTAGCCACCTAAGTATCTGGCATGCGGTCAGCCGGCAACAGCCTAAGAAAAGGTAGATAATAAAGGCAATCAAACCCTAACCCTAGACCGCAGCTTAAATCAGCAGGCAGGCAAAGACATTCCTCTTTCTCTCCATCCCCTCGGCCCATGCTGTTACAGGGTCAGCATTAAGCTTGAATATAAAGGAAAGAGAACAGGCAGGGGTTGTCCACACCAAGCGTAATTAACTCCTGCCCGTAACTGAGAGGCCGACACCGTCGGAAACTCGGCCCGCGGCCAGTTCCCGCAGCCACTACTCGGTGGTTCGCACTGGGGTGCTGAGGGTGGGTGGGGGTGTATGTGTGTGTTTTGTGTGATGAGCGTCTCCGGGGAGAGTGTGTGTGTGTGTGTGTGTGTGTGTTTTGTGTGATGAGCGTCTCCGGGGTGGCGGTAGCAGCTCCTGCACCGCCGCTCCTGGTCCCACCCCGAGTTCGGTCTCCCTTTCTGGCGCCCATCTCCCTTCTCCTCGGAAGCAAGGCCTCCGCCGGGGCCAGGAGGTGACGAACAGTGGCCGGCTCTCCTCCGGCAAGGAGGCGATGTGGGCCCGGATCTCAGCGGGCCGCACCGGGCGTGCCCGGGGCTCGTCTGGGCCCAGCACCTGGCCGGGTGAACGCCAGACCCGCCCATTCACGTTCGACCCCACTCCCCCCACCCTGGGGAGCTCAAAGAAAGGCCCGGAGTATCCCACGCAGCCCGCGACGCTGGGGTTGTGTTCACCTCCGGCGGCTCCAGCTCGCTGCGACTTTTCAGGCTTCTCCTCTCCCGCCTTCCCGTCCGCCATTTTCCCCGCCGCGGCCTCCCTTGCAGCCGCGCCAAAGACGTCACGGCCCCGCCCAGCAACCATTGAGCTTTGGAGCCAGCCGGCGAGATGGCAGCCTAGAGCGGCCCGGAAGAGCGAAGAGATCGCCTTCGGAAACGGACGTGGCTGTGACGTCATGGATTAGCCGCCTCAGAAGGAAGGGCCGGGAAGGTTGGGCGGTCTATGTGGACGCCTGGCTAGGCACTTTACTAGATGGCAGTTAGGTTTTCATGGTCCATTGGCAGGTCCAGAGAAGTGAGTGAAGTGGGAGGATCACCCTGAAAACGCTGATGGACTCTCAGAAGGTTTCTGCATAACTGGGTGTGGATGTAACTGAAGCTGGCCGGGTCTTTCATGCTGGGCTTATTGGATCACGTGTGCCTGCTCACTCTAAGTGGAGAAGAAGGAAAAAAAAAAGAAAGGGTCGTATTCTTTCTCCCTACGTATGGGGAAATCAGCGTTTATCGTGCGCCCTCTAGTGTCAGACACCTTTCGTATATTCGTTGAATCGCCACATGCTGTAGAATTACCCTCTTCCATTAGCTGTGACCAGAGAGTGATTTTTCCAAGGTTTTAGTACGCAGCCACGTAGTAAAACCGCGTTTCCTACAGGTTGGAATTTCTCTACCAAGTTAAGAGAAACCACTGTATCAAGTTAAGACTGCGGTAATTTCTGCCTTACTTAGAAACCTTTAGTGGAGTCTCAGGGTCTGCAGAATGAAGTGCGTTAGTTATTAATGTATTATATTAAGCATCAGCCTACCTTTTGGGCCTCATCTTCGCTTTTTCTCAATATTTATCCAGTTTTCTGGCCCCAACGAGGCCGATTGCTTGCCTAGGAGTTTCTGGGTTTTCCCTACAATATACAGTTAATGTTAGAGAACATAGGAGTCAGAACTTGGGTTTGAATGCCTGATCTGTCTTTTGTTGGCTGTCTAACCTTGAGAGTTGCTGAGGGAAGTAAAAAGTGAGTAAAGAATGGTACACAGAAATTATCTCATTTGATCCCCATGATCTCCCTCACCGTGTGTTTGTGTTTTTTTTTTAAGTGTCTCTCTAAATGGCTCAGAAGTTCCTTGACAACAGAGACCATTTTAAAAAAATTTCTTCACAGCACTTTGTACTGTATGTTTCATATGAGAAAAGTATTTAGCCGGGTACAGTGACTCATATCTGTAATCCCAGCAACTAGGGAGGCTGAGGAGGGAGCGTCATTTGAGGCCAGAAGTTGGAGATCAGCCTGGGCAACACAAGACAGCCCCTCCTCTCGAGAAAAAAAAAAAAATTAAAAGGGCATGGTGGCTCCCACTCATATCCCAGCTACTCAGGAGGCTGAGGCAGGAGGATTGCTGGAACCCTGGAGTGTTAGGCTGCAGTGAGCTATGATCATGCCACTGTACTTCAGCCTGGGTGGCAGAGTGAGATCCTGTCTCTTTAAAAAAAGAAAGAAAGAAAAGTGCTTAATATTTGTAGGTGGATGACTCCTCAGGCTTCAAGTTTTGAGGAATGGAGAAAGAATCAAAATGTGTTTCCCATGACAAAAGCAGGGCAGTTTGGTGGCGATTTTGTAGTCTGGGTTGAAGTCTCTGATCCATCGTTTATCAGACATTTGTGTGTATTTAATTTACTACTTTAAGATGTAAAAGTAACCAGGAACTACCTTAGAGAGAGCTCCCCCCTCCCACTTGATTTCTAATGAATTTTATTTCCATATGAGATGCTTGTATTTTTAAATGAGGAAAATAAAACTCAGAGAGGTCACATACCTATCTATCTAGGAGCAGATCCAGCTCCCATATTATCACACTGCAGAAGTTCAAGATGAAGATAGTAATCCATTCACCTGTTAATTCCATGAGGTCAGATTTTACCTGTCTTGCTAACCACTGTTTCTCCAGGACCTAGATTGTACCAGTCTGGATAAATATTTGTTGAAGAAATGAATGCAAGCTTCAGTAACCCCCTACAAGTGGATTAGGGTATTTAAAGGCAGTGTAGTATGAAGGGGCAGAAAGGGAATGATCCCTTTCTTCCCCATCATAAAGGTCAAGTTGACACCCTTATGACAAAAGAAAGGTTAACAAGAGAAAAGTGTAATAAATTTATTAACATGCATAAACATGGGAGCCATACAAAAGTTATGAAAACTCGAGGAAGGTCCACATGGTTGAAACTTAAATACCTTCTTTATGAGGGAGAGGGGAGTGGAGGACAGTACACAATTTTAGAGGGGTAGTAATGATTTTAGGAGCGATGAATGGATCCAGGAGACAGAAATTCACTTGTAAGGCAGGGTGTGGAGGCTCATGCTTATAATCTCAGCACTTTGGGAGGCCAAGGCGGGAGGATTGCTTGAGGCCAGGAATTCAAGACCAGTGTGGGCAACATAGCAAGACCCCTGTTTCTATGGAGGGAAAAAAAAAAACAAATTCATTTGGAAATGATTGTAAATGGAATGGAACTAGAGAACAAACAATTTAATGATTTGCAGTCTCTTCCTCTGTGATATGAGGGTTTTCTTTTAAGACATAGCTTCACTTGCTGAGGCCGGAGTGCAGTGGTCACTCACAGGCATGATCATATAACACTGCAGCCTGAGACTCCTGGCCTCAAGGGATCCTCCCACCTCAGCCTCCCAAGTAGCCGGGACTACAGGCAAGCGCCTCCATGCCTGGTTATGTAATATTTTTAATTTTCTCTGGATAATGAGATTTCAGGGAGGAGATCGAAGGCAATTGTGTACTTCTTTGGAACAGAGAACAGCCTCATCCTGTGTTCTGAGTAAGGCAAAGGATTGAGAGACTGGAAGCAAGGAAAGGCTTCTTTAGTTTAGCATGTCAAAGCACCATATTTTGGGGTATCATTTTCTAAGCAATGAAAAGGTACTGTGGTACAAGGCAAAGAGCAGCAGTATTGCATCACACAAAACTAGACTTCAATTCTGACTGTGTCATTTGCTAATTTTGTGAGTTTGAACTGATAAAAATGTTACTGAATGTGTTTTGACTATAAAAGTGGAATACTACTTATAGGGTTACTGAAAGCATTAGGTGAGATAAAAGAGGTAAAATTGGTAATATGCTGCCTGGCCATGGTGAGAGCTTGCGTGGCAGCTATGGACTATAACCTCTAAAGAGCTATTCAAGTGATGGTTTAAAAAGCTAGAAATGGAAGGTAATATGAACAATTATTATTTTCACTTAGATGTGTTATTTGTGAGGTTATAGCTATAACATTTAACACTTATTCATGCTTATTGTATGCCAAACATAGTTGCAAATATTTAACATGAAATTAAGTACATTCAATGCAAATGTTCTATTTAAAAAAAAAGAAATTAAGTACATTAAGTCATCACAACCTTATAAATTAAGTGCTACTATTACTCCGATTTTTTTTTTTTTTGAGACACAGTCTCAATTTCTTGCCTGGGCTAGAGTGCCATGGCA
Organism: Lemur catta; assembly: GCF_020740605.2. Taxonomy (NCBI): domain Eukaryota; kingdom Metazoa; phylum Chordata; class Mammalia; order Primates; family Lemuridae; genus Lemur; species Lemur catta. The sequence continues at coordinate 240,437,708 of NC_059128.1, forward strand.
TGAGCCTAGCTCATAGCAACCTCAAACTCCTGGGCTCAAGCAATCCTTCTGCCTCAGCCTCCTGAGTAGCTGGGACTACAGGCAGGCGCCACCATGCCCGACTAATTTTTCTATGTATTTTTTTTAGTTGTCCTGGCCTATTACTCCGATTTTTATGGAAGAGGAAACTCAGACACAGAAAAGATAATAAGAAGTGGAGCTGGGCCAGACGCGGTGGCTCACGCCTGTAATCCTAGCACTCTGGGAGGCCGAGGCAGGAGGATTGCCTGAGATCAGGAGTTCGAGACGAGCCTGAGCAAGAGAGAGACCCTGTCTCTACTAAAAATAGAAAGAAATTAGCTGGACAGCTAAAATTTTATATATATATATATATATATATATATAAAAAATTAGCCGGGCATGGTGGCGCGTGCCTGTAGTCCCAGCTACTCGGGAGGCTGAGGCAGGAGGATTGCTTAAGCCCAGGAGTTTGAGGTTGCTGTGAGCTAGGCTGACGCCATGGCACTCTAGCCTGGGCAACAGAGCGAGACTCTGTCTCAAAAAAAAAAAAAAAAAAAGAAAAAAAGTGGAGCTGAACTTAAAATTCAGGCAGAGAGCTACAAAAAAAACAGAGTGGAGAGGAAATGTAGCTAATCATGTTTTCACTAAACATTTTTTTGTTTGTTTTTTTTTTAGAGACAAGGTCTCGCTCTGTCACCCAGGCTAGAGTGCAGTGGTGTCATCATTGCTCACTGCAACCTCAAACTCCTGGTCTCAAGTGATCCTCCTGCTTCAGCCTATTGAGTACTTGGGACTATAGGCACACGCTACCATACCCAGCTAATTTTTCTATTTTTTGTAGAGACAGGGTCTCGCTCTTGCTTAGGTTGTTCTTGAATCCTGGCCTCAAGCAATCCTCCCACCTCGGCCTCCCAGAGTGCTAGGATTATAGGCATGAACCACCATGTCAGGCCATGCCAGGCAATCTTAAACTCTTGTTCTTAACCACTATAGTATTTTTGTTTCAATGTATCTCAAGAGGTTCAAGTACTAGCACCTTGTCCTTTAGTAGAGTCTAACAGTTGAAATTCATTCTTATCATACTTCTCATCGTCAGATCTAAATCTACAGATCACTTTTTCAAGGTCTTTCCTGATCCTACAAGTTTGGGTTAGGTATGGGACTAAAGTTAGATCTTTTGAATTCTGAGTCTAAACTTAAAAGATGAATTATTTTCAATCAATTTTCCTTATCTCTAAAAAGGGCTGGTTCCCTCATCTGTAAAAAGATGTTAATGACAGATAGAATCTACAACTTAAGAGTTGTTTAAATAATTCAGGTAAACTGAATACTGTTTCGCACAGAGCACGTACTGGGTACTAGTACTTGGTAAAAGATTAGGTTCTGGTTTAAGAAATGCATTAGACAGCATATCTCGTACTAATTTCCAGTTCAGAAACTAGGTAGGAATAGTTGGCAATATCATTTCTATTTCCCATGTTTTCAAATATTTTAATGGTGCAGGTTGTCTACAATGAATTATCGTTCCTAAAGTTCTTTTCTTAGGAAATGAGTATACATTTTTCCCAGAAATATAAGGACTCATTTGGTAGCAAGTGGCAGAAATCCAACTCAAATTGGCGTAGGCAAAAATAAGCAATTTATTAGGATAGCAGGGTATCTCATGAGGCTTGAACAACCAATTAATACAAAAGGCAAACCTATAGCTGGACAGAAAGGACAACTGTAACCAGGGGTTTTAACAGCTCCAGAAATTGGTCTTATTTCTGTATGTAAGCTTCACCCTCTCCTACTTTAGTCTGGTTTAACACACATACACACACACTATGTAAGCTTCACCATCTCCTACTGTAGTTTGGCTTACCCCTCACTCCCCTAGGCATGGCCACCACCAATTTCAGAGCTTTTTATCTATCAAAGTCCACCACCACAAAGGAACTGATATAGGCTATTTTAATTCTTAAATCTAAAAATCTTCGAAAAGGGTTCTCATTGGGCCTGTCTTAAAATCAGATGCCCATCCCTAGACTCATCAATTGGCCAGAGGAGGTTAAGTACTATAACCAGCCTAGTTTGAGTAAGGTATTTCCTTTGGCATAGCTAGCTGTGGCCAGGTGAGCCAAGTGTTTAAAAATATGGCAGATTCCATTCAAACCACATGGCTGGAGAAAAAGGTATTTCCTAGAAAAGGAAAGCTATCTACGGTACAACAAAGTACTGTATGCAACATTAACCAAATAAACCTTTTTTTCCTAAGAGGACAAGAAATTAGTTTTATCTCCATGAACTCATTTTTCATAGTTGTGTGTGTGGAAAAGAACACAAAGTGCTTTTTCATATTTTCTCACTCAACACAATAAACACAGGCAGAATTCTGTGACCAAATGTGGGGGATTTCTTCCCACCAATAAATAAGCAATCAGTTTTGCAGTGGGCACCAGCTGGGTGTCCTCTAACTCAATTCTGACATTACCTGCCTAGAGATAGTGTCAGATCCCAGAAGCTGAGGCCTCAGTGTCCAAAACTACCCCCTCCCTTCAGGGACTGGGGACAAATGTGGTCCTCCAGAACTTCTGGCTGACCATCTTGAAGTTGGGGTCCCCTCGACCCCCTCTTTTGATTAATTTGGTGGAGTGGCTCTCAGAACCCATGGAAACACATTTGTCTGTTTACTATGAAAGATTTTACAAGTGCAGTGGCACAAGTCGTTTTCCTGCCTTAGCCTCCCAAAAGTGCTGAGACTACCGGGGTGAACCATCATGCCTGGCCAGCATTATTTTATTTTTAGGATAGGTATCTAAAAATTCTTTTATTTTTAGGCTAGCTGGAATTTCATAATAATTTGCTTGGAAAAGGTCAATTGGCTAGAATGACGGAGTTTTTCTGTATTTCTCTAATATATTTAATCATCTTTCCATATATGGGTTCACTCATTTTATTTGCTGGGTTATCTACTAATTTTTTGCAGGGGAGAGGTCTTAGTGATTTTTCTTATTTACTTTATGAACTCACACAAAAAGGCTGTTAACTTTGCATCATATTTATTTTTTGCATTTTTCCATCTGTGTTTTAATTTTGGTTATTGGTTTCATTTTTATTTTTGACCTAGAGCAATTTAACATTGTATCTAATAAAATATATTCATCTTTTGGTTTCTTAAAAAAAAAAAAGGATATTACAAAGGATACAGATGAAGAGATACACAGGGCAAGGTATGAGGGGAGTTTCCATACCCCTCCCAGGTACACCACCCTCCAGGAACCTCCACGTGTTCAGGACTGGCAGCTTCTCTGAACTCTGTTAGTTTTGGGCCTTTATGGAGACATCATTACATAGGTATGATTGATTAAACCATTGGCCATTGGTGATCAGCTTAACCTTCGGCCTCCTCACCCTACCTGGAAGTCAGCAGGTGGGGCTGAAAGTCCCAACCCTCTAATCCTGATTTGGGCTTTTTTTTTTTTTTTTTGAAACAGAGTCTCCCTCTGTCACCCAGAGTAGAGTGCAGTAGCATCATCGTAGCTCACTGCAACCTCCAACTCCTGGGCTCCTGACTTGGGCTTTAAGGTGACCAGCTCTCATCCTGAAGCTGCCTAGGGGCTGCCAGCCACCAGGCAATCACTAGCATACAAAAAGACATCACTCTGGAGATTCCTAAGATTTTAGGAGTTTATGCTAGAAAAGGGGATGAAGATCAAATATATACTTCACAATATCACAAAAGTACAGCCAATTCCCATGACATGCCAAGCAATGTCTTAGCCTTTTGTTTAACCAAGATTCAGTTAAACAATATACCTTAGTGCCTATGACATGCCCAGCACTGTACAATGCTTTTACTTTAATACGTGAACCACCACCTGAAGTTTAGAAATCTTTCCTATATCAATTTTTCATGATAGGGTAGTAACTGACATGGATAAAAGAACATTTAAGATGTAAAATGAGCTGGGCACAGTGGCACCCGCACCTGTAATCCCAGCTCCTTAGGTGACTGAGGCAGGAAGACTGCCTGAGCCCAGGAGTTCAAGACCAGCCTGGGCAACATAGGGAAACCCCATTTCAAACAAAAAGGAAAATGATGTCTGAGAGACTCAAAAGAATTCACAAAACAATCATGCCAACTGTACAATTGTCTTACTGGGATCATTTAAAGATTATTCTGTTCAAAAAACTTGGACAACTTTTTCCACTTTCTACGATTATTGTCTTTTTACAGTAAACAAAATATAACCCCCAAAGTTTTACAAATATTTACTTGGGAAAATATACCACCCTGCGGTTACTTTGGAAAGAAAGAAAAAATGAATTCCATTCAGAAAGAAATACACTAATAGAACTGTATTTCCAATCCATTTACTTTTTAAACTATCAAATTTTCTCATTCAAGCCACCTTTTCTGTGTACGTCCATTTAGAGAACCTTTTGAAAGTGAATTAAAAGTCTTTGCCTTCTTCATTCTGTTGATAAACTCTTGAGAATACTGAGACACCTCCAGATAACCTGTATGTTTTCTCCTGGGAACAAACTTTAGAGCCTCTTCCCAATTACCAGTGTTTTTCAGACATAACAAAATCCGAATCATTTGATCCAAGGTGAGATTTTTAGAACCCACGTCCCATTGTAAATATTTATCTAATGGAAGGCATTCTGTTGCCAGCTTCAGCCGCTTTGCCTTGGCTAGGGATATGCCTGGCTGCATGTGCTTATCAACAAAAGACCCAACTACATAAATTTTATCATGCTTGAAGGTAGTCATAACATTAGGAGAATCTGCAGTTAAATATATAATACTGTCCTTTGGAAATAAATCTACATGAGACTTTTCTGTTGCTGTTAAAAGCAATTTGTCCCATTTTTCTCCATACCGTTTAATTAATTCTCTATGATAAGCACTATCTGTTTTAAGATTGCAGAAATAAATATGGAAAGGATCAACATTTCTTCTGTTTGATCCTTCACTTTCTAAAAGTTGGGAAATAGTATTCTGCAGTTCTTTTGGTGTCATATGAGTCTCATAAGCCATGTCAAAAACCAAGGGTTGTCCAAACTGCATGGCCTGGGCACCCTTCCAGCCCATTGCAATGTCCATATTCCTATCCCAAAGTCGTAAAAATAGAAAGTTTTGCTGTTTATCTTCCTCAGTGGTTTCTAGCAGCTTGCTTTTTTTAAACTCTTCCCTTGCTGCTGCTTTTGCTTCCTTTTTTATTTGCCTAGCCTTTTTCACTTTTTCCTTAATATATAAATATTTTAAATACTTTTTTTTTGATGATTTAGAAGCACATTGCATAATGGTTTTGAGCTCATCTTCAGTGATACGTTCTGGTACTTCTCTGCCAAGCAATCTCCACATCTCAATTAACTCTCTGGTGGCAGCTAGAGGATCTTCATCCTTGTTGCTTGAGACTGTTGAAACATCTTCTTGCACACTAGATTTCATTGTTGTTTTCCACCCATCCAATTCTAGCTGTTCAGGAGGGGATGCACTCTCCTTATTAGGATAGGACAAAGATGGTATTTTGGAAGACATATTTCTCTGCAGAACTGTTGAATATAAATTCCTGCTCTTCCTATGAAGGGTGAATGGCACCAAAAACCTGGCAAAAGGTCTTAAGAAAGTGACACTAATGCTCATTTTGAGGAACAGAGACCTGTAAGAAAACCCCTGTAAAAGAAAATGCAATTAAAAGTTAGACAAATGCAATCTATTTCTGAAACACAAAATGAAATCTTTATATAACTTTTGTGCTGTACTATTAATTTTTCCTAGATTCCTGTGACTTAGGGCCTGTGATCACTCACTGTGCAAAAAGTTTAAAACTTATTTGGGCTCTTATTTTACACATGAATTTCACTATTGCTTTAGGTAAGAGGATAACCTGAAGATCCTTTTTAGATTTGGATCTAGGGGCCCAGAGGATCTATGTTACTGATAATGAAGTTATGTACCACTGATGCAGCTGAGATTATGACGCTATATTCTCCACCATTCTAAGGCTGGATACAAACACAAAATTCTTCATAAAGGCAACATGTGAAGACAAAGGACAGGAAAGTTACAGAAAATGGCAACTGGTAAAAAGCACAAAGGACCTGTCGTACCAATGCCCGTGTGTTTTCAGAACAGAAATGTATAGATATCTACTGATCAAAAAACAACAGACTCTTTTCCAGTTCAAACTTTATTTTGCAGCAAATAATGTTATTGCCAAACAAAATGTACTACATTGGGGCAAATGTATACAAAGCTCCACAATTTTATCCCAAAGGTTTGGCTGTCCACAAGAAAACAAAGATGCTTAAAGATGTGAAAACAGTGTCAAATTTGAAGAAAAAAGGAATTCAAATGTTTACAAAATACAAATGAAACACTTGAAAAAAATTCCTTCTTCCCTTGGCTTCACTTAACGACCCTGCGTGCTCCCAGGTCTCCTGCCTCTCTGATGCCCAGATACCCCCCTCCCTTAAAAGTGGACTTGATTCTGCATTCTGTTCTTTCTTTTTTCAATCTATGTACTTCCTCTGTGAGATCTGATCTACTTCTGTAGTTTCAATCACCATGCATAAGAAAGACACTTCAAATGCAACTAATTGAAATTATCTGTCTACCCTCCTTTCCCAACCTGATCCTTCTTTAGTGTTCTGTTTCAGGGAAGGATACTGCTACCGACCCTGCTGCCTGAGGTAGACATTGGGAGTCATTTCATTACAGTCCTCTGTCATACCCATCATATCTAACCCATTTGAGTTATATTCATTTTACTTTCTATTTTTTAAATTCATTCACTTCTCTTCAACCCCATTTTCTTAACTGCATCTCCTAGCCTTCAGATTTGTTCCCCCAATCTTTAAGCCATTGGAGTCTGTGAATCTGATCAATGGCATTCATATCATTCCCAATGTGTATTTCTAAGCTTATTGTTGCCAGGTCAAAGTCCAGACTTATCAATATGGTTTACAAAGTTTTTTATGGTATCATCCTTTGCTTACCCTTTCAGCTGCATCTCTATTTTTCACCTCATATTTCACATGACATCAATTAGTCCTCCTATTAGTACTCATAGCACCCTCTACCTATGATAGTACTTTGAACATTGTACTGTAATTGCCTGGTTACCTATTTGCCTCACTAGATGGTAAAGAGCTATCTAGTGTCCATCAGGACAAGGACTGTGTCTACATTGTTAACGCTGAACCCTTTCTTGGCAGTTATTTGGCTCTTAGTAATCACTCAAATATTTTTCAAATACTGGGCTAATGCTTCTCACATTTAAAAAATGTTCAGACTTCCTTTAAAGAGAAAACAATTTACTTTTGGCTTTCAGAAATATTTAACCTGGGGTTCTCAGGTCTCAATCTCATAAACATTGAATTCAGAAACAAGAGTCTCTTGAGAATCCTAGCACTCTGGGAGGCTGAGGCGGCAGGATCACTCAAGGTCAGGAGTTCGATACCAGCCTGAGCAAGAGTGAGACCCCATCGCTACTAAAAATAGAAAGAAATTAGCTGGACAACCAAAAATATATAGAAAAAATTAGCTGGGCATGGCGGCACATGCCTGTAGTCCCAGCTACTCAGGAGGCTGAGGCAGGAGGATCGCTTAAGCCCAGGAGTTTGAGGTTGCTGTGAGCTAGGCTGACCGCACGGCACTCTAGCCCAGGCAACAGAGTGAGATTCTGTCTCAAATTTAAAAAAAAAAAGTCTTTTCAGTTTAGTCTCAGTAACTGGTAAAAAACTTTTAGAATTTCATAGAAATATAAACCCCTTCCTTTCCAACTTGGGCCCAGCGGCAGGATGGCTCCCGCAAAGAAGGGTGGGAGAAGGGCTGTTCTGCCATCAACGAAGTGGTGATCTGAAAATACACCATCAACATGCAAAAGTGCATCCATGGAGTGGGCTTCAAGAAGCTTGTCCCTTGGGCACTCTTTGCCACGAAGATGGAGACTCCGGATGTGCACATTCACATCAAGTTCAACAAAACTGTCTCAGCCGAAGGAATACGGAATGTCCCATACCACATCTGTGTGCGGTTGTCCAGAAAACATAATGTGGTTGAAGATTCACCAAACAAGCTCTGTACTTTGGTTACCACTTTCAAAAATCCACAGCCAATGTGGATGGGAACTAACCGCCGGTCGTCAAATAAAGTTATAAACTACCCTCTTTCTCCCTGCCCCCCCCCAAAGAAACCCAAATTTTAAAAAACTATCAAGGACTTCATTTTGGTAAACATTGCTCGTTTCGGGTATTGTATTATAGCTTATTAAATCACTGGGCTTCCTCTTATCTGTTCTAGTGCACATGTTCTACTACGTGCATCTTGGAACGTCTCTGGCGTCATCCCAGCCCAACAAGCACACTGAGAGAAAGAAGAAATGCGCATACCAGAAGTGCAGAGACAGTGGCTCCCGCTGGCGCAAACAACAGGGACTCCAGAAGACGCAGGACTCGGCGGTAAAATGATGCCCAAGGCTCGCTATACAGCTCACCGACAGCTCGCCTCTCAGTCCACACATTACAGATCGCTAACCCAGAGCAGCCGCCAGGGCGTCGCCGGAAGTCCCGCCCTCTCCTTTCCGGCGCTGCCTTCTGACGTCACGTCACGTGGGCTCAGCAGGGGAGGCCTTCCGGAGTGAAAGCTGCGCCTTGGGGGGACCAGCTGTCAGTCGGCATTTCGGTCCTTACCGTCTACGTTTTTAACAGTCTTGCGGCTTGTACCTGTTTTCCGGGTTCTCCCGCCCCATTTATCTTAAAAAGCGCTTTCTAACCCTCCTCTCTTAGCCTGCTCCCTGCTCGGCCTAGTATTTATAAGCACTTGCTGATAAAGTACTGAAATAAAACGATCTTTTCACAAATCCTACTCAGCTTCAGACTCCTTGACGGTAGGACTTTATCTCTTAACCTTTTTGACCAGTTTATCACCAGTATCTGGTACAATTCTTGGAACCTGGTAGGCTACAGTAAATCAATCAATATCTCTCTCCCCCAGCTCATTTGGAAATTTTACTGTAAAAATTAAGTTAAGGCACATAAGTTGGTGGCTTTTGGGCCAAAACCCAGCCAGCACGGTGTTTTCAAATATTTTGGCTTAATTTTTCTAAAAACATACAACACAAGACCATTTATTGTGGAAAGGTCAGTCTTTTCAGCAAATGGTGCTGAGAAAACTGGATAGCCACATCCAAAGAATGAAATTGGCCCCTTACCTAACACCATATAGAAAAATTAACTTAAAATGGATCAAAAACCCAAATGTAAGAGCAAAAACTTTCTGATGCTCCAAAATTAAGAATAAAAAAAAATTAAAGAGCAAAATGCATAAAACAGAATATAGAGGAAAACTTTCATGACCTTCGTCATGAATATGACACCAAAAGCATAGGCAACAATAGAAAAAAATAGAGAAATCAGACTTCGTAAAATAAAAAACTTTTGTGCATAAAAGGACACTGTCGAATGAAAAGGGAACCCACAGCATGGGAGAACATACTTGGAAATAATATATCTGTTAAGAAATTAATATCAAGAATGTATAAAGAACTCCTACAGGCCGGGCGCAGTGCAGTGGCTCATGCCTGTAATCCTAGCACTCTGGGAGGCCGAGGCAGGAGGATTGTTTAAGCTCAGGAGTTTGAGACCAGCCTGAGCAAGAGTGAGACCCTGTCTCTACTAAAAATAGAAAGAAATTATATGGACAACTAAAAATATATATAGAAAGAAATTAGCAGGGCATGGTGGCGCATGCCTGTAGTCCCAGCTACTCGGGAGGCTGAGGCAGGAGGAGCGCTTGAGCCCAGGAGTTTGAGGTTGCTGTGAGCTAGGCTGATGCCATGGCACTCTAGCCCGGGCAACAGAGTGAGACTCTGTCTCAAAAAAAAAAAAAAAAAAAGGTGAGATGCATCACTTCTTTTACTATAGGAGGGAAAGAAATGTTTCAGTTCATTTGGGTCTTTGAGTGGCTAAAACAGGGGTTTAACCAACAAACTTTTTTTGTTGCTTTTCTCAGGGAAGAAACTACGGGCCCAATGAAATCCATGAAAACTCTCACCTCACATGAGGTAAATTCGACTTTATTACTGACAAAGATTCTTTGTTTGACCAAACCTTAGTCAGGCTTCTGAATCTTCAACTAAGTCCAGCTGTACACTTCCTTGTAAAATCTAGTTTTGGCCAGAACTCTGCTAACTTAGTTTAGCAAGAACCCCCTACCTTCAATATCTGATCATCCTCAATATCTGGTCAGGTTCTTCATCTTCCATTATTCCCCAGGTAACATCTGATCACCTTGGCCTGTCTTCAGCAAGAATTCGGTAGGTTTTTTTTTTTTTTCCCAGAATCACCTTTATCCCTTCCTCCAGTGAATTTTACATTCACTGACCCTCATGTGCTTCTTGGCTATAAATTCCCACTTGCCTATGCTATATTTGGATTTGAGCCTAATCTCTTTCCTCCACTGCAAAATCCCATTGCTGTAGTCCGTATACCTATTGCACAGTGCTGAATAAAGTCTTCCTTACCATGCTTTAATAAGTATTATTAAATAATTTTTTTATTTTACATTACCTCCTAACCATTCCTATTCCTTCTAATGGCAGTTCATAAAATGTGGTCCCCAGACCGTTGGCACCAGCATCACTTGGGAACTAGTTAGAAATGTAAATTTTTAGGCTCTAGCTACTGATTTTACTAAATCAGAAACCCTGGAGTGGGCCCCAGCAATCTTTATCTTAACCAGATTTCCAGATTATCCTGATGGTCTCTAAAGTTAGAGAACCAGTGCTTTTGAAGAAACATTGAAAAGAAAGTAAGTGAAATTTCCAGTCAAAGAGACTTCCCATAGCAAATTTGCAAAAATAACATATTTTCCTTTTTTGTTGAGATATGTTTAGTCTAGTATTGGGAAGTGACACACACATTTGGTATACCTTAAGAACAATGATTGTTACAGCCCAACCAAGTTCATTGCCTGCTGCTGAAGAGGAAGCCAATACACTGAGACAGCAGGGGTTACAGCAGAGAAAGAGTTTAATATTGCAGGCACCATGCTAGGAGACAGGAGGAATTTCTCAAATCTGTCTCTGAGAATTTGGGAGAAAGGGTTTTTAAAGATAGTTTGGAGAGCAAAGGGCTAGGCAATTGGGTCTGCTTATTGGCAGAGTATGAACTCATAGGGTTGGGATGCAGAGATTATCTTATCAGTTGTGCAGTTTCCTTGGTGGGGGGTTCTTGAGGCTGTTGGATCTGTTCCCACACCTATCCACAGGTCTGGTTGGCATCAGTGAGTCTCCCCAGAATGCAGAGTCTGAAAAATACTTGAAAGACTAGTCTTAGGCTTTAAAATAACAATGTTGTCTATAGAAGCACAAGTCTTGGGCTTTACAATAGCAATGCTATGTATAGAAGTAGTGGGGAAGTCACAAATCTTGCACCTGTCAGAGAGGATAGTGCCATTAAGCAGTAACCAGTTACAGCAGTAGGAAGTTAGGGAACAATGGCTGATTAACTTCTGGCTATATCCATACTTTTATAAAAATCAGACTTTGATTACTATTTATACCTTATGACTCTGCATTGTTTTAATATAGACAGTTTTATGATCATAGCCAATTAACTCCAACTATTTTCTGCAGGAAAGGAAAAAATCACTACTTGGTGATGTCAGAGTTCTTAGGATTTTTCTGAAGACTTCCCCATACCAGTTTTCTGTCTGTCAGCACACACTCCTGGTCTGCAGTGTATAGCCAAAAAACCAGAGATGTCCTTTTGTTGACTTCAAGCTGTAAACACAGATTAATATCAGAAGCCAGAGTAAGGAAATAGTAAGGGACTAGGTGAGAAAGTTTAAAACAAGCTTTGTTTTCAACAAAAGCATTTCCTTTCTGGAGCAAAAATGGTGACGTTTTGTAGAGAAAAATAATTTTTAAATATACAGAGCCATAATATTTATCACAACATGAAATATTTAAAAGTGACAAGATAAACATGTTCCCTGTCTTAGTGCATTTGGGCTGCAATTGTTAAAGAAAAAAATTATTCAATGATACTTGTTAGAGCATGGTTAGGAAGACTTTATTCAGGATTATGCAATAGGTAGGGACTATAGCAATGGGATTTTGCAGTGGAGAGAGATTTCACTCAACTCTAAATACATAAATACAGCATAGGCAAGTAGAAATTTATAGCCAAGGAGTAGGGTAGGGGTCAGTGGATGGAAAATTACTAAGCAGAAATATCAGGGCTCAGAAGATTCTTGCTAAAGACAGGCCAGGGTGATCAGACATCACCTATGGGATGGTGGAGGATGAGGAACCTTATCCAACATTGAAAGTGATCAGGTATTAAGGGTGTTGGAAGTGGGGTTCTCGCTAAACTGACTTAGCAGGGTTCTTTACTAAAATTGGATTTTATAAGGAAATGCACAGATGAGCCTGTGAGAAAGTTTAGGAGCCTGACTAAAGTTTGGCCAAGCAAAAAAAATTGTTGCTATAACAAAAATACCATAGACTGGGTGGCTTATAAACAATAGAAAGGTATTTGTCACAGTTTTGGAGGTTAGTATCAAGGTGCCAGCAAATTCTGTGACTGGTGAGGGCCCATTTCCTGGTTCATAGATGGCCATCTCTTCACCGTGTCCTCCCATGACAGAAGGGGCAAGAGAGCTCTCTCCTGTTTTATAAGGGCACACTAATCCCATTCATGAGGTTTGAGCCCTTATGATCTAATCACACTCCACTTCTAAATACCATCACATTGGGGATTAAGTTTCAACATAAGAATTTTATTGGGCAAGGGGAGAGTAAGGGACACAAACATCCAGTCTATAGCACTCCCAGAACAAAGATATAACCAACAACTGATTTGAGCTACTTTATTATTAGTCAGCCTGCTTAGTCCAATTTTAGCAAGAATCCTGTTGAGTCAGTTTAGTGACAACCCTCCACCCTTGGTATCTAATAACCTTCAATTATCTGATGAAATTTCTCACACTTCACCCATGTTATCTTATCATCTGGCCTGCCTTCAGGAAGAATCCCTCTTAACCCTGATGTTTCCTCTCAGTGATTTTTCATCCACTGACCCCCACCCTGTTCCTTGGCTACAAATCCCTAGTTGTCCTTATATTCAGAGTTTAGCCCGATCTCTCTCCCCTACTGCAAATCCGTTGCTATAGTAGACCTTCACTTTTTTTTTTTCCTTTTTTTGGAACAGGATCTTGCTCTTGCTCTGTCCCAGGCTAGAGTGCAGTGGTGTCATCACAGCTTACTGCAACCTCAAACTCCTGGGCTTAAGCAATCCTCCTACCTCAGTCTCCAGGGTAGCTGGGACTGTAGGCATGTGCCACCACGCCCAGCTAATTTTTTCTTTCTATTTTTTGTAGAGATGGGGTCTTGCTTTTGCTCAGGGTGGTCTTGAACTTCTGGCCTCAAGTAAGCCTCCTCCTCAGCTTCCCAAAGTGCTAGGATTATAGGTGTGAGCCACCATGCCCGGCCCAGTGGCCCTTCTTAAATAAAGTCTTCCTTACTGTCTTTAACAAGTGTCATGAATAATATTTTCCTGAATACTACTCCCCACTCAATCGTTCAGCTCCAGCTGAACTGGACTTCTTTCTCCTGCCTTAACATCTTTACATAGGCTGTTCATTTGCCTATGACTTTGTTCTCCTAGCTAACTACTATTGTTCTTCAAACGAAACATAATTTTCTCAGGGAAATATTCCCTGAAACCCAAGGCTGGTTAGCACTCATGCTAGATATTCTATGGCACCCTTTCCTTTTTAACATTCTTCACATTTGTAATTTCTTTTTCATTGTAAACTCTGTAAAGATAAAGACAATACTGGCTTTGTTTGCTACTGTGTCCTCAATACCTACTATGAATTGGCACACAGTAGGCCCTCAAATATTAGTTGAATACATGAGTGAACACACACATACAAGACCAACAAATTTAAGCAAAAGAACATAAATAAAGAATGAAATTAGCTTAATTTTTATGTTCACTTCTAATTTTATTATGGTATTGATATAGAAATTAAAGATTGACTTGATATTTAATTTTTATCAACTGCAGGTTTGGTGTCATCATATTAAACCATAGCTTTTCAAAAGAAAGGTCTTCACACTTGACTAATACTATAAAATATTAACGATGGCACTGACTTCCTAGCTCATCAATATGCTACAAAAGAGAATATGTTCACTTTTTAAAAAAAGTAATAAATCAGACCACAAGCCACAACATAATATTGTTGAGCTGGAAGTATTTTTTTCCCTCCAGCATCTGTATTAGCAAAGTTTCAGGGGGACAAAAAAAATCTTACATGACAAAAAATGTAGCTTAAGCACTTTGCTTTCTTTTTGTGGAGCTTCTAGTTACTATTGGCATTTGTGAGAAATCAATAGTTGTTTTGGCTTTCAAAGCCTTTTTAAAGTATTTAAAAATGGACTGAAGGCTAGAGGAAGGGGCTAAGTTGTATTTTTCTGTGCCAGCAGAAACCATAGGAAACTCCTTTTTCAAAACGGTAGCTTCAGGTTTATCCAAAGGCTTAGGACTTGTCACCCATTCACGGCAGTGGTGCTTTATCCATGCTAATAATTGTACATCACTTCCCAGCTGGTGTCCTACATGATGTTCAGAGTCAATAAGCGCAACAGCGTATACTTTGCTCATCACTTCCCACTTTCTATGAACAAGTAAGTCCATGAAAACCAAGCCTCCATAACCATGTACAATGAAGGCAACATCCTTGCCTTCAGTCTTTGAAATGAAGTAATCCCATATGTAAGCCATGTGTTCTTCAGGGGTATTGCTGTATCTTTTTGGAATGCATTGGGGAGGATGCTGAAGAGAGAAAAAGCTCTCAGCTTGAGCCATTTTTTGGGAAGAGGACTCAATATTTTTATTTTGTGTTAAAAGCCCATTCCACTCTTTTTCCGTATATAGGTCCATAAAATTGTCATTGGGGTTTAGCACAATTACATCATAATGTGCCTGCAATGCCATCTGAATACACGGTATCTGACTTCCATGTTGGAGACCATGATGTATTATTGCCTGCTGACTCCACTGACCAGCTCGGAAGACCCCGTGGTCTTGAAGGAGGACAAGAAGAACAGAATGATAATTTGTTAATGCTCTCTCACTCATGAAAAAGAAGCTTCTTGGTTCTTTATCAGCCTCTGATGGGATATATACTTTTTGTAATTTGCACACTTTTTCCAAAAGCTCATAAATGTATTGTTCAAGCAAATGGCCAAGGGCCTGGTAGCGCTTGCTATTTCTCTCAAGGACATTTTTATAATAGTTAAAGACAAAAGGCCTTTGTGTCTCAGTATGTCTCAATTCAGCGTTTTCATTAAAGTCATATTTAAGTTCTTCTAGTAAGTCAGATTGTTCAATAAATTTTTGGAAGCTTAGCTCCTGAGTCATTGGTAGCCACTGAAAGTAAAAAGAGTAATCAGTGTTAGAAAAAGTAAAATAAAAATTTCAGTTTGTCAAATTCTTCTGGTGGGACATCATGCTAAATTAAGGACTTCAGGAAGACATTAATCTTTTAAACCATGGTAAAGACTTTTTTTTTTTTTTTTTGAGAAAGAGTCTCGCTCTGTCACCCAGGCTAGAGTGCAGTGGCATCATCATAGCTCAGGGCAACCTCCAACTCCTGGGCTCAAGCTATCCTCCCGACTCAGCCTCCCTGGTAGCTGGGACTGTAGGTGTACACCACTGCGCCCAGCTAATTTTTTCTATTTTTAGTAGAGACGGGGTCTCACTCTTGCTCATGCTGGTCTCCAAATCCTGACCTCTAGCGATCCTCCTGCCTTAGCTTCCCAGAGTGCTAGGATTACAGGCATGAGCCACCACACCCGGCCTATGGTAAAGACTTTAACTCAAAATAATTGTGAATGATACAAAGTAGTGAGAGACTGAATATATGAAGAGACAATGGACAGACCATGCTATGGTTTGGGTATGGTTTTTTTAGCTCTTCCAAATCTCATGTTGAAATTTGATTCCCAGTGTTGGAGGTGGAACCTAGTGGGAAGTGTTTGGGTTGTGAGGGCAGATCTCTTATGAGTGGCTTGGTGCCATTCTCACGGGAGGAGTAAGTCCTCACTTTTAGATCCTACAAGAACCAGTTGTTGAAAAGAGCCTGGTACCTTCTCTGCTCCCTCTCTCTTCTTTTTCTCTTCCTCTCTTGCCACGTGATCTCTACATGCTGGGTTGCCTTCGCCTTCTGCCATGAATGCCAGCAGCTGAAAGCCCTCATCAGAAGCAGATGCTGATGCCACTTCTTATACAGCCTGGAGAACTGTAAGCCAAATAATCCTCTTTTCTTTATAAATTACCCAGGCTCAGGTATTCCTTTATAGCAACACAAACAAACCAAGACAGACCATACATAAATATAGAGCTTTGATCCACAACCTCCAGCAACTCTTCCCAGGAAGTCAATCCCTTATCTACAATAAACCCAGGAAGTCACCCTGGCATAAGTCAGACTGGCAGGAAGGCAGATTTCTATCTCCAGTGACAATCTATAAAACTAACCAAAAATTTCTCTAATGATTGGCCCAAAATGGCCAGGACTTAATAACTGACAGCTTCTCTAATTTTTGTCACCACTTCCAACTTGGGACCAATCAGAGAAAGCCAAATATGTACCCCTCACCAATCACATACAATTACCCCTCCCTTTTAGTTAGCCCTCCTGCAGCTTTCCCATGGCAACAGCTTGCAATCAGGGCAAACCTGAAGTCTTCTCTTTTTCCCACTCCCTTGCCTGCCTTTGAGTCTCCGCCCAAATGCAAGGGATAATGGCCGAGTCTCTTTCTATAGCAAGCTCAGAATAAATAGGCTTTGCTTTTGCTGTTAAATAAATGGCAGAACAGTGTGCGTGAAATGTGAATCAGGCAGTATAGTTTATGATCAATTCATCTAATACCAGAAGATATGGTTATTCTGATATCTGAGAAGGAAAAAAATAGGTTGAATGAGAAGTTAATTTACACAGTTTCTGCGGGTAGAGCTTAAGGGGAAAAGAAAAGACTCTGAAAGATTAAGTGGCTTGCCCTAAAGCCAAATAAGTACTAAAAGATTGTGTAAGAGGCTGACTCTCAAATTCCCATTCTTAAATACATTAACATTCTCCTTTCTTAAATTTCTTAACACTGACACTGGCAATCCACAACCCATTTCCAATAAGTAGCACTCAAAATGATGTTCAGTGCAACTCAAACTGCTAGCAGGCCTAAGGCAAAATTAAGTTTGCTTGTTCCGATTTCTTAACTGTTTTCTCACTTTCTGAATCTTATTCTCTGACTCCCATACTCAACTGGTACTTTATGAAGATTTTTAGTTGTCCAGAGCATCTATCTAGACTATTCTCTATTCCTTCCTGTTCCATTAAAAACTCGTCTAATGTTGCTAATCTCAGGTGTTATTACGTAGTTAATATATTTTTCCTAAAGTATAAATGACTGGCCGACTTAACTATCCTTTAAAATGAGAAGCCTCTGGAATTAGATCGATTTAGGTTTAAATCCTAGCTCCAAATTTCCAAGCTGGGTAACTTTCAGCAGGTTTCTTGTCTTCTATTATTCATCTTCAATTCTAAGTTTTAGTTTATTTAAGCAATCAAAAATAATTCTTGCTACTCTCTGTCCTGCTATGATGCTTTATCTTTTCCCCTTCATAGCCTATATTACCCCCTGACACATAACCATTTGCATATTTTTTATCAGTCTTCCATCACAAGAAATAAAGCTCCACGTGAAAAGGAACTTTAATTCATTGCTGTATATTCAATGCTTAGAACATATTATATAATTTTTAAAATGAATAAATGCAAAATAGGAATAACAAACTACCTCACAAGGTTGTTATGAGAATTAAATGAACAAATGTATGTAAAAACCATTTTACATAGTGTTTCACACATGGAAGTTTCTGGAAATTAGATAGGATGATCTAATGATAGGTGAAATGTGAAATAAAACTACATATATATTTCTTGACCTTTTTTTCTACATTATCTGATTTTTATCCACATTAATAAATGTAGTTTTTTTATTCATTTTATCTGTTTATAGTGTTCCATTGCTTGAGTATGCTGTTATTTATTTAACCATTTGCCTTTTGAGGTTGCTCCAATTTTCCACTATTACAAGTAAAGCTGCAATGAATATTCTTGTGCATGTACTTTTGTGTACATATTCAGAATTTCCCTAGGCAATATGCTTAGAAGTGAGATTTCTGGGTCATTTCAGCATTCTCCATTTTACCAGACATGGCCAAATTGCTCTCCAAAAGGAAAGTCTATTTTATTTTATTTTATTTTATTTTATTTTATTTTATTTTATTTTATTTTGAGACAGAGTCTCACTCTGTTGCCCGGGCTAGAGTGAGTGCTGTGGCGTCAGCCTAGCTCACAGCAACCTCAAACTCCTGGGCTTAAGCGATCCTACTGCCTCAGCCTCCCGAGTAGCTGGGACTACAGGCATGAGCCACCATGCCCGGCTAATTTTTTCTATATATATTTTTAGTTGTCCAGATAATTTATTTCTATTTTTAGTAGAGACGGGGTCTCGCTCAGGCTGGTCTCGAACTCCTGACCTCGAGCGATCCACCCGCCTTGGCCTCCCAGAGGGCTAGGATTACAGGCGTGAGCTACCGCGCCCGGCCGGAAAGTCTATTTTATAATTTGGAATGAAAGAGGAGGTTTGCACAGAAAAGCAGTCTCTCAAATCTAAAAATGTTGTGTTTATTCAGGTGCTGTGCTGTAAACTGCCTTTTTCTATACTAAAAGAGAAGGATACAGAATATTTAAAACTCAAATTAAGCAAAGAAAGTTGTTAGCTATTTAGCTTTTTCTTCAGAGAGTAAATAAACAAAATCAGTATTTTTTAGTAGCATACAATTACTCTTTTTCACTTTTGTTAGGTGTCTGTGTACCTAGTTTGTTGAGAGACAATTCTCAGGGGGAAAGAATGGGAGCTGGCAAACAAAAACCAAAATAGCACACAAGTACGTAAAAGATTGGTAGAGTTGGGGTGAATAGGATCAAGGTGGTGGTATTTAATAGAATAAAAAGCTAGACAATTCTTACCTTAGTAATGGGAACTTCATTCCTTCACTTGGCCCATGCTGTAAACTTCCCTCTTCCACACCCCACATCCAATCAATCAGCAAATCTATGGGTTCTGTTATATGAAAGATATCTATAATCTAATCATCTATCACCCCTCCACCTTGACCATTCCAGAACAAGTCACCATCATCTCTCACCTTCATTAAGTCTACTATCTAGTCTCTGCATAAACTTGTCTCCCTCTAGTCTGTTTCCCACATAGCTGTCAGAATAATCCTTTCAAAACATCTGAATTCGATGTTACACCCTTGCTCAAAATTTTTAATGGTGATATGATTGTTGAATTCCTGTTTCTGGTCTGGCACGTAAAAATCTTAGAAGTTGCTACTGAGTCCTAACAGGAAGTAAAAAACTGAACAAACCGAAAATCAGCAACTCTTCTTAGATCTGAAAGAAAAGTGAGGTCACTGGGCAAACCACTGCCTCCAAAACTGGGAAGACTGACAGGTGAATGCAGAGAATCAAAATTTACCACAGCAGAAACCAGGAACTGAAACCTCCAATAGAACCAGTGCCCAGAGAGGGACACCTGAACTATAATTGGCAATTTGCTGGAGCTCTGTATGGACAAGTCTGAGGAATAAAAACTCTAGGGCATCCATTCCCCATGCCCCTCTTTTGTGAGTTTTACCTCTCAGAGCTCTAACAGGTCCACAGGTCCTCATGGTAACTGTCCATGCTTCTGGCAGTGGGTAGGGAAAAGGAACCATTTTGAAATACACCAGAGCATTTTGTTCTTCTTAATAAGGCCTGCCCTCAGGAGAAACTATTTAACCAAACCCTAATCTGCTGGAGTTTTATCACAGCCTAACTGACCTGGGGGAAGGGAAATACCTAACTCCAATCCACACTAACCATCTTGTCCCACCTAAGGGGAGTTGGGGGAAACTGAGAAGGATGTGTGAAGTTCACAGTCTAGAGGAGCAGGCTCACTAAAATTCTCAATGGTCTCCCCTCTCACTCAAAATAAAAGCCTAAATCCTTACCATGGCCTACAAGGTCCCACATAATGTTTAGCTATCCAATGTCATTTCCTTCCATTCTCTCACTTGCTTACTCATCTAGTTACATGGTCTGGTTCTTAGCTTTCTCAGGTGTCATTTCCTACCACTCTTTTGCTAACTTCACCATAGCCACACCTGGCCTCTTCGGCATCAACTTGTGAACAAGTTCCTCTTTAAGGGTATTCATCCCTGCTACGCCCACAGCCTGGAACACTCTTCTCCTAGATAACTATGGGGCTTCACTGCCTTCAAGTTTCTGCCCACGTGTTATCAGAGTGACTTTCTCTGGGCATTTTATCTGAAAAGGCAACTCTCTCCCTTTCTCTCTTCCTTCTCTACTTTTTTTTTTTTTTTTTTTAGCACTACATTTGCTTATTGTCTACTTCCCCCCATTAGAATGTTAAGTTCCATGACAGCAGGGACAGGGACTTTGTTTTGTTCACTACTGTATCTCTAGTTCTTGGAGTAGTGCCTGCTGCATAGTGGACACTTAAATATTGTTAGAATTTTATGTTTATGCCAAGGGCATAAGAAAGCAAAGAGCACTTTAAAAGTTCTCTAACTATATGCATAAGAGAAATATGCACACAAATCTTTTGAAAAATTATAGAGGCTTTCATAATTCTAAAGTTAATGTCAGAGGTTTATGAAATATTCTCAGAGAATATCCTACACATCTCTATATATTTGCTTTCTCTTTTGCAAATCAAGATGATTGATCTCTCTCAATCAAATCAAAGATGGTTCATTAAAATAGAGAGAATCAAACTGTTTCTATGCTTAATTTTCCAAAGAATGGGTTGGAATAAGATAGTGTAGAAGAGGAAAAATAATTTTTTACTTAACCCTCATGAGTTCTCATTTGGGATGAACCCCTGTAACAAAAGACAGATTAACAAGAGAAAAACAAACAAGTTTATTAATGAATGCAGTTTACATCACGTGGGAGAAACTTCAGTGAAAAGTAACTCAAAACAGTGGCTTAGAACTCTGGCTTATATAGCATCTTCAATAAAGAACAATAAATCTGTGGAGAAATGTAAGGGCAAAGGAAAGAGTTTTAGGTCTCTAAGGGTGGGAAACTGTGGGAATGTAAATATTAAATATATGTTAGAAAACTAATGGAGTAAGGTTTGTTGGCAGATTCCTCTGGTGCTATATCTGGGCTAATAAGAGTCTAGAGTTGTCTCCAGTAAAGGAGAATTTAGGCAGAAAAGTCTCAGGAGAAGGAGTTTCCTTCCATTTGTTGGTGCTTAATTGCTTTCAGCTCAAAAATAATTTTCATGAAGCTGGGTGAGGTGACTCACCCCTCTAATAATAGCACCTTGGGAGGCTGAGGTGGGAGGATCCCTTGAGCCCAGGGGTTCGAGACCAGCTCGAGCAACATAATAAAAAAATTAGCTGGGTGTGGTGGTGTGCACCTGTAGTTCCAGCTACTTGGGAGGCTGGGGTAGGAGGATCACTTGAACCCAGGAGTTTGAGGTTGTAGTCAGCTATGATGACACCACTGCACTCTAGCCCGTGCAACAGGTCAAGACCCTGTCTCAAAAAAATCAAAAATAGGCCGGGCACGGTGGCTCACACCTGTAATCCTAGCACTCTGGGCGGCCAAGGCAGGAGGATCATATAAGCTCAGGAGTTCGAGACCAGCCTGAGCAAGAGCGAGACCCCCATCTCTACTAAAAATAGAAAGAAATTAGCTGAACAACTAAAAATATATAGAAAAAATTAGCCAGACATGGTGGCACATGCCTGTAGTCCCAGCTACTCGGGAGGCTAAGGTAGTAGGATCGCTTTTAAAGCAAGGAGTTTGAGGTTGCTGTGAGCTAGGCTGATACCACGGCACTCTAGCCTGGGCAACAGAGTGAGACTCTGTCTCAAAAAAAAAAAAAAAAAAACCCACCAAAAGTAATAATTTTTATGTCAGAGAGGCATATTTTGGAGTGACATATTCTGGTTTCCTTAATAGTTTACCTTCAAAAATAAGACTGTTAGAGCTGAAAGGGACTTTATTGATGTTCTTAGCTAATATGTTTATTTTATAAACAGAGAAGTTAAGGCTTTCAAAGGTAAAGTGACATGCCCAAAGTAACTCAGGCAGCTGTAGGAGCTTGATAGAAGATTCATTTTTACCAATGATTTAAAAATACATAGTATTAGGCTGGGCGTAGTGGCTCACGCCTGTAATCCTAGCACTCTGGGAGGCCAAGGCGGGTGGATCGCTCGAGGTCAGGAGTTCAAGACCAGCCTGAGCAAGAGCGAGACCCCGTCTCTACTAAAAATAGAAAGAAATTATCTGGACAAGTAAAATATATATATATATAGAAAAAAATTAGCCGGGCATGGTGGCGCATGCCTGTAATCCCAGCTACTCGGGAGGCTGAAGCAGTAGGATCGCTTAAGCCCAGGAGTTTGAGGTTGCTGTGAGCTAGGCTGATGCCACGGCACTCACTCTAGCCGGGGCAACAAAGCAAGACTCTGTCTCAAAACAAACAAACAAACAAACAAAAAACATAGTATTAGGCTTTTTATTTCATTCATTCACTAAAAATTTAGTGGGGCCATTCAGTAGGCACTTAAGTTTCCTATATCAAGTAGCCCAGTCATTTGACACAGATTGAAATTAGAAAAAATTTAAATTTAATATACTCATTAAATATATAAAATATTTAATATATATTTATTAATTTAATAATAATATTTAATATTCAATATATTAAAATTTAATATACTCATTAAAATTTGAAATTAGGCCTTTCTAGAAACCTGGGTTAGGTGGCAACACAGCTGTTGTTTTGTGCTAGGTTATTTTTTAAAATTAAAATAAAATTGTAAAATACATGTAACATATCTCCCCAGATATAGCACTAGAAACAAAAAATACATAAATAACATAAAATTTACCATTTTAACCATTTTTAAGTGTGCAGTTCAGTAGCATTAAACTCATTCACATCGTTGTGCAACTATCATTGACATCCATCCACAGAACATTTTTCATCTTATAAAACTGTAACTGTACACCCATTAAACAATAACTTCCCATTTTTCCCTCACCCCAGGCCCTGGCAACCACCATTCTACTTTATCCCCACGAATTTGACTGCTATAGATTATATGTGAATATCTTTAAGATGATGGTGTGTGGGGGCACTAGAATCATAGATGCAAATAATTTTAATTAGCATATTTTAATTTTTAAGGAGCCCCTTTCCTCTCTAGGTTCATACAGTGGTTAAAGTTAATATTTTATATTTTTCACAGGTGATTAGTAAACTTCTATAAAAAATAATTTTATAACCTGAGAAGTTAGGGGATAATGGTAATGGTAATGCCCTATTACAGTAATTACAATCCTGTGTTATATTTGAGTAAAAAGCTCTTTTATGTATCCCATGCCATTAAGAAGCATAGAATGAATGATGCTTTACTCAGAAAATTTCAAAATATCTGATATTTTTTTTACAATAATCATGTTTTCATACATTTTCATATTTAGAAAAACAAAACAAAAAACTCCTAGAAAATATATTTTAATCAAGGAATACTGTTTTGGTACAAAAGCAGCACTGTATTTCTTATCCCAACATAGGATGTAATGATGCAGATTTTTAGAAAAATAACTATGCCTGTACTGCAACTCCATTTAGTAAATTGTAGAAAATAATAGTGCTCTTAATATATGTAGAAGTTTCAAAAAAAGAGGAAACTAAATAGTGTCCCTACCCACTATTTACCTTTCCCTAGGAAAGAAAAGACTAAGGAAGCTGTATTTAATACACTTGAGGCAAAGACATATAGGAAATAGAATATCAGATACAGAAAAAAACAGATGCCACCAAATGTTGAGTTTTCCAAACTTCAGTATGCAACAGAATCTTCTGGGAAAGTTTTTTTTTTCTTTTTTTAACAAATAGTTTAGTGAACTATTATAAAGAGAAACACTCTTTTAACTATCCCAGGCTGCCTTTGGCAGCCACCCCAAAAGTACCTCCAAGCACCCTATCTCTCCCTCCAAAGTAAGCACACTTCTACTCTCCTGACTTTCATAGTCATGAAACTACACTTTATAAAATTAATAAAAGGCCATAAGGTGGAAACAGTGGTAAAGGCCTGAACTCTGCAATGGTATAGGGATAGTTAAAAAAAAATGTGTATGTATATGTGTGTGTGTGTGTGTGTGTGTAACTAGCCATTTTTCCCTGGCTTGCTTTCCCATAATTGCTTACTACCCAGGAGTCACATAGCTTAGGGTCATGAAGATTCAGATAACATTATCCTTGTGAAACCTAAGGCTGGTCTTTGAGATATCTTCCAAACCCTACACTTTGGTAGACCAATTGATCCAACCGGACCAGTGGCCAAAGGAACCAACTCAGCTGGTCTTGCTACCTGGGAACTGACTGAGCACAAGAAGACAATTTCTGCTTCCTGATCCTATGAATTCATCCTCAGCCAATCAACAGACACAATTGCTTGGCCCTCTGTCTGCCAAGCTATCCTTAAAAATCCCCTCTCTCAAATTCTTGGGGTGACGAATTTGAGAAATTCCTCATCTCCTTCAACGGTGCCTGTAATATTAAATTCTTGCTCTGCAGTAACACCTGTTGTCTCAGTGTATTGGCTTCCTCTCTTTTTTGGGAGGAGGGATAGAGTCTTGCTCTGTCACCCCGGCTAGAGTGCCCTGGAGTCAGCCTAGCTCACAGCAACCTCAAACTCTTGGGCTCAAGTAATTCTCCTGTCTCAGCCTCCTGAGTAGCTGGGACTACAGACCGCACCACCACATCCGGTTAATTTTTTTTCTATTTTCAGTAGAGCCCAGGTCTCACTCTTGTTCAGGCAAGTTTTGAACTTCTGACCTCAAGCAATCCTTCCCCCTCAGCCTCCCAGAGTACTAGGTTTACAAGTATGCACCCTGGCCCCCCAGCTTGATTCTTGGAGTCATTTAAATTCTTTAGTTAAAAAAGCTGGTTAATAAGGAAACTTAAAATTCAATTATTTTTCAGTAAGCAATGGCTTCATTTGTTAAACAGAAATAAACCATTGTCTTTAAACGAAATCCTTACTAGTGAATTTCCATCCCAGCAAGCCGTTAAGAATTCCTGCCTTTCATTCATTCCCGCCATGTAAAACACTCCCTTCCTCCCCGCCCAATACCCCTTAGTACCTGGTGCCTTGTGTCTACCTCAGCATTGGCCTCATAGTAATTAAGATGGCTCAACTCACGAGGCAGGAGAGTCTGCTGTAGTGATTGGGTGAGTTGGACTAGTTCCTTTACTTTATTGACCTTACTGGGATGGGGATAGGAGTTGGGGGCCGGGGGGGTGGGTGGGTGTTAAACTATTATTTCAACAGCCCCTTTGGAATTGGAACATTCCTGCAGCCTTTTGCCTGCTTAGAGCGCTGGGCTGAATTTTGTTAATCTTGTGATTAAATCGCCATTAAAGTTCACACATACATTTAAAAATTATTCAAATATGTACATTATAGCTGTTAAAATAAGACACAATTTCTAAACAGACGGGCTCTTTCAAAGGACTTCATAAGTTATCAGGCTAAAAAATGCCAGACGTTGAGTTCATCGGCACAGGGCCAGTTCCTGAAAGTACCGCAATAAAGGTTAACTGAACGAATTTCAGTTTAAAGCCACCCACGTTTTTTGATCTCAGCATTTTATCTTTAAAAAAAACTGAGGTCTAGCTTTTCTTTTTTAGGGCCTCTAAAAATGACGAGATTGAATTTTAAAATGAAATCCTCTATTACTATGCCATTTTTTTTTGTCAGCTGACCTAATCTGTTTATTGCCACCACAAACGCTAGACTAATAGCTCAGCTATTATCAGGTAACTTTACCGTCCTATTGAAATCTCTTTGTTTCTGAGTTTGAGGAAGCTCCTTGAAGACAAATACGTAGCGAGGAATGTATGCTGGGAGGATGTAATACTGCAAAAACAGTAACGTTTTGTTCTCATAATCTCTGGGGTCACCTCGCGAAATCCAGTAAACTGAAAGAATTCCTAATATTTTCCCCCTTTTTGCCAGCCTAGCCTTCAAAGTCAACAACACTAACACTACGCACCCAGTTTTACTTCCCCAGAGGGGCAGAGACCAACAAACACGCGCTGCTTAACAAGCGCTTGAGGCGGCAACCCGCGGAGAAAACAAGCCCCCGGAAGTGATTTCCGAGTGACGGGGGGGGAGGGGGAGGGACAGCTGATTTCCGGTCGAAAGGCTGAAGACGGCTCTTGCGCAATCGCAGTTCGAGCTTTGCTTTTTTTTTTCCTTTCCCCTCCCCCTTCCCTCCCCCAAGCCTGAGGGGTCTTGAGGTGACAGCGCCTGCAACTGCGACTCCAGCGGGAGGAGAAGATGGACAAGAGGAAGCTCGGGCGACGGCGATCTTCGTCCGGTGAGAAAGGGTCGGAGGAGGACTGAGCATATTGTCTCCTGCCCTGGACAAATGGAAGGCGGAGGCTGGGGTTGCCTGCGGCTCGCAGCCGGCAGGGCGAGGGTCAGGGCGGGGGCTGGGAGAGGAGGGGGCGCGCACAATGGAAGGCTCCAGGCCGCCTCCGCCCCTCGAGTCGAAGACGCAGTCCGAGCTGTCATCGAAGCTTCGGCCGCTCAACACCCCTTTCATTTTTTCCTCCTCCAGCGAACACCCTCCTTGAGTCTCATCGGCCCACGGATCTTCCCGGTTGGCTTGCCACTCTCCTGCCACGCCTTCCTCGTAATTCCACCAATGTTCCAGTTTCATTTCCAGCTCCTCAGCAGCCTGACCCCACTTTCCTTTATTCCTTTGATTCTCGACTTTGTCTCCCCTCCTCTCTCTCCCGCCCCGGCAGGTAGTCGCTGCAGCTCAGGAAGAAAGGTGGGGCTTGGTAACTGACACTTCTTTCTTCAGATAAAAGCCCCACTGTGCCTCCTCCTTCTGAACAGGCCGGCTTAATAGCCTTTTTCTTTTCCAGCCTCCGCCTGCATCTTCCAAAAGTGATTGCAGAGTCGAACAAAGGATTCGAAGCCGTGCTTTCGTTGTGGTTTTTTCTCAGCATACTTTTGTTATTGAAATTGCTTTAAGCTTTAAATGACCATCTTCGGTTTTGTGTACTACGTCTTGGAAATACGAAAGTGGAGTTACAAGATGTGAGGTAGAGCTCCTCCCAGTCAACAAGTTTTTGTCAAACATTTCATCCATTAAGGGTACCACAAGGCCTTGTGTTAAGACCTGTAGAGGAAAGAACGAAGACTTTAATAAGCTTACAGTCCAGTACACAAACTAACACTCAGTGAAACATTTATTTCATTTCTTATGATGCCGTTTATTTTTATAGAGACAGTGTTAATTCTAAATTTATTTAGGATTGGCCTGTGCTGGTGCATCTCAAACTTTTTGCATTTTGTGGCCTTAACTGCTCTGATCTCTGGGGACATTGCCAGAAGCAGTTGAAAACCTGAAATCCCTTTTCATGTGCAACTAATATTATCCATTTTTTTGTGTATTCTAGAGATAGTAGATTTTTTCTTTGAAAGTATGTGTGATATATATGTATGTTTACACATATAAGTATGTACATGACCTCCAATAGGTCAGTGTTTGTTTTAATAGCTTCCCCCTCACCTTCAAAGTCTTTAGGTAAAATTGACACATTAGGAAAATGCACAGTGTTTATCTGGTATCATTCACATTCTTCCTAATACAGAACTTTTAGGTATAATCATACCTCAGTTTAAGATGCACAGCGTTTTTAAATAAATACATTTAATATTGGCTTAATACATTTTTGAGGTAGAAGGGCAAGATATTAGCCTTGTATTTCAGAAAATCCCATCCCCTTTACCTGATTATACTTTTATTTATTTATTAATTACAGTTAATTTGATGCAAGCAGTTATAGGAAGTGAATTTAGAGAATAAAGCTGCTAATCCTTAAAAGACATTGATATTTATGTTAGTTATGTGTCTAGGGAGGGTTTTTTCTTTTTCTTTTTTTTCCCTGATGACCTCCCTTTTAGAGCTGTTTTTTCTGAACAGTTACTTAGTAAAAACCATTCCCAAATCTAATGTTACCCAGCTATTCTCCAGTATGCCTCTGGCTTTAAGATATGAACATTAATTTTTAAGAATGCTGCTTTTTTTCTTAATAGTGTATGTTTAATTTCCCATAAAATTTCTCAGAAATAAAACATGGTCAGTTGGTTGAAAGATTCTATGAATTCTTTGTAAGGGTTATATGCATGCAGTTGCCATTTCATTAGGAGTTGTTGCTGACTGAAACCCAAATGAATTAACATTCGTAGTCATCAAAATTTCATAAGTACACAAAGAAGAATTTGATTAATAAAAGATTAATAGGAAGAAGAGGTAGAAGGAAGGTGGGTAGCAGTAGAAAGAGAAAACAAGACACAAAATTTGAAGTTTTGTCTGAGACTACACTAGGCTGCCCTAAACTTTCTCCTAAATAAGGAAGAACCACAAATGTTTATGTAGTGTATTGCTTGGGACTTTTTCAGTTGAAAGTAACAGACAACAATTCCAACTAGTTTAAGCTAAACACAAAACAAGTATTTGTAATTCAAATAGCTGATAACTGTAGCACATCAAAAGCGGTAAATTAGATGGAGAGACAGATAAAAAAAGACTGGCACCACATTTTCGGTAAGAGTTGAATGAAATAATAAAGTACATGGGAGCAAGGGAGAATGACCATTAACAATGATTAACAACAAAAATATAACTTAGATATATTAGGGTCATAGATTACAATTTTCAAATGAATTTTTCAATCAAAACAGGAAAGTTCAAGCAACCAGTTTTCTACTGATTACTTCAGGCAACATCCTTGGAGATCTGTGTCACTTTCATTTGCAGTTAAGAATGTTATGCTTTTTGAGTAATGAGGTCTAGGCACTGTGCTAAGAACTTTACAGACTTTAATATTTCCA
Source organism: Lemur catta (assembly GCF_020740605.2). NCBI lineage: Eukaryota > Metazoa > Chordata > Mammalia > Primates > Lemuridae > Lemur > Lemur catta. Next base: position 240,466,796 of record NC_059128.1, read on the forward strand.
AAGGCTTCATAAGGTGGTTATTATTTCTTTTCTTTTCTTTTCTTTTCTTTTCTTTTCTTTTCTTTTCTTTTCTTTTCTTTTCTTCTCTTTTCTTTTCTTTTCTTTTCTTTTTTTTTTTTGAGACGGAGTCTCGCTTTGTTGTCTGGGCTAGAGTGAGTGCTGTGGTGTCAGCCTAGCTCACGGCAACCTCAAACTCCTGGGCTTAAGCGATCCTACTGCCTCAGGCTCCCGAGTAGCTGGGACTACAGGCATGTGCCACCATGCCTGGCTAATTTTTTCTATATATATTTTAGTTGGCCAGATAATTTCTTTCTATTTTTAGTAGAGAGGGGGGGTCTCGCTCTTGCTCAGGCTGGTCTTGAACTCCTGACCTTGAGTGATCCACCTGCCTCGGCCTCCCAGAGTGCTAGGATTACAGGCGTGAGCCACCGTGTCCGGCCGGTTATTATTTCTGACTTATAGGTGAGAAAACTGGGATTTAGGGAGAATAAACAATTGTTAGCAATAGCTAGTGAGAAACAGAGACAGGATTCAAAATCTGGTCTTTCTGATTATAAAATCTGTAGTTTTAACATCATTTACTATCACAGTAAATGAGCCTTACTTGGAAAAAAAACATTTCATGGACAAATAAGTGTGATAACTGTGGTTAGACAATTTTCTTTGCTGTAAGATTTTTTCAGAAACTTTGACATGTTATTGTACATTGCACCTCTTCGAGAGTGAGCATGTGCTGTTTCTCAAAATTGCTTGATTTTGAAACTACTCCTTCCCCAGTTTCATCTTGAGGGAATCAGTGTCCTATGATGATACACCTTTCTTACATCTTACATCTTTTGGTAGTCCAGGTGATGTCTGCTTTGTACTGGAAGTATAATGAACCATAATTGAGGTTCAAAATAAGAATCTACAGGCCGGGCGTGGTGGCTCACACCTGTAATCCTAGCACTCTGGGAGGCTGAGGTGGGTGGATCGTTTGAGCTCAGGAGTTCGAGACCAGCCTGAGCAAGAGTGAGACCCGTCTCTACTAAAAATAAAAAGAAATTAGCTGGACAACTAAAAATATATAGAAAAAAAATTAGCTGGGCATGGTGGTGCATGCCTGTAGTCCCAGCTACTCAGGAGGCTGAGGCAGAAGGATCTCTTGAGCCCAGGAGTTTGAGGTTGCTGTGAGCTAAGCTGACGCCACGGCATTCTAGCCCAGGCAACAGAGTGAGACTCTGTCTCAAAAAAAAAAAAAAAAAATGAATAAATAAAAAAAATGAGAATCTACAATTAATCATGATAAAGTTGCATTATTTGCAGAGGTATTAGCTGAAGTCATTGGAATGAATGGAATTGCCCACATGAAATAGAGCGAGAAAAGTCTTAAATTACATACAATTAATTTCAAAGTAGGGAGGAAGAGACATTTGTAAGCCATTAGATAGGTAGACAAGGAATGTGATAGGTTCGGGATGAAAGGGAGGAGAGTGCAAAACAATGTAATTGTTTCAGAGCTAAGTAGTGTGAGGATGCTGGATTTGGCAATTATGAGGTCACTTTCACCAGTGGTAAAAGTGGTTTTAATGGAGCAGTAGACAAAAGCCAGATTTCAATAGGCGAGAGATGGTGAGGAAATGAGAACAGCAATAGTAAGCTGAGAAAATGAGATGGGAAGGAAAGATCAAATTAGGTAGAAAGGATTTTTTTTTTTTAAAGAATATAAGAGACTTAGGTTGGTAGGGAGTGGGAAAGATGTTGGTGAAGACGGAAAGATTGAATGTATATCAGGTAGGAGATAATTATTGGGGTGAGGTCCCAGAAGAAATGGGGGAGAGTGGAATCAAAGAAGTTTGGTGAGACATGGGGAAAGGAGAGAAGATGGATAAAGATATAGACAAATTTTGTGAAGTTAAGGATATTGCCATCATGGCTTCTGAGTGAAATAGGAGGCAAGATAATCTTTAGAGAAAGAGGGATTTTAAGTGGTATTGGGAGCTAAAAATAGAGTAGGAGGTGAAATAGGAATGAATAAAAACTATTAAGTAATTTTGAAGTCCTAGTTAAAATAAGCGAGTTTGTAGTAGTTGTGGTTGCTTCAACTGTGACTTTCTTCAGAAGTGCTAAGCAGTACAGAAGCAAGAATTTGGAAAAAAAACGAGTTTAGTTTTACTTAAAGGGTGTGCCACGATGGGTGTGTGTGTGCAAAGAATGGATTCAGTGGGAGTGATGAAGTCAAGGGGTCACAGGACAGTATGTTGTAGAATGAGAGGTTCACATTTGGAAAATTGAGAGGTGGAATGGTTTTCCTTAAATACGTTCATGTGTGTATACTGGGGATGTGTAGAAGTTTGTTGGAGTAAATTAAGGTGAGTCTATTGTTTTGAGTGAGTTGATTAATGGAAGTTTTAGTGCTTCAGAATGATGGTAAATTTTAATGATAGGAAAACTATGAACCAAGTATCAGTGTATTCATGAAATGTTGGAGAGGATCTTGGGTCAGTAGATGGCAATCACAGAGATAGATAAGAGAGTATATTCAATTTATGGGAATTTTACAGGAGGAATTATTGCAATAAAGTTTGAATATTAATCGAAAATGGTGGTGGTGGTAGGGAGAGATTGTTAATCTCTGCTCCTGTTTTGTAAGTGGCAGAGTCTTAACAAAGTAATGTAGTCAATAGAAGGCTAGGATTCAGTTAACCTAAGGTGGAGTAAATGTTCAAAGAAGATACTAAGGAAATTGTATTGACTTTGGAAAGAAATTTAGTGGACTAAGGAAGAGATGGAGAAGATGTAGATGAGAGGATAGAATTGAATTACATAAGGTGAGAGAATAGTAAGATAATAGGCTGTCAGGATTGGCATCTTGAGTGGTGAATGTGATTCCCAGGCCTGAAGATGGAAGGGAAGGCAGAGGATTGAAAAGTAGATTAGAGGGGCTTGGTGACATAGAGTATGGGTTATGGATAAGATTGAGTAGCTCCAAAGATCTAGACTGTAACTTTATTATAGTGGTGCTGTCTTAAATCTGCCTGCCAGATGGATAACTCTAATTTGGGTTTTCAATAATATATTAATTTTGCTGATGTGGGCTGCGTCATCCTAGTTGTGTGTGCTTGTATTGATAACTCACCCCTGGGTTGCTCCTGGCACTGAAATGTCCTTCCAGTCATTTGTGCCTATCTAAAACTTATTCATTCTGCAAAGCCCAGTTCAGTTGTGCGCTTCCCAAAACTATCTAATTAACTCAAACTTAAAAGCACTTAGCATAGTACCTGGCAAGAGTAATTATTATTATCTCAAATACATTTTTATGGAATAAGTAGATAAATGATTGCACAAGGTACTTGGGAAAAGTTATGCTTAAAAAATTTATTTTTATTTTTTAAGGTTAGTCTAGTGAAGCAGTGGGAGTGGAGAAGGAACAAAGGAATCTGTACCTGGTTGTGATCAATTAGCTGTAAATACCACTGCACTTGGACCAGCCAAATTATGCATTTTAATTTTTCGACTCATATATTTCAAATGAGAATAGTTAGATTACTGTATGCTAACACTAACACACTGTAGTCTTTTAAAGAGAGATGTTTTCTTATAAAATATTGTAATAATATTTATTTTTCACTAACTGTATGCTAGACATAATGTTAAATACTTTAATATAGACTGACTCACTTTAATCTTAGCAATGGAAAAGATTGATATTCTCCGTGTTTTACGGGTCAGAAACTGAGGCTCAGAGAAGTCACAGCTAGTAAGCCTAGATACAAATTTAGGTTGTCTAGGTTTAAAATGTACACTCTTGAGCACTGTGCTATACCAGACAGTCTCAAGCTGAATCACAATATGGTTATTAAAACATTCCAAAACTGATCTGGTGTGAGATAGCGCAACCGAATTATAAAAACCTTGGGAATTATAAAAATTTTGGGAATTCACAATAGTATTAATTAAAGGAAATAGGGGAATGTGCTACAAAACAGGATAGCAGCAGTTTTAACCCAATGATATAGTTTGGGAATATTCATTTGTAAATTGCAATTTAAACAAGTAATATTCCTTTTGAAAATGATATGTATTTTGTTAAATTTAAAATTGACTATTGTAGAATGTGAATTTTTACAGGGTAAAGAGTTTCTTAACATTTATTTAAAAAATTATTTTTGGTAGTCTACTCAAGGAATGCTTTTATTGCTATTATTTAAAATTATCAAAAATTTAAGTATAGAAGTTAAAATAATTTTTTACATCAGTGTTTGCTCAGGAAATATATTTAGTGAAACTAATTCTATGTATTATGAACTTAGAAGATATCATTTCAGCAATATAATTTCTGGATAAGCTGTATTCCATTGGTAATAATGGTTATTTCTTATGTTATCTGAAGTATAGCATAGTATACCTGTCTTTAGTGTATAGTATAGATGACTTTTTAAGCTTGTATATGTATACCTGTATAACTGTCACCTAGATGAAGATATAGAACATTTCAAAAAACATCTCAAAAAGCTTACTTGTATCCCCTCCCAGTCAATATTCTTTCTCTCCCCACGTACCCCTCACTGTTCTAACTGGTATCACCATAGATTTGTTTTAACTTTCTTGAATTTCACATAAATGGAATCATATACTCTTCTGCATCTGGTTTCCTTTGAACATGCATGTGAGATGTGTCCATGTTGTGCGTAGCAGTAATTCACTGTTGTGTAGTTTTCCATTGTTTGAATATGTTTATCCATGGTCCTGTTTATGAATATTTGGATTGTTTTCAGTTTTTGGCTATTAAGAACAAAGATAACTTGAACATTCTTATTTCTTTTGTTTATATACCTAGAACTGTAATTGTTGGACATTGAGTAGGCAGATGTCTAACTTTAATAGATACTTGCAAAGTAGATGTACTCATTTACACTCTTATTAGCAGTACGTGAGTTCCAGTTTCTCATCAACACTTGGTATTGTCAGTCTTTTTAATTTTACCCATTCCATAGGGCTATGTAATGGTATTCCATTGCCATTATAATTTGCATTTCCTTAATAATGAAATTGAGCACCTGTTCATATGTTTATTGGCCATTTGGATATTCTTTTTGTGAGGTACCTATTGAAAGTTTGTCCATTTTGAAGGTTGGGTTATGCTGCCTTTGCTTTGAAGGAGTTCTTCATATATTCCGGTTGTAAGTTTTTTGATAAATATGTTTATTATAAATATCTTCCTTCCAATCTGTGGCTTGTCTTTTCTTTCTCTTAGTGATGAGTTTTGATGAACGGAAGTTCTTAAGTTTAATAAAGTACAGTTTATTAATCTTTTCATTTATGGTTAGTACTACTTGTGTCCTGTTTGAGAAATCTTTGCCTACCCCAAGGTCATGAAGATATGCTACTTTTTTTCTAGAAACTTTGTTTTATATTTGACATTTAAATCTATGATCTATTTCAAATTAATTTTGTATATGGTATGAGATAGAGGTCGAAGTTTATTTTTTCTCCCATTTGGCTATCAAATTGCTTCAGCATCATTTGAAAAACATCATCCCTTTCCCACTGAATTGCAGTGGTGTATTTGTCATAACTAGGTGACCATACATATGGGTCTCTACCATTTATTTTTATTATGAAATCTGTTATATATTCTAGTGAACTATAAGTTTCAGGAAAGCTTGGATTTTGTCTAATTTGTTCACTACATTCACTGCCTAGCACAGTGCTAGGCACATGATAGACATTCACTAAATATTTGCTGACTGAAAGAATTTGTAAAAGAAAAATCCACAGGAAGTCTAAAACATGTTGTTGAGTAAAAAGTTAAGCTGTTCCTAGTTGCACAGCATGTTTAGATATGTACTAGAACTGGAAGTGTTTTTTTTTTTTTTTTTGAAAAAGGGTCTCACTCTGTCTTCCAGGCTGGAGTGCAATGGTGTCATCCTAGCTCACTGTAACCTCAAATTCCTGGGCTCCAGTGGATCTCCTCAGCCTCCTGAGTAGCGTACCACCATGCCCAACTAATTTTTCTATTTTTTGTAGAGGCAGGGTCTGTGTTGCTCAGGCTGGTCTTGAACTCCTGACCTCAAGTGATGCCTGGGCTTCCCAAAGTGTTGGGATTACAGGCATGAACCCACCTCACCAGGCCCTGGAAGTGTTTTTGTAGAATGTCTCCAACTTCTAGATTTCTTCTGCTCCTTCCTCCCCGCCATCATAAGAATTTGTCCTATCTGATGGTTCTACTACTGAGTGCAAGGTCTTTTGCTGGGGAATTTCTGTTTAGGTTTTAGAGCCAGTTATACTCTTTTTTCTTTTATTGTCATCTTTCATATATTTACTGGAGATATTTTGTGAGAATCTACTACTCTTCTGACATATGTAATTGTTTTTTGACCTTTATGTTTAGCCGTTCTGTTTCTATAAAATGTTATCAGTGTAAATTCTAACACCAACAAGAGGTTACTTTAAAACAAGGGATGGATGTGAAAAGGTCTCTTTGATTAAATTGTTTATCTCATTTAGATGTTAAATTATAATTTTTACCATGTTTTTGGTTTTTGTAGAAATTGTGACAGAAGGAAAAAGGAAAAAGTCTTCATCTTCTGACTTATCAGAGGTATGCATTAGTTTTGCTTTTAACCTATTCATTATCTTTGGAGTTACTGATATTGAAAGTATTTTTCTGTTTGTCTTTTTAATAAAAATTTAAAGAAAATACTGTAAAACTTTAATCAGTGTTTTGGGAGAATGGCGTATTCTGATTCACTGGAGGTTAACCAGGAAACCCTTTCTGGGACCAGCTTTGTTTAAATCATTGTAAGATGACCAGTATACTTTCCAGGCCCCATTTTAGATTTTATTTAAAACATAACTCAGCATTTCTTTGAGGACTGAATACATTATAGTGTCTCATGTTCATTCGTTAATAATACTATAGATGGAGAAGAGTTGTCCTCAAGGCATATGCTGAAAATTACTATTTGGAATATATACTTTTAAACTTCTTTTTTTCATTTTTTTTGAGACAGAGTCTTGCTTTGTTGCCTGGGCTAGCGTGAGTGCCGTGGTGTCAGCCTAGCTCAAAACAACCTCAAACTCCTGGGCTTAAGCGATCCTACTGCCTCAGCCTCCCGAGTAGCTGGGACTACAGGCATGTGCCACCATGCCCGGCTAATTTTTTTTTTTTGTATATATATTTTAGTTGGCCAGATAATTTCTTTCTATTTTTAGTAGAGACAGGGTCTCGCTCTTGCTGGTCTTGAACTTCTGACGTCGAGCGATCCACCCGCCTCGGCCTCCCAGAGTGCTAGGATTACAGGCGTGAGCCACCGCTGCGCCCGGCCCTTTTTTTCATTTATTTATTTCTCCTATATAAGTCAGAGTAGCGAAACAAGAAAAATAAAATTTCTACTTAGGTAGGAAATGTTTTAAAAAATTCATTCTTTTTTAGAAAGATAATCTTTTTTTCCTCTAGAATTTTGTGATTTAAATGCAGTAATAACCTACTTTACATTATAATAATTTATTAGGCCCTTTTCTCTGAAGCATTCTTAGTTATACACAGAGAACTTTAATTTGGTACATTTTTATGTTATACAGTTGTAGCACTTAACAAAGAGGGAGAAGTAGTCATAATGGAAGGTAGTGAGAGGGAATCAAGAATACTTTAGAAGACCACATAGAGAGCATGGCTTTAGGTACTGTTTTTCTTCCTTGACTGACTTAAAATTTGCATGGTGTGGTTTCTCCATTTAAAATTCTGGATTTAGTTTAAGTGGGGTGAATGAAGGAGGTAAAAAAGGATATCTTGTATTACCAGGATAAATACTATCATACCCAATTTTAAATACCTTGGTATTGACTATTTCTACTTTTCTGTTTCATCAGTCCAGTTAAGTGAAATGCTCTGCTTTAGACTATTGTGTCCTTCATGCAATGAATCTGAAATTCCACCATTAAAATTCATAATATTGAGTTAGTACATTTCTCTTTCTGATTTTTAGATGTGCTCTGGTACTTTTTTTTTTTTTGAGACAGAGTCTCACTCTGTTGCCCGGGCTAGAGTGCTGTGGCGTCAGCCTAGCTCACAGCAACCTCAAACTCTTGGGCTCAAGTGATCCTCCTGCCTCAGCCTCCTGAGTAGCTGGGACTACAGGCATGTGCCACCATGTCTGGCTAATTTTTCTATATATATATATTTTTAGCTGTCCATATAATTTCTTTCTATTTTTAGTAGAGACAGGGTCTCACTCTTGCTCAGGCTGGTCTCGAACTCCTGAGCTCAAGCGATCTGCCTGCCTCGGCCTCCCAGAGTGCTAGGATTACAGGCGTGAGCCACCGTGCCTGGCCTGCTCTGGTACTTTTTAAAAACTTTTTATTTATAAGGAACTTTAGACTTATGGAAAAGTTATAGAAATTGTGCACAGTTCCTGCATAGTTGTCACTCAGCTTCTCCTAATGTTAATATCTTATATAACTATAGTGTGATTATATAAAATAAGATTAATATTGGTACAATACTTTATAGACTTCATTCTGATTTCTTCAGATGTACTTGGTGTTGAGATGTGTTTCTGTTGACAAATCAATAGGGCTAAAAAATATATGTATAGTAAGAAATTCACACACAAACATGCATATGAATATTTATTTCTCTATCTGCCTATCTGTACATCTATAAAAAAAATCATGAATTGAATACTCATACTTTTGATTCAAGTCCAATAGACAAGGCTTATTTTAGCCTTCCCTCTTTCCTTATTTTTAACTTTTTTTCTGTCTCTTGTCATCTACAGTCTACAATATATTTACTTATTTGTTCAACCATAATATACACATAAAGTTGTACTAATGCATTTTAATGTAGAAGTTCTTAGAAAAATTAGCATATTTAATTCTTGGTAGTACTTATTGCTTTTTCTCTCAAGGTAGCTAGTGAAAACAAATTACTGGAAGGATGAGAGCTTTGATGGATATAGGGACAAGACACTCATACATTTTGAGTTTAAAGTATTTAAAAAATATTTCTAAAACAATACTAATGCGTTATGGAGATATTAGAAAATTCAGATGAACAAAAAGATGACCACCAGATGCAATTAGAATTACTACTTTGATTTATATCCTTCTAGTTTGTCTATCTATAATGAACAAATAAATATTAAAAAATAGAAAACTACAAAATGCTATTTTATAATCTGATTTTTCTTTCTACTTATTTATATCGTGTGAATGTAATTTTCTGAAATCAAATCAATTTAAGGCATTGCACAGTAGATATTTATTGGGTACTTAACAGTATTAGACACTATGCCAGACTAAGTACCAGGGAAACAGTAGTGAACATTTTTAATGGCTACATTCTATTCTATTATATGTATGTATCACAGTTAATTTAACCATAATTCTATCATTGTATTTTTGAGCTGTTTTCAAAATTTTAAACCATGCTGATTCTTAGAATTATAATAGAGGCTTTGCAGAATCATTAGTAGCTTCGAATCTTTGTTAATTGTACATGGTTGAAACCATGATTAAAGTTTGTCTAAGAATAGATAAGATTGTTTCAAAAGGCTTACATTATTTTTTATCAGTTAATTATTAAGAAAAAAGTGAGTATAGGAAAAATTGTCAGTAGAAAAGTTGTACTGGAAATTTTTTTTCTCCTTACATATGATATGGGAGTGAGAGATCTAGATTTACAATTTATTGACCGTGAAGCTGTAGCGGAGGTTTTTCTGGAGCTTTAGTTATTTATTTATTCTTTCCTTGCCTTTACTAATAGCATGATGTTTGAATTTAAAGAAACTCAACTATTAAAAAAAAAATTTGGAGACCATATAATACAAAAATGGAAATCTTACCACTCAAAGATAATCACAGTTAAACATGTTTTGTGTATGTCCTTCCATGTTTCCTTTTATCTTTTTTTTAAACCATTTTATTGAGGTATGATTGACATGTAAAAGCACACACATGTAAATGCACACACATACACACACACACCTCACACACACAATGGAATACTATTCAGTCTTTTTTTTTTTTTTTTTGAGACAGAGTCTCGCTCTGTTACCCAGACTAGAGTGAGTGCCGTCAACTATTAAAAAAAAAATTTGGAAACCATATAATACAAAAATGGAAATCTTACCACTCAAAGATAATCACAGTTAAACATGTTTTGTGTATGTCCTTCCATGTTTCCTTCTTTTATCTTTTTTTTAAACCATTTTATTGAGGTATGATTGACATGTAAAAGCTGTACATTTTTATAGTATTCAATTTGATGAGTTTGGAGATAAGTATACACCCAGGAAGCTATCACCGCAATCTGTGCCATAAACATGTCTACCCCCTCCCCTCCAAGAGTTTCCTCCTGCCCTCTTTATTTATTATTATTAGTATTATTTTTTGTATTAACACTTAAAATCTACCCTGTTAGCAAATTTCACAGTACAGTATTGTTAACTGTAGGCACCATGCTGTACAGTAGATCTCTAGGACATATTCATCTTGTATAGCAGAAACTTTGTACCCTTTGATTAATATCTCCCCATTTCCCTCTTCCCCTAGCTTCTAGCAACCATCTCTACTCTCTGCTTCTATGAGTTTGATGATTCTTCATATATGTAGTATCATGCAGTATTTGTCCTTCAGTGTCTGGCTTATTTCACTTAGCATAATATCTTCCATGTTCATCCTTGTTGTTGCAAATGGAGGATTTCTTTCATTTTAAAGACTGAATAGGGCTGGGCACAGTGGCTCACGCCTGTAATCCTAGCACTCTGGGAGGCCGAGGCGGGTGGATTGCTCGAGGTCAGGAGTTCGAGACCAGCCTGAACAAGAGTGAGACCCTGTCTCTACTAAAAATAGAAAGAAATTATATGGATAACTAAAAATATATATAGAAAAAAAATTAGCCGGGCATGCCTGTAGTCCCAGCTACTCGGGAGGCTGAGGCAGAAGGATTGCTTGAGCCCAGAAGTTTGAGGTTGTTGTGAGCTAGGCTGACGCCACGGCACTCACTCTAGTCTGGGTAATGGAGCGAGACTCTGTCTCAAAAAAAAAAGACTGAATAGTATTCCATTGTGTGTGGGGGGTGTGTGTGTGTATGTGTGTGCATCTCACATTTTTTTAATGCATTCATGGAGCCTGGAATCATCTTAAAGACTTGCTTACTTGTCTTGATACCTATGCTGGAAAGACTCAAACATCTTGGTGCATCTGTGCATGTTTATCTTTTTTAGCCTCTCTATGTGATCTTCCCAGCTTAGTGACTTCAGGGTTATCCAGGTTTCTTACTTACTGGTTCAGGCTCCCAAGGTATGTGTACTGAAAGAGAAAGAGAGAGAGGGAGGGAGGAAGCGAGAGAGAGTAAGAGAGTGAGGGGAAGAAAGGAAGAAGAGTGCAAGAGCACGTACAAGCCAGGCTGAAGCTGTATTGCCTTTTATGACTGGCCTTGGAAGTAACAGGCCTGCCCAGATTCAAGTGGAAGGAACATAGTTCTGTTGTTGGAGGATTGTCAGTGTCACACAGTAAGAAGAGCATGTGGTCCCCGACATTGTGGGATCAGAAAATAAAAGAGCATATGGAATGAGGAATATCAGTATGGCCATTTTTGGAAAATAAAATATGCTACAGAATCCAGTGTGGGCTAAATAACCTACTTACAAAGGATCTATGGGTGTAAGTAGCCTGAAGCCCTTGCCTTAACCCCTGAGAAAGCAACTGCTGTTTCCTAATTAAAATAGGAGGCAAATGATTGATTTAGAGATAACATTTTTTTTTGCAGATGAAGAATTATAAAGAGGCTCCTTTTAATACAGGATAGCAATAAATAATTAAGAAGTTACTGGTACCCAGGAGGATTAACCTCATCCCTCAGAGGTGCTAGTGAAACAAGAGTTGAGATATACTTTCTTCAAATTTATTCTGTCTTCTAGACTTAGGCTTTTTTCTTATTGAAATAATTTTATGAATTGTTACTTGTTCTGTTTGATATAGTGCCTGTTATATATTTTGTAGGCTGAACTTGAAGCTTAATGATTTATAACTTTAGTGTGCAAGTTAGATATTTAAGTTGTAAAAAACTGATTTCAAACTTGTGGTTACAATCTATGCATTCATTTTTTGTTTACTCAGCCTCACACTTTGGTGAATAAGATGGGGACTTCTCTTTAAGGAGCTCTGTAGTCTGGAGAAGAAGACAGACATATAGACAAATAACTATAATATTGGATAGTATGTATAATGTAAATAATATAAATGTACCAAATACTAATACCCAGAGAAAGAAATGCCATGGTGTGGGGGTGATGGTTATGTGGATAAAAGAAGAATTTTGAGAAGAACCTGTAGTACTTCACGAGGGAAAAAGAGAGGGAGGGGCATTCTAGATTGAGGGAGCAGTATATACAAAGGTCTAGAGATAAAAAATAATATGCCATGTTTGAAGAAGGTTGAGTAACTCAATGTGGTCAGGTTATAGAGTTTTTGATGTGCGGGTGATGTGAAAGAGCCCACATTGTAAAGAGTTTTATCCATAAATAATGGGTGCCATTGTTGTATTTTAAATATTGGAGCCATAATTAGATTTATATGTTAGAGAAGTCTAGGGCTTGCATTTGAAAGATTAGAAGAGACTGCAGGCAAGAGAATAGTTAAGAAACTGTTGTGTTTCTTCATTTATCTACTTTTATACTCATTGAGAGGTGTTTTATAAAATTATGCTTATTAATAATTGTGTATAAATTAAGAACTGAATGTAAAACTCTTTAAAAACTGTTAGCAAAATACAATGCAGGGTAATATAATGGTTCTGCTAGCTGATTCAGTTCTTATACATAGTTTGATTAAACTGATTGTTTTTTCATCCTAGTTTCAGATAAGAAAGATGTTAAATGCAAAACCAGAAAATGTTCACCTTCCATCATCACTGTCCAAATTCAGAAGCTCAGAACGCTGGGATCTCCCTTTGCAGGGGGTAAATAAAATTAATATCTTTTAAGTATATAGTTTTATTTGGTGTGTTTACAATATTTTAGTAAAACTGAATTTTTATTTTCATGGATGTGAGTCCTTTTTTTCGGTTTTCTTGGGTTAATTGCAGATTTTAAGTTAGTTTATTTTTGACGTATATGTCAAAGCATATATGTGAAAGCATTGTTTCAACATATTTCAAGTTAATATCATTAGTCATCAAAAAATGCAAATTAAAACCAAGCCCAAAAGTCAGTCAACAGAGAATTAAGATAAATAAACTGAGTTATGATTATACAGCAGAATATTACATAGCAATAAAAAAAGAGCAAACCACTGACAGATGCAAAACATGGATGAATCTCAGCAACATTATACTGTATCGTTTCAACATATTTCAAGTTGAAACAATGTTTTGAGGTTATGGTGTTCTTCAGTTGAAATCTAAGTATACATTATTATTCATGGTTGACTTCTCCATGAAATTTAAATCTCATTATTGTAAAATAAATTATGTTTTAAATAAACTGAGTTATGATTATACAGCAGAATATTACATAGCAATAAAAAAAGAGCAAACCACTGACAGATGTAAAACATGGATGAATCTCAGCAACATTATACTGTATCGTTTCAACATATTTCAAGTTGAAACAATGTTTTGAGGTTATGATGTTCTTCAGTTGAAATCTAAGTATACATTATTATTCATGGTTGACTTCTCCATGAAATTTAAATCTCATTATTGTAAAATAAATTATGTTTTAAGTTTACTAAAATTTTAAGCTTGGTAGAATAATCTGTTTGTTTGCTCTTTACCCATTTTTTAAGTTTGAGAGAGTATCTTTTAATGGCTAATAACTATATTTCAAAAGATTCTGATTTTAAATCTGGACGATTTTAAATCTGGGCTTTCTTTTTTTGGGGGGTGGGGGACAGAATATCGCTCTGTTGCCTAGGCTAGAGTGCCATAGAATCAGCCTAGCTCATAGCAACCTCAAACTGCAGGGCTCAAGCGATCCTCATGCCTCAGTCTCCCAAGTAGCTGGGATTACAGGTGTGTATCACCATGCCTGACTAATTTTTTTTATTTTTTATAGAGATGAGGTCTTGCTATTGCCCAGGCAGGTCTCAAACTTCTGACCTCAAGTGATCCTCCTACCTTGGGCCTCTCAGAGTGCTAGGATTACAGGCATGAGCCATTGTGCCCAGATTTATTTGTAGTCTTTATTGACATATAGCTACATTAAACAGGCTGCACAGATTTTAGGTGTATAGTTGGATGAGCTCTGACTAGAGTAACATATGCACCCGATAGCCCAATCATGAAATAGAGTATTGTCATGTTCTAGAAAGTTCCCTTGTGTCCCTTTCCATTGTATCTTTTCCTCACCCTCTGCCTGTGCCCCCACCTTGCTTCTGGAAGCCAGTCTTTTGATTTCTATTTCTATAGTGTTGTCCTTAAACTTCATAAAAATGGAATCATATAATATGTACCCTTTTGTGTTTGGCTTCGTTTCACTCAGTATAATGTTGCTGAAATTCATCCATGTTTTGCATCTGTCAGTGGTTTGTTCCTTTTTTATTGCTATGTAATATTCTGCTATATAATCATAACTCAGTTTATTTATCTAATTCTCTGTTGATTGACTTTTGGGCTTGGTTTTTTTTTTTTTTTTTTTTTTTTGAGACAGAGTCTCACTTTGTTGCCCAGGCTAGAGTGAGTGCCGTGGCATCAGCCTAGCTCACAGCAACCTCAGACTCCTGGGCTTAAGCGATCCTACTGCTTCAGCCTCCCGAGTAGCTGGGACTACAGGCATGAGCCACCATGCCCGGCTAATTTTTTTTTTGTATATATATTTTTAGTTGGCCAGATAATTTCTTTCTATTTTTGGTAGAGATGGGGTCTCACTCTTGCTCAGGCTGGTCTCGAACTCCTGACCTCGAGCGATCCACCCGCCTCGGCCTCCCAGAGCTAGGATTACAGGCGTGAGCCACCGCGCCCGGCCTGGGCTTGGTTTTAATTTGCACTTTTTGATGACTAATGATGTTAAGATATTTTCAAATGGTGATTTGCCATTGTATATCTTCCTTTGTGAAGTGTTTGTTCATATTTTTTACCCTTTTGAAAATAAATTTTATGGCAGATTAATTTATATTCAATTACATTCATCCATTTTAAATATTCTGTGAGTTTTGACAAATGTATATCTTTGCAACCACCACCATAATAAAGATGTGTTTGTGCGAGAGAGAGAGAGAGAGAGAGAGAGAGAGCGCGCGCGCGAGCGAGAGAGACAATTTGTGCAGTCATACCTTGGAGATATTTTGGGTTTGGTTCCAGACCACTGCAATAAAGCAAATATTGCAGTAACATGAGTGCCACAATTTTTTTTTTGTTTCTCAATACATTTAAAAGTTACGTTTACACTATACTGTAATCTATTGTGTGCAATAGCATTATATCTAATAAAAATGTACATGCCTTAATTTTTTTTTTTTGAGACAAAGTCTCACTCTGTTGCCCAGGCTAGAGTGCCATGGCGTCAGCCTAGCTCACAGCAACCTCAAACTCCTGGGCTCAAGCAAGGCTCAGACTCCTGGCTCCTCCTGCCTCAGCCTCCCAAGTAGCTGGAACTACAAGCATGCACCACCATGCCTGGCTAATTTTTTCTGTATATATTTTTAGTTGTCCAGCTAATTTCTTTCTATTTTTAGTAGAGACGGGGTCTCGGTCTTGCTCAGGCTGGTCTCGAACTCCTGAGCTCAAATGATCCGGCCGCCTCGGCCTCCCGGAGTGCTAGGATTACAGGCGTGAGCCACCGCACCTGGCCTAGTATATAGATTTTTAAAAAATGCCTTTTATCATGTGAGGACATTCTCTTCTATTTCTAGTTTATTGAATGTTTTCATCAGCGTTTTTTTTTGTTTGGAATTGTTTGCTTTCCACTAGGTTGCAAAGCTATTATTCCCTATTTTCTTTTGGGAGCTTTATAATTTTAGCCTATACATTTAGTTTAATTTTTATGTTTGTTTTTGAGTATGCTATATGGTGAGGATTAAGGTTTCCTCCCCACCATATTAATATCCTGTTGGTCTAGCACCATGTTTTGAAAATACTTTCTTTTCTTTATTCAGTTTTATGAACTTTTTTTTTCAAAATTTTTTTGTCTTTTTATGGATGGATTTATCTTGGCCTCCAAGCTATTCTAGTGACATATTTGTGTATCCTTATCTAGTAATAGACTGTCTTGACTTTTATAATTTTATAACAAGTCTTAAAATCAGATATTAAGACATATTTTAAAGATATATTTCTATAATTGTGCTGTAAGGCTTTGATCTACTAAAAATTATACAGGGGGAAAATTGCTTCCTAAGCTCGTATGATTCTTTTGGTTGGTATTATAATAGGATTTTACTAGTGTTATTTTGGGAAAGAAGTGTTTTAAGGTACAAAGGCACTAAGATCTGAGTTACCTAGCCATTTGCTATTGTATCTACAATTAGCCTCCAACTTCTAGTGTATTGTCTTTTCAGTATTTTTCTATAAATCAGTTATTTGGTGGAAGGGGTAACTGTTCTACTTGTACTTTTCAGGTATGACATTTAAATAGTCTTTTATTTTTAGCTATTCTTCTGGTCTCTGGTAGCCAGAGAATTTTTTTTTAATTGCGGAAAAACATAAATAACACAAAATTTGCCATTTTAATTATTTTTAAGTGTACAGTTCAGTGCCATTAGGTATATTCACATTGCACAACCATCAGCACTGTCCATCAACAGAACTTTTTTTATCATCTCAAATTGAAATTCTATACACAAGGGTTAGTTTTAAAAAAAGAAAAAAAATTAAGTACCTAGTTTGAGATACATAAGTCTAAATTATGGTATGAAAAATTACTGAATCTTGGGGCTCCTCTGTTGTTGAGAGTCATTATGTATTTCTCTTCTGTGTATCTATTATACTAGCTGGAGGCTGCTAATTTAGCACTGACGTATCTTATTCAAAACTTATTTATGTCATGCCTGTTTCCAAAAATAATTTGAAGGAGTGGCTTGCAACAAAGGATGTATGTGAAAGGTTAAAATAAAAAGGGAAAAATAATTTCAAAGAAAGAGGAAAGCAAATATTTAACTGTGAAACCATCTTCTCTAAAAATTTGTTTAGTCAAGGTTAAAACAAAATATATTGCTTTTTTTTTTTTTGGAGGCAGGGTCTCTGTCTGTCACCTGGGCTAGAGAACAGTGACATCATTATAGCTTATTGCAACATCAAACTCCTGGGCTGAAGCAATCCTCCTGCCTCAGCTTCCTGAGTAGGTGGGACTATAGGTGTGAGCCACTATGCCTGTCTAATTTTTTTTTCTTTTTTTTGGGGGGAGATATGGGATTTAGTGCCTGCTCAGGCTGGTCTCAAACTCCTGGCCTCAAGCAATCCTCCTACCTTGGCCTCCAAAAGTGCTAGGATTACAGACATGAGCCTCCATGCCCCCCCCAAAATATATTGCTTTTTGAAAAGCGAGGTGGCTCACGTCTGTAATCCTAGCACTCTGGGAGGCCGAGGCGGGCGGATGGTTTGAGCTCAGGAGTTCGAGACCAGCCTGAGCAAGAGCGAGACTCCGTCTCTACTGAACATAGAAAGAAATTATACAGACAGCTAAAAATATATGTAGAAAAATTAGCCAGGCATGGTGGCGCATGCCTGTAGTCCCAGCTACTCGGGAGGCTGAGGCAGGAGGATTGCCTGAGCCCAGGAGTCTGAGGTTGCTGTGAGCAAGGCTGACGCCACGGCACTCTAGCCCGGGCAACAGAGTAAGACTCTGTCTCAAAAAAAAAAATAAATAAAAAATAAAAAATTATAAAAGTGACACATGCTTGTGTGAAGAAATATAAGCTATAAAGAAGTGTGTAGTATCTCACTCTCCGTTCCCCTCATATACATATAATTTTATTCTCGTGGAGTCACTGGTCATGAAAATTTAATGTTTAGTTCTTCCTGTTATTTTTTCCCCCTATTCATCCAGGAGTTCAGTAGAAATTGGTAAGCAGAAAATGTTTAGCTTTTGTTAAGTATTTTTGGTGTTGGCATTACATGTTGCTTACTTTGGAAATCAGATGAAGATCAGTAGAGTTGAAATTCTGATATAAAAGTTAAATCCTGACCAGTAATCTCAACTGTTTGGAAAATTGTCATTCTTCTGTATTGAAGTAAAGCTGTAACAGGGATAAGCAGTTGTGAACAAAGCCAGTAATTTCATAGGAGTTGGCTTTGACTTTTTTCAATATCTAAGAAAGTGCTGAGTTGAGATTCTGTTAATAGAGCCTACCCCAGACCACTTAGAGTGCATGCAGAGTGGATTTTGTTCAAGAAATTTATTTATTGTTTTTAAGACAAGGGTCTCACTCTGTTGCTCAGGCTGGAGAGTTTAGTGGCATGATCATAACTCATTGTAGCCTTGAACTCCTGGGCTGAAGTGATCCTCCCACCTCAGTGTCCCAGATAGGTGGGATTATAGGTGCATGCACCAAGCCTGGCTAATATCCAGGAAAAATTTAATAGCAAATATTAACTTTTAATAGTTACCTGTAGTTATCACTTTGATTGTAGAAAATTTTAGTCAAGTTCCTTAGGAACACTTAATTTGAATTATCATAGTATTTTATTTGGTGTCCCTGCCAGAATGGGAGCTTCAAAATTAGGTATGTAAATAATTTGATTCTGTGTATAAGTGAATTTTCTTATTTTTAAAAAGCCTTTCTCATTTTTAAATTAACATTATTCCTACTATTTCAACCTTCTGATTTGTGATCAGATAGCTTTCAAAAATATATATATGAATAAAGTCCTATTCATAATTAGATTGTGGGAGAATTCTTTGTTATTTGATTTTTATTTTTCAGAGACAGCATATAATAGATTCATAGTCTAATTGAAATACAAATCATATCTGTGAAAAATACAAATTATTACCCAGTCTGCAATTGTAATCCAATTTAAAATATGTAAATATTTTAGTGTGATATTAAATATAAGGAACAATTGATCAAAATCTAAGTGAGTTTATTTCCCCTCAGTACATCTCCAGATATATTCCAGGTTACCCTTGGATAGTGACGGACCTGGAGATAGGCATTAAAATGACTTTTACTGTTATTGAGAGTTAATAATATTTTAATTAATTCCCCTCCTGTTCTATTATAGTTATCTTCAGTTTGTCTCAATGTGTTTATTTCATTTTTGTAGTGATATGGTCCCTTGCCTGTTTGGTGGGAGTAATGTTTCTTTTCTGTAGAAAATGAGGATCAAGGACTAGGCATTCCACCATTTTGTAAATATAGGCAGAACCTTATCAATACAACATGATCAGTGGGATGCAGAAAATTCAATAACATAAAATGTGAAGGTTTCATTTACCATGAGTTTAGTGAAATTGAAATGATGGAGGGGAACTAGGTGGCCATTAGTTCTGAGAGTGTAGCTTGTGAACCAAATCATTGCCAGTCTGGTTGCAGTTTGATGTAAACAAATAATATAATTCACTGTAAGAAGTGTTATCAGTAATGGAGGTATGTTAAATATATAGTGGTATCACAGGAGAAAGACTGATTTGCTGTTTTAGAGATTGAAGAAGGCTTCCTAGGTGGTACTAGAGTTGGAGCTTAATGGACACAGAGAACTTGGGAGGACAAAGTGCACTGTAGAAGGAGGAAATGTACAGAGATGTAGAAGGATGAAATTGCATGGCACTTTCAGAGAACTACAAATAGTTTAGTATTGTCAGAACACAAGATTCATACGAAGCAGAAGTTAGAAGTTTTTTTTTTTCTCCTGTAGGTAATGGGGAACAACTTAGGAATTTAAGCAGAACGGCATTAGATATGCCTTTTTGAAAGACTTAACTTTCACATTGTGGTGCATGCTGAATTGGAGGGAGAAGAAATCATTGGCAGGGAAACCCATTAAGAGAACATTGCTGTGCAGAAGCTTTTTAATTTAATCAGGTCCCATTTGTTTATTTTTGTTGTTGCTGTGATTGCCATAGGGGTCTTCTTCATAAATTCTTTACCTAGGCCAGTGTCTGAAAGAGTATTTCCTACATTCTCTTCTAGAATTCTAATCGTTTCACACCTAAGGTTTAAGTCTGTTTTATCCACCGTGAATTGATTTTTGTGAGAGGTGAAAGCTGTGGGTCCTGTTTCAGTTTTCTACATGTGGCTGTCCAATTTTCCCAGCACCATTTATTGAATAAGGATTCTTGTCCCCAGAGTATGTTTTTGTTTGCTTTGTCAAAGATTAGATGGCTACATGAGGATGGTTTTATATCTGGATTTTCTGTTCTGTTCCACTGGTCTGTGTCCCTGCACTTGTGCCAATACCAGGCAGTTTTAAGAATCACAGCCTTGTAGTATAGTTTGAAGTCTGGCAAATTAATACCTCCCATTTTGTTTTTATTGCTTAAAATTGCTTTTGCTATATGGGGTCTTCTCTGATTCCATACAAACTGTATAATTATTTTTTCTATATCTGTGAAAAATGATGTTGGTAATTTAATAGGGATTGCATTGAATCTGTGGATCACTTTGGGTAGTATAGACATTTTAAAAATGTTGATTCTTCCAATCCATGAGCATGGTATGGTTTTGCACCCATTTACATGCTCTGCAATTTCCTTCCTCAGTGTTTCATAGTTCTCCCTATAGAGGTCCTTTACCTCTTTAGTTAAATATATTCCTAGGTATTTTATTTTCTTTGTTGCTATTTTGAAGGGTATTGAATCCTTATTTGGTTCTCCATTTGACTGTTATTGGCATATATGAATGCCTCTGATTTGTGTGTACTAATTTTTTAACTTGAGACTTTACTGAATTCATTGATCAATTCCAGGAGTCTCTTGGTTGAATCCTTGGGGTTTTCCAGGTAAAACATCATATCATCAGCAAAGAGTGAGAGTTTGATCTCTTCTTTCCCTATTTGGACTCCCTTGATTCTGCTCTCTTGCCTGATAGCTCTCGCAAGGACTTCCAATACTATGTTGAAAAGTAATGGGGACAGTGGGCAGCCTTGTCTGGTTCCAGTTCTAAGTGGGAATGCTTACAGTTTTTCCCCAGAACTCAGGAAAGTCAGTAAGAAAAAATTAAACAACCCTATCAAAAAGTGAGCAAACGACATGAATAGAAATTTTTCAAAAGAAGATATAAGTATGGCAAACAAACATGAAAAAATGCTCAACATTCCTAATCATCAGGGAAATGCAAATCAAAACCACAATGAGATATCACTTAACTCCAGTGAGAATGGCCTTTATCAAAAAGTCCCAAAACAACACATGTTGGCGTGGATGCGGAGAGACAGGAACACTCACACACTGCTGGTGGGACAGCATACTAGTGCAACCCCTATGGAAAGCATTATGGAGATACCTTAAACAGATTCAAGTAGACCTACCATTCGATCCAGCAATCCCATTATTGGGCATCTACCCAGAGGAACAAAAGTCATTCTATAGCAAAGACACCTGTACCCGAATGTTAATAGCAGCACAATTCACAACTGCAAAGATGTGGAAACAACCCAAATGCCCATCAATTCATGAGTGGATGAGTAAATTGTGGCATATGTATACCATGGAGTATTACTCAGCTATAAGAAATAACGGTGATATGGAGTCCCTTTTGTTCTCCTGAATAGAGTTGGAACCCATTCTATTAAGTGAAGTATCCCAAGAATGGAAAAACAAGCACAACATGTACTCACCAGCAAATTGGTTTCCCTGATCATCACCTAAATGCACATTTGGGAATAACACCAGTTGGGTATTGGACTGAGGTGGGGGTTGGGGAGAGGGGATGGGTGCATAACTACATGATGAGTGCGTTGCGCACCGTCTGGGGAATGGTCATGCTTGAATGTTCTGACTCTGGGGGATGGGGTGTGGGAGGAGGGGATGGGGGTATAAGTACATGATGAGTGCAATGCGCACTATCTGGGGAATGGACACGCTTGAAGTTCTGATTCAGGGGGATGGGCGGGACATGGGCAGTGTATGTGGCCTGAGCTTTTATATCCCCCATGATGATAAGCTGAAATAAAAAAAAAAGATAAAAAAAAAGCACCTAGATCAAAATGTTAAAGAGACTTAGAAGATTGTAAGATGGTATATTCTAAGACTCTCAAGATCCCCTTTGTAAATAGAGAATATCAAATTAGGAATCGGAAAACATGACTTTGGTTACTCTCTGTGCCTTTTAGCAGTTCTTTGCTGTGTGTAAGTCTTTTAACATTTGCACTGAATCTACTTTTTCCCCATTAAAATTCGTTTGAAAATAAAAAAAAAAAAAAAGAGAACATTGCAAGAGTCCAGGTCAGAAAAAAGAAGAGGCAAAACTTAGTGAGAATGAAGAAAAGACATATTTTTGGTCTAGTTATATTGATAAATTTGTATTTTGTAGTGAAACAAGAGTGACAAATGTGTTTAGGTTGAGATACTGATAAGGATTTCTGAGAATTTGTGTAATTTAGAATTAGATCATTGGAAATAACAGGCTGTTATGTCAAACTTGGGTTCAATTGGACAAGTTTACTGTCTGTGCTTCACTTGCTTATTGAGGGCTGTGTTTTATACTACATAGGGCTGTGGTGATAATGAATTAATGCCTACAGGATAAACAGGACAATGCTTATTGTGGGCTATCATGTTCAAGACAGTGAGGTTTTCTTTTTCATTATTTAAAAGTATTGAAATCTTCAAAAAATTATTTTAAATTGTTATAAGATACACATAAAATTTACCATATTAACCATTTTAAGGGTGTGGTTTAGTGGCATTTAGTACAGTTACAGTGCTGTGTAACCATCACCACCTCACCTCTGGAAGTCTTCATCTTGCAAAACTGAAACTCTGTATCCATAAATAATAACTTCCCAATGTCCCCTCCCCAACCCCTGGCAATCACCATTCTACTTTCTTTTTTTTTTTTTTTTTTGGAGACAGAGTCTCGCTCTGTTGCCTGGGCTAGAGTGAGTGCCGTGGCATCAGCCTGGCTCACAGCAACCTCAAACTCCTGGGCTTAAGCGATCCTACTGCCTCAGCCTCCCGAGTAGCTGGGACTACAGGCATGAGCCACCATGCCCGGCTAATTTTTTGTATATATATTTTTAGTTGGCCAGATAATTTCTTTCTATCTTTAGTAGAGACGGGGTCTCACTCTTGCTCAGGCTGGTCTCGAACTCCTGACCTTGAGCAATCCACCCGCCTCGGCCTCCCAGAGCTAGGATTACAGGCGTGAGCCACCGCGCCCGGCCTACCATTCTACTTTCTATGAATTTTACTATTCTAGGTACGTCATATGAATGGAATTATTAGTATTTATTTTTTTGTTCCTGGCTCCTTTTTTTCTTTCTTTTTTTAAATACAGCCCTTTTTAAAGCACAATCTGGCTAATTTCATTTAATATAATATCCTAAAGATTTATTCATCTTGTAGCATGTTTCAGAATTTGCTTCCTTTTTAAGGCTGAATAATATTTCCTTGTATGTATACATAACATATTGTTTATCCATCCATCTGTTGGTGGAAATTTGAGTTTCTTCCACCTTTTGACTAGTGTGAATAATGATGTTGCTGTGAACATGGATGTACAAATATCTCTTTGGTGAAAATAGTCTTTTAAACTTATTATAAATATAATAATCATACATCCTTGTGAAGTAGCTAATTTTATTACATTCATTTCCAGATAAGGAAACTAAGGTATAGAGAATATAAATAACTTATTTACCTAGGTTAACACTATTTATATATTAAATAAATCAATTTTAACCTTTTTTTGCAATCATATTTAATCTAAACCCTGTTAGTAAGGTGTCTGGCTCTTTCCTAAAGTTTTCCATGGATCAATTCATAGGGAACCAATTTTAATTTCTTCCAGTTGTTATAAATGCATATTATAAATGCAGTTATTGCAGAATCATAGGCCCTATTTAACCTGGCATGTAATAATTTTTATTAATTCCTTTAAATGCATCCCAGATTTTTATAGTTATTTAAGCTTTGGAATCTCAAAGTGTTGATGTCCTGACTAAACTTAACCTTGATATTTTAAAATGTCTCCTTAGTATTTTTTGGTGGACTAATATTTCTGCAGTAGCAAAAGAGCAAGATATTCTATAGATTGCACTTATTATTTTTTCTCTATGAACTACTGTAAATTTGGCTGTTTGTCTTGAATTTCTAAATAAAAAGAACATTTTAAGTGCCTCTTGTCGTATTGTTATATTTCTTATAAAAATTCCATATTTTTTTTCTAGTTGAAAAGAAGCCTAAGAAATAAAGTCATCTCTCTAGACCATAAAAATAAAAAAAGTAGCCATGGGTGTCCTGTCACTTCTAAGTCATCACCAGAAAGGTAAGATATATGTATTTGTGGCACTGAATGGACTTATAAATAGTGTGACCATGGATGATTCATGTGAGCTCTTTGGGTTCTCAATTACCACAATGTTTAAAATAGAGGAGTTGAACTCGCTATTCATTACTTCCAAGCTCTTTCTGTGGTTCTAAGTCATCTTAACTCCTTGTTTTTGTGCATCTGGTGCATCTTGTTAAGCTTTTGCTGATAATGCAGAGTTATACGTGGACTGATAATGATGCTTGAAGCATTTATGGTCAGTAGTGAAAAAGATGATTCATTTAGCAACTATGGTCCTATAGTCATAGTATTAATGAATTATGTATATAGTAGAATTAAATATCTCAGGGATTCAAATTGCAAATTGCAGTTGTTGTAGGAAAGAATTTAGAGCATTTTAGAATTAGATATCAATAAATGATTAGAAAGTTGTTATTTTTAAAACGGGTATTGAGTTTTTTTTTTAGCATAGTGAAGGAAAAGAAAATGATAATGGCAAAGTAAAAATTGTAATTACTGGAAATTCACACATATTTAGAAGACTAAGTGGAGTCCTTGATTTATGTCAGAGTACTTCTATAAGGTACTTAGTTGTTTTCTACCTTTTCAAGTAAATTGTCCGTAGGAAATATAAAAATATATTGGTGACTCCATAGCAGTTTATAAACTTTTTGACTTTCTGTCATACTATGGAGAAATTGTTAAGGTAAATGAGGCAGCTCTATAGATGCAAGATGATGCTTTGATCCTCAGAACAAACCACAAACTCATGCAGACTTGTTTTTTTTTAAAAATTCATATCAAAAATTATATTTGATTTGATTTGAGAGATGGAATGCTAGAGGTAAAGGAATTATATATATTTATTTATTTATTACTAAGACAGGCTCTGTCTTTGTTGTTCAGGCTAGAGTGCAGTGGTGTCATCATAGCTCACTGCACTCTCAAACTCTCAAGCTGCTGGGCTCAAATGATCTTCCTGCCACAGCCTCCCGAGTAGCTCGGACTACAAGTGCATACCACCATGCCTGGCTAATTTTTTCTATTTTTTGTAGAGGTGGGTTCTCACTATGTTGGCCAGGATGGTCTCGAACTCCTGGCCTGAAGCAATCCCCTGCCTTGGCTGCCCAAAGTGCTAGGATTACAGGCGTGAATCACCACACCTGTCCGGGAATCAAATTTTTATTTATTTATTTATTTTGAGACAGAGTCTCACTCTGTTGCCTGGGCTAGAGTGCCGTGGCATCAGCCTAGCTCACAGCAACCTCAAACTCCTGGGCTCAAGCGATCCTTCTGCCTCAGCCTCTCGAGTAGCTGGGACTACAGGCATGCGCCACTATGCCCGGCTAATTTTTTTTTCTGTATATATTTTTAGTTGTCCAGATAATTTCTTTTTATTTTTTAGTAGAGATAGGGTCTTACTCTTGCTCAGGCTGGTCTCAAACTCCTGACCTCGAGCGATCCTCCCGCCTCAGCCTCCCAGAGTGCTAGGATTACAGGCGTGAGCCACCGCACCTGGCCTGGAGTCAAATTTTTTAATTGAAAAAAATCTAGCCACATTTTCTGAAAGGTTTACAAGATTGTTTCATTTTATCGGAGAGTTATCCTGAAGATGTTGCATGCTTCAAAACGTATATCATTCAAGTCTCACTTTTCCATAAGAATGCTTGTAAAATAGTGGGGACAGGTTTTTTGAGGTTATCAGTCAATAATTATTATAACATATTATTGCTTTAATATTGCCTTTTATTTTCCTGGCATTATCTCTAATATTTTTCAGTTTGTTTTCTCCTAAATTATCAGCCTCGCATAAAATAGCAATTGTTTGGCCTTCCTTTCCTAATAAAGTTTACATCTGACTTCTATTCCAGAGTTAATGATTTCCAGGCATGTTATCAGCATTAGCATTGTAATGTACACTTAATATACACTTATTGACATTATTAGAGCATAAAAATACTTTAAAATTCAATAGCAGTAGATATTAAATTAAAAGCACAATAATAGGCCAGGCTTGGTGGCTCAAGCCTGTAAATACCAGCACTTTGGAAGGCCAAGGCAGGAGGATTGCCTGAGGCCAGGAGTTTGAAACTAGTCTGGATGATATAGTGAGACCCCATCTCTACAAAAAGTGAAGAAACTAGCCAGGCTGAATGGTGCTTGCCTGTGGTCACAGCTACTCGGGAGGTTGAGGCAGGAGGATTGCGTGAGCCCAGGATTTCGAGGTTACAGTGAGCTACACCACTGATTGCACCACTGCACTCCAGCCTGAGTGACAGAGCAAGCTCCTGTCTCAAAAAAGCCCCCCAAACGAAAAACACAATTATGATCAAAATCACCATGTTTTTAAACACAAAAAGAACAGTGTAGTTGATCATGACAAAGGAAGATGCCTTTTTTTTAACTTGTGAAAGTGATAGAGCCAACAAGCAATAGTATAATTAGTATTACAGTTTACTGAGCTAGCCAGCTTTGGAATAATAGGATGTGATTTTTGACAAATTTTTAAAATCTAGAGGGCTTTGTATTATTTCAAAATTTGTATCTGAAGTAAGACCTTATTAGTAAATATTACATTAATTCAAATTCAGAAACTTAAAATGTTCATAAAATGCTTCTGCATTTTTTTTTTTGGGACATGTGCTTGAATATTTAAAAAGGGCATTAAAAAAAAATCTCTTATGTACAGTAGTAGGGAGGACCTGAGCCATTTCCAAGTTCTAGTGTCTTAAAATAGATGGGGGCGTCCTCTCTATACTTTAAACTAGTATTTTTGTGCCTTTACTGAAGGTTCTGGGACTTTTGATTCTTAACCTTTCTCTAAATCTTCTACCTCTAAAAGGTAGATAAAATGTTTGGGATGGTTAGAATGCCCGGAAACTGAGGTGTGACAGAACATGTTGAGTTCTCTCAATGAAACTGGCTTACGAGCGTTAAATTAATAGGCAGAAATTAGGAAGTGAGTGACTTGCTTCAAAACAATGAATAGGAATGGGAAATTATCACATATTTGCTTCATAGCACAAGGGGAATGTGTTCATATCTTTGAAAAACTTACTTGAGTGGATTGTTTTTTGAAGAAAACCAGTTTGGTTTGCCTGTTCTAAAAGAATTTTTTTTCTTTGTTGATCTCATTTTCACTATCAATGAGCTTACAAAATTTTTACCTGTAGACTTAGTTCTCTTGTAACATAACATTCTTATCAAATCATACTATTCTTACTCTACTAATTATTCTTTCGGGGGCTTTTGGCATATCAATCGGAGTACATGAGCAATATCATCAGGTTGGAAATGAACACCCTCTATTTATAATTATGACAGCCAACATCTATTGAGTGCTTATTATATGGCAGGCATTAGGGTAATTCTGAATTGTTTCATTTAATTTTCACAAGTCTGTGAGATGTAAATGTCATTGGCTTTATTTCGCAGTTGAGGAAATTTAGGTCTAACTCATTATAATGGGGAGGAATATTATTAGCATATCTCTGGATAGCCTAGTTTAATATTCATGGACTTAATTTTTTGTTTTAGTAGTGTATGTTATTGAGTTCTGCTAGGCTATCTGAAACATTTTATAAATTGCTGCTATGTGAAGGGAAATTAAAGCAACAGAAATACACTTGGAGAGGGGGAAAAATCCTTTTACGTTTGTATTACTTTGGAACCTCTAACCTTGTCTACCATGTTTGATCTTACTTTAAAGATTATAATGCTTTTCAATGTATTTTTTAAATTAACAGTTTTATTGTGATATAATTTACATATCATAAAATTCACCCATTTAAATTCCACAATTAAATAATTTTTGGTATATTTTCTGAATTGTACAACCATCACTACAGTCTAGTGATGGTTTTAACATTTCCGTCGTGCTCCAAAAGAAACTGTGTGCTCACTTAGAGCCACTCTCAGTTTTCACCCATAGTCATAAGCAGCCACTAATCTACTTTCTGTTTCTATAAGATTTGACTTTGGACATTTCATATTAACAAAATTATACAGTATGTATGTTCTTTTGTGTCTGACTTTCACTGAGTATAATATTTTTGAGGCTTATTTATGTTGTAGCATGTATGAGTACTTTGTTTCTTTTTATACCGCATTGTGTTTATCTATTCACCAGTTGGACTTTTGAGTTATTTCCACTTTTTGGCTATTGTGAATGATGTTGTCATAAACATCCCTGTATAAGTGTTTGTGTGGATATATGTTTTCAATTCTTTTGGGTAGATATCTAGGATTAGAATTGCTGTGTTATGTGGTGATTTTAACTGTTTTTTTTTTTTTTTTGGAGACAGAGTCTCACTCTGTCACCTAGGCTAGCTCACAGCAACCTCAAACTCCTGAACTCAAGCAATGCTCCGGCCTTGGCCTCCCAGAGTGCTAGGTTGTTTAACTTTTGAGAACTGTTTTCCAAAAGGACTGCACCATTTTGCCTTCCAACCAGCATAGTATGAGGGTTCCAATATTGCATTCTCACCAATACTTATTTATTTCCTTCCTTCCTTCTCTCATCATTTTTCTTTCTTTCTTTCCTTCTTTTCATCCAACTAAATGTGAAAGGGGATCTCATTGTGGTTCTGATATACATTTCCTAATAACTAAATGATGTTGACTGTCTTTTCATGTGCTTATCGGTCAATTGGTCATTTGTATCTTTCTCTCTTTTTTTTTTTTTTGAGACAGGGTCTTGCTCTGTTGCCCAGGCTGGTCATTTGTATATCTTTTTTGAGAAATGTCTATTAAATTGGGTTGATTGTCTTCTTGTTGAATTGTAAGAGCTTTTTTTTTTTTTTTTACTATATATTCTGGTTACAAGTTTCTTATAAGATATATGATTTCCATATATTTTTTCCCATTCTTTTGTTTAACTTCTCACTTTCTTGATGTCCTTTGAAGCATAAAAGTTTGAAAATTTTAATGAAGTCCTATTTATCTATTTTTCTTTTGTCACTGTGCTTTTGGTATTATATCTAAGAAACCAATGCCTAATCCAAGGTCATGATGACTTATTCCTGTGTTTTCTTCTAAGAGTTTTATAGTTCTAGCTCTTAGGTTTAGGTCTGTGATTTATTTTGGGTTAATTTGTATGTATGGTATGAGATAAGCATCCAAATTAATATTTTTCCCTTTGAATAGTTGATTATCTCAGCACCATTTGTTGAAAAGTCTATTACTTTTCCATTGAATTATCTTGGTACCTTTGTCAAAAATCAGTTGACTGTAAATGTCAGGGTTTATTTCTGGATTCTCAATTCTACTCCATTGATCTATATGTCTGTCCTTATGCCAGTGCCAACATGTCCTCCTGCAACTTTGTAGTAAGTTTTGAAAATGGGAAGTGTGAATCTTAAAATTTATTATTTTTTAAATATTCTTTTGGCTATTTTGAATTTCTTGAATTTTCAATTGAAGGTTAGAATCAGCTTGTCATTTTTAACAAAAACACCAACAAGAATTTTGATAGAGATTGTATTGAATCTGTAGATTGAATCTAGGAATATTGCCATCTTAACAATATTGTTCTCAGGTCCATGAACATGGATGTCTTTCCATTTATTTAAGTCCTCTATATTTTCTTTCAGTAGTGTTTTGTAGTTTTCAGTGTGTTGTGGACTTGTTTGGTTAAATTTATTCCTAAATAGTTTCTTCTTTTTAATGACATTGTGAATGGAATTGTTTTCTTTTCTTTTTTTTTTTTTTATTTTGAGACAGAGTCTCACTTTGTTGCCCGGGCTAGAGTGAGTGCCGTGGCGTCAGCCTAGCTCACAGCAACCTCAAACTCCTGGGCTCAAGCGATCCTCCTGCCTCAGCCTCCCGAGTAGCTGGGACTACAGGCATGCGCCACCATGCCCGGCTAATTTTTTCTATATATATTTTTAGTTGTCCAGATAATTTATTTCTATTTTTTAGTAGAGACGGGGTCTCTCTCAGGCTGGTCTCGAACTCCTGACGTTGAGCGATCCACCCACCTCGGCCTCCCAGAGTGCTAGGATTACAGGGGTGAGCCACTGTGCCCGGCCTGTTTTCTTAATTTTATTTTGGCTGTTCATTGCTATTGTGTAGGAATACGATTGATATACATATGTTGGTCTTGAATGCTGTGACCTTATTTAATTTTTGATTAGTTCTAGTAGTTTTTAGTGGATTCCCTGGGATTTTGTACGTATAAGATCATGTTATCTGCAAATAAAGACAGTTTTACCTCTTTTTATTCAACTGGATGTCTTTAAGTTTTTTTCCTTGCTTTGTCGTTCTGGTGCAACATTCAGTACGATGTAGCATAGAAGTGATAAGAGTAGGTATCTTTGTTTTCTTTCCACAAAACCAAAAATGATTCTGTCTTTCACCATGAGGTATGATGTTTGCTTTAGATTTTCATAGATGCACTCTATTTGAGAAAGAAATTAATTTTTATTTAAAATTTATAAATAACAATTGTATATATTTATGGGGAACAATGCGGAATTACCCATTCTGCTAGCTAAATGTAAAGATTGTTATCTTCATCTCAGTTCTATTAAATCAGAATATCTGAGAATGATGCCTGAGAAACTATGATATAAATATGCTCTCCCGATGATTTTAGCAACACTAAAATTTAAAAACCACTGTTAGAAGTTAAGCAATTAGTGAGCTGGACTAAAGCCTTTTTTTCCAAGTATAGTAAATTCGTTCTTTTTTTTTTATTATTATTAATTATTATTATTTTTTTTTTTTGGAGACAGAGTCTCCCTGTGTTGCCTGGGCTAGAGTGCTGTGGGATCAGCCTAGCTCACAGCAACCTCAAACTCCCGGGCTCAAGCTATCCTCCTGCCTCAGCCTCCAGAGTAGCTGGGACTACAAGCATGTGCCACCATGCCCGGCTAATTTTTTCTGTATATATTTTTAGTTGTCCAGCTAATTTCTTTCTATTTTTTTTAGTAGAGGTGGGGTCTTGCTCTTGCTCAGGCTGGTCTCGAACTCCTGAGCTCAAATGATCCTCCTGCCTCGGCCTCCCAGAGTGCTAGGATTACAGGCGTGAGCCACAACACCTGGCCAGTTCATTCTTATAAATCAAGGTGGTTCTATAAAGTCACCGCCAACACTGAATTAGTGAATACTGAGCTCTTGGTCTAAGGAGAAATACAGGTTAGGTTCCTGTGAGCCTCTGCTCACATTTTTGTCAACCATAATTCCATTGGCATTATACACGTTCATTTGCCAGCGTCCTTGTAAAATAAGCCAGTCTCATAGGATTAAAAAACTGCCACATAACCCGTTTTTTTGTATAAACCTAGAAGGTAATATTTTTTTCACTACATAATCATCCTCAAAGTATTACTTCTGACTTGTTTTATTTTTCTTTTATTTTTAGATGACATGTAATAATTCTACATATCTGTGGGATGCAGTGTGATATGTAATGATCCTATCAATGTAGTTAGCATATTCATCACCTAAATCAATTATCATTTCTTGGTTGTATGAACATCCAAAATCTCTAAATAGATTATAGTTAACCATTTTCACCCTATGGTTTTGCAGAACACTGAACACATTCTTCCTATCTAGCTATAATTTTGTATCATTAACCAGTCATCTCTGCATCCTCCCCTTTTGCCTACCCTTCTTAGCCTCTAATATCCACAGTTCTACTCTCTACTTCCATGGACTCATTTTGTTTTTTTAAAGCTCCCATGTGTGGGTAAGAATATGCAGTATTTGTCTTTGTAGGCCTTACTTGTATTGTTTAAAATAATGACCTCCCGGTTCATCCATGTTGCTGTGAATGACAGGATTTCACTCTTTTTTATGGCTGAATAGTATTCCAGTGAGTATATATATTATATTTTCTTTATGCATTCATCTGGACATTTGGTTGATTCCAAATCATAGCTATTATGAATAGTGCTGTAGTAAACAGGGAGTGCAGTTATCGCTTTGATATACTTATTTCCTTTCCTTTGGATAAATACCCAGTAGTTGGATTGCTGGATTATATGGTAGTTCTATATTTAGTTTTTTGAGAAACCTCCATACTGTTTTCCATAATGGCTGTATTAATTTACATTCTCACCAACAATGTATAAGAGTTCCTCTTTCTCTGCATCCTTGCTAGAATTTGTTATTTTTTCTCTGTTGGATAGCCATTATAATGGGGGTGATAAGATATCTAACTGTGGGTTTTTTTTTTTATGTTAACGGAATTTTTTTTTAAATTTCAAAATACTAACGGGGTAGAAATGTTATTGTTACATGGATAGCTTTTATGATGTTTAAGTCAGGGCTGTTAGTGTCTCCATCACCTGAATAGTGTGGTAGGTTTTAACCTTCCCCTTTTATCCCCTCCCCTGTCTTGATTTCCGGTGACTTTTACCTCTCTCTGTGCCCATGTTTGCCTGTTGATTAGTTCCACATTATTGGAGAGTACATGTGGTGGTTGTTTTTTCATTCCTGAGATACTTCACTTAGGATAATGGTCTCTAGTTCTACCCAAATTGCTGCTAAAGACATTAATTTATCTTTATGGCTAAGTAGTACTACATAGAGTGTGCATGTGTGCATATATATATATGTGTACACATGCACACATATACCACATTTTGTTAATCCACATATGAATTGATGGGCACTTAGGTTGATTCTAGATCTTTGTGCTTGTGAATTGTGCTGCAATAAGCATTCTAGTGCAGGTGTCTTTTTGATAAAATGACGTCTTTTCCTTTTGGTAGATACCCAGTAATGGGATTACTGGATCAAATGGTAGGTCTGCTTTTAGTTCCTTGATGAATCTCTACACTATTTTCCATAGAGATTGTACTATTAATAATTTACAGTCTTACCAACAGTGTATAAGCATTCCTTTTTCTCTGCACCCGTGCCAGCATCTATTGTTTTTTGACTTTTTTAGTAGTAGCCATTCTGACAGGGGTAAGGTAATTTCTCACTGTAGTTTTAATTTGCATTTCCCTGATGATTGGTGATATTGAGTATTTTTTCATAGTTTGTTTTGGCCATTTGTCTATCTTTTTCTGAAAAGCTTCTGTTCATGTCTTTTGCCTACTTTTTAATGGTGTTTTTTTTTTCTGATTTATTTGAGTACTTTGTAGATCTAGATATTAGCCCTTTATCAGATGTATAGCTTTTGAAAATTTTCTCCTATAGGTTGTCTGTTTGCTCTGTTGATCATTTCCTTTGCTGTACAGAAGCATTTTAATTTAATCAACTCCTGTTTATTTATTTTTATTGTTGCTGTAATTGCTTCTGAGGTCTTAGTCATAAATTCTTTGCCTAGGCTGATGTCTAGGAGAGTTTTTTGTACATTTTCTTCTAGAATTTTTATAGTTTCATGCCTTACATTTTTTATAGTTTCATGCTTTATATTTAAGTCTTTAATCCATCTTGAATTAATTTTTGCATATGGTGAGATAGGGGTCCTGTTTCATTCTTATGCATGTGGCTACCCAGTTTTCCCAGCACCATTTATTAGAAAGGGCTTCCTTTCCTCACTGTATGTTGTTACCTTCTTTGACAAAGATCAGTTGGTTGTAGGTAGATGGTTTTATATCTGGGTTCTCTGTTCTGTTCCATTGATCTATGTCTCTACTTTTATACCAGTATCATGCTGTTTGGTTACTATAGCCTCATAGTATAATTTGAAGTCTGGTAATGTGATGCTTCCAGATTTGTTGTTTTTGCTAAGATTGCTTTGGCTATTTGGGCTCTTTTTTTGGTTCCAAATGAAGCATAGAATTATTTTTTCTAGATCTGTGAAATATGTCTCTGGTATTTTGATGGAGATTACATTGAATCTGTAAATCACTTTGGGCAGTATGAACATTTTAACAACATTGATTCTACCAATCCATGAGCTTGAGGTGTTTTTCTATTTGTATTATCTGCAATTTCTTTCATCAGTGTTTCATAATTCTTGTAGAGATCTTTCATCTCCATGAGCAAATATATTCCTAAGTATTTCATTTTCTTTGTAGCTATTGAGTCTTTGATTTGGCACTCAGCTTGACTGTTATTAGTATATAGAAATGCTACTGATTTGTGTACGTTGATTTTGTAATCTGAGATTGTGCTGAATTTTTTTTTAATCAAGTCTAGGAGTTTTTTGATAGAGTTTTTGGGATTTTCTAGATACCAGATCATATTGCCAGTGAAAAGTGGTAATTTGACCACTTTCCTGATTTGGATACCCTTTGTATCTTTCTCTTGTGTGATTACTCTGGCTAGGACTTCCAGTACTATGTTGAATAGAATTGATGACAGTGGTCACCCTTGTCTTGTTCCAGTTCTTAATTTGCGTATGTTGAATCATCCTTGCATCCCTGAGATGAAGCCAGTTTGATCATAGTGAATTATTTTTTCAATGTTGAATTCGGTTTGCTAGTATTTTCTTGGAGCTTTTTGTATCTATATTCATAAGAGATATTGTTCTTTAGTTTTTTTGTTGTGTCATCTCCTGGCTTTGGTATCAAGGTGATACTGGCTTCATAGAATGAGTTAGGGAGGATTGCCTCTTTCTCAATGTTGTGGAGTAATTTCAGTAGAATGGGTACTTTCTTTGATGGTCTTGTACAATTCGGCTGTGAATCCATCTGCTCTGGGCTGTTTTTTTTGTTTTTGTTTTTGTGTTTTTTTTGGGAGATTTTTTATAACTGCTTGAATCTCACTGCTCGGTATTCCTCTGTTCAGGATTTCTATCTCTTTCTGATTGAGTCTTGGGAGGTTGTGTGTTTTCAGGAATTTGTCCATTTCCTCTATGTTTTCTAGTGTACATGTATCAAGATTTTCATAGCATTCAAAGATGACATTTTGTGTTTCTGTGGTATCAGTTGTGATATCTCCTTTTTCATTTCTGATTGAGATTATTTGGGTCTTTTCTATTTATGGTTAATCTAGCAAGAAGTCTGTCAATTGTGTTCTTTTCAAAGAACCAACTTGTTTTGTCGATCCTTTGTATTTTCTTTTGGTTTTCATTTCTTTTCATTCTCTGCTGAGCTTTGTTATTTATTTTCTTCTGCTGGCTCTGTTTTTGATTTACTTTTCCTTCTCATTCTTTGAGATGTGACATTAGTTTGTTACATTGTGATCTATTTTTTTGATGTACGCATTTTAAGGATACGAATTTTCCTCTTAGGACTGCTTTTGCTGAATCCTATAGATTTTTGATAGCTTGTATCACTTTTGTTATTCAGTTTGAGGAATGTTTTGATTTCCATGTTAATTTTATCATTGACCCCAAGAATGTTCAGCGTCAGGTTTTATAATTTCCATGACTTTGTATAGATTTGAGTGTTTCTCTTGGAGTTGATTTCTCGTTTTATTCTACTTTTAAAATTTGTTGAGACATGTTTTGTGGCTTAAGATATGATCAATCTTGGAGAATGTCCCATGTGCTGATGAGAAGAATGTATATTCAGTAGTTTTTGGGTATAATTTTCTGCAAATGTCTGTGAGGTCTGTTTGTTCTAGAGTCCAGTTTATGTCTAGTGTTTCTTTATTTATTTTCTGCTTCAGTGATCTCTCCAGCTCTGTCAGTGGGGTGTTGAAGTCCCTGGCAATCATGATGCTACTCTTTATCTCTTTGCTTTGATCTTGGAAGATTTGCTTTAAGAATTTGGGAGCTACTTTCTTAGGTGCATATATATTTAGTATTGTTATATGTCTTCTTGTTGAATTGCCCCTTTACCGTTGTATAATGACCATCTTAATCTTTCTTTGTCATTGTTGATTTAAAGTCAATTTTATCAGATATGAGAATGGCTATACCTGCTCTGTTTTGCTTTCTGTGTGCGTGGAATATTTTTTTTCATCTCTTTACCTTGAGTATGTGTGTGAGTCCTTGTGGGTTAGTTAGATGTGTTTGCTGGAGACAGCAGATAATTGGGTTATGTTTTGTTTCTATCCATTCTGCCAGTCTGTATCTTTTTTTTTTTTGAGACAGAGTCTCGCTTTGTTGCCCGGGCTAGAGTGAGTGCCATGGCGTCAGCCTAGCTCACAGCAACCTCAAACTCCTGAGCTTAAATGATCCTACTGCCTCAGCCTCCCGAGTAGCTGGGACTACAGGCATGCCCCACCATACCCGGCTAATTTTTTTATATTTATATATTTTAGTTGGCCAGATAATTTTTCTATTTTTGGTAGAGATGGGGTCTCGCTCTTGCTCAGGCTGGTCTGGAACTCCTGAGCTCAAGCAATCCATCTGCATCGGCCTCCCTGAATGCTAGGATTACAGGCGTGAGCCACTGCGCCCGGCCAGTCTGTATCTTTTGAATGGAGCATTCTGATTGCTTATGTTGAGTGATAGTATTGATATGTGGGATGCTGTTTTGTTCATCATGTTAAGTAGTACCTTATTGCTTTGTTTTCCCCCTTGTGCTGTTTTTTTATATGAGCTGTAGCTTTAGCTTTTTCTTCCCCTGCCCCGGAACCACTGATGCAGTCGCAGCATGGCTTCTTTGTTGTGGTTTTAATTTGCATTTCCCTGATGATTAGTGATGTTGAGCATTTTTTCATGTATTTTTTTTTTTTTTTTGGCCATTTATAAGTCTTCTTGTATGTCTTTTGAGAAATGTCTGTTCAGATCTTTTGCTCACCTTTTTTTAATGGTTTCTTTTTAAGAGACAGGGTCTTGCTCTGTCACCCAGGCTGGAGCTCAGTGGCATGATCATAGCTCATGCCAGCGTCAAACCCCTGGCTCAAGTGATCCTTAGCCTCCTTAGGAGCTAGGACCACAGGCACATACCACCACGCTTGGGTAAATTTTAAATTTTTTTGTAGATACGAGTTTTCACTATGTTGCCTAGACTAGTCTCGAACTCCTGGCCTCAAGCCATGTTCCTGGCTTGGCCTTCCAAAGTGTTGGGATCAGAAGCATGAGCCACCACGCCTGGCCACTTTTGCCCACTTTTTATTGAGATTGTTTTTTTTTTTTTTTTTGCTGTTGAATTGAGTTCCTTATATGTTGTGGACATTAATCCCTTGTGGAATGAATAGTTTGGAAATATTTTCTCCCATTCATCGGGTTGTCTCTTCACTCTGTTGATAATTCCCTTTGTCATAAATTATTTGGCTCTAACTATGTAGATTTATTTCTGTATTCTCTACTCTGTTTCATTGGTCTGTGTGTCCAATTTTATACTAATACCATGATGTTTTGGTTACTATTACCTTGTAACATATTTTGGAAGGCAGTTATGCTCACCACTATACTATCAACACACCTTGCAATATATTTTGAAGTCAGGTAGTTTGATGCCTCTAGCCTTGTTCTTTTTATTCAGCATTTCTTCGGTTATTGGGTTATTTTGTGGTTCCACGTGAGTTTCAGGATTGGTTTTTCCATTTCACTGGCATTTTGATAGGAAATGCATTGAATCTGTAGATTGTTTTGGTAAGTATGGTCATTTTAACCATATTAATTCTTCTAATTTGTGAGCATGGGATGTCTTTCCATTTTTGTCCCGTTTAGTTTTTTTCATACGTGTTTTGTAGTTTTCATGGAAGAGTTCTTATGATTTCTTTAATCAATGGGTTAAGAGTGTGTTATTATAATTTCCACAAATTTGTGAATATCCAATTTTCCTCTGTTTATTGATTTGTAATGTTATCCCATTGTGGGATGAGAAGACATGTTGTATGATCTCTATCTTTTCAAGTCTTTTGGGACTTAATTTATAGCCTGACATATTGTGTGTCCTAGAATATGCCCTGTGTGCCCTCAAGAAGGATGTATTTTTATTTATTTTGGGGCATTGTGTTCTTAGGTCTCTATGGTTTATTGTGTTGCTTAACTCCTCTATTTCTTTAACTTCTTTCTTGATTTTATTCATTATTGAGAGTGGAGCATTGAAATCTCCAACTTTTATTATAGAACTGTCTATTTCTTTCTTAATTCTGTCATTTTCTTATCCTGTCTGTTTTGTTGGTGTGTTATTAGGTATGTAAACTTACATTTATACACTTGGCTTTTTGTATCTCTGGGTTCTGCATCCACAGATTCAACTAACCACAGACTGCAAATATTAAAAGAAAACCACAACAAAAAATAACAATGGAAACATCTTTTTCTGTCCTTTTGCTTTCAACCTGTTGGTGTCTTTGGATCAAAAGTGAGTGTCTTGGGGACATTATATAGTTGGATCATGTATTTTTATCCATTTTGCTAATATTTGCCTTTTGAGTACTAAGTTTGATCGTTTTACATTTAAATTAATTAGTGATAAGGACAGATTTACTTGTCATTTTCCTATTTGTTTTTTATGTCCTATAGCTTTTTTGTCCCTCATTTCCTGAATTACTATCTTCTTTTGTGTTTATTTTTTGTAGTGAAATGTTTAAATTCCTTTCTCTTTTCCTCTTATGAATATTCTTTTGCTATTTTATTTTTTCATACCATAGGGATTACATTTAACTTCCTAAAGGTGTAATACTTTAATTTGAATTTATACCAGTTTAACTTAAATAACATACAAAAACTCTGCTTTTTTACATTGCTGTTTCTACCCCTTTCAGTTGTTGATGTTTCAGAATTATATTCTTATACATTGTGTACCCCAAAGCATAAACTAACAATTTTTTAAAAATACCTTAGTCTCTTAAATTATGTAGAGTTGTGAGCCAAAGTTACTGTAATACTAGGTTTTAGAATAATAATTGTTTTTAGAAGTGTATTAGTCTCTTGAATCATATAGAAAACCAAAAGCAGTTACAACTGTTGTTACTATATAAGAATTTTATTTTCCATGTATTTATCTTTGAGATCTTTATTTCTTCATGTGGCTTGGAGTTACCGTCTAGTATCCTTTCATTTCAACTTGCAGGACATTCTTGAGTATTTCTTACAAGGCAAGCCTAGTGGGATGAACTTCCTTAGCTTTTGTTTATCTGTGTATGTCTTGATTTCTCACTAATTTTTCCAAGGATAGCTTTGCTGAATGTAGGATCCATGACTAATAGTTTTTTTTTGTTGTTGTTATTTTAATATTTTGAATACATGGGCCCACTGCATTGTGGCCTCCCTGGTTTCTGATGAGAAATTTGCTGTCAGTCTTATGAGATTGTGATGAGTTGCTTGTATCTTGTTGTTTTTAAAATTCTTTCTTTGTCCTTCTCTTTTGAAAGTTTGATTATAATGTATATTGGTGTGGTTGTCTTTCAGTTTATCTTACTTGGAGTTTGTTGAGCTTTGTGGATGTTTATATTCATGTCTGTCATCACATTTGGGAATTTTCAGCTAGTATTTTCTCAGATACTCTCTCTTTTCTTTCTTAGACTCTGACAGTGCATATATTGGTCCACTTGATCATGTTCCACAAGTCCCTGAAGCTCTGTCTACTTTTCTTCTGTCTTTTTTTCCTCCCTGTGTCAGATTTGAAAATTTCCATTATCCTATCTTCAAGTTTGCTGATTCTTTCTTCTGCCTGCTCGTGTGCCTTTGAATGCCTCCAATGAATTTTTAAATTTCAGTTCGTATACTTTTCAGCTCCGGAATTTCTTTTTAGTTTCTTTTTAGGTTTTCTCTTTGTTAATATTTCTATCTTGTTTATACATTGTTTTCTTGACCTTCTCTACATCTCCATTTGGTTCTTTGAGCATCTTTAAAACAGTTGTTCTAACATCTTTTTCTAGTAGATCTGCTGTTAGGTCTTTTTCAGAGACAATGTCTTTTTTTTTTTTTTTTTTTTTTGAGACAGAGTCTCGCTTTGTTGCCCGGGCTAGAGTGAGTGCTGTGGCGTCAGCCTAGCTCACAGCAACCTCAAACTCCTGGGCTTAAACGATCCTCCTGCCTCAGCCTCCCGAGTAGCTGGGACTACAGGCATGCGCCACCATGCCCGGCTAATTTTTTTTTCTATGTATATATTTTAGTTGGCCAGATAATTTCTTTCTATTTTTAGTAGAGACGGGGTCTCGCTCTTGCTCAGGCTGGTCTCGAACTCCTGAGCTCAAGTGATCCACCCGCCTCGGCCTCCCAGAGTGCTAGGATTACAGGCGTGAGCCACCACGCCCGGCCTTGGTAATTTTCTAATTTTTTAATATATGCAATTGTTTCTGAATGTTCTAGTGTGTAATGTCTTGTTCCCAAAAGGGGAAAGGTGAAAAATGAGATAAGGAACCAAAAAGAGCTCTAGCTCTTTAAATTCCAGGCAGGCCCTTCACCCTGAGGGGGTTGGGCCTGCAAAAATGGGGAGAGGTGCAACAATAATGGCCATCTGCCTCTTAGTTTGTATTCTTGTGATCAGAGCAGTAATCAGCTATCAGAATGCAAATCCCCATCCTTGGTATTAGGCGAGGGAGTCTAACCTAGCTCCTACATGTTGTATTTAGGCTGTTTTTTTGCCAAGGGGCTAGTGGTATGAGAAGGGTGGCTGCTACTCTGCTAAAAGCTGAAATTTATGGAAACTAACTGCAGTTTAGTGTCCCAGTTTTCTCAGAAATTTGAAAGCTTTCAATAGAATCCAGAAATCCCAAATAGTTTTATCAGACAAATTCTGCCAATTCAGTTGTTGTTTAGGTGGGTAGATAGATTTGAGGTACTTCATGTAAGGAGAATATTCTGTTAAATACTTTATTGTAAATGTTTGATGTATTTATGTTCAACTTCAACAGTTTGGGTTTATTTCTTTATCTTCTTTCCCAAACTCCATTAGTATTTTTTCCTATCATCAATAAAAATTTAGAAAGAAAATTTGCCAATAAAGGAAAAACTAGCTTTATTAAAAGGAGGGGTTCAGAAAAAAAAAATCAAGACAATGTAATTTAGGGCAAAGATAAAAAAAGGCATTAGCTGAAGGAGAATAAGAATGGAGTAACAGGAAAGGGTAGAGCTTTTCCTTTCTGCATATTATCTTCCTCCTCATCAAGGTTGGCATTTCTTTAAAAATTCTTACTCTTTTTCTTCTTCATGTTATGAAGGGAAAATAGGATAGGAAATTGAAGAAATTAATCATATCATCTCCAGTTAACTGTCATGATTGAATACATATACAG
The DNA here is from genome assembly GCF_020740605.2 of Lemur catta. Taxonomy (NCBI): domain Eukaryota; kingdom Metazoa; phylum Chordata; class Mammalia; order Primates; family Lemuridae; genus Lemur; species Lemur catta. The sequence goes on from NC_059128.1 coordinate 240,508,142, forward strand.
TCATGCATTGCTTAATGACAGAGATATATTCTGAGAAATGTGTTGGTAGGTGATTTTTTTTTTTTTTTTGAGACAAAGTTTCGCTTTGTTGCCCGGGCTAGAGTAAGTGCCATGGTGTCAGCCTAGCTCACAGCAACCTCAAACTCCTGGGCTTAAGCGATCCTACTGCCTCAGCCTCCCGAGTAGCTGAGACTACAGGCATGCACCACCATGCCCAGCTGATTTTTTTATATATATTTTTAGTTGGCCAGATAATTTGTTTCTATTTTTAGTAGAGACGGGGTCTTGCTCTTGCTCAGGCTGGTCTCGAACTCCTGACCTCGAGTGATCCACTCACCTTGGCCTCCCAGAGTGCTAGGATTACATGCGTGAGCCACCGCGCCTGGCCGTGATTTTGTTTTTGTGCTGACATTATAGAGTGTACTTACCCAAACCTAGATGGTATTGCCTCCCACACACCTTGGCCATATGGTATAGCCTATTGCTCCTAGGCTACAAACCAGTACAGCACGTTACTGAATTGAATGCTGTAGGCAATTGTAACGCAATAGTAAGTATTTGTCAATCTAAACATAGAAAAGGTACAGAAAAAATATTTTCAACAGAAAAGAAGCCAAACTCTGTAAAATAATTTAAAGAGGTTTATTGTGAGTCAAATTTGAGGACCATGACCCAGAGCCATGCCCAAGAAGCCTTGAGCAAGTGGACTTGCTGTGGCTGGGTTACAGTTTGGTTTTATACGTTTCAGGCAGACAGGAATTACAGGTAAAGTCATAAATCAACACATGGAAGGCATACACTGGTGTGACCTGCAAAGGTGGGACATCTCAAAGTGGGGGCTTACAAGTCATAGGTGGGTTTAGGGATTCTTTAGCTGACAATTGGCTGAAAGAGTTAGGCTTTGTCTAAATGACTTCAGGAGTCATCAGAAAGGAGTTAAGATAAGGGTCTTCTATCTTTAATGTGATGCTATACCGGAATCAGGTTGGGAAGTAAACCACATTATATTGGGTTAACAGGTTAATCTCCCCTGTTTAGTGAGATTTTATCATTTGTAGGGGTGACTCACCAGGGCCCCTTAGAAAAGAATTTGGGCAAAAGAAAAAGATGAAAGTTTAGTCCTCAATATCATATAAAAGAGAAAAAATGGTCAACCTGTAAAGGGTACTTACCATGAATGGAGTTTGCAGGATTGGAAGTTGCTCTGAGTGAGTCAAGTTAGTGAGTGATGAGTGAATTGTGAAGGCCTGGGACATCACTGTACACTACTGCAGACTTTATAAACACTATATGCTTAGACAAAACTAAATTTATATATAAAAAAGTAATTGTGCTACCACGTTACAATGGCTATGACATGACTAGGCAATAGAAGTTTTTCACCTTCATTATAATCACATGGGACCACCATTGCATATGCAGTTTATCATTGACCAAAATGTCATTATGTGTTACATGACTGTATTTATCTTTGTTTCCTTTCCTATTCCTGTAAGTCATTACTGTTTTTGTGTCCCTTTTTCAGGGTTCTGATACCCATCAGTACAATATTTTCCAAGTATTGTTTATTTAAACCTTGTGGTTTATTACCCAATCAAAGTTCAAAGGATGGTGGAGGTATGTAGCAAAAAATATAGAGGGGAAAAGGCAAAAGGCAAGGGGGAAATTGGAGACCTTTTGTCAGGTTTGTTGTTTTGTCCTTTACAGAGTGATGTTATGTTCATAAAGAATAGATGGGAAATTATAAAAAGCAACATTTAGGAATTAAGAAAGAGCTCTTAAAAATTACAAATATGATAGTAGAAATAATAAATAATCCAATAGAAGATAAAGATGAAATTTTCTCCCAGAATATAGAATATATAGATACAGAGAATAAGAAAAAAAGTGTGAGATTAGAGAATCAAACTAGGTAGTACATTTAAATAATAGGAATACCAGATAGACCAGAGAAAATAGAGGGAAGAATTTATCGAAGAAATACTACATTTCCAATGTCTGAAGAATCAATTTCCATATTGAAAAGGCTTACTGAATCACTAGCAGTATAAATGTGGGGGAAACAAAGAAGAAAGAAAAACCTTCACCAAGCCACATCATGATGAAATTTCAGAGCATTAGAGATAAAGAAAAAGAAAAAGATCTTAACAACTTCTGGAGAGGAAAAACTCAGGTCATTTACAAAGTACCAGGAATCACTGTTATGTTGAGATTCTCAAGATTAACACTAAAAGCTAGAAAATTGTGAAACAATGTCTTTAAAATTCAGAGAGAAAATGAAGTTTAGACTAGCCTTCTATTCCCAGCTCAATAAGTATCAGAGTAGGATGAAGACATCTTTAGACATACAACTTCTCAAAAAGTCACCTGCCATGTACCTTTTCTTAGGAAGCTATTTTAGGATATACTTCACTAAAATGAGAGTGTAACAGAGTAGTGATTTTCTATAGAAGGCCAGGCAGTAAAAAATTTAGGTTTTGTGGCCAATACAGTTTCTGTTCTGTATTCTTTTTTTCCTGGAGCTGATAGGCTAACTCACATTTTGGCTTTATTGAGAGTTCTTTGTTTTTGTTAAAGAGTTTCAGTGAAACATGAATGATATTATGTGATAGACTAAGTAAATTCTATGTACATAGAAAATTAGGCAGTTATTAATTCCTAGAAAAACAAAACATTGTACAAGAAAGAAAATGTAATCATATTGGCTATGTGGTTTAGCTTTGAATAATAGTTATAAAAATTAACACTAAATTTGGATTTAAACATAATTTGTGATATAATTGTATGGATAGATAAGTGGATAGAAAGAGTATGTTAGAATAAAGTAAGAGTACAAAATACTTATATTTTATCCGTGGATTTTGCCTTAAGTAGTCAGTGACAGTGATTACTAGGAAAAAAAACAGCTGAAAATTTAAAAAATGGTTTCATCGCAGGTGGGGAAGAATGAGGCAGTGAATTATTTAAAAAAATTTTTTTATTAATATTTTTGTAGTACTGTTAAACCTTTTAAACTATCACAGGTGCTACTTTAATAAAAATAAAAAGTTACGAAGCTAGAGGACATCACTTGCAATTCTACTTCTCAAATATAATCAATTAACACTTCCTCCAATATTTTTCTATGCAGTTTTCAAATAGTCTTTGGATCATTCTGTGTAGTGCTTTCTCATGTAAAGTTGTAACATACTTTTTGTCTCATGAATGTTTTTATTGGCTTCATATAATTGCACTAAAAGAGGTGTTCCATATTGTGCTTAACCATGCTGTTATAATTCGATATTTATTGGGTTTACGTTTCTAGTCCTGAAAGGCAGTTGCTGCTGCTCAAATAAATTATATTTTGGGCCAATTAACAGAATTAGCAGAGTCAAAAGAATTGAAGACTATGGGAATAGAGGAGGACATGGAAAGGGGATATCTGGTGACAACAGGAACAAGAAGAGTGACAGTGAAGGCCAAAGGAGGATTTTAGGGCATTCTGGTGAGAGGTTAAATACCAGCATTATTTTATCAGTTACTTAAAAATCTGTTGCTTTAACATGATTCCTACAAAAAGAATCTGGTATACATTTGAAGGAAATCATAGAACATTCTTATCAGAAAACTCTGTTTATTGAATTTATCGAAGGTGTTTTATGCTAACTAAAATCTGAGCATTATTTCCTTAGGGATATATCTGGGATTACTCACTACCTTCATTTATTTAAATTATATAACATGTTATATATGTAGCACTTTTTTGGAGGGAAAGTTAGAAAGTAATAGCTATTGGTATAATTAAAACAGTGCCTGGGTTACAGGAGAGTGAAAGCCGAGTTTGAATGGTATTTTTTTCCTGTGATATTCAGAGAAGGTATACAGTTTTTGTACAAAGATATGTAAATGAAGTCTTTGCCTACATAGATGTTGCTAAGGAACCATGTGAAAGATCAGAGAACTTCCCTTCAAACAAAAGTGACCTACAATTGAAAAAATAAAGGAACAGTTATAAGAGGAGGAAAGGGAGTATCATTCTGACTATAAGATCTATGAGTGTCTCAAAAGTTGGGCAGAAAAGGGCTTTCTTTTATAGAAAGAGTAAACAGGCTAGAAGTAACCAGGTTTTGAGAAGTAGGGTGAGAAAGTTTTGAGATCCACATGGTATAGATAATGTTTTAGCCTGGGCCTTTTCCAGGAGGGGCCATAAAGAAGGGGTTGTATGCTGGCTCAGGCTGAGAGTAGGTCACAAGTTCACCACTTTGGGGAAGAAACCAAAGTTTGGTCAGCAAGTATTTTTGTTCCAAAAAAATCAGTGGAGACAAGCAATTCATCTAATTATGAGGCAAAGAATAGAAATTTGGAGAGTCTATGTCTGGGTTTGTCATGTAAACAAGAGGTCATCCATGAATCTTCCTTATCCTATGGGAAGGGATGGTTTCTTTAACCATCACTGTTTTCCAGGATCACAGGGCTCCAGTAAAGTTCAACATTGTCACCATTAGGGGTAAGTATATATTTACTAGGGGAGAAAGCATTTAATTCCTTTTGTAAAAATTAAAGGTAGGGTTTGCGTGTTTGTCTCTTCTGCTTAATTGTAAGCTTTTTGAGGGCATAGTGTCTTTTTGAATAGCAGATGCTTAATAAATGCTTATTAAATTCAGTTAAGTGATGCACAAAATAGCTAGCCAGAGGTACACATGTGGTCATAGTAAACTGTGAAGGAAAGAAATTATTCATTCTTATGCCTAAAGACTCAGTCAAGATTTAAAGATTCATGTTGGAATTATTGTTCCTGGAATTGGTTTTGCTTAAACTATACCAGTTACTCTCAAAGTGTGCCACAACTGTCAGTATTAGAATCACCTGGTAACTCATTAGCAATGCAGATTCTGGGCCTGTTGGGTACAGTGGCTTATGCCTGTAATCCTAGCATTCTGGGAGGCCAAGGCAGGAGGATCACTTGAGGCCAGGAGTTCGAGACCAGCCTGAGCAAGAGTGAGACCTCATCTCTACAAAAAGAATTAGCCTGGTGTGGTGGCACGTGGCTGTAACCCCAGCTACTCGGGAGGCTGAGGCAAGAGGATCACTTGAGCCCAGGAGTTGGACTCTGCAGTGAGCTATGGTCTGCACTCTAGCCCCTAGAACAGAAAGAGAAAGGAAAAAAAAAAAAAGGCAAATTCCTGAGCCCTACCCTAGAGCTACTGAATTCAAAACTCAGGGAATGAGAACCCAACAATCTATATTTTAATAAGTGATCAGAATCACCGTCCAGGTTATTCTGATGTTTGCTAAAGTTTGAGAACCACTGACTAAAACATTACTGCTTAAGCAAATTGTTTAAACAGATTGTTCTTAGTTATATCAGTTATTTTTCTTCTCAATGAAGTTTTATTTGTCTTGACTTGAGTGTGTGATTTAACTTGGAATACTGGTTTCCTGTTTGCTGTGTTCTCCAACATTATGAGTTTATTTATATTACAGAAGATCTAGCAGCAAAGCAGTTTCAATTTATTATTTTTGGGATATGTCTAAGGGTATCTTGAGTTTGGTGTCATCTGAAGAAGTTATGGGGTCTGGAACAATTATCCTTTCTGGGTCATTTTCTTTTGTCAGCATTGTTATACAAACAGGACTGGCTATGATTGTGGTATCCAGGGCAAAATGAGAATGCAGGGCCTCTTGTTCAAAAAGCAGGGAAAAAGTGCAATTAAAGATACTAACTATTTTAAGTCTCCTATATTCTCAATAAATAAATAAGGGTACTGAACTATAAAATTTTTTTCTTCCACTGTTTCTTTCTTGACTTGTCATGGTGTATATTACTTGTATGTTGTTCTAAGTGGAGAAAAATTAAAATTTAAAGTTAATAGAATGAATTTTGATGTTCATCTCTATATTGTGCAGTGCCACTTTTACAGGCATGTTTGAGAGCATGGAACCAGTAATGCACAATTACTGAAATTACACAATTTGTATTTTGTATTTGTATTTTGTAGTTTGCACAGTCACATGTTGCTTAACAATAGGGATATGTTCTGAAAAATGCATTGTTAGGCGATTTCATCCTTGTGGGAACATCACAGAGTGTACTTACACAAACCTAGATGGCGTCAAGTGAAATTAAAGCTGTTGAGTCAGAAATTGTTACTACCCAACTGGGTTGTATTGTGCACTGCTCAAAAGGAAGCCAGTACACTGAGACAGCAGGAGTTGCAGTGGAGAAAGAGTTTAATACCACAGGGGGCTGAGCAAGGAGGTGGGAGAAATTTCTCAAATTCATCTCTGAGAATTTGGGGGCTAAAGTTTTTAAAAGTAGTTTGGAAGACAGAGGACTAGGGAATTGGGTGTGCTGATTGGCTCAGGACAAATTCGTAGGGTTGGGAAGCAGACATTGTCATCTTGTGCTGAGGTAGTTCTGGGTAGAGAGGGTTGCAAGACCTATTGAGTCAGTTCCCACATGTGACTACTGGTCCGGCTAGGTCAGCTGGTCCCTGTGAATGCAGAGTCTGGAAGATAACTCAAAGACCAGTCTTAGGTTTTACAATAGAGATCTTATCTATATAAGCTATTGGGGAAGTCACAAATCTTATGCTAGTCAACGATATGTGACTCCTAAGCAGTATCAATTAATTATAGGGAGGCAAGTTAGGGAGCAGCTAGGCAAGCTGGTGGTTGTTATTATTTTAATTATGCCTATACCTCTGCAGAGTTCAGGCCCCTACCACAGTTCCCACCTTGTGGCCCTTTTTTAATTTTATGAAGGCCAGTTTCAAAATAATTTGATAAAGTTTTATTGAAAGCCAAATTTGAGGATCAACCAAGGAAGGAAGACATACCAACAAAGTTGTACATGTTCCAAAGTCAGTTAAAGCTGGAATGCTTTTATAAGAAAGTTTAGAAGGAAGGGTGACTCATCATATCAGAGTTGTCTTTTTTCATTGGAAGGTACAACACAGAGGTTATGATCATTACAGATGAAAGCATACAGGCTAAAATGGTTTATGTACAGAGAATCAGTAAACCTTAATGATTCAGAAACAAATTGACAAAACTTTATGATTTAAAAACAAATCAGTGTCCTTTTCAATGTCATTAGGTTATGTATTAATCAGTACATCAACAGTTTGAGGAACACATGATAAGATTTGAGGGACTCAGAAGAAGGTTCTTTATGAAGGGAGGGACAGGATGTAAGCCATGAATCATAAGACCTTCCCCAGGCAGTCAGAACATAGTTTATTCTTTAAGTGTAGGGATGTATCACTTTTTTTTTTGAAGTTTTAGAATATTATGGGGGTACAAACACTTTGGTCACATAAATTGCCTTTGCACCAACGTATTAATATCACTTAACTTTCCCCTGCCAAGGCCTTAGGTCTTGTTTATGATTTGGTATATTATTGCCACAAACAATCATTCTGTCAGTCTTATGATCTCTATTTTAACATTAAAGCTGGTCAGTTGTTGAGTCTAAACTGCAAAAGGGAAGGGATATAATGAGGTGTGTCTGATTTTCCATTCTGTCATGGCCAGAAACTCAGTTTTTAAGCCTTCTCTGGGGTCCGCGTGGGTCCCCCTGACCAGGAGGGGGTCCATTCAGTCATTTGGGGGGCTTAAGATTTTATTTTTTGTTTATAGCGGTATAGCCTACTATATACCTAGACTATATATTACACTCTATTGCTCCTAGACTGCTAACCTGTACCACATAGTACTGTACTGAATTACTGTAGACAGTTGTGACACAGATCATCACTAGGTGATAGGAATTTTTTGTCTCCATTATAATCTTATGGGACCAACATTGTATATGTAGTCTATCAATTGACCAAAATGTCATTATACAACACGTAACTGTTCATACATATGTATGTCGTCCTTTCCAAGACAGTGGAAATGCTGTGCAAAACTAACTCAGCTACTTTTATTTCACTTCCTAATGTATCCACTTTCTACCAGTACTTTCTACCAGTGGCTTATATGTGTAAGAAAGACTGAAAGGGAAAGGAATTAAATTAACCCTATCTTTTCCTTTCCCACTGCGTCATCATTTTCAGTGTAAGTGGTCGTCTGATCTTGGGCAGTAACACAAGTCAGAAGGGATATGATAGAGTGCCTTGGTCATTTGTATTTCTTAGGATATGCAGTTACCTTCTTTTTTGCATTTGAACCAAGTACTGGAAAATATGGCCTCTCAGTGCTTCCACTTGCCTTATTCTTGCTTTGAGTCTCACTGAACTTCCATGTATGGTAGGTCCACCAGAATTTTGTGGTTATGGGTGTCTTAACTGCTATATGTGAATGCGGGCAAGGAACTGTGGATATACATATTATGAATATCTTCTCTGCTTATGTGTATGTTCCATTGTCCTATGAACTTCAATTACAAAACACAAATTCAAAGATAAAATTATTAAGAATTTCAAGATAGTGACAGCACAGCATTAAACCAAATGTGGGGCCTGAGCTCTGTTAAAGAAAAATTATTAATGACATTTGTTAAGGACAGTAAGGGAAACTTTATTCAAGGGACTACTGTGATAGCATTTGCAGTAGGGGACAGAGACTGGGCTCAACTCAGAACCAAGGACAAGTGGGAATTTATAGCAAAGGAGCAGGATTGGGGCTCAGTGGATGGAAAATTACTAAGAGGAAGCATCAAGGGCAGGGGGATTCTTGCTAGACAGACTCCACAGTATTCTTGCTGCAGGCAGGCTGGGGTGATAAGCTATTGGGGATGGGGGAGTAAGAATTTGATCAGATTTTTGATAATCTGACTCAGTAGGATTCTTGCTAAAACTGAACTAAATGGGGCCAGGAGAGAGCCCAAGGTTGAGGCCTAGTCAGAAAGAGGATTCATAGGAACCCACCTCAGGTTTGGTCAAGGGGAGATTCTTTGTCAGCTCAGGACGCTACATTCTGTGCAGGTTGTGTGTCTATGAAGCTAGCCCTGGATGCTAGTGAAATATGACAGAAGTGGATACTAAGAGCAGTGTTAGAGGAAAAAGAAGATATATCAAGCAATAAAGAAATTTGAAGAATAGCAGAAATTAAGTATGAAAGTAGAATGGGACAGAGCCATGTATTAATAATTTATTCTAACTGTGTATTATGCATTAAAAGTATGCATTTAACTAGTGCTTTATTTAATACCTCAAAGTATAAAGCAGTATAGTCTTATGTATTAAGTACCAGAATTTTAATTTCAGAAAATAAGCTGAGCTACTTTTCTCTCGAAAACTGTTTGCCTTAGCATTTGGCAGCTGCCAAGTAAGAAATTCATATACTAGAAAGGTGGAATCCACGGCAGACTAGAGTCATTATTATTCTTTAGAGCCCCTGAAATTATTCTAATGCTAGTAGATTTTTCAATCCAAATTTCCGTATTCTTGTATAAATCAAGCTAATAAAAATGTTATTCATTTAATTCTTTGTAAATTGGCATTGGTAAGGGAAACTAGTAAGCTAGGTTCATTTTCTTAAGGCAGTATGAATAGTTTTGCATGCTTTTAATGGCTTTTTTTTTTTTTTTTTTGAGACAGAGTCTCCCTCTGTTGCCCGGGCTAGAGTGCTGTGGCGTCAAGCTCACAGCAACCTCAAACTCCTGGGCTTAAGCAATCCTTCTGCCTCAGCCTCCCAAGTAGCTGGGACTACAGGCATGTGCCACCATGCCCGGCTAATTTCTTTCTATATATATTTTTAGTTGTCCATATAATTTCTTTCTATTTTTAGTAGAGACGGGGTCTTGCACTTGCTCAGGCTGGTCTTGAACTCCTGAGCTCAAACAATCCGCCCGCCTTGACCTCCCAGAGTGCTAGGATTACAGGCATGAGCCACCGCGCCGGGCCTTAATGACTTTTTAATCACCTTTATTGATGTACAATTTACATACATAAAATGCATGCATTTTAAGTGTACATTTTGATGAGTTTTGACAAATTTGTACACTCATGGTACCATCACCACCACCACAATCTTTGGAATATAACCAATATCTAGAAGACTTTTTTCATGCTTTTCTTTCTGGTTTTCCCCCAACCCACCTACCTCCAGTTTAGAGTGGCAAATATATGGACTCATCCAGTATGTATCTTTTGTGTCTGACTTCTTCCACCGAACATAACAGTTTGGAGATTTATTCATGTTGTTGGATTTATGATTAGTTCATTCCTTTTTATTGTGGAGTATGCACCATAATTTCATTATATGAAAATGCTATATTTTTACCCATTTACCTGTTGATGGATATTTGGGTTGTTTCCAATTTTGAGCTATTATAAATAAAGTTGCTGTGAATACACGTACAAGTGCCTGTCTGGACATGTTTTTGTATCTTTTGGGTAAATACCTAGGAGTTGGATTTCTGGGTCATATGGTAAGTGTGTTTTTAACTTTGTAAGAAACTGCCAAGCTGTTTTCCAAAGTGATTGTGCCATATTGCATTCCCACTCGCAATGTGGGAGAGTTTCAGTTCCTTCACACTCCTGCCAATACTTACGTGGTCCATGTTTTTATCATTATCCTTTCCAATGGAGGTATAGTTGTATCTCTTTGTGGTTTTAATTGCATTTCCTTGATGATTTGATGATGTTGAGCATCTTTTAATGTGCTTTATTGGACTTTTTATTTTCTGTACAGTGTCTGGTGAGATCTTTTGCTCCCTCCTTCCTTTTTTAAAATAAACAAGAATTTTTTTTTAAGACCAGAAAAATAAGATTAATGGTATTGAGCATATTTTTGTGTGCATGTTGGCCATTTTTATGTCTTTGTGGATGAAGTGTTCATTTTGCCCATTTTTTTGAAGGACAAGAAATACTCTAAATGAAATTATGAAAAAACAAATGAAAACAATGGCTTCATCCCAACTGTTAGTTTAGTTCCCAGAATCAAAAAGTAGGACTCCAATTCTGAGGAAGGATTATTTTTTTCTGATTTCTGAATGTATTTAGCCAAGTAATATGATTAAGTCATACTTATGTATTTATTGAATAAACCACTTTTGTTGAAAAATTTAACAAAATTTGAATTTTTCTTGAAAAGTATGTGTGTTTTTTAAATTCATAGACAAAAATGATTTTTTTTCCTCCTTGGTTATGCTTAGTTTTTCTGCAATTATAGCTTTTTACATTTACAAAACAGGACTAAAGAAGAGATGTAGTGTATTTCTTATTTTTTAGGGATGTTATTTTCTTTAGAATCTGAGTATATGGATCATTGATTATTTCCCTCCATAGGTGCAATTAAATGAGTATTGATATAATGGTTTAGAGCTTACAAAGGGAAATTTTATAAATAGATAATTGGATGGTTCTACAAAGCCTAGGCAGGTAGCAGAAATGGTACATAGATTCTTTGGTTAGGTGGAGTTCTTTTTTTAGTTGTCCTTTACTTTTTATTTTTACTGTGAAATATAATGTGCGTACCAAAAATGAATAAAAGATAAACAGTTTAATGAATTACTCATTAAATTTAATATTTTTTAAGGCAAATATACTCATTTAACCACCACCCACTATTTTTACAAAATAGAAAACTACTCCAGAAATTCTCATGTGCCTTTGCAGTCACAACCTTTGCAAACAATAACCCTTTAAAGGTAACCACTTCCCTAACTTGCAAGAAAGGTATCTACTTTCGTATTTTTGTTGGATGGTATTGCCATCTAAGTATGTATCCCTAAATATTTTTTAGAAAGTTTTGTTATCTAAGTATGTATGTATCCCTAAATACTGAGTTTAGGTTTTATTTTGCCTGGTTTGAATGTTGTTGTTTACTCTTGCTTCTATTCTGTTAACCAAAGAAATCTAATTCGTACTTAAATGTTGTAGAAATTAAATTTTTTTTTACATTATTAATTTGGGGAAAAGAGATTGCTGACTTCTGCTCTAGGATATTTTTAGTTAGCAAAATTATAATAAAGCCAACCATAAAATAAGTATTTTCACAGAGAAGCCAAATTGTCCTCATTTAGAGCCTCACTACTGGAAGAATCAATAAAATTACCAATGGTTTGTTATTTTCCAACAAAATTTTTTTTTTTTTTTTTTGAGACAGAGCCTCACTCTGTTGCCCGGGCTAGAGTGCTGGGGTGTCAGCCTAGCTCACAGCAACCTCAAACTCCTGGGCTCAAGCAATCCTACTGCCTCAGCCTCCTGAGTAGCTGGGACTACAGGCATACGCCACCATGCCTGACTAATTTTTCTGTATATTTTTTTTAGTTGTCCAGCTAATTTCTTTCTATTTTTTTTTAGCAGAGATGGGGTCTCGCTCTTGCTCAGGCTGGTCTCAAACTCCTGAGCTCAAATGATCCGCCTGCCTCGGCCTCCCAGAGTGCTAGGATTACAGGTGTGAGCCACCGCGCCCGGCCCCAACAAAAATTCTTATTTGGTCTGAGTGAACAGAAAAATGGCCTTTTCCACAGTTGAATATTTTCATATTTAAAATTATTAAAATTACCATTGGGATGATGATTTCTCAGATAATTTAGTAATTAAGTAAGTCATATAGTTTTTCCATTAGACTAAAATTATATTTAATATATTTTTAAAATTTTATATGTATTTTTATTTGGTCATTCAGAATTTTAAGTTGTATAGTTGTAAAACTCTATAAAGAATAGTCTAATAGTCTTTTAACATTTTGTCACATTTGCCATTTCTCAGTGTCTTTATATGTTAGTACATGTATGTAGGTGGGTATCACATGTATACATGTATAAATACACATGTACATACTCATTTTGGGGGGAACCATTTGAAAATAAGTTACAGACATCATGGCATTTCACCTCTAAATACTTCAGCCTGCATTTCTGAAGAACAATGACATTCTTTTATGTAACAGTAACTATACACTATTTAAAAAGTTAACAGTAATTTCATGTCTTCATCTACTATAAAGTCCACAATCAAAATTCCCTAAATCTTCCCAAAATGTCTTTTTTAAAAAAATCTAAAATTTAAAAAATTGAGGATCAAATTGAGGTTCATGCATTGTATTTGGCTATTATGCCCCATTAGTTTCTTAATCTAAAATAGCTCCCCCTGCTCTGCCCTTTCCCATTTAACCATGACACTGATATTTGAAGAGTCTAGGCCACTTGTCCTGTAGAATGTCCCACATTCTATATTTTTATGATTTCCTGGGTTTGCCCTTATGATTAGTTTCATGTTACATTTTTGGCAGGAATACTTCCTACCTGATGTCATGTACTTCTTATTGCATATATCACGGGATACATAATTTCTGCTTGTTCCACTGTCCTGTGTTTGATCACTTGGTTAAGGTGGTACCTGCTAGATCTCGCTATTCTAAAGGTACCTTTTCCTCTTTGTAACTAATAATCATCTCTGAACTCAATTATCTGTTTGCATCATGCTGATACCTAGGTCTAGCACTGCTGGAAAAAATAGTACAAAATAGGATATTTGTGGCATTATAAATTTATGATTGTTAATCTCACTGGGATTCCTTAACTGTAAGATAATCTTACTGTGTCTCTCTAGTAAGCTTGTGTTCTTCCTCTTCACAATGATTATTTGAAAGCTTTTGTCTTTTCAAACCCATTTTCCCTTACCTTTCCTATCACTTTTAAGATGTGATCTTGGTTCCTTCTCCTTCTTGGAAGAAGGAAAGGGGTGCCCCTTCTCCTATCATAAAGTAGTATAATGGAGCAGTTAAGAGTGCTGGCAATAGAATCGAGAGTGTATGGTTCAGGATCCCACTTTCACTACTGACTTGTTTTACTGTGGCCTTAGATATTAATCATTTTACATTGGTCTCCTCAACTGCAGAAGAAGAATAATTATATTAGGATTAATACTTCATAGAGTAGTTGTGAGGATTAAATGAAGTAAAACATTGTAAAATGCTTAGCATAGTGCCTGGTATATTGTACATGTTCAATAAATATTAGCTTTTATTATGCTATTTCTTAGGTACCTTACTGTGTTAATTATCTTGCCTTCTGTATTTTCTACTTTTCTCACTCTTTTTACCTCTTTCCACAAGTGCTTAAACTAACATAAATTTTTCCTGTCTTAAACTAACGAACCGATAACTAAAAACCCTTTCCTTCATCTCACATTTATTTTCAGCTCTTGTCTTATCTCTCATTTTCATAGCCATAGTTCTCAACTACCTACGTTTGCTATATTCCTTTTTCTAACTTTCCCATTCACTCATTTGTTATATTCTGGTTTCTGCTCCCACCATTATACTAAACTACCACTGGCAAAGTCATCATTACCTGTCTAAATTCATTTTTTACTTCCCTTTATCATTAGTGCTTCCACTTTTTTCTTCATAAGGATCAGAATCATCTTTTAAATGTAGCTCTGATCTCACTGTTCCCTTGTTAAAACTAATGTATTTCTATTATTGTTGGCATAAAGTCTCAAGCCCTTAATATATTAGTACATATGTCCTGCCTAACTGCCCATTCTTGTACATATTTCCTCTTCACTCTAAGCACTTAAGCCAGGTAAGTTCTTTAATTTCCTTGAACAAGCTTTACTCGTATCAGAGCATTTGCATTTTGTTCATTTTCTGGACCTTTCTTTATTTTTCTCTTGTTTGCTTTGGATAGTGCCTATCCTTCTTTGAGATTTCAGCTCAAAGGTCATATTCTAGTAAAACCTTCCCTGATCTTGTTCAGAAGAAGTGTGACATCTGTATTTCTCCTTCATATCACTTACTAGAATTGTAATTAAATAATGAATTGGTTTATTCTTCTCTGGAGTGCGAGTTCCATGAAGGCAAGAACTCTTACCTTGTTTGTTGCTGAATCTCCAGATCTTACTAGCGCAGTTGTTTTGCTAGAAGATGTTCAGTAAGTGTTTGTTGAATGAATTATTATTGATTCATAGAAATGTCACTCATCTCTTTATTGTTTAATAATAATTTTAAAACCAATAGCTTAAACTTTTTTTTTTTTAAATTCAACATATTTGGAGTTTCAGTGCATTCTATGGAAGTTCCCTGAGGACTTCACTCTCCTCCTTCTAGATGGTCTGGGGATATAGCCTCAAGTGGCTGCAGGACACAGACAAGTGATTTTTTTTTTTTTGAGATCTCTTATTTTATCTTGAAGATACACGAGCATTTGCTTTCTGTTTCTTAATATTTTTGTGTTTGTTAAACAAAAAGTGCCTAAAACAGCTTACCAGGTAGTGAAACACTTCTGAACATTTCTCAGTTCTTTCAGCCATTCCTCATTTGACATTTAGGTGTACTTGGTAGCCTGTTCATACCACTGCAGAAACTATATTCCATGGTTCCAGAACTGAACATAGTTTTTCAAATACTGTTAGCACAAAGATGTATTGAATGAGCAGATGGGCAAAACGTGATAAGGCAAAAAGCTGAGACTGCTTGCATTTATGTCTTTTGAAATTGGTATAGGTCCAGTAAATGTTTTAAATTGACCTACTTTAGAAATAAGGTAAAATTAGATATGTATCTCAGGACTGTAGAGGCTTAAGACTGTAATTACGTGCTGTTGAATCCTTAGTTTTAATAATGTTTTCTGAATTGACAAATGCTAAAACAAAAACACAGTTGTTAGTGTAGAAAGTAGTTGCATTTGTGATGAGATCTGCAAGTGCATATTGTCCTTCCACTAACTTTGTGAATAAGCATGGATGGGTTGTCAGGAATCCATCAGCTGTACCCGTGTGTGATGACAGTTGTAGTATACTTGACAGAATTCTGAAGAAAATCCCAACTTAGGTGAAATAGACTTTACTTTTTAATGTAAATAAAGAGTAATGTAAAAAATTTGAGAATGGTTAGGCATTTTTTTTTTTTTACTTATGATATTTATTATAAACTCCAATTGTTTGAAGAACTGAAATTTAGAATTCCTGGAGATAATTCATTTGTTACAGTTTGTTATAAATTCACATATTATACAATGTTTGGTACCCTATGTATTAATTATTTATGTGTGTAACAGGCAACCCAAAGTTATGTTGACGAATGTCTTATGGACGGATTTAGGACGAAAATTCAGAAAGACCCTACCTAGAAATGATGCTAATTTATGTGATGCCAACAAGGTGCAATCAGACTCATTGCCTTCGACATCTGTTGACAGCCTAGAGACATGTCAAAAATTAGAACCTCTTCACCAAAGCCTTAATTTATCTGAAAGGTATGTTGTTCAGTATTGATTTTGTTCAACTTACCATATTTGAAATAATATAAATCCAATACTCTTAAAGATAAGATTGTTGGAAATGATCTTGAAGAAGATCTGCATATACAGGTGGTGTACCCCACTCTAAAGGAAATTTTAAAGCTGCCAGTCTTAATTTACAAACTTAGATAATGGTTCTACACTTCATTAAGCAGATTGACATGGAATTATATTTGAAAACAAGTATTATTAGTATGTTTAACTTACTCACTTTTAATAATTTGATTCATGTATACATCTTTGTAGGGATTTTTTAATGATAAAATGAAGAGACATATATACACATATATTATGTGAGTATACATACATATTTGTGTGTATTTTCTGCATCTTTTTATTTTTTAAAGAATTTCATTATTTATTTATTTTATATTTTCTGCATCTTTAACATCCTTTTATATGTTATCTAATCTAGATCCTCACCATATTTGACTTTGTGAGCTTTCTTGTATTTTAAGGACATTTTTTAAAAAAAGAAGATGATGTTATATTGCCTACAGGTTTTTAGTATTAGTAAATATTTAGTAGTAAATACTCAGTTTAATTTTGAAAACTAACAAGACCAATTTTTTTGTGTTTTTTGGAAGAATCATATATGGAGTTTGGGACTGAAAACTAGGAATTAGCTCTAGGAATTTGTGGTCTATAACAATATCTTTTCTACATTTCTACTTACAGTTTTAGCCCTTAAATGTATATTTTTGGAAGAAGGTACTTTGTTTTCAATTAGAATAACATGCCATTAGCTAGAGAGAACTTTGGTTTTATGGTCTGTAATCTGAATGGCAGATATAAGTGCTTTAAGCCAAGACTCAGATAAAAACTACTAACTTTCAACACAGTTATTTTTAAACTAAAAGTAGAACTCTTATCAAAATATCTGAACATAGTATATTAATACATTAATTTTGATAAGGGATACTTCTTTTAGAAAGATTAAATCATAAAAGGGTAAGTTTAATGAGACATTCCTTACTAGATCATACCTTATAGTGTAAATTTAACTTTCTAAAACAATGTAAATCTTGGAGTCAGACAAATTATTATCAGTAATTTATGAAGCATCTTGCTCTCATACTTCAGGATTCTGTTAATAGCAGCTTTCCTCCTTAGTACAGGTGAACTAATCCCTTACTGTGCTGACAGATCTAAATAACGGGACTAGTTAACAGAATGACACTTCTAATATCTTTGACTATTATGGAAGGAAGCTTTAACACTTCTCTAAATAATAGGAGTCTCATCAGTCTCATCCCGTGACTGGCCTTTTTCCAGTTAGAACAATGTGGTGTTCTGTTCTCTCAGAAGACTGGTTTTTCCCATCAGGAATTGTTAGCACCTAGATTATGTGTTCATGAAATTTAAATATAACATGAAGTAAAGAGTCCCAATAAGATTCTAATTTGAGTTTTGCTTTGATTTTTTGTCTGTTTTTCCTCTTCAGTGATTGGGATGGACCACCAGCTAGTCCAGACCTCTTTCCTAAGTTCCAGATGTCCTAAACTTAACTTGTTCCAAAGCGAGAGTATTATCTTTTCTCAAACCATGCCTATTTTTGTATCCCCTCCCTATATGAGTGAATGACTCCCCATATATAAATAAGAACTTGGAAATTGTCCTTGACTTCTGTTTTTTCCTTATCCATTATATTTAATCATTTACCATGTATAGTTATTTTTACCCCTAAATATGTCTTAAAATGGTTTCTTTTCCATCTTTATTGGCAGTGCCTCAGTTCAAGCTCTAGTAAGTTTGTGCCTTCATTACTAGGACAGTAACTTTATTAGGTTTCCTGTGCATTGTCTTTTTCTTCTTGGTTTATTCCTTATATTGTTGTCGAAGTATTCATTCTAAAAGACAGATCTTACTTGTCACTCACTAATTTAACATTTTTCTGTAGCTCCACATAATCTTCAGGTTAAACTCCTTATTGTGGTACACAAGGCCCTTATGATCTAACCTTTTTTATCTCTAGCCTTGTGTCTGTCTACTCCTTCATATTCACAGCGTGCTTCAGACTTAGGGAACTATTGGTAGCTCACTGTATAATGTATATGTATAGTGTACATGTGTAACGTATACATATAATGTATAATGCTATTTTATACATCTTGTTTGTTCTCTTGTCTTGGAAACAATCCTGTATTTTTTTTCTTCTTACTGATTTCTTTTGGTCTCAAATATTGAGCTCATATGTCATCTTTTTTGGATTCCGCCTCAAGTCCACATTTTATCTCTTTCTTTGTCTTGCTAAACAGCCTGTTTATATATCACAGCACTCATCACACCATATTGTGATTTGTAGTTTTTCTGCCTCCCTGACAGTAAATTTCATGAGGTTAGGGACTATATTTTATTTTCTATTTTTCCTTTTTTCCTCCTGTAGTACTGGGTATATACTAAATGCTCAATAAATGTTTGCTGGATAAGATATTGCTTCTCCCCAGAGTTACATCTCCACACTCTTTGTCTGAAATATATTTTTCTCCATCAGAACAAATTATGTGCTCTGTAATTTTGGTGACAACCGGGGAAAGAGAAATTACAAGCATCAAATTAGGAAATTGGAGAACTCTTTTGGATATAGCTTCGGATAGATGTTTTCTGTCTGAGGCTTGTTATCTCCAATCAGAGACTTAAACTTACTTCAGTCTTTGCTTAACTTTGACGATGAGGCCTTTTGTCTTATTTTCATTTTTACCTAGTTAGGACTTAATGATTTCAGAAAGATAAGAGAGAGAAATTTTTTTTTTTTTGCTTTTAAATTTTTTCTTAAAGTTTAACTATTGAGTAAATTAAAATTACTCATTCAATTCCAGAAATGATACTTTGTTAGGCATTTTATTTGTATTCTAGGATCTAAAGGTAGTGAACTAATTATTTTGCTTTTTATTTGAGGGCAGTTTGGCCTTTTGTTTTTTGATAAGATTGAGAAGAAAATTGGAAAATGTGTCATCCAAATCAATCTTGTTAAATAATACATAAAAGTGTCAAGAGTTTTAGAAATATCCTAGCGGTATGTCGAATACACATTTAAGCTTTAAAAATATGTAAACCCCATTTTAGTATAGGTTTTATCAATATATGCGGTTCACATCTATTTCTGTGGAAGAAAATTTCCAGACATTATAAGCCTTGTTCAGTGGGCAAGAAAGAACCTAGCAGGACACACATACAAGACTTTTGAGAAGATAAACTATCTTCTGCTTTCATCAGTTGGCACCAGAGCTTCATCAGTTGGCATTAGAGAAATATGAAGACAGTGTACCAGTATTCCATTAAGAAGAGTTAGCTCCTTGGTAATTGGAATTTCCCTAAATATACTTATTCATCTTTTTCTTAAATTTACATGTGTTTGAAGTTTAAAAAATTGTGTATTACAGATATTGTAATGGTAAAACTTTTTGTACACTACAGTATTCCTATCACCTTAAGATGTTTATAAGCCAGTAGTCTTCTAGCTGAGTGATAATTTAGTCATGTAAAATTTAGCTTAATAAAAGAGTAAATTTAGAAAATCTGTAAATGTCTTTAAGAAGGTTATCAAAAATTAAATTTTTTTTACATACCTTTAAGATGCTAATTTAGAAGGTATATTTTAAATTATATCATCTGGGACAAGCATTTTTACGAGGCCCCTCTTAAAATGTCACATAGTAGCATAATTTTAGAAAGGCATTAGCCATTATAGCTAAATGAAAACTAAATTAGCAGTGTAATTTTTTCTTTATTGCTTTATTAGCAGATATAATTATGTTATCTTTCAATTAAATCTTCATTTCTTTAAAAATTTGCTCTTGACATGGAGTTATATATTAATAGCTCTTATCAGGTTTTCAAAGTTTCTCCCTCATTTATTAAATTATTTGAATTTCACAGCTACCTTGCTACTTAAATAGGGAAGGAACTTACAATTTGTAAGAAAATTAAGAATCAGAGAGAATAATCATGCAGAGACACTATCAGAAAATGGCATTACTTCTAAGGCCAGTATACTTTCTGCTACATCTTATTATTAATACATTTCAAAATTTGTTTCTGCTTTGGTTTAGTATATTTATGATATTTTGAAGTGTGATTTCATAATATTAGTGGGTAAAGTCAAGCAAATTCTATTTTATTTTACTTACTGATACTGTTTACATACTTAAGAAAAAAATTGGATACGCTCTGTGAAGTGACAACTTTTAGTCCTTCCTTTCAGATTAAGATAGTGTGAGAGATGCAGTATATATTTCAATTCCATGTGAAAATTCAGACGTTTTTGAAGTGCTGGCTAGCCCTGGAATATCCAGGCTAGTGCTAATTTATATAGTTGTCCTCCAAAAGATAGCTTAAGGATTATAAATTTAATTATCACTTTACAAATTTGTATTCTGTTAGGCTGTCAAGCAAAACTCTTTGTTTCCTCAAGGTACCCAAATTGGATAAGTTGCTAATATTTGATGAAAGGTGTTTGGTCTATGGCTATGTGTTATGAAGAGCTAGGTGTACTGTAGTCACTGCTAACTATTCAATTATACACTTGTAATTTAATTTTCTTTTTTAGACATGGGGACTCACCCTGTTGCTTAGGCTGGAGTGCAGTGGTGTGATCATAGCTCACTGCAGCTTCAAACTCCTGGCCTCAAGTGATCTTCTGGCATCAGCCTCCTTGAGTCCCTGGGGTTATAGCTTTGAGCCATTGAGCCCGGCTCACTTATCCACTTTTCTAAGAAGATACTATTTTCTTCGAGATTTCAGAGCATAATAAGTTATGATAAGCACTATTTGAAACGGAAGTTTATAACTTTGAGCAAGACTTTAATAATATGGAAATTGAAGTGAATTTTCATTTTTTTGTGTACTTACTATGTTCCAGGAATTGTGCTAACTACATCTGTTATCTAATGTATTCTTAACAATTGTGTAAGGCAGATATTATTCTTCCTATTTTAGAGATGAGATGAATGCTAAGAGGTAGAAATTATGGTAATTAACTTGCCCAAGGATATATAGTTCCTACGTAGTGAAATCAGAATCCAAACCTATGTTTGTCTGACTCCAAAGTCCTTGCTCTTAATTCCCTTTTACCCTTCTGAACTTTAATTTTTCTCATCAGTGAAGTAGGAATTGGACTTTACTATATATTTTATATCATCTAATTCATTAATTAAAATTTTCTACTTATTCTTTAGTTTTTCCCTGTGGCATTTGTTCATGTAGTAATAGAGTATTTTCTCATTGAAAGGTATAACGTGGTAGACATGCTGAGATAGTGTCTTGAATCTTCTGATAGCTTCATTGGTCCTCAAAGAGCTCTGGTGCTTTAGGGATATAGGTTCTGGCACAGCTTGCTGTATAATCTCTTCAAGTGCTTTTTGGTTGAATTTTGAAATTTTTCTCTTTTAGGAAAGACTTTTAACTTTGTTCAACTTAAAAGGTCTCACTTATCTTCTTTTTTTTTTTTTTTGAGACAGAGTCTCACTTTGTTGCCCGGGCTAGAGTGAGTGCCGTGGCATCAGCCTAGCTCACAGCAACCTCAGACTCCTGGGCTTAAGCCATCCTACTGCCTCAGCCTCCCGAGTAGCTGGGACTACAGGCATGAGCCACCATGCCCAGCTAATTTTTTTGTATATATATTTTTAGTTGGCCAGACAATTTCTTTCTATTTTTGGTAGAGACGGGGTCTCACTCTTGCTGAGGCTGGTCTCGAACTCCTGACCTTGAGCGATCCACCCGCCTCGGCCTCCCAGAGCTAGGATTACAGGCGTGAGCCACCGCGCCCGGCACTCACTTATCTTCTTTTCTTCATTTCTCTCTCTCTTTTTTTATTTTTATTTTTTGCTTTTTCTTTCTTTAAAATCTAGCAGCAAAACAAATCATGCAAGAATAGGATGTTCATTTATTTTCAGAGGAAAATTCTACCCTTTAGAAATGTTCCCTTTCCTTGATATTTGTACTGCTATTTCAGTCAAATTATTCTTTTCAACACTTTGATTCCAACTTCCCTATTTTGGAGAGACAGCTTTTTTTTTCCAAGTGACTCAACATTTTCAAACATATTTAAATAATGTTATAGCCAGGTACTTAAATAAAGATACTAAATGTTTATATTGTAATAAAATGAATCGCATAAATTTTTTGATTGACAAAAACAGTTGACATTTCTTTGATGTGTCTCCATATATGCTGCAAATTTTTCTATACTTAAATACTACAGTTTTTGGATTTTTTTTATCATCAACATTTACGAATTCAGTAATGATAGGGGAACATATAAAGAGTATATCATCAATCTTAAAATGAGTTATTAATTTAGTATATCAGATTCACCTCTTAAAAGAAAGATTTTATTTACACTAAAATATTTATTTAGAAAAAATGATTCTAACTTGATTAAAGTCTTTTTTTTTTTTTTTCCCCGAGACAGGGTCTCGCTGTGTTGCCCAGGCTAGAGTGAGTGCCGTGGCATCAGCCTAGCTCACAGCAACCTCAAACTCCTGGGCTTAAGCGATCCTACTGCCTCACCCTCCCCAGTAGCTGGGACTACAGGCATGCGCCACCATGCCCGGCTAATTTTTTCTATATATATTTTTAGCTGTCCAAATCATTTCTTTCTACTTTTAGTAGAGACGGGGTCTCTCTCTTGCTCAGGCTGGTCTCGAACTCCTGACCTCGAGCAATCCACCCGCCTCGGCTTCCCAGAGTGGTAGGATTACAGGTGTGAGCCACTGCGCCCAGCCTGATTAAAGTCTTTTCTGCTAATATTTTTGTATTTTTCCTTTAGTATTGAGAGCTACAGTTGAGTTTCCTTTAGTGATTCATTTTATAGCATAGTGTAAGATCAGGTAAAAGAGATGTTGAAACACCTTACTGGTCCTACTTTGCTCCTTTTTCTACTTCAAATCTAACATTTTTTAAGGAGAGTTCTGTCAGGCATCAAGTATACTAAGCAGATAATACTAAATAGGATCCTTAGGGATTTAAATCATACAAAGAGAAATAAAAATATCTCTGTCCTCCCTTCCTTACAATTAGAGGCACACTAGGTGGCAGACTTCCTTTCCCTTTTTTCTTTGCTTATAAATCCAGGGAGTTGTATTTACTATTAGCCTTTATTTTTAGGTTATACATACAACTTAATAGTTGTAGCACTTTTTTAAAAATGGTGATTATGCTAGAAATGGATATTTTCAAGGGTTTCTTGAAGTATCTATGAAAAAGCTCAGTTATCTGGAATCCTTTGGCAGGTTAAAATTGAGAATACAGTATAATGGAATAAGACAAACAAAAAACCCTGAAAGATAATAGGCCCAGGTTCTTTCACTAGGAGGAGCTACTTATTGGGCAAATCATTTGATTTTCTTTTTTCCTTTTTTTTTTTAGGGACAGGATCTCACTCTGTTGCTTAGGCTGGAGTATAGGGGCTTGATCAATAGCTCACTGCAGCCTCAAACTTTTGGGCTCCAGTGATACTCCTGCCTTAGCCTCCCAAGTAACTAAGACTCTAGGCATGCGCCACCACTCCCGGTTAATTTTTAAATTTTTTTGTAGAGATAGGGTCTCACTATGTTGCCCAGGCTGTCCTCGAACTCCTAGCCTTAAGTGATCCTCTTGCCTCAGCCTCCCAGAGTGCTGGGATTACAGGAGTGAACCGCTGTACCCGGCCCATTTAATTTTTCTGAACTTTGGGTTCTTCATGTTTAAAATAAAGAAGGGACTAATTTACTTTAAAGTTTTCCGAAGGTCTGAAATTTTGTGCTGTCTAGAATATAGTGAAAAAACTATAGTGCCTTTATGTAGTGAAAATAGAATATCTCTAAGTAATACAACAAATGTAACAAAGTATAGTGAATTTCCACCCAACAAAAGTATAGGCATACCTTGGCGATATTGCAGATTTGGTTCCAGGCCACCATGATAAAACAAATATTGCAATGCAATGAGTCACATGAATTTTTTGCTTTCCCAGTGCATATGAAAGTTACGTTTACACTATACCATAGTCTATTAAGTGTATGATAGCATTATTTCTAAAAACCAATGTACATACCTTAATGTAAAATACATTATTATTAATACTAAAAAATGCTAACGATCATCTAAGCCTTCAGTGATTTATAATCTTTTTTGCTGGTGGAGGTTCTTGCTTCCATGTTGATGGCTGCTGACTGATCAGGATCGTGGTTGCTGAAGGTTGAGTTGGCTGTGGCAGTTTCATAAAATAAGACAATGATGTCTGTTGCATCAATTGACTCTTCCTTTCAAGAAAGATTTCTCTGTAGCATGCAATGCTGTTTGATGCATTTTACCCACAATAGAACTTCTTTCACAGTTGGAGTCAGTCCTCTCAAACCCTGCCACTGCCTTTCCAACTAAGTTTATATAATATTCTAAATCCTTTGTTGTCATTTCAAGAATGTTCACAGCATCTTCACCAGGAGTAGATTCCATCTCAAGAAACCAGTTTCTTTACTCATCCATAAGAAGCAATTTCTCCTCTGTTCCAGTTTTATCATAAAATTACAGCAATTCAGTCACATCTTAAGGCTCCATTTCAAATTCTAGTTCTCTTGCTATTTCTACCACATCTACAGTTACTTCTTCCACTGAGGTCTGGAACTCCTCAAAGTCATCCATGAGAGCTGGAATTAACTTCTTCCAAACTCCTGTTAATGTTGATATTTTGACCTCTACCCATGAACCATGAATGTTCTTAATGGCAGCTAGAATGGTGAATCATTTCCAGAAGGTTTTGAATTTACTTTGTCCAGATCAGAGGAATTACTATGGCAGCTATAGCTTTATGAAGTGTACTTCTCAAGTAATGAGACTTGAAAGTTCAAATTATGCTATCCATGAGCTGTAAAATGGGTGTTGTGTTAGCAGGCTTGAAAGCATTAATCTCCCTATACATCCTCATCAGAGATCTTGGGTGATCAGGTGCATATTCAATGTACAGTAATATTTTTAAAGGAGTCTTTTTTTCCTGAGCAGTTGTTCTCAAAGGTAAGCTTAAAAGATTTGTAAGCCAGCCAGGTTTGGTGCTCACACCTGTAATCCTATCACTTTGAGAGGCTAAGGCAGGAGGAGCTTGAGACCAGCCTGAGCAAGACCCCATCTCTATAAAAAAATAGAAAAATTAGCTGGGTGGGTTGGTGGGTGCCTATAGTCCCAGCTACTTAGGAGGTGAGGCAGAGGATTTCTTAAGCCCAGGAGTTTGAGGTTGCAGTGAGCTATGATATACCATGATGCCACTGCACTCTAGCCCAGGCAAGAGAACAAGACACTGTCTCAGAAAAAGAAAAAAAAGAGATTCAATAAACCATGCTGTAAACAGATATGCTGGCACCCAGGCCTTGCTGTTCCATTTATAGGACACAGATGAATTAGATTTATCATAATTCTGAAGGGCCCTAGGATTTTCACATTGGTAATGAGCATTGACTTCAGCTTAAAATCACCAGCTGCATTAGCCCCTAGTAAGAGAATCAGCCTGTCCTTTGAAGCTAGACATTGACTTCTCTCTAGTTATGAAAGTCCTAGATGATATCTTCTTCCAGTAGAAGGCCATTTTGTTTACATTGAAAGTCTGTTGTTTAGTGTAGCTACTACCTTCATCAATTAACTTACCTAGATCTTGTGGGTAACTTGCTGCAGCTTCTGTATCAGCACTTGCTGCTTTACTTGCACTTTTATGTTCCAAAGACGATTTGTTTCCTTAAACCTCATGAACCAAGCTCTCCTAGCTTCTGACTCTTCTTCTGTAGCTTCCTTACCTCTTTTAATCTTCATAGATTTGAAGAGAGTTAAGGCCTTACTCCGGATTAGGCTTTGGCTTAAAGGAATGTTGTGGCTAGTTTAATCTTGTATCCAGACCACTAAAACTTTTTCCATATCAGCAATAAGACTGTTTTGCTTTCTTACCATTCATGTGTTCACTGGAGTGGCACTTTTAATTTCCTTCAAGAACTTTTCCTTTGCATTCACACTTCGGCTAACTTTGGTACAAGAGGCCTAGCTTTGAGCCATCTCAGCTTTTAACTTGCTTTCCTCACTAAGCTTAATCATGCCTTGCTTTTGATTTAAAGTGGGAGATTTGTGACTCTTCCTTTCACTTGAACACTTACAGATCATTGAAGGATTATTAAGTGGTCTAATTTCAATATTGCTGTGTCTTGGGGTAAGGAGGCCCAAGGAGAGGCAGAGAGATGGGGAAATGGTCTATTGGTGGAGTAATCAGAACACAGACAACATTTATCAATTAAGGTCAACATCTTATATGGGCTGAGTTCTTGGTGCCCCAAAACAATTATGATAGTAGCATCCAAGACCACTGATCACAGATCATTATAATAGATGTAATGATAATGGAAATTTTGAAATATTAAGAGAAGTACCAAAATGTGACACAGATACATAAAGTGAACACGTGCTTTTGGAAAAATAGTACTGATAGACTTGCTCGACTTACCGTTGTAAATCATGGAATATCTGTGAAGTGTACAGTAAAGTGAAGTACAGTAGAGTGTGAAGTATGCCTGTACTCAGGCTGTTTCTAAGCATTTGTGTTGTTTCTTTCAAAGTATCAGCAAAGTACTGGTAGTGATATATTGAGAACAGTTAAGGAAGGTCTCTAATAAAGAGGAGTTAGGAAAACTTTAAAAATATAGGAACAAGAACTAAAAACATCGTAGTAATTTGGCTTGGACCAGTCTATTCAGGGCCAAATAGTGCTATTTGGTGTATTATTATAGTGTGGCAAAGTTCATCAGTTGTTCATAATAACAGTTGACTAACAAAGCAAAGGTTACACTATGCTCATCTGTTTAAGAAGACATCAGGCTTATATAGTACATTTGCTATAAACCCTACCAACTTAAAAAGTTTTGGAGCTTTAAAAGTATACTTTAACTTCCTAAACATTTGGTTTATTGAGTCCCTCATACTATTATATATTAGCATATACATTATCACCATATGTATTAGCCTATACATTATCACCCTAGGTGCCATCTGAATGATGTTTTTCTTGTTGGACTTAGCATTTGCCAATTAGAAGTATGTAATTACTTATCAAGGTCCTTTCTGTTGAATGAGAAGAAGAAAGATTTTTTGAATTGCTTTGTAGTAATCTATGTCTTTAATAATTGCTGAAAAAGAAAAGGAAAGCATTTTTTTGAGAAAAATTGGTTAAAATTTCAAGTCCCTTAAAGCAACCATTAGAGCAATTAAAGATATTGTAGTGGCAGGTTAATCTATGCTATAATTTATAAGAAACAAGTACTTCTAGAAACAAAAAGATTGTACTTATCCAAAATTTTGAGTATTTATGGGTTGATTTCTAGGGTGGTATAGTTCTATTAGCTTATTTGTGCTAAGATGACAATGTTTGAAAGTTCAACTTCCTGGAATACATTTTTTTACCGAAAACTTCAGTACAGTACAGTGTTTGTTATTCTGTGTGACAGGATACCCCGAGTTATATTGACGAATGTCCTGGGAACGGAGTTAGGAAGAAAATACATAACGACCCCACCTATAACTGAGGCAAGTTTGAGTGATACAGACAACTTGCAATCAAAGCAACATTCTTCATCATCTGATCGCAGCCTAGAATCTTGTCAAAATCTAAATCCTCACAAGAGCTGTTTTTTATCTGAAAGGTATGTTTAGTGATAACTTTACTCAAAATAAATACTATATTTATTCTCATGAACCCTCCTTTCTTCTTTCCCTGTAGATATGTTATCACTAAATGTGAGGTAAATGGGCTCTGATAGCTGTTTTGACTTTTCTCGCCTGGTGGCTGGAATGGCTATTGGAACCAACAGTCCATGGCTAATAATTGGTTTCAAAAGTACTGGTTACCATTCTTATATTTTGGAAAAATGGATGCAGACACTTAATGAAAATTTAGTTACCTGTTTCAGTATCCCAGTTTATTTGCTTGTTATAATTGAAATCCATTCCCCTGACATCAGTCTATTCCTCTCTCCTTCTCTGTCCTGTTTTTCTATCTGTCTGTCTGTTCATCTATCCAGTCTTATTTACTGTTTTTATATCCAGATTCTAAAACTATACCTGGTACTTTGTGCTCAATAAATATTTGTTGAATGAATAGCTGAATACATTCCTTACAAAAATGATTTGAGATAGCTGAATTACACTAACAAATGTGGCTTACTGTGCCAATAAGAGAAATGCAAATCTGAAGTTGCCTTTGTTTTAAGCTTTAAAAGCATTGTGTGTGGACTGGAAATAAGAAAGAATTTGTGGAAAAAAGCTAAGGAATGATCAATTAGTAAATTTTACTAGATTTTTAAAGTTTCGTTTGCCTTGAACTCTTGAAGCTTTTCTTTTTCTTTTTTGCTTTCAGCATGTAGAATAAAGAGTTTTCATTAAGTGAAAAATTTATCCAATTTTATATGTTTTTTTCCTCCCAAACCATCTAAAGGTAACTTCTGGTTTGTATTTCTATTGTAAACCTAATTGCATTAAGGAGTATTTATAGTTGCCTTTTTAATCTACAACAAATTTCTTCTATTTCTAACCAATTTTATTTTTTTAACTCTATTTTTTATGAACTTGAATTTTTTCATTTTGAAAAATATAATATAGTTTCACTTAGGTTTACTTAGAGAATTATCAGTGACAATTTTAACTTTAGACTTTGTTAGGTCTCTTTTAGTTGTCCAGCCAATTTCTTTCTATTTTTTTTTTTTTTTTTTTTTTTAGCAGAGATGGGGTCTTGCTTTTGCTTAGGCTGGTCTTGAACTCCTGAGCTCAAACGATCCTCCCGCCTTGGCCTCCTAGAGTGGTGGGATTACAGGCGTGAGCCGCTGTGCCCGGCCAGAACCTGTTATATAATTTCCTTCTTTGTCTCTTGTTTCTTTCTTTCTTTCTTTCTTTTTTTTTTTTGAGATGGGGTCTTGCTATGTTGCCCAGACTGGGCACAAACTCCTGGGCTCAAGGGATCCTCCCACCTCAGCCTCTTGAGTAGCTGGGATTACATGTGTACACCACTGCACCTGCCTCTTGTTTCTTTTGATTTTAAAGTCTATTTTGTCTGATTATAATATAGCTATTTCTGCTCTTTTTGGTTATTTGCATGGAATATCTTTTTCTGACCCTTCACTTTTCAACTGTTGTGTCTTTAGACTAAAAGGGAGTTTTTTAATAGACATAATATATAGTTGGATCACATTTAAAAAAGTCCATTCTGCCAATTGTTATCTTTTATTGGAGAGTTTAATCCATTTACATTTAAAGTGGTTATTGACAAGGAGGGACTTCTGTCATTTTGTTATTTTCTATATGCCTTATAGTTTTTTTTGACTCATTTCCTATATTATTATCTTCCTTTGTGCTTAGTTGTGTTTTTGTAGTGAAACGTTTTGATTCCTTCCTCATTTCCTCCTATGTGTATTCATTCTTTAGCTATTTTCATTGTAGTTACCATGGGGATTACATTTAACATGCTAAAGTTATAACACTCTAATTTGAATTTATACCAGTTGAACTTCAATAACATTAAAAAAGCTCTTCTGTACAGCTCTGTCCCCACCCCCTTTCAATTAATGATATCACAAAATTATATCTTTATTCGTTGTGTGTTCAAAAAATAGTCTAATAATTGTTTTTAAAATGCATTAGTCTCTTAAATCATGTGGAAAACAGAAAGTAGAATTATAAACCACAGTTACAATAATACTGTATTTTATAATTCTTCATGTATTTATCTTTATATCATCTTCATTTCTTCATATGGATCTAGTTATTTTCACATTTCATATCATTTCAATCTGAAGGATTCCTTTTAGTATTGCTTGCAGAGTAGAAATGTTATAAGAAAGTCCCTTAGGTTTTTTTTTTTTTGGTCTGGGAATGTCTTAATTTTTGCCATATATAGAATTTCTGGTTGACCATTTTTCCTCTAACACTTTGAATATACCAACATACTGCCTTCTGGCCTTCTTAGTTTGTGATAAGAAATCTGCTTATTATTTTATTGGGGATCTTTTATACATGATGAGTTACTTTTTTCTTGTGCTTTCGAGTCTCTGTCTTTGTCTTCCAACAGTTTAATTATAATGTGTCTTTTTGTGGGGAGTTTATCCTACTTGGACCTTACTGAGTTTCTTGAATGTTTATATTCATGTCTTTCATCAAATTTGGGAAGTTTCCAGCCATTATTTCTTTATATAATCTCTCTTCCCCTTTCTTTCTCCCTTGTCCTTCTGGGACACTTACACTGAGTAAGCTGGTTTGCTTGATTGTGTCTCCCATAGGTCCCATAGACTCTGTTCATGTTTCCTTAATCTTTTTTTTTTTTTCTGTTCCTCAGATATTTCATTTGTCATGTTTCAGATTCATTGATTTATTCTTCTGCCTGCTCAAATATGTTTTTGAATCCTTGTAATGAATTTTTAATAACAACTATTATCCTTTTTCACTCTAGAATTTTATTTTGGTTTGTTTTTATATTCTCTGTCTCTTTACTGACATTTCCATTTTGTTCACACATCATTTTATTGGCTTTGTTCAATTCTTTTGGCTCTTTGAGACTCTTTAAAGCAAGTTGTTTTAAAGTCATTTAGTAATTGTGCCATCAAGTTTTCTCAGGGATCATTTCAGTTTATTTAATTTTTTTTCAATTGAGGCTATCACTTTTCTGTTTTTTTGTATGCCTGTGATTTTTTTGTTGACATTTGAGTCTGTAATATTGTCCTTGAAATCAGATTCTTTTCCTCCCTCAGGGTTTGCTGGATTTTGTTACTTTTTTTCTTTTGTTCTTTTAAAAATTATTGTTATAGGGTTTTTATGCCAGGAATCAGACTGAGGTATAAACTTAAAGGTCTTCTCAGAGTTTTTCTAAGCTTATACATTTTGCTGGGCATGTGTGATAAGTTTCTAAATTCTTCCATATATATGGTTGCATTTTAATGTTCTAATCCTTAAGTGTTTGACTTTCAAAAGTGAAGAAAGGAAAAACTGAAGGGAAAAACTCATTCACTTCCCACACCTGGGGAAGGGCATTAATCTATTCATTTTGGATCTGTCCCTGCCATAGTTTGGATGTTTGTCCCCCAAACCCCACATTGAAATCTGATTCCCAATATTGGAGGTGGGGCCTAATGGGAGGTATCTGGGTCATGGGCAGATCCCTCATGAATGGCTTGTTGACATCCTCATGATAATGAATGAGTTCTTGCTCTATTAGTTCCCCAGAGTGCTGGTTTTTAAAAATAGCTTGGCACTTCCCCTCTCTCTCTTTTACATTCTCTTTTGTCGTATGATCTCTGCACATGACAGTTCTCCTTTACCTTCTGCCATGAGCGTAAGCAGAGTCTAAAGCCCTCACCAGAAGTAGAGGCTGGCACCATGCTTCTTGTACAGCCCACAGAACCATGAGCCAATGATCCTCTTTCTTTATACAACACTAAATGGATTTATACAACACTAAATGGACTGAGACAGCCCCCATAACCCAAACATCTAACAAGACTGACCTTTGCTCCTGTTCCCAGTAAGTTCCTCATTTCCATCTGAGACCTTGTCAGTGTGGCGTTCATCAACATCTTGGTCACAACTACTTAACCAATCTCCAAAAAGCTTCAAACTTTCCCTCATCTTCTTGTCTTCTTCTCATCTCCCCAAACTCTTCCAACTTCTGCTCATTACCTAGTTCCAGAGCCATTTCCACATTTTCAGGTATCTATAGCAACACCTCACTCCTCGGTACCAGTTTTCTGTCTTAGTCCGTTTGTATTGCTATAAAGGAATATGTGAGGCTGAGTAATTTATAAAGAAAAGAGGATCATTTGGCTCATGGTTCTGTAGGCTGTACAAGAAGCATGGTGCCAGCATCTGCTTCTGGTGAGGGCCTCAGCTGCTTCCACTCATGGCAGAAAGCGAAGGGGAACTGGCATGTGCAGAGATCATGTGGCAAAAGAGAACGTAAAAGAAAGAAGAAGGAAGTGCCACGCTATTTTTAATAACCAGCTCTCATGGACACTAATAGAGTGAGATTAATCGCTCCCTCTTAGAGTGGGCATTAATCTGTTCATGAGGGGTCCTCCCCCATGACCCAAATACCTACCATTAGGCCCCACCTCTAACATTGGATATCAAATTTCAATATGAGATTTGGGGCAAACTTCCAAACTATAGCACATGGTAATTCTATTTTAAATTTTTTGATGAATTTCTATACTTTTTACATAGCAGCGGCACCATTTTGCATTCCTACCAACAGTGTACAAGAGTTCCGATTTCTCTACATCTTTGACAACACTTGCTGTCTTTTTCTAAAAAAATAATAACCATTCTAAAAGCTGTAAGGTGACGTCTCATTGTGGTTTTGATTTGCATTTCCCTGATGATTAGTACCACTGAGCAACTTTAAATACACCTCTTGGCCATTTGTATGTCTTCTTTGGAGAAATCTTTATTTATTAATACATTTTAGCCGATTTTAAAAGTCAGGATATTTGATTTTTTGCTCTTGAGTTTTTCCTTATATATTTTGGAAATTAACTTTTTATTTGATACATGGTTTGCACACATTTTATTCCATTCTATATGTTGCCTTTTCACTCTCTTGATTGTTGTCAATTTCTGTGCAGAAGCTTTTTTAGATTGATGTAGTTATTGTTTATTTTTGTTTTTGTTGCCTGTGCTTTTGGTGTCATATGCAAGTAATCATTGCCAAGTCCAGTGTCATGAAGATTCAGATCTTATGTTTAAGTCTTTAATCCATTTTGAGATGATTTTTATGTAAAAGATGGGTTCAAATTCATTCTTTTACATACAGAATTTGAATTTTCCCAGCACCAGTTGTTTAGGAGATTATCTACTCCATTGTGCTTTTTGGCACCCTTGTTGAAGATGAATTGACTGTATATTTGTAAGTTTATTTAACTCTGTATGCCTGTGCCATACTGTTTTCATTATTATAGCTTTATAATCTATTTTGTAATCAGGGAGTATGATGCCTCCAGCTTTGTTCTTTTTCAATATTGTTTTGGCTATTTGGGATCCCTTGAAATTCCACGTGAATTTTAGGATGGATTTTTAAATTTATGTGAAAAGTGTTATTGAGATTTTGATAGGGATTTCATTGAATCTGTAGATCACTTTGAGTAGCATTGCTATTTAATAATATCTTCTACTTCATGAACATGGATCTCTTTCCATTTGTTTGTGTGTTCTTTAATTTCTTTCATTAGCATTTTGTAGTTTTCAGTGTATTAGTCTTTTACTTGCTTAGATTTAGTCCTAAATATTATATTCTTTTTGATGTTAGAGTAAATAGTGTTATTTTTTTAATTCCATTTTCAGATAGTTTGTTGTTAGTGTATAGAAACACAGCTATTTTTGCATGTTGATTTTATATCCTACCAGGTTACTGAATTTGTTTATTCTAACAATTTTTTTGTGGAGTCAATAGGGTTTTCTACATGTAAGATCATGTCATCTACAAACAGATAATTTTACTTCTTCCTTTCTGATTTGGATGCCTTTTATTTCTTTTCTGCCTAATTGTTCTAGCTAGGATTTCTAATACTATATTGAATAGAAGTGGCAAGTGTTGAGTATTGTTACATTGGTTCAGATGTTAGAGGAAAAGCTTTCAGTTTTTCACCTTTGAGTATGATGTTAGTTGTCTTTTTGTCATATATGGCTTTAGAAGTTTTTTTTTTTTTTTTTGAGACATAGTTTCACTCTGTTGCCTGGGCTAGAGTGCTGTGGCATCAGCCTAGCTCACAGCAACCTCAAACTCCTGGGCTCAAGCAATCCTCCTGCCTCAGCCTCCCGAGTAGCTGGGCCTACGGGCATGTGCCACCATGCCCGGCTAATTTTTTCTGTATATTTTTAGTTATCCAGTTAATTTCTTTCTATTTTTAGTAGAGAAGGGGTCTCGCACTTGCTCAGGCTGGTCTCGAACTCCTGACCTCGAGTGATCCTCCTGCCTCGGCCTCCCAGAGTGCTAAGATTACAGGCATGAGCCACCACATGCGGCCAATTTAGAAGTTTTTAATTTTAATGAAGTATAGCTTATTAATTGTTTCTTTCATGATCATGCTTTTATTGTTGTATCTGTAATGTCATTTCCATACCCAAGGGGATCTAGGTTTTCTTCCATGTTATCTTCTAGGAGTTTTAAGTTTTGTGTTTTACATTTAGATCTGTGGTCCATTTTCGTCATTTTTTGTGAAGATGATAGGGTCTGTGTCTAGGTTGATTTTTTTTTTTTTTTTTTTTTTAAGCTTGTATATGTCCAGTTGTTTGCACCATTTTTTGAAGAGGCTGTCTTTGCTCCACTGTTTTGCCATTACTCCTTTGTCAAAGATCAATTGACTGTATTTATGTGGATCTATTTCTGGGCTCTTTGTTCTGTTCCATTGTTATATTTGTGTGTACTTTGCTACTACCACACTTTTGATTACTGTAGTTTTGTATTAAGTCTTGAAGTTAGCTTCTGTCAGTCCTCCAGTTTTGTTCTTTTCCTCAATATTGTATTGGCTCTTCTGGATCTTTTACCTCTCCATATAAACCTTAGAATTAGTTTGTCAGTTTCCCAGAATAACTTGGGATTTTGAGAGGGGTTGATTTGAATCTATAAAGTTTGGGAGAACTAACATCTTTACAATCTTGTTTTTTTTGTTTGTTTGTTTTTTGTTTTTGGAGACAAGGTCTTGGAAGATGCTGAAAGTTTTTTATCTTGAATAGGTGTTGGATTTTTTTCAAATTCTTTTTTCTGCATCTATGGATATGATCATGTGATTTTTCTTCATTAGCTTTGATGTGATAAATTCCATTAATTGATTTCCAGATGTTGAACCAGCCTTGCATATCTGGGATCAATCTTACTTGGTTGTGCTGTATGATCCTTTTTATACCTTGCTGGATTCCTAGAGCTCATATTTTGCTGAGTATTTTTGCATCTATGCTCATGAAAGGTATTGGTCTATAATTTTCTTAGCTTGGAATATCTTTGTTTTTGGTGTTAGGGCAATGCTAACTTCATAGGATGAATTAGGAAGTATTCCCTCTGCTGCTATCTTTTTGAAGAGATAGTGAAGAATTGGTGTCATTTCATCAGAAATGTGTGGTAGCATTCACCAGTGAACCCATCTGAGCCTCATGTTATTTGTTTTGTAAGTTTATTAATCACTGATTTATTTTTTATTAGATATAGGTCTATTTAGATTGTCTATTTCTTCTTGTGTCAAGTTTGGCTGATAGTGTGTTTATTTTTTATTTTTTTGGAATTGGTACATTTCATCTAGGCTATCAAATTTGTGGGCATAAAGTTATTCATACTATTCCTTTGTTATTCTTTTATTCTTTTGTTGTGTATGGTATCTATAGTGATGCCCCCTCTTTCATTTGTGAAATTAGTAATTTGTATCCTTTCTTTTTATTTCTTAGTTAGCCTATTGATTTTATCGATCTATTAAAAAGGGCAGCTTTTGGTTTTGTTGATTTTATTAGTTTCCTGTTTTTAACTTCTTTGATTTCTGCTTTAATTTTTATTATTTCTTTTTGTCTCCTTAATCTGGAATTGATTTTCTCTTCTTTTTCTGGTTTCCTATGATGGAAGCTTAGATTACTCATTTTAGAGCTTTCTTCTTTTCTAATATAGGTATTTACAGTTTAATAAGAAAAATTAAAGTTTTTATTTTACCTTCATTGATTCCTCCTCTGATGCTCTTTCTTTCTTTACGTGGATCTGAGTTTCTCACCTATATCCTTTGCCATCTTTCTGAAGCACTTCTAACTTTTCTTGCAAGGCTGGTTGGCAACAGATTTCTGCACTTTTTGGTCTGTCTGTGGATGCCTTTATTTCTACTTCACTTTTGAAGGATATTTTCAGAGGAAGCAGAGTTTTAGGCTGATAGGTGTATTTTTTTTCTCTGAACACTCGAAAGATTTCACTCCACACTATTCTTGCTTCTGAGGAAAAGTCGCGATGTCATTCTTATCTGTAGTTGAGGATTTTTATCCCTCTGGCTTTTATGAAGATTTAAAAAAAAATCTTTGATTTTTTGCAGTTTAGTATGATATGCCAGGGTGTTGTTTTTGGGGCATTTTATCCTGCTTGGTGTTCTTTGAACTTCCTGGTCTGTTGTTTAGAGCCTGACATTAATTTGGGGAAATTCTCAGGCATTATTACTTCACATATTTCTTAGGTTTCTTTCTTTCTTTCTTCTCCCCATAGTACAACTATACCTTTTGTAGTTTTCCCAAAGTTCTTCAATATTATGTTTTTTTCTAGGCTTTTTTTCTTTTTCACTTGCCTGTTTTGGAAATTTCTGTTAGTATATACTCAGATTCAAAGATTCTTTCCTTTCCCATGTCCAGTCTACTAGTGCAGCAGTCTCCACCTTTTTTGTCACCAGGGACCAGTTTCATGGAAGGGCTGGGGGAGGAGGCAGAGCTCAGGTGGTGATGCAAGTGATGGGGAAGGGAGTGGTTGTAAATACAGATGAAACTTTTAGTGAGCCCATCAAAGGCGTTGTTCATTTCTGTTACAGTGTTTTGATCTCTAATATTTCTTTTTGATTATGTTCACTGGTTCTGTTACTCTCCCTCCTTGGAGTTATCCATTATCCAAATAGATTTGAATCTTTCCAGTCTAAGTTTTTATATTTTATTTCTTATGTATGCACTTATATGTTATAGTATGTTTTGTATTTATAAATTTTATTACTAGTGACAAAACTGGTTTGTTTTCCACTCAACCTTCTATTTTAAGTATTATCCAGTACCTTAGGTTTTTAACTTATTTTCTCTGTAGGTAGAATTTGTTACCACACTTCATACTTTATTTTGTACTTACCTTTAATATATGAACCATGCTTGAAATGTACTAAAAATTAGCTTTGGCTTATGATTGTCTGATTACACATAGGTTGGATTATCATGGTACTTGTGTCGTTGGAGTTTTACTTTTTAAACCTATTTGACTTATTTAATATTTGTATAGTATTACTCTTTTGCTCATTTTGCATTTGCACAGTCCTGCAATGTGGATATCCTGGTTTTTTTTACCCCCAGAGACACACGGGGAATTTTAAGGTAGAATGGGGAGGAGAAGTTATTTCTCAAATCTGAGTTCAGAATTTTTGAAATTTTTTTCACTACTCACATCATAGAGTCTGCCATATGGGAATGTTTTTGTAACCTATTGGATTTTTATTCTGAGTATAATACAATTCTATTTTGCAGGGGTTTACGACCAAGTAAGAAAGTAGATAACAATTCTGCAAAGCAGTCTTCACGTGCTAAAGAAAAGCGAAGAGATAATGATGGCATTTCTGTTTTAATATCTGATACTCAGCCTAAAGGTTTGTGAACCTTAGAAAACTGTTGGAATTTGAAGTTTTGCTTATTACACTTATAATCATTTTTATGTTATAAATAAATAACTTTATTTCATCTTATTTTGAAAAGAAGTAAAGGGAGATTAATTTGCAAGATGAAGAAAATTGCTAAACCTACTATTTATGTGCTGTAGTACATATTTCTTGATTAGTTTACTAATCCTAAATGTTAAGTTTGCTAATCCCCAAAGTTAAATGTTCTTTTTATTTTTAGTTTTTTGTGGGGGCTGGGACATATAGCTATTAAGTTACAATGTTTAGCTATTTCTAAGTGTTATTTCCATGGATATTGATACTACTGCTAACTGGGTTTTTATTATTAGCTTCCCAATGCCTTTCCTCCTACCATGAAATACATTCTCTGTTCATTAGAATTTTTCTCAACTCTAGCAGGAGGCCAAAACAAGCCACTATTAGCAAATTTGAAGGTAAATACATACGAGATTTCTGAAAATGTTTTGTAGGCCTCCTTGCCTATAGGGTTAATGATTTTGAGTTTTGTCCTTTTTGTCTCTCTTTCATGATTTAAAAATATTGTACCAAAACTTGTAGAAAAATTACCACATTATTCATTTATGAAACTAACATCTTCAGGGGTCTCAAGGATTATAGATACCTTCAAACAAGTTTAGGTATTTTATTTTCTGAATGATTTTGTAGGTTATTCACAAGAAAAAAAGTTCTTTAATGACCCTATACAGAAATTCATTGCACTTTATTTGGAACACAGCTATTTAAATATTCTTTTAGTAGCCTTTTTCATAGAAAAGAAGTTGCTAAATGGAAACTAGAGTAATAACTTTTATATGTGTAAGAAACCAGCTGAAACTCATATGAGGGCAGTCTTTGGGAACTGTGACTTTTCTTTTTTTCTTAAATGAATTGTACTTTTCCCTGAAATAATTACAGTTGGTTCTCTGTATCCATGGGTCCCATATTTGTAGATTCAAGCAACCACTGATGAAAAATATTTGGGGAAAAAAAAAATATAACAATAAAAAACATTCCAGTATAACAACTATTTACATAGCATTTACATTGTGTTAGGTATTATAAATAATCTAGAAATGATATGAGATATATGGGAGAATGTACATAGTTATATGCAAATACTACACCATTAAGGGACTTGAGGATCTGTGGATTCCCTTGCAGATACTGAGGGATGACTGTATGTTTAATTACCAGATAAAATTGTAAGTATTTGTACAAGTGGGCTCAGTTCAGATACTATTAAAACAATCGTTATGGGGGGAGGGGATGGAGGTATAACTACATGGTGAGTGCCAGGCGCACTGTCTGGGGAATGGACACGCTTGAAGCTCTGACTCAGGGGGATGGGCGGGACATGGGCAATATATATAACCTGAACTTTTGTACCCCCATAATAAGCTGAAATAAAAAAAAAAAGAAAAAAAAAAACAATCGTTAGACTCACATTCCACTGCTTTCCTGGGAAGAGTAGGAATATTTGAATAAAAAGCTGTCTGATTTGTGCCCATGAGTACTACCTCAATATTACAGTGGAATTTTAGATGTGCATCAGGGAAGATTTCATAATAAAAGAAACACTTTATATTTCAGTATCCCTGAAGGTACTACTGATAAGTACAGTGTTTTCAAGAAAATTAGCTATTGAACCTTTATTGAAAATCACAATGTTTGTTCTATTATGAATAGTTGTATCTAATACCAGTTGTTTAATGTAAACCCATAAATTAATGGAAATAATGAATTAAATACTAGGCGTACCATTCTTTTTGTAGTATATTAAGTGTGTCTTGTGGAATTTGATTTTACCAAAATAATATGTTAGAAATATTTAATATTCTTTTGTTTACAGGATGTTTTCACCTCTTTAATTTTATGTAGTAGTAATATTTGCAGGTTAAGTTGTATATATTATGTAGGTAGAATCCTATTTTTACAATGTCTAGCTCTTTATAATAAAGTTATTCCTGTTTCCCACGAGATTAGCTTGACTGATAGGCAAATGATAAATTGTTTAAAGGAAAACTGTGTCATTGAGTTTTTCTCAAGCCCCTTTCTGTTCACTTTCATCATTTTATTGTAGTATTTCTGTCTAGAAATTATAATTTGATGCATTATTTATGTTTAGAAATTGTATTTGACTACTTTACAGTTTATAGTATTGCAAATAAAATTTAATGGGCTTTTCTAAATCTTGTATTGATGATTTTGAGGGAGTTTTATTTTCCTGAGGGAGTGAGGATAGTGTTTTCTTTGGAAATTGAAAGACAATTGACAGTCTTGGAGTTTTTGCCTTTAATCTTGTCCCAGTGCCTTCCTTTTAAGCAACAGCAAAGACAAATTATCATGAATGTTAGTTATTAGGAGTCGTTGAAGCTAGAGTTATGAGCAAGAATAGTTTGAAGAGAAAGTATGTGGTGTTGAAGAACTTTCATTCAATGGAGAGGTCAGGGCAATCAGTTTTAGATTAATTATAAGTTGTGAATTAAAGGAAATTGCTTTGTGACTTGCTGTGTATAAATTTTGAGTTGGTACTTGTATGATATAGATTCAGAAAGCAAAATGATTGAGGATAACTTTCAGTTATTTAGGTAGAACCTTTTGGAAGGTATTTTTGTACAGTACATTTATTTGATAACTGAAATACTGAGCATTTTTAGTAATAATTGGCATGGGTTTCAAAATGATGCCTTGAGGATATGTGTTTTGATTCCTTTTTAGAGTGTAGCAATGAACATTCTACTCATTATATAGTCCCTTTCCATTTAAAAAATATATTTATGTAACTTACATTTTAAAAAGGCTAGTTTATGAAATCACATAAATTAGAAAAACTGTTTTTAAGACATGAATTTTACAAATTTTATTAAGACCTTTTTTTGGTGTTACAGCCCCATGCATTTATGGCAAATGGAAAAACATGGTTTGGTTGCTTTGCTGTGGTTACTCTCAAAAAGGATAATCCTTCTTTGTGTGTTGCTCTTACCTCACATCTATTGTATGATGAACATTTACTTTGTATATACAGATTAAAATAGGGTATGCCTTTACATTTATCCAGTGTCGCTGTGAGAATTTAACAGTAGACTTCTATTTTATGAGCTTTGGAAGTAGTATAGCAAGTTTGATGATGTTTCTTCAAGTTCCTCTTGAAGAGGTTCCTTCTATACTTTTTGGCCATATTTATACCTCTTTTGTTTTTTCAGACCTTAACAATGGAAGTAGAGGTTGTGATCATCTTGAACAGGGTAGTAGAAACAAGGATGTTGCGTGTCCTGACTCAAAAATGGAACCTACTCAAATTTCCAGGAAGACAAAGAAAAAGCTTAGAAGTAATTTACCTGATTCTTGTAATTCTACTTCTTTGGATATGTCGACAGAACAGATAGTAAGTAGAAATATTTAGATGTCATAGAAAATAATTTTGTGCTGTGATAAAAATGAGTTGACTGTGGCCAAATAATGTTTCCCTAGCTTTCTGCTTTTGTGATCAGATTTCTCTCTTTATTTCTTGGTTTTCTGTTAGCTTGATTGATTGATTGATTGATTGATTCAGGGTCTCACTCTGTAGCCCAGGCTAAAGTGCCATGGCGTCAAGCCTAGCTCACAGTGACCTCAAACTCCTGGGCTCAAGCAATCCTCCTGCCTCAGCTTCCTGAGTAGCTGGGACTACAGGCAAGTGCCATGATGCCTGGTTAATTTTTCTATTTTTAGTAGAGATATGGTCTTGCTCTTGCTCATGCAGGTTTCGAACTCCTGAGTTTAAGCAATCCACCTGCCTTAGCCTCCCAGAGTGCTAGGATTACAGGTGTGAGCCACCGTGACTGGCCTGTTAGTTTTATTTTTAAAAAATGTTTTAAGTGTAGCTTAGTAATACAATTATTGGAACAAATTTCAAATGTTAAATGTGAGTAAAAAGTTAAAATTGCTTGTTCTCTGATACCATTGTTTCCTTAGTAGTTTGGTGTATATCCTTCAGACTGGTTTTCTTTTCTTTTTTCTTATTTTATCTAAATACTATTTATACTGTCCAGTCACTTGTTTTTTTCACTTACTCTGTAAAATTATCGTCAGATTTATTTTTTCAACACTAAATTACTGTTGAAAAGAATTACCGTTGAAAAGAATTACTGTTTCAAAAGTAATTCTTTACACTTCTACTTGTCTAGAGTTTAGGCAGTTTATTGTAAGTGAAGAGTTACCATACTTAATATATACATTAGCTATTTTTCAAAGATTTAACATATAGTTAGCAATCAAACAATAAAACTATAAGATAGCTTTTCGATTCTTATAATTCGCAAGCTGTTTCAGGACCTTTTAGTGCCTTCGGGTTATAATTATAAACATGATTTAGTTATACAGTAATGGAGATGCTGAAGGTAATAGTTGATTTTCATAATTTTTAATGTTATCCTGTTAAGTTTTCAGTTTTTTGCTTTTGTTACTAAAGCAGTTGTTCACATGGCCTTATTACTTTTGCAAAATGAAAATGTTAGAAAAATATTTCTCATTCTGAAGTTGACGTAGATTGTGGGAGACCATCTCAACCACTTGTAAAGATGGGACTCTCACCCTTTAAAAATTATTTAGGCATCGGATTAGACAGACCAATTCCTACATCTTTATATTTGGGAGACACTGGCAAGCATAATATAGTATAATTGTGTAGTTTTCTATCCATGTAGTTATAGAAATGATATATTTTTACTTTTAGTTTTTTAGTTTAAATCTCAAAAATATGGTATAAGTAAGCCAAATTTTAAAAAATGCTTTTTTCTATGTGCTTTTGTTCAGAAAGGACAAGAAAATGACTCAACAGTATCCACTGAGTTTGAAAAGTCAAGTGAAAACTATCATCAGGACCCAAAACTGCTTGAAGAAATTACACCTAAACGTATAGAAAGTGATGTTACTGAACTACCCCCACTTAATAGTCAGGAGTTGGCTTTGAGTGCTCCCCTCATAAGTACCTCTGTCTGTTCAACCACTGAAACTCTTGAGAGCTCTGTTTTCAGGGATACTGTAGGGATTTCTTCTCCGGTTGAGAAGGATGAGAATGAGTTGAACACAATAGAAAAACCTGTTCTAGGTGGACACAGTGAAGGGAACCAATCATTGATCTCTGCTGAACCAAGTAAGTAACAGGAGGATTATAAAGGCACTTAATTTTCTCTGCTTTACTTAGTTGTTTTTTTCCTCCTGTTGAACAAATTTTTCTCCTGTTGAGGAAATATGCTATGTATGACATCACTGCGGAAGGCATTAACTGTAGGAAAAAGACTTGGGGTTTTGGGATTTCCTTCATGAATCTTATAATATTTATTTAGGTAAACTAATGGAATACTTGGAAGAAGAAATTAATTTTTTCTTTGATTAGTACACTGATAATCCAACTCAGTAATTTTAAAATAACTTCTCTAAGGTCCATTATTATTGTCAATTGGTTGATGAAGCTGAAGTATGGAGAATTTGAGTGCCATTTAACTGTTATTCATTTTGATTTAATGACTTCCTGAATAGTTGATATAGTCACATGTACAAAAAGTTCAAAAGGTTTGAAAGGATGTATATATATATATATGGAATAGTTTCCCACATCTTCTCCTAGCTATCCATTTTCCCCTCCAGAAGCAACTAATGTAACAGGATTTAAAGTACAATTTAGAGTGCTGGCACAATCCATTGTTAGAACTAGAACTTGTACCTAAGGCCTCCTCATGGCTTTGTCCATTGTTAAAGTCCTTAATTCTCCAGAAAGTAAGGTTGCAGGTAAATGTTGAATAATAACACTGATATGAGAACACTGTATATAACTAGTATAAATTAGATAATGAATGCTAGATAAGTTAGATGATTAAACTTAATGGGATTATTAAAGATATATTGCATTAATTAGAAAGTCCTTTTTGATATGTGATTATTGTAACATGTTTAAAATATATTTTTCCCTTTTAGTTGTTGTTTCCAGTGATGAAGAAGGACCTACTGAACATAAAAATTCAGAAATTCTTAAATTACAGCCTAAGCAAGATCATGAAATCACTAATGAAAATGAGAGTACTTCTGAATCAGCATTGTCAGAACTACCACTGGTTACATGTGAATCTGTGCAGGTAATTTATTTCTGCCTTCTCACAGATTAACAGTGAAATATATACTATTGGCTAATGACTGTTACTTGTTTTATCAAGAGGAATATTGTAATAAAGATTACAAATTTTCTTAGTTTGAATTTTGAGACAACTTTTATGCTATTTATTTTATGCTAACTATTTTTATTTTGAAATGAAAGGATTATACCATTTTTTTCTGGTCACTTACATTTTTTAGTCTATTCTATGACTAGAATAATTTTCTTTTTTTTTTTTTTAAATGATTCTCATTGGACATTTAACTATTTTATCAAACATTTTCTAGAATTAAACAGTTTTCAATATTTGTCTGGTCTTCGAGTACTACGGCTACTTGGAATTATTCCTTTTCCTCATGTATCAGAAGTCAGTATGAGATAGGGGAAGGAACATGGCTTCTGAAGATATATAGACATGTGTTCAAATCCTGGCTCTGCCATTTAGGCAAAGCACTTAAATTCCTTAAGCCTGGATTTCCCCATATGTTAAATGAGTATTATAGCACCTACCTCACAAGATTATTTTGAGTATTAAATGAAATAACATATGAAAGCATTTATAACAGTGTCAGAAACCTATCAAGTTTGGTAAGTCCTTTGTCTCTTCCTTCTTATAGAAAATAATAAATGGAAGTGTCAGTGTCAGCCAGTTAATTCAGTCCTTTGAACAG
Source organism: Lemur catta (assembly GCF_020740605.2). Lineage (NCBI taxonomy): Eukaryota > Metazoa > Chordata > Mammalia > Primates > Lemuridae > Lemur > Lemur catta. The sequence goes on from NC_059128.1 coordinate 240,552,491, forward strand.
TGTAGGTCCAAAATAACATTCAAATCATTTATTGTCTGTACTCTTTCTTGTTATTAGCCTCTGATTATCCTATTTGTAAGAAATGTTTATCAGTGACCATCAGTGCAGAATTATGGTAAAATTCTATTGATTTGTTTTTGAATAATGTCAGAAGCTGTTATTTTGCAGAATATGATGAATAGTTTAGTCAGATCTATGCAGAAAGTTTGGTCTGATTATTACTTCATGAATATTTCTTTTGCATTTAGCACTCAACACAGAAATCACCTCAGCAAATTCGTTTTGAATTTCTGCTAAAGTGAAACCATTCTTGCCAGATTCAGTCAACTCACTTAGTTGTATTTATAATTAAAGGTATCATTGTTGATGATGAATTTAAACTTGTAGAAGAATTATGGTTGCCTTCGCAGCACATAAACTGACAACACAGTATGAAATGATCATATGATAAGAAAATAACACCTCTTGTGGAACTTACAGAATTCATGATCACAACCAAGCAGCAAATACTGTGGAGATCTTCCAAGACATATGAGGCAGAATGCCACATCTCCATGCCCTCCCTTGTTTCCTGTTTTAAATGAGTTATGAGAAACATGGATCGGTCATTTTTAGGAGGCAGTTAGTCTTTATAAAATGTGAGGCCCAGTAAGAAATTATTTCTAAACCAAACTCTCCTTTTATCATTAAAAAATATCACAGTTATTTGTCTGATTGATTGGAGCCACTTGTAGTTGATTTGATTCCCTTTTTTACTTAGGGGATAAGAAGATAGTATACTAAACAATAAAAGATGAGAATGACAAGGAAATTCAATTAAGCAGGTAAATGGCATTGTGAGCTGGGTTAAAAATGAGTATGATGTATGTTTTAGATGAGGAGTAATCACATTTGCTAGAGGTAGGAGGGGAGTGAGTTCACATGCATAATAATTGCTGTAGTGATAATTTAGTTATTATGATATTAAGGTTAAAGAATGATAAGGTGCAGCGTTTCTAGGCAAATGTGGAGTTGAAAAAGTCACCTGAAAACAGTGTAAAATTCAGAAGAGATGGTGGGAAACAGTTGCTGCCAATTTTGCCTGGTTGTTTATCATAATTTAAATGCAAAGTTATGTAGTTGTTTGAGTGGAAGGGGGATGATTTTTGAGGTTCTAGGCACGTATAAACCATTTCTGTTTGGCTATCTTCAAACAGAGAGTATAGTAAAGCATATAGATTTGATATAATAGATGGTTCTTAGGCGCTTAGATCTCTTCATTGCTCATTAAAAGTGCAATAGCAAGAACATTATCTTGGTCAATGGAAGCACTCCCATAAGATTGAAATAACACTTGACCTGGAGACAGAAACCTGGGTTTGAATCTTGGTTTTGCATCTTACAAATTGCATGACCTTGGGCAAATCACTTAACCAATCCAAACGTCTGTTAACTTTATTTATGAAATATGGGGGGGAAAAGCCTACCCATAGAGTGGTTGTGGAGATTAAAAGAGATAATATATTTCAAAACTCATTTTAAACTAAAGCATTATGTAAATCTAAATATATTTCTGTCGAATTAAAAATATGAATAAAACCTATTAGAGAATATTTAATGCAAAACCATGTTGGATTAATTTTGGATTCAAAATTAATGATGTAGCATAATTTTCTCAAGGGAAATCATGTATCTCTTCAGGAAAAAATCTGGATAGTTATTTCTTTGCAATAAGAACAGTATAAAATCCTTCAAAAATTAATTAATGTAATTTAATGAATTTGTGAAAAATCATTTTCAGCATTTATATAAGACTTTGGGTTATATGCATTTTATAATTTATTCCTTGTTAGGCATCATCTGAATCATGTCCAGATAATCCTGTCATGGAAAACATTTCCTGTATTATGCCTAGTAATGAGATGGATCTCCAACTGGATTTTATATTTACTTCTGTCTATATTGGTAAAATAAAAGGAGCTTCTAAAGGTTGTGTTACAGTAAGTATATTTAAAAAATTTTTTTTGTTTTAGTTTTGTATCTTGGACAAGGCATTTTCAGATTTTTTTTCCTGTTTTTTGTAGTGTAAATGAAAATATAATTGAGAATAATTTTATATGGGACACTTTGGATATTTTTAAAGTTATTATACCTACTTTGAAACTTGTCTTTAATTCCCCACTCCCAAAATCCTACTTGATCTGACTACTCTGATGAAAATTATGGATGAAAAAAATCACATGTGGTACTGATATACTTTGGGCTCTAAAAGTTAATTGATAGTAAATTTTTTTCAGTTTGTAGTTTGGAGCACAAAGAAGAAATCTCATTTTGTGGTTTAAATTGTTGTAAACTAACTTCTCCAAATTCCAAAATTTGTCATTTGAGGATGTCCAGGAACTGATCCTAATCTATTTTTTACTTTTCTTAGTATTCCTCCTCATATACTATATATGAAAGTCAGACTGTATCAGTTCTCTATATTTTCTCACCATTTCTGCCTCTTAAAATCATCTTTTAAGGTTTATCTGAAATGCTGCTTTTTCTAGGAAACCTTCCCTAATCCCTTCTTTTTAGACAGAATTAACTTCTTTCTTTACTATGTACTTATAGTACTTCATTTGTACATTTGTTGTAAGCTTTATGGGTTTTATAATTACTTATATTCTTGCCTAAACGTTTCCATTAACCCTTAAACTTCTTATGGTGAAGAGCCATGCTTTTATTTATATGCTTTTATACCTTCCATAAATGGCTCAGTTTTAAGTAGGTATTTATAAATGCTGAATTGACTATCTCAGATTGTAACTCAGATATTTTTCTAGCAGTTTTATTAATATTTCTCTATGTTAGGATAGGGCAGAGAATATAAAAATAACAAGACTTGGTTTTTGCTTTCCAGGAACTTGTAGTCTAATGGAAAAGACAGACATGTAAATAGATATTTAATTTACATTATGGTAAAATGTACAATGGAAATATGTACAAGAAAGGTGCATATGGAATGGATACTTATAAATGTCCAGAGGAATGGGGGAAGGCTTCACAAAGACAATACATGATTTAAGACATGAAGTAGATGTTTACTAAGACCTAATCCTGATGAGTAAATATCATGTACAAATCTGGCAAATTCTGGAAACTGCAAATAATGGTAGTTTGTGATATAGTCAAAATTGCTTTGATTAAAAGCTTAAGTCTGGGCGCGGTGGCTCATGCCTGTAATCCTAGCCCTCTGGGAGGCCGAGGCGGGTGGATCACTCGAGGTCAGAAGTTCGAGACCAGCCTGAGTGAGACCCCGTCTCTACTAAAAATAGAAATAAAAATTATCTGGACAACTAAAAATATATATAGAAAAAATTAGCTGGGCATGGTGGCGCATGCCTGTGGTCCCAGCTACTTGGGAGGCTGAGGCAGGAGGATCGCTTAAGCCCAGGAGTTTGAGGTTGCTGTGAGCTAGGCTGATGCCACGGCACTCACTCTAGCCTGGGCAACAAAGTGAGACTCTGTCTCCAAAAAAAAAAAAAAAAAAGCTTAAGAACGATTTGGTTTAAAATTAATATTTCTTGGCCACTGGTTTTCACATATTATTTATTTGGCATGGCTGGGGTGATTTTACAATCTTTTTCTTTAAGGAATTTTGTCAGTTCTTCAGAATTTTCTCCCTTGTTTTCCTTTTTTTATTTTAAATTTAGGTTCAACCAATTATTCCTGTTGATTTCTCTGTAATGAACAAAAAGTTGGCTAGCCTAACTGTATGACAATAATTGATTAGCCAGGGGAGGTCTTAATTTATTGTTTTGTGTTTGCTAGAACATTTCTTTCTTTTTTTTTTTCTTTTTCACATATAGTCAGATAGGAGAAGGAACATTTCTTATAATTAAAATAGAAACTCTAAATGTTTAATTATAGGAAAGTGACTTAGTAAATCAAAGTAAATATACACATGTGGACCAAGGCTGAGAGGAATGCTACAAAAATTAAGACAGTTACGTTATGAAGGAGAGAACATAAGCAGTTTAAAAATTAAAAAAAGTATAATGATAACATAAAAAGAGAAAAGGGTAAAAGTCTTAAACATTTCATGTTTTTTAGAAGACTTTTTATATATATTCTTCTTCAGACAGAGTTCAGAATGCTCTATAACAGAAATTAAAGAACTTTTTTTTGTTGGGTAAATATGTTATAGAATTAAATTTAATTATTCTCTGAACATTCGGTGAGTGGCAACCATGTGTTAGACATTGTTGTAGACACTGGACATTTTGTTCTGCCTCTCATGGTATTTACAATTTAGCTGAATTAGAAGAATACCTGTGATCAGAAACTATTACATAAATCAGAGCCATTTTCCTATAGTTGGACATTTAAGTTTTTTTTTTTTTTTTTTTAAAGAGACAGGGTCTCACTCTGTCACCCAGGCTAGAGTGTGGTGGCATGATCAGAGCTCTCTGCAACCCCAAACACTGGGGCTCAAGTTATCCTCCTGACTACAGGCACACACCAACACACCCAGCTAATTTTTTTGTATTTTATAGAGACAGGGTCTCACTATGTTGCCAGGCTGTTCATAAATTCCTGGCCTCAAGCGATTTTTCTACCTCCTTAGCCTCCTGTAGTGCTGGGATTACAGGCATGAGCCACTGCACCTGGCTTTGTTGCAGAGAATGCTGCAACAGATGTGAACATTTTCCTTTTTCTTTTTTTTTTCCCCAATAGATTTAGGGGTACAGTTATTTTTTGTTACATGAGTGAATTGTATAACGGTGAAGTCAGGGCTTTTAGTGTACCAGTCACCAGAATCAAGTACATTGTTCCCAGTAAGTACTTTTGATTCCTCACCCTCCTTCCACCCTCTATTTTTCTCAGTTTCTAATGTCCATTATAACAAATTATGGCCATATATACCCATCATTTAGCTCCCACTTATAAGTGAGAACATGAGATATTTGTTTTTCCATTCCTGAGATACTTCACGTAGGATGATGGTCTCTTGTTTCATCCAAGTGGCCGCAAAAGACATTATTTCATTATTTTTTATGGCTGAGTTGTATTCCATGATGTGTGATTTTCTCTATGTACTCATTACTCATTAGTTGATGGGCAGTTAGGTTGATTCCATAACTTTGCAATTGTGAATCATGCTGCAATAAACATTCGGGTGCAAGTGTTTTCTTGATAAAATGACTTCTTTTTTGGGGTTAGCTACCCAGTAGTGGGATTTCTGAGTCAGATGGTAGGTCTACTTTTAGTTCTTTGAGGAATCTCCATAATGCTTCCCATAGAGGTTGTACTAATTTATATTCCCACCAACAGTGTATAAGTATTCTTTTTTCACTGCATCCACACCAACATCTATTGTTTTTTTGACTTTTTAGTGATGGCCATTTTGACAAGGGTAAGGTGTTACTTCACTGTGGTTTTAATTTGCATTTCCCTGATGATTAGTGATGTTGAACACTTTTTCATATGTTTGTTGGTCATTAGTATATCTTTTTTTTTGAAAAAAATCTGTTCATATCTTTACTCCACTTTTTGATGGGGTTATTTTTTTCTTGCTAATTTTTTTTTGTATATTCTGGATGTTAGTCTTTTGTCATAGTTTATGAATATTTTCTCCCATTCTATAGGTTGTGTATTTACTCTGATGATTATTTCCTTTGCTGTGCAGAAAGTTTTTAGTTTAAGTCCTATTTATTTATTGTTGCAGTATTTGCTTTTGGGGTCTTAGTCATAAATTCTTTGCTTAGGCTGTTGTCTAAAAGAGTTTTTCCTATGGTTTCTTCCAGAATTTTTATGGTTTCAGGTCTTATATTTAGGTCTTCAATCTGTCCTGAGTTAATTTTTGTATGTGGTGAGAGATAGGTATCCATTCTTCTGCATGTGGCTATGCAGTTTTGCCAGCACCATTTATTGAATATGGTAACCTTTCCCTACTGTATATTTTTGTTTATTTTGTCAAAAATCAATTGGTTGTAGCTATAGGGTTTCATTTCTGGGTTCTCTATTCTGTTCCATTGATCTGTGTGTCTGCTTTTATACCAGTACCATGCTATTTTGGTTACTATGGCCTTAGAGTATAATTTGAAGTCAGGTAATGTTATGCTTACAGATTTGTTCTTTTTACTTAAGATTGCTTTGCCTATTTGGGCTCTTTTTTGAATGTAGATGAAATTTAGGATTTTTTTTAATTCTGTGAAAAATGACTTTGGTATCTTGATAGGAATTGATTGAATCTGTAGATTATTTTGGGCAGTATGGACATTATAACAATATTAATTCTTCTAATCTAGAGCATGGGATGTTTTTCCATTTGTTTGTGTCATCTGTGATTTCTTTCATCAGTGTTTTGTATTAACAGTTCTCCTTGTAGAGATTTTTCACCTCCTTGGTTAAGTATATTCCTAGGTGTTTTACAATATTTTCTTTGTGGCTATTGTAAATGGTATTGTGTTTTTGATTTGACTCTCAGCTTGACTTTTGTTAGTGTATAGAAATGCTACTGATTTGTATACATTAATTTTGTAACCTGAGACTTTATTGAATTCCTTTATCAATTCTAGGAGTCTTTTGGAGGAGTGTTAGGATTTTCTGTTAATAGATGTAAGATCATTTATTGGTAAACAAGGATAGTTTGACCTCATCTTTTTGAATTTGGATGTCCTTTAGTTCTTTCTCTTGCCTGACTGCCTTGGCCAGGACTTCCAGTATTATGTTGAATAGAAGTGATGACCACAGGCGTTCTTCTCTTGTTCCAGCTGTTAGGGGGGAATGCTTTAAACTTTTCTCCATTCAGTATGATGGTGGCTGTGGGTTTGTCATACGTGGCTTTTATTATTTTGAGGCATGTTCTTTCTATGCCTAGTTTGTTGAGGGTTTTTATCATGAAGGGGTGATGGATTTTATCGAATGTTCTTTGTGTATCTATTGAGATGATCATATGGTTTTTGTTTTTAATTCTTTTTATGTGCTGAATCACATTTATTGATTTGCATGTGTTGAACCATCTTTGCATCCCTGGAATAAAACCCACTTGATCATGGTGGATTATCTGTTTGATGTGCTGTTGGATTCAGTTTGCTAATATTTTGTGGGGATTTTTGAATCTATGTTCATGGGGAATATTGGTCTATAGTTTTCTATTTTTGTTCTATCGTTTTCTGCCTTTGGTATCAGGGCAATACTGGTTTTTTAGAATGAGTTAGGGAGGATTCCCTCCTTGATGTTATGGACAAGTTTCAGTAGGATGGGTGCCAGTTCTTTGTAGGTCTGGTAGAATTTGGCTGTGCATCTGTCTGATACTGGGCTTTATTTTGTTGGGAGATTTTTTATTATTGTTTCAATCTTACTACTTGTTGTTGGTCTGTTCAGAATTTCTATTTCTTCCTGATTAAGCTTGAGAGGTTGTGTGTTTCCAAAAGTGTATTCATTTTCTCTAGATTTTCTAGTTTGTTTGCATAGAGGTTTTTATAGTAGTCTTAGATGGTATTTTGTATTTCTGTGGTATCAATTGTAATATCTCTTTTTCCATTTCTAATTGAGCTTATTTGAGTTCTTTCTCTACTAGTTAATTTTGCTAGGGGGCTGATGATTTTGTTTATTTTCCAAAGAACCATCTTTTTGTTTTGTTGATCTTTTATATATTTTTTTTAGTTTCTATTTCATATGTTCTTCTCTGAACTTTGTTATTTATATTCTTCTGCTGGCTTTGGTTTGTTTTATTCTTCTTTTTCTAGTTCCTTGATGTGTAACCTTAGGTCATTAATTTGTGATATTTATGTCTTTTTAATATAGGCATTTAGTTCTGTGAACTTCCCTTTTAGCACAACTTTTTCTGTCTTCCAGAAATTTTGGAAGCTTGTGTTGTGTTAGTCATTCAATTCAAAAATTTTTTTTATTTTCATCTTGCTTTCATCATTGACCCAAGGATTGTTCAGCAGCAGGTTGTTTAATTTCCATGTATTTGTGTAATTTTGAGCGTTCCTCTTGGAGTTGATTTCTGGTTTTATTCCACTGTGGTCTAAGAAGATACATGGCATAGGGATTTCAATTTCTCTAAAAGTGCTGAGAGTTATTTTGTGGCCTGACGTATGATCTATCTTGGAAAATATCCCATGTGCTGATGAGAAAAATGTATATTCTTTAATTTGGGGGTAGAGTATTCTATAAATATCTTTTATATCCATTTGTTCTGTAGTCCCTTTTAAGTCCCTTATTTCTTTGTCGATTTTCTGCCTCAGTGATCTGTCTGCTTCTCTCAGGGGAGTGCTGAAGTCCTTATCTATTATGATGTTGCTGTTTCTTTGTTTCCTGAGATCTAGTGGAATTTGTTTTGTGAATCTGGGGGCTCCTGTCTTAGGTAAATATGTATTTAGGATTGTTATATCTTCTTGTTGAATCGAGCCTTTTATCATATAATGACCATTTTTGTCTTTTTTTTTTTGCTATTGTTGATTTAAAGTATATTTAATCTCATAAAAGAATAGCTACTTGCTTTTGGTTTCTATTTGTATTGAATATTTTTTTTTCTGATCCCTTTCCCTGTAGTCTATGAGAATCTTTGTGAGTTAAATGGATTTCTTGGAGATAGCATATATTTGGGTTGTGTTTTTTTTTTAATCCATTCAGCCAAACTATATCTATTAAGTGGGGCATTTAGAACATTTACATTCAATGTCAGTATTGACATGTGAGATACTGTCCTAGTCATCATTTTGCTTGTAACCTTGTTGCTTTGTTTCCTCCTCTATGTTACTGTTTTGTAAGAGCTGTGGGTTTTCACTTCCAGGTGTTTTTATTCTGGTAGGTATCAATAGTATTGTTCCATGTATAGAACACTTTTAAGCATTTCTTATAGGGCAGATTTAGTCGTGACACATTCCCTTAGTGTTTGCATGTCTGACAAAGACTCTCTTTCCTCCTTCATTTATGAAACTTAGTTCTTCAGGATATAAAATTCTTTGCCGGCAATTATTCTGTTTGAGAAGACTGAAAATGGGGACCCCAGTCCCATCTGGCTTGTAAGCTTACTGCTGAGAAGTCTGCCCTTAGCCTGATGGGTTTTCCTTTGTAAGTTACTTGCTGCTTTTGTCTCACAGCTTACAGGATTTTCTCCTTCACTTTGACTTTGTCAAGACTGATGACTATCTGCCTTGTTTTTTTTATTTTTTTTTATTTTTTATTTTTTTGAGACAGAGTCTCGCTCTGTTGCCCGGGCTAGAGTGAGTGCCGTGGCGTCAGCCTAGCTCACAGCAACCTCAAACTCCTGGGTTTAAGCGATCCTACTGCCTCAGCCTCCCGAGTAGCTGGGACTACAGGCATGCGCCACCATGCCCGGCTAATTTTTTCTATATATATTTTTAGCTGTCCAAATCATTTCTTTCTACTTTTAGTAGAGACGGGGTCTCGCTCTTGCTCAGGCTGGTCTCGAACTCCTGATCTCAAACGATCCGCCCGCCTCAGCCTCCCATAGTGCTGGGATTACAGGCGTGAGCCACCACGCCCGGCTATCTGCCTTGTTGATATCCAATTTGCCATGAATCTTCCAGGTGTTTGATTACCTTCTTGTATCTGAATGTCTAAATCTCTAGCAATACCAGGGACATTTTCCTCCATTTTTACTTCAAATAGGTTTTCCATGTGTTTTCTTTCTCTTGTTCTCCCTTAGGGATACCTGTGTTTCTTATATTTGTTCATTTTACATAATTCCATATTTTTCAGAGACATTATTCATTCTTCTTGATTTTCTTTTCTTCCTATTTTACTGACTGAGTTAATTTGAAAGCCTTGTCTTCAAGCTCTGAAATTCTTCTGCTTGGTCTATCGTTACAACTTTCCATTGATTGTATTTTGACATTTCCTAAATGACTCTTTCATTTCCAGAAATTTTGTTAATCCATCTCTTCAGTGAATATTTCATTCATGTCCTGAATTTTTTTTTTTTTTTGGTTTCTTTGTGTTGGTTTTTCAATTTTCTCACTGATCCCCTTCATCTTACTTACGATCCATATTTTGAATTCCGTGTCTGTCATTTCAACATTTTCCTTTTGGTTGGAATCCATTGCTGGAGAGCTAGTGTTACCCTTTCGATGTTGTCAAACCAGCTTGTTTTTTCATGTTGCTGGAATTCTTATGCTCTTTCCTCGACATCCGAAATCTCTTCTCTCAGTGCAAAACAGATAGCTTTGAAGTATACCTGTTCTCTTTTGGCAACTCTTTTGCTCAGTAAAGGAGGCAAAGGTACAGTGCCTTTCAGCTTGTGCTGGTAGGTACTCACCTTGTTGCTGGCAATTCAGGTCAATTGGAACTCAGAGTCTTGTGAGAGTGTTCAGATTCCAGTGGTGGTAGACTAGGTTATGTAACCCTCAGCTTCCAGGCCCTTGGATGGCATGTTTTCATCCCACTCAGGAAGATTGATCAGGCAGGAGAGGGGCAGAAGCACTGTGAGCCTGTAACACTGCTGCTCTTCTGTGCTTTCCTGTTCCCCTGTGGTGGTCACAGTCCAAGCAGGTGATGGGGGATGTTCTTGTTGGGGGATGGGTTGGTCCCCAGGTTGTTGCTGACAGCTTGAGTGGGAGCAGAGCAATTCCCCCTCTGCTGTGGAAGTGGAGCGGGTGGCCCTGGGGGTTTGCTCCTGCCTGGGTCCCTCGGTGGCAGCTGTGGCAGTGGAGGCCGGGTGGGGCTACATAGGTAGTGGAAGTTGTGTAGGGCCTTGGGTGTTTTGTTCTGCCTCGGTCTCCATGTGGCAGCAGCAGGTGATGGTGGCTGAGCAGGCTATCTAGGCGGCGGCTGTAGGAGCAGGCAGTAGTGGACGTGTTCTCTGCCCAGGTGCCCTGGTGGCTGTGGAGGCAGGAGTGGCCGTGGCCGGGGTGGTGACTGGGTAGTGCTACCCAGGCGGTAGCAGCTGGTACAGGTAACTTTGGGTGCTTGCTCTTCCTCCGTCCCTCCCTCCTCCGTGCCCGACTCCCCGTGGTGGCAGTGGCAGTGACTGTGCGGGGCTACCCAGGCAGCAGCAGCATGTGTGGGTGGCCGTGGGTGCTTGCTCCACCTGGTCCTGCTGCAGCGGTGACAGCAGTGGTGTATGGCACTTGTTCCCAGGGTGTGTAGGAGCACCCAGACTACCCACTCCCTCCCTGGCCTGGCATTGGCAATGAGGAAGCAACAGCAGTGGTTCAGGCCTGTAGGTTTATGCAGCATTCTGGACCTGGGCTCTCAGAATTGCACAAGCTGCAGCGCCCAGGGGTCAGAAGCCAGCGAAAGCCATCTGTGCCTTCTCTTGGAAGCAGAGGTGCTTTCCAGTCTGTAGGCAGCTCTCTGCACCAATCTGGGAACCTGCGGGGGTGGGGGACAGGGCGGGGGGAGGCCCTCCTGCAGCTCAGGTTGCAATGCCTATGAGGAGAGCATCATTGTGCCCCAGGGATCTCTTGCCTGCTGGCTCCCCACCTGCAGGTGCCTGCAGAGGGGGTCTCCCTACTTCCGGCTTCTTTGCTTTCAGTGCCTCTTGCTGCTTCTCTGTTGATTCCCAATGCTCTAGCCCAGACAATCCCTCTGAAGTTGCATATCTACTTACCTGCTTTTGATCCTCTCTGTGAGAGCGGCATGTGCTGGCTGCTTCTAGTCCGCCATCTTGGCCCCTCACCTCAACATTTTCTTTTTTATTATAAAATCTTTGTTGATAGTAGGAAAAATGTTTATACCATATTTAGACAACTGTACTAGCTATGTTAAGAAATTATAAAATAGCTATTATGGTTAACTTTATTCTTAATTTTAAATAGATGTATTATGATTTCAGAGAACTAAGTCTACCTTACTGACACAAAAACATTTTTCTTACTTTCTTAACTAGACATTAAATTTTTGCTGGGAAAAGGGTTTTAACTCTGGTGTGGTAACATGTTGGTTTAGTCATCCTTCAAAGGTGTAAATGAATACCAGATCCTTTCTAAGTAGAAAAGTTTGGTAGGATCAGAGTACTTGGGGTGGGGGGCGGAATGAGAGTAGAGGCTATGGACATATAAATGCGCTACTTCTACTTCATAATTTTGTAGTAATGGCTGTATAAACTCTGAAAAGCAAATACCTCTTATATCTAGGACTAGTTATTTACATTTGCCAAGATGTATTTTGTGATATCAAAGACCTGGTGATACACGCCAGAATTTGGAAAGGAAAAATATACATTAAATATAGATGGCAGTCATGTGATAGTAACAGAATAATAAGGTGTATTTGATTAATTTAAACTAGGTAGGCCAGGTGCAGTGGCTTACGCCTGTAATCCTAGCACTCTGGGAGGCCGAGGCGGGAGGATTGCTTGAGCTCAGGAGTTCGGGACCAGCCTGAGCAAGAGTGAGAACCCCATCTCTATTAAAAACTGAAAAAATTAGCTGGGCATGGTGGTACGCGCCTGTAGTCCCATCCAGTTGGGAGGCTGAGGCAGGAGGATCGCTTGAGCCCAGGTGTTTGAGGTTGCTGTGAGCTAGGCTGCGCCACGGCACTCCAGCCTGGGCAACAGAGTGAGACTCTGTCTCAAAAAAAAAAGAAAGAAAGAATGTTACTAGTTTGTTTATTTATTTATTTATTTTTGAGACAGAGTCTCACTCTGTTGCCCAGGCTGGAGTGCCGTGGCGCAGCCTAGCTCACAGCAACCTCAAACACCTGGGCTCAAGCGATCCTCCTGCCTCAGCCTCCCAACTGGATGGGACTACAGGCGCGTACCACCATGCCCAGCTAATTTTTTCTATATATATTTTTAGTTGTCCATATAATTTCTTTCTATTTTTAGTAGAGACGGGGTCTCGAACTCCTGAGCTTGAACAATCTGCCCGCCTCGGCCTCCCAAAGTGCTAGGATTACAGGCGTTAGCCACCCGCACCAGGCCAGTAATATTATTAATCAGCTGCTAGTGTCTAATGATAATAGTTACCCTTGATTAAGGGTCTTACTAAAGCTGAGAGAGGTTCTGTAAGTCACCTGACTTTACCTACTTACTAATTGTATAAGTAGTACAGATAGAGCAGAATTTTAACTCCAAGATCAGTTAATATGCCCTATTGCCTCACATTTTGCTGACTTACCTTGTAGAATATGAGTGGTATATTTGTGAAAGCACAATATGAAATAATTTTTAAATTGGAAAAATAAATGGAGTCATAATAAACCTGTGATTTCACTGAACAGTGTTTTCTACTGATATGTACTAAGACAGTTTTGATTTTGTTTTGTGCTCTCAGACTATACCTCTGATATGATCGATTCATTTATTAAAATACACTTATTTATTTGTAATTATATTGATCAAAAGAGAAAACAAAAAATAAATAGGCACAGATCCATTTGACATTAATGGGAAAACAAACATCAAAGCATAAGTCTGTTTTAGATTGTACAATGCAAGATTTAGACAGGTACTCCACAACTCTTGAGACTTTATTACAAAAGCGAGACTTAAGGAGGTCAAATATATATGAAAGATACCTAGAGAAAATAAATTTCCTAGGATAGAAGGAGCAGAAAGAGCAAAAGCCTCAGTCAGGAGGGAGTTCATAACATGAAACAAAAAAAGATGAATATTAGGGATGAAAGAGTTGGTGGTGCCCATCCAAAAGTCATCCAGGAGAGATGACTGGCTTAGGGACTTAATTTATGTTATTCATTTTGACAAGTCCATCTCTGTTGTGAATTTGGATCTTTTATAGCCATTTCACATTAAACAACTGATTTTTCTAGTCCTTCTTTCACGTGGTAAAAGCGACCTTTTTAATCATAATTAGTAGTTTTTCTACAGAAACAGAATGTGCATACCAGGTGGGCCACAAGTTAAGTCTTTTGACAGTTTTAATTTCTCATTATAAACAATATAGCACATTGGTATTTTGGTTTCTTCTGTAGTCTTTTGTGAGTTTGGTTAGTTTAAGTTCATCCCTGAGAAAATGGTCATGTGCTGCTGAGTCAGCAAAGCCAAGAATGAAACTGTTTTGTGGTATATTTACCAGAGTCACTGTTACTTATGGGTCTCTTGGCAGTTTTAACTTTGTCTTTTTTTTTTTTCCCTTTTCACAACAGCTATATACACACCAGGCTTTGTCTTTTTTTTTCTTTAAATTTGCAGGAAACATTTTTAAAAAATATATTAAAGTCTTACTGGTTTTTATAATGAGCGTATAGAGAAATTAACTGCATGGGGTTCTTAAACTTCCATAAAACTGACTCTTTATAGTGAAACATTTTCTTGATTTATTGATAAAAGGGCTTGAGCACTTTTAGTGTAGACTTTGAATATGTGCTTATGGTTTGAAAAATAAAGTAAAAATTTGAATAGTAATACATTTTGAGTGGTAACTCATTTTTTGCTTTTTGATTTTTTTTCTTTAGTTTACAACAAAGTATGTTAAGATCCCATTTCAAGGTAAGTTATCATTCTATTATGACCTTGCCCTTTCATTGTAATTTTGAGTGTAAAATAATTGGTCAGCAAAAATTCTGAAATCCTTTTGCAACCAGTTTTCCATAACTTTTTTTCAGTTTAGAATTGAAGTAAAACTAAGTTTAATAATGTTTCACCTTAACTTAACATTTTTTAGCAGCTCCAAAGGGAGTTAAAATGTTTTATAATAGAATAAAATGTTTATAATAGAATGTTGTGTTGTGAATCACTCTTAACTCAAACAATTTTAAAGGACTCATTGTGATTTCTTTGGATTAACAGAAATAAAGTTTTGAAACATAGCAAGAATATTTTGGTATATATAAAAATGGATGAAAATAGGAACTATAAGGAAAGAAGCATAAGAAAAATGTTTAATATTCCACACAAACACATAAAATATTTTAACGTAGAGGCTAAGAGAGGTTTTTATATCATTTCTTATCTGAGTAAGGCAAAGTAGATTGGAAAATGTACGTGCAATTTACACAAGACTCAGACCTTTTTTTTATTCTTTCTTCAACTAAAAATCTTCCAGAATAAATAATGATACTAAGAAAACAAATAATAAGCAATAATCTCTTTAGATAATGGATTATAAAAAGAACAAGGAAGAAAAACGCACAAGTAGCACTTTAGCTATGAACTAGAGAAGAGGAAGCTTTTGTTCGAAGATTGCAGATATGATCAAAGTGAGTTTAATTGGATTCCCCAGATACCTCATGTACAGAATCCAAAACTAAGTTATGATAATGATTAATAATTAGATTGCCACTTTAGGTAAAACCATATAAAGCACAGAATAAGTATATTGATAGTCCTAACTAGTAAATATTAATAAATTATTAAGAAATAATATAATATTAGCTTTTTAGAAGAAACAAAAAAAAAGACATGATTTTAAAAGGAATAATTTCAGAAAAGATAATGCTATAATTTATAGTTAAAGACCTGGGTAACAGAGAGAGCTACCTCTCAAATTCTTGTGATATAGATGTCAAAAATAATATTTTAGGTTTTCATAGTTAATGTTTGTACTTTTTTTCAAATGTTGCTTATTTGTGATTTTTTATCACATATGATTTTTAAAAGGCAATTTTAATTACAAATTTTGGAAAAATAGTCTTTTCAGTGATAATAGGCTTACAGTTTCATCATGGAAGAAGACAATATTAGTCTTCTTCCCCAAATCCTGTCCATATTTCCATGTGCAAAATGTTTTTAAAGCAAGGCATGCATATAAAAGGTTTTATAGATTGGAACCTAGAGGTCTAAATGTTTATTCTTTTTACATGCAACTGAGGGAAAATATTGATTTTTCAAATTTATATTAGCTATTAATTATGTTTGGCTGTTAGTAACAATGACTTAAAGAAAATAGTTTATTTTTCCTTCACATAGAAGAAATCCAGAGGCAGGCTGAACTGGTAGGGTGTTTCCTTGGTCATCAGGGGCCCAGACTCTTTTAGTTTTCTACTCTGTCATCCCTAACACATAACTTGCATCCTCAAGTTTATGTCATGGCATTGTGGCTGCTCATACTCCGTTATCATGTTAGCATTTCAGGCATAGGGAGGAGGAAGGGGAAAATGGTGGCAAGAACACATGCTACCTATCTCTTGCCCTTTTGAGGAGACTTCTTGGATGTGCATGCCACCTGACTTCTTCAACTTAGGTTTTATTAACTAACTAGTCATATGACCACTCATCTATTTGCAAAGGAAGCTAGGAAACAGAGTTCTTCTTAAAAGCTGAGTATCTTGCTTCTCTCAATAAAATTAGGGTTCTATTATTAAGGAAGAAGAAGGAATAGAAAAGTGGGTAGGCAGTTCCTGCTTTCAGTGTCTATGCTGTATCCCTGTAACAGAATTGACCACATATTGGGGGAAAATTTGGTAATGAGGTGTAAATTTTTCTCATGATGGTATTAAATCCCCCCCTTTTTTTTTTCAGAAGAGGAACTTTGTATCAGTCTTTCTAAAGAAAATTTAGCCTTCGATTCTAAAAGCCTGGAACAATTAGATTGGTAGTAGTTGAGTAGATTTCACAGAAATAGTATCATATGCACCTATGGGGCTGTGAGCTGCATGAGGAGGAAATGCTGAGCAGAGTTTTCTGAGGATTCTCACCCCATTTTAATTTGATATGCTTGTTTTTGCTGCTAGTTTTACTGACAGTTTTCAGATTGGAAAAGTTAAAGTATGAAGAATAGAATGGCTGGCTTGGGAACGTTAAGATGACTGGTTAATTAAGTATTTGAATACTTAATGTAAGATGATTTTCATACTTTAATGTTCATATGAATCCTAGGGGTAGAAGTGGACTGTTACATTGAGATTCTAATTCAGTAGATTCAGGGTGGGGCCTGATACTCTGCCTTTCTAACAAACTTCCAGGTAATGCCAATGACACAGGCTAAGGACCCTACTTTGAATAGCAAAGTGCCAGGAGATAATGCAGGGAGGAGTACTAAGAGATTTATTTCAAATAGGCACCTATCTTGGGCCTATACTTAACTGATATTTGCATTCCTGGTGTAGCTGCTTGCTTTCTTCAAGTTGAACTAGATGACCTTCAGGACTTCTTTAAACCAGTTTCCTGTTTCTTTGAATTGAAAAGAAAAAAGTCATTCTCAGAGGAGATTCCTTTAGCTCACACTAAGAGGGAGAAGGACTAATACTTTAGAATAATTACCCAGGAATTTTGAGAAATAAAACCTGTAAGAATTTTAAAAGAATGTCTTCTTAAACCATTTAGAACCTCATATTATTACTGAGAATCTTTTGACAGTAGCTTATCTGTATAGTGGAATGCAGATGTTTTGGGAGAAGAAAGATGGGCAGAAATTGGCTTATGATAGCATTTGGAGTCTTGGTTTATAGTATTGATCAAGATAGAAAAAATGGAAATATATAATTTTCAAAGTTATACTGTGCTTAATTTTCTGCCTTGGTAGACTTTTTTTTCTTTTTGCTAATGATTTCAAAATTCCTAGTGAGAAATCTCTCTGCACAAGGTTTTTATACTATGGATATTTAATCTCAAATTTATCTTTTCTGGATATAACTGAAATCATATAGTATGAGAGACTAAATATCTAATTATCATTTATTAATAATTATTTAGCCCTTCCTAATTGTAATGTGATTTTTTTTTTTTTACTCTAATAATACTGCTTTGGGTATCTTAGCTAAGTTTAGTGAAGTACACAGGAAATATATTTTTGAAAAACTTTGCATATAATTCTTTTTTAAAAGATATAATGTATTAAGAAGTATAATATAGTGTTTAAGTGCTGTGTTGTTAAATAGATTAATTTTTAAATTGTTATCTTTTGTTTCAGTGTCCCTGAATGAGGTTTCATTGCTAGTGGATACCACACATTTAAAGAGGTTTGGGTTATGGAAAAGTATGGATGATGATCACAGTAAAAGGAGTCATGCTATCCTTTTCCTCTGGGTCTCTTCAAATTATCTTCAAGAAATTCAGGCCCAGTTAGAAAACTCTACATTAAGCCAACAATGTAAGTATAAAATGATTTCTGAATTTCAGAAAAACCTGATAAGTCCTATAAATAAAATAGTTTTCTTCTATAATAATTTAAGTACAATGTAATTATTTCAGTAAATTGAAATTAATTTCATTGAATTAGAAAAATTTTATCCCTTAATATTATGTAAGATAAATTATTTTATTTGTTCACATAATTTCTCCTGATAATTTTATTCACCCAAGTGAAATTATCTTCTAAAATAAAAAGAATATCTTTAAAAAAATCTTAAATGTTGTTTACTTTGAAAATAAACAGTTTCTATACTGTAAAAAAAAAGGAACGCCTTATCTTTTAGTCAGTTGTCATCCTTGACTACCTTTCTTATAAGTTTCTTGCCATTGTTTCATAGTGAACTATGACAGAGTTAATTACTAACAAAATTAAATAAAATACAGAACTCTTTACTTTCAACATTTTTTTTAGTTTCTAAAAAAATAAAATCCAGTTTACTTATATATCATTAGTCTAAGACTGGGTTGAATAATTTTGTGTATATGTCCATAACACTTACCTACTAAATATGCATCTTATTTAGTAGGTATTTCCCGATTTTGTTTAATTTCCAAATCCTAAAAGAATTTGGTTTAGAATTGGGTAAATCAAATTAGTAAGGTTTTTTTCTCACCTCTTTTTTTTTCTTTTTTGAGACAAGGTCTTGCTCTGTCACTTGGGCTAGAGTGCAGCAGTGTCATCATAGCTCACTGCAATCTCAAACTCCTGGGCTCAAGCTGTCCTCCTGCCTTAGTCCCATGTAACTGGAAGTATAGGCACATGCCACCACACCTGGCTGATTTTTCCATGTTTGGTAGAATTGGGGTCTTGCTCTTGTGCAGGCTGGTCTCTCTCTTGCTCAGAGTGGTATCGAATTCCTGGCCTCAAGCCATCCTCCTGCCTCACCCTCCCAAAGTGCTAGGATTTCAGGCATGAGCCAGTATGCCTGGCCCTTTCTCACCTCTTTGCTCTCTGCCTTCCTCCTGCTACTATCTTGCACATTAAAAATGTTAAGTAATGAATTAAATTTTATACTTTTAAAATTAGTTATTTTCCTATCCTAATTATTTCCAATAGGAAAATTTATGATTAAAAAAAATAGCAAAGAAGTTGGAGAAGATATAAAGAGCCATTTATAATCATTATTGGGGGGAGAGAATGTCTTTTGAGACCAACATTGAAATGGTTTAGGAAAGAAAATGTACAAGGTGTTTAATTGGAATACTTTCTTAGTTGATAGATTTGATCAATGGAGAAGGCTAGAGAAAAATAATTGATTAATTATAATTCATTCATTTATTCATTTATACATTACTTAACAAATGTTTACTAGCACTTACTAGATGCCGGGAATTGGAGATAATAGCAGTCAATATCATTGTGGAGTTGCCATTTTAGTGCAGTGGAACAGGAGTCTAAAAATTGTGAGTTTTAGTCATAGGTTATTAATGGCCTATTTTGGGGTTTTAATTTGCCTGGATTTTAACCTAACATACAAAATACTTTGAGTTATATACCAACCTTACTGTTATTAATAATTAAATTATTTTACTTATAATCCTCTTGAAAAATACTATTGATAAAAAAATTTTTTTCTTTTATAGCAAAATTCAGTGAATTCATTTTCCTTGAGCTACACAATCCTATTTCACAAAGAGAAGAATTGAAATTGAAAGATATTATGATGGAAATAAGTACAACCAATGGAGAATTAGAACTTTCTTATCCATTGTCTTGGGTTCAGGCACTTCCTTTGTTTCAGAACCTCTCTTCAAAAGAAAGTTCTTTTATTCATTATTACTGTGCTTCAGCTTGTTCTTTTCCTGCTGCTGAAGAAATGAAGATGAAATCAATACCTCAGGTTAGCATATGATTAATATAATTAGCAAGGGGTGAGGAGGTTCAGTAAAAATTCTTTCATTGATATTAGGCTGATTTCAAAATGTTATGTTTTGTTAAAAAGGCATAGGAACTAACCTGAAATAACTCCCCGAGTCAAAACTGGAACAGTTTGTTCAATAACATCAATAATTATAGAATGGGATTATTACCAAAGAATAAAATAAATGTGTATGAGTCTATACTGATAGAAATTCATAACTGAGTTAATGAATGAATTAATAAATAATAAATGCTGGATAAGGGACAATTATTTCTTAGAAAAGAATCCAATTAATAGAGTAAAAGGAATAAGAGAAATATAAAACCACCACTAGGATACTGTATTTATGATTGTTGCAGACAAACTCCACTGATGGATGACAAATTAAATGGGTGAAAATGTAAGGAGAAAGAAGATATGTGTGCATAATCTCAAAGTCTCTAGCCCAAAATATTTATTAACTACAAAAAGAAAAGTAGTAACTTTGCAGCAGAGAAACCTGGCAGACATCACTTTAACCAAGTGATCAAAATTAACATCACAAGTAATAAGATGTATCGACATGATGTACCCCCTCATATCTTGCACTGAGAAGGGTACATCTCTTCTGTGGTATTCCTCCTGATAATGTATAACCTCAATCTAGTCATGAGAAGAATGAGACAAACCCACTTGCAAAATAACAGACCAGTATTCTTCAGAAGTTGTGAAAGACAAGGAAAGACTGAGGAATTGTAAGATCCTGAAACAGAAGAAGGATATTAGTGGAAAAACTAATGAAATCAGATTAAAGTCTATAGTTTAGTTAATAGTATTATACCAATGTTAATTTGTTAGTTTTGATAATTGTAGTATGGTTATGTATGATAAAATTAGGGGAATCTGGGTGAGGTTTGTCTTTTGCAACTCTTCTATTAGTCTAAAATTATCTTGAAAACAATAGTAAGTTTAAAAATGCTATGTTTATTTTTATAGGAGGTTGGTAATATACATGTAGTTTGTATATCTCTGCCAAATACTTCTAGAGAGAAAAGTGTTTATTAAGTAGCATGTGTACGCACACACACGTGCACACACACGTACTCACACAGGTTTGGTATGGGGCTAATCTGTTATTCAGAAGGCCTGTAGAAAGCAACATTAGTGTAAGAGAAGACATAAGACTTCACCACTATCTTTATGTATAATGTTGTAAAATTTTACATGCTAATTATATTGTATATATAAATTTGTGTATTACTTTTTGTTTAATAATAGAATATCAATTTATGTTATTATAAACTCAACCTCTCTTAATTTTAAATTTTACTTTTTCCTGCTATTTGTCACTTGTTTTAATTATTTTGAACTGCAGAATTGTCAAATTCTTTAATTATAGAGCCCATATCTGGAAGTAGCACTTCAACTTAAATTTTGACCATTGTTTATATAGTATCTTTTGATGACAAGTATTATTTTTGTCTTGGTTATATCTGTATAGGAATTCCAAAAATGTAGGTATAACTCATTTATAGGAATTTCTTTTAGTTACATTTTCTCTTACAAGTCTAGGTTTTGACTTTGTTCTCTTGAAAATTAATATGTTTGTATTTATGTATTTATAAGGAGATCTTTTTCCTTGCCACGTTCTGTCAGCCCTCAAATACAGATGCAGCGAAACCTACCTACACCTTCCTGCAGAAACAAAGTAGTGGTTGCTACTCATTTTCTATTACATCTAATTCAGATGAAGAATGGCGAGAAATCAGGCACACTGGACCTGTTCAAAAGTATGTACTGTGTCATATTCTGTTTGTAATAGGTGGCATATTAGTAGTTTTTATTTATGTTTCTGCTTTTAAGTAGGTTATCTTTTGAAATGTTTTGAGTTTTACTTTCATGTTGATGGTTAATAATGGAAATAATTTTTGTTTTTTAAATTTATGAGGAAGTTAAAAATTTTATTAAGAAAATAATAGGTGCCATTTTATTTAGTTTTATGTCAGTAAGACAGAAATGTCAGCCAAAATACTATATTTGGTAAGACTAAAGTATTTATTGAAGATATTTGAATAGCAGTGTATTCTTTTGAAGATTATATGTTCAGTATCTGAATATATATGATAGAAAAAATGAAATTGCTTACTAAAGTATGCCTTAACTTAAGGTACTTAAAAAATTTTTTTTAAAAAGCTCATTTATTTGCAGTGCACTTGTATATAGTTCAGAAATTACTGTAGACACAGAATTTGATATATTTTTGTGTTTAGTATTTAAACCTGAACATCAAAATAGTTTTCTTCCTTATCCTTCTTTATAGTATATGGTCATTATATTTACCCATTTTTTAACACAATGTGTGTGATAGTTTGCCACATTTCAATTTTTTATTACCATTCATCTTCTGTACCCATGCATGACCACTAAACCTACAGTTTCTTCTGTACTTGAATATACAAAATATGATCACAGTGCCATATGATTAACTTCACATACAGAACATATTCTTTTCCTGAGGCCTTGTGAACTTGCTATACACACACACACACACACACACACACACACACGTGTGTATATATATATATATATATTGCTTTGTTAATTTGTTTTTGTATTTCACATATGTAATGAATATGATTTCCTGATTTTTATCTCATTTCCTCATCAACTCAATGATGCTAAAAATTACCCTCTCATAAAGAGGGAACTTAAATCTAATTCCTTAAATTAGGAGAATCAAACTACAGCCTGGTATTTATGCTCTGTACTCTGGGGTTTTGGAACGGAGTGGAAGCTAATTCAGATGTATTCAGTTTCTGTAGCCTTTGGATGTGAACTTTTTTCATTGGCTATATTGCAATTTTTATATTACATTTACTTTTTAATGGATTTTCAAAATAATAAAAGTTCATTGTTGAAAATACAGAAAAAGCATAAAGGGAGAAACACTTAACCCTCCAACCATTAAGGGATAACAGCAATTAGCATTGTAGGCTGTAAACCATCATTTTCTATGCATATACATACAATTTAAGGTACTTTGGAGTTGATTACAAGTTCTCTTTTAGAAGTTTCCTCTTTGTTTGTATTTTGTCATTTATATTTCCTCTCATGGTGGTAAGGCAGAATATAGAGTCTGTGCATTTGAGGATGATTTCTATACCTCCATGTGATTCTTCTCTGTTTTTTTTTAAAAAGACAATTGAAAGCACAGGATAGGAAAATAGCCAATAAGAAAGAAACTATCATATTATTGTTAGGTCCCGAGCCAAGAGAGAGAGACATATGAAACCTCATGTGTAGCAAAATGCTGAGCATCTGGGTGCAGGTGGGTGGAGGTGAAAAAGCATCCACACTGAGGGAGGGGAAAGCCTTGGGTTTTATAGAGGCTTTCTCCGGGGGGAGTAAGTAAGTGGGCCAGAACAGCCACTTGTAATAAATTCTTTTTCAAACAACCAGTTCCTAGGACCCCTGCCCCAGTCACATCCATCCTTCAGCTCCAGAGTTGTCCTTATCAGGAGAGATAGGGAAGGATAAACTTCATCCCAGTGGGGGTGGGGTACGGGGAAGGAATGCTGGCTGCAGCTGTCAGATTTATGTCCAGGACTCTACAGACTCTTGAGGCTATTGTTTTACAAGCCTAAGTTTTCCATTAACCACGTTCTGTCCTATACATACTTTTCAGGTTCCCACCTGGAACAAACCTAAGAATTATCATTTAAAATATTTGGTTTTCTTATTTGATTTAGGTGCCATGGTACCACGATTAAATCAATGTGGATGATTCTTCTTTTCTTGAACCATTCTGGGGCAAGAAGTGTTAGGGTGGAGTGCTGGTGCAGAGCTAGTACAGGCAGATTTTGAAAAGATTTCTCCAAACAAAGTTTAGGATAGAAAGAAGACATTTATTTTACTTTTCCCAAGTGGAAAAGGGCCAACACAGTGAAAGGAAGGAAGAGGAAAAGTGTCTTGGAAGAGAGAATCAGATATCAGGCTTTTTTTTAGGAATTGTGAAAAGATGGTGCGTACTGTGAACACTGCATCCACTCCTTTTCTTAGCAGCAGGCTGATAACAAGCCACAGGTTTATCACTGATGATTGTGGTCTGGTCATTGATTCTGCCCCTGGAACAGAGACTGAGGCCTGTAGCAGACACCTCCTGCTTGACAATTCAGGAACTCCCCAAGGCTGTAAAACAAATTCTCAAAAGCAGTTTTAAAGTGAGAGATTTACATTTCCTTTCTGTGTGTTTATGCTCTTTTCAGATGTTGTGAAAACTGAGTCCCTGCAAGGTGCCTGTCAGCTAGTCAGCTAGGGAGAGAAAGCAGAGAGCAGGGAGAGAGCTCATGATTGATCTTTAGGTATTATTAGGAAATGGCTGGATTAGGTATTTTCCTGTTATTTCAGCAAGGCCATCCCTTTCAAGAAGTACATATTATACCTTTATTATTGACTACATTTGCTCATTGAGTACCACCCTGTCTATTCCAAGATTATAGCCAGGAATTCACACTGGTCTTTGTTAGGGTGGAAAACTTAGTAGGTATTCATGGCGCAGGTGGAGAAAAATTTCTCCTGCAGAGATTAGGATATATACATATACGTTTGTAAAGATGTTTATCTTCTTAGAAGGAGAGAGAGAATGAGAGAATAAGAGAGAGAGAGGAGAGCGAGAGCAGGGTGATGGCATGGTATCCTGAAGAAAGAGAAGGGGGATGCCAGCACTGAAGCCAGGTGGCTTGCTGATTTCATGGGGACAAAGAGAAAGGAAAAAAAAAATAGTGATTTCTGTGAGAAACTGTTGCATTCGCTCCTTTCTTTCTTCTTGGAGGCAAGATGATAATATTGACACAAGCTGTTGCGGAGTAATTAGCAGGAGGCAGCTGTGAGACATCAGGTTGTCCATCTTTCTTACTTTCTCTGCTCCTAGAGACTTGATTATCTCTGAAATGTAGTCAGGTTTATTGCAGGGGATGTGACTTTGCTCCTGAGATATGGTTTTGGGCAGGAAACTAAGACTTGGAGTTGGTCCCCCTGATGTCCACTCAGGACTCCTCAGGAAATTCTAAAAGGGTAGTGAGCTGGTGAATGTAAAAAAAAAAGATTTACACTTCCTTTTTGTCTGTTGGGCTCCTTTTAGATGTTGTGAGAATACAGCCATGCAGGGTGCCTGTTAGCTCCTCTACTAGGGAGAGAGAGCAGAGAGCAGGGAAAGAGCTCATGATTGATCTTTAGTTGTTATTAGGAAATTGCAGGATTAGATATTTTCTTGTTATTTCAACAAGGCCGCCCTTTCAGTCTTATTTCTAAGCTTTAAGAGACTGCCAGAAGAAAGATGCCTGCTTTGTTGTCACCTGTTCTCTACTACTTTCTAATTGTGATCTAATTTTTCATTTCCTTTATGTTCTCTTAAGTCTTACATTGCAAGCATTTTCTTAAACTTGCTTCCCAAGCTCCCATGTTTTTTCTTTATTGCCTAGTTGCTGGTTTAGACCAGACACCAGGAGGAGAGCATAGTTTTTGACTGCAGGCTTTTCTGAATGGAAAGGGACTAGTCTTGAGGATTCAAACCTAGAATTACAAATTAAAGTATAGGAAAATCTGTTTTATTACATCAACTGCTGAAAGTTAAAAATCGTGCAGAAGAGAGACATCTTCAATGGTATTATAACTGATTGTGATATAAAACCTATTGATTAGACAAATATTGAAACTAATATTGAGATAGTAGTCTATTGGGACTAACCAACATGGGAAGAAGTGGAAAGGAAAAGATGATACTTAATGAGAATATCATTAATAGCTTGTGAAAATAAAGGAAGGAAAATATAATTGTTTGTGTCCTGTCAAATACTTTCAACCTACAGATTTTAGTTGTAGAATACTACTGCCCAGTTATTGTTTCATATAAGAAATCTCTTAGATATCTAGAATTTTCCATACCAATATTTTTAACTTTATTTTTACATTTTAAGGTTAATTGTATATCCTCCACCACCTACCAAGGGGGGATTAGGAGTAACTAATGAAGATCTGGAGTGTTTAGAAGAAGGAGAGTTTCTTAATGATGTAATCATTGATTTTTACCTTAAGTAAGTACAATGATAAATGGTTCTTCTCATTTGTTTTACAGGTTTTACTGAGAAACTTAACATAAATGTTTTTATCTCTGAGTTATTTTAACTCCAGCAAAAAATAACCTGCCAAGATTTCAGATCTGGAAAATATTTGCCTATCAAGGTTTTCTAGAATTTACTAAATCAGTTTCATTCTTTTACTTCTCATAGATACTATTAATATATACTTAAAGAGAGCTACTGCCTTTTTGTTTGATTTTGTTTTTGTTTGTTGGTTTTTTTGTTTTTTTTTTTAAGACAGAGTCTCACTCTGTTGCCTGGGTACAGTGCAGTTGCATCATTATAGCTCGCTGCAACCTGAAACTCCTGGGCTCAAGAGATTCAGCCTTCCGTTATCTGGGATTATAGGCACGTGCTACCATGCCTGGCTAATTTTTCTATTTTTTGTAGAGGCAGGGGCACTCTTGCTCAGGCTGGTCTCGAACTCCTGACCTCAAGTGATCTTCCTACCTCAGCCTCCCAGAGTGCTGGGATTACAGGCATGAGCCACTGTGCCCTGCCTGTTTGTTGGTTTTTGATTTATACTTCTTTAACTACTATATTATTGTACAAATCATTTTGTATAATTACAATTATAGATCACTTGGGGGGAACCAAAAAGAAGCAGTTCTATGCAGTTGTCTGTTGTATCTTTAAGCACCATGAAAGTTAACTGTCATTTTAAAAACCCATATCACTATTCCTTTAAATTTTTTTTTTAACTTTTGTATTGCCAAAGATGAAGGAATAGATATAAAAGCTTTTAAAACTTTTATGCAGAGGAAATTTGTTTCTGGCCCTCATTTTGTACTGTATCCCTAGACCTAAATTTCCAATACTTGATTGAAATATTTTCTAATTATTTCACAGATCTCTCTCAAACCAAACTTACTGTTATATCATCTTACCTAATTACTAATAATATTATCTTTATTCCAGTGACTCGGAGTCACAATTTCACATTATCATTTATATTTATAGATATTGTATATTTAATATCTAGAAATTCAATTTGCGTTTTAAAAAATATCTTCCATGTTTCTGATTTTTTGAATATATGGAACACAGTTATAATAACTGTCTTAATGTCCTTTTATGCTTATCTAACATCTATGTCAGTTCTGGATTGGTTTTAATTGACTGATTTTTATCTTCATTATGAGTCTTTCTTTGCTTCTTTACATGTCTGGTAATTTTTTACTGGGTACTGGGTATTTTCATATTCCTGTTAAATATATTTGAATTTTGTTCTGGGACACAAGTAGATTATTTGGAAACAGTTTGATGCATTTAAGATTTGTTATTAATTAATCCCCACCTACTGCAGAAAGACCCTTCTGAGTATTTTACCCACCCCCTCATGAATTATGAGGTTTTCCAGTCTGGCTGGTAGGAACAGGCACCATTCCTGATCTGCATGAATGCTCAGTACCATTCTCTCTAATCTTTTTGGGTAGTTCTTTCCCCAGAACTTCAGTACTTCCTTACATACATGCAGTGATCAATACTCTGCTAAATACTTGAGGAGGACGCTCTGCAGCTATCTGGCGTTCTTTCTCCCATACAGCTCTTTCCTTTTCAGTATGCTAATCTGCAAACTCTAGCTACTCAGTTCTTAAAAAACAAATTCAAGGGCATTTTCAAATCTGCGTAAACTATTAAGAATAGCAGAGTTTTCTAATTATGAAGGGTTTAATCATTATGTGATTGAATTATAAGCTTGTATGGAAGAATTGTTTTAGTATAGAAGTGAAATAAGGATTTAGAGATCAGTCATATCTCAATTATTAAAATTTTTCTAGATTTAGGATTGTCATAGTTTCACATTTACACTTTATTGTGTGATTATTTGATTAATATTTTCTTCTAACCTCATTCCTCTGCATTGTAAGCTCTATGGGGGCAGGTACTTTATTTTTCACCTTTCAATTTGTGTTTTTGGTGTAAACATGGTGTTTGTTACATGTTAGGAATTTGATAAATATTTATTAAATAAATGAATAAGTGGGAAATTTCTGCTTTAAATGATCTGGATAGAAGGTGAGGTAACTTAAGACCAAACTGAAAGCTGAAATCAGAGGAAACTACAAGATTGCTTTGAAATCTGATTGTATATAAAAATGAAGATTTCCAGAACATATAATTGTGGGAAGAGCAGGTAAAATCTATAAATAATTTACTTTTGTGGTGTTACTGCTTTACAGGTATCTTATATTGGAGAAGGCATCAGATGAACTTGTTGAACGAAGTCACATTTTTAGTAGCTTTTTCTATAAATGCTTGACAAGAAAGGAAAATAATTTGACAGAAGATAATCCAAATCTTTCGTAAGTTAATCCTCTAATGTACTTAAGTTTTAAGAGAAAGTATACTATTTTGACACTCCTAATGAAGTAGCTTCTTTATAGTATTTCCTAGAATGGGCAGAATTGCCATTTGTGCAGGTCCTGGGTCTGTTTGCCATGAGAGCCATTTCTCATCCTTCCACTCTTCTGCTCCCTGTGACAGGGAGGCTGACACTATCAGGCTACATTTCCACTTGCATGTCCCTGAGGGATAATGGAAGTTGGAGGGCAAGGAAGACAGAAGCCAGCATATTTTTTCCCTACCCTCTTTGCCTTGGGCAGTGATTCTGGTAGTAGCTGTATTTCCTCTGTTGGTCTGTCTCTTCCTGGAGAGACCTGTTAGAGCTCCACCTTCCATCTGGAGGTACTGCTTCTTCCTGTTGACCTCCACTGTAGGGGTATAGCAGTTTCCTAGTATGCTGCTCTTTGGTTGCCTCACTGTCTCACTGTCCCCTTTTTTGGCTTTGTACTTTTTCTGTCATTTCTGTAGTCAATTCCCTACATTACATTCTATCTGTTATAACTATATAGGGTTGTTTTGGTTTTCCTGGTTAGATACTCACCAACATACTTCTATTTAAATTAAACTCATGTAACATTATATGAAATACCATATTTGTTTGTACAATTTAGCTGAATTTTTGCTGAAGTATTTTCTTCCTTTCTTTATTTTTTTAGAGAGAGGGTCTCACTATGTTGCCCAGGCTGGCCTCAAACTCCTGGCCTCAAGTGATCCTCCCACCTCAGCCTGTGGGACTACAGCTGTGTACCACAGTGCCCTGCTCCCACATATTTTTTGATTAATACTAAAACCTATGGAGCAGTGAATAGGGATAGGCAAAAAGGAAGGAGGTATTATTTCTTAGATAGCAGGAACTTGGATGGTTAACACATGGCCTAATATTATAATCTCATGATAAAATTAAGAGCTTTTATTTTTTAAAAAGTTACTGTAAACATTTTTATACTACTTTACAATTTATGAGGTACACTTATGTACATTATTTCATTTTTTTCTCTCATAGCAGTGCTTTTAGATATATAGGGCATATAAATTATATCCTAGTTTTTCAGATGAGGAAGGAGTCTAATAAAGATTAAAAATTTTGACTAAGGACGGATAGCTAGTGGGTGGCAGAACTTAATACTTAAATCCTTTAAAGGTACTTAAATCCTTACCTTTTACCCATTAGTCCAAAGTTTTCATTGTACTAGACTGCCTTAAAAAATGATTATGACAGTTTGTTTTATCTCATTAAAGCAATAGAAATAATAAACATGTAAGAACATGATTAAATAGATAAACTGCTTAAATTGTTCTATTGCTGGAGAAAGAGGGTAGAAATAGGGAGACTATTAATATTTATTGAGTGCCTACTTGTAGCTAAGACAGTGAACGTGAAATTATGTACTTCTACAGTATTCTTGTGAGATTAAGTGTCATTGTCTTTATTAATTGAAGCTTAAAGAAGTTAGATAAGTTTTCCAAAGTTGGGTATAGCTTTCCAGTTTCAAAGTTCAATTCTATCTGTTGTTTGTAGTGTTGTGACTATATAATTTATGGTCTAAATTGGAACACTTGTGACAATAACTCGAGATTCTATTAATGGTTACACTGAGCAACTAGTATATATACTGGGATATATAGTCAACTGTATTTTGAGTGTCTTTGTAGGTTTATAATTTGTGCTGATGGTGAAGGCCTGCCAGGATCAGTGAAGGAGAAAATCGTAATTTGAAAATATTCCTGATAATCAGGGTTATTGGAGAAGAGGTTATGTGGAAGGGGGAGATTTATTAAGTAAATTTAATATTTAACATTTCTGATGTCCTCCTGTTCTATTTCATGTATACAGAAATTAATAGTTGGTATCATGCAGGTAATCCCATATTTTGTTTTAAGATTATTCAATGTACAGATTGTGCATCTGGTGTATCCACGTTCAAACTAAGGAAATGAAAGTAGGTAGAGTCTGCTGTATTATTAGGTTTTTAAAAAATGAGATATTGTATACCTGCTTATATATAAAAGTAATAAATACAAAGGTACATGAGCAGCATACTCTAGGGTGCCCTTACTAATGCTTGATCTCATAAACACACACTCACATATACACATATTAAATTGTGTGAATGCTAATGTATACTTGACAGACCAAGTATTAGTATTCACACAGTCTGATATATCAGACCAAGCATTAATATTCACACAGTCTGATATATAAGACCAAGCATTAATAGTTACACAAAGATTTTCAAAAGAAGACAGACTAATGGCCTAGAAACATATGAAAAAATGGTTAGCATCTCTAATCAGGGAAATGCAAATCAAAACCACAGTGAGATATCACTTAACTCCAGTAAGAATGGCTTTTATCAAAAAGTTCTAAAACAATAAATGTTGGCGTGTATGTGGAGAGTTAGGAACACTCATACACTGCTGGTGGGACTGCAAACTAGTACAACCTCTGTGGAAAGCAATATGGAGATACCTTAAAGAGCTACAAGTACAACGACCAATTGATTCAGCAATCCCATTACTGGGCATCTACCCAAGGGAAAAAAGACATTCTATAAAAAAGACATCTGCACTCGAATGTTTATAGCAGCATAATTCACAATTGCAAGATGTGGAAACAACCCAAGTGCCCATCAATACATGAGTGGATTAATAAAATGTGGTGTATGTATACCATGGAGTTCTCCTCAGCCACAGAAAGCAATGGTGATCTAGCACTTCTTGTAAAACTATCCTGGATAGAGCTGGAGCCCATTCTACTAAGTGAAATATCACAAGAATGGAAAATCAAGCACCACATGTACTCACCATCGAATTGGTATTAACTGATCAACACTCAAGTGCACCTATAGTAGTAACATTCATCGGGTGTTGGGCAGATGGGAGTGGGGAGGAAGGGATGGGTATATTCACACCTAATGGGTGCGATGTGCACTGTCTGGGGGATGGACATGCTTGAAGCTCTGACTTGGGTTGGGCAAAGGCAATATATGTAACCTAAACATTTGTACCCCCGTAATATGTTGAATTAAAAAAAAATGTTAAAGAGACCCTACAAATAAAAAAAAAAAAGATAAAAAGGTAATCCAGAAGCAGAGTGGTGAGAGATACAAATTTTAATGGTCAATAAATTGACAACAAAAGGCTCAAACTACTAGTGTTAGGAAACCGTGGACTAAATTATTCTCAAACTCTTTACCATGGTTTATGAGATCCTGCAAGATCTTTCCATCACTCTGAACTCATCTCACAACATTTACCACACTTCAGTTCAACATACCTCTTTTCAGTTTTCAAATTTTCTGCCTGAAGCTTTTTCTCCTGGCACTTTTTTTTTTTTTGTCTCACAATATGATCTCTAATCATTTTGTTTGTTTGCTTATTTTCTGTTTCACATCCTAAGCTCCATGAGGTCAGGGACCTCATCTGTCTCATTTTTCACTGTGTCCCCAGTGCCTTGCCCAGTGCTTGGAACATACTGTTAAGGGAAACTCAAAATAAAAGATAATAAGAATGCCTATTATTGAATACTGAGAGAACTGTTAGACATTTAATTGGAATTTCCTATACAGTTAGGAACTTGAGACTAAGAGATCATGTGTGACCCTCATACTCTCTCCTATCCTTCCTGCCCCCATTCTAAGGTTAGCATAATCAGGAGGTCTACCAAACACCAACATAATAAAACAAAGAAAACCAGTTGTCTCTCCATAAGCTTTTCAAATGGAAAACAAATTAACAGACTATGCACTAGTTGAAAGTAATTGTTTATAATAATTATAATGGGTGGATCCTTCTGAAATGAGAAAATTCAATAAACATGCAACTCCTGATTATTTATGTAGTTACTCTTCCACATAGTGTCTACTGCCTGTCACAACTTTTAGCTCATTCTGGATCCTATCTTACACCTAATGTTTACCCCATGTGGTTTTGGTTAGATATTATTCAGATGCACAAGGATGAGGCAAAGATGTCAGTTTCCTACATTACTTGGTAATAAGTGTATAAGAACTTAATGGTTTGTTTTTTCCCCTACATAAAGAGTTCCTTCTAGGGGACTGAGCTAGAAGTCTCATACCACCTCCTTTATGCCCCTGTTAAATGCCATTTTCTTCCTAAGACTTTTTTTAAACATTATCCTTCAGAAATGAACTAAGACTTTTCTTTGACATCCAAACTTGGTTTGATATCATCTCTCCTTAACTCCCCTGATTAGTTAAAGAAAAGAAACTAGTATGTGTATATGTGCATGCCAAACCTGAGAAAAGAAACTAGTGTTTGTGTATATGCATGCCAACCCTGTTCTAGGTGGTTATCTTAGATGCTTTAACATAATTCTTTTGTATCCCTTATAACACTTATATTTTAGTTATTTGTTGTACTTTTTTCCTGCCCTCATTAGATTATGAATTCTTTTAGGTCAGTGTAGGTGATTTTCTTTATTTGTTCTGAGGACCTTAATAAATATTTGTTGAAGAAATAAAAGGAAAGATGGATGAATGGTGGGTACACTTAACTACATTGTGCTATAGTTTCCTTATGTATGAAAGAAAGGGAGATGAGTTTCATTTTTTAAAATCTAACCATAAAAGCCTCATTTCTTCTCCTCCATTAAGTTTTAAAAGCTCTCTCATCACAGATATAACATTTGGACAATTCTGTTAAGGTTTAATGATAATATTTTATGTCAGGTTTAGATGTAGCTAAACAGAATGAATAGGTTTAACTGTGTTTATATTCAGTTGCTGAGCCACTTTTGGAATCCACAAAGCATTTAATAAATCACTGTCTTTATTTTGTCCATTTCATCATTGTTTATAGTGATTAAATTTAAGAACAACCAGAAATTAATAAAATTAATATATTTCTGTTGTGTTAAATAGTATATATCTTGAGGAAGGTGGGTAAATAAACTAAACCTAACATTTTTCAGTATATAAAAATGGCTCTTAAAGTTCCTATCTTAAATTAAAAATTTTTAATATATCAAATCTATCTTTCATTGTCCCAGAATGGCACAGAGAAGACATAAAAGAGTAAGAACCTGGACTCGTCACATAAACATTTTTAATAAAGATTACATCTTTGTACCTGTAAATGAATCGTGAGTATTTTAGATTATTTAAAAACAAATTGAGAGAGTTCAGAAAAAAATACTGTATAGTGTTTTTAGATGAATAATCAGTAAAAATTATGGGTACATAAATCTCAGGTATTATTTTAAATTTTTTTCTATAAAAGTAGCTAAGACAATGAATTACTTATCTTGGATTTTGGTTTGACAATGGTTATGTTGTTAATATAGTAAAAAAACCAAAATGACAAATGATCACAAGACTATAATGACTAAAACATTGAATTTTTTTTTTATTCAAGAAAAGATTTTCTAAATAAAAAAATCAAAATATTTTAGGGTGAATTTTTAAATACTTAAGAGAACAAACTCTTTAAGCACTAGTACAAAAAAGGTGAGGCTATGAGTTTGTTTATTAAAGCAGATCCTCAAGGAGAAATACTGATTGTGTATGCAAGTACATAAGTTTGAGTTAACCAGATGTTACCCTACGTAGTGTTACTTATGCCTTGGTAACTTTGGATATTTAATTAGTTTTGGAATATATGCTCTATATTATAGTCATATATTACCATGGACATTTTAAAAATTAATATGAAGTTTGTCATACCCACTTTCTCAGCTCTAAAATGATTCTTCTACATTGTTTAGACTGCATGTTATTAAGATTGTAGTTCTTTTTCAACAGGTCTCACTGGTATCTTGCAGTCATTTGTTTTCCATGGTTAGAAGAAGCCGTGTATGAAGATTTTCCACAAACTATTTCTCAGCAGTCCCAGGCTCAGCAGTCCCAACATGACAACAAAACAATAGGTGACATCCTTAATATAGATGGTGTTTTTAATAATGATGACAATAGTATTAATATAATGGTTATAGGAACAATATGAAGTTAAAGGTAGTATAGTTATTTGTTATCATTAAACTTACTAGAAGAAAGAAAAAAGTCTGAAATTTTCATGATAAACATCCAATTTCATGTATAGACAAACTGTAATTCTTAAGTTATACTATTATATCAAGTTTTATAGCATTTAAAAATTATTAATTATTGATTTCATTATGAAATATCTCAAATATATAAAAAGGTATAGTTAACATAAGCAACTATTGGTACCCCCTTCACCTAGCTTAAGGAATTAACTTTACTGATATAATCAGAGTCTCCTCTGTGATCCTTCCCATTATTCTTTCTTCAATCTAGAAGTAACCATCATGCTAACTTTGATGTTTATTCCCATGCATTTTAAAATTATGATTCCCATTGGCATTTTTTGCTTGTTTTAACTCTGTTTTTAAATTGACAGAAAAAATTGTATGTACTTACCATGTACAGCATGATGTTTTGAAGTATATATACATCGTGGAATAACTAAATTTAGCCAATTAATAACATTATAGCATATTTTAATAGAATAGCTTTGCTAACATGACTAAGAATTCATGCCATAGATTTTTCAGGCATAGCTTGAAATCTCTCATTTTTACTTAATAAAATTTAACATATTTCTTGTGGACTCTGATAATTTGGCTTGGTAATACATGATCTCTTATAATTCTTAAATTTAACACATTTCTTTTGGACTCTGTTAATTTGGCTAGGTAATACATGATGTCTTATAATTCTTTGATGATTTTTCTTATGTTGTAACCCAAAATCTTAAGTAAGCAAATAAGCTTACTTTCTTTAAGAAAAAAATATCAAAATTAAGTGTTTTATAGCTGTGCCTAAGCAGCAAGCAGAATTAATAATAGCCATTACCATTAATGCTGGCCAAAACCTAGGAGGGAATGAAGAAAAACTGGTAAAGCAACCAATTATTTTCAATTCTCTCTAATCCTTTTGAACTTCAAAAGGGTGCTCATGCAAGACTCTGTGGTCATAGTTAGAAGAACCATTACTAGGAAATTTGACCACCCTCCACATTAAAACAGCAGACATTTTGATTAATGAGTTATCTTTGAAGATCATCTTTTTATAGGAAATTGGACCAGCTAACTGGTATTTCAGATTTTGACTCTGGGGTTTATGTATTGTCTGATAACAGCCAACCATTGTCAGTTTTACCTGTTGATTGAATTTTATTCATGACATTAACCATGAAAAAATTAAATAGATCCTAGGTATTTTTTCTTTAATTACTACTTGCATACAAATTACAATTTAAGCTTATCTAAATTATCCATATTAAAAATACAATAAAGACTCATAGTCACTGTGTTATTTCTAACTAGATAATGATCTACATACTACTTCAACACCATCTTTGAGTGCAGAAGATTCTCAAGTAAGTTTGTTCTTTACAAATATGAAGCAAGGAAAACTCATGAATATAATAATATTAACTATAGGATAGGGCATAGCCTGGTGGACTGTGCTGGATATTAGTGGCCCATCATTACATTGTGCTGCTTTATGATTCTTTGACAGTTTTTATGGGGCTAGGAAAGAGAACAAGAGAGGTTGTCATTCTTCTTGTATCTGGTTAGCTTGCTTTAACTTTCCAGGTTTGTTTATTTAGTAGTTTATCTGATGTACATTTTGGTTAACTACTTTTCTAATTTTTAAGAATCATATTTACTTTTTGCATTCATTATGTCAGTAACTTTTTCAACTTAGTGTGATTAATAATCTTAGCAAGTACATTTTATATTCTAGTTTCTATTGTAAATTGTTGGTAAAAATCATTCAAGTTAGACTCGAGGTCAACCTACATGACTCTGTAGACTAATATAGTTACCATTAACTTTTCTTTATATGGGGCTCCAAACTACTATGCATAGTCTAGATTTGGTGTTCTAATTGATTAACATAGCCACCTAATGAATTTTTTTGTGTGTATAGACATAGGCCTCTCTGGCATAGGCCTGTCTTTACTGTCCCTGGTACAGAGTGTCAATTCCTACGGTGGAAGATTTTCTTTTCTGCTGTCACAGTGGATAGCAGAGTTCCTTCTTGTTTCTAGGGCCAGGTTTCTCAGATTGAGTGCCTTGGAATACTAGTTCTAAATGCAGTTTAAGATAAAAAGGATTCTAAGGTCAGTTAAGTTGGGCAAATCCTGTGTACTATTCATCTCTTAGAGATTCACTTTGTATATTAGAATAATAAAGATACTGCAAAGATCTACATTAAAGAAATATGTTTAAGTTTGATATATTGTTTCTCAAATTTATGAATAAAAACAAAAACAACAAAATTTCCCATCCTTTTTCCTTAATATACATTAATACTCTGCTTCTTGTGCTTCAAAGGGAAGAATGTATCTCTACTGACATCATAAGTTGTATTAGAAAATGTATATAAAGATAGGTTAAATTAATTTGTTTATCTTTGTTTAAGATGATAACTTTGAATAGAAGTAAAGTTCCAGATTGTTTTTTAGGACAAGTTAAAGCTTTATAACTGCTTGAGGTCACATCCAAAAGTGTATAAACTACTGTTTTACCAGTGTAAGAAAACAAATTAATGAATTTTTGTAAAATGAAGCTAGCTCACTTCAGATGATGAAAAGAACTCTTATTTGAAATTTTAATTTCAAAGTTGTTTGAAACAGTCTTAAGGATTGAATTTTACTGATAACATTAACCATGAAAAAATTAAATAGATCCCAGGTATTTTTTTCTTTGATTACTAGTGTGCATACAAATTACAATTTAAGCTTATCTAAATCATCTTTATTAAACATATAATAAAGACTCATAATTGCTTTGTTGTTTCATAATTTGAATATTAATTCAAACTAGCTTTAATTGCAAAGTCATAAAAATTCATGTTATTTCAGAGTACCGAGATGAATATGTCAGTACCAAAGAAAATGTGTAAAAGGTAGGTACATGCTATCAAACAAGTTTTTTTTAGATATTTAAATATACTTGACATACAAGTACGTAAATCTTGATTTCATCCTTTACTTTTTATAGGCCATGTATTCTCATACTAGACTCCTTAAAAGCTGCTTCTATACAAAACACAGTTCAGAATTTACGAGAGTAAGTAATGACAATTTTATCATTCAGTCTATTACATAAAACCTCAGTAATTTTGAAGCTACCTTAAGAATTACTGAAAAGACTGTATCAGGAATTTTATTTTATTATGTATTTAAATGAGGCTGATGAATCTAATCATTAATAAATATCCTCTATTCTGCATTAATATTCAAATATTAATATTTCTCAAGGATTATATCAAAAGTAAATTCAGAATTTATATTTGTAATTGAACAAAAAGCATAATTTTACAAAGGAGCACTGCAAACAAATATTAGTGATTATCAAAAGTACCACTTTAGAAAAATACAAGAACGTTTTCCCATTTGTATGGTGTGTGTATGTGTGTGTGTGTGTGTGTGTACTTTTGTAATTTACTTAGGGCCTGGAAAAATCTAACAATGAAATATTAAAAATCATTTGTTAGTTTGTAATATAAATAACTCAATGTACTTGAGTTGTGAAAGTTGAATCGTTGAAAAAGTTTAGCTTTTAGTTTTAAAATTGCATGTTTTCTTTAAAGTAGCATTTGGGAAGGCTCACAAAATATAGTTTGCAAAATTCAGTCTTTGGAACTTTGGCTTGAGATAATACATCTGGCAGCAAATGTTTTTTGCCTTTGTAAAAATGTTGCATACTGATAAAGAGACTTCTACTTGAGTCACTCTGTTTATTGATGATTTTAGGTATTTAGAGGTAGAGTGGGAAGTTAAGCGAAAAACTCATCGTGAATTCAGCAAAACAAACATGGTGGACCTATGCCCTAAAGTTCCTAAACAGGACAATAGCAGTGATTGTGGAGTATATTTACTGCAATATGTGGAAAGCTTCTTCAAGGTATGTGAAGATATAAATAAGTTTTTTTTATTCACAGTTGCCAGCACACAATCACAAGTTACCAGGCAAGCAAAGAAGCAAGAAAATGTTACAGATAATCAAGATTAAAAGAAAGAAATAGAACCACATGTGATACAGATATTGTAATAAGCAGAGAAGAACTTTAATATGATTTGATTAATATGTTAGAGAAAATAAAGTCAAAGGTGAACAAAATGGATGAAGAGATGGAGTATACAAAAAGAAAAGAATAAAATGGACATTCTAGAGCTGAAAATATGTAATAATATATCTGAAATTAAGAATTTATTGGATGGGTTTAATAACAGACTGGATACAGCAGAAGACAGAATTAATGAACTTTAAGGAAAGATAATATAAAGTACCCAACTGTAGCTCAAAGAGAACAGAGAATAAAAAACAAGGGTGAAACAGTCAAAGGTCTAATTTACATGTAATTGGAATCCCAGAAGGGTTGGGGAGAGAGAGAGAATAGGGCAGTCGCAATATTTTAAAGAGAATTTTCTAAAACTAAAAGACCTGTTTATTCAAGTAGCTCAGAAAACCAGAGCTTGAAAAATTATAATTACAAATGTGTCTGTTAATTTTTTTAGCTCACAGAGATTCTGTAGAAACTGTAGCAATATTAAGAAATTTTAAATAGCAAGGAATCACTCTTTGCTTTTTGACCTATCAGCTCATTACTTCAGTCATTACCAATATTATTTATGAAGATGGGGTGTTTTTGACTAGGAGTCTGCTTGGGGAATGCTTAAAGGTACTTTCAAAGCATGAGGGTTTTAGTATACAGTTACAACTTTTCAATGTTTTTAATATTGGGGAAGAATGATAATATATAGTAAGAGATTGTATATAAATATCTGTTATGTTGGGGTTTTTTCCCCTTCTTAATTCTACACTGGAACTTCATCATAGGGTGACATCTCCGGTCCTCTAATACTCTTTTCAAATAGATTTCACTTTGTGTTTAGAATATTCAAAGTACCTTACTTATTATATAACATATTCTGAGTCTGTTACATAATTCTACTTTACATACCCTCAGTCAATACAATATACTTCTAATACAGGATCAATCACCATGTAAGATTACTGGGGAAGAAACCTCTGAAATCTAAATGTTGTGTTTTTCAAATGTGTACACTAATATAACATAGCTTAGGTTAAAAAAAAAAGGGGCTTAAGGCAGACCACTCAAAACCTATGGAACTAAACCTAATAAAAACAACATTACTTCTAATAGAAATACTAGCACAGTAAATCTCCACTGGCATTTGCTCATAGAATCACAGTCTGTCCATCCTTTTAGCCTTATACCCTCAGGCTCATAATTTTTTCTTTAAGATGTAAGTCCTTCTTACATATATGGCTTCTATTAATGTAATCAAATTTATAAACATAATCTAAGAGTAGCCTCCTTCAGCAATTCTTTTTTTGTTTAAAACACAGAGGGAAATGTCTTTGCAATTTCAATTTACAATTTCCTGATTAAGCTTAACATAATAGAAAATGTAGCGGATCTTGAAGCCATTAAATCAGCTATTTTCTTGCAAAAATCCTTTTGTAGGATTTTTTATTTTTTATGAGATTATTTATTGATAAGGCTTTTCTCTCTCTCTCTTTTTTTTTTTTTTTGGAGACAGAGTCTCACTCTGTTTCTGAGGCTAGAGTGTCGTGTCGTGGCGTCCGCCTAGCTCACAGCAACCTCAAACTCCTGGGCTTAAGCGATCCTCCTACCTCAGCC
Source organism: Lemur catta (assembly GCF_020740605.2). NCBI lineage: Eukaryota > Metazoa > Chordata > Mammalia > Primates > Lemuridae > Lemur > Lemur catta. The sequence goes on from NC_059128.1 coordinate 240,592,452, forward strand.
TCCCCAGTAGCTGGGACTATGGGAATGCGCCACTATGCCCGGCTAATTTTTTCTATATATGTTTTTAGTTGTCCAGCTAATTTCTTTCTATTTTTAGTAGAGATGGGGTCTTGCTCTTGCTCAGGCTGGTCTCAAACTCCTGAGCTCAAGCAATCCTCCCGCCTCGGCCTCCCAGAGTGTTAGGATTACAGGCGTGAGCCACCCCGCCCGGCTTCTTTGTTTTAATAGTTTCAAAATATTGACATCTTGGGAAAAATTGTGATAAAACCAACCTGACTTGTGCACTGTTCTGAATCATTCTCTACCTATTGTTTGTGCTGATTCACTTAAACATGCGTAGTAGCAGAACAGACAGTATTTAATTTTGATGCTCAAAAGTTAGCAATTAAATGAAAATGTTCTAAAATTGATTATGGTGATAATATACTAAAAACTGTTATATTGTATATTTTAGGTGAATTGTATTATGTGAGTTATATCTTAATAAAGTTGTTATTTTTAAAAAGTTAGCAATTTCTCAGTTCTTGTAAAAATGAAATTAAAACAAATTTGACATTACGCTGCTAACGTGATTGCATTCTTTATTTTCTCTCATTAGGATCCTATTGTTAATTTTGAACTTCCAATTCATTTGGAGAAATGGTTTCCTCGTCATGTAATAAAGACCAAACGGGAAGATATTCGAGAACTCATTTTGAAACTTCATTTACAGCAACAGAAGGGCAGCAGTAGCTAGTTAATCTGTACAAACATGACACAGATGTTCTTCTCTAAGATTACTGGAAAGCCTCTTACCAGCATTTGTGTTAGCCAGCTCACAGAGAAGAAAATAACTTGCAGTAGTTTTATAAGTCATTGGACATTATTTAAAATATATTATTAGGATTGTTGGGATCTCATAGATGGAGTAGGAATGGGGATGATATAGATAAACTTATTAGATAGAAATTAAAATTTCATAAATATTTCATATTTTTCTGAGTAAATATGCTTGGATTATGCAATAGCATATGTAATGTGGGAATGTTTTTGTATATAATAAAACTATGTGATCTGTACTTCCACATGACTTGGTGTTGAGGGGAGTTAGGTCCTCCCTGGTGCCAGCCCCAGTGCTTGTCAAATTTGTTGACAAGTCATATCATATTGTAATTCTATTCTTTGCAGCTCAAGCATGCAGTATGAATACTGTGTATTTTTTTAAAAAGAGAATTTAGTATCAAGGCTTCAGAAAATGCCATTTACGGCATCCCTTCTGTATGGTGTAAAAAAGACATTCATAATGTTAGGAAGATAACAAAAATTCATTTTTAAAGTGTAGCTTATTATTCTCAATTGCTAAATACAGTTACTCTGCTCTATTTTTTTTCCATTTCTTTGTCATATGTTGGGATCTGAGAACTTATAGTTCATTTGTTCAGGGTAAAATTTGGAACAAAAAAATTTAGCTCTCCAGAATAGGTTTTTAAAAATTATACATGTAGCTCAACTTAGTTTATTTGAGGTATAGCTAATAAATATCCACTCCTACATTATTCCAGAATATATGTACACAGTTTCTATAATGTAGAAGATAAAATTGGTCTCCTCACAACTTTAACAAAAGTCCTATTTATTAATTGTTAGAACTAACTATATAATTTTATAGCTCAGTTTAGCCAGTATTCATCTGCAAAGCCAGATTGCTGTCATTGCCTTTATATTTTTAAATTGTAGTTTTTAGAGACCTATGATCCTCATGGAGCTTAATTTTTTTAATTAAATATTCAGGTAACAGCTCTGAATTCATGTGATAATGGTGGTATTATATATGATTAAACATTTCAGAACCTTCTAATGTAATCAGGAATATTTTGAGAGAGACATGATTATAGGTATTTTCTCAGATAAGAAAAAAGCTTTTTAACAATATTATTTTCATCTTCTGTTTTAAGCATCTCTTGGATTTGTGTTGTAACTATATGTAAAGAGGGTGAAGCAAAGGCAATTTAAGATAAAGCTAAAACGTCTGAATGTTTTATTTCAAAATCTTGTAAATTGAGGTTGTTAGTTAAGCCTGTGTCCTTAGCTTTTGTTAATCCAGTCACCATCTTTATATTGTCAAATATTTGTCTTTTGGGGGTTTCATATAAAGATGGCTATAATTACATATTTCATTCCCAATTTGTATGTGTGTTGGAGACTTTTTAAGGTGACTATTAATTGTTTTGTACATCTAATTTTGGGAAAGCAAGAATATAAGACATCATGTGATTTCTTAACTTTTATGTTTGTATGTTTTTCAAAGATACCACTGTCCTTTATCATGTTTTGAAGATTGTTTAAAATTCATTTTCCTAAATTCATGTGCAAATAATGCTTTGATGATATCAACATTTTATATTAAACATATTTCCAATTCATTAGAGTTGTAATATTTTTCTTAAGAAACATGAACCATTGTTAGAAATAAATTTCCAGTCATGCCCAGTGCATATTATATAATTGATGCTTAAGTTAATTTCTTCCTATTTTAATAGTCATATAGTTTATTTGAATGCTAGTTCAAAAATTGAATACTAGGGAAATTTTTTAAGCATCTACTACTAGCAAGCATTTTCCTAGGCACAAAAAGTGAATGACAGCTCTTCTTCCTGAGTCATTTATGTACATATGAATAATTTTAATATTCTTTGGTAAGAACAATCATAAAGTTTCTTTGGGAACATAGGAGGGAGCTCAGCCTAGAGGTGTGTGTGTGTGTGTGTGTGTGTGTGAGTGAAAGGAGGTTGAGAGGTAGCGAGGGGATTGTTTGTGGACAGAGCAATCCTTCCTGGAGAAGATAATGTTTAACTCACAACTCTTGTGGTTAAAAGAAAAAAGCAAGTTTTTTTAAAAAGTCGTATTCAATTACTTAATTAGGTCTTAGAAAAAGTTTAATACCTCTTAAAATCAACTTTTTTTTTTAATGTCTTGAGGAAAAAGAGGTTTAGACTTGTCATATAGAGCCCATCCTAATCTTGTTCCAGCCTGTGTTCTATCCTCATCTTTCCATTGTCCCATACTTTTTAGTCATATAAAATTATTCATTCATGCATTAAGACTCCCTCTGGAGTCTCTTGTAACTGAACTTGTCCTTGTGGAAATTTGGAAACTTTGCCTACAGGTTGTTAAGTTATGTGTGTATGAGGTGTCTGTCCTGCTGCTGCTGTGACCTGCACTCACCCAGGTGGTCTCTTCTGTTACAACTCAGTGCATACCTTTTGGGGGCTGAAAAAATCAGAGTCAGTACTCCTATAAAGACTACAGGTGAAGATGTAACTTTACCTGAAATTATCATGATAACATTGTTCCTGTGCCGTATTCTTCTACAAAGTAAGCCTGGAGCCAGGTTATGCACTGTTGTACCATGAGTGTAAATGTCATGTTAAACCCAAGACCATAGATGGTTGTGTGGAGTTGGTGTTATGATATTGTACCTTCATACCTACAGGCCTTGCACATGATATTCCTTTTCACTATTTTACGTGAACTTTATTTTCCCAAAATCTAACTGAAATGTCATCACCCCTGCATCTACTCAAACAGAATGATTCATTCTCTCTCCTGCTGTCCCGTAACAATTTGTGTGTACCTCTCTAATTGCTTTTATTACATTATTTATATACACATTTTTCCCTTTTGATTGTGAGCTCCTTAAAGACTGGAAACATTTTCTATTTCCTGTATTAAGTATATTAGCAGCGTATAGTAAACATTTCAGAAAATTTTGTTGAGTCAATAAATGATCCTCAACTGACTTGGAATTAGGTATAGATGAAGGAATCGTACTTATCTCTAAAGCATGGAGCTTTATATATTTAGTTCTTATACGCTTATGATTTGGGGACATTTCTTGAAGCACAACAAAGTTCAAGGACCATCATATGAGATTTTGAAATATTTCCTTAAAAGAAATCTTAAAAACTCAAGGAATATTTTTTTCTGGGTACTTAAACATTAGAGAGATCATCTGTTTCATCTGTAGGTAAGAAATTCAAAATTCTTATTAAGACTTTCATGGTATTCCATAATCCATCTCTATTAAACTTGTCAGCTTTCATTTCCAGCCTATTTACTGTGTGGGCCTATCCTGCTCCAGCAAATAACTTTCTATTTTCTGCATAAACAGTATACTTTTCCACCTTATTGTTCATGACCAGGAATTTCTTTCTTAACTCTTAATCCTTCCCATTAACCATCCCCACTTATCCCCACTGAAATGCAAACCAGGCCATTTAAGGCCCAGCCGAAATAAACCCTTTCCATTTTTTCCAGTTGGAGTTAATCTTGGGTTCCCATGGCACAAACTTATGGCACTTATCACCTACTTCTTTGTACCATAGGTACAGTTATTCTAAGAATGCTGTAGTTAAAAGTTACAATTACATCAGTGTCAACCTAAAACAAATTTATAAAATGATGACCCTATTTAGAATGAAGCCAGCTACATTTTTTATACTTTTGTTTTTTAAAGAACAAGTACATACCGGTTTCTGAAATTTTACAAACTATATTTTATAGAACATAATGTTTTTGAAATTCTTACATAAATTTTCTATGTGTAATGTAAATTTGGGAAAATTTATTTCATTCTGGAGCTTGAACAAAGGAGAATTCCAAAGCTTGAAACCTCTTTAGACTTTACGAACATTTGTAATACAAACTAGTATGCAATACATTAGTTTACAAAAAATTTTCATATTTTGTGTTTTTATAATTTCAGAATATTATAGGGGTACAAACACTTTGGTTACATATTTTGTAATTCTTACCAAGAACCCTGTAATATAGGTAGAGATCATCATACCTAATTTCTTTGGTGAGTAAACCAGCTAAAAGAGTTTAGGTGATTTACCAAAATCAAACATTAAGTGATACAACCGGGATTTGAGTACAGGTTTTCTCAATTTAAGTACAGAACTGTTTCCAGATTATTATGATTCTCAGAAGATTTTTGAGCATTTTGAACTAGGCCATCAAAAAGAATAATATCCAACTAATATTTGTTACCTAAAAATTCTGCCTTGTTCTGAATTGTCAACATGAAGCTTTTCTTAAGACTTTAAAATTTGGCTTAGCTAACAAAATTTTCAGCTTTTTTTCTCTCACTCATGCAATAAAGTTTGGCACATAAATTTCTGATAAATTCACCAATATTTTGTAAATGCAATTATGCATATGTATTTAACGGTAATTTAGATTTGTTAGCTCTTATAAGGGCTGAAAATGTGGTTTATTTGAGGCTCTGTTGAAAACTACACTTGATACGTTTTTCCTAAAGCATAAAATAACATTGAAGATGATTTTGCTAACAAAATTAGTTAAGGATTCTCAAGAGAAATGTGGTTTAGACCTTATAAAACATTTTTTTCAGAGGACTTCCCCAGAGATACATGAAATAAAATATTAATTCATTGCTATTGGATAGTAAACCCTAGTTTCCACAGAGATTGTGACTAACTTAATGGCTTTCTCCTAGATTTATTTGATAACAGCAACTATCCTAATATAGAAAATTTCATCTGATCCTATGGTGGTGGAGGAAATCCTTTCTTGGTTAAGAGTTGCTCATGTAAAAAAAAAAAAAAAGAGTTGCTCATGTAGAGAAACACACTGCATGTCACATTTGATTGCAAATTAAACAACAAAGTTAACATTACATAGCTGTTATTTATATTAAGTGCTTAATATATTACAGGCAGTATTCTAAGCCATGTGAGGATTGAATTAGTTAATTAGCTATTTTAATCCTCACAACAGCTCTACCATGTGTTTGTTTTACTATTTCTATCCCAGAGGAAGGAGAGAAAGTAAGTGGCTATAGTGAAAGATTTTAAAATTTTCTATCAAGGAGAGAAATTTACAAGACAGTAGCTTTGTTACAAGAGCTAATTTTGTTTTGTATGTAGCTCTGTATTACTGAAGTAGGTAGATATAGTCAGTCTGGACATTTTATGTGTATACATCTTAGCCCCTAGGAGAAGCTAGAGAACATATGAATCTACCACGTTCAACTAATAAATTCAGAAAAGTTGGAAAAATCAGTGAGTTATACACGAAATGTATTATTCCTGAAGGCACTGCTTGTTAAAGGCGAGGAGAGTGTTAGTAAAGAGCTTAGCTAGCTAGATTAAAGAAATTGTCTCTCTCCATCTGCTCTAATTAGCTTATCTCACCGGCTTTTCCAGCATGCTGGTTATTTCAGAAAAGAAGTGAGAGCTACTTTGAAAGGACAACGTTTTTTCTTCATGCTAATTTATAATGGTTTTGGAGTGATTGTCCGTTCTTAAACTTTTCAATGTTAGGACTTTCCTGTAAGGATTTTTTATTGGAAGTTTCAAGGCTTTGGGCGCTCAATTAAGGATTTCACCCTCTCCTCATTCCTTTGGTTTTGGCCCCAATGATTATGTTTCCTCTTTTTAGGAAGATTTCTCTGGGTATTTTGATACTTTTCCTGATAAAAGGAAACCTTCCATCATTAACAGGTATTTAAAAATCTACATTTGTTTTTATCTTTCTATATATCGCTAGTATATTCTCTTCAAAAATAGCATTATTGATGCGATTGCTGTAAGAAATTGAATCAAATACTAATTTGTAATCTTTGATATTGCTTTATTTAAACTTTTAAAACATCTCCAATAATTTTGGTTTTCCTTCTTCATTAGTTATTCCTGGTTAAAAATCTTACTTCCTTTTATTTCTTATATTGAAATTGGATGTATACTTGATTGCAGTAACAATCCTGAATTAAAGGAGTGGAATTAAATGGAAAAAGTTTGAATGCTTCACTCCTCTCCTCCTTAGATATATATGCTTGTATATAATCTGAGTGTTGACTTCAAAATCCAAATGTAGCATGTGTTAGTTTTTCTTTCTTTGTTACCTTTTGTACTGTATCTTCATCCCTCAAAGGAAGACTTAATTGTGCTTTCCCTCTGTAGCACAAACCTACTTATCTTTAGAGGAGACCCAGGAACCCGAAAGTGCAGTTTCTTTTCTCCTGCCTGAAGAATCAACAGACCCTTCTCTAGCTACTAAGAAGAAACAGCCTCTGGACGACACAGAAGCTGAGAGATGGTGGTTACTCAGAAGGCGGAGATCTATTATGTTTCCTAATGGAGTAAAAATCTGCCTGGAAGAAAGTGTTACAGAGGTTGTGGCAAACCATGTGAAGTATTTTAAAGTCCGAGGTAAGCAAACATCCAAATTTGTGTGCTCCATAGTGTAATTCCAGTATAGTTCAATTACAGTTGTTGTATCACAATATAAGTCAAAATTTGTGATAATTTAGATAGGACTGAGCCAAATATTCTTTCTACATAGCTATGAAAAAAGGACTTGCTCAGAATATCGTATTAATATTAATATAACTACAGAGAAAAGTTTATTTTAAGAAAGGAAATGTTTTAGATCTTTTTAAACACTTCAAAAATATGAGTTCATGTTACTGGATAAATTATAATTTTTACTTCTTCATTACTGTAATTTGACTAAATGTAACCACAAAATATATTTACCAAGGTATACTCATCTGCTTGCCTATTTAGTTATTTTATATACATGAAAGTATAATCAATTTCTGTATTTTATAGCTTAGACATTCCACAGATTCCTGTGGGTTGCTCTCTAGTTGGTACACATAAAACTTTTTATGTCTAAAATTATGGCACTTCTCACAATGGACCCTAAAGAAGACAACTCAAATTTTATTTTATTTTGTTTTTAATTAAACAGTATTATCCTTGATCTCATACTTTTTTGTTATGTGAATTTATTCTATGTTTCTTGTATATACTAACATTGTTTAATTGAACATAGTATATTCCTTAGACCTTTGGAAGATTCCCAAACTTTGCTATTTGCTGCTCAAGAGCTAATAAAAAGCCATAATATGGATGCGATATTAGTAAATTAAAGTGGAGATAGATGATGAAATGATTGTGAAATCAGGCTTCTTCATTCATGCATTTATTCATTCATTTATTCAAAAAGTGTTCATTGAACTTACTATTTTTGAGGCACTGGGTTATATGAACCTTCTGAGTTGTTGCTTTATCTTCTTTATTTTCCTTTCTTGTTCTTCTCTTCCTTCTCCCTCACCAAAGTTTTAAAAATAAGATAAAAATTTAATGCCAGATATTACATCTATTTATATATTTGATATTTTTGTTTTTTAAAGTGGTACAATATATTAGCAGCTCTTTTTTATGAATATATTGCTATTTCTTGATTGTGCTTGGGAGCTATCAGACATTACTAAACAATAAGCTTTCCTTTTCCTTTTTAAATGGAGATCCATAGACCTGACATTTTGTGTATAGGGCATATGTCAGAAATGGAAAATTCCCAAAAACATGGGAAGAGAATAAAGAAACCAAAGGTGAACGAGAATGACATTTATTAATTTATCAAGATGTGATTTCTATTGCCTGGATTTTTACTTTATGTTATTTTTAAGAAATCAGAATACCTAGATATGTTAGCATTTAAGGAATGTAGTTATACTTTTCAATTGCTTTGCTCTTGGTTTGTTTTTTTTTTTTTGAGACAGAGTCTCGCTCTATCGCCAGGGCTAGAGTGCCAGCCTATGGCGTCAGCCTAGCTCACAGCAACCTCAAACTCCTGGGCTCAAGCTATCCTTCTGCCTCAGCCTCCCGAGTAGCTGGGATTACAGGCATGCGCCACCATGCCCGACTATTTTTTCTATATATTTTTAGCTGTCCAGATCATTTCTTTCTATTTTTTAGTAGAGACGGGGGTCTCGCTCTTACTCAGCCTGGTCTCGAACTCCTGACCTTGAGCGATCCTCCCGCCTCAGTCTCCCAGAGTGTTAGGATTATAGGCGTGAGCCACTATACCAGGCCTGCTCTTGTTTTTTATAAATTCAAGAGATACTATTGAAAAAAAGCCAACAAAAAGAAAAACAAAGCATTCCTGGAATAATTGACTGTAAAATACAAATGCCATGAATAGGAACCTTGAAAAGGTACCTCATAAGGCTTAAATGGTTGGCATACCACATCAAGATGATAACAATGTTTTTTTTTTAGAATTTTTTTATTTCTTTTTTTTTCCTCTTTATTTTTTTTCTTTTTTGGAGCACACAGAAATCCCAGATAACAGTGTTGATATAGTTATTACTGTCATGGTGAACAATGAATATTTCATTTGTTATTTTTTTGAAAATTGATATAAATTAATTTTTCCACATAGGTCTTGATTTTGAAGAGATTTTGAAGGCATAATTTGGATTATGACCTTAAAAACAAATATTTGAAACTTGGAGAGAGGGAGCTATTCAATGTTCAATAAAGCTGCGGTCCCCAACACTCTGGGCCAGGGACCAGTACCAGTCTGTGGCCTGTTAGGAACTGGTGAGCGGCAGGCAAGCCAGCGAAGCTTCATCTGTATTTACAGCCACTCCCCATTGCTTGCATCACCGCATAAGCTCCGCCCCCTGTCAGATCAGCCGTGGCATTAGATTCTCAGGATTACGAACCCTACTGTAAACTGCGCATGTGAAAAATCTAGGTTTCACACTCCTTATGAGACTCTAATGCCTGATGATCTGAGGTGGAGCTCAGGTGGTGATGCTAGCACAGGGGAGCAGCTGCAAACACATTATCATTAGCAGAGAGGTTTGGCTGCACAATAAATGTAATGGACTTGAATCATCCTAAAAGCATCCCCCATACAGGTCCGTGGAAAAATTGTCTTCCATGAAACCATCCCTGGTGCCAAAAAGGTTGGGGACCACTGCAATAAAGGATCTTAGCTCTTTCTGCCAAACTAATTCCATATAATGTTTTGCCCAGTTTTTCCTTCATAAAGAATTTGGCATCAATTGCTAGTTGTTGTAACAAATTTGAAGTTTCTCTAAGCAAGAAGCAACTGCATTTAACCTAATGATTTATAAAATTAAGCAGGATACTTGGAGTAGAATATAATTATGTCTCCTTCCTCTCTTTTTAAAAATCATATTTGTAGTTGGACCTCTTAAAATATAGCTTTGGCTGGGTGTGGTGGCTCACGCCTGTAATCCTAGCACTTTGGGAGGCTAAGGTGGGAGGATTGCTTGAGGCCAGGAGTTTGAGACCGGCTGGAACAAAAGCAAGACTCTGTCTCTACAAAAAATAGAAAAATTAGCCAGGCATGATGGTGTGTGCCTGTAATCCCAGCTACTTGGGAGGCTGAGGCAGGAGGATCGCTTGAGTCCAGGAGTTTGAGGTTGCAAAGAGCTACAATGATGCCACTGCACTGTAGCCTGGGCCATAGAGTGAGATCCTGTCTTGAAAAAAATAATAAATTAAAAAATATATAGATTTATTGAGGTATATGTTAATAGAACTGAAATGATCACTAATTTGCTTTCTATATATATATATTTTTTTTTTTAATTTTTTTTTTTTTTTTTTGAGACAGAGCCTCACTCTGTTGCCCGGGCTAGAGTGCCATGGCGTCAGCCTAGCTCACAGCAACCTCAAACTCCTGGGCTTAAGCAATCCTACTGACTCAGCCTCCTGAGTAGCTGGGACTACAGGCATGCGCCACCATGCCCGGCTAATTTTTTCTATATATATATTTTTAGCTGTTTATATAATTTCTTTCTATTTTTTTAGTAAAGACAGGATCTCGCTCTTGCTCAGCTCATCACGAACTCCTGAGCTCAAACAATCCGCCCGCCTCGGCCTCCCAGAGTGCTAGGATTACAGGCGTGAGCCACCTTGCCTGGCCTATATATATTATTAATAGTTCGCATTTCCTATACTTTTGTATATAAATTGAATCATAGTATGTACTCTTTTTTTTGTCTGGCTTCGTTTAATAGTGTAATTATTTTGAAATTCATCCATGATTTTTTTGTGTATCAATAGTTTATATTTTATTATTGCGTAGTATATTCCATTTTATGGTTATACCGTTATTTCAGATATTTGGGTTGTTTTCAATTATTAGTGATTACAAAGAAAGAAATTATGACCTTTTGGATACAAGTTTTTGTGAAAATGTATTTTAATTTCTATTGAGTAATAGTACTACTATTTCTGGGTCACATGATTTTTAAGAAGTTAAAATTGTCAAACTTTTCTACTGTGACTGTACCACCAGCAGTACATTAGGATTCCAGTTTCTTCACATCCTTGCAACACTTGGTATGGTCAGTCTTTTTTAACTTTAGCCATTCTAGTGAGTGTGTTTCTTACTGTGATTTTCATGTGCATTTTTATAGTGACTAGTACCTAATGATTTTGGATACTTGTTCATTTGCTTATTTGTCATTTGTATATCTTTTAGTGAAGAATCTTTTTGAATATTTTACATTAAAAATGTGTTATTTGTCTATTATTAAATTGTAAAAGTTCTTAATATATTCTAGATAGATACAAATTCTTTGTCAAATATATGTTTTGTATATATTTTTCTCCCAGTGACTTATTTTTTATTTTATTAATGATGTCTTTTGAGGAGCAGAAGTTTTAAATTTTGATAATGTCCAATTTATCAGTTTTTTGGGGATCATGCTTTTGGTGTTGAATTTGTTTGCTTAACCTAAGGTTACAAAGGTTTTTTTTTTTATATTTTCCTATACAAGCCTTATAGTTTTTAAGTTTTACATTTTGGTCTATAATCTACTTTGAGTTAATTTTTGTATATATATGGATCAAAGTTAATTTTTTGCTTATGCATAGCCAATTGTTTCAGCACCATTTGTTAAAAAGATTATTCTTTCTTGCCTTTGCACCTTAGTTGAAAATTAGTCTTCTGTATATAGTAGATCTATTTCTGCGCTCTTTGCTCTGTTCCACTGATCTGTTTGTCTGTTTTCATGCTAATACCATACTGTCTTGTTTACTGTATGCTTTATAATAAGTCTTTGAATCAGATAGTGTAACTTCTTCAGCTTTGTTCCTTTTCAAATTTGTTGGGTTATGCTAGGACCTTTATATTCCATATAAATATTAGAATCAGCTTGCCAATTTCTATAAAAAAGGCTGCTGAGATTTTTTTTTTTTTTAAAGTAGAGACAGGGTCTCACTCTTGCTCAGGCTGGTCTCAAACTCCTGACCTTGAGTGATCCTCCTGACTCGGCCTCCCAGAGTGCTAGGATTACAGGCGGGCTGCTGAGATTTTGATTGGGATTGCATTGAGTCTATAGATCACTTTGGGAAGAATTGTCATATTCACAATACATATTGAGCATTTCTTTTCCAAAATGCCTGGGACCAACCAGCAGTCTTTCAGATTTCAAATTTTTTTGGATTTTGGAATATTTGCATATACATAATGAGATATCTTGGGGATGGGATCCAAGTCTAAACATGAAATTCATTTATGTTTCATATATACCTTATATACATAGCCTAAAAATAATTTATACAATATTCTTGATGATTTTGTGTATGAAACAAAGTTCATGCATATTGAACCATCATGGGTTTCACTATCTCAGCAACCCCTGTGGACAGTCTGTGTTGTTTAGCATCACTATTATTCCTGACTCTAAATTTGTATGCTATCAATAAGCAAGCATTCTCTTACACTTATTCACACATAAGTACTTTAACAGTAAAAAATATGACATACCATTAATACAGTGAAAAAATAATGTGTTCAAGATGACTAAGCAGCATCATCACCAGAATACCTCTATCAGCTGTTAAACAATAGCAGTAACAAACAATGGCAGGCTTTTAGTCTTCACTTACGATGCTGTTTTGATTAAAAGGTTACTGTATGCTGTATTTTATTTATTACTGATGTTGGTGTGTCTGGCCGGCACAGGTGCCATTTTATTATCCTTTGTGGGTGTGATTAGTGGGGGAATCTGAGCATAGGTGGAAAAAATACATCACAACTGAAGGGGACTGGGGTTAGAGTCTTTTTTTCCCTTGGAGACTCTGAATAAATTGTGTCTTATGTCCCTGCATTTTGACTGTGACCCGTCATGTGAGGTCAACTGTAGAATTTTCCACTTTTGGTGTCATGTCGGCACTCAAAAAGTTCCGGATTTTGGAGCATTTCAGATTTCGGATTTTTGGATGAGGGATATTGACTTGTATTGAGTCTTCTAATCTATGAACACAATATATCACTCCATTTAGGTCATCTTCAATTTTTCTAAGCAATGTTTTATAATTTTTATTTTTTAATTTTTCATTTATTTGTTAATTCACACATGGAAACTTATATTGATTCTGCTAGGTACAGTACTAACCACAATAATTAAGACATTGCAGAGTGTGCAATAATAAAGGAATGTACAGGGTGTATATGTAGGAAGGACACAAGTGGGAATGACCATCCATGCCCTTGGTGGTAGAAGTGACTGGATTTGAAGAATGAGTTGGCATTTTGCAGTGAGTCAGAGTGGTGAACACTGTATGGAAGGTCTCCGGACCCAAAAGCTGGGTATAGTTCCATTTGTTTAAAACTCACTATGCGGCAGGTAGAGTCCTAAGGGATGAGGCCATCCACAGCCCATACATGACCCACACATAGAATGGACTGTTTAGCAAATATAAATGCAGGGCACCCAATCAAATTTGAATTTCAGATAAATGACAAATAATCTTTTAGTGTATGTATATTCCATGCAATATTTGGGACACACTACTATATAAATCTGAGTTTGATCTACAGGTTTATTCACTCTTTATTGTTAGAAAAATTATTCAATTTCTAAATATCTCAGTTTCTTCACCCTTGAAATGGGAGTAATAATATTATCTTTAAAGGTCTTAGTGAATATTAGCTAAGAGTTCTAGGGCCATTGGAGATCCCAAATAAGTGATAGTATCATGATTAAATGGAGGAAGCATATAACCAATATTTTGTTTAGTGTACAGATCTTGCACATCTTTTATCAGATTTATTTATAAAGATTTCACACTTCTTCATGCTATTGTTAATGATATTTTTTAAAACTTTAGTTTCTGGTTATTCCTTGCTAATATATAAAAATACAACTGATTTTTATATATTGATCTCTTATCCTGCAACTTTGATGAACTCACTTATTAGTTTTAGTAGCTCTTTTACATATTCCTAAGGGTTTTCTGCATAGATAATTATTTCATCTGCAAATACAGTTTAACTACCTTCTAATTTATGTGCCTTTTATTTCTTTTTCTTGCCTAATTGCATCAAAATTGACTATTCTACATGTTTTCAGCTCCACAATTCTGAAAAGAAAATATATTACCCTAAAAAAAGATAGCTTTATACTGGATTCCTGGATTTCTATGTATTAGACAAGACACACAGCCTGAACCTAATAAAAGGATTAAAGACAGATTAAACACTAGCATTTTCTTCTTCATAATATTATCATCACATTTTCCATTCCTTCACGAGTTTCCAGGGCAATTTATTTCGGCCAGCAGAGAGGAATTTATAGATTAGTTAACTTATCAAAAATAGAAAGTTCTCTTCAGCAGTAACTAACAACTACATGGAAATTATTTGACAAGTGTGGGAATTCTGAACAGTTCTACTTATAGGCCAAATAGCGAAGTATGTGGCATTTGTTTCTGATAGAGTTTTGTCTTCCTTGGTACCTCCTTCCCTGGAATCATGCTGATTTTGCGCTTCTCTGTCTACAGTGTTCTATCTAGGTGTCTCCTTTCTGAGCTGCACAAATGCTTCAGACTTCCCCCCAACTTGCCTTCTCTATTAAAATGTAACTATTCTGAATTCCATTATTCCATGTTAGTTAATCGGACCTTCTTGTCAGATAGCTCCCAAACCGAAAAGCCATTGGATAAATCAAGGATGCATTACCTTTCCAGAGGGAATTGCATTTTTTACAGCTTTTATTGAGATATAATTTATATACCGTACAATTTTCACAGTTATAGTACAAAATTCAATTTTTTTTAGTATATTCACAGACATACTAAATCACCACAGTTTAAGAACATTTTTATCACCTCAAAAAGAAAACCCATACCCTTTAGCTCTTACCCTCTTATTCCTTTGTTGCTCTTCCCCCTCTCCCCAGACCTAGGTTATGACTAATCTACTTTCTGTCTCTATAGAATTGCCTATTCTGGATATATCATAAGAATGAGATCATATAGTATGTGGTCTTTTGTGACTGGCTCCTTTCACTTTGCATATTGTTTTCAAGGTTCATCCATGTTGTTCATATATCAGTACTTTATTCCTTTTTTATGGCCCAATGATATTCTATAGTATGGATATACTGCATTTAGTTTATTCAGTTATCAGTCAATAGGCATTTGATTTGTTTTTATTTCTCTTATGTACATACCTAGGAGTAGAATATCTGGGTCATAACTTTATATTTAACTATATGAAGAATTGCCAGACTGATTTCCAAAGTGGCTGTACCATTCCTACCAGCAGCGTATGAGGGTTTTGATTTCTCCCCATCTTTGCCAGCGTTATTTTCCTTTTTTAAAAAAAATTGCTATAACCATTTTAGTGGATGTGAAGTGGTACCTTGTGATTTTGATTTGCATTTATATAATGATTAAAAACAGTGAGCATCTTTTTGTATACTTATTGCTCATTTATATATCTTCTTTTGAAATATATCTATTCACATCCTTGTCAATTTTTAGTTGTGCTATTTGTTTTTTTATTATCAAGTTGTAAAAGTTATTTATATACTCTGGATATAATCCCTTATCAGATAAATGATTTGAAAGTATTTTATCCTATTCTGTGGGTTGTTTTTTCACTTTATTGATGGTGTCTTTCATGCACAAAATTTTTTATTTTGATATAGTCAAATTTATATATTTTTTACTTTTTTAGTGTGCTTTTGGTATCATAACTAAGAATCCATTGCCAAATCTAAAGTCATAAAGATTTACTTCTATGGTTTCTTCTAAGAGTTTTATAGTTGTGGCATGTTTTGCATTTAAGTCTTTGAAATATGTTATGTTAATTTTTTGTATATGATGTGAGGTAAGGGTCCAAATTCAATTTTTTTACATGTGTTCCAGTTGTCCCAGCACCATTTGTTGAAGAAACTATTCTTTCTCCATTGAATAGTCTTAGCACCTTTGCTGAAGATCACTTGACCATAGATACATGATTTATTTCTGGACTCTCAATTCTATTCCATTGATTTATATGTCTGTTCTTGTGCTGGTAGCATGCTGTTTTAATTACCATTGCTTTGTGGTAAGTTTTGAAATCAGAAAGCATGAGTTCTCTTTGTTCTTTTTAAAAATTATTTTGGCTATTCTGGGTCTCTTGCAATTCCATATGAATTTTATAATCAACTTGTCAATTTCTATAAAGAAATCAGACTATATTCTGATAGGATTGCACTGAATGTACAAATCAGTTTGGAGATATTGCCATCGTAAGAATGTTAAATATTCCAATCTATGAACATGGGCAGTTTTCCTGTTTAATTAGATCTTTAATTTTTTCAGCAGTTTTTTTTTGTTTTCAGGTATAAGTTTTACACTTTTTTGGTTAAATTTATTCCTAAACATTTTATTTATTTATTTTTTGATGCTTTTGTAAATGTAATTTTTTTCTGATGTTCATTTTTGGATTGCTCATTGCTAATGTATAGACATGCAACTGATTTTTGCCTATTGATTTTGTATCCTGTAACCTTATTGAACTTGTTTATTAGTTCTAACAGTTTTTAAATAGATTCCTTAGTATTTCCTGGATACAAGCTCATGTCATCTGCAAATAGAGATAGTTTTACTTCTTTTACAATTTGGTTGCCTTTTGTTTCCTTTTCTTGCCTAATTGCTAATGTCTATGGTAACTGAAACAGCATGATACTGGCACAAGAACATAGACATAGACCAATGGAACAGAACTGAGAACCCAGATATAAAACCATCCTCACATAGCCATCTAATCTTTGACAAAGCAGACAAAAACATACACTGGGGAAAAGAATCCTTATTCAGTAAATTGCTCGGGTTAGAACCACTGACTCTCACTTTTCTTACTAAGTTTTAGTGGATTTTCCTGAGCAAATGTTTCTTGATTTGTTGTATGTTCCAGGACCATTTCCAGAACTTTAAATGGTGTTTTTTTCAAATAATTTTTACCAGTTTCACTGAGGGGAGTAGATGCATGTAACTCCTCACTTTTCATGCTGGAAATGGAACTCTGGGAATTGCATTTTAATGGACTACTAAATATCAAATGGTTAAATATAACCTAAAAGAATGAATTTCTTATGGATATATTTTAGATTGAACATTGAACTGCTGAGAGAGATTTTTGTAGGAAGTGGGGAGACATCCCCCAAAGCAGAATTTGTAGGAGACAGCTTATGCTATTCTTCTATGAATCGAGGAGAGAGGTCAAGAAAAGGCCTATGAAACCTGGTATGATTCCTATCACTTCTGGATGCTCCCCACATTCCTTCCAGCTACATTTCTTCAGCACACAATACTGTTTTTCTGGGGTTTCATGACAATTTTTAAACATATAGAAAAATGAAACAATGATAATCGTGAACAACCATATTCTCACCACCTAGTTCTACAGTTTATATTATATTATATTTGCTTTATTGCATATCTATTATATCTAACCATCTTATGTTTTGGATGTATTCCATAAGCTAAAGACATCAATACAATTCCTACTAGATATTTCAGCATGAGTATCATTAACTAGAGCTCTATATATGTCTACTTTTTTAAAGGTGAAATTCACATAGAGTGAAATGCATAAATCTTAAGTGTACCATTTGGTGAGTTTTGACTAATACACACACTGATGTTACTCAAACCTCTCTCAAGTGTTAGAGTACTATCACCCCAGAACGTTCCCTTATGCCTCTTCCCAGGTAACTCCCACCCCAGCAGGCAACCACTCTTTAAAACCTTTTTGTAAATCATAAGATTAGTTTCACTTATCTAGGGCTTTACATAAATAGAATGGTGTGTACTCTTTTGTGTAAGGCGTCTTTCACTCAGCTTTTTGACAGTCATCCATGTTGTTGCATGAATTAGTAATTTCCTTTTGATTCCATTGTATGGCCGTTTCTTTATTCATTTTCCTGTTGTTGGATACCTGGCTTATTTTCATTGTTAAGTTTTTATGAATAAAGCTGCTCTGGTATTGAACATAAGTCTTTCTGTGGATATATGCTTACATCTCTCTTGAAGGAATACCTAGGAGGGGAATTGCTGGGTCCTAGGTTTGGTGTATATTTAGTATATAATAAACTATTAATATTTTTTCACAGTAGTTGTACTATTTTAACATTCTTACTAAAAATGAGAGTTCTGGTTGCTCTGCATTCTTGTCAAACTTTGGTGTTGTCCATGTAAAAAAATTTCAGCCATCTGGCTTGTGTGTGAATACTTTATATTGCCTTTGCCCCACCCAAGTCAGAGCTTCAAGTGTGTCCATCCCCTAGATGGTGCGCACTGCACCCATTAGGTTTGAATATACCCATCTCCTCCTCCCCACTCCCATCTGCCCAACACCCGATGAATGTTACTACTATATGTGCATGCAAGTGTTGATCAGTTAATACCAATTTGATGGTGAGTACATGTGGTGCCTGTTTTTCCATTCTTGTGATATTTCACTTAGTAGAATGGGCTCCAGCTCTATCCAGGATAATACAAGAGGTGCTAGATCACCATTGTTTTTTGTGGCTGAGTAGAACTCCATGGTATACATATACCACATTTTATTAATCCACTCATGTATTGATGGGCACTTGGGTTGTTTCCACATCTTGCAATTGTGAATTATGCTGCTATAAACATTTGAGTGCAGATGTCTTTTTTATAGAATGTCTTTTTCCCTTGGGTAGATGCCCAGTAATGGAATTGCTGGATCAAATGGTAGTTCTACTTGTAGCTCTTTGAGGTATCTCCATATTACTTTCACCCCATTAAAAAAGAGAGATGAGTACACTGAAACTTTGAACAGTTAGGTAAGTTACTCATGGTTATCAAACTAGTACTAAGCAAAGCTGGGATTAGAACTCAAATCTTCTGACTCTGTGAGTCTAGAGGTTCCACCTCAGTATACTTTCTGATGAGTGTTCAATCTTCGTGCAATGAAAAATAATTTCCTTGATCTCTTGTCTGTTCATCCTTCTTTCTTCCTTTCCACTCTGCTCCTCTCTCCTCCCATACCGTCTATTCATCGCCTACCATGCCCTGCACCTCTGCAGTGGTTATAGGGCAACCGTATACTCAGTGCTATACAAAATGTGCAGACATCCTATTTAGCAGACTTTGAGATTCGATGCTTTGAAATAACGTAGCAGATAGATTGGATGTTTTTATTTTAATGTTGCAATATATTTCTCCTGAATATCATTTTTTTAGTTCACACACATATATATATTTCTAAAATTAATAGACTTTATTTTTTAGATAAGTTTTAGGTTTACAGAAAAATTGAACAAAATGTTCACAGAGTTACCATATATCCCTTCAACTTCCCCACAGTTTTGCCTATTATTAACATTTTATATTATTATGGTACATTTGTTACAGTTTATGTGGCAATATTCACATGTCATTATTAACTGAAGTTCATAGTTTAATTAGGGTTCACTCTTTGTGTTGTATATTGTGTGGGCTTTGACAAATGTATAATGAAATCTATCCTCCATTATAGTATCATACAGAACAGTTTCACTGCCCTAAAAATCTGTGCTCTACCTAGTCATCCCTCCGTCCTCGCAACCTCTGGCAACCACTGATCATTACCTTCTGTTTTCAGATATGAAATATAATAGCTTGAGAATGATAACTTCAGATAAATATCATCTTCCTGATTTTATGAAGTACTTTCAGCTTCCTGTCAGCTTTGACAAAAATTTCACATACTGCTATTTTTATCAGAGATATGTGATGAGTTTTCAAGGTAGTGGATACAAGGAGGTTATGCCACTGCATTTTGCCAAAAAAGTTCGAGGCCGTTTACGAATGTTGAATGTCGTTATCTCCTTCCCAAGACATCCTGAGAAGCTGAGAAACTGGTTTTTGAAGTTGTGACTTCAGGAGAACATCTTTAAACATTAAGGAAACTTAAAAGATCACGGTGTCTATTAGGAAAATACTGGATTAAATACAGTATACTCAACATCAGCCCCAATTCGGTAAAGCATAAATGTGGAGTTTTTCTTTTTAAGCAGTGGGGAAAAAATCTCCAGCTCATTTAGAGGTGAATCAATCCCGTTTGCAAGGGAAAGGGGTGGGGAGTAAAAATTCTCTTCAAATCTGAAAAGTGTAAACTAGACATACAGAATGGCATTGACCGAGAATCATTCCTGTGTCCCTCCAGAAAGACACTGTGGGCAACAGTGTCTCAGGGGAATCTGAATGAATCAGTTCATGATCATTGTGAGAACCCCAGAGCATGTTAGCTTTTTATAAAAACACCTCTTTGTCCATTTTCCAGTGTGTCAAGAAGCTGTCTGGGAAGCCTTCAGGACTTTTTGGGATCGACTTCCTGGGCGTGAGGAATATCTTTACTGGATGAATATGTGTGAGGATGGAAACACAAGTATATTTGAAATTGGCACAAATTTTAGTCAGTCTGTGGAACATCGAAGCTTAATTATGAAGGTAAGTGTCACAACAAAGGAAGGAGTTGCTGAGCTTTTGTAGGAGTGTGTACACAGCTAAGGCCTAAAGGAAGAAAAAGCAAGTGGCAAAGCCTTGCGTTACTCTTTTTTGTTGAATTGGCCCATCCCAGTGGGCTGCCCTAGGGTGTGGCCTTGTCTTTTCTCCCTAGCTCTGGCCTTTGCAGTAAACATTGTTAACCAAGATAAGAGCCTCAGCTTTGTTTATAAGTATAAATATTTAGAAATAATATTCAGCAAAGGTTTAGGCTAAGAAAATAAATCTGTGAGAGTCAAACATTTTTGACAAAGTTTTACATATTAACAATTCAGAGTGGATACCAACAACTCTAATTTAGTGAGGCATAAGTATGATTCTAATAAATAAATTTGCTTACTGGTTTTCCTTGTTTTAGACATTGCATAACAAGGATAAATAAGCATGCATATAGACAAATTACCTGCCCAGCTTTCTCTTTTCATGTAGCATGCATGTATTCATGACAAGAACATGAAACCGTTCAGATATATATGGCAAATTGTTCATGCTGTCTGATATTCCTTGCGTGTCCCTGTCCTTCTGTTCAGATCTTGTATGTCCTCACCTCAGATGAAACCTCTCTTGTGAGGAACCAACCCTCAGCCTAGCAGATTTAGCTTCCATAATTCTTTGAGCTCCCTATTCTTTAATATTGTACTTTTTACATTTTATTATTAATATTAGCTATATATGTGACTAATTTTTCTATTAGACTAAGTCAAAGGACAAGGATTATGTCATTTTTTGTTCATTTTTATATTTCCATGATATAGTAAATATGCAATCGATATTTGTTAAAAGTATATAAGCAATAACCACATTGTCTTTTTTTCCTACTTGCTACAATTCATAAACTTTATAAATGTTATTTTGGATACTGGGTCTAAGTATTATATACCTTACAGGGACTGAGGAAATAATTATTGACTGAATAACTCTGAGCTATTTTAATTTGAATCTAATTAATCAAATTAATACATGTTAAAGTAATAAAATATATTATCTTATTCTTTCTATTTTAAATTTTATTTGTAGTAGAGGCAATGCTATTATTTTCTTTTAATATTTAGTCCTACAGAGGGATGATTTCATTAAGTGGGGGAAAGTTGGGGAGAGAAGGATGGTCTGATAAACATGGGTAGACCAAAGACAAATTTTGCAGAGTAATAAACATTTTGAAGGTGTGGAGGTTTTTGCATGTTTTAAAATGAACTCTACTTTTTTTTTTCTTTTTTTGAGACAGAGTCTCGCTCTGTTGCCTGGGCTAGAGTGAGTGCCATGGCGTCAGCCTAGCTCACAGCAACCTCAAACTCCTGGACTTAAGCAATCCTTCTGCCTCAGCCTCCCGAATAGCTGGGACTACAGGCATGCGCCACCATGCCCAGCTAACTTTTTCTATATATATTTTTAGTTGGCCAGATAATTTCTTTCAATTTTTTTAGTAGAGACGAGGTCTCGTTCTTCCTCAGGCTGATCTTGAACTCCTGACCCTGAGCAATCCACCTGCCTCTGCCTCCCAGAGTGCTAGGATTACAGGCGTGAGCCACCTCGCCTGGCCTGAACTCTACTTTTAATTATGGTACCTTACATTTTAAGCCAATGTATTACATATCTTTTCTCTGTCAGATTTGTATCTGTTCAGTGTTAATAATACTTAATAAAGCTACCATTTATTCAGTATCTAGCATATATCTGGCCATATATTAAGCCCATTAAAAACATTATGTCTAATAAGTAGCAACTGTATGAGGAGGTGGTAATGTCCTCATTTTACAGATAAGGACATTTTACAGATAAGGACATCAGAGTTATTAAATTGTTTATCCTATATCATAAAACCAGATGTGATGGAGCTTAAATCCAAACCCAATTCTTTTTTCCAAAATCCATGTTCTTTCCCCCACACCATTAGGCCTCCCTTCTCATTCATTACCAATTTTACAAATTGCGGTGGTTACCGTGGAATTCAATGGAAAACATATACATGCACACACACGTATACATATTTATGGTTATAACAGTGTGGTATATCTCAGTTGTACCCACAATATAGGATCATCTGTTAGAGAAGCAAATATATATAAGTTAGTAATATTATAACAACAGAATCTTGTGATGTTACACTGGAATGCTTCTCTTACAAGTGGAACTTTTAATAAGTTTAGATTTGAAGGTATAGAAAATATATTTTCAATGATTATTTAGTAGAACAAGCAAAGAGGATGATATATTGCCTGGTTAGAGTGTTAAATGATAAGTACAAGTTAGTTAAATGAGGAGTTGGAGATGGACATTCTAGGCAGAGAGGACAGCATGAGCCAAGTGTTTGCAGGGAATAACTTTGGCCAGTGTACCAGAAGGGAAGACTAGAAATGACAGGAGATCAGACTAGAATAGCAGATAATTTAACAAGCTTGGATTTGACTCTGTAGATGATAGGAAATGATTGAAGGGTTGTAAGTCAGTCCGTCACTGGGGCTGATTTGACAGTTTTGAATTTTAAAAAGGTCATTATGGTCTCTACAGACCGTATGATGGATTACAGGGGACAAGTCTGGAGCAGAGAGATCAGGTAGCATGTTCCTTTAGTACTGCAGGCCCAAGATGATGAGGATCCTAACCAGACAATGAGGTAGAGAAAGAGAACGTGAGAGACACTAGTAGAAACAAGATTTACAGGACTCTCATGGATTGGATGGGAGTGGGATAGGGTGAATCATGTTAGAAGGCTTGGGACGAGTATAAATAATGGCTGTTCAGAAAAGAAATCCATGTCCTTTCTCCAAAGGGTCTTTTTTACTATGATGTCAAAATTGGGTCATATACATTTTCATATTAAACTTTTTATTAAATAAACTTTAGTAATAGTAAAAAAAATAAACAGATAGAGAAGCAGCTTTGTAGGTGTAGCAGGGGGAATGAGTTCACTTTTGAATGTGTTCATTTGAGCCTCCTGTGTGAAATGTGAGTTGCTCAATATTTAGGTGTGCAGCCAGGGACCAGGGTTTGGGTTGTAAATGTAGCTATAGGAGTCATCAGCCTTGCGGTAGCGTAGGCATACCTTGTTTTATGTGCTGTGCTTTATTGTGCTTTGCAGATATTGCATTTTTTACAAATTAAAGGTTTGTGGCAACCCTGTATTGAGCAAGTCTGTCAGCGCTGTTTTTCCAACAGCATGTGCTTACTTCATGTCTCTGTGTCACATTTTGGCAATTCTCACAATATTTCAAACTTTATTATTAATATATATATTATGTTCATAAATGGTCTTTGATGTTACTATTGCAATTGTTTTGAAGTGCCATGAATTATACCCACATAAGATGGTGAACTTAATCAATAAATGCTGTGTGTGTTCTGACTGCTCCACCAACCCACCGTTCTCCCACTTCTCTACCTCTCTTCAGTCTTCCCTATTCTCTGAGACACAACAATATTGAAATTAGGTCAGTTAATATCACTGAAATGGTCTGTCAGTGTTTAAGTGAAAGGAAGAGTCATGTGTCTTTCACTTTAAATCAAAAGCTAGACATGATTAAGCTTAGTGAGGAAGGCATGTCAAAAGCTGATAATCCCAAAGCTAGGCCTCTTGCACCAGTTAACCAAGTTGTGAATGCAAAGGAAAAGTTCTTGAAGGAAATTAAAAGTGCTACTCCTGTGAGCACACAAATAATAAGAAAGCAAAACAACCTTACTGCTGATATGGAGAAAGTTTTATTGGTCTGGATCGACAGCAAGCCAGCCACAGCATTCTCTTAACCCAAAGCCTAATTGAGAGCAAGGCCATTTTCTCTCCAGTTCTGTGAAGGCCGAGAGAGGTAAGGAAGCTGCAGAAGAAAACTGGAAGCTAGCAGAGGTTGGTTCTTGAAGTTTAAGGAAAGAAGCCATCTCTATAACATAAAAGTACCAGGTGAAACAGTAAGTGCTGATGTAGAACCTGCAGCAAATTATCCAGAAGATCTAGCTATGATAAGTGATGAAAGTGGCTACACTGAACAACAGATTTTCAATGTAGACAAAACAGTTTTCTATTGACAGAGGATGCCATCTAGGACATTCATAGCCAGAAAGAAGTCAATGCCTTGCTTTAAAGCTCCGAAGGATTCTCTCAGTCCTGTTCCAAAGGTATAGACTGACTCCCTTTTTAGGGGCTAATGCAGTTGGTGATATTAATTTGAAGTCAATGCTCATTTACCATTCCAAAAATCCTAGGGTCCTTAAGAATTATGCTAAATCTTCTTTGCCTATGCTCTGGAAATGGAACAACAAACACTGGATGACAGCACATCTGTTTACAGCATGATTTACTGAATCTTTTAAACCCTCTGTTGAGACCTGCTGCTCAGAAAAAAAGATTTCTTTCAAAATATCATTGCTTATTGAGAATTCACTTAGTCACCCAAGAACTCCAGTGGACACATACAGGAGATTGTTTTCTTGCCTGCTAACACAACATCCATTCTGCAGATCAAGGAGTAATTTTGCCTTTCAAGCCTTTTTGAGAAATACATTTTTTTTTTTTTTTTGAGACAGAGTCTCACTCTGTTGCCCAGGCTATAGTGCCGGGGTGTCAGCCTAGCTCACAGCAACCTCAAACTCCTGGGCTCAAGCAATCCTTCTGCCTC
This sequence comes from Lemur catta, assembly GCF_020740605.2. Lineage (NCBI taxonomy): Eukaryota > Metazoa > Chordata > Mammalia > Primates > Lemuridae > Lemur > Lemur catta. The sequence goes on from NC_059128.1 coordinate 240,617,692, forward strand.
ACTCTCCCGAGTAGCTGGGACTATAGGCATGCGCCACCATGCCTGGCTAATTTTTTTCTGTATATATTTTTAGATGTCCAGATCATTTCTTTCTATTTTTAGTAGAGACGGAGTCTCACTCTTTCTCAGGCTGGTCTTGAACTCCTGACCTCGAGCAATCCTCCCACATTGGCCTCCCAGAAAATTACAGGTGTGAGCCACTGCGCCCGGCCGAGAAATACATTTCATAAGGCTAAAGCTGCCATAAGTAGTGATTCCTCTGATGGATCTGGGCAAAGTAAAGTGAAAACCTTCTGGAAAATATTTACCATTCTAGATGCCATTGAGAACATTTGTGATTCATGGGAGATCAAAATATATACATTAATAGAAGTTTGGAAGCAGTTGATTCCAACCCTCATAGATGATTTGAAGGGGTTCCTGACTTCAGGGAGGAAGTAACTGCAGATGTGGTGGAAATAGCAAGAGAACTAGAATTAGAAGTGGAGCCTGAATATGTGACTGAATTGCTGCAACCTCATAAATCTTGAACACATGAGGAGTTGCTTCTTATGAGTGAGCAAAGAAAGTGGTTTCTTGGGATGGAATTGACTGCTGGTGAAGAGGCTGTGAACACTGTTGAAATGACAACAGAGAATTTAGAGTATTACATAAACTTAGTTGGTAAAGCAGTGGCAGGGTTTGAGAAGATTGACTCCAATTTTGAAAGAAGTTCTACTGTGGGTAAAATGCCATCAAATAGCGTGGCATGCTACAGAGAAATCTTCCGTGAAAGGAAGAGGCAATTGGTGCAACAAACTTCATTGTTGTCCTATTTTATGAAATTGCCACAGCTGCCACCACACTGATCAGTAAGCAGCCATCGTCATTTAGGTAAGACCCTCTACCAGCAAAAAGATGATGACTCACTGGAGGGTCAAATGATTGTCAGCGTTTTTTTTTAGCAATAAAGTTTTTTCTTTTTTTAAAAAAATTTTTAAATTAGATTTAGGGGGTATAAGTAATAAAATATTTTTTAATTAAGGCATGTACATTTTTAAAGACATAATGCTATTGTACGTTTAATAGACAACAATATAGTATGAACATAACTTTTATATGCACTAGGAAACTAAAAATTTGAGTAACTCGCTTTATTGCCATATTTACTTTATTGTGCTTTTATTTGGTCTGGAACCAAACCTGCAGTATATCTGGGGTATGCCTGTAATTGAAATCTTGGGAGTAGCTGAGTTTATTCTGGGAGAGTCTGTAGAGTAAAAAGAGCAGTGAATCACTTGTAAGTACCTTAAGAGGTACTTAAACTAATAGTCTCTCCTTTTACAGATGAGGAAATTGAGGCCTGGCATCAGACAGACTTTGGGATTTGCCTGGATATCTTAGGAGGAGAAACTAGAGCTTGAAACTAGGTCTCCTGGTTCCACGTTAGTGTTCCTTTCATCATATTGGTCTCAAAATAAAACTACCAATTTAGAGAAAACTCGCATACTATTTGCTTATTTGCTTTGTAATGCCCCTGAGGGCATTCTGTTTTTGATAAATTAACTAATCTATAAATTCCTCTCTTCTGGCCGAAATAAACTGCCCTGGAAACTGGTGAAGGAATGGAAAATATGATAATATTCTGAAGAAGAAAATGGTAGTGCTTAATCTGTCTTTAATCCTTTTATTAGGTCTCAGGCAGTGTGTCTTATCTAATACATGGAAATCCAGGAATCCAGTATGAAGCTATCTTTTTTTAGGGTAATATATTTTCCTTTTAGAATTGTGGAGCTGAAAACATGTGAAACAGTCAATTTTGATGCAATTAGGCAAGAAAAAGAAATAAAAGGCATATAAATTAGAAGGTAGTTAAACTATATTTGCAGATGAAATAATTATTTATGCAGAAAACTCTTAGGATTATATAAAAGAGTTACTAGAACTAATAAGTGAGTTCAGCAAAGTTGCAGGATAAGAGGTCAATATATAAAAATCAGTTGTATTTCTATATACTAGCAAGGAATAACCAGAAACTAAATTTTTAAAAAATATCATTAACAATAGCATGAAAAAATGTGAAATCTTTATAAATAAATCTGATAAAAGAATGCAAGATCTGTACACTAAACAAAATATTGGTTATATGCTCCCTCCATTTAATCATAATACTAGAACTTTTAGCTAATATTCAGTAAGACCTTTAAAGATAATATTATTATTCCCATTTCAAGAGTAAAGAAACTGAGATTTTTACAAATTGAATAATTTTTCTAACAACAAAGAGTGAGTAAACCTGTAGATCAAACTCAGATTTGTATAGTACTGTGTCCCAAATATTGCATGGGATATACATACACTAAAAAGATTATTTGTTGTTTATCTGAAATTCAAATTTGATTGGATGCCCTGCATTTATATTTGCTAAACAGGCAACTCTATGTCTGGGTCATGTATGGGCTGTGGATGGCCTCATTCCTTAGGACTCTGCCCACTGCATAGTGAGTTTTAAGCAAATGGAACTATACCCAGCTTTTGGATCCTGAGACCTTCCATAGCGTGTTCCCCACTCTGATTCCCTGCAAAATGCCCCTGAGGAATAATCCAAATATTGATATGTCTTTTTGTCTGAGTTCTGTAGAAACAGATTTATCAAGTTATTTTATTCACGTTTATGTTGTTCTAGGATGAGAGTTATTATAAATACATTAGAGCACAAAATTCTTTTATTCTATGTTCATGGCAGGTTTATGTAAAACTCTACCAGTCTCTAATTTGTAGACCATTTTGGAATGATTGGCAGGTCAAGCCCATTAAGAGAGAGCACAGGACATACCTTTCCCCACCCAATTCAGTTTGAGACAGACCAATAGAGGCACTGTAAGAGACTATGGCTCTCTTCCTTGATATCCAGACATCCTAGTTTCCAATATGTCCAATATAAACTTCCTTGGTTATCTCTTAAAAGTCAGTTCCATTTTCACCATTATTGGCAAATCTTAGCTTTATTTTGGTGCCAGTGTTTTCGCTTAATTGTTTGCTTTGTTGGCATCTGAGTTTACTTGTATGCCACATGCAGTTTACATCTTCCTTAACTATTGTTTCCCAGGTAAATTCCAATTATATTTGACATCCAGCTAAGAGGGCCCATCTCTTCTCAATTCTTTCCTAGTCAGTATGTTTAGCAAATATTTATTGAGCCCTTACTGTGGGCAAAACATTGTACTGGATAATTGGCGAGAAAAATAGATAATTCCCTTATTCAATAAATGTCTACTGAGCACAATCTAGTGAGTCATTACAGGACGGCCTCATTGTTTTGTTTGAGGTGTATTATTCATAAGAATATTTTATACCATTCATATCTTGTAATTATGAAACCCAATATACTATCAAAAATAATTTTGTGGTTATCTGCCATTTAAAAGTATCCAGTATTTTCTGTTTGCATCCATTAATACAGATAATGAAAAGATGATGTTTTAATTTGTAATAAACTGGTTTATTGTGCAGTGTCTGTAATATACTAGAGTTATATTAAGTTGTTAGCTCTGCCTCATCAAACACGTATTAGGAAATAGTCCCCAAAATAAGTATTTAACTTTGCATTAGATATCAAGGAGACTCTAGGTGCTATAATTAGATTATTTTGAGGCAGACAGAGAGCTGTTGTCCTAGCTGATTTAGTATGTTCTGTAATTGAGAAAATGTTCACCAAATTATACTTTTTAGTGATTTACATGTACATTTTATAGGGGATGTGTTCTGTGTATAGTGAATAAATAACTTTTATAGTATCACAAAAAAAAAAAAAGAGCACAGGAACTTTTGGGTACAAAAACAGAGACTGAGTGTTGAGCCATTCCCACAGTTACAAAACAAACTTGGCATCTTAGTACCTGGTTTAATCATTTGTCTAACCGCAGAGAATAGTAACATAGATTCTACCGTATTAGGGTAGTAGTGTTCTCTATGGAATAAGTTTTATTTACTACTTAATAACTTGTTAACTCAGTCATTTTTATATCTTTGTTTTCCTTAGAAACTGACTTATGCAAAGGAAACTGTAAGCAGGTGAGTATCTCTTTTTCCCTAAGTTCATGTTTGGCAACATAGATGTGTCATACTAATTCAAGACTCACCACAAATTTAATGATGCCTTTCTATTTTCTTGCTAGTTCCTGCAATGACCAGGCCTGTGGCTAAGACCCAAATATGTTTTCTCATCTTCAGGCCACCTCCCTTTCCAAACCACCCCTGCAGCCACTGTGCTTGTTTACTGTCTGACCTTATCACGAAGTAGACTTTTTCCTCCCTTGGATAAGAAAACAGATTTATAGCTTATATAGAATGATATACTGTTGTTGAGGTTTAAAGGCTAAAGATAAAATTGTTCTGAAATGGTGCACCCTAGTGGAGGATAGTTTATTAAAATGATGGGTGGTAGTGTGGATCGATTTCTTGACTATTAATGATTATGGTCTCGAAACATAGGAGTAGCACAACCTTGATGAATCCATCAGTGTTATGACTGTTTGGCTCTGTTGACCTTTAGGCTTAGGGCTAAGGCCATTTCTGGCTCCTGGGCAGTAGGACTACATAGTAGATTACAGAAAGTGAGCGATTTTGAGTCCATGGGGGCTAAAGGTTCATAATTCTACCCATCCTCAGAATATCTAGATTATGCCAGTGTGTGGGTGGTTGTATAGGAAAGTACCATTAGGGCATGTAATCCAGATCAGAGTCCAGAAGTTTGCCTCAATTTAGAGGGAAGGATAGATTGAAAAGCCAAGTGGATGAGCCAGTGTTCAGAGATCCAGCGTGGACTGCAGAGTCAAGGCAAAAACCTAGTTGGAATACACATGTGGGTGATAGTCAGGTTTTAAATTGAACCCAAGTGAAAGAGGTGGGAAGTGGGACTCTTTGTGGTCTTATTCGTGCAGCCAGTACTATTGCTTCTATGCTGGGGCTTGGGATTAAGCATCTACTGAGATGTGGGGCCATGTGGTCTCTTGGGTGTGGTCTCTTCACCACAGAGAGGCAGAGCTCACAGGTTCCTTGTGATTGCCATCACAACAGACAGTGACTGACTAAATATTCTGGTGAATCCTACCAGTCCCAATAATTTTCACGGTTGTATGAACAGCATGGTAAAGGCCTCTGTTGGTCATGAGACAGGGGCAGAGATTTGAATAGGGGCTTGAAATGATGAGGAGCTTGAAAGAACTTGACTATTCCCGGAATCCCCATACTAGTTATTTCAGGGTTCACTGAGATGCTTGCCCCCATTTCATAGGACTGGAGGAGGAGATGGGGCAGAGGGTCTATTGTGCTGTATATCAAGAGTCTATTGTGATAAAGAGTTCTGGGCTGGGGTTCTACTTCAGAGACCTGTGTTGATGAAGGATAGCATTTGGCTGATGTTTGTTTGTTATCTGAATTTCCTGGACTGGTTGGTGGTTGACTCTATTCTCAGCTTAATTTATTTTTTAAATAAACAGAGGGCCTTCCTCATTCAGGAAGTTCTAGACCAGTAATTTGCAACCTTGGCTGTACTGCATTCTACCCCTAGAGATTGATTTAAAAGATTTGCAGCATGGCCTGGGTTTGGGGATTTTTAAGAGATCTCCAGGTGATTCTAATATGCAGCTGATGTTGAGAACCACTGTTTTAGGCTATTGAAAGGTTACTAATGAGCGAATAGCCTTAAGAAGAAGAAGAAAACACAAGTGCCAAGTATGATTCATCTTCTGGAACAGGGGTTTCTAGAATGAGTCCAGAAACTTTACCAAAAGGACTGTCACAGGCTAGCATGTTTATTCTGAACAGGAAGAAAGCACCAATGTATAATTGTTAAAATGGGGTGTTGTACTTCCACTGCCTGGAGGGAGTAGGAGAGTGTACACGGTGTCAGTTATTCATATTTTCTATGCCCATGCAAAAGATTATTTTAAGAAAATATTTCCTAATAATCTGACTGGAAATATATTGCTTGCAAAGCACATTTCAATAACCACTGTATCATAGTATACATTTTTACTTTTATTTACTTTTTTCTTAAAGGAAATTACCCTTTAGCAATATTCTCAACTGTCTGTAAATCTAATGATAGAGCTGGAAGGAACTTTAGAGGACATCTCATCCAGCTTTCACAGTCTACTGAGTCAAGAGTGACTTGTCCAAGCTTTCCTTAAGTTCAATGTGCCCAAAGCTGAATTAATCATTTCCTAACACATTGGCCTCTTTCAAGGTTCCTTTCTTCAGTGAATGAAGGCATCATCATCTGTCTAGTTGCTTAGATTCCTCTCTCTTGCCTTCTCCTTCTCTATTTCTATTTCCTAATTATCTCTTAATTCCATCCATTTCTCTCTGACCCCACTGTCCCTACCCTAATTCATATGATCAACACTTCTTTCCTGGTGCAAAGGCTTGCGTGTAGGTCTCTCTACCTCATTCAGAGCCATTCTTTACATTCTGGCCAGAGATCTTTCAAAAGAATAAATCCAATCTTGTCCCTCCCCTCTGTAAGACAATTTACTATTAATAGCTCCTCATTGCTCTTAAGATCAAGATTAACATATCCCACAAGGCTCTTCACGATTAGGCCCATATTTAAGACTAGCTTCATCTGTCTCACTTTTCTTCTCAAACTCTATGGTTCAGCTATACTTTTTTTTAAGACCATTCGTGTGCTGTTATGTTTCCGTCTTTGTTGCCTGGCTAACTTACATTGCTTTTTTGATCTCGGCTTAGCTATCATTTCCTTCAGGAAGTGTTCCATCATCCATGATCCCCTCCCCCCACCAAATCTGTCCTATATCTTGTTCACCTTTATGTTTCCAGGGCCTTAAATACTGCCTGGCTTATATTAAAAATAAGTGTTCAGTAGATACAGATGGTCTCCAACTTATGATGGCTCAACTTAATGATTTTTCAACTTTACAATAGTGCAAAAGTGATATGAATTCAGTAGAAACCATACTTCAAGTACCCATACAACCATTCTGTTTTTCGCTTTCAATATGGTATTCAGTATTCAGTACAGTATTCAAGGACTGCTATGCACTTACATGTTAAAACATCATAAAGATGTCAAACAGAAGAGAGATAAGACTTTTTCTTTACCATCTTATCATGGAATTGGGCTAATAGACTCCATGGTAGACCACTGTGAGGAATAGGTCTTGATTTATTTTTATTTTTCTGAACTGAATATTAAAGACATTCCATTTCACTCTAAATCTAGGCCTGATAACTAAAAATACTACCATATCAGCAGTTAGAGTATTGTGAAAAGCTTCTTACTCACAAGAATGGATAATGGGATTTGCCTTTTTAAGTGGCTTAGAATACCTATAACTCAGTAATTACCAAATCAGAGGCTTTTTACTTATAGATCCGACATTGTTCTAAGTGCTTTATTATTTGTATTCATTTAATCCTCTAAACAATGTAATAAGTCTGGCAGTATTATTATCCTTCCTTTAAAGAGAAGGAAATTAAGGGCCTTGTCCAAAGTCACAAAACTATTAAGTGGTAGAGCCAGTATTCAACCCCTATGCTATAATGCATCTCTATTCAAATTATCTGAATTTTCTAGATCATTTAGAAATTAAAAAATTGGTTTTCTTTGTTACGTTTATGTGTATGTGAATAAGAAAGGACAAACATGAAGAATAAAAATGATTCCATTTAAATGGTTTTTGTAATTAAAAAATGATATAATGAACTTTCATCTAGATCTTTGCACCGACTTCAAAATCTTATCTACTGAAGTTAAAAGGAACTAACTTTAAATCAATAAACATTGAGAAAGTAGCTACATTATTTAGACAGATTTCTCCAGGATGTTTCTTAATCAATCAGCATATTGAACATCTGCCATGTGATCTGGCAGTGAGTCCACAGAGAGGGACAGAACTATCGACAGGGAAGGAATTGAAGTTCTGCTGTTTGTCTTATGAACAACTTGTTCTAAAGCTTGGTTGTTTCATCTTAATATCAAAATAATGGTTCCTCAGGCTTTGGGGAAGCATCAAGTGATCAAAAAGAACAGAATTCCTAGTAGAAGGGCAGGAAGTGCCTCTGTGTCTTTCTGTGTCCCTCGTAGCACATTCAGTGAGAGTTGGTGACAGAATATGCCGCTCCCTGTGCTGTGCTTCTGTGGATGAGTGTGGGCCAATGCAGGGTTATCTTGTGGTACAAACTGGTAGTAAGTTCGCCGCCCAGTAGAGGATGGTGGTGATGCTCCCTGACTCCTTATGAAATGATATATCCCCAACCCAGCATCATTCCGTGCACATCTGCGTTTACACACATACAGTGCTTTACATTGTAGCAAGCTTGTTTCACCACATTTAATCTACACAATTATCCCATGAAATTTTACAGAGTGAAATTCTCTGATATTTACAAAACTTATGGAGCTTGTTCAAAATTCCAGTTATTAAGTGACAGAAAAAATGGAACTATCAAATTAGTTAACAGTCTCTGGGACATTCTAGCAATGTGAGGAAACAGAAAGTTAACTAATTTGATAGTATAAACATTTTATGAGTTGGGGTTTACTAGAAAGCACCCCAAAACTCAGTAATGGTTCTATTTAAAAATATATTTTCTTTGAAAAAAGGTTAAATTATGAAATATCTCAGACATATATAGACAAATATCAAACCTACTCTGACTCTGGCCCTTTCAAACTCGTGCTCCAGGAGACGATGGTAAATACAGCAAGCAAGGCACTGGGAGTGCATTGAAATCCTGTGTACACAGCTAGGACAAGTCATTTCACTTCTTTTAGGAAACTGTTAAGCATGGATTTTGTGTTTGATAAACATACATGAATTTTTTGTTTACTGCCTAGCCAATATAATCATACTTTCTCCTATTGCCATTCAAAGAATTTTTTTTGTTGTTGTTCACATTGAGAAATAGATCTTGATTTAGTTTTCTGAATTCAATATTAGAATTTGTTTAGCAATAAAAATGTTGATTCATCAGATTTTTTAAAACAGTGAGTCTCTTTTAATGGAAAGTACTCTACTCTCTGGGGAGAGAGTGGGACTACAACTGGACCGGGAGTCAAGAGAACTTTTCTTTTTTTTTTTTTTTTTTTGAGACAGAGTCTTGCTCTGTTGCCCGGGCTAGAGTGAGTGCCGTGGGGTCAGCCTAGCTCACAGCAACCTCAAACTATTGGGCTTAAGCGATCCTACTGCCTCAGCCTCCCTAGTAGCTGGGACTACAGGCATGCGCCACCATGCCCGGCTAATTTTTTCTATATATATTTTAGTTGGCCAGATAATTTGTTTCTATTTTTAGTAGAGACGGGGTCTCGCTCTTGCTCAGGCTGGTCTCGAACTCCTGAGCTCAAACAATCCGCCCGCCTCGGCCTCCCAGAGTGCTGGGATTACAGGCATGAGCCACCGCGCCCGGCCAAGAGAACTTTTCTTTCCACTTCTAACTGGCTACTTGGTTTTAGATGAATCGCTTAAAACTGCATGCTGTGTCTTTATCTGTAAACTGAGAGGATGGAAGACAACTCATATTTATGATGACATCTCTACCTGAATGTCTAGTAGGCATCTCAAGCCCTGCATGTCCACAGTTGAACTCCTGATCTTCCCATGTTCCCACCCTGATTAACTCTACCTGCAGCCTTCTCCATCTCTGTTGGTGGCAACCTCATCATGTCTGTCATTCAACCAACACTTCGTGATTGTTCTTTATTTTCACCTTTCTCCCATACCTCACATCCAGTCCATAAGGAAATTCTGTTGCCTCTAGATTCAACATATATCTTGAGTCTGCTCATGTTTCACCGTCTCCTCTGCTACCATTGGTCTGAGCTACCAGTGTCTGTTTCTTTTGCAATGGCCTCTTAACAGGGCTAAGCCTTTCCCCTCTACAGTACATTCTCAACACAGCAGCCAGAGTGATTCTGTTACTTCTCTTATTAGTCTATACATCCACCAGCTAAGGGAATTTTAACATTTGCTTAGAACAGTGTATATCAAGCTTTTTTCCGAGAGTTTCCCAATGGCAGAAAATATGGACAGTATGGCTCAAAGTTTTTTCACAAATTCAAACTTTCTTTTCTTTTCTTAAAACTTCATATACTCTTTGGTATTTTACTCTATGTCAGTATGTGTTTTTTTTTTTTTTTTTTTGAGACAGAGTCTCACTCTGTTGCTTGGGCTAGAGTGCCGTGGCGTCAGCCTAGTTCACAGCAACCTCAAAACTCCTGGGCTCAAGTCATCCTCCTGCCTCAGCCTCCCGAGTAGCTGGGACTACAGGCATGCATCACCATGCCTGGCTAATTTTTTCTCTATATATTTTTAGTTGTCCATATAATTTCTTTCTATTTTTTAGTAGAGACGAGGTCTCGCTCTTGCTCAGGCTGGTCTCGAACTCTTGAGCTCAATCTGCCCGCCTCTGCCTCCCAGAGTGCTAGGATTACAGGCGTGAGCCACCGCACCTGGCCTCAGTATGTGTTTTATATGAAATGATTTATTTCCTCAAATATTACATAAAACTGGAAGCTTCAGGAATGGAGCTGAATCTATCCTGTGGCTACTGGCAATCTGCTAAATACTGTGAATATACAAACTATGTTAGAAAGATAGTCTCAGAACAGACAAATATATATGAGGTTTACCCAAAAACTTTCTATGAAAACAAAACATATTTATCATATAGTTATTAAATAGTTCTGCCATATGGTATATGCTTTTGTAAAAACCATTGAAAATCATGTAACAAAAACTATGGAGCCAATGGGAAAAATAGGAACACAATACTCAAAACATTTATTAATAATACATTTAAAAAAGAAGAGCCTGATAAAAATGGTAGCACAGGGGCCAGGCACAGTGGCTCATGCCTGTAATCCTAGCACTCTGGGAGGCCGAGGTGGGAGGATGGCTTGAGTCCAGGAGATTGAGACCAGCCTGAGCAAGAGTGAGACCGCATCTCTACTAAAAATAGAAAAAAAATTAGTCGAGCGTGGTGGCTCATGCCTGTAGTTTCAGCTACTTGGGAGGCTGAGGCACGAGAATCACTTAAGCCCAGGAGTTTGAGGTTGCTGTGAGCTAGGCTGATGCCACGGCACTCTAGCCTGGGCAACAGAGTGAGACTCTGTCTCAAGAAACAAATAAAAATAAAAATAGTAGCATAGCTTAAATATCCCATGTGGTTAAGAAATACATAAATACCATTATAAATATGTCACTTAACCTTGAAGAATTCCTGAAGTTTGCTTGTGAAAGCAGGTGTTGGGAAGGTTGTAGCTTTCGAGTTATTATAAAGTGGTGGAAGGAAGGTTATCTGAAGTAGGACGGAGAATTGTGACACCATGTGAGGCTGGGGGTGGTTTCTAACACGTGGGTGAACTGAGGTCGCTGGAAGATATTTGAAGTATTGTGCCTGTGAATGCTTTGTATATTCCTATGTGACTTCTCTTCCTCTGGGTGCAGTTTTCTTCATTCACCTAGTATTTCTCACAGTGAAATTGGGCATAACTAATGGAGAAATTTGCATTATGTTGAATTGTTTCCTAATATATTAATCATGTTGAAACAAATTCAGAAATAAATATCATAGCAGAATTGGCTGTATCATGTATCTTTATTGATAAGGTGCTGCCTATACTAGGTATAATAGGGGACTCAAGATATTATTCTCTAGTCTTAGAAAATAAGACATATGTAATAACAATACTTATGAACTAAAATATAAGTGAATTTTGAGAATTTAAAAGTTGGTATCCTTCCCATGAAACTAGGGCAGATCAGACTGGAGTTGGGTGGAGACTGCCACCCGTGCTAGTTGCTGAAAGGTGGTGACCTGGGGCTGGGTCACACAGGAAGCCATACCAAGGGAGTGGCCTAAGAATTTATGAAGCCCATCTTTCTTCAATTGAGTGTTATATCACGGTCATCCATTAAAACTGTTACTTTGCCTATCACTTTTCTATATTCAAATTTATTTTCATGAGTTTTTAAAAATTATTTTTACATTCTCCATGTTAAGAGATTCGTATATTAGTTTTCTACTGCTGCTGCAACAAATTAACCCAAAACTTGGTGGCTGAAAACAACATAGACTTCTTATCTTCTAGTTCTGTAGTTCAGAAGTCTCTCACGGATCTCACAGTGTTGACAGGGCTGCATTTCTTTCTGGAAGCTGTAGAGGAGAATCTGTTTTCTTGCTTTTTCCAGCTTCCAGAGACCACCCACATGTCTTGGCTCAGGACCCTCTTCCACCTTCAAAGCCAGCAAGTCAAGTCTGGTCAAGTCTCTGTCACGTCACGTCACTCTAACTTTTTTCTGCCTCCCTCTTCCGAATTTAAGGGATCTTGTGATTACGCTAGACCCGCTGGATAACCCAGGATACTCTGCCTATTTTAAGGTCAGCTGATTAGCAACCTTAATTCTACCTGCAACCTTAATTCCCTTTTGCCATGTAAACCTAACATATGCACAGGTTCTGGGGATTAAGATAATGGGCGTCTTTGGAAGGCTACTACTCTGCCTACCACAATTCTCTGCAATTTAAATTGCAGAACTCTATGTGAACTCTAACCCATTTTCTGATGTATGACTGAAATATTCTGCTATATCCCATTTTAAGCTTTCTCCACTATCATTTGCCAAATCTCTTAAGGAAAACATTTTTCACCTGTATTCAGGACCTTGCAGTCCCTCTTTCCTCTTAGAAACCTCTGCCTGTCCTTGTTTCTCCCTCCTGAGTCTTCAGTGACTCCTTCCCATTAGTATTTAAACATGCTCAAGTCTCTCCCATATTACCTCTTTTAAAAGAGTCTCTCCTACAGCACTTTTTTTTTTTTTTTTTGAGATGGAGTCTCTCTCTGGCACCTGGGCTAGACTCCTGTGGCAGCAGCCTAGCTCACAGCAACCTCAAACTCCTGGGCTCAAGTGATGATTCTCCTGCCTCAGCCTCCTGAGTAGCTGGGAGTGCACACCACCACATTTGGCTAATTTTTCTATTTTTATTAGAGACAGAGCCTTGCTCTCACTGAGGCTGGTCTCAAACTCCTGACCTCAAGTGATCCTCCCGCCTCGGCCTCCTAGAGTGCTAGGATCACAGGCGTGAGTCAATGCACCAGGCCACTCCTTCAGCACTTGTCTCCACTATAGCTAGACATTTTGAAAGAATCTCCACTTCACCCCAGTCACTGCTTAACCCTCTGCCATCTGGTTTTACTGTTATGTCCCCAATAACCAGTACAAGGCCTGGTTAGGATATGTGCTTGCTAAATATTTGTTAAATGAATAACCAAATTTCTGCCTGTCACCCAATTGTCAGTTTTATGGTGATATTCTCAGTATAAGGACTGATCTTGGGGATTTTTTGTGTGTGCGTGCCTCAGTTAACTTACATGTGTAGTAGAGGATACCCATCACGGATCACAAAACCAAATATTTCATTCTGTTTGGGATGACATGTGTTAGTGCTCCATTAACCCCTGTTTTCTTTTATGTTTGTTTAGCATTTCATAATGCTTCTGCATATATTTTATTTAGTTTTCATTGACAAATTTGTGAAATAGGAGGATGTGTTTCTGTTTTAGAGGTTAAGTACTTGAGTCTCCCAGAGCAGCTAAGGTATTTTTCACAAAGTAAATGATACAACTTGGACTAGCACCCAGGATTCTTGGGCTCCTTGCCTTGAGTACTTTTGCTGTCACATGCTGATTATAGTAAAAGATTCAAGAGCAAAGCAAAGTATAGAAAGTAATCAAAGTGAGTAGTAATCTGCTTATGAACTTATGCTTGGCTTGTTTCACAGTGTCTTTAAACTTATGTTCCATGTGGCTGTGATCATCTTTTGACACAATCCCACCTGAATTCCACTGACATGATTAAGTAGTAGCGGTGCAGAATGAATAATGTGCTGGATGACCTCAGGAAATTAGACAGTAGGGGGTTGTTTGCTGCTGGTATTAAGCTAAAGGTCTTAGTTGAACAACTGCAAATTTGTGGTTTGGCCTAGAAATGAAGCAATATTTCTGTCTCTAAACTCAATACACCTCTGTGTTCTAGTGCTGTTGTGAGTGACATTTTAAGGGATCCCTGCCAGAGGAGTACTTAATGAGAACATGTAAAAACATTCTTGTTAAGTGTTCTTTACTGTCTTTTGAAAGGAGAGTGGGAGGGTAAGGGATTAAGAGTTGGGGTGTTAGACAAGTGATTTGAATTACTGAGAGTTTCCTACTTACCATCATTAAAATAATGTTGTTTTGAATTCGGTAAGGTGAAATCTAGTTCCACTGAAGTAATCAAACTTCTCCATTCTGAATGCTTGCTTCGTTAGAGAATTAGTTTATTAAAAAAAATTTTTTTTTTTTGAGACAGAGTCTTACTCTGTTGCCCGAGCTAGAATGCCGAGGCGTCAGCCTAGCTCACAGCAACCTCAAACTCCTGGGCTCAAGCGATCCTACTGCCTCAGCCTCTCAAGTAGCTGGGACTATAGGTGTGCGCCATGACGCCTGGCTAATTTTTCTATTTTTAGTAGAGATGGGGGTCTTGCTCTTGCTCAGGCTGGTCTCAAATTCCTGCAACTCCTGAGCTCAAGCGATCCTCCTGTTTTGGTTTTCCAGAGTGCCAGGATTACAGGCATGAGCCACCGTGGCCGGCCTGGAGAACTAGTTTAAATTTGATTTTTATGTGAGGGACAATTTGGCCCACCCCAGGTGAGGTTTAATTTCTCTGCTATCTTATCCCAACATCCTGTTCTAGCTGCTGTGGTTGTGGTTTCATCCCTCTGCCTTACTATATTCCTCATACCTGGTTGCTATCCATAGGTCTCCAATTCTGACCAGGTTCCCCTTCCTCTTTTTGGGACCTTACACACTTTGACTTTTGGGGTGTTTAGTTTCTATAGGCCACTATCATGAAAGCCAAGTGAAATTCTTCTGAAGAGTATGGGTCACATAAGAGCCACGTTGTGAGGCAGTGAATTGAGATGGGTAAGAAGGAGGTTTCTGGGACTCAATGGGCCTATTTTACATCACAGCTGCTCTGTTGGCTAGCTGTGTGAGCCTGAGCAAATTCCTAACCTCTTCTAGCATTAGTTTCCTCTTCTGTCTAAATGGGGATAGTAGGATTTCCTTCTTAAGGTGGTTGCCAGAATTAAGTGATTTAACCAAGATAAAGCACTTGGCACAGTGCTTGACACGTTATATCAGTAAATTCAGTTGTAATTATTCTTGCTGTTGTTATTGAAAGGGAACTAGACACAGTTAGGAAGTTTTGTGTGAGCCTGGGAAAATTGCTTTATCCATTTGGACCTTATTTTTTCATCTCTGAAATGAAGGTACGGAGAAGGGGTATGGCCTTATGAACAACTGATAGACTCTATTCAGACCTGACTATGTTGGTATCTGTTCCAGATGCATCCGAATCCCATTTTTTTTTAGCTCCACCTCCTGCAACCCAGGAAGCGTCTTGATGCTTTCTTATCACTCGGGCCTTCCTTTGCTCATCAAAATGACTTGTGCATATTTTATCTTCCTTCAGGTTCTTCTAGATGACAGCTCACTTAGTAAGCAAGTCCATGCAAATGTGCTCTAAATAACCAATAGTGATAGGTTTGATTTAATAGTTTAATATATTTTTTTAGATAGTATTTTTAAAAGCCAGCAGTATGATTATGGTGAGTGTTTTTTTTTTTTTTTTCTTTTGAGACAGAATCTTGCTCTCTTTTTCTTGGGGTAGAATGCAGTGGCATCATCATAGCTCACTGCAACTTCAAACTCCTGGGCTTGAGCGATCCTCCTGCCTCAGCCTCCCAAGTAGCTGGGATGACACCTGGCTAATTTTTCTATTTTTTGTAGAGATGCTCTTACTCAGGCTGGTCTCCAACTCCTGGCCTCAAATGATCTTCTTGCTTCAGCCTCCCAAAGTGTTAGGATTACAGGCATGAGACACCGAGCCCACCAAGATTTTTTTATACCCATTGTTTCTCAAATTTCCTACCAAATTCTGGGGGTTTAGAGAACATGCCCCTAGTTGACCCTCCCACTCCAGCTCCAATTGTAAAATGCCTTTGAATTATCATATTTTATCTTACTATCCATTTAAACTTTATATTCTACTCTATAATATAGCCATGTTTGCTATAATATTAAAATGTTTTAATTACATATCAGTTGTTTTTTTAACTCCCTACCTGCTTAAGCTTCCAGTGAAATTCATGCCTCAAGATATATGTCTTGCTTATCTGGTGGTTTTGAGTACTTCTTACAACCTAATTTCAAGCAGTAGGGTAATCTAAAGGAGTGGTTCTGGAGATGGGACTTACTGGCACCTGGGAAAATCTGTGAAGGAGGCATTTTTGACTGTGATTAAATCACCATAGGAAGCTGACTTGTGTAATGTTGAAGAGAGTTTTCAATTTCAGCTATGATTTGAAAACTGACACAGTCACCACTGATCCAGCACCTTTGGAAAAGGTTAATGGAACAACCCTTTCCCTTTAGGACATGTATACAAATGTTAAAGTTCTGAAACATCCCCAAATTACTATAGTTTCACTTTTATATCTTTGGGATATTTGAGAATCTGAACTTGCGGAAACCTACTTTCTTTCCTTTAAAAGCAGGGACTTTCTCAGGTTGTCTTCTCATCTCTTCTGATCTTTGCTTGCAGTTGCAGAATGCATGGTAAAAGGACAGCTAGGAGACCTAACACCTGTTTGCGGGGTGGCCGATAGCAAGTCGTTTCTCTAAGCTTGACTTTCTTTACTTTCTTTACATAAAAAGATTCATCTCAAATGAGATGACATTCATGGTTATTTGTTCCCTCTGACAGCCAGTATTTTCCTGTCTGCTACTTATTGCATTTGTAATCATTTATTTGGTGTGTGCATTTTCTGTAAGACTGTAACCTTCATAGACCACGGGCTTTTTGCTCACAGCTGTATACCAGGTACATTCTACACTGCTTAGCACACAATATTCATTTAGTCATTCATTCCAAAAATATCTTTTTAATGCTTACTAAAAGGCAGACACTGTTTTAGGCACTGGAGATATAGCAGGAATACGGCAGGCAAAGTCCCTAATGTCATGGAATTTAGATTCTTAATGCAGTCCTGTTCAGTAGAATTTACTGTGATGATGGAAATGTTCTTTGCTGTAGTCCAATGTGGTAACCATTATCCACATGTGACTACTGAGCACTTGAAATGTGGCTGATGTGAATGAGGAACTGAATTTTTAACTTTGCTTAATTTTAATTAGTGTAAATTGCTACATATGTCCAATGGCTACCATATTGGACAATACTGTTCTAGAGAATTAAGGGATTGGGGACAGATAGATAAATTTTATTTAGATAAATAAAATAATTTCACGTAGCGATAAGAACTGAGAAGAAATAAAACAGGATGATGAAATAGTAACTAGGGGAGCACTTTACATAGGGTACTTCTAGTTGAGTAGGCATCAATAAATGTAAAATAAATGAATTATGAGGACTAATTCTTTTAAACTTTGCTAAATGGTACTTTGGTTTGGGAACCCTCATTTGGAGACCTAGTTATTTCCTGTTCAGAAAACAAACCCCAGATCTCAAAGGAAACCCCCATTTTATTAACAGCAAACTTTTTTTTTTCTAGCCCTGAATTATCATCTCCAGTTCCTGTTGGCGATACCTCAACATTGGGAGGTAGGATTTTGTACCTTTATTCACTTTTCTTTTAAAAATTATTTATGATTTAAAGGAAATCTTGCAAGCAAGTACATTTTTTCAGCTCACATTTAAAAAAATATCTGGTTTCTCTTTCTTTATATGTTGTTAAGAGTATCAAGAAAAAGTAATTATTTTCACTTATTTTATGGCGTTATGTTGGGGGTACTTAAAAATCTTTGTTAAGTATAGTACGAATCAGAACATCATTTAAAACAAATTTATGACCTAATGAATTACTTTAAGGCAAACACTCTGTAACCACTACCTATGTCAAAAAGTGGAAACTTTCTAGCCTCACCATTTGTCATTTGTCCTATAGAGTTTCTCAAAGTAAGGATCTTTCTGATTACATTTTGTGACACTGTTTAACATGTGTCCCTGGACCCCTATATTTCTTATATAATACATTAGTAGTAGCTTTCTTTATTTTTAATTAAAAAAAATACAAACATCTCTGTACAGGCTCATTTTATTGCACTGTGCTTTCTTGTGCTTCGCAGATATTATGTTTTTACAAATTGAAAGTTTGTGGCAACCCTGCATTGAGCAAGTCTATCAGTGCCATTTTTTCCAATAGCATGTGCTCATTTGGTGTCCCTATGTCAGCATTTTTTTTTTATCAATAAAGTATTTTTAATTAAGGTATGTACATTGTTTTGTAGACATAATGCTATCACATACTTAATAGACTGCTGTATAGTGTACATATATCTTTTATATGCACTGGGAAGCTAAAAAAAATTGTGTAATATTTCTGAGGTATGCCTGTATTAGAAATTGTAAAGATATACAAAAATAAAATAGCAAGATGAGGTCCATTTTCAACAATTGTCATATTGTGGTCAATCTCCAACTGTCACCCACTTCCTCTCTGGTAGAGACACTTCTTTCAGTATCTGTCCCCTTTACTAGATAGCTTCTTAAGTGTAGCAACTTTGTCTTTTTATCCCTAACATTTTGTGCAGAGCCTGGCATATAGTAGGTGCTCAATAAGTGCTTATTGAATGACTCAATTATTTCTTGTTCTGGGAAGATTCTATGCAAAATTGCCTTGAGGTTAGAATGTACCAAATTTCCAAAAAGGCAAACAACTTACAGAAATGATTTTTGAAGCCAGTTCCTTATTTCCTGATATGAATTCTGACCTAGTCAGGGATTGAATTCATACGTCTATTTTTGTTTTTCTACTTAGGTGCTGCTCTCAGCATTTCGTATCCAGCAGTGGCCTCCTTTGAGGGTGCCTCAGAGAGCAGCTTGGAGAGGCCAGAGGAGAGTGTGAGTGATGCTCTGTTTTGTTAATTGCTAATTAGTTTTTAACATGGAGAACAGGAGTTAAGAGAGAGTTTATATGCCACTGCTGGACTACCCAGGACTTCATGTTGTGCCCTCTTGTAAAAATGTTGTGGATTCTAAAACTAGTACATTAAAAAGAATCTAAAGCCGGACATGGTGGCGCCTGCCTGTAGTCCCAGCTATGGGAGACTGAGGCGGGAAGATCACTTGAGCCCAGGAGTTTGAGGCTGTAGTAAGCTATGATTGTGCCACTACATCCAGCCTGGGTGACAGAGCAAGACCCCATCTCTAAAAAAGTAAAATGAAAGAATCTGAGATTCCTTGGAGAGCTGAGTAAACCTGCTCTTATTTGTGAGTTCTTGGTGAGGGAGGGCTTCAAATTGTGAATGAAATGACACAGGGGCTGGGGAACTGTCATGTGTAAGCCCACTGCCTCCTGTGGGCTCCGCGACAGGATTTACTAGGTGGTTTTTGCCAATGTTCTTCTGTCCCTTAACAGACCAGGTGTTAGCCTGCTCTTCTTCATAGGGAAAGGATATAGATTTTATGTAGTTTAGAAATCAAGTGTACCATACTTTTTAATGCACCATTATGAATAGGAACCTGTGCACCAAATAACATTAGATCCTACAGCTAAGTCTCTATCATAAAAATATTACAGGTTAACAAAAAATGACATACTGACCAAGAAGATAGAAACATTTTGTTAGATATTTTGTTAAATTCTGTATTTAAAAATTGGCAGTTCATAAATCCTAGTTTATTTAATATAGAGCAAACTGTAACTGAACATATTCCCGGGAAAGATGCAATTTGGTTACCTTGCTCCTTCCCTTCCCAACTGGGACATTTTAACATATATATCAGTTCTCGTCAACCCACTCTGCCTCATCACCCTCCCTGTCACTGAACAAGGCTGGTGGTAACTTGGGATCCCTAGAGTGGATACCTGAATCGATACTTTCACCCAGAGTACAACTGTGTCCCAAGTAGATGGTCCTAGAAAATATTGGTATTTGATAAATATTTGTGAATGAATGAATAAAAAGTGATTGTGTAGTTCTGAAGTTGAGGCAGAATAGCTATGATTTAGGTATGATTTATAGCATAAGATAGAATTCACTGTAATAGAAATGAAGAATTTGTGTGCAATCAATATCCAAACAGAGTACCAGTAGGAAATAAAACAGTATAGGAGGCCGGGCGCGGTGGCTCACGCCTGTAATCCTAGCACTCTGGGTGGCTGAGGCGGGTGGATCGCTCGAGGTCAGGAGTTCGAGACCAGCCTCAGCAAGAGTGAGACCCCATTTCTACTAAAAATAGAAAGAAATTATCTGGCCAACTAAAATGTATATATAGAAAAAATTAGCCAGGCATGGTGGCTTATGCTTGTAGTCCCAGCTACTGGGGAGGCTGAGGCAGAAGCCCAAGGTATAGTTCTATAGTTCAGTTATTTTCCTAATGCATTTTTGCATCTACTCTTCTGGAAACTATATGCTATGTTTCTGTTTTGTTGGTAGTTACCCTATAAATTGTAATGTCTATTTAACTTAACAAAATTTAAGTTTTTCAACATCTTTATTTTTATCCTGAGCAATGTAGGAACATTAGAAAATTGTAATTCAAATGATCACCCTGCTGAATTATATGCTATTATATTTTTCAGTATTTTTGATCTTTCTCTCTCTTTCCCTCTCTTTTTAATACTATAAATTAGACTGTATTATATTTGATTTATGCAGTTAAAGTTTGCTTCATGTTTACCCAGATGTTTACAGTTAAAGTTTCACATTTACCCAGATGTTTACCCAGATCCCATAGCTGGGATTACAAGTGCTCGCTCAGCTAATTTTTCTATTTTTAGTAGAGATGGGGTCTTGCTCCTGCTGAGGCTGGTCTTGAACTCCTGACCTCAAGCAATCCTCCTGCCTCGGCCTCCCAGAGTGCTAAGATTACAGGCATGAGCCACCGTGCTCGGCCTACTTGTTTGATTTGACGTGGTTTTTTTTTTTTTGTTTTTTACTTCCTTGCAAAGCAGCTATGCATTAAAATCATTAAAATATATTTATTCAACATTTTAGGTGATCTGTGTCAGTAAGATTAGTCAAGATATTTCTTTTTTTTTTGAGGCAGAGTCTCACTCTGTTGCCCAGGCTAGAGTGCTGTGGTGTCAGCCTAGCTCACAGCAACCTCAAACTCCTGGGCTCAAGCGATCCTTCTGCCTCAGCCTCCTGAGTAGCTGGGACTATAGGCATGCGCCACCATGCCCAGTTATTTTTTTTCTGTATATTTTCAGTTGTCCAGCTAATTTCTTTCTATTTTTAGTAGAGACAAGGTCTCACTCTTCCTCAGGCTGGTCTCCAACTCCTGAGCTCTAGCAATCCTCCCACCTCGGCCTCCCAGAATGCTAGGATTATAGGTGTGAGCCACTTCGCCCAGCCCCAAGATATTTCTTTTATAATAAACTGCAAATGGAAGTCTCTGTCCAAATTTAATGAGATGAAATTTAATATGGAAAAATGCAAAGTCTTGTGCAAAATTCCATAAGACTAAGAGTTTTTGTTGATATTAGTCTCATTATGAATCAGTAGTATGAAGCAGTTATGGAATAAACAAAACAAAACTAATAAAAGGTAGTGTAATTTTAGATTGCTTTAATAGAAACCTAGAGCCTATTGTGAGAGAGGTGGTAATCCTACCATATGTTAATTGGTTAGACCTCATTTGTGGGTGCCACACTCTAAAACAGACATTGAGAGCCTTGGAAGTATCTGGAAAAGAGAAACTAGTGAAAGGTCAAGGAAGAAATGATAGCTGCTTGTACATATTTGAAGGATTCTGTGGGACTACGGTTTTTATATGTATTCCAGGTTATAGAACTTGGATCAATGGTAGAACTTATAGGGAACTAGATTTGGGTTTAATATTAAGAACGTTTCAACCATGAGAGCTTTTTGGAAGTTAACAGTCTGTTTTTCCTTTGAAAGTCACACTTCTTTCTCAAGAGAGCCATTTAAACTGGTGACAAGCAGCCATTTGTCAGGGATCTTACAGACAGAATTCAAGCATCAGAAGGGATGGTGGGGTCTTTGAGGTTCTTTCCCATTCTGAACTTTTGAAGGTCTCAGGTTTTGTATGATCCATCAGGGATGAAAAATGATACAATGGAAAAAAGCACCTATGTTCTATTCCTGACTCTGCTCTTGGCTCACTGTGAGTCCTTGGGCTTACTCATTCATCCTGTCCAATGCCTGGTTTTCTTATGTATCAAAATGGAAGGACGTGGATTAGATGAGCTCCAGTGTGTTTTGCATGCAGCAGTTATTACTGCAGTGTCCTAGTAGAGACGTTCTACTTTCCTCATTTCTTCTACCTTTATTAACTGGAATTCTTGTGTAAGAAATGATTGTTACTTCTTTCTTATTTATTTATATCAGTATGGACTCATGGATATTTATTTTATTCTTTGGGTTATAATCCAGTATTTATTTTATTCTTAAATTATTTCAGCTTTGCCTAGAAGACCTGGATTTTAATGTTACAGAGTAGAAAAAGTTTGTTGAATATGGATTCAGATTCCACATAGCAAACTAAGCTTTAAGAAATTACTACTTGTTAAATTTGATGTAATATCAGAAAAGAATATTCACAATTATCTGAAAAGGCTATAAATATATTCCTCCCTTCCCCAGTAGATATCCATATGGACAGTTTATTTTTTTTCATATACTTCAACTAAAATAGCATATTGTAACTAATTGAATGTGGAAGAAGATATGAGAATCCAGCTGTATGCTATTAATCTAGACCGGGGTGGGGAACCTTTTCATGTTGGAAGGCCGCATTAATTTAGCTGGAATCAAATAAGGCTGCATTCAAGAAACTTCAATTAGGTATACTTAAAAATGTACACTATTTTGTAAAAATCTATTACTATGTACTTAACAATTTCAAAAAATGAAAACTATTTGTTAATTTTAAGGTTAACTAACCTATTAATGCCTTTGTTATGCCTGCTTTTCGTTGGAAAGCATTTGAATATTTGGTTGCAGCATGGAGGTCCGCAGTTTCAGTTGATCCTTTAGATGGGTATCAGTCATTTGTAATCTTAAGGGAATCTTGATTTGGGTTAGGTAAGAGAATGTAGATTTGCAGCAATAAGTGGTTGAAAAGCAAGAAAGCATTTTTCAGGCATGTCACCGAAGGTATGTGTATTTTTCTATATTTCAACTGGATCTTTCCTAGCATCAAACAATGACTTAAAATGTCATCTACTGAGAGCTCAATCAATCCATCTGTAGTTCTTTAGGTGCCTTGGTGATATCAACTAGGTGAGACTGAAATGCTAATTTGAATGTGATGTCATGATTCTCAAAGTCAATGAACCTTTCATTGTATTCTCCAATTAATAGGTTGTATCAGGAAATCAGCCACAGACGGTATGTAAACGAATGGACATGCATGTGTCCCAATAAAACTTTATTTACAAACACAGGCTGTGGGCCAGATTTGGCCAGGAGACCGTAGTGTGCTGATCCCTGCCCTAGATTTACACAGCTCTAAATATATTACAAATGAAAACAAATACAAAAAGAGGTAGCAGACATATTTCTTTTTGATCTGTGTTTTCTTCAAATGATTTACCTATATCATCCTGCTCATCAATGACCTTTGCTAACAGGGGAAAATGTTCATCTGAAATTTCCTTTTGAAGAAGTGTTTTGAAAAAAGATAGCTTTTATCGAAATGCTTAGATTTTTTGCACATATCATATATAGACTAAGTTTTACCTTGTGAAGGAATATTCAAATCGTTTTGATTTGACATGATATCACATAGAAATGCTGCATTCTTATAAAAATCTTCTTTCAATAATTCACATTGCTGATTCTGTTATTCATAAAATTTATCTGTTCTTGCAGAGATAAAATTTTGGCTAACACCTGTCCCTGTGATAGCCAACACACATTAGAATTATAGGGCAAATCCACACTGAATACCTCATCATTCAACTGTAGCATGTTATGAAACTGACAATGCCATGCTGCATTTGCAGGAATATAGTTAACAATACTTATAACTTGTTGCAAAGTGTCACTTAGAATAGTAGCTTTAGCACAGAGATTTTGCTGATGCAAGTTACAGTGAAAAGAAATGAGAGCATCTGGACCTGTTAATACTTTTTTTTTTTTTCAGTCTGTGTAATAAACCCTTTATGTTTTCCTGTCATGGAAGTTGCAGGTAGGCAGTGTATGCACCGTCTGTACATAACACTCACTAAATTTATGAAATTCAATCCAACTTCACAACATTTATCTTGAAATTTGTTGGAGATATCTATTCCTCCTGTTCTGTTCACAAGAGTGCCCAAAGCGAGTAACTCTTTGTAGCAAAGAAAATCTTCTGTTATGACCCCAATAAAGTATAAAACCTGCACTGATGTCAGTAGTATCAGTTGATTCATCCAGAGCAATTAAATAATATACATTTTGAAGTAGTGTAGGAATAGTGTATGAAGTTGTTCTGCTAAGTTGAAGGCTAATTCATGCTGCTGATCAGTTATGGTTCTCCTTGAAAGAGGTAGTTGTTTGTACTTTGAAATGTTATTATGGTCTAAGCATCCTACAACTTCAACAGTGCATTCTTTCACAATTTCCATGTCACTGAATGGCTTCCCTTTTTTCCCAAAGTATATAAGCTACTTTATAAGTTGTTTCAGTGACATTATTTCCAGGTCTTATTGCTGCTTGAAAGAATTGTCTTTGCTTTTCATCTTTTAATTTCTGCAATACAACCTTTCAGGCCTCTCCCTCTAACACATTTGTGGTCCTTATGAGTGTTATAATGCTCATAATTTCTTTAATGTTGATACTGCAGTATCACAAAGCAAGTGGATCATCTTATCTTTAGCAGAAACAAGATAATATTGCAATTCCCAATCCTCATTAAAAAATATGTTTTCTTCCTTCAGTGTTCTCTTGGTCTTCTTTGACATGATGGGCTGTTAAGCAGACAGAATTAAGAAATACTGTTGAGCTGTGCAGCTATTCAAAAATTCCACTTCAAACAGAAACACAGTGCCCTGTTGTCAAAAGCTGATAACAGACTGGTGTACTCAACTCCCATAAACTCTCGCCAACCAGCTTCGTGTGGTAATGGCACCAGTCAGGCAGAGGAAGTTAGAAGTAAATGATGAGCGTAGCAGCTGTCAGTGTAGCCTTTATGGCTTACTAATGTTCTAATTGTGCCAGTCAATCTGGGAGGATTATTTCGTTGAAACTTATTTTATTCTTTGGTATTTTAAATACGTTCATTTTGAAAATAAAATAAAAATATAAAAGACAAACAAAAGTGTATTAAGAAAAATAAAAGGATTTGTTCTGTAAAATCTGGATTCAGTCAAAAGGCCATACTTAAGAACCTAGAAGGCCACAGGCTCCCCACCCATGCACGTTAAAGAATTTGCAAAAAGTATAAACAATGTACTCTTCCCCCCAATTTTTTTTGTTTTGCAGAATATTTTATTTTTACATGTAATAGGATTATTATTTCAAAATAAATTAATAAATGTTAAAAAAAATTATACACTTTTCATTTGGTAATTATTTATAGGTAAAACTCACATAAACCAAACTTCTTTGGGTTCCTCAATGATTTTTAAGAGTTTAAAGGGGATCCAAGACCAAAAAGTGTGAGGAACACCCTTCGAGGCTATTTTTAGATGATAATTATAGCATAGTCAACTCTCTTTTCACTCACTTTGATTGTTTCATGTGGAAAATTTTCTACCATACCCTGAACTGGTCAGTGTGTGTTCAAAGGAATGAACAAATGCATTGTAATTTTAATATTAGCCTATGTCTTAAAGTGTACCCAATTTGTTCCAAAGTATAATTTTATATAAAAGGTTGTCATCAAAAGTTGTCTTTGACACCGTATCTGACACATTGTAGGCAATATCAATAAATGTTGATTGAATGAATAAACATTGACACTGTTCTTTCTCTAAAAATCCAGATTAGCAATGAAATTGAGAATGTGCTAGAAGAACCCACACAACCAGCAGCTGAACAGATTGCAGAATTCAGTATCCACCTTTTGGGGAAGCAATACAGGGAAGAACTCCAGGACCCCTCCAGCTTCCACCACCAGCACCTTGTGGAAGAGTTTATTTCAGAGGTGGGTGGTTTGTTTGTTTGTTTTTTAATAAACAAGACAGTTTGCTGGAGATGTAAGTTTCCCTTATTCACAACCCTGTTTAAAGGTAGGTTTAGGATTCAAGCTGTTTGTCTAGTTGGTTCCTGGGGTGGTGACGTAGGTCTTTCTTCGGAAAGCTCTGTGAAAATTTCACACAAGGATAGGTGAGTTCTTTCATAGAAATAAAAATATTGCCATCTGCTAATAAACAAATGTTATTTCGAACTTCTGCACAGCCAAGGAAAAATGTGTTCTGTGGCATGATTTTGACTTGATAATATTTGAAGAAACAAGTTTCTTTGAGAAACTACGCACAATGTATTGTTTTTCTTGAGGAAACATTCAGTTTGATTTTTTTCATTTCATCTTTAGTTTTATTTTTTTAAATTGAAAAATGCTGATTAGTTAACACATACGTAATACTTGGTACAAAGTTTAGAAGCACAAAAGGGCATCCAGTGAAAAATAAATTTTCTTCCCATCTCTGTTCCTTAGTTGGAGGTGTTTTTATTAATAAAGAGGGATTTCTTTAAAGAACAGTGGATTAGACCATCCCATAACTTTACTTTCTGGATGAATTCTACAGAGGACAAAAACTCAAGATTCTTTTAGTCAAAAATGACCCATTGGCCCCCTTCTAGTGTGCCTTTGCCCTCGTGTAATGAGACATTTTGCCCATCCACCCTTCTCTGTCTGATGACGCATCATTCCTTCCTGTTTATTTATTTTCCATTCCCCTTTGATGCAGTTCTCTTTGGCCAAATTTGTCAGCGCCATTACTTTGGATTAATTTCCTTCCCCACACACTGTGTCCACATGGGAAATAAAAACATGCATCTCTCAGCCAAACAGCATCATTTCAGCCATCAGACCTGGGGAGTGCAGGCCAGAGAATTCATTCTCCTAGCTGTGTGGCCAAGTTCAAGTGGCAAGGCTGTATGGTATGTGGAAGAAATGTCAGCCAGGCCAGTGGCCACCTGGCATCAGATACTATCTTGGATTGGCTGTCTGGTTTTTGCTGCCCTTTGATTAAGGAACCTTTAATATGCCTTCGTGTTTGGCTAAACAATTGCATGGAATGATTGCAGATTTAGAGAAAGTCCAATAAACGCTCTGAAAAACTTCTGCAGCAGGGACTTTATGAAGTAGGTAGCTATTGAGTTGAGGTGATTTGAGGGTGGTGAAGGGTCTGGGCCCACCATGAAAGACCTTCCCTGGCTTATCTCTACACCACTGTCCGCTTCCCTGGAATGAAATGTCCACCAACAGCCACTTTATGTGGAACAGCAGAGGTGAGGGTCATGTCTCTGAAGAATCCTGTTGCCATGTTTATTACAGACTGAAGGGGCCTTCAGCTCTCGCCCTCAGGTCACAGTCGCAGGGATTATTCCCTCAGCTTCTCCAGGGATTATTGGAAGTCGTACAAGGAGAAAGAACACTTGCTTGGAGAGGATAAGGTTCAGGAGTTATTCCTCCTTTTCTTTATGAGGAGAATGGTAAGAGGAAGAGGAGGCAAGATAAGTTTGGGACAGCATGAAGGACAACGTCAGAGAGGGAAAGGTCAGTGTGATAGGCTTGGGAGTGCTGGTACCCGAAGGCAGTCACTGTGTCAACGCAGCACCCTTGCATGATGCTTTACGCAGGCTGCGTTCTGTGTGCTCACAGCAGCTGTGTGGATGAGCATCTCCATTTTACAGACAAGGCCCCCGAGGCCAAATAACTTGTTCATGGTCATTGTGGCCTCTCTAGGAGCAGAAGGGAAAATCAGGTCTCCTCTCGCCTTTCAAAGTGCTCCTTCCTTTGTATTTTACATAGTCCCCTTCATTTTGATTCAAGGGAGAAGTTATGGTGAACGTCACAGTTTTCCCAGTCCTGGTCCTAATTCTAAAGCATATTTATCATGAGGCAGGGGAAAGAGGAAGAGGCAGTGTAACTCAGTGGGTAGAATATGGGCTTCAGTGTTAGAGAAATTGGGATTGAATAAATTCTGATTCAGCCACTCACCAAAAGTGTGATCCTGCCCAAGTTACTTGATATCTTATGGTCTCAGTTTTCTCCTCCATAAAATTGTGATAATATGGATCTCTTGGGATTATTGTAAGGATTTGAAGTAATTGCAAAGCACAAGATACATAGCAGTTACTCAATACCTTGTACCTATTATTAATATTAATATTAGTATTGATGCTAATAAACTAGAAAAACTTCTTGTAACTGGACCCTTGTATAGTAGCTAACTGGATGTGATGAAGTAGAATACAATACCTACACATGGTTAGACTCAAGAGATGGCAAAGCCCAGGCTGGGATGGGTTTAGTAATAATATACAGTTGTACAGCATTTTTCGGTTAGTGCAATACTTTTAGGTACATTCATTTTAATCTTATAAAGATAGATGTGGTAAGTGGGCAGGGCAGTATTACTTCCATAAAAGAAGACTTGTGCATGGTCACCCTGCCAGCAAAAAAAAAGAGCTGAGACTAAGCCTCGGTCTTCTGATTCCTAGTCCTGTAGATTCTACTCCCCACCCGCCCCCTACAAGAATTATAACACTTCTCTCTTTCCTTTCAGAGAGTAAAACAAGGCAAATTACTGTAGCCAAAACATTTCATGGGTTTGGATTCCCTATTCTTAAGGCATGAAGATCTTGAATGAACCAAGATTTTTTAAAAATCCCACTCTCCTGATTATATGAGGTCTTGATTAAAAGCAGATACCCAGAGAGGTCACCGCAGTCCATTAACTTAGTTCCTTTGTTCTGATGTTAGCCCCATAGTGACCCATCTGGTGAGGCTGTCACCTTCCAAAATGTTATGGATTAAATATTCAATTTTGTGAAAATATGTATTTGTGTACAACCTGATTATTTTTGCACCTTTAGAACAGTCTAGCATTCTTACCTCTCCAGTCACTAAGCTCATATGGAGTTACATGGCTGGATTTTAAAGACTCAGTAATAAAACTGGCTCCTGCAGATGTGATGCTCATAAACTGATCTTTTGACCAGTTGAGTTACCTGGTGACTGCTTCACAACCGCCTTCGTGCTACGCAGTCATCAAGGTCTCTCTCCTGGGGCTCCTCAGGGCTTGCCGATTTCTTTCTAATGTTGACTGCGTCCATGATCTTCTTGTGTTGTAGGAGCAGGAAAGAGATGCCACCAACACTTTCACATTTATAGCAAACAAATACTAGGCTGTTTGTCAGTGTGTGTGCTGTGGCCAGATTTCTAATCCAAACAACAACAATTAAAAATGCTATTATGGCTTCTTTTGAAGTGAATTTTTTTTTCACATTTCATCACATAGGGGAAAAACAGTGCTTTGCCAATAAGAAGTATGCTGCTTTTTATAATTTGGAAAAAAATTAATATGAAAGCACATTAAAACCTTATAAGACAAAAAGAAAAATGTGGCAGTGTTGTAGTAAAAACTATTTTCGAACATTGTATTATAACTATTTTTTACTTTTGCTTTCTGACTCCTGTATCTATGGATATGTACAAGCTTCTAATAGTTGTAAACAATACACTTTTTATTCTACTCTTAAAAGCATTATTTCCTATATACTTTTTCACATTTTGACGTAGTTATAATTTTTATTTTTATTTTTAACAGGTTGCAAATGCATTCACTGGGTTACCAGGCTACAAGGATATTCGTGTACTTGAATTTAGGTAAATAGACTTACTGATAGAGTAGCACTCTTTGTTCCAAATGGAATATCCTTTATGTTTATTATATATACTCTAAAACAAATTATTTGAATGCTGTAACGTAATGTTATGGTAAATTAGTATTCTTGATGCTAGTTTTTCAGGTAAGGAAACTAAATTAGAAAAAGGTAAAATAATATATTCAAGGAGACATACGAGGTCTATAGCTGGGCTGGGGTAAGAACTTAGGAATTCATGTCAAGGGCTTGCTGTTGACAAGTTTCACAGCTTTCATTTGGCACAAATGGGAGCCTGAAGTCAGATTAGATGTGTCCTCAGCATCCTCCTAAATCTTGTCAATGTTGTGATTTTGATATCTTGGTGTAAGGCCACTCTGGAAGGGATGCATTCGTCCTCATTTCAAACATAACAGTTCTGAGTAAACCAGAAAGATTTCTTTTTAAGATATTTCTTCCCTGCTTTAGACTTACAGCATAATATTTGTGAACATGTATGAGTGAATACTTTGTATTGGGCACTTCCCATTCCTGAGCTCTCTTAATCTTCAACCCTCTTAGGATAGATATTGTTACTTATTTTACAGAGGAGAAAACAGGTTTAAAAGGATGAAATATTAGCCCAAAGTCAGAGTTTGTAAACTGGGGTGGAGGAGGAATTTTGAAACAAAGTAGTTGACTTTATAGCTCTTGCTCTGAACCTTCATGCTAGATTCAATACCATGATTTTAGGTGATAACTGTGGCCCAGCTCTCCAATGCCAGGGAGGACAGGGGGTGACACTCTGTAAAATGACAGCTTAATTAACATAACAGCTCAACTTTGCCATGTTTTTGTCTAAACTTCTGTGTTTACCAAAAATAACAGCAAGCGCTTATATAGCATTTATAGTGTGGCAGGCTACACACACACACATACACACACACACACACACACACACACACTCATTTAATTCTATTATCAGTGCTACAGAGATAGTCATTATCACCTTCATTTTTTTCTAATAAGGAAACCAGAGCACAGGAATTTGAATAATTTGTCCTAGGGTGCTCAGCTAGTTAGCGATACGGGCTTAGTGAAGAGAGGCCAAGCATGGTAAATGAACCTTCTACCTACTCTTACACCATGGCCATTCTCCCAGTTCAGTTTTAGGTATTTTCACAGAATGTTGCCTCCAGTTGCAATTCAGCTCAGATGAGAACCTCAGAATGTAAGGCCTATGAAGACCTCCCTCATTTGGCAGCATGTGAAGGGCAACATGGCCTGTGGGACCAGCTGGTCTGGCTTCATATCCTGCCTTTATACTCTGGCTGGATACTTTTGGGTATATTCCTTTTGTATAAAAAAGAAAATTTACATATTAATCCTGCTTTTTAAAAAAATTGCTTTTGAAATACTTTGTGAAAATTATTTAGTTTCTTTGTTCCTTAGTCTCTTTATCTGTAATGTGGGAATACTAATAAATCTTAATGAAGATTAAATGAACTAATTTTTGTAAAATGCTTAACACAGTTCCTGGCACATGGGAAGTTCTGTTTAAGCATCTGCTACATAAAATAAATAAATATTAAATGTTGTGTAATATCTTGTAGATTAGTCAACCCTGACATTAACTTAGCCCCTTAATACCTTACTGTGTACCATATGATTTTAATACTACATAACACATATCCCAAAAAAGAAGGTTCTCAATTTTGTCCATGTCAACAACTGAAATTCTCTGCTGACTTACTAAAAAAAGTTTATTTATGAAGAGATAACCACATGTGAATTGTTTAAAAGACGGGAATGACCATTGGCTTTAACATAGAATACTTTTTGCCTTTACTCCCTTTAATCTATAAAAGTTTGTCAGTATCTGACCATGCAAACATTTTCATTTCAGGAAGCATTTCAAAGAAAATCAAAAGAAATATGTAAAGTACTTGCACTTGGATGAATGATGTGACTATAATAACTGTCTCAAACTCTGTTTAATATTTTAAATTTTTTTTTCAGGTCCCCCAAGGAAAATGGCAGGTAGAGTACTTTTTGTTACTTTCTATACTGTGTCCGTTGAGTGAGGAGGTAGTTTAGAAAATGTGGGAGCCCTAGGTCTAGGGGAGCATTACTCAAACTTCATGTCACTTCCAATATCACTGTCCAGCTTCTTACAGATCAGTGGTTGGCAAACTTTTCTATTAAGGGTCAGGTAGCAAATAATTTAAACTTCGTAGGCCATACAGCCTCTGTTGCAAGTACTGAACTCTGCCACTATCAGGTGAAAGCAGATACAGGCAATACATCATAAGCTAATGAGCTTTGCTGTGTTACACTTATTTACAGACACTGAAATCTGAATTTCATATAATTTTCACATGTCACAAAATACTGTTCTTTTACAAAATTTTTTCAACGATTTAAAAATGTAAAATCCATTCACTCATGGATAGTGGGCTGAATTTAGCTCACAGAGTATAGTTTTACAGTCCCCTGTGATAGATTGCTGACTAACAAGTACTTTAAAATACTGAATTACACTTAACTTAAAATAGGGATAACTTGCATTAATACTTTCAAGGATACTCCATCATTCAGTAGTATAATTGTCATTTTAAGTGGTAAATGAAGAGGAGAAAGCTGATTGCTATAATATTAATAGCTCATTTGCAAAAACAGCTGCTCTCTGGAGTTTCTTAGAAGAAGCATAATATAAAAACTTAGTCAATAACCTTTATGCCATTTTTGCCTTTGGATTCCAACTTTATTTAAAATTCACTTTCACTTGGAAGATTGGAACCAAATTCATTGGCTAACTATGGGTATGTTTAGAGATACAATCATATCCCTTCATTGTAATATATTTGAAAAAGGGCTTTCTGACTTTCTAATTTTTATTTACAGTATTTTAACAAGTATTTATTAAGTGCCTAATAATTTGGCAAATGCTGTGTATACATGAATATCTCTTGGGCTCCACACTCTAGGAACACACAGTTGAATGAAAAGAACTTTCAAAGATATGTCAGAATGCTGTTTTCTTTAAATTATATCTTCTTAGTATCTCTGTAGAATAGTAAAAATGAGAATTAATATTCATTTTCATTTTGGAGGTGAGAAAATTTTGTCTTGGAGGGCAATATGACTTGTTAAAGGTTATAAAACTAGGAGGTGTCAGATATTTTGAGCAAGGTGTCAGAATTTGGTTTTCTATGCTTTTAGTGTATGTAAACTGCTCTATGTATATATATTATATGTGTTGATGTTCTGGACTCAACCAAAAGACCTGATTGTTTAATTGCTGCCCTCTTAGAGTGATTAAAATGTTAAAACAACCCAAACTTTGATGTTAACCCTATGATCAAAACAATGGTGTACATATCCTAAGCATTAACAGTCCTCTTCAGGGACGCAACGCAGGTAGCCGTTTAATACAAAGCCATTAGATTTCATGATAGAATTGTTAACCTAGATACAATTTTCAAAACTGTTCAGCATTGTCAGGAATTAGCCAGTTGATGGGGTTTATTTTGTAATTTTTTGGTAGACTTATATTCTGAATGATATGTGAATGAATGTGGCACAGAAAGTCTATTTATAAAATGCATAACACCTCTCTCTCTCACTTTTTCTCCCTCTCTATAAGTGTTTATGTGCACATGAAATTTTCTATTTGCTCTGTACCTCTTTCAAGATGCATTCATTAAGTTAGGACCCATCTGAAGTGAATCAACAATATATCAATTGGTATACATAATTCATAAATTTAGCTCCAGGCTTTTTAAGTGTATACCTCTTCCTAGAAGAAGTGTTACAGAAGAAGGAGTATTTGAATTTCTCTGAAATATCCTTATTTTGGTTGATCTTGATGAGATATGATAGCACTATTTTTAATTTTTTAAAACATGAATGTGTCAAACAGCCAATAGGGGCATTTGAGGTAAGAGAATAAGAAATGGTGAACTTCACCTCCGTATGATTCATGTCTCTGTAAATGGCTGTCAGATACAGAGACTCTCCTCTAAAGAGCAGCCGTTTCAGTCCAGTTCAGAAGATGAAAGATGATGATACAGTGGTGGTTGGTTAACTCAGAGTTGCTGTGTGTGGAGAGCCAGCACGGCTTTCTTCAGTCAGATACTGTTTTGTCTACCGGTGTGTATTCTGCTTCTTGTGTACCTCCTTGGCCTCTTGGCTTTCTTTTCTTCTGTCCCTCATCCTGAGACATCTTTGTACTCCATTTACCGTGCCAGAACTCAGTCTGTTCTGGGTCATAGTGATGTTCTTGGCCCTGAGAATAGATGGTTTCTTGGTATCTGAGGCACTGAGTTCTCTTTCCAGGACAAAAACCTGATAATAAATTACAGCATCTCTCTGAGGCATTTTATCTTCTTTAATGAATTTATCCTCATTTGACAAGGTAGATTATAACAGAAGTGTTATTTTTAGATGTCCAGTGAAAACATTGGGAGGTGAAGAGTATCTTGCCAGTTGAGTAAGGCCAGTAATCCATTCCAGACTGCCTGATTTGCATAGATTTCTTGATCCAGGAACATTTCTCCTGATCTTTTCCCTATAATATTTAAAAGTCATGCAAGGCTCATGGCAGGTTCCCAGTAAATGCTTCACTCTCTTTGTCTGATTTTCTGCATTGCCTAGGAA
The DNA here is from genome assembly GCF_020740605.2 of Lemur catta. Lineage (NCBI taxonomy): Eukaryota > Metazoa > Chordata > Mammalia > Primates > Lemuridae > Lemur > Lemur catta. The sequence goes on from NC_059128.1 coordinate 240,652,181, forward strand.
CCAACTCAAGTGCTAACTTGCATAGCCTTTCCTTCTTCTTCTTTTTTTTCTTATCATTGCTTCCTGTCTTAGAGTCATGTTAACATTAGAAGTACGTTTAATAGGTTGTACACACATTCCGAGGAGAAGCCCACCTTTCTGGAGATGTAGGTATGGTCCATCCTGCTGAGCTTGGGAAGAACATGCACATCCTCATAGAGTTGGGCCGTGGCCATGAAACAATGTCTCCAAAATGATTACTCGGAAGATACAAATGTATGAAGATTATATGCATGTTCTTTAGTATGAAAAATTGCTCTTTTATATTAAGAGGCTGAGAATGTTTCTGATTAAGTCATGGGTATCACATACTGTCATGTAAGTGGTACAAATTCAATTATCTGCCTGCCTTAGTGAACAAAATTGACCACTTTTTCATTATCAAAAGTATCTGTTGAACTACTATGAGCCAGACACTGTGCTAGATGCTTGGGACACAGAGCTGAATAATAATTGTGGCTGTATAGTTGGTATGGAGATAGAACATGAGCACCAGCCATATCTTCTGTGTTAGAAAGAAGTTTCCTCTGGGCGGTGACAGATGTCACTTGAGGCAAAAAAAAAATAGCCAAGTGAAGAAGGATGTGTGTGTGTGTGTGTGTGTGTGTGTGTGTGTGTGTGTGCAGGATATAGGGGATGGGAGGTAATAACAGGCACTGCAGAGAGAAGGAAATGTATGTGCAAAGATCCAGAGACAGAGCAGCGCGTGCTGTCTGTGGTCTGTCATACATCAGAATGACTGAAGACTCATAAAGAGCAAGGGGGCGTATGGTGTGGTGAGTTCTGGCCAGTAGGTGTCCCTCTTACTGTTTCATTCCACCTTGGAACTGTCACTTGCTTATTTTAGCATATTTTACTGAATTTCTTTCTTTATAAAGAACATTGCAATTACCTATGAATCAACACATTCTGATGTGCAAAACTGAAAGACTTTAATTGCATAAGGGATTGAAGGAAGTTTTAGAGACAAACAGATGTTTTTACTGATTAGAGCATCAGAGTGTCAAAGTGCTCAGTTACCACTTTTAAGAGCCCTGAATTGCTCTATCAGATCTAGGAGGAAAACAGTATTCAGAGTGAGAAAGGAACATCAAAGAGGCCTGGCTGCTTGTTTGGCAGGTGAGGGTGTCACCTCCATGGCATCTCCTGCAGTCCAGGGTATGTGATCTGTACCATGCAGACCAGAAGAGGTCCCCACCAGCCAGTGCTTCCGGGAAGGAGAGGTTTCTTAAGACCATTCATGGTTATCAAACCACAACAGACAATGAATTCTCTAGGATGTCCACTGACCTATTTAAAAAGAGAAAGATATCTGCCAACCTGATCATTTATTGCATTGGTTATGCATACATTCTCTCCCCATAGGGAAATTTATAAAGCATTATAATCAAAAGTTTCCTTTGTAAGCTTGAAATCAGAAAAAGGAAGTTGTATGATCTTAACAGCCAGTATCATCAAGCCATGATGCTAGCTTTTTGCCATCTCCAATCTTTAAATCTGTCTTACAAGGAAGCCACAATACACTGGTCAGAAGCTTTCCACTAACCATAACATGAATTAGTAGACTAATTCCTTTTTTTATACTCCATGATATCATCCTTATTATGTTGATAACTTGCAGAGAAAGCTCTTGTGCTTGCCTTTATGGAGGCTGAATGCAGCTCATCTGACCCAGCCCCGCCCAGCCTCACTCCTCCACCCACCTCTGCTGTGGTGGAGCACAAAAAGGAGTGACGTGAGAGCTTCAGGGACCCACCCACCACCTGAGACATTAGAGCCAGTCACAGGTCCCAGAAAGCAACACTGCAGCTGGCTCTTTCTGGCAAATGCCACCTATTGGCAGGAAGGACAACTTGTACAGCTCGTTACAGCATTTACCAATTCAATCATATAGGGTCTGGTTGATTTTTACTCACAAGTACCAGCTACTGTCTCAGAGATTAAACTGGGCATCCCAGTATAATTCACACTGTTAAGAAGCCCACAGGTCTGGGGAAAGATAAAGGATTTCAAAGACCTCCATCTCCCATTGTCAACAAGAGACAGGGAATCTGCCCACACACATAGTATATTCATGCTACAGCCTACAAATATCTAGCAACTGAGAAAACCACTACACTAAGGGTATCTATAACCAAGGTATCCATCCAGAACCTAGACCTCCATCAAAGTATCCACAAGAAAAGCCAAAGGTCCTTACCTAACATATGTTACAGGGTATACCCTTAAGAGTAAGGGAGAAAAAAGTCCCATCTAAACAAAAGACAATCTAAAACCAAGAAGCAACAGCTGCTCCAGATGAGAAGGAATCAGTGCAAGAACTAAGGAAATATGAAAAATCAGAGTGAAAAGTCCCCCCCCCACCAAGGAGAGCATATCAACTCTCTGTCAATAGATCCCAACCAAAATGAAAATACTAAAAGGACAGATAAAGAGTTTCAAATATGGATTGTAAGGAAGCCCAATGAAATCCAAGAGAAAATGGAAAACCAACTCAAAGAAACCAGAAAAATAATTCAGTAAATGAATGAAAAATTTATTAAAGAAATAGATATGTTAAAAAAAAAACAAATAGAACTTCTGGAAATGAAAAATTCATTTACGGAAATACAAACCACCATGGAAAGTTTGAAGGATAGACTAGACCAAGCAGAAGAAAAAATTTCAGAGCTTGAAGACATCTCTTTCAAATTAACCCACAGCCAAAAATAAAGAATCAAGAGGAATGAACAAAATCTACAAAATACGGGATTATGTAAAATGGCTTAATATAAGAATCATAGGCATCCCTGAGGGGGAAGAAAAAGCAAAAGATCTGGAAAACCTGTTTAAGGAAATAATTGAGGAAAACTCTCCTGGTCTTGCTAGAGATTTAAACATCCAAATATAAGTAGCTCAGTGAACACCTGGGAGATTCATTGCAAAAAGGGCATCACCAAGGCATATAGTTATCAGACTGGCCAAAGTCAATGTGAAGGAGGAACTCCTGTGAGCCCTGAGGTGAAAACATCAAGGAACTTACAAAGGAAAACCCACCAGATTAACAGCAGACTTCTCATAACAGAAACCTTACAAGCCAGAAAAAAATGGGGTCCTGTCTTTAGTCTCTTTAAACAGAGTAACTGCCAGTGAAGAATTTTGTATCCTGAAAAACTAAGTTTCATAAATGAAGGAGAAATAAAGTCTTTCTCAGACAAGCACACTCTAAGAGAATTTGTCATCACTAGAATTGTCCTACAAGGAATGCTTAAAAGTGTTCTATACATGGAACAGAACAACCGATACCCCTCGGTGTAAAAACACCCAAAAGTTAAAAGTCACAGGTTTTATAAAACAGTAACACAAGGGAGAGAACAAAACAACTGGGTAACAATCTGAATGATGACCAGAACAGTATCTCACGTATCAATACTAACATTGAATGGGAATGGTCTTAATGCTCCCTAAAAAGATGTAGATTAGCTGAATGGATAAAAAAACAAAACAAAACCCAAATATATGGTATCTCCAAGAAATCCATCTAACTGGTAAAGATTCTCATAGATTCAAGAGACAGAGGTGGGAAAATATCTCATCCAGATGGAAACAAAAATTGAGCAGGAGTAGCTATTCTCATATTAGATAAAATAGACTTTAAATCAACAATGGTAAAAAAAGACAATGATAATCATTATATGTCATTATATACTATTATATAATTTAATATATGTATATATATAAAGGGATCAATTCAACAAGAAGATATAATAATCCTAAATATATATGCACCTAACACAGGAGCTCCCAGATTTGTAAAGCAAATTCTACTAGAGCTAAGGAAAGAAAGAAACAGCAGCATCATAATAGACAGGGACTTCAACATTCCTCCAAGAGAACTAGATAGATCATTGAGGCAGAAGATCAACAATGAAATTATGGACTTAAATGGGACTCTAGAACAAATGGACCTACCAGACATTTACAGAACATTCTACCCCAAAACTGCAGAATATACATTCTACTCATCAGCACATGGGATACTTTCCAAGACAGATAATATGTTAGCCCACCAAACAAGTCTCAGTAAATTTAGGAAAATCAAAATCATACTATGTATCTTCTCAGACCATAGTGTGATAAAACTAGAATTCAATTCCAAGAGGAACTGTCAAAACTACACACATACATGGAAATTAAAACAGCCTCCTGCTGAATGATCCTTGATGAAGTCAAGATGGAAATAAACATTTTTTTTGAATTGAATGACAAAGGCAACACAAGCTTCCAAAATCTATGGGATACATCAAAAGCAGTGCTAAGGGAAAGTTCATAGCCTTAAACACTTACATCAAGAAGACAGAAAGATTACAAATTAACAACCTAATGTCACACCTCAAGGAACTAGAAAAAGAAGAACAAACCAAACCCAAAGCTAGCAGAAGGAAAGAAACACCAAAGCTTAGAGCAGAACTGTGCAAAATGCAAACCAAAAAAAATTTACAAAGGATCAATGAAACAAAAAGTTGGTTCTTTGAAAAGGTAAACAAAATCAATAGACCACTAGCCAGATTAACCAGAAATAGAAGAGAAAGGACTCAAATAAGCTCAAGCAGAAATGAAAAGGAGACATCACAACTGATACCACAGAAATACAGCATATCATCTTTGACTCTATGAAAACCCCTACACAAACAATTAATCGAAAATCTAGAGGAAATGGATACATTCTTGGAAACACACAACCTCCCAATCCTGAATCAGGAAGAAATAGAAATCCTGAACAGACCAGTAATGATTAGTGGGATTGAAACAGTAATAAAAAGATCTACCCCTCCCCCCAAAAAAGCCCCAACACATTCATGGCCAAATTCTACCAGATCTACACAGAAGAACTGGCCCCCATTCTACTGAAACTATTCCATAACATTAAGAAAGAGGGAACCCTCCTTAACTTTACAAAACCAGTATTACCCTGATACTGAAGCAAGGAAAGGACACAACAAAAAAGAAAAACTATAGACCAATACCCCTTATAAACACAGTAGCAAAAATCCTCAGCAAAATACTAGCAAACTAAATTCAATAGCACATCAAAAAGATTATCCACCATGATCAAGTGGGTTTTATCCCAGGGATGCAAGGATGGTTCAACACATGCAGATCAATAAATGTGATTTGTCACATAAACAGAAGTAAAAACAAAGACCATATGGTCATCTCAATAGATGCAGAAAAAGCATTTGATAAAATCCATCACCCCTTCATGATAAAAACCTTCAACAAACTAGGCATACAAGGAACATACCTCAAAAGAACAAAATCTCTATATTACAAATCCACAGCCAACATCATACTGAATGAGGAAAAGTTGAAAGCATAGCTCCTTAGAACTGGGACAAGAGAAGGATGCCTGCCCACTGTCATCACTTCTATTCAACATAATTCCAGAAGTCCTAGCCAGAGCAGTCAGGTAACAGAAAGAAAGAAAGGGCATCCAAAGCAGGAAAGAGGAGGCCAAATTATCCCGGTTTGCTGACATATGGTCTTGTATCTAGAAAACCCTAAGGACTCCACCAAAAGACTCCTAGAATTGATAAATAAATTTGGCAAAGTCTCAGGTTACAAAACCATGGTACACAAATCATTGGCATTTCTATATACTAATGACAGTTAAGCTGAGAGTCAAATCAATAACACATTACTATTTACAATAGCTGCAAAGAAAATAAAATACCTAGGAATATACTTAACCAAGGAAGTGAAAGATCTCTGCGAGGAGAACTACAAAACACTGATGAAAGAATCATAGATGACGCAAGCAAATGGAAAAATATCCCATGCACCTGGATTGGAAGAATCAACATTGTTAAAATGTCCATACTGCCCAAAGTGATTTATAGGTTCAATGTAATTCCCATCAAAATACCAAGGTCATTTTTCACAGATCTATAAAAAATAATACTAAACTTTATATGGAACCAAAAGGGAACCCAAATAACGAAAGGAATCTTAAGCAAAAATCGTAAATCTGGAGACATCACATTACCTGACTTCAAATTATACTACAAGGCTGTAATAGCTAAAACAGCATGGTACTGGCATAAAGGTAGAGACATAGACCAATGGAACAGAATAGAGAATGCAGAAATAACACTGTGCGGCTATGGCCAGCTGATTTTTGACAAAGCAGACTAAAACATACACTGGGAAAGGACACCCTATTCAATAAATGGTGTTGGGAAAATTGGATAGCCTCATGCAAAAGAATGGAACAGGATCCCTATCTCTTGCCATATACAAAAATTAACTCAAGGTGGATTAATGTTGGCAGATGAAAATATAAAATATTTAAGGAGTTTTGCAGGGCTTTGCCTTGAAGGACTATGTGAACATGTTAGTTCACAGATCAAAAGCTGCCTTGCCTCAGGAGGGCATCTCACCAGGAGCGTTTGCATGGCGACACCCATCTCAGACCTGAAGGCTTATGCCTGATGCTTCTGTAAGACAAAGCTCAGTATGGGGCCACAAGTTGAGAACTGATCAAAGAATGCCCTCCCAGCAGTCCCCTGCAGCTAGAGACAATTAGCCTCAAGGGCAGTTTCTGCTTCACTCCTGACCACTTGTCTCAATCAACAAGAAACTAGATAAAGAAATATATAGCCTCTATATTTCTGTTTAGTCTTTCTGGTAATTGATAATTTTATCTTAGGACTTAAAAGTTTATCTTAGAAAAATTTTGTAACCGTTTGCTCACGTAGATAGAGTTAATTAAGGGATCTCTAGAAGCATTTGGGGAGACTTAAAACCTAAATGAACTATCTGTTATTATGTAAATCTGTAACCACTGGCAACTGATCACTGCACCAATAAGTAATGATGCAGGACTTCACTCAGGGCCTCACAGCTCACGGGAATGCTGGAGGACCCCTGACTCTCCCATCTTTTTAAACTATACTTCATCTCTTGTCTCGGTTATTTCTCTATTCTCTATTATTTCTCTATTTCTATTATTTCCAAATCTCTTGTGACGATCCTGCCAGGGACCTGTTTTTTTCTGGGAGCATAGCTAACTCCTGGCAGAATAAAGACCTGAATGTAAGGCCTGAAACCATAAAAATTCTGGAAGAAACCCTAGGAAAAAGTCTTTTAGACTTCAGCCTAGGCAAAGAATTTATGACTAAGATCCCCAAAACAAACACAGCAACAACAAAAATAAATAAATGGGACTTGTTAAATTAAAAATTCTGCACAGCAAAAGAAATAATCAACAGAGTAAATAGACTACTTACAGAATGGGAGAAAATATTCACAAATTATACATCTGACAAACGGCTAATATCCAGAATTCACAAAAAACCCAAATAAATCAGCAAGAAAAAAAACCAAATAACTCCATTAAAAAGAGGGCAAAAGAAAAAAACAGAGTTTTTTCAAAGGAAGATATACAAATGGCCAACAGACATATGAAAAGATGTTCAACATCACCAATCATCAGGGAAATGCAAATTAGAACCACCATGAGATACCACCTTACTGTGTCAGAATGGATATTACTAAAAAGTCAAAAAACAATAGATGCTGGCATGGATGCAGAGAGAAAGGAATGCTTATATACTGTTGGTGGGACTGTAAATTATTAATAGTACAATCTCTATGGAAAACAGTGTAGAGATTCCTCAAAGAGCTAAAGGTAGAGCTACCATCTGATCCAGCAATCCCATTGCTGGGTATATACCAAAAGGAAAAGAAGTTATTTTATCAAAAAGACACCTGAACTCAAATATTTACTGCAGCACAATTCATAATCACAAAGATCTGGAATCAACCTAAGTGCCCATCAACTGATGAGTAGATAAAGAAAATATATATATACACACACACACACATACACAGCACACCATGTAGTACTACTCAGCCACAAAAAGGAATGAAGTAATGTCATTTGCAGCAACTTGAATGGAACTGGAGAACATCATCCTAAGTGAAATATCTCAGGAATGGAAAAACGAACACCATATGTTCTCACTAATAAGAGGGAGATAAATGATGGGCACATCTGCTCATAAAATGGTGTAAAGAACTTTGGAAACTAAGGAGGGGGGAGGCTGTGAAGGAGTGAGGAATAAAAACTTATCTATTAGGTACAACATACATTATTCTGGTAATGGGCACACTAAAAGCCCTGACTTCAGCATTACACAATTCATCCATGTAACAACACTTCTACCCCCTAATATTTTGAAATAGAAATTATTAAAAAAAAAAAAAAGCTCGAGGAGAGACTGAGACAGACACTGTAAACAAAATCTTTTTACAAAACAATAAAGGATATAATCAGAGAATATCTAAGAACATGTAAGTTCAGAGAAAGAAGCCTTGAATTTATTTTTATTAATTTATTTTTATGCTTCGATTTCGGAGTTGTTTTGCTGCTACAGAATGTCTGAAGGTAGCAAATTGCTTTCACTGAATGTCTGTCTTAAGTGGTTTATCTCTGGGAAGGTAGTGTTCTCCTTTCCTCTCGAGGGATCTTAGCATGGCTTGCTCTGGGTACTGCCTATGATGGCTGTGCCCGGAGACTGGCTGGAAGTCAGAGTGGTGAATAGTACAGACCTGTCCTCATAATGACTTTTTCTAGTAACAGTTTAATTACACCTACTAAGAGTGTAGCATTGTAGTTCAGAATGTAGATGATAGAGTCAGATTTTTGTTTAAATCCTGACTCTACCACATTTATGTTATGAAATTTAAAAAGTCTTTTAATTACTATAAAGTTTTGTTTCCTCAACAATATTTTGAAGATAATAAAACCTTTTTCATGTTGTTATGAAAATTAAATGAGAGTATGTAAAATGCATGTCACATTATAAGCACTTACAAAATGTTAGCTTTTTGTTGTTAGAGAAATCTGAGTTAGAGTCTAGAGGACTGTTTCCGTTTGCTTTAAAATTTTATATTCTGATGTCATTTGATCTTCAAATGACTATTTAAGAAAATGTCAAATAACACATCAACTCCTACTTATTTATTTTCTTTCTATCTTTTATTCCAAGAAATCTTCTCTTTGTTTGCTTGTGAAAAGGTGGATGGTGAAAAAGCCTAATTCCCAGACAGTTATTTATTAGCACCTGTTAAGATTTTACATAATTTGTTAATGAGGAAGTCAGCCAGAAAAAAAAAAGCAAACTAGTTTTTTAGAGGATTTGAAAACCAGAAATTTATACGGTTAATTGGAAAAAGATTACTAAATTAGATACAAAATTGGTTAATGCCCTGGAAGTAGTAAAATCATAAACTTTAGAGTTTTCTTTCCTACCAGTCCAAGAAAAAAAAATCACATCATAATAGTTTTTCACTTTAGTCTTAAACTTTATAGAACTGTAAATTGTCTGGGCTATCAAACAAAAATATGTCTCCTGAAAGAACTCTCATATTAGAAAATACTCTGGTATAAAATTTTAGGAGAAAATAATCATCAGTTTGCTTTATTTCCAAGTTTTCATAATTTTCCTTCCATAATAAATAACGATGTTTTAGTTTATAATTCATCCAACAACAATAAAGTGATATGAGAGGATTTTCCATTGTTGGGAGGAGTTAGAAAGGCTTTTTTTTTTTAATTGGAGGGAGAAATGTTAATAGGGAAAGAAGGAAGCAGGCTGATAGTGAAGGGAGGAGTTGGCTTTGAAGGAGGAAAGAAGAGGTGAGAATGTGGGGGTTGCCTCTGGGGCCTCTTGGAAGTCTTTCCCTGTTCTCAGAGCTGTGACCCTCCACTCTTCAGGAAGCACAAGGAGATGGCAAAGGGTTGCCCAGAGTCTGAAAAGAATGGTGATATTAATAGAATCCTTGCTTTTTGAGACTCCCCTTCTAAGTCTAGTGTTTGTTCTCCATGGGTTCGGTGCTCCTTTGTGCTTCCTGTGCTGGACCTAATCTGTTCTCTCTTTTCATCCATAGTGGTATTGATGTTCACTATGCTGTTACTTTCAACGGCCAGGCCATCAGCAATACGACCTGGGACCTAATTAGCCTTCACTCCAACAAGGTAGAAAACCATGGCCTTGTGGAATTGGATGATAAGCCCACTGCTGTTTATACAATTAGTAACTTCAGAGATTATATTGCCGAGACACTGCACCAGAATTTTTTGCTGGGGAACACCTCTTTGAATCCAGATCCTGACTCCCTTCAGCTTATCAATGGTGAGTTTCATACCCATCATGAATTCCTTGTATAGTTTTAGTTTCTTTTCCAATATTCTCTGGTGAAAACTAATTTCCCTAAATATATGTGATTCTGAGCATTCTCTAGGCTATATGAGACGGGAACCATCTTGATATGAATGGAGCTCTAGCCATGCAGCTATTTTGGAAGGATTAATCAAGGGCTCTCTGGAATATATGTAGACAAGAGTGGGAAAAGTAGAGAATAACATGACAGAAATAATTTAGAGAAATGGAAGCAAAGTATAGGAAAAAGGAAAGTAGTACCTGAAAGTATGAATTGAAACAGGCTATAATGCTGCCCAGGCAACCAAGACATGAACTCTCTCCAAGGTTAAGTCAGCTGGTAAAGGCTTGAAAGTCAGATCAGAAGAGGAACAGGAAAGATAATGGAAGATCAAAGTCAGAGAACTGATAATGGGTGCTGGGCAGAATCCCAGAGAATCCAATACTGACTTTCAATTCAGATACCTGTGGAGATCCAGTTATGATCTATAATGAACAGGTAGATCTAGGATCATCACAAAGAGAGTGTCTACCCTGGATTTGGATGCTAATGGGTGATCCAGTCAACCTGGGACTAAAGCTTGCTAAGAATCTGGCTACAAGTGTGCTACATCTTAACTTATCAGGGACACAGCGTCCTGTTACCTCACTTGCTACTTTGGATTTGCTTCTCCATGATTTCTTCCGCATTGGTAGCTGAGCTATTACAATGTGCAGTGGAGTATACTCTACCGAAATGACAGCGTGGGAGAAGTACCAGCTGCTAAAGAGGAAAATCCTCATGTGAGAGGCAGTACTGACAAAGATGCATTTTTATAGGCTCTCCATCTCCCACACATTTTTAAGAGAAAAGAGCCTCTGTCCTTTCAGGCAGCCATCACCTAGTCCTTGTTTGTGTAAATAAATAAACAAAAAGACACTTGAGAAACCAGAGGGGATTTACATAGGAAGAACAGAAAATTATTAATGGAAGAGAATGGAATAGATTTGAAAGATGAGGTAGAGAAGTACTTTGGGAATCAAGATTTTTTTGTATTGGGGTTTGGAGTAAAAATTTTTAGAGAAAGAGAAAGGTAAGTCTTGTCTTTCCAGGCAGTTGTGTGTGTGTGTGTGCATGTGTGTGTGTGAGAGAGAGAGAGAGGGAGGAAGAAAGAGAAAAAATTTAATAAAATTTTACTGTGTGTGACATAATCCCTTATTCCCCAAATGGGGTTTTTTGTTTGTTTGTTTTTTGAGAGGCTGGACTAAAACTTTAAATTGCTTTTCAACTATTTTGGTTGCTGGACTCATGTTTCTTTAATGTGACATTCTGCTGAAAAAGGGCCACAAATTGGCCTGAACTTTATGTGAGTTACACAGGACTTTAAGATGGAGAAACTCTCTCTCCAGTGGATGATAGTGATACAAAGCTATCTGCTCTTAAACACTGGGGAGTCTTTGTATTTTGGAGCAAGGCAGGTACCCTGGGCTCACTTCCTCTTATCCTCCCTTTTCCATTGTTGAATCTTGTTGGAATACTTGGGCTAGATAAAATAGTGAACAGAGAAACTTCTTATAATCTCAAACTGCAGAAGTCCTTTTGGTGAGGCTATAGAGACTAACCAGGTGCTAACCATAGGGACAGCATATGGGCAGAAGGGTCTAGGAATTTGGATATTGAGATCAAATAGAGAAAAGATATAGTTAAGAGGTCATGACGTGAGGGAGATTGGAACTGAAATTGAGCAGAAGGTGCAAACACCACAGTCAGTAACCAGAGTACTGGGAGAATGGCATGAGGATCACGGTATATGATAGGCAACGTGCGGTTGTTTAGGAAACTACATCCACAAGCATCACTGCTGGATCTTCCTTTAATGTGGAGACTGGGCAAGGAGCCATCTCCTAAAAGGTGTCCTAAAAAAGAGGCCAACAACTCTCTTAGAATTTGTAAGGAAGTTCAACAAAAGCTTTAAAATGTCCAGTACCAACTAATTCAGGTGCCGTTACCTTTCATTTGATGTGTGTTTCAATTACTCAGAATTTTTTCCCTAAAATCCATTTCTGTTGTCATGCCAACTTCATAGTTCTGAATGGCTGCAGCTTTCTAGGTAACTTGATTATCATCTCAAAAGATACGATCATCCTTCATCTCGTGGAGCTTATTTTCCATAGAAAAGATAATCGTATACACAGTTGAAAAGAGTTTTGGAAAATATTAAACCAAATAGAGTTTTTGACTTCTGCTTGACCCCACTCTGTCAGGTTAGTGGGAACAGTTGAATAAAGAGGATCTGCTTCTAGTTTTGGTTGCATACGGCAGATCCCCCTCCTGGAAATCCCTTCCTTTCAGCTTTCATCAATTCCCTCTCCCCTCCAGGCAAAATCAATTGATTCTTTGTCTGTGTTCCCATGTATCATCTATATGCCCCTCACATCATTTTATAATTTAATAATTTGTGCTTATCTTTCTGACATAGGCAACACTCCCAAAAGAGAAACTTGGCTTTATTAATGTTTATTGCGTCAACTTTGGTAAAGTCTATGGTAAATAGCAAGGACTCAGTAAATCTTTGCCAAATTAAATTATACAACCTACTCTCTTTATTGGTCTTTAATATGGTTATAGCAATAAAGCTTTTTGGTGTCCTTGCCTGTTTTTCAAACATGCCTTCTGCCAAGAAAGAAATCATTTTTCATGCTTTTCTACCATTCTTAGCATCCACCAAATGAATTGAAATGTCAGTACAACTTTTTTACTTAACATAAAAAAATCAATTTAAATCAATTTAATCACAGGAATCTTGAAAAGAGTCAAAACTGACTTGAGAAGGAAAAGGAAATAATATAGGAGTGTCCTAAATGTAATTTTATAATTCAGATGGATTGTGTTAATATAAATAAAATAATATCTGAATAAAGTAACAAACATTTTCTAAGCAAATCTGCCCCATCTGTTCTGCCAAAATCCAAATTCACTTCAAATACAACAGTGTCTCAACTAAAAATGTTCTTTACTATTGTTCTTTTCTCAGTGAGAGGAGTTTTGCTTCCCCAAGCTGAAGAAGTTTGGAACACCCAAAGCTCAAGTCTTCAGGCAACGCCGTCATCTATTCCGGTATGTTTCTATGTTTTATGCCCAGAACCAGGCCCTCAAGCTTCTCTCCTTTGTACCCTCACCTGCTTACTTTGGCATCATGAATTTCCCAAGCTGTTCCTGTTTCAAATATTCTCTTGCATCATCCCTGGAACATTACTCATAGTTGTCAGCTCATAGGTACCAAGTGTTGGTTCAGAAAATGTAAGCCTTCCGCAGTGGTTAAGTCTACATTGCCAAACTCCACACATGGTAGAAAACTTATTTATGGTTCCTACTTGTTTGGTGACAATTAAGCTATTAAATGCCCACTGAGTTGTTTTCTAAGAGTTACCCAGAAATAGTTTTTATAGCCAAGACCATAAATTGATATATATAGGTACAGAGTATGGATTTTCGTGTCAAAGATTATAGTGGGAAAAAAAAAGTTTAGACTCCAAGGCATAGAGTACTGTGTGTATGGAAGGGAAAGAAGGAAGAGTGAAAATATTGGCTAGCTGACACATGACAGGGACTCTAAATCAGGCCTTCTTGTAACCTGGACTGAAAACTTGTCCATTTGTGCAGAAACAGCATGGAATAAACTTTGCTTTTGGTTTTTACCACTCAGCTCCATCAGCAACTCCCTTCTCTTCCCCATTTCCACTTGCCACTGCACTTACAGGAAGGCATCGGGTAGAAAAGGAAATGGCTTTCTCAAGTGCTGTTAAAACAACAATGACTGTAGCTACAACACTGCTAGAGACTCACGGATCTACAATGAGTACGGAAATCTGTGATTCTGACATAGACACAGTAGGGGGACTTCCTTCTCATCTACATTGGCCCCTTCTTCTACCCTCTTAAGACTTCTCTTGTGTTTCAGGTCAGCTGTTTAAAATACTTGTTTCTTAGCTTTAATCCAGCAATAGAAATTTATAAAGCCTGCTCCCAATTCATTTGATCATTAATCTCTGTAGCCATTTCTTCTATTCAATTATAGAGCAATTATAGAGCAAGTTTTGTAGTGTGGAATCACTGGAAATAATCTTTTCACTGAGTTACATATTAGAGAAAAAAGATTGGGGACATCAGAGAGTACATTCATTTGGTGTGTATTTATTCATTCTATTCAAGTGTATTTATTTTGTGCTTTTCATGTGCCAAGTGCTGGGGAAACTGAGATGAATAAGGTGTGGCCCTGCCTACAAGAAGTTTCCAGTCTGGCGGTAGCAGACAGATTTCTAAACAAATAAGGTGATGCAGATGCTGTCCTGGAAGTCCATCCAGGGTGCAGTGGCAGGCAGTGGTGATGGCACCACCAGTCTCCATTCTCCTTCTCACATTCAGCCTGGGGCTTCTCTAACCACAGGAGGAGCTTTTGATGATATTTTAGAATCACAGCGTAAAGACAGGAATTCCTACATAAACAGAGGTTGCAAACTGGAGAACAGCTAGATCTAGCTCCAGATAGGCACTCTTGGGCCAGATTTTTAAAAGTGAGCCAATATTTAAAGACTGGAAGATTTTTATGTAAAAATGAAGATTGCTAGATTCTTTTGAAAACCAGGAAGATCTGATACCATTGAGTTCCCATTTCTCTGTGGCAGAAAGTGGCTACGCATGGCTGTGGCTGCCCCGTTAACAATGGCCAGCACTGACTGGGCTCATTTGTTCATTTATGTTGCAGTGGCTTCCTTTGCATTGAAGCCAACTCCTTATTTTTGAATAACAGTAACTTTACAGCATTAATAATTTAAGGAGACATTGGAATGTTAGTAGGTGATAATAAGACATGAAAAAAGGAATGATTTATTATAAATATCTGGTTATTCCTTTCTCTTTATTTCCTTCCCTTCCTCCTATCAACCCACCTTCTATTTCTTTCCAACTGTTAGCAAGCTTTTGCTCTATTATAGAAGTAAAGTTTATTTTTGTTTTTTTACTAGATTTGATTTTTAAAAATTGTTTTAGAGGTAGGAATGTTGGATTACTGAATTTGACACCTTTCTGGCATCCTGACCTGGAAAATCACGTGTTGCAGAGTGTGCTTTCTATAGCACTGACAAGCTTTTCAGTTGGCATTAACAGAAATGAAACTGGCCAATATGATATTAAACTTGTCAATATACTACATTGAACTAAAAGAATTCATGAGTTGAATTTGTTACTATGAAAACATCTATTGATATAAAAATAAATGAAGTGCTATTCCTGGCATGTAAATGTCCACCTTTCAAAATTTATGAGAAAGCTTCATTGCTATGCCATGTTTTAGCGGGTATTTATTTGGAATGGATGGTCTTCATTTTTTATTTGAAAAGTCAAATTGTTTACTTTCACATTTTATGTTGCCTATTTGTGACTTGACTTTTATTAAAGATTTTATATGTTGTTCTACTTTTAACTTTTATGAAATGAAAGGCATTTAGTTTATAGATAAATTGAAATAGTGTATTTTGCTTGAGGACTTCTTCCTTGAGGATTAAGCTGCTTTCCTCATGTGTGGCAGGTCATAGGCTCTGTCTGATAAAACTCATTTCTTAAGCATGGATTAGAGGGCTCAAGCCATTTTACTTGGAATTTAAAGGAAAAGCACATTTGGAATTTGTAAGAAGGTAAATATGCCTGATTCAGCTGCAAGCATGGGTAGCTTTAACACATCTCTTGAAATAGCATTAGATAATTAAGAGGGAAAAAAAGTGAATTTCCTGGTATGGAAACTACTTTTTTTAAAAAATGGAATAATAGTAGTAATTATATCATTTTGGTTTTCTGAGGCTAAATGAACTAATATATGTCGTGTTTAAAACAGTTCTGGCATACTGTAATTACTTTTTTGAAAAACAGAACTTCGTATTGAGCAAATGACCTTCTTATTTTCCCTTGAATATGTATATGGTTTTAGACACTAGAAGAAGAAAGGAGAAAGAAGGAACCTTTCTTTCTATACAAACAGCCTTCATATTCCATAGAGCAGACATTTAAATGTTAGGAAGTGGCCTCCCTCTCTCCCTCCCCTCTGCGTTTACCTGGACCTTGTAGATCTGTGGAATATGCTAACCCAAATGAACACGGACTGCCAAATCTGTTGGCTCCAGTTCCTCCTCTGGGAATCCTTTCACCATCTGGGAGTATGTACTTACAGAGGCTTCTGCATGAATCACTGTTATAGTGGGAAAAGTACTGGTACTGAGAAATCTAGGGACTCGGATTCTGGTTCGGATTTTCTCTCTATTTTTTGTGAGCTTGGACATTTCACTTCTATAAATCTCAGCTGCTTATCTTTAATAGACATCGTTGGACTACATGATTCTTAAGAGTCCTTCTAAGTTCTAAAATTCGATACTTTCATTATGTTCACATACATGTACATGCTTAGCTCCCCTTACCAACATAAGATTTTTGTAAGGCTGGGCACGGTGGCTCACGCTCGTAATCCTAGCGCTCTGGGAGCCTGAGGCAGGAGGATTGCTTGGGCTCAGGAGTTCAAGACCAGCCTGAGCAAGAGTGAGACCCCGTCTCTACTAAAAGTAGAACAATTAGCCGGGTGTTATGGCACGTCCCTGTAGTCCCAGCTACTTGGGAGGCTGAGGAAGGAGGATTGGTTGAGCCCATGAGTTTGAGGTTGCAATGAGCTAGGCTGACGCCATTGTACTCTACCCAGGGTGACAAAGTGAGACCCTGACTCAAAAAAAAAAAAAAAGATTTTTATAAACCAAAGGATGGCCTTGTAAACCATATGAGCCTTTGGCAAGACAAAAGCTGATATTTTTACTTAATTTTTTTTCCTTTCATTTTCTAGACTTCAATTTATTGTCTTCTGTTTATCTGGACTTGAACTCTTGCTCTCTCCATCTGGTCCATTCTTGAGGACCCAGAATAACTTACACCCTCTAGGCCAGCAGTCCCCAAACCCCAGGCCACGGACTGGCACTGGTCCATGGCTATTAGGAACTGGTTGCACAGCAAGCGGTGAGTGGCGGGCAGGTGAGCTCAGCTTCATCTGTGTGTACAGCTGCTCCCCATCACTCGCATCACTGCATAAGCTCCACCTCCTGTCAGATCAGCAGCAGCGTTAGAGTCTCATAGGAGCACGACCTCTACTGTACACTGTGCATGCGATAGATCTAGGTTGCAGCTCCTTATGAGAATCTAATGCCTGATGATCTGAAGTGGAGCTGAGGCAGTGATGCTAGCACTGGGGAGTGGCTGCAAATACAGATTATCATTAGCAGAGAGGTTTGACTGCACACTAAATGTAATGTGCTTGAATCATCTTGAAACCATCCCCCATCATCCTGTCCTGGTCCATGGAAAAATTGTCTTCCATGAAACCATTCCCTGGTGCCAAAAAGGTTGAGGACCACTGCTTTAGGCAGAAGATGAGGCAGCTTTGTGTGTATTGGTGCTCAGTTGTATAGGATCACCCTGCACACAGGACAGAAATCCCAAGTCACCTCCGCTGTGTAGAGTAGTGTGAGGTTAAATACTGCTGGTGATTGCATGCTCTTAAAGCTTATTAGAAAATTGCTGGAAGTCATCCAACTGATTAGATCATTTTGAGGGGGCCTGACTCATGAACCAAGTCTTAGTATCCTCAGGTTCACTTCTGATGGCGGATTCCTCAAGAGGGAATTTCTTGAAACCTTTATCTTCCTCTGTAGCTCATTTGCAGTTGTATCTAGTCATTTGAGGATGGCCTTCAGCTTCCTCTTTCTTTATATATGTTTTGCCTTTTCTCTCATACATTTCACTTCAACAGACTCAGGTTAGTAGACTCCAGCCTAATGCCCAAATTGCCGAGATGTGTCTCGCTTGTATTGCTTTTTTTTTTTTAATCAAAACTACGCTGCCAAAATATTTACTAATATTACTTCATGCACTTTTAATCATCCTCTGTTTCCTTTCCAGATTTTAAATTTCTAATTATATTTAAGCAGAATGATATCATTTTTGGTTCATGTTATTTTAATTGAGTTTCATTGCTTATTTGCCAGCCATTTATATTTCTTTATGAATTATCTAATCACCTTTTAACAGAAATGATTCAAAGGTTTATGAAATTTTAAATGCACTGCACTACAAAATGGTGGTGGATTTGTATAATGTGGCACATCCAGGGTCTCAAAAGTAGCAGAATCACCTAGATGGATTTACTAACAGAGGTGTGGATAGGGTTAAGGAAGCTAAAAAGGGACGTTGAGTTATGCAGAGACTAACAACAGTGGGGAGCCATTACCATCGGTTGGATTACAGGACAAGGGGAGGAAATGCTGTTCCCTGAGCCCAGCAAGAGCCAGAGCTGTAATTGTGGAGGGACACAGCTCCTGCTGGAGACACAATGTTGAGGCTTGGAGGAAGCAGGGAAGAAATACCTGACCTCTCATTCCTCCTGTCCTTTGACTTGTGCTTCCCATTGTCCAAATTAAAACAGAAGACAGCTAGCAAGGGAGCAGGTGTGATGCTGTTCACAGGGGCCAGCCTCCCAGGGCAGAGAGCAAGAAGAGAAGGATCTGGGGGTGGTAGTCCCCCAGAATACAGAATAACCAGCATGGTGGCCTGCTTAAAATAGGACCTAATTAAAACAGTATGGACAAGGCAGGAAGTGATGGTATAACTGAGTTTCACAAAAGCAAATAAGTTTACTTGACAGAGTGCTTTTAGATTAAAAATAGTGGATGAAGGGTATCTCTGCATGTAGCCAATGACCTTCTTTGTTATCTCTCCTGTGCATTAGTCACTAGGGGAAAGGATACATTAGGACATGCCTGGTGATTTCTTGCCTCAGAGTCCCTCCCCTGTGCTTGAGAGAGTGTGCTGTTCAAAGCTTCCTCATGCAGACCTTTGATGGAGAGACAAGGGGAGGTGTGTAGACAAAGCATAACAGACTAATTAGGCCATGTGTTGGGTTGACTTCCTCCATAGGCCAGTAGGTTCTGTTTTATTTCATGGCCATAGATTGAACTCTAGTTAACTAGCCACCCTAAAATTAAGCTTTTGTTCAAAAAGCATCTTAGGCTTGAGAGTGTATATCAGTGCAAATTCACTCCCACTGGTAGTAATCCCCTGGAAGAGTAGGTAGGCAGTTAGAGTCACAGTTTCTTATTAATTTTCACTTTGTTCTCTTCCATGAATTCTAGTCTTTGAATAGGTTTATAAAAGTGAGGAATTTCTTAAAGGTTCCAGTTGATAAGAAATGTAACTATTCAGCAATTGAAGAAGTATACTAGAAACCCAGGCTGGAATAGTATCCCCAGAACATGATCAAATTGTTTCTTGTACTGAGGAGCTTTTAAAAGTACCAATATCTAGGTCTTACAGACCAATTAAGTTAGAATCCCTGGGTGTGGGCCCTGGGAATTGGTGGTTTTAAAAAGCTTCCATGTGATTCTAATACCTATTTATGGTGGAGAATGATTGTTCTTTTTAATTTTCCTTCTTTAGTTTTCATACACTCCCAAAATATTTTATGAGTTCCTTCTGTGTACATGGCACTTCTTGTTCTTTGTTATTCATAGCCCAGCATAGATTAAAGTGTATAAACTTCTGCCAAATGCCATGACCATTTTACCTGTTAGCATCATCATTAAACTTTTTTTTTACATATACTGTTCTTCATAAGATTAAATAATTACCATGTTCAAGATTGTGTTTCTATCTACTTTTCTATTCCTGAAGCTAAATTTCAAGATAAGATTAGTACTATGCTAGTAAAAAGTCGCTAGAAGGAGAAAGTAGTTTATATTTTGTATGTGTGATGCCATTTCACCGGTGTTGCTATTCATTTGATTTGGTGCCATTTCTGATCAAAATGGAGGATGTTAATTAAATATCTTTCAGAATGATGAATAAAATTGCTAATTATTCTTTCCTGCTATGGGCAATGACAGATATTAGTAACTTCTATGTATTTAAAGTCATTTAAGCTAAAAAGATGGAAATGAACCATTTAAAGCAAGAAAAACAATATTTTCTCCCACAAATTCACTTTGTTTGGGTCTTTTAAATATGTTATCTCATCTCTCCTGACTTTACAGGTGAGTTTTGAGAGTTCACATAGCTTTTCTCTACATTTTACAATAGTAACTGGCTCAATTGGGATTTGACTACAGATCTGTTGGCTTCTAAACCCTACCCCCATATTACATTGCTCTCTTGTCCCTACAAAATCTAGGAATATAGATAGAGAGGGGGTATTTGAAATAATTTTCCATGTGTTTCTTTTATCTATGATATGATTTAGCCTTTTTTTCCTCCCAGGATAATACCCTTCAAGCTGCATGGCCCTCAGCAGATGAATCCACCACCAGCAGTGTTTCACCACTTGATTTCAGCTCTGGTCCTCCCTCAACCACTGGCAGGGAACTTTGGTCAGAAAGTCCTTTGGGTGATTTAGTGTCTACACGCAAATTAGCCTTTCCCTCGAAGATGGGCCTCAGCTCTCCCCCAGAGGTTTTAGAGGTTAGCAGCTTGACTCTTCATTCTGTCACCCCAGCAGTGCTTCAGACTGGCTTGCCTGTGGCTTCTGAGGAAAGGACTTCTGGATCTCACTTATTAGAAGATGGTGAGGAGCTAATCACTTTTCATGCTTTTTTATTTTATCAGGTGACAAGGGTTTTTTTGGGGGGTGGGGAGAGAAGGAGGGAGAAGGAGAGTTTGACAAGGGTTTTGAAGAGAGGAAGAGACTATGGTTATGAGAAAAACATGGTAGCATTTATTAGGGAGAAAATGTCTTGGGAAACTTGTGTGAGAGAGGAAACAATCAGATTTAAGTGGTTAGAATGGGGAGTCCAAATAGGTAAGTAATAAGAAATAAACTTGGGGAGCTGGGGTGGGAATCAATTAATAGATATTTTGAAGGTAATATTGTAGAATTAGTTAAATTACTACTACTAGTATTAAGAACCACTTTACTTACTTGAATTTGGGAGTAGTAAACAAAGAGCATCAAAGAAGATTATTCCTGTAGCTTGTAATAGGATTAATTGTGGGGGCCAAGTCTAAAAGATTTTAGCTTGTAGTAGTATTGAGGAGAGAGCCTGAACTAGGGCAGCTACAGCAGAGGTAAATAAGTGAAAATGAAATAGATGATCTTCTAGATGTTGTAGAGGAAAGGAAAAATCAATGTAACTTAGGGATCGAGTATACGTTTGAAAGATGAAGATGAACAAAGATATAAATAGTGAGTTCAGGATTTTGAACATTGTGTAAATATGAAGGATGATGGGCCATAAACATTACAGAGAAATTGGGAATTCATAGAGAAACACAATTTTGGTGGAATTTTGTCCTTAAAATACCACTGGATTTAGTCTTTGTTGTCAATCTGGTTATCAGCAGTTCCTTATTTTCCTAAAACAAAAAACCAAGTGTTTGAAGATTATTTTAATAGTCATCCTCAAGAAGGAAGGTATTTTCATGGGTGACCATATAACAAACACATTCTCATTTCTTCTCATTGTTTGCTAGATATGGCAAAGTAAAAGTCAGCAACTATGCCTGCTAACTTAATGGGAAAAAAACAGGGAAATAGTTTTATTAGGAGAACTAGAAATATATTTTGGCAACTCTGTATATTAACTAATAAAAAATCTTATTTTTAGGATTAGCCAATGTTGAAGACTCAGAAGATTTTCTTCCTATCCATCCATTGCCTTCAATTTCATTCACTCAACCTGTGCCAAAAGAAATAGTACCATCCATGGAAGACTCTGGTGTGTCCTTAACATCCTCACCATATCTGACCTCCTCTGTCACATTAGATCTTCTTGCTAACGAAATAACTGTACCTTCTGGCTTGTCCTTGACCTCCAAAGTCAAAGACCAATTAGAAGTGAGCCCTTTGCTGCCAGACACATCCATGGAAAAAGACTTTGTATTTGAGAGTGGTTTAGGTTCAGGGTCTGGACAAAAGGCAGATGTGATTACTTGGCCATGGAGTGAGACTTCATTAGAGAAGAGCACTGAACTTCTGTCCAAATCATGGCCTGAAGATGAGGATTCACTTTTGCCAGCTGAAGGTGAAGATGAGAAACTAGTTATGGTTGACAAAATGGATGCCACAGATGATAGATCCACAGACTTTACAGAGGAAGAGCCTCTTGGTGGACCTACTGTGCCCATCTTTGTAGAGACTGCAGCTCAGTCTGCATCTCTAACTCTCCCCAAACACACATCAGAGGTACCTGACATTGATGATTACTCAGTTACTGAAGCCCCTCTTCTACTGGCACCTGTAACAATCTCTGCTTCTACTGATAAGCCTGATCAAGTAGGTACCTTCCTAAAGGAGGATATGGAACAAACTAGAGAGTCATTTCACCAAGAATGGCTTGACAGCAAGGTTTCAGTGGCGAAGCCAGATGTGCAACCTTTGTGGACTGTATTGCCAGAATCAGATATAGTTTGGGCAAGAACTTCTTCCCTAGGGAAATTGTCCAGAGACACATTGGCGAGTACACCACAGAGTACTGACAGACTCTGGTTGAAAGCTTCCATGATGCAGTCTACTAAATTGCCTCCAACCACAAGCTCCACCCTGCTGGAGGATGAAGTAATTTTGGGCGTACAGGATATTTCATTAGAACTGGACCGGGTAGGCACAGATTACTATCAGCCTGAGCTAATCCAAGAGCAAAATGGCAAGGTTGGTAGTTATGTGGAAATGTCTACGAAAGCTCACCCCACAGAGATGGCTAGTGTGACTTGGCCAACAAAAGGAGATGACTTGAGTTATACCCAGACTGCAGGAGCTTTGGTAGTTTTCTTCAGCCTCCGAGTGACTAACATGATGTTTTCAGAAGATCTGTTTAATAAAAACTCCTTGGAGTATAAAGCCCTGGAGCAAAGATTCTTAGAATTGGTAAGCACAAAACGTGAAATGTGGGTATTAGTGAATAATCATGTGTGAACCACTCCTCCTCCCCTCCTAATACAAAGGAACGTGTGATCTGCTGTGGACATTCATTTCCTATCATCCACAAGTAGTGTCAAAGCCTGGGGTTGGTAGGAAAACTGTAAGACAGATAGACACAAGATAGGGAAAACACAAAAGTGGCATGAGGGTGATGTGACAGGCTACATGGAAGATTATATTCCATGAATTATGGGACTGAAAAAAGTTTGAAATTCCTTTTCACATTTTATTATGAGAGCAGTGTTTTGTGGGTACCTATGATGCCTTCACTGTTGTGATCCTTTTAGTGAAACAGGGAGAATAAACTCTCTGGGTGTCTAAAACTGTTTATGAGTTCCATGGGGTTCTTAAATTCACTATGAAAATCTCATGACGTTCCTAATTTATACTCTCAAATCATTCCTAACTTATACTTTTGTTAATTAACAGTTTAAATGTAAATAGAATATAATTAGGAAAAAGTGAGGGAGGGGCTCATTCTTGTTTTTTGTTTTGTTTTGTTTTGGTATGTATTGAACAAAATGCAAAGCCCTGTCAATAACCTTACCACTTTTCATGTATTGTAGCTGGTTCCCTACCTCCAGTCAAATCTCACAGGGTTCCAGAATTTAGAGATCCTCAACTTCAGAAATGGCAGTATTGTGGTGAACAGCCGAATGAAGTTTGCCAATTCTATCCCTCCTAATGTCAACAATGCTGTGTACATGATTCTGGAAGACTTCTGCACCACTGCCTACCAAACCATGAACTTGGCTATTGATAAATACTCCCTTGATGTGGAATCAGGTAATGACATTGCCTATCATGGTGGTTTCTTAGTGGAATCTAGTGATAATTCTTATGTATTTGCTTCCTCATTGAATCAAGGGGAATCCAATACTTGTAGGAAAAAAAGAGTACTATGTTGGACAAATTTTCCACATTTCAATAATTAGTAAGACATTTCTTCCAAGGACATCAATATTATTCTCTTTTCAAACTGTTGTCCACATATGTTAACTTTATTATCTTACCTCCCATTCTCATTTCTACACACCCTGTCTGGCTTCTCTCTTACTTATCCACAGGATCTTTTCTTGCTACATCTTCATGTTGCCAAGTCCAAAAGATCTAGACTATCTGCCTTTCTATATTATTTTTCTAAGTTTTCATATCCATCCCCCTTGTTTTAAGTCTTATATAAATGTCAGTAACTCTACTCTCCACATTTTTATATGCAGATCAAACTTCTCTTCTAAGCTCCAGACTCAGTATGTAACTACTTACTTGACAATCTCCACCTAGATGTATTCTATGATAAATCAAACTTAAAATATCTAGGAAGGAGCTCTTGTTTTCTATATCTCCCTGCCCTCCAGCTAAATCTGCACCTTCTCTCAGTTTCTCCATCTCCATAATTGGAAGCTTTATGTACTCAGCCACTTAAGCCAGAAAACTGAGAAGTCATCCCTGATACCTCAGTTCCCATCACCTCCAACTTTCAGTCACTCACCAAACTTAAATTGATTCTTAATTCTGAGTATATCTCAAACATGCTCTTTTGCTTATCTCTGTGGCCATTACTCTATCCAAATCACCACTATCTCTCATGTGGACCCGTTTCCCTGCATCCTCCCTTGCTCCTCCTTCCATCCATTCTCCAGACAGCAGCCATGGTACTCTTTCTAAACCATCAGTCAGATTGTTTCACTTTGCTGCTTAAAACACTTCAAGGGCTTCCTGGTTCAATAGCCCCAAATCCTAGTCCCTATCTTCTTCTTCTTCAATATCATCCAGTGAAACTAACTCCTCTACTCAACATGTTCTAGTCAAACTAACTTGTTTTTTATTATTCAGATATACCAAGTTTTTTCTTGCCTTAAAGCCTTTGCACATACTGTCTCCTTTGCCTGAAGCTCTTTTCCCTCTTGGCTGACTCCTACTCATCCTTGATGCCTCAGTCCAAATGTCCCTTCCTGGAGGCTTTCACTGTCTCACCCATAGTCTAGATTGAGTCTTTCTTGTTACTTTCTTATAACATCATGTTCTTTTCCGCTATAGAGTTTATCACCATTGTAATCATGTTAATTTGTGTGCATAGTTGCTTAATGCCTATTTTTCCCAGATGAGCTTTTCACAAGGCTTGAGAGTATGTCTGTTTTATTAACCACTTTCTAGCCAGAATTTAACACAGTGCCTTGAAGCTACTCAAAAATTCTGTGAATGAATGACATGAACCATTACTTTTATTTGGAAGACTTAGATGCAGGGAATACTGTTGGAACCTGAAATTTTGTTCTATACCGTCCACCTACCAGAGGACAGTGGTTTCAAGTGGGCATAAGGTGGAATATCTGGGTTCATATTTCTTTAGTGCCTTTTACCTCAAACTGTTATAAAAGCACTATTCTTTAACTGGGAAAGAAACAAACATTCTTTCCTTTGAAATTCTTGAAGGACTGTAATTCATTCAAAGTGAGGAAAATGATTTAGCTAATCCCCCAGTTATCCAATCTCTTGCCACTTGAGTCTTCTAAGGCTGTTTGCACATTCTTTGCCATGTGGTGTAGTGGAAGAAACAATTAATTATAATTTGGAAGGCCTGATTTTTTTGTCTCTGCTCTGCCATTTATCATTTATGTGACCCTAGATGAGCTATTTTATTTCTAAGTCTTAGTCCCTCATATATTAAATGGGAATAATGTTGCCTAGCCTATGTATTTCAAGGGGTTATTGTAAGGATCAAACAAATAATGTATATAAAATGCAAACAGTTATGATTTATAAAACTTTTGCAAAAGTCAGTCCACTTCTTTTTAAAGAGAATTACAACAAGTAAGTGCATTTACTTCAATTTTGTACTTTTTTATATAGGTGAGTCTATGGATCATTTCCACCTATTTCCTCTGTTTTCAGTGTCTATGTCACCATTTGCCATTTGGCATTCACAGGTTGCCACTCACCAGTGAGGAACATGTAGGGACCATGGTAGGATGGAAGGCCCATCCATGGTCAGTGTCTTAGATCATTTTTCACTGGTTATTGTCCTAATTAATTTTTAAAAATAGTCATTTTCTCTCACTCCATCAATGAAAATTGAAGTTACTGAAGCCAAAATATTATTGGGAATGGCCTGAGGAGGTACAGGGCTGATTTATTTTCCTAACATTGGCTTCTGCAAATCTTGACTGTTCCTAGGCTGATCTTACTGGGCTATAACCATCCCTGAGGCTCCTACCAGTTCTTCTCTGGGATCTGTCTCCCCATCCCATGTTCTCAGTGTTGTGTGGGGCATGTAGCAGTGTATGTAGAGTGGCAGTCAACTATGGCAGGTTAGGGTAGGCAGTACGTGAAAACTGTGTTTAATTTAGATCTGCAATTACACAGCATGGATTTTAAAGCTTCTATGTACTCCCTAGATAAAACATGTTAAGGCTTACCCAGGTCATAAGGTTTTATGATTTGGCTCTGGGTTTCAGAGAAATTTGACAAAAGCTTATCAATCTAGGATGAATCAGAAACTTTTTGCGGTATTGATGGTGATGGTGTACTTTAATGGTTCAGGAGGGGGTTGTCTCAAGGTACTTTTGGGAATAGCTTTAGTAAGGGGCTTTGTGTGCCCCAATTTCTGTGCTTTGCCTTTCCTTTTATTATTCCTTTTATTATTCTTTTATGGTTTAGGTGATGAAGCCAACCCTTGCAAGTTTCAGGCGTGCAATGAATTTTCCGAGTGTCTGGTCAACCCCTGGAGTGGAGAAGCAAAGTGCAGATGCTACCCTGGGTACCTGAGTGTGGAAGACCTGCCCTGTCAGAGTCTCTGTGACCTACAGCCTGACTTCTGCTTGAATGATGGGAAGTGTGACATTATGCCTGGACATGGGGCCATTTGTAGGTATGCTGTAGTTAGGGATTTTGGCTATAAAGGCTATACATACTTCCTCTGAACAAAAGGGGTCTACACGTGTAATTTTAGGATAATTATTTTAATATTTATTATAGAAATTGTATCTAGGCAATAGATGGGTGCCATCTAATTCTCATGTAAAGACCAAGTCATTTAATAGGCCTGGGTTTTGCCTGTTTCAATTATATTATTATGTTATTTTATGCATTAGGGAGCTGTAAAAAAAAATCTAAATATGTCCTACTGAGAGTACTTACAGTAGTTGCAGATCTTTGTGTTATAGTTTTTAGTAGTGATTATAAGGCAACTGGTATTTAAATGAAGTTTAGCCATAACATCAACACTTTCCCCTGTATCTGAAAGTGAAAACAAAGGAATTTTATTGTTCTACTTGGATTATATTCTTTTTTTTTAATTTCAGCTTATTATGGGGATATAAAAATTTAGGTTATGTATATTCTTAATGGCTTTGGGCTCCTCTTAGTCCTACTGAGTATTCATTCAAAAATAAAGAAAAGCAAGTAGTTGAAGTTTTCAAAGTTGTGACAAAAATATTTTTCTTTAAGTCCATCTGAGATCCATTTTTCAAAGGTAGAACCAATGACAATGCTGCAGATAAACAGACTCAGTTAGCCTGAACATCCTTCTCTGCTGCTCCGCTTAAACAAAGGCTAACAAATCAGCCTCCGAACCACACACAACCAAAGCTGCCTGGTTGTAAGAGGAGAGAATGCTGAGCATAAGCAGGAGAAACATAAATATGTAGAGTCAAAATGGGCAAATGTTGGCGTAGATGCCAAAAATAGAGGAAACAGGTGGAAATGAGCCCGACTTTTCCATGTGAAAAAGTGTAAAGTTTAGCTAGATCACTAAGGGTAAAAACAGTCCTTTAGTGTTCAGAGAAATTAGTATTATTTTGAAAAGTGGTGATTTCCTTGCTGCTCTGGGGATTGAAGGCATTTTCTTACAAGTCTGAGGCCTTAGGTTTGAGGGATCTCTTTAGTGTGGTGAAAGATCATGAGGAGTCTGGAGGCCTGGGGTCTAGACCCAGCTCTGTAGCTAATTGTGTGACCTAATACCAGTCACTTTCCTTCCTGTCTACTCAATCTTCTATTCAGTCATTTACAAATAGTCACTGAGGACCTACTGGCTCTGTGCCAGGCATTATGCACAGCCTTAAACTGTGTGATCATTTAACCTATATGTTCAACTCTTTAAGGAAGCTTCCTGTGGTCAGCATTTATTTCTCTACCTTTCCTCAGTCCCTCTGAAAGTTCCACTGTTAATTGTTACTTTGAGCAGAGCGATTCAGACTTTGGACTTGGTGGCTGTTGGTTGCAGATGCAGAGTGGGTGAGAACTGGTGGTACCGAGGAGAGCACTGTGAGGAGTTTGTGTCCGAGCCCTTGGTCATAGGCATCACCATAGCCTCCGTGGTTGGCCTTCTCCTCGTCTGTTCTGCGGTCATCTTCTTCCTCGTCAGAACTCTTCAAGCACAGAATGTCAGGAGAGAAGGAGAGAGGCCCCTCAGGTAAATGAGAAAAAGAACTCCCTGATGGAATAAAATGTTCTGTTTACTCATTCATTTAGTACGTACCCTGTGCCGAACATCAGACGAGGAGCTGGGTGGAGGGGAGAGAGCTATAAAGTTGAATAAAAGCGTGGTTCCTGATCTCAAAGGCTGTCGAGTTGAAAAGGAACATAAATAGCACTACGAATAGGATGCTAAGGAGCCTAGATGAGGTATAAATTAGTTTTGCTTGGGGGAGAGAGTCTTAAAAGTTTTAATGATGGTTGTTGACATTTAGATGGACCAAAGAGTAGACATTCGCTACTCTTGGGGTGGGACACTCTCTGGCTAGATCAATGAACACGAGCAAAGTTAGGCAAGCATGAGTCTCAGGGCACGGGAGGAAAGGCTGTGTTGTGTGTGGCCAGAATGCCCGTTTCATGGTGGGGGCGTTTGAAGAAGGGTTGATGGAGATGAGATGGAAAAGGTGAGTTCCCCTCGTGTGAGGACCAGGTCTGTTACAGCTTGTTTTCCTTTGGCTCAATACCAGTGACAACTAGCTGGATTTTAAATCTAGGTAAGAATCTGGCAAGAAATGAAATCTGGTTCTGTGTTAGTTAAGTGTGGCTTCACTGATGGGGGCAATAAAACCTGGTCCGTTTGCTAGACTAGGGGTGCAGGGACCATTTGGGTTGTTATGTGATCGTGATCCTGGGTTGTACTTTGCTTCTGTGCTAGAGTCTACAAAGCTACTGCTTCAGGTCTAGTTACCTTCCCTCTCCCTCCTACTTGCCTAAGGAGGCAGCCCCAGGACATACCTCCATCACTGTAATCTCATTCAGGGCAGAGATTACAACAAATTCTTTGTATCATCAGCATCTAGAACAGTCATAGGGCACATAAGCAATGCTCAGTAAATATTTGTAGACTTGAAGTGAATTTGAGGTCCAGCTCCCCCAACCCCAATATTTATTTTGATCAGATTCTTGGTTACACACTGATTTTTGATATGTATAACTCTATGAATGATGGAGCTGCATTTGTTTAATGAAATCCTGTATACTAGCAGACATAGCTTCCAACCAATATTTATTGAGTGCCAGGCACTGTGGGCAAATAAGGTGGATGAGACATGGGTCAGTTCCACAGGGCACTTGCCATGTAGTTGAGGAGATAATGGTAACAGCTGATAAGTCATTTTTGATATTGATCTGGATATTTTTCACAGTCACACCTTCCCCCCCAGCCCCCACCACATATGTCCAGTTTACCTGTTTTCCTTCTCCAATGGAAATCTTGTCCCAGGTAAATAGTCTTCCAAATAGTTGAGCATCCCAAGAAGAACCTGAATCAATCACATCTTTTTTTTCGTGGCTCCATCAGGCAGCCTGACAGCCTCTCATCTGTTGAGAATGCTGTGAAGTGCAACCCCGTGTATGAAAGCCACGGGGCCGGACGTGAGCAGTATGAGGGACCCTATCCTCAGCATCCCTTCTACAGCGCTGCGGGTGGAGAGATGATTGGTGGCCTGAGCAGAGAAGAAATCAGACAGATGTATGAGAGCAGCGAGCTTTCCAAAGAGGTAGGAAACTTTGCATTTCTGCCGGTGCACTGCTGCTGCTACTGCTGGAGTGTGTGTGTGTGTGTGTGTGTGTATAGGGGTGTGTGTGTGTGTGTGTATGCATGCAGGTACATGGGCTTCAGGAAAGGGTGAAAAATATTTCATGATTGTTTTTTACCTCATATCTCCCAATGTGATAAGCAGAAGGTATTTAGTTCTGAGCTGTATCTTATTTCCCACCCACTGGCTCTTCTTTCTATTATTAGCAGATACTCTGTATTCCTTTCTTTCTTCTTAAGAAGTATTTCTGAGTTAGAGCAATACATACGATATCCAGGACAGCATATGTAGAATCTTCTATTTCTCTGAAAGGGCATTTCTTTCTTATAGCTCTCCCCTGAATAGCCCAGAAAGTCACAATTCCTTATAAACCTGTTGAGATTTTTCTAATGCAATGTATATCCTCTTTTTCTTTTTTGTTTAAGGAAATTCAAGAAAGAATGAGAATTTTGGAACTGTATACCAATGACCCTGAGTTTGCAGCTTTTGTGAGAGAACATCAAATGTAAGCATTTGAAAGAAACTTCCAACCCACGGTCTTCACAGTTTGCCTTAGAGTAGTGCCACCAGGGTGAGCACGTAGTTCCTGTCCATGTGACAGGGTCTTGGTGCCACCCAGCGTTTCTTGAACTCTTCAAAGTTTGTGCATGTCCACACAGATTATCTCATTTATTCCTTATAACGGCTTTATAAGTTGAGTGTTTCTTGTTTGAAGAAAGGAAGCCT
The DNA here is from genome assembly GCF_020740605.2 of Lemur catta. Taxonomy (NCBI): domain Eukaryota; kingdom Metazoa; phylum Chordata; class Mammalia; order Primates; family Lemuridae; genus Lemur; species Lemur catta. Next base: position 240,683,138 of record NC_059128.1, read on the forward strand.
TGGAAAGTTGAAGGGACTTACTTAAGACGACAATGATAGGAAGCAGCAGAGAAGATTTAAAATTAAGACACTACCTGTTTGGGGCTATATCATATTTTCTTTCTTGTTAACATAAATCTCAGTGGTGATCCAATACTATAAAATATTTTTCATAAATGGTTTCTATGAAGGGCATTTGAGTATCCATAAATACTCACATGTTTTAACACATTCTTCCATTTCCATCTCTATGGGTACTTTTCAGTATGCTTTGAATCACACATCTCATTAAAGTGCATCTCTTGCCTCTATCAGGTTTATGTTAATTTCACTCTCCTTTCCCATTTGCTTTTCTCAGCATGCATTTTGGGCAAGTGTCTGTAATTGTTTTCTTTATTCCCCAGGATCCATAACCAGACTTAGGTTATGAAAATAAACTGTCTTGTAAAGAGACTGTCATGGGCATTAGTTGAGTGGAGTGGCTGGGATTACAATTTGGCATTGATATTAGTTCCTACTGCTGCCTTCACAGAGGCGCTTGCTCATAGATATGAGCCAGCCAGTCATTTTCTCCTGGCTTTTAGAAGAGAAAAACAAGAGCAATTCATGCGTGCTTGTAAAAGAAATTGACAAAGGGTCAGAATAATACGCATGTTCCTGAGTGGAGCCTCTGCCCCTTTGCTCCTTTTTCTCTGATAGGCAGCTCCTTCATTTAGGGTCCCTCTCTGATAGAAGGGAAAATTGATACCTAAGGAAACTGAGGAAGATGCTTTTCTAATTCCATGTGCATGATGGAGATGACTCTAAAAATCTCTGAATTTCCGGCTTGGCACCCAGGAAGTGCTGCCAACCTTGCTCAATGCAGTCAGAGCAATATCACCAGGAGTCTGTCTTTTAAACCAGAGCATCCACTCATCCCTGCATCTTCAGCCAACAGCTGGCCCACAGCTCCATTTCCATAGTATCCAATAGAAAGAACATGAATGATGTTTTTGTCTTTCCTAAGACCCTTTATAAATATCTCAGAGCCATGTGCCTGAATGTGTTCCCTGAATTAAAAATGTATCTCATCTAGGCTAGGACATCAAAAGAAAGGATTTAGAAGAGCCTAATTAGGGACAGGCAGATTGACTACATGGTTTAGTTCCTTCTGGTGAACTGTCTGGCATTAAAATATACAAAAAATTCATGAAGCGAAGATTTGAGCTATTAAATAGAAGATCTTGCAAAAAAAGAAAGTCCACGTAGACACTACAACCTTAAGGTCTCGTTCATAGAGGGACAATGGCATTGAAAACATAATCCATAAACATTTTCATTTTTCACTTAGTCTCAGAGTTTTCTCTCACCAGGTAGCCCAAGAAAATGTTAATGGACCTGATTTAGGATTTAGTGAAAGCACTACATGGTCTTTTTTAAAACTTAGCACAGGATAACTTTCCTTCAAAGGAGGAGAAAAAAAGTATTGGTGATTTTAGGAATATAGCTTGGTGATGTATTAAATAAAAATGCATTTCAGTACATTCTTGCTTTTTCAATGAATTGCTCTTTGTTTTTTCATGGCAGGGAAGAGCTTTAACCAAAACTCCTATTTTGAAACTGATTAGAAGTCTGGAGAAGATGGAGATTACTTGCTACCCATGTCATATAATTAACCTGGATTTTGAACACTGTTGGAAGAAGAGTTTTCTATTAAAAAAATTAAATGTAGGCTATACTTTTTTTTCCAGCTTATGATTTCAGAATGTAGTAAGAGATGTGACCATTTTTATTTCCACAAAGACCAAAAGCTGTGTTTAACGAAACTAAAAACTGCACGAGTTCTGGAAGGTATACTACAAGAAAAAAGCTGGACCTTGGAGTTAGGGCCGCAATTGCTGTCTGCTTCTGAATCTTTGGGGGTGTCTCTTAAGAACTGTGCCTCAGGTTTCCCAGCAGGAAAATAAGGTGAGACTGTTAGAACAAGGTGAAGTTAGGCTTAGAAAGTGAATATTTTGTAGCATATTTGTTATTGTCAGGTGAAATGGGGAAGCCTTTGAAGGAGTCTTAATATAGTTTATATTCAAGTATTCATCTAAATAAAATGTTTGCTTTTTTCCTTTTGATCAAATTGCTAAAGAAAAAGCTACCTTTTGGCTGCAGTTTAGAATTAGGCTTGTATTTTATGCTTGTACTGGAGTTTTGAATTTTCTGAGTATATTATTCAAGACCACATTATTGCTATGTTAAGTATGTCAATGTCCTATTTTTCTAAGCTTTCAGGAACAATACATATTAATATGTGTAAAGTTTAGAAGGTTTCCATTAATCTAAAGATGAATTTAATCCAATGGGCAGGGAGGGAGTGGGTGTTGGTCAAGGCCACGGTGATTGACCGGAGGACTGAGGAGGTGGACCTACTAACAGGTTCCCTGACTGCTTCTGAGACCCAAACATGTCTTGGGAAAATCCTGGATCTCCTCTAGTTCCTGGTATATTAATTTGGAAAACAGCACTTAACTACCTCACATATGGTAGATTAGTTCATTTGCATTGCTTCTCCTTTGTGTAATACCTCCTGTTTAAATTAATTCCTGCTCACAAAAAAAAAAAAACAGCCTCAGACTCTTATTGCAATTATAAAATATGTTTTAAATTGTTCAGATAGGAAATCCACACCTTATACAAATTTTGCCTGAGGATAGAAGTTTTCCTCTTTCACCCTAGTGGTTTTTTTTTTTTTTTTCAATGGGTAGCTTTGGAAGGAAGTAAGGGAAGGCCAAATAATCATCACTATTAATATTAAATTGCATATGCCAATAGGTTATTATAAATACAGGCATTTTATTTTAGATGTCTTCATATTTGCCAAAACCAATCTTGAACATTTTGATTTATTTCTGACCAGGTATAAGTAACCAGGTATAGGCTGATCATAAGATAAAATACTTGGCTCATTTTTTTTCTTGACTTGATGCCTGCACATTCCACTCATTATGACAACACTGGAAACTAAATGTCTGAGCTCAGTACATGCCACAGCAAAGCTAGTGAAAGCCTTAGAAGATATCCAGGTATTTTGCAAAGTATGGATGGATAACAGGTTGTCTGTGTGTGTGTGTGTGTGTGTGTGTGTGTTCACATGTGTCAAGATAGCTCCTTTATCTCAGTATTCCCTTTCATTTGCTACTCACATAATGGATCCTCTATCCATTCACCATGATCAGTACAAGCCACTACTGGGACACTTTCTATTGGACTCATTTGAAAAGTAATTGATAATTATCTTTAAAGCATTATAAGTGCTAATGATATTTATCACCACTAAATGTGTGATTTTATTTGTAAACCTTCAAAATTTTCTGCTTTAGATTTTAAACTTTTTTCCTAAACTATTTGTGTTAGATAAAAATGTGTTTTTTTTTTTAATCACAAATTAACCCTAGAGTGCAACCCTTTGAGTATGTGCTTGCTGGAAGAATTCTAGATGGACATAAATCCATCTAGGGCAGGTCCCCATGCAGAACACTTAGGAGAAGCACAAACTAAGCCAAAGGAGATTGTTGGTTTTCACGAGCCAAGCAGTGAAGTGGGAATTTGGGAATTCTGACACGTTACCATCTCTAATTTCCTTTCACATGACCTTTTCATGCAAGAGCAAACCACTTTGCTCTGCATGAATGTCTGCTCCACACCAGTGAAATGGAAGAGTAAAGGAACCCCTCAACTATCAGGGAAAGGACAAGAGGCCTCAGTTCAGGAATAAAGACTTAAGTCCTACCTTTGTGGTAGCTGGACCACTGTTGAAAGATTGAAGAATGCAGTCTCCACAATGAAGAGCCATTCATGTATGAAGTAAAGCATGGAAGGAGCTGTCAGTTTGATGGGAAAAACTACCCCTAAAGAGCTTTTTAAAAGAGCTTTTCCCAAGGGGATATAATGGCATGTAGGCATTTAAAAGTTTTAGGCTAAACTCTCATTTAGGCTACACGATTGAGGAATGACATGTTCTGAATATTAAAACATTCTCATTAACCTAGCAACATAATATTCAATAAGACTATCACTTTACTTGAAAATAATAAAATGTAGCGAGCGTTAAAAGTGCATGGTAAGTAACCTTTATTTTTTCATAATATCAATTTTCATTGATTCATAAGGTACTGTGGAGTTTTACAAACATAGCCTTTATAACCAAGTTAATACACTATTGTTTTTTCATAGGTTATGGATAAAGGGGAATTTATTTGATAAATAGGGCTCCATTTCCACCATTGCAATGATTTAAGGGTATTTGTTCACATTTATGTGGCCTAAACTCCTATTTACTTTACATAAAAAAATGAGTTCAGGTTTTACCTGATTTTATTCCCACCTCTGCTTTTTTTTCCTGCATTATCTAGTCACCATGGGTTGGCTCCCTGCCTCCTAATCTTTTTTTTTTTTCCCACATAGTGAATTGGAATGTCATTGAACAACCCCATCTTACTATTACCTCTAACAAAAAGATTGAAATTATACAAATATTCTTTGTAGACTCTAAAAATATTTGGCTCAAATATGATTTCAAACTAGTTATTCATTTGCATGCTTGTTTTATAAGTTTGCCTTCCATTTTATGATTTTTAGGTAGCTGGTATCTTTGTGTCATTTCTATGTTTTTAACAATGGATACTTTGATAGGTTCAATTCTGAATTGAATTTCCATTTTTCAATGGAAAGACAACATATTTATTCCACAAGGAAAGAGCTGATATAGGAGAATAAGTATATTAAATTGAGATTTTTTTTTAGCCAAGAAATATGGGTAATTTTGTGTTTTCTTTTTCTAAAATATTTCTAACAATTCCCAGTAGGAATGGGTGGGGCTATCCTTCCTCATTTACAATCCAGCTGCAGTGAGTCAGGATTCTAGCTCATTCTATTCCCAATTGTGTAATAAATGCAAGAAAATGATGTGAAGGTCAAATCCATTGCACTGTGTTTCACAAAGGGTCCTGGCTAGAGGTGGGAAGGTGGGAGGGGACCATAATATAATTGATGATGTAAAGAATTTGCCTGGGAATTTCCTTGACTCAGGCATTTTGTAAAATCTTACATTATTCTTGTGAATTAAGAACAGACAGGTTAAACCACTCCCCTTGGGATAGTAAGACACAGGTTAAAAACACTGCCCTTAGCCACAGTTATAGTCACAGCATAGATTAAGTAATTCCTCATCCTGTTTTTTTGTTCTCTTACATTTAATTATTTCTTTAAAGATTAAGGGCATATATAGGAAAAAAAACATATCAGAGAATACAGGTACAATTTTTATTTCAGCTCTATGTGATGATAATTGATAGTGTACATAATATATGTTTAATATGGAGTATGGATAGTGAAGGACTTTTCTTTTTCATCTTATTTATAGTGACATTTTATCCAGATTGTGGAACAAATAAATTCATTTAACTGTACTATCTTGCTGAAATTTTCTAGTCTTAATATTGGCTAATGAGAAACAAAAATTTTGAAGTTTTTATGTATATATAAGGATCTTTCTTTTCCCATGTATATAATTGTACTGTTTTCATTAGTAATAAACATCTCTTTCAAGAATCTGTCTACCTTTTTTTTTGTCAATTAGAAGAAACATAGATCTTAGCAACAGTTGAATTGTAATTACCAAAGACACATACGATGTGAACACCCCGTGTGAAAATGAAAATCATTTTTTGATTTATCTTTGTGTAATGAGGATTAGGAAAACAGGAGATGAATCTGGAACCTTGAATTTTGTTGGTAATTAATGATGCTCAGTCACTATTTGGCCTCTCTTGAACTTTTCAACTTTTGGCCTCTCTTTTAAACTCTTAGAAACTTTTCATTTTTCCCCCTCATCTGCTTAAGCAGGATGGAAAGAAAACTGATGAAGCCGATTAAAGAAAGATTAGATGGCGTAGCTGGCACCAGCTGTCTGTAAGGAGATGAGAAATCAGTGACCTGTCTAAAGAGAACAGAGAAGACATACATATGGTGACAATGACCCAAAGCAACCTTGCATGGGAGGGACAGGAGGAAAATCACCTACCAGTTATCTGAGCACACAATTTCCTAATGTGTCGTCATGAGAAACTTCAGTTTTCAGGTTTTTTTCCTTCCTACATCTGTGTGGTGTCTTGCTGGCAACAGGACTCGAGGAAATCCTAAATCCGTCTTAGAAAGTAGGAGGGTGGTCTTGATTTGACTCCAAAGACCATATTATAAAAAACTCCGCAAAGTGGGAGAAATATGCCTAATATCTGTGGATTGATTAATTAGTGACCTAGTTGTAGGAGAAACAGTGAGTAATAACCCTGTTTTTAAGAAGGCTGGTCTGGACAAGCCCTAGTGACTCTTAGCTCATGCCCTCATAATGCTGGTCTACTCTCTAGTCCTTCTGAACTGACCTCCCATCTGAGCTAGTCCTTGATTGTGCCCAGTGAACTAACCTTTAAATTATCTTCTCACCAAAACACACATATCTTGTGTCCCATCCTAACCCCCCTTTTTCTGAACAAATGAATCCATGCTAATATAATAATAGGTGTTCAGGAATCAGTTTTTTCTAAGTAACACGTACATTGCATGTGGGATTTTGGGAAACAGTTCCTTATCCCGCATGAGTAACTCTCATTGTCAATACTGCACACACTGGAAGGTCTGGGGAAGGATGTGCATATTTTCGTTAGGTGGGCCTTTCAATGAGCCTAAAAAAAAATTCTTTCATGTCTTTTTCTGTACACGTATTCCATTCTGTTATTCACTAAAGCTGTATTTTAATTTTTTTTATTTACATCATTGACTTCCCATTAAACTGAGTTCTTTGATGTTGGGGCCATGTCTTGCTCATTTGTTATTTTCAAAACAAAAGAGTATTTGATTCAGAGTTGGTTTACAATAATTAGTAATTTAATTGGCTTCATATAATGGATAGATATTTATTTTATGACCAGAAAACAAATGATTACTTTGTATTCCAGGAACAAATTAGATGGACCTATGAGTGGTTTACAAACCACTCTTAAAGAGATGGTTTATAGAGATTTTAAAATGACCCTAAGTATTTCAAGAGATCAGATCGACACATTTAGATCTATCTTATTCTCATTGACTTATTCGAGGAATGTATGGACTGCTACATCCAGATGTAGTGACCTGAGTTTCTTAACCATAGGCTCAAGGAGGAAGGCAGGATGGGGGGGGGGGTGGTTTGGGGAGTGGGACTAGGACAGCAGAAACAAGCTTCAGGTGCTGTGGTGGGAGGGCCGGGAGGAGGTTGGGGAGCTGGTAAAGATTGGTGGGTTTGGAAGGGATAAAATTCACCTTTACTTTCTGTCCATAGAGTTGGGTGTATGATGCATATAGAAGGCATTTGTTTAATCTTAAAAAACAGTTTTTATAAAAAAGTTATTTGATTCCGTGTTTATTTCTTTATTGTGTAGGGCAGAAAAAAATTAAGGCATCAGAGAACAGGACATGGGTGAAGGTATGACCCAGTTCTTCCCTTTCTTACAAAACACTACCATACAGAAGGATGAATGGTTGGTTAAACCTATCAGTTTTATTGAAGTTTCTGTAATAACCTTTTTTAAAGTTAGTCATGATATGCCTTCAAAATTGTTCACGTTTGTCCTGAATATAGCAGCACCAATTTTGGCATTTCCTCTAAGTTTCCCAAGGTTTACCGTGAAGGGAAGATGGCTTGACTTCCTGTTTATGTAGCTGAGTTCTCACATAAAGGCTGGTATTCTGGCACTCCAGAGGAGAGGCCCTGAAGAGAGAGGGCTTTATGCCAGGTTCCTCTAAAGCATAATGCCCCTAACTCGATGTAGGTATTTATTTGGAAGCATCTATTTGGTTCTATGCTCCTAAAGAACAGGTATTAGTTTGCTCGGTGTTAGATAATTGGCAAAAACTCAATAAGGATTACACTGCTACTGCTATTAAACCATCAAAGATTTATGTGACAACAAAACAAATGTTAGTTATTTTCAATAAGGAATGTGGAAAAATCTAATTTTTCTTTTTCCATTTTTTTTTTTTTTTTTTTAGAAATAGGGTCTCACTCTGTTGCCCAGACTGGAGCACAGTGGCACGATCACAGCTTACTGCAGCCTCCAGCTCTGGGGTTTAAGCAGTCTCAGCCTCCCGAGTAGCTGGGACTACACTTGCCACCGAGCCTGGCTAATATTTAATTTTTTTGTAGTGAAGAGGTCTCACCATGTTGCCCAGGCTGCTCTTAAACTCTTGGCTTCAAGTAATCCTCCCTCTGTGGCCTCCCAAAGTGCAGGGATTACAGGTGTGAGCCACTGAGCCCTGGTGGAAAACCCATTTTTGATTCAGATTTTAAGTTGCTCTTGCTTGGAAGGTACAGAAAAATAAAATAGATTAGAAAATTTTCAAAGTTTGAGGGAAAACTAAACTGTAGTTATTTGAGAACAGAATTTGCTTTAATCTTCTAATTGTTTTTTAGTGATAATTGGTTCAGATGTCCCTTTCCCTGTCTTTTTTTAATAACATGACACTACGTTTACACGTTTAAAGTTATTATATAGAAAGCTTTTGAGAAATAATTTTTCCTCAAATAATTTGTTTTCTCATATCTTGGTACCTTATTTACTATAAATGAGAGAAGATTGATGATCTAAATTAAAGAAAAAATTGTTCTTTACTTTTTCTTTTTAAAATCTGATTTGAATTTGGGATGCCACAAATAAAATGAGCATTTATATCTCCTTCTACCATTGAGTGACAATATCCTTTTAGGTAAATAATCAATAATACGTGTTACAGTTTCTACCAGGAAAAAGGATTTAAGGGACTATTACCAGGGCAGATGACACTTTTCAAAGTATCTGGATAAGGAGACTGTTAGGTTGAAATTGCCCTTCCAAAATATTGCCTGTTTCTTTTAAAAATGTAAAAGTAAAGGTAACTTCTAGAGAAATCTATTTTCCTTATAAAGTGATCTCCATGACACAGTAGTGGAACGATCTTTCTTCTTCATAAAATAAAGCTCTAAAACACATGTTGAGGATTGGAAATACCTTCTATCCAACGCTGTGGGCCAGGGGAGATTTTTCCATTGCTTCACTTTTTCTTATTTTACTTTCAGATTTGCCAGTGATGTTTCAAAGTTAAAATTTAACTTGGAATGGCAAAGCTGCAAGCGTAAATGGACTTTCCATTAATGAACAGGTTGAGACACTATTCTATTTTGAGGACAGTCTTAAGTTAATTTTAACTTAAAAACATAAAATTGATAGTTTAGAAAGATCTATAAAATCAGGTGATTCTTCTCAGTTTTATTAAGCCATGTTGGAGAGAGTAGAAATCTGATAATATAAAGGAACACATTATAAAAACACCAGCTTTGCTGGTATTTTTGTGATGCCCGGGCAAGAGCCATGCTGCCTGATGACAGTGAATCATTTCTTCTTGTTCCTGGCTTGTGATACACTGTGCTGATGTCCGTGAACATGTTGACATCAGTACCTCACCCTGACCCCCTCTTGGGATGTCTCAGCAATGCACCAAGTGAAGCCCTTGCTCTCTGTTCCAGGACTTGCTAGGGAAAGAGGGCAGCATCACATGGCAACCTGCAGAGATAAACATGCTAACTTGTGATTCAGTTGCTCCAGTGTTTCTATCTAATTGTCTTAGAAAATTTTGTCCCCGGTATGGTTTGATTTCGAGCAGAGGGTTGGCTTACATTATTACCTAAAATATTCACTGTTGAGCTCATCTTTTATTGCCAAATTATGTGAACCAAAACGTAATGTTTTTAACCTCTCTTATACTGATTTAAGGAGGAGATATTAGTCATTCCCAAATTATAAAACTGTGCCTCAGCAGCAGAAACAGGAGGTGAAATATCTTGAGAACTTTCCCACTTCAAGTTTCCTTTTATTATCTAGAAGACTGGAAAAAAACAGTCATTCTAGCCAACAGAGGTGATCATGTAAGACTCAATTTTCTAGGATTAATCTACTTGCCAAAACCTAAATCATGACGGTACAGAACTCACAAGCCCACCCAAGCCTGTAAACCTAACTCCTGTTTTAGCCGCCACTGGGGGCCAGGGGGGAGGTGCTGTTGTATCGATGGGTACATGCAATGTCTCCACCTTGCCTCTCCCCTTAATGCGACTTCTTGTTCATCTGCATGTTGTGAGTTGCTGATGGCTTCCAGCTCTGGCATCCTCTTCTCTCCTGGCCATAGTGATCCATGTGTAGTTGTGGTTACTAAGTGAGCTCAGCGTCTGAGTTTCAAAGTCATCAACCTCACAGAAGGCTTGTGTCTGAGGTTGTGCAACACAGTGCCCAGTGGATGAGAGCCCAGCATTCACTGGACTGAGTGGTTGCAAACAGATGAGGGAAAGTACAATCTGTTGTTAAAGTAGAAATGTGGCAGATAAACAGTACTGCATCTTTCCTCCTCGCCCAGAAGCTAAACACTCTTGTTAAGATGAACACTGCATACAGTTAGTTGGTCTCTTATGAATATTATCATCAAATTTATATTCCCAAAGGAATAAATTTTTTATGAGGATACTGTTGTTCTTTTTCATATGCCTATCTTTGGTCTCCTACTTGTTTGGGTATCTTATGTGACTCTGAAATTATTGAAAAACATGACCACAAGCAACCCTTATTTACCTGGGGTAATATTTTATATTTTCCTGATATAAAAATTTCCTTTGGCTATTATTTAATCTGGGTTTGGAGGATGCAAAATGATTTCCGTATTTGAGTAATTGAAACATAAAAGTGGATACGGGTGAGTTTGCTTCATTAAAAGTCACCTGATTATTTCAGGATTATCTAGTATTTAATCTCTTTAATTTCTGGGGATGATTACATAAGAGAGCATGCTCTTCTAAGTCACCAAACACCTTTTCTCCAAAGAATTCTAGAACAGTACAGAGTGGAAAATAAAGGCTGGAATGAGCCATAAACATTGACTACTAAATAGGGAGCAAAAAGAGAAGGGAAATAGGGTATAATTAAACATATACTCTAAAAACTTCTGGCCATTATTTGAACTAACCTTTCCCAAATGAGTTATATTTAGAATCACATTTTATTGCTAGGTTGTGAGAAATTGGGAGTTTGGAGCTTGGGGAGGGAGAACCTGGAAGGATCAGGGACATGGTTTCCAGCCAACAGTGCTGGTGACAATCCAAGACGTAGGTAGGTTTGTGTGTGTGGAGAAGGTGGGGAGAGGGCTCAGAAAAGCTAGTAACTGAGCCACAGGTAATGATTTCAAAGTCAGGGTGGGCTGAAGTCAGCACCAAGGCAGGCAAGCTGAAGGGTATTTCTGAAGTCAAGTCAATGGGAGTCAGAAGTTGCTACAGAATGTCGAAGTCCAATAGGGGAGGACTGAAGTCCCAGTGAGGGTCCAGGAAGAGTCCACGGCAGGTGAGGGGAAATGATGTTGGTGAGCAAAGGGGCGATCTGTCAAGGGTGGCTTCATCATCAGGAAGTTTCCTGTCCCTGCTCCTAGGTTTAAATGGCTCCTGAAAGGCAAGCACCTCTTCCCTGGTGCTGCCTGGGCTCTGCAGTAGGAGCAGGCAATGGGAAGGCTGGAGGTGAGGGCAAGAATGGTGGTGAGAAAACGACCCAGGCATCCAAGTTTCCCAGGGGTAGCCCTGCAGTGCTGGCCACTGAGATACTCAGCCAGGTTCTCAGTTCTGAAACTTATATTAGCCCAAATATGTAGACTTGGTCTAAGGGTTCTTCTTTTTTGTAAATTACATTAAACCATACCAAATGCAGCCTTTGAAATGTGATGGAAAACATTCCATACATGCACATAATTCTGCCTTACAGGAATAACCTCTAGGCATAGTGTTGAAAGTGAACATAAATCAATGTCTAATTGATGGCATAAAGAGCGAACTGCCATTAAATCTTGTTGCCCTTCTCTTTTTAAAAAGATTGATCCATTTTATGTTTATAGGCATTGTATTTTTATTGGCAATTATGCATTTTATAAACTTATTCCTGGCTTTAATCTTGAATGCCTATTGTTGGCCTCAAAAAAAAAAATAATGTGATTCCTCCTTTTTAGTCTTCATTTGGGAACAAGGCACCTCTCCTTTCTACTAATTATGGATATTTTTAAGTTACCATTTATTGAATGTGTCTATGGATTAAGTGCTTTATATACAGTATTTCATTGCATTATTTTTACAACTGCCTTTAACAATGTTCCCCATCTGTTAATGATGTTAAATTATTAGTCAGTCTTACAGCAGTTCAAAACTGTGGGGCCTCACAATCATTTCCACACAAAATTTTAACATGACTCATTGGAAAGCAGAATAGATGTTACCCTTTTTGAGTTGCCTCTTTTTAGGGACATCACCCAGTCAGTGATGTGACATTAATGCTGAATGCAGAAGAAGGGCTGAGCAAATGTATTGTTTCCTTTTTTATTATAGTTTTAAAAAATTATTATAAAGTAATCTTCATTTGAAGAAAATTTTAAAATCACAGAAAGGTATAGAGAAAACAAATCAACAGTCTCTCTCCACACATAGCTATTATTATTTTGATATCTTCTAGTCTTTTTTTTCTATACATATGCATTTCACGGAATCAGAACTATACTTATTTTCCACCTAATATACAAAGAGCATGTTCATTAAAAATTAATAAATAATTTTCAGAAACATTTCACCATACATATCAGATGTAGCATATTTTGTTTGACCTTTGAAATGTTAAAAAATATTTGCATTAGTTGCCAATATCTTAAAAGGAAATTTCCCATCACCTAGCTGCTTCACTAGCCCAGGTGACTGGTTTGAAGCCTGTTGGTATGTCCTTTGAGAGTTCTGAGATGGCTCTGCTAAAACTTATACTAGCCATTCACATATTGTAAACTATTTTAGATTATTTCCAATTTTTTAGTTGTTAGAATGAATACTGTAGGGAATATCATTTTCTGCATTTCTGAATATTTCCTTAAGAAAGATTTCTAAAGTAGATTTATTTGATTGAAGTTTCAAGTTTTTTCTTATCATACTTTGTAGACATTGACTTCACAACAGGCTTCTTTCCCTGTGGCTGATTCCCTCCCACTGTCGGCTCAGCACTGTCTCCGGCGTTTGTTCACAAGACCCGGCCTCCTGCTCTCAGCGGCCGGCGTGAGAGCGCGTCTCAGCCTAACCTCCCACTCACCGCTTTGCTCAAGTTAATTTGGCCAGGGTCTCCGTTAACTTATTGTTTTTAAAATCAAAGGTGAGTATAGTATAAGTGAGTTTTGTGATGTTTACTCTTTACTTGAATATAATGTCACTTTTTAAAAATTTAGTTTTTGCTTCAATTATTTAGTACTATTCCTAATTTTTATTCTGAATTATAAACTTTTGGATGTTGTTTCAGTGTAATGACTATACTTTAGTACTTAGAAAAGTATTTGTTTTCAGTACTTGTTTTCAGTATTACTGAAAAGTGTCAGTAATAGCTATATGAAAGTATCAATGTAGAAAGATGAATAACTTTCATTTGATCTTGATACATTTGCTAAAGAAAAAACTCTGTGTTTATCTCTTCCCCTCCATTCATCCTCATTATTTTAGATTACATCTAGACTTACCTTCTGCTGGGATTTTTTGTTTTTGTTTTTTTGATACAGAATCTCACTTTTTTACCTGGGCTAGAGTGCAGTGGCATCATCATAGCTCACTGCAATCTCCAACTCCTGGGCTCAAGCAATCCTCCTGCCTCAGCCTCTGGAGTAACTGGGACTACAGGTGTGTGCCACCACGCCTGGTTAATCTTTTTATTTGTTGTAGAGAAGAGGTCTTGCTCTTGCTCAGGCTGGTCTTGAACCCCTGACCTCAACAATACCTCCTGCCTCGACCTCCCACAGTGCTAGGTTTACAGGCGTGAGCCACTGCATCTGGCCTTAGAAATTTTTAACTTAACACTTTGAGAAGATAGTTTTAAAAACCGCTATTAAATACCTTCCACACACTCAGCACCTTGTTGTGAGAAAGTGAAAGATGTATGAAACACAATCCTTGCTCTTATAGAGTTTGCAATCTAGTCGGGAAGACACAAATACATGAAAAGATTCAGAGAATAAAATCAAGTACCATCATGTGTCACGTGATGACAGGGTTATGTTCTAAGAAATGCGTCATTAGGCAGTTTCATTGTGTAACATCCTAGAGTACACTTACGCAGACCTGGCTGGGATAGCCTACTACACACCTGGGCTCTATGGTATAGTCTATTGTTCCTAGGCTACAAACATGTACAGCACGTTACTGCACTGAATACTGTAGGCACCTGTAACACAATGTTAAGTATTTGTGTATCTAAATATAGAAAATGTACAGTAAAAATATGGTATTATAATCTTATAGGACCACCATCATATACGCAGTTTGTGGTTGACTGAAACGTTATGTGGTGCATGACTATACTAGTTCAGGTGGAACAGGCTACTTGTAGTGCTCGAAGGATGTGAGAATTCTCTGTGAGGTTGATAGGCTGAGCCAGGAAGGTTAGTTCTGCCTAGTGGATGTTATAGGTGAGCAGGGCAGGAATGGCTCTCTAGGGCAGGGAAGGAGACTGGCCTAACTGGGCTGAGTGTTCAGGCTGGGAAGTAGAGGGGCATAAGCTTAGCTGGGTGGGAGGGGCAGTGGCTGCCAGATGTAGAGCACCAGACAGAGCATTTTAAACTTGTTCTGACAGAGGCAGGAAACATGCTGATGATAGCACTTGGGGGCCTTTTTTTCCCCCTCCTGGCTCTGTTGTGAATAATATTCGAATAGGAAAGGAATGGAGGTACGGAGGTCAGTTAAATGGCTGTTGCCATAGTTTCAGGTATGATGTGATGAAGGTAAGGAAGTGGCAGATTTTAGAGAAATGAATGCGTTTAAGAAATTTTACAAAACAGGCCGAGCGCGGTGGCTCACGCCTGTAATCCTAGCCCTCTGGGAGGCCGAGGCGGGTGGATGGCTCGAGGTCAGGAGTTCGAGACCAGCCTGAGCGAGACCCCATGGTGGCACATGCCTGTAGTCCCAGCTACTCGGGAGGCTGAGGCAGTAGGATCGCTTAAGCCCAGGAGTTTGAGGTTGCTGTGAGCGAGGCTGACGCCACGGCACTCACTCTAGCCCGGGCAACAAAGTGACACTCTGTCTCAAAAAAAAAAAAAAGAAATTTTACAAAACAAAACCAAAAAAAGACTGGCTAGATTTGAAGACTGGCTAGATATGGAGTAAAGGAAAAGGAAAAAAGAAATGAATTCTAAAATTTCAAATTTTTGGTAGAAGGAGCATTAAGGAGTCTTTAACTAGAAACATGAAAGCTTAGATTGGGTATCACTTTATGGCAGAAAGTATTATATATCCAGCTCAGAAAGAGTTTTTCTTTTCCATGGGCCCCTCTTTTCTGAGTTTTTGTTTTGTTTTGTTGCTATTAGAGTGCAAGATAGTAAATTTGAGAACGGGAAGAGAGTTGAATGGTGTGCTAACAGTTTAGTCTTGAAGAGTATAAGGTTTTTCTTCTAAGATAAATGAGCCACTTAGCTACTTAGCTAATTAGCATAATGTTACTAAGGCAAAGATCACAAGATCATTAAAAAAACTTTTATCTCCTTTTCTTTTAAGGTGAACTAATTAACTTGCTTTGCTCTTTGACAACAGACTTTGCTCCTAATTGTGAACTCACCAATTCACAAATTGATGCTGTTGACACTGGGGAGATTGGGAGTTTGAGAGAATGAATCAATGCAAATCAATTTCTGCTTCTGAAACGTGCATATGTGTGCCCATATGCACCTACGTGTGCATGCACACACACCTCCAGATCCATGCCTTACCCATACTGGATTAGTGCTTTTTCAGGGCCTTGACCATGTATTCATTAACTGACTAATTTATTCTTCAGCAATGAATGTCAAAGAGGGAATAAGAGATGACTAAAAGTGAATAGATTAGTGTATCTTAATGTTTAAAACGTTGTGATGGGTTATAGAAGACATGATAGGGACAAACAGGTCTTCCTTAGCTATAAACATTACTCTGGATAATTTTACCTTAAATCACTATAGCATATCATTGCATACACTTAAGAGGAACAACACTACTAATTTTGAACCTCTTGGCAAGGAAATTAACTAACAAGAGCACTTTTTTTAAAAAGCAACTTGGAATCCATTTTAAAGGCTGTTCTTAGGTTATCAGATGAGTATAAAACAGGCATCAAGTAACTCTATTACCTTCAACAGTTGAAAAAGGCAGAAAACAATGATATCTTTCTTCGCTTTTTTGGACAGATGAGCTCTTTGTTTGTCTAAGTGAAAAAACATCACCAAATAGCAATGGTAGCCAAGTTTCCCTGGGAGGCAATAATGACTTCATAGCTTGTAAACATGGCATTGCCACAGTCTTACCTGTCTGCAGCCTTGACCTCATATGAGATTCTCCTAAAGCCCTCTCAGTGAGGATTTGGGGTCCAAAGAATGGTAAGACAAAAGGTGAGTTGAGGCACTTAGGGCCAGGAGGAGCTGATACTTTAAAGAGCAACAAAGACATCAAATTGGTTAAGACAAAGTTAGTCATAGAATGCAAATGGTAAGAGAGGAATTGGAAACTGGACCAAAGTGGGATAGAATGGAGCAAGAGAAAGACTAGGAACAAAACAAGAGGATTCTAGGTTTACAGAGCAGACTTGCCTGTGACTTGCTTTTATAGGCTGCTACCTAAAGCTGCATGGCACTTTGGTTTAATTTAAAGAATGAGATGGACAACACAAGACTCAGAAACCTTATTATAGTGAGATGGCACTACCTGGATTTGATTCCATAGTTCCTGGTCTCCTGGGTTAAAAATAAGCAAAGAGTAGATGTGGCAAAACAAAAACAAAAACAAAACAGGGTAATGTATTTTGGTTTGTGTTAAACATTCTCAGCCAGATCTGAGAAAAGATAGCTAAGACGACTTTTGAAAAACTGCTCCATAATATGTTGACAGAACTACTTCCTGTTGCTGAACACAGAATGGCATTTTGAATAACCCTACTTGGCTAGGGTGTTCTCACAATCCAGACTAGGCTGTCCGCAGATTTCTGAACCATTCATTCACAGTGGCTCTTTACATGATAATGGAGAAGTACAATACAGACAGTCCCAGTAAATTTTCTGAAAACAAATCCCTTCAATTGAAGTGGAGTGGAGGATGAGTGGTGTTAAATATAGACCCCTACAAAAAGTGAAAGTATCTGACATTTGTGTCACAAATGGCAAGAGCTCTGAGGCAGAATAGAAAAAGTAGTATTTAGAGGAAGAGGGTGGTTAGGACTCAACTTTCAGTCATGGAGTCATGGATCAGCCACAAAATAACTAAGTAACCTCAGCCAAGTTATTTCTCTGGATTTTGAATTATTTATGTAAAAAGTAAGTAGGTTAAAAAATTGGCAACTGAATGGGTATGACTGGGATTCACAAATGGGGGTTATTGTACTCATCTCCCTACCTTTAAGTATGTTTAAAATTATCCATAATAAAAAGTAAAACAATTTGTAATGCACATTAAAAAAAACCTAAAACGAGGAGGTTGGACAAAATGGTAAGATCTCTCTTATTCTAAAATTATGTGATTCACTTTGTATGATCGTTCTGCAGGATGGAGCCAGGATTGTTTCAAGCTGTTTTGTGGAGTCTTATGCAATCAAAAATTTCTTCTCTTGGAATGACTTTTCCAAATCAATATTATATTCTTGACCGTGCCTCCCTGGTTAATTTACATGGAAATGTATGTGTATTTCATGGGTTGTACTGAAGGGCCTGGCATGTTTTACAGTGATTTGTAGGCTTTTCATATCAAAATCAATGTCAGGTCTCCAGATGTAGTTTGAAGGTAACACATCCACGTGAACAATTCCAGAATGGGCTGAAAGCAACAGCCTTTTGGATAACAGCGTGGTTTCCCAGAAGAGGCACCCTTTGTGGACAGGTGATTAATGCTCATTATTTGTGAAAACTTAATAAATTTCTCTACTAGTTTTTCTACTGGAATCTTCCATCTCTACCCAGCTCAAGATACGAGACAGTCAACCAACGATTTGATCAGCTTGCAAAGGTGAGTGGGATAGTTTTTCTTACATCAAATCTACTAAGAAAGGTCTGGTAACGTTAGTGGCATAGCAAGCAATTCTGCATCCAGTTTTAAATATAGGCAGGAAATCATGGGTACTGAGTAGAAGACTGCAGGGCAACCTGCATAGTAAGAAAGGTGTCAGAAAAGGCTTGTTTTTAGAATAAAGATCTACCAACAGCTCGATGATAGAACAAACTGTCAAGTCTTGATATTCAGATTATTTTGGAAATTCTTGCCTTCCATGATAACCCCAAAAGCTTCTTTGTTAACCTGAGTGCAATTCTTTTCCGTATGGGACATAATTTCTGAGTAGTAAACACGGGTTGCTCTATGACAGCTAGTATTTTGTGGCTAGGCTCAGTTCTAACATTATTAGATAAAATGTCAGTGGTAAGAAGCATAAATTTATATTTATTCTAATATGCCCCAAACTGAAGTAAAAAATTGCTTGAAATTTTGGAAATTGTCCTCAGGCGGAGACCTGCCAAGGACAGCCTTTCCCATTAGGTGGTGATGACTTGGCAGTAGCTGCCTTTTGTGAAAGGAAATTACAGTAACATCAAGAAACCTAAAAACTATTATTTTATTTTGAGGAATGAGTACAAGTTGAGTGGTTATGGTTTTATATATCTCTTGCTTTCACCTGTGATTTGAAATATTGTATGGCTGCTTTTAAATTTTTCCTTTTTAAACCATTCTATCGTCTCACCATTGGTCAGAGACAACATGATGTAGAGAGAAGGCCAAAGAATTCTGGAAAGGTATGAGTTCAAATCTTGATATTTTTCGTAGACTGTGTCATATTGGGGAAGATAACTTACCCCTCTGAGCCTCAATGTCCTCATCTGTTAATTGGGAATAATGATAAGTCCAACCTCACAGGTATTAAATGAGATAATATTTAAAATTAGAAAATTATATAACAAACTGCAAAAGTTGTATTATAATTATTGCATCATAAGCAGATCTGGAATCCTAGAAAGCAAAATTTCTATAAAGCAATGAATATTTAAGGGGCAAAAAGAATTTTTAAGTGAAATATTCCTTAACTGGGAATGCTCTTCACAGAATGAGCAATATTTGTGTTTGTTATAGTTTCTGTATTTCTTGACCTACTTGGGCATGGTCAGGCTTTGCAAGGATGCCAAGAAGAACAATCTAGATTTGGTGCATTAGGAATGTTTGCTACCTAAGGGCCTTGTTCCCAGAACACACCTCACCCTGTCAGTCTTGCTTATCATCATTATTTGTTGATAGTATAACCAGTGTGATCCTCTGAGTACATACAACAGATGTCCAGGCTTTGCTTCAATCTTTCTTTTTTTGTTCCTTTTTAAAGAAGATTAAATGAATTGAAGAAAAAGCTTGATTCCCATGGGCTGACACCATTTTCTTCTTTTATATGTTTGGAGTTCCTTCTAGAATACCTTGGGGAATTTGTTATCATTTTCTGTAGCTGGATTACCTCACCAGTATTTGTAAAGTAGCACTAATTACTAGTATCGTGAAATTGTTTCTTCTCAACAGAGTTTTGAAAACACCTTTTATAAGACACCTCTTCCATCTGGAGGAGCCATATGTCTGATCACAGTCTGGTTTTGGCCACGTGAACAGTAAGAGCTTGCCAGCCTGGAGAATGGCTGGTGATCTTAACATCTTTGATATGTAGGACCCTGTGAAAAAATGTTGCGAAAGTTATCTTTATTAGTAGTATGGTTTTACCACTGCTGGAGCGGCTTCTGCTTTACTCACGGACGTTTATGAGTGCTGTTAAAAATTCAGCTTTACGCTGGACAGTCCGCTTGGCTGCCTTCAAGGTTTCTCACTGCCAGATGAACAGCTGGCTGTGAAAATTCTTGACATTATTTTGATGACTATAATGAACATCCCTCTCTGAAGGTGGTCTTTCCTTCCTGTTTTAAACTTCCTTGCATATGTAAGCAGAACACTGGCGTGACCTTGTTCAGTTTGAACGGGGCTTGGCGTTTCTTAATTGATCTTCAGGTATTCTGGAGTTCCTGTGTTATGTTCGCCCTGCTGAGAAGAACACTTTACCTGACTTTTGTAGGTAGCATTTATGTTAGTTCCTTTCTCTTTAATTTCTGTGAGGTAGAAAGATTGTTCAGGCCTTTTCTTGGGTCATTACAAATGTCAAGTTGGTTTAGCCGAGTGGCCCTGACTGTTGAACTCTGCATACAGGATAATCCCGTAACAATATTGTCTAAGAAAGTTCTTTAGTTTTGCAAAAATTATTCTGAATCAACCCAACCCTAAATCCACTGGACTGAGGAACAGGGACACAAAACTGTTAAAGCTACAAACAATTCTCTGCATGTATCACACTAATAAGTAATAAACAGTAAAAGAGTCAATAGGTACGAGGTAGTTACCATGGTGTCTCCCATTTCCTCACTCCTTCTTTTGATAATTGTCAGAAAAATATTTAATAAATAAAAGTCCTTTTGATCATCATGAGCAGAAGGTAATAGACTATATATAGATATCTGAACTCCTGCATGGGTAGACAATATCCTGCTTGGGACAGAAATCACATAAATAATTAGAATAAATGACAGAAAGAATTAGAAAGCTATATGGATGAACACTGTCATGTGAGAGGCTTTTTAAATTTTCCTCACTAAGAACCTCATACACAGTTAATAGAAAGAAAATGGGCTTTAAGAACATCATAAAGAAATAACAGATTATTACTGAGGAAATTAGTCCTGATGAAAAACACGTGCTTTTTTATTTTTGCAGTTTGGGTAGGTTCTGTG
Organism: Lemur catta; assembly: GCF_020740605.2. Lineage (NCBI taxonomy): Eukaryota > Metazoa > Chordata > Mammalia > Primates > Lemuridae > Lemur > Lemur catta. The sequence continues at coordinate 240,704,015 of NC_059128.1, forward strand.
CTCTGAGTGCTGCACGTACTGTTGGAGGCAGAAGGGAAATTGTTATGAAGTTTGTAAAAGTCAGATTTAGTCATGCCCAGTGGTGGGGGTTTGAGTGCTCCCTGAGTCTCACATCTTTGGAATATGTGAAAGAACAAAAGAGGTTTTGCCAAGACTGGCTTTACTTTCAGACTTTCCCTGCACTACAATCCAGAGCAGAGAGAGCACGTGGTGTTGGAACAGACCCACGGTCGGTTTGTTTAGAATCACATGGCGATGTTGTGGGTTACCAGGGCGGGCGGTTCATTTGCTACTTTTATTCATATCATATTCTCAGTCTTTAGGTAGTTTGGGGAGCTCTGGTTCTTTAAGCATGAGTTTAATTTAGAATATAAAGTATTAAAATTTTTGTCCTGCATCGAATGATAGTTGAACCACTTTCTCTAAATGTCTAACCTACTCCATGGTTATAATTTAAGCAAGTTTGGAAGCTACTGTTCCATTAGGATACTTTTTAGTTACTCATCAAGTATTTGTTGAATGGCCAAAGGAACATTAATATTTTGGTGAGTACTTGGACAAACATATTAAAGATTAGTAAGTCTGGGCATCTGAAAGACACATCAGTTTCATCCAGAGAAGAACTTAGGCACTGGAAGAATCAGAACTGCTAATTGTGCAAACACAGTTTTCTGGGAGATGAGCAAGCGTCTTGTTAGTTTTGAATCCCATGGCTGGACTGCATGCCTCTTGCCACTTTTAGAAACTTATGTACAGAAAAAGGAAGATATGCACAAAGATTTCTATGAGTATGGACTGAACCACTTTTCTCAACTGGAGAACCAGACTGTAGAGAATGTGTACATCAACTCAAAGAGTTGCAGCCTGTGGCCAGGAGGGGAATTCACATGTTGGAAATCAGGAATTGGTCCAAACTTCATAAATTCATAATGTACTTGATATTGTACAATTAGAATGTTTTATTCACCCAGAAAATTTTAATACCCACAAAGTAATGTTTCTAGTATAATCACAAGAATTCTAAAACCTCCTGGATTGAATATTAGCTGGGCTCCTTCCTGGGAGAATTGCCACACAGGTAGAGAAGCAGCCAGGAGCCCAAGTCAGGGCTGGGCCCTGAGTATCTTCCTTTATTCGACAAGTGTCTACTGAATGCCTGCTGTATGCCAGGCACTGGGCAAGTTGCCTGGGTAACAAAGATGGATGAGGCTTAGCCTGACTGTGCAGAGCTCACAGACTAGGTGGGAAACAGACATATTCATAACTAATGATGAGAAAGTGTGATAAGTCCTATGATAGTGGTATGAACCAAGTGCGGAGAGCACAGGGGAAAGAAAGTTAAGTGCTAGTTAACAGTAAAGAATTTTTGAGTTGAGAGGGTGCTTACAGGTTACCTAGTTCTACCCAATGCGGAGATACAGCATCCTGGCAGATGCTCACTTAGCCTGGGCTAAAGTCTCCCTCTAGAAGCAAGCTCATTGCATTTTCAGGCATCTTTAAATTGATTCAAACTAATAATTTCTGAACACTTGCCAGGCATTGTTCTGAGTCTGCTGTGTTTGTTATTGCATTTAATCTTTACCTAAAAGGAGGTACTTCTAATATTCCTCTTTTCAGATCAACCACTGTAGCTCACAGAGGTTAAATAGTTAAATCCAACAGGGCTGAACCAAGGTTTAAATCCACAGTCTGATGTCAGAGCTGTGTTCTCAACCTCCTTGATACTTTGTATGTTTCTAGTCTGCCATTTGCAGAGAAAAAGAGCAAGTTTAATGTCTGTCTGTGACAGCTCTTCATATATTTCAAGAGAAGGTACATGTGTCTCTGTGCCCCTTACCTGCTATATCCAACTCTTCTCTAATCATTCACTCTCAGTTTCTTCAAATGTTCCCCCAAAGACATATTTTTCAGACCCTTCCTCATCCTACCCATCTTTGGGGCTGCTCCTGTTTGTTGATGACTTTCCTAAGATGTTGTTGGCAGAATCAACACAGCATTCCCCAAGTGGTCTGACTACTGTTGAGTAAAATGGGCATGACACTTCTTTACCTGAAAAGTATTCATTTTTAGTGGCAGCCACTTCACATTCTTGGCTCAGCTTAGTTTGTTGTCAGTAAAGCTCATAAAGGTCTATTTTTCGTCCCTAATTTTTTGCCTTAACTAAATTTTTGCCTTATTTGCAACCTTTTTGGGAACATGCCCAGTTCACATGATTATTAAGTCATACCTGACAAGAGACAGAAACATTTCATCTACACATAGCTGGAAGCTGGGCGGGTGCACCCCAAAGAGGCAGGTGGCCAAGCAGAGCTTCCAAGGGCATTCTTTCTACCCTTAACCCTTTCAAGTTCTTCTCACATATGAGGCATCAAGTGAGCTCCTGATGGTAGGTCGTCTAACTTCAGGGAGAACAGGATATATTCTCTCTAGGTATGTGGCTCAGGCACTGCACCATGTTCTATTTGATTCAGTCTTCTTGGAGCTCTGTGAGATAGGGAAGCTAGAAGATGAGGGAGTATGTTTTTCTGGAAGGAAGAACTTGGCCAACTATTCTGAAAGCCATGTTCCAAATACCATTTTAGAAAGATTGCTTAATTAGAACCTTATTTGATGACATTAATCATCTTGATATTCATTAATGGCCTGTGTAAATGTTTTAGTGGTCGTGAGGATTTGAAAACTTGAATATCCAGTCTTATAAAAGTTCCAAGTCCTGAGTCCTACGTCTTATAAAAGTTACAAGTCTTAGCCCCAAGTACTATGACAAAACTTAGATAATCTAGAAAATTGTTAGGTTTTCAAGGTGAACCAGATTTTAAATATAAATCCTGGGTGCATTTGATAGTATTGCAAAATGATTTTCATCGTTACTTGAAGCTAGGTGTATTTAAGTATAAAAATATATTTTATGAGAACAAAAAGAACCACTGAATAATGAGATGAGAATTATTTTTTATACTGATGAAAATTTGAAAAATACAGTTCATTTTTTCCAGGGCTTTCCCTGCTGCTGAAAATGATCATCATGGACAATGACTATATATCGGATCAAATGTTACGCTCCACATTTGCAAGTAGTTCATTTAATGAGGCATAGAAAAAACATCTTCCCGAGCCATATTTTTATGGTTAGGTTTAATATTTTATAAAACAATCTCAATAAGTTGTTTGAAAAGCTTTCTGGAAGGGAGAACTCAATCTGAATTCTGAAAGAGGAGCTCTTGCTCATATTTCTTTCTGCATTTCTTTGTTAGAATTATCTGTATCTGATCCTACAAATGTGGTCTCTAAACCAGCATCATCATCTAGGTCCGTGTCAGAAATGCACATCTGAAATCTCACCTCAGACCTGCTGAATCAGAAGCTAGGTGGTGGGGTCAAACACTATGTGTTTTAATGTCTTCTAGGTAATTCTGATGCTTGCTAAGTTTGAGAACCACTGAGCTGGATTATTTCAAACTTTACAGAATTATTCAATACTGTGGGGCCAAATTCTAATGGGACAGAATGAGGAGAAGTCTCCACTTTTACTATGATTACAAGTGGTCAGAGAACTTGGTCCATCAAGGAGCGTGTACCTGGCAAACAGAAAGCTCACTGCTGTGTTTTTCCACTCATATAAAATAAGTTGTTTACTCTTTCTTTAGGAAATCCTGGAATGCCTAGACCTTATACTGATAGAAAAATACTTAACTTAAAAACCTCTGATCTTAAAAACCTTCAAAGACAATCACAATCACCTGTGATCACTTTATTACTAAACTTGAAGTCTGACAGCTGTAAATGCATTTTGACATTTCCTGTGTTATTTGCTGTGTTAGGATCACATAGCAATTTAAGTATTGCCTAATGCCATTTTTCACAGTTGACATTTTGGACATATCAGTTGCCAAATTCTATTGTTCCAAATGCTCATAGCTAAGACACAGTTTGGGGGCTCTGTCTTACCCTGCAGGGCTTATGAAGAGGGAGCAGATCTGACCCTGACCAAATCAATAGACTCTCCTCACCTCAACCCAAATCTCTTTAGTCTGAATATTGGGGAAGGAGAGATTTCTGGAGTTGAGTCATTAGTGAGAGAGAGAGAGAGAGAGAGAGAGAGAGAGAAAGTGTGTGTGTGTGTGTGTGTGTGTGTGTGTGTGTGTGTGTGTGTGTATGTGTAAGAGGGTTGCTTCCTCTCTAAAGCTTGGGAGTAACAGGGCCTGCAGACATTCATGACATGGAGTAAAATAAGTAAAGTGAAATGATTTCATGTTTTACCTACTTAAGACTGTTCACCAAACCAGTTAAAAAGGCTCAAACTTTTAAAGTGCAGGCACAATGTCAAATGATACTCAAATGAATTTTTAAGAAGAGAATTGTCACTGTATTACTTAAGGATTATACTTGTCTTAAATATCATGGGCACTTTCAACTCAAGAATTATTACTTACTATTGATATATGTAAACTATAGCAATTTAGTGAAATAACAGTACATGTTATAATGATTGGTTAAGATTTGTTGCTTTTGCTAACAGGGAGCTTCTGAGAACATTTTTTTCCTTTCTTCCTTTTAGCTATGATGACCCTTCAGATATTATAAAACGTGGGGTTCGCCTGCTACCTGGGGTAGTGTCCAGTCAAGCTGGCCATTCCCACTGTGGAGAGCTCCGTTAGAAAATTCTTCCTTTCAGTGAGCTGAGGCAGCTCTCCTTGTTCCTGTTTCCAGGACAACAGAAGTCTATCATTACGAGAGGCTCATATTGAGTCTACGACTCTCTGTGGAGGTAGAAGAAGAAAATATTTTCTCCCATTTCACAGCCAAGGGAACAGACACAGACACAAGCACCACAAAAGAGTGGGCAGGATTCAGATTACAAAGTGAGGATTTTGAGTTCCATACCAAAAGTAGGCCAGAGTTTCCAAATTGGTGTCTCCTTAAGATATCCCATTTGTTCTGATAAATTGAGAGAAAGACAGAATGTGTTCTCTAGACCTATGCTCTCCAGTAGGAATATAGTGTGAGTCACACAGACGCTTTAAAATGTGCTAGTAATCACATGAAAAAGGTAAACAGAAACAGATGAGGTTAATTTTAATAATATATTTAACTCAGTGGTATAAGATATTATGATTTCCTCATGTAATCATTATAAAAAATTAATGAGATATTCTACATCTTGTTTTTGTATTAAGTTTTCAAAATCACAGCATGCTTCAGTTGGACTAGCCACATTTCAAGTGCTCAATAGCCTCAGGTGGCTGGTGGCTACCTATTGAATAGCACAACTTCTTTTTGTCCCTTTACCTACTGCTCCAACTTCTCTTCCCCATCAAAATTACAAAATGTCTTTGCAGATGTTGAGATCCCTGTCTCTGGAAGTGTTTGAGCAGAGGCTGGGTGGCCACCGCTCGTTGGAAATATTGTGAAACTCTGAACAAAGAGCATTAGATGGATATTTGGACAAGAAAAGCCTTAAAATCCCCTTCAATTCCTAAGTTCTGTGGTGCTATGATATTGAGAAGGGAGACAAATTACGGGTTTGGAAAGAACTTCTTTCCATATTAGACATGCCATTTCCTGCCATTATCTCTTGATTTGTAATTTACCTTTTCATGACCTATAATGTGAATAAAACAACCACTGGTAGAATGCTATATAGTTTATAAATCATGCTCATAAACACTAATGATTAATTCAATTATTTCCTCACTCATTCAGTAAAAGCATGTTAGTCCTTACCATGTATTATTAGTCTCTGTGCCAGGAGCTGGAATGTATTAACCACAGTGGGTAAAACAGGCATGGCCCCTGGGCTCATCATGTATTCACACTATCTCATTTATTCCTTCTCTTCCTTATTTCTGGTTTCTGGACTCCCTCTCCTCCTTGTTTTGCTTGAGTCACGAGAAGCCACCAACTTACTGGTATAAACATAGTAGTCTGACCCTATCTCCTGATATAAAATGTCAACCCATCCCTGAAGGGCAGTTTTCGGTGGTGAGAAAACTGAAAATGGAGTTCTCTGCTTTTCTGGTATGATTGAGGCACTAGATGTAAGGAACCTATTTTTCAGCATTAAAGAGAAGTAAAATCTGCTGATGTTCAGCTACATGTACCTCTTGGAATTGTAATTTGCATTAGAAACACCTTTGCTGTCAGCCAACTCCTAGGCAGACACTGGATCTTTAACTCTCTGCTGCACCTTTTTGTACCTTATCTGAAAATTCTGGAAGAATTAAAGCTTCTTGTGAGCCATGGTTTATCAATTATGATCCTCCTGCTTTAGGAAAAGGAAAAAACACAGAACCTTCAAGTGTCAGAAAAACTGATGCTTGGGCCTGACAGAAAAAATGGAGATTTATGAGGAAGGAAAACTATTTATAGAAATATTTCAGGGATTTGACTATGATTCCTTCTAGTAAGTCTGAAAATACTCCATCTTACTCTTCTTTAGTTCTTCAGTGTCCCAAAGCATTTTGTGAATTCAGTTCCTAAATTCTATTCTTTTCTAGAATGTCTTCTAACAGTTTCATGTTACCACCAGAGAGCAGCAGAGATTTATAGGTAATTAAGGAGTACCCTAAATACAAATAAACAAGACAGCTTGGCTGCTTGATTTGATCTCATCAATTAAATGGCTAAGAAGAAAAAGGGACAGCTGATTAACAACCAGAATATTCACCCATTAGCTTCTCTCTCCACCCTTTCACCTTTTCTCACTCTGGGGTAGATGTGTAAGTATGTGATTTTAATGACTTATGACATTGGGAGAGGTTTTCTGACTTTTCTAGAAGGTTTGGGTATATGACTCAAAACATAATTTTGTTCTTCCATACTCACTCACACCATAGCCTGAATGATACCTGAAGGCAGTGAATTAAAAGGTTGAGAAAGTGCAACACCATTTCTCTAGACTAGGTATCATCAAATTACTACCCACAGGCCAAATCCAGCTCACCATCTATTTTTGTAAATAAAGTTTTATTGAAACACAGCCACACCCATTTGTTTATATTTTGTCTGTGGCTGCTTTCATGCCACAATGGCAGAGTTGAGTAGTTCTGACTATATGAGATCACGTGGCCTGAAAAGCCTAAATTATTTACTGTCCTGCCCTTTACAAAAAAAGTTTGCTGGGGGTGGGGATGGGTAAACTCACAACTCATGGAGGCCGAGTGCACTGTATGGGGGTAGGGGACACTTGTAGCCCTGGCTTGGGTGAGGCAAAGGCATTACATGTAACCAAAATGTTTGTACCCCCATAATATTCTGAAAAAAAAAAAAGTTTGCTAACTGCTGCTCTACCCTATATCTGCATTTTAAATTTAAATTATGGAAAATATGAGAAAGCAGCAAGTGTCCTGGACTATGACTTTAACAACTATTGTGCTAGTCCTAGTTCTGCTGCTTAGTAGTTACGTGTCCCTGGGCAAGTCCCTCAACATTTCTAGCTTTAGGCGCCCTCATCTGTAAATGGGGTTGCACTTGGTAGTATCTAAATTGTGCAGTTGAACTTGATTGTATCTAAGATCCTTTCCAGATTGAAAGTTCTATGACTTTTTGATTACTTTTACTTTTTAAAAATTTTTACTTTATTTTTAATTGACAGATAATCAATATGTATATTTATGGGTTACAATGTGATGTTTTGATACATATATACATTGTGGGATGATCAAATTAGGCTAATTAGCATATCCATCACTTCAAATATTTATCATTTCTTTGTGGTGAGAACATTTAAAATCCTGTCTTTTAGCTATATTGAAATATACAATACATTTTTATTAGCTGTAGTCATCTTGCTGTGCAATAGAGCGCCAGAACTTGTTCCTCTCATCTAACTGTAACTTTGTACCCATTGGCCAAAGTCTCTCCTTTCCCCATCCCCCCCTCAGCCTCTGGTATTGGTTACCTTTGTTATTGACATGTATATGGTGTATAGAGTCCAGGTTATTTTATGAGGGTATCACTTTTCTATGTGCCCCAGGCTTGAATCTTCCACTGGGAAAATCTTTCCAGTGGACAGCTGGTAGGTTGGCATCAATACCTGAACTTATGCAAGGCCTCTCTCTAATAACTAATGCCTTCTTTCCTGGTTCCTTGACTCTATTTTGACTCCACTCATGGTTTCTGTTCTTCATCTAGGGCTTTCATTTGAATTCCCTACTCTGGCTTCCAATGCAACTGGCAACCCGAATTTTGGAATCTGTCCTTTGGCTCCCTACACTTCCCCTGAGGGTAAAAGGCATTCCCTTTCCACGCCTTCTTTCCCCTGCCTACCTGCCTGCTCCAGATTTAATGCCATAGAATTTTCTAGTTGGGCCACCTTGTACTATATATTGGAGAAGTCTGGACTCAGGCCTACATATCCTTGGAAATTGTCTTAATTCCACTTAAAAGAATAGGGAAAAGGATGAAGTCAGTGCTTAGATTCCTTACTCTCGCTAAACAGGACTCTATTTTTCTCTTTCTGAAGTCTATGTATTTGGAGGCCCATAGCCTACGTTCTCTAAGCTCTTTTTTTTGGAATGGAGTTATTACATGTCTTACTAAATATAAATACAACAACTGTAACAATTCTGCTTTTAAATTTCTTGTTGGAATGTTTCCTAGTCTGAATCAGTATTGATTTCCAAAGTATAAACATGAAGAAAAATATGTGAAATAAAAATTTAATATCATACACAGTTTAATTTCACATTTTTAGTTTTTAATTCAATTTTGATTGATTTATTGGCTTATGAATGTAACAAATGTTCACTTGGTAAATTATCTACACTAATCAATGTTGGGAATACAACAACAAAAAAGCAAATAATTAAATAGTAATACTGCAAAAATTTAGGAAAGTATAATATGTAAAACAACACTTAATTGAGTGTACTTTTACCTATGTGTGCTTTTTTCAAAATGTATTTATATGGTTAGCACCCTTTACTGTCAAGCCTTATGTTTGCATTTCTTGGTTTATTCACTATTAATTTATAGAATATTCATTATAGAAATGCCTTTTTGTGCCTCTGGAAATCACTGATCAGGTTTGCATGCCCCATATTTCTGATGTCTAGGAGATTTTATAGTGCAGTTGTGTACAAAGGTGTTATTATCTGCATTATCTAGGGGGCTTTAAGTCTGTGTTGCTAAGATGCTAGTCAAATTCTGTGTCAAACAGGGAGAAAGCTCACTTTAAGAGGTAGACATTATTATCTAAACATGTGGTCCTTCACAGATGGAGACGATGCTGTTGACACCCTTAGCCACTCATATTTTTTTTGTGTAGGGGGAGCAACTAGCTGGCTGAGTCACCTTACAGGCCTGCTGGTTCTTCCCAGGCTCAGAGATGTGTGCAGAAGGTTTGAAGTGTGAAGAGCTGAATTCAAATCTCTGCTCTGCCACTTCTTAAGTGGGTGATTTTGCTGAATCACTTAACCTTCTGAGTGCCTGTGTTGTCATCTATAACAAAGATAAAATACTCACCATGTCTATCTCACAGGATTGCTGAGAAGGCAAAAAAAGACAATTTGATGGTCTAAATAAAAGCCCTAGTACCCAGTACAAATGCAAGCTCAAGCTGGGGTTAAAATGAAGCCCAGCAGTCAACATGTGACCATAGCCCATAAGGTTGGACCAATGACTGTGTGGTCTTAGGACCCATTTAGTCAGCTGGGCTAACTGGCTTTGCCAATCAAAGTTTACTAATTCTCTAACACCAACTAATGAGTTCTTACATTGATCAAATCAACAAATATGCATTTGGTATTAACTGTCTGGATGCCAGTGGGCTTGTGTTGTATTATAGAAGACATGAAGAAGCTTTCTGCCCACAAGAACTTACTATCTAAAGATAAGGATGACAGGTGTAACAGGAAAACAGAAACCACTTAAAGTTTTCAAAAGAGGGATTTTTAAAGATTTTGAAACAATCACCAACTTTCTAGAAAAGATGCAAGTATAGTACAGAGAGTAAGTTGCTGGGCTGATGCCCATCATCCTTGATAGTTCAGTGTGTATTTTCTACAAGCAAGTATATTCTCCTTTATAATGACAATACAGCCATTAGAATCAGGAAATTAAGTTCAGACACCATTCGATTGTTCAATAACCAACTTGCAGCAAAAGGATACAAGGATCCAGTTTGGAATCACATGTTGGATTTAGGTGTCATGTCTCTTTAGACTTGTTCAGTTTGAAGAGTTCCTTAGTTCTTGACTTTCATTACCTTGTCTCTTTAAAGATTACAGGCCATTTACTTTGTAAAATATCCCTCAAGTTGGATTTTTCTGATGTTTTCTCATGATTAGATTCAGGTTATTTGTTTGTGGTGGGAATATCATAGAAATAATGGTGTGTTTTATTCAATGCATCCTATCAGGTGGAACACACTTTTGATTTGTCCTATTATTGATGATGTACACTTTGATCACTTTCATAGGGTGATATCTGCCAGGCTTATTCACTGTAAAGTTAATCTTTTTCTCTTTGTAGTTAAGTATTTGAGTGGGGAACACTTAGACTCTCAAAGTAACTGCATAAATATCCTGTTCTTCATCAGATTTTCAATCTATTCATTTATTTATTTATATCAGCACAAACTCTTGGTTTCTTAATTTGTTAAGTGGATTATAATCTCTATTACTGTCCTAATTTTATTGCTCAAATTGTCCCTAATTTGGCCAGTGGGAGCCTCTTCAAGCTGGCTTTTGTGTCCTTTTGACATGTCTCCACCATTCTTTGAGTACTTTCTTACATTCTGGCCCCCAAAGATATTCCAGGCTCATGTTATTCTTTACCTGCCACAGCGCTGAAATCAACCATATCTCTCAGGATCTCTGACTTCTTATAGTGGAGAATGGTATATAGGGACCAATATCTGGCTCTGAGAGTTCTCATTGCTGTTGGAATATTGCTGCTTTCAGACCCTAACAAAGGGAATTTAATTCAGGAAATTGATTTAACTGGTGATGGGGAAGCTGGAGCCAAACAGAGGTCAGTGAGGCAACCCAGGGAAACCACTAAGACTTCTAGGGTAGAAGGACAAAGAAGGTATTTAGTGTACCCAGGGCTTAAGTTTTTCTGTAAGAAGCTAGAGACACACTGGACCTGTCCAGTGGAACTTGAGCCATGGAGAAGCATCTGCTATAAATGAAGCCATCTGGGGAGGGGAGGAAAGGGAAGGGGGGATTCTCTCTTCCCCCTGCTCTTCAATCTACTCTCAGTACCTCCCATTCGTCTGACTCAGCCAGAACCCAGCTGACATGAGAGCTTGGGAAACAAAGCCTGCATAGTCAGCCCCCTGAGATACAAAGCAAAGCAGAAGTGGTAAAAAATGGAACTGTGGGGAAAAAGTCCAGTACTGGCACAGAGATACGTATATCCTTGCAAGACCTTATTTGGTAATTGCCATATGGACAAAATGGGTAACAGATGTTTTTGTGATTTGAAATGGGCAAAATCTTTTCCAATGTTGCCACTTAAATTTAGCATGTTCTCAAGGATCTTCATCCTGCCTATTAGAACTGAGGACATTGATTAGGTCACACAGTATTAGAGGGTGGAAAATTGCACCTTAAAGAACTGAGACTTTCTTTCCCCTTCTTGTCTCCAGATGTTAACCAAATCACTTAGGGCCTGTCTCCATGGGGCAGCCCTCTCTGCTTCATTTTCTTCTTCCTGTTCCATGTTAAGTGGACTCAGGACTCTTCTTAAATTTGAGCAATTTCTATATAGTGAGAAGGGAGCACTTAGACTTTAAGCTGAGCCATAGAATTCAATTTGGCTTGTATTAGAGACATTTCTACCCAGCATGTTTTGGTTGAATTGTGTTACCTCCAAAGCTGTTCAAGTCCTAACCCCCAGTACCTGTGAATGGGACCTTATCTAGAATTAAGGTCTTTGAAAATCATCAAGTTAAGATGAGGTTATTAGGGCAAACCCTAATCCATATGACTGGTGTCCTTATAAAAAGGGAAAATTTGGACACAGACACACACAGGAAGAATGTCATATGATGAAAGCAGAGGTCTGGGCGATGTATCTACTAGCCAAGGAATGCCAAAGATTGTCGGCAAACCACCAGAAGCTAGGAGAGAGAGGCACAGAATAGATTCTTTCTCACTGCCCTCAGAAGGAACAAACTCCGTCAACACCTTGATCTTGGGCTTCTATTCCCTAGGACTGTGAGACAGTACATTTCTGTTGTTTACGCTGCCTAGCTTATGGTACTTTGTTGTGACAGCCCTTGAAAACTAATATACCACATTAGAGGTGGGTATCAGGTACTTAATCATCCATTGATAAAGTGATACTTGGTCACTGATGGTGGAGAGTGATGTAATCAGGGGACTGAAAGGAGGGGAGCTATGACCCGAAGACCTTCTCTGTCTTCTTCACACTTCTGCCTGGGACCGGCCTGGTCAGCTTTGAGTTCCTCTTCTGCCCTGTTCCTCCTTTGCACTTCCTGGTGTCAGACCTGTCTCTGGCCACTGCTGACAATGGCACCAGTGGCTGGGCAAAACCAGTGGCCAGCTCTCTTTGTGGTGGTGTTCAAACCTGGCCCCTGCAGCTGGTCAAGGGCTGGAAGCAGGAATTCCACATGTCATTTTACTTTCCTGTATGTGAGCAAGCTTGACCTCCACCCGTTGGCTTCAGGTTTACATGAGTCTGACATTGGCTCACCACTTGGATAGAAGAGCAGAGTCTGTAAAATACTACACAGCTGGTATGACAGTTAAAATGCACACTCTGTTCATGGAACAACATTCCCGAACTCTTGAATATAGAAGAAGAAAAAAAAGTTTCTATTCTGGCTTATGGGTTGGTTTATTTGATTTCACCTGTAGAATGCCATCTGCTAAAGCCAAGTAAAGGTCAGCTTTTAGGTTTATATTGCCAAATTTCTCATGCATAACATGTTGAAGATTAATTATATATATTTCAGAAGGTTACTCATCAAATACTGGTGAAGATTAATGTCACATACCTCAGGATACGACACATAACTGGAAGTATGCGATGTTACATCATGCGGCAGACACGGTGTAATCCTATCCCCAGAGAGTTGAACTTTATGCAATTTGGGCTCAGTATAGAATACATTGCTGACAGAAGCTATGTGTTACTTCATGCTTATAAATATATGTAACCCACTACACAATACCTTGTTGCTATTAAGCCTGCAGGTTTCTGTCTATGGGAATTTGAGATAAGGTAGAACTTTTACCTCTAAGTACTTAGATGTGAAACGTGTCACTGATGCTAGGAAAGGTGATAGGACAAAGGTCCTGAGGTCTTGGACTGAGGAAGAAGTGGAGCCTCGAGAGCTTAAAGAAAAGTATTTACTTTCAAGACTATTTACATAGAACTGTATTTAATGGGATCCTTATAATTAATAAGGATTATTTCCTCTGTTTTCTCTATAGAAGTAAGAAGTGGAGTACTTTTCAAATACTATCAATTTGCATATTTATTATTAAAATTAAAATATTTATCTTTTTCTTTTTTCCTAGTGTATTCTAGCCCTTTTGTGTTCTAGCTTCAAAGCCCCCTACCCTATTGTTCATACTCTCACATGTAGCAGGGATGTATGGAGGAAACAAGCTTTCTGATTTTATAGATTTTATCATCAGGTGGAGCCAAACCCAATGTCCTGGTGTTGGTTCTCTCACACTGTACCTGTACCCCAAGGGGAACATCGAGCCTCAGGATAAATATGTCATCTCTTGTGGGAGTATCAACTTTATTAAGATGTTTGAGAAATAATATAATTTTTATATTAAAACACACCCAGATTTATTGTAGGATAGAATCCGTAATCCATATGATTTTTAAACACAGAACACAACTGTATGTGGCTACTGTTTGCAAGATGTAAGCAACATAATGTAATATCTAGAGTGGAATCTCTGGACTCAGGCAAACCACTTAAAACCTCGCTTAACCTTTGGCAGGCTTCTTAACCTCTTTATCCCTTAGTTTCTTCCTTTATAAAATGGGGCCGATGATCATATGTAACTTAATAGAGTTGGCATGAACACTGAAGTACTTAGCTCAAGGTATGGCACATGGTAAACACACAAATGTCAGCTATGCTGCTGGTGGCAATATGATCAGAACCTTGAAGGTAAAAATTAATGCTCCTGGATTCCTAGGGGTGGAGATGTTTGCACAGCACTGCTCTCGAGAAATTAAGTCCTACCTGTGCCATCTCACTTTCGGGTCTGGGTGTTCAGAACATGGTGAGGAATTGGCCGTAAGCACACTGTGAAGGAGCAATTGTTAAACTTGACCTTGGAGCCAGTGGTTCTTGCTGAATGTTACATAGTTTCTGGTTCACTAAGAGTCAAACATTATCACCAAAACTTGGTCAGGAAGACTGGATTGGCAAGAGAGTGGGGTAAGGATGAAGAGCCACAGTCTTTGGTTTCAGGGTTTACAGGTGGTTCAGCCCCTTCCTTGGGCCTGAGGTTAGAGGATTAGGTCAGGATGAGGCCTAGGAGGCACAGATGCTGCCAATCTCCTCTCCCACAGCCTTATTAATGCATTGCCACGCCTTCTCACAGAGGACAGGTATGGCTTCAGGATCCTTGGTATGATGCTCCAGGCAAACACTACTAAATGATTATCACTTTGAGAAGTTTCTTTCTGTGTAGCTCTTGAGAAATTCCAGGATCTTTGGACACGATTAGTAAGAAAAGTTAGCAAGAGAGGTGGCTTCAAAGACTCACCTGCTGGAATGAGAAGGCTTCCATGACTCACCATATTTTAATTTCTCAAACTCCTGGCCTCAAGGGATCCTCCACCTTGGCCTCCCAACATGCTGGGATTACAGGTGTCAGCCTCTGTGCCCAGCCCTCTATTTCCCACAAACAGCTGTTTTAATCCAGCTTTCAGGATGAAAAGCAGTAAGATAAAACTAATGACAGAAGCTTGAATGACAGATACCAATACATTAATTTTCCTGGTATAAGTGCATTTTAAGAAGAGTTTTTTGATCAAAATGATGGGTGTCATGTTGTAATTTCATCCCATGTGGTTTTGCCTACACTCCTGCCTGATTCCCTAGACTAGTTGGTATTTTCTGTTCTTAGGTGGGGAGGGGTATGTGCAGGCTGTACCAATCAATGTACTGTCACTCACGCCAGTGCCAACAGAGGCACAGGGAGGGAAGTTTAGGTCATGGGGAAGAAGCATAAAAGCCACATCCCTGTGGTCAGTGAGTGGAGCACAAACATGAAATTGTTTTGCTTTTTGCCAGTCATTGCCATGAGCTTCATTTAGTTGAATCTACCTTCCCCACCGTGTAGTAAAGAATTTAATTTTGCCTGAAGAGAGGTCTGGCCTTTGCCCTGACTCCTGAGAGGTAATTGCTGAACTCTTAGAATATCCTGTCTGGTGAAAGTGTCTTTGTCTACCTGGGGGCCTTGGGCCACACCAGATAGTCTCACAATGTGATAGAAGGTGGGGGCTTTGGGTCACGTGGCATTAGCTCAGTCTCCAGAAAACCTGGAGACTGAGGTCAGCCATGTGAACAGTCAACCATGTATAGGTGAGAGCCTCGGGACAGACTCTGCACACCAAGGCTTGGGTGAGCTTCCCTGGTTGGCAGTACTTAGTGTGCCTTTTTCCCCTATTGTTGCTGGGAAAGTTAATACTGTCTGCAACTCTACTGGGAGAAGACAACTGGAAGCTCCATGCATGGAATGTTCTTGGACTCTGCCCTATGCCTCTCTTCTCTTGGCTGATTTTAATCTGTATCACGTCACTATAATAAACCATAATCATGTGTATAACAGCTTTCAGTGGGTTCTGGGAGTCCCTCTAGTGTTCTGTTGCTGTTGCTGAGTTCCTTGTAAATTCTGGATATTAGTCTGCTGTTGCATGAATAGTTTGCAAATATTTTCTTTCTTTCAACAGTTTAACTCTTCACTCTGTTGATTATTTCTGTTTTTGTGCAGAAGCTTTTTAGTTTAGTTAAGTCCCATTTGTCTATTTTTGTGTGTGTGTTAACTGTGCTTTTGAGGTCTTAGTCATAAATTCTTTACCTCAACCAATGTCCAGAAGTTTCCCCTAGATTTTCTTCTAGTATTTTTATAGTTTTGGGTCTTACATTTAAGTCTTTAATCCATCTTGAGTTGATTTTTGTATATGGTGAGAGATGGGGGTCCAGTTTCATTTTTCCACATATGGCAATCCAATTTTCCCAGCACTGTTTATTGAAACGAGTGTCCTTTCCCCAATGTATGTTCTTGTCGGCTTTGTCCAAGATCAGATCACTATAAATATGTGGCTTTATTTCCTGGTTCTCTATTCTGTTCCATTGCTCTATGTGTATATTTTTATACCAGTACCATGCCGTTTTGGTATTTCAGACCCACTGTTTGGTATTTCAGACCCACCATGTTTTATTTCAGACCTGCTGAAATAAATTTGTCTAATGTTTATTATGAGCCTTGTGTTGTAATTTGAAGTCAGGTAATGTGATGCCTCC
Source organism: Lemur catta (assembly GCF_020740605.2). Lineage (NCBI taxonomy): Eukaryota > Metazoa > Chordata > Mammalia > Primates > Lemuridae > Lemur > Lemur catta. The sequence goes on from NC_059128.1 coordinate 240,720,489, forward strand.
AGCTTTGTTCTTTTTGATTAGAATTTCTTTGATGATTTAGTCTCTTTTTTGGTTCCATATAAATTTTAGGATTGTTTTCTTATTCTATGAAAAATGACATTGGTATTTTTATAGGGATTATATTGAATCTGTCAATTGCTTTGGGCAGTATGGTCATTTTTACTCTATTAATTCTTCTGATCAATGAGCATGGGATGGTTTTCCATTTGTTTGTGTCATCTATAATTTCTTTCATAAGTATTTTGTAGTCTTCCTTGTTGAGATCTTTCACCCAAACGTGCCTGATCTTATTTGGTTCTGCTTTTAGCATGAGTTAAATACTACTCTGTATTAGTTTGCTAGGGCTGCTATAACAAAATACCACAGACTAGGTACCTTAAACAACAGACATTTATTTTCTTACACTTCTGGAGGCTGGAAGTCCATGCTCAAGGTGCTGGCAAATTTGGTTTCTGGTGAGGCCTCCCTCCCTAGCTTGTAGACTGCTGCCTTTTCATTCTTTCTTTATATGGCCTTTCCTCTGTGCACTGTTGGAGGAGAGTGTATTTGGTCTCTCTTCCTCTTGTTATAAGGACACCAGTCTTATCAGATTAGGGCTCCCCCCTTATGACCCTATTTGAGCTTAATTATTTGTCTTGAGGTCCTATCTCCAAATACAGCAGCATTGGGATTAGGGCTTCAACATATAAATTTGGGGAGGGGCACAATTCACCCCATAACTTACTCTAAACCATGTTGTTCTATGGGGAAATCTGAATATAACTCAGAAGCAATTTTGAGAATGTTCTCTTATGACCCCTGTTAACTCTGTTCAGAAGGCCAGATGTGCTCCTGAAAAAGTGAAGAAACAAAGTGGTGCAAATGAAAAGTGCTCTGAGGCCTGAGATCTCCCAGAGCTGCCAGAGAGCAATTGTGGACCTTCTGATTAGTTCCTGGTTTTGACCTTCTGCACGCAGTGGGTGCCAAACAATGTCACTGACCACTTAATGGAAGGCCTAGAAGAGAAATTGGAGGTATTTGATGGCAGAAAAAGTTTCGAGTAGGAAAAACTGAGCCATTAACTTGCATCCCTCAAGAAGGTAGTAGGGTTATGTGCCTACAGTGTGGGTTTGTATATGACTCTTATGCTTTCTAGCTGTGTGATTTTGGACAGTTAACTATAGCTACATTTCAGTCTTTTCTGAAATAAAGATAATAAAATTGTCTAATGTTTATATGAGGACCTCATAGTCTATGTATGTTGATCTCACACTGTGAGATCACTGTAAGTATATCTCACACTGCCATCCAAATTTTAATTCATTAATTTAGAGGGCTTCCCAAACAAGTGTGAGAGCAGCCTGACAGTGAGGAGCAGCAGATTACAGGAAGGAGAGTCAGGCTCAAGGGCAGTGATGCCTTGCACCACCCCTGACTTCCTTGGAACTCACCTGCCTTCCTTGCACCCCATCTGCCTTCCTGGCACCTCATCTGCCTTGCTGGCCCCCACTTGCCTTCCTTGTACCTCACCTGCCTTCCTTGCATTGCACCTGTCTTCCTGGCCCCCCACCTACCTTCTTCAGATCTTATCTGCCTTCCTTGTGCCTCATCTCAGTGCTGAAAGTCTTACCTGACACTGCTGTTCCTGTTTGGGGGATCCCAGGGCTGGTTTCATTATATTTTCACAGAGCATTCTGGACACCACCTGCATCAGACTCACCTGGGATGATTGTTAAATATGCAGGTTTATAAGTACCCTCCTGGATGTCGATTCCTGGCCTTCTTCCTCCAGACCTACTGAAAAGAATCTCTGATGCTGGTGTCAAGGGGTTTTAGAAGTATTTTGTAGTCTTCTTTGTAGAGATCTTTCACCCAAACGTGCCCGATCTTGTTCAGGTTCTGCTTTTGTCAACACATATCCTAAGTGATTCTGATGCACATTCAAGTTTGAGAAGCACTGTCTTAAGCTCTTTGTGTCTCAAGTTCCTCATCCATAAAAGAGCATGTTTTATGAGATATTGTCAGATCTCCTGTATAGGAGAATGATAAATGATAAAAATGATACATTTCAATTATATCATAATTTACCCTCAACCAAAAGTTATGAGGGTCATACTTTTACCCTTAACTAAGAAATCAACTTGGTTATTTATTTAATTACTTATTTATTGTTTTTTATTTCTACAGATTTAGGGGGTACAGTGGTTTTTTGTTATGTAGATGAATTGTATAGTGGTGAAGTCAGGGCTTTTAGTGCACCTGTCACCTGAATAGTGTACACTGTACCTCATAGGTAATTTTTGATCCCTCACCCTCCCACTCTCCCCCCCTGAGTCTCCACAGTCCATTATACCACTCTGTATGACCATGTATAGCCATCACCTTATTGAGTCTTTATTTTAAAAATTAAATGCATAGGTACATAGTGGAGAGTCATCAATGAATGGTAATAACATTTATTTTCTGTAATGATTCCCTGCTCTTTAGAAATGGAAATATTCACCATCTTACTCTGGCCAAAATGTTCATCTGCTGATGAATTAATTTGAGATGTGAAGGACAAGATGTAACTAACAGAATCGGCAAACATGCAGAAAAGGTTGTTCATGGTTAGGTCTGTTGGAAAGAAACCTCCAGCGTCCATGGAACAGCACAGTGTGCTGAGGACGGAAAGCAGCACATAGGCAACTGCTGACAGCCAATCATGGACTGTCCTAATGCAGTTGAAGGAAACTGGATCCTAGTAAATACCTTGCTTCAGCCTGTGGAATCGTTCTCTTCTCATTCTCATTGCCAGATGACAATTAGGTCTTCACTGGCACACGATGCCGAGCTTGACCTTGCACTCACAGAACAATCAATTTTCCTGGAGCAAATTCCTGTGCTGCCAGAAGCAAGCGACAGCTTCCAGATGACTGCTGCTTCCTCCTCCATAAAGCCCAGTTTTCCTCATGTGACGACCATATGTCCTGAATTTTCTAGCCTAGACCCAATTTCGTGTAAGTTTATTCTTTTCAGTAGAATGAATAAATCTCTAACAAAATCTGACAAAATTGATCCTCATTTATAAGCCTATAAATATTATATAAATATATTCACAAATCAGAAAAAAAAATCTCCTTTGTCAGACCAGACTTTCCAAATTTTGGTTTGGAAATCATGGTTGTCTAAAAATTCAGAAATATTCAATGGTGCTAAAATGGGTAGGTACTTTCTTGTTGATTTTCTTAAGTTCTATGTAGATTCCTGTTATCAACCCTTTATCAGATGTGTAGAGAGCAAATATTTTCTCCCATTCTATAGGTTGTCTATTCGCTCTAAGGACAGTTTCCTTGCTTGAGTGAGGCAAATGCATTTCATGTAACTAAAATATTTGTACCCCCTAATATCTTGAATTAAATAAAAAAATTAAAAAATTAAAAAAATTAAAATGGGTAGGTACAACTACTTAACGAACAAATCAAATGAATACAGGCTAGTCCTGACTATTACGATGGTATCAATTTGTATATGTGTGTTTAAATGTGTCTGCTTTCAATCAATGTTCTTCTGAAAGTGGTTTTGTTAGGACAGTGCATTTTGTAAAGCTGGGGAGCCATTCACAGTTAAGTAATGTTAGCAGATGGATTTAAGAGAAACAGCAAGACGTGTCCTGCTACCCACCGGAATTCCTTTCGCGGCATTTCTCTTTGCGTCTCATTTGTTACTTTCTTCTTCAGTATGGATTTTTGTGGGTAAGACTTGACCAGCCATTGTCAGTTTGAGTTCCTTTCATGTTTTTGTATCCTGGACAACACACCGAATACTTTTTGTTTCTTCTTCTTTAGATCTGCACTGAGCAGTTGTTAAAAGCTAAATTGTAGGTTCCTGCTTCCAGCTGTAATCCAATTTTAGTTCCTGTCCCTCTTGGTGCTCTTAGAACCATTACATATTTTTCTCTTTTGTTGTATTGTTTAGATGACCATGATGTCTGAACCAAAAATTTGGCTGTCTGATCTGAAATAAGGGATGTATTCTTATGATTTGTGCATTTATTTATTTGGAATACCTCATAAATGGGGACAAACTATGTCAGATTTAGTTATCAATTTAATGAATCACTTTTTTTGCTTGTGTGTTAAGGGGTCCATCTGTGGGCCCCTCAGTTTTTGTAGATCTCTGTTAAGGTAACCCTTGGCTGTGCACATGGCCCCATGGGCCCTGAAGTCTGTCTGCTGATGCCTTGCCACACTTGGGACAGAGGTGTATCTGTCAGGCTGTCCCCAGCCCTTCTGCCGCAGTTATTTCCTCTCTGGCATCCGAATGCCCCCACCCCGCCCCCTAGTGGTCCTACTAGGAATCAGAAATCAGCCCCCTCCCCTTTTCCTTCCAGCCCAAGGCTGAAAGAATCCTTCTCACATCTAATGAACAAAGATAGGATGCTCCTTCCAAATTTTTGCCCAAGACATTGTGTCTACACTATTAATTTTCTCCCCATTCTGGAGCACAACATCCAGAGAGGCTCATTCTCTACTTCTGTTTTCTGCCTTGCCAAAGCTGCTTTTGAGGCAGCCAACTGGCTGGACACTGGTAAAACAACAAGCATAACATATCTTAATGTCTCAGAAATACGGCATTGCATCGCTATTTAAGTGAGCTATCTCTTAATATCTGAAAATTTCCCTTGTATAATTTTTTTCCTAGTGTCTTTCTTCTTTCTTGATACATACTCTGGAAACTAAGAACAAATCTGTAGTCCTGGCAAATAGATAGAGCCTATTCAATGCTGACTGTGATATAAACCCTTCCAGATACCATTTTCTTGCTTTTGGTTCCTTTCAAAGAACACAAACGTTTGAGAGAAACTTTAAAAACAAGATTGTCAACTATTATGAATTGAATTGTGTCCCCCCTCTGCCCCAAATATATGTTGAAGTGCTAACTCCTAGTACCTCAGAAGGTGACCTTATTTGCAAATAGAATTATTGCAGATGTAATTAGATGAGGTCTATGGGAATACGGTGAGTGGCTAATCCAGTCTAACTGGTGCCCTTACGAGGAGACAGCCATGTGTAGATGGAGGAGTAGAGTGGTGCATCCACAAGCCAAGGATGCCAAACACTGTTGACAAACCACCCAAAGGTAGGAAGAGGCATGGAAGGATTCCCCTACAGGTTTCAGAGGGATTATGGCCCTGCTGACACCTTGATTTTGGATGTATAGCCTCCAGATGAATTTCTGTTGTTTTAAACCATCTACTTTCAAAGCACTTTGTTATGGAAGCCCTAGGAAACTAGTACATAAACCATTTACACCTTAGATTTTTTGGTTTAAAAAAAATTGGGCCTGGTGCAGTGGCTCATGCCTGTAATCCCAGTGTTTTGGGAAGCTGAAGTGGGAGGATTGCTTGAGGTCAGGAGTTCTAGACCAACCTAGGCAACATAGCGAGATCCCTTTTCTATGGAAAAAAGAAAAAAGAAAAAAATCAGCCAGGTATGGTGGCATGCACCTGTAGTCCTATCTGCTCAGGAGGCTGAGGCTGGAGAATTGCTTTAGCCTAGGAGTTCGAGGTTACAGTGAGTTATGATTGCACCACTGCACTCTAGCCTGGGCAAGGGGGATAGACCCTGTCTCTAATAAAAAAATAAATAAAAAATTGAGCTGTAACATATAACAGTAAAGTACTTAAAGTGAAAATACACATATTTTAAATGTCTTGTTCAATTTTTTATATACTTCAATAGTTTTTACATATACTATGTAACTGTCATACAGATCAATAGATAAAATATCTCCAGGACCCCAGGAGGCTCCCTTGGGCTGCTTCCCAGTCAATATCATCTTCTCTTCTCCCAAGAGGTAAATACTATCCTCATTTCTCTCTCTCTCTATGAGTTCTGCTTATTCTTGAACTTTACGTAAATGGAATCATAAATATGTGCTATTAGTTGTCTGGCTGCTCCTGCTTTGCATAATGCCTGAGAGATTCATCCATGTTGTTGTGTGTACATGTAGTTGATTGGCTTGAAATTTAAGAATGATACAGTTCTCTATACTGCTTTTAACAGAGATTAGCTCCCTCTTGGGTTTGCTATGTAAATTGCTTCCATGAATTCATTTAATTTTGTGATATAATATTTATGAACTAGAAATGACAGAAGCTATCAGCATGAGACAATTTTGGTGACTCATTTTTAAAGAATAATGAAAAATATACATGTGCTAAAGTATCCCAAGAATGGAAAAATAAGCACCACATGTACTCACCATCAAATTGGTTTCACTGATCATCACCTAAGAGCACATTTAGGAATAACATCAATCGGGTGTCGGGCAGATGTGGGGTGGGGAGGGGATGGGTGTATACATACATAATGAGTGTGATGTGCACCGTCTAGGGGATGGACACGCTTGAAGCTCTGACTGGGGGGGGGGCAGGCAAGGGCAATTTACATAACCTAAACTTTTGTACTCCCATAATATGCTGAAATAAAAAGAATTTAAAAAAAATATACATGTGCTTGATATCTACTACATAGTAGAATGAAATTAGGTATTGTAAACTAGAGGAGACAGTTATGTAAATTGCATACCTCACTGAAAAGGCTGTGTGGAGCTTTTATTTAATTCTAGAAAATTTCAGGAGAAAAACAAGAAACACTTGATTTAAAAAGCATAGAAAATTCTCTTTGACCCGGCAATTACACTTCTAGGAATTTATCTCAAGGAAATAACTAGATATTCAAAAATATTTAGTTAGGAGGATTTAGCTTATGGAATGATGGGAAGGGGGAGAGAAAAGGAGAGAGAGAGAGAAAAGAATTAGTAGGAGGAGAATTGGTTAAATAAATTAAGTTGGTTAAATTAAATTTAAATTAAATTGGTTAAATAAATTAAATAAATGAACAATATATATTCATAAAACAAAACCAACTTATTGTTCTCATCTGTCCTCTAATTTAGTACATTTCCACTTAAAGTCAACAACAAAATATTTTATAGTGCTTAAAAATTATCCATATGGAGGTCAGGAATTCGAGACAAGCCTGAGCAAGAGCGAGACCCTGTCTCTACTAAAAAATAGAAAGAAATTATCTGGACGACTAAAAATACATAGAAAAAATTGCCTGGGCATGGTGGCACATGCCTGTAGTCCCAGCTACTCGGGAGGCTGAGGCAGAAGGATTGCTTAAGCCCAAGAGTTTGAGGTTGCTGTGAGCTAGGCTGATGCCACGGCACTCTAGCCTGGGCAACAGAGCAAGACTCTGTTGCAAAAAAAAAAAAAAAAAAAAAAACCAAAAAAAGCAAAAAAAAACAAACCAATAAAACCCCAAAAAACTTACCTATATGGTTTAGAAGAATATTTGATGATGTGAAAATGTTGCCTGTATATTGTTTATTGGTAAAGTTGTTACTAAACAATAACACAGGATGATCTCATTTTTAGATTAACATATAAACATAGGACAAAGACTAGGAGGCTAAATATCAACATGTTAATTAATGGTTACTTCTAAGTGGCAGGATTATGGGTGATGTAAATTTTCTTCTTTGTGGTTTTGGCCTCCCAAAGTTTTTTTTTTTTCCAGGATGTTATGGGGGTACAAACATTTTGGTTACATGTAATGCTTTTGCCTCACCCAAGCCAGTGATACAAGCTTACCCTTCCCGCATACAGTGCGCACTGCATCCATTAGCTGTGAGTGTACCCAACCCCCCATCCCCTCCCCACCTGACTGGTGCTCCGTGAAAATTACTTCCATGTGAGCACCTTAGTGTTGATCAGTTAATACCAATTTGATGGTGAGTACATGCGGTGCTTGTTTTTCCATTCTTGTGATAACTTCATTTTGAAGGATGGGCTCAAGCTCTATCCAGGCTAATACAAGAGGTGCTAGATCACCATTGTTTTTTGAGGCTGAGTAGTACTCCATGGTATACATATACCACATTTTATTAATCCACTCATGTATTGATGGGCACTTGGGTTGTTTCCACATCTTTGCAATTGTGGATTGTGCTGCCATAATTGTTTTTAAAATAAAAAAACTATTTCTTAAGAAAATACGGGAAATAACTACCTGTTTTAAAGGCCATATTCACTTTTCAACAGATAATTGATCTGAAAGCACAGCAGCTTTAGGTCATTAAGTCATTCTTTGTATCATTCATCTGAGGTCATTTTGAACATAGCCCACCTCTATTGCACTTTGTTTCATACAAACAAAGCTTAACTTTCCTTTTTCTTAATTACATTTTTTAATGTCTCCAGAAAAATCCTACTTTTTAATTGTAAAAAAATGTAATTTATAGTCAAGTTTGTAAAGATATACATTCTAGTGCACCTATGAGCCTCATGAGCAAAACCTATGTTTTATTTTAAGATGATGTAAAGAACTGGGTGGAAAGATCAACCTGCATGGACCCCACTGCTCTGCTTGCTCTTGGAAAGAAGGGGCCATCTCTATCTTGGAACCAGGAATGAATACACTTGGGTTTATTAGGGGAATGGTGGATTGAAGGAGGTAAGGAATCAGAAGGGGGGTGCTATAGTCTGAATGTTTGTATTCTCTCCAATTCATATGTTAATACCTAATCCCCACTGCGATAGTATCAAGAGGTAGGGCCTTTGGGAGGTGGTTAGGGCATGAGGGTGGAGCCCTCATGAATGGGATTAGTGCCCTCATAAAAGAGGCTGAGGAAGTGAGTGTGTTTGCCCCTTCAGCCATGAGGACACATAGTGTCTTCTGTGAGAAATGAGCCCTCACCAAACACGAATCTGCTGCCAGCTTGATCCTGGACTTCTCAGCCTCCGGAACTGTGAGCAATACATTTCTGTTGTTTATAAATTACTCAGTCTCAGGTATTTTGTTGTAGAAGCCCAAAAAAAACTAAGGGGATCTCTAGGCATTTCATTTTTGAATGGCTTAAAGATGGCTCCCAAACCATAATTTCAGATTAGAATTGAACATGAAGCGCTGAGATTAGCGGGTCCTTGCGGAAGCACAGGGATGGGGGCAGAAGGCTGGGGCGTGAGGAGTGAGTGAACAGTGGCCCCCGAAGTGCCTCCTGACTGGAAATCTGGAGCTGTGCTTTTCACTTTGTCATCTCTCATGCTTCTTGTTTTTGTGCTTTTTTGAGTATTTTTTTATATCTCTCTTGTCTTCTAGAGATGAAAGCAGATGTCTGGTTTAGTAAGACTTTCTGTCAACATCTGGTGTTCACTACAGCCCTGTGAAAGTTGGTTTTGTTCTCATCTGTCCTCAAATTTGGTTCATTTCCACTTAAGCTCAACAATTTTATGGAACTTTGCAACAGTATAAAATTTTTTTCCTCAATTTCTCTTTTTGTTCATCATATTCTCTCTTAAGCTTTTCTTCCCTCTCCCCCATCTCTCCCTCTGTCTTTCACATACACCCCCCAACACACATACCTAAAGCCAGCCCTACAGAGACATTAAAGGCCCAGATTTGCTATAACCTTATCTAGGAAATTTTTTTTTTTTTTTTTTTTTTTGAGACAGAGTCTCGCTTTGTTGCCCGGGCTAGAGTGAGTGCCGTGGTGTCAGCCTAGCTCACAGCAACCTCAGACTCCTGGGCTTAAGTGATCCTACTGCCTCAGCCTCCTGAGTAGCTGGGACTACAGGCATGCGCCACCATGCCCGGCTAAATTTTTCTATATATATTTTTAGTTGGCCAGATAATTTCTTTCTACTTTTTAGTAGAAATGGGGTCTCGTTCTTGCTCAGGCTGGTCTAGAACTCCTCAGCTCAAACAATCCACCCGCCTCGGCCTCCCAGAGTGCTAGGATTACAGGCGTGAGCCACTGCGCCCCGCCGAGGAAATTTTTATTATGGCGCTCCTCCTTCCCATTTAATTCCTTCATTAACACTGCTGTTCTCAGATCAAGACTAAGAAAGCAGCACACCTGTCTCCTCCCCACTTGCGGTCTGTTTTGTTTCTTGCTGCTGTGAACTTTCCTCTTCCTAGTGGATGTGCTGATTCTCATCTACTTCCTCAGAGGCAGAAGTAGGGCCTAGGTACAGACACTGGCCCCACAAACAGAGGCACAGGGCTGTGTGGCAGTGACACGCCAGAAGACAAACACGCAAGCACTTAGACATGCTTCCACCCCACAGAGCTCTTAAGGACCCAAAGCAGACACCACCTCGGCTGTGTGTGACCCCGAGTTCAGGAACGGCTGGCCCTTTTCGATGACCGCAGGGCTTTTCTCTGTCAGCATCAGGTTCCTTGCCCAAGCAGATGGTTGCTGGTGACTGGAGGACTCGGTCTAAGGGGTCCTTCTGCAATCCTGCTTTTTAGAAGTGCTTCTGGCAATGAACCCTCCATTTGCTATTGTAGAGCATTCTCCATGGATTTTAGTCATTTAGAATTCAGACAGGGAACTTGGCTTGGCCTGTTGTAGTCTTTTTTTGTATGTGTTTGAGTTGCATTTTTATGTTTTTACCATTGATGTCTGCTCTTGTAATCTTATCTCTTCTTTTTCCAATTGATTTTCCAGTGAGAGTGACAAAGTTTGTGGTCATATTCATGATTTAGGGTTGCCAGATTTAGCAAATAAAAATACAGTATACACAGTTAAATTAGAATTCCAGATAAACAGCAAATAATTTGTAGTATAAGTATATTGCATGCAATATTTGAGACATATTTATACTATAGAATTATCAAAAGTTTATCTAAAACTTATCTTTAATTGGGCATTCTGTATTTTATTTGGCAATCTTACTTTCATTTGACTTTTGCCTTCAGGATCTGTCCCTACTGAATTAACTAACATCTTCTCAAAGAAAAACTCAGGAGATCAAGCTCAATCAGTCATATTGTCCCCTTTGTGGTTACAAGTTGTTGGTGCAGACAGTTAAAACTTCTGATGAAAGTGAGTCTTCTGGAGTTATCTGTGGAATTTGATGTGCTCCACCTATCTGGGGCTTTGTTCCTGATGTTCTTTATGCGTAGAATTGCCCCTCTACCCACCCTCCCACCCACTCTATGCCTGGCCTACTTAGCTTTTGATCCTTCTTCAAGTTTCAGTTTCAAGACCATTTCTTTCCTTTGAGAACATTTCTTCAACTACACGAATACGAGGAGGAAGTGTTCAACCTCTGAATGCTCACAGCATCCTCAACTTCCCACTCGGGAATTGGCTCATTGCACTTGGTCTGTGAAGAGAAGACTGTATCTGTCTAGGTCATTGTTGTGTCCTCAGTGTCCAGCATAGTCCCTGAATGAATGAAGTCATCCAGTGGACTGGTGAACTTGAAGAGTCTCCAATAAAAAATTTCATAAAAGAAAATGAAGACACACATGCTTGATTCTGGGAGAATGAACCAAAACCAGAGGAGAGGGATGATTTGTGCCTTTCAACCTTTCTCTGGCCCAGACTCCATGGAGCTGCTTAGGTCTCAGGGTAAGGGGACTCCAAGAAAGAATCAAATGAGGGACAGCCATTCTGCTATAATCTCCCTGGATGTTGACCGTGTAAGTCATCATCAACTCTGTAATAGCAGCTGACGCAGGAGTGAAGACTGTGCTTTAGGAGTGTGGCCATGGCACTCCTAGAGGGGGCAGCTGTGCCATCACCTTTAGTGGGTGGTGATGGTGTGGCTCATAACTCTGGATTCCACTGAGACAGGCACCATCACCTCCAGGAGCTTGAGCAGGACAAATGAAAAGGGAAGACATCCATGAAAGATAGAATCATTAGTTTCTGTACCTCCAGAAGCCTCCTCGAATTCTTTGTATGTTATCTAAGAGAGGACTGGAGTTTTGGCAGAGTAGCAGGAGAGCAAAGCCAGCAAATCCTGCTTGTAACATATGGTGACCCTATTTTTACCCCCTGGTTGGTGTGGCCTGGGAGACATCGACTGTATTCGTATTTGCCAGCTACTTTGTTTAGAATACTCATAAATAAAGATGATGGCTCATTCTTCCTCCTGCACTCTACAGGGTAGAGTTTACAGTTTCTCTCTGTAATTAAATTGCAGGCTTCGAAGGAGTGGAGAATTTTATGGGACAGAGGAAAATCTGATAAACTGGTCTTGTCCTCACTTGGAGCAGGGTTATGATAATATGTCATGTAAGGGTGTTATTTACTAGTATTTTTAGGAGAAGTTATTTGCTTCTTTTTTGTAATAGAATAATATTTTTTCCAGATAATCATCTATACTTTCTTCTAATTAAATAGCCTATGGTTGGACAAAATAGGCAAGGTAGGACCCTTCTTCCTTCTTTGGATTTTGAGGAAAATGAGTGAATGAAATAAGATTATATAATGAACACATTCTGATGTCCCTTAGGGTGGTATATTTTTTCTCCTTATTGTCTAATGCAATGGCAACATTTACATCTTCCTGCTGAGATGGTAAATGGAAGAAGAAACAATGTTGTTTACCACAAATTTTTTTATATTGTTTTGGGCTGTGATTAAAATGGAAATAGTTGTAATAAGGAGCAGAAACAGGATTAAGATACTTATTGTGAGAGACATTAGTCAACATCTCACTTTTCTCCCAAATCTATTTGTAAATATGAATTTACACAAAGGCTGTGCCATTTGGAAAAGGAGGCTGGAGCTCTGGCCCACTTTCTATCACCCCCGTCCCCAGGCTTACTTAATCTAGGTCACACATTAGGGCCGCCTGAGAAACTTCTAATCCCCTGATCCCAGAGAACCGTCCCTGGCTAATTAAACCAGAGTCTTAGGTTGAGGCCCAGGCATCAGCTTTTAATAAAACTTCCCGGGTGATTCTAATGTCTTGCTCAGGCTGAGAACTATTCTTCTGGAATGTACAAAACTATTTGCAGATCCAGTGTTGACAATCGAGACCAGATTTCAGAAAAAGGCTGTAGGTCTCCGAGAGATGGCTTACCGCGAAGCCCTGGAAGCCCCCTGACTGTGCCAGTCAGCTGTCCCGCCACCTCTGCGCGTGAGAGCGCCACACGACCCCCAGACCCAGCGACAGGGCCTTGCATTTCACAGTCATCTACACACAAAGAGACCAACGCTTTGGTTTATTCCCCCCACCCCAGTATATTAGGAAAGTTTTTTGATGCTTGGTAACCTACTGAATAAATGTGAATTATGGAAAAGGTTATAATGAGCCAAATCTGGCTTCCCAAATGCATGCATATTGTGTGTATGTGAGAGACAGAGAGAGAGAGAGAGAGAGAGAGGGAGAAAGGAAGAAAGAAAGAGAGTGTGTGTCAAGGAAGGAGAAAGAGAAGGAGGGAGAAGAAGAGAAAGTGAGGGAGAATGTGAGAGTCTCTCGAGGCTTCATTTTTCTGACCAAGTGTAAAACAGAGAGGGAAAATTCACACTCCGCGGAAGCACTGCCACCCAGACAAATCAGGTGAGGTCACTGTGGCAGTTATCTGGTGCCAGTGATTGTGACTGGTGGTGGGGCGGGCAGCAGGAGCGGATGAATGAATTGTAATGTCCTTTCTGTGGGACACGTGGACCCTGGGTGTGAGATCTTTGCTTAGCTAGTCTTGGTGGTAAGTGAAATAGTATCCCCAGTTAACCTCACGAGGACCTAGTCCTAGTGTCTGTTCTCCTTGGGATCCTGGGATCATGTAGGGAAGGCAGTGGCTCGCTGGCTTGGAGAATTGTAGAAGATTTTATTGACCACATGGATTCCATTCCACCACGGAAGGTTGGCAATGTTCTGGCCCAAGGCTGACTCAGAGAGGGAAACTTCCATGGTGATTTTGTTTCTCAATATGGTGTTTTTGACAATGTCTTCCCAATCCCACCCAGCTAAACAGTTCACAACTCATATTCTATTAACAAGAGAGGCCAGAGGGAGAAGTGTCTGCTGTGTGTTGTATCCGTTTCTGGCAGTTTGTCCATAACTCCATTCCAGCTCAGCTTTGCCCCTGAAGATCTCAGGCCACCTGCCCCGTACAAGGAGCTGGGTCATGGGTGCCTACCTGAGAGTCCTGAAAATATAGAGGCAAGAAAGTATGGAAATAACAAGGTTTTCATAAAACCATTGGTTGGAAAGAAATAGAAAAGGAAAGAGAGATAATTTGTAAATGTCTTTTCAGGGCCATTCCACTCAGAGAAAATGTTTTATTCATGCTTAGATCACAAAGGAAGATTTGAACATTTCTCTTGAGGTCATTTTCATTCATTTTGTTTTACTGTTAATTTTCTTTTTAATTCATAATCTAGCCTCAGACCTGTATGACTGAAATGTATCAATGACCTTCAATATTACTATATGCTGTAACACTGTTTATGGAGCCTTGCTACCAGAACCTCCGTAGGTCCCCTTTAATCTTACAAAAACAAAGACAGGGTGACAGTAATAGCTTTTGGGGTCCAGTTTCAGCCTTGAGAAGCACCTCAGGGGAATGCCATGGGGTCTTGTTCATCCCATTCCAACTGAGCCGACGTAGATTTAGTCCAGATGATTCTCTGGGGAGTGAATTTGCAGGAAGATCACTGAGACCTGGTTATTAACATCAGTGGTGCTGCAGCTGTTATTTACCTGCCTGTGAAGCCCATTTTCTTGTGCTACGCAGTGATGTACAGTAATTACCTACCTGTCTTCATCAAGCACTTACTAGTTTAATAGATGCAGCATAAGAATCAATCCTCATGGAATTTTCAATTTCTATAAGGAAACATAAGTAGTAAGGGAAGACAGTAGATGATAGATATCAAGATGAACAGTTAAGAACATAAGTGGTTAGGATTGGCTGAGGAAAACTGCTTGGACTACGTAGGATTTGAGAGAGTTCCCAACAGCTAAGAAGGTTAAGAGAAAGGTGAAGGATACAGCATTCTGCATGGGGAAATAGTTAAGCAAAGGTAGGGGGATGGGAAAGAAGATGATATTTCAAGGACAATGACGAGAGCTAGTGTGTTTGTTTCCTAAGGCTACTATAATAAATTACTATAAACTTGATGGTAAAACAAGAGAAATTTATCCTTTCACAGTTCTGTGGGCCAGAAGTCACAGAATCAAGATGTCAGCAGTGTTAGTTCCTCTCGGAGGCTCCGAGGGAAAAACTGTCCTGTGCGTCTCTCCTAGCTTTGGGTGTTTGTCTGCAATCCTTGCTGTTCCTTGGTTTGTGGAGCATCACTCCAGTCTCTGCCTCTGTCTTCACGGGGCCTTCTCCCCTGTGTCTCTGTATCCTTAAAACTTCTTTCCTTTTTCTTTTAGGGACACTGATCATTGCATTTATGGCCCACCTTAACTCCAGGATGATCTCACCCAGAGATCCTTAATTACATCTGTAAAGACCCTATTTCCAAATAAGATCACGGTCTTGAATTTTTATCTTGTAGTCAGGATTCCAATATAAATATCTCCGCTATCAGTTAAAAATGAGCGTGCTTCGGGAGCTCACGTGGTGTCATTTTCATTGAGGACTGGGGAGAAATCAGTGTGAAGGAAAGAAGAGTCAAGGCGCGTAAGCATGCTGTAAGGACTGTAGGTCATCGCCGGTAGTAAGGGGTGATTTGCATGGAGCATGGGGTGATTACTCAGATTTGCCTCTAGCTTAATACTCCTTCGCTCCTTCCAGAGCCTTCACTGAGGGCCAGTGTGAAATCTGAAAGGAACTGAGGTCGCAAGGCAGCACTACGTTGCATCCTAGCATAACGTAGGTGGAGACGGAGGACACGAGTCTCTGGTATTTGGTGCACCCAGTGGAGGAGCATGATGCTTTTAAAGCAGCAGAAACAGAAGATTTCTGTTTAGTCAGCTGAGATTTAGGATCAAGGAGAACCTGGAGTCAATGTAGCTAATACCAGGAACAAACAAATTTGACTGAGATAAAGATATGCAACTATACAATGTGCTAAGTTAGAGACAGCTCACCTTGTTTATCCTGATGCCTACTACTTTCCTGTTTAAAAGTTTTTGGGTGCACATGCTGACTTTCCAGCTGCGTGACAGTCTTCTTGAGGATGGTGGCCATGTTTTAGGCGTATATCCCTTTAGCATAATGCTGGGCACATAGCACATACTTAGTCAATGCTTGCTTGATGGAAAGGCCACTGATTTGTCATGCCACCTGCCGGCCTCCTTATTCTTTTCAGTACTATAAACAAACAGATGCACAAAATCAATGACAGTGATGAAAGTTTTGGTCTAAAGTGGAAGAATGACTCATATCCACTGTGGGTTTTTTTTATGCACCATAAATTTCTGGGCATAGACTACTCACCACACACACTGTGGTTGGCTTGATGGAGTCAGGAGACTGGGTAGGAAGGTGAGACTCAATGAGATCAAGACTCCCTCACTAGAGGGCATCACCCAGCCGCACTTCCATTCTCTTCAAAAGCAACTGGAGAATGAAGGGCATATAAATTATGAGAGATGTTGACTCTAAATTTATTAGAGCCAAGACTTAACATGAGGTCCTTCAACATTTGCATCTATTTAATGTTTCAGTCTCTTTCTTGGGAAAGTAGAAATAACAAATTGTTTTGGGAACTAATATTTTCATGAAAGTCCCACCAAAATCTGCATGAATCTTTTTCAAAAAAGATAAATTACATACTCTTGCAACAATGGACCAATGCAAATAATCCTTTCAGAATTATTAGAAAAATATTTGCCCATAAATTGTGCCAGCTTGGTGTTTTATATTACCATGAAAGAGCAGAGAGGAACAAGTCCATTAAAATCCATAGAGATTTGGTGGGTCTCAGCACTGCCAGTCAGAGAGATGCTAAGAGAGGCTAACAGCTCCTGCCTTAGAAGCGGACAACTCTGCACACACAGCCCTGCTCTCTGTGTCTGCCCCTCATGTTTGGGTCTGTGACACCTGCTTAGATGTGTGATCCAGAAGACTCTCAATATGCAGAGGCCGAAAATCCCATGTAGTAATACCGGCATGTTGTGAACATTGCTTTTTGTTTTTTTTTTTTTAACTGGTCCAACAGTCCTGTACTTACTTTCCCCCGCCCCCCCAACAGGAAAAGAATATGAGTAGACTTTATCCAAGATACTAGCTTCTTAGTTCTAAAAGCGTTTGCAACAAAAGCCAAACTTTTTTGGTGAGGATGATAGTAGCAATTCATAATCACCAGAATCCCACGTCCCATGAATGGGTAATGCTAAGTGTCATGAAGCTACTTTAAAAAACTGCATGTATTTATTTATTTTTATTGTTGTAACAAATATATTGCATAAAGTTTACCATTTTAACTATTTTTAAATGTACAGTTCAGTGGCATTAAATATATTCACATAGTTGTGTATGAGCTACCTTTAAAATTTTGTCTTTTACTTGGTCACTTTTTCCTACAAAATATAAAAATGGTGCTCAAATTCCCTGCATATCTAGTTCAGTGAGGTCAATGTTCTTGTAGCAAGAACTCTGATGTCAATAAGGTAATTCTGAATTACTTCATCTACTACTTCCTAGGTAGGTTGTGTGAAGTCAGGATTAGCGAATTCTGGATGAAAAAATATTTCAGGTCCCAAAGATCTCTCATAACCAACGTCAATGGAAAATTCTTTCTTCGAGATTGCCTTGATTCGAGTATACTGTTTAATCCACTTGGCCCATCTGTGTCATACTTGTTAAATTCTTTTACTAAATCTGGGCAGACATGACTATAGCACTCCTTTACTGCCATAGCTATTTCCAGGGATTGCTCTGAGGAATTTCTACTTCTCAGCCTCCGAGCAGTTGCTGGATGAAATAAGTGGTAGCTCGTCCTGTGATTGGAATGGGCTTGTTGCAGTTGCCACCACATATCCTTCAGTCCCAGGTGGGACAGGAGTGCCACCATCTTTCCTATCTGTTCCCATATCCATTGAGGTCTGTTTTCCTACTTGTTCTGACGCTCAGGTTGCTGCTAATGCAAGAACAGCCTGCATGGCTGTCTCTAAGCCTGGAATATTGAAGGACTCCAACATTTTTTCAGTAGCATGTTCTGTTTTTTGGAGCATTTTAGTGGAGGTTTAGTCAGAAGAAAGTAATGACCTTTAGGTTCTGCTTTAAGTATTTATAGATCACTTGCTCTGCAAATGTTTCCATCAACAGTCTTTAGCTAAACCATGGCATGTTGGCCACTTCATGGTACATGTGGCTTCTTCCATTACTTCTTCCCTAAGTAAAGAAATCTAGGATATTGGCACTTTTCCTCACCCTCTTTTGAGCTTGATTGCCCACTTTTGCTGACTCTTTGATAGAAATACACAAGGGAATAATAAACAGTGGCTCTGTATCTGTGGCATGTTTTGATTCTGTACACCCAGTGCCACAATCCACCATCCAAGCTGGCAGCTGTCCTACCGTCTCCCTTCTCTCCTGTTTCTGCTGCTATCACTGTCTGGTTGGTACTGACTTGGTCCTGAGGTTGATGGCAGGAGATGGGGACTGTCTAAACTTTCATGGCTGGGTAGCCATCTCCTATCACTTCTTCCTCTGACATCATCTTTCCTTAGGAAGCCAAGATGGTCCATTGGTGCCCATGCCCCAGTTCGACCCAGGCCAGGCCCACACCCTGAGTATTCTGTATAATTGTTTTGAATAGGGGTTACGGGGCAGCAGAATAACACTTTGATTTGTAGGTTATTGTTTGCCTCAGTGCTTATTTTAAAAGACCTAAAAATCAAGCCTAGTCTAGACCAGGGTGTTACCTTTAATGTTGGCAAGAATAGAATCTAGACAGATGGGAAACAAAGTATGAAAAGAGCCAAATAGAAGCAGTGCCTAGGCTAAGGTCACTTAGGATTAGAAAAGGGATGGCAATGGGAAGTTCTTGAATGATGCAATCAAGTGTCGTCACAAACACAAATGTTTAGGGTGATATATGGGTAGAAGGTGACATATCTGGAGAGAAACTGGGGGAGTGAGCAGTTGGGTGCATGTGAGGGAAAGCTGAATTGTGCTGAGGTCACTGCATTAAGTGTAGTTTAACTGATTAGCTCTCTGGGCAATGCTCACAAACCTGGATGCACATCCAGATGGACCCATGTTGTCAAAAAAGGAAAAAAGATGCAGCTGTCTGGGTCCTGCCTGGGACATATTGAATCAGAATCTCTGGGGGGTAGCATTTGTACTTTTAGAAAGCTGTGTTGAAGAAGGGATATTTGAGCCAGAGGAATCATTTTGAAATGTTCCAGAAACTAGTTTCTACCTTTGAATAACAGAGAGGTGGCCTGAAGAGTTAATAGTACTACCCACAAAAAGACTGGAATTGTTTTCACTCATCGATGAAGACAGATTGTGAACTCAAGAAGGTAGTTCTGCATGGCAAGGGATATTTAAGATCATGCAAGTCAAAGAAGCCAAGTGATGGAATGGAGTAGGAAAGGAAGGCTTTGAAGACACTGGGCAGGTCAGAGGTGGCTGGTGGGCATCTGCTACTGGCCTGTTGTGGAGGTAGCTCCTCTGTGGAGGAGGAGAGCTCTTCAGAGCAGGGGGATGGGGATTGGTGAAATGACAGGCAGTCCAAATACAGAGTAAGACTGAGTAAAAGAAGCCAAAACAGGCACAGGAATTGGCTCAAGTCTTTGATGTTGTAACTGAAGATGTTGTCATCTTGGCTCAATCTCTAGGAAAGGAGAGTTGGTGACCAAAATGAAGATCACAGCTGTGTGTATTGAGTTGTAGGTGCACATAGGGTGACTGCTTTATAAATTTGAATATCAGCATATCTCTAGCATTTAATTTTAATAATATTAAAATTATAGTGCAGTGAAATCTCCATAAAGTTAGAGACTTTGCCTATTTTTTTTTTTTTTGCTGCTGTATCCCCAGCATCTAGAACAGTGCCTGAAACATAGTAGGTACTTACAAATCCTCGATAAATGTTAGGCAAATGAATGAATACACTTTCAAAGATGAAGTTAGGAACACTAGAGACACCTGAACCCACATAGACCCTACCATCAAACAGGTTGGGACCACACATCATTGTCTCCACAGGGATGCACATAAAATTGATGTTGAAGCTTGGTCTTAAGCTAGTTATTTATTCTCCTGTTTTTTCTTGGGGAGAGTTAGTATCTTTATTCTCTCTCTTCCTAATTAAAATCAATTTTCAGAACTTTAATTCATATTAAGTATAAATAATGTCAAATACTTTATGGTATTACTCTTCCAAAGGCATTACCTTTTTTAAATTGAAAGGATGATGTCTTAGTATAGAATTTGAATCATCATTTTCATAACGAGGAAAGATTTCTTTTTCAGTGGTAGAATTTTTTACTTTGAGATTCTTACTGACATTCAAAATTTAGAGAAATATAGTGCAAAATGATTTTTTTTTTGAGACAGAGTTTCACTCTGTCACCCTGGGTAGAGTGCCATAATGTCAGCCTAGCTCACAGCAACCTCAAACTCCTGGACTTAACGAATCCTCCTGCCTCAGGCTCCCAAGTAGCTGGGACTACAGGCGTGCGCTACCACACCTGGCTGATTTTTCCATTTTTAGTAGAAACGGGGTCTCGCTCTTGCTCAGGCTGGTCTTCAACTCCTGAGCTCAAACGATCCTCCTACCTTGGCCTCCCAGAGTGCTAGGATTACAGGCATGAGCCACTGCACCCAGGAAAAATGATTTAACGTGTATTAGAACCCTGAACAGAGAATGACAGTCTCAGCAGTAAAGAGAAGGTATCTGTGGGCATACACAGGATAGAATCTATGTTTCTCCTTTCCTCTTGTTTTTTTTAAGTGGCAAAGGATGATTTCTTTCTTGTCCTGGATCTGAAGGATATGTTGTATGTGTTGGCGATTCCTTCTGTTGCTCATGAAGGAGTAACCAGGATCTCATAGCATCCTCCACGTTTGTTTTGTTTTGTTTTGTTTTTGTTTTTTTCACCAGCCAAAGTGAAGCATCCTTCATGTTTGATTTGATTTTGGAGTGACTAAACCAGGTACCACTCCACAATCAAGCAGCCAGCAAAAGCATTTGGAGTGTTTGCCTGACTGTCTGTGGGAAAGGCCCAGCCATAATTTCCATATATTCCACAGTCCATCCAGAGGAGTCTGATGGGGTACAATACACACAGGAAACCGCCACAAAGAGACAACCTCTCAGGATTAGACTAGTGATGGCCACCAGCTGCTGGCAAGCTTTGGCAAAAACATCATTTGTCATTTCCAACTTTGGGGGTTGGCCTTGTGTTCAGAACCCACATCAAATACATTGCTGCAATTCAGTAGATTTCTGCCACAGTAAATTGTGTGGAAATGTTTTCTTGCACTGCTCTGATGTATATAAATGAAGTGAAAATCTTATTTTGCTTTCTTCAGAGCCTGAAATATAAAAATTATGAAGAACGGTTTTCATCATAACATAGCAGCTCTTGAAAACAGTCTGTAATTTAAACCGAATCATTTTCTTCCTGTGAATGAGTTATCTAGCATCTTGAATTTCTGCAAAGCCTGTACAACCAGGCTTATGTCTTCTTATGTTGTTTTTAGATTGGAGATACTGTGACATTTACTTACTATTTTCCTTTCAAATGGGAATGTTGGTGGAAATTCTTTGTAAGCTGTAAAATGCCATTCATATTTAAACTGCCATGTTTTTGAAAGTTTTGAAAATTGCATTTGGCACTACTTACAGCGAGTTTTTTTTTCTAAGTGCCTATTTATTATGTTTCTGGCTGTATTTCACTCAGAAGATGTCTCTTGTCCAGGGTACATATCTATAAGAAACAAATTATTCCTTCTGCTTGCATTGCCGCATGCTTTGAAGAAAGGGCTCTGTAGTTACCAGCAGAAGCCAGGGCTAATTCTGTGATTCAAATAATGCCAAAGGCACTTCTGCTTAAATAATCGTATGCAGCCAGGTGGGATTAATTAGGGACACTGTATACGCACGACTGAGGCACCAGCTTTGGTTCTATTCCCACGGCTCCCTGGCGCCACTGTTAATCTCCAAATGGAGATTAACAGGGCACTTTGAGGAAAGTTTGAAGACACTAGGGCCTAGGTGCGTCCCTGTTACTGTTCTTTTGCCCCTGTTAGCCAAGACTTCACTTGGGTAGGAGGAACAGGGCAGGGAAACCATGTCCTCTGGGTGAGTGACAGTGAGAGTGTCAAGTCTTCTGCATGGGGTGGCTCCTAGAGCTGCCCCCAGTCCTGGGGCTTTGGGGTTCTTTTCCAGCTTTTCCTCCTGGATCTGTGGAGACCTGGCCGTCTGACTTGGCCTCAGGTCTCGAGAGCTGGGATGGGATGGAATTGACCGAGGCCAAACCAAGGATTTGGGGCCAAGAGAAATTTATGTTTCCATCAAAAGCAAGGTTGACCTGGGATCCAATGAACTCTCTGAATCCTGTAGTCCACAAAAGGAGGTAGAGAACAAGAATTCTGATAGGAAAGATTAGCAACAGAGAATGTGAAACATGGACTAAGCTGGGCGGATTCTGGAGAGCCCTTCTAAGGCAATGGTGCATCGATCTCTTCAATTTCCTTTTGGCCTGAAATACTATTGTGAAAGCAACTTGCATTTTACTTTAGGTTTTTATTGCTTATAGCTCCTTGCATCTGAATCATTGGATTTGAGACCTTGCTGAGCTATACGAGGACTTGGGGAACCATCCAAAGGGAGCTTTGCCATTTCATCCTTACCTGCACCAGATCATTTTGATGCACTTGTTTGAGGAGTGTTCCAAGTACAGAGGTCTAGACATTGAACTTCAGTAGCAGAAAACGCCCATGGAAATATCACAGGTTGTACATTAAATGATTATTTCTTTAAAAAAATTTTTTAAAATTTCAAAATGTTAAGAGGGTACAAATGTTTTTGGTTACATGAATTGCTTTGTAATGCTTGAATCATGGCTATAAGTGTACCCATCACCCCAGTAGTGTTCATTGTACCTGTTAGGTAGGTTTTTTGCCCCTCCTCTTCTCCCTCCTCCCTGCTGCTTGATTTCCACTGAATTTTACTTCCCTCTGTGCATATGTGTGCTTATCAGTTAGTTCTAATTTAATAGCGAGTACATGTGGTGTTTGTTTTTCCACCCTTTAGATACTTCACTTAGGAAAATGGTCTCCAGTTCCATCCAAATTATTGCAAATGTATTAATTCATCATTTTTAATGCCTGAGTAGTACTCCATGGTATATATGTGTATATACATATATATACACACACCACATTTTGTTAATCCAGTCATGAATTGATGGGCACTGGGTTGATTCCACATCTTTGCAATTGTGAATTGTGCTGCAATAAATATTTGAGTGCAGGTGTCTTTTTGATGAAATGACTTCTATTCCTTTGGGTAGATACCCAGTAGTGGGATTGGTGGATGGAATGGTAGATCTACTTTTAATTCTTTGAGGAATCTCCATACTGTTTTCCACAGAGGTTGTACTAATTTGTAGTCCCACCAACAGTGCATAAGCCTTCCTTTCTCTCCACATCGATGCCAGCATCTATTGTCTTTGGATTTTTTTTAATAGAAGCCATTCTAACAGAGGTAAGGTATTATCTCATTGTGGTTTTAATTTGCATTTCCCTGATTAGTGACATTGAGCTTTCTTTCATATGTTTATTGGCCATTTGTGTATCTTGTTTTGAAAAACTTCTATTTATGTCTTTTGCCCATTTTTTAATGGGCTTGTTTAGTTTTTTTCTTGCTGCATAAAAGACTTAAATAAAAGACTTAAGGCATGAAACCATAAGAATTCTAGAAGTAAATGATTCCTTCTAAAGACAAGCTCTTATATACTAGCTTACTTACATAATCAGAATAATTACTCATTGAGGAGTCAGTTTGAGGTGCTATAAACAAAATATTGTAGTCTGAGTGGCTTAAACAGCAGACATTTATTTCTTGCAGTTCTGGAGGCTGGGAATTCCATGATCAAGGTGCCAGTAGATTCAGTGCTTCGTGAGGGCTTCTTCCCAGCTCACGGAGGGATGCCTTCTCGCTGTATCCTCACATCACAGAGACAGAGCTCACTGTGGTCTCTCTTCCTCTTCTTATAAGGACATCAATCTCATCATGGTGGCCCCACCCTCATTTAAACCTAAGTACTTCTCAAAGGCCTTGCTCCGAAATACCGTCATATTAGTGGGTAGGGCTTCAACATATGAATTTTTGGAGGACACAAGCATCTAGTCCATAACAAGGAGGAAAGAGTTAATGCAGTTTGACTGTGACTTGGTTCTCCCCTATTAAGAAATGCTGCAAGTGGGGTGAGGGGAAGAAGGCAGGTGCCTTTATCAAATCCCCTAGTCAATATAATCCTGGACCTCAAGGTAAGTACACTAATGATATATGCTAGCAGAAGCGTCTTTTCTATGGAATGCTCTTAGCAGGATGTCCTGAAAAACGGGTACTGTGAACATCATTTGGGTGATGGGCATACCTATAGCCAAGACTCAACCGTTACAAAAGCAATCTATGTAACCTAAAACATTTTTACCCCCTTAGTATTTTGAAATAAATTTTAAAAAAGAAAAATGACATGAAAACTGGTGTATAACACAGAGATATTTCATAAATAAAATATTCCCTTATCGTGTGAGATCACACCATAAAAGAGACTTCATCTGTCACTCTGGGCCAGAGAGTGTATGTTTGTCATGAGCAGAAAGGACCCCAGGAACTGTCTCAATGTCCCAGACTCCTCTCTGCTTTGTTTGACCCTCTGGATTACCTGAATCTTTTACATCATTATGAAAGCTTGATACTGTGTAAAATCTTGATTTGTGTCAGTCTGATCCTTTGTATTTTTTCAGCCAATAACCAAATAGAGCAAAGAAAACAAACAAACAAAATGGTTCCAAGGACACATGCTTGTCTAAGATCTTTCTATTTTTAGCCTTTTTTTGGACAATTGTCCACATTTAATTTATGTATAAGAATAAAAGTGAAAATTTTAAATTAGGTCCTTTAAGTATACAATAGATTAATTTTTTATTGTGGTAAAATACATATAAAATTTACCATTTTAACCATTTTAAGTGTATAATTCAGTGACACTAAATACATTCATATTCTTGTGCAACCATTACCACTATCCATCTACAGAATGTTTTCATCATCCCAGAAAGAAACACAGTACTCATCATATAATAACTCCCCGTCTCTCCTCTCCCTAGCCACTGGTAACCACCATTCTATCTTCTATCTTTATGAATTTGCCTATTCTAAGTACCTCACAAAAATGGAATCATACAATATTTGCCCTTTTATAGCTGGCTTTTTTCACTTAGCATAATGTTTTCAAGGTTCACCCATGTTGTAGCATGTATCAGAATGTCATTTCTTTTTTTATTTATTTATTTTTTATTTATTTATTTTTTTTTTGAGACAGAGTGTCACTTTGTTGCCCGGGCTAGAGTGAGTGCCGTGGCATCAGCCTAGCTCACAGCAACCTCAAACTCCTGGGCTTAAGCGATCCTACTGCCTCAGCCTCCCTAGTAGCTGGGACTACAGGCATGAGCCACCATGCCCGGCTAATTTTTTTGTATATATATTTTTAGTTGGCCAGATAATTTCTTTCTATTTTTAGTAGAGACGGGGTCTCACTCTTGCTCAGGCTGGTCTCGAACTCCTGACCTCGAGCGATCCACCCGCCTCGGCCTCCCAGAGCTAGGATTACAGGCGTGAGCCACCGCGCCCGGCCAGAATGTCATTTCTTTTAAGGGCTCAATAATATTCCATTATGTGTATATGCCACATTTTGTTTATCCATTTATCTGTTGATAGATAAATGCAACATTTCTAGGCTTTGGCTATTGTGATAATGCTGCTATGAACATTGGTGTACACATATCTATTTCAGTCCCTGCTTTCAATTCTTTTGGGTATTCAGAAGTGGAATTGCTGGATAATATGATAATTCTATGTTTAACTATTTCAGGAACCATCATAAAATATACCATTTCATATTCCCACCATAAAAACTCCACAAGGATTTCAATTTCTCCACTTTCTTGCCAACACTTATTATTTTTCATTTTTTTTAAAAATTGTCATCCTAATGGGGGTCTATTTTTTAGTGTCTCATTGTTAAATAACAAAAAGGTTAATATTTTACTACATACTAGCTTTTCCCTCTGAGCAGCTGGTTGCATCTTGCTGGACCAGCTTTGACTTTGAACAATCTTGTGCGTGGGGTGAAACCGCCAAGGCTGAGCTGCTTAGCTACCTCTTTGGAGAACTTTGCTGATGTCATTTCCCTCTTGTCATCTCTAGCCAACCTTTTTGGGTAACTGATAGGTGATTAACAGAGAAATTGTTGGACAATTTGAAAACACTAGCATAAATTCATTCAATAAGAACAGTTAAGGAACAATGATAAGTTTGCATCACCTTTCTTTACATGGCTCTGTCCTAATCAGCTTCGACTAGGAATGCAGGTAAAGAGGGATATACCATTGCTCTGTTAATTATTTTATTCTTTTTGATATGATTTGCCTTCTAGACAGTTGAAAGGTATATTTGTTTAATGAATGTTATTTTTTTATTTGCCAATGTGATTATTGGTATTTTCAATACAATCTACAGCAGATATCACTGATGAATTTAAATTACTTACTGCTTATGCATACACATTCTGGTTGTAACAGTTTGCTTTTCACTTATTTACTTATTTTTGTTGTTGTCGTTAGTAAAAGTAATATCTGTTCACTTTAGATTTTTAAGGCCTGTCTGCTTCTGTTTGCCATGGAAGCCCAAACATTCAGGCTGCCATTGGCACTACAGATACGGGAGGGAAAACTGGGGACTGTTCTCTCTCCCAGGTTGTTGATAAAGCTGTCATCCAGGCTGTGGGGGTAGAATTCTGGCATGACTTGTGTTCAGAATTTCTGAAGCTTGGCCAACTGGCAGGGGATACCATCAAAGGGGATGAATATGACACCCGAACTCCCTGCTACGTAAACACACACACACACACACACACACACACACACACACACACACAAAAAAAAAAAAAAAAAAAAAAAACATTCATTTTGATTTTTTGGTAATATACTGTGAACTGTAGAAATCTCTAAATATGTTCAATTAAAACAAGCTGAATAAAATATGTCCTTTGCTTAACTTGTTTCTTTTTTTAAATAGAAAACCTGCTGAAGATCTTATGTATGTCTTTCTGTCACTTTACATAAGTAGCCAGTTTTATAAAAATAAATCTTATGGCATTAGAAATAAAATTTTATATTCCTAAATTATATTCATCGTATCTTAGTTGATGTAGTATTTCCAAGGGCCTACTAAGTTTTTCTATAATTTGCTTTATGTCAGTTGTAACCTTACAGTGAGTTTTCAGGGGTAAGGACCATTTGTGAAGGTTGGGGTAGATTTCAAATTGGTATTCCTTTTTGAATTTTAACTTGGCAGTCCTTATAAAAAGCATTCGGAGTTTGTATAACCATTAACCCAAATATTCTTCCACTGTTTTTTTTGGTAAGGAAATGATTATATGTGGAAAGATACAGTGACAACGATATAAGGATGTTCAATGCAGTGTTGTTTCTAGTAATGAAACATGTTAGGCTGGTTAAATAAAGACGATACTATCTGTGTAATGAGATATCATGTAAGTTTTTAAAAAGACCATGGAAGAATGTTTGATGGTTAACTTTAGTTGTCAACTTGACTGGATTAAGGAATACCTAGACAACTGGTAAAACATTACTTTTGGGTGTGTCTGTGAGGGTATTTCCAGGGGAGGCTGGTGTGTGAGTTGTGGGACTGAATGGGGAAGATTAGCCCTCAGTGTGGATAGGCACCATCTAATTGGTTGGGGGTCCAGAAAGAATAAAAAGGCAGAGGAAAGGTGAATTCCTCCTCTCTCTCTCCTGGAGGTGAGATACTCTTAGTCTCCTGCCCTTGGACATCAGAACTCCAGGCCCTCTAACTTTGGGACTTCAGGACTTACACCAGCCTACCAGGTTTCTGGCTTTTGGCCTCAGACTAAGAGTTACACCATTAGTTCACTGGTTCTGAGGCTTCAGGACTTGGACTGAGCCATGGGCCACAGTACTGGAATCTCAGGGTCTTCATCTTATAGATGGTGTGTAGTGGGGCTTCCCAGCCTCCATAATTATATGAGACAATTTCCCTAATAGATCCCTTCTCATATGTCTCTGTGTATCTATATATCTCCTATTGGATCTGTCTCTCTGGAGAACCCTGACTAATATAAATATTTAATGATAGAAAAACAGATATTTCAAAATTTTTTAAAAGTAGGCTTTTAAATAAAAAGTACGATATCTACTTAGAAAAAATAGTAGAAGTTCTTCAAAGTGCTGAGATGTGTATCTAAACCTTGAGATTATGAGTGATTTTTGGTTTTTGGTTATTTGTTCTTTTGAAAACTTATATAATCAATAAATTATTTAAGCAATACACAAAGTGCTTGTAAACAATCTTTCAAATGTGACTAACATATATATAGTTCTTCGTAACCCAAGTTAATTTGGTATTAACCCAGCTGTAGCCATCTGTTCATGGATAAAGTTCTTCATAAAAAAGCTTTTATTGGGTGTTTATAACTATGAAATATTTTTACAATCTTGAGGTTATCAGGTCTGCAGAAGCAAGGGGAAGGGCAACCAGAGAGGAGTTTGGGTGGGAAGGAGAGGGAGAGGAAGAGAGAAGCACAAATATGAAATGAAATTATTAATAAATTTTGGTTTAATTTTCAAATGACCTATAATGAACTTATCAATAAATTACTCTGGAAAAAGTTCTAAATATTATATTGAACTTGGAATTAGTGTCCTGAGGCATGTTAGAATAAGAATTTTAAAATATGCCTAAAAAGAACTTAGTCTTAAGATTTGTTCCCTTTGGGTGTATATTTTGCTGATGTCATGAAACACTTTTTAGGGTGATAAATTATATGAAATGGTCAGACTACCAAGCAACATTCATACATTTTTCAAAGCTCTTATAGAGTCTTCTTTTTTTTTTTTTAGGATAGCTTAGTAATTTCTGCAATAGAACCATGACTGGGTAGGGTGAACAAATCACCATGGATGTGATCAGAAGGCAGATGGAAAATTGCAATTCCTAGAAGCGACGGTGTGTGGCCAGTGGCCCAGCCAGTGTTTGGTCTGATATTTCCACTTAGCGTCCTCCAATCAGCTTGTGCTACTGAGCTTCCCTTTATGGTGAAAGACACAGTATGGTGTAGAGGATATAAGAAAAGATGAGGATGAAAATACCTTTGGTCATGTGGAAATGTTGACTACAGTATAAGTGTACCTGAGTAGGTTGTGGACAGACAAGGACAGATGCATAACTGCCAATTTGTGGGGGCCAATCTCCATTTCTTGTTGTATAGATAAACATGAAATAACAGTGGTTATTATGGAAAGAACAGTGAACAGGGTCTCGAGACGGGGTTCTAGTCTTAGCTTTCTTCTGACCAGTCTCTCTGAGTGTCAGTGCATTTATATGTTAAATTAACAGTTGGAGTATAAGACTTCTAAAATTCCTCCTAGAATAATGTGCTATTGTTCAGTTACTGGAAGCAGTAATACATTATGGGTTATTACAAAAATTCCTAACTCATTGTTTTCCCTTTATGGGCGGCTAAGTTTCCAACCCAAATTCTCCAGGTATAATGAATCAAGACTGCTTATCCTGAAATCTCTAGTAATTCTAGAGTTATTCCAGATTCTAGACTCCAGAGTTATTCCAGATTCTAATACAGTATCTGTTTCTGGTCCTTGGTTTGGGGAACTTTCTCAGACTCCACACTCTGGCTTCCTGGACGTGGTTCTCCCCTGCCTCCTGCCTCTGTATGTGTCCGTGTTTCCAGATTTCAGCTCTTCCACAGCCTCTGGAGGGAGGCTGAGGAAAGTTACAAGACATTTAATAGGTTATTGCAACATCTGCTTTCTTAACTAGTCTAACAAATATAAAGATGCTATGTATTTTTAAATTTCAGGTTTTATTTTTTTTTTTTAGGTTTTGTTTTTTAGATTTTATTCATTCATTTATTTATTCACAAAATGTTTATTACAAGGTAGAAGATTTTCTTTTCCTGAAAGATTTTTTTCCCTACTGAAAATATGGTGCCCATTCTAGAAGTATTTTAGAATTCAATACAAATACAATTTGAGTAAAATAAAAAAAATTAGAAAATTCATTGAGGTTAGTATATATGTATTTTATTTTTCATCTAATCTATTACTACTCAGTACTTTGTTTTATAGAGAATTGCTGTATGAAATGATTATACATTAAAGCACACATCATACAAGGAAGTTTTAAGTGTACCTCTTTTAAATTTTGGATGGGATTTGCATTTCTCAATATTTAGAATTTTCACCATTAGGTACATGTACATGATTCATTGCATATCTAATATGAAAGATGTTTCATTTTCATTCCACAGCTTCAATAAATAGTTCTGACATTAGAACAAAGGTTTAAGTCCATGTGTAAAGTTTGGCAATACAGAGGCTTGACTTTTCCAATTATTTTTCCTACTAGAGGTGTCTAAGGATGTTGAATTATTGAAATACTTTTACTACTTTGCCTTGGAAAGTTTTAGAGTATGCTTTGTAGAGCAATTGCCACATCTTAGAAAGAGATTGTTAGCTCATGAGGCAACTTAAAGTTCTAATACAGAGTTGCTTTGCTGTTTAACCACGTCAACGGTAAAACTAAATACTATGTTCTCGTCTTCATTTTTCTTCTAAATGATCATCACATTTTAGCAAAATTAAGAAATCTCAGACTGTTTCATGTACTGATAGTACTGTGTTGTGGCCCCAAACACATCCATACACATGTGTTCCTAGAAATAGAAGAGAGGATATGAAGTCACTTGTGATGAACATTCTGATCCCAGATTGTTCTGAAGTGTTTGCTGACAAAATTCACAATAACAAGATCATTTGGCCACCATTACAGTTGTGGCTGAGCAGCTTGTTTTTAAGAAAAATATTTACAGATATTAAATTGTTAGTAATTGCAAGATATTTTCCCTTGTTCTATGCAACACAGCAAGTAGAGTCTTTTGTGATAAAGTTTTTGTGTTTATAGAGGGATGGTTCATAAACATTCCCAAGTGGTGTATCATGCTTTTATGAGCTCTCGCAACCTTTCCTAATATTTTCCTCCAGAAAAAATTAAAGTACCCAGACAAGCATAAATAAATTGTTCAGTTTCATATTGTTAGGCATTAGAAACTTAGGAAACAAATTAATGAACTTTCAGTTCTCACTGTTTTTAAACTATTTAATGTTAAACATGTTCGAGACTCTGGAATCTGGCTCCTTCTCACACACTGGGGCCCAGTGTAGGGAGTATGAGGAAGTCCCAAAAATGAGGATGTCAAGCAAGTAACATCTTTTGCCTGTTTCCGGAAGTAGAAGTCCAACACCTCTGCCCACTGCACTTTAGTATTGGAGTTGCCAAGGAAAACACAATGCAGTCAAGTATTGGTTGGAACAGCATTTGACTCCCACAGAGAAGAGGGAGAGCAAGATCAGCTTTGGGAGTGGGCACTTGTTGCCCGTGGTCAGCAGGTCCCTTCTGTAGCTGGAACAGGGAGGGCATTGGCCTACACACATCCCTCTTGTGCTGCAGAATGAATGACCTTGTCTCTGCTGCACAGGGAACAGATATAGCAGTGGGGTTGGCCAGGTGCCATATGACATGCACTTAAGCAGAACAAAGGAGTGCACGTTGAGTGTGAAACAGGGAGAGATATTCCCACACAAGGCAATGGGCCCAGCACACACTGCGAGGACTCTTTATCTTTTGGTAAGGAAGTGTTCCAGCCGAAGGCCCATTTTTATGCAGCCAAGCAGGGATCAAAAGACCTTGTGTACAAGACTGCCTTTTCCAACAGAGGAGGTGTGGAGAAAATCTACGTCTAGTACATATCTCCATACTTACAAGGATGAAATATAGTTAATACCTACTTGAGTAATAATGAAATTATTGAACACAACTTCCTTGACTCTTCCTATTCCTATGGCTTTTGGGGCAGAGGTTATAAAGGCCTGACAGTGCATCAAAAATGAGGCTATGACCTTTCAAGTGTCTTCCTGATGAATGTTTATTCCTCTGGCATGTGGATATTACCACCACACTGAATTACTGTATGGCCCCAAACAAGTTTACTTTACTGTTCATGTCACTGCATAACATGAGTGTGAGACATCTAAGGAATTAATAGGCATTTTCTTGGGTCGGGGTTGAGGGAATGGAGAGAGATTGGTCAACAGGCACAAAGTTACAGTTAGACAGGGGGTGTAAGTTCTGGTGTTATTGTACAGTAGGGTGACTAGGGTTAATAATATTGTATTGTATATTTCAAAATCACTAGAAGAGAGGATTTTGAATGTTCTCACCACAAAGAAATGATAAATGTATGAGATTATGGATATGCTGAATGCCCTTACTTGATTTTTAAGCAATGTATACATGTATCCAAACATCCCAATGAATCCCATAAATATGTACAATTTTTAATGTGCTGATTTAAAAAAATAAAAAACTTTAAAAAATGGTTTTCTTAAGAAGATACATCTCTGATATGAATTCCAGAAGTGGAAAAACAATAGTTCTGGATGTCAAACACGCAAAGACAATAAATAAAATCTGATAGTTTCTCTTGTCCCTTTAGGAACACTGCCACCTTCCCCTCAAGTCCAAGTCTTTAAAGTTACTGTAGTCTAGAAGTTAAATTGGGGGAAGGTACTTGATAGGTGGTACTTGATAGTTAAATATATATAATGAAGCAGGAAAAACCCCAAGAAAGACAATTACATTGCTCTATTTCATGGAATAACAGCTGGGATGTTCATTTACTGTATTTTTCAGGCTAGTAAAATTTATTCTAAAGCAGCCTTCCAAATACCAATGTGAAAGCCAAGCCTTTTTTTTTTTGCTAGAAATCAAATGACTTCTTGTAATACTATTTTATAGAATCTGCTGATTATTTTACCATTCAGGCATAGATATATAGTCTCAAGAGTTGTAGGAATTTAACTATTACCGAATTCATATCACCACTTATGTTGTGCAGCTGAAAACATAATTTTAAATGCATCTTCATTTTGTTGTTCACTAAAATCAATGCATAATTATTCAGAAACTGATTGTTGAGTGACAGCCTGGTGTTTTTGCCTGGTTTGGGGTGTTCATCTTCTGCCCATATTCACCACTATTTGTGAGCCCCAATCTTCCCCCTCTGACATTTGCACTT
Source organism: Lemur catta (assembly GCF_020740605.2). Taxonomy (NCBI): domain Eukaryota; kingdom Metazoa; phylum Chordata; class Mammalia; order Primates; family Lemuridae; genus Lemur; species Lemur catta. The sequence continues at coordinate 240,753,598 of NC_059128.1, forward strand.
TTCCTGAAAAGACTGTTGGTGGAGGGAGGAAAATGTGCCAGACCAACAACTGGTATTATATTAACCCACGTAGAGTTTGATGGAGAAAAGGGTGAAAATACTAGACCAATTAAATTTTAAGAGCTCTCTTTGGGGGTGAGATGAAAAGACACAGGTTAACTTTCATAAATAAAGATATTTGGAGCCGGGCGCGGTGGCTCACGCCTGTAATCCTAGCACTTGGGAGGCCGAGGCAGGTGGATCGTTTGAGCTCAGGAGTTCGAAACCAGCCTGAGCAAGAGCGAGATCCCATCTCTACTAAAAATAGAAAGAAATTAGCTGGACAGCTAAAAATATACATATAAAAAACTTAGCCGGGCATGGTGGCGCATGCCTGCAGTCTCAGCTACTCGGGAGGCTGAGGCAAAAGGATTGCTTGAGCCCAGGAGTCTGAGGTTGCTGTGAGCTAGGCTGACGCCACGGCACTCTAGCCCGGACAACAGAGTGAGACTCTGTCTCAAAAAAAATAAAAAATAAAGATATTTGGAACTTTTGCTAGATGAAACTGGTGAGTACAGATCCGGATTTTATTACATTTTTTTTTTTTTGGCCTTCATGATCATGTGTGCAGATATTAACTAATGAAAATATGAGTTATGCCATCTTTTCCTTTATAGTGTTGCTTCTAGACATACTCTCTTTTATATGTCTCTCCAGTAATTAAAACAATAATAATGATAATAATGAAAACTGATATTTATTGAGTGCTTACTGTGGCCAGTAATGGTCATATTTTACATACGTAAATTAGGTCATATACATATGATATTTGTAATAGTGGGGAAAGCAAAGGTAGGGACTATTATCATCCTCATTTAAGAGATGAGGAAATTGAGACACAAATTGGTTATGTGATCTTCCTCAGCTAGTGAGAGGCACACAGTAAGGATCTAAATCCAGAACCTGGTCTCTTCACCTGTGTGTCATATAGTCATTCACTCATGGGCAGAGCACATGCTATTTCTTTTTTCTGCCTGGTGTGGGCATTGTCTGGTAGCATACTGGGGTGGTTCACAGTGGGTGTCAGCAGAGGGATATTAATAAATAGAATCAATTTCCTGCATGATATTCTTGGAATGGAGGTGTTACGAAACCATCAATATCATCACATGGTGACCTCAGCTTCTCCTAACACTTCCCCTGCCACAGTGGGTGGGTCACAGGTAGGGTCTCTGTGGCTAATAGCAAGTGCATGGATAATTCTGGCCAAATACTACCTTGGAGAGTGTGATGAAGATAAAGCATGTGGACAACATTGCTCAGTTCCAGCCAGTCTTTCAGCTTTTGCTTAGAACTAAGTCCCAGAAGAGGCTGGTGCGGTGGCTCATGCCTGTACTCCTAGAACTCTGGGAGGCCGAGGCTGAAGGATTGCTTGAGGCGAGGAGTTTGAGAAAAGTCCCAGAAAAATAGAACAAATGCTTTGAAATAAAAATTATAAAAAGAATAGAATTGGTTTTGTTATCAATCTTTTTGCTTAGAGATTTTTTTCTTTGGCCTAATCAGTTGCTATAGGGTAGACTCTTTGTGGCATAAATGAATTTATATAGAATTTGTCAAATTAAAAATGAGAAACTTTCATTTCAATAGCATGTTCCCCCCCTGCACACTCCAACTCCCTTTTTTTCCTTAGCTTGGTTCTTTTGAGTTCAATACAGCAAAAGTTTATTGACTAAAGTTCAACATAAGTAAAGCTCTGTGTTATGGAGGTGAGGCACAATTCTTGTCCACAGGTGCACAAATGAGGGTACTGCAGGACAGTCCATCATAGGGGTGTGGTAGACATAAAAATGAAGTAGCACAAACATAGGTGTGGGAGAGATTATTTCTTACTTAGGGGGAAGTGTCAAAGCATTATGGAGAGAGCAGAATTTGAAAACATTGAGGTGAAGAAGAAAGGTATTCTATGTAGAGAAAATGATGTAAGAAAAGGCAAAAAATTGCAATGTATGTTCAGGTAGTGCAGGAGTGAGGCTAGAGATGAGAAGGAGGAGGAGTTGGAGAGTGAGATGGGAATTGCGACAGGAGACGCTGAGCCTAAATTATGGAGCCTTGCCTATTATGGAGAATTTGAGTTTTATTCTGTGGGCAATAGATGCCATTGTAAGAGGGGAGCAAGGGATAGGTTTTAGTAATCTAACTCTACCCTCAAGACTGGATTTGAAGGATCTAACTTTGTGTGAAGGATGGCTTGTAGAAGGTAGAGACTAGAGTCAGAGTCTAGTGAAGAGGCTTTTTAAGATATTTCAAGGAGGCTGGGTGCGATGGCTCACACTTGTAATCCTAGCACTTTGGGAGGCTTAGGTGGGAGGATCACTTGAGGCCAGGAGTTTGAGACCAGCCTGGGCAATATAGTGAGACCCTGTCTCTACAAAAAATACAAAAAATTAACCAGGCATGGTGGTACATGCCCATAGTCCCAGCTATTCGAGAGGCTGAGGCAGAAGGATCACTTGAGCCCAGAAGTTCAAGACTGCAGTGAGCTACGATTGTTCCACTGCACTCCAGCCTGGGTGACAGAGCAAGACCTCATCTCAAACAAACAAACAAACAAACAAACAACAAAACAAAACAAAACAAAAAACCCCACATATTTCAAGGGAGAAAAAACAAGGACCTGAAATCTAGAGTACAATGGGAATGGAAAAAACAGCTTGGAGAGGAAGGTTGACTGAATGTGAGCAATTGACTGTTCTTGGAAGTGGGAGGGTAAAGGAAGGAGAAAAACCAGTGTCTTTTGCCTCTGAGCCTTTCAGTTTAATAAGATTATTTTATGCAGTTAATAGAAATAGAAAGGAAGAGAAACCAACTTATTTTGCTTTTTAAATTATTTTTGGCAGTGGTTGGTCATAGGGAAGGAATTATTTTTTGAAATGATCTGATGATATATTTTCAAGTCTCTATTTAATATTTTTTAAAGAACTAAAATAGAAAAGTAATCTGTAAAACATTTATTATGACAATAATAAAGGTAGAAGGGTATAAAATTGATGAAGAGATTCTTGGGTTGTATTCGTTTTTCCTCTGAAAGTAAAAAAATCAAGTTCAACTGTGTACTTCAAGTGAATTTATAAAGTTTGGACTCCTTTATCTTCTTGGATTACTTAGGGATGATATGATATCTCATTGTAGTTTTGATTTGCATTTCTATAGTGACTAATAATGTTGACCATTTTTTCATATACCTGTTGGCCATTTGTATATCTTCTTTTGAGAAACATCTATTCAGGTCTTTTGCCAATTTTTAAATCAGATTATTTGTTTTTTTGCTATCGAGTTGTTAGAGTTCCTTATATATTCTGGTTATTAATCCTTTGTCAGATTGATAATTTGCAAATATTTTCTCCCTTTTGTGGGTTGTGTCTTCACTTTGTTGATTGTTTTCTTTGCTGTGCAGAAGCTTTTTAGCTTGATGTGATCTCATTTGTCCCATTTTGTTTTGGTTGCCTGTGCTTCAGGGGTACTACTCAAGAAGTCCTTGCCCAGACCAATGTCTTGAAGCATTTCTTCAATGTTTTCTTTTAGAAGTTTCATAGTTTCAGGTCTTAGATGCAAGTCTTTAATCCATTTTGATTTATTTTTGTATATATTGTGAGAGATAGGGGTCTAGTTTCATTCTTCTGCATATGGATATGCAGTTTTCCCAGCACCATTTATTGAAGAGATGGACCTTTCCCCAGTGTATGTTCTTGGCACCTTTATAAAAAATGAGTTTATCACAGATGTGTGGATTTATTTCTGGGTTCATAGAGAATTTGTTCATCAGTTCTAATAGCATTTTGGTATAGTCTTGAGGTTTCTCTAAATATATCACATCATATGCAAACAAAGGTAATTTGACTTCTTCCTTTCCGATTTGGATGCCATTTATTTCTTTCTCTTGTCTGATTACTATAGCTAGAAATTCCAGTACTATGCTGAAAACAGTGGTAAAAGTGGACATCCTTGTCTTGCTCCAGATCTTAGAGGAAAGGCTTTCAATTTTTCCCCATTCAGTATGATATTTGCTGTGGGTCTGTCATATATGGGTTTTATTGTGTTGAGGTATGTTCCTTCGATACCCATTTTAAAAAAAATTTCAAAGTATTAATATTATGGTGGTACAAATGTTTTTGGTTACAAGGATTGCTTTAATAATGTTTCAGTCAGGGTTATAAGTGTGCCTGTCATCCTAATAGTGTTCATTGTACCTGTTAGGTAGGGTTTCACCCACTCCCTCTTCCCTTCTCCTCCCTGATTGATTTCCATTGAGTTTTACTTCCCTTTATGCACATGAGTGCTGATTGGTTAGTTCCAATTTAATAGTGAGTACACATAGTGTTTATTTTCCACTCTTGTGATACTTCACTTAGGATAATGGTCTCAAGTTCCAACCATATTGTTGCAAAAAGCATTAAGTCATCCTTCTCTGTGGCTGAGTGGTATTCCATGGTATACATATACCACATTTTGTTAATCCACTCATAAATTAATGAACATTTGGGTTGATTCTCATTGTAGTCTCTAATGACCCTTTGAATTTCTGTGGTATCAGTTGTAATTTTTCTTTTTTCCCTCTGATTTTATTTATTTAGCTCTTCTCTCTTTTTTTCTTAGTTTGTCTGGCTAAAGGTGTGTCAATTTTATCTTTCCAAAAAAATCAGGTTTTTTTTTTTTTTTTTTTTGAGACAGAGTCTCGCTCTATTGCCCGGGCTAGAGTGAGTGCCGTGGTGTCAGCCTAGCTCACAGCAGCCTCAAACTCCTGGGCTTAAGTGATCCTCCTGCCTCAGCCTCCCGAGTAGCTGGGACTACAGGCATGCGCCACCATGCCCGGCTAAGTTTTTCTATATATATTTTTAGTTGGCCAGATAATTTCTTTCTATTTTTAGTAGAGACAATGTCTCGCTCTTGCTCAGGCTGGTCTCGAACTCCTGACCTTGAGCAATCCACCCACCTTGGCCTCCCAGAGTGCTAGGAAAAATCAGGTTTTTGTTTTATTGTTATTTTGTATATTTTTATTTCAATTAATGTATTTCTGCTCCTATCCTTATTATTTCTTTTCTTTTACTAAGTTTGTGTTTGGTTTGTTTTTGGTTTTCTAATTCTTTAAGATGCATCATTAGGTTGTTTATTTGAAGTTTTTCTACTTTTTTGATGTAGGCATTTATTGCTATAAACTTTCCTCTTATTACTGCTTTTACTGTGTCCTCTAGGTTTTGGTATGTTATATTTCTATTTTCATTTGTTTAGACAAATTTTTAAATTTCCTTCTTAATCTCTTCATTGACCCACTGGTCATTCAGAAGCATATTGTTTAATTTCCATGTGTTTATATAATTCCCAAAGTTCCTCTTGTTATTTATTTTTAGTTTTATTCCTTTGTGGTCAGAAAAAAATACTTGATATTATTTCAATTTTTTGAATTTTTATAAGACTTGTTTTTTGGCTTAACATTGGTCTATCCTTGAGAATGATCCACGTGCTGAGGAGAAGAATGTTATTTTCTAGCTGTTGGATGAAATGTTCTGTAACTATCTATTAGGTCTATTTGGTGTATAGTGCAGATTAAATCCAATGTTTTGGTTGATTTTTTGTCTGGATGATCTGTTCAATGCTAAAAGTGGGGTGTTGAGGTTTCTAGATATTATTGTACTGGGGTCTGTCTCTCTCTTTAGTTCCAATAATATTTGCTTTATATTTCTGGGTGTTCCAGTGTTGAGTACATATATATTTACAATTGTATAGCCTCTTGCTGAATTGATGTTTTAATCATTATGTAATGACTTTCTTTGTCTCTTTTTACAGTTCTTGTCTTGATCTATTTGATCTAATAGCAGTGTAGCTACTCCTGCTCTTTTTTGGTTTCCATTTGCATGGGATATCTTTTTCCATTCCTTTATTTCAAGTCTGTATGCAGCTTTATAGATGAAATGAGTTTCTTGTAGCCAGCATATCAGTAGGTCTTTAAAAAAAAAAATCCATTCAGCCACTCTTTGTCTTTTGATTGGAGAATGTAGTCCATTTACATTCAATGTTATTATTGACACATAAGGACTTTCTATTGCCATGTTGTTATTTGATTTCTGGTTGTTTTGTGGTCCTCTATTTCTTCCTTCTTTCCTGTCTCTCTTCCTTTGTGTAAAAATGATTTTCTCTGATAGTGTGTTTTAATTTCTTATTTTTTATTTTTTGTGTATCTCTTATAGGTTTTTTTGATTTGAGGTTACCATGAGGCTTGAAAAAAACATCTTACAATCAATTGTTTTAAAATGATGACAACTTAACTGTGTTTGCAAAAGACAAACAAATAAGGAAAAAAAATAAAAACAAAAACTCTATACTCTAACTCCATTTCTCCCAATTTTTGGCATATTGTTATTTTCATTCATATCTTTTTATACTATCTATCTCTTAATGAGTTGTGGAGTTATTATTTTTGATAGATTTGTCTTTTATTCTTCCTATTCAAGATATGAGTGGTTTACGCAGTGCAATTACACACTGCAATTAGAGTGTTCTGTATTTGTCTGTGTACTTACTGTTACCAGTGAGTTTTATCCCTTGAGATGATTTCTTATTACTCATTAATGTCTTTTCTTTAAGATTGAAAAACTCCTTTTACCATTTCTAGTAGGAGAGGTCTGGTGTTCATGTAATCCCTCAGCTTTTGTTTGTCTGGGAAAGTCTTTATTTACCCTTTATGTTTGAGGATATTTTTGCAGGATATGATATAATCAGATTAAAGATTTTTTTCTTCAGCATTTTGAATATGTCATGCCACTTAACTCCTGGCCTATAAGGTTTCCACTGGGAAGTAGCTGCTAAACGTATTGGAGTTTCTTTCTATATCATTTGTTTCTTTTTTCTTGCTGCTCTTAGGATTTTTTCTTTATGTGTGACCTTTGAGAATCTGATTATTAAATGCCTTGAGGTAGTCTTTCTTGGGTTAAATCTGCTTGGTGTTCTATAACCTTCTTGTTATATTGATATCTTTCTCTAGGTTTGGAAAGTTCTTTGTTATTATTTGAATAAACTTTCTACTCCAATCTCTCTCCCTGCCTCCTCTTCAAGGCCAATAACACTTAGATTTTCCCTTTCAAGGTTATTTTCTAGATTTTGTAGGTGTGCTTCATTCTCTTTTATTTTTTTTCTTTTTTCTGTTCATTCTTTTTTGTTTCTCTCTTCTTTCTGTGTTGTCATAGCTCATCTTCAAGCTCACTAATTCTTTCTTCTGCTTGATCAGTTCTGCTTTTGAAAGACTCTGACACATTTTTTAGTTTGTCAATTGAATTTTTCAACTCCAGAATTTCTGCTTGATTTTTTTTTTTTTTTTTTTTTGAGACAGAGTCTCGCTTTGTTGCCCAGGCTAGAGTGAGTGTCGTGGCGTCAGCCTAGCTCACAGCAACCTCAAACTCCTGGGCTTAAATGATCCTACTGCCTCAGCCTCCTGAGTATCTGGGACTACAGGCATGTGCCACCATGCCCGGCTAATTTTTTCTATATATATATTTTAGTTGGCCAGATAATTTCCTTCTATTTTTAGTAGAGACAGGATCTCTCTCTTGCTTAGGCTGGTCTTGAACTCCTGAGCTCTAACAATCCACCCACCTCGGCCTCCCAGAGTGCTAGGATTACAAGCATGAGCCACCGCGCCCGGCCTTTCTACTTGATTTTTAAAAATTATTTTAATATCTTTGTTAAATTTCTCTGACAGAATTTCAGGTTCCTTCTCTGTATGTCTTAAAGTTCACTGGGCTTCCTCAAAAGAGCTATTTTGAATTCTCTGTCTAAAACGTCACATATCTCCAGCACTCCAGGATTGATCACTGGTGACTTATTTAGTTAATTTGCTGAGGTCATGTTTTCCAAGATGTTTTTGATGCTTGTGGATGTTCACTGATGTCTGGGCATTGAAGGGTCAGGCATTTATTCTAATCTTCAGAGTCTGAGCTTGTTTGTACCCATCCTTCTTGAGGTTTTTCAGGTATTCAAAGGGAATTGAGTGCTGTGATCTAAGTCTTTGGGCACTGCAGCCACATTAGCACTAGGGGGCACCCCAAATCCAGTAATGCTGTGACTCTTGCAGCCTCCTGGTGGTACTACTTTAGTAGACTTGGGTAAGATATGGGAGAATTCCCTGGATTACCAGGCAAAGTCTCTCATTCTTTTCCCTCACATCACCCCCCGCCCCCCGAATAGAATAGAAGGAGTCTTACTCCTCATGCTCAGCTGCCTAGAGTTGGATGAGGGGTGATGTGAGTACTCCCATGGCCACCACAGGTGGGACTGTGCTGGGTCACACCTAAAGCCAGTATGATACTGGCTGGATCTCGCCCAAGACCTGTGGTGACTGCTGCCTGGCTGCTGCTGCTGTTTATTCAAGGCCCAAGGGCTCTTCAGTCAGCAGGTGGTGAATCCTGCCCTGAACACATCCTTCCCTTCAGGGTAGCGAGTTCCGTTCTGGACCAGGGTGCATCTAGAAATGCCATCCAGGAGCAAAGGCCTGGAATTAGGGGGCTTTCAGAAATGTGCATAGTACTTTATTTTACTGTGGCTGAGCTGGTACCCAAGTTGCAAGACAAGGTCCTTTGTACTCTGACCTTTCCTTTCCCCAAGCAGAAGACTCTTCCTGAGCTGCATTGCCTGGAATTGAGGAAGGAGTGACATAGGTACTGGCTTGGCCACGACAGCTCATGTGTACCCCAAGTCTGCTGACTCCAAGCCCAGTGCAGCACTGGCTTGAACCTGTTCAAGCCCAGTTCTTGTAGCTCCACTACAAGAACCCATGTTCCTACTCCTGGAACAGAAGATTCCCCTATGGCTGGGGCTAGTCTAAATGCTCTCTCCATGGGTACTGGCAGAATTATGCTCTGCGTTGTGTTCTGTTGTGACAGGGCAGCACTGAGTTCCAATTCAAAGTCTCATAATCTCTTTGCTCTCTCTTTTCCAAGCACACAGATTCTCTCTCCATGTGGCCCTGCCATGGGATGTGGGAGGGGTGGTGTAGGCAATGCAAGACCATCTTTTCTACCCTGCTTGGTGCCACTTTCCGTGATATGATTTTAAAACTAGATACTGCCATCGCTCACCTAAATTTTGGTTCTTCTGAAGATGCTTTCTTGCATGGATAGTTGTTTAACTTGGTGTTCCTTCCGGGGGACGATCACTGGAGGGTTCTATTTGGCCATATTGCTCCCTTTGCTGTACATTTTTAAATGAGATAATGTTTTCACTACTTTATTCCAAAAATTTATAAGTTATTCACGTATAAATTGAAATGGATATGTACTGCCCAACACTGATACTTGCCCAAAAGGCATGTTGTAATACTCTCTCAAAGAAGGTAAATGATGAGGGAAGGTAAATGAGGATTTTATGATTCTTAACTATATTGATTACTAGAATAAATGATTACACCAATATCCACTTGTGAGTTATTACATAAATAGGACAAACGTGGAGGAAAGGAGGGTATGGGCTGTAGGTATAGGTAGTTTGCATCTTAGCTCTGCTACTTGCCAGCTCTGTAATCTTGGACAAATGACATTATCTCTAAATCTCAGTTTCCTCCTCTGTAAAATGAGGTTAGCAATACCTATCTTGCCAGATAGTTTATTAAGATCAAAGATGACTTTTTATTGAGAGCAGTATAATTGAGTGAGGACTTTACTCAAAAAGGCTTAGGTTTGAATTTAGCTCTCCATTTAGGAAAACCATATTTAATTTTTAATTTTCTTTTTTAAAGAAAATTCCTAAGATTTTCTTAACCTCTCCTGTGTTAGGGTAGACTAGACTATGCTTTAATGGCAGGCAATCCTCAAATTGGCAGGCAAATCTCAGAAATTTAACGTAATAAAGTTTAGTTCTCACTCATATTGCAAACCAGGGAGGGGTGGAGGGGATGGCTCTCTTCATACAGCCGATCCATCTGATAAAGGCTCCGCCCCTGCATCTGCAGAGTGGAGGTTCCGCACTTGAGATACTGGGGAAAAAAGAAACTAGAGAACTGTGTCACGTGTCATTTTCACTTATATTTTGTTGGCCAGTACTAGTGGTATTAGTTAGTCAAATGATATTCACAGTTAATTATAATAGATAATATGAAATTGGGCTCAACTGGAAACCTGAGGGAAGGGAGTCTGTTGATACAGTTCATGCAGGTCAGTGTCCAAGGCCAGAAAGCAGGATGGAGAAAGATGGAGCATGGATCTGAAGGGACAATAAAAGATGTGCGGCACAAGATAGTAGGCATGGGACTGAATCTGAAGTGGGGATGAAGACGGTTGTTTGCCATATTAGAGTGATATGGGAAAGGGAGTTATTGTAACAGCTTACCATATTATATTGCTACATTGCAAACAGTCCCCAAAGCTAAGAGCTGTACCACACACAGTGAGCATTTGTTTCACTTACATGTCTGGGGGTTTTCTCGGTGGAGGCTGTCTGGCTGGAGCAGATTGCTCCGTGTGTGTCTCTTCCTCCTGGGATCATGAGGCTCACCCACGGATGCTCTTCTCACAGAAATGGCAGAAGTGAAAGGGAGCAATGCCAGTTGTGCAAGTGATTTTCATGGTTTTGGTCGTCACACCTGCTAATGATCTATTGGCCAAAACAAGGCCCATGGCAAAGTGTGACTATCTCTGTACAATAAGCTATCATACCCAACAAAGATACTCCTGCCTCTTTCCTCCTACTCTGTTTTGACTATTGGTTTAGGGAAATGCTCACAAACGTCAGAGGGTTCTCTGATGGGACTTATGGAATCCTTTCCAGCACTACCCCTCATCAAAGTTATAGTTATCTACTGGAAAAAAAAAAAGAATTTGGAATGTAATATTAGCAGCAGATTTTGCTGTTAATTTCTGCACATCCAACATCTCCAGAGAGCCTAAATTAAAATACAATTCAACACTAGGGAGGGAATGTAATGTTTTTCTAAGATATCCTTGGAAATGTGTCCAGGAAATGTCTATACCACATGATTGCATATAATATTCTATAGCTGGCAAATAAGTCTATAAGCACTAATGTTAAGGAAAATAAGTATTACTTTTAGTAAGGTACGTAACATTTTTGAGATGCATATATGGCTTGATGTCAAATAAAACTTGGCAAATCCACTGGCTTTCTTATTTTTTCTTTTACTGAGTGGAGCAGCATTAAATTTATGCATCAGTTCAGAAAAACACATTTTTATTATTTAATTATTCCTGTCCAGAGACATGATATATCTTTCTACTAATTTAGATCTAGTTTTATGCTCTTTAATAAAATGTAATAGTTATGTTTTCTTTCAAGTTGGTGCTATACCATTCTTGGTAAGTTTATTCTCAAATATTTTACAATTTTGTAGCTAATGTGAATGAGATTTTTTCCTCCTCATTTCTGACTAGATGTGGCTGGGAAAGAGAAAAGCTACTACTTATTGTATATTAAACTGCATCTATCAGGTGGCTTTTAAAAACATGAAAATGAATAACTTTGAATTCCTTGTTAAGAATGAAACACAAAAGTGAAAATATTTGAAGTTTCCTTGCCATTAAAGGCTAGAATATAATGATATAGTAAGTTGGCATGCAAAGATGAATTATTCCATTTATTTATTCATTTACTTTTATCATTCAATCAGTTGACTTTTGTCGAGCACCTACTAACTTCAAAACACTATTACTACATCCATGGAGGTTAAAGAGATTAGTAAGACATGTTTTCTGCCATCAAGAAATGTATCATCTTGCTGGGGAAATAAAAATGTAAACAACAAATATAGGCAAGAATAACATAAAGACTACAATGTGTTTTCTTTATGGCTCACCATAAGCTTTCTGAAAATAGGACCTGTGACTTGGTACCCAACACATAGTATTAGGCATTTAATAACAGTTGAGTGTGAACAAGAAACGATTCATTCCAATGGGAAGGCTTGTGGTGAGTTTCAGGGAGGAGATGATATTGGGGATGAACCATAAAAGATGGGTAGAATTCCAACACATGAAAAAGATGGGGAAGATAAAAAGAGTATCCTGGTTGAGGGGAGAGTATATTTCCAAGCACAGATGTGTAAAATGTCCTAGCATGTTTGGGGAATGGTGAGTAGTGTGATATGGCAAAGCAGAGGTATCTAACGGGACGTAGTGGAAGGTAGGGCTAAGAGGGGAGTTTTGGAAAGATTGTGTGGGAACATAAAATTGAGACTCAGGAGTTTGGACTTTGATCGGTGAACACTGGGGAGCCACTAAAGGTATTTAAGGAGGGAGTATAAGCTTGTAACTCAGGTGGCTGTTTGAAAGTTGGAGTGGAAATCAGGAGAGTGAAAGCTGAGACCAGTTAGGAAGCTGTAGCAACACACCAAACAAAAGATGGATGTTAAGAGCTGAATTAGAACAGAGACAAAGACAACAGCGAGGAGGAGATGGATGTGGCAAGTATCCCTCAGGGGCTTTGGCAACCAGATTAGTGTGGCTTGAGGAGAATTTCTTTGACTCCAACAGTTCAAGGGTGGCTGTGAGGATGCTAGTGCCATGTTGAGAAAGAGAACTTAGGGGGAAAAACATGTTTGATCTGTCTTCAGTTTTGCAATTATGGAGCTTGAAGTCCAGGGAGCACATTTCTGGCACTCCGAAGAGGGATGGTATAATGGGTTGCAGCCTAAAAATCTTTATTGGTCTAAATTTGGAGTGACCAGATTATTTTCAAGTGGCAAAGTTGTGAACATTACAAAGAGTTTCTAAACAAGTAGTAAAAATTTTACGGTACAATGACACTCGATATTTTTCTTTGATTCTTTTTTGTCACATCATTTTAATCCTTTCCTTCTCCTCCTTCTACTTCCTGGAGTCCATTACCCAAGGAAGGAATGCTTTTCTTTCTGAGGCTCCTGCTCAATTTGGAGAGGGCCAAAGGAACGATATGTCAAGCACAATTTGAAGAGTTTTGCTCTGTTCTGAAGTTGGACCTAAAGGTTCAAACCATGTATCTCTGAGGCATATGCCTCTTCTCTTTAGTGCAGACTAAAGGCATTTGCTACTATATGTTCACCATGATGGTGCCTCTAACCCAGGGTGTCCAGATGGTATTGCACAACAGCTCCCAAGAAGAGCATATTTTGAAAACATAAAATCCTGATTTTGAAAACAGTCCTGGACACTGTCTCTTCTCTGTAGCCCCTGCTCCCATCCAATGCCTGCCCTGCTTCTGACTTTTTGGGCTTTGATTTCCAATTTTTTCCTCATGAAAGCGTTTTTGATCTACCAGTATATTTGCCTCTCCTGTTTTGTTTTTTGTTTTTTTAATTGTAGTAAAATATACATAACATAAAATTTATCATCCTACCCATTTTTAAGTGTACAGTTCAGTATTGTTAAGTACATTCACATTGCTGTACAACCATTCTCCAAAACTCTTTTTATCTTGCAAAACTGAAACTCTGTACCCATTAGACAACTCCCCATTCCCCCCTACCGCCAGGTCCTGACAACCACCATTCTACTTTCTGTCTCTACAAATTTGCTACTCTAGGTACCTCATATAAGTGGGGAATCATACAGTATTTGTCTTTTTGTGATACTTTCCTGGTTCCAATCCATCTCTTTGGGTGGAAGTTGAACTCACCCTAGGCTTTGTCACTTTCTGTACCCCTTTGCCTGGACTCCAGAAGCCCACTGGCATCATGCTGGGTCTGTGCTGCTCCCCCAAAGGCAAATGAGATATCATGAAATAATACTTTCACTCAGTGTAATTTCCTGTATTTAGTCTGCCCTTCTTCAAATCACAGAACTGGAAGGAATCCTGAAGCTCAGAGCATTCAGGCTGCTGTCTTATGGCAAAATGTGCCACCACCTCCATGCCTGCCCTTCCCCTGCCCATCTCTGCATAGAGATTAAATACCGATGGGAAGAATGCAGGATCCTGCAAATCAAAGGACTCTAAGAAGAGCAATTCAAGGAGTTAGAATATAGACAATGAAGAAACAACTACACCAGAAGTTTAGTATTTATATTGTACTCTTCATCTGAAGGCAGTGACTTGCTTACCAAATGTTATCTGAACAGAGAGGCAAGTCCTTAAGAAAATTGCAGTCTGACAAATCAATGCCCCCTAGGAAATGTCCCACCAGATGACCTTATTTGATTTGAAACTGAAGATGTCACCTTTGAAAACTCAAATAGGGGCCTTGGTCAGTGAGATTGATCCATAGTCTGAGAGGAGTCCTTTAAACCAGTGCCGTGGTGGATCTGGGAATAGGGGTGGGTGGGCACTTAGGATCATAGAACCAGCAAGAATCTGAAGTACTAGTGAGTTTACCCAGCTCAGGCCCACAGTGAGAGACGGAAAGCATACTCTGTTTTTAGAGCTTTCTAGATTAAACCTTTATTATTAATACATGGGCAACTCATCATATGTCTGACTGGTTCTCTGTTGTACCCCCAGCTCTTAGCACAATGCCTAACACACGGCAAGAATTCAGTAAATATTTGCTGAATGATTAAAAGAAAGAATAAATATGAGATCCTTTTTATTTTTTAATCTCCAGATCTCTCATTTCTCAGCCTGTAATTTGAGTTCATATCTGTCATTGTTAATGCTCAGGAAAGCAGCTTAGTACATTTAAATAGCATTTCCAAGATTCCAAGGAGATTAAGGAGGTGCAACAAGGTCTGGGACCTGCATCCCCCACCCAAATAACTCAGGCTATTGGGTCCCTGGGATTTTTTGTGATATCCCACCAATTTAACAGTTGGTTCCTGTTGCTTCATAAAATGTACTATTGGGAAAGCTAGCATAAAGTATTTTACTTGTTAAAAGAAGGGGGGGAAAAAGAGACTTGGCTTCAAGAGTCTGTTTTTTTCCACTTAATGGAAATACCAGGAACTTAAAATATGCCGGAGCTGAAATTGTACTGGATTCAAGGAACTGGTTAATATGGATAGCAATGCCTTTGCAGGGAGCCAGGGCTCAGTTTCACTTTCAGCTATGATACTCTCAATACAGTCTAATCCCCAACGTGTGGGCAAAGCAGTTCCCAATGGGGACTTGGAATGTGGTTAAAAACTCTAAAGAGAGAGGCAGAAGTTTGAATGCGTTAACCTGTTAACCTGACTCCCTGGACCACTAGCCTGGAGCCAGATGCTCCACTCCTTTCCAAAGACGGAAATGAAGCAGAGTAGAACTCACAAAGAGAAAAAGAATCTTCTGGGTTTTTTTTTTTTCTGTTGTTGTTGTTGGTTGGTGGCTTTTGGGGAGAAGTAGTGCTGCTAGATATTACCCAAGCAATCACAGAATAAATAATGCAGAATCAATAGGCAGGGTTTACAGCAGGCTAACTCTGCTCACCACATATCTAACCAACTTTTTGCCATAGTCAAGTCCCTATCCCTGCAGGGTATTTGGGGCCACTTTCTACATCCATATTATCGGTCTTCATCTTGCCAGTTTTGTGGCATGTTATTCCAAGATATACAAGAGAAAAACCTTCTTGGGGAAGTAGGTGCAGGTAACAAGTAATAATGCCTTTTCAAAAATCGACCTCTTCTTGTTTCAGCTTAATGTTTTTAAATTTGACACTATATTTCTCCCCTGTGACTGGTTTTGGATTGTGGGATTTTAAGGAGCTGAAATCATGCCTTTAAATTCTCAAGATGCAGTGCCTAGTACAAAGTTAGTTATTTACTGAATGCCAACAAGAAGAGAATGCAAAAGAACTGCCATGATCTTTGCCCAGAAGGAACTTTCAATGTAGGTGGAGAAATAAAACAGGCACTCAGATGTAAGTTAGTGGATACATGTCTATAATGAGAGTGCATTGTTTGGTATTAACAATAAGTGAAAAAAAACCCAGAAAACCATTTTGGATTGAAACTGCTCTGTGGAGGGAAAAAGTGGCAAGGCCCCAAAAGATATGTAGGTGTGGGGAGAATCTCTGTTGTTGCTCCCAACACTCACTCTCCCTCCTTGTGATAATAGTCTTCTAATTTTGCTCTGGAAAACTAACTGCCCCTTTGTCACTTTCAGGCCATGTGTTTCAGATGAACCTGACTCCACTCTTGGCTCCATGGCATCATATGATCAAATGTAAGCCATCCCATGAATCCATTCCTATGGCCACAGTTGGTTCAGGGATGCAATCGTGACCCAATTTAGGTCAATCAGAGCTAATAAGGTTCAATATAAGGATTTTTGAGTTATTGGGGATGAGCCTCTCTTTTAAACTGCAACCATTTGCCTTCATGAGGGGCAGCATGGCTGAAAGTGGAGTGAACTCAGTGTTGACTGAGGTGAGAGATGAGAGGGAAGAGGTGGGAGATGGAGAGAAACTGGATCTGGTCATATCATTTGAGCTGCTGGATCCAGCTATGCCTGAAATAGTATTACTCTGTACATTTTCGTTATGTAAGCCAATGCATTTTTACTTTTACTTAACACATTTGGGTTGGGTTTCTGTCACTTGCAATTCAAAGAATTCCAACTCATGCAATAGGACCAGAAGAGGCAGAGGGGAAAAAGTAGTTCAGTAAGGGGAATGGCTTGAGTGAAGGTGAAGATGAACAGGTAACTATCACGTACTTGGAGAATAATGGGGAGGCTCTCATGCCTGGGACGAAGGCTGAGGCTAGGAAATAAACACACATTTAAAGTAGAGTCAGGTCATGGTCTGGGAAGTTGGGCACAGAAATTTAGAGTCAGTGTGAAGGAGTGAGAGTGATGTTTGGGTATAATGTGTATAACTACTCTTTGGGTTGAAATAATTTCTTTTTAATGCTGGGAATATCTGAAATATGAGGTAGACATTCATCATAGATTTATGCTAATAAATATAAATGTGATAAAAGCAAATTAATTAGCATTTACACTAACTAAATTCTGCAACTGGCAAGACCACTTGAGTTCCATGGACTTATTTGTTATCTTGTGTGAGTGATAGGCCTAGTTTATAATATATAAATACATAAATTTAGATTTCAATAGGGGTTTCTTAATACCAAGACATGATTTTTCATTCATACACTTTGAGTTGAAATGCAGGGATCCAGAAGCATCACTGTAATTTATGGCAATTACAGGGCAATATATACATGTATGTATATGTGTATATAAATAAAGTATATATTATAGGGACTTGGCTCACACAGTCAAATAGGCTGGCTGTAAAATCTCAGGATCTGCTGTCCATAAGCTGGAGACCCAGGAAAGCCAGTGGTGCAGTTCTAAGAACGAGAGGGCTAAGAGTGTAAGTCCCAGTCGAGGGCAGGAGAAGACCAGTGTCCCAGCTCAAGCAGCTGGGCAAAGAGAGTGAATTTCCCCTTCCTCCACCTCTGTGCTATTCAGCCCCTTGATGGATTGAACTATGCCCACTCACACCGGGGAGGGCAATCTGCTTTACTGGGTCCACTGATTCAAATGTTAATCTCACCTGGAAACACCCTCACAGATATATCCAGAAATAATGTTTAATCTGGGCACCCCATGTCCCAGTCAAGGTGACACATAAAATTAACCACCATAATTCTTATAAGTGAAGTTAATGCCTGTGTTAACTTCAATACATTTCCAGTTAATTATCATCCAGCAAAATGGCATTGGTTGCACCACACCTTTCCATAAATGAAGGGGAAGACTGAGGTGGGAGAAGCGAAGGTGGGGTACAGGGTAGACTCTGGTGTGGCCTTCTGGTGTATGAGACTTTCTCCCCGTCAGAGAGGAGCACCCAGTGGAGGTCGGAGGTATGAAGGACACAGCTGGCACCACACCACAACTTGCTCTTGTCCCACCCATTTTGGAGCTCCGAGCCTCTGCTTATAAGTATTTCAGTTCCCTCCTTCTGGGAAGCGCAGACTCCTTCACTCTTCCCTTATTAACTATGCTCTTAGCCCAGGCTCTTTCTGCACGGAGAGCTCAATGTGGTAGAAATCAATTTTAGCCTTGTGACATCTCTTTCTCTTTCTAGGATTTAACTAAGGAGAGTGGATGGCATCATATTTGTAGAAACATAAGAAACATTTGAAGAGTATAAGTTAGTCTGGGTTTCAGTGAGATGTGATCTAGTTGGTTAGAGCCAGAATTCAACTCTTTTTTTTTTTTGGCTAGCTTTTGCTTTCCAGAGACTTTAATCACCAATCTGACTTCTCTTAGTGAAAAGAATGAAGCAGACATTTCTTACACCTGTTCATTAGGGAGTAGATGTTTTTGTTCTAGTCATGAGTGTTTGGAACAACAGCACCAACCCTTTCAGACACACCTGGGCAGCGTATAAACACGCACATCCCCACCCGGGCCCCACAGAGGCTCTGAGTGAGAAGGGCTGGGATGAAGCACTCCAGGTAATTCTTATTACACTCCAGTTTGAGAACCTGTGCCTTTAAGGGATTTCAAAATTTGCTTAGATCAGGTTGGTCTTCACACAGATGAATTAAGCTCTGCAAACATTTTAGGGAAACGGTGAAGCAGCTCCAAAGGGGAGGCTGACTTGACAGTGCTGCTGTGGGGTGAAGTGCGGGGTACTGCTGTGTCGGCTGCGGTCCTCTTATCCCAGTCATTTCCTGAAGTTGAACAGTTTTAATGGCTTTCTGTGATGGTTCGTGTAGAGGCAGGAAACCATTCCAAACTCACACGTTGCCAGCACCGTCTGAGAGTCATCGCTCTATGTCCTGACCTTTCCAATAACCTTGCTGGCACAGCAAGTCAAAGCCAGGAAACAGGTAAGCAATCTGCCTTCCTAAACTGCGAACACATATGTTTTGATAAAGCTATTGGCAGGTTTAATAGAGTGTAATTAACTATTCAAACTCCATTTCACTCACAGGGGCTTAAAAGTTGCTTGAGGAATGGCAAAGAGATTTTTGGGGTTTCTTCTTGCCTTGAGCTTTGTTTGGGGTTGGTTTTAATTAAAGACTTCAAGAGGCCAGGTGTAGTGGCTCATGCCTGTAATCCTAGCACTTTGGGAGGCCAAGGCAGGAGGATCGCTTGAGCCAGGGAATTTGAGGTTGCAGTGAGCTATGATGACACCATTGTATCCTAGCCCAGGCAAAAAAGTGAGACCCTGTCTCAAAAAAAAAAAAAAAAAAAAAGACTTCAGTAGACGTCCATTCTGGAGGGAAATAGTGTTGCTCATGGTGTAGGAGCTAATCCATATTTGCTTAAAAGTGAATTCATCTCATGGGTTTAGATTTGAAATGTGACCATTAATTTAAAGAATATATCTACTGCTTAACATCACAAGGAATTGCATTTCATATAAAACCATGAGATGTGAAAGGTACGTTTTGGAATATAAAAAGCTAGAACTCACTAAATGTTAAACATATGGATCCCTCAGTAAGGATTAGTGCCTGGCACATAGTAGGTGCTCATAAATGATTATTGTTGAAGGAGGAGTGGGATTAAAAGTATGACTTGAGTATGGACTGAGAAAGAGCTTTGCACTTAGTGAGAACAATAAAAATATCCTCTTTATCAGCTGATGTTTGTGATGTAAAATATTTCCTGTTGGTGTTGAAGCAGTAAGTAGTGGGTGTTTATTAGCTGACCCATTTTAAACACTGTATATTTTCTTTTGCTTTAGTAATTGAATATAATAAACAATACCGTTGCCTGGACAGCAGCTGTGATTTTATTACCAAAAAGGATGCTTTGCTCAGACTGCTATATTTTGTAGTATTGGCTGGCACTACTCATAGATAAAAAACACAAGCAATACTGCTTTTAATGAGTTGGAAGGTGTTATGGGTTTGGGAATAAAAATTTAAAGTTGTTGATCAGGCAAATTAAGCTGTCTGCCTACTTTCTAACAGTTGTGTGTAAATGGCTGATTTCCCAAAGGCTAATTTACAACAGAGATCCTGGAAGCTGCTAAAGCTCTTTTATTTAAACAACAACAACAACAAAACCAACAAAACCCCCTATGATTTAAAGAAAGTTATGCCTAGGCAGTATGATATTTGTGGTTTTATGAAGCTGAAATGACAGACTTGTAATGAGTTAATTGTAGTTGTTTTCTGTAAAACTTTAAATTGAAGTTTCAACATAGTGAAATCTTTGAATGAGACATTAATATTTTTCTACTTATTTTTTGGAATAATATGAGGGGAAATAGGGCTTAACATAATATTATTTTAAGCAAATAAAGTGCATGTTGTTATTGAAATGCAAAAGGAATCTCTAGGAATTGTGGACAAAATGACCCAGAGTGCATGAAGAAGTCAATGTCAAACTTCCCAGTGCATTAGTCCTTCTAAGCATTGTGGGGGTGAGGGAAAACTTCCCCTTTACCCCCAAAAGTTCACGGAAAGATCAGCTCACAATTAAGGCAGATTAATAAGAGGAAGAGGTTTATTTACCGTGCACACAGGGAGAATCAGAGTGATTATCCAATATCGCAATGAGGTCCTGAAATTTTTGTACCCTCCTTTTAGAGGGGAGGGGGGAGATAAAGAATATAGGTAATTCTGTTTAGGGGCAATAAATGGTTGTTGGGGAGGATGAATGGAGGGGGAAACAGATTGACTTGTAAATAATTCTCTTTGTAAATTAAATTAACCTGAGACACAGGTATTAATCTTAAAATGGTTTGGGTCAGGTCTGGATGCATTCTTGATCTTTTTTCCTGCAATATAGTGAGATTACAGGGAGGGGAAGGGAAGTCAATTGTTCTTTTGATGGGTCCATCTGGTTATGCAGATAGAGGAAAGCCCCTTCCAATGCCTGTTGATCTCTAAGGGCCTTTAATTCAAAACATTCTTTATACCAAGGAGTCATATTTTAGGGTGAACTTTCCTGAGCTCTTTCATTCCCCCTCTCTGGAACTTTCCAGAAGTTTCACCCTTTAAAAACTGAGTTGGTGGCTCTGGAGAGCGAGAGAGCGAGAGAGAGAGAGAGAGAGAGAGAGAGAGAGAGAGAGAGAGAGCAAGCGAGCAAGCGCACGTGCTGGTTGGTAGTCAAGTAACAAGGGATCTGAAAAGGGAGACAAGAATGTAGATTAGAATGAGAATAAATAAGAAGAAAAGAACAGATCTAAGCACAGATCCCATTAAACCTGTTTCCCTTTCTTGGGAATTTGTCTTCATTAATTTGATAGAGAATATTTACCTTGTGTCAGTCTCTATTTGCCCTGAGTGCCTTATGTAGAAACAGCATTTTTTGCCAATGATCACGCAAGCTCCTGTCTGTTGGGCTGAGGGCATCCAGGACTTGGTTGTTTTCAAATACAA
The DNA here is from genome assembly GCF_020740605.2 of Lemur catta. NCBI lineage: Eukaryota > Metazoa > Chordata > Mammalia > Primates > Lemuridae > Lemur > Lemur catta. The sequence continues at coordinate 240,774,816 of NC_059128.1, forward strand.
CAGAGGCGAGGCTGTGGACTTCTGACTGAAGTGCTCCAAATGCTTGCACAGTGAAATTGAACTCTTGTTCTCCTACCATGGAGAGATTCAAAACTGCCTTTTCAATGTAAGATCCAAATGCTGGGAAGAGTCCTGAGCACCAAAAAGAACTTAGAAATTGTGATATACAAGTAGTTCTTTTTTTTTTTTTTTTTAATAATATCACATCTATTATGTTTGCGTGGTACCTCTTTATGTATGAAAGAACCCAAGTTTGCAGTTTGGCATTTAAAGTAGAGTACCTGGTAACAAAGGGTGTCAGATCGTAATGTCCTCACCATCTAGGTGAGAACCACCTGCAGGCTTTATCACCACACAAGACAAAAAGACCAGTGCAATTTACAGGTAGGGTCAGGTTGGAACCTGTGACCTCCCAGTCTGGAGTTAGCTGTCCCTCTTCTTCTTTGTTGGCTCTTCCACATCTCCAGTGTCCATGTGTCCCTGCCAGTCTGTGGGAACAGAACAGGTTGTGAAATGTTTGCTATAAAAGGCCTTTGGCCTGGTTCTAGCAGTTATAGGGCTTGGTTTTGTCACCTAACCAACTCAGTCCAGACTTTTGGTCTATCCATACACAATCTTTAGTGTCTGACAACTTAATAAGGAGCAATTGAACTAACCCAGGTTGCACAGATCTAGCTTGTGAGCTGTTCCTAACATCTGGTGATTTGACAATTATTGACATCATGAGGGTTAATATCAGCACCATCTGTGATCTTTGTAGCAGGTGCAAGAATGGCCTCCGTGGAATCAAACCGTAGAATATGATCACAATATTGCCCTAGTATGTCACCCAGAAAAGATCCAGTAGCATCCCTGTTTTCAATGCGGAGGGAAAAATTCCTTTCTAGTGACTTTACCTGAACAAAAGATAGTTTTTTCCTTTTTCTTTTGTGCTTGGGAGCCTATTCTCTGGCCCTCAGAGGCACTAGGCTCCTTTAAAGCCCTAAAATTAGCATTAAGAAAAATCATTGCCTAAGTTGACCATGGAGATCTGAGAACCAAAGCCAAGATTCAAGGTAAAAATAGCATCCTTCATTTCTGGAGAACTGAGTACTCTACTTTCTGGCTACACCTACCTATACATGCATAAGTATCAGGCCCTGGAAGTGGCAAACCCTTACAGAAATGGCAAAATCTTACTAAAGGCAAATTGTTACCTAGCTAGTAATTGCTTGAAACAATAAAATAGGTAATTAAAAGATTGATAGTCTGAATAAAATAATAATATTTAAGAGCCATCAAATAATTCTTTATAAGAGTTATTAGATCTGCTTCTGTCTTTATGTCTATGTCTGTGTCTATATGTATCATGTATATGTGATATTTTACTACCAAAATATACACAATAACTCTAATTAGCTTAAAACGTAAGTACTTAAATATTTTCTTAAGAAAACAGAAACTAACTCAAATGCCCTTGAGTTCACATGACTTTGATAACACAGTAATTAACCTCTGCTCAACTTCCTTTTTGATTCTGTTGCACCCCAGTTCACAATTTTGCTTTACATTCACTTTCAGAGGGCTACAGTTAACATAGACCTGAATAAGAGATGCTCTGAGTCTCTTTCAATATTCTCTAAAATTCTCAAAGCTGATTTAGACTGCATAACCTTTACCCAAGGATCTACTCTCATTCAGTACACTGATGATCTTTCGCTCTATAAACAAGGTGCCTCGTTAGACACCCTCATTCTTTTAAAGGCTTTAGCTGAGAGAGGCCATAAAGCCTCTAGGTCTAGACTCCAGGGGTACAGACACCTCTTACTTAGGACATGAAATATCTCCGGGCATTCAAAAGCTCACCCAAACACCTTGAGTCAATTTGTCTATCCCTCTTCCCAAAACTAAGAAACAACTACGTAAATTTCTAGGAGCAGCTGGCTACTGCTGCCAAAGGATTTCTAATTTTGCTGCTCTTGCTAAATCGTTATATTCCCTCCTCCCAGACAGCATTCAGGAGCCTATTCTCTGGCCTTCAGAGGCATTAGACTCCTTTGAATCTCCCAAACTAGCATTATCCACACCTCCTGCTCTGGCTTACCTAATTTTGATAAACCTTTCCACCTATATTGCCATGAAAATAATGGGATCGTGGCTGGTATTTTGGGATAGCCCTTTTCCTCTTAGATCCATCCTACAGCATATTTTTCATGCCAGTCGGATCCTGTGGCAGCAGGCGTGCCCCCATGCCTGAGTGCAGTGGCAACAGCTGCCACCCTGATTGACAAAGCCAGCACCTTACATGAGATGAGGTTCCCCTGTTCACCTCTATGTTCCCCATGCTGTGTCGGCTCTCCTACAAGTCCATAAGACAAGCACCTCTCTAGCAGATGGCCGACCACCTATGGGCAAGCCCAATTAACCAACCTCTCCATTGTTTTATATCACTGTAACACTTTAAATCCAGCTACCCTGCTACCTCTACCTGATGATGGAGACCCCCACTCCATTTCACATGATTGCCTTACAGCTGTAGGTATGGTTTCAAAACCATGAGAGGATCCCTGGGACATTCCTCTAGACAATGCGGACTTACTCCTCTTTTGTGGCAGCTCTTGTAAATGAGATTTCAAAGGAAGTATAGTATCTGGCTATGCTACAGTTGCCCACATGAAACCCTTGAGACACATTCTCTGCCTACCATAAAGTCAGCACAAGCTGCTGAACTTATAGCCCTCACTAGAGCCTGCACGTTTGCAAAAGGAAAGGCTGCCACTATTTACACTATTTATAGATTCCAAATATGCCTTTACAGTCTGCCATGTAGTTGGCACAATTTGGAAATCTCATAGTTTCTTAACTTCTGCTGACACTCCTATTGCCAATGGGCCTGTAATTGCTACCCTATTACAAGTTATTCACCTTCCTTATAAGATTGCTATTGTTTGCTTTCCCAAACTAAGTGTGGAATCTTGGCTCTGCAAACTTCCCCCTTACCCACGTATGGTTTGTGTGGTTGGAGAAGGGGTTTGGGGAATCCAGGAGGGGTAGAAAAGATAGACTTAGGGCTTGAGAGCATGAGGAGAAAGCACACTGGTACATCTCTGGCATTTCCATATGGTCACAACCCAACATGACCATATTGCACCAGCCTGAGGGTACAAATGGAGTCACAGTGACAGCAGCAAGCCAGAATTCCTGTTTTGGCCTCCAGTTGCCTATGTAGGACTTTCCATATCCTTTCAAAGAGACCCTCTCCCCTAGTATTCCTGGCTTTCCCTCAAAGGGGGGCCCAGGTGACCACAAATCTCAGTATGACAGCCACAGTTTCCCAAACCTCTTCTCCTTCTGGGGCTGAGGCTTCTTCCTTGGTTGTGTTTGCTGCTTCTGGTGCCATCTGACGCCTCTCACGACAATGGAGGATGTTGGAGAATGGAGAAAGCAAGGGAGCTTTCTTCTGATGCTCCCAAAACTAATAAGCTGCCTTTTCTACCACTTCTAGCTGCCCTTCTATTCTCTCCTGTAACTGGGTATCTTAACAGGGCAGATTCCTCTGACAGAGTTTGAGGAGACTGTTATTTAGGTTTATATGCATGTGAGCTCTTGCTTTAGGGAAAAGGAGAAGATTTTAAGCAACTGTTATTCAGTTACTATTTGAGGGCTAATGGGTAATAGTTGCTGTGGGATAAAGATACCAGGGGACATTCTGGGCACTTAAGGGGCTGGTTCAAACTGTCTAGTTTAGGTAGGATAAACATAGCAAAAGGTCAAAGAATTCTGCAAAAATTTAGAAATTGAACAAAACTCTGTAGGATATAAACCTAGCCCAAGGCATTTGTTGTGAGGCTTTTGTTGGTGATTAGAGATCACATTCCTAAGTCATTAGAGAAGTAACACTGAAATTGAAGGATGTTTTTCTCTTCAGAGCGAGAGAGTTCTGCTAGAGTTTATGTACTCAGTGTGAAGATGTTTTTGTGCTTATGTACGAAATGTCTAGGAGCTCATGCTGAAATATTCCTGCCTTCCTGGCAGGTTTTTTTTTTTTTTTTTTCTTTTGCCTGGCAAACATATTGACTTGGAAAAACAATTCAAGAGCTCTTGTTGTTCCAACGTGAATGTGTGCCATGTGCCCTGTCTGAGCTTGTAAGTCCTTTACTTCTGTCTTCAAAAATACAAATTTGAAGTTTCTTTCTTTCTTTCTTTTTTAGCTAATTAGTCATTGCTTTGCCCTCTTTCAAGAAAACAATAGTTTTACAATTATAAAGATTAGGGGTGGCGTTGTGGCGAGATAAAGATGTTGAAATGTAAGAGGCTTCTAGAGTGCAGGGGGATTACAAAGTGTAGCTTTGGAAGTAAGTACATAACCAGAAACCAGATCTGTCCTGAAGGAAAGTGTTTCTGTCAGGTTTCAGTGTGAAAATGTCGGCTCTTAACACTCCTGTGGCCGAAGAATGACCAGACAAGCCAAAGCAAGGCAAGCACGAAAATGAGGCTTCTTGAGGAGAGAAAGGTAGGATTACAGAGCATGACACATACGCCACAGAAGATGACCAGACCCATTATCGCAGCAAAGAGAGAGCAAATGGAAGGGCGCAAAATAGGGACTTGGTTATGGTCTGTCTTCTTTTATAGTGCCTGGATTGGGACCTCCCTAGTGGCTGAGACATCACCATGGAGCCACTTGGGTTGAACAGTTGGGAGTTGCACCACCTGAGTCTTACTATGCATGCAGGTTGTTCTAGATCAATTTCCGAACTCTGTAGTACCTGTGCTGCTCGGCCTGTGGGCTAGTCCTCTGCATTCTTTTGCAGCTGGTGTGCTAAGTTCTGATTGGCTGATTTGTAGGGTGTTCCCTCCTCCCCCAGGTATGGCAGTTGCTCCCAAGAGGAGTAAGGTGGAACAGGACCAAGATGGGGGTCTGGGACCCCCCCCTCATTCTTCTCCCCAGGTGCGGCAATTGCACTAAGGCAACAGCACCCACTTTTGTTCCTAGGAGACCCAGAATCCCTCGCTATCTACCTAGCATTTCTTCACTTTCAGAATTGTTGAGTAGGATTCTTCAGGTTATAAAATTGTATATCTTTGATGAGAGAATAAATCACCACTAATTTTTTAAAGCTTTCCTATACCACATCTTTGATGCTGCTACAGAATAAATTACATCCCCTTTGTTTTTTTTTTTTTTTTTTTTTTTGAGACAGAGTCTTGCTCTGTTGCCCGGGCTAGAGTGCCGTGGCGTCAGCCTAGCTCACAGCAACCTCAAACTCCTGGGCTCAAGCAATCCTTCTGCCTCAGCCTCCCGATTAGCAGGGACTACAGCCATGTGCCACCATGCCTAGCTAATTTTTTTTCTATATATATTTTTAGCTGTCTAGCTAATTTCTTTCTATTTTTAGTAGAGACAAGGGTCTCACTCTTGCTCAGGCTGGTCTCGAACTCCTGACCTTGAGCGATCCTCCCACCTCGGCCTCCCAAGTGCTAGGATTACAGGCGTGAGCCACCGCGCCCAGCCCATCCCCTTTGTTTTATTATGAAATACATTTGACCCTTGAACAACATGGGTTTGAATGGTGCAGGTCCACTTATGTGTGAGTTTTCTCCCACCTCTGCCACACCTGAGTCACAGTAAGACCAACACCTGACTTTTCTTCCTCCTCAGCCTACTTCAATATGAAGTTGGTGAGATTGAAAACCTTTCTAATGATCCACTTCCACTTAGTAAATATTAATAGTAAATATATTTTCTTTTCCTTAATGTTTTATTAATGTCATTTCTTTTCTCTAGCTTACTTTATTGTAAGAATACAGTATATAATACATATAACATACAAAATATGTGTTAATCAACTGTTTGTTATCAGTAAGACTACCAGTCCATAGTAGGCTATTAGTAGTTAAGTTTTTGAAGTCAAAAGTTAGACACGAATTTTTGACTGCACAGGGGGTTGGTGCCCTGAACCCCTGTGTTATTCAAGGGTCAATTGCACTATATAACCCCAAAACTGAAAAAAAAAAAAATATAAGGCTTTGGCCTCACTTTAGGTGAATTGAATCAGAATCTCTGAGGTGGGTTTTGTACTTCCCATATCAGTATGTTTTGAAAGTCTGCCAGGTGATTTTAATGTGCAGCTATGGTAGATAATCACAGCCCTACCCTAACTACACCATGAGTTGACACTGCATTTACTTAATTATCTTGGAAGTAATTAGGGTACTGCGTTGGCAGCTCTTTGTCAGAGCATCTCATGGTTGTGTAACCTAGAGAGTAGCGCCACATCATGGGTGGGTGGTATAGTATAGTCAAGTAGCAAAACATCTGGCCAGGTTCACATGCAGAATTCTGATGAAAGTCCAATCTGAGAAGATCCTTATTACATGAAGGTTATTTATTTTATAAGATTTTTAAAAAATAATGATTTTATACATTTTATGATCATTTTTCTCCTTTGAATGATAAATTATATTAATAACACCCTAGTATGATACTCTTCTTACATTTTTGGGATACAACCAACTATATCATCAGGTATCATTCCTCTAACATGGGGCTAGATTTGATTTTTCTGAAAGAGTTTACATTTTAATGGGATTATTTTTTTTGAAGTTATTTGACATAAATCACCAATAACTTGTATTGGCAATTTCTATAGAAGATGAGTTTCAAGGCTAAAGGAATAAGTAGGTAGTAAGGAAGCAGAGGCAGTTGGTTTTAAAAAGTAATGAGGAATAAAAATACATTTCTAGTTATTCCTTCTCAAGGGTTATAAGTTTAACTTGTATGTCGAAGGAGCAAAAACGTTGAAGGTGTAAACAAAATTTCTTTTATTCATGTGCCATCTCTCATTCAAATACATTCTATGAGGATAGTTTTTTCTTTGACTTTGGGTAAAATCTCATGCTCAGATATTGTCTTCTACTCCTAGCTGAGGAGTCTTGTTTCAGTGAATGAAATATCAAGAATCATGAAATAGTTAAAACAAAGTTAAAACTTCTCTTCTACCTCAGCTCCAGCCTTCTGTCAACGGGGTGGGATCTGGTTAGGTTGCCCCGCCCTTTTCCATGCCATCTCCTTTTCTTTTCCCTCCTCCTCACTTTCTATCCTAGGCTTTTGATCACTCCAGGTTTGAAATATGGGGAAAAGAGAAAAGGGCAAGGGGCAGAGAGGTTTTTTTCATGTTTTTTTTTTTTTTAATTTCAGGATATTATGGGGGTACAAACATTTTGGTTACATGCCTTTGCCTTGCCCAAGCCAGGGCTACAAGCATGCCCTTCCCCTATACAGTGTGCTCTGTATCCTTTAGTTGTGAGTTTACCCACCCCTACCACCCTCCTCTTACTGTACTGGCACCCAGTGAATATTACTTCCACACGAGCACCTTAGTGTTGATCAGTTAGTACCAGTTTGATGGTGAGTACATTTGGTGCTTGTTTCTCCATTCTTGTGATACCTCACTTCGAAGGATGGGCTCACGCTCTATCCAGGAAAATACAAGAGGTGCTAGTTCACCATTGTTTCTTATAGCTGAATAGTACTCCATGATATACATATACCACATTTTATTAATCCACTCATGTATTGATGGGGACTTGGGTTGTTTCCACATCTTCACAATTGTAAATTGTGCTGCTATAAACATTCGAGTGCAGATGTCTTTTTTATAGAATGTCTTTTTATCCTTTGGGTAGATGCCCAGCAGTGGGATTCCTGGAGCAAATGGTAGTTCTACTTTTAACTCTTTGAGGAATCTCCATATTGCTTTCCGCAGAGGTTGTACTACTTTGCAGTCCCACCAGTGGTATATAAGTGTTCCTATCTCTCTGGATCCACACCAGCATTTGTTGTTTTGGGACTTTTTGATAAAAGACATTCTCACTGGAGTTAAGTGATATCTCATTGTGGTTTTGATTTGCATTTCCCTGATGATTAGAGATATTGAGCACTTTTTCATATGATTTTGGCCATTTGTCTTATTTTGAAAAGTTTCTGTTATGTCCTTTACCCAATTTTTAATGGGGTTGTTTGAATTTTTTCTTGCTGATTTTCCTGGGTTCTATATAGATTCTAGTTATCAGCCCTTTATTGGATGTATAACATGCGAATATTTTCTCCCATTGTGTAGGTTGTCTGTTTGTTCTCGTGATAGTTTCTTTGGCTGTGCAGAAGCTGTTTAGTTTGATCAGGTCTCATTTATTTATTTTTGTTGATGCTGTGATTGCTTTTGGCTTCGTCATCATAAATTCTTTGCTTAGGCCAACATCTATAAGAGTTTTTCCAATGTTTTCTTCTAGAATTCTTATGGTTTCATGCCTTAGATTTAGTCTGGTATCCATTGTGAGTTGATTTTTGTGAGAGGTACGGATCCTGTTTCAGTCGTTTATGTGTGGCTATCCAATTTTCCCAGCACCATTTATTGAATAGGGATTCTTTTTCCCAGTGTATATTTTTGTCTGCTTTGTCAAAGATCAGATGGCTATATGAGGATGGTTTTATATCTGGGTTCTCAGTTCTGTTTCATTGGTTTATGTGTCTGTTCTTATGCCAGTACCATGCTGTTTTGGTTACTGTAGCCTTGTAGTATAGCTTGAAGTCTGGTAGATTGATGCATCCCAATTTGTTCTTTTTGCTTAAGGTTGGTTTTGCTATATGAGCTCTTCTCTGGCTCCTTACAAAGCATAGAATTATTTTTTCTAAATCTGCAAAACATGATGGAAATAGAAGTGGTCCAACTATTGCTCTTCGCTGGCGATATGATCCTGTATCTAGAAAACCCCAAAGATTCTGCCATGAGACTACTGGAATTGATAAACAAATTCAGCAAAGTCTCAGGTTACAAAGTCAATGTACAGAAATCAGTACCATTCCTATACGCCAACAACAGTCAAACTGAAAATCAAATCAAAGACTCACTACCCTTCACAATAGCAACAAAGAAAATAAAATACCTAGGAATATATTTAAGGAGGTGAAAGACCTCTGTACGGAGGATTACAAAACACTGAGGAAGGAAATAGCAGGGGATACAAACAGATGGAATACCATGCCGTGCTCATAGATTGGCAGAATCAACATTGTTAAAATGTCTATACTATCCAAAGAAATCTGCAGATTCAATGCAATCCCTATAAAATACCATCATCATTTTTTTTTGGATTAGGCTTTGGCACAAAGGGAATGTTGTACCTGGTTTGATCTTCTATCCAACCACTAAAACTTTCTCCGTATCAGCAATAATGCTGTTTCATTTTCTTATCATTCATGTGTTCACTGGAATAGTACTTTTAATTTTCTTCAAGGACTTTTCCTTTGAATTCACAGCTTGGCTGTTTGGTGCAAGAGGCCAAGCTTTTGGCCTGTCTCAGCTTTTGACCTGCCTTCTTTAACAAGCATAATCACTTCTAGCTTTTGATTTAAGGCAAGAGGTGTGTGACTCTTCCTTTCATTTTAACACTTAGACGCCATTGTAGAGTTATTCATTGGCTTAATTCCAATATTGTTGTATCTCAGGGAATAGGGAGGCCTGAGGAGAGAGAGAGAGATGAGGGTACAGCTGTCAGCAGAGCAGTCAGCTGAGACACTACATTTATCCATTCAGTGCACTGTCTTATGTGGCACAGTTTGCGGTGCCCCAAAACAACTCTAATAGTAACATCAAAGGTAATGATTACATATCACCATTTCAGATACAATAACATGAAAAAGTTTAAAATATTGGAAGAGTCACCAAAATGTGACACAGAGACGTGGAGTTAGCACATGCAGTTGGAAAAATAATGCTGATAGACTTGTTTGACATAGGGTTGCCACATACCTTTAATGTATGAAAAACACAGTATCTGTGACATGTAATGAAGCAAAGCACAATAAAATGAGGTATATTCCTATATCCTGAAAGGGTCTGGATTGTGTGTTAATATGTGTTTAATTTTTTAAGGAACTGCCAAAGTGCTTTTCCAAAGCTGCTATACCATTTTACATTCTCACCAACAATACACAAGAGTTTCAATTTCTCCACATTTTTGCCAACACTGATTTTCTGTTTGGGGGACTTTTTGTTTGATAATAGCCATCTTAATGGGTGTGAAATGGTATTTTATAGTTGTTTTGATTTGCATTTGCCTAATGATTAGTATGTTGGGCACCTTTTTATGTGCTTATTGGCCATTAGTTTCTTTGGAGAAATGTCTATTTAATTCCTTTGCCCATTTTTATTTTTCAAATGATACAATTTATTTTATTTTTTATTTCAGCATACTATGGTGGTACAAATGTTTAGGTTACATATATTGTATATTGCCTTTGCCCCACCCGAGTCAGAGCTTCAAGCGTGTCCATCCCCCAGGTGGTGTGCACTACACCCATTAGGTGTGAATATACCCAGCCCCTCCCCCCCCACCTGCCTGATACGTGATGAATGTTATTACTGTATGTGCTCATAAGTGTTGATCAGTTAATACCAATTTGATGGTGAGTACATGTGGTACTTGTTTTTCCATTCTTGTGATACTTCATTTAGTAGGAATGCCTTTGCCCATTTTTAAATTGGGTTGTTTTTTGCTATAGAGCGTCATTTTTCTCTGTGCTATAAGTCATTTTTTAAAAAGTAATACAATTGAACACAAAGTATCTTTGTAGACAAAGCACCCAGTTTCCACATAACACTGATTTTCTGAAATTTTCTTGCTATGCCTAAATCGCATTTTTCCCTCTTAGGATTTTGTCACAGGACTTTTATGGTTACTAAGATATTGGGATTTTCTTCTATGCATCTGTGTTATGAAATGCTGATGACTATAGTTTCTGGAATGTATTGTAATTTATTTGCTAGTTGGACAATGCACTTTGGCTAGCTTGGCTAGTCCAAACTATATTTTAAAACATTTAGTGGATAAAATTCATTTCTCTTACCTAATTTTTTAAATTCTTTAAATAGTAATATCCTACAAGTTCTTACAACACAGCAAAACTTTTTCTTACCAAATTGGATGTAAGAAGAGTAATAAAATATTATAACCCGCAACTGAGAAATATTTCATAATCACTTCAAGTATTTTTTTTTGTCTAAGAGCAGATGCCTTAATACACAAAATTTAATTTGTTGCCCAGATACAGTTGAAACTTGACCTATGTATTAGTTTCCTGTGGTTGTTTTAACAAGTTACCACAACCTTAGTAGCTTAAAGCCACACAAATTTATCCTCCTAAAGTTCTCGAACCTGAGATTTCTGAAAACAGTTTCGCTGTGCTGAAAGGGAGAAGCTGTTCTTGTCTTTTCCAGCTTCCAGAACAGCATTCCTTGCATTCCTTGGTGTGTAGCCCCTCCATCTTCAAAGCTAGCAGCATAGCATCTCTCTTCAGCTGTCACAGCGATTTTTTTTTTTTTTTTATTGCGGGTGTGTGAAACCTCCCTCGGCCTCCCACTTATAAAAATACCTGTGATTGCATTGTAGGACACACCTGGATAATCCAGGCTACACTCCCTATCTCAAGATCTTTAAATCATTCACGTCTGTAAAGACCCTGTATAGGTTACATTCAGAGATTCCAGGAATTAGAATGTGCATATCTTTTGGGGGACCATTTCTCAGCCTATCACAACCTATGCATGACTCTTTGGAAATATCAACAGAAACAATAAATGGAAGTTGTAAACATCCTAGATGTCCTTGAATGTTAGTTCAGTAAACAAAATTTAAGTTCAGTATGATTCTGCTGTTTTAATTCATGCCAACTGCCCCACTTTTTCTTTTCTTATTTTGTTCTTAACCACTTCCAGTTTGGCCTCTGCTCCATGCTACTGAGACAGTGCACTCAGAGGTTGGTCAGTAACTACAGTGAGCCTACTGCTCCTGGACCATCTCTCTTTGGTTTTTATTTTTCCCAGTCTTTTTGAAGTATTCAGCACAGACAACATATTAATGAATGAAATACTGCTCTCTTCTTTAAATGCCTGAAACACTCACCTACTAGCTCCTCTTCTTCTATCACAATCATTGTAACCAGTCCTCTTTCTCTTTCCTTTGGTGTCTCTCATTCTCCTACCTGATGATGTTGAAATTCTTTGAGGTTCTGTGAATGGCTCTTTGATTTCTTCTCATAACTCAGTCTTTATCCTCAGTTGAGTTTGACTACTGTGTTAATGAAACTCACAAATCTTTACCTTTAAGTCTGAATTCTAACTATATACCTGTGACAGACGTTTATTTCCTGCTCCCTACAAATCATGCACACACAGATATCCTGATGTCATCTCAAATCCAACATTTATAAAAACCTTATCTTTCGCTCTCCTATCTAGTGGTTTTTTTTTTTTTTTTTTTTCCCAATTTCCATGCAGGTGAACAACACTAGTATCATGCTAGAAATTTTAGTGTCTTTTTCCTTACAAGTAGGCTTTTTAAAGGTAATTTTAATTCTTAGTGAAAATTGTTTTTAGTTTTGTTGTTTTTACCCCAGTAGTCTATAGCAGTACTACTCATGGCATGGTTTATGGATCAATAGCATCAGTACCACCTGGGAGCCTGTTAGGAATGCAAATTCTTTGTCCTATCCCAGACTTTCTCCATTAGAATCAGCATTTAAACTGTGGTTTAGCAAGCTCTCCAGGTGATTCTAATGGGTGATGAAGTTCAATAACCACTGATCTCTAGTTGAGTCTAGACTGACATTATTTCTTATTTAGATTACTCCAACAGCTTCTTAATAGGTGACTATCCCTATTTTCAGTTAAATATCTTTTGGACAATTATTTTTCTTTTTATTGCATTTGTTTAAAGATTTATTATTTACCCCCAGCTTTAGTGAGGTATGATTGACAAATAAAAATTGTATGTATTTAAGGAGTACAGCGTGTTGTTTTGATATACATGTATGTTGTGAAATAATTACCACAGTCAAGCTGATTAACAAACATATCCATAACCTCACAAAATTGCCTTTTTTTTTTTTTTTTGTGATATGGTGAATACACTTAAGATTTAGTCTCTTAAAAGTTGTGCTGCTCCAGGGAGGAAATGGTAGAAGCATAGACAAACTTACACAGATAAATAAGGAGACCAAAAATCCAAAGCCAGTCAAGGACAGGTCAGATCTCCCTGTGGCTGCTGGTGCTGTGGTGACACCCTGTACCCCAACAGACACCAACCTACACGTCTCTGTTGAGGAGTAATGGGAAGATTTCCTTTTTTGTTTTTACAAAAAAATAGCACTCATAAAAATTTCAACAGCACCAAAGAGTAGTTTTATAATAAGTAAAAGTTTTTCTTACCTCTCCAGTCCCTTTTTACCCCTCTATAGAGGTAAAAATTCTAAGTTTCTTGTGTATCCTTTCAGAAATGTTCTAGGTATGTATTATATATACACATCTAAACTTTATGTACACATACTGTTCTACAATGTGATAACTTCATGTAAAATTATATCTTATATAGAACTATTATGTACCCATAATATTTAAAAATGAAAAATTAAAAATTTTAAGTATAAAATACAGTATTATTAACTATAGTCAACATTCTGGACATTAGATCTCTAGAATATTATTCATCCTCTCTAACTAAAACTTTATATCCTTTGTCCAACATCTCCCAATTTCCCCCACACTCCCAAACTAGGTCCTGGAAACTACCGTTCTACTCTCTGCTTCTGTGAGTTTAGCTTTTTTCAATTCTTCATGTAAGTGAGATCATACAAGATCGGTTGATACCTGGCTTATTTCACTTAGCACAACAACATCTAGGTTCACCCATGTTGTCAGAAATGGCAGATTTTTGTTCTTTTTTTTAAGGCTGAATAATATTCCATTGTGTGTGTGTATATATGTACACACCACATGTTCTTTATCCATCATTCATTCTTGGATAGACAGCAACATTGCTTCCACATCTTAGTTATTGATGCTACAGTGAATATGGGCATGCAGATATCTCTTAAGCACACTGATTTCAATTCCTATGTATATATACCCAGAAGTGGAATTGCTGGATCATATGGTATTTCTATTTTTAATTTTTTGAGAAACTTTCATGATGTTTTCCATAGTGGCTATACCAATACACATTCCCTAAAACAGCGTACAAGGAAGGATTCCTTTTACAGCCTCTTCAATATTGGTTGTCTTTGTCATTTTGATAATAGCCATTCTAACAGATGTTAGGTGATATCTCATTATACTTTTAATTTATATTTCCCTGATGATTAGTGATGTTGGAAATTTTTTCATATAACTGTTGTAAATCCTGTATGTATTCTTCTAAGAAATGTCTATTCAGATTCTTTGCACATTTTAAAATTAGGCTAGTATTTTTCTTGCTGAGTTGTTTGAATTCCTTACATATTTTATATATTAACCTCTTATCAGATGTATAATTTGCAAATATTTATTCCATTCATTAGGTTGTCTCTTCACTCTATTATTTCCTTTGTTCTAGAAGATTCTGTTTTTTGGTTTGATATAATCTTATATGTTTATTTTTGCTTTTTAGCCTGTGATTTTGGGTTCATATCCAAAAAATCATTGCCCAAACCAATGTCAAGAAAGCTTTTTCTGTGTTTTCTTCTAGTAGGTTTACAATTATAGATCTTATGTTTAAGTCTTTGATCCATTTTGAGTTGATTTTTGTATGTTGTGTGAGATAAGGGTCCAATTTCATTCTCTTGCATGTGGATATCAGTTTTCCCAGAATCACTTTTTACTGAACAGACTGCTCTTTCCCCATTGTGTGTGTACTTGGCACTTTTGTTAAAGATTGTTTGATCATAAATATGGGAATTTATTTCTAGGCTATCTATTCTGTTCCACTGGTTTACATGACTATTTCTATGCCAGTATCGTACTATTTTGTTTACTGTAACTGTGTAGCATTTTATTATTATTATTTTATTTCAATAGCTTTAGGGGGTCCTACCCTAAATTCTGCATGTAAGTGAGATCATGCAATGTTTGTCTGGGTATATATTACGAATTGAAGCCACTTACATGTGTTTTTTTAACACATGGATGAATTATACAGTGGTAAAGTCTGGGCTTTTAGTGTACCTGTCACCTAAATAGTATACATTGTACCCAACAGGTAATTTTTGACCCTTCAGCATCCTTCCACCCCCGCCCCCCTTTGGTGTCTCAAAAGTCCCTTATACCATTCTGTATGACCATGTATACCCATCATTTAGCTCCCACTTATAAGTGAAAATTTGCAGTATTTGTATCACCTCATGTATTTGGAGTTCTTTGCATTTCATAGATTTGAATATTTATTTCTCTCTTCAGATTTGGGGGAATTTTCTGTCATTTTTTCTTTTCTTTTTTTTTTTTTTTTTTGAAACAGAGTCTCGCTCTGTTGCCCGGGCTAGAGTGAGTGCTGTGGCGTCAGCCTAGCTCACAGCAACCTCAAACTCCTGGGCTCAAGAAATCCTCCTGCCTCAACCTCCCGAGTAGCTGGGACTATAGGCATGAGCCACCATGCCCGGCTAATTTTTTCTATATATATGTTTAGCTGTCCAAATCATTTCTTTCTATTTTTAGTAGAGACGGGGTCTCGCTCTTGCTCAGGCTGGTCTCAAACTCCTGACCTTGAGCGATCCACCCACCTCGGCCTCCCAGAGTGCTGGGATTACAGGCGTGAGCCACCGCGCCCGGCCTGTCACTTTTTCTTTAAATGAGCTTTCTGACCCTTTCTCTTTGTTTTTTTTTTTCCCTGTGACTTGCATAATGCATATATTAGTTTGCTTGTTGATATCTGATAATTCCCATAGACTTTCTTCACTCTTTTTCATTCTTCTTTCTTTTTGTTCCTCTGACTGGCTAATTTTGCCAGAGTCCAGAGTGCTCACCATTACACCATGAAACCACCTGACTGGGTAATTTTAAATAACCTGTCTTCAAGCTCACTGATTCTTCTTTCTGCTTGATTGAGAGTGCTATTGAAGCTTTCTGTGACATTTTTTCAGTTCATTCATTGTTTTTTTAGCTATAGAATTTCTGGGTTTTTTTTTTAATGGTTTCTATCTTTTTAATAAACTTCATATTTTGTTCATGTATTATTTTCCTGATTTTGTTTAGTTATCTGTCTGTATTCTCTTATAGTTCACTGGCTTCAAGTTGATTGTGTTGAATTATTTGTCAGATAGTTTGTAGATTTCCATTTCTTTAGGGTTAGTTATGTCACGTTTCCCAAATTATTCATGATCACTATGGCTTTGTGTTGGCATCTGTGTATTTGAGGAAGTACTCACCTCTTCAAGTCTTTATAGACTGGCTTTGTCAGGGAAAGCCTTTTATCAGTCAGCCTGTCCAGAGATTCTGTATGGGCTTGCTGCTGTAGTCTTTGATCGTCTGTTCGGTTTCTGGGTCAGTGGGCAGGTAGGTCTGGCATCTGGGTCTGTGGGGATTAACCTGGGACCTAGGTCCACAGGGGCAGGGCTGTCACCGGTTCTGTGGGTACTGGCCTGGAGCCTGGGTCTACCTTGGACCTCAGGGCCATGGGAGGCAGCATAATTTGGGCGTTTACTGGGGCTGCCATGGTGCTGAGGTATATGGCAAAGTTGGGTACTCGCATCATTCTCGTTCCCCACATGGAGGGTATCTACATAATGTTCTGGGTCCTTGGAGGGCTGGCCCAGTGCTTGAGTCAGCTTAGAGCCTAGAGCTGCTGGGGTAGGCCTGGAACTTGGGTGGCCTGAAGACCTAGTCCACCAGGCAGGCCTGGAGCCTGGGCCTGCAGGATCCCACCTGGTGTCAGGGTTGGCCTCCATTCTGGGTTGTGGGGGCCTTCTTGCTGCTGGGTTTTACTGGGAAGACCCAGTGTTGGGGTTCAAGGAAAAGCCTGGTGCTCACTTCCCTCCCTTTCCCCCAAGTGTAGGGTATCTTTTCTCATGCTGTGCTGGGGTTGAGGGAGGGGTGACATGGGTGTTGTAAAACTGTCCTTCCGACCTTCTTGAATCTTTTCTATGCTCCAGCCAGGTGCTATACTCTTTCACTTGAATTCTTTAGCCCTTATGGAAGTATTTTTGTCTGTAGATGGTGGTTCAGATTAATGTTTCTGTGAGAGGACAAGCTTTGGAAACTCCTATTCCATCATCTTGCTGATGCCACTCCAATTATTTTACTGTATAATTCCTATACTTTCTGTCAATATTATTTCATATCTTACAGCATTATTTATTCCATATTTGATGCTTCTGAGAAATAGCTTCCCTCTCAAAAAAGTTATATATGACTATTCATAATTGTGTAGAAACTAGTCTGGAGGTCATGTTTAAAGTAAATAGACATCCAGGATTGATTCATGGACTTCTAGTTTTTTATTTTAAGTGACACATTGTACCTGTTTTTTTTCCCCCTTCTCTTCTTCTTTTAATGCCTCCAGCTTACTGGGCTTAGTTTCTTCAACAGTAAACTTCAAAACAGAAGTCCTGCTCTATCTAGCAAAATTGGTGACAGAGAGGATAGGGAGAGGACTGACATCCAAAAGCTAAATTTAGATTGCAAATGGGAGTGGGAATTTTAGCACTGGACACATTCTTGAAGTTTGTCATATATTAGCAGTTCTCTATTTAAGGAAATAATTTAAATAAATGTTCATAAGCTTTAGAAAAGAAGTACTATCTCTACTTAGCTTTCTTCATGTAGCTGGAATTCATGGTAGTGGTTTATTTGAGATAATCTCTTTTTCTGTTTTCAACATTAGTTAAGGCCAGGGATACAAGGTGGGTGTCCTTTTGTTGGATTACTGGCATTTGGAAAGAATTTAGAAAGATGAGAGTCTACAAATAAACTAATTACACACTTAGTATCTATCCCACCACTCCTGAATATATTGGTTTAACTAAAATTTAGTATTCTATGAGCATTTTTTAAAAAATGAATTGAACACTTGTCAGTGTTGAGATTTGTGCTGGGAATAGATGTAATGATGCCTAATAGGGACCCTTTCATGTTGCTCATAGTTTAATGTAGGAGACAGACTAGTAAATAGGCACTTAAAATATAGCCCACATTGATGTAATTGGCCTGAGCCCCCTCTGCTATAAGGTTGTCAGATTAATTCTGCCATACACATGTGAGAGGCTGAGCAGTGTAAAGTCTGTCCTCTGAGTGGCATGCTATGATATTCCAGAAGCAATAGCAGCAGAACCATTTGTTTTGGGAAAATGGCAGAGTCAAAAGTCCTGTGAGATTGTTTTAAGATATAAACTTTATTGACTTATTCTAGGAGAAAAAATAGAAGTAGTGCTCTTATCAAATCATGCCTGTTTAGTTCTCCATGATTGAAAATTAAACTTAATTTTTTTTTTTTTTTTAGCAATGTATCCAAGGTAAGGGAGTTGAAATGGTAGATCAAGTCTTTCATTTGTATGATAATTTAAGATTCACTCTGGGCTGGGCTCTGTGGCTCATGCCTGTAATCCTAGCACTCTGGGAGGCTGAGGCGGGTGGATTGTTTGAGCTCAGGAGTTCAAGACCAGCCTAAGCAAGAGCAAGACCCCCATCTCTACTAAAAATAGAAAGAAATTATATGGACAGCTAAAAACATATATAGAAAAAATTAGACGGGCATGGTGGCGCATGCCTGTAGTCCCAGCTACTCGGGAGGCTGAGGCAGAAGGATCGCTTGAGCCCAGGAGTTTGAGGTTGCTGTGAGCTAGGCTGACGCCACGACACTCATTCTAGCCTGGGCAACAGAGTGAGACTCTGTCTCAAAAAAAAAAAGAAAAAAAAAGATTCACTCTGAACCAAGAGAAAGATACTGAAGGATGTGCTGAGGTGGCTTGCATCTTTGACCATATTTGGTTCAAAAGCTATTTAAATTTGTGAACTTTCCTGGAGATTTCCTGATGAATTACACTGATGATTCATTTTTTTTTCACAAAAGCTGGAAAGGTAACAAGAGCCAAAGAAAATCATGTATTCAGAGGTTTCATACCTTAATGCAGTGGTCCCCAACCTTTTTAGCATGAGGGACCGTTTCCGTGGAAGACAATTTTTCCACAGATCGGGGGGTGGGTGGGATGATTTTGGGATGATTCAAGCATATTACATTTATTGTACACTTTATTTGTATTATCATTACATTATAATATATAATGAAATAATTATACAATTGACCATAGGTTAGGGATCTCTGCCTTAATGTATAAAACTGTTGATTTCAGAGTTGTCTATTTGGCAA
The DNA here is from genome assembly GCF_020740605.2 of Lemur catta. Classification (NCBI taxonomy): domain Eukaryota; kingdom Metazoa; phylum Chordata; class Mammalia; order Primates; family Lemuridae; genus Lemur; species Lemur catta. Next base: position 240,793,965 of record NC_059128.1, read on the forward strand.
CCCATAAAAATTTTGTAGTTTATCCTCTATTCATGACAAAACCATAAATAAGAAAGAAAAGGATAAAGAACAGTAATGAAACAAAACATGACTTAAAGAATACAAAATATTCTTTAAATAGTTCAAAACTGATTTCTCCTTCCTTCTTTCCTTTATCCTTTCTTTCATATTGTTAAATTGGAAGAGCAAAGATTATCCTTTATACATTTCTGATAAATATAGCTTGTGTAAGCATTAGTCCACCTTAAATCTTTCTTGGCCATTTATAGGAAAATATAGTATAGGCCCAACTTATCTCACTTTTTGGCATTAATGCAATTTAATCCAAGTGACAGGAATGAGGCCACATGTGTAAAATTATCTCATGCATATATTATTAGAATCACATTTCAAATGTATGTCCCATTGATTTTAGTTATAATATTTATAAACCAATCATTAACATTTCTTTAAGGGACCAATACAGAGCACAATCCTAGGCATAGTATACATGATTGCAAAACATTCTTTCCCTTAAATTTACAGAAAATTTTCTTGAGAAATATAAACTGTAATGCAAAACTGTGGAGAAGATAAGTTGCTGCCCGAAAGTAGAAACATTAAATGGACAGTCTGCTAAATAAGTAGAAAAATGAACAAAGTTATCCTTAATTGTGAAGGCTTACAAATAGCCCTTTGCTAGTTTGCTCTGCTGAATATCCACTAGATCTGTACAGGTTGGTGGAGTTCCAGACTGATGTTTATATGAAGTTGTGTTTATATGACTTTTAGGAACCATTGGCACATTTCTCTTTGAAGTTTCTTGTAAGCAACATAAATCAAACCATGTGAAATGAATAAGTTGTGGCAGCTTTCTACTTCTGCTGAACGTTTTCAAAGCTCCACTTGCCTGTCTCAATATAGATCCTCAGGGAATCTGAGGGTGGTGACATCTTAGTTTCATTTCACACTTTCAACTCTATTTAATCTCATCCTCAATCCCACTTCATAACAATGATCTGTCTTGTCATATACTCTTGGAATTTTTTCAAGTGTATTAATCTTTTGAAGGGAAAGTTAGTTTCTGCTAAGATAGTATTTATATCCTCATTTAACCTTTGTCCCGTTATGATAAATCTCATGCCCTCCTTTAATGTTATTTGAAATTTTAAAATATTGTGACAGTCACCATTAGTAAAAACCAAACATTCTTCGCACTTCTCTACATTTCTCAGTCTCTACTGCAGTTAGGTTGGGGCCATGTGACTAGTTCTGGCAAGAAAAAAAAATATATGTATATAAAAAGTATATATGTACGTAGTGATGGTTTCTGGGCAATGTCAGTTAAGGGCCAAAATATCTCTACCATTTCTTTCTCTCTCTTATCTGTGTAACTGGAAGTGAAGAAGTCTAAGTTGAGGGAGTTGCAAGATTGAGGATCCTGGGTCCTGAGTCACTGCTTGGCTACCTGATTTATACTGGATTGACACAAGTGAAAAATAAACCCTTATAGTTAAGGCACTGAGACTTCAGGATTTATTTGTTACTAAAAATTACTTAACTAACTCCAATGTCTTAAATAAAATGTGAATCAGAGAACATTCATATGCCTGTTTCACAACTACTGGATGGGGTTTGGATTTAAATCACTGAATTTCTGAGTGGTACTTCAGGAGTTTCTTTAAGCAATGCAATATGTTCTGCCTGGTGATGAAGATTGAAACTGCCTAAGGAAGCTGTTTCCCACATGTTGCTTTTTGAAAAAATACATTGAGATTCCATACTATATTTTTTTATTTCAGCATATTATGGGGGTACAAAAGTTTAGGTTATGTATATTGGCCTTGCTCCCCCCAAATCATAGCTTCAAGTGTGTCCATCCCCTAAATGGTGCGCATCGCACTCATTATGTATGTATACACCCATCCCCTCCCCCCCACATCTGCCTGACACCCGATTAACGTTATTCCTAAATGTGCTCTTAGGTGATAATCAGTGAAACCAATCTGATGGTGAGTACATGTGGTGCTTATTTTTCCATTCTTGGGATACTTCACTTAGTAGAATGGGTTACAGCTCTATCCAGGAAAATACAAGAAGTGCTGTATCACCATTGTTTCTTATAGCTGAGTAGTACTCCATGGTATACATATACCATTTTACTAACCCACTCATGTATTGATGGGCACTTGGGCTGCTTCCACATCTTTGCAATTGTGAATTGTGCTGCTATAAACATTCGGGTGCAGATGTCTTTTTTATAGAATGTCTTTTGTTCTTTTGGGTAGATGCCCAATAATGGGATTACTGGATCAAATGGTAGGTCTACTTGTATCTGTTTAAGGTGAGATTCCATAATATTGATGCCAAAAGACTTTGTTACTGAGAAATAATTTCACCTATTAATTTAAATGACTGAAAATTATTCTTTCCAAAGTTTGCTTTTCATAATTTTATTTCTGACTATAAAAGCAGTATATGCTTATTGTGGGAGAAAAATTTTAATATATACACAAAATAAAGGAAAAAACCAATGATCCCTCATAATCTTATACACCAAGAGATAAATACTAATAATGGATAATGTTTCCTTCCAGTCTTTTTACTCTGTATATGTAAGTACATGTTATTTTGGTGACTTGCAATATTATAATTTCCTCTTGGTTTTTCATTTAATTATTCAATAAGTTCTACTTCGTGTTATTAAATATTCTTTGTAAATATCATTTTAGCTTTTTGCATTTTAACTAGGACTTCCTTTTGGTTAAGGGGATACTTTGAGGAAATTTCAATTTGCTTATTTGTAGGATTGGTTCTGATAGTCACCTTGAACTGCTGAGAAGCAATGTGTAGTCTTGTTTGTGTTCCTTCCTTTCTGGTCTCACTTCCACTACCACAGCCACAGTTTTTTGTTTGCCATACTCCAGGAGATCCTGCCTACGTTCTATGTGAATCCTGTTCTATGTGAGTCAATTTGTGTGCATGTTCAGATGAATCTCCTGTAATGCCTCTGCCTCTCCTGTGTTGAGGACTGCTCTCTCAGGACACACGTTAGCATTCAAGATCTTCCACAGTTGTACTTGACCTGCTTTCCCACTCATGCCTCATTATTCCTTCAACAATCTCTCTGCTTTAGCAAGGCTGGCTTACTCATTTTTCCTAAATATACCTTGCATTTTACTACTTCCCTGATTTTATTCTTGCTGTGTGCCTTATCTGGCATGCTCTTTTCTTAATTTCTGCTTTTTTGAATTGAACCTGTACTTCAAGGTTGGGTTCCAGTTTTTCATGAAGATTTCTCAGGTTACTCAAGCACAAGGGAAACTTTTATCTCGTCTTGTACATTTAGACACTTTGTAGAGTCAAGTCTTCCCGTCTCTCAGATCTTTAACTAGAATACAAAGTAGCAACCCTATTTTATATATATACACACTTGACCTCACAGAGTCCTGCTTTGCAGAAGACAATTACTTCATAAAATTTGTTAATTAACCTGTTTTCAGAAGACTCATTAATTTAAGCAAGCTTCCATTTTTGGCAAGAAAACATGTTTCTGATCTTGGTTAAAATAAAAGGGCCCACTTCCAGTTTGCTCTGAATTATTTTGCTTAGTAGAATCACTCTAATTAGTTTAGAAATTTTCCATTTCAATACTAAATTTATTTTGTAACTACAGAGTTTCCTGGGATTTCCAATACAGTCATAGATATTTGTAGGATAATCTGGGAAAAATTTTGAAATCAAATATCAGTAGGAGTACATGAACATCTGTTGAAATTCTCATATTTTTAACTGTGCTTAGCCTATTGATGTCCTTTTAATTGGACGTGGATTTTAAGAGAAAGTAGAAATTGAAATTTATCAGTAAAAATTAAATTTGAACCTCTATAAAACATGTACCCTTGGAAATCTTAAAATTAGTATCTTGTAAGTTTTTTTGTTGTTTCTCTTTGTAAAGTTTATTTTGGAAAATTTTAATAATATACAAATGTAGGGACTATTACATTAACTCATATCTATCACCCAGATTTTGTGTTGTCAACAGTTGCCAATTTTGTCTCATCTACTTTTTTTCTTATGGAGTGTCTTAAATGAAATTTAGTCATCATTTCATTTCACCTATAGCTATTTCAGACAGCATATATAACAAATAAGAACAGGTAGGTGGGGTTTTTTAATCATTGCACCATTATCATACCTGACAAGATTAAAATTCCTTACAGTCATCTAATAGTACTTAGTACATAATTACATTTCTATGATATCCCAAAATTGCCCTTTCTTTAGTAATTGATTTTTAAAAATTAAGACCCACCACCATACAATATATACACTTAACGGAATTCAACTTGTATCCCCTAAATCTATTAAAATAATAAATAAATAAAATTAGGACCCCAAAGAGACACACATTCATTACATTTGGTTATTATTATTATATAAAGTTTCTTTTATAGTTCTTCTTCCCCCTTTTATTCCTTGCCATGTTGTGTTAGAGAAGTGATTCTCTCTCTCTCTCTTTTTCATTTTCTCTCCTTTTTATTTGGCCTCAGGACTCCTTACACTCTTAAAAATTATGGAGGACTCTAAAGAGCTTTAATTTATGTGAGTTATTTATTAATTTAACTTGCATTTAATTTTATTTATGTGGGTTATATCTATTGCTCTTTACCATATTAGAAAATAAAACAAATTTAAAAAATACTTATTCATTAAAATTATTTTAAAGTAAAAAATGTATTAATCATTAAAAGTAATAGTAATAAACTTATTACATGTTAATATAAATGAAATATTTTTATGAAAAATAATTACTTCCCCAAACATAAATGATTTAGTGAGAAGTGTGGCATTGTCTTACATTTTTCAAATCTCCAATGTCTGGCTTAATAGAAGGAAGCTAGAGTCTATATGTGCTTTTTCATTCAATTAGCAAATTAGGCTATTTTGTTTGAAGAAAATCCAGTTTCATACAGTTATGAAGTCCTGGAGCTTTTGGAAAATTCTACAGTATACTCATGGGATGATAAAAGTGCAAAAGGCAAGTAACCTTAGAGTTATTCTGAAAATAGTTTGAACCCTGCACATCACCTGAACAGGTCTCAGGGACCGTCGGTGGGCTTCTGCTCCCACACTAGGGCACCACAGGTCTCTCTGCCACATACGGATGGTTTCTTGCTCCGCCCCATCAAATGGCTTCAGGACTGAGTTGTCTGTGAAGGAGCTGTAACCGGGCAGTACAGAAATCTTGAACTTGTATGTACTGAGGTTAGTTGTGGTATTGATGAGTCAATTTTAAAGCCATTTCATGTGTCTTATATGATAGAGTATATGTGTATAAATATTGATATTGGGAATGAGGGTCCTCATTGTAGGAAAAAGGAAAAACAAGTATGGAATAGGGAAAGTGAGGAAGAATCTTGTTAATGAATTTGAACTGGAGATATTAGTATGAAGTAATAAATATGAATTTATGATCTGTTAAAAATATAGTTCTTAATTCTGTCCACTAGAAGAGCACAGAAACAATGGCACCACAGCAGCAATGGCATAGTTGGTGCCTAGGTCTTACTTCCTTAATTCCTTCTTTGGAGAAATGCCTGATTAGAGTCCTGGGAAAGGAAGGCACAGGAGGGCCTGGGACACCGTGTGCTGCCAACGATGAAGGATGTGCTCAGTGACCAGTGGAACCACCCCAGGATACGGGAGCTGTCTCGTGGGGCTCCCACTGGACTTAAACTATTTTATTTTATTATTACTTAGATATTTTATATTTATACATACTTATCAACTTCCTGTATCTGTAGCTCTTACACAACTATAAAATTAAAGCAAATTTACAAATAAGCAAATAATACAAAATCAAATACAATTCAAATGAACTGTTTTAAAATGCACAATTTGTTGTAACTAAATTACCTTTTGTTAGATGTAACATATGTACTTTGATTCTGTATTTGAACTTCAATTCTAAAAATGCAGAGAATGCCTACTTGTGTAAGTATGCTGCACATATCATTAATAATTTCAAGGCTTTGCTTGCTGGTTTGCCATAATCAGACTTCATCCTTAACCAAAACTCTGCCAAGGAACAATCCTAGAATGCCATTCTCAGTAAGCTATCATTTTAACTACAAAGGTTCCATGTCTATTGAGGATATGGTTATCATTGTGTTATTATTGAATTCTAAATTAAAGTGGCACCTAATCTAATTACTGTAGGAAAAAATATCTAAAGTTTTTGATTTTTTGCATATATTGAAACACAGTAATAAGTACTTATCCTGCTCTCAGACTGAGGTCAATATAAAGACTGAAGAGATTTTTGCACCCCATTTAAAAATGACATGATTGAAACTCAGATTTCCTTATTCCTTCTCTTCATCTTTAACTAGAAATTTTGAACTATTGAACTCTTGTTTTATATTAATAGTAAACCAGGTATGATTTGCCCTTCACTTGGAGTGAGTATATTTATATATAAAGTCTACATTTATGATATTCTTTATTAAAGTCTATTTATATAGTATATTTATATACTAGTATATTTATATATAAAGTCTACATTTATGATATTCTTTATTATTCTTTATTATTTGTGACAAATAAGTGTATTTCTCTACTATATCATGTTGTTTTTATCTCCCATTGGCTTTAATGTTAATATCATAAACTGAAGTCTATTTTTTTTAGTGAAAGACAGGTCTTTCAACCACAGAGTCTCTTGGCAAAGGGAAATTGTCTTTATAACTAGTAAAAATAAATCAATACAAATACAGTACAGAACGATTAGCTTGTTTTGAATGGTAGCAACCTAATAGCAGTTAGTCATGCTTATCAACACAAAGTTAAATTCTGTGACATGATAGCAATACTTGGGGAGGCAGAATTCAGTTTGGAGGTGGTTTTCTGGATGACACAAAATATATTCACATAAATTTTTTAAATTATAAAATGAAAAATGTTTAAAAACATCCCTGGAGCACTCATAGACAGTCCCCACATCCTCCACTAGATACACACGCACAACACACACACACACACACACACACACACACACACACACATACAGAAATAAGACAATTTTGAAGATCCTCAAGTGATGTGGATTTGCTAATATGTTTGGGAAAGGTGTTAATTAGGCCTGTTTTTCTCATGGCCATAATCCAGTTTCCCCCAGTTAGTTTTACAGAAGCACCTTTGTTTATCAACCTTGTGCTGAAATTTTCCTTTCCCTCTTAAAGCCTCACAGCACACTAAACCTGTAGTTCACACAGCTGTAAGCTACTTTTTGGCACATCCATGAACACCCACTACAGCCAGTTAAATTGTTTCAAAATCTGTTAATCCAGTTGTCTTTTATTATAATCTAATACATGTTTATTCTAATTATGTCATCTAATTAGGCACTCTATAAATCAATGCAATAAATGTTTGCATGAGAATTATTTCTATGAAAACTAAGGCAAATGCTTTGAGGTGTTGATAAAAATGTGGCATCAAGGCCGGGCGCGGTGGCTCACGCCTGTAATCCTAGCTCTGGGAGGCCGAGGCGGGTGGATCGCTCGAGGTCAGGAGTTCAAGACCAGCCTGAGCAAGAGTGAGACCCTGTCTCTACTAAAAATAGAAAGAAATTATCTGGCCAACTAAAAATATATATACAAAAAAAATTAGCCGGGCATGGTGGCTCATGCCTGTAGTCCCAGCTACTCGGGAGGCTGAGGCAGTAGGATCGCTTAAGCCCAGGAGTCTGAGGTTGCTGTGAGCTAGGCTGATGCCACGGCACTCACTCTAGCCCGGGCAACAAAGTGAGACTCTGTCTCAAAAAAAAAAAAAAAAAAAAAAAAAAATGTGGCATCATGCTTTGCTGTCTAATTAGGTGTGAATGAGACAACCGAGATTGGAGGGAGGGATCACACTACTCGAGAAAGTGTTTGCACTTAATATACTTGACAAGGGACCCTCTGCTTGTTTCTGCTCTGAGACTCATTGGAAATTTGAATGTGATACTGTGAAAATTTGCCCTATATCTGAAGATTGGTAAATAAATGTATATTTACATGTTTTAGTTAAAATGTTTAATGTACTAATCAATTTTTGATTGTCCACATTAACTAACTTTTACTTTAAACAGCTATCTGCTGGTCCTAAGTATATTATATAAGAGGGAATCAATCTATTATACCTTCAACCTGTCCCATTACCCCTTTAGTCCTAGCTGGAAAATAAACAATGTTACTAAGAGAGCTATTCAGTTTTCTCAGATGAGCTTTCATAAAACAAGTCCTAGTGTTTGCTTTTCTGTTTTTTAAAGAAGATAACATTTAACCATTTTAGTCCTTGAGGAAGAAAAGGAAGAAATTAGACTATATAGCAGTTACCCACATTATTGTGGATATGTCCTTGTTCTTTACTCACAGTAGATGTACAGTGAAGATTAGGTTCGCTCCAAATGATTAGAGCCGAGCCATTTGTTTTAAAGTTTGTAAATGTTTAGCAGTTTTTCATATCTCTTTGTGAGGCTGGGTTTTGAACATTTGTATTTCTGTCCCTTCCTATTTTCTGACTTCTGCCAGAGTGACCTGTTTGAATGGAGGATCATCTGTTTTCATGCTAATGGTCACAGAGAGATTGAAGCTGCTCTTGGCTAAGGTCTTGGACTTGAAAGAAATGCTTCTGTAATGTGCAGGATTCCATAATCATGGGGCCATAGAAGACTTTTATAATTCCTCTATAGCCCCATTCATTTTTAACACCCGTGACAGTATTTAAAGAAGTACTGGCCTGTGACCTGCTTATTAATGAAAAGAAAGTTCTGCAGACTCATAGCTAACACCTTTTAAGAATTTCAAAACAATACTGAAGAGATTTTATTTCTGAAAAAGAAATATGTACATGACTCACCATGTGCAAATGCAAGGTACTTTCTGCTCATGTTGGAACTTGGTGGAGTTCCTCCAACTCTTTAACTTATTTTTCAAAGGCTATAATATCACAGTTTTGAGAATTTCCAAAAACCCAAATTATAGCACAGCTGCACATTTCCGAAAGCAGCTGCCAGAGTAGAGTGGATCTTGTCATGCTTATTTGAAAGGATGTTTGTGGTTATTTGACAAAATAAAGAGCTTAATCAAAGATAAAGCTTTTTATTCTGTCACTCCCTTCTCTGTATGCCATCTAATATTTTTTATTAGATGACTTATCTGATAACTACAAAGACTTGATTAATGTTAAAAATATTTTAGTACTTAGTTGAACAAATCCAATTTTTCTTTTCCACTTCCCACCCTTCACTCCTTGTAAGTGAATTGAAGCAGCTTGAAATATATCCCTTTGCAATCAACACAATTATTTTGTTGAATGCATTTTTTTGTAAGTCATTATATTCACTTCTGAAAAGAGCTTGAGTTAGAATTTTTAAAGCCCCATTTGTGTGATATATTTTTTGAAAAAATAGACTTTATTTATTTTTTTTTTAGAGCAGTTTTAGCTTCACAGTAAAATTGACCAGAGAGTAGAGTACAGAGATTTCCCTCTGCTCCTACACATGCACAGCCTCCCCCACTATCAACCCCCTTCCATCTTGCACCAGAATGGTATGGTTATTACAGTCAATTAATCTGCATTGACACACCATTATCACCTAAAGTTCATGGTTTACATTAGGGTTCACTCTTGGTGTTGTATATACTGTAGGCTTTGACAGATGTATAATGACATCTATCTACCATTGTAGTGTCACAGAATGGTTTCACTACCTTAATATGCTCCGCCTGTTCCTCCCTCCCTCCCTGCAACCACTGGCAGCCACTGATCTTTTTAGAATGTCATGGAGTTGGAATCATACAGTATGTAGTCTTTTCATTGTGGCTTCTTTCACTTAATAATATGCATTTAAGGTTCAACGGTGTCTTTTAGTGGCATGATAGATCATTTCTTTTTAGTCCTATATAATATTCCATTGTCTGAATGTACCACAGTATATTCATTCCCCTACTAAAGAACATCTTGGTTGCTTCAAGTTTTGGCAATTATGAAATTGCTATAAACATCAATATACACGTTTTTGTGTGGGCATAAGTTTTCAATTCATTTGGGTAAATACCAAAATGTGTGATTGCTGGATTGTGTGGTTAAAGTTGGTAGAGTTTTATGAAAAAGTGCCAAACTGTCTTCCAAAGTGGCTGTACCATTTTACATTCCCACCAGCAAAGAATGAAAGTTCTTAATGTGATGTATTTTAAAATGCATTTACTTTAAATTTTATAACAACCTTATAAAATGGGTACTGATAAAGTTTATATGCAAAAGTGATCAGACTCACTTACCCTGAGACTAAGAAACCAGTCTGAAGTCTATCCTTGGTCAGAAATTTACACTATTTCTTCTGTGTCATGTTGTCTCCCCGAAATACAAACTACAATGGAACAAATGAAACTTTTATAAATCTATTACATTGAACCATTTATAAGACAATCTTTCAAAAATTTTTTAATTATTATGGATATGTAATAATTATATGTCTCTACATGGTACATGGGATGTTTTGTTGCAGGAATACAATATGAATTAATCAAATTAGAGTAATTGAGGCATCCATCACCTCAGGCATTTTTCATTTCTTTGTGTTAGGAACATTCCAATTCTACTCTGTTAGTTATTTTTAAGTATACCCTAACTTGTTGATTATGATCACTTTGTTGTGCTATCAAATATTGTTCATTTTATCTAACTACATAACTGTATTTTTATACCCATTAACCATTGCCGCTTTACCCTCCCCTTGCCACTACCCTTGCCAGCCTATGGTAACCATCATTCTATTCTCTGTCTCCATGAGATCAATTGTTTTTAATATTTAATGAGTGAGAACACGTGAGATTTATCTTTCTGTGTTTGGCTTATTTCACTTAATAATGTTCTCCAGCTCCATCTATGTTGTTGCAAATGGCTCACCTGCTTTTGGGTTCTTCTGAAGGTGCTTGCTTGCATGGATAGTTGTTGAATTTTGTATTCTTGTGGAGGGACAATTGCTGGAGGTTTCTATTTGGCCATTGTGCTCTGACTCCTCTAGCAAATTATCTTGAAATATAATCAGAAATACCATGCACTGGCTCTATATATGTTAAAGCTGAGGTCTTCATTAAATGGTATGTTCAAATAACACAGCTAATGATAGAGTCAGTTTTGTCCCAAGGTCTCTCAACTTCAGATTTTAGGAGTGGTAAGATTTAATTTCATATGTTGCTTATGTCTTGCTACATTATATTGGCTTTTATTTCTAAGAAGTTTTATTCAATTTGCATTTTATTTTTAAAAAAGTTTTGCTCTATTTAGTCATATATTAATATTAAATTAACAGACAAATTCAGACATGAGTAACTTGGAAAACTCGAATGTTTTACAATGAGAACTCACACAGAGAGGTTTTTAGTGTATGTGTCATAAAAATGAAGGGAATTTATTACAGTTGCCACAATAGATTGTTCCATTTATCTGGAATTCCTCCAATGCAGCTAGTGCTTAAATAACAACCAAACTCTCATCTTCCCACTTCAGTTTTCCTACTGCTCTCTGCTCGTCACATTCAGGTTCAAGAAATGTTTATTGAGCATCTACTTGTGCCAGACTGCATGTGGGTGAAAATATATGGCACGGGGTATATCTTACTCAGCCTTCATTGTGACACTGCAGAATGGACATTAAACACACAAGAAAATAATGTGGCCTACCTTCTGTTCCTTCACTGCTAATTATTCCCTATGTTTCTCTTCTTGTTACTGGACTTGGCTTCAATAGTTTCTTTAATTTCATGCTTCATATCCTCAACTAAATACAGCATCATTATTCTCCCATAAAATACATTCTACCTTGATTGATCCCTTGGATTACTGAACTTCCAAATATCCTACATTAACTTTTTTTCTCAATCTCTGTGTTTCTCTTAACCTCCAAGCAAGCATACTTCCACCACATAGCATTTGATCAGCACATGAGGATTATGAATTGTGGGAAAACTTTAATAATGATGATGGTCAGTATCACTTAAAAATGACTTTTAGAGAAAAGCTGAAAAATAAAACTTGATGACTCTTGTGACATATTAAAGAATCCTTAAGTATAAAAGATTGTCTATTGGAAGAATGAGCTGGAAGGGGAAGTTTAATACTCATACCCACTCTTTTCTCAAAGAACAAGGTATCCCAAGATCGGTGAGTTCCCCAGTAGATTGAGTACCAGTTAGGAGGCAAGCAGTGGTGCCTGAAGCTCTTGTCTTTTATAACCTCAGCTCCTTGATAGATGTCCTTGGAAACAAGTTCTTACTGTCCTGTGTCCCTCTCTCCCCTCAGTTCAAGTGTTGCTTGGCTGTTATGCTGTCAAAGTCCAAGGACTTTAGCTTCTCAGCCTGGCCATGAGTACAGTTGAGGCAAACCTGTAATGTGTCTAACCTTGGTGGGGTTGGGGTGGAGGAGACCTATATTTCTTAGACCAGTGGTCTTCCTACAACTTACTTTTTACACTGTTACAAAAGAAAGAAGTGTGGCTATTGTTTCATAATCTAAGTAGATGATCCTGAAAGCACAATTATATTTCTATGAGTTAAGTTTAATTTTTTTAAGTTAGAAAAATGGAAAAAATGATGTGTATTTGTGCATAGATGAATGACAGCATCTGTCTCAACCCTTTGCCTTATCCCAATTAAGGTTACACTCTTTGTCACCTTGGCCTATGATCTTACTGTCCCTTTTAAGTAGGCGTCTTATAAGGGGATTTATAGGTCTTGAATCTCCACAGCCTTATATAAAGGTTTGTAAACAACCTCCCAACACTGATGTCTCCCCCTCTTCCCCATCCTCATACCTTCTTCCAAGAATCAACTCCTTTCTACTACATATTCTATTAGTTATGTTATATCATGGCTGTTGATTTAGCTGTCCAGCCTAAATGGGCCTCAGAAGAATAGATCCTCTACTCCTCTATCCCTTCTGTCTTCAGTGCTTGGCACAATATCTTACCCAGAAACAGAGTAGTGGCCAAAATGTTAGCATGGAGAATGCTTCCTGTGAGAGCAGAATCCTCACCACCTACAAATGTGCATGTGTACTCTGAGGGTTTGCTCACATGTATGTCCACACATGGTTCTTATTAATGCTAATGCCTTCTGTGACAATAGGAAAAATGTTAAATTTCTTCCTAATTATTTGCAATACATAAAACATCACAGCTAATCAAAATCTATACAATCACATCTTACAGGCTCGTTTGTTATGCTTGTTCTTTTGAGGTATAAAAAAAGTGTGGTGCATTGCATTTATAGAGTCTTGAATCAGTAGAATTGAAGCACCAAGTTAATTCAGATTTAGTGCCTATCTTTACATTTTAGAAATAGGAGAGCATCCTAGTAGTATAGCAGGTTGTTCTAGGTTTAAGGGTGATGCAGGTGATCCCATAGTATGTGATTACTGAACTGAAGAAGCCCATAGTTAACCCATAGACTATTCACTTCCAGGTGGGCTCACACCATTGGCTCTGGAAACCTCCATATTCTCCCTGTGGGTCACAGCACAGAGCCTGAGCACATGAAGGTGTTACACCTACTCTTGGCAGTGTTTCACAGTGTTCTAGCTGGGTAGCATTTTACAGGGCGTTCTTTGGCTATAATATAATTTGAGAAAAAATTATGGCATAGGAGAGGATTCTTAATATTTATAATCTCAGATTTAATAAATATATTTGTTTGTAAATTAGTCAAAAAATTTCTTAAGTGTCTTGTTTATTCTCAGAAGCAAAGGAAGAGGCTGGTGACCTTTCTGTATTTTCACATCAACAGCCATGAGGCATTTTAATTTAAGGGGAAACAAAATCTGTGACCCAGTGTTAAACAACTGAGACTGATTAACCTTTGTTAAAATTCAACTAACTTAAACAATCTGGAAATAAGTTCTTAGATATTTTTTGGTAAGAAGTGAAGAAAGTGGTAGTGCAAAAACACAAAGTGAGAAGACATGTTAACTGCATAGATGCTGGTATGAACTGTGGGAGAGTTTCATTTAAAAAAATTTCCTTGGCTTTTTTATGTAGAGGTCAGATCCTCATTTGTACTGGTTTCAACAATGGATTATTTTTACACATGTTTAAAATAAAAAAGAATATTAGCAAGCGTCTGTATTTTACATATGTCTAACTTTACAAGGAAAATATGTATTTGTTCTCTCCAAAGTATAGTGAATCAGTCACAGTGCTAAATACAGACTAGCTGGGCAGGACTGATCTGAGAATCTGTTAACCTGGACACCCAGGGATCTGAATTCTCTTATGGGAGGTGCAGTTTGGTAGGATGTGGCATTCTTCTTAGTGTTCTAGCTTGTACGGTTTCTGGCTATGGTGGTATGTAAAGTGTCCTAGATTACGAGTCAGCAGGCTTGACCAAGCTGTTAACTAGTTGTATGACTTCAGCAAGCTATTTAACCTTTCCTGCCTGTTTCTGTTAGAAAGTAGAGAAGAAAAAACAAACTACCTCTGGGGCAAAAACTGGATATGAGAGAAAAACATGTTTTAAGTAATATACTTCTATAAAAGTGGAATTAAGATATCAACATTGAAAAAGTTGGCTTAGTTGATGATACTATTATGTAATTCCATGGCAACACAAACATCCTAAGCTTTATCTTCAAAAACTATAGGTCTATAAATTGAATGCCCTTCAAGAGAAAAGAATTATGCATTTTGTTGATAGAACATAATGCATTTATAATTCTTTGAGAGTCTTTTAATTATTGTGTATGTATATTTAGTGCTTATCAAAGATCTAATTAATCTATTTAATGGTTAGCATTTTATATCACTAATATGATTGTTTTTCTATTCCAGTTAAGATTAGTTTCAGTTTGGAAAGAACTGAGATAGTTGTATATCAACTGTTTTTTTGGTCTTAACTTACACACTCTAATTTTCCTTGGATGAATGTTGTTTTAACCAAGTCTTTTATAGGCTTTTCTTCACGACCACTTCAAAATGTGTTTGTGTTTTAAATCTGTTTGGAACTTATCAAAGACTTTTGAAATATAACTCAACAGCATATAATTACTTGTTACTACTCATTTGTAAAGGAACCAATAATAGGTTGATCAAAGGAACCAATAACAGATTGATTTAATTTATTGGAAAAAATGAGGTTTATATAAGAGAGAGTGGAAAAGATGAGAAGAGAGCTATAGATCCTTCAGAAACAACAAGTTGTTTTACTTTCCTTGGGAAACATACAGATGAGCTGGCAGGGAGCAAACAGACCTTTCTATCCGCTGCTCATGGAGTCTCCGGAAGACCTTGGATATTTCCCTGTAACATGTTGCCCATATTGGTCTGTTTGTGTCCCTCATTGGTACCTCCACCTTAGCTTTGCTAGGTGTGCCTCATTTCACTTACCCTTTTTCATGACCAATCATTTTTCTAATGTATCCCCAGTACATAGCTGTGTTAGTTTCTTATTGCTGCTGTAACATATTACCACAAAATTAGTAGCTTAAAACTATACAAATTTATTACTTTATAGTTCTGGAAGTCAGGATCTAAAATAGGTCTGCAGGTCTGTGTTCCTTCTGGAGGCTCTCGGGACAATTCATTTCCTTCCCCCCTCCAGTTTCTAGAGGTTGCCTGCATTCCTTGGCTCAGGGCTACATTACTCTGAACTCTGCTTCTGTTGTCACATCACCTGCTCTGACTCTGACCCTTCGGCCTTCTTTTTATAGGGATCCTTGTGATTACATTGGGCTTACCCAAGGCTATGGTTTGAAGTTTGTGTCTCTTTAAAAATTCATGCTGAAACTTGATCTCCAATGCAGTCATATTAAGAAATTGGGCCTTTAGGATGCAATTAGGCCATGAGACCTCCTCTCTCACAGATGGAATTAGTGCCTTATAAAACAGCTGGGAGGAAATATAGTAGCTAGGCCCATTTGGCCCTTCTATTAATATCCCTTCCACTACATGAGGACTCGGCATTTGTCCCCTCTGGATGCAGCAGCAGCAAGATGCCATCTTGAAAGCAGACAGCAGCCCTCATTAGACCCTGACCCGCCAGCACCTTGATCCTGGACTTCCCAGCCTCCAGAACTGTAAGACGTAAATTTGTGTTCTTATAAATTGCCCAGTGTCAGGTTTTGTTATAGCAGCAAAATGGACTAAGGCACCCTAATATTCTAGGTAATTTTCCCATCTAAAAATCCTTAACTTAATCGCATTGCAAAGTCCCCACCATGTAGGGTGACATATTTAAAAGTTTCAGAGATTAGGATGTGGACATTTTAGAGCACAGACGTTATTGTGCTTGTCACCATAGCACATTACAAGATCCATAGTAGATACAAGGAGCTACAGTAGTTATAATAATGCTCATAATTAGCCAGGAGTGAAAACAAAAGTTGATGCTGTTATGACATATCAGTAATTGATGACTGTCTCTTATGATTCATAGTTTTAGGGCCTCTTGACAATGTAGTCTAAACTTTACATGTAATGTAAACTTTACATCACAGTTCCAGTGAAATCCATCAATGGGATTTTAATGTGCCTTTACTTTCTGCATGGGGATCCATTTATTCACACACATATATTTATTGATTAATAATTACAACAAACTATGTGCCAGAGCCTGCTCTCATAGAGGCTTACAATATAAGGTAGAAGATAGATGTTGGTGAGGTTATTACCTGCGATGATTGATACGATTACGGATGCCAGTGCTAGAAATGAGGGGTCTAGAGAGTTTGGTGAGGGTGTAAATGGAATTCCTAACCTGGTTTGGGGATCAGGGTAGATTTCAGAACGCCTAGAGATAAATGGCCAAAAGTTCCTGGAAAAGAACAGGTTCATCTTTAGGCACCCATGTTCTAGGCATTTGTACCATAAGAACACTAACTATGAAAACTGCGGGTAGGTATTTCTCCTTATTCTAACCACCCAGGACATTTTCTATCAAAAACTTTTGTTGAAAGAATTTTTCTTGGCTTTCAGAAGTCCACCTGTGATGCCATTTTTAGACAATGGTCTGATGACCATAAGAGAAGGAAGAACTCCTATCCTGCCAATGAGGATCAAGTGGTTTAGTGAGAGGAGAAGCATAAAGTTGAAACTATGTCATCATTTTCTAGGTCACTGCCTCAGTGATGCTAGTGACTGCCTGACCATCTTGTTAAAAAAAATAAAAGATAAAAAAGGGCTTTCTGTGTGAGTCGTATCTACTCTGGAGATGATGTAAGAAATTCTGGGCTTTGGGGGGCAAGATTTTCTGATGGAACTTTTGTTCTGTTGAAAGCAGCTGTTGACTGGCACAAGGATGCCTGCCTTAATGCTCAGGAACTATTCAATCCTGACCATGGCTACATTTTGAGGAATGCAGACCATTCAGTACTGATTCTCTTTTTCTTTATGATATTTAGACTTGGCCATGGAATAGTATTTAGATCTAGGGCAACAATTACAGCACAACATGCCACCTGCAGATCTGCATATAAATTAATGTCATAGTTATTACCTGAAATCTCAGCTGTCTGTAGAGCCATGTCTTAAACTGTGCTGACTACAAATTCTTTAAGCATTGTTTTTTTTCTTTCAGGGTATACCTATAATTTTATTCTTTTCATTGTACTACAGCTCTTGAAGCTTTTATTCTAGGCTTCAGTCTCATGCTGTCACTGGATTATGGATTTGGTGTGGCTGTCCCAGCAGTTCGACCATTACAGACCATTACCATTACCTATCTAACCACCTCTTCGGGTGATTGCACTGGACTACTGGCTCAAAGAGAAAAATAATAGATGACTAACAAGAAAACTTCCAGAAGAATCTAAGCTTTTATAGACTATACATTCTCATAAAAATTATATTTTGTGGGAAACAGTCTTTATAATTCCAAAGGTGACTCCACATTGACCTTAGGTGTTATTTCCATAGGCTTCATTGTTAAATGTCTTTTTATTTTTTAATCTGTCTTTACTCTCTGTGGTTGCGTAAAAGATTTTGGTTTTGATTATTCCAGAATAGATTTTGTTCTATTAAGGAACTACAGTTAAGGCATACCTGTGTTCTGTTAAAGCTTAACAACCATCTTTATTATAGCCTTTTTTTATTTTGAAAGGAAAACATTGCTTCTTTATTCTTTATTTTTAGCACAGTACTCTTAGATATATATCTCCATGAAGCTAAAACAAATAATAATTTGGGAGAAGAATTTAGAAGTTTCTAAAAAAGAAGGTTATTTGAGGTTTTATAAACTTTCATACAAGTTACTTGCTATTAGATAAACATTCTAGGGGATTATTTTTCTTAGATTATTTTGAGCTCTAACATGCTGTTTTCTGGCAATCCCTTAGTCATTTGAATTTGACATATCAGACTAAGTTATTTGAGTAAGTGGTAAAATTAATAAATCTCTTATTTAAAATGGAAAACATTTTATTCTCTATGGTTTGAAATTTCTTGTCATAAAGCAATTAACACATGTAATTTTATACACAAACTTATTTAGGTTAAACACAGAAAGTTAATGTCTAGCAACCTATGTTGTTCTTTTTTATAAAACTGTTGTTTCATACAGCATAAAAATAAGCACATGATACTATAAAGACTTTTTTTGTCTTTTAAATAATAATCTGAGTTATATCTAATTTGGTTATTATTAATAATACTCTCTCCTGCTTTGTCCTGTTCTCTTTCTCTAATCCTGGAATATTAAATAAAAAGGGATTCTTATCTTGAGGTTTAAAATGGAAGTATTTATATCCTACTGATATTAAGAAGCAATACTGAGTACTTTGTTTTATCATCTTGGTGGCAGGTCTTAGTGAAACCAAGAACAACAATTCCTTTTAGTCGTGATTTGTTTGTTTGTTTTGTAATGCTTTGTTTAGGCTATTTATATGTACCAGCATGGAGTAGTGATGGTGGAGATTCTGTCAATAATTCCCAAAATTAAAAGCCACGCAGTTAAATTAAATAAGTGAAGTGGATTAGCTGATGACTTTTGCATATGAGAAGATGCTTACCCCATATAATTGTGAGAAATGGGGCCAGATGTCCTAATTCTTTAAGAAGAAGTGAAAAGTCTGGATTTTTTCTATAAAGTGTATTGTTTAATACTATCAATGAATTAAATCAAAACACTGCAGACCAAAGAACTTAAAACTGCAAAATTGGCTGCCAGATTGAGACCTCTGGAGTAAATGACATCTAGGTGCCCTCTAGGTATAAAAAATGTCTAGTTAATGAATGATGATTCCTATTCTGCTCCCTGTTCTTATTGAATCAATACAGTTCATTAAATAAGATACCAGGGTATGTTATATAAATAATTTGGTTACGTTTTTCTACCGTAGTGACCTCACATTGATAGTTTAGTAGAATGATGCTTATAAATGGCTTTAGATTTTTATCTAAATTATGCTAATTAGAGAAATGGGGTTCCTTTTGATAGGATAATTTATTTCATTATCAGAATAGGTCCAAATATGAACATGAACTTGTACTTTTAAGTATGCTATTGTATCAGGGCAGGGGATCAGACTGTCAGCCATCACAGACTTAACCGATAAAATTAGCCAGAAAGCACAGTGACTTTTGTTTCAGAATATTTGGTCAGAGAAAACTTGGTGTCTACTTCTTGTAGGGACTGGTAACTCTTTGGGGAAAGTTGTGGAACAACAAAAACAACAACAAAAAAGATGGCAGACTAGAAGTAGCCCAAGAGCTTGCCTCTCTCAAGAAAAGAAGAGTAAATAGCAAGCAGGTGCCTACCTTTATGGATAGCTCTTCTCAGAAGGAACATTGTGAAATCATAGAGAAACAATTCAAGACACTCAGTGGGGGACAAAAGGTAATGGGGTGATACATTTGACAGGATCAAAGTACACATGGGGAAGAGTAGGAGGATAGAGTGCATAACTGAGGGAAAAAGTAAATCAGAATTTCAGCATCAGAAATGGAATTAGAGATTTACTTCAAAATATCTGGTTTGGTGTTCAACTCTTATATGACCCTCTATTAGAAATAAAGTAAGTTTTAGAATCTTACTATCAAAAAGGAAAAAAAGAGCTCCTTGATCAGTTTTAAATATACACTGTTGGATGGAAAATACTTTTCAGAGAAGCCCTGAAGCACTTGGGCAGTTTCAAGGACAGATTTCTTTTGGTATCAGTCATTTACATATTATTGTGATTGAGTTCCAGATTCTTTTTGGAGAGTGCTAAGAAAGCGGGGGCGGGGAAGCATACTAGACGTGGGAAGAAAGCAGGTGGTTTGGAAGACCCCAGGAAGGACTCAGATGTACTTCAACTATTTTCTAGGTTTAACCAATGCCATTGCTGCTTACTTTACGAAGTGTTAGACTTTATTTTAGGTGGTTTCTCCTTATTTGATGACTCTATCTGCATGTAACATCATGGCAATTCAGAAATAGTATTCAAGGAAAGGAAAACTGACTGAGGAAAGAAGACTCAAAGTACACTAGACATGGCTCTTGGGCCATCAAAGGAAGGAAAGAGGAAAATAATGGTTTCTCACACAGTAGTGAAACCTAGTATATCTTTGTTCTGACCTAGATTTCAGAATAATTCAGGAGGTTGAGTGTGAAGTGGAGGACATGTCATAGTGGATAGGGTTGTGTGGGAAAAAAATCACCCAGAAAACTATTCTGCCCCTTCAGCCTCGGGTAAGATAGAAAACTTCCAGAGAGTGACATTTGGGTAACAGGAAGTTTTGACGCCCACATGAAATTAGACTTGCTATTTCCTTATGAATGGCCATAAAAATCTGCTTCTGTTAGAGTATCAGGAGGGAGAATATGTCCACAAGACATTTTCTGAAAGAATTACCTGAGAAATTTGTGGAAAAGTGCTTGTCACTATTTTTTTAAAAAAGCTCAAATGGAGAGCCCGGAGATGGCTGACTAGAGACTTCAGTCACCAAATTGTCTCAGAAAGAAGGAAAAATTTTAGTTGGAAAAAAAACTTAGTTCAGATATAATTCTGAGGGAAAAATGCCAGAACCTACTGGATTCCGCTAGAAGAAGTTGCGGAGCGGAACAAGAAGGAGCAAGATATGCCTAGAAAGTAACCCCTGAGAGGCTTGGAGCCCAGCAGAAAGGCCGGGCCGGTGTCTCGGGGGCTCCAGCCAGCCCGGCGGCTTCAGCTCGGAGCCCACGGTGGAGCCAGGAGAGGCTGCCTGTGTCCGAGCCCTGGCCCCAGGGCTGAGCCCCAGGCAAATGCTGTCGCTGCCGCCTCACGTGGCCACTTCCAGGACACACTGCCACCACCGGGAAGGCAGCGGGTGCCAAGCACATCGCCCGCACTCCTCTTCACCCGGGGGAAAGCCCCCCAGCAGCTGTCGCGCAGGAGTTGGCACAGGGCCCGCCGCCACCGCTGGAAGAGTGAATCCTGAAGCCGCCATCAGAAGGAGACCTCAAGAGAAGCTTGGCACCCGTGGGCTCAAAGGGAAAGATACCAGTTCACGGAGAGTTGCTTTAGGTTTAAAAACAAAATCGATTCAAAAGGTCTATCAGAGGAAGACGGTGGACTAGAGTCAGCCTCTGAGCACACCACTCTCAAGGAAAGCAGCGTCCATTGCAGGCAGATGCCTACCTGTAGGTAGTTTTTCTCAGAAGGAAAACTGTGAAATCACAGAGAGGTGACGCAGGACACTCGGAGTGAAGTGGAAGGTGACCAGGTGATACGTTTGACAAGACTGAAGGTAACTGGGGAGGTGTCTCCGTGCGGGGAAGAGCGGGCGGATAGAGCGCTGGGGTGCCATGCTCCCGGGAGGGCTCGGCCCACGGCCGCATGCGTCTGCCTGGACAGACCGGGGACCTGCCTGGAGTCTGCGCGGGGTAATTGTACCGCACGACAGGCACGGTAGGGATCGGGTGGCAGCTGATCCCGGGTTTCTGTAGCTGAAGCCAGCCTGTGCTCTCAGGTGCACAGTGCCAGGTCGTCATGAAACTCAGCTTTGCAGTGGCAGCCTCCCCGTCACCCCCACTGGGTTGTGGAGGGAGTGGGCTAAGTAGAGGCTCCTCTGAGCCATACTCTGCGACTGGGAGCCAAGCACCCCACCCCTATAGTGTAAAAGGATCTGAGCACAGGAGTTGACTGCAGGATCTAGCCTGGGAAGCTTTGGGCGACTGCTTCAGTGGGTCCTGGCAGGGGCAAGAACTCCGTGGTCCATGGGCTGCTGGAATCCACCTCCACCCACCTGACCTGGCATCCATGTGGTCCCCAGGCCTGTGGAACAGTCCACCACCTGCTCCGCCCTGACTCTGCCCTTCAGATTGGAACAGCCCACTGCCTGCAGGGCCCCACTTCCAGCTCTGAGGACTTGCTCAGAAGCTCCGCTTCTGGCTCCTTCCTAGTCCCAGCTCTGAGGCTCTCTTGCCAGAGCCCCTGCCAGATCTGGGACAATGCCCCTGAGATTACAGTGCTGCACCTGGACTCCAAGACCCCACTCCTGAGCCTCTACCACTGCTGCAGGGCCAGAAGAACTGCTCCAAGGTTCAGTGTCCCACCAAGGACCCCCAGCCTCAAGCCTCCAGTACACTGGGACCTGGTTTGAGCAAACGCCAACAGCCCAGGAAGCCACAATTACTGTTTAGATAGCTTTACCCAGCTGCTACTGTCACCTTTGCAGGGAGACCCTGGGCAGAGCAATCCCCACAATGCCAGCCTCTGTAGTGAGGGTCTTGCCCAGCTCCCAACCTGAACTTCCTATAACTGGTGAACAACCGAGCACAAAGATCATCTAGCACAGGCTTAAATAGTCACAATCACAGGGGAATAGGACAAAGCAGAGCAGCTGAATTACAGGCTTCTAGTGCACACACCCTTCTGCCATATCAACATTCCAGAGTAGGAGGAAAATGGTGCCATCTAGGGACCTCCGCTTCTAATTAAGCAGGAGAGTTTCCAACAAAAAACAGTGGCCCTGTGAATCTGTTAGCCCTGAATTGAGAAAAGAGGTTTCAGATGGGGAGAAATCAGCAAAAGAACTCTGGCAACATGAAAAAACAAAACAGTTTGACACCCCCAAGAAATCACAATGGAACTACAGTAGTGAACTCCAACACAAGGAAATTGCCCAAATGACAGAAATGGAATTCAGCATATGAATGGGCAAATAAGATGAATGAAATTGAAGAGAAAGTTGAAAGACAAAAAGGAGCCAAAAATTTATTTTAAGAAAGTAACAAAAAGTCACTAAAGTGCTAGACAACATAAGAAAGGATGTAATAGAACTAAAAGAAACGAAAGAGTCATTTAGGGAATTTCAAAACAGCAGAAAGCTTCAGCAAGAGACTAAAGGAGAAGAAAGAATCTCAGAGCTTGAAGACAAGGCTTTCAAGCTAACTTAGTTATTTAGAGAGGCAGAGAAGAGAAGAAGAAAAGTGGAGGAATGACTTAGATACGGGACTATGTGAAGCAAACTAACCTATGAATTATAGGTATCCTTGAGAGAGAAGAAGACAGACCTAGAAGCAGGGAAAATCTATTCATAGGAATTATTGAGGAAAACTTTCCTGGTATCGCCAGAGATCCAGATGGCCAGATACAAGATGGTCATCAAACACCGGGAAGATTCATAGCAAATAGAACATCTCCAAGACACACAGTAATCAGCCTGACCAAAGTCAAAATAAAGGAGAAAATTCTACAAGCAGTAAGATGAAAGCAACAACTAACATACAAAGGAAAATCCATCAGGCTAACAGCAGAATTCTCAGTGGAGACCTTAAAAGCCAGAAGGGATTGGGCCATCATCTTCAGTCTTCTTAAACAGAACAATAGCCAGCCAAGAATCTTGTATCCTGCAAAACTAAGTTTCATAAATCATGGAGAAATAAAGACTTTTCCAGACAAGCAAACACTGAGGGAATTTGTCACAACAAAATCTGCCCCACAGGAAATAGAACAGCATTATACATGGATAGGCACAATGAATACTCACCAGTATAAAATCACCCAAAATCTAAACCTCACAGCTCATGTAAAACAGTAGCAAAAGAGAGAAAACAAAGCAATAAGATATACTCAACATTATGAATAGGACAGCATCCCACGTATCAGTTCTATCACTCAATGTTAACAGTCTGAATGTTCCACTCGAGAGACAGGCTGGCTGAATGGATGAAAGAATACAACCCAAGTATCTGTAGTCTCCAGGAGACACAGATAACACACAAGATCTCACACAAAGTGAAGGGATGGAAAAAAACATTCCATGCAAATGGAAACTTGGAAAGTGGCCACTTCCAGGACACACTGCCACCACCGGGAAGGCAGCAGGTGCCAAGCACATCGCCCGCACTCCTCTTCACCCGGGGGAAAGCCCCCCAGCAGCTGTCGCGCAGGAGTTGGCACAGGGCCCGCCGCCACCGCTGGAAGAGTGAATCCTGAAGCCGCCATCAGAAGGAGACCTCAAGAGAAGCTTGGCACCCGTGGGCTCAAAGGGAAAGATATCAGTTCACGGAGAGTTGCTTTAGGTTTAAAAACAAAATCGATTCAAAAGGTCTATCAGAGGAAGACGGTGGACTAGAGTCAACCTCTGAGCACACCACTCTCAAGGAAAGCAGCGTCCATTGCAGGCAGATGCCTACCTGCAGGTAGTTTTTCTCAGAAGGAAAACTGTGAAATCACAGAGAGATGACGCAGGAAAAGAGAGCAGGTGTAGCCATTCTCCTATCAGACAAAATTGACTTGGTCATTATATAATGGTAAAGGGAGCAATTCAACAAGACATATCAATCCTAAAAATACATGTACCTAATACAGGAGCTCCCAGAGTTTTAAAACAAATTCTACTAGATCTAAGCAAAGAAGTAAACAGTAGCATCATAATTTCCAAGGACTTCAACACCCCACTGACAGAGCTGGACAAATCACCAAAGTAGAAAATAAGTAAAGAAACACTGGACTTAAATGAGATTCTAGAACAAATGGACCTAACAGACATTTACAGAACACTCTATTCCAAAAATACTGAATACACATTTTTCTCATCAGGACATGGAACATGCTTCAAGGCTGATCATATCTTAGGCCA
The DNA here is from genome assembly GCF_020740605.2 of Lemur catta. Taxonomy (NCBI): domain Eukaryota; kingdom Metazoa; phylum Chordata; class Mammalia; order Primates; family Lemuridae; genus Lemur; species Lemur catta. Next base: position 240,819,024 of record NC_059128.1, read on the forward strand.
TGAAACAAGTCTCAACAGTTAAAAGTATCAAAATCATACCATGTATCTTCTCAGACCATAGTGGAATAAAACGAGAAATCAATTTCAAGAGTAACACTCAAATCTATACAAAGTCATGGAAATCAAATAACCTGCTGCTGAATGATCCTTGGATCAATGATGAAATTAAGATGGAAACCAAAAGATTCCTTGAACTGAATGACAAAGGGGTCCCAAGCTATCAAAACCTGTGGGATTCAGCAAAAGTAGTCCCTGGGGGAAAGTTCATAGCTTTCAATGCCTACATCATAAAGACAGAAAGATCATAAATTAACAACCTAATGTCTTATGTTAAAGAACTAGAAAAGTAAAAGCAAACCAAACCCAAAGCCAGCAGAAGAAAAGAAATGACTAAGCTCAGAGCATAACTAAATGAAATGGAAACCAAAAACAAGCAAAAAAACAAAGGATCAACAAAACAAAAAAGTTGGTTCTTTGAAAAGATAAACATAATTGATAGACTGCTTGCTGGATTAACCAGAAATAGAAGAGAAAGGACCCAAATAAGCTCAATCAGAAATGAAAAGGGAGATATTACAACTGTTACCATAGAAATACAAACTATCATCCATGATACTATGAAAGTCTCTATGCACATAAGCTACAAAACAAAGTGGAAATGGACAAATTCCTGGAAACACACAACCTCCCTAGACTCAATAAAGAAGAAATAGAAATCCTGAATTGACCAAAAACAAGCTGCAAGATTGAAGCAGTAATAAAAATGTCTCCCAACATAAAAGAGCCATGGACCAGAAGGATTCACAGCAGAACTCTACAAGACCTACACAGAAGAACTGGTATTCATTCTGTAGAAGTTATTCCATAACATTGAGAAGGAGGAAATCCTCCCTAACTCGTTCTTTGATGCCAATATCACCTTGATACCAAGCCAGGAAAGGACACAAGAAGAAAAGAAAACTACAGATCAATAGCCCTTATGAATACAGGTGTAAAAATCCTCAAGAAAATACTAGCAAAACAAATTCAATAGCACATTAAAAAAAATTAATTCACCGTGACCAAGTGGGTTTCCTCCCAGGGAGGCAAGGATGGTTCAACATACTTAAATCAATAAATGTAATTCACCATATAAACAAAAGAAAAAAGAAAGATTATATGATAATCTCAATAGATGCAGAAAAGCATTCAATAAAATCCAGCACCCTTTCATGATAAAAACTTTCAACCACCTAGGTATAGAAGGAACATTCTCAAATTTCTAAAAGCTGTATATGACAAACCCACAACCACCAACATACTGAATGGTGAAAAGTTGAAAGCATTCTCCCTGAGAACTGGAACAAGACAAGGGAGCCCACTGTCACTTCTATTCAACATAGTACTAGAAGTCCTAGCCAGAGCAATCAGGCAAGAGAAAGAAATAGAGGGTATCCAAATCTGGAAAGAGGAGGTCAAACTATCACTTACTGCTGATGTTGTGGTCTCGTATCTAGAAAATCCCAAAGACTCCATCAAAAGACTGCTAGAATTGATATATAAATTCAGTGAAGTCTCAGGTTACAAAATCAATGTACACAAATCAGTAGCATATCTATATAACAATAATAGCCAAGCTGAGAGTCAAATCAAGGACTCAATACCATTCACAATAGCTACAAAGAAAATAAAATACTTAGGAATATACTTAACCAAGGAAGTGAAAGATCTCTATAAGGAGAACTGTGAAATACTGATTAAAGAAATCACAGATGACACAGACAAATGGAAAAACATCTCATGCTCATGGATTGGTAGAATCAACATTGTTAAAATGTCCACACTGCCCAAAGTGATTTGTATATTCAATGCAGTCCCCATCAAAATACCAATGTCTTAGTTCACAGATCTCGAAAAAATAATTCTATGCTTTGTTTGGAACTGAAAAAGAGCCCAACTAGCCAAAGCAACCTTAAGCAAAGAGAACAAATCTGGAGGCATCAATTACCTGTATTCAAATTATACTACAAGGCTATAGTAACCAAAATAGCATGGTACTGGTATAAAAGTAGACATAGACCAATGGAACAGAACAGAGGACCAAGATATAAAACTATCTACCTACATCCAACTGATCTTTGATAAGGCAGATAACCATCTACACTGGGAAACAGAAGCCCTCTTCAATAAATAGTACTGGGAAAACTGGATAGCTACATGCAGAAGAATGAATCAGGACCCCTATCTCTTGTCATATACAAAAATTAATTCAAGATGAATAAAATACTTAAATATAAGACATGAAACCATAAAAATTCTAGAAGCAAATGTAGGAAAAACTCTTCTAGACATGGGCATGGACAAAGAATTTATGACTAAGACTCCAAAGACAATTGCAACAATAACAAAAATTAATGAATGGGATTTGATTAAACTAAAAAACTTCTGCACAGCTAAGGAAACAATCAACAGAACAAATAAACAACCTACAGAATGGGAGAAAATATGCATAAGCTATACTTCTGATAAAGGGCTAATAACCAGAATCTACAAGGAACTCAAGCAAATCAGCAAAAAAAAACCCAACCAACCCTATTAAAAAGTAGGCAAAAGACATGAACAGAAGCTTCTCAAAAGAAGAAAGACAACTGACAAACATACGAAAAATGCTCAATGTCATTAATTATCAGGGAAATTCAAATTAAAACCACAATGAGATATCACCTTACCCTAGTTAGAATGAATTTCATTTAAAATCCAAAAGCAATAGATGCTGGCATGGGTGTAGAGAGAAAGGTATGCTTATACACTGTTGGTGGGACTGTAGATTAGGACAACTTCTATGGAAGACAGTATGGAGACTCCTCAAAAAAATAAATGGAGACCTACCATTCGATCCAGCAATCCCTCTCTGGGTATCTACCCAAAGGAAAAGAAATGATTTTATCAAAATGACACCTGCACTCAAATATTTATTGTACCACAAATTCATAATTGCAAAGATGTGGAATCAGCCTAAGTGTGCTTCGATTCATGAGTGTATAAAGAAATGTGGTATATATATATATACCATGGAGTACTACTCAGCCATAAAAAGGAATGAATTAATGTCTTTTGCAGCAATTTGTATGGGACTGAGACCATTATCCTATGTGAAATATCTCAGGAATGGAAAAAAACCACCACGTATACTCCCTAGTAATTTGGAACTAATTGATGGGCACACAGGAGCAGAAAGAGAAGTAGAAGTCATTGGAAATCAAGTGGGGAGGTGGGGAGGAGTAGAAGGGTGAAAACCTACCTAACAGGTACAATGAACACTATTCTCGTGGTGTATACACTAATAGCCCTGACTTAAACATTATAAAAGCTATCAATGTAATAAAAACATTTGTACCCCCTTAACATTTTGAAATTATAAAAAAGCTCTGCAGCATTTTACCTCCTTTCCTATATTTTGGAAATTTCCTACCATAAAGGTCTCGGTGGGAAGCAGAGTCTACCCAGAAAATTCCTTTCCACCATAGAAACAGAAAATTCTCAGAAATTGCTTTTCTAGCTTCTGTGGAACCAGGTCAATTGAATATAGTGGCCGGACTTTTCAATCTGGAGTTAGTGAAGTGAAGCCAGAGGCATCGGTAGGCAGGAGCCTCCTGAGGGCAGCAGGAGGAGTGTCCTCGGGTGGTGGGTCCAGTGCTAGGTGGGGGCATCAGTAGGGACAGCATGTCACCAGGAGGTTCTGGTGTGGCTGTGGCTGCAGAACTTTCTTTTGTTCCTGCCTATTTGTGCCCAATGTTCCAGCCTTCCTAATGAATATGAGATTCCAATATCCTTTAATATTAATATTTCTACTTAAATCAGGTAGAATTTGTTTCCATTCTTTGCAATTAACCAATACACAAGGGAATCACAGAACCTTCTTCCATTCAGCCCCCAAAGAAGAGAATGTGATGGTGTTTAAAGAACTAGAAATTAAATTGAACTTTTAACTATAGAGCTTTTAACACGAAGTAACATGCTGAGAAGGGGAGGAGGAGAGAAAGAGGGAGAACATAATTCTGTGTGATAACTCAGGAGCTCAGGAACAGGGGAAAATGCAATGCAATTTGGATAAATAAGATTGCTGAACGACTTCTTTTTACACATAAAGTCATTTATATCTTCTCTTGTTTACTTAGTGGCTTTATGGTTCATTATGGCAGGTTTTCCTTCTCTCATACTCACTCTGTTGTAAACTCTGGTTCTAACTTGGGGCCTGGCAGAGAGTGGTTGCTGTAAGATTTGTTGAATCAATTTTCATGGTTCTGTAGTTTTTTTGACTCTTAGAAATAAATAGGGAAAATAAAGTTTCAAAGAATGATGTATGCTTTGTTGATTTCTTTCTAAATGCTGTAAAATCACTCCCTAATTAGAAAGTAGACTATGACTTTTCATGGAGCCATAAGGAATTCCTTCATGGGTCTTCTGCTTTGGAGAGAATCCCTTTGCTATTGCAAACTTGTTCCTTGTGGTTTGATTTTTGAATGATTAACATGGGATAAGGAAGTCTTTTTGAAGGATTTACTTGTGTGTTCAGAATGTAAATGTATCATTGTAAGAATTGCTGCTGTGGGGAGAGTCCTAAAGTAAAATAAAACTTAGAAACTTGAGAGCAAAATGGCAGGACTTTGTTTTATCCAAAGGAAAAAAAAAATAGAAAGAAAAGAAAAATTTTATGGCACCATAATTGGAGCTCAGTGTGCTTGGAGCCAGATGGCTTGCCCTTCGCTTTAGAGTCCAGAGGGCCAATTTCCAGACTTCACAGCCTAAGATGGCCTTGTAATCAAAAAGGAAAATAAGTGAGGAAAACTTTGGAAAACCTTGGAAAACCCCTAGTCTCTGTTTATGTTTTTCCTTTGCCTATCTGGTAAGAAGACTTTTTCCATTCTTTTTCCAGTATTTGGAATGGGTCTCTGAATGCTAACACTTGTCCTTGTCCATGGCCATATTAGATAAACTCTATAACGTAAAAAGGATTGCAGGATCAGTTTCACATTTTGCTTTAGGATTGGAACAATCTGTAATTATAGGGGAGTTTGGCACTTACCTTCACTGAAGCCAAACTCATACGTGTGACTCTTGTTTAGCTTCACGTGTAATTAGATTGAAGTTTGAAGCATGGAGTTAAATAATAGTCAAAATAGTATTAAATAAACAACTTCTTTCCTGTTTTCTTGAGATTACTATCTGAAATGGCCATTTTACATTCCAGCTACTTAGTTCAGGGTATATGCCCACCCTCAAATTTTGTACTTGGTAATAATGAAACATAAATCTTTTCTGTGACTAACAGGGCATTTGAATTAAAAGGTCCTTAGATATTAGATATGATGGAAAACAGGTTTACAAATTAATATAAAATAAATTACAAACACAGAGTAAACTTCCCCCTAAATTGGTGATTCTCACCTTGGCTGCACATTGGAATCGCCTGAGGAGATTTAAATAATGTTGATGCCTGTGTCCCACCCCTAAGTCTGACTTATCTGGTCTTGGGTGTGTCCTAAACATCAGGATTTTAAAAAGCTGCCTTAAATTTAAACTGCTTGACAGCCTAAAATGTATCAGAATTTATTGACTTTCTCCAGGTGTTTCATAAAGTTAAACAATATCATAATCAAATATAGTAAACAGTTGGTAAGAAGCAGCATAGTGTTTAATCCTGATTCTTCCCTTAAATTCAATTACAGATTATGTATGTTATTTAATGTCTGTCCTGCCCTCCAAGCTGTAAGCTCTCCGAACACAGGGAACATCCCTGTGTTATTCTCTATCGTTTATTCCCAATGCTCTACACAGTGTTGGACACATATTAGGTCCTGAAATAGTGTGGAATGAATAAAGAAATATGTATAACCATATCTGGGTTATAAAAACACACTGGAAAGCATCAGTTCATGCCAAAATTTCTTCTGTGGACATAAATTGTCTTTACTTCTTTTCAATTCAAAGCCCTAATTGTCTATTAACTAAATTTCCTCTTAAGAAAGTGATCTAAGCAATTGATTTTTCACCCTTCACTGCCATGTGAGAATGTAAGCTCCAGGGAGACAAGGGTTTTGCTTGTTCGTTGCTGTATTTTCTATGCCCCTAACAGGAAGCTCTCAAATATTTGAAAAGAGTGAATTGTATATGGGTATATTTTAAACTGCATTCCCAGGAGATCCAGGATTCTCTGGATGTGCACCAGACTTGGGCGCTAGGAATGGTAGATAAGTGGGGGACAGAGGCTAAGCAATTGGGGCTAAACTCTGTTTCGTGTTCACTTCAATTAGGATAGTGCTTTAATTCATCAGGTCTCCTTTTATTTTTAAACCTTGAAAGTCACTGACGTGTACTGTTTCAGAGGAGCATTTCTGTAAGAAACTATGTCCCTGTAAGTTTATTTTAAAGAATAAAACAAGCATGTTTAACCTTGTAATTACATAGTATAACACATATGCACAAAAAATGTGCAAAACAAATGTAGTGTATTTATAACAAAAAGCAAATACCAACATAAACGGCAATTTCAAAAAATAGAAGATTGTCAGCATCCCAGAAGACTCTTTTGTGTTTCCACTCAAACATTTTCTCCTTCTCCCAAAGGAAATCATTATCCTGACTTCTAACATTCTGGTTTTCCTGCTTAAAAAATGTTATATGAGAAAATCCAATACTCTATATGTCCTTTTATGTTCACTTCTTTTTCTCAATATTGTTTTTGAAATGACTTCACGTGGTTTAACTCAACTCATTTTTAGTACTGTATATTACTCTATTGCATTAAAATACCACAATTTATCCATTCTACTGATTGATCATTTGGATTGTTTCCAGTTTGGGCTACTATGAATAATGTTGCTGTTGTGAATATTTTTATTCCTATTTTTAATGTACATGTGCATGCATTTCATTGGGTTCATAACTAGGAGTGAAGTTGGCATTGGCAATTAGCATATGGATATATATATATCCATAGGATATTATAGGATATGGATATATATATCAATTTTATCTGAAACTACCAATTTTCTAAAGTGATTATTCTAATATCCAATCTCATCAACAGTATGTGAACATTCTCTTCCCATTAGCCTTTCTTTACACCAATATTTGGTATTTTCAATCTCCTTAAGTTTACCCATCTTGGTGGGTGTGTAATAGTATCTCAATATGGTTTAAACTTCACTTCCTTGGCTACTGAAGAGTAGGCCACTTGGGTATCCTCTTTTTGAAGTGCCCATTCCATCTCTTGTGCATTTTACCATTGGGTTGTCTTTTTACTGATTTGTATGAGTTCACTGCATATTTTGGAGACAAGCCTTTTGTTGATTATACGTAATATCTGCTTCCATTTGCAGCTTGCTTTTTCATGCTCTTAATGGTGTCTTTTGATGAATAGAACTTCTTGTATTTAATATAGTCCAATTGATCACTCTTTTTCTTTATGGTCAGTTTTTTTGTGTGTGTTCAGTTTAAATAATCTTTCCAGCACTGATATCATAAATAGCCCTAGGAACTTTCTATAATGATGGAAATGTTCTGTATCTGTGCTGTCAAATGCTATTTCCAAGTGCTATTGAACATTTGAAATGTGGCTAGTATGACTAAGAAACTTAAATGTAAATTAAATTTTAAATTAAATTAAAATTATATTTAAACTGTCCTGCATGGCTAGTGGCTATTGTGTCAAACAGAGCAATGCTAATTTATTGGTTTGTATTTTACATTTAGATCTATTATCCAGCTGGGATAGATTTGTGTGTGTTTGTATGATATAGTATAAGTCAGGTTAACATGTTTTCTCACATGAATATCCAATTGTCCCAGGACAATTTGATGAAAACACTGCTCTGCAGAGCCACTTTTTAAAACTCTTGTCTATTTGCATAGTTTTGTGTTGATTCCACATGATATTAATTATGTAGCTCTATTAAGTCTTCATTTGACAGAGTAAGTCCTTTTACTTTGTTAAGAGCATATAGCCTATTCCTAGCCCTTTGTATTTCTATATGAATTTTAGAATCAGCTAGTCAAGTCACACATACACATACACAATTCTACAGGTTTGCTATTAGAATTTTATTGACTCTCTAGGCTTATTTGGAGAGAGTTAACGTCTTTACACTATTGAATTTTCTATCTAAGAAGTGACATACTACTTTCTTTGAAACATGGTGGCAATTTGTTATATCTTTCAAACATGGTGACAATTTTTTATATCTTTTGTTAGATTTTATTTTTATTTTCTTTCAAACATGGTGGCAACTTTTTATATCTTTTGTTAGATTTATTCCTGGGGATTTGATATTTTTGATGCTATTATAAATAGCATCTCTAAAAATTTCATTTTCTGTTGCTGTTGGTATAGGAATGCAATTGATTTTTGTCGTGTTAAGGACACCCTCCTTAGGCATTAGCAAAGAGTTGAACACTACTAAAAAAACAAATGAAGGATGTTATTGGAAACTCTGGTATAAGAAATATAAGTAAATTCTACATGATTTAAATCATATTTTCTTCAATTTCCTTTCACAATTTCTTGGTAATAACTACTTTTTGAGTATACAATTTAAGGAAGCTCAATACTTGTTTATTTTAAACAGTTTTTTTCCCTGATTATATGCTTATGGTGGAAAATTTCAAAGAAAGCATAAAAAAGGAAATAGCATAACCCACAATCCTGCCACCCAGAAAAAACACCACAGTTACCATTTTAGAATATGTTTTATAGTCTTTTCCATGCACATATATTTAAAAAAATATATAGTAGCACCTTTTGTAAACTATTTTCTAAACTATTTTAAACTGTCTTCCCTGATCATTAAATCACAATAGAATTCCATAAACATTTTAATCATTTCATGCTATTTTATTAACTATATACATTGTATATCTAAGATCAGTGGAGGGATTGTTTCTAAGATTTTGCTATTTTAAACAATGTTGACACGAAGATCTTTATAAATCTTTATTTGTTCGAGTAGCCTCAAGACTGGGTCAACATGTTTGAGCACGGATTACATCGATTTATCATTTACCGGCAGTATGTGTGAGGGCTCAACTCATCATAACTCACCAGCATTGGTTCTAACCAATGTGTTGTAAACAGAAATGAGTGTCTCTCATTTCTAAGTTGAGTGTTTAAATACCAGTGTAGGACCCTTCACAGTTCTTTCTCTTTCCCCTGGCACAGGAATTAATAATGTTTAGGATGGTGGCTGTTCTGTCAGCTGTGGATCTCTGAGTGACAGTCCTTTTGCTGGGGCATGAAGGACAAGTGGCATAAACAAGAAAAATAGACACTTTGAGAATCGGGGGTTGTTGGTTATTAATATTTAAGCAAAACTTAGCTTTGCTGACTGAATGTTTTTCCCAGTCTTTATTGTCTTAATCATATATTTCTCATATACTATAATCTCTATATTCTGTTCAGTCTGTTCTTAGGTGGCATAATACTATATATTATATAATATTATTTATAACATAATAGTATTAAAACAGCAGTATTATCGAAGTAGTGCTTTGATTAAAATGTATTCTAATATTTGGCTGGGTTGGTATCCTTTTTTAATATTACTACTTTGTTCAAAATTTCCTTTGTTTTTCTGACTGTTTTTTTTCCTCCCAAATGAACTTTAGAATAAGTAATTCAATTTAAAAATCCTCTTGTTTATATTCTAGACATTTGTTTATTTTATAGGATTTTCAGAATAATGAATTCTTTAGTTCGTCAATTAGATATGTCCATTCTACTTTTTGTTTTGTATTTCATTGCTTTCTGCCTTTTTTCTCTGTCTTTATAAATTTATGTTTTTAATCTAGTTGTAATATTATATTTTAATGCTTAATTCATTTATTCTCATTCTTCAAGGTAAATATTTTTAATTTCAATAGATTTAGGGGGTGTAAATGTTTTTTGTTACATAGATGACTTATATAATGCTATAGCCCATAAGTTTTGGCATATTGGGATCTGATCTGAATTTTATTTTGTCTAACTAATCTTTTGTATATTTGACTGTAATTATTGATATTTTAACTATATGGGGAGTTTTTTTTTTAAAAATATAGCTTCTATTTTATGTCTCAACTGAAAGCCTGAGGTTTTTACTGAGGTCCTCCCCACCCCATCCTCATGAATTCCAACTTCTGTCTCAGGCACTGAGAGACTGCTGAAATCTTGGCTTCACACTTTGGCATCTCAGCTGGATTTTTTACTTGTTTTTTTTCACTCTGTGTGGGTAAAGCTTAGGAGTGGTAAATGCCTTAGGGCAAATCGCTGTAACAGTTTGGGATAACCTTTCTGTGTTCTCTCCTCCCTGTTATGTTCTGGCCTCTTTGGTCTGTGTCTCCCCAGCCTGGTGAAACTGCTGCCAGCCCCAGTCTACCACTTTCTGCTTAGAAATGATCCAAATCACCAGCACCTCTGGGGGAAAAAACGGTCATAAAATTGAGTTCATCTTACTCTACCCCTCTTCTCTATGGCACCTTTGCCCCTCAACTTCTGATAGTCTTGGTTGCTCTCTGATGCCTTCAAACATTTTTTCTTTGTCTTTTATTTAGCATTTTATAATTGTTTTTGGCAAGAGAATTGGTAATGAACAGAGTACAACATTTCCCTCTCAATTTTATGCATTATTTTCTTATATTGGTTAATGCCTTTTTTATTTTATTCTTAGCCTTCATTCTAGTTTATAAAATAAATTCATCTCATGTTTCAAAATAGGCTATATTAATTTATTAAAATACAAAGTAGATAATTTCTAAAAATATCTTCAGTTTCTTAAGGTTAATCATTTTATGTGCATACTCTGTATCCCTAACGCAGTACTTCTTTTCTTTATGTTACTTAATATTGCTTTACTCAACCTTGAAAAAGAGAAAAATCTGCCTGGGTTCTGTGTTTAGAAAAAAAACAAACAATTTAAAATTTCTCTAAGTCTCCTGTTTTGTTCATTAGGGTGTGGAGTAAATTTCTCATCTCTTAAACTGAAGGGGATTATTTTTATTAGACATCTACTAGCCAGATTTCCAAGGTCAATGAATCTTTGGTTCAGAATGGCTCTTCTAGATTTTCTCTTGCCTTTCAGCCGAATTCACTGACTCAGAAGGTAATTTATTCCTGAATAGTTTGAGAACAACTGCGGTTCTTTCACCAGGGCAATACTTAACAGTAACAATCCCAAAGGCATTGATTTCCTTGCCTCTTCCTTTATTTCACCTCTGCCTTTTAAAGACTTCACACGAGAAGTACGTGTTTTTGTAAGCCCCAGCTACCTTGGGTTATGGAGGATTATGTTCAATGAGAGTTTGGGAAGGAGAATGCCTTGAAAGTTGTTCTTGTATTGTAGGAGAATGGCTGCCGAGTGTGGGATGAGAAGAGAGCAGGGTTTCTATATCAGGCAGTCTTGAACTTTAATCCTGGTTACCCTACTTTTAAGCTACTCAGTAGTGGAAAGATCACTTAAACCTTTCCCAGTGGTACCCTCCTCAAAGGATTATTGTAAAGCCAGGCATGGTGGCACATACCTGTAGTTCCAGCTACTTGGGAGGCTGAGGCAAGAGGATCGCTTGAGCCCAGGAATTTGAGGCCACAGTGAGCTATGATTATACCACTGAACTCCAGCCTGGGTGACAGAGTAAGATCTTATCTCTAAAAAAGAAAAATAATTTTTTTCAAGTTAGATCTGTGTTTATTTATGGGACTATTGAATTAGAAGAAAATTGGAATATACATAATTTTGTGGAATGATTTCTTTCCAATTTTTTTTATTTATTTCAAGATATTATAAGGGTACAAACATTTTGGTTACATTTTATGTCTTTGCCTCACCGAAGTGAGGTTTAGAGGCTTGCCTTTCCTCTCTACGATGCACACCATGTCCATTAGTTGTGAGTTTACCGCCCCACCCAACCCCCTAATCCCTGGAGAATATTACTACTGTGTGAGCACCATAGTGCTGATCAGTTAGTGCCATTTTTTTTTTTTTTTTTTGTGATAGAGTCTCACTCTGTTGCCCGGGCTAGAGAGCCGTGGCGTCAGCCTAGCTCACAGCAAACTCAAACTCCTGGGCTCAAGCGATCCTACTGCCTCAGCCTCCCCAGTAGCTGGGACTACAGGCATGCGCCACCATGCCCGGCTAATTTATTCTATATATATTTTTAGCTGTCCATATAATTTCTTTCTATTTTTAGTAGAGACGGGGTCTCGCTCTTGCTCAGGCTGGTCTCGAACTCCTGAGCTCAAAAAATCTGCCTGCCTCAGCCTCCCAGAGTGCCAGGATTACAGGCATGAGCCACCGCGCCTGGCCTCAGTTAGTGTCAATTTAACGGTGAGTACATGTGGAGGCTATTTCTCCCATCTTGTGATACCTGACTGCAGATAATGGGCTCAAGCTCAATCCAGGAAAATATAAGAGGTGCTAGATCACTGTCATTTCTTATAATTGAATAATAATCCATTGTGTACATATACCAAATTTTAGTAATCCACTCATGGATTGATGGGCACTTGGGTTGTTTCTACATCCTTGCAATAGTGAATTGTGCTGCCATAAACATTCGGGTGCAGATGTCTTTATTATAGAATGTCTTTTGCTCTTTTGGGTAGATGCCTAATAGTGCTATTGCTGGATCGAATGGTATTTCTATTTTTAACTCTTTGAGATATCTCCAAATTCTTTTCCACAAAGTTTGTACCAATTTACAGTCCCACCATCAGTGAGAAAAATAATCTAAAAAAATAATTTTTTTGAAAAAGGATTATCATAAGGACAAACAAACAATGTAGTCAGTACATTCTTGATATAAACAAAGTGCTCCTAAATGTTTATTATTACTTTTATTTTTATCCTCACTTTAAATAAACATTTGTAATGTTCATTCCATTTTGGGGACCAGATTCCTTTGGGGAATCCAAGTATCTTGTGCATTAAGCAAGGTTTTATAATATTTCTATCTTGGCGAGGTGGGGGATAGGGTCAAGTGGAAACTAGGGTGTAGCAATGAAAAAAGAAGTCAGGTGGTAGGTTCCTTATGCTAGTTTTTGCAATACAAGTGATCCTGCCCAGTCGTTCAGGGGGTGGGTGGGAGCTTCCACATTAGAGCCTGGGCAAAGCTCTATTTTAATTAACTATCTTGTTTGCTTTTCTTAACTCTGGATTTAAAATTTCAGTGCCATGTTTAAGGGTATAATGAGAAGAACCCCAGAGGCAAGTGAGGAGACCTCTGCTCTAGTGCTGGGTCAGTTACTATCAAACTGAACAACCCTGGGTGCATCACATCATCTCTCTGTGCTTTGGTTTCCTCATCTGTAAAGTGAGGAGGTTGGACTAGATGCTTGTCCAGTTCTAAAAGATGACAGTTCTAGGGGAAGAGGCTTGTATAGTGACTTGAGTGGATCTGCCAATGGTAAAATCGTAGGGCAGATTCTTAATTTATTGCTATTCATTTCCACCTCTTCTTCTGCCTTTATTTCAACCACCCACTCATTCTGATTTAGGGAACGTGATTTCAGCGTGAGACATTAATGGTTCACAGTGTCACAGTTTAGATATGTGATCTTGGAAACACATGAGGTCTTCACTACACACAGCATACACAGAAAGCCTTTAATTAAACATGTGAAATGTATTAATCACATGCTCTTGAGAAAACTATAAAAAGGACCCATCCCAGGCCCAGATGTGCCCTTGGAAAGAATTGGGCCAGCAAAAGAGAAGGAGTGGGAGGTTTAGCTGTGATTACTCCCATCTGTTGTCCTTTTAAAAAAAATTTCCTAAATGAACACTAGATGTGGGAAAAATTATAAGAAGCCAATAACAAAGCTGGACCAAATATGTAGAGTTAATAGGTTAATGTCCCTAAAATTTGAAATAGGATTGAAATCTAAAATTCTCACTACTTGTTGCTTTTTTCCCCCTTAACTTCATTCTTCTTCAACTTGGATACTTCCGTCATGAGCCCAGAGCATACCATATATAATGGCAGATAAATCCACTCCATGGGGTTTAACATGATCAAACTTTTCCACACAAACTTTTGGACACTTACTATAGTCATCCAAACATGTTTGGAGAAAAGTGATATCAATTTTCCTAATTCATTTAAAGAGTGGAGGCCATTCCAATCTGTAAGGGGGGGCGGGTAGAACTCAGCTGAAGGTATATTAATCTAACTTTAATATGCCATCTTTTAATTTAACAAAAGGAAAAATGCTACAACACAGGATAGATTTCACATATTAGCTGTTCTATTACTTTTTCTAAATGACAGCAGAGTTTGATAGCGTTGACCCTTTGTAACTGTTAGTGTTAATAAATAATCAAATGAACTTACTAAAATCTCATAGATATGTGAATGACATATACAGTTGTTGATGTCTGGAGATTGTGAAGGACCGAGGTACTAAGGATATTTTTACTCTTCTATTTAATTTCTACTTTGTTGCTGTCAAATATAACTTGAGATCCTGCTATACATTTATGTGTCCTAAGATGATAGCTTTACGGTTGTGCTTAATCATTTTAGTGTATTTTCAAGGCAGTTAATGAAAAGTTTTACTTTATTTGTTCTACACAGTTGAAAAAAAAATCACTAAGTTTAAAAGCAAATAATAATTCTCCTGAGATACTCTGAATGCTGAGTTAATGTGGAATCTCTGAACATTTTTTACATGTGAAACTTTTAAAGATAAATATATATTTTTTAATTCATGTGATCAGACAATAATAAACCAAAGTACAATATGTTTCCTTCTCTGCTATTTCCACTATGCAGTCAAACTTAGAAGCTTCATTCATTACAGCTCTAGAGAATCACCCTAAAGAGAAAAGCTGCTGCATCAAGTTATGGGAAATGTGAACAATTCCAAGTGAATTAGGATGTCCTTTCCAAAGCCAGTTGACAGCAAGGATCGGGGTCAAAACTTAACTATCGAAACAATTGTGTTCTTGTTTGTTTCTTCTTCCTATTATAAATCTGAGGGAAATGTGACAAAATTTATTTATTTATTTTTTTGAGACAGAGTCTTGCTCTGTTGCCCGGGCTAGAGTGAGTGCCATGGCATCAGCCTAGCTCACAGCAACCTCAAACTCCTGGGCTTAAGCGATCCTACTGCCTCAGCCTCCCGAGTAGCTGAGACTACAGGCATGTGCCACCATGCCTGGCTAATTTTTTCTATATGTATTTTTATTTGGCCAGATAATTTCTTTCTATTTTTAGTAGAGACGGGGGTCTCATTCTTGCTCAGGCTGGTCTCGAACTCCTGACTTCGAGTGATCCACCCACCTCGGCCTCCCAGAGTGCTAGGATTACAGGTGTGAGCCACCACACCCAGCCACAATTTATTTTTAATATACTTATATGTGTGCCTACTGGGTATCTTAAACCAAGAGAAAAACCGTTGCATTCCTGGGGACAAAAAATATCAAGACACCTGGTACTCACACAATTTGCTGAGTGAATCAATAAATGAACCAATGATTCCAGTATTTTCTACTGTGCTGGACCAATGATACCTTTCCAAATGCCATCTTAAAGATGTTTGACATCTGACAAACTGAGCTGATAAGGAAACGTGCCTCCCCCAGCCCCCAACCATAGAATATTTGGGAAAAATGGAAGCAAAAGCAAGTTGTAAATGAATACTTCAAAAAAAAAAACCAAAAAACCCCCAAACAGACAAAAAATAAGAAGGAAGCCCCCAGGGAGCAAATTAAAGGAAAACACCCTCAAATGAGAGAGATGAGCAAAGCTAAAGTAATTGTCCCTGGGTGTTATCTGAGCTGAATGGTCTAAGAGACTGGCATTTGATATGAGATCTAGAAGAAGACTTAGCTCTGCAGATACCGTGTGTGGGGGAGCTGGAATTGGACTCCCCATATAAAGCCGGGAATCTGAAGTGGCTGTCTTGCTCCTAAAACTGGTTTTAGAGAAACAGGCTGAGGCAATTAGTATAAGAGTAACTACCATGGTCACTGGCCAGAAAGTGTCACCCTTGAGAATTCAAAATATCAAGCCCATGTTGGAAATCTACCATGGCATAGGGATTGTGATGGTCAATTTTATGTGTCAACTTGACTGAGCCAAAGGGTACCCAGCTATTTGGTTATTCTTTTTTTTTAATGTATATATTTTATTTTATTTTATTTTTTATTTATTTATTTTTTATTTCAGCATATTATGGGGGTACAAAAGTTTAGGTTATGTGTATTGCCCATGGCCCCCCCCTCCCCGAGTCAGAGCTTCAAGCATTTCCATTCCCCAGATGGTGCGCATCGCACTCATTATGTAGGTATACACCCATCCCCTCCCCTCTATATCTGCCTGACACCCAATTGGTGTTATTTCCAAATGTGCACTTAGGTGATGATCAGGGAAACCAATTTGCTGGTGAGTACATGTGGTGCTTATTTTTCCATTCTTGGGATACTTCACTTAGTAGAATGGGTTCCAACTCTATCCAGGAGAACATAAGAGATTCTGTATCACCATTATTTCTTATAGCTGAGTAATACTCCATGGTATACATATACCGCATTTTATTAATCCACTCATGAATTGATGGGCATTTGGGTTGTTTCCACATCTTTGCAATTGTGAATTATGCTGCTATAAACATTCAGGTGTAGATGTCTTTTTTATAGAATGTCTTTTGTTCTTTTGGGTAGATGCCCAATAATGGGATTGCTGGATTGAATGGTAAGTCTACCTGAATCTGTTTAAGGTATCTCCATATTGCTTTCCACAGGAGTTGCACTAGTTTGCAGTCCCACCAGCAGTGTATGAGTGTTCCTGTCTCTCCGCATCCATGCCAACATTTATTGTTTTGGGACTTTTTGATAAAGGCCATTCTCGCTGGAGTTAAGTGATATTTCATTGTGGTTTTGATTTGCATTTCCCTGATGATTAGAGATGTTGAGCATTTTTTCATGTTTATTGGCCATACTTCTGTCTTCTTTTGAAAAATTTCTATTCATGTCCTTTGCCCACTTTTTGATAGGGTTGTTTGATTTTTTCTTGCTGATTTTCCTGAGTTCTAAATAGATTGCAGTTATCAGCCCTTTATTGGATGTGTAGCATGCAAATTTTTTTTCCCATTCCGTAGGTTGTCTGCTCTCATGACAGTTTCTCTGGCTGTGCAGAAGGTTTTTAATTTAATCAGGTCCTATTTATTTATTTTTGTTGTTGCTGTGATTGTCTTTGCAGTCATCTTCATAAATTCTTTGCCTAGGCCAATGTCTATAAGAGTTTTTCCCACATTTTCTTCTAGAATTCTAATAGTTTCACACCTAAGGTTTAAGTCTGTTATCCATTGTGATTTGATTTTTGTGAGAGGTAAAAGGTACGGGTCTTGTTTCAGTCTTCTACCTGTGGCTATCCAGTTTTCCCTGCACCATTTATTGAATAAGGAATCTTCTCCCCAGTGTATGTTTTTGTCTGCTTTGTCAAAGATTAGATGGCTATATGAGGATGGTTTTGTATCTGGATTCTCAGTTCTGTTCCAGTGGGCTGTGTCTCTGTTCTTGTGCCAATACCAAGCTGATTTAATAACCACAGCCTTGTAGTATAGTTTGAAGGCTGGTAAGTTAATACCTCCCATTTTGTTCTTATTCCCTAAAATTGCTTTTGCTAAATGGGGTCTTCTCTGGTTCCATACAAAGTGTAAAATTGTTTTTTCTATATCTGTGAAAAATGATGTTGGTAATTTAATAGGGATTGCATTGAATCTGTAGATCACTTTGGGTAGTATAGACATTTTAATGATGTTGATTCTTCTGATCCATGAGCATGGTATGGTTTTCCTCCTGTTTATGTGCTCTGCTATCTCTTTCCTCAGTATTTCATAGTTCTCCCTGTAGAGGTCTTTTACCTCCTTAGCTAAATATATTTCTAGGTACTTTATTTTCTTTGTTGCTATTGTGAAGGGTATTGAGTCTTTGATTTGGTTCTCAGTTTGACTGTTATTGGCATATATGAATGCCTCTGATTTGTGTGTATTGACTTTGTATCCTGAAACTTTACTGAATTCATTTATCAATTCCAGGAGTCTCTTGGTTGAATCCTTGGGGTTTTCTTGATATAATATCATATCATCAGCAAGGAGCAAGAGTTTGATCTCTTCTGTCCCCATTTGGACACCCTTAATTCTGCTCTCTTGCCTGATTGCTCTCACAAGGACTTGCAGCACTCTGTTGAATAGCAGTACATCTGCACTCAAATGTTTATAGCAGCACAATTCACAATTGCAAAGATGTGGAAACAACCCAAATGCCCATCAATCCACGAATGGATTAGTAAACTTTGGTATATGTATACCATGGAGTACTACTCAGGTATAAGAAACAATGGTGATATAGCACCTCTTGTATTTTCCTGGATAGAGCTGTAACCCATTCTACTAAGTGAAGTATCCCAAGAATGGAGAAATAAGCACCACATGTACTCACCATCAGATTGGTTTCACTGACCATCACCTAAGAGCACATTTAGGAATAACATTAATCGGGTGTCAGGCAGATGTGGGGTGGGAGGGGATGGGTGTATACATATATAATGAGTGCTATGCGCACCGTCTGAGGGATGGACACGCTTGAAGCTCTGATCCGGGGGGGAGGGCAAGGAAAATATATGTAACCTGAACTTTTGTACCCCCATTATATGCTGAAATAATAAAAAAGAAGAACTCCAGAGAAAATGACAGGTCACTATAAAAATGGATAAAAGATATGAGCTACCAGTTCAAAGAAGAGGTAAACAAAACAAACAATAAACACAAGAAGGACATTTATCTAGTAATCAGGGAAAAAGTTAAAATGAGATATCATTTTGTACCTATTTGACTGACAAACATCAAAAAGTTAGAAGACATTTTCAAGTATGCAAATAGAAAAGATCTTATCCACTGTTGCTAAGAGTGTTGAAGTTTCCCACCACTTGCCGAGACATTTGCCAATATCTAGTGAAGTATTTAATAACAGCTTAAGACCCGCTTGCTTGCTTGCTTGCTTTATTCATTTATGAATGAGATAGAGCCTCGCTTTGTCACCCTGGGTAGAGTGCAGAGGCGTCATCATAGCTCACTGCAACCTCAAATTCCTGGGCTCGAGTGATCCTCCTGCCTCAGCCCCCCGAGTAGCTGGAACTATAGGTGATGCCGCAATGCCTGGCTAATTTTTCCATTTTTAGTAGAGATGGGGTCTTGCTCTTGCTCAGGGGTCTCGCTCTTGCTCCTTGGCCTCCCAGAGTGCTAGGATTACAGGCATGGGCCATCGCACCCAGCCAAGATCTACTTGCTGTGGATCTAGGTTGATATAAGTTGATCTGGAACCTGTTGCACATGTACTCTGGAAGATATGTAAAATATGTTCATTGCTGTATTTTTGTAATAGTGAAAAAGTCAAAGTAATCTGATATCAATCAATAGGGGAATGGATAAGATGTGATTTATTCATATGTTGGAAAACCAGCAGCAATTAAATCAAAGCAGTATATATCAGGATGGAGAAATCTTAAAGGTGCAAGAAAAAGCAAGCTTCAGAATGATTCATATTATAGAATAGCATTTACATAAATTAAACCCAAAGCTATACTATATATTGTTTTTGTATTCATAAATGTAGGAAAAGTATAAGAGCTTAACTCGAAGGGGCATGCCAAATTCCTCTGAGTAGCTGCCTCTGGATTGGAAGGGAGGGGACTGGGACTGGATGAGCGTTGGTAGCATTAATAAGTACAATGTCTTGGCTTGAAATACTTGAGTGTTTGTTTATATTTTGGTTAGATTTAGACTCAGTTCCTTTTATGTCTGAATATATTTCTAAGAATTTCAACTACAGCCAACATAGTTGTTTATTATTTGGGGGGCAAATGGAGATTTGTGTTCTTAGTGTTATGATTTTCAGGGCAGGTTATAAAATGGTTGATTGGATTAATCATACCCATTTTCTATATCTTATTGCTCCACTAGTCCAGTAGGGAGGACTTTTAAGTGGAAGAATTTGATCTCCAGATAATGGAGTGGTAGGAAGACAAATGCAGTCATCCATATGGCCAACTGGGAGAAGATTTTTTTAAATTAATGAGGCTTTTCCCCA
Organism: Lemur catta; assembly: GCF_020740605.2. Lineage (NCBI taxonomy): Eukaryota > Metazoa > Chordata > Mammalia > Primates > Lemuridae > Lemur > Lemur catta. The sequence continues at coordinate 240,839,123 of NC_059128.1, forward strand.
CCAACTTGAAGGTGACATGCTTCTAAGATGGAAACAATATATGGGAAGATAATGAAAAACTTGAGCAACTTTCCAATTTGTATTGCCAGTTTTATTGTGGCATGATTTTTGATTAAATATTGATCCTATCTGTTTTCCAATATAATCATCACTTATAAGCAGAAACCAAACAAATTAATTTTAAAATTAATGCCCACCACTCTTAATTATCTGTGTTGCTCACTCTTGTCCCTATTCTTCATAGATTAATTTCTCTGTTATACATTGTTCTCTTCTAGTTCAGTTGGGTTCCTGAGACCTCAGCTTGAATTGAATCCTTTCCATCTCTCCTATTCCTCTCTAATTGCATCAAGCATTCACTGTGTGCAAATTTCTTATCCTCTGTTTCCTATCTCTTTAGGAAGTTTCATTTCTTATGAAAATATTACAAATTAACCCCACCAGTGTTTTTTCTCCATCTGAATACTTCCTGATCTCCTCCCATTTAAAACTACTATTGTAATCATTGCATTGCCTTGTCTGTATTCCATTTGTATATACTGCCTTGTTTGCATTAACAAACATTTATAGCAACTTCCCAAGAATACCTTATATTATCAAGGGACAGAAGTACTAATAGACTATTCACTAACGACCTGCCAATTTCTATTCCACCCATACCTCTTCTCTAAGCTTCTGCCTATTCAATAGACCATTGGGGTATCTCAGAGCACCTAAAACTCAACATGTTGAAGACCTGACTAACATCCCCCCAAACCTGCTCTTCCTTCTGTGTTTTCTATATAGTTAGTGGCACCTCCATCCACTAGGATGTGCAAGTTAGAGGGTCATCCTTGAAATTGGATCTTCTTTCCTTATTTCTTATACCCCGTTTTCTTCCAGTGTTTGTCATTTTTGCTTTCTACACATCCCATACATCTGTCTGGATTCAAGCCACATACCATCATCTATCATCTGGACCACTGCAGCAGACAGCTTACTGGTCTCCCTCTGCTTCCTATGGCCATCCTTCAGCATGTTCTATACACTGCAGCCAAGGGGAGCTTTTAAAAATGCATATGCAGTCGTGTCACACAAACACCCAAACCCTCAGTCCTTCCCAATTTTAAGGTGAGCTTAAAATCCTATCCTCAAGCTAAACAGCAAAATTCCTTACATGGCCTGTAATGCCCTGTAAGGTCTGTTCCCTGTTCCCTCTAATGCCCTCTCTTTTAGCCACACTAATACTACAAATCATTTCCCCTTTGTTGATGCCTGGATTGCCTTTCGTGACATCCCACTCCATCCAGTTGACTCCTACTCTTCTTTCAGATTTTTCCTCCCTTGCCACTTCCTTAGGGAAGTTTTTCCTGACCTTACTGAATTGGTTAAATCCTCCCTTTATTAATTCTCAGAGCACTCAATACCTAATATCCTTCTTAGTAAAAGTATAGGAATAATATTACATTTATTTGATTAAAGTGCTTCTCCCTCTATACCTGCACCATCTAATGTAGTAGCTAGTAGCTATTTAAATTTAATTAAAATTAAAGGAAATAAAAAATTCAATTGTCTAGTCACACCAGATACATTTCAAGTGCTCAAGAGCCACATGTGGCTAGTGGTTACCATATTGGGCATCAAAGAATAAAGAATATTTCCATCATCAAAGGAAGTTCTGTTGGATAGCATGCACCAGAAGGTAAGCTCTTCAAGGGCAGATAATGGTTCTTTTTTTTTTTTTTCCTGTCATCTTTCTATCTGTCTTTTTGTCTTTGCCTTGCCATTGTATTCCCAGTGCCCACCAACATATCTGGCCCAAAGAAGATCCTCCAAAACATTTGTCAAACAACAATAACAGCAACAAAGATGAGTTAATGAATGAGTACCTCAGAGCCTTGTGAGGATGATGTAGAACAGTTAAGAGTGTCCCAAACTGAAAATTTCACTAGGGCTGGTATTTGCAAACCATTGCTCCCAGAGGAGTCAGCACTATGTGCTTTTCACATGCTCAGTTATTGACAGCATGCAAAACACTTTATTTTGCTGTCTCAAAACTATACTTGGCAACACATGGGCTGGAGATCCTTTGTGAACATTTTGTAAGAGACGGCGCTTTGTGGAAATAAAAAAGTACCTGAAGAAAGCACTATACATACTAGCAGATATTTATCAGTTTTCGGCAGTGAATGATTGTCATGTCTGAGATGTGTTCTTATGTCTAAGGAAATATGCCAAATTATATGAGGGATTGTGTTTCTTATTTTACTTATTTTAGTTTAATTTTATTTTGAATGGAGTGAAGAGTTAATGAAGTATAATCCAAGAAACAAGAGAGGCTCTGATTTAATGGAAACCCATGTTAAAGCTAGAAAACTCTACAAAGGGTTCTCCTACTTTAATAGAGGGGCCTACAAATTATGGCTCATGGGCCAAATGCAGCCCAAAGCCTGTTTTTGAAAGTAAAGTTTTATTGGGAAAAGCTACATGCATTTATTTTTTTCATCTATGGCTACTTTTACCCCGTAATGACAAAGTTAAATAGCTGGGACAGAGACTGTGTAGCCCAAAAAGCCTAAAATATTTTCTACCTGGTCCTTTATAGAACAAGTTTTCCAACCCCTAATGGGTTTAGTGGGTTTAGTACCAATCCACTAAATTATAGCGGCTTCTTTGTCTCTCAACCTCTGAAATGCCCTTGCTTAGAAGATGAGCTACAAATGAAAATTGGATATAACCTTAAAAGTTTGATTCACGTAGAAACCCATCTCCAATGGACTTACGTAAATGCTATCAAAGAATTTGTTTCCTTTAAATAGATGGCTATTTAATGTAGTGGAGGAATATCCTTATTTTTAGGATTTTGTTTTCCTTTGAACAGACTATAAAATAGTAACATGTCTGTGTGGAAGCTTCATGTCGCTGATCACAATTCCTGCCTTGCAAAATAGCATAATATAATACTAAGCAGGAAAGAAAGTGAAAGGATTGGTAATGGTGAGGAAAATTTAGGCAAGTGTTTTTTTAAATTGTGGTGAAGTACACATAACATAAAGTTACCATCTTTTTAAAAAAATTTTTTTAGACATTTTTTATTTATTCAATACTTCTGGGGACGATGTCACTCTAGATGATCAAATTTTACAGTGAATGGTTAATGTTCATAAAATGCATAGATTCCCCCTTTTAAATCCGTTAGAATACAATAGAATAAACCAAAATATACAGGGTGGTTTATAAAATGATTCTGAAAATATAATACATGTCACAGAATCATTTTTATGGCTGTCATTAAGACAGTCATGCAATATGCAAAGGAAAAATTTTATTCATTAAAACTTTTCAGTTTCTATTGTAGATAAATTACAACTTCACTATATGTTAAGACATCTTAAAAATATCATCAAACCAGGGAGGATAAAAGTAATCTTTATTGAGTTTTAAATTGCACCAAAATTACCATCTTAATCATTTTTAAATGTACTGTTCAGTACATTAAATGTACTGTTCAGTGCTAAGTATATTCACATTGTTGTGCAACCAATCTCCAGAAGTCCTTTCATCTCGTACAACTGAAGCTCTATATCCCTTAAACATTAACTTCCCACTTCCCCCTCCCCCAGCCCCTGGTAAGCACTATTTTACTTTCTGTTTATGATTTTGACTATTCTAGGTACCTCATATAAGCGGAATCATATAATATTTATCATTTTGACTGGTTTATTTTACTTTCTATAGTGTCTTCAAAGTTCATCCATGTTGTAGCATGTGTCAGAATTTTCTTTCTTTTAAAGGCTAATATTATATTTTATTATTTATTTATATTCTATTTTATATACGTGATTCATTTTATTCATTTATCTGTCAATGAACACATTAGTTGCTTTCTCCTTTTGGCTTTTTTAATGTGCTGCTGTGAACATGGGTGTGCAGCAGGCAGGTGTCTATGAAGTTCTTCTGTGACATGCCCTCTTTGCCCCTTTGCTCCCCAGAATAGTAGCATAAGCTTGGGTTCTGGACTAAGTAGACCTGGGTTGCAACCCTGGTTTTTTCCCTTAGGGGCTGTGCAATCTTGGGCAAGTTATGCTCTGAGCTTGTTTTATTCTCTGTAATAAAAGAATAGTGATATTTACACTGAGTTGTTTTAGGAGTTAAAAGAGACTTCGTGTGAAGCCTTTGCACAATGTTTGATGATACATAGTAAGAACTCAATAAATTCGTGTCCCTCTTTTCCCCTCAAATGTATCATCTCTTCTTCTCTGATCACTTATGCATATCTCCTTAATTCTTGTTTTATTACAAGCATAGTCCCAAACATATCCATGAGACCTGAAGTTGGCTTGCATTGTTAACGCTAAAAAAAATTTCCTCCTAATAGAAGGTCCCAGTAGAATTGATCCAAAATTCTTAACTAAACTAATATTACTTAGAATTTCAGGGTTCTTTTGAAAGAGTAGTGACATATCCAAGAAGTCTTATGATCCTATCTTTCAGTTTCCTTTATTAAAAGCAAGAAATAGTATTATTTTCAAAACCAGTTTCTAATTTTTGAATTCAATTCAACAAAAATTTTGAGGGAGTGCCAAATGTGACCCATATATTTTCCCTAATGCATAACTCAGTTGAGGCCACTTGTTTGATCTTGATCATAGTATGGGAAACAGGACATTTACATGTTCATGTTGGCAGCTAACATTTGATATCATTTCCTTTGGATGGTGTCATTGAGATAAATGCTTCTTTGTGGTCCATCCTAAATATTATAGTACAGTGGCTTTAGTAGTAATAGTCTGTTTACTTAAACTCAATTTAGTGGTATAAATATTTAAAATATCAGCAAAAATGTATTTTTAAATATTTGGAAAAGTATACAGAAAGACTTTGTAATTTTAGATGTTGGCAAAACACTATAGAGAAAAAAGATGTGGGATTTGGTCTGTTTGAAAAATTAAATTTAATGATTATTTTGAGAAAAAAGAGAATAGTTTGAACTTTGGTTAAGAAAAATAACGTAAAGTAAAAGAAAATTTGGTAGAGATGACATAAAAATTGGACAGATACATACAAATAATACTTGTTTTTAAAATTCTGCACATCTGCCTGGGGACTGGCCCACCCAGTCACTGGCCACAACCACTGCTGGTGCCCATGCATGCTGCTCAGGGGTCTGAGGGTTGGCATACTATGGCTACTGCCACCACCAACATCATGTATGCTCCCCAGGGACCTGAGGACCTGCTCACCTTCCCAGTCTACCACTGCTACTGCTGGCACCTGAGCAAGCCACCTGGAGATCCAAGGACTGGTGCACCTGGCCCACTACTGCCATCGTTGGTACTCATGGACTCTTGTCCCCAACAAAGCCTCACCACAGCCTCTGTAACAACTACAGCCTAAGCCACTTGCACTGATTACAGCTGAAGAAATCATGCAAAGACTACACTACTGCACCCACCCAGAGCCAAAGCCCAAATGCCTACCCAACCAATACCATAGGAACATCTTTAGGAAAAAGTCTTTTGCTACAAAAACCAATCCATAAAGTTGGTAGAAGTAACTGTTACACCAGATGTGCAAATATCAACATAAGAGCAAAAGAATCATTAAAAGCAAGAACACATGACATCTACCAAAAAGCACAATAATTTTCAAGCAACAGATTCTAACAAAGAATCTATAAAATGCCTAAAAAAACTTCAAAATTAATGATATTAAAGAAACTAAGTGAACTACAAGAGAATACAGATATACAATAAAAATAAATCAGGAAAATCATGACCTGAATGAGAAATTCAATGAAGAGGTAGATATAAAAAAATAAACAAATTCTGGAAGTGAGATTCAATAAATGAAATTAAGAAATACAATCAAGAGCTTCAATAACCTTGATTAAGCAGAAAAAAGAATTTCAGAACTTGAAGGTGGATCTTTTGAAATAATCTAGTTAGACAAAAAGGAAAAAAGAAAACAAAGGAAAAAGGCTACATGACATATGGGACACAGTAAAGTGATCAAATATTAGAAAATTGGGAGTTCCAGAAGGAAAAGAGATGGCGAAAAGCATAGAAAACTATATAACAAAATATTAGCTAAAAATTTCTGAGGTCTTGCAAGAGGCAGAGACAGCCAGAAAGAGGAAGCTCAATTATTCCCAAATAGATTCAACTCAAAAAGATATTCTCCAAGGGACATTATAGTCAAACTTTCAAAAGTCAAAGACAAATAGAGAATTCTAAAAACACCAAGAGAAAAGTATCAAATCACATAAAAGAGAATTTCCATAAGACTAACAGCAGATTTCTCTGTAGAAACCTTACAAGCCAGGAGAGAATGGATGATATCTTCAAAGTGCTGAAAGAGAACAAAACTTTCAAACAAGAATATTATACTTAGCAAACTTATCCATCAAAAGTGAAGAAGAAATAAAGTCTTCCTCATATAAGCAAAAACTGAGGGAATTTGTCACCACTAGACTCGCCCTACAAGAAATTGCTAACTACAAGAAATGATAACATGTTCAGGAAAACATGAAAATATAAAACTCACTGGTACAGCAAACACACAAATGGAAAAGGAAAAGGAGTCAAACATTATCATTACAGAAAACCATGAAACTGCAATGTTAAATAAAAAGAGAGGAAGAAAAAAACAAAGACTATACAAACAACAAGAAAACAATTTAAAAAATGACAGGAATTAGTCCTCACTGATCAATAACAAGCTTGAATGTATATGGATTAAATTCCCATTAAAAGATAGAAACTAGCTGAATGAATAAAAAATTATGACCCAACTATATGTTGCTTATAAGAAACTCACTTCACCTGTAAAGACACATACAGCCTGGAAGTAAAGGAATGGAAAAAGATACTATATGCAAATAGAAACCAAAATCAAGCAGCAGGGTAGCTATAATTATATTAGGTAAAACAGGATTTAAGTCAAAAACAGTGACAAGAAATGAAGGTCATTATATAATGATAAAGGGATCAATTCAGTAATAGGATATAACAACATATTTGTACCCAATACCAAAGTACCCAAATATATAAAGCAATTATTATTAGATCTAAAGACAGAGAGATAGACTCTAATACAATAATAATTGTGAACTTCAACAACATACTGTTCTTTTTTATTATTTCAGAAAATTGGTCTAGGGTAATTGTTTGAAATGGTTTTTAAACCTATGTGAAATGAAATATGTAGATATGTCTTCATTCTGTGCTTGGGTTTTCTTAAGCTGGAAGTGTATTCCCTTCAAAACTGATCAAATCCTTGTGCATGTTAGATAGGTTTGGTTTCAAAGGCTGTGGAATTGGTACTTGGGAATACCTCTTGAGAACACTTCTAACCCCTCAAAAAATCCTTAGCCAAATAGTATTAGTCATGGTCTGATGAGTGAGAAGGGAAAATCACTGATTTTTCCTATGAAAGTGGTGTCTTTGATATAGAAAGAGAATGAATTTTGGCTTCAGATCTGTGTCAGAATCTCAAATCTTTAACTTTGGCTAAGTTTTTTTTTTTAACTACCCCAAGTTTCAGTTTCTTCATTTATATAATTGAATCTATCTGACCTTCATGTGAAGATTTCCAGAGGTACCATAGATTTACTGAGATAACATTGATCATGCTCTTAGCACAGTGCTTGTTGCTGGTGGAGACTTGATGAATTCTAGTTCTTTTCACTTTTCTTTCTATCAGTATACATAAACTGTTTAGTTGTCTTTGAATTGGGATTCAGGGCCCCAGGCAATTGAAATTAGATTTTTGACACTCTAAAACTTCCCTTTGCTAGAACTTATTCTTAGAAATTATTTTGATAGACTTATTGAATTAAAGATTGTATAATCATAGTACACATCAATCAGACATACCTTTATGCATCTGGGAAAAATTGATAGCAAGGCAAGAAAAAAAGAGGAAATTTTATTTATAGATGATTACTAGCAATATACTACCTCATTATAAGGAGGGAATGAAGCAAAGCCTGTCCTAACAGGGTTGGATGCCATTCAGTCATGACTTTCCTAGAACATATCAGTAGATGTGTTCTGAAGAGTAGCTGGGAGAAGGACCAACATTTATTTCCCTGCATTAGAGAATGGTTTATCCATCCCTCAGTCCATTCATTCCACAGGTGTTTTGAGTGCTCAGGAAGTGTCAGGCACTGTCGTATCCCCCCAAATCCAACAACAAACAAGACACATCTCTGCTCTGGTGGAAGGAATGGGGGTTAGGGAAGCAAGAGATACTGGTTGAGTATCTCTTATCCGAAATGTTTGAGAGCAGAACTATTTCAAATTTTGGATCTTTTTTGATTTTGGAATATTTGTATTATATTTACTAGTTCATCACTACTCCAAAAATCCAAAATCCAAAATGCCCCAATGAGCAATTTCTTTGAGCATCATAATGGCACTCAGGAAGTTTCAAATTTTGGAGCATTTTGGATTTTTGGGTAAATCCTATAATAAGCAAATACATATGATATTAGGTAGCAAAAAATGCAATAACAAATAAAAACCAGTTAAGAGAAAGAGGGTATGTGTGTGTATGGTGCACTCTTTTACATAAGGCGGTCAGCATAAGTCTCTAGAAGAGAGATTAGAACAGAAGATTGAATGTTGTGAGGGTGCAAGACTTGTGGGTCCCTGAGAGATGGGTTTCCAAGTAGAGATGACAGAAAGCATGATGGTCCTAAGCAGCATGTTTGGTGCAGCTGAGGGATGGCAAGGGAGCTGGTGCAGGGGGAACAGAGTGAGCAAAGGGGAGTCAGAGGGGGTAAGGTCAGAGAGATGGTGGGGCCAGCACATAGGGCTGAGCACACACATGGATGGGATTTTGGCTTTGAATCTGAGAGAAATGGGAAGCCATAGGGGAGTTTTGAACATGGTCTTATTTACCTTCTAACAGGATCACTCTGGCTGCCATCAGAAAATAGTGTTCAGGGGGTGGGGAGGATTGGCAGAAATAGGGAGATGGGTTAGGAGGCCATTACCAAGGTTAGTGAGAAGCATGTTCCCCTCAGTGCTGGCTATTAAATTGTTAATAAAATATACCTCCATATGACATTCTTTCTCAAAACCCAAATTCTTTCTAGTGTCTACAGACTATTTCATTAATCCCAGCCTGTTTCTCTTGGCGTACACTTTTATTTTCCTGTATATACTACCCCTAAAATGTAAAGAACTAGACTAGAATAATAATAGTGGTGAAGAATAGTTGGATTTTGGATCTACTTCAAAGGTAGAGTGGACAGGATTTGATGTTGGACTAGATGAGGGGTATGAAAGAAAGAGGAACCAGAGGAACAAAGGGTGACACTTATGAATTAGGTCTGAACAACTAGGAAGGGTGGAAGAGAAGGCTGAGAGAGGCAGGTGCTTGGGAATACTGTCAGATCCATTTCATTCTCTAAGAATCTTCTATTCCAACACAATTTCTGGATGGAATCCTACCTTAGGCTTATCAGCCCTCTACTTCCTATGATTTAGTTGATTGCTGAAGGTTGACTCTGTGGGATATAAGAGAATTTCCAGGCATGAATGGTATTCTGAAAGAGAAATTGGGAGGAGTGTAAAACACAAATTGCACCTATTTGACTGCTTAGTCAAGGGCTTGCCCTGTTTATTAAGAACTGGTCTTGACTGTCTCCCTAGGGGCCCAAACAGCTGTAGGTGATTCCCAACTTGGCAGAGGTTGCAATGGCCATTAAGCCTCCAAAAATGAATCTTGTACTTTTCCAAGTTTTAATTAGTTAAAGCATAGTGCTGCAAGAGGGAAGGACTCAGAGAAGGTCACAGCTGAAAGAGACTTTAGCTAAAACATAGATTGAAACTCAGAGAGAGACATGAGACTTGGAGAAGTTATATGACTTCTGCGAGGGATATGAAGAATAGCAGAGATAGGACTAGAACCTGGGTCTTTGACTCCCAGTCTAGGACTCTTTTGGCTGTACCATGCTGGAGGGAATACGAAAGTCCCAAGTTTGCACTGCTTTGGAGCAAATCGTTTACTCTCTGAAGAGTAGAGGTCAATGAAGACTTCATCATATACTACTTTGAGTCTATATTCACAGATCTCTTGCTTTACCCTGAGGAGGAAACTGGTGTTTGGCTGGGTTTCCTGGTCCAAGCAAACAAAGAATGGCAAAAATGTTAATAGTACTTACTTTCCTCTGGGGATAGAATACGACTTTCACATTGAGGAAATGATGGATTGCGAGTATAATGGTTGAAAAAGGACAGTGTTGTAATGAGCAGATGTTACCATCACGAGTGTGGGGATAATTAAAATTCATCTACAGATAACTTCTATGAAAATAAATTTGTGATATTTCCATTTCCTTGCTTTATCAAGCTGGCAGTATAAGGCAAAATGGCTTGGCTTGAATTTTAGCCATCTTTTTCAGAATGCTGAGGGAGGTGCTAAGAGGTAGTAAAAGATCCAGGGTAGACTGCTGGAGAGAGAGAGAAAGAAATGTGATGCAAGGAGTCAGCCCTGAAAGATTCAGATTCGGTCGTTTATTTCCATTGAAATATTTTAAACATGCAGGTGGAAGTTTATGAACAGCTTCACACTGGGACCAAGATCATCTCTGATTACTACATAGTTATCACACATGTCAACAATAGTTACTGTTACATAAACTGTAGTCATGCTCTTAGCTTCTCTCTCTCTTCACCCCTCCATGTTTTCTATCTCTCACTCTATCAGTCTATCTGTAAAAATAACATAGAACAGAACAGTTTAAACTTTTAGTGAAAGTTTTATTGTCTTAGTTATATGATTGTCTTAGTTATATTATGCTTAGTTAAAGCATAATATCCAACTTGATTTCCAAGTTCATTGAATCTAAACCTTACTAAGATTTTAGGACTTGCTCAGTTTTGTACCAGTTGATTAGTAGCAGATGTTTCTTTTAATAGGGAAAAGTTTTTTCACATCTCTGGATTTCTTACCCTTAGGGTTCTCCAGAGAAACAGAACAAATAGTGTGTGTGTTTATATAGTTATAGATAGATAGATATAAGAGATTTCTTAAGGGAATTGACTCGTAATTATGGAGGCTGACAAGCTCCCGATTTGCTATTTGAAAGGTAGAGAACCAGGAAAACTGGAAGCGTAATTCAGTCCAAGTCTAAAGGCCTGAGAACCAGGATCATAGATATCTGAGGGCAGGAGAGGTTGGATGTACCAGCTCAAACAAACAAAGCAAATTTGCCCTTTCTCCACCTTTTTATTCTATCTGAGACTTCAACAAATAGGATATGCTTACTCACCTTGGTGAGACCAATCTTTCTACTCAGTATACTCATTCAAATGGGTATACTCCAAAACATGCTCACAGACAGACCCAGAAATAATGTTTTGCCAGCTTTCTGGGTATCCTTATCTCAGTCAAGTTGACACATAAAATTAACCATCACAAATCCACCCCTTGTCAACTTGGCATCTGTATGCATCTCCTTAAGCCATATTAATCTCCAAAAGAAGATGAAAACAAAGTCATAATTTCACCCAATATGATACAAGTATCCTGTGTAAAACCAAAAATGTGCTAATCCCTTCCCCAGAAGAGAAGGTTAAGTCCTTGATACTTCTCCTGATATTTTGTAACTTAAATACAATGATGTAAAATTAACAATACTTATATAGTGATATAAAGTTAATACATATTATGTTATATAATAAGGGAATAAGAGAAGAAGGATAGATAACAAAGATTTGCATAACACATATATGCACACAAATGTATTCATAACAAAATAAGAAAATATTCATGACAATTACAGTTCTTGTTTCTACAACATGTGATTATACCTGGTATTTATAACTACCTTCTTCTACTACCCATTCTATATTCTCTTTGCCTTCAGCAAGAAACCACCTCAGCTGGTTATGGTTCTTTACCTGGTGGGGTGACCCCAACCTTCATTCATAAAGGGTCTGGGACATTCGTAGTCCTGTCTGCGCTGGGTTGTTATAGTTTTCCATTGACCTTAATCACAGGGTATGGTAATACTAAGAAATGCCCTGAGGGATCTCCTGTATTTCGGACGTACTCCTCCTTGCTTCCATTGTGCAGTAGTAGTCATCCTGTTTCCCCTTGGTATTCAGGATCAATCACCTCAGTCAACACTGTTACTCTCTTCTTGCCTGTTTACTCAGAGACATGAGGAGCCCAAAGTGTCTGGGTGGCAGTCTTTAGTTCAGTGGAATCATTGTCGTATCTCCTGGTGGAAGCATTCTTCCTTCTGGGACTAAGAGCTCTAAGCCAGCAGAACGTAAAGTCTCAGGAACAGGAAGCAAAAATTGAACTAGAAGGACCCTTGAGTCCTGGCTATGAGAGAAACAGCACCATATACTAGATGCTGATTCAGAGCATACATAGCCTCCTGGAGAGCCTTATACCAGCTTTGCAAGGTATTGCCACCTGCTGGTGCTATAACTGGGCCTTCAAAAGGCCATTCCACCATTCTATCAAACCAGCTGCTTCAGGATGGTGGGGAACATACTTAGGCCAGCTAATTCCATGAGCCCATTGCCACACTTCTTTTGTGTTCTAGAATGGAATATTGAAAAAATTTAATCCTGGCCCGTTGTTCCAGCTCTTCTGTGTATGGTTTCTAAGATATCAATCCCCAAGGATTCAGTAAGAGTCAATACTTCCTTGGAAGCTGAATGTTAGATTTCTGGTGATGAAAAACACTGAGCTATTTTTCTAGGAAGTGATCTGACTGTTTTTTCCCTCCTTGATCTGGCAGTATGTACGGGGAAAGTTACATAAAACAACTCACAGGTTAAAAATTTCAGTGATTTTCTTCCCTGTTATATCTAGCTATACTTTATTCTTTCTCTTTTCACATTTGTATATTGTGCTAATTGATTTTGCTCTTACCCTCTGCCAGGGAATATACAAAACCACATATAAATATGACATATTTTCCCAATGCTTTGGTTTTATCCTGAGATATGGGGGCAGGGGTCTGTTGAATTTTCACATTGCTAAAAAGTTTTGTTACTTACATGTAGAGGCAAAATCAGAATTCTGTTTTCCTATGGATGTACTATAGAACAAATAAAAAATTCATTTAGGTTTTTAAGATAAAATAAAAGACTCTAGAAAATGCTGAGTATGTGGCAAGTGCTTCCAGCTAAGGGCAGGCTCCCAGCTCATCATGTTGGGGCTTTTGGGTCCTTCGGTGGAAAAGGAGAGCTTTATCATGTCTCTTGATTACAGCAACCTGCCACCTGGATGAAGGATACTATAATCCCAAATTTTGACTGAAGTGCTTCTTGTTTTACTTTGAAGTCTGTTTGCCCTTCTGACCTTGCTCTTGCTCTCGCTTTCCCCCCATTTATAACTAGTTACGTGCATTTGGTTGGGAGTGAAACAAAACATGAATATCAATTTTTAGGGCATTTAGAAAGTTATCCCCTCAATTAATTATCCAAACGGGTTAGCTGCACTGTTTGTTGCATTATAAAATAATTTCTCCTCCTGTAATTTTAAAATTATTGGCTGGCTGCGGTGGCTCACGCCTGTAATCCTAGCACTCTGGGAGGCCGAGGTGGGTGGATTGTTTGAGCTCAGGAGTTCGAGACCAGCCTGAGCAAGAGCAAGACCCCATCTCTATTAAAAATAGAAAGAAATTATATGGACAACTAAAAATATATATAGAAAAAATTAGCAGGGCATGATAGCACATGCCTGTAGTCCCAGCTACTGGGGAGGCTGAGGCAGTAGGATCGCTTAAGCCCAGGAGTTTGAGGTTGCTGTGAGCTAGGCTGACACCATGGCAGGCAACAGAGTGAGACTCTGTCTAAAAAAAAAAAATTCTCTATGTTCTAGAATCAACTATTAATATCGTGACCACAGTGTTCAATAATCACTCAGATTTGGCAGTTTTGTTCCTAGGTGAGATTGATCCTGCGCCAGCTGAATGATTGTTGTAAGAAAGGCAATATTGACATGGTTACAGGGTGTAGAATGTGATGAGATTTAGGGAGCAGCTGATAGCTGAAGCCAACCCTCTCCCCAGATTATTCCATATCAAATCTTTGTTTCCATGGCCATAGCCTCAATATCAGCGAGACAGAGAGAGAGGCTTGCGCAGGTGACAGTTTCCTCTCAGTCAAATAGATATTTTAATGCCCAAACTAAATTCCTTATCTGTACTCAGTCACAGGGAAGTTGTGGAAGGCATTGTGATGGATTGTCTACAGATCCTTTAGTCATTATGTGGAATGCATTGCATGCATGGTCTTCGTATAATTTACTGGGCTATGGGATGTTGGTGTCCAGAGACAGCTGTCTCACGCTGTCAGACTCGCACAGGACTGGCTTTTGTTACTCTGCGTGCGTGTGGTGTGTGTGTGTGTGTGTGTGTGTGTGTTTTCTGCTAGGCTTAGGTTCTCTGACTTCTTTTTCTGAGCTTTCTCTACAACAATCACTTTTGTATTAAAAGATTTATTATATAACATTTTTTACATACAAAACAATATGTAACATGTAAGTTCTGAAGCAAAATAATAAAGAACATTCATGAATCTATTGTCAAATTTAGTACTAGAACATTAGCAATACAGGTAAATACATGTTGCATATACATGTGTGTTCTCTCTCTGTTCGTCCATTTGCCTCCAATAAGTGATGACCACTATCTTTGAAGTTTGTTTATCAATCCCATCCTTTTTAAAAATTTATTTTAGATTTCTTTATCGATTGATAATAGATGTGCATATTTTTGGAGTACATGTAATATTTTTATATATTCATATAATGTGTAATGATAAAATCAGAGTAATTGGGATATCCATAATCTTCAACACTTTATGCTGGGAACATGTGAATTATTTTCTTCTAGCTATGTTGAAATATACAATAGATTCTTGTCAATTATAGTTACCCTACTGATCTATTGAACACTAGGGCTCATTTCTTCTATCTAAGTGTATTTTTGTACCCATTAATCAATCTCTCTTCATCCCTTCCCCTTCTCTTTCTGGCCTTTGGTAACCACCAATCTACTCTCTGTCTTTGTGAGATCTTTTTTTTTTTTTTTTAGCTCTCACATATGAGTGAAAACATGCAATATTTGTTTTTCTGTGCCTAGTTTATTTGACTTAACATAATGACTTCCAGTTCTATCCATGTTACTGCAAATGACAAGATTTTATTCTTTTTTAGTCGCTGAATAATATTCCATTGTTTATATATTCCACATTTTCTTTATTCATCCCTTGATAAACAGGGAGATTCTCTATCTTGGCTATTGTGAATAGTGCTGCAATAAACATGAGAGTGCAGCTATCTCTTTGATACATTGATTTTCTTTCTTTCAGATATATACCTAGTAGTGAGATTGCTAGGTCACATGGTAGTTATATATTTAGTTTTTGAGGAACATCCATACAGTTTTCCACAGTGGCTATTGTAAGAAGAAAATCACAGCCTCAGGCACCTGTGAGGAGCTGGCCCCACAGATCATTCATTAAAGAAATTTCTTGCTAACCTCCCATAATAAGGACATGCAAATTGTTCCTATGTCTAGCACCTAAAACTAAAGCCTACCCGATTCCACAGTAATGAATTAATGAATTACAAGTTTATCTTACAAGTAACAGAACAGGAGACAAGACAGAATCAGACATTCTTCCACCTACCCAGGTACATCTACATAATTGATGCTTTCTTCACTCCCTTATTTTATGTAAAATGTAGATTTCTTGGGCCTCACAAGAATGTAGCTACTACCTCATCAGCCCCTCCCTTTCTTTCTCTCTATATGCCTTTAAAATGCTGAAGGTTCCAACCTCTCCTTCAGAAAAATAGCCACAGCTTATCTGCAGTTTGTGTTTTTCCCTGGCATGTCCTCAAAATCTCAGCTTAATAAACCTCCATTGATTGAGATTTTTGTCTCAGTCATCTATTTGTGTTGGTACTGTATGAATTTACATTCCCACCAATAACGTATGAAGGTTACCCTTTCCCCATCCCTTCTCTAGCATCCATATTCCCTGTCTTTTTGAGAAAAGAAATATTAACTTGAGTGAAATGATACCTAATGGTTTAAATTTGGAGATCTAGTGGTTTTGATTTGCATTTTTCTGATGATTAGTGATACTGAGCATTTTTTCATATACCTGTTGGCCATTTGTATGTCTTCTTTGAGAACTGTCTATTCAGATCTTTTGCCCATTTTTAAACCAGATTATTTACTTTTTTGCTATTGAGTTGTTTGAGTTCCTTATATATTCTGGTTATTAATCCCTTGTCAGCTGGAGAAGTTGCAAATATTTTCTCCCATTCTGTGAGTTGTCTTTTCACTTCGTTGGTTGTTTCCTTTGTTGTATGGAAGCTTTTCAGTTTGATGTAATCCCAGTTGTCTATTTGTCCTTTTGTTGCCAGTGCCTCTGAGGTCTTACCCAAATAATCTTTGTTCAGACTAATGTCGTAGAGTGTTTCTCCAATGTTTTCTTCTAGTACTTTAATAGTTTTAGGTCTTAGATCTCATCCTTTTTTTATATTATATAATCCTAAAAATATTTTTTTGAGCTTTGTTGTTTCAGCTTTGTTGAGATGCTGTATTCTCAGTATAGCCTTTTTCAGCCTGCTTTTGTCATTCAACTTTGCAGTTCCTCTGTGTTGTTGCATGTCATTGTAGTGCACTCACATTCACTGTTGTATAATACTGCTTTGTGAGACTATACAAAAATGTTTCTATTTCCTGTTGATAAGCTTTTGAGTTGTTCCCATTTTTTAAAGTTATAAGCTTAGCTACTCTTATACGTGCCTTTGGGGGTGGATGTGGAATTGCTAGGTCACAATGTATGCTAATACTCAACATTAAGGGAGAAGGCCCAATTGTTTTCCAAAGTGATTGCTCCAGTTGACATATGTGTGAGCACATACGTAAGGGCTCCTTTTGATCCACATCCTTGCCAATACTTGTATTGCCAGGCTTCATAGTTTTTGCCAATCTAATGGGTATAAATGGCATTTTATTAGTAACCAAGAAAATGCAAATTAAGATATCAGTGAGGTTAGGCATTTGTTGTATGTTATTGGTCATTTTTCATATCTTTGCTGAGAAATAACTAGTCAAATCTGTTGTCCATTTTTTCCTAATGGGTTGTCTTTTCCTTATTGAGTTGTAGGACTTTTTATGTATTTTAGTTACTCTGGCTTTGTCAATTGTATGTGTAACAGTTAACTTCTAGTTGGTAACTTTTTACCTTGTTTGTGGTATCTGTTAATGAGCAGACATTATTAATTTTAACGTGGGTGAATGTGTTAAAATTTTTCATGGTTAGTGCTTTTTTATGCCTTAAGAAAACCTCTTTTATCCTGAGGTTATAAAGATATTCTCCTATGTTTTCTTCTAAAGTCTTAAAATTTTGCCATTTATAATGATATCCTAAATCCATCTGGGATTGACTTTTGTATACAGTATGAGGTAAGAGGTTTCAGTTTCCTTTTGTTTTCCATAGGGAGAATTAGTTTTCTCAGCACCATGGTCTGTGCAGTTAGCATTTATAGCATTTCAAATTTCTGTTTGTGTCTGTCTGTCACAGGGCTTTGTTCCATTTCAAGAAAATGCTTCATTTCAAACAAAAATCTCATATTTTGAATTGATATTGAATATTATCAAGTGATTTTTCTCCCTGCAAAGTTGAAATCATATGTTTTTTCTCCATTAATCTGTTAATATGGTAAAAGACATTTATAGACTATTAAACCACCCTTGAATTCCTGAGATAATCCCAACTCAGTCATGATGTTATCTATATTTTTTGAACCATTGGGTTTGGCTTACTAATATTTTGTTTAGGGTTTTTCTATATGGGTTTCTCAGTAAACATTCCCTGTTATTTTCCTTTTTCAACTGTCCTTTTCTGATTTTGGCATCAATATTATATTTGCCTCATAGAAGGCATTGGGAAATATTCCTATTTTCCTCTTCTCTGGAAAAGCTTGAGATGATCAGTTCTTTGGGAGTTTCATAGAATTCACCTTAAAAGAATTTTTTTTTGACAGGAGAAAATTTTAAACTACTGATTGAATTTCTTTCATGGTTATAGTATACTTAGGCTTCCTAATATTATTTGATATAGTGTTGTTTGAGTTGTATTTTTTTTCCTAGGAAAAGCTCCCTTTAGATTCCCAGATTTGTTGCTGGGCAAAGGCTTCATCTCCTGTTTTCAGAGCTACATCCTTCAAGGAAAACACTTTTTAAAATGTGCACAAAGGTATTGCTTGGTGCTTTTGCAGTATATTTGCCTTGTCCTTGTAGATTACACAGCTGATATTGTCATTTAACCTCACCTCTATTTTATCTTAAAATCCTTAGCTCTCTGGCTGCTTATACACATGGTTTTCAGAGATATCTGGGAAGATTCTGATTATGGTTTATATGATTTGTGGATGTCTCAATTATAGGAGCAGCACTCTCCTGTGTTGTATCCCCAGGGGGCAAATGGTCAACTTGGGCAGCCGCAAAAACTCTTCTCCCTCTTGTATAGCTCCTGGATGCCACCCAAATGATGAATATCTCACTAATTAAGAAGCACTGTGTCATACGTATGAACCTGTGGGTATTCAGTAGGTATAAGGAACCCATTTCCTTCACCATAAACATAATAAATTCATGGTTACCATGTTTAAAAAGAACTTATATACTGAATTGGTATCTTGTGCATCTGAAAGATATGTGTTGCTCAACCGCTGCATTTGCTAACAGTAACCATGTGGGGAAACCATAGCAGACATTTCCAGTGTCACATATCTGTTGCAGCCTCTGCATGCTTCTCATTTTATTAACAATCTGCTAACATTAGAGGAAGATTCAACAAGAAAGCAAGTTCACATTTTTGAGGAGCTAGAGCTAGGCTACCAAGAGTTTGACTGGTTAGTTATTTCCTTCCTAAAGGCCATTTGCCTGGCTGTCCCTTACTGTCCCTTATTGCAAATTTTAGCAAGTGCCTGAAACTGAGGAGTAACAGGGTCAGGTTGCCTCAGAAAAGGCATGACAGGCCATATTCATATGTTCAGCAGAAAGACTTCTAGGGAGGAAAGAGTAAGATCTGACTGCTGAGCTTTTCTTATCCCACCCCACCCCTGCCTGCATCTGTTCCTTCCAAGCCCTGAACTCCTTTCTTTCATGGTATCTTGCCAGCAAAACTCATTATTTGTTCCCAGGAAATGCTTCTCCTAGAAGACTAAATGGAAAACCCAGAAAATAACTTCTAAGTTATCCTATATCTCTGTTTTCTGTTCTAAACCAAAAATAGTGTGTCAGTTGGGAAATATATTTTCTTCCCCACGTAAAAGTCATAACTGTATATATTTTCTGAAATCTTAGGATCAGGGGAATAGTAGGGGTATTTTATAGCAGGATTGGCAACTTTTTCTGTAAACAGCCCGATAGAAAATATTTCAGGGCTTATGGGCCAGATGGTGTCTTTTGCAACTACTTATCTCTGCTGCAAAGCAGCCATTGACAAAGTGGCAATGCATAAACAAATGAGTATGGCCATATTCCAATACAATTTTATTTACAAAAATAACCAGTGGGCCAGATTTCCTCCTGGGCCATAGTTTGCCAAATTTGTTTTAGAGGCACTGTTTTAAAGGGATTTCCCTCAGGGTTTGCTGCATATAGATTGCTATCATTCATTTATTTAAAGCAAAACTTCTCAACTATAATACTATTGACACTTGGGCTAATTAATTCTTTGATATGAGGGGTACCCTGTGCATTATAGGATGTTTAGCAGCATCTGGCCTCTACCTACTAGATGCCAGTAGCATCTTCTGAGTTATGATAACCAAAAATGTCTCTAGACATTGCCAAATGTCTTCTGGGGGGAAATTGTTCCCCGTGGAGAATCATTGTTCTAAAGTGATGGGGATGACAGAGCACATCTCACAACTGGGAACTGTAAATTGTTCAGTGTCTAAACATAGAGCAAAGGAAGGGGTATTAGGGATTGAGGTGAAGACGTAGTTAAGGGGAAGTCATTCTGGGCCATTTAGACTTTCTTCTGAAGGCACTTGAATGACACCAAAGGGTCTTATGGAGTGGGATATGGTGGCATGTTTCATTTTGTGTTTTAGAATGGTCATTCTTGCACCAGAGAAAAAAATGGGCCAGGCAGAACAAGAGTAGAGGCAGAGTCAAATAAGAAGACCCAGATTCCAACATTTTGACTGTTAAATCTTGAACAATGCTGGTCTGGTTGCTGGTTATTAATAAATCCTTCATGTAATGCTGGCCAAATCTACAAATGACTAATTAGTGCCATACAGACAATCTAAAAATTATTAAAGATATACATGGCCTTAAAATCAAACTCAATTACTTTAGAACACTTATTTCCTTCTTGCTGGAATATCACCTTAGAAAACAAAACCCATCAAGGATGCTTCTCAGGTGTGACTATAGAGCCAGGGCAAGGATGCTGTCACTATGATATGTGTTCAACAAGCTATCATACATAGCCGAATGAATAGGCAAACTTTGTTTTAGAGAAGAACTGACTCTTGAATTGAACATTGGGCTATAGGTACAATTGAAGAGTCAGTTCTTCCCTAAAACATTGGACTGTAGGTCCAATGTTCATTTAATACATTTACAATATCATATACAATTTATTATGTCACCCCTGCTTGAAAAACTCTGTCACTTAGCTACCAGGAAAACTTATGATATTTTTCAGGCTGTAATCATTCTATAGCTCTTTTGTTTCTTTTCTTTTCTTTTCTTTTTTAATTCTGCAAGATATTAGCTATTTGATCATTCTTTCCAAAGACCTGGAATAGTTGCATTGAGTCAATGCTTTCTTCCCTGAATGGTCTTGAGAATGTGGACAAATTCTCATCATCATGTTCCTTTGTTACATTTTGCCCTTAATCTCAATAATTCTTATGACTGTGATGTCCAACACTATTTATCAAAGGTCTCTGCTCTCCAAGCACTATGGTAGGCAGTTGGGGATACAAGGATGAGTGTTTCTGCCCACAAGGGGCTCACAGTTCCATGGAAGATGGGGGAGGGAATTTGGACATTAAAATAACAAGTACAATTGATATAATTCATATAACGTGATATACTCTTTGTTAGTATTGAGGGAGGAATATGAAATCACTGTGTCAAATTGAACTTTTCTTGAAGCAAATTATCTAATGGTGTCTTTTAATGAGTATCTTTTGGGTCTTCTTTTCCTCCTGGCTGGTTCCTCCTGGAACCTGAAAATTGGTTCCAACTCTATTTCTTTAATCAACTCCTTATTGATTTCAATTCTACTTCCTTAATAGCCATTCTCTTGGGTAAGTTTATCTCTTATTGGCCAGAGTCCAAATTGGGACAAAATGGACAAGGCACAGCAGTGCTCAAGGTGTTTATAGGGAGAGGTGGTCACTCCAGCCATCAGCCACCACCAGAGCAACATCATTTTCCTGATCACTTAAACTCATGAAAACCCTAAGTAGGGGAAAACTCAGGGCTGAAGGATTCCAGAATATATGATTCCCACTTTAGCAAAGTGGCAGATGAGCTTAAAAATTAAACAATGGCCTTAATTTCATATGTAATACAATCTGAAATCTGAAATGCCTAAAAATCTGAAACTTTTTGAGTGCTAAGAAGACAGTCAAAGGAAATGCTCATTGGAGCATCTTGGATTTCATATTTATGGATTGGGAATGCTCGACTGGTATAATGCAAATATCAAAAAAGCCAAAAAATAAAAAAACACTTCTGGTCCTAATATTTCAGATAAGAGATATTTAATTTGTAGTTTAATTCCTTTTTGTATGTGCTAGAAATCATGCCCACCTTCTCATCCCCCATATTTTGATAATCCAATGAACTAACAGAAACAGCCTCCTTTAGGAATACATTACACATTTAGGAATTTATTCAGTGCACATTTGCCTAAGCACTGAAGCACGCTGCTGTGCATCTTCTGCTAAGACCAATAAGTAAAGTACTGTAAACTGGAAGACAGATAAGATTTGTGAGATTTTTTAAAATTTATTTCCCCCCCACCATCTGCCACATATCTTACCGATAGTGTAATGCTTTGGATAAAATTCACTAAATTTGGTAAACTTAAGGGAAACCAAGGTAATAACTTTCTCTTTTAAACCACTATATTTTACAGCAGTGTAGAACTATTATAACCAGGGTTTAATAGAGACATACCTTTGCCTCTCATGGCACATAAATATTATAAAATTTAGTTTTGGAAACTTAAGTGCTCTAGATTTTTTTCAGTCTGAAAGAGTAGCAATTCATACGCTAGAAGGCATTTTGTTTGACCTTAATAAAACAGAAGGAATGGTATAAATAGGAAAAATCACTTAATTTCACACATATAAACATGCTCTTCATCTCTAAACTGAAAAATGGTATTTGTTGCACTAAGAAAAAAAACTGCATTTCTTTTTCTAGTAAGAATTCCAGGAAAAGCAAAAAAAAAAAAAAAAATCGTTAAAATATTTAATCCTTCTTTTCTATATGACTCATGGTTTCCTTTTTGCTCCTGACAAACATAAGTATCTTTGTATGTGTGTATTAGCCTGTCTGAGGCTTCTCTCCTTCCATCTCCCAAAGACAGAGCCGTGGGGACACTTTCAAGAGTCAGTTAAGGAGAAGGCTAACACTTAAAACCCACACCTGTTAATCCCCTATCTTTTCCAGAAGAGTTTCTTATTCAGTTTTAGACTGAGAGCCTTTGTGTAGGAGTCCAGAATACTTTAACATTTCCTGCTTCATCTGCATCTCAGAGCCAAAAGCATAGCCCCAGTTTCTTCCAAAATGTTTTATGAGCCAAGAATCATGTGCTCTGCAATTGTTCTTAGTTAAAGATGCTTCAGGTTTCACACTTTTGGGACAGAGAAGGAAAGTGCATTTTCTCCTGACACTTCAGTTCACATGATATATATTCTGGAATGCTCATTTCTTGGGCTGGATTGTGCTTTTCTGAACAAGTTGAAAGGGCATGTTAAAACGCCCACGTCTTTATTTGGCAAATGACTGTGGCCGTAAGTATGTCTAAGGACAGTTACAAGCACAACGGTGTCGTCAGTTACGTGTACCGTCATTGCCTCTGGTTCTGCTCCCTGTGCCATTTCCTATCTTGATGTGGCCTCCCCCAGGCTTCAAAATGTCATCCTTATATACATTTCTTGGTTTTTCCCTCCTTTCAAAATGAATTACAAAGAAAGTATTTGTAGTCCACTCACACTGACCAATAATAGCTAAAGACTCCCCCTTCCCAAGTAAATTAACATTTAAACAAGGCCTTAAACTAAATGTCTGTGTTTTTCAGTAGACTGAGGAGATGGTGGCCAGAACTCTTTGCTGTGTGGCTCTACTTTGATCCTAATTAGACCTTTTATGGTCATCACCAAGCTGATTCCACATTAAACATATTTCTCGGCCAGGTGTGGTGGCTCACGCCTGTAATCCTAGCCCTCTGGGAGGCCGAGGTGGGTGGATTGCTCGAGGTCAGGAGTTCAAGACCAGCCTGAGCGAGACCCCGTCTCTACTAAAAATAGAAAGAAATTATCTGGACAACTAAAAGTATATATAGAAAAAATTAGCTGGGCATGGTGGCGCATGCCTGTAGTCCCAGCTACTGGGGAGGCTGAGGCAGAAGGATCACTTAAGCCCAGGAGTTTGAGGTTGCTGTGAGCTAGGCTGACGCCATGGCACTCACTCTAGCCTGGGCAACAAAGTGAGACTCTGTCTCAAAAACAAACAAACAAACAAACAAAAAACATATTTCTCTTTTTTGATCCCAGCCTTCCTTTAGTGCATGAAGTAGAAGGGAACAAAAACAATCTAAGGAAAATTTGTCTTTGTTACTCCAAAAGTCGTAACGGGTTACTTAAATATCTACATGCCTATTATGCAAAACAAATATTCAAAAATTAATAATGAATATTTAGAGTGACAAGATAAACTGGAAGAAAAACAGCAGGTACTAAATGCTAGTGAGTGGAACAGATACCAAGACCTTGATTAGAGGAAGGAAACAGCAGACTAGGGCTTGGGGTTTAGGAAATTTTTATTGGATTGGAGATGGTAGAGGCCAGTTAATTGACAACAATTTAGAAAATTGCTGCAGTGGTCCACGCGTGTGCATATACACACACACACTCCAGAAGTGACTCTAGAGATGACAGTGACTCTTCGCTCTCTCTGCTGCTTTTGCACATGACAGTTTGAAGTTGTGACCACTGAGTCCCATTTCCCTGCAGTTGTAATGTGGGTGCTGGGACATAACAAAGGGGGAGGGATGGTAGCTTCTCATTCAGCAAATAATTATTGAGCATCTGCAATGGACTGGATACTGGGCTTTTCTAGAACGGCTACTATCAACCTGTCTGTTCCAGTGAGGCCTGCCTGGGCATCCCTCTCACAATAGTGTCAGAAGCAGGTCCCTCTCACCTAAACCTGGGACAGCACATCAATTGTGCCTCAGCATATGTGATTGATGCAGACACCATTACTGGCTGGTGCTCTCTTTTATCTTGTTGTGTTGCACGTGTGAGCTTCCACTGTAGGTTGTGATGTGGCCCACTTGGGATGTGAATAAGTCACTTGGGTGAGAAGAATTAGGGACTTGATTATCTACTGTGTTTATATCTAACCTTTCCTGGATCTACCTACTGCTACCAGCTATTTATTAAGATCGTTAGGAATAAGAAAAAATTACTTCTAGAACATTTTTCTCTTGCACAAGAAGTACTTGCCTATCATAAATACTTGAAACTATAGAAAAATAGAAGAAAAAGCATCTTCATAGTTCTATCACATAGAGACAACTGGTTTTGCTTTATAACCTCTCAGCCTTTTAAATCTATATACATATATTTTAATATAATTATGCCTATACAGTGTTTAATATTTTATCAATTGTATTGTTTTCTCTTAGCCTTCTAGGATTTCTTAAGTAGCCAATTTTATGTGGCTTTTAGTGATAATATTATGCTTGCTTATTAGATTGTACTTCAGTTTGTATTACCAATCTCTTTTTAAAATGCTCTATTCTGTACTGTGCTGTTGAGAATTTTTTATTTTTCATAAAACATACTTAGATGATGTTTATATTTTGAATTATTACTTTGGCATATATTTTCCAGTATGAACTATTGAGTCAAAGGGTATCAATATTTCAAATGCTCTGATAGTTATTGGTAGAGGAGTATTAAGAATTATTTTTTAGTATGGATGAGTTGGTTCCATTGGTATAGGTGGAACCCAGTGACAATGACATGAGAGAAGCCATACATTGAAAACAGTAAGTCTAACCCAGTAGTGAGGTCTTAACACACTCCATCCATTCATAATGCCTATATGTTACCTGATTCTTCCTGAGGTAGAATCAATGAGTAATGGGTTTGAAATGGTTCAACAAAAACTCCATTATTTGTTTATTTTTACCACTGTCTCTTTTTAATCTTTCCCAGTTGAAAATATTTTTACTTAATATCCAAATACTCCTTAAGTTCTTTGAACTATCTTGTCATGGTGATTTTGGAGAAACTTCACTTCTTTGGGGAAATTTTACAAAGATGGTAACATCCTAATCCTCCCTACCTTGAACATTAGGTTACATGGCAAAAAGGAATTAAAGTTGCAGATGGAATTAAGTTTGCTAATCAATTGACCATAGAAAAGAGTGATTATCTTGATTATCCAGGTGGACCCAATGTAATCACAAGGTTCCTTAAAAATAGAAGAGAGAGCAGAAGAAAAGTCAGAGAGCCATGACAATGAAAGCCATGTTGGAGAGACACTGTGTTGTTGACTTTGAAGGTGGAGGAAGGGTCCAAAGCCAGAATGCAGGCTCTAGAAGCTGAAAAAAAGGCAAGGAAACAGATTCTCTCCTAGAGCTTCCAGAAAGGCATGCAGCCTAGCTAATACGTTGATTTTAGTAAAGTGAGACTTGGGTTAGACTTCTGAACTACAGAATTGCCAGATATTAAGTTTGTGTCATTTATATTAAATTTGTGTTTGTTTATATCTTCCAAGGAATGATAATATGGATAACAGGGATGGATATTGAGCGTCTAACTTATGGTGCCCTAGGTCAGAGGCTGGTGACCAGATTGGCTTAAGGGGCTTGGTTGATGCAATGTACCCTGTGTTGGCAGATGGGCTAGGTCATTTGGAATGAGAAATGGAAGTCTTCTGGGAGGAATTCAGAACCCTATCAGCATCACCTTATGTGGTTGGCATTCTTTGACCCAATTTAACGTCTTCCCTGAGCACTGGTGTTGAGAACAAGGCATTTCGTAAGTCCAAGGCCACCAATTTTCAGTTCAGCCTGTGACAGCTGGTGATACATTGAGTGTGGAGTTGCCACATCTCATCTCATGGACTCCCTATTGCTTTCTACACATTTTTGTATTTTAAGCCTTGTTCCTGGAATTAATGTCAGATGTTTCTGGTGAATCATATAATTTCAAGGAAGGCTGTTCAGTTTCACTTTAGCATGGAGAAGTAGAGAAAAGTTTTTCTCCAGCATTTGTCTGGGATAGTAGTTGAGAAGAAATTCTCTGGAGGTTCTCATCCCTTCTTCCACTAGGTCTGAGATCCTGCTTGGTGATGAGGCCGTGTGGCCTCAGGGGAACATATTTCCTTCTGTAGAGTTGGACCAGGGCAAGCTGAGGAATCTCAGAAGGTTGTCTTGGTCCATAGGTGGTCATAAATTGGAGATAATTCAGGTGTGCTTAGGTGGTTTCTTGTTCCCTTAAGTTCTTGTGGTTGTTAGGGTTGAGGCTAAAAGAATAAGGGACTGAAAACAAGCCATAAGGAATGGATAGTTAGATGAATGGATGGATTTTAAAAGAGAAGGGGGTGGGAAAGTAAAGCCCTCCATAGATTCTAAAGCCCTTTAGAGTAAGCCCAGGCCTGGATTACACTAAAGTCCTTAGGATGATCTTAGTTTCAGCTCCCTACATACCATTCCATCTTCTTCCCACTCCTCTCAAGAACCCAGTCTTCTCTTGCTCTATCTTCCAATCGGTCCTGAATGTCTTTACGAAGTTTAAGGTATAATAATGGCTGGTTTATATACTTACTCATGATGTTACCCTTCTAAGGGATCTTTGCATTTTATCCACCAGACAAAAGAGTTCTCTAAAATATATTTTCAAATATAAGATAGTGAATTAGGGAAGAAATTTTGTGCTTTAAGCCCTCAGGAGTTTATGACACACACTGTAGTTTGTGAGCTACACCATTGACTAACTGTAATCCTTGGGCAAGTTTCTTAAATTGTCTGAGTCATGCCTTCTCCATCTGAAAACTTTCACAGGGTTGTTAATGAGGATCAGACAATGTGGAACGTATGGTTTGGGAAACAATTAAAAAATTGAGTACTACCAGGGGAATGCTAGAAGAAGAATAAATCATTTGGAATTTTTTTTTCCTGAGTGGGTTTTGCAAGTATTGAAGAGAGGCAGACCAGCTCTTCTGGAAAAAACTGAGAAGAAAGGTTTTGGAAAAAAAGAAGAGAAAAAAAGGCAGATTTGAAAGTTGTTGTGAGGAAATGGAGTTTATATCTTCTTTTTAAAGTGGATATTTTGGATGCTTTGCTCTGTGATTAGCTCCTCTTCTGCCCCAGGATGAAATCTTTGATACAATCCATGTTATCAACGCTTTTGAACTCAGAGTTGAGAGCAGGGAAGGGAGAATTGGATAGCAGACACTAGACGAAAGCAAAATTAGCCAAGGAGGCTCAGTTACATTTATATTACTTACAAAACAACTAGTCAACTTGTGCATCATAAATCATTATGAGCCAGAGCCCTGAATTCACAGTCAGACCTAGCTGTTTGACCGGGAGTAAAGTTACTTATTTTATTGAGCTTCAGTATTTTTATCTGTTAAAAATAATAGTAGCTCTCTTATTAGGTTATTTGAGGATTAAGTGAGATAATATATATGGTGTTTATACAGTGTTGGACATTATACAGTATAAACAATAGCTGCTATTTACCAAAATCACTACCATCATCATCACCATCAGCATCATAATTCTAACTAGATAGCTGATAAATTCTTTGATCTCATTCTGTCCAATCTTTTGCTACTAATTTCTGACTCTCATTATACCAGAAATCCTAATTATACAGCACCCCACTCAACAATAGCAGAATATATGTTCTTTCCAAGGGCATATGGAATATTTATTAAGATAGATTATATTTTGGATAAGTCTCAATAAATATAAAGAGATGAGAGTTACAAAAAGTACATTCGTCAACCATGATGGAATTAAAGTTAAAAACAGGAATATCTCTGGAAAATCACCCAAATATTTAGAAACAAAATAACACACTTATAAATAACCCCTGTGCAAAGAAGAAATCAAAAGAATTATTAGATTTTGAACTGAATGAAACCAAATTACAATATATCTAAATCTGAGGTTCCTACTAATCGATATTTAAAGTGAGAGAGCACTAATCATATGTATTAGAAAAGAGAAAAGACTTAGCTTTCAGCTGAAGTAACTAAAATAAGAAGAGCAACTTAAACCTAAATTAAGTATCAATAGAAGAAAGGAAATAGTAAAGATTGTAGCAGAGATCAGTGTAATAGAAAACAGAAAAATAGAGAAAATCAAGAAAACCAAAGTTGGGTCTTTGAGAAGATAAATAACATGTTTTGTTTCAATAGATTTAGGGGGTACAAGTGGTCTTTTGATACATGGATGAATTGTATAGTGGTGAAGTCAGGGCTTTTAATGCATCTGTCACCTGAGTAGTATACAGTATACACTATAGGTAATTTTTGATCCCTCATTCCCCTACAACCCCCTTCTGAGTCTCCAAAGTCCATTATACCACTCTGTATGACCGTGTATACCCAACATTTAGATCCCACTTATGAGTAAGTACACGCGGTATTTTTTTTTCCATTCTGGAGATACTTCACTTAGGATCATGGCTTCTAGTTCCATCTAAGTTGCTGCAAAAAACATTATTTCATTACTTTTTATGTCTGAGTAGTATTGCATGGTGTGTGTGTGTATATATACACACACCACATTTTTCTTTATCCACTCATCAGTTGATGGGCACTGAGGTTGATGCCATATCTTTGCAATTGTGAATTGTGCTGTGATAAACATACAAGCACGTATATCTTTTTGATATAATGACTTCTTTTCCACTACCCAGTAGTGGGATTGCTGGATCAAATATTAGGTCTACTTTTAGTTCTTTGAGGAATCTCCATACTGTTTTCCATAGAGGTTATACTAATTTTACATGAAGATGAATAAATTTGATAAACCTCTAGCCAGTCCAAATAGGAGAAAAGAGACACAAATCAATATTAGGAATGAGAGAGATGACATCACTGCAGATTCTGCAGATAAGAGAATATTATGAAGAGCTTTATGTCAGCACTTTTGACCACGTATATGAAATGGTCAAATTCCTTAAAAAACACAAACTAACAAATCTCACTTAAGAAGAAATAAATAATCTGAATATCACAATATATATTAAAGGAATTAAATTTTTAGTAAAGACAAAAACAAAAATTTCCCCTAGAGAAAACTTCAGGCCCAGATGGCAAATTCTACCAAACATTTAGGGAAGAAATAGCACTAATTCCAGACACTCTTCCAGAATATTGACAAGGAGGTAATACTTCCAAATTCATTCTGTGAGGGCAGCATTACACTAACATCAAAACTTGACAAAGACATCACAAAAAAGAAAACTACAGATCATTATTGTTCATGAACATATATTCTAAACAAAATTTTAGCAAGTTGAATCTAACAATAGAATAATAAGTCATAACCAAATGGGATATAGCCCAAGAATGTAAGGTTGATTTAACATTCAAATATTGATCAATATATATTATTAACAAACTGAAAAAGAAAAACCATCTGATTATTTCAATATAGCAGAAAAAAATTTGAAAAAGTCCAACATCCATTTCTGATGAAAATTCTCAGCAAACTAGACTTAGAAGGGAACTTTTTTAAATTATAAAGAGCATCTGCAAAAAACCTACAGCTAATATGAGACTTCGTATTGAAAAACTGAATGCTTTCTTTCCTAAGATCAGGCACAAGACAAGGATCTCTGCTCTTACCATTTCTATTCAACATTGTACTGGAGATTCTGGCCAGTTCAATACAGCAAGAAAAATAAAAGGCATACAATTGGAAAGAAAAAGGTAAAACTGCCTTTATTTAAAGATGACATGATTGTTTATCTAGAAAAATCTGGATGAAATGTATGAAAAAGCTATTAGAAATAATAAGTGAGGTTAGCAAGGTTGCAGGATGTAAGCTCAATAAACAAAAATCGTACTTCTGTGTTCTAGTGGTCAAAAGCTGGCAATTGAAATTAGAAAAATACTATGTACAAATAGCTTTAAAATATAAGAAATAGTAGGAGATAAATCTGACAAGATATGTACAAGTTCTCAAATAACAATATTTTGTTTAACATGGTTTAATTAAAACATTGATGAGGAAAAAGCTGATTCCTAGTGGAGGCTGTGTGAAGGTTGCATGTTCACTGCATGCCGGTGTGGGTTTTCTCTGGGTATTCTAGTTCCCTCCCTTGTTCCAAAGATGTGCATGTTAGGTGAATTTGTGCATCTAAATGGTCCCTGACAGTGTTTGTGGGGGGTGTGAGCACATTCTGTGACAGAATGGCATCCTGACCAGGGTCACTTCCCACCTGGTGCTCTGAGCTGCATGATATACTCCAGCCACCCACGATCCTGCACTGGAATAACTGGATAAATAATGATCTTATCTGTATTTATTCCTCTTTCTTAAGTGTATGTATGACTCACGTTTATTTCAATATTTAATATTAGAAGTGTTTTGGTCTTTATTTAGCAGTTTAGGTGTGGGGCAAGATAGCTGAGTAGAGACATGGCTTACCAGACCGTGCCTGAGGGAAGGAAAGGTTTCAGATTAAGGAGTGGGGAGAAAGGGCGCAGCTCAGGTAGAGGTGGGAGGAAGAAGTACTGGCATCTGCCAGGGAGAGCAGTTCCAGCCAAGAATTTGGCAAGTAACCACCTCTCCCCAGGAGGCCCGTCCTCAAGTCTGAGGTTTCCGCAGACAGTGGGGCCCACTTCTTTCTCCTTGAAGACCTGCTAGTGGGCCCAGGGTGCCTGACCTGGGGGTGCCTGACCTGGGAGCTCCCTGCCCACTGGCATTAGCTGGAGATGCAAGCCAGCAGGTCCGACATGGAGGCTGGATCCTGGGACCCCAGGACTAGAGTGAGTTGCTAAGGGGACACGGGAGATTTGGGAGCTGGACTCAGCAGGTGAGGGAGCCCATGTGGGCGGAACGGACAGGAGAATACTGTGGCGGCCCAAGATGTGGTGATCTGGGGGAGCAGCCATCCCCGCCCCCCCGCAAGGAAAGCCACACTGTCAGACTAGAGAGGGTTCCCGGTGGGGCAGCGGGGAAGATCCCAGCCTGGGGCATCATAGCAACTGAGTGCAGCACATTCAGGTACCCAGTTGCAACCAGACACCGGAGGGCAGGGGTATGGCAAGAGGGGTGGAGATTACTCCCAACAGCCATTGGGAGAATTACGACCCCTTCCTGACCAGCAGTCATTCCGGTTTGGAGAGCCTGCCTTGACCGTCCTCCCAGCAGCTCTCTAGCTAGTGGCCAGGAAAACAACCTTTGATTCCTGCTGGGGCTTTGCAAAGCCTTCCAGGCTCTCCCAACCTAACCATTACCAGCCTCGTTCCTCTACCCATCTCTGCTGTGGTGCAGAATAAGCAACCCCTGGGAGCTACAGGGCCTTTCCAAATGCCTGGGGCATTCAAGTGCTCCTCCTAAGGGACTATAGCTTATTACAGGCACAAAAGAACATCTCTGCAGTTGACTCTTTCTCACAAGCATAAACCACTGACAGGGAGAACAACTGTATAGCTCATTACAGCATCTACCAACTCAATCAAACAGGGTGTGGCTGATTCTTACTCACAAGCATCACCCACCATCTCAGAGATTAAGCTGGGGATCCCAATACAATTCACACTGCTGAGAAGTGGTGAAGACAGCAGGATAGAAGCAACCTGAGGGGACACTGCTTTTTAGGAAAGAAACAAAAATTACAGGCAGCTTGATCTGTGAGGGGTCTCCCTCTTCTACTGCAGACCTCTGGGCTGACTGGGGAGCTGCTCAGAATCAACAGTGTAAAGGGCCCTGGGTGAACTTTTTTTGCTGTTTTTTGCTGTTTTGGAGGTCTTTTACTCATAGGCACAAGATGGCTACCATACCTCTAAGCATTCCTTACTCATACAATAATATTGAAAGCAGGAAAAAGGGGTGGGAAGGTGCTATCTTCTTATAAATTTCTTTTTCATCAGAGAAATAAATCTTTGCTAGAACCATGTCCGCAAATTCCCCTTAAATTTCATGGGTAGACCCGAGTCACATGGCCTTCTCAAGCTATCCTCCACCTTGGGAGGCAAATTATCTCAGAGAAGACGAAGGATGGGGAGAATTGCTGTTCAGTTGGTAACTGACAATGGCTGGGCCGCTTTGGTATATCCTACCAGCAACCCTAGCTGTCTTTCCTAATGATGGCTGCCTGACACTTCATGAGCTGGAAATTTATAGGTGAAATTCCTTTATTCTCCTTCGTTATTTTTTCAATTTGAGAAGAACTTCCTATCTCTATTGAAGTTTAACCAAGAAATATAATAACATTTATTTTGAAAGGAGTGAATGAGCCAAAAGAGGGTAATTCATGTGTTCAATTTTCTATTCATTAATTAAATCATTATTCAAAATATCAATATTGGTCACTCTCCATTAGTGGAGCTTGATGCTAGTTGGCATGGTCAAGACCAAGATCAACACTGTACAACAAAACTGAAATAATGGAAACATTTTACATCTGTGCTCTCCAATATGGTAGCCACTCACTGCATATGACTATTGAGCACTTGAAATGTGGCTACTGTGATTGAAGAA
This sequence comes from Lemur catta, assembly GCF_020740605.2. Classification (NCBI taxonomy): domain Eukaryota; kingdom Metazoa; phylum Chordata; class Mammalia; order Primates; family Lemuridae; genus Lemur; species Lemur catta. The sequence goes on from NC_059128.1 coordinate 240,872,110, forward strand.
CTACATTTTTAATTTTAATTCATTTAAATATAAATAGCCACACGTGGCTAATGGCTATGATATTGGACAGAACAAGTGTTAATCAAGAAAATATTTTCTTTTCTTTTTCTCATTTCTGCTTATTCTTCCAGTAGAGGCATTATTACCCAATGCAATTCTCAACCTCAGTTTTGCATTATCCTTAAAGCATTTAATTATCATATCAAATTATTATTTCTTCCTTAACTTCAAAACACAATTATTTTTAAGCTGTAGTAGAGACAGAGATTACAATAGAAAGTAGAGCATCACAAGGTCGAAACACAGAACATTACAAATTAAAATTTTCTGCACTTTTATTCTTGTCAGTGGTTCTTACTTAAAATTTTCAAATTATTCAACTATTGTAAACTGTCACCTTCTAAGAATAATTTATTCTTCTCAGTTTAGAACCATTTACTATATCTTTCCCCCTTGTATCAGGGTATATTTTTCAATTGGGTTTAGAATGTGTCTTTCCCTTTTGAATTCCATTCCATACTTTATTTCAGTGGGTAACTATAGCCAAAAGGGCCCACAATGCCTATCCTATCAGGAAGACATCCCCTCACTTTTGCTTGAAAGAGGTCCTTCCATTCCCAGAACTTTGCTTGCAGTCCTGGTTATCACACTTGGCTCTGTAGTTTGGAAGGCCATGATCGTGGCTATTCCATCTCAGCCTTTAAAATGCATCAGCCGCCCCCCACCCCAAGCTCCCACACACCACAGTAGTAATGTGTAACAGTCAGTCTGCCAGCAAACACTTCTTCCAGGGGCTGTTCCCAGGACCACCATCCTCCTACGTGCCCAGCCTGCTGCTGCCTACTTGCATTCCTCATGCTCTCAGACTCCCTGATGCTGTTTTCTACCTTTCAAGATCCTTCTCTGACACATCCTCCTGTTCAGAGTCCCTTCTCTCGTTGACTAACTTATATTTCCCACTCAGCTCTTGACTCCATCCATTTTCACATCATTTGAAGCCTAGGTAAAAAATATTCCCTCCACTTGTACAAGTTCAGCTAGGTACTCAGCTCCTCAATGAAGAAAGCAAAATGTAGACAAAACAAGGAAGGCAAACTTCACAGCTCAGGTTGTAAGGAAGCTTGTTTCTAGACTAATAGAAAGGATTCTTTACACTTTTTATAAGCACAAAGGTGTTAATAAAGCCAAAAAATCTGGAGGTCAAGATGCCTTTAGATAGATTTAAGAATGACCTGCAAACATCAGGCATTTAAGGAGCAGTATTTGCCTATGCTATTAATATAAAAGTATTGTGGAAGAGGACTTTATGCCCAGGTCAAATGTACACCCATTGGAGAAGGGTACTTATCCAACTGGATCGTGGCTCTAGTTCAGGACAGTAACTATAGAAACAAGATTTGGCCTGAAAACATGGAACACTGGGTTTCTCATTTCTAATGAGTTATATTAAAATTATTTTATTATTAATAGCATCCCCTAAAAACCACAGCATGCCTTTGAATATTTTTAATTGCATACATATAAGCCTGTAGAAAAAAATCTTAGCATAGTACTTTACGTATGAGAGATTGAAAAATGTGAACTGATAGGTAAAATGACTGCACAGAATTTACTTTCAAGATTTGAGAGATTTGAGTTTTAATGGAAGTCTCATTTGAAATAATGGAATTAATGTTGTACCCTTAAAAAGTCACATATGAAATGACTAAAAAATATGACCCTTAGAGCAGTGTTCTAGATGTCTTCTAATCTTATAGATTTCATCTACTTCGCCAAGGAGAAAATGGATATAAAGAAATGATGTCATGCAATCACTGAACCAAAATTCCATCAGGGTCTACCGTTGTGTAGAGAAGGAAAGCAGAGAACAGATTCCCAGATTCCCACTTCACATATTTTGACACATGTTTTTGACACAACTTCTGTGTGTGGGGTTTGTTTGTTTTACCTCACCTTATTCCAGAAACGAATTAAGGCAACTTACAAAATAACATAAATTAGGGCTCCAAGTAAAATAAGCAAGAAATAAGGGCGGGCATGAAAAATAAAGCCAGGAATGATGTCAAAAAATGCACATCACAAAGACCTATACACTTAGCATGGGTGGGGAGTGCATTTGGCTCTGGTTTTCTAGCCATCAACACAGAAATAGAAACCTGGTTACAATGTCACAAATAAATAAAGAGGCTCAGAAAAAAAGTCACAACTTTTTCTTGGCACAGAAAACAGAGGTTTTCTCCAAGTTTTTTTTTTAAGAAGATACTATATGATTTAGTAAGGAATGTCCAGCAGGACTCTTCCTATGCACCATAAAGGGTTTCCTGACTGATTCTTACAGTGGACCTCAATGTAGGTATTATACCAAATGCACTAGAACATGATGTAATAAAATATTTTACAGTGGGCCAATACTATTGTCAAGAACTGTGAAAGGTCTGTGATTTTACCCTATGTGCAAGGTAACATGCACAGTTAATGGACGTTGGCAGGCGACACAAGACTCCTGGGTCAAAGACAAAGGATGGTTTTTTACTCACAGAAATAGCAGTAGCCTGAATATCAGCATTTGCACCAGTCCTAGGAGCTCGAATTCTCACAGTGCAAAGCAAAAAGGTACAGGTGATACCTGCTCGAGCAATGGGTTGTATTACAGGAGAGGAATGACAAATTTAGGGGACTTGATCACTTCTTATTAAAAAAGATTCATGCATTCCCTTTGCCTCAGAGGGAGACATTACTTTTATCGTAAGGGAGAGCAAAAAAACTTCTATCTTCCGGGGCTGCTTGCTATACAAATATTTTTAAAAAGATAGTCTGGAGTGCAGGGAATAAGAGCCTTGCATGTAAGACAATGCAGAAACATAGAGACCCTTGGAGAATTGTTTCTTAATAACTGTTTATTCTAGGTCATACTCAAGTGTTCTCTGGTATAATCCAGAACTAACCTTTAGACTATTTGGAGGAATTGATGAATTGTGTTTCATTTGACATTTATTCATCATATACTTGTTGCATTCTTATATTCTAGGCACTAGGGAGAGTGACAAGCAAAAGAGACATGGTCCCTTTCCTTAGGCCATAACTCTTCCTCCCTGGTGTGGGGAGAACTCTAATACTTTCGCCACTTCACTGAGTTCTCTCATTTGTCATACTAGCTAAGGTAATGCAAGCATCTTTTTCTGACAAAATAATCAGAGACTTGCCTTTATTTAATTAGCCTCCAGTCAGTTCCAAATCGCAAATAACAATTGCTAATGCAAATTGGATTTTGCTTGCTGGCCAAGCACAGGCTGATTCCTGAATTCCATTACCTAACTCTTGCACCAGCCCCTCATGCTGTTTTGAAGAACCAGCCTCCTTTTTGATATTTCTGCTGGGTTTGTTCCCCTCAGAAAACCTGTCATTTCCTACTAACACAGTGGCCTCACTGGCTTAATGTGATGGCAATGGCATATAGAGGCAGAACCGGCAGTGCCAGCTGGATAAATGTCCTCACTTGGGTTTGAGGGAGCTGCCTATTCAAGTGAAAAATCAGAGATGAAAAAGACCTGTTAAATAACCCAGTCCCTCCCATAGCCAGTGCCAGAGCATTCCTATGGTGGGAGCTTAGACCGAGCCGGCTCTAAATGACTTTAACAATGTGACTTCTCATGCTTTATTTGGAAGATGGGGCTGTCTCTTCAATTTTTTTTCTTTTCGTAAATTTTCTAACTAGAATTTCACGTGGCTAGCATTATTACATTTCTCTTTTATTGTTTTTGGTTCAGCTACAGCACCCCGATGAAAGAATCTATTCCAAAGAGTTGGTATAAATAGGCAAACAATATTTAAAGTACTTTATTAACACAGCCATTCCAGCAGTGTGCCTATACATTTTGAGCAACGTGATATAGGAGAAGAGGGCACACATGTGGACTTTAGAGATAAATACACCCAGGTTAGAATTATAGTTCTACTTAGTTGGGGACGTTATTATTATCGTCATTATTGTTTGTAGTGACTGCCATTTAGTAAATGCTTCCTGTGTTTCAGGCACTATGGTAGGTACTTTCTAAAACTCCTGCCAGCAAACTGATGAAATTGCTACTGTCATCTCTACTTTAGAATTTAGAGTTTAATAATTAAGAGTGGAAGCATTGTGGTTAAATGGCTTGCTGAAAATACCAGCCCTGTGACTTTGGGTCTTCACTTGACCTCTCTGTGTCCAGTTTCCCTATCTGTAAAATGGGGATGCTAGCAATGCCTGCCTCATTGCTTGTTTTGAAGAATAAATGTCGCAGTATGTGTAATTGATTAGATCAGTGCCTGGCATGGGGTAAGTACTTAAATGTCAATATCGATGACATATAGAGAAGTTTGTCCAAGGACATCTCACTAATAAGTGGCATCCTAATTTAAACCCTGGTCGGTTCTATTCCAAAGCTCATCCAAATTATTAACCATTAGAATATACCAACTTAGTCAAAACATTTAACCTGTCTGAGCCTCTCACTGCCTTTTCTCACTGGTAAAATGAGGATATCACCATATTTCCTGTATAACCACTGTGGAGATTAAAATGCAATAAAGTAGTTAAAGAACCCAGAGCCACGGATCAAATAGTAATAGTGTTCTCTCCGTTTTTCTACATCTACATCCATAGAATAGATATATGTATATTTCTGAATGTGCATACATGTACATACCCATATACACATATGTATCATACATAGCATATAGCTGTGTAGCCAAGGACTTACTCGTAAATGTTTCTCATAATATTAGAACTGCAGAATGGCTAAGTGTATTTTTATGTGTTTGTTTCCTCCAATTTAAAAAAATTGGGTTTACTCCCATTTCAAAGAACTGGATAATTAAAAACAGTTTTCTTCCTAATAAGGTTTTATTTTATATTTTTAACATTTTGATAGTTTTAAGTATGTCTTTTCTGGATTCCTTAAAGTAGTTCATCAAATGTTTCAAACTTGCCTAAATGCTTTTTCTTTCACAAATATAGATTGGCCATAATTTCAATGTTTAAATCACAGAGGGCAGGGAAGAGACAGACAGTTACAACCTAGCAGAGGGAAGTGTGATGATATGTTTTTGCTGTTGTGCTTTTTTTTCCCCTTGGTGTGTGTGGGAAAGGGCGTGATGTCATCTTGTCTCCACCCCCTGTGAGTAAGCCCACAGCACAGCTAAGTGCAGCGCCCGCCTCTGTCACTGGGAGACAGTCCACTTAAATGCAGCTCCAGGGCTGCGAGGCACCCACCAGTATCCTTCCCCGTGCGAGGTGGCAAATGCAACATGCTCTCCAGCCTGGGGCGTCTACTTCTCTGTGGAAGTATTGCACTAGTCCTGGGAAATGCACAGAAATTGCCAAAAGGCAAGTAGCCCTGATGTTTTATGTTTTAAAAATAATTTTAAGATATACTTGTTTTAAATGTTGATATTAAATATGATCTGCTTTACCATATGGGGGGAATAGAGTTATTCTACAGAAAGTCAAAGTTTAAATGTGTGAAGGGGTTGCTTAAACTTTTATTTCCCCTTCTCTGTTATTTGCTTTTCAATTGCAGCTCTTGATTGCAAAAATGACAACCAACTTCTTAGTAAGTGAAGCAGATGTTCACAGAAACTTGAATGGTATAGTTTCAAAGTATAGTTTTTGTATATTGAATCATAATATATAAATAGTTATTGTAGTCTGTCAAAAAGAGTTCTTTGGTGTTTTTATCACCCTCCCAGTACTAGCTTAACGTTCAAAAGAAGCTAATTCTGAAGCCTTGAATTTTTGGTGTAAACCTCAAACATACCTGTTAACCGTGAGGCTGAGGGAGTCTAGGCAGGTCAGCCCAAAGTGCAGTCATGTGCTAATTCGTAGACACTTCCTTCCAATGGAGTTTGGAAGAGGGTTTGATCTGCTGGACAAGACACTCCCCCTTTTCCTGGCTAAATTGCTCTCATTTTAGTGTTGGTATTTTGTTTACAAATGTTATCAAAAGAAATTAAAATTTCTAAATTTAGACCCTAAAAAACAAAACAAAACAAAAAAAAACCTTTGAGCCTATAGGAACCCAAACAAGAGGCTCTTGCCCCTCTCTTCCGTTTTTGAACATAAATGTTGCATGTACTTTTGCTCCTTTGCAGAGGCACTTTTCTAAGCCAACTCTAGGTCTGGGAAGGCTTTTTATGGTTGCAGACTGCTGTAGTCAGCAGGATTATGAAAAACAGGCTGGAATTTACCGTACAGTTATGATGGAAAATATTGGAGGTAGTGCTGAGCCACATGCTTGTCAAAAACCTGGTCTGCCTAGAGTCTGAAAGAAAGGTTGTTAGTGTCAGAATATCCAAAATATCATTCTTAGGTCCTCTTTCTGAATAGTTTGCTCTAGGATCATCTTGACCCAAGTAAAAACTGTTCTTTCCTCAGTGGGTAAAGTGAAACTTGAATCCAGAATGTGAAGGCTGAGACATTTTGCTAGTTGATATTTCACACGATATGAAAAGCAATAAAAAAGACTAAGTAAACTTTCTCAATTCTGATTGAATAATTATGCAAAGAAAAATAAAAACACCACTATTGGATTTTTTTCTTCTACCAAGAATTTTGTTGTTTTATCACAGTAAATCTGAGATTTAAACAAATCAATTATGAGCCACAAACATTCAGAATTAATTGTTCCTACTGATGAAATATTTAATTATGATACACCATTTGAGAAGATCCTGTTTTTTTTCTCAGGGTCAATGCCTACAGATGGCCTTATTTTACTTTATATTCACTGTGTAGAGATGATAGCCTTAATTTTGTTACTGCAAACTTCTGCAAATTCCAAGTGCTTTAATTATCATGTTGTAATCACTGGATACAAATCTCTTGACATAATTTTCCTTTATTTGTAATGGCAAAGAAAAAAAAACCTCACATAGTTGTCAAAAATGGCCCCAAAACTTTTGTCTAGTACATTGCACATTAATCTGAAGTGTTTTCCTCCAGGTTTCTTTTGTAAATTTAAAAAAATTCATAGTTGTGGTAATTTGAAAATAAAACCCATTAAATTATAACTATAAAATAAATGGTAAACTCCCTTGGTTTTAATGCTATTTTTTTATTATGGAATCTATTGAGGAAATTTCTTGTTGCTAAAGTTACCTTTCTCAAGGTATGTGCCTGTGTTCCAGGCACGGGTGCACTGTCCTACAGTGGGTGGGGGTAGGGAGGAAAGGCAGCTGCTTCCTGTCAGTAACTTGGGGAGTCTTTGCTCCTTTGTCTTTTTGGGGAGAGTTACAATAGATGTTAGCATTTCACAAGTGCTCAGTGAAGAAACCTGTCCAACTTTTTTAACCTATTGTTTCTCGAATTCATTTGACAAAGTATCCTCTTTTTAGTAGAACAGCTATAATACCTTACCAGGGGCTTGTCTGTCACATTTGAGGAAATGATGGGCTAAAAAAGAAAAAAAGGGATAAAAGGTTTTTTCTTTTCTTCTTCTTTCCTACTTTAGAGTTAGTTAAATACTATTTGTGATTTAAGAAGAGATTGGAATTTTGGAGCCAGAAAGGACATTTATGATTACATAGTCTAATCTAGGCCTTTGGATTTATGGACCAGTAAAAATGCATACATATTTTAATATCAGGGTTCCACTGTAGAGAACATTCTTGAATTTTGCTATATATGAGGTGCTCAAAGTTGGGGGGAATCCCCATTGTTCATAAAAACAAGCCATTTTTAACAGATATATAAAATAAATGAATTTAACTACATGAATAAGTCCATTGTCCTTATTTTTCTCATTTCACCACAGACTGATGAAAACTTTTTCACAGGCCAATATTTGGAAACCACTGAACTAGATAAACTATTTATTTTACAAATGAAAAAACCCAAGGGCAGGGGAGATTTAATAACTTTCCTATGTTAATGGCAGAGCCAGGACTAGATACTGAGCTTCTGATTCAAAATCCATGTTCTATCCTGCTTACTGCCAGGTAGGCAGACCCCCTGACCCACACCTTAGGAATCATGTTCTGCAGTGTAGACATGAACACTGCCCTTTCCTCGAATAAAATAGCTTCTTGTAAAGTTCTTAAACATCGTCTTAATTTTTATATTTTCTTAAGAACATATCCACATTTTATACACATATGATATATATACATATATATTTGATTACTTGTAGGAAATCAGTTGTTAGATGTCATATGCCTATTTGCATACCTAGCCAGGTACCTTGTTATAAAAAATAAGTTACTAGAAAATTCTTGCTCTTTAAAAGCTTGAAGTTAGACACTATTAATGGACCTGTTCTCCTTTCTACCACTTAATGACTATACTTTTTGACAAGTTATTTACCTTTGTTAAGCCTCACTTTCCTCACCTGTAAAATGGGACTAATTATAACTGTCTTGTAGTATTTTAGGATTAAGTGAGATAAGAGATGCAAAACTTTCAGTAATGAGTCTGACACATAACAGGTATTTAATGAATGTTTATTGCATCATAGAAAATGGGATCAATATTGAAAAAATATGCACACCAAATAGTATATGGTCTTGTGTTCAAACAGAAAAACCTCTTATAAGGTAGCAAATGAGGTGGCATGTTCTTGGTGGAAAGGGTGGGGTACGGGAATGAAGTGTGGTTCTAGGTGACAACGAAGGAAGGCCTCTACTGCACTCTAGCCCGACCATTGTCTGCCCACATGGCCAAACGGTACTCTATGGAAAGCTGCATCTTTGCCTTAGGATCAGCTTTTCCATGGCATTTGGCAAGACCTCGTGGACCCTGCAGTTGAGAGCCCATTAAACTTGTTTTCCAGGAGGAGAATTAGACCATAACACACAGGTGCTCGAGAAGAATCACCACATTGTTTTATACCTTTGGAAGCCCCTGTGCTCTAGCTACCTCTCAGAATATTTATTCTTGGCATCACAGGCTTTTTTTTCTCCCTGGCAAACAGGCTAAAATGAAAACCACAGAGAACAGTACGTAATGAAGGGAGCCAGCACAATCCTCTGATGGGACATCAGGGCCTTGACACGCCTCTGCACTAAAACTCCCGTGTACGGAAGAGTGTAGTTAGTCTGAAGGCAAAAGGCTACTATTTCTAGGCAGGTCTATCATGCCTCCCGAGGTACGTGTGAGGAAAATTGCAGAGGAATATGCAAGTGTAACTAGGTGGCCAGAGGACACGAAGATCCTGGGCAAGACTCGGCACATGGCAGAGGGAAGAGGCAGCTGGCTCTTTGCCTTGGGTCTTTTCCTAACAGGGTAGAAATCTCTGGCTCCAGGAACACAAGACACAAGGGCAGATAGTAATCATACAGTAACCATCATGGTTAGTAAGAACGATTACGATTATTGCTATCATAGATAACATTATTTGAGCATATGCTAAGTGTGATAATTTAGTGCTACATACTTTTTAATGTAGAAAATCTAATTAAATTGTTGAAGCTCCCCTATTGTCTTAGTCCATTTTGTGCTGCCATAACAAAATACCTGAGACTGGGTAATTTATAAAGAACGAGGCCAGGCACGGTGGCTCACTCCTGTAATCCTAGCACTCTGGGAGGCCGAGGCGGTTGGATCGCTCGACATCAGGAGTTCGAGACCAGCCTGAGCGAGACCCCGTCTCTACTAAAAATAGAAATAAAAATTATCTGGACAACTAAAAATATATATAGAAAAAAAAATTAGCCGGGCATGGTGGCGCATGCCTGTAGTCCCAGCTACTGGGGAGGCTGAGGCAGGAGGATCGCTTGAGCCCAGGAGTTTGAGGTTGCAGTGAGCTAGGCTGACGCCACGGCACTCACTCTAGCCTAGGCTACAAAGTGAGACTCTGTCTCAAAAAAAAAAAAAAAAAAAGAATGAACATTTATTTCTCACAGTTCTGGAGGCTGGGAAGTCCAAAATCAAGGTGCCAGCATCTGGTGGGCGCCTTCTTACTGCCCGGTGGAAGGCAGAAGGCCAAGAGTGAGCCAACGCCCTCTGTCAAGCCCCTTCTGTAAGGGCACCTACTGCCATTCACCGGGGAAGAGCCCTTATGTCCTAACACCTTTTAAAGTTTCCACCTCCTAATATCACATTGGCAACACCTAAAGTTTGGAGGGGGGCTACATTCAAACTGTAGCACCTATAAAGTAGGTATCTTATTATTCCCACTTTACAGAGCATAAAATTGTGCCTCAGGGAGTTTAAATAATTTACCCCAAGGCACAGCCAGCAAGCAGCAAAAGACCATACCTTCAATTTTGCAATATTAGTTCCCTGATCTATGTAAAGATACATGAATTTGTTCAAGTCACAAATTATATTCCACATTTATGCAGAGCACTGAGGCTTGGAGGACAAAGCTTGGCACCCATCTGCAGTTAATGGAGAAGATGGGTGGAAAGAAATAATGACAATAGAGTGAGGTCATCCTAAAATTTGGTTGAAGCACAAAGAGTTTTGAGAACAACCAGAAGGATCCAATCCAGGCCAGAGGTGTCAAGAATTATGAGAGAATACGGCACCCACGTAGAGGTCTGAAGTACAAACACACGCTGGGGCAAGGAGGAGGGTGGCTGAGAAGTGAGGGGCCCTCCCAACAAAGGTAGCTGCTGGGCCAGAGCCCAGGCACCCCCACAGCCAGAGCTCAGTGAGTGTTGCCAAGACTGAGAAATCGCTCAGGATGCCACTGTGCTTTGTCCCTGTCTTCCCAGACTGCTCAAGATTGATTACAAAGAGGAAACAGAAAGTTGTCTTGGGAGAGGCAGACTCTTACATCTGCTCTGTAAACTCTCCAGCCACTCACCTGGGGACTGGCTCTCACTCTCCACAGAACCCTCCCAACCACATTGTGACAAAACAAGTGTGTGTCACTCCAAAAACTCTGTCCATTTCTCCAAAAGGTGGTTGATACTTGTGGGAGGATTTGTCTGCGGGCTGGGAAGTTGGGGGGATAATTGTGGGGAGTGCAAAGCCCAGTGAGTGGGGTTCTGCTTATGAGTAATATATATTTATGTGTTGCTGGAATAGTATTAAAGAGTATATTAGAAAAAGTGGTTCTGCTGCTAGAAAAAAGTTTGAAAACCACAGGAGAACTATTTTAGAATCTTTTACAGCTCTAAAGTTTCTTGGCAGTTTTATTGATGTGTTTTCTACTGATTATTAAGGATTAATAATAATTACTATTAATCCTTAATAATTCTTAAAAATATAGCAACCATATTGCTATATATCAGGTATGATGTTTAATGCTAAGTACTTATATACATTATTTCATTTTATCCTCACATTTGTGAAATATTTTCTCCATTTCACAAATGAGGAACTGAGCTTAAGGAGCATGTTAGTTATCTGTTGCTACATAACAAATTTCCACAATAATCTAAATTTAGAATCTAAGGTTTACAAATATAGTTTGCCTGTGTTAATTATACATTCACTAGTTTAGTTTTATAGAGTACTGTATTGGGCTATGGCATACTAAACATTAAGGGATTTTAGTCTCTTTTTCTTCAAGTTAATGGAGCAGGGAGGAACACTTACGAATAGAATGCATCAATATTATAGGCAAAGACAGTTAAAATATTTTTATAGGTTAATGTGAGTTAACAGAAGGTTTGTCTAAGACAAAAGTGAGGTGTCTAATGAAGGGAGGGCCATTCAGGAGATGTGACCAACCATTCTATCTGTGTCACCATTCTTAGAAAAATTTCCTTTTGCCTGTTCCCTGATTGCAATTTTTAAAAGTGGGTATAAAAGAGAGAGAGAATATTGAAAGTAAATAGGTGAACTTAATAAAAGTGATATCTAGGAATAAACAAAATTAAAAAATAAATAGGATAATCTAATATGAGAGATTACTAGAATAGTAAAATAAAAACATATTTGTTAATGTAACTAAAAAAAGGTAAAAATAAATAGTATCAGCTAAAGAAGGAATATGCTAAACATAAAATAGAAAAATATGGTTTATATACTTTTATTCTATCAAAATAATACTTAAAAATATAACCATATATTACATATCAAGCATGGTGTTTGATGATGTGTTTATAAACGTGAAATATATATATATATGTATATATAATCATCTCCATTTCACAAATGAGGAACTAACCTTAAAGAGTATGTTAGTTATTTGTTGCTGCATTAGAAATTTCCACAAAATTAATCAGCTTAAAATAACACACATTTACTATTTCACAGTTGCTGTGGGTTAGGAGTCTGAGCCTAGCTTAGCTGTCCAGGCTCTCCTCTCCTTCAAAATCTCTCATGAGGCTGCAATGAAGGTATTGGCCAGAGTGGGGGTCTCATCTGAAGGTTTGAATGGGGAGGACTCACTTCCAAGCTCATGTGGTTATTGGTAGAATTCAATACCTTGAGGATTGTTGGTCAAAGGGCCTCATTTCCTCAGTGGCTAATAGGAGGTCCTTAGCCAGAGGAATGACAAGAGGTCACCTCAGTTCTTTGACACATGAGCCTTTTTATTATGGCCACTTGCTTCATCAAAGTGTATAAGCCGCAGAGAGTCTGCAGACAAGATGGAAATCACAATCTTGCATAGCCTAATCCCAGAAGTAACAACCCATCACTTTTGCCATATTCTATTAGTTAGAAGCAACTCACAGGTCTACCATACAAGTTGATTACACACCTTAGGTATCTCAGAGTCTATCCACCACAAAATGCTCAATGGCTGCTTAAAGTCACACAGCTAGTAAGTGCTAGTGGAACTATAAACACAGGAAATCTAACTCCAGGGAATATACTCATTTGAGTGTTAACACTCCATCAGCTTCCCACAGAATTCAGCTTTTTGTGGCAGATGCTAGTAGGCAAGCTGATAATTTGTCTCCCTCCATGATTGAAGTTAATTCTAAGAAATCCCTGAGACTTGAGATAAATATCCTAACAGTCCCAAGGTAAATATTCAGCACCCAATGCGGGCCTTGTTTTCCATGTACAAGAGCCCAGTTGAGGTCTAGAGTCCTTTCCTAATTTTCTCTGTGGTCCATGAAATGTGTTGATCCCATGTAGAGGGAGACACAAAGCAAATTCCTCCCAAATAGAAAAACTGCTTTCACTAATGCCACCATCTCTCAAAGGAAAAGAGAAAACATAAGAAAAAAAATGAGCAAATATTAAGCTGTTGACACTTAGGAATTTGACAATACAGTCCCCTAAAGCATCAGGGCAATGGCTTTTAGAGTTACTGTAAGTTCTAATTAAATTGTATTTGGAGAAAGAAAGTATACTTTTATAGTGGATGTGATGGAGGCAATTAGAAAAACCAAAGGAGCTTTTCTCAGATCCTGTTTAGTGTTAATAAAACCATTCTTCCATATGTTCTCAGGAAATAAAATAAAATTAGGTTACACAAAGAAAATATTCTAAACATGGCACCCAGAACTTCATAGAATGTTCTATACTAGAATATCCTTCAGGTCTTTTCTCTAGCCTACAGTCTCTTCTTGGGATGGTCCCCAAGGTGCAAGAGGCATACGGTAGGAAAGGTTGACTTTTCCATATTTTCTTCTTTTAATATGTTTACATATGAGTTTAAATACTATAACATTTATCCCAATAGTGTTAATTCTGGCTGCATGTGAGAATAACTGAAAGTTTTAAAAAATACTGACAATGTTCTGCCTCCCTACTCAATTATGATTTAAATTGATCTAGGGGCCAGGCACAGTGGCTCAAGCCTGTAATCTTAGCACTTGGGAAGGACAATGTGGGAGGGTCACTTGGGTCCAGGAGTTCAAGATCAGCCTGGGCAATAGTGAGACCCCATTTCTACAAAAAATAAAATATTTAGCTGGGTGTAGTGGTACGCTTGTGTAGTCCCAGCTACTCCAGAGACTGAGAAGGGAAGATCACTTGAGCTAGGAGTTTGTGGTTGCAGTGAGCTATGATGATGGATGTCAATGCACTCTAGCCAGACAACGAAGCAAGACCCTATCTCAATGATAAATAAGGCTAGGGTAAGATAGTTAAAAAAAACTCCTCAGGTGATTCCATTATGGCAAGGGTGGAGAACTGATCTACAACTTTTGAATATTTCTTTGTGTGAGTGCTGGATAAATCTTTCTGGACAAGTACAGAGTGAAATTTAAAAGTTGCAAATAAATTATTTTGATATCTAGATTTTAATGTCTATCACTTTAAAAAGCGATTTTAAGTTTTTTTTTTGCTGTTTCGTTCCAGGATTTTAAAACAATATTTGGAAAAATTTTCAGACTACCTTCTGAAGCTACATAAAAAGAAATTGCTTAAGATTGACATGAACATTTGTTTTTAGTGTTAGAACATAAGTGCTACCCTCTACCTTTATAAAATATCAGAAGCTAGATCTGATCAGAAGCTATGACTGTGCTTTTCAAGACTAGACTTACATTTACACATCTTCTCATTCAATTAATATTTTTTAAGATTATCATATTAGAATTACAAAGAGGAGTAAGACATTTCTTGCCTTCAAAGAGTTTGAAATCAGTTCTATTTAAAAATATTTGGCCACACAAAAGTAATTTTCTTTTATATGAAACCATTGGTGTCTTAATTCTTTATCCTCACTTAACAACCAACATTTTTAGGAGTTAAGCTATCACACTATGTTGCCATGTACTGGCTTTAAGTGACATACATAAAGAAGAAAAAAATGAATTCCTATAATTCATTTAATATGTTAAGAAAAACAAAGCACTTCATGATCCCAGTCAGTGTGAAATACAGGAGTTAAGCAAATGTGTAATAAATTTTCCTACCCAGAAAGCCCACGTTATGTGAATTCTGGAAACTTTGGAAACGGTTTCTTCAATTGTGCACATTACCATATACATTCTAGCTCATCTTTGTGTTTTCTGTTAAGAATAACTTTTCAGCATATAGCATGTCTTATAATCTGAAACATCTTTGAAATGTATTTCACTGTGTCTTCGATAAAAAAAGGAGCGTTCTCTCCTCTCTGAGTGGTGAATGAACTCTTGCTAGGATGTCGAACAGGGGCGCTTTGCTTATGACATGAGGCCAAGGTGGTTTCAGGTTTCCTTTCTCCTTAAATCCAATGCTTTGATTTTTCCATTCTATTAGCAGGTAAGAAAACACTCTGGTTTTCCAAGGGTCCTGCTGAGAGGCCACTGTGCACACGTGTGTGTGGGCGTGCAGGGTCTAACAGGCCTTCCTTCTCTGAGAGCAGCGGATTCTGTCATTAAGGAGGGGTTGGGGTGCTGCCAAAGTCACGCTGGCAGAGAGCACTGGAATTCAGTCCTGTTCCAGATATGCCGGCAGGAGGTGGAGGGCAGTTTCCTTCTCCTTTCACTTTCCCAGAGGGACTTAAGGCATCTCTAGCCAGTTAGTTTGGAATAAAGTATCGGGTGACCTGGAGAGCCACCCTCCCTTCCTCTCCTGGCCCATCCTCTTCAGAGGCTCCTAATGATCCTGCTGTCATGGAATTCTTACCTAACTGCTCACATTTTTAGTAGAATTAAAAGGAAAATGATGCTGGGCATGCTCTCTCAATTGAGGTTTACCCTAATCTGCAGTTTCATTACAAACTGGAAAGATGAATATTGAGAGTGAGCAGTATGTGCTGGTGGGTGAAGTGCAGCGGTACATGTGAGCCCGGGCAAGCTACTTAAACTTTCTGAACATCCAATTTCTTCCTTTGAAAAACGGGGATAATAAAAATATCAGTCCTCTGTTTAGCTTCCATTGATACTATCAGGGTGACTTTAATGGAGTTTTTGATAGTAACTTTCCTAACCTAAGTGAAAGGAGATGTGAAAACCAGGTATGTTTTTGGAAACCCTTTACCTGCCGTGGCAGCGGGAGGGAGATCTCTTTCACACTGCAGTGGCCCGGACACTCCTCCAAAAGATGCTGAGTGCAAAGAATACTCTCTTGCTGGGTGTCAAAGTCCAGTGTGTCTGGGCCTGCGGTGTGGAAGCCACACAGTGAAACAGGACCTGAGGAGGGACGCTGAGGCACTGTGGATGTTTTAAACACGACTGTTGCCATCAGCATCCCACTCCTGCTCCCTTGTCCCTCTCTCCCTGCAGGGGTTTGGGAGGTCCTGCTTAGAGCAGATTTATCTTTCACTGTGAAAGATTTGGAAGCACAAGTCATGATCCTTGGTCTTTTTTTCCCCCCACCTCTCCTTGGGATGTAATTCTGTGTGACTTGGCTTTCCCTGCAGTCTCTCTGGTAGATTCTCAAGTACCGGGTTGGTTGGGTCAGGTGACTGATCACTCACCTGATGGGACTTTTTCTGCGCTCCTTCTCCCACTTCTCTTCCCTCTTCTCTCAACACCCATAAGAGTCCTCAGAACATTCTACTGGCTTCCACCCTCACCACTCCTGCTGTCCATGTTGGCCCGCGTTCTTGCCTCACAGCTGACACTTCATCTGTTTGGCTGCAGAAGGAATCATCCTTTTGGAAGACAATGCACACTTTATATTTTTCTCAAGGCAGGAGTGTTGTTTCTATGTTATGCTAAGTGTTCTACTTGGTTGGAAAATATCACAATTTCTTGCTCATTTATCTTGGTATCAGTAAGCTTGCAAAAAGCACACATTTACAAATCATCCAATAAGCTCCATGCATATTGGATTGGACAAACCATAACTATATATTCACACCACAGTTCATTCTTAAATGGCTTTGAATATAGACAGCATAAGTCACTATGTCCCTTGCAGGATGGCAACAACATATGCATGATCAAAGCCAGATATTATAGTGTTATTTTGTAAGGTTGGATTTCTATTTGTTCCTGGATGTTTGATTCATTGTAGTTGTTGGAGTTTGATGTTTTGAAGAACTTGCAGAAAATTTTGCTGTTTTCTGGTAACTCAAAGAGTCAGATCTTAAGTTCAAATCCCGTGTTTCTCTTTATTTGACTTGTAGCTGACATTTCCATGAAACCAGGTTTCTGTGTAAAGTATCCCCAGGAAATGTGATCCTGTAATTGGCAACTATGTCACAGTGGCAGGCATTTAATACCATTTTAACATACCAGCCTCTCTGTTTGATCTCCATTTCTCTGGTTCACCGTTTTCTTTCTTACTCAACAGACGACTGCCAAATTTTCCTCTCTGTTTACAGCCCTGCTCTTCCCTGCTTCCGTGTCTTTCAAGTTCTAATTCTTGTGCTTGGAAAACCCTCACCATCTCTACCATAGTAACTTTATATATTCTATTGACTTTTAGACTTTTTAACCATAACCCATATTAATAATGAATAGTGGGAAAATGTATATATAGATTAGCTTTTCAGATCCCAGGTGTGTGCCTTCTTGCACATGTGTGTGCCACGTTGCATTGGTTTGCTCGTTCTCCTTGTGATATAAATAAAAACCAAAGAAGAAATAGATGAAAGTCCTAGAAACTAAAATTCAGTGTGATGCACTATTGATTTTTTTGATTGATCAACATATTGGTAGTACTGTGGTTTATGGTTTTGATCTGATATACATCAATCTAGTTGCAAAATTCTTTATGAAAGAGTCTTTCACCAAAGCAAGTAATTTTTTTATTATCCTGTTTTGTGAACAACTCAAATTTTTAATATTGATATTACAACTGAATCACCAAAATGCCTAAGAAATACAATTGAATCACTTAGAGAATTAACAATACTTCATACTATAGGTTAGTCAAAATTCCTTCTCCACGTATTCTTGACAAGAAATCCCATTTTCACAAATTTTCACCAACATATCGGTGCCTTTTCAAATCCTTTCAGGTGCCTTTCTCAGCTGTTTATAAGAAACAAGCATTTAGTCCTATAAGCCCCTGAATTTGTCAGCTGAATCGCATTATATAACACTTGTTCTTAACCACCCATTCAATCCAAGCATCTGTTTTCACTTATGTCAGAAAATTAAGACAACAAGTATTTACTGTGCTGTTTTCCAAAGTCGTCATAACCCATAGCTCAAATGCCATCTGTAAGGTTTTAGTGGTGTCCCAGAAGCATCCATTCAAACATTCCTTTATATGGTTGGAGGTTGACCGGCCACAAAGGGACCACAGATGTTAACACTAAATAAACTTCCTGTAAATTATTAAATAATTTAAAAGACATTAAACCATAAGCATTTGCCGAGTAAAGATCCTTTAAAGGATATCTCTTTCCAGGGACTTTCCTATTTTGTAAGAGTGATGCTTTTTTCTCTTCTTTTCTTTCTTTCTTTCAACAAAAGGAGGAGACACATTTACCTCTGTTTATCTTCTCTGAATCTAAAGTCTCTCTCCCACCTGCCCTTCCCCTTTTTGATATTTGCATCCTATATCCAGAAGTCCTGGTTGTGGAAGACAATTTGATGGGAATAAGAAACGAAATCTTATAACTTTTGTTTTTATTGAAATATAGCTGTTGAACCAATGTGGAGATAATGATTCTCACACTATGCTGAGGAGCAAGGAATCACTGAGCCCCGTGGTCCTCCAGCTTGAGCAAGCATCAGGATCTCCTGGGGGGCTTGTTAAAACTCGGAACAATGGGCTCCATCTCCCTAGAGTTTCTGTTTCAGTAGATCTGAGGTGGGTGGTTCAGAGAATTTGCATTTCTCCAAGTTCCTATTGACTTTTAGACGTTTTCACCATGACCTGTATTAATAATGAATAGTGTATCTGGTCCTGGGACCACATACTCTGTACTCTGTTAAGTACACAGAGTCCTGCCTCCCCCAACCTCACTGCACTCACCACAGATTCTGGTTCAGTTGTCCTCGTAGCCCGCATGTTAAACAACTATCACTGATGATGCTGATGTTTTTATATAATCAGTACTAAGCACTGGGGTACTACTTTGAAGAAGGTGGTTAGTATGAACTTAGCTAACTTACTATAGTTCTCTAAATTTGGAGAATCTGTGCTTTCTGTTGTTTAATATGTGATATATGTCTATAGGAAAAAGTTTAGCTAGAGGTAGTAAGACCCCCTAGTTCTTGTGATGAACTTGCTGGCTGCCTTTTATACTTAGAAGCTATCTTTTACCATAGCTAGCTGGAGCTCTGGGCAGCATTCATTTAACGTAACCTTCTTTGGTGGTGAGTAATGTTTAAAACTGAAGCTGAAAGGTTTTGGTGACATTATGAGCTATTAGTGGGAGCTACTTGTGTATATATGTTAAAGTTATTGCCTAATATTAGCTGGTGGCATGTGTTGTGCAACCCAAACTCAAGAAAACCCACCATAAAGTATGAACAGTTTATTTAACCAGGTCTATGAAGAAAAATACAATTGTGACACTGAAGATGAATTCGGTACTTCACGTAAATGTTTTCTGTCGTTCTGACTTACATAGACTCAGCCAGCCCTTCAGCTAACATTGGACATCAGCCTGTTGTTGAGCATTAGCTATGACATTTGTACTTGGCAGCCAGCTAAAAACATTGTGTATGTAGCTTGCAGGTTAGAATTTCTTTTCTTAGCTCAGGGGATCCATAAAACCCTTGAAGTTGTATGTAAAATAGTGTGTTTGTGGGTCTGTGCATTTTCCAGGAGTGTTGGTCTTTGGATATTGAGCTTCTTAAAGACATCTAAGAGCCAATAAAAGTTAAGGACTGTCTGGACAGATGCCTTTTGCTAGGATGGGTCAAGTGAATGGCTAGAAGAATTACTGCTTTATGCACAGGCCATGCAGAGAAGGCTTTCAGATGGCCCATGGAAACTCTTAATTGATCAACATTTAAGTGCACATGTGGTAGTAACATTCATCAGTTGTCCAGCAGATGGGAGGGGAGAGGGAGGGATGGGTATATTCACACCTAATGGGTGCGGTGTGCACCGTCTGGGAGATGGACACAGTTGTAGCTCTGACTCGGGCAGAACAAAAGCAATATATGTAAACTAAACATTTGTACCCCTGTAATATGCTGAAAATTTTTTTTAAAAAAACCTTAAACTTCATAACTAAGATGCGAACACACAGTTCGTTTTGTGTAATTGATTTTGATGTGTTGAAAAACTTTTAAGTGTGGAAGTATAGTATCCAAGTTGATGCTCAATTATTCTCACCTCCTTTTATTCATGCTCTTGTATAGTCCCCTTGCACACTGAATCAAGGCTGGCCTGTGTACCCATTAGTATACAGAAGAAGTGAAGTAAAGATATGTCACTTCTGAGGTGAGGTCATACAGGACATTGCAGTTTATGTCTTGCTCATTCTCTTGGATCACCCAGTCTGAAGAAAGACAGCTGCCATGTCATGAGACACCCAGGCAGTCCTGTGGAGAGGTCCGCGTGGTGAGGGACTGAGATTTCCTGCCTATGTCCGGCACAAACTTGCCAGCCATAGGAGTGAACTATCTTGGACTCACATCCTTCAAGCCCAGTCAAGCCTTTAGATGACTGCAACCCTGGCCAATATCTTAACAGCAACCTTATGAGAGATTCCAAGCTAGCACTGCCAAGCCCAGCTGCTCCCAAGTAACTGATCCACAAACTGTGTGTATAATGAATTCTTATTGTTATTTAGGCCACTAAGCTTTGGGTTAATTTATTATATAGCAATAGATAACTAACACAGGGAGTGTATTTGCTGCTTTTTTTTTATCTTAAAGGACTATTTAAGTAGAGTAAAACAGAATGAGAACTATAGATAATCTTATTTATTGGCGTATGGCTTTGGAAATGTAGTTTTGCCTATGGGCAAAATACAGGTTGAGATAAATTCTGGAGGAATATTTTTGGATCACTTACTTTTTCCAGGACCACAAAAAACTGGGCACAAATGCTAATTAAGAGTGATTGGAAAAATACATGAATAAATATCCCTTTAATGAAAACACATAGAAAATGTTTGATAGTTTAGAGCAGCTTAAGGATCATGTCCTTGTCCTTCATTCTGAAGGCATCTCAGGAATTGCCTTAAGCCCAGGGTATGTGGCTCTATATTGGTTCTGCTATCATTTGGGAGAGTTGATCTGTGCCCAGGATAGCTTAAAGAAAGCCAGACCTACATCCCTGTATTCCTTTGAGGAACAAGTGGGCCTCCTGAAACAAACTTGGATCAGGCCAGGCTCTCATCTCCTTGGCCTTAGCTTTGACCCCATGGTGAAGTCCGTGCCTTGACATTCTAGCATAATTATATCTTCAAGGTAGGCATTGTGAAATTTCTTACTTCTTATAAAAAATAATTTTCTCAGCACCTAACATTATAATAGGAAGAATAAAGATATAAAGAAGAAAAACATTTCTTGTCCCAGTGGAGTTTATATCCTAGCAAAACCACAGACAAACTAAACAGGATAATGCAATGCTATAATGCAAGGGTATAACTGAGGAATGAATAAAACTGAATTGTTTTGCTTGGTAGAGTTGGGAAGGCTTTGAACAGGGCCTTCTCTGACATTCTGCAAATTTTTATGGCATTTCCATAGTGTTTTATTTAAAAACATAAGCTTCATATAAGGAATTTCTTTATATGTGCTGTGGAGGGTAAGCAAATTTGTCTAACCCCAAACTAGAACATATGGTAAACATAAACATGAATATATTTTTGAAGACTCAGGCAGTGTGTTTATAAACTAGGGCTCTCTCAGAACATTAAAGACACTCTAACACTATACTTTACCTATAGTTTAACTTCATTAACAGATGTTATTATTGCTTTAAGCTGAACATATTTGTTCCCTTCAAAAATACCATTGCTTATAAAATGATTGCACAGAAAAATCACAGATCCTTAACATCAGTTACTAAGACCCTATTAATAAAGAATATAATAAAACATAAAATTGGGTAAGCAGTTTCCATCCAATTGGCCAGTCCCTTGGCCAGTCAAGATCTGGGTCATTTGGATGACACAGGTCACAAGGGACAAGGAGTCTTCCTGCTTAGCTCCTCTTCCCAGACCAAATCTCAGTTTGGATCCTGAGTCTTTTTTGTCAATGTGTATCATCATTCAGGGAATCCAATGCCCCATGTGGTCTGTTTCTCAGATTCAAGGCACTTTGGACTTGACTATCCCAGAGCATCTTATCATAGTTGCCAGGGAAGAGCTGTTTTCTCAGTAAAAACAGCTCATTTCTTACCACTCCTTTGTTCACCCTTGATAAACACACATAATTAAGCAAGCAAAACACTCAGGCTTTTGAAGCAGACACTATTTGTGAAGGATGCCATTGACAAAGAAAAAAGTCAGAGAAGGCAAAAAAAAATCGAGTCAGGTCTGAAAACATTATTCAGACAGGCAGAGTGCCACTAGAAAAGTCACAAATGTGACTAGAGATCAACTACTGCATCATCCTTTTCTACTCCTGTCCTTGGAAACAGCAGACCCCTTCGTCCTCGCCGGTCCTTCTCCCCCGAGGGAGCTAGATCACAGAGGGGCTCCCTCCTAAGTGATTTATATGCTCCTAGGACTCACTCATTAGAAGTGGGGACCTATTGCTTTCAGGTTCAATTTTGTTATTTAAAGTTGAATTGTAGTTTAAGAAAAGGAGAAGATTTTCTTCCAAAGATTAAGAGCTTTTTATCTACATTCCAATGTAAACATTTTCAGCTTTTGTAATATTCTTTTTCTAAGACAAGGGAATTATAACAATGTTCTTTTAAAAATTCCCTATACTGTTACTATTATAATATATGGAATTATTAAATAATCTTCAGGTCAATATATTAAAAATGACTAACTTCTTATCAAACAGGAGAACTCTTGCCTAGACTGTCTATAAACAACTTGCCTCGTTTCTCTCAGAGAGAGAAGAGCTCAAACAACATCTCAGGCAGGTTTGACTTTCTAGAGTGCCCCTCTCTTGGGATATCTGTTACTTCCTTTTGTCCCCTACAGCTAAACATGATTTATTTTAACATTTCTTTCAGTTAATTAGCAAATATTCCTCTGTAGTTGTAGCTTAAGCTAGGGAATAAACAAGAAATGTCCTTTTTAATCTTTCTTTCTAATTGCAATGTAAAAGATACCTTCTCTATTTCCCATTTGTCTACCTGGTTGCTTCATCTAATTCAGTAAATTTTTTTTTTTTTTTTTTTTTTTGAGACAGGATCTCACTCTGTTGTCCTGAGTAGAGTACAGCAGTGTCATCATAGCTCACTGCAACCTCAAACTCCTAGGCTCAAGTGATCCTCCTGCCTCAGCCTCCTGAGTATCTGGGACTACAGGTGTGTGCCACCATGTGCAGCACCACACCCAGCTAATTTTTTGATAGAGATGGGGTTTCGCTCTTGCCTCAGGGTGGTCTTGAACTCCAGGCCTCAGACGATACTCCTGCCTCGGCCTTCCAGATTGCTAGGATTACAGGTGTGAGCCACTGCACCTGGCCTCAATCCAGTAAATTTTTACATTTTGTCAGTGTTAAGCAAAATGTAAAACATTTCCATCAACCTAGAACATCCCATCGTGCTTTGTAGTCAATCCCTTTACCAGTAGGATTCCATTACCTGGCTTTGCCATAATCTATACCCACTCACCAACTGATGGACGTATGGGTTGTTTCTAGTTTGGGGCAATTATGAATAAAACTGCTATAAACATTTGCTTCAGGTCTTTGTGTAACACATATATTTATTTCTCTTGGGTAAATATCTAGGGGTGGAATTCTTTGTCATATGTTAAGTATATGTTTAACTTTATAAGAAATGCCAAACTGTTTTCCTAAGTGGCTATATCGTATTTCTATAGCAAAGTATGAAGGTTGCAGTTGCTCCATGTCCTTGCCACAACTTGATACTGTTGAGTTTTTTTATTTTGTTTTTAATTTTAGCTGTGCTAAAAGAAATGAGTCAGATAAGTTTTGAATTCCTATCTCTATTTCTTAGAGATTTGCCTACACTTGTTAGGCACCTTAAAAAAAAATTATGAGATCCTCTTTCTTAGAAACCACGTTTTTCCCTAAAAGGTAATAGGCAAACAAATTTCCTGAAACCCACACTGATTATCAGATGAGATAAAAATATGGACATTGGTACATTTGTCTGACATAGAGGGAACATTCAAAAAGTTTAGTCTTATCTTCTTCTCTGCCTGTATCTTGCATTCATGAGTCATCATAACCCAAACATTAAAATTCTATAGCCTAAATTGAACTGTCATATAGTTTTTGCCTCTTTTGGCTTCAACATTCTACTTAAGCCTGCTTTAAAAACTTTGAAAGATGGTGCTCTAGAGAGGAAAATGCTAGCTAAATCTGGGCATCTCACGTTATGCAGAAATTAAAACCCTTCTCTTTATCTATAACCAAGATGTTTGTTGAAAGGAGGCATGAGACAGAAAAGTGATCACTGGATTGGGAGCAAAATGCCTCTATTTTAATCTTTATTCTGCTTCAAACTGGATGGACAACCTTAGAAGAAATAACTTAATCTTCCGGTGTCTTAGTTTTCTCATTGAAAAAACACAGAACATGATATGGTCAATTCTCATTATTCACAGTAGTAATGTTTTTTTTTTTAGTAGTAATGTTATATTGAAGTTGCTGCAAACACCAAATTAGCCAAACCATTTTTTCTAGGGGAAATACAAAGTTAGGTTCCTGTGAGCTTCTGGTCATAACATTTTCATCAGTGGATCAGTATATAACCTTGTTCTATGTGGTTCTGTTTAAAGACACCATGTTTAACGTATGTGGTTGATTCATTAACTCAGAATTCATGGCTGATGGCACTGTAGCACACGTCTGAACGAAGCTTATCTAACTCACGTTTTTTCCCTCCACAAGGCACATCACAGCCTTTTTGTGCATGGAAACGCTGGACAGTCCTTCTGCACTCCACTTTAGGGACTGTGTTAAACAAAAAGCATAAAAATGGGTAATGCATGACACTAAATATTTCATGAAAAGGACACTTGTTTACAGTCTGAGAGCTGAAAGAGAAGGCAGAGTGTCAATTTGTCCAACCTCAGCTGGGAACAGGCCCATTGGGTGACTGAGATTTTTCTCCACTCTGTGCATCATGTCCACAGATAACTGTGAAAGTGCTTTGTGCATTGATTTGGGGGTTACAAATAAATTTTATCGAGTAGAAAAATTCTCAAATATGTAATCCGCTAATAATGAGGCTAGACTCTATTTCCTACTCCTGTTCCATGGGGTGAATCACGCCTGTTGTTGATGGGAAAGGACATAGTGGTGCTGCTATTATTGTTTAGCTTGGGTGCTTTCTCCAGCCAGGGGCTAAGAAATCTAGAATGTTCATAGGGCAAACAAAGAAATGTCACTACTTAAATATCTCATTCACTGAGCCTCTAACACCATAAGCAAATCAGGAAAACTGGAAGTGCCTAATGGAAGTGCTTATGTACCTTTAAAAATATGCATAAACATACGAAGATAACATCATGATGAAGAACCTGGCAAAAATAATAACTCCATTGTTTGATTTCTTTAAGGTGGGTAAGGGCTTGTTGGAACCTGGTTGTTTTTGTGCACCTTTGCAGATGCCTGTGGGACCATTTTTAAGCTAAGTGGTCACCCATCACTTCTCCTCTTGGCCCAGAGAGTAATTTCCACATCTTAAAAGGTGTTCTATAAATATTTGCTGTTACAGGTTTATTTGTAGATTCCTTTCAGTACACATAGTTTTTTTTCACATAAAGATATGATTTTGCTTTTCAGTTTAAAAAGCACTTTCTCATAACCATCTCACTTTAATTTCCATGGTGTAAGTTTTATTTTCTAAACTATAATCCAGATGTTGTTTTAATGGCAATGCTAGCTTTATTAAATTAAGGAGGCTCTAAATACATCCGTGCATTGAGCTATTGTGGTGAAGTTACCAGGTGGCAGAAATGTTTTTGTCAGACTCCAGTGCTTAAGGGAGGGATGAAATTCCATTCCCAGTTACCGGTTTCTGCCCCTTCTTTGGAAGGCACACCCTTCTCAGTCTGCATTTCTGTCATTCTTCCGCTGACAAAGTGCATGTTGATTTGGCTGGCAAGAACTCTCACACCTCCTTTCTGTTTTAATTTCCATTTTAAAATCTATTTTTAATGACACTGTTCCTGATCCATTTATTTTAAAAAGCTGTGTTTTTGTTGGGACAAGGAGGAAAGAACCCTGATAAGCAGATGAATGAAATTCAATTTTCATCAACATCTTTTGAACACCTACCACATACCAAGCTCTGTACTGGCAGTTTCTGTCATGTCTATTATGTGATTCAATCCCATGTAAGGCAGGTTTGATAATTAGGGAGAAACGTCCAGAACAAGTGGTCGGTATAAATATGGAAGCACATTTTGCTTTCGGGGCCCACCTACCTTCCCAATGTTCTTCTGGAGCCGGTGTGCCTAATACCCAAAGACCCATATTGCTGCTTTCCAGACCTGCCTTCTCCTTGTAATGCTTTCGGGTCCAGACTGTCTCATTGCCATGCTTGGTCAAAATGTCCCTAGTCAGTGCCTCATTCCTGCTAGCCTACTCTTGAAAATAATCTTATACTTTCATTCATAGTGAGGCATTAATAGCTGGTCACAGTTAATTGTCTTATTTCCTTAAGACACTTTTGTGGATAAGCCTTAATGCTAGAGAATCAGGTCTACCTTCTCTAAGGGGAAAATTTCAACCACCAGCTAGCATTATAGGGGAAGAATTTGTTAAAGCATAAGATCCCCTCTTATGTTTCTTAAAAGTTACATCAAATATGTGGTCACCTATTCTGTTTACATGTCAGGTGTGTTCTGGCAAAGGTACCAAGCAATGTCTTCACTGCAGAAAGTCCTGACTGAAATACAAATGTTTGCCTGGCATTTGGGAGGCATGTCGGGGTAAAGGCTGAATATTTAATCCAGAAAGCGGTGTCAGCAGCTGACAAAATTTCTTGAAGCAGCTATAATTACCAAGAAAGCAGCTTTAAGATCTCTTTGCTAGATAGATGTCTTGGAATAACTCAGTTTTAGTTAGGATTTAAAGAAAAAACTCTTGGCAGGGAACATGCGACATGGGCCCCTGGGAGAGCCATTTCCAAATCATTTCATTTTGATACTGAGATGGAGTAACAGTTACTAACAGGTGGGAGCTCTCCCATCCCTCTTGGGCCACTTGACTGCTTCTACCTCCCTTACCCTCCAAGGAGAGGGAGAACGGACACTGCAGATACAGAGGAGAACTTTCTGCACAAACTCAAGAGCTGCTCTCCTGGGAACTGCCGTGGGAGGCGGAGGTGATGAGCCAGGAGCCCGTGGGCCTTGTGTCTTGAGGAGGAGAAGTGGCGATCAGGTAGCAGCACCTGGATGGCACAGGTGAGCAGGTCTAGTCATATGACAGTCTGGGAACTCTCTCTAGGGTGGGTGAGAGCAAGTAGATTTAATACAAGTTGCGGCCGGGCGCGGTGGCTCACGCCTGTAATCCTAGCCCTCTGGGAGGCTGAGGCGGGTGGATCGCTTGAGGTCAGGAGTTTGAGACCAGCCTGAGCGAGACCCCGTCTCTACTAAAAGTAGAAATAAAAATTATCTGGACAACTAAAAATATATATAGAAAAAATTAGCCGGGCATGGTGGCGCATGCCTGTAGTCCCAGCTACTCGGGAGGCTGAGGCAGTAGGATCGCTTAAGCCCAGGAGTTTGAGGTTGCTGTGAGCTAGGATGACGCCACGGCACTCACTCTAGCCCGGGCAACAAAGTGAGACTCTGTCTCAAAAAAAAAAAAAAGAAAAAAAAATACAAGTTGCTGGGTTCCAAGTTCTTGCGTTCTCTTGAATATCTGAGCAGGGAGAGAGTAAGATCCGAAATCCTAGTCTGGTCTACGTGTCTCTAAATGTCACGTTGCTCTGCGCCTGTATACCTAGGAGTTGGGCTTCATGTAAACTGTCATATCTTTTAGTGTGTTCCTTTTGGAAGAAACTATATAGCTAAGTATCACTTCTTCCCCAGATGTCCAATTATGCATTCTGCTTGCTACAGAAGCAAAAATCAATACATTTCAAAGCCAGATGCATGCTTCTGATTTTACTGCTGGGTGTCCTTATGGAATAAGAAGCCTAATTTCTGCTTCTAATCAAAATCAAAAGTCAGTAATTCATCCAACAAATATTTGTTAATTGCTTACTGTAGCTCAGGCCCTGTAGGAGAATGTGTATGGATAAGAGTGCTCCTCCTTTTTTATTTTTATTTTTTAATAACATAGACCTGAGCAGCTACAGAGGCAGTTGGCCATCGGGCATGTGGCTGTAGTGGAATCTGGGCTGCAGCAAGACTTTAGAGGAATGGCCAAGATTCGGCTAGATCTGTACATTTGAGAATACTCCCATGGGAATATCCTGTTGAAGGAAATGCTGTAACTCCTTATGTAATATGAAATGTTGTAAATAATGCCCATTTCATAATGGTTTCCTTTGAAGAATGCTTATAATATAGCTTGTTGATTAAGGCTAACTTTGCATGAACAGGAAAAAAACATACAGAATGTATTTTCCCCTAAACTTAAAAAAAAGAAAAGAAAAAAAGAAAAACAGCATTTCTCTGCTGAGATTATTGGGGATTTCCTCTGACTCTTGGCAGATGATTTACACAAAATGAGTTAACACCCTCCGATGTGGACTCTTCCTACTCCACCCTGACTCTATTCCAGCAAAATCCATTCTTCCTTTTCAAAAAAGCATGATATTTTTTTCTTCTCGATGACATAGATCTGCTTTTCCATCTGTTCAGAGCTATGCCTTAAGATTTGAATATCCTAGAGTTATTCTCCCCTTCTCTTCAAATGCCCTTTTGGGACAAGATGCTGTTCTGAGTATAGCATTTATTATTTATGTTTGTGATTGATGGAGAATTTTTTCAAGTTTATAATAAAATCCAGAGTCAACGACCCGCTGCTGGCTGTGTTTATTGGGTGAGCCCATCCCTTTAGTACTTGGCTCTTGCTCTCTCTGCCTGAGGCAGCAGGGGGTGCCTGGTATGGGGCTAGGTTGGTGGGCAGGAGTCCAGGGTTCCAATTCTGGCAATGCCACTAGTTAGCTCTAGAGTCCTATATAAGTCACCTAGCCTCACTTGGCCTCGGGTATCCCAGCTTTAAAATGAAGAGCTTGGTCTATAATCTCCAAACTCCCCTCTGTCTCTAAAATTCAGGGTGGTACCCTCTATAAATAAGATCACTTTGGGAATTGCCTTGTGGCTCACTGCAGACTGTGTGTGTGGATGCCTTGGCTCTGATTTGAGTCTGCAACTTTATTGCTTCATAGTTTGCATCACTTAGACCATGTCTGTGCCTCCCCACCCTTTGTGTCAAACAATGGATCTGTGTAAGATGACACAACAGTGACCCTATTGGTGAACTGAGAATAGATTACTCGTCCTACAGGTTTGAAAAAGCTCAGCAATTCCCAAAGGGCCCATGCTTGCAGGAGGAACACTCAAAGGATAATCCATTTTTTTAGGACAGCAAATTATATTTGAGATATCTGAAATAGATCCTTCAGAATTTATTTTTCTTAACAGGATTTGGGATTCAAAACTGTATATAAGGCTGGAAGTAACTTTAATCATATACAGAACACGGGTCGGATGTGATCAGATTGTTCCATTAGAATTCCCCAAGCTTGTCCGTGGCAGTCCTTGCCTGTGTCCTCTGTCATCACAGAGCCCCTGTTTTGATGCCAGTCTCAACCATCAGGATACTTAGCCCCTTCCAAATCTCATTCACTTTAGTCAGTTTTAAAAAACTATGTAGCTACTGACCTAAATAGCTACAGTTTTTTTCACATGTGAATGTATATTTTTATAAAGATTAGGCTAAAATGAAAACTGTTGACTTTTTGCAGATTAAAATTTTACCTCTTATACAATCAATGTTCGTTGAGGTATCTCTGTTCCTAGAGTAATACAGTAAAATTCAAATGTCAAGCTAGTTGCAATCATTCTACCCTATTGAACTATTTTTACATTGATTGAAATTGGAAAATTACAAAGAGATGGGGGTAAATCATCATAAAATTGGAATGATTTTTATTGCATATTCACAGGTTAAGTTGTTCTTTTTGATATTGGTACTCCTAAAGGTTGAGAGGCTCAACATGTCTGAAGCATCGTTAATCTCAAATAGTATTTGATTTTAACAAAATTTTAATACAACAAAACCTTGACCTGCCCTTGAAATTGATGGGAATCACATGAGATTTACCTTTATTAATCAGAGTTCAGAGACAAAAACCCCAGAGAGTATATAGTTCAAGACTTTCCTTTCACAGATGAGAAAATTATGGTTTAGGAACAATGAGCTAATTAACTAGGATCACGCTGCTAATCAAGAACAGAACTGGATCTACCAAAATAAGTCTCTCATACCTGAGTAATCTTCACTTTGTTAAGAAAAAAAAAACCTTACAAATTCTAGAGCTTTAAAATTTATTGTACATATAATAACATTTGAATTAGTTAGTGCAAGACCCTGTGCTCCTCATGGTGGGAGTACAGAGATATAGCATATAGTCTCCTAGGGACATAATCATGATTACAAAGCCACCAAGCCTGACATCTAAAATAATACCTTATGTCTTGGAAGAAAAAGAACAGCATTCTCAGATCAATCTTTTTTATGTGTGATGGACTAGGGGAGGTATATTTGAGTCATTACATTCATAAAATTCCTATAACTTAATCCTATAACTACAGCACAGGCTGTACAGTTCATGGATTTAACTAAGTAAGAAACTGTATTTTAAAAATCATCTCAACTTCTCGTTTGCAACACAACCTTGTGACAATGAATAATCTGCTTACATTTTTGTTACTGTTTAATTATTTTACTTTCAAGCAGGGGTCAGCAAAATTTTTTTCTGTAAAAGAGTGGATAATAAATACATTAGGCTTTGCGGGCCATATGGTATGTGTCATACTCAACTCTGCTGTTTTCATAAAAACAGGTGGTGAACTGGATTTGGCCCATGGGCCATAGTTTGCCCTTTAGAGCATGAAATTAAGAGATATCATTGCCTCACTTGTTCCACTTCACCAGAGAAAAGTTGGCAAAAGCTAAGGTAACAATAGATAAAGGTCTTACCCAGCTTTCTAGATGATCGAGTTAGAGAGACTGGGTTTATTGATAACAGATCTCTTGCCTGCACTCATAGTCCACACATGAAGTCATGGTTCTCTATTTTCAACATAACAGCTGTGCACTATGGAAACAATTAGTATTGTGAGTCCAATATGAACATTTCAGGTTGGAGAACAGAGGCAATCTCAGGATTATGAAGTTGATCGTGCTTTCACGTAGCTCTCCTAGGATTAAATTAGGAGGAAAGCTAAGCTAGTCACAGAACTGGACCTGATTCATGGACTTTTTTCAGCACATCTTTATCCTTGGTTGAAGTCCTCCCTTAACTTAGGGCCAGGACAGATGCATACACATTCATGCTTTTCAGATACCTCTACAATAATGATAGTATTTATCATTTGTAAAAATCATCTAAGACACAAAATTGAGCATGCTGAGGACAGGGATTTTGTTTTATTTCCAGCTGGGGCATTTTGGCAAAGTCACTTCGGCAAATTGGGCTATAGTCCATAAGGCTCTTCTACCACTAACGCACCATGATTCCATTCTTCAGACACCCAGAATAATGCCCAGAAGTTTCTCAATATACCTTTTTAAAAAATTAATTATTTATAAACTCAGTCCTTGCCTCACTAAAACCCCTTTTTCTGATGGTGAATTGAGCACTTCCTCTGCTATTTTGTTTTATTTCATTCAAAGTAAAAGCTTCCCATGTTTTCATGCCGTTGCTGTAGCAACTCTAATAGGATGTACTTTGGTCCAGCAATAATTGGCCATTTTGAAGGACGTTTGCTAAAACTGCAGACTGGAGTTTCTTTTATGAACCCTGCTGTTTAAATAAACTGGAATGTTTAATGGTTTGAATGACCCAGAATTCTGTCATAATATCTACAAGCTATCTGAATTTTCTTAGATCTTGAAGTAGAAGGGACTTGAGAAAGATGGCACTTGAAGGAAATTAGGGTCACAAACCCCCCAAGTGGATTTTCCTTAGATTCACAATTCTGCTAGTTCTGGTGTCCGAGGTTTGGCTTTATACTCTTACTGAAAAGAGTTGGCTTATGTGTGGAAAGGGAGTCGGGCATGGAAGGAGAGTGGAAGGGACCACCAATAAGCTCTGATCACTGCACATACTCTATTGGAACTTAGATAATGCAGTTTGGTTTCCCTTAATGATATAAAATTTACCATGAGATAAGAGACTCCTTAATTCTTTGTCAGTCTTTACACATGAGTATGAATTGGCTCTTTTCCAGTGTGACAATTAACAAACCAAAGCTTTAAAGAAGAGAGGCTGGCACAACCAGTGAAGGCAGGGAGAAGCTGGGAGTTTCCTGGGCACGGGAAAATGTGCAGAAATTAGAGACAGTAGGATGCTGAAGTTTTTTGCTTATAGAATTCTTCCCCCTAGGACCAACTTATGGAAGCTTGCTGCAAACTATTGTTCTTTTAAAATGATGTAGAGGTCTCAAGTTCTTTCTCATTAAAAATAAAACAAATGGAAGGAAGAGAAGGAGGGAGAGAGGAAAAAAGGAAAGGAAGGAAAAAGGAAGAAAGGAAGGAAAGAATGAAGGTTGATTGGTTGGTTCAGAGCCAGAAAGTTCTAGGGGATGGTATTTGGTTAATTGAGATTTCTGAACTATTGAGTGCTTCTTGTGTAACAGGACTCATGCATTAGGAATACTAAAGTAAACAAAAACAGACAGTTGTGCCTTCACGCAGCTTACATTCTAGTGTGCCAAAAAGATGTGAATCATGCAACAGTGTACTAAATGCATAATACAAACTAAGATGAATGTGTTTCATGAAGGAGAACCCAAAACAGAGAAACCAACTCTAGGCTGGGGTGTCAGGGGAGGCTTCCATAAGAAAGGGACTCTTGAGTCAAGTCTGAAGGATGAGTAGGCATTACCCAAGTGAGGAATGTGGGGGCTGGCTAGCGAATGGCTTTGTGGGAGAGGAAGCTCAGCACCTCCCTGGGAGAGGGAGGAGGTCTGAGCAGACAGCCTGCTGTGGATGGGGCAGGTGAGTGGGGGGAAATGAGAGCTGGCCAGTGTGACTGGAGCGCAGCAAGAAAGTGGAGAGGACTGAGAGATGAAGCTGGAGACAGGCGGGGTCTAGCTCTTTTATCATGGGGTCAACTACATTGAAATTCTTGGTCATAATCCTGCAAGCAATGGAGACCGTTGAAATGTTCTAAGCATGAGTGATGTAATCAGAATTATATTTTTAAAAGATGTCTCTCATCACCCTTGTGGAGTCTATTACAGTAGTTGAAGTAAGAGATGATAGTAGTTTGGACTAGTAATGATTACTAGCGCTAATTTAGTGGTGTGAAAATATACAGATTGGATAATCAGGCATTTGGGGAGAAAAAAAGAAAGCACAAAGATGACTCCTAGGTTTCTAGCCTACACATATTAATAAGCATTAAAAAAATATAGCAATTAAGAATGTGTACCATAACCTTGCCTTTGCTTAAATCCCAACTCTGTCACTTACTAATGGTGTGATCTTGGGCTGATCACTTAACTACTCTTTGCCTCTATTTCTCATTTGTGAAATTGAGGTGATACTAGTAGCCACATTATAGAGTTTCAAGGAAGATTAAATTATATTTAAAGAGTGCCTGATACAGAATAAGTGTTATCAGTAGGTAGTTATCAACATCACAATATGGGTGATGGCTATTCCCTGAGTAAGGGAGTACTGGAAAAGAGTCAGGTTTTGGGGTAAAGAACATGGGTCCAGTATTAGACTTGTGGCTGCTGAGGTGACTTTGAGACTTCTTAGTGAACAGTCTTGAGGAGGCTGGTTAATAATACATATAAGAGCGTAGGACTCAGGGACGAGGTCTGCACTAGAGTTACATAAATTTAGGAATCATCGGTGTGTAAATGATAGTTCAAGTCATGGAAATGAATACAATCACCACGAAAAGGTTTCAGAATGAGCCCCAAGGACCTCCAGAATTTGATGACCAGGTAGAGGAGTTTGTGCTCACAAGGAGATGAAGAGGACCAGCCGTAGATGGAGGAGAACATTTGGAGAAGGAGGGTGTTGCCAACAGTGTGGGATGCTAAAGTTCAAGCAAGATGAAGGGTCTACTGGATCTGGTGAAATCACTGCTGACCTTAGAGAGTATGCTTCAATTTGTGTAAATTGACACAGTGGGCTGAGGGGAGAGGGAAATAGAAATGGTGAGTAAAGACAATGTTGAGGAGTTTGGCTATGAAGGACAGGAGCAGAAGCAGGAACTGGAAGAGGATGTGAGGTCAGCTGAGGACAACATTCTATTACTGTTGTTTTTAGGAAGAGAGAGATTTTGGTACTTGAACTGTCAAAGATAAGGATCAAGTTGAAAGAAACTGATTGAATAGGGCAATTTCCCTGAAAAAAAAAAGAAAAGAAAAATATGATGCAGAATATAGATAATTATGTTTAGATAAGAGTAAAGACAATTCCTATTATGCAGAAGAATAGAGGAAAGGGATGGGTGCTGATATAGGCAGGTTTATAGGTTTAGAAGTGGGGATTTGAGGGAGTTCCTGTCCAGTGGTTTCAATTTTCCTGCAGAGAGAGTCTACTGAGCGAGGAGACAGAGGTCAGAGGAAGGGAAGAAGGGAGACTAACCTGGCCAAAGGAATTAGGACCCTCTTGAGATTAGTGACTGTGAATTTATAGTGATGCCAACTATTCTGCTATGTAATGCTCTCTAGAAGAGTTTTTCACTTGGAGGCAAATGCCATGAGAAGAGATTGTTGAGTTCATCTGGAGGTGATATATCACCAGAGGGATATGATGGTAGAAAAAGTGAGCTAGGTGGTCTGAGTTTGGGAAAAATGTTGTTGCAGCGATTAACCATGGAATCTAATGATGCACCATGGAAGAGGCTGCTAGTTTGGGAGGAAGTAAAAAAGTCCATGAAGGCTATTTTCCAGCGATGTCTAAGAATGGCTATAATGGGAGTAGTTTAGCAAGCAAGGATAAGAGGTTATGATTATAGACTAGGCTCCTTGAATTAGTGATTTTGAAGGTGGAATAGATTAATTGATGGCAATTTTAAGGCTGACTTATATGGGAATGTCTTAAACAGAAAGCCCTATTTTTGGTTAACACTTGGAATTTTGCAAAACAAGAGTTTGACCTTTTGCCTCATAATAGTGGTAATAATATCTGGATCTGAGCTTTTGATTTGCTATACCCTTAATTGTGAATTAGAGTAAGTTTCTCCTTCTAGGCTCATTTTATGCTCAGCCTGATATTCCATCAACTGTTGTATCCAAGCATCCCCCTCACACTACCATTGCTGTTCTCCTCTCAATCCCTTGAATAGTGTTTATTGCTGTCAACCTCACCCCATCCTACAGTGAACTTTCACTTCCTATATATAATATGTGTAATTTATACCTAAGCCTTGGGAGAGAGCATGTCTTGCTCATCTTATGTTTGTTACTAACACGGGTAACTTCTGTCTCTAAGATTGATTCTGTGATTCAAAACTGGAAATTCAGGTGTGATGGTGAACATCTGGGGTGAGGTCTATTTGATTGGGGATAACCTTGCAGAGTTTGAAATAAGGCTCTTGTAGATTCCTTCTTTCACCTCACTGGTACTAAGGGCTGCCTTTAGAGAGCCTCGCTATTTACAAAGCTTGGCTTTGAGTACCCAATGTAAAGACACCATATTCATTTTGTATTGTGCCATGACAAATTACCACAAACTTAGTTTAAAACAACGCAAATTTTCATCTTACAGTTCTGAAGGTCAAAAGTTTGCTCCAGGTCTTATAGAGCTAAAATACAAGTCCTGGCTGGTGTGGCTCTTATCTGGAGGCTGGGGGTGGGAGTGGGGAGAAGCCACTCACAGAATCATTCAGGTTCTTTGCAGATTGCATTTCATGTGGTTGTTCAACTGAGGACCTCCCTTCTGCCTTGTATCTCTCCCAACCAGAGAAGGTTCTCTGCTTTTAAGGAGTCCCATGATTAGATTGAGCCCACACAGGCAATCCATGAGAATCTCTGTTTTCAGTCTCTAAACTTAATTACATTTGCAAAGTTCATTTTACCATTTAACATATCTTTGTTCTTCCATTTGTAATGGCTCTTTTTGCCCTGGTTGCCTTCCAGTTTTTATCTTTTGTTTTACAGCAGTTTGAAGGTGATATGTCTAGCTGTTGCTGTTGCTTGTATTTATTGCGCTTAGTGCTCTCCTGCTGTTCAGCAGCTGTTCCTCACCATTCAATGCTTGTTGGTCTGTTGGTAGGGAGCAGAGAAGGATCACTCAGTTACTCTGATTCAGCTTCAGTCTTAAGCAGCCACCCTGTTCTGGGTCTTAGGAATGGGGTCTGCTTGGTGATCCTCAGCTCCAGTGGAAGATCTCTAATGGCCTGGCCCTAGGAGGTATTCTTGCCCTTTCCCCAAGGATAGAGCATATCTTCCTGTTCCCTTCTCCCAGGGGCAATGAATCTTCACCTGTGCCCTGGGGCAACACAGTGGTTGTCCTTAGGCTTGTGTTCCATAGAAAGGATAGGAGAGAAGGATCTGGGTAGTGCTTTATGACTTTGCCTTCCCTAGGCTTGCACCCCAAGGGAGGCTTTCTCAGGACTTCTTGCTGCTTCCAGTCTTCCCTGTAAGTAATCATTGAGGTTCATGGAGCAGAGCCTGCAAGTAGGTGAAAACTCACCTTATGTCCTTGGCTCCCAGGGCTTTTATATTCTCATGATAGTCTATACTAGGCCTTTAGAAACTCATTAAAAATTTTAACCAAATTCCTCGTACTAGGTTCTATGGCATCCAGTAGCATCTCCTTGGATATGCTTGTCTTTTCTTAGATTTTTCAGGTGTCCCTGAAATATTAACTCTTTGATGAGTTTTAGAAATTTGCAAATTTGAAGATTGCTTGGTGAGTTGGTTTTTCTGGGGGTGGATGTTGTAAGGGTTAAAATGATTTTCTTTCTACTTTTTACATTTTAAGTGGAAAGCAGAAGATCAACGTTTTAGAGAAGTTTTGGAACACTCTCACATTATATTCCTGTTTTAGAACTGCAGGTAGCATTGCTCCTTTCATTAGTTTCTCCAGCATATATATTAGAGGATATCTATCAAATGGTAAAATTATCCTGAATACAAACACTGCATTGCTGGGCCCTCTGCTTAAGTATATTCTCAAAGTACATTCTCTCTAATGAAGCGAGACTGCAAAAGAAACGTTTTTCCCAACTGTTGCTTTGTCTCTCTCTGTCTCATATTATCTCTCCTTTGTTCTCTTTTCATTTCTTAGTCCATTTATTGTTTGTAGCGTCAGCCATATGTGTCTGAATTTGGACTATTTTTATGAGAGATTCCACAAATAATAATAAGCAGTTATGCTGAGTCCCCGCACAAATTCCCTGTGTCAGGAGCTGAGCTGTGAGCAGGGGAGCCCAGGGTCAGAGTTAAGGTTTGATGTTCCCTTGGCAAGAAGCGTAACATCTTTGGGCTCCAGTTTCATTTGTCTGCTTTTCCCTCTTCTCACTGGCTGCTCTTTAGTCTCCTTTGCTGATTCATTCTCTTCTCTTGCATTGGAGTGACCCGAGACTGAGCTTGGATCTCTCCTCTCTTCTATCTCCTTTCACTATCTTGGTGATCTCATTTAGTCTTATGACTTTAAATACTATCTAAACACTCACAAGTGGAAAATTTATATCTCCAGCCCTGACTATTCCCCATAACTTCAGACCCATTTATCCAACTCCCTACTTAATTTCTCTACTTGGTTTTCTAATAGACACTTAAGATT
This sequence comes from Lemur catta, assembly GCF_020740605.2. NCBI lineage: Eukaryota > Metazoa > Chordata > Mammalia > Primates > Lemuridae > Lemur > Lemur catta. Next base: position 240,909,826 of record NC_059128.1, read on the forward strand.
TAGTATAAAACCAAGATCCTCAATGCCTTCTGCCCCCAATTTCCTCTCCTGTAGTCTTTGTCAGTTCGGTTAAAGACAGGTCCACCTTTCTATTCGCTCAGGTCAAAAGAGCTGGAGACATCTGTAGCTCCTTTTTTTCTCATGTTGGATTTATCAGCAAATCTTTTCAGTTTTCCTTTCAAGTTTTATCTGGAATTTTCAGGTCTCTATTTTGCTCACATTCTTTTCCACCTTGATTCCAACTGCCATCAGCTCTGACCTGGATTACTGCTATAGTTCCTAAACTGGTCTCAATGGTGTTGCCTCTTAGATATTCTTAACATGGCACCCAGAGTGATTCTGGTAAAATATAAATCAGATATTATCATTTCTCTGCTCAGAATCCTCTAATAACTTACCATCTCAGAGCAAAGGCCCAACCCTGCCCAGCATCCTGTAAGGAAGGCCCTATCCATCTGGCCTGGTTACCTCTTTGCACATTTTCCTCTTACTACTTCCTCTTTGCACATTTTCCTCTTACTACTTCCTCTTTGCACATTTTCCTACAGCCTCTGGAACCAGGCATGTTCCTTTCTCTGGGCCTTCAGACTTGATGTTCCTTCAGCCTAGAATGTTCTTCCCCCAAATATCTGAACGACTCTCCTCCTCCCTTTCTTCAGGCCTTTGTCCTAATGTGAAGCCTCCTCTGTCCTCTCTGTCAGATTGTCCCCCTCTCACCCTGATCCTTCTGATTGCTTCCCTGCTTTACTTTGCTCCACAGCATTTATTGCCATATGTGTTAGGTTAGAGTAGATTATGCCTCAGTAGCAAACAACCACCAAATCTCAATGGATTAAAGTTAACAAAAATATACTTTTTGCTCAGTCATATGTTTATTGAATATGAGAGGGCCTTTGTTCTTTGGAGTCACTAAGGACCCAGGCTCAGTTTCCTCCTTGCAAGAGGGAAAGAATAGAGTTGGAGGGTCTTGCCCTGATGATTGATTGCATTGGCCTGGAAATGCCATATGTCCATCCCTTGTGTACACCTAATAGTGAGAATTACTTATATGATCACAACTAATTTCAAGGAGACAGACATGTACACTCCTTTCATGTGTCCAGCATATGAGGGGAAACAGATACCAAGAGACTATAGTGGTATCTGCCCCATAATCTCATACATCACGTGTCTTACTTATTGTTTCTTTTTCCATCTCTTCTTATTGGAAGGTAAGTGCAATAAAAGCATGTCTTTTTGTCCGTTTTGTTCCAGCTTGTAGAAGAGAGCTTGGCATATTCTAGATGCTCAATAAAAATTTGTTGAATGAATGTGTGATTGAGTTTCCATAATGATTTTAAGGAAAGAAAAACAAAAACCTACCTTCTCTATGGATTTTGTCCAGAGATGTAAAAGATTCCACATATAAAGTATTGTTGTTAACTATTATTTATTGTTGTATAATTCTAATTAGAAGATGTCTTTAAATTGGGAAATATAAAAATATCCAAGTAATGTAGAATTTAAGCAGAGAACAGTCTAATTTAAAAATCTTTTGAAGAAGAGAAACACATAGGTCATACATATGATATGGTTGCGAATACAGTTGCTAAATGTATGAAAACCTGCCAGTATCATTTACAGGGGGGAAAAAGTCACACAATGAGCATGTTGCCTTTGCACGAAACTGGGTCAGCACAATCATTTGTGATGGTAAAGTTCATCTTTGTTTTTTTTAAAGTCCATCCATCTTAAGGAAAGAGAGCGTCTGGCCAGCCCTGTGCCCTGCCCTGCTCTGATGATGCTCTTGTAACACCCATCTGACATATGTGGAGTATCGTACTTGGACCTCTGTCAGGGACACCACTGTCTTCCTTTCTTGTGCCAGATCTGTGTTTTACTGGGCAGACAGCAGGCCCCTCGTGCTAGAAATATGCAGCTGGTATTCTCAACATCAAAACCACCACTTCTGCCTAATGACATACATGTTTATTGCTCTTTGTGTGATTATGGAGAGCTTATGCTGATTTTATGAGGGGAGACATGTCTTAAGTATCCCTGCCCATTCCCTTGCAAGCTGAGTGTTATGATTCTGTAAAAATAAATAAATAAATAACTAAAAGTTAAAAAATGAAAGGAATGACAAACACATTTACTTTTGCCCTGGGCTTGGTGGAAACATGCCATGTCTGATACTAACGAGGACTGAAAGGCATTTTCCACATGTGCGCTTTTGGTCTTGTAGATTTGACCATTTAACTGTCACTTCAATTGGGGCCCAGGATTGTGGAGGAAGAGGGTTTTCCACCCCACGAGTACTCATACAGGTGGACTAATCAATCCCTTGTCATTCAAACAGATGAGATTTTCATGCATATCTGTCATCCATGTGTGATGTAAATGTCTGTGAAACCGTTTGGATCTTGTTTGGTCTCATCCCACATGCTTTTAGAGGGAGTGGCTGAAACTGTACCTGTGATTCCTTAATATAGTCAGTTTATTGCTACTTCATCTATTTAAATGAATTATAACAGTGAATTACAGAGGAAAGGGATAAAGAAAGAGAAGAGGTGGCCAAGGAATAGCCATTTTAAAATAAATGTAATAAAGGGAATTTAGGGCGAGCACGTAAGTGAAAACAATCCTTAGATGATTAGAAGTGATTCCGTGACTAATGGCTAGTCAGTGAAATTCCATCCAAAGGGCAATTCCAAGATTTCATGATTCCTAGCCCTCTTCATCCTTTTTATAATTTTGCCAGAAAAAAATCAGAGTTTGTTGCCTTTTTGGTCTGAAGTTAATGCTTCCTGTTTGTAATGCTGATTCCAAGTTTTGGTTTGTTATGCCACATTAGAAAGTAACAGTAAGTCTTTCAGATCACTACTGAATCATTTCTAAAAGACAAGTATTTCATGTGTCTTTCTAAATGCCTGTGTTTGAGAGGAAAATGTTCTGATGAACACCTGAAATGTGGTACCTAGGATCACTGTATCTGGGCCTTTGTTAAATGAACTAGTGTTTCGGAGGGAGAAAGATCATTCTGGGAGTAATCTACAGTCTGGGCCCAGTGTATCTGCCTAGTGTCACCATGAGAGGGAGGGAGAACAGACACAATTACTCTTAAGTCCCTCCCAGCTGTGAGCTTCCCAGTATCCACGAACATGATCCTTCTATTTTAAACTGATCTATTTGTTTTTTGTAATTATGTACAGAGTTTGCAGTTTAACATAGGCTTCTGCTTCTACCATTTTTCACCTAAAATGCTCTTCTAAAGCCTGCCTTTTATTTGACTCTTATTTTCAAAGCTAAGCTGAAGTCCCACTTTCCCCATGAACCTTTCCCGGTGAATAATATCCACGACCTCTAAGTTCAGTAAATGTCAAACATTGCTTTGTACAGAAATGGGCTATCCAACTATCTGATAATCTCCTTGAGGGCAAAAATAGTATTACTTCTCTGAGAAGTGTTCCTACAAGTATCTTCTTCCATGCTTCAGAAAAATCCTTTTCTTCCTTTGCAAATGTAACTTTTTGCTTATAGCCCTTATTGTGTGTTAGAGTTAACTCTTAGAGATCAGTTTCCCTGACTACTGATGGGTAAGGGTAAGACATGTTTTATTCATCTTTCCATACATGCTATTTAGCCTGCACCATTATTTTGTGATAGTCTATTTTTTCCCATTATGGGCATAGCCTTATTTTAACCTTTGTTCTGTGAGCAATAGAGAGTTATCTACTTTTTTTTCCCCACCCTGGAAGGGGTAAGAGGTAACATAACAAAGTAGTAGTGTACAGTAATTAGCTTGGAAATAGTGGGAAGGATGGATTGGAAAGGTGATGAGTTTGCTAAGTATAAAAATGGGTAAGATTGGCTTGTCTTTTCAGGCCAATCCTCTGGATAATATTCAGGCACAGAAAACACTTGGCCCAGAGTTTGGGGCCCTGAGATGCATTTCCCCCAAAGGGCATGATGCCATTCTACATGGGGCTTGGGAGGAGAAGTATGTTTGGGGAGTGAAAAGAATCAAAGATGACACTAAGAGGATGCAGGATGAAATTTGAGAAATTGGAAATGGAGAGATGAACCAGGGGAAAAAAAATAGAACAAACAAGCAGCTGAGGGAAGCTAGGTGGAATTTCACAGAAATGAAAGGAAAAATAGCATGGAAAATTTATCCAGATTGCCTAAAGGAGAAAGCAGAAATTCAAAGTAGAGATGGCTTTGTCTTTATATCCTGGTGTCTTGCGCGGTGCCTTGCTCATGGACCTTTCCCTAAAAATGATTTTCCTAATTTATAAAATACTTATTTGTTTCTTTTAATTTTTAAAAATCTAAATAATATATGTACATATTAACAGACCAAATAGCCTATTCTACAGTATTTTCATACCAAGTTATAATTACTGTGTTTAATTTTTTCTAGCACAAAAGATGCAATATACAGTACATGTATGTATACAACTTTTTTCTTATTTATTTTTAATTGACAGATAAAATTTGTATATATTAATACTTATGGTCTACAACATAAGGTTTTGAAATATATATACATTGTAGAATGGCTAAATCAAGTTGATTAACCAAGCTAATTACCTCACATACCATTTTTTGTGGCAAGAGCATTTAAAATCTACTCAGTAATTTTCAAGTATGCAATACATTGTTATTAACTATAGTCACCATGTCAGATAATAGATCTCTTGAACTTTAGAAATAATGTTTTTAGATAAACTGAATCAGGAGGAAGGCACTTTTGACCAAAATTTAAGGAATTATTTGTAGACAAGAGATAAAATGCCTTTTTCCCTTAAAGGCAAGAATGCCAAGAGGAAGATTCGGGATTTTATTCCATCATACACAAATGGGGTAAGCTAGAAATAATAAGCAGTGGTCTTACTGGAGGGGGCTAAGAATGGTGAAATAGGAATTGCTGGAAACATTGATTCATCTACAACTCATTGTAAGTTATTTGAATGATATGAAACCATAATCTGTATATTGATTGTACCTAAAAGTGTCTTCTGTTATAATAAAATTACTGAGCTCTGAAATGACCTGCACTGCAGTGTGCAAGGCTAAGTAGAGAGAAGTAAAAGAAAGTCCTGTTCTCAGAAGTTTAGCCTTTCAGGAGAGAAGCACTGCTTCACTCAGCATGATAGTGAAGCAAAGTCATGGGCCTCTTTGCATTTGGACGTCTCTATGTTTGATGCAGTTTCATAGCAGGGTATGAAAGCTGACTCTGCAAGTGTGACTCGTGCCTAGGACTGTAGCAGATCAGGGAGTGTAGAGAAGTAAACTATTTTTTGAGGAAGATGGTGATGGTTGGGGTTTGATATCTTCTATGAAAGTGTCAGTGGTTCAAGATGCCTGGAGGACTGGATCTGAATGAGCATTCAGCAATGGAGCTGCACATATCAGAGTCAGCTAAGCTACTTACCAGTTAAGCAGCTAAATGATGACCGGAGCTTTGATTCTAAAAGAGTTCTCTGAAGGAACAAAAGATGGAACCTTAGTGAATTGTCAAGTAATGAGGGCCAGAGGAAGAAGAGAAGAGAGAGAGAGTTCATAGAAAACTGAGAGCTAGGATATCACTATGTATGTGTATAGAGAGTGCACACATGTGCACACAGGAAAGCACATGCATTAAGGCAGTCAAAGGTTTGCAATGCTATCTAGAAATTATAAGCAATGGGAACTTCAAATAAATATCTGAAATGTAGGATTCTTCAATCTGCACTGGACTTGTCTCAGACTATTTTAAGATAATTTTTTTTATATTTCAGCTTATTATGGGGGTACAAATGTTTAGTTCTAATGCTATTGTGGGAAATAATAGATTTTTAGCTACTGTCCTGTAAACAGTTCCATGGTAGATAAATAAGAATTTGTCCACTATTGCTCTTTAGAGAGGACTTGGGTACAGCTTCACATCCTCAGTTGAATTTGGTATGCTGGGATTAGTGTCATGTTTCCCGACCACTTCCCATTTTTCCCTGCCTCAGCTCCATGAAACTGGACATCATATTTCTGTGAATAATTAGTATGAGATGCCCATACTGGGATGGACACCACAGAGATAAAGAACATGTCATTTTTTTTTTTACAGTTACAGCCCCTAGAAATAACTTCCCACTCAGAATAAAGATTTCCTTGTGAGAATGATATGAAAGGGCATCATATGTTTATGATCTTATATTAATTTTGATTTAGAAAGTGGATGAAAAGTGTTTTGACCAACAAGAGACTGTGATAGCTCATGGCTTACATAATGTCTTGTAGAAGGAATGATCACAGATATCAACACCTCAACACATCTTTACTTTTCCTCAGTCTGAAATTCCCTTCCTCCTGTTCTCTGGAAAAGTCCCTCTTGACATTCAAGACCCAAATCAGATGCCACTTCTTCTATGACGCCATTCCTGACCCACCCATTTCTAATTAGTCTGTGTTCCTCTGAATTACCTCAGTATGTGGCTCACTCCTCTATGTAAAATTTATTGAGTCTATTGAGTAATAACTCTTACAAGTCTATATCCTCCAATACAATCCAATTTCTTTGAGGAGAAGCATTTATTTATCTTAGTATTAATTCCTATCAAGCACAATATTTTCCACGTTAAAAAAGTATTGTGTTTGTTCATTCAAAACATATTTATTGAATGTCCTCTCTGTGTCAGGCACTGTGCCAGGGACAGTGTCCTTGTGTAGTTTTACAATCTACATATAAACTACATGTATATTTATAGAATGAATTTTTGGTTGAAATACAAGGAACTTTAGAAATTCAAAGTGCACTAAAATCATGAAGAACTCATGCATAAGGTCAGATCAGTAACAACTATCACAGAGCCGCACAATTCAGAAAACTGCTTGTCACAAACTATTTCATTTAATCTTCCCAGCAACTCCAAGAGGGTAGTTATGGAAAATGAATTATTCATATAACAAAGGCAATTGTGGGTTTAACTTGGGACTTGTTTTCTGGCCCCTGTGGCCTATTACCTCCCCCTACACAGTCCTCCCTCTTTAAAGCATCACTGCTTATAGGACCAGACAAAGAATCTCAAGGACACGGAAATATCAGCACTCCCAGAGATAAAAATTGTCAGCGATAATCTCACAAACGGTGTAATGAACTCATCCCATTGTCATATGGACTCAATAAGACAGATCTACACTGTGATGAAAAACTGGGCTCAAACTTTATAAGATCAATATCTTGTCCCTAAAATGAATACCAAATTTTATAAAGATCAATTCAATTGTGAATTTATTGAGATAATTGTTATACTCTGCTAACTCACGGAGATGATATGGGGACACTTATTTACCATCAGAGGAAGATCCCTATACATTAATTGAAAGACAGTATAGTCATTTTATCAGTTTCCCTGTTTTTTTTTTTTTTTTTTTGGAGACAGAGTGTCACTCGGTGTCCTGGGTAGAGTGCAGTGAGGGAGGGTCACCGCAAGCTCCAGGTCCTGGCTTGTGATCAATCCTCCTGCCTCAGCCTCCTGGGTAGCTGGGACTATAGGTGCTTACCAGAGCGCCCGACTGGGTTTTGTTGGTTTTTGAGTATTTTTTTGTCTTTTTTCTTTCTTTTTCTTTTTCTTTTTTTTTAGAGATGGGAGACAGGGTCTCACTGTGCTCAGGCTGGTGTCAAACTGCTTAGCTGCAGCTATCCTCCCGCCTCAGCCTCCCAGGAAACTAGGACTACAGGCGTGAGCCACCACACCTAGACAGTATAGTCATTCTAAATAAAGATAAGGAGCTGTATTTATGTTAGAAAAATGTGAGTTATAAAATAGCACTTAGAATATAACCGTATTTTTGTAAACTGTTGTATATATTACCCAGGAAAAAAATATCTGGAAGGACATATATAAAAATCTTTCCAGGTGATCGCTCTGCATAGTAGCTATATGCAGAGAATCCATATAGATAATGGATTTTTTTTTTAAATTTCTCTTTTGCAACTCTTTATATTTTTTGTTAAAATAAATGTTTATAGGTTGAGCATCTCAAATAGGAAATGCTCTAAAATCTTAAACTTTTTGAGCACTGACATGACACCCAAAGGACTTGCCTATCAGAGCATTTCAGATTTTGGGTTTTTGGATTTGGGATGCTAAACCAGTAAAATGGGAATATTCCAAACTCTGAAAAAATCCAAAATTTGAAACACTTCTGGTCCCAAGCATTTTGGTTAAGGGATACTGAACCAGTATTATTTGTACAATTTTTTAAGTTAAAAAGTTAATGCAGGAATTAGTATTGGAGTAGAGGACAGGGAGATGAAAATGTGCTACCAGCCTGGGATAGACAGTGAAATGAAGAAATAATTTGGGAAACACAGAAATACATAGTAAGTTGTAAGCAACATAATTCTCTGGCTGTCTCTGCCAATATAGGCACCAATTGCTTTATTTTCATTTAGTTTAGGTTAAGAATAGAGTTAATAACAACTGATTTTAATAACACATTGTGTTTGCAGGAGGGACCTGTATTGATTTAATTCCATTTAAACTGTAATCTATTGTAAAATATCTTGTTGTTTTTCACTAAAAAAAACAGCATACTTTTTCCTTCTTAAATCTTTCCCCAAGCATTTGAGTTACTTGTTGCTAAGAGATTGTGAGGCAACATTTCTTCCATGTATGTATTTTTCAATCATCTAAGATTTGAATTTTGTATTATTCATTTCTCAGAAATTTGGGATGTGTGTGTTTGTGTGCAGCTTAGTGGAGGAAAATAATTTAAGTTTGCTTCTAACACAGTGATACATCTTTTACTGCAGTCTACAGGGGCCCTATATGATCTGATCCCTCTGTCCTTTACAGCTCCATTGCACACCCCTGAACCCATTACCCCTCCCCACACTGACCTTCTTCAGGAGCTTTTAATTCCCCAACTACTTCTTCCCTCAGTGCCTCTGCTCATGCTATTCCTTATGCCTGAGAATGTTGCTCCTGCCCTCTTCCCCACCCCATGTGCACACTACAATGTGGCTGACTAATTCCTACCCATCCATTATATTTGTTTCATCCTCAGGTCATAGCGGTTATGGAGCTATGGAGGTCTGGGCACCTCAGCCGAGTAGTCTTGGATTTTTACTCCAGTGTTTCCATATGTCTATTTCCAGCTACCGATAAGCTGCCTTGTGTACTATTCTTTATCTTTTTTCTCAGCTTCATAGTACCTAACAGTTTTTGCTATCTCAACTTCAGCCTTTTTCAGTCTCTTATGTCTCCTGGTCTCTCTTTCTTAATTTAAATTAATTCATCCCACATTGTGGTATAGAGTGACCAGTGGGAATTAAAGTATTCACATTTTCAGTGTCTAAGGAACAATCACCTGTGGATAGCACTTGGAATACTCAAAGGACAATCTCATTTCTTCTTTTCCAAGTTTAGAGTTTTCAGTGGAGTAGGAAAATTCATTGCAGCTCCTATGGTCTAAATAGAAGAAAAAAAGAAAAAACAACTGTCACATGAAAAAAGGGTGATGAGGCAGATTTCTTTCTTATTGCTACAATTTAAAGTCAGAAAGACTTATTTTCAAATGGGTTCATTCAGTAAGATTATGCTAACACTTTGTAAATGTCATAAAATTCTATTTTAAGCACCTAGTCTTAAGCTTGGGCCACATCCACTATGCAAGATGGGGAAATTTTAATAATGTCGGACAAGTAGGTGGTGATGTCAAGCTCTTTTGGCTTTCTTTTTCTCACCTATAAAAGTTCAAACACTACATTAATCATATACCATCAGAGATGTCAGTAATGAAATATATACATATCAGATATATATATATAATCAGAAATTTCAATATTTCATTAATACTGAAAAATATTTTAGTCTTTCAAAATGTTTTAATTCTAACTATGAAAAAGAAACAATGACAAATATTATCAAAATAGCAATATATTTGAAGTCACTATAGATAGCTATTTATTTCCATAGTGAGAAGAACCCAACTGAAGTATTTGGTTCACACAGTCAAAGTTTACATCAAATTTCACCTTAATTTTAAGTATAAATAATTATAAAGTTAATTTCTCCAGAACTCAGTAATTTTATGTTGGACAAATATTCACATAAGTAGTATAGGCTAAAATATTCTTAAAACTGCAATGACTGGAGATTGAGAAGACAGCTCAGCAATTTATCCTGATCATTTTACTTTTTTACAAAAAACTTATTTCTTGCATTCCGGATAGAGTTACCATATTTTAAAATAATTATTATAATAAAATAAGTGATCTCATCTTCATTAACGACTAAAGACAGAAGTCCCAGGGTTTAAAATAATTAATTTTATCATATAACATATATTTAGTGATAGTTATAAAAAATATAGCTCATTTTCTGGATAATCACAATTTCAAGTTGTCTTCAAGCAAGAGAAATATTCACAATCTTAACAATTAATATAAAATGGGAAAAGTTTGGCAGTTTCTTAAGTTATGCATAAACTTACCATATGACTCAGAAATTTTATACCTAGGTATTTAGCCCCCAAAATAAAACATATGTCCACACAAAGACTTGTATATGAATTGTTATAGAAGCACTATTCATAATAACCAAAAACTGGAAACAATCCAAAAATTCATCAGCTGAGGAATGGATAAATAAAATGTAGCATATCCATAAAATGAAATGCTATCTAGCAATAAAAAGGAATGAACTAGTTGATACAACAAGGGTGGATGAATCTTATAAAAATTATGCTGAGTGAAAGAAGCCAAACACAAAACACTACATGTTGTATAAGTCCATTTATATTAAATTTCCAGAAAAGTAGAAAGTAGACCAGTGGTTTGTTGCCTGGAGCTAAGGGTGAGAGCAAAGGTTGGCTATGAATAGGTACAAGGGAATGTTTTAGAGTAATGGAAATGTTCTCAAAATGGATTGTGGTGGATTTAGTAAATTCGAAAAATTTAGTAACTTCTGTAAGTTTACTAAAAATCATTGAACTGTATACTTATGATGGGAGAATTTAATGGGATATAAATTATATCTAACTAAAGCTGTTAAAAATTATATGTGACAGTCACATGCATTTCTTCCACGTGCCTATGAAAATATTTGTTCTTTTTTTCATATTTGAAGTGCAATTTGGAAGTCTCATGAAAAATAAACATTATGTGGAAATTATTAGGATAGTGTTCCCATAAAAATTTATTTTCTGATTTATTTGGATTTTCTTACATTTTAATGGGAATATTTTATCTAGATCAGATGTTAGAGATATTCTTGGATATTAGATTGAGAATGGATTTGGGATTCTTGAATTCATTTTACAGAGGAGAAAAATGAGCCTTAGATAGAACAGGTGACCTAAGATCTCCTATTTCTTACACAATGTATTATTAAAAAGGATGCCCCACTGTGGGGTTGATAGCAAATGGCCTTTCTTAGAGCTTCCTTAAGTCTCACTGCTCACTCTGCCTAAGAACGTGAGACCACCTGGCCACACTCTCATGATGGTTTAGCCATTTTCCTCTAGCCCATGTAAGACTTTTGATGCTGTGAAATCTCAAAATAAACAGCTGCATACCATCAGCACTGGGTATTGATGAACTAAAAAAATTACAAACAATTCACGAAGATTTCAAATGTCTAAGCAATGACAGTGGATGAAACAATTGATTCCAACTTCATCTCATGTTTTTATTTGTGAGACTTTGAAAAAAATTTAAAAAGGAGCCAGATGTGGTAGCTTACACCTGTAATCCCAGCTACTTGGGATACTGAGGTGGGAGGATCGCTTGAAGCCAGGAGTTTTAGACCAGCCTGAGCAATTTAGTCCCAAAAAACAATAACAACAACAACAACAAAAACAGATTTGTTTAAGAAAGTTTTTTTTTGACTGTTTGACAGTGTTTTTTTACAAGATGGCGCAATTTTAATTTTTATCAAGAGTATTTCCAATTTGCTCCCTAGAGCAATGTTTTCACAGTGGAAATATTTAATCTTGTATGTGCAGGGTATCTTACGTATTGGGAAAAGTTAAGCATTTTCTTCCTCTTTGTCAAAGAAGCACTTTGATTAAATTTGACTTTCATTTGGTCAATGAAATTTATTGTGTGTCCAAACTGGAGTTATTGGGAGAAGAAAAGAAAAAGGAAAATTACCCAAATAGAGTGATATTAATTAGAATGATATATTTTCTGTGTGGGGGAGTTTTTGTTTGTTTATTTGTTTGGTTTTTTTATACCTGATCATTCTGAGAATTATAAGGACAAGCAATTTTTTTTCTTATGAAACATGGTTAAACTTTTCCATTTTCACCCTGGAGAAAATCATTCTTAGACATAAGAAAGTCCATATTACACGTGTCAAAAGAAGCTTACTCATATCAACTGGGAGTACCTGGGAAAGATATCAGAGACCTTGAGTATCAGTGTCCAGTACTTATCTTTTCAGTGGAATGAAATCATTATATGGTTTTGTGGGCATTTACCATTAAGCATGTATTTAAGTGATCATTAAGTGCCTATTGTCAATAGACAAGTTATAATTTTGTTTTCCTGGTAAATAATAGCATTATGGAAATAAATATATGGAAAGAAAAAATATGCATATATAATTTTCCTTCTTACAAAAATTTTATTATAATCAATATTTTACAAAATTAGTACATTCAAGAGAGGTTGATTCTTTGTGAAGACAACTGAAAGACATGAAAATGGTGGTTTTGATAACTGAATACTATTCAGTGACAACAAAAAATTACTGACGCATGTAACAAAATTGATAAATCTTCAAAACATTATTCTGAGTGCAGGAAGCCTTACATAAAAGACTACATATTGCGTGATTCTATTTAATTTGAATTCTAGAATGGGCAAAGCTAATCTGTGGTAGTAAAAATAAGAACAATGATTGTTTCTGGGAGGATGGCATGGGAATGAACTGGGAAGGGGCATGAGGAAGCTTTCTGGGCTGATGGTGATATTACAAATCTTTGTAAAGGTTTGGTCTACATAGCTGTATGACATTTGGAAAAAAACAGCAATGTATAGTTAATATTTATGTATTTCATTGTATGTAAATTTTATCTCAAAAGAAAAATATAAATAAATATTAAACTCTAGTTAATGATATGCATACCAAAGTGTTTGGCAGTGAAGAGTGCTGACGTGCAACTTACTTTGAAATTCATTAAAAAGTAAGTTGAATTGAATGATGGCTAGAAGGATGGAGAGATGAAAAAATATATCATAAAAACAAGTAAAATAGAAATCATTGACTTTTGGTAGTGATGTATAGACATGCACTACACAATTCAACTTTTCTGTATGTTTGAAGTTTTTTATAATAAAATGTTGGAAATATAACTCATCTGTGCTTCTAAGTCCCTAAATAGATTGGTTAGGTTTAAAGACACATAACTGATGTTCAAAAGTCACAGAGTTATGCCAAACATAACATTTTACCTTATGTGTCTCTAGAAATTGCAATTCTTGAAAACCCTTATTTACAGAATTTGTTCAAAGACCAAAATATACGTAAAAATCTCCTGATAGGAAACTTAACAGGGTTGTGGATGAGGTCTTTTTTTCTGCATACTGTATTGCATATCTGTAAATGTCTTTCTAATGGCATTGGGCCCATTAATTTTATTTTCAATGCACTGAATGTACAAAGCATAATGGTTCTCAAATGTGAGTATGCATCAGAATTTCAACAGCTTGTTGAAATACGGATTGTTGCTCCTACCCCTGAATTTCTGATTCAATAGGTCTTGGATGGGGTCTGAGAATTTTAACTTCTGGCGGGTTCCCAGGTGATGCTGATTCTCTAATTAGAGGACCACGCTTTCAGAGCTCTGGCACCCAGCCTATCCCACCTTCCATCAGAAGCACCCTTTGCCATTATTTCTTATTTTAAATAGCAGGAGAATGTAAGCAAATCATCTCCATGGATTTTCATGAAAATCAAGCAAAGAACCAAAAGAAGGGAAATGAATTTTGTTATATTCCTTAGCCTATTGGGTTTCTTATTTTTCTTTTATATGCACTAAAAGATAATAATTACTAATTTACTACCAATTTCCCAAATTGGTACAGCAAGAGTATTACAAAATAGACTTTGACATCTCGGTATTTCCCCCTTTGCTTTCTTATCTGCCTTAGGCACATCCTCATGGAATAAAAACTATTTTCATTCCCCAGACAGGGCATATCACACTCATCAAGTAGGTATACACCCATCCCCTCCCCTCAGCCCCCGCCTCTGTCCAATATCCAATTGCTGTTATTCCCAAATGTGCACTTAGGTGATGATGAGGGAAACCAACTGGGGGGGATGGGGGAGGGAGGGGATGGGTGTATACCTACATGATGAGTGCTATGCGCACTGTCTGGGGAATGGACACGCTTGAAGCTCAGACTTGAGGGGATGGGGGGCATGGGCAATATATATAACCTGAACTTTTGTACCCCCATAATAAACTGAAATAAAAAAAAAACTTTTCATGACTGGTTAAAACTAAAAGGACATCTTTTTTATACATATCTTCTTGTTACTCCTTCTATCAGGTTTAGAGGCACATTGTGCTAATTGTACTAATCATGCTACACTGAAACAATTGAATTATTCATCTGCATAATTTACTAGAATGTGCAGTCTTTGTACTCAGACATGTAATATTTGAATTTGTGTCACTAATGCCTGCTCCCTAATCAATGGATAAAATGAAAAACAGGTAAGTAAAAACACATATTCCCCAAGTCAACTATAAATTTTACTTAGTGTTTTTTTGTCATTTGAAGTTAACCATGTCACTGCCCTGCTTTCCTCAGAGCAAATACCTGTATATGGTCATTAATTGCATGTGGTTGCCCCTCCCCCCACCAAAAGAAAACACCCCAGCATGCCTCAAACTTTAAAGAGTAACTTTAGCAAAATGAGATCAAGGGAATGTGTGCAAGTAATATCTGCGTATGTCTCAGAATGAAATGTCTTCCTAAGAATGAGAGACTGTTGACTTAGAAGGTAGTCTACGAAAGTAATTTTCCTACTTGGCTGTTGGCTGGGTTACAAAATAGGTAATGAAGTTATTGCTCCTTTGGTAAAACTATTAGCCTTGCCAAGTGGTGCTAAAATGTCAACATTGGAAGGTTCAGTCTGTCTCATTCAGTCTTCCAAAGTCACCAGACGGTGAAGTATTGGCCTGAGGAGTCAGGGCATTGGGAATTCTGACCAAGGTGGAAACTGTGGTTGTTTTAGCTGAAATGGAACTCACTTATGCAAACAGCTGGGCAAACAGATATAAAGTGCCCCATTAAGAAGAAAAGATTTCCCCCCTCAGACTTTTAGTAAAATGACATTTCTTTCTAAATTCAATAGCAAACATCTTCTGGGTATTTGGTGACCACGATGTCCTAACAAAAAGCTAACAAGTTGACTCCTAGAGGTTACAGATCTATGGGAATTGTCTGGGTGTGGCTTTATAAGGGGAGCTCTTCAGGTGAGCTGGGACTTTCTATTTCCTGAATTCTGAGAGCACATGTTGCACGTGGGAACATATCTTCCAGCTGGCAGACTCCCAGCAAAGCAACTTGGAGAGGGAACACGCTATTCTGCTTGCCCTGGAGAAGACATCACGGAATGCAATAGTTTGAGCTCATTGCTAACATATGATCATGTATGAGTAAAGTCAAGTTCTGACTTTTTTAAAGGCCCCCATTCCTTGGCACTGAGGCAGCTGTCCATCTGGCTTATGGGACTTTTACCACAACTTTTCTTGTACAATTTTTTAAATGTAATTTTTCTTTAGATTTATAAAAATCTTGCTTTATTTAATCATTTTTATCAGGATTTTTTTGTTGTATTTTCAGATTTGTGTTTATGGAACACAAATAGGGATGCTTTCTATCTACCTCTAAAGCTCTGTGCTGTTAAGTCACCATTTCCTGAATGCCCAGAATCTCTTTTCGTCTATTGTCCTCGTTTGTTCATCATCTGGGGTTTTATATATACATGGTGAAGTAATTTCATTTGTAAATTAGGGATCGCAATGTCCAAAGCGTTTGTAGTTGAGTTCCTATCCAGCCTACACTGGGCATTCTACTACCAATATCCCTCATTACTAGTGACAGCAGAATTAAAAGACAGGGAAGATAAAAATCAAAGGCATGTATTAAAAAGGGCAGGCTGAGTGGGGCAGCTTGAGACCTATGAGGAGAGGTTAGGTAATGACAGATTGGCTATCCTTATCAAATCACCCATTTGTGTAAGCAGCAGTTATTTTTGCATGGCCTTTGTGAATGTGGCTAATGTATATACAGCCACAGATAAAGATGGTTTGAATGATGCCACTTAAGAGTTTTGCAGTGCACAACCGAACAACTGTCAGTGACATCCCTCTTTTTGTAACACATGTTGTAGAGAAGCTACATGTTTACTGCACAGTAGTTCTTTGCAAGCTCTCAGAAACTCTCTATTAGGCCTCCATTCCCAAAGAGTTTGGAAGAGAGTAACAGAGAATCTGTGAGATTTTGAGAAAGGATTCCAGTCTGGAGATCCAGAGAATCAGGATACCATGAGATATATGAAATTGATAGCTGGAATGTAAGAACTTGAAATTTAGAAAGGATTGACCTGGGAATTACTCCATGAGTGTTTTTAATTATAATTCTGCATGCACACACATACACACCCCACCAACACCACCACCAAAGCAATTAAATTCCTTCTACTTACTTTGTTCTGCCATGCTGTCAAGCCTCTGAAGAATGGGCTATGACATTCAAGAAAAAGTCATGCTAAAAATCATGTAGTATCTGACTTTTTCTTCCCAACAACCTGAAACCCAGCAATGCCAGTGGAAATTTTCCATAATAAAAAAAAAAATGGCAGCTTTAGTTAAATACTTTAAGGTGAATGAAGATTAAATGGTATTATTAATATTAGACATTATTCAAACTGCTTTCACAAATGACAAGATGCTTGAATGAACTTCCATCAAAAGGAGAGTCTAGGGTGGTTGTGGAGATGAGGAATGTCATGCAAATATTCATACAAACCTTGCATACAAGGTTTTATACAGACTTATGTTTTCATTTCTCCTGGGTAAATACCTAGAAATGAAATTGATATGTTATTTGCTAACTGCCCAATAGTTTTCCCAAGTGGTTATACCATTTAACATTCACACTCCAAATGTATAGAGAGTTCCACTTGTTCTTGACAGTCTTTATAATTTTAGTCATTCTTATGCGTGTGTATCTCACTGTGGGTTTAATTTGCATTTCCCTGATGATTAATGACATTGACGAGGAGTTGGTAAACAATGACCTACAGGCCAAATCCAGCCCATTGCCTATTTTTATAAATATAGTTTTATTGGGACACAGCCATGTCCATTTATTTGCATGATGTCTATAGCTGCTTTTGTGCTACAATGGCAGAGCTGAATAGTTGAGGTAGAGAACATCTGTCCTGCCAGCCTAAAATATTTATAGTCTGACCCTTTACAGAAAACATCTGACAATTCCCACCCTTGATGTTGAGCATCTTTTCATGTGGTTCTTGCCTATCATATATCTCCTTTAGTGAGGAATCTATTCAAAACTTTTGCGCTTTTGTTTATTCTGAATATAAGTCCTTTAATAGGTATAGGTATTGCAAATATTTTCTCCCAATGTAGCTTGCCTTTTCTTTTTATTGTTAGTTCTTTTAAAATTCAAAACTTTAAAAATTTGATCCAGTCCAATATATTAATTTTTCAAATCTGTTTCATATGCCATATCTCAATTGATGGGAATTTATTTCATTATTTTGATATCTTAGAAAAATTGATATTGTATAGCAAAATAAGTGGCTGAGCAAGTATAGAGATTGTCATTGTAAGTGGAAAGTATGCAAAAGAGAACATGTTATGGGTAAGAAGAGGGTTATGCTTTTAATCCTGAAACAAGGTCATTATTTTAATGACATTAGTATCATAACTATTCTTTTACTTAGTATCTTATAGAAATTAATACTGCACCTGGTATGGTTTAAGCCCAAAGTTGCTATTTAGAATATTTCTGATTTCTTCATTAGTGTTTTTAAAAATTGAAAGCATATAAGCTAATTATTATTGCTACACTAATAAGTATGCTTTATTTTTAGAAGAGAGCTTTAATATTTTGAAGTTTCGCCGTTGAAGTACTTTTGTCATCTTGACCAACTTGATATCAACAATTTAGACTACATTCTGAAATATTTTGGAAAGTATAAGATAACCTTATGAGAGATTAGATATAAAAGAATTCCTCCTACTGAACGGATTATAGTGGTGATTCCTTTCTCACAGGTCCACGGAGATGTCCATGATAGCTTATCTGGTCTAAGTGCCATGTGTTCAGACTATGTTTATTTGCAGAGTTTGAATAAAACTGACCACAGCTACTCAGAATTTGGGGGTCAAAATTAAATGTCTGCCCAGCACCTGCGCCTATAGCAACAATAGCAATCTACTTTTTCTGGTTGATCTAGAGAGTTCTTTGAACTTACATTGCTCTAACTTTTGTCTGATTTTCTAGTTTCACCACCTTGCCACTGTTTTTAATGCTGAAGGGCAAGTATTTACTTTTAAAAATTAAAAGTAAATTAGTTCTAATTTTGTTTTGAAAGATTTTATTTTTTTAGAATTTCACAACACCCTTTGTAATATTTAGATATGCCTTAAGGTGTTACAATCAGAGGATTAGAAACCACTGTCATAGATCCAAGTTTCTACTTTGCCAATATGCAATCTTTTTTCTAAGGCCTACTGGTGTGGTTTCCCCAAAACATTCACATTCATTTTTTATTCTTTCCCTCCTTTTGACATATGCTTTGTTTCTCATATAAAATGCAATAAAGCGTATTCTTCCAGTACCCTTATTTCTCTATACTCCTGGGGTTTCCTGGGTGACATATATACCATTTTACTTATAGATATCATACTAGTTAAGCTTGTATCATGTTGTATAGTATTATTTTTTATTATCTCCACCTTAAGTCACTCATCAGAGATCTTTATACTAACTGCTGAAAGATAACTGTCATTACGTGACTAGTGTTCAAACCATTACAAGAATTCCTCACTGAAAATAAATTTATTAATCAAAGATTAAAAATTAATGTAGAATTTATATAGATATGCCCCCAAAATATTGGAGAAATAAGAGTGTAAAATGTCATTGAATATTCATCCAAATATTCATTTAAAGGAACAGTTGACAAATTTATTTAGACTGAAGGGGAAAAACTTGCTTAAACTTTTTGCTGACTACTGAAAGGATCAACGAGGTCATAACTGGGTGAGTGAAGGGATATAGAGAAGGCAAAACACTGATAGAGGGAATCCACACAGGTGGATGACCTGAGAAAAGGTGAAGGGCCAGGGCCTCACATGTATTGCAGAATTTGAGATTGTACTGGACAAAACCAAATGACATATGTTGAAAAGTAATAAGAGAAGAAGTGATACATGGTAAAATAATGAAGAGATTTGTGTTACTAGCTCTACATAAAGAACTGGGATGATGGTCTTAAAATATTAAGGTTTTGACACTACGTTAAGGTGAGATTTGTCCATGTATATTTTTTTCAGAACATTTTAAGTTAGCTCTAGAGAATAGTATGAACTGAAATTTCAGGGAAAGTAAGACAGCTCAGTGCTAACACATTTGAAAGGTTGTATGATGTTGATGTATTTGTTGACATAAATTGTTTGCCAAAAAAGAAAAAGACTGAAGTCATGAAAAGTCTTATGCACAAGAGGTGTGATCACTTCCACTTCAGTTGGTTAATAGCTCTTTTCATAGCCTTCCTTTTTCTCAAAAAAGCTGCCCTTTCCACTTACCCAGGGGAGGAATAACGTGGTATGTCAGACCAGAGTCATGAGCGAAAGTCTAAAGTGATGATGATGATGTGACCCTTGGCTCCTGGTCAAATATGAGTGCAGGCTAAGCTCATCAAGACTCCTTAAACTCTTCTTCCCAACTAAGTGTTGGAAACAGGCTGGCTGTGTTTTGATTCATTTGTGAGACCTGATAACCTCCTAAAGCAGCAGAGTATGTGCTTGACTTACATTTGTTCCATTCTATTGAGAAGGATGGAGTAAATCTAGAGTTAATCTAGGCACATTATTAAAGAGAGAAAACATTGGCTTGGGAAAAAAAATCTGTGTTTTACATGAAATATAAATCACCTTATCAAAACCCGGTGACGTTAGCACAGAGCATCAGTGGTTGGCATCAACTTGAGCATCTGGTCTGTGGCTTAGCCACTCCTCACTCTGTTGGGTAATGACAAAGTTCTCAGTGAAAAGAGAGCAGGGAAGTCAAGATCCAGTTTTGACCTGACATTTAACGTACAGGATGACTTAGCATACAGGGTACCTCAATGTCTTCATTTGGGGGAATTGTTTTAGGTGAGCTATAAGATCCTTTTCTCGGACTTTATATTAGATAAGCCACCCAATATCTCTGAGTTTTAATTTTTCCTCAGGTGTAACTATAGAAATATGAGATTCAAGAAGTTTATAAAAATTTCATCAAGTTCTTGGAAAATACAAAGTACTATTCACATGCATGAAAACTATAGTCCTAGCTGCTGAGGTATGAATAATTCCTACAACCTAGTATCCAAGAAAGGTTGTTTTCTTTTTCTAAAGGCCTAATTGAATATTTTTATGTAGCTATGTCGAGGCTGTGCAGGCTGAATTTGGCTGGAGCATAATAAATTCAGTGTGATGGTCTTGGGGAACTCCTGCTATACAGATGTGATGATTGGTATTTATACAATATAAGTTTTTGATTAATAAGAAATAGAATATGAATTATTAAGTTGGTAAATGAAGGCTTGCCAATAGGTGAAATACCTTAAATATATTAAATCTTTGAGAATAAAGAAAGAAAATAATTCAGGTTCACAATCTCTTATCTAAGCTCCTTGAGGCCTGACACATTTTGGAATTCAGAAATGCGGGGGATTAGAAAAGACCAGGATGTCTAGACCACATGTTACACAGCTTCTTCAGTGGGATCTTGATCAGCACCATTGAACTGAACACCTTTCTTCAATGAAACATGTGAATAGTCACACTAGTGGGATTAAAGAAAAACTAAGTGGCCTCATGAGGGTTCTGACTGGGGTTTGTTATCAAATGAGTTTGAGATGAACTCACAAAAAAAAAAAAATACAAAATTTTTCAGATTTTTGAATCATGGCTAAAAGATTGTGGACTTGTATTAGTAAGCCCTTATTGAACAATTACTCCATGCCAGCTTTAAGGTTGTGCTATTTGCACTAACTAATCTTCGTGAACAACCCAGCAAGAAGGCAGACGTTATTCACCATTTATAAACCAAGAAGCTAAGAATCAAGCATATTCAGTAAGTTGCCAGGGGCCACAGTGACAAATAAGTCATAGCGCTGGGGTTTGAACAAGGTTCCTTCTGGCTCCAAAGACAAGAGAAAATTACTTGGCCAAGACCTTTGGTTACTGTGATTATTTGCACTGTTGCCTTCGTAGTTAAAAAGTCTTGAGAACTTGGGTAGGGGCTCTCCTTTCAGTCTCCAGTCTTTCTGGGAAAGTTCATCCAGTCATTACTTACAAGATAATGACACCTGGATAGATCTGCACTCCAGTCCTGAGTATCACACTTAGGTCATTTGACTCACTGTTGGGCGTCTCCATGGAGTTGTCTCACTGACCCAGAAAGCTCCCAATGGAACCCTCAACCCTTCTGCCTTCCAGCACTCCCTGTTCTACCATCTCAGTTCCCCCTAAGCCAGAAACCTTCTCTTCCCTCCCTTCTGACACTATCAAATAGCAGCATAGAAGAGGCTCGGGGGGTTCAAGCTGTAGTAATTCTATATTACCAATAAGGAAATCCAGGTCCTTTCACTGTACTCAGACAGTGTGTATAAAGTGAAGGTTCTGACCAACTGTGCATATCCAAAATAGCCCAAATTCCACCTACCAAGTTTTGAACCCCTAAGGTTTTACTTTCTATTCCAGGCTTCTTTGTGTAAATAAGTGCATTTTCTTTGCTGTCAAATAAAATGACTACATTTTAGGCATTTGTATGTGCGTGATACTGAGTGACAAAGTTGGTAATATTTGTTCCGAGAATGATGCCATCCTTGCTGGGAATTTGCATGGAATACTAAAGAGGTGAAGTAATAGCCACGTATTTTTTTGTTCCCTTTGCTAGGTAAAAGGCCAAGCCTAAAAGTCCATGTCAATACCACCAGTGACTCCATCCTCTTGAAGTTCCTGCGTCCAAGCCCAAATGTAAAGCTTGAAGGTTTTCTTCTGGGATACGGCAGCAACACATCACCAAACCAGTACTTCCCTCTTCCCGCAGAAGGGAAATTCGCGGAGGCTGTAGTTGGTAAGGTGTTTGGGTATCAGGTACAGAAAGATGGGAGGTGAGAGGTAATGGGTGTAACATGACATACAAATCTTGATGGCAACAACCACTTCTTTTACATCCTTAGCTCAACTGAATGCTAAAGTTACAAATCCTCTTCATGATTGTTGCAACCTGTAACACAATTATTTTCATTAAAAAAATTTATTGCATGCAGAAATAGTCATCTTTGCTGTCATTGTAGTTACAGTCCCTGACCACAGAACTTAAAAATGCATAAGGAAAATATTAGCTGAAATGCGTGGACTTAAACCTCTGTAACGTAGTTTGTTTATGTGGACTAATTTTTCTTCCTGCTGTGTCTTTACTTCCTTCTGCTAGAAGATAGCAACTAGAGCTTTTGGGATCTTTTCATGAGAAGCTACCCTTAAAAAGAAAAAGTGTATTAGAGTATTTTAGACAAAAAGATTGAAGTTTTTCTGTGTATTATAATAAAATTTTATATTTCTTTGGAAATGTTCTTATCATATTAAAATGTAATTTGAGGATACCAGTCACCCTTAAGTCTTCCTCAGAAAAAATTATTTGCAAATAAAACCCTTTTAGAGAATAATATTTTAAAAAGGGCAGGGATCCTCTACTGTGAGTGCTTTCAAAGGCTTTCTGAGTAGTCTAAGATTAGATTTATATTTTGTTCCACTGGTGGGATTATTGCTAAGAGCCTTTCTATGAACTTCAGAAGTTTAATCCTGTAAATTCAAACACTTTATGTCATTTATGGTGTTTGTGCATACATGCAGGCAATGTTCAAGATAAATCTATTTTGTCCTGCAGCTTTTTGTTTCTCAGAGAGGTCTCTGTTGGACTTTAAAACCAGGCAAGAGTGTAATACTGTTAATTAAATGTCTTGACTAGATTTTACATAAGAGAATCACTCTAAAGCAAACCTCATTGTTTGTTACCAAAAAACGGAGAATTAGGCACTTTCATCGAATGTAATTAACATTAACCTTGACCACATAAATCATAAAGAATTTGAAATTTTCTCCATTATATTCACTGTTTATTATAAAAAGTGACTGGAAGCTGTATGCTTACCTCCACAAAAAGAGAAACATAGCTACTGTCTCTTTTTCATTGAGCATTAGAAGTAATATTTTATTTATGATATATTTTTTGGTTATGTAAACTGAGAATTTGGTCAGTTGTAAATTTTTTTCCATATAAAGTGAAAGACATTCAATTTTAAAGTGACAGAAATCAAATTACTAATGAGAAATATGTGCAGAAAGCTAAAGAAAATTTCTAGCACAAATATTCTGACTTTGCACACTTTCAATGATGAAGGTTGATTAAATGGATTAGGAATGCCTTTATTTATTATTGTGTTCATCCTTTCATATTTTTTATTGTAGAAAATTTCAAACATACAAGGAGGAAGAATATTATAATGAACCCTCATGTCTCGTCATACAATTTGGATATATGTCACTGTTTTGCTAATCTTAATCTATGTGTTCTTTCATATATACTATATTTTTTGCTTGAGTATTTTAAGCATAACAAGATTTCATACTTTTTATCTGAAAATGTTTCAGTATGCATCTCTAACAGATAAATCATTTTTTAAAAACACCATGTCTTTATCACATTTTGACAACAATTCCATAACATCATTTGATACCTACTCCCTATTTAAATCTTTCTTTTTAGGGTTGGTTTGTTTGAATCGGAATCGAAACAAGGTCTATATGTTACATTTGATTATGTCACCCAAGTCTCTTTTATTCTGTAACAATCCTTTCTTCTTCCCCTTTTTAAATGCCACAGATGTCTAAAGAAACTGGATCGTTATTCTGTTTTTAACTAGTTGCTTCCATTATGTATTTTTTTGAGCTGGGTCCTCTATCCTCTGAATTTCCTATGAAAAGATAATTAGATTTGGAAGCAGTACTAGATTTGGATTCAGCTTTTTGGAGGGATGTAATACTTTATAGGTAGTACTATGTGTTTCTTGATGATCCACATAAAGAAGTACATAATGGCTGTCCGTTCCACTCAGCGATCTAAGACTGTTTGGTGTGTTTAGGTGGTTTCAGCCCGATCCTTCTGTTATGAAATTCCCCATCAAATTTTCACCCAATGGTTTTAGCATCTGTTAATGATCATTTCAAGATCCATTATTTTATTCAGGGGTTATAAAATGGCAGTTGTCTAATTCTATCATTTCTTCTGCTTTTTTAGCCAATGATAAAGTAGAATTTTCTCTCATCTGCCTTTTCATTTCCCTTCTATAAAAGTACATTTATGAAAGGCAGGATATAAGAATATGGTTATAAGTTGGTGTCCTGATAACCTCTAATAATGACCAATGACATTGTTTTAGGATCAATAAAAATGCATTGTTTTTTGTTTGGTGGGTTTTTATCAGTATGACACTTATCCATCCCTTATGATTCTTCTCCTTGTCTAGCTTGAATATGGTTGTTTGCCTTTGCTATTAAATAAGTATTATATTGTAAACTTAAACTCAAGGTTTATGTTTTAATCTTTGGCTATTCATATCAGAATAATTTACAATGAATAGAGAGGCAATAAATATTTGTGGCATGGAACTGAATAGACTCAAGTCTATATAGAATATTTAGGCTGGAGGAGGGCATGAAAGATTGTTTAATCTAAGCTCTGTTATCAGGCAAATAAATATCTAAGCCATTCGGGATACATAAAATAGATAGGTCACTGTGCAACTTAAAGAACCCTAGGGACAAGGATTCCAGAACACCTAGAAGGGTATTTCCAACTAGTATTTAAAAACCTCTTACCTCATCGTTGAGATCAATATGTTCTTTTTATTAATCCCATTTTTCTTCTAGTATTCTGGTGGAAGCGAAAAAACATTTCTCTTACATATTTCCTGTCCCATATTTCTTTAAGCCAAGGAATCTGTGTGCTGCTTTTATTACTTCAAAAGTGGACTTGTGTTCCAAGTTAAATGTTATTTTTTAGTTGCTTAAATTGATTATTTATAGTCTTCTGTGATTGCATTTGCATTAATTGGTCCTAATTGATTAAGCAGCTGTATATAAATTTCCTGTTGCTGCTGTAACAAATTACCGCAAACTTGGTGGCTTAAAATACTACAAATTTATTATGTTGCAGTTGTAGGTAGAAGTCCAACCTGGGTCTCACTGAGCTAAAATCAAGGTGTGGGCAAGGCTGCATTCCCTTTTGGAGGCTCATCTGAGGGGAGAATCTGGTTTTTTGCCTTTTCTACTTTTAGAGGCTGCTGTATTCCTCTCCTACCTCCAAGCCAACAACACTAGGTCAAGCTCATGACACCGCCACGCCACGCCACGCCACGCCACGCCACGCCACTCTCACCCTGGCCTTCTCCTCTGCCTTACTCTTCTGCTTTTAAGGACCCTTGTGATTATATTTAGCCCACCTGGATGATCCAGGTTACTCTCCCTATCTTAAGATCAGTGAATTAGCAACCTTAATTCCATCTGCAACCTTATTTCTCTTTTGTCGTGCAACCTCACATCTTCACAGGTTCTGGGGATTAGAACGTGGGCAATCTTTGGGGGGCATTATCCTGCTTGCCAGAAAATGTATGTGTGAAATTCGTGGTTCTATTCCCTTTCTGCCACCAGCTTACTGTGTGATCATTCTCGGTTCTGTTCATCTGTACTAGGTGTATTTTTCCACAGATACGCTGTGGGTGGGTTAGTGAATTCATGATCATAAAGTGATGAATTAAATGCTTTGAGTGCAAGGTGCTATAACAAAAGAAAAGAATTTTTATTTCTTTATGGAAAAAAAACCATCACTTATGAGTTCCTCCTCTTTCTTTTGTAATAGGATAGTGATATTTTTTTCCCATTGCACTGAGCCATATCCAAACACAGTAAATTACTTTCATTTTCAAAACAAATATTAAGTACTCCTTTGACACATTTTACTTGTTTAATGATGTGTTTACCATTATTTCTCATTTTACCATTGAAATAAGAAGCTGTTGATTATTCAGAAATATTCAAGCTAATATTTAGTGATCTGTGGACTAATACTCCCACTGAATAATCATTTATAAGCATTTCTGTGTTTATTTTAATTTCTATCTACTAAGTAGTGACAGAGGTGTTTCCAAGCCACTTACTGGTCTTCCATGCAAAAGGAAAAAACATAGAATCCTCCTTTTGCCATTTTATAAATTAATAGCCATATAAAATTTCTGTAAAAATTGATCGAAGATTATAGTAGATTAATTACAGCAGTAGAAACATCGTAGTATTTTCCCCAGGTGGCTATTAACAATATTAATGGCCACTGGAGCCCTGCAATGATGTGATAAAATGTGATTCACACTTTAATAGAGTCATAGATTCTCTATGTTTCTATATCCTTTTTTTTTTTTTTTAACTCACATCAAAATATTTTCACTTCTGGTTTACATTTTAAGCTTTTGCTTCTTACTGTTATGTTCAACTGATGATAATTTTGCAAGTGCCTAATAAAGTAAAAAATGAGAACTTTCTCAACATTGAACTTTAAAGTTTCAAATTTTATGATGTTCTGTTGACATTTGAAAATACTTTAATCAATGTCACCTGGGAAGAAAGAGTTATAGTCCATCAATTATGTGGTGTGAGTTGAAGGGTTATTTTAGTATCCTTACTGCAGAAAAGGCTTAAATTAAAAAATATATATTTTATATGTATATCATGTATATTCACCACTACCACAAATTCTGACTGAAAATTTTGCCCTCCACCCAGGTATTAGGACTCCAAAGGGATTGCTGAAGGTGAATGTTTTAATTATCACGTTCTCACAGCTGCTAATCCTTACACTCTTTCCCTAAGAGACCATATTTCTCACACTCAGCTGGGGCCTCTCGGTTGCCATCTTGCCTGTAACTCCTCAGAGTGAGGCCAGCAGTGATGAGGAGGAGGCCACAACGCTTGTGCCCCGGAGATACTCTGACCTGGAAACAGCCCTGGACCAGAACACTAACGTTTGTCTTCTAGGAAAGATAGGCTTCTACCTGGGAGTCAGCATGATGTGGGGAAAGAAAATCTATGTATAAATACTCTTCAGTCAGATAGACCTGGGTTCAAATTCTACACAACTTATTGTGGAGTAGTTTTAGGTAAGTCATTTAACTCCTCTGAGTTTTATTTTTTTCATATATAAAATAGAGAGGAATCTTTCAGAAGCATTGTGAAGAGTATAGATAAATCATATAAAGCAGCTCATATAGATCAAGTAGGCGTGTTTTATAAATTTTGTCAGTTGCTGTTATATGTAACAAGCCGAGTGGTCTTGGATGATAGACCTAACCTTTCTGAGATTTGTCTCCATTGCTAACAATGATTGGACTAAATCATAAAGTTTTGGTCAGCTCTAAGAGTTTAGTGCCTAGGTTAAAACCTTGGTCCAAATGATAGTTCTGTGGTTTTGTTCTGTTTTGTAGTTCAGGGTGGGATAGTGGTGTCAGTAAAATTGTAAGGGTAGATTGTTTTAGCAGAGCTGTTAGTTATTGGGGGGGAAAAAGCCATCCTCATTCCTCTGTCATAGCCAAGTATGTTTTCTTGGCAGGGACAACTCTCAAAACGAGATTAAGAAACAAAAGCAGCAGCAAAATCTAAGATTGTGACCCAGCACCGTTGGTGCACATTCTCCCATGCTCATTATTATTCCTTAATTGTCAAGGGGGGATACCTGTGTCAAAGCTGCTTGTTTGGTGCCGTCAGCGAATGGAGTTGTCAGGTGCCCCTTAACGTTCCACAGGTGTGGCCTCCAAAGGAGAATATGATGACTCCCCAAAAATACAAACCTGAAAGTGTTTGTCATCTCTAGATTTCATTTTTACAATCTCTCTTTTTCTAATAAAGCAATTTTGAGTAAGAACATAGAAAGAATTTTGACCTGCCCTACTAAACATAGGTCAAAATAAGAGTGTGATACTGTTTTGTTTACTTAACTGATGGGAATTTTATCTCAGCAAGTTCAGGCAAGAATTTAATCATCTCAAGTTTCTTACTTTTTATATCACAGGGGAAATTTAATTTGCAAAAATTTTTAACAAAGTTTATTTACAACTGTTGACCCAGAAATGAATAAATGTAAATTATATACTTATAAATTTTAATGCAATTCATTTTCTTAAAGTCGATTAATACCCCTTACAAGTTTTTCCCTTGATTTTTATATTTGTGTAGAAAGCAGGAGGAAATACACAATTTTTCTTTTTTTTAAATCATGATAACCCATAGAATTTCAGCTGTCTTTTTCTTTTTCATAAAAATGTTTAAGCATGCTTTACTCATTTTTATGAAAGTGGGATGAAATATAAAATAATGGAAATTGCTACCATTATACTGAAGGATAAATGTCATGAGAGGTGGTTGTGGATTCACTAAAGAAAAATAGCTAGAAGTAGAGATTAAAACTAACTGAAGGAACTATTCCCAAATAGAAAACTCCCAGGAGTGAAAGACTGTAGGGGCCTTAGATTTCTTTTTACCCCCAACATTATCGTGAATTTAGAAACAATGAATAAATGAATGAATAGGAGAGAGGAAGGAGAGAGATCCAGGAAATCTGAAATAGCTCTGGGTACCATTTAACATGGATTTTTCTCTCATTTAAAACTATTTTCAAATGTCATATGATTCTTAGTTATTTCTCTGGAAATAGATTTACCACTTGGGAAGTATTTGTATTTAAATCTTCACATGAGTCTAAACTTATCATCAAAAAAATTAGTAATCCTAGAATCATTTGATTTTCCTCCAAAGTATAAAACTTAGCAGAACTTGAGCTTCAAAAAGGATTTTTTAAAAAATTGGCCTAGTGGATATCAATTTCTTAATAAATGTATGCCATCTCTTTAACAATTCACCATGAGTTTATACCAGAAAGGTCTTGTTTGATAAGAGATGACCATTTCATCATGTTTTGGTAAAGAGAACATCTTTTCAAAATCCCATTTTTTCCTACTGGATTCAGCTACAATGTTTTCATGTTCTGCCTGACCTCACCAAATGATAAACTGTCTCCAAGTCTATCTTTTCTTGGAAATACAATTTAAAAATTCACAATATTTCAATATAAAGCACGACAATTTTTTTCAAATGTATTACACAATGTACTGAGACCAAAATCTAACTTTTTATGAGCCATTCTCTGTGATGTCTTAAAGGGTACCCCAAAATGACTAACAGCCCTTTCTGTCACGGGCCAAAAAGATGTACTGTTCCAGCTTCATCTCAAGAGTCTTGCTATTGAGAAAGAGTCAAATGGAAAGACAGCTGCCAATAGGAGGATAAACTGGAGAGTTATCTGGAACAGATATGTACGATAATATTTAGGCTTCAGAATTAGTATTTAGGGATACATTTCAAAATCAAGGAATATAGTCACATCAACTTTCCTAATTATTCATATACTATTTCCCTTTAAACATTTACTTTCCTTGGGCACTCGGTGCTCTCTGGCACACGTGGATAATGCCAAGTGCTATGCTGTGAAGACCAACATTTGGTTTTATTCTGTTTTGTTCCCTAATTGTTGATATTCTGTTTTATGTTGTTCCCTGATTGTTTTGGGGTATGTGTGTGTTTCATTTGTGTCGTGTGACGGTGAGCTCCTCAGGGGCAGGGCTGAGTCTCACCTTCCCTCGTGGACTCCACAGCCAGGGTCAGGGTACCCATAGCTGTATAGGGTATGCAATATATGTACAGTATCCATACTGCAGCTATAGATAGAGATATAGCTGCAGTAGCTGACTACCCAGAGTTTGCCGAGGAAGGCTCTCTGTCAAAATAAGAAGTCTCTACTTGCCTATAATGGAAATATCTGGGAGAAAAACTGATTCAACTGGGTTAAGGGGTTGACTCTACCCTGTTAGTAAAGCAGCTATATAGCCTCGTTTATCCGGCATAGTCATGGTTTACATCTGTTGTTCTGGTGCAATTATTAATTGTACTCCCCTTTCTTTCACTAGTATCCCAGTTCAGTTGAAAAACCTGTAGGCTTAATCTACATCTGGGAGAAAGCCTAGAATTCCTAGCATGGTCCCCAGCACTTCACAGTCTGATCCCAAGGTGGTAACCCAGCCTTTTCTCCTGCCACTGAGGATCCTCCACATCAAGAAAGGAAGGACAAAATCAAGGGGAGGTTGCCACGGGTTTGCCTCTGCTGTGTGTGTCCATTCTCCAGACTGGGCACATAGTCACTGATCAACAAATGCTGGAGTGGACATTCTCATCCACCTATATTAGCTGATGATCTAAAAGTTTTTGAGCACCCACAAAATATGTGGGGCCAAGGGCTTACAGAATGGATCATTAAATCTTTGTAACAACCTCGTGAAGTGGGTACTATCATCATCCTTTTCATCCCCATGGAGATAATAAATCCCCAAGAGATTCAGGCAGCAGGCTGGCCCCAGAGCCTGTGTATGTGACCACCATGCCAAAGTGCTTTTCCCCATGGCATACAGGAAAAAAACTCATCCTGTGAAACTTATTCCTGATGCCTCATCCCTGCATGGCAAAGCTGTCTAGAACATTCAAAAAGAAACACAAAATCTTGCTGATTTGAAGGCTTTGACTTTGGATACCATGTGAGAGCTAATGTGACCTAGCTTTATTACTTGAAAGAAAAATATCCAAATGAAGTCCTGATTTTTCAATAGCACTTCCTGTAGAGATAACATTAACGAAGTGAGGAATTCGCTGGAAAATGTGTGTGCGCGCGTGTACAGGCTCCACTTCAAAAGCAAGCCCTTGCCAAGCCTAAACCAGCTAACAGACAACACCCTCCACTGAACTTCTCTGCGGGGTGCACACATAAAACAGGCAAGGGAAAAGCTACAGGCAGTAAAGCCAACAATTTTAATGTCTAACAGGTCTGCTAAACTAGGAAAGGCTGTGCACTGGCTGTTGGGACAAGTGGGTAAGAGAAACAGTCTATTAAATATTTGCTAGCATTGCCAGGGAGAGAATTTGTCAGAGCATGAGAGGAAATCAGGGTTAGTTTGGGACAGTGGCTGAAGGAGATGCCCCCGACTCTGTGCCAGGACCACAGGAAATCAGATGACCTGGAACCTCGGTGTTGTGGTCATTTTGCAGGGACTGGGAGTGGAAGGGCCGGGAAAGGGCTGGCTTCACCAGCAGCCGACCAGTGCACTCAGAGGACCCTGCGTTTGAAGTTTAATGCTCCGCTGTTGCTGTTAAGAA
Source organism: Lemur catta (assembly GCF_020740605.2). Lineage (NCBI taxonomy): Eukaryota > Metazoa > Chordata > Mammalia > Primates > Lemuridae > Lemur > Lemur catta. Next base: position 240,941,422 of record NC_059128.1, read on the forward strand.
TTCTTAATTTTATCTTGCTTTTATTATCTTTGTATTTCAAAATATTGAGGGGGTATAAATGTTTTTGTTACATGGATAGCTTTTGTAATACTTGAGTCAAAATGAGGTCCTATGGGACAGTGGAGCAGGTGTCAATGGCTTGGAGCCTGGGCTCTTGTGCCTTGGTCTCCCACCCCCTTCTCTAGTTTGGTTCTCAGCTGTCTTGTCCCCCAGCCCTGGCACCCCTAGCTGGCCTGCCACTTCCCTTCCCTCTTCAGTGACGTTGGCTGCCTTCCACCTCCGGCAGGACCTTGAGTGCGCACACCTACTTGATGGTGTCTGGCAGGATGTGGTGGCAGCAGTCCTAGCACAAGCTGGCAGTGCCACTGTGTATTCAGTGGGGGATTTGGCATGGGCAAGCCTCCCTCCCACTCCTATTCAGGTACACAGTATGTCCCAGTGCAGAGGTTGCCATCTCTTGGGGTCCATGGGTTGGGGTGGCAGACATTTGGGAAGGGGAGGTTGGCTGTTCTGCCCTGGGGGGTGAGTTGGGGGAAAGATACTGTGATCCTAGGTCAAAGTACCGTCCCCTGGTGGGAGACAGTAAGGGATGGGGGGTGGGGTTCAGGGTCTGTACCCACCTGCAGAGTGCAACACTAAATAGCAAATAAACACCATGACAGGCCACGACAGAGATGGTGAATGAAAGGAAAATTTGTTGTGCTTTTAATCGTACTCATTTGATGGTCCCGCCTTTTGATTTGGTATCGGCCCCTGCGAATGCTTACAGTCAGCCCTGAGCGAAGTGCGTGTTTTCAATAGCGTTGCCTCCGCAGCTTTCCCAAAATGAAAGTAAAACTCAGAAAAACTCCAATAATGTCTTCCTCAGTGAACTGTGTGTCTTTGATAGGAGCCTCTGTTTGGAAAAAGAGTGCATGCATCTTTCCTCTCAGACAACTTGAGTAAGCTGTGAGCAGTGAAGGACATAGCAGGGCTGTTAGGGGTACACATTATTGCACCCCTAACAATACAACCTCCTCTTCCTTCCATCCCCCTTTCTCCACATGCTCTCTTCTAATCACAGCTGAGTTCCCAAGTCAAATTTAGAGGCTCCGGCCGGGCGCGGTGGCTCACGCCTGTAATCCCAGCACTCTGGGAGGCCGAGGCGGGTGGATTGCTCGAGCTCAGGAGTTCGAGACCAGCCTGAGCAAGAGTGAGACCCCGTCTCTACTAAAAAAATAGAAAGAAATGATTTGGACAGCTAAAAATCTATATAGAAAAAATTAGCCGGGCATGGTGACGCATGCCTGTAGTCCCAGCTACTCGGGAGGCTGAGGCAGGAGGATCGCTTAACCCCAGGAGTCTGAGGTTGCTGTGAGCTAGGCTGACGCCACGGCACTCACTCTAGCCCGGGCAACAGAGCGAGACTCTGTCTCAAAAAAAAAAAAAAAAAAAAAATTTAGAGGCTCCACTCACTCTACAGTGCGGAGATGGGGGGGTTGCTTCTCACTGCTGCCATCAATTCCAAACAGTTCAGAGCAGCTCGTCTTGTAACATACATACCAGTGTGTAAGCTGTGAGCTCCCTTCAGAACAGGTCTGTGAACATTCTGGAATCCTAGCAGTGGCTGCTGTTCTTAGTCATTTTTGCATTAGTGGTTCTCTCTGTGGTATGGCTGGCTGCACTTCTGTGGGTGGTTTAACCTTCAGTATTGGCCCAGCCTGCCTGGGGCCCAGGCTTGTGGTCTGTATTTTGAAGGCTAGGAGAAGCCAGGGTTCTCTTTGAGCCGTGGGGCATAACAGAGTGTTCTGTCAAACTGGGTGTGGGTTCTTTATTCAACATATCTTGTAATGTTTAATGGAAATAATTACTGAATAGTGTAGGATTTGCTTTAAAAATTGCTTTGTAATTATTTTTCAGGCAAAGAAGGAAAACATCTATTGTTTCACACACAAACGCATACTTTCTATAAGGAAATAAACCAGTTTTACAAATAGGCTAATGAAAGACTAATTCTCTGATTAAAGTTTATGAGCTTTTCGAAAAAGATGATTTGCTTTTGGTGCCAGTGCTATTTCCCAGCTGCCTTATCATTTTTACCTGTCTTCCTGCAAAGTCTCAGACCTCATCCATCTTTATTCCAGCCCCAGGCTTTAAAAAGATAGAGTAGCAGATTCATTTATTATTTCTGAACATGTTTATTGAGCAATTACTATGTTCTCATTTTAAAGGTACATAAATGAACAAAGCATGAACTGAGAGTCTGGCCCAGGTCCACAGTAATCTTTAACCTACCATGTCTTTCTTCAGGGACTTAGAAGTACTTTAAAAGGTGGAGGACTTATTACTTTGTGATGACTCATAATGCTATAGACATTTTTTTATGTACAGCTAAGTGGAACATGCTAGTAATCCACTAAGTGATATATTAAAATTTTATATTCATAAACTTAGTAAGCATAGTAAAATTAGTGCAGTCTTCATATTACTTATACTACTATGTATTCTACTTGGACTTCTGGCTACCATGAAACTTTGCATAGCTATGGGCACATGCCCCAGCATATAGCAGAATTTCCCCAATTTTCTAGAAAAATGCCCCATCAGTGTTTTTACAGAAGGGACACGCTCCTTCCTGAAAGGACATTAGTGATGTTCTTGAGTTGGTCAAGATTATCAATTCCTGCTGTTCTAGCCTTTTCATATGTAATTACTTTAGAGTCACTTAATTATTATGTTTTCTGATAGGTTCTCTGTGGTTGTTATTGATTCTGTCCTCTGGAGTGATGCATCTTTCGCAGCAGCAATACCGGGAGTCTATCATTTTCCAGTAACTGGCTTCAGGGTGGATGTGGATTGCAGTTCAAATATGAATCATTTTTATACTCCATTGCTGAAACCAATTCGCTGTCGTGGTGTCAACTTGTTATTTTTACTCAGTTCTTTGTCATTGGAATGTAAGAATGGGCGGGGTGGGCGGGGAGCAAGGTTGGTTAACCTACTGAAATTTAGAACCGCTGGTAAGTGGCCTTTCAAGAAATGAGTAGACAAGTTGCATTTTGCCCTCGTTTTACGTTCCAGCTCTGCCTAGATTGACTTTCTCAGGCTTCCTTCTCCCCTCCCCTCTGCGTGGACCCGCAGCTCAGGGGACCTGCCTGCAGCAGGGGCAAAGGCAGCTCACATGGGACAGCAGAGCCAAGGGCCCTGGCCGAGCTGTTTGCTTACCACTCTGGTCACAGTTAGGAGGTTCCTTTTTTCAGAAGTGACCAGTGGGTGAGTGGAACTCCCTGCCTAAGCTTAAAAGGCAGGGGGACTTTTCAAGGGTGTTTTCAAACAGACATTACTCAGAGTTTTGTTGGTAAGTGAGGCACAGAAGCTATCTGCCTAATGTCAAGAGCTAAGCAGAATGCTTAAATTTGGGTCATACCTGCTCATGTGAAATACAGCCAAGTGAGACCTGTGGACACCTACAAATACAAATAAGAATTGATAATATTTCTGTTTTGGAGATTTTCATGGGCAGCATATTTTTTTCCAAGTTCTGTGGGTGATTTTATTCTTATTAGGGGGTCTTGTGATGTGCCACACTGGCTTCTAATAAAAATAGTTGGCTTATTTCATCAAATTCTAAAGCACCTTTCACTGTAAATCTTTCTATTATATAAAACTAAGAAAAAATAAAGTTGCTAATCAATGGCGCTGCTTTTGTATCCCTTAGGGCTTTTGTTTTATGCTATTGAAAGAGCTTCCTTTGGCTCATTTACACATAAATTTTATATTATTCTTTTTGCAAAAGAGATTTTCTTTTTATAAAATGAATTATTTTGGAATAGTTTTAACAGAAAAGTTGTAATGATATTAAAGAGAATTCTTGTATACTTTATACCCAAATTTTTCTATCATTAACATCTTACATTAGTATGGTACATTTGTTACAACTAATGGTACATTATTAACTAAAGTCTATACTTTGATTTCCTTAGTTTTTATCTGAGGCCTCTTTTTCCTATTCCAGGATCCTATCCAGGCCACCACATTACATTTAATAGTCGTGTCTCCTTAGAGTCCTGTAGACAGTGTCAGTTTCTCAGACTCTCCTGGTTCTTGGGGACCTTGACAGTTTGAGGTGTCTTGGTCAGGCATTCTGCAGAATACCCTTCAATTTAATTTTGTCTGATATCTTTCTCTTAGTCAAACTGTGGTGTGCAGTTTTGGGGAGGAAAATATCTATTACTTTTAAGAAACATTAGAAGTAAAATATAAGCCAAAGAGAGGTTAAATTACTGCTAAATTTCTTCACCTTGAGAACCCAACTCTTCTGCTTCATCTTTCCAGTCAGCGTTATCAAGAGCCTTTTCCCCCACACAGCATCATTCTCTATGCCAGCAAGAACACTGGGGATACAGCGTTTTCAAACAATTCTCCACTGGATTTTCTTCCAAATCACTGACCCTCTTCTGCCAGCTTTGAAGCTGTCACTTTCTTGACCTTACTGGGAGGTGTCAGGCAAGGACAGCAAGATCACACTGCTCCTGGACAACTGCAACTGTCAGATACTGTTGGGTGTAAAACACATTTGGGACATGTGCAAAGATAGGGGGAAGAGTGTATCTTAGAATCAATGAAATATGGAATTCTGAGCTTTGAATACTCCATAAAATAGTTTTGTGTTTAATATTGCTAAATTACCATTTGAACTTTAGACATGACTATGTTGCTTTTTATGTCTCCAAATCAAATTAAAACCAGTAAATCCCCACTGACCAGAATAGCAAGAAATCAAATTTCCCTTCATTAGGATTCCATTTCTCTCAAAATCTCAGGGAGCTAGTGCAGCCCAAATGGAGCTCTGTCTGACTTTCACGTGGGTTGGCAGAGCCGCAGAGTCAACTCCATTCACAGCCACCTCTGCACTGAGCCCCAGGAGTGCCGGTCCCCTCCCATCTGACCAGGCGCCTGCTGGCTGGGATACCAGCAACGGCTGGCACAGCTCTTGAGAGGCAGCCCAATCTACGAGCAGCCACTGGCTCAGTCCGGTGTTCTTGCTACGCTTCCAGGGTGGCAGCTCAAGGTGCCAGCTCTCTGCATCCCAAAGCAGTCATTTCTGAAGTTCCAACCACCCAAGGAGAGCAGTGTAGGAGGTGATTCTAGCCTCTTCTGCCGGGAACCCATAGGAGGGTCTCTCTTCTCCTTCTTTGGAGATGCACCAGGAGTTAAGCCTCAATGTTCTTTTTTAAACCTCCTAATAATGATAGGGGTAATCCCATTTCTTTCTCTTTTTTAACATAAAAATAAACCTAATTACTGGCAAAGGTATTTATAGACTAACTTTAAGAGGCTCAAAGCCCCCCTACATTTTGATCTTGAAACCTCTCTGGGTCTTCAAGAGTGATCCTGATTGGATCCAAAGAGACCTAGACCTTAAAAAGCAAAATACTGTGCACAGAGGGTGCCTCTTCCTTCTTCTCCCAAAGTGAAACCTACCGGCCCCCCCACAGATCTGGTTTCTAACAGGACATTTGCCCCGGGCTCTCCTTAGTCGATGAAGAAGGCGGCTTTCTACATCTTATGACTTCAGTGACTGAGGAAAGGAATTAGGAAGAGCACTAGATTAAAAGTTTGTCCCAAACTCTTGTTTGATACTCTGTGTGTATTTATTGGAGGCCTTATGTTTTTCTTATGTAGTTAAAATAAAACAGACCATGAGTAGGAGTACTGTATTAACTCACTCTCGCCACATTGCCAATTGCTGATTTTGTGATTCCTCTCTGAGAACAAATAAAAATAAAGTTGAAGATAATCATACCCTGTAAAGCAAGGAGATACCTCAAAGAGGAGGTTGGATGTAATATGGCTGGCTGCATGTTTTTTTTTTTTTTTTTTTTTTGCTGAGATTGAGTCTCAGCTACTCGATCAAAAATCTGAAGTAAGTTACAAAAGTAGAGTCATAGTGTAACATTTAAAAAAATAGAGTAATAAAAGGGGAAATAAATGAAAGTGAGTATTCTGATAAAGCCAGGGAGAGTTATTCAATAGAAATGTATACATGTAGGGTCCTCAATATTTAGTAAAAAGGATCATACATTTAGCTTAGATGTTTTAAAATGTGTTTTATAATATTAAGGAAGTATTCCACTGGAATCTTTAATTATTAATGAAGAATTGGCATTGAATTTTGGTCAAATGACTTTTCAGCACCTATGGAAATAAGTTTACTTTTTCCCCTTATGTTACATTCCTGGAGTAAAACTATCCTGGGTCATAATGTATTATTATGTGCTGCCAAATTCTGCTTGTCAGTAATTTTTTAGGATTTTTTGCATTGATGTTTATGAATGAGTTTGATCTGTAATATTCTTCTTTTTGAAATTTCCGAACTTTGAAGTCTGTGATGCTTGCTTAAAAATTTTTTTGAACAATTTCTTCCATTGTAACATGTCCTTAGACCTCTCAGGGTACAAACTTCTGCTTTCTAGAAACCATGAGCATCGTCATCCTTACGATAGCATTTAATCAGCATTTTCTGTATTAGGCACTGCTACAGCTTTAATCATTGTTAAGGACACTATATGACTAGGTACTATGATATTTTTCCCCGTTTTGCCAGTGAGGAAACTGAGATGCACAGAGTAAGCGTTTTGCCTTATACTGGTAAGTAGCTGAGTGGGATTTAATACCAGACTCCAGAGCCTCCACTGTTATAACCAGAAATTTAGCTTGACATGAAACCAAATTGTTAAAATGATGGCAAAGGTAAATAATTATTTTGTGTTTTTTCAGGCCTCATTACCTGGTTTCTTTTAGGATCATCCTGACTTATTTTAAGTTTCTTTTATGAACACTGCCATGGCAGAAAGTTAGCATGGCAGAAATAAGCTTCCCTGTGACAGCGTTCTGAAGAGGGAGGCTTGCAATGCGGGCGTCCTCTAAGTAAGGGGAGCAGCCCCAGAATGTGAGAATTGGGGTTTATCAAACCACAATTATGGGAGGATTATTTGCACTACCAAAAAAAAAAAAAAAATCCAGTTTTTTTTTTTTTTTTTTACAAAGGAAGTCAATAGATTTCCTTAAACAGTAACCTGTCCCCATCATCCACCATAGAACGTTTAAAATATTAAGCAAATTAGACTGAATGAGTCTGCAACATTGCATACGCTTAACTATTAGGAATGGAAAGTTTGTTAGGGTAACTGCATTCTACAAAAATATTCTTAAATTGAATTTTAATTATGTATCTTCTCTAAATGAAGAAGTAATATATTTTGGCAGAATTTTTGATCAGGCTGCAATGTATATATTTCCAGGATGCTACCAATCCACACAGAATTTCATTGTACAGAACAGAAATAAAAATCTAGTTTTATTTTCCATGCCTGTGATTCCAGTGAGCACAAAGACTGTGGAAATATGTGTATGTTGGAAGTATTTAATGAGCAGTGAGAGCCAACACATGCACCCAGGTCCTAACATCTGTTCCAATTTGTAATTGGCTGTCACAGCCTATACTTTATGCTGTGATCATAACAAAAAGTATTTTTAAATTGCTCATACAACCGTATGCCTTGAATCATGGCACTATCTTTGGCTTCTGTATGTTATTTTCTGAGGTCTTTTTTTTAAAAAAATCACTAGGCATAATTGAATTAATCAGTATCAAGAAAGGAACTAAAAGGTTAGCTCTCTGCCTCAATGAGAACAATTTAGGAAAACTGAGATTTTACCTTTTGTTTTCTAGAAGTGAATTTCTGAGATTTATTACAAGGGCATTTTGTGGACTTGATTAAGACAGTTACATAATTTGCAGGGCCAAGTAAAAAATGCAGGGCCCCTGGCTTGAAAAACAAGGAAACAATTGTCATTAAAGATACTTTTTAGTATAAAGCTTTTTCCTTTCTCCCATGGTCCCGCCTCTTAACTTGTCATGATGTTATTTTATTTGCTTTTTAATGTCATTCTAAGTAAAGAAAAATTAAAATTTAAAATTATCAGCATGAAGTTTACCTTTCATGTTACACAATGCTGTTTTAAATGCAAATGTGAAGGCCTTTAACTCCTAAGTGGAATTACTGAAATTGCACAATTTGTACTTTGTAGTTTGTACATACATATGTATTTTGTTCTTACCAGAATAGTGGAAATGCACAAAAGTCCGCTTTTTATTTCACTTCTTGATATGCGCATATTTTAACCAACACTCTTTTTTTGACTTATAAATGAGGAGAACTAAAAAGGAAAGATACTATGGGATGCTCTATCTTTCCCTTTCCTTCCATGCCATCCTTTCAGCATAAGTGGTTAGCTAATGCAGGGTGACATGGGTGTAAGTGGTTGGCTAATGTAAAATAGGGTGTGAAAAAAAAGGATATGATAGGGTTCCTTGGTCATTCATATTTCTTAAAAGGCCATTCGTTGCCTTCTTTCTGAATTTGAAGCAGGTTCTGGTTGGAATGGAAAGTGGCCTCTCAGAGCTCTTAGTCCCTCCTCCCTGCCCCATTACTCAGCTGTAGATGTGACATGCTTACCTTGTTCTCCCTTTGAGTCTTGCTGAGCTCCCACACGTATGGGTTCCTTTGGAATACGATGGTGATTGAGTACCTCAAATGCCCTGTGTGAATGGGGAGACAAGACCTGCAGGTGTGTGTGTTGTTCCTGTCTCCTCTGCTCACATGCATGCTCCATTGTTCCCTCAGACTTCCCTTTCAAAACATGAGTTCAAAGATAAAAGTAGTAAGAATCTCAAGATGGTGACAGCAGGGCATCAATCCAAGCATGGGACCCTTCTGAGCATGGGGCCCTGTGTGAATGTATATGTTGTGTGCCCATAAAGATGACGCTGCCCCAGTGATTCCATCTACAAAATGGGGTGATAATAGTAGGCTCCAGGTAGGATTGCCATGAGGAGTAATTAAGTTATGAATGTAAAGTTCTGGCTACAGTAGCCTGCACATGGAAAGCAACACTCAGTACATGGCAGTTTATTGCTCTGTATTCCCCAAAAGATCAGGAAATGGTTATTGAATTCCTACTAGAGGACTTGTTTATTTGATTTGGGTCAAGCATTCCCTATATGAGCCCCACTCAGCAAGATGGGCTTTCGAACACACATACTCTGGAATGGAATGAACATTCCTTGTTCTGTGTGGTGGCCGTGAGGCAACTGTACAGTCATCAGCAAGGCTCTGAGGTGGGTTCAAGAGGCTGCCCTGGGTATCTTTATTCAGTGGTGATCACTGAGGCAGTTTATAGCAAATAGCGCTGTGTGGGGTGTCCAGAAGAAAACAAAGGCACGAGTCATTACAAGCAGTTGAGTTGCCAGGTTGTCTCCCTCTGAAAATGCAGTCAGCTCTGCAAAGCCTCAGGAGAGAAAATCTCTGTTCCAAACTCATGCAGGGGAGATATTTGAACCCAGAATGAAAACAAAACAAAGATAGGACGTCTGCCTGAGTGAGCAGGGGTGAGCTCCGGTTGACTACAGCATCCAAATGAAATCTGGTATAGCATGAGTTTCAGGGTCCAAAGTTCCTCAAGAAATATTGTAAATAATACTCCTCACCTGGTTAATCCAGTAAAGCTGCTTATAAAAAGGCTATTTTGCATGCCTAAGATACATTGGCTTTATTTACAATGTTTAACCAACCATTCATCTTGGAAATCACAATTTTTTTAAAAAATTTGATAAGTTATAGCCCCTTATTGAGTTAGTACACATTGATGGCATTAACATAATGGTATTTAAAACCTAAGTATTTTTAAGAATTTTGATCTATTTCACTGATGTGTTTAAGTGAAAGCAATACTAACCTATAACTTGTTCGTTAAAATATACTGGATATGAAGACAGGCTGAGTGATAATACAAACAGGATAAAATCTAGGTAGGGCATTGTAAATATTCATGTTCCCAGAAAAGTGAGCCATGTCATACCATGCAATAGGTAAGACTTACGTGTCTTGTGTATGATTTTCCTCCTTTCATTTTGGAGCATCAGGCTTGACCTCTGAGGAGCAGGCTAACAGAATGGCCATAATCTTATTTTCAAAAAATCTCTGCAGAGAAAAGCATTGATGAAATGTTCCATTAACATATGTGTCTAGCAGGATTCTTTTAAGACTTTTCCCTCACCCTTGCCCAATTGGTTTTGAAAATCTGGTCTTAATTTTCATTTAAAAAATTTAATAGACTCAATGGGCTGCTCAGGAAGCATTAACTTTTTGGATTCCTGGGTCCTCTCACAGGCGCTACGGTTACGAAGCGTGACTAACTCCAGGAAATGCTGAGTCAGGGCATGGGTGTGCTGCCTCCAATGCTAGTTCTCAAAGGATTTTTCTGATAAATAATGTTATTATTTCCAGATGCAGAGCCGAAATATCTGATAGTTGTGCGACCTGCTCCCCCTCCAAGTCAAAAGAAGTCATGCTCAGGTATAGTCATTTTTCGTTGACCTTTTTTCTTTTCCTTTTATTGACTTTAAACCATGACTTTTCATTTTTTTTCTATCCATGGAGACCAAATGCCTTAGGATGCCTTAGGAATGCAGAGTGGGAGATTTAGGCCCTTGGTCAACAGTTTACCCAGCTGGGGAAGTTGCACTGCCTGGGAGTAGAGACTGCTTAGGGTCTTCTCCTGGCACCACCACCTGCAAACTGGAGGGATTGATGCAAGTTATTGGACCTCTCTCCTCCTGGGTGCTTCTGTGTAATCCGGTTGTTGTGAGGATTAAATGAGTTGATGACAGCGCCTGGCCCACTGTGGGTGCTCATTTGGGGTCAGCTCCTGTTAGCCTACTCTATTCTGCAGTGTGGACTCGTGCCTGCTATCATGCCTTTCAGACTTTAAGGGCAGGGTTTTATGTCTAAACTTGCTTAAAGAGACTGTTTACATCTCAAGAGGATAACTCATTTTAGTGTGTTAAATGGATTGGAACTTAGGTATTATTTACTCCTTATCTCTCCCTTCTAAACCTCTTCTACATACCACTCAAATATAGAGGGAAGGACTCCTTTCAGAAAATAACAATAACAACAGCAACATCCACCTTCCCAGACCTAGGAAGACTTGAAATAGGAAAGTAGATAACATGTGAATAAATAAGTAGAAACTTTCTACATGACTAAAGGAAGATTAAAATCCTACATCTGATTTTACTACTAAATCTTCTCAGATCAAATAAACTGGCCATTGCTATAAGGAAGAACCAATAGAAGTTGTGAATATGCTTTTCCATCTGATATTGCATCTTCCTAACTCTGTAGATAAGAGCTGATCACATTTTGCTTTTCTTTTTATAATGTTAACTGATTTACAAATAATTATCTTCTAATCATGTTTCTCTTTTATGGTACATTGGATGTCACACACAAAAAAGGATTTTTTTTTGTTTGCTATATTTTTCTATAGGGATAAAATGAGAGGGGGAGCGTTCAGCTATTCAATTATACTGAACAAAGGGGCCCTTTGTAGCTGTGTACTTGGGTTCCTAGATGTATCAGCCCAAACCGGGTTGCCAGCAATCAGTTCCGCAATCTCCTCTCCTCATGTTGATTTCCACTTCTTTTAAAAGCAGCATCGAGTGATTAAGCATTTAGAAAAATACACATTTCTTTTTCCTGGCCTCTTATCCCAAGGCAAAAGGGAAATTTCAGTCACTCCTTACAACTTGTTAGTGAGAGTTGTCCAGGCAGTTTTCCACACACTTTAAAATAAATATACTCTCAATATTTTAAGACCGTATTCCAAAATATTGAACAATAAAGTCAAGCATAAATACAGTTCCATGGGTTCTGTTTCATATGAATAGTAATTGAACTGTTTCTGGAAGGAAGTGTGATTATAATATAAATATATAAAAATATATAAGAAAAGTCAAGAGCATGATCACACCTTAGTAGCACCTCATAATTTCATTTCAAATGCTCTTGAAAATTGTGCCATGCATGTTGCTTCTGTTAGATATAAGTTCTATAAGTTGTTACTCCAGTAAGAAACCTTCAGAACCCAGAATACACATAATCTAGTGGTGGCAAATTATCTCATTGTGGGACAGATGACTTTTTAAAGAGGTTTAAAATAATTTTCAAGAATACCTAAATGCACATTGGGGAATGATACCAATTGGATATCAGACTGAGGCAGGGGATGGGGGGAGGAGATGGGTGTATGCCTACATGATGAGTGCGTTGCCCACCGTCTGGGGAATGGTCATGCTTGAAGGTGCTGACTCGGGGAAGTAGGGGGTGGGGGGAGGGGATGGAGGTATGACTACATGGTGAGTGCCAGGTGCAGTGTCTGGGGAATGGACACGCTTGAGGCTCTGACTCAGGGGGATGGACAGGACATGGGCAATATATATAACCTGAGCTTTCGTACCCCCATAATAAGCCGAAATAAAAAAAATAAAAAATAAAAAAAATAACAAAAAAAATAGTTTAGTTGTTTATTTCTTTTTTTTATTTTGTTTTAAACTATTAATAGTATTGAAGGAGTAATCAAAGATCTTCCACACAAAAACTCACCACCCAAGATAATTTTCACAAAAAAAAAAAAATAGTTATTGTTTACTTAGTTGTGAACATGTGTTTATCCTTCTCTGTGAATTATTCCAGATCCACCTGTAGTAGTGGCTCATATGATGGTGACTCGAATGGTCTATGTTTGGCCTCCAAGGAGAGCAGATTAGCACCTGGAGGGAAGCTAGGGGGCACAGATAGTTTGAACAAGCCCCAAGGTGATTCTGATATTTTTTTAATCCCTCAGTTAATTTTCACTAATGTAATGCAGTGATCTCCTTCATTTTACAGATGAAAAATAAGGCCCCAAGAAGTTTCAAGGGTGTCCAAAGTCACACTAAGAGCAAAGTCAAAGCTCAAATCCAGGCTGCCTCAATCATAAGCTAGTGTTATTTTTACTACATTACTGGCTTAGCTTCCAATGTATGAAGATAACACCATTTAGAAATGAAATACATACTTTTCTTTTCCGAGGGAACCTAAGGCTTGTATGAACAAATAATTATTTTACTAAGTTTGAATCTTCAAAATGATTAAATAAAATTTATGTGGCAGATACAAATATAAAATGGAAGGTATTAATAATCCATTAGTCATTACATTATTCCCAGATACAGATTTCAAAAACAAAAATTATATCTGTTGCCTGAAAGGAAAGGTGGAGTATTATATCCTGAGCAAGATGAAACAATTTCCTGAACTGGTCATAACAAACTGAAAAAGAATTTCTAAGGCCAGTGTCATAAAATCCTCAAAATGAAATGAAAAGGAACTTGACGTTTTCACATGTTTCATCATCTTACCAAGTCATCTTTATGCATTTTACTCAAATTATGACAATATACCAAATACTTCCAGAATTAACCTGTATGCTACCTCCATAGGTAAATCGCGTTCTCGCAAACCTCTCCAGCTGGTGGTTGGCACTCTGACACCAAGCTCAGTCTTCCTGTCCTGGGGTTTCCTCATCAATCCACACCATGATTGGACTTTGCCAAGTCACTGTCCCAATGACAGGTAATTCACCATAATGGAAAATTTTGGTTTTCATCTGAAAATTAGCAGTTGTTTTTAATAGTATCTGTATATGCTTTAGAAGAATGTATAAATATCAGGACTGTTACCATTTCCTTACCAACCAGTCTCTGTGCAGCCCATTCTAGGTGTGAGGTGAACAAAGATACATAAGTCAGGGGCCCTACCCTGGGAGAAAGTTATCATCTACCTGAAGAGAAAGCACAGTTATTTTTTCCCAAAATAATAAACTACAAGGGTGAAGGAGTCAATAGCAAGTTGGCAGTATCAATGATAAGTGTAATAAAGGCTCAGAGAAGGGGACTGAAGGCAGTCAGAAAAGACTGTTAAAATGTGGAAAGGTGATTGGAAAAGAATGAATCTTTGATCTGACGATTGAAGAACTGCTTAAGGCAGTTCTCAAAGTGTAGTCCCCAAACCAAGCAGCAGCATTATCACTTGGAAATGAAAATTCACAATGTCAAAAATTCAAAAAGTCAAAAATGAAAATTCTTTTTTTTTTTTTAAGACCATGGTCTCACTCTTTCACCCAGACTGGAAATACAGTGGCGTGATCATAGCTCACTTCAGCCTCGAACCCCTGGGCTCAAGTCATCTGTCCCATCTCAGCTTCCTAAGTAGCTGGGACTACAGGCTTGAGCCACCATGTCCAGCCGGGCAAACTCTCCGGTCCCCCTCCAGACTTACTGAAGCAGGAACTCTAGGGTGGGGCCGGCCGGTTGTGTTTTAACAAGACTTCCAGGTGATTCTGCTACCGCTGACATTTGAGAATCACTGGCTTCAAAAACTGGAGAGACTCACAGGGAAAGATGTAGGCAGAGAAAAAGCACAGAGCTAAAATGAAGCTATCATTGTCTGTGGCAGAACAAATAAGAAAAATCTAAGTAATTTTTTAAAATTACTGCCATCCATCCATCCATTCAACGCACACATTTGGCACTGTGTTCTAGGTACCATGCTAAATTCTGAACCATGATTCTAAATTGGTTATAAATAAAATGGTATTTATTTATCAAAATATTTACTATTCAAAATTCAGAAATTTTTATCTGGACAACCATTCAAAATTTTCAAGCTTCAATCAAGACATTTTTAAAGTTTAAATATATTCAAAGTGATATATGTTTTAAATATATTCAAAGTGATTTTTAAATGTTAGAAGTTTTCTTAATAAAATTTTATTGAGGTTTGATTTAAACATAGTACACTACACAGATTTTAGTGTACAGTTTGAGCAGGACAATGCATATAACCATGTATCCTATACCCCTCAAGAAATAAAACATTTTTATCACCCTGAAAATTGCCTTCCTCCAGAAACAACCACTGTTTTGATTTCCATTACCATAGATTAATTTTGCCTACTCTAGAATTCCATACACATGGAATTGTATAGTATAGGCTTTTGTGTGTGTGTGTCTTCTTTCATTCATCATGTTTTTGCGATTCATTCATGACATTTCAATAGTTCATTCCTTTTTTATTCCTGAGTAGTATTCTATTATTTGAAATATTCTAAAGTTTGTTTATTCATTCTCCTGCTGATGGACACTTGAATTGTGTTGAATTTTGATTTTTATGAATACAGACTTTATAAACATTTCTGTATAAGATTTTGTGGACCTACACTTTAATTTCTCTTAGATAAATATCTAGAAGTGGAATTGCTGGGTTACAGAAAGATGTATATTTAACTGTTAATACGTTTTGCCTAACTTTTCTATCTCCATTCTCACAAACAATAGATGAGAGTTCTGGTTGTTCTTCATCCTAACCAGCATTTTGTGTCATCAGCATTTCTCATTTTAGCTATTCCAGTATAGTAGTATCTCATTAGTTTTAATACGTATTTCCCTTGTACTAAGAATATTGAGCACTTTTTCATGTATTTGTTGGCCATGTGTATGTTTTTTGTAGTGTTTTATTTATTTTTGTCTAAATTGAACTAAAAAGAAAGACCTTTAAAAGTGTTTATATGTTCTCCAAAAGTACCTTTCATATGACTTTGATTAGGAAATCTAGACTTAAAAAAGTCAATTTTTTCTTCATATGTCCATGTTTCTCAAGGGATAAATACTTTGAAAAGGGCATGTAGAAGATATTTCCAAAACCCAATTTTTGGAAAAATAATTTTAAATGTTTCAAAGAATCTGAAATATTCCTTATTTAACCCACCACCAACCCCATGACTTATTTTGTTTGGAAAATGGACTCTTGAAAGAACATGCTTTATTACGATAATTCCAGTTTCTAGTGGATTAGTCCAGGGTGCCAATGCTGATAAAATAAACATTTATGGATTGCTTTTTTCTTTTCATTTTAAGAAAATTCTCTTATAAAAAAGAAGGAAAAGAGGAAGGGGAGAGAGTAAGGGGGGAGAAGAAAAGGAAGTCAATCTGGTATTCTTACAGGAAAATGCAACCTGATTTTTAGAGTTATTCAACTTGTTTGGTAAGTCTTTGAGTCTGCTTGGGTTTTGGATATAATGTCCTCCCCTGCCCTCAAGACTTTCCTTTAATTGCACTTGGTTCTACTGACCCTTCCATGAAAGAATTTATCTGATTGACTCATTGATAGATGTTGCCATGGTTTGATAGCACAGGAGATAATGAACACAGAGAAGGGAAGGACAGATGACCTAGCGGAGCTAGGATTTTAACCCAGGCAGTCAACTCTGAGGCCCAAGCTATTCAGATCACACCAGATCTCACCCTCACCGCCTTGCACACATCCAGGCTCTATTCTCATCAAATACATGGCATCATGCGTGTCAAATCACAATAGTCAAAATCAATAATTCCATTTTTTTTTTTTTTTGAGACAGAGTCTCACTTTGTTGCCTGGGCTAGAGTGAGTGCCGTGGCGTCAGCCTAGCTCACAGCAACCTCAAACTCCTGGGCTTAAGCGATCCTCCTGCCTCAGCCTCCTGAGTAGCTGGGACTACAGGCATGCGCCATCATGCCCAGCTAATTTTTTCTATGTATACTTTTAGTTGTCTAGGTAATTTATTTCTATTTTTAGTAGAGATGGGGTCTTGCTCAGGCTGGTCTCGAACTCCTGACCTTGAGCGATCCACCTGCCTCGGCCTCCCAGAGGGCTAGGATTACAGGTGTGAGCCACCATGCCCGACCAATAATTCCATTTTGAACAAAGTCTTTTGAAAGACAGAATAACAGCAGGTCAGTGCAAGATGCTTGCATACTTTCAAACCTGAGCTGAGTAGGTGAATCAAGGTATTTTTGACTGAAATAGGGAACCGTTAGGACATGACTTAAAGGGAAGAATTAAACAGTAATGACTAAAAAGTAGCATTTGGAGTACTTGTATATTTCATTTACCCATGCCTCCTTTCTTTCTAGTTAGCACAGCTAATAAAGAGCTGATGTGTAAAGTCTTTGTGGTGTTCAAGGAAAAAACAATAGTCTTTTTATTTAAAAGCTTTGGAAATACTGCACACATTATGAGCACCCGAATAAATCTACCAGAACTGCAAATGTGTGTAATTAAAAGCAGACTTGGAGAAATCTACCTTCATATGTTCATGCAGATTTTTTAGAGAGTTTAGACTAATCCAGTAGGATAGAATCAGCAATAATAGCTACAGGGGATGATTACTACTTAAAAATTGGAAGATTAATACAGCTGAAGTATTCCCTTAGGAATATCTTCTTGCAAAACCATTGGGATCTGAATGCTCTTGGCTTGCTACAGGAACACCAACTGGTGTGATTTTAATCCATTGATACTTGGCACCCTCTATACAGTCTCTGATGTTTAAAAATCACTTTACATTTGTACAGTCTCACATATGCTATGCAAATAATGTATCGAAGTTTTTTCCTTACACCTTGACTTTGGACTTTCTCTATCAAAGCTCTTGGGTAATAAGTTTCCAGGGAGAAAAATCTTGTCATTTGTTTTACTTTAAGCTTGGAAGTATTAGTGAAATGTCACTTTATTCTTTGTGGCATGTTTCTATCCATATTTGCATACGGTCCGCATGGGCCTCCCGTGTTTTCAAATCCTTTTCTAAGTTCATATTGGAAAGCAGATGTCCTTCATTTGCAGTTTTTATTTTTAATGGGCTTTGAATGGAAGAGTATACATACATTTGTCCTCAATATATCCTCAATTTGAAAGAAAGTTTTCAAATTGGCCCTGATGAAGGGTAAAGCATGTTTTAAACCAAAATTTATTTCACAATTAATAGCAAAGTTTTTCCTTCCCAAGTTTCCAACTTGTTAAAGCTTTCAAGATTGCTTTAGTTCTTACTCCTTTGCCAACTTATGAAAGCTTTGATTCGTTTAGAAATCATTTTCACATTTTCTACCACTCATATTGTGTTTATTTGCTCTTAACGTAGAATGAGGGCTCTCCTTTTTGGCCAGTCCAGAGCAGGCTCTTGCCTTTTATTTTTTCCCCACAAGTTTTTAGGGAAGTGGGAAGTGGATATTTTCAATGTCTGTGAATTCTCACTGGGTTGAGCCCACTACCTTGTTACCCATTGGTCTTGCGATGTAAGTTTTAAGCTTGGTGAGGGCAGGGACCATGTTCTTCTTGCCCACCATTATTACCCCAGCCCCCAGGCCAGCATCTGGCACATAGTGGCCCCAAGTGAATGTGTGCTGAATGAATACATAGAGAAATTGTTAACATTGTCACTGTGTCACCATTACCTCAAACTCAACATGACAAAATTGAATTCATACTTTTTCTCTTGAAATATCACCTCATTTGTCTCTTTATTGCTTTCTAAAGTACCATCATTGTGCCATTCTCCCTAATTTGAAATTTTATTCATTTTTATTTTTTATCTCCTATAGCTTGTGAAGGCCCCAAGTTATATTGATTTGCTTTTGAAAAATACGTGTATCTGCATCTTCTATGTCTCCATTTCCATGATGATTCCAATCCATGTACTTCTCTTTTTGCCCTGGATCCTGGCAACAGCATCCTGGCTACATTCCCTGGCTCTTTTCTTTCCTCCAGTCCTTTCTGGCATCCGCAGTACTGAGGAACTCTGGACTTTCCGCCATCATCTTACCCTTTCTTTGTCCCTAATTTATCTTTCTCTCCTCTTCTTTCCAGGAACACATTTCTGATTTCAGACAGTGCTGGTGACCCCATCCTTCCCCAATGATCTCCTCTCTCTGACATTGCCCCTTCACTGCCAGTGGTACCTGACCTGCTCAAGATTCCCTGACCCCAAACCAAAACCTCCTTTCAATCCTGTTATAACCTTGTGAAACTACTTTTCAGTCTCTTCTCTTAATTCCCAATCTTCTCGGAGTTTTCTGCTCCTGTGCTCTTGTTTCTCCACCACCCACACAGTTGTGCTCCTTCGCGCTGGCTTCCATCCCCTTCCTACTATTCCACTGAAACGTCTCTTGGTGGTCACCAGTGATCAATTAATTCCAAAGCCAGTAGGTTTTCTCAGTTCTTTTTCTTCTTAACCAATGTGTGGAATTGTTGGCCATCCCCTTATTCTTGAACTCTTTCTTTCCTTGACATTTGTCTGTAGGTTTTCCTCTTGTCTCTCTATCCATTCCTCCTCTTTGCTTGCTACTTATCCCATCCCCTCAATGTGGCACAGTGGATCCATCATCTGTGGTCCCCTCCTCATCTCATCTGTGCCTTGTCTCTATTATCACCTCTATGTAGAACAGTGTTTCTCAACCTTTGTGCAGACAGGGCTTCTCAAACTCATGTGGTGGACCTTGTTAAAATGTAGATTCTGGTTCAGTAGACTTGGGGGAGAGCCCGAGAGTCTGAATTTGTTTACAAAGCTCCCAGAAATTGCTTTTGTTGCTGTTCTACAGAGAACAGGAGAGGTGGCTGGTATGTAAATAACTTCCAAGGCTGAAACTTTGACCTGGACCCATTTCCAAAGTTCCAAGACTGTGTTTCAGTTGTCCATGGAATATTTTCATTAGAGTGACTAGGTAATAGTGATCATCTCACGCTCAAACTAAATTCATATTTTCTACACTATTGAGAACATTCTTTTTCAATCACTTTAACTACCCTATTCTTACATTTAAAAACTTAGTCTTGATTTTTATTTTCACAGTCTTCGGCAGACACGTTCCATAAGGAGTCTGATCTCATAAATTCTTTCCTAGAAATATAACTTTTATCTGTTCCTATCTTTTTCTTTGTTCTGTTCCTTCTGGGAGTCCTTTCCTTGTTATCTCATACCTGGGCTACACGTTGTTGAGATCCTCCCTCCAGTTTCTCTAATGTGACTAATTTTTCCAGAGCTGATAAATCTGACTCCCCGCATCACTGCCCAACTTACCTGACGAGGCATCGCCACCAGCTCCCACTGCCTGGTAAAACGAGTCATATAATCTCTCAAAGCATATATCTCACAGGGTATCTGAGTCATGCTCCTGAAGTGAGACATAAATCTGGCCTACTCTGCTTTCCCTGGGCCTGGGTAGGATGTTCTGATTTAAATCACACTGCTGGGATGGGATTTTTAATAAAACATAATGTGTTAGTTCGTCAAGTTCAGGTTGGAGAATGCCTCACCCAGCCCACCCTCCGCACTCTGCTTTCCGTCCGTCTTCTTTAGTCACACGCAGTGCGTGTCTGCCTCCCCTTCTGTTAAGAGCTTGTTTTTGAAGTTCTGTAGTATCCCACTCATCTTCTACCTCACAGACCTAGCATTATGTTTTACTGTAGTAGGTCTCAATAGATATATAAGCGAATGAGCATGTGGAATGTGAAGAAGAGGCCTTAAAAATCACTAAGCCAGGCCATTCAGCCCTTGAACCTCCTGTGCATCATCTCCCATCCAGAGTTCCACAGTGAGCGTCTCCAAGGATGGCAACATAGCATGAATGTTGAAGATATAAATTCTGGTCACACCAACCTAAGCTCAAAACTCTGCTCTATTATTATCTCAGTGGCCTTGAGTAAGTTACTTAAATGCTTTTAGCCTTGGTTTTCTTATCTGTAAAATGGGGGTAATGATAGTTAATAGGGTTATCAGAATGAGGTGACACATGTGCAATGGTCAACACAGTGTCTGGCATGTAGTAAGCACTCAATAAATGGTACTGTGCTTGTTGCTAGTCTGCTTGTTGCTTTTTATATTATTTATATTATTTTATAGTTGCCATCTCAGGCAAGCCATTGCATTTCAGATGGCACTAAAATTACTAGAAACTTCTTTCTTTCACTGAATTTAAACCAGCCAGCAGTGGGTGATATTAAATGAAGAAAAGATATCTTGGAAATAGTTGACCAGTTTGAAAATTATCACAGGAGTCCAAAGATAAGAACCTAAATTGCCCCTTAAGTGCCCTTAAGAGAAGTGTCTCTTCTCTTAGGAATAGAGAAGAGACAAATGCAAGGGAAATCATGTAGGAAAATGTACCTAGACTTGACACTTGATTGGACATGGGAAAGAAAGGACTCTGAAGTCAACAGAAATGGGGATCACAAGAAAATGGATTTGAGAAGGAAGATGAAGAGTAGATTTTAAGGTAGTTATGAAATTCAGGGAGGATTAAGTCATTTGATCAGAAAAAGATTTTACTGTACTAAAGAAGTCAGACACCAGATTGCAAAGAGATTTAGACATTTTGGGTGGTAAGAAAATGTGAGAAAGAAGATTATTCTAAAGAAATTGTGTTAATAAAATGAAAACTCAAAATAGTGGTAGGGTTAAGAGAAGAATATTAGTTTTATTTTTGCTTTGGCAGAATGAAAAGTATTTAAACAACTTTTAGACTGAAGGGAAGGCCCTTAAAGTATCAAGAGAAAGGTTGGAGAGCTGATGGAATTAGGAAGTAGAATAAAACTACCAAGATGCTTATCTTTGAGAAGAAATATAGTACATCCCCTGAAATCAGAGAGTGAAAGGAGAAGAGAGACTTTGAGAGACAGGGGATGAGGGCAGAATTTATCAGTGGTTGCAATCTCAGTAAAGCATGAAGCAACAATGCTGAAGGGGGTGTCAGGAAGTGTTTTTGACGTCAAGAGAATAAAAAATGTGTGAAATGGATGTTTTAGGAAATGTAATAGTAGTTAACTACATCAAAATCACATTGCTGGAAAAAAAAAGTATAAAAAGCCCAAAAGATAGTCAACCATGTACATTATGCTGGGGTAGTTCATAGAAGAAGGACTAAATTTATTCTGCTGTTCAGTCTGTCCACTTGGTGTAATTCACTACTGGTTACATCATAAATTCAGTTTATGGAGTTTCTACTTCTGTCTCAGGTACTTTATTAGAATTGAATGTTTGAAATGTTGCTCAAATAAATTTCTAGAACCAGGATCTCAAATGTCCAGTCTAACCCCCTTCTGAGAAATTGATGCATGAGTGGGTGTAGAGACTCCCCCCATGGTCATGCTACTAGTCTTCAGCTGACTAGTATCCAAGCCAAACCACTATCTGCCTTTCCACTACGTCTTGAGGAGCTATGGATTTTCTAAAGCTCTAATAACAATTATTGTCAGCATTGAGACTACTGAGGCGTTCCAAGCACAGAATAATGCCAGTTGAACCAAATACTACCTTCAACAGTTTTGTGCCCCTCAAGTAGAATATGAGATGCTCCTGTTCTTAAAATCCAAATTTCTGGAGTCAGGCTTTCCAGAGGTCTGGTGGACATTCACAGGCTGCTGCCTGTATTTTTAACAGACTCATTGCCTCTCTGTACACTAGTGCCCAGCTTTAATCATTCACAGAAAAAGGTGCAACCAACATGTGATCCTGGATGTCCTCAGACAATGATGGGAAGCCTCTATCTGTTATGGTAAATACACAATAAAACCAAAAAAGCCTTAAATAATGCCAAATGCCGACTCCTTTTACTTCCATTCTGGGTCATTTTATCTGTCTCTTTTCATTTTTTTTTTTTTTTTGCCAAGCCCTAGAGTAGAAAGAGAGTCCAATGCAGTGCGAAAGGTATTAGATTATGAGTCAGCAGTGTTTGCCTGGCTCTGTCACTGATTGTCAGAGCTCAGGTAATTCATGGCCTCTTTTTTTTCTATGATAATTCTTGCTCTGCTCAGAGTTTATTGTATGGATAAACTTGAAATAAATAATCTTAAGCCTTCTAGAAATGTACAATGTAGACATTTATTGTATTTTGCTTTGGTTTGCATTGGTTCTACAGGAATGCTGCATTTTGGTAAGTGAAGCCTTACACAATGATAGGTTGCAAAATATGATTGAAGACCTAATGGCTTAAATCAGTATGTTTTAGTGATTGAACTGTTGGTCATTTATAGCAATTATATTCTAATTTTTAAATGACCCTGCAAGCACCTACATATCCATTCTGTTCATTCCATAAATATTTATGGAGCACCTATTGTGTGCTAGATTATAAAGCAGTGTTTATTATTATAAGGCCTATATTTTGTTTAAAAATCAAGGTAAATTTACTATATTCACTGTAGTGGTATCATTTGTTCTCTTCTTGAAAAAAAATATGGTACTATAAAATAAAGTTGAGAACTTACCTACATTGTATCAACTGAGACAATGTTGACAAGGACAAACCCAACTATGAGGAGAAGAACTAGCTGCCTAAATATCTATTTTCCCTGACAAACCTAGTACAAGAGAGGGTATTTCAAATGCTTTGTGATCAAAATTAAATATATATATGTATATGGGCAGGATTTTTTAAAAACACATGGTTAAATTTAGGTTTTTACAAAAGGACAGAATATTTCTGTTCCATTTTATTCATGGGGAGATGATATGAGATCAAGTTGATTGGAAAGCCTTGAATCTGGCCTTTGGTAGTTCTGTTAGCAATGGGGGGCCTGGATCATGTAAGCAATTAAGTCCTCAGAAATGTATCTGCACTAGAGATACATAATTGTGGAAGCCCATCTGGTCTGATTTTAGCTTCTCAGCATTTCTCTAAGGTCCTGTAAAAACCATGGCAGGGAAAAAAACAACAAAAATTCCATGCAGTACACTTGTCAAGAAATATATTTCATAAATTACTGTTGATATTTTGACTCACAGGACACAAAGGAGTTCTATTACATTTTATTACAATTCTATAACATTTGTTTCCAGTAGCAGTTAGCGGTTTGGCTGGAACAGCCTCCACTCATCTGTCTTCTACTACTTTGGAATGGGGGATTGGAGCCCTGAAAGCAGCTTTCACTAGAAAGACGCAAGCTAATGAATGAGTCCAAGCTTTTTCAGTGGTTTGTATCTAGTAAGAAAGTAGGCTGAATATACAAATGCATCTCCTCGTCTCTGTACTGCCTAAACTATAAACCCCCTGCTGACTTCATGGGCACACTTCCTGTGCACAAGGTCCCCCACTTAGAAGGGCCAAAGTTTGGTTTAATGCTCTGCTGTTGCTGTCTTAAAATTCTTAACTTTTGAAAGAGGAGTCATGTTTTCATTTTGCATTGAGCCCCATAAATTAGGTAGCCAGTCCTGGGTCCTCATTTCCAGAGATGTTGGGTAGTTGTTTTTGTATCACCAAGAACTTGACACTTAGGGGGTACCCAATAGATGTTTTTAGCATGAATACATGGGTGACTTTTTAAAGCTTTAAATAAAAGCAATTAACCTGAGTCTTAATCCATTTAATTTTGCTGGTGCGAGGAGGGGAGAGAGGTACTCAGTTTTTGAGAAAAAATTTAAGATACAAGAAGGAACCTAAAATAGTATACCCAACACCTGTTTCCATCATAACATGGCAGCTAGTATTTTATTTATTTAAAATGCTTATTTAAAAATAAAAACCCAGTAAAGTTTAACAATCCATTGACCCCACCTCTAATCCTATTCATCTCCCCACCTGCTTGTTGGAAGACAAAGCACTAGTATAAATGGTATATACTTCCAGTATTATCCCTTTACAATGCCAGGAATAATTTATGACAACATATTTTGTGTGCATGTCTTAATATTTATATAAATGATATGAAACTGTATGTATTCATCATTCTGCAATTTGCTGTTTTCATTCAATATTTTGTTAGTAAAATCTACATTGATACCTGTAGCTCTAGTTCATTCATTCTTGTTACTGTATACAGTAGCAATGAAACTCCCTTCTTGATCTGCTGCCACACTTACTGAGGCTGTTTACATAGAGCCAGAGGAGTCTTTCTTTGTAATCTGGTACTGCCATTGGTAAAAGTCATTAGATCAGTGATACTGGGCAAGTTAAGTGAATGTTCTAAAACTCAGTTTTCACATTTGTAAAATGAG
Organism: Lemur catta; assembly: GCF_020740605.2. NCBI lineage: Eukaryota > Metazoa > Chordata > Mammalia > Primates > Lemuridae > Lemur > Lemur catta. The sequence continues at coordinate 240,966,151 of NC_059128.1, forward strand.
ATTAATAATTTATACCACTTAAGATTTTTTGTGATAATTAAATGAGATATGTAAAACCCAGCATGTTGTAAAGGTTCGAAAAATAATGTGGGAATTATCTTACTTTGACATATATAAATCTGAGTATTATGAAGCCCTAAGTGCAAATAATGTAATAGTGATCTTAAATTTGTATTAAGTTTTCTTGTTGTACTCTTAGCTTTGCTATTGGTCTTAATTCTTTTTTATAACAATAAGAACATTTCATTCTTAAAATGCAGTGCTGGATACATCTTAGAGTGTGGTGTATGTGGTTTTTTTTTCTTTTTTTACAAAATTGAATAATATTGCCTATAATGTACTTCCATGGGATAAAAAGGCTTAAACTCGTATAATTATGAAGCTACAATATTAAGTACTTATAGAATTAAACCTTTGTTATACTCTATATTTGGAAAAGAATGGCTATCTAGTATTTTCTAACTTTCATTTCACAAAGTAGCAAATAATAAAACTTGAGAATTCTGGAACTCTGTCAAACTATAAGTATGCTGCTTTGTAGACCCAATGTTCGTCACAAATTTCTAAAAAATAATAACATTAAATATAGTCTTCCGAGTAGATTGAAGTCTTTGATGTATTAAGAAACTTGACATAACATCCTGAGTTTCCTTGTGATTTTAGAGCATTATATTTTGGTTATTCAACAGATTTTATACAATTCGCTATAGAGAAAAGGATAAGGAAAAGAAATGGATTTTTCAACTTTGTCCAGCCACTGAAACAATTGTGGAAAATCTAAAGCCCGACACAGTTTATGAATTTGGAGTGAAAGACAACGTGGAAGGTGGAATTTGGAGTAAGATTTTCAATCACAAGACTATTGTTGGAAGTAAGTACCTGGAACTGTTTGTTTCAGTAAACTTTTTGTAATTTTTTCTTAGTTTTCCTAATTATCCAATTTTTTATTATTTTATTCATTGTATAATATGAAATAAGTTAATTTCTATGCCCTAGTATTTAAGAAAATATAAAAGAAGACATTTGATAAGAGAATTTATTGAGTGATATTTCAGTCTTTTTTATAAGTGATTTTTTATATAAGTGATAAAACAATAATTGATGCCTCTGTTGACAAGTCATTGGCCATTGTAGTATTTTGAAATCAGTTCCTGACCTATGAACACGAGCTGAACCAAAAAAAAATAATATGTGCAAATGTTCTGAATAGAAACTGGAGCAGTAGAAGTGGATGTAAAAGGACTTTAAGGAACCTTAAGCTTTTTTCTAGTTATTTTTTCATTAAAACTTCATTGGAATCAGTGTTTGAAATTATAGTAATTAAAATAATGTGCCCAAGTTAGAGCACAGGTTGTAGCTGCCTTCATAATGATTAGCTAGAATTGACTTAGGAGCAAGAAGAATGAAAATAATGGCATTTTCCCTTGTTTTTATCAGGTAAAAAAGTAAATGGGAAAATCCAAAGTACCTACGACCAAGTGGTATGTACCAGTGCACCAGTTTATTTTCAAGAATTTTTTTTTAAAAAGTTGTATCTGCATTGTATTTTTATTTAAATAAGGAAATACTCATCATGGGATACTGAAACTGGATTAGCTGACTAGCTATGTGGGATTGGGTAAAGTACTTAATGTTTTAGGAATCAGTTCTTTTTTCTGAAAACTGAGGTAGAAGCATGATTTCAGATCATCTTTAATCTGTTTGAAACCCTAAAATTCTGAGATTCTATAACTGTTTTAGTATCTCAGTACTCCGGGTATTTTCAGGTTATGCTTATTATTATCTTCTGTCTTATAGATTGTTTTTTAATATAATGTTTCAAGCGTTAAAATGGTACATGCTCTTGGTACATTGTTACGGTTCAAATCTTTCCTCTCTGTTTTCTATCACTTCCTACTTAAAAGAGCCAACCCTTTGCACGATGATGAAGCCACTGGTTTGATTTGGTAACGTGCCCAGGCTCTATTCAGTTCAGTTAATGTTTGTGTGTTTTATAAGCCAGGCATTCCCCCACCCCCAGCCGCCACCAATCTAAACACTTTTCTCCCTCACTTCAGCAATTTGGTCCCTCGTGTTCTTTTACCTTCCACTTTTTGAAATCTGTTCTTAGAAAGCATCGTGTTAGTTCCGTACTACCTGGTAAAACTGTAAGCCATTGTTGGAGCCATCACAGAAATGTTTACATTTCAAATCACATACCTGATTACAAAATGAAGGACATTATGTTGCCAAACAGATAGGGGAGGCACTGTGATGAGATGAATGGAGCTAGGTGCTGGCTTTGGTCCCTCTGTGTTGGAAGTATCCAGCCAGGGGATTATTCTAGAGTCAAGTGAACGTGCAGATTCTATTAATGGATGCAAATCTCTCTTTAGTGTGTGCATGATATATGTGGATGAGTCTCTTTTTATGTTAAATAGTCCACAGAATACCCCATCGATTATGTAGCCCAGTCTGGGGGGAAAAAGTAGTATATACTTGATTAGAATGAAGCACACACACAGAAAGGATGATTATTTTCAGTGACAGAAAATAGTCTTGGGTAAAATGGAACTGACTGAAAATTAATCCTCATAAGGCAAATGTTGTTTATGTGGTTTGAATTGGCAGGAAAGTGTGTTCATTGTGAAATTATTATCAAATCATAATTATTAGATTATTATGATTGCCAAGTAAGTATTTTGATGTATTTCAAATCTTAAGAGAGAGAGGAGATTGCAGGTAAAACCAGGCCTGGATTTTTTTATTTTCTTTTTCTTTGTTTTATTTTATTTTATTTATGGTTGGTTGGTCAGTTTTTTGTTTTTAGGTTTTGCTGTTTTCCTAAATATTTAAAATATTTCCTAAATACTTAAAAATTTAGAAATTAAAAATGAGAAAAGGAGCATTAACAAGGTTACCTATAACAAAGGTACCTATTAGAGCAATATAAAACCATTTATAGTCTACTGTTAAAGCTTTAGAACATTTTATTTTTCTGTTTTCTAAACATGTTTTCATTAGAAAATCCATACTATATGTGAAATTTTGTATCTTGCTGTTTTCACTTAGTCAAAATATGGCATAAATATGTCATTAAATGCTCTTCATAAACATAATTTTAATTGTTCATTACATCATCTAAATACACATCATTTACTTAATCAGTTTCCAATTTGTAGGCATTTAAGTTAATTTTAATTGTTTTTTAATTGTGAATGATGTTATAGTGAACACTTAAAAAGCTTTGTTTGCATTCCTGATTGTTTCCTTAAAACTAGAAGGGAAATTAACAGTTTAGATTTTTAACATTTTTAAGGCTTCAAATATGTATGGTCAAATTTCTTTCCAGAAAGCTTGTACCGATTTACAATCTTACCAGCAATGTATCAGAGTTGTCTTGCTATAGTACCCTGATTGTCAACATTATGTATTTCCATCATTACATTTTGGCTAATATAATAGTTTAAAATGGTTCCTTTAATTTCCATTTCTCCAATTACTGATAAAGCAGTACTTTTTTCACTTGTTTATTAGCCATTTGTATTTTCCATTTAATGACATTTAGTTGAAGTTCTTTGTTTATTGGGTGATTTATGGTATTTTTATTGAAAGAATTTATAGATTAAAGAAACACTCATTGTGATGCCATCTGCGAACATTTTTCTCACATTTGTTATCACTTAATTTTGTTTATGCAAATTTTTGAAATAGACAAGTCTTGAAATTTGGTTAATCAAATTATCAGACTTTTCCATTATATCTTCAATTGCATTTTACTTTAGGAAGCTCTTCCCTATCCAGAGAGCAGATAAATATTTTTTTTTAGTTTTATAAAAGGTTTGATTTTATAATAATTAAACTTTAAACTATGTGGATTTTATTTTACTATGTTTTATAGTAAGGTTCTATATTGATTAGGCTATGTATGTTTTCCAAATAATTAACCAACTGGCTTAGTACCATGTATTCAATTGTGCCACCCCCTAAGGTCCCTTTGCCTTTGTCTTTTAATTCCATCAACATTGTGTAGGAAAGGTAAACATGCTGTACCTCACAGGCAGAACAGTGGAATAGAGTGGATCTTTCAACCTCTTCTAGAACAATCCTTATTTTTTGTTATGAATGGTTTCCTAGGAGGCATATCTTGTATCCTACCCTCATGGCTGGCATACACAATCTTTCATGTGACTCAATGATGTCATTTCTTTCATTCCTTCTTTTCAGCTATCGTATCTCAATAATTCGTATTTCTTTTGGCAGAATATTTCATTTAGGGTGAGTTACTCAGCAAGATTGGGAAAGATGATTGATGTTTTACTCCTAGGGAATTTAATTTCTTTTTACTCGTCATAAACAGCCATGATAGGAAGGGGCTAGGAAGCAACTTCCTGCGTCTGTGACACGGAGCCAGACATTTTATCACTTCAAGCTGTGAGGCGGAGCACTCCCAATTCCAGCCAGCTCTGATGAGCTGTGGTTTAAAACTCTTGGTTATTTCCAAAGGAAAACCCAAATTCATTGAAAAGATATTTCAAGGCTTCTTTGTGAAGCCTTATTACTTCCTTCTGGACAGCAGAAAAACCCACAAAGTCTTGTGAACTGACATCTGAGCTTTCAGGTAGCCCCGGGACATGGAAAGTTGAAAGGAAACCACCTGGGATAAACTTTGACCGTCCCTGTGACCACACAGAATTGATTCTGAAAATTGATACATTAGTCCAAATAAAGTCTATATCCAAATATTTACCCATCTCTTCTTTGAGACTGATCTTAGAAGGCAGTATTTCAAAAGATATGGAACTAATTCCAGATGTTTTGCTTTTAGGATTTCAAGCAAAAGACACATTGAAAAATGCTTTCATTCACATGGACATGGTTACACCCTGACCCTTGTAAGCAAAAACTCTTTAACACCTTCCAAAAAGAGGTAAAAATGTACTGGAAAAACAATTTGAACTTTAGGCTGTCCTTTTTTAAAGGTAAATAATATTTAGGTTAAAATTTTGAATATTAAATGCGGCCCCAATTTATCCTTCTGGTTGCATTATATATTGTAACTCATGTCTAGGAATGTGTTCTGCTGGCAAGTCCCAGTACAGCTGTGTCAGGGACATGTAGCAGGGGTCTCTTGTGATTGGTTAGGGCCTTTGTTCTGTTAGTTATTAAATACTTTCAGTATCATTCCTGCCTACACTTCTAGAAAAATCAGAGAAAAGGGTGTGTGCATAAACAAAACCATGATTCTTTCTGCATAACATAAATTGTATCACTTGAGATCCATGTAATATAGGAACAAATATACTTATCATGATACTTGTGCTGTTTTTTTCCATTTTGAGAATCTATTAATACTCTATTAACTTAATCTATTATACTCTATTACCTATTAATCTATTAATACTCTATTACCTATTAATCTATTAACTCTGAAGGTAAAACTTAATGTTTATGATTAGGTTTTGTTATTTAAAAAAACAAAAGAATGATAGCTAAAATTTTAATGCATTATTTCTATATTTTGAAAAATGTATTTACTTCACTAAACAAAATCAATGTTTGAAGTATATAGCACTTATTAACAGATTTTAAAATGCAAATTTACTTATTTAACCCAAGTCTCCCTAGAATCAGTGTTGTCCTAAAATATGACATCGATTTTTGTCTTTTTTTTCCCCCATCAGAGATCCACCCGTATTTTAAGAAAGCCACATCTATTAGCAGCAAAGAGAAAAATGGTGCCAATTTTTAAAGTGTAGCAGTTGTCAGATAATGGATATGAATAGAGGGAATTACCTTTCTGCTCCCTACCCACACTTTAAAATTGTGTACTGTAAATGTATCAGGCATCCTTCCATTCTTAGCAATACTTGTCTTTAAGCAGAAACTTGAAAAATAGGCCAACTATATGGTCAAAGATATACGTCTGATTCCTCACTAGTTGACCAAAAATTTTAAGGCTTTCAAAAGTAGGACATTCAATTCACTTTTAGATTGAATCAGTATGTTTTGTAACTTTCGTTAGAACATCCTAAAAATGAATTAAAACCGGAATCTAACATGCCCAAGTTCTCTTGAGTCACTGAAATGTGATTTTGAGCAATTCCAAATGGACAGCTCCTCTTTATCTCAGGGCCTGGAAATAAAGTTAAATCCATAATGAATGTTCTGACACCACAAAAATGTCAAGTGGACAAACTTACAAAAAAATAACGTTCTCGTATTATCATTAATTTTTTTAAAGCTAATTTTCAAAATAATTTCAGGAAGAAGTTAGTATCACATAGGCTAAATCGCAAGTCCCTCATTCTGTGTGGCTACTGCTGCTGTGGTATTTCTAAATAAGTATAGGCTTTCCCTACCCCAACACCGAAACATGCCAGGGCATTGCCCTTAGCACTTTAGCATTCTCTCTCCATTGAGAACCATCAACTGCGTACTTGGCCACAATGTCCCAGAAAAATGGTAAAAGTGGATTCTCTTAACCAGACATCTGCTCAAGGTATAGTCCATCCTGGGTTCTTTCAGGAGAGGATATCTCAAAATGAAGAAAAAATAATGTATCTCTTATCTCAAAATGAAGAAAAAATAATGTATCTCTAATGTATCTCTTACAGGAGGGAAATATGCTTATTTCTGGTATCTAGTAGTAAACATATAAAAAATTCTTGCCAAATCAAGGGAGGAACGAGAACTGTGGAAGGAAGAAGCAATGGAGTTTTGCAGCAAAAGGCAGGGTTAGCAAGGTACAGAGAAAAAGGAGCCAGCAGGAAAATGGCTAAGAAAGAAAATCACTGCCAGGGTGGGGTCCAAGGACCAGCCAGAACTGCGGCACCATCGCCACCAACTTTCCTACTCCAGGCCCTGTGACTCCAGTACACATTAATACATGTTCATCATAGCAAGTCTAGGAGAGCAAGGAAAGGTCAATGGTATCTTTTTTAAAACATTGCACATAAAACAGTTCAATCAAAATTGGGTTTTAATTGGTTAAATATTATATTTGGGTAATTATCAGAATATTTCATTTTGCAGTAAGTCCAGATAACAGACTTTTATTTTTAGAAGAAGTCACAGGGAAACGATTCCCATTGTGGATTTCTGGATGGGAATTTTAGAGTTTTTGGCAGAGACATGTTGAGTAGCAGGGCTTTTTCAATGCCCTTTAAAAACCTACCTGTAGAGAAGCAGCTATTTGCTCATTAGTCCAATCTTGGTGCATCTTTGGATTGTGGATTAGGCAAAAGAGCAATTATAGGTCTAGAAGGAATTATGCAGCTAAACGATTTCCTTATTTTTGGCAGCACATATTGTACATATATTTTTGTCATCATCTTAACAGAACATTGGTCTGTACTTGAGTAAGAACTCAGAACAGAAACTTTGCTCCATTCAAGTGGAGGGTAGAATATTTCCCATTTTTCCTTGTTGAAAAATTGTTCAAAACACATTGTTATAGCAAAAAAAAATTGATATAATGCAATTCAGAGGCAATCAACACAACAATAGGTAGGCATTTCTGCTCTAATGTGTCAAATATCTTGAAAAACTTTTTATTTTGCAAAACATGCACTAAGCAACAGGACTCAAAGTAAATAGAGGACAGGCCATTCAAACGCCTTTGCAACTGTAGCCGAAGCCCTAACAGAAACAATTATTGGCACCTGGAAAGATAATGTGCCCCCCCCCCCACCAGAGACTCCCACGTGGCTGGATGTTGCCACAGCAGGTATTTAAAATTCTCTGAAATGCCAAACTCGTGGAAGTAGAGAGTAGGATTGTGGTTACCAGGGGGTAGGGGATGGGGAGGACATGAGATGTTGTTCACAGGATATGGAGTTTCAGTTAGGCAGGAGGAATTAGTTTTTGAGATTACTGCACGTGGGGTGACCACAGTTACTAATGATATGTAGTTCAAAATTGCTGAAAATAAATTTCAAATGTCTCACTACAAAAAATGATGGATAAGGGAGGTGATGGATATGTTAATTAGCTTGATATAATCATTCTGCATTGTATATCTGTATCAAAACATCACATTGTATTCCATAAATATATTCAATTATGAAATAAATAAAAATAAATGATGACTGAATGGCCAAAAATACGATACTGTTTTAACATAAAATTCTCAGAAGTGGTAGAGGTTGTATGCAGGCAATGCTTTTGCTGGAGCAGGACAGGTGGGAACTTAGTGCAGGTGGAGTGGGGCTGCTCTTGCGGGGGGAGTCCAGCCCTCCCACGTGAGGGGGCGCAGCGTACCAAGGCTGGGCCTAACTGTCTGCTCTAGGGCAAGGTCTGTGTCCAGGTGTTCATCTTTAATTTTCTTATGATAAAGCTGAAAGGGATCCTCCTGCCAGGACAATCTCAAAGCTGAGAGGTTCCCCCTTCCCACCAAAGGTTATACTTCTGTTCCCCTCTTCTTGCCTGGGAAAAATCATGTCTAAATTCCATTTCATATCATTCTCCTGTTTATCAATACTATATGAGCTAAGTTGCAGCACAGAAGCACACGTGGCTGAACAGACTGTAGATTAAAACAACTTTTCCCAATTATAAACATAATTTGCCCTTGTAAGGAATTTGGCAAATATGGAAAGGTACACAAAATAAAACTGATACCAGGTTGTAAGAAATAACTACCATTAAAAGAAACTATGATGTGTGTCTTTTGGTCTTTTGTCTATACATATTTGTTATAAAATTGGGTTATACTCTGGATGCAAAATTGTATCCTTTTTGTTTATCTATATTTTACATATTTTTCCATTTTATTATATAGAAGTCAAACATTTGAAATATAATTTATTTAACAAAACCTTTACATTTGAATAATGAGGTTGTTTTAAATTGTGGTAATGAACACCCTGTATCTTTGATTAATTCCTTAGGCTGGGTTGCTAAAGAGGAAATTACTGGGTTAATGTGTACAGATACTGTTTTTAAAAAATAATCGGATGATGGAAAACTTTTATTGTGTGTGGTTTCTAAACATAAGGACTTTAGTAAAAGAAGAAAAATAGCCAAGAGTAACCTTGGTGTTGTGGCTCTTCTCTACTATTGGCATTTCATTTATTAAAATTAGAGTGTGTTGACAATGGTGTCTGTAGTAACAGCAGCAGCAATTGGGTACATTCAGTTGATCTTGATTGGTTTTAAAGGTTAGTATATAACTTAGCATGTTTTTGAGAGGGAAAGTAAAGACAGAATTTAGCTGAGTCACATCTCAAATGTAATGAAAATAAACTAATATTCAACACAGAGGATTTCTTTTCTTTCCATTATAGTTTCTAAGGAAACTGAACTAATGGGAGTTCTGAAGAAATTGCGTCTGTCAGACTTTTGGATATCTACGGGGGAAACCAAGGGAATCTAATAAAATAGAGGCAGATGTATGTACTAAAGTTCTATCCAGTAACTATTAAACCAGTGTCATGAGAAGAGACTTCATTGAAGACAAGAAAGGGCTACTTCCAGTTCTATGATTTTTTTTTTAATGTTATTAACACTGACCCAGAAGCTGACTTTCTCTTTTCAGCCGGCGTACATCCCAAAGAAGCTAATCCCAATAACAATCATCAAACAAGGTAATTTGCTCTGGATATATGCTTAGAACTATTTTTATTATACTTTTTAACTAATATAAATAAACATGGCACATATTTCTCAGATTTTCAGACGTTTTCAGAAAAAGTTATTTCTAATTGTTTTTTAGAAAAAGAAAATAGTATGGTCTAGTACATTAGATGTCAATAGGTAATTTTGAGTCTTGTACCAATATGCCAAATTTTGGACAAGTCACACTGGTCAGACAACTAGGGTCAAAGCAACCACAAGAAGTATCAAATTTTAACAAGTCAGCAAAATGTGTGGAGCTTTGCTCAGGATTAAGTTATACGTGAAGTAAGCCAGTAGTAGGATATTTGCAATAATGAAAATGAAAACTGTGATTTAGTGGTCACTTTAGGGAAAGTGAAGATGTCCTTCCAGGTTTCAATAATTATAATGTCTTATGTCAGTATCCAGTTGTTTTTGTTTTGCCTTCCAACTTTTCAAATTATTATAATATCTCCATTATTTCCAGAAAGTTTTTTTGGTGGAAGAGATGAGGCCCTTAAAATAGTTCTTAATTTTAAGAGACTATAATGTTCCACTTACACTCTCAAAACAGGGTCAGGTAGTATTGAAAATTACCCAAAGATTCTTTGCTTTGAGAATATATGTTTTCTAATTTTTCGTTACTGGGTTATTGTCTCATTTTATGCTAGTTTTGATTAATTTTGGGAAAGGGCAGGCTGCAGGGAATGGAGAGAGGAAGGAAATTATTTGATAATTGTAATGGAACACTTTAGAACAATAGCCTTTCATTACTTAAAGGCATAGGTACTAAGATAAGATGTGTCTTCTAGTCCTGTTGGCTGCATAGCCAACCCACAGAGCTGCTTTTTATTAATTGATAAAGTTAAATCAGGACCTTCCTAGTGCAGATGGCTTCACATTATTAGCTTTTTACTGCTTCCTATTTCTTTTTTCTTATCACCGTGTTGTTTTTTTGATTTCAACAGTGATTCAGAATGTTACTCACAAGGCTTCAACTAAATCCCCAGATAAGACTCCCTTTGGAGGAGCAATACTAGGTGAGTCAATCTTGAAATCTATGTCTAGATTAAGCGATTCAGGCTGTCTTTTGATGATAGGGCCTTTGTGGAGTTTTACACTGTTAGCAGGTTTGTTAAATTGATGTTGGTTCATTTCCTTTCACTGTTTAGTATCTGGCTTGTGTCCAAGCCAGGCAAGAAGCCAAGCAATGCGACATTTATCAGAGTGTGTTAAAGAAATAGCTCTAGCCCACGCCCCGTGGGGATGATGGCACCCGTCCTACCTGCCCACAGGGTTGTCTGCAGTAATGAGTCTTTCTCATATTGAACTACTCTTTTAAAAATCGTTATTACTGGTAATAATGTTCTTTGTTCAGCACACATCTTAAGCAGCCATTTTACAATGTTTGAGTCTATGGATTAAAAGTCAGAAGATTTAGTAGTTCAGTTCTAAATATAAAAAAAATACTCTATTTTGAAAATATGGTCATATATTTCCGACGTTTTAAAGTCTGGGTTAAAATTGACCAAGCAAAATAAGGATGAGCTTCATAGTTTCTAGTATCTGATGCTCCAAGCTTCATTTTATGTCATGATGCATTTTCTTCCCCTTATCTTATTTACATCTATTTCCTTGCAGTCCACCTTATTGTTCCAGGTCTTAACGAAACCACTGTAAAACTTCCTACGTCAATAATGTTTGAGATTTCGGATGCACTCAAGGCACAGTTAGGTAAGCAGAAAAGTTCTATATTTGGATTTTGAATGACTGAGCCCTGATGTTCCTAGCATGTCCAAGGAATCTTTCAGATGAGCTGTTTGAGGATCTGAAAAGCAAAAAAGTAGAGGCAAGGAGGCTGGACTGTTGGAGATATCCATATAAATCACAATCTATATGGCAATAGTTATTTTATGTTTGCATAAAATATATTTTATATTTATAGAAAATATAAAAATATATTTACAGAAAATATAAAAATATATTTACATGTATAAAAGAAGCATGAACATTTATTATCCAAACAATAGACATATATAGGTATAATTTCCAAACAGAGTAATTGTGTTCTAAATTATACTTATTATACTAAGAGGTCACTAGATATTTTCAAAGAAAATTGATGTGAAGGTCAGGTCCATTAGAGTTATTTATTTGAGACTGATATTGCTTCCTGCTTCTAGAAAGAACTGGGTATGATTGCAGTGTTTAAAAAACATAAAACACAACAATAACATTAATAAAGCAAAATCCACATACAATGGGCCCAGGGAGTAATTGGTGGTGGTCATTGATCTGAGTTAGTTGCTGCATCTCACTCTCAAATTAGGCTCTGAATTGTCTCTGTCTCAGAGGGTCTCCGACTTGATCAAGCATCAGAAGCACCTGGAGAGCTTGTGCACACATAGACTACCAGGACCCACCCCCAGGGTTACTGATTCGATCAGCCTGGGGCGGGGCTTGACCATTTGCATCTCTGACAAGTTTCTAGGTGACAGTGACACTGCTGGTCCAGGGACCACACTTTGAGAACCACCTGGCTAATGTCTCTGGACAAAGTCTTGGATTGTTGCTAAATATAGAAGGAAACAGCATGGTATGGTAGAAATTGAACAAGACTTTAAAATGCAGAATGTTTTCCCTGAGCTAGGCACTGGCTAGCAACTTTAGCATTTAATATGTGATTGAATGGTCACATTGTGAGGATGAAGTAAGAGAGCCCCAAGCCCCTGTTTGGCAACATACATTCAACAAACACTAAGCATCACTCCACGCCAGAGCTGCTAGTTGCTGGGGGCCGTCATGGTGACTTACACAGCCATGGTGCAAGACAGTTAATTCTTCCTGCCTTATTAGAGGCCCGACCTAGCCCCTTAGGAGTTATTACTTCCTCTTTCTTGGTTGAGAGAGAGACAGAAAGAAGAAATGACAAATAAGATGTATCACAAAGATTTTTATAATTCAATAAAATACTGTAAAAGATGACAACAGGCGGGGGTCCTAAGTAGACAGACCCTTGCATTAGGCCAGGGCCTGCCTTGACCTCCCTGTTGTAAAGAGCTGCATGCACTGGCAGTCCCACTGATGTTGTGACAAGTGGCTGCTGGTAAAGCACAGATTCAGTAACCCGTTTCCACTGTTCCCTTCCCATTAGCAGGGATTTATTGAAAGAAAAAAGCATCAAATCTAACAAGTTATCAAACTTTAATGTGTCTTTATTTTCTTTTTTCCCATTTTCTTTGGGGAGTAGGGCCATGTGGACAAGTTCAGAAGTTCTGTCCATACAATGTCAAGCTACTTAATTTTTAAAAAACTGAAAAGAAATTGCTGTCTTTCCGTGGGTTTTTCAAATATTCAGACACTTAGCTTTGCATAAACAGGAATATATGGATTTGTAAGTTTTTTCATTGTTTTACTTGTTTGATGTGAGGCAATCAGATTGCAAATGTTTTAAATGGTGAACTCTCAGGTTCTCCTTAGGTGTTAATTTTGAGAACCTCCTGGAAGAAGGAAGAGGAAAGCTTTATTAATAGGTAGAAGGACACTTAATTGGGGACTATTACTAGACTTACAATTATAGAAAAATTTTCAAAACTTATGGATTATCATCTTACTAAGATGTGAAAATATTTGCCAATATATCTTTGTGACTTTGTGCAGTCCTCATATTTTTACTTTAAAATATATATACCTGTTAGTCCTGGAGTGAGTTACCTCCATGAAAATAGATAAGTGACTCTGGACTTCATTTTCTTAATTTGTAAATCAGACTTGATCACCTCCCTTTTAGTTATAGAACTCTGTGATTCAGCCCTACACTTGTAAATATGGTGTTGCCAGAAAGCTCCCAAATTCCTTCAGTGAACCTGTGGTTGGAAGAGTCAAAGCTCAGAACTCTTGTGCTCACCTAGAGTTTGGGAAGAAGACTGACAATTAGTAGAGATGTTTCCCAGACCACTGCTATCAGTTTTGAACTGGAAAATGTGATGTTCTCTATTCCTTAGTCCTTAGCCATAAGTGATATTTCCTAATCTTTTTAAAATTTTTTTCAAAATTCCACATGCTACCTTAATACCAATTCAGCCTTTTTGCTTTCTTTAATTTAGGGAATTAGAGTGGGTTTTTGTTTTGTCGTGTTTTGGTTTTGCTTTTGTTTTTCTCATATGATTCACTAAAGCTTCAGGATTGAGTATGATTTCAATAAGGAAAAAATAAATGAAAATGGTAAATAAACAAATAGTAAAAACTATGCACATATTAAATATGTTTGATAATTTGGTTTTATGGGAAAACAACTATCTTAAATTTAACACATGGAAGTTTCTTGCACACTGAAGAGATTGATAATCCAGTATTTTTGAAAATGTCTAGTGAATCCAAGGAAAACCCTACCCATCAAATATGTCATCTTAACAGACCATGTTTCCAAAAAACTACATTTAAAATTTTTTTAATTTTTCATCGCATATACTTAAGATATACAGCATGTTTTGATATACATAGTGAAATAGTTATGATAGTCAAGCAAATTAACATATCCATCCTCTCATATAGTTACCCGTTGTATGTGACAACACCAAAAATCTACTCTCAAGAAATTTCCAATATACAATATTATAACTCATGTTGTACATTAGATTTCTAGATTTATTCATCTTTCATATATGCAACTTTGTACTCTTTTTCCTTCCCCCATCCCATAGCCACAGTTTGATTCTCTATGTATTTGACTTTTTGTTTTTTTAGATTTCACATATAAGTGAAATAATTCTTCTTTCTGTGCCTAGCTTATCTGACTTAGCATAATGTTCTTTAGGTTCATGTAAATGGCAGGATCTTCGTTTTTAAGGCTGAATAATATTCCTGTGTGTGTATATTCCACAACTTCTTTATTCATTCATCAACATTAGGTTGTTTATACATCTTGGTTATTGTGAATAATGCCACAATGAATGTGGGAGTTAATATACTCTGTGAGGTGCTGATTTCATTTCCTTTTGGTATATATCCAAAAGAGGGATTGCTGGGTCTTATTGTGGTTCTACTTTTAATTTTTTGAGAAACCCCCATACTGTTTCCCATAATGGCTACACTAATTTACATTCCCACCAGTAGTGTACAAGAATTCCCTTTTCTCCATGCCCTTACCAATACTCATTACCTCTTGCCTTTTTGATAATAGCCATCCTAACAGGAGTGAGGTGGTATCTCATTGTGGTTTTAATTTTGTATTTCCCTGATAATTAATGATGTTGAGCACCTTGTCATATTATACCTGTTAGCCATGTCACCTTTGCAGAAATGTCTATTCAGGTCCTTTGCCCATTTTTTAATCAGGTTATTTGGGTTGGGGAATTGGGATTTTTTGGTCTTTTTTTTTTTCTGTTGAATTATATGAGTTCCTTATATATCTTGAATATTAAACCCTTATCAGATATATGGTTTGCAAATACTTTTTGTCAATCCTTAGGCTGTCTTTTCAGTTTTTTGATTGTTTGCTTTGCTGTGCAATAGCACTATTTGTCACGAAAAGACTGTGGGTGTAAGTAGTCCTTTATACTATCAAGGGAGAAATAAACTACAATTCAGAAAAGTATTTTTTGAGGTAATAACTCCTAAAAATAACATCTCCATTCCAGCAAAGCCCATCACGGGGCATCAAGAAATGTTAATAGCTTTTGTTCTAAGAACACATGATGTAAATAATGGAGAAATAAACAAGAAAGTTAGTATTGCACACACGTCTCCAAGGGACATACAAAGGGTTTGCCAAAGCCAAGACCTAGCGTGCCAGAAATTAAAGGAAACAACTGTGCTGAAAAAAGGTACAGAAGATTAAAGAGGAAAAGGAATTTCCTGGATTTTAGGCCATGTTCCGATGGCATTTTACTTTGCTACTGCCAAGCCTGGAGTTGTGCAGATAGTGTAGATGAGTGCTCATTAGTTGATACGAGGTATCAAGAGTCCCCCATTCAAATATCTTTTCCATCTATCAATTTCTTTGATGTCTAAAGATGTCATACTTAGAAATATAACATGCCTTTATTAAAAAAATTAGTGATATATAAATAATACAAATATCTCTTAGGAAGGTAGTTTGCTGCTTTTCATTAACAGCCTAAAATAGGTTAATGTGATTGCTGACTAAAAGCATGTTTTGAATATAAGAAGCTGAAGATTTTCAGAGCATTGCCTGTGAAAGTCTAGGATCTGGAGGTGTTAAAAAAAAAAAAAAAGTCCTAGATCAGTCAGGGATCACTGAGAACATAGATTATTAACATGAAGGAACCCTGGAAGAAGAGGACACTGGCCGGGCGCAGTGGCTCTCGCCTGTAATCCTAGCACTCTGGGAGGCCGAGGGGGGCGGATTGTTTGAGCTCAGGAGTTCGAGACCAGCCTGAGCAAGAGTGAGACCCCATCTCTATTAAAAATAGAAAAGAGATTATACAGACAGCTAAAAACATATATATATAAAATTAGCCGGGCATGGTGGCGCATGCCTGTAGTCCCAGCTACTTGGGAGGCTGAGGCAGGAGGATCGCTTAAGCCCAGGAGTCTGAGGTTGCTGTGAGCTAGGCTGACACCACGGCCCTCTAGCCTGGGCAACAGAGTGAGACTCTGTCTCAAAAAAAAAAAAAAAGAGGACACTGAATAAAGAAATAATTAAAGAAAACCTTATCAATTTATATATATATTTTTAAAAAGTACCTATAGTACATGCTAAAAATAACAGAGCCAGAGCTCATAAGAAATTCATAATCTGAATTTTTTTTTTTTTTTGGCCATGCTAACAATCAGAATAGTTCTAAACAAAAGATGTCAGCAAAAAGTATTGATAAAATGTAGAAATTTTAAAAATATAATTTATCATAAAATTATGCTGGACCTATTTTTTATGCCTTTTTATGTCTCATAAATTAATTTTAACGATGACATTAAATATTTCTGTTGTGCATTTGCACAACAGAAAGAGTTCGTTTTTATGCCTCACTATATTAATTTTAACAATGACATTAAATATTTGTTGTGCAAACATGCTTGCAACTTCTGAAACACACACTTGACAATTGGTGGCAAGTTATGTTAGCATTTGTGACACCTATTTCCAACATTTTAAATCACTCCTGCAAATAATTAGCTCTTTGTAGGAATCTGTTGGTCACTTTCATTAAGCAGAGGTTGAAAATTGACTTGCTTCTATAAACATTGTGGAAGAGATGACTTTAAAGTTCATCTAAAGTAAATATTTTGTGCCCATGTTAACTGAAAAGAAGAAAATGGTCTTTACAAGAGTAAAGTGAACTACAGAAGATTATAAAATTTGCATGTTCAAAGAACTTTGAGAGAAACAATTATATCAGGAGTTCTCAACAGGGGGCAATTTTGCCCCCGAGGAAATATTTGGCAATGTCTGGAAACAGTTTTGTTTGTCACAGCTATGGAATACAAGTAGAGGACAGGAATGCTGCTAAACATCCCACACTAGATAGGACAGCCCTACAAAAAATTATCCAGCTTTAAGTGTCAATAGTGTCAAAGTTGAGAAATTCAAGTTTGTGCGTAGCCTTAAAATTCTAAAAAATCCTATCTGATTACATAATCGGCTCAAATGGCATGATCAGGGTATCTCAAAAGTACGTGAATTCTTCCATGCCACTAGACTATTTCAAAACATTACAAGAAGGTCATTGATTCAGTGTGCTAACTAACTAGAGTTAATCCTAAGTCTACATTTTTTTTAATGGGGAATATCATCACTGGAAAACTCTAGTTTAAAAATATACTTTGAAAAAGAATATCTAAATTTTAGAATGAAGTTTCCCAAACACTTCCAAGAAGAGAAAAAAAATGAAAAAAAGAAGATTCCATTCTTTACACTGAATTCCCAGAGAGACCGAAAGAGAAGAGCTATATTAACACGTGGCTCAAATAAAATTTACTAATTGTTGTTAATTTTTTTTGCCACAAATATTTTCAGATAAGTTAGTTTTCTATATGTGTTCTTTGTGTTTTTCTAATATTTCTGTGTCATAACCTATTGCATTTTTTTACCGCATATAATAATGAAAATTTTCTGTTCATTGATTTAAAAAAAAAATAGTGGTACTTGAATATAAAATGCCAGGGAGCATTTGCAGTACAACTTGTGCCTTCCAGAAATTCTATTTATGAATCAAAATGACTTGAGATTTATCCAAGAATTGGATTATAATTTTTTCTTCATTCCAGTGTCAATTTAGATCTTTAAAAATTAGCTAAGGTTAATAAAGACTTTTGAAGACTGTCATATGCTAGTCCCTGCTATTAATAGAAATGCACAATCAAGTTGTTGACGGGCTGATGGGAAGGGATGTGAGTAGATTGGATTTTTTTAGTCTGTTAGTTGATTATGTTTTGAATGAGGTATTTTTGGACACTGTATTAGGATGAAGTGAGGTAAATTGTTTGTTCTCCGACTTTCTAGCTAAGAATGAAACCTTGGCATTACCTGCTGAATCAAAAACACCAGAGGTTGAAAAAATCCCAGCACGGCCCATAACAGGTAATGAGATCACTATGTTGTTGACTTTGAGGAAAGAAAGAACATATTTTTTCAAATAGCAAGTGATTTATAGCCTGTATGTTTTCTCAGTGAAGAGCCAGCAGAAAATTCATTTTGATCATAAGTACAAAACAGTAGGAGGTTCTACGTCTTTAATGTTTAGGAAAACAACAGATGCAAAATGAGCTATTGAATCATATAGCTGATGTGTAATTATATAGCTGTGAATCATATAGCTGTATCTGTCATTCTAAATGATACCATTTCACTCTAAATGATCTCAACACTGAAATATTTTTATGCTAGAACGTAATGCCATGATTTTGGTGCTTTTCCTTTCTATGAAGACATGAGACCATTTTTCACTTCTTCACTTTCACAAGTGGTCAATGCAGCAAAATGCTATATATCCCTCACAAATGCATAGCTTGATATCTATGAAAATAACTTGGAATCATTTAGAAATAAATGTCTCTAGAACACTAACAATCCTAATATAGAGAATATATAAGTTCTGTAAAAATCCTTTAAAGAATACAGTAAGCATTTTCCCCATAGTTTATCACCATTACTAACATTCAGCATGTCTTCTCTGAGTGAACTACCCAAGTCCAGTCCACAGGGGAGACATTAATCTCTGAACTACAGAGTTTCTGCCAGAGTAATACCAGCTTATCTAGGACTTGATGAAACAAATATCTGGCAAAAATTCCCCACAATCCACATTTAGCAAAGTAACTCTAATCTAAAGTGATTTTTTTTTAATTTATAAAATTGTCATAACTTGAAATGTTGGTGATATTTACTTTGTACTAAACTTTGGGCTTGTAGCTGGTCCAGAGAAGGTAAAAATTTGTGAAATAGTGAAACAGTGTCAAGAAACCCATTCCAGTAGGAACATTTCCAACAGAGCAAGATGAGTATAGTCTTGTCTGAAAAAAAGGGTGAGAACCTTTCATCCCCACCTTCGTGCAAGTGGGGGCAGAGGTAGCTACTAAAATAATCCCATTTGCATGAAATCCCTAGGTGGTTCTGATTTCAATATACTTGATCAATACTAAGAAAAGCATAGGCGTGACCCAGTGGGTAACTCCAAGTCTTTTTCTGCCTCAAAGAATCTACCCATTTTTCCCAATTATACTTTCTTCTCTAGGCACAGGGTCTGATGGGAGAGACTACAGATTTCTTAGTTCTCTGTCAAATCCTCCTCTGAATTTTCCACTTCAGAAACACTTAGGCAAACACCACAACTTATTATTCAGGTTATTGTGTTTATTGCATGTCCTTACCCTGCAAACTTCTGGGGTTTTCCAGCTCACAATTCATTCCAGATCTCAGTGACCCTGGTTCTTATTTCTCCAAAACTATTTCCTTGAGGTTTTCATTGGCTTTAATCTAGCACTTAGGACAATCCTGTGGCTGAGCACTTGAATTCTGATCATAATTTCAACTCAAATTCAAGCTTTGCATATTGAGTGTAGTTTGAGAGAGAAATCTTAAAATGTGATGTTCTAAGTAAACCTTTTAGCCCTGGATCATTCTTTTATTTGCCCATTTATTAATTCATTTAATAAACTATTATCAGGTACTTGGTTACTCTACCACAGGCATTGTGCTAAGCCCTGGAGATAAATATAAAGGCAAACAAAAAATTATGATTAACCTGATAAGTGTCTTAATGGAGGTCAGACCAGTGTGCTTTTTTGGAGCCTATAGAAAGTGGACCAGACCCAGAAAGGAAGGATTGGTGAGAAATGTCAGCTCAGGCACCTGGGACAAGCTAGGGAGTCCTTAACATTAGTAACTTGACAAGAAGTGGGCTATAAAAATACCAGTTACTAATTCTAAAGGACAACAAAATGTGTCTCAGTCTTTGGTTGCTTCATAATTTTATCTTAATTTGCAAAGTTGTCTGTTTTACCTTTCAGTGACTCCTGAAACAGTTCCAAGAACCACTAAACCCACTGTGGCTAGTGCACTAGATGTTTCAGAAACAACACTGGGTAATTCTAAGAACTTTTTTGTTTCTTTAAAAAAAAAAAAAAAAAACAGCAACAAAAAAACTCCCAACGCTCATAGAAAAGAAAAGTAATGCTAATGCCTTAGCTTCTCTCTCCTTCCCTCTCCCTCTCTCCTTTTCCTTCCTTCCTGACAGTGGTTAACCTTCCTATTTCTTGGACCAATTCCACTGAAGAGTTAACAACATACTTGATCCTGGTGACTCATCTCCCAGGCAGATCTGGATGCTGGATGCTAACTGCATGCCCTTTTTAATCAGTCTCCTGAGTTGTGTATACAGAATACCAGCCTTGTAAACCCCAAATCTTGGAGGGGTGAAGGAAACCTGGAAGTCTTGACTCTGTCTTTGCTTTCTGTTCAGATTGGCTTTTGGAAGTCTTGCGCTTACTAAACTTGGGGAAAATCCCCCAAAATGTCATGCTTTTAAATAAGAATTGCATATTGCTCATGTTAGGTGTTTCTTGGTGCAAAAGAATCTAACTTGCTTAGTTGTTCTCTTCCCCTGAAGAAGAGCAGCAGCATGTATTTTGGTCTGTACTTTGATGTTGATCTTCCCTGCCACACCACAGCCCCTTGAATGTACACCTTTGAATTTTAACAGCGATGTAACTTTTCCAGGGAAAGCCAGCTATTTCCGTGAAAGGCATCCACTGCTTGGTGCACACACGAGTCTCTGCTATGAAGCATGTCGTGCATGATTGTGGTTAAGCCATAACATCAAATCCTGAGTCAAGGAGGTGCTAACCACATTCTTCTTTATTGTAGTTCTCAGCAAAAGGATCCCGGAAACATCACAAACTGTTCTAATACCTCAGTTTGAATTGCCACTGAGCACTCTAGGTAAAAATTATTAAATGCTACAGATTTATTATTACCTTGGAAATTTTATGCATGCTTCAAAGAAGTCCTTAGACTACATCATTCAAATTCATCTCGTCTTGAAGAAAAAGAAAAAGCCTTTTGTCCCCCAGTAAGATTCCAAATAACCAACCCCTTAAATGTGAACAGTCTTTAAATTTAGAATGTTAAAGAATGTTTAAATTTAGAATGTTAAAGAGGCTCTCTCTGTGACAAATCTTTGGTGGTATTTCTTTTTAGAAAATTGATATTTTCTATATTTTTTTCTAAATGTTTTTTTACTCAATTGTCTCCACAGAGAAGATATGAAGACTGCTTCTTAGAATTTCTTTGAGTGCAATATCAAAAAATTAGAGGGAGGAGCTTATATATAAAGCCATGGTTTGAATTTAAATGACATATATCTAAGAGCACACATAAAAATAGCTGAAGAAATCAGGAAACTCGTTTAATGTGGGTAAAAAGAAGAGCTCAAAGGCAGTAACTTTAGTGTCTTAATTATAAATAATTGCAAAAGAAATTTTATTTATATTATCCAGCATTGAAACACAGAAGTAAGACATACTAACAGTCATGCTTGACATGAAATAATTTGCCTTTTTGTGTTTGTTTTTTGTTTTTGCAAGCTTGAGATTTTTAAAATCTTTTCTCTGTTACTTGCACCTCAGTTCATAACTTTCCTTGTGTGTTTCATTACAGCTCCAAAAAGGCTTCCAGACTTCCCTGAGGCAAAAACACCCTTTCCTTTTGAGAAACCTGAGGGCATCTTGGGTAATAAGAGTACCTTTAATTTGATATTAAGGATGTATGTGCTGATTGCTTAATTTTGTAGGACACGTTTACTGAGTCCTATCTCTGCAAACCTCAATGAATTGATGAATTCAATTAAATCAGGCAAACAAGTGGTTAATTTGGTTAAGAAAAAAAAAGGACCTGTTTGATTGGATTTTCTACAGATTCAATGAAAATCATCAGTCGTAATTCCACGTAACTCATTTATTTAGTAGTTTTCTGCCCTGAAAAATGTTGACAGTATGACACCAAACTCTGGTGTCTCTCACGACTAATCAAATGCTCTCTAGATTGGTACATAATGATTTCTTCTCATTATGTAATGACTTTTGATTGTATCTGCATGTGCTTTTGATTTGCAGGCTTCTGGTAGCCACTTAACCATACCAACAACCTATTTCGGTCCCTTTCTCCTCTAAAAAGAAAATTTCAGCAAATTCCATTTCTTTTCAATATAGTTTCAAGTGAAAAGCCTTGGATTGTTCCTACAGCTAAAACATCTGAAGATTCTAGAGTTCTGCAGCCTCAAACTGGTAATTGCATTCTTTTTAAAAAATAGATTTTAACAAGAGTACTGAGTAACTTCTGGTTTTTATTTTTATAGGTTCCTTAATTGATTATCAATATACTTTGTAGCAAATGGAAAATGTAGAATACATTTTTGGTGCTTAGATGAACCTCATTGTTTCCCCACTACAAAAGCAAAATGGTCTTGCATTTGTTTTACATATATGTTTTTAATTTCTGGATATATTACTAGAAGTCTGACTAGAGCATGAACTATGAAGTGGCTTACTGATTTTCTAGAGATCTCTTTAGTGACATAAGAGCAATAAGAAAAATAAAGGAGTACTATGGGTTGGATTTAACAGTATGAGCTTAATATTTCCCTTGCAGGGAGATACTTGCTTTTTCTTCAGCAAAATAATTCAGTAAACATTTGAGAGCTTACTATGTGCAATATATATATTATGCCAAGTTCTAAAATTTGTAATTATATCATGATATAGAGGACAGAACACAGGTCTCTGAAGTTAATAATAGACCTTCGTTCCATTCCTGTCTCTTCTGCTAACCACATGACAGCTGTTTTTCTCTACTTTTCTGGGCCTTGGTATCTTTTGTAAAATGTGGCAATTGGCTTTTTTTCTTCTTGAGAATTCTTGTGTCCTACCAGTAAAACTGATTGAGACATCTTCCCTTTTTCAAAAAATAGATTTTTATCAACTAAAAATTTTTCTCCTATGTATCTTCTCTTTGATGCCTAGCAGTAAATTAAAGAGCATATTCAGCATATGAATTATAAGAAAAGCTCAGAAACCATCCTTTGCCATTGTTTCCATGATTTTCTCCTTTCATTTGTTTGCATTTCAATTTTTATGAACCTTCTGGTTGCTGTGACTTTATTTGGGGTACATATCACATAGTATATAATGTAGAACGTTCAGGTAATGAAGTTAAATACACCGACATTTTCTGGTATTCTCCAGAGAGCGTCCAGTGTAGGACTGGGTTTGAGAAAGGATGAGAATGAGCCCTCAGACTCACAGATCTTAGTTAAAATATCCTTTATCTACTAAGTGTAAGGGGCTCAGATCTCAGCAAAAGATAGAAAATGACATTAAATTAAGTGAGCATGTCTATTATATTTTCCCCTAGTTTCCTTAAGCAGGAGCACACTTGAAAGTTGGCCATGGTTGTCGGCTTATCCAGAGAAGCTTCAAACTGGGTCTTCCTAAGCCTTAGTTTCTAGTCACTAACCCTAAAATTCTAGTGCAATTAACTAAAGTGGGTACAAAAACCCCTTTAGCAATCTGGGTTCTGGGTAGAGTTTCACACTGATTCTCTGGGTCCCTCGGCCATCACACAGATGCAGCCGCATTGTAATTATGGAACAACCACTACTCTGGGGGCACATGTGATGGTTTATCTGCTGCACCTGGCTGTGCCTCCTGCAACGCTCAGTAGAACCTAAACCAAACACTTTGGGGGCTTTTGGGACTAGATAAACTTTTAAGTCCCTTTCATCTCTTAGCTTTTTGGTTATAACGCAGGGGACACAGGATTCCCTGGGTTTCCCTTAAGCAGCATCTCATTTTTAGTTTCTATGATTATTCATGAGCAAACTGATCAAAACCTCAAGGAAACCGTTTTTGGAATTTGAATGCCTAGAATATGAATTATATATAAAGCCTTGGTTGAACCAAGCATTGGGGAGAACATGTTGGGGAGTGTAGGTTGCAGAGTTACAATGAGACAAAAATAGATGATATGGAAAATCCCAATAAAGGAAAGATTCCTTTTGTCTTTAATCCCAGAAAAGGAATATTCTGGGCTTGTCCTGATGAATAATGGCTAATGAAGCAGGAAACAGATTCATTACTCAGCTGCTTTGCTACGGCCAGAGCAATTTTAGGTTGCCAGAGAACTTCCAACTGAGAACTCCCAACCCTCTCTGGAAAAAGTTGAGACTTGTCATGAGCTGTAGCAACAGTGCAGAAGGTGATGATGCAGGCATGAACTTGAGCCCCAGAAACTTCCCAGACTGCTTTATAACATTTAATTTTTATATCCCTGCTACTTAGTATGATCGTTGGGCCAGCAGCATCGACATCACCTGGGAACTTGTTGAAAAGGTAGCACCTTGAGTTCCACTCTAGATCTGTTGAACCAAGAGCTGCTTGCCATCAAGATCCCCAGGTGATCTGTGTGAATATTAAGGTCTGAGAAACACTTTATCAATATAGTCTTATCAATGGTGCAGGTAAGAATTATCAGGTGTGGTCAGTTATAGGAGAGTCGACCTCAAATGAATGTAAGATTGATTTCTCAAAGTGGGCGATGAACATTTCTTGTTTCTCTAATGTGTAATGCTTCCATCTGTACTCTAGTATAAGAGTTGTATGGC
This sequence comes from Lemur catta, assembly GCF_020740605.2. Taxonomy (NCBI): domain Eukaryota; kingdom Metazoa; phylum Chordata; class Mammalia; order Primates; family Lemuridae; genus Lemur; species Lemur catta. The sequence goes on from NC_059128.1 coordinate 240,990,846, forward strand.
ATCATCTTATATTAAATTTCAAATTAAAATTTAACAGCATGCATTATTTGTGATTTAAAGACTTGTATATTCATAATCCTTTCATTTCAGGCTTTGTTTCTTTTGTTTGATTTTGTGCAACTTTATACATGTACTAAAGTTCACTATTTGCTATTTAGTTTCAACATTATAATTATTTTCCAATTACTCAAATAGCTTCATGATGCAACTGTTTTGAGAATTAAGAAAAGAGGCAGAGATACTGTTTGCATGCTGGTCCACAAAACCAGAAGTCTCATTTTTGGTCGTTATATCCTTTGAATAGACAATATATTTTAGCTGGAATTAATGACATTATTATAGCAAACCCAGTGAATTTTGTTTTCTCTGTTGGGATATGATGCATCTCTGTTTACTATGTCAAGTTCCTTCAGCCAAAGGCCAGCAGAACGCACTTGTAGTTGAACAAAGTTAGATTTATTTACTTTTTGCAATAATGGAGAACACAGACTATGAGGAACAGGGGAATCTCCTAGAGGATGTTAGAAAAGACTTGTAAGATTTTGTCTGCATTAAATGATTGGGGGAAGGGTCCAGGGAAGTGGAGCTTTGCTCTAGATTGGATGCAGTCAGAAAGTGGGAGTAATTCTGTGATTGAATGTCTTCATAATTCTTAATGAGAAAGCTAGATGAGCGCAGTGAAGCTAAAAGAGTGACTGATGAAAGAAGCGGCTCTTACTCATATTAGCCAGCATGTGAGGAGGGTCATATTGTGGCTTGGAGGATGTTCATGTGTTTGTGTTTCATGTGATTACAAATTGGTCTTGTTTTTGTCTTGATCCATCACAATCACAAAGTAGTCTTGTCTGATATTGGTGTTCTTTGGAATTATTAATGTTCGATGGGGGAACGCCACAGCCTACCTGTGTGTGGGTGCTAGGCCAGCACCTGGATTTCAGGGGCTGCTCTTCTCTTTATCAACCATTAAACACAATTTACCAGGAACTTTTTAAAATTTTTTTCTGCTTTGGCATTTGTTTTTCACATATTCTCTATTAAAAAATCAGAATGCATGTTCTCAAAAAGATTTCTGTACCACTTTTGGATATAAAAGACTTTATGGAAATCCAAAGTTGCGTGCTGAATATTGAAATTCCTGGGTCATTTCAATAGTTTCGGCAACAGTGAGACAGGATAATTTGGAATTTGGAATATCCCAGGAAATCTGAGATGTGTAGCCATCAAACGTATTCTTCCCTGCTTTCAGTGTATTTGCCCCAGTCTTTTAATAGTGCTGTATTTTGTGATTTCATTAGTTGGAATTGTGTTTGTATTAAACCTTCTGTGAAGTATGTTTAAGTAGGGTTGATTGATTTTGATTCCCTTGGCAAATTTAATTTTCCTTAAAATATATAAAGAGAATCATAAAAATCTGCTGTATAATTATATACCAGAACGTAAAGTTATTTATAAGTTTTGTATTAAAAGGAAGTTGGCCACACTTTAGAAATATTTAAGTACTTGTGACAAGCTTTTAGAAAAAGTCAATTGGTCTTATGTTCTACTGGAAGGCGGCCAGGTAGCTATGATGTCAGCATTGTTTTAGAGTGAGTTCTAGAAAAGCCCTCAGTATCTTCCACTCTCAGATGAATTCTGCATTTGTATGCATATGCACATGTTTATTGGATCATTTCTCCGCTAGAATAACACAATTTGTTTTTGCATGGCAGTTTTCTTCTAGAAGATTCAAGAGACTATGTATATACCATCATATGGATCCTTCCAAAGCCTCTGGAACCTGACAGAGTTACTTTCTTTTATATTAAGGAGATACGTGAGGAACTTAACTTGAAATGGGTAGAGGAACAAAATTAGAGTCCTCCATTGCTTTCCTAATCTTCAGTAAACTACTCCACGTTAAAAGTGAAACAATGCTCTATAGCTTGCTGTGAAAAATTAAGAGCTGCTTTTACAACTGAAAGAATTAAATGTTCACATGGAGCCATGGGCCTTCCAGATATGCTGGATAAGAAATTTTACGTGATCTGTGAGAGGCTGGCCAGTCCCTGAAGTTTATTCTCATTATGAATGTGATTGCTAACTTGCGAGCTATAGGGTGAGACAGCTGAGCTATATAACCAGCTCAACTATTTACCAGTTAAATAACTTATCTTAAGTTATTTAACCTCTCAGAACTTCAGTTTCCCCATCTATAAAATAGAAATTATATATAAATGTTTCATCGGTTGTTTTGTCTTAGAAATAATGTATAAATCATTTCATAGAATGCACAGTACACAAGGGGTACCCTCCTATCATTTCCTTGATGCAATAGAATCTTGCATTGACTGCATCCCATATATAGCACACTGCCTATCCCGAACTTCCTGAATTGCTTCATGCAGTCAATTGTAATAAAAAATACCAATTATGTTTTTAAAATTATTTAATAAAAGAAAAAGAATAGAGATGAAAAAACTCTAAGCTGATATATATATGATCATACCAAATGATCCATGGGTCTTCATGTCACTTGTATGAAAATGTTTAAGGAGAATGGAGAAAGGACATGTGCAGTGTTATTCACAGAGGTCCTGCAACTCCTTGGGAATAGCCTGGCGACCTGCTAGCCCTGGGAAGGGATGCTGCATCGTATCACACAGACTTTGTTCCGGTACAGTGGCAGCCTGAGTCACTCGGTAAACTGGATTCTGAGGCCCTGCCTAGGTTCAGTGAGGAAAACGATGCCACGATCAACTAGCTGTGCTTTCTGTGGGCACCAGGGACAGCAGAAGCAGCATAGGTGCCATTATTTGTCATCCCACAGAAAGGTGTGTGCATGACCTCTAAAGACCCTGTGTGGTTTCGGGGTAGGGATGGATTTGAGCTTTCTGTTTCTGGCTTGATAATGCCATCAGGGTTAAGCCTCCTTAATTTACTATATCATCCCCTTAAGAGACCATCAGTTAGTACAAGGAGGGTTTCAAAAGCAAATGAAAAAAATGGTTCCAAACCCAGGATGATTCTATGTTTGTTTTCCTCCTTAGAAAATCCTCCTGCCTGTTCTCCCTGAAAGTGTCCAGACAAACCAAATTTTCTCCCAAATCTACTGTGATATTACTAAGACAATGACTTTTTCTGGTATAATTACTTCCCCTTGAACCATAAACAGTTATGTCTTAGAGACTTCCCTTGACAGAGGGTCAGAACCAAGGAGGATCGGCCTTGGTTCATTAGAATTTTCATTAGAATCTACTTTGGGTGCTTCCTTCAGGAGGTTGTCACTGATGATTTTCAGTGTTAAATCCTTTCAGTGCTCTCGAGAACTGTAGTAAATTGCAGTATGCCCTTAAGCTCTATAAATCATTTAAAGGCTTGAAAGCAGACGTGATGGGCATGCACAAGGAGTGGTATATTGGTTAGAAAGTTTTGGCAGCAGATTGTTTGCTCAGAGTGGTTGAAAAGAGGTAAACTCTCCATTTGGACCGTATTGCCTGCCCTGTAAGGTGTTGATTAGCACAGATCTGGCCCACCCAACTGGATTAAGCCCTAGAGAGGAGAAAAAGTAGGAACGAGTGGTGGTGTTGATGCTGTGAGAGCAGGAAAATAGAATTCAAGCATAGCAGATGGTTTACAGATTTACTGTGGTCTCTGAGACATTTATAGCCTCAGCCTTTGATTTTATTTCACAAACATTTTCTTGCAGCCAAGATTTTCACAGATTTCAAGGCCAACTAGAAAGGTATTTGTTTTTCCATTAGCTGAAAAAGCATTATTACTTAATAATATATTTAAATGATACTGAGAGCTCTGTGTGCGGTATTGTGTTTTTCTCTTTTAGCTCCTTTTTGATGTATTTTTTCATTGCTTCTTCATATATATTTTTAGAATTCTATTTCCATGGCAGGGTATGGCCCCACAAGCATATTACAGGTATTTGTGTAATAGAGGAAGAGATTTCTGTATCATAAAATAATTATAGGACATGTTCATTTATTCTCCACACTAAGCCAGAAAGTCGTTTATTCTAAGAACTTAAGCTACCCAACTGCCAAACTCACTCCTGTCTATTTGTTGTAATGGACATCTTGCAGATTAATTCCATTGAGTACCCACCATGCACCAGGCTCTGGAGTAAATAAGCCTTGGAGTGTATAATGAGCAAGACAGACACAATTTTTGCATTAATGAGGTCTTTGGTCTAAGAATTTGTGTTTAAAAAGGAAAATCTTTCACATAGTTATGAATATGCAGAGAATTTGAATGAAATGAAATGACAAAGTCTTGATGATTTGAAATACTTTGGATGCCATCACATGTTTCCAGAGCAATATCAGGGCTTTTTTTTTTTTTTTTTTTTTTGGCAAACTTTGTATTTAATCAGTTTTTCAAAGCAAAAATGTACAATTAACAAAACATAATTTTAACAAACGTGGCTTCAGGAAGGAATAAAGCAAATGGTAGTATAGATTATTTCATATTATTTTTTTCTTTGGAAAATCTGAAAGTAAAATTTAGTTATAAAATTTAGTTACCGTTTTTTGAAATAAACTAATATTGCTTTTTATAACCTTTGAATTGAACTACTTATTTTACGTGTTGGATTCAATTCCTCTGATAACTTTTGGTCCCACATATGTTCTGTGACTACAAGATCAAGGTACTGCTTAATGTCAAATAGCTATAGCATTCCATCTACTAAAGGAAACACAGGTGATAGAAGTTTGCCTCTAAACAATAATGTATGGCAGCATGTAGACTGTCTAAAAATAGAAGGGCTCACCCCTAAATCTTGGCTAATCATCAATTTTATAGCGTTTTAGACACTGGGTCTAACCATTACCTGAATTTTACTCTGGTATAGATGTACATATACAGGGTTTTATAAAGAAATCAAGAGCTGTTGACTTTTAGAGAAGTTTTCAGAGAACTGCATGTCAACACTATCCTCTCCCCTGACATCTCTTACTTCTGAGTCGAAAGATCTTATTTAAATCTTGAATGAATGAGATGGTGATATGCTTCACAACACTGCCCAAACAATGTAAAACTTAGAGTGAGTGGTATGTGTGGGGTTTTAGCACTCATTTTCTTTACTTTTCAACTCTCAGAAACTACAGAAATAGAAATATTAAGGACCAAGTCTGCTGGCAGATGTGTTATTTTAATCTTGAATATGTTTGAGAATGTGTTTGGGAGTTCAGAGATCCCAGACAATTGGGAACTTCCAGACATGAGCCACCATTGCCAGGAATGATGAAAGGAGGGCTTCCTTCCCCAATAAATGCCTTGTGGGGATAACTTGAGGGAAGACAGCAGGCTGGCTTGGAACCTCCAGAATGAAAAGGAATTGTAAATATGAAAAATAAGTAAAAAGAGGGGAGTAAATATCATCTCTTGGAAGAAAAATACAGGCCATAGGATAATTGGTCCAATATCACAGATTTGGGAGTTAGGAAAACAGAAAGACATATTTAGTAGTAGATAAAGCTGACTTTGCTGGATCTATGACTTGAAATTGGCATAACGCAAGCCTAAGATCAGAAACTGCCAGCATTTTTTGTCCTTTAAGAGATCAGTCATTCTTATCTGACCATTAAAATTGCAGCAAGGTTAAGGAAGACTTTACAGTGTAATAGATGTATTCTCAGAAAGTATGCATATTTTAACTCACAATATTCTTTTCTGTTTTTGAAGATTTTATAAAGCAGGAGATTCACCTTCACAAACTGCAATGTATTTCCTGCCTCTTTGGCATGTGGTACAATATAAAATGCTCTCTATTTTCACAGCATGTCACAGGGTCTGATTTTATCTTTCTTACAGTTTCAACTAGCAATGGTTCAAAATCATTAGGTTGTCACTAAATCACAAGTAACCCCAATGAGTAAATATTCCTGTGAGCTCCCTCCTTTTTGATTTCTATATAGCTATTTTGTTTTTTTTTTCTTGTTTTTCACTTTTTAAAAAATTATTTCAGCATATTATGGGGGTACAAAAGTTTAGGTTACATATATTGCCCTTGCCCCCCGTCCCCCAGTCAGAGCTTCAAGTGTGTCCATTCCCCAGACAGTGCGCATTGCACTCATTATGTAGGTATACACCCATCCCCTCCCCCGCCCACATCTGCCCGACACCCAATTAGTGTTATTCCCAAATGTGCTCTTAGATGATGATCAGTGAAACCAATTTGATGATGAGTACATGTGGTGCTTTATATAGCTATTTTGAACCACTGGCCCCCCAGGTGCCAGTCCGCTACCCTCCCCGCTTGGCCAAAGTGTCCCCTATATAGCTATTTTGAATGGGCAAGGAAAGTAACCTCTACCTCGTAACAGTTCATGCTTTCTCTATACCTCTCATGATCACAGTGACAGCTCTTTTTGATGCCATTTTTGCTTGCAGGTTTGACTCTTATGTGATCATGAAAATTATCCCTGTATTAAAATCATTAAATCCTTATGTTTACCCTCATCCTACTTTCTTCATTTCATGTAGAATAGAAAGTTTATCTTTAAATCCGCCTAGATTATAGAAGGGCTCATGGCTCCATGAAGGAACACAGAAAGCTGCCTCTAGGTACATGTCAGGAAGGATGGTGCCAAAAGAGTCCTGGTCTCAGCCCTGTTGTCGTTGGTCCTGCTGATAGAGTGGCAAACGCACCGAGCTTGACAATTTCAGCGTGTGACTGCTGGCAAATGTCTTCACTGCTGTAAATCTCAACTTTATCTAGAAAGTGGAGATAACATCCCATTATCTATAAAATGGGAGAGATGCCTACCTCACCTATTTCTCGGGACGTTGAGAGGGTTAAATAGGCTAATGTACGAGAAAGTGCTGTGCAAACTGTACAGTGCTGTTTAAACATAAGATACCATGACGTAAATTTTACTAAGCTGAAAGAGTAAGCAGTAGATTTTGGGCAAAGAGCCTCAGTGTGACTGCTGTTTCCTTCTTTAGAAATCTCTCCCCAGACTGCCATCTGACTTTATTTATGTTTATGCTCTTGAAGCTCTTTGATTTGGAGCTGGCACGACTTCACTGTAAATATACAGCACTATGTTCACATCATTCCAAAGGCCAGTGTCAGGGCTTGCTATATAAAATCCTGCAGTTTAGAGCAAGAAGGACCAAAGGCAAGTCTTGGTGATGGCTTACATGTGAGTGACAAAGCCAGTAGCCCAGAGCCCAAATCCACTAGCACCCACATAAAACTGTCCTTCAGCCAGCATTCGAACATGTCATGAAATCTTTCAAAATTAATCAACATCTAACATCTGTTTTGTTTTACCTTTTTATTTTAAAGCAACTTATGACATTTTCTCAAGCCCTACAGCATCAGATGAACCTGAAATATCAGAGTCCCACACAGGTATACCCAGCCTCTCAATTCTGTCTTTAGATCCCAGGTGTTCTGACAACACTTGGTGGTTCTCCTTTAGTATTTGCAGAGTGAAAAAGTTGTGCTCTCTAGAGATCTGCCGGGGAGAAATAGCCATCTGTCAGGGAGATGAGTTCTACTCACTCCTCCCATGCAGCGATTAGATCTTTATATCCCTTAGTAAATAAGCTGTTACACGAGGGAGATGCAGATAGACTCAGTTGCTGCTGAGGACAAGCAATGTAATGGCCTATCATTCTGTTGTCCAGAATCACTGTAAAAAGGTCTTAAGAGTCTTAGAGGGTTTTCTCTAGAGTAATAGTAATAGTTCTCAAATTGGAATAATTTTGCCCTCCTCCCACCCAAGGACATTTGGTAGTGTCTACAGGCATTTTTGGTTTTCACAGCTGGGGAAGGTGCTACTAGCGTCTAGTGGATAGACATCAAGGAAGATGCTAAACCCCTGTGGTGCACAGAGCAGCCTTCTGTAACAGAACTATTCAACCCTAGATATCAATAGTGCTGAGGCAAGAAATTCTGTTCTGGAACAATCACATCATCCTCTATGGAGTTCAGTTGGGTCTAGTCTTTGTCATTCATTTGCCGACCCATCTATAGCAAGTTACCTGAGTCTGACAGGTCCTTTGAGCAAGTGTTTCTTAAGCACCTATGAACCTAGGTACTCGAGAGTCAAAGAGAGTAAGACTGGTCATTGCCAGGCGTAGATATAGGTCTGATAATTTTTAGACATGTGCTTTATCTCAGCATCATTTGTGTCATGATAAATAAATGTGAATAATTTTAAACAGCAGCAGAAAACAAGAAAAAAATAGAATGCCAATAGTGGGTTCAGTTAACAATTATGCAACAGAAGGGAAGAAATCAGAAAAACCAGTTGAAAATAAGTTGAAGGTATGAAACACTGTTTTATCATGGTTTCTAGTATTTAAAGTATGGATGTTTTTTTAGACTGAGCTCATCTTCAACTCCTAATAAATCATTTTAAAATGTTGGTTAGCAATTCCTCAAGTGTCCTTGATATTTTTCCCAATATGAGACATAATTTATTACTCATGAATTTGTATTTTATTCCTGGGGCCTTCTACTACTTTTATAAATGTTGACATTTATTCCAACAGCAACAAGTGATTCTATTCTGGATTCTGTCCCACCTAAAACTTCTAGAACTCTTGAACAGCCAAGGGCAACACTGGGTAATGTTTTTAACAGAAAAATCACACTTTATTTTCCATCAAAAGAAAAATCCATGTGAATGCCTTTCTTCCAAATGACCATTTCATTCCATCACATCTAATCATTTCTTTCCTTTTTCTTAATATACATGTATAAATATTTTAAATGCAGGCGTCTTTTCTATTCCATTTGGGGCTCGCTCTTTTTTTTTTTTTTCTTTGAACTGTAATGATATTTTCCCCATTCTTATAGCTGTGAAAAGCTTTGAAAACTGCATGGACATCATCTGCACCATCTCATGCCGTGTGTTTGTGGCCTGTATCACCTCACTTCCATGCATTGAATCTGCCTGGAGTCAGCTACTGAATGATTATCATTCTAGCCTTTTCCCCATTTTAAATCATAATTTCATTCACCAGCTTTCAAGACTACTTGCGTTTTTCATCCTTCATCATGTACTTCTAGCATGTGCTTTGTACCATCTAAAAGCATGTTAAAATTCCTAAAATATTTCATTTTAATGGGGATTATTTGGTGGGATGGGGTGTTTTGTGCTTTCAGCTCCAAGTGATATAACACCACTTGTTCCTCAAAAACCGGAAATCTTTACCCGTCCTGAAATTCAACCTACAACACCTGGTAACTAATGACATTTGTGTAGTTGTGTGGTTTGAAGAAACAGGTAATATGACGAAAGAGTCGTGTTGGCTTTTTCAGAATATTTTTAGTACTAAGCATTTCTCGTTATTCTCTACCATGAAATTTTTCAAAGAACTGAGTTACCTATCATAACTAACTTTATGATGATCCTCAAGGAATTTCCATAATCTTGATGTCTGTATGTTTTGAAGAATGGTTTCCAATACTTCTTTCACTGTTGCCTGCCAGAAAATAGCAGGAGAATTATAGCTGTTAATTACTTTAAAATATGTTGCCTTTTATTTAGCACATTCAGATACCATTTGATCATAGTATTTCACCTGCAGTGTAGTCTAAATATAAGGAGCACCAAGCAGGCTGTGTAGTTCTGGACTGCAGATGGGAAAGGGGAGGTAACACAACCTTCATTTTATAATAGAAAATTATTGGAATAGCAAAGTTAATTAACTTTTGGTGAGGGTAATAATGAGCTACAGAATCAAAAATGTTCTGAACTACCCATTCTCTAAGTCCCAAATATTTTATTTTTGCTTCTCTTCTGCTATTCAATGTCATCCTTTTGGGTTTTTAACTGTACCTTGTGTTCTGAAATGCCTCCAGGGTGCTCATTTTCTGGTACATTTAATTGAACAGTGTATCTTCAATTCTCATGTAGAAATGTAACATCTTTTGGCCCAGTCAACCGTTATTTATTGAGTGCCTACTATGTATTTTATAAAGCAGGGTGCTGAGCATTCTAGAGATACAAAGAAATATAGAGCAGTTCTTGCACTCAGAAGTTCACAAGTTTACAGGCACCACGTGATTGGCCCCTGACAAATATCATTTATCAAAGCTCTGTTAAATCTTCTTCTTTCAGCTCCCCTGCAAACTACATCTATCCCTTCTACAACTAAACGACGCCAGAGGCCCAAAAAGCCGAGACCCAAACCCAAACCTGGTAAATAAATGTCTCTTTAACCTTTCAGGATATTTAATTCCAAACTGGTAATGTCATCTCCTTATCATAAAAAGAAGAGAGGTGATTCTATAGGTTAATTTTGTATGAAATTTGAAATTAACTAAAAGTGAATTAATAATACAAAATGACAAAAATCAAATGTCTCCAATAGGAGCTTACTGAAAATTATGTGATTTTTTTTTACTTGAGAACTTTGTTATAAATCTAGAAACAAGTCCTATTGTCACAGCATTATAGAGTGACATATATAGTGTAACTAATTTTTATATGCATCTATATTTAAGTGTTTTGGGGATTGTTGGTCCTTATATTAATATTTGGTGCCTACTGTGTTTTCAGTTTTGCACCAGGGCAATGGCTAAGATGGAGAAGATGTGACTCTGGCTTTCAAATAGTTTATAATCTTGAGAAGATAAGACAAAACCATGAGAGCATGACATGAGATTATATAACCTATTTCTGAGACTACAATATTTGTGTAAAAGAAAGAGTTGAAGATGCAGACATCAAAATATATGTGGGGTTGGGACAGAGAAAAAGGACAGGGAACAACATATATTACAGCGCAGAGTTCGGGTGGTACAGATATAATAGCTTATCAGTCTAAACATGATATTCTTCATCATCGAATACTATACTCAGAATCATGCTCCACACGCTAGGTTTTGCTTATTGCCTTGTAATATAAATACAATTTTATATGACCCATACTGTTAGGACAGTTTAAAAATTCTTTCCCCAAACTTTTACTCATTGTATACTTTGTTAACTCTGACTACTAAATATGGCAGGATTTTAAATAGGTCCTTCAGTTCCTCTTTGGAGGGTATCTTTTGATCATCTCTAGGATATCTCAATATTTCTTTTTTCCTTTCCATCACCAGAAAGAACCACAAGTGCTGGAACAATTACATCTAAAATTTCTAAAAGCCCTGAACTTACATGGACAACACTGGGTAATAATATATTCTTAGTAGATGTGTTACTTCATTCTACCATGGGAAATCCTCTACCCTAGATGTACGTAATGTCTCGATAGCTATTTAAAATGACTTATTTGAATGATAGGGAAAATCTGATAGAGTACACCAACTCCATGGCTATTGTGGTTGTGGGTAGCTGGCCTACAATTAGTAGATCTGAACTCAGCCTTCAGATAACATCTGTGCCAGCTGCTCCTTATCTTCTATCCAATTATTGCATTTGAAGTTGGATCTTATATATAGTTTCTCTCTCTTTTTTTTTTTTTTTTTTTTTGAGTAAGGCCCTCAAGTTCAACTTCAGACTTCATTTGGAAAAACAGCTTTTAATATTGGTGTTAGTAGAATTTCTTTATGCTTCAGATCATAGCATTATACCTATCAGTGAATACTAATTTTAAAACATGATGGGTTTTTCCCTCGTACTTAAAGACTTAGATGCAGCTGAGAAATAGGAAGGGTACAAAATGATTTGACTGATTTTTTTTTTTAAATCATGGATTAATATCACTGTCTTTAAGGAGTTATTGTGATTATCTAGTAGCAATGCTATATCTGTTAGGTTAAATATAATCTTGAATGTTTTCCAACCCAGATAAAAATTTCATATATTTCCATTAAATACTTCTCTATGAATGTACCATGGAATATTTCCAAAATCTTCCATGATAAATTCATTCCACTTAATGTATGGTTTATTTTTAGGTTTTCCTTCTGTGGTTTTAGACACTGAAATGCCTAAATATTGATCTATTGATTATTTTGTGTCTTTATTTTTCCAGCTCCCAGTAAAACACAATTTATTTCTTTGAAACCTAAAATCTCTCTCAGCCCAGAAGTGACACACACCAAACCTGGTAATTACCCTAAACTTTTTTTAATATTCCTAAAGAAGGGTTGAAAAATTGTTTCATGCAACTCTTTGGAGCAAGAAGTTCTGATATGTATTTTGATATTTGTTACGTTTTTCCATGGAAAATGCAAATGTGCAATGACATGATCTCATCATAAACAGCTACTGTGATATCACAGCCTTGCTGTGAGCTGTGTGGTGGATCATTATGTTCAGGACCATCACAGAGAAAACACAGAAATGTAACGATGTAAATGATTGAGGACTCCCTTGTCTAGGACTGCAAAATAGTTTCCAATACCAAAATTGACTGGAATTCTAATCACACTGAACAATAGCCTTTTAGCTGGAAAGGGGAGAAATATTTCCATCCTCTAAGAACTCTGTCTTAGTTTGGGGCCTCTCAGTTCTCAGGCTGCAAAGCCAGAAAGGCCTGTATTTTCCTAATGCTCTAAAACTTCTAAGCTGGGGCTGATTTCTGAACACTGACTTCTGTTTACTTCTCAGTGGATTTTAATGGCGTTTTGCAAAAGAAAATTCTCTTTTTCAGTAAAGGATTGTTCTATATATGTAATTAAAAACACAATTCCCTGCATAAGGATTGTGAAACATACTGAATGACCAAATCTTCACATTTTCTATCGAGAGTCTGCACAACAGTCTTAAATGTTGGTTGATACGATTGGCTGTGGAGAACTTTGTCGCTACTCATTGTCATTATTATATAAATCTTAAACCCTTAGCTCTGGAAAGAATGTATTTCTCACTATGGTTAATGGATTTTGAGCTTGCATTTCCATTAATGGCATATTTACAAAGTCGGATTATTAAAGCAAAAGATGTTCTGCTAAAGTGGGCATGATTTATATTTGCAATGAAATGGGTAAGGAAGAAAAATGTAACTTCTCAAAAGGAATTCTCATACCTTCCTTTAAAGAAGCAGTGAGATTTCCAGGTGTAGTTGAGGACTGAAGGAAATTAGGGATTAGGCAAAGAGAGTGTAGATGCTGTGACCCTGGGTGAGGCCTCTAAGTCAGAGAAATGGAATGAAAAGCTCCCAACCCAGGGAGGTTTTTTCAGAGAAAGAAGCATAGCTAATAAAACTCAAAAGTCCTAATGGTTTAAATCAAAGAACTCTGACAATTAACTGTATGAGAGAAACATCAAATGTACATTTATTAAAAAATCATGCTTAGAGGGCTTTGGAATAAGGCATAGTAACTATGCTGCATTTTGAATAGAGGGCTATTACCAAGGAGATCAAGAAATATTACTGTGTGTTTGGGTCACCAAATTTTAACAAATGTTTCTTTAATGTAATTATTCCTATTATTATAAGATAAAATTTGAAAATATCCAAAAATATCCCCAAATGTTGGTTATAGTTTATAAGTTACATTATTAATTTCACTGGTTCCTAAGAAAAGATTTTCCAGAGGAAATTCATTCATTAATACAGATAAGGGTGGGGAGGACGTGTTCTTACCATTCTAAGGTGCTTAAGAAAGAGACTTCTTAATTTGACATTTCCTTTTCAAATGGGAAAAACTACTTGGAAGCTAATGTGTTTATACTCCTTTGATTTCTAAACCTAAGAGAAATCACCTAAGAGAATTCACCCTTTGGGCTCAGCAGCAAGTATAACCACTTCAGAATCCAAGCCTGATCCTGTGCCAACTCAGGTTGGCCTTAGGTGGTCCAAGGCAACACGGAGTAATGACTGCATCTCTGCAAACCATTGCTTTGGTTTTAGCTTCTTAAATTTCATTTCTTTATTTTTATTTAGGAAAGACCATCTTTCTAGCTCCAGTAAAGATTTCTGTTCAGAAGAGCAAATAAACCACCAAAAGCTTTTTGATTTGAGTAATTCACTGCCTGTCCCAGCCTTCTGCTCACAGGCTCCTGTTTTTCCATTTCACTTTCCACACAGGCTGCTTTTCCTGCAGCTTTCCTTGGTGGTTATGTTAATGAATTGAAATCTACGTTGCTTTGAGCTTTGTTTATATACAATTCAGTGCATTTCTCACAAACCACAGCCAACTTGTCCAAGTCCCAACTTGTCTACCTCATCCAGTGAGAATCGTTCCCTTCCAGGTTTAATCTTTAAGGTGGTGATGGCATTCAGCTCTTCAAGCTTCTAACAGACTGGGAAAAAGCAAGAGCCCCCAATTACAGGTGTTTGTTTTACACAGCTCTGTGCCATGGTGAATAGAATTGCAAATTGTTCTCATTATTAGCCACACATCTATGAGCTTTGTTTTGTGCTGAAGTGAGTGGCTTAGTCATTTGCAGGCCACTCAGCTTTGTGACAATATTTTATACCTTTATCCCTAACACCTTAAGATTGTCAGACATAGGAAGTCTTGTCAGAAGATGTATTTGTTTTTACTAAACATCAGCTTTACTATTTTTGTTATGCAGTCAACTTTGAAGCTTAATTGATGGGGTTCCATCCCTATTTTGTCTCAGTCTTGTCAGGAATTCACAAATGCAGATTTTTGTCTACAAAATTTAAAAAGCATTCTTTAATATTTGTGAAGGCCGAAAGATGTTATGAGTAGCAAATCTGATTGACTTTTTCACACTTTTGGAAGGCAATTTTGCAGAAAAGATGAATTACAACCTCAAAGTTTCAAAATAATTTTTTGTTTGCTATTTTCAGGGGTGGATGCTTTCTTGATGTTTATTATATTTGACATATAAACATATTGATGCTTATTTTCTCCTTTTCCTGTAGAATCTGAGACACCCAGACGTTTTCTCTCACTCACACGGAATTTTTACTTTGTTACGTGGACTTCAATCTGATACATCACCATTGTTTGCCATTCATCTGTCATAATCTGTTTCTGGACAGATTCTTGAGAAATCAGAATTGGGTTTTTTTTTTTTAAATAACTGCCTTTTAACTTTATTTTTTCAGGCCTAATTTGTACTATTCTATAGTCTCATACAAAGATTTTTTGGCCACAGACATGCTAATGAATGATAATGTCTTTCTTTAAATAGTACCTTCTGCTATTATTCATTGCTTTCAGAATACATGAAAGTTCTCTACCTACATTATTTGTTGTTACAGTTTTTGTAGTTGCTATATAGAAACTATTGTTGTTAATTGCTATGTAGAAACTATTATTGTTATAGTTTCTTTTTCAATCACTACTTGCATCCCCCAAACCTGCCATATTCCCTTTATCCAGTAAAATCAGAGATAATTCCTGATAAATGTAATATTAGAAATGTATAAGTAGAAGAATGTTTAAGTTCTGTTAAGATGGTCAGTGATGCCCTATTAATTTCTATAAGAAAAAAAGTCAAAGAATCTTCACTTTATCTTCTATTTCAAAAATAAGTTGAATTACTTTATTTTCTTCTTGAAAAATAATTATTTTTGTTCATAGAATAATAACAAAACCTATTGGATGATCTTTTTAAAAACTCATAAATATTGTAACCAAGCTACATTCAGCATGAAGTATAATTTGTTTACTGCCAGTTTGAATGAACATCGGAGGGTTTGTTATCTATCAGAATATTTAAATAATGTTCAGTTCAGCCCTTCATGAAATCTGAGACTGCTTTCAGACAATAGATGCTGGTAAATACAGGAGCAACCAAATGAACACTTGTGGTCCCTTCTAAACCATAAGTTTAATTCCTATCTTTTATGGAAGAAAGTAGGGTCCAGCCAAGCTGGAGATCATTCCAAACTAACAGAGCACAGACACGGTAACAGGTCTAGTGGGTCTCTTGCCTTTTCCAGCTCCTTTGGGTGAACCTGGCTGTCGTATAAGGAACAAAATGGCATTTGACAAGACACTCATAGCAACCTCAGGCCACCCAGAACTCCCTTTCAGTTAGTATTTCGTCAGCCACCAGGGACAGTCCTCAGAATATTGGGCAGAGAGGGCAATAGCTCAAGATCAACAACAAAAATGAGAATCCTCAATTCTTTTATCGTGGTTTGTGCAGAAAATATGGGGTGATGAACTTCACTGTCATGAGCTAGGAGAACCTAATCATTCACGAAGGAGGGAAACACTGTTTATGGTTAAAAAAAAAAAAAAAGTAATTTCTCTCTTAAATGGTGCTCCTCAGCATTGCTTTTGATATCACTTGCTTTTATTGCAGCCCCAGAACCTCAGACTCTACCACCATCACAGTCAACAATAGGTAATGAAGCTTTCTTTAATGAGTGAGAAAAATACATGTCTTTAACACCCTTTCTGTTCAACTTTGTCCTTAGCTTTGGGTTATATGTTTTTTTAAATATTAGTTGTCCTTCAGATATTTTTCTAGCCATTTTTCCCAGAAGATATACTCTCTGCCTGTGCTTGACTAAGCAGAGGCTCTGAGACAGCTGTAATGGTTTTGATTTGATACATTCTCTTATATTTGAGGAATATGCCCTGAGTTTTTTCTATCTAACCTGGTTTTTGCCAGTAGAGTACCCTGGCTTCGCTAGGACTAGGACATGTTCGTGCTTTCACTTTTTAGAGGTGTTTTTCTTACTTTCAAAACTCTAACACTTGCAGATTTTCTTGAAAAGCACTATGGTCTTTCCAGATCTAAATATACTGATATGTCACTAGGAAATCCAAGGGAAAAATAGAAAAACCAACCCCAATCTTTATAGCTTCTTTTTCTTCAAAAGAGAAAAAAGTATGTTCTGGTGCCATCTTAGCCAATTACCCATATTTTCCTTCGTAGCATGTACTGCTGGTTACTTTATTAAAGTCACATATTCCAAATGAGGATTGTGCCTTTTTTTGTTTTTTTCCATTTCTCTTTCCAAACTTAACTGGCTACATTTTTGTTCACTTTGTCTAAAAACACAGGAATCCATTGAAATAGAGAAAAAACTTCTTATGTGGATAAAAGTTTCACCATTTATATTTGCTCAACCTAGTAATTAAAAATTAAGCATATTCCAAATTTAAATAGAATTCATCATTTTTCCTTTTATCCTGATTCTTTCTTGATGATTTTTCACAGTCTTAGGACCTGTAACAAAGAGACCCAAACCTTCAACAAGAACATTAGGTAATAAAGTTGTTGAGTGAGTGATTTCGTTTCTTCTTTTCCTAACTGATGGTATCTCTATTAGCAGGTTCACATTAATGAATTAATATATTACTGTCCATTTGTGTGTGTGTTCTTCCCAAAAAGAATTTAAATACTTTAGATATAGTTTATAAACAAATATATCTCATTTTTAAAAAGTTGCCTCCGCTGGAATTTCTGAATTCAAAGTCTTTTTGCATGTATTGTTAATTTGTAGATTTTTTTTTATGCTAACTGAAAAACTTCTCTTTTTGAATCTTAGGCCAAATTTTAATTGTTATCCCAAATGACTTCTTAAAAGCAACCTTTCTTGTGTTCCTCTTGTACATATACCTTCAATATTTTTATATGACTGTCTTCTCTAACTTGTACAAAGTTTTGAGAATTTGCATCTCAAAATGGAAAAATAAGGAAATCTCTTGAATAGTTTATTAATCTTTAACAAAAATTATTTAAGACCACATTTAACTAGGTAAATAGTGATAGAAATTTACAAAACAGATGGATATGTGTCCACAATAAATCAAAGGGCTTAAATGTGCTTCTAAGATAGATATTTATTATCAGTTTGTAGAGCCACCCTTCCTGTATTAACTCACTAATTTTCTTTCTTCAGCTCCACCAAAGACCAAACGACCAGGTCGTCGCCCCCGCCCTAAAACCACACCTAGTCCAGAAGTGTCCAAGCTCAAACCTGGTAAATGTGATTTTCAGGGTGCCACTTAACACAGAAAGTGGAATATGGCAGCTTCTGATTTAATAGTTATCAGCTACTTACGTAGTTGGGCTTTAGAAACCAGTGGAGTTGATTTTTATGTTGGAGAATCTGTACTCATTCTCTATATTCATATTATACAAATATTTTATAATAAATTCATATTTCTAGTTGTAGTTAGTAGGTACACACAGCAGAAAGCTGACCCGTTAAGTGGATTATTAAAGTAAGACACCTTAAAATCTTACGTGTGATACATATTCAAGGCAGATGAGTATGGGAAAGCAATAAGGAGAAAAGAGGGTAAATGGGAAAAATAAAAGGGAAAATCACATTGAGGAAAAGTACACAGTTTTGGTACAACATCCTAACATGAGGCATAATGTTTCCTTCCACAAGGTGCCACTTCTTGATATAATTAGTGCTTTTGGTTTTTTGCTTCTATAGTTTTGGAACCTGCCACGGTACAACTGGAGCTCTTGGTGCCCACGATCGGTAATTCTACCCCCTCCAATTGCTTTCACAGATTGTCACGCTTGCTTTTACTACTCTCCACCCCAGGCGTAACTGTGGTTCTGCCACCCTTCACAATTTCATCCCACGCTTCCCCTCACATTTCCTATCTGGGTCTGAAGATCCTAAAGATACGAGAATTCTTCTACAAGAATACAGTATGCTCCTTTAGGGAAGGTCTGTGGTCTTGGACAGAACTTCCTGGTTCTCTGTTGACCTTCTGTCTGTCTATCACATGTGTTCTGTTGCATGTTGAGAAAGCCACGGACTCTTCCTCAGACAGGGACGTCTGTGCTCATCCTGGAATGAACAAATGGCAAAGTTTTATTCCAGTACCATGGTTAACATTTCATTGCTTCACTCATTCAACTTGTCAGACTTTCTCCTTTTAAAAAGTTGCATGACATAATGGCTTCTTCAGTTTTGTTTCTTTGAAAAATATTTTTGAATATGTTTGGGTAACTAGAAGTGCAAAGACTGTTCTTGGTCTGGGGTCCAATACAAAACTAGTTATGGTCTCTGTAACTTGAGAACATTAAAAATCCCAAGCTGGTTTTATTGTTTTTAGTACGAATACTGTTTGATTATAATAATTTCACCATAATTTTCAGCATTCATCATCAATCTGTCTTTGGAACATTCCAGAAATCCATAGCCATGTAACAATTTCTCATGCATGATTTGAAGTGTTTATGGATTATATTACAGTTATCCTCCTAAACAAGTCTCAAATTTCTGCCTTACTGTTTTTATACAGGAAAAAAACCTATCAAAGAAATAGAATTAATATACTTTATACTTTTTGAAATTATATAGGCAAAAAAGTCCTATGACAGTTCTCATTACTTTTGCTCAAAGACACATTTTGAACATTTCCTGAAGATTCTTCCTTTCAGGAAAAACTAATGATGCAAGGGTATAGTTATAATGGACAGTTTTTAATCCTTTCCGTACCATATAAAATAATTTTTAATATTTGTTAAATTTATATAATGTCTTTGCTTGGCATATATGTCCTTAATTTTGAAAATCATAGCCATGACCATTATGCTAATTTTAATACCTTTTTCTTTAGCATCAAAACTATCGAAGAGACCTAAAACTACACACAGACCAGATGTACCTCAAATCCAGCCTGGTAAACACTACTTTCAATGCCTTGATCTATAAATTAGGAAAACAGTATGTAAGTAACATTAATCTTCACATTCGCAGCTCAGCTATGACACTAATTTTGGTACTCTTTTTTCTTAAGATTCAAAACCACCAAAGCAATTACTTCCTAAACCCCAAACCACAGCAAAACCAGACATGCCACCAACTAAATCCGGTAAACATAATTTTCAATGTTTTAGCTTAATGGGATTTTCTTTGGAAACATTGCTGAAAATGTTTCCAATCTGTCATATCATATAAAGCATAGAAATCCAAATACCATGATTTTGTTCATTATCTTCTCAAAGTAGCCACACTGATGTTTTATATGCTAAATAAAGAAATCAATGTGTGGGAAATTAGTACATTTTATACCTGATTGACAGTACATTTTATATCTGAAACCATTTTTAAACCTTATTTTCTCAACTTACAATAAATAGAAGTCTGATTTCTCTGTATCTGGAACATTTTTGAAAGTGATTTTAGTAACCACTAGCAGACAGTTCACACAGTAGGCTGATGCTATTCTTTCTTTATAGGCACAACGTATAAGTATATAAGAAGATACTTGTATAACAGTTCTGAAAATTCACTCTTTGCAATTGAAATTTTCTCATAAGATTCCAATTAATATAAAATTCTGATTTGTGTAAGCCTATCAAAAAGGGAATTTATATAAACTTAGAATAAACCAGGTTCTCTATCCTCTAAGTTAAACATCAGTGAGTACCTAAAAGTTTAGACTTTCTTACTTTTATTACTTATATCTGTTTATGTTTTATGATGCAGTCTTTGACCCTGTTCCATTTGAAACTGAAGCTCCCTTGATCACCATAGGTAATGATGTTTTCTTTCTTCTAGGCTGATGTTTCTCTGAGCTTGCCCCTCTAGTCTCTTTTGTCATCATCTGTATTCTCTTGTATGCATAACTGTTACATTTTTTTCATTCATTTCCAAAAATCGTTCACTGTTGTCAGCAGGGATCTTTTTAACATCAAGTTAGGTGTTCGTACATCTGCTGCCCAGCTCATAACACCTGAATGTTATTATTTCTTCAATCACCTTTGGAGACATTCAGATTGCTTGCAGCACGTGATTCTGTCGAGAGTCACAGGGCCTCTGTCCATCTACCCTCCAAACCAGAAAACTTTTTAAATCTCCACTTGTGTGTGTGTACAATTTGTGGATGTGGGAGGGAAGCAATGAAAAAGCTGGTTGGATCTTGTGACAGTACGTAATAGTCTCTTTCTGGCAAAAGTCCTTTCTTCTTGATTCCATACTATTCCAGTGCGAACAGAATGCCAAATTTATCTTGCGGTGCTAATTTCCAAACAAAGTAGGAATTCCCTGTTTTGTTTGAAGGCAATTGCTTTTAAATATTGTTTTTATCCTGTTGTCCCCGCTTCCTCTATCTCTTCTGTGTGCCATTGGTTCAGAAGATGCTCTCAGATGTGGCTTAAACCAACTTTGTGCTATGATGTCTTGTACAATCAGGGAAAGTCAGTCTCTGTATAAATGCTGAAAGGGATTTTGGTGATGAGATGTTTGAGAATTACATTTAGTTTTCTGGATTTAATGAAAAATAAATGGAGACCAACTTAATAGCAAAAAGTTAAAATTCTTAATTTCATATCCACGCATAATCATTTCAGAATATTATAGAAATCCTATTTCTCCAGGCAAAAAATTGAATTACCATCTTTCAGACTTTTTTCTGATCATCTTTGTTCCTTACTTGAATAATTACCTCATAATTATCCATTTGAAATAAATGAATAAATAGAGTAAGAAGCAATATCACATTTATTAAGAAAAGGCACAAGTTTATCTTTGCATAACTGTCCCAGAGCTCCAGTAAATAGACTGATTAAGAAGATTTTTCTAACTCCCCTCGCAACCACCACCTTCAAAACTAACAATGGCAGTGAAAACCTTTCAAGTACCAACAGAAGCTTTTGTAATAATTTTTCAGAGTAATTTAAAATCATATATCAGACAACTAATACATTTTCTTGGACCCAAGTCTTTGAGACTGTTAGAATCAAATAATCAAACACAGAAAAACACTTTTTGTTGCCCTCAAAGGGATGTGCACTGCAAAGGGTATGGCTATTTTGTGAGATAAAGGGATATGGGAGTATGGCTAGTTATTGGGGGAAAAAATACTATTTTCCCAGAGTTCAGAAATGCTTTTCAGACATTACAGGTTTAAGAATCATTTTCAAGATAATTTTCTATATTTCTTAATCTCCATCATTTATTGTTTTTGGTTAGTTCCTACCACAGACATTGAACCTATAACTCTGAGAACTGAGGCTCCAGTGACAACATTAGGTAATGACCTTTTATGTCTTTAAGCACGTGCTTTTTCTGCTCATCATCTAGTCTATTCCATCACTCACTTGGTCAAGGGGTTTTCTCTTTCATAAGATTTTTTTCATCCTCTTGTCATTCAACTGTTCTTCATTTTGAATGTATTGAAAGTGCTTAAAACAAGTTACTTGGCTATAAGCCTGCATACAGCTAGTGAAGAACATTCATCTCCCATTTTTCCCATTATCCAGCTTTATTAATGTTTTACAGAGCCTATGATTCTGCTCAAGTAGTGTTCTATGTTAAAGCTGAATTTCAAATACAATTAGAAGTATCTGCCCCATAGATATCAGTTATAATTCTATAGGCATCTTGCTTTCTGTTGTTTGAAGATATGTGGGCATTTTTATTGTCTACCTACTATTTTAGGAAATGAAATGTGTTTATTCTAATAATTTTTTTTTTTTTTTTTTTGAGACAGAGTCTCGCTGTGTTGCCCGGGCTAGAGTGAATGCCGTGGCATCAGCCTAGCTCACAGCAACCTCAAACTCCTGGGCTTAAGTGATCCTACTGCCTCAGCCTCCCCAGTAGCTGGGACTACAGGCATGCGCCACCATGCCCGGCTAATTTTTTCTATATATGTATTTTAGTTGACCAGATAATTTCTTTCTATTTTTAGTAGAGACAGGGTCTCGCTCTTGCTGAGGCTGGTCTTGAACTCCTGACCTCGAGCAGTCCACCCGCCTCAGCCTCCCAGAGTGCTAGGATTACAGGCGTGAGCCACCGCGCCCAGCCAATTCTAATAATTTTTAATGGAAGGTATGCCTAAGCCAACTAAGTTCTAAATACACTCTACCAGAAGCAGGTGAGCCTGGATCCCTCTCTGATGTAATGTCAGCATACTTCCTCTTGGGTCTAGGCTCTCTTTGAAAATCTGATACCAGCAGCTAATAATAAAGTTTTCAGATTATTAAAAACATGATATATATTCTGTTTCAAAAGAACTGTCAGCAGACCAAAACAAAAATGTTTTTGCATATAGATGACCAGAAGAAAATTCTAAACCAAAGAGGCAAATTACTCAAGACTCAAGAAAATCTAGGAAAATTTTAGAAAACCTAGGGTCATGTGTAATCTTTTCTTCAGTTTCTGGAGTCATAAGACTACAATAACCAGTTTCTTTTCTTTAGCTCCAAAAACATCACAAAGAACAAGAACACGTCGTCCCCGTCCCAAACATAAAACCACGCCACGCCCAGAGACACCTCAGACCAAACTAGGTAAATAATATGTGGTTCTTGGTCCCTGTGGAACCTTGTTGGATATGACATGGCAGTGACAGTTTAACATGCCACCTAATAACCCCTGTGACCCTTGAGGGTAAAGTTTCAAGTCATGGAAAGCAGCTGCTGCCAACACAGTGCTCTGGCCAGTACCTGTGATTTCCCCATGCTGTTTGCATGAGGATCTCTTTGGTGCCTGGGTATTTTATTTGCATCTCTGACATTCAATTACATCTTTGATTCTGGCTCAGCATAAACTTATCTAGTTAGGTATCTAGTAATTTATTTAGTTCAACTCATCATGCATTTTATTAAATGCCACATTTGTATCTGTGGGGAATATTTTAGAAATAATAGATGACTTAGTTGAAGAGGGAAGATGCTCTTGTATGAAACGGTACCTAAATAGATATAAAGGAATGTAGAGAAAACCAAATATTAAGTTTAACCAACTGTTGGGCACATAGTTAATTCTTAGAGAAGCAAAAACTCTGTAGGCTGAGAAGTATAATATGGACCTTGAAATTTGTAGAGTTTGTAGATTTGTTGGTGGCTGGGCAGGAATCTTACAGAGGTAGGAAGTTTTCTGTATGGGTGACAGCAG
The DNA here is from genome assembly GCF_020740605.2 of Lemur catta. Lineage (NCBI taxonomy): Eukaryota > Metazoa > Chordata > Mammalia > Primates > Lemuridae > Lemur > Lemur catta. The sequence goes on from NC_059128.1 coordinate 241,014,504, forward strand.
AAGGATAGGAATTGGAAGGGCAACCTGATTGGGAGAAAGGCAACATTCCTTTAGCTTGGTGGTGATGCTACTTTTGGATGGGTCCACAAAGAGCACCTCAAATGCCTGCCTTCAGTGATTGGATTGGAGCCAACTGTGTGCAGTATGCTCTCCTATCCTAAGGGTCAGACCTTTTCTGTCATGATAACAGAGAAATGCACTAACAAATTCAATGGACTAAGTAACCTCTATCTAGCTCTTTGTATGCCTTTGGACAAAGGTCTTGGCCTTTTTCCAAAGTGGCCTCTCAACAAAGAAAAGCATTGTCTATTTGGGGTATTCATCACTGTATCTGCTTAAATGTATCAGTGACTGCATCTATCATGATTTAGTGCTTAATTTTATAGTCTATAGTGTTATCAATTATACTTTCACATTCTTTTCTCATAATTGTTAAATATAATGTTATTAGAAGATGCCTAAAGATTTTTCTAAGCAGGGTTTTCTACTGCATCATCAGGGAATATGAAAAGAAAAACTGGTGCAAACCATGTGGAGATGCTAAGGATATATCCATCTTATTAGAACAAATATCTGTGTACCCTCACTTGAGAACTTTAAAATGTTTGCTTTTTGGCTGTGGAGCAAATGCTACACTGGTGAGGTTCATTTTTAAGAGAATTTGATGGATTTTCACATATGTTTAACATTTCTTTTTTTAATTGCTTTTGACCATTTTTTGCAACAGACTTTGGACCTGTTACTCCTGAGACTTCTTTAGGTAATGACTCTTGACGTCCTTCATGAAGTGCTTTTTCTTATTCGTTGGGAAACTTAGGTATGGTGTTGTATAGATGATTGTCATCTCCTCCGTTGTTATCCTCTCAGAGTATTCATCTTAAAATATTGAAGGCTTTCTTACTTTTTAACAGAAATGTGCATGGACTTAATTCAAGACAGCTGTCCACTCTATATCTCAACCTAAAATTGCATGGTCAATCTGAGTCTCTGAACAGTAATGTTTGTTAGAGCCAAGATCTGACTATGATTCCTCGTATAGCCCTTACTTAGACTGCCCATGCAGGATCAATGACGATACCTTCAAATTTCTTTAAGCATCTTACTTTCTATATTTCAAGTTCTATGTAACCTTTTTTTTATGTTTTGTTGATGTTTCAGTGAGTTTTTTAAACTTATTTTAGTAAATTAGCAAGTGGAAAATTTGCCCAAGCCTAATGGTGTTAAATTATCAGTGAATAAGGTGGATTTGAACCTCTTTCACACCATCAGAGTTGAGCAGTGATGTGTGACCAGTTTTAGATTTAGGACACTTTCAAGAAAATAATAGTCCCTAATCTTCATTGCTTAAATGTAATTGTAGATATAATTTTGGTCTCTGGAGAACTTTCACTTATCAGAGAAAACCTACAAATATACTAAAGGAGAAAATTTCAAACCAAAGAGACAAAGTCCCTTCAACTCTAACAAGTTTTTAAAAACTTAGGGCCATGTTATATCATCCTATTCACAGTTTCTGGAGCCATCAGCACCATATTAATGCTAAATTTTCTTCCTTTAGCTCCAGCAACAACAAAAAGAACCCGTCGTCCACATCCCAAACCTAAAACCACACCCCAGCCAGAAGTACCTCACACCAAACTGGGTAAATATGTGGTTTTTGGGTTAAAGAATCTGAGTGGTCTACCCCAGTTGGAACTCTAAATTCTATGCACATCTACTACATTGGGAAATGCTCTCTCTCCCTCTTAAGAGTAAAAGCTACTTGTTAGGAGAACGTGAGATAGCTGAGCACCTCATGCTTCCTTCATGCAAATCTTCTCAATTAATGATCATTTTACTTACTTTTCTTGCTATTTGATTCCATTTGTGTCTTAAAGCTGTAAAATACTGAGCCAGCACAATCAGTTCAAATCAACTACTTTTATTAAGTTCCTTCCAATTCCCCAAAGCCATATGGGCCCATATATCAGAAATAGGAGGTATGTTTTATATTTCCCAACCCATTTGCACGATAGTCATAAACAAGAGCTGTTCCATCATAACCAGGTAGAAAGTAACATAAGGCAGTGTGTTTATGCAAACATAAGATGATTTCTTGCATAGTACACAAGCTATATACTAGGAGCAAGGTAAATATTTAGAGGATGAAAGATTCAGGATAATTAGGGAGAAATCATTGTAGAAGCTGGATGAGCAGAGGGCTGAGGGAACAAAGGCTGCCAAGCAGGGGCTGTGTTGAAGCTGGCTCCCCAGGCACAGGGTAACTTGTTGACACTCTCCTGTTCAGAGGGCCCACAGGATGAATTCAAGAGGACTGGGATGTCTCTTCAAGAGCTTAAATTTGATCTAGTGGGCTTTAGTGATTCCTACTTCTGCACGGGATCCTGCTTTTGCTGTTCTTAGAAGTGAAGATAACCAGCCTAATGATAAAAAATAACTGAGAGGTGGTTCTTCAGCTCATTAAGTACTGCTGTATTCATGAACGACTTAGTCTCTTAATGAGTGTAGTCTCAGCTTCCTTTTGGCGATCTGTTAGTATTCATGGTGGGCAAACTCTAGCGTGACCCCCAACAATTCCCCTCTCCTGGTGTTAACACCTTTGTATAATCCATACTCACCCTCTCCTTCTCACCCTTGCTCCCTCCCTCGTTCCCTCCTTCTCTGTCTCTCTCCCCCCCTGTGCTATCATGGCAGACACAGACACACGTGCACGTGCATGCGTATACCTAATCAAGGGAGTGACATCCCATCGTCTTTGCCTCATTTTATCAGTTAGAAGCAAGTCAGAGGTCCAGTGCCCACGCAAGAGGATGGGATTACACAAAGGTTAATACCTGGAGACAGAAATTCCTGGGGATCACCAAAGGGTCTGCCACACTGCATTTACATTCAAACATATGAGCTGTTTATTGTATCTGTCATTATCGATTACTGCTTATAACTGATGCTCTTTTGTTTTTGGCTTCCACAAAAGCACTAGTTCCTTCTAATTCCCCAAAGCCATATGAGCCCATATATCAGAAGTAGGAGGTATGTTTTATAATACCACGTATTTTTCTAAGAAAATGACTAACCAGGTTTTCTAGCATATAGATATTCATGTTCACATCAGGTAATTAACCAACAATGAGATCTTACTGTTGACCTCAGTGAGATGTTCAGTAGAGTTCAAAGGCTATGACTGACTAACTTCTGAATGAAATGAGTGCCTGGTTAAAGTTTGGAGAAATATTAAAGAAAAAAATACATCTACTTTCTCTTGAGTTAAGAACATTAAAAATTAACTTTGCAGCCTTAGAAACCTTGTTTTTACTGGTAAGATGAATTTTCTGACATTTCATATATTCACAAAATCTCTTTGGTTTCTTTCATTACCTTTGATCAGTTCCTGACACAATCCTCAAACCAATTCTTGGAACTGAGGCTTCAGAGACGACACGAGGTAATGTCACGTTACCTCCATCAGCATGTGCTTTTCTTGTTCATTTCCATCGCATTTCATCACCATCATAACCACAGCTTCTCACACTTCACAAGACTGCTGTGTCATCCTGTCATTCAATTACTTCTTAACATATTGAAGAGTATTAAAACACTTTGTTTTTTAAGAGAGTCAAGCATGAACTTAGTTCAGTTTATATATCTGCAATGTAACGCCTTTGAATTTGTGATGATTTGCTTTCATGTACCATTTTAATCACACTCTTTGTTACTGAGTTTCATAATCAATATGGGGGTGGGAATGAAGGTGTCTATCCCTGATGTAGGCTCAGCAAATTTGCACAGCTATTATGGTGTAATGTAGTTATTTTGCAGATCTACATTTCTACATTTTTACCATCTGTATGATTTTATTTTTGTTTTGCCATCTTAGGTAATGATGTGGTCTTGTTTTAGTAAGGAGTAAAGTAGAAAATATGCCAAGGCGGGTAAATTTAAATTATAAGCACCACCATGAGTATGAAATCAGCCTGCGTCTCCCCCTTTCACCATAACTCGGCAAGGTTTTTGGAACTTTTTTCATTCAAGAAACCCTGTGAGAATCTCCTTGGTATTTCAATTCATGTTTCTCTATGATTTTTGTTTTTTAGAGAAACATGAATGATAGAAAGAGGCACATTATCAAAATAGGAGTGAATATTTCAAACTCAATTTCCTGAAATTCAAGAAATTATAACCAGTATAATCCTGTCACAGCTTCTGGAACCCAAACACTGTATTAACCTGAGATTTTCTTCCTTCAGCTCCCAAAGTGCGTGAACGAACTCGTCGTCCACATCCCAAACCTAAAACCACACCAAGGCCTGCAGCACCTCAGACCGAACTGGGTAAATGTGTAGGTCCTGCTCAAGAACTCCTGGGAGCCCACCCCAACAGGGCCCAAAGAAAGCAAAGTGGCAAGTCAGAGTCAGCGGCTGACCCCACGTCAGACCAGGCAATGGGGAGCAGGGTTGCGGAGATGCCGTGGTAGCCAAATTCCTCCTCTTTGTCAATTAGGATCTTCTCTCTCAATGTCGTTGAATTTACTTATTATTCAATTCTATTCATCCTTTCCATATTGAATGTATATGATAAATCGAAACAGCTAAGAATGTACGTTCATGCAAATGGGTGATTATTTTTTGGTAACGATAAAAGTCATGTAAGTTATAATAAGGATCTAGGGTAGGAGTTGGCAAACATTTTCTAGAAAGGGCTAGATGTAAATATTTTAGGCTTTGTGTGCCATATAGTCTCTGTAGCATATATATTTTTTTCTATTTTGTTTTTTTTTATAATCACTTAAAAATCACTCTGGGGGAAGGATAATGGAGAATTTTAGAAAGGTTAGAGAATGTGTGGAAGCCAGTCAGAGGGGGCAGAGTTTCTCCAACTGATGGAGGCTGTCAGGCTTCTAGGTGTTGATCAGAACATTTCTCTGAGGCTGCTGCAGCTAAGTGGCCCCGGAGGACCAACTGAGAAGAGGTTCAGAGTGCTGGACTGAGGAATCTGGATTTCATCTAGGAATCATTAGCATCCATACAGAGTCAGGCTTTCTCTGGGTGTTGGACGGATGGATGCCTGATATACCATAGACTGAGTGGCTATCTTTTATCCTGCTCTCTTAAGTACCCGGGTTGGACAAAGCTCGTGTTTATTTCCAAAGATGAGTTTTCAGCAAGATGGGTGTGGCCTACTAGGGTAGGCCACAAAGAATGAGAAAACCTTCTGGGGAGCTTCACATGGGCTGTTGTCTGAATACAGGTCGATGGCAATCTCTCCTGAGTTAAATTGGTGCCCAAGGGCAGAGGTACCAAATCCCCTCAGCTCAGAAGGTTAATCGTGTTGGCTTTGTGCTCTGGACACATCATGATCCTGGTAAAATTCTTTTTGAAGTGAATGTTCTGTGTTCTTATAAATATTTAATGTTTCAATTAGGTTTTTTTTAAATTATTTTTGCCAGTTCCTGCTACAGTCTTTGAACCAGTTTCTCCTACAAAAGAGACTCCAGAGACAGCACTTGGTAATGCCACTTTCTGACCTTCAGAAAGCTTTTTCTGCTCATTGTCAAGCTCATTCCACTCTATGTTGTCATCCAGTTACATTTTTCATTTTATGAGGGTTAAATGTGCATAAAACAAGTTGCCTCTTGTTCATAAGAGAGCCAGGCCTAACTCTAGGGTGGGATCTCTTCCTGCCCTGTGACTGAAAATTTGTTGTGTGTCACTTTGTTTTTGGATTAATCAGAGTTCTCTGTTAAGGTAAATTTCATATATCCTTGGTAGTGTCTGACCCTGATCTATACTAATCAGACTGTAACACAGAAGTTTCTTTATATACCCTTTGTATATCTACCTTTTTTTATCTGCCCTTTATTTTTGTTGTTTTGTTAATGTTCAGTTAATATGTTTTCAGTGAATTGCCTAACAGAAAATATGATCAGCGTTTATAAGTATAAATAATAAGCCCCATTCTTAGTGTGAATCTGATTTCCCTTAGTGTCCGTCATAGTTTAGATGATTCATTTTTTTTGTGCTTTGAGACAGGGTTTCGCTCTGTCCCCTAGGATAGAGTACAATTGCATCATTGTCACTCACTGCAGCCTCAAACTCCTGGGCGGGGCTCAAATGATCCTCTTTCCTTAGCCTCCTAAGTACCTGTGACTACAGATACATGCCACCATGCCCAGCTGACTTTTCTATGTTTTGTAGAGACAGGGTCTCACTATGTTGCTTGGGCTGGTCTCGAACTCCTGGCCTCAAGCAATCCTCCTGCCTCAGCCTCCAAAAGTTCTGGGATTATAGGCATGAGCCACCACTCCTGGCCTAGAAGATTTTTAACCTTTTAAATCCAGGCAAGGAACTTTAGAAGAATGTGATTAAAAAATATCAATTCTGACTCTCTGAATTAATAACTTTACTTAAAATGTCAATTTTGCACTCAAACTATCTTCAATAACAAAATAAAAGCATAGTAGAAGCAAAAACTTTGCATTACAAAAATATACTTTCTGAAGCTCAAGAAAATCTTATCAAGCTTTGGAAAATTTGAAGATTTTTTTTAAAAGTCTATGATTTGTAGAACCATAAGCCTTGAAATAACTAAAGGTTATCTTTTTCTTACCTCCAAAACCTCCCAATGGACATGTTATTCACAGCACAAACTTAAAACCACTCCAAGCCCAGCTGCACCTGAGACTACACCAAATAAATACAGAGTCCTTGGTTTAAGAAGCCTGGAACCTGTTACTATGTGAAATGGTGGAAACCCACACACTCCCTAGCGAGGGTACCCTGAGGGTCTTTTATACTCCAGGGTTGGCAAAGAGTATATGTTTAGAAGACACCTGTAGGATCTTCCCTCTAACTGCCTAATAGGAGACATGTTTTACTTCTCAGTCTGCAGGCTAGTTGAACACAAAACCGTTTTGTGCAGGAAAAGCCTAGAAAATGAGAATAAGGCAGGGTATTTTTGCAAACTCAAGATTTTTCTTGGGTATATAAATGTTAAGTGTTAGACTCATTATAAGATCTTGAAGTAAAATATCCATGTGGGTTTCAATAGAACAGGAAGAAAGTTTGGGCCTCGAAGTCACATCAGAATGTGTACAAATGGGGAGGTGAGAATGAGCAAAGATGAAAAAAAAAATAGGATATGTGTAGAAGCAACCAGGGAGGGCAGAGATCCTGCTGCTTCTAGGGTCAGTCAAAGCATTTCTGTTGGTGATGCCGCCTTTGGATGGTACCGTGAAAAGTGTCTTACTCATTGAGTCTGACCTTGCTCCATGAGCATCCGAAACCTCTTCTTTCCACACTGGGCAATGTTTTCACTCTGCAGAGAATGGACAGGTGGTTTACTGGATGCCACAGACCGAATGGCTGCCCCTTACCCAGTCATCTTCAATACCTTTCTTTGAACAGAAGTAACAAACTCTTTTGAAAGCTGAGTTCTTGGCAAGGTCATCATAGTTCATCATAGTCATTTTTAGTTATTTGTGTAGTGATTGCTTGGATGTTGTGAACTTTTTCTGCAACCATAATTTGATAAACAAAGTAGATATTCTCTTTATTCAGCATCCTCTGGTGCAAATTAGGTTTTCACCTGCTTGAGAATGGTTAGAAACATATTTAAGTAAATACCTGAAAATGTCCTAAAGTCTTCTGTATTATATTCAGATAGTCAAGCAGTATAACCAGAGAATTCGTTTGCCTCACGTGGCACTACACAGAGAGGTATGAGACAGCATAGCTGGCTACAGCTTGGCCAAGACTTGCAGAATGATTGATTTCCCTTTGAATTAGTTTGTTCTAGGGCTGCCATAACAAAATAGTGCAGATAAGGTGGTTTAAACAGCAGAAATGTATTTCTCAGAGCTCTGGAGGCCAATAGTTCAAGATCAAGTTGTCCACAGGTTTGGTTTCTCCTGAGGCCTCTCTCCCTGGCTTGCAGATGGCTGCCTTCTCTCTGTGTGCCCACATGGCCTTTTCTCAGTATCCGCACATCCCTGGTGTCTCCTCCTCCTTGGATAAGGCCATCAGTGTTACTGGATTAGGGGTTCGCTCTTACGGACCTCATTTAACCTAATTGACTCTTTAAAGTTCCTATCTCCAAATATAATTACTATGAGGGTTAAGGCTTCAACATATGAATTTGGGGCAAAATACAATTCAGTCCATAATGCCCATCATCCAGAAATTTCTTAAAAATTATACTAGGGGCAATGTTATACTAGCAAGATTCATTTTGAAGCGAATTATTGTAGCTCTTTATACGTTGTCTTTTTAAAAACTCTCTATTTTATTCAGTTCCTGTTACAGACTTTGAACCTGTTAATATTATAACTGAGACCCCTGGGACAACCTTAGGTAATGACTCTGCCGTTACCAGGCGATTTGCCAAGTGCTTTTGCTGTTCATTGTGCAATCCATTCAGTCTCCATCCCTGTAACATGGCTTTTCTCCTCTGTGAGATGGTGAATGTTGTCCCCTTTTGCCATTCGATCATTTCAGTCGCCTGAAGAATACCAAAGCCTCTTAAAAACAAGTTTCCTGTTGTTTTTATGAGAGCCAGGCATGCGCTTTGTTCAAACTGTTACCTGCCATTTGAAATTGTCATGTCATCTTATGATTCATTTAACAGTGTTCTGTGTTGACACTGAATTTAAAACAAATTGGGATTTATTTCTTACCTAGGCTGATCAGCAATAATGACTACTCCTATGCTCCTTTGCACATCTAAGTTTCTACATTTAAAAAGCTATTTGCATGATATGTTTGTTTCTTTGTTGGTGCTTTCAGTAATGATATGTGTTATTACTAATTTGACAAATAGGAAATTACCCAAATCTGAAATTTTAAATTATAAGTCTCTTCCTTAGTGAGACCCTAACTTCCCCTCTCCTTTCAATGAACATTGTCTCAGTCATTGCTCTCCCAGTGAGGAATTCCATGAGATTCTCAATACAAGTGCTGATCCTTCATGCCTTGGGTGAGCAACTCAACTGTATACATGAGTTTGCCCCCAAAGTACTATCAATGATAAAAAGAAAACACATTGGCATAAAAGAAGTGAGGGAGTAAAACTAAAAAGACAATTTCTTGGAACTTTAGAAAATCTAACAAATTTTGGGAAAACCTCTCCTCAGTATGCAGTACCATAAGGCCTAGAGTAACACAAGGCTTCTCTTTCTTCAGCTACAAAAACATCGCAAAGAACCCGTCGTCCGCGTCCCAGACCTAAAACCACACCAAGCCCTCAAGCACCTCTGACCAAACCGGGTAAATGTGTGATTCCTTGGTTTAAGGGTGAGCCCCGTCAGCCTGTCCTGGAGGGACCTGAAGCAAAGCCTATGGTGGGCAGTAGTGGCTGCTCCTCTGCCCGGCTTTCAAGGAGTGAGACCTCACTGGCACCAGAATATCTTATGCTTTCTATGTGAGACTATTCTTTGAAACTATATATTTAGTATATTTCTTACCATCAAATTCGATTCAAATCTTAAAGGTAAAACTTTAACAGAGCCAACATGTTCAGTTTAAGTAAACAAAGTCTAAGTCCCTTGTGTATTCCTATTCCCACATTGGTGACCGTGGGTGATGCTCCAGCTGTAGGAGACTTATTCTACTTCTAAAATAGTAGAGTTGAGGATATGCTTGCTGAATACAACCATGAAGGAATGATCTAGCGAAGGAAAAGATCAAGGTGGGCTGGACTTGGATGTTGGGCCCACTACAGGATTTGGATGAATGGAGGGAAGAATGAGAACCAAGGCAGAAGGACTGCACGTGTGTGAGGGTCGGCCAGGTGGCAGTGCAGTCTAGATGGACTACTTCTAGATGGCCGAAATATGGTGTTAATGATGCTGCATTTGGAAGGGTACATCAAGCCAGTTGAAGGAGGATTTGAGGACCTGATTCCGGAGCTTAGATATGATACAGAGACATCAAAAGTCTGTGATGTCTCCTTTTTCTGGGCTGAGGGCAGACAGCTGTTCTACTGGATATTACAGACAGTGACCATCTTTATCCTCTCTTATGTACCATGGTTTGGACAGAGGTCTCAGACCATAGATGAGTTCCTGGCAAGATCAACATAGTTCACTTTGATTAATTTTTATATCTATTTCAGACTTACAAACTATTGTATCCAAGTTTACTTATACAGAGTACTTATGTTCGGAAGTATAGGGTAATCATGTTTTTTAACATAATGTCTAAGTGTATATTAGGTAAATGCATTAAAATATTTTCCAGTGCAGAGTTTTCAATATCAGTTAATATTCATTAGTTAAAGCCTAGGAGAATTCTTTAAGCTGCTCAAGATAGTTCAAAAGCTGAGCCTAAGACTGACCATGACTATAGTTTGGCTAAATCCCCTCAATGAGGAAGCTAATTTTTTTTCTTTATTTATCTAGAAAATCAATATACTAGTAAGATTTGTTGGCATATGAGTTCTCTAACTTCTCATACATTTTAAAATCTCTTTGACTTACTGTGTTTTTGATCAGTTCCTGCTACAGTCCTAGAACCTGTGACTGTTAAACCTGAGGCCCCAGGAACAACATTAGGTAATGTTAATACACTGTATTTTCAACAAGTCTTCTGCTTATCATCAAACCTGGAGTTTCAATTTGTCTCATGTGACAGCATTGTCATTCTTTGTGGCCATTCGATTATATTCTTCTTAAAATTATGAAGACTTTTAAATTATCTATTGTTTTTAAGAAAACCAGTCATGCATGAACCTACCTGAGGACAATCATTTGCCATATAACCTACTTGAAATTGTCATGTCAGTCCGTATTTTGTTTAAGCAGTGTTTGTGATAAAGCTGTGTTTGAAATGTATCACAGGTCTCTATCTCTTATCTAGACAGACAAAGTCATTAACAGCTCTCATAGGGCCAAGAGGATTCATTGTGCATCTAGATTTGTGCCGTATTTTTCTACTTGCGTAGTATTTTATTTCTATTAAGCTAGTAATATGTTCTTATCTTAATAGTTATATAGAAAACATGCCAAAGATAAAAAGATTAAATTATAAATTCCAGATTTGGTGGGGCTGTCCTTCATTATCTGTTCAAATTAAGCAATGGTTCTTCACCTTTTCGATGCCTAGTCAAGCTGCCCTGTGAGACTTTGATTATAATTACTAATCTTTATTTCTTGAATTATAAAGTGATTTTTGTCTTCAAAGAATTTTCTGTGATAAAAGATCTGTAAGGATACTTCTTTTATCTTAAACTAAGAAGTCAAACATCTAATAAGCTATAGAAGGTCTGAAGTCATGTTGTCACCTCCCATGGCTTTCAGACATAGGTAATGTAGTTATGGAGTAACGCGAGGATTTCTTCCTTCAGCTTCCAAAACGTCACAACGGACACGTCGTCCACGTCCCAGACAAAAAACCACACCAAGTCCTGAAGCACCTGAGTCTAAACCAGGTAAACCATGTGTTCCTGGTTTAAAGAGTCCCAGCAGGATCTCAAGAGTAATGTCAGTGGCTGGGAGTAACCGATAGGCCCCTGTGGGAGTGAAGATACAACTCAGGGTCAGCGACAGGTCCCACTGCCTCGTTCTTCCCGTGTGCAATCTTCCCTAGCACTGTGTATTTTATTAACTTCTGTTTAGCTCTTGAAAATCAAACTTCTTTAGAAAATTTAGGCATATTTAGTTCAAATCAACATTTATTAAGTGCCTTCTGTGTCCTCCAAATCCTATTAGCACCTTTTAGGTTAGGTGTATGCATCAGATGTGAGGGACATGTGTAAGTTCTCAAACCTGCAAGATAGTTGACAGCAGAAGGCTTGCCTTAGTAAATAAAGTAGAAGATGGCATTAGGCAGTCTCTATACAAATGCAAGATTGGTTTTTGAATGTTACCAACAAGATGGGCTAGATATGTAAATATTTAGAGCAGGGAAACATAGATTAAGAGGGAGCTGGAGTCTTGAAATCACATGGATTAGTAGAAGGGTAGGAGGAATAAAATCAGAAAGAAGACACTTAAGTAGAGACCAACCAGGGGAGAGAGTCTAACTGGAAAACTTATGTAGAGATGTCTTACTTCGAGACAGTAGTCAAAACCTTTCTGAATCTTATTGGGTCCATGGATACCCATGGTGGAGAGGCATAGGTGCCTTAGGGGGCAGTTGAGATTTGATCTGGAGGACATCAGCAGGCTCTTCTTCCCCTCAAGGCATGCTCCCTCTTTGCTTGGAATAGAGGGATACCCTACTTGATCCACCATGCTGAGGCCTCAGTCTCTCTCCAAAGATGAGTTCTTAGCAATACCCATACGGTCCACTTGGATTATTAATTAAGTAATCAAAGAATGAGGAATAAGAAAATAGGTACCTGACTTAAGTATGGCCAAATTTTAGGAAATCAACTGTCTGCTTTTTTAGTTTAACAGTTTTTAAAAGTTGCTATATAATTCTATAAACCATGTTTATATTAGTAAGATTAATTTTGAAGAAAAAGTTTTCAGTTTTATTCATTTAAAACAATCATTTGGTTTATTTTAATGCTTTTGGTCAGTTCCTACTGCAGAGTTTGAACCTGTTACACTCAGAACTGAGACCTGGGTGACAACACAAGGTAATAATACATTGTGATCCTCAGTGTTCTTCCTTCTCATTGTCAAACCCATTCCATCAATGTCATAGCCACACGTTCCTCCATTTTGTAAGACTACATCATCATCATCTGTTGCCATTCCATTATATTCTTCATCCTAAAAGTATTAAAAACTCTGACTCTTAAAACAAGTCACCACTTGCTTTTAAGAGAGCCATGCATGAACCTAACTCAGGTTATCTTTCGGGCATGTGACCATCCGAAATTGTTTTTTCGTCTTGTGTGTTTTTTAACCAATGTTTTATTAAAGGTAACTTTAAAAAGCAATTTTTTTATTCTAACAATTATTGTGGTGCCAGGGAGTTTCTTTGTGAATCTAAAGTTCTATTTATTTATGCTATCTACGTGATATTCTTTGGTGGATATCTTAGTTAATTGTGTGGTTTTATTTTAGTAAACTGTCAAATAGCTTGTAACTGACCACTACCACCAGCAGCATGGTATTTTAGCAGCTTTTTATTTGATGAGTCCTATTGACGGTTCTTCTCTTCTTAAATTAATCATTTTATATACGACACATCCTCCTAATGAACTTTCAATTGTAAAAGGGGACATACTATTATAATAAGGGTGCAAGTTTCTAAGTAAATAGTTAAGATAAATTTCCTGAAACATGAGAAAATCTAGTAAGTTTTGGAAATCTAGAGTCGTGTGTCATGCTACCCTTAGCTTCTGAGCTATAGACTCTGTAGTAACTAAAGGTTTTCTTCCTTCAGCTCCTAAAACATCAAAACGAACTCGTCGTCCACGTCCCAAACCTAAAACCACACCGAGTCCTGAGGCTCCTCAAACCACACCGGGTAAATGTGGATTTTTGGTTAAGGAGGGGATCCTAGCAGCTCTTGGGAATCCATGACCGAGGCTCATGGTGGGAGTGACGGCCCATGTGAGCCTTGTGTGGGCGAAGGCATGAAATGCTCCCACTACTGAGTCAGCAAAGGAAAACACAGTTGGGGGTGTGGCAGCAGCATTCCTTGTGCTTTCTACACAAGTAGTCTTTTCTTTTTCTATGTATCTTATTTACTACTTATTTCATTCAATTCTTCTTTGAAAGACAAGGTAGAACCAAGCATTTTTGTTTCTAGAAACAAATATTAAGTGCCTTCCATCCTCCCACAGCCACAAGAGCTGTGAGGATATCACAGGAGGAAGGGGTGGCTTATTTGTTACTTCTTGTTCTGTAGCATAGTCAGGGTCAAAGCCTGCCCCAGTAGGAAACATTCAAAGATGGAACCAAGGCAGTGTGTCTGCACAAATCAAATGTGGTTTGGGGGTGCTATAAACATCTGTGAGCTTAGAGAAGTTTGTAAAGAACAGAAATAAAGACTTGGAAAGAAGTTGGGTCTTAAAATCTTGGAGATGAAAGGAGGCAGAAAGAAAGGAGGTGTAGAGGCCAGTCAGAGGGAACAGGCTTCCTGAAATAAGCAGGATTCTGCTTCCAAGTGGTGATGACAGTGCTGCATTTGGAAGAGTCCATAACAGCAGTTGAAGAAAGCGTTTGACACTATGAGTCAGAATTTTGCATCTGACCCAAAAGCATCAGCAATCTCTCCAATCTAGGATACTGCGTTTTTGTGGTTAGAGCAGAGAGCTACTCTACTGGGTACCACATACTGATTGTCCCTTATCCTGATTTGTTGAGTGCCTTTGCCTCCAATGATATCTCAGCCTATTTCTAAATATGAGTTCTCAACAAGATGAGCACGGTTCACTTTGCTTTATTCTTTGCTATGTTTCCTCTCAAACAGAAAGGCTATTAATTGTATCTGTGCTCACTTAGACATGCTATTTTCTTAAAGCTTCCACAGAAAAGCCAGCAGTTGCCAGGATAGTTAGATAAGTATATATTTGGTAAAATATCTAAACAAGTTTCTAGGCCAGTCTTCTATAGTAGCTAGAATTAGGTACTTAGATACCTAGAAGACTAGTGAGTTGGCTTTGAGATGCTTACCAGATTGTGTAAGTTATGACTGGGTGCCTCTTAAAAGATTGTTTACCTGGCTATAAGGTGACCAAATCTTCAAATAATATTTCATAAAATTTCTTAAAATTGGTGTACATATATTGAAGCAATATTGTGCTGGTCAGATTTAATTACCTGATTTTTCACAAGTGTTTATTTCATTGCTTTTAATTAGTTCCTGTTACAGATCTTGAACCTGGTACTCTTAGAACTGAAGCGCCAGAGACCACGGGTAATGAGAATGTGTGTCCTTCAGATAGAGCTTCTCCTGCTCATTGTCATACCATTGTAGTTACAGTTTTTCCTGCATCTCAAGACCATCCCATCATCCTTTGTTGTCATCCATTATAGTCTTTATCTTGAAACTGTGGTAGGCTCTATGTCAAGTTATCAGCTGAACTTAAGAGAATTGCATGAACTAATTTCAGGACATCACACTGCTATGTAACTGCTCAACTTTGTCTCATGTGATCATGTACATTTGTTTAAACAACATTAATTAACTATTTTAAACTCAGTCTCCGTCTACCCCTTATTTACACTGCCTCTCCCTCATCAGTTGTAGAAATACAATATTTCTCTGATCATATAATTTTTGTTGTATTAGGATCTGTGTGATATATTGGTGGATTTGTTGCTTCAAGGAATGTTGTTTTTAGTAAATTGTCAGATTTTAAAATGTGCCCAAGTTTAGAAAATACATATGGTAGGTTTCTATGGTAGTGTAGACTGACTCTTTCTCCTCCTTGAACAAGGCTTAACAGTAGTTCTTAACTTTTATTTAATCAAGAACTACTACTTAAGAGATTTTGATGTGTACAGTTCAATAATTATGTTACTCTTTATGCTTTCAAACATATGAAATCTTTGTTGTACCCACAATAATTTAGATAGTGAGCAAAAACGGTAGACATTTATCTTAACTTTTACAGAAATGCAAGCAGACTGCTAAATGCTTTTTCTGTAGAGTTAGAAAAGTGTATGTTATGTAAATGTGTAAAAAGCTTGTCCAGCAGTCATCTACATTAGCAAGGATCAGGTAATCAAACATCCAGGGGAACATCTTGTTGACCACATAGTGATATTTAGCTGGATGCAATGCTGTCCTGCAAGTCTGTCTTATGAGATGAATGGGTATCTGTCCACAGTTTGGCCAAATCTGCAAAGAACAAGTGTCACTTTTGTCTCAGTTATGAAACTTAAAATTAAATTGTGAAATTAATCTTCAAGTGAATTTGATAAATCTCTTTGGTTTATTTTATCATTTTTTGGCCAGTTCTTGCTACAGTCCTTGAACCTGTCACTTTTAGAACTGAGGCTCCAGAAACAACATTAGGTAATGATATTCTGTGTTCCTCAACAATTTTTCTCTGCTTATTTCCAAACCCATTTCATCATCATCATAATCACGTTGTCATCAGTCTTACGAGACTATCTTGTCACCCTCTGCTGTCCTTTAGCTTGATATTGCTCCAAAGCCACCTGCACTAGAGTAATCCAGATTTTCTTCCTTCAGCTCCTAAAACACAACGAACACATCGTCCACGTCCCAGACCTAAAACCACACGAAGTCCTGAAGTACCTCAGACCAAATCGGGTAAATGCGTGATTCTGTGGTTTGAGGGGTGAGCCCTGCCAGCCTGTCCCAGTGGGACCTAAAGCAGTGCCTATAAAGGGGGGTAGCTGGTATCATGTTCTCTAAGAATCAAGCTATGCCATATGGTTAGCAGCTGCTTCTCCTACAGAGCTGTCCAGGAGGACATGGTTTGAGGAAACTTGTGTGCCTGATCTCTTAAATGGCATGGTTTCAACAAAGTTCTTGGTCTCTTTTTAAAGATGTGTTTGCAGCGAGATTGGCAGGGTCACTCATGATTATTTGTTGCTATATCTGCATTGAAACATATGATCTATTTGTTGTAGCCTTGATTATATAAGCAGGTATTTTTTCAACTTCCAAGAAATGCAATAAGTTGCTTTCATATATATTTATATATTCATTTATATATATATATATCCATTTATATATATTGCCTAAACAGATTTCCAAAGCAAACTTCCACATTAGTTACAATCAGAAAGCCAAATACTAGGAAAACCTCGTGTGAACAATACTAAAACATGTTAGCAGAGTTCAAGTCTTGTGACTGCCTTCTGCAATGAATTGTTCTTGCTAGTGTGGCAAAATCTCCAAAAAGCAACTATTTGCTTCCTAATTCCAAAGTTTTAAAAAAATTATCATTTGAAACTCATGTTTTAAGAGAAAAACTAATAGTTTTCATGTGTATTTAAGCTTTCTCGTGTTCATGTTGTTGCTTTTGGTTAGTTCCCGTTCCAGCCTTCGAACCTGTTGTTCATAGTACTGAGGCTCCAGGAATAACATTAGGTAATGATTTTTGAGACTTTTGTTGAATGCTTTGTCTTGCTGATTAAAAACCCACTCCATCACTATCATGACCGAGCTGCTCCTGCTTCCTGAGACTGCTGTTCACTCCATTTTACACTTCATCTTATAAGTAATCTGGAGTCTTAATTCAAGTGTTACCTGTTGTTTTTAACAGATGTCCCTGGATCCAGTGAAGGGCATCCCTCTGCCATGAAACCCTCATTAAAATTGCACCATATGATTCAATGTTAAATCTGAGGTCCAAATTGTTCCCCTTCTATTTAATATTTAGATTTATAAAGCAACAACAATTAAGTACCATGAACTCCCTCTTAGTAACTTACTTTCTACAAGATCTTATGTGCTATTCTCATTGTTCTCTTCTTATTTTAAAGAACAAGGTGTCCCCATTAACAACAACAAAAAGTTTTTCCGTGAAAGTTCCAAGCTCCTCAATCGTCAGTGAGCTAGAGTACTCCTCTTCTCCACCACAGTTTAGCAGTTGCTCTTAATCTTTACTAAGTAGGGACCCTTCTGAGTATCTATGCATGTTAATGTTTAGTCCTTTAATTAACAAATAAACTTTATATGTGATTTTGGTCTCTAAAGGAACCCTCAGTGATAAGAAATGAAATTGTATTTTTTAATTTAGGAAATAAACTCAAGAAAATTCTACTATACTTTAGAAAACACAGATCCACATAAAATGCTGTTCATGGTTTCTAGACCTATAAACACTATAGCAACCCAAGATCTTCCTTTAGTTTCAAAAACACAAAGGTGGATGGGAGAGAAGCCCCATCCACCCCCTGCCAACTTTCAACTTCCTGAAGCTTCTCAGTTGAAATAAGGAAAATCTATGGTTTCTGGATTAAGGAGTCCTTCTTGCACATTGCATTTGGGTCCCAGGAATGACAATAAGGTGGCTTGAACTTCCCACCTTTATGCCTTTTGAAAGATAAGACACTAATAATGAACAACAGTTTGACAACCACAGGGTTCATCATTAGGTTCATTGTTGAGGGAGATCTACGTTGCAGCTTAAATTCATCTTGTATATCCTACATAAAGATTGTCTCTGACAAAGGATGCATCTTACTCAGTTCTCTTGTACCATTTCATTCATTTCTTTTTAGACACTGCTGCTGCTTTTGCTTAAGTAACAATTCTTTCCTTGCTCTCTGTGTCCCTAGCACCATATTAGCAGTCGGGTAAGGAGCAGAGATGGAGATGAAAAATAAGGGCATATTTCACCTCTCAAACAGAGTGCCATGTGATTGTAAAGAACACCTAAGGTTTTCTTAGATACAGTTTTATAGATGTAGAACAATTTGCCTGTACAAGAGCAGCCTAACAGAGTGATAGAAATTATTCAAAGGAGTCAAGAATAATTGTGGGCCAACAGTAGTTGGGCTTTGAAATAATTACAGGATTTAGATTAGTGGGTGGGAAGAGCAAAAATAAAACAAAAAGTCTCGATACCTGTTGTGAAGGTACCCAAGGGGGTAGTGAAGCTGGAATACAGAACAAAACACTCCAAGATAATATTCAACATTTTGTTAAAGTTACTGTCATGAGATCAGCTATAAAAAGCGTTTAGAAAGTCTTCATGGGAATTAAGGTTCAGATACAATAGTAGATTGAGAACCTAATTTTGCCAAATAGGCTCTTGCTTTTCTTGAAGGATTCTTTAAGTCAGGGATAGGCAATTTTTTTTTGTGAAGGGTTAGACAGCAAATGTTTTAGATTTTGTAGGCCATTCAGTCTCTGTGACAACTACTCAACTTGCTACTGTAGCTTAAAGGCAACCAAAGCTGATAAGATAAATTTGACCTGAATCATTTTAGTTTCTGATGTGGCTTTGTTCCAATAAAACTTTATTTGAATTTCATACCATTTTCACATGTCATGAAATACTCTTCTTTTTTTCCTATCGTTCAAAAAATGTAAAAACTATTCTTAGCTCACAGGCCAGGCAGAGGACTGAATTTGGGAAGGACATGGTTTGCTGACCTCTGCTTTAAATGGTGCGCACTCTGCATGGCTTTCCATTACATTGTGATTTTCAGGGTCTGTGTTTTTCATTTCATTGCTACCTCTGTCTAAAACATGTGAAATAGATTATTCATAATTGCTTTTACAACTTAAACCGTGTTCTTTCAGCTCCCACTGAACTGCAAACCCTTATTTTGAAACCAGTGACATCACCAAGCCTAGAAATGACACGAAGTCAACCTGGTAAATAGACTGTTTTATCTGTTTAGGTACACTGTGAGCTTCAGGGAACACACTATAATCTTCAAAGCATTGTATTTACAAATATAAAAAAATCATATTTGGAAATTATATAACAGACATTTAATAGCTCTCCATAAATACTGTACAATGCTCTTTCCATGATTGTATGTTGGTGTTAAATTAGTAATACATTATATTAATATTATGTTGTTCAACTGTATAAAAATACTTTATTAAGTTTGCTCTGTATCGTTTTAGAAAATCATGTATCTGATTAAGTGATCAACCACTCAGAAGAACTGATTTTATACTTTATTTTTCATCAACAAGCACAAACTTACGGTTCTCTTTAGTAGTAAACTAAATTTGTGCTCTGCTGTCTGAAAAGAATGATAGTTCAGTTGTGACCATCAAGAAAGGAGAAAGTTCTCACTTCAGTAAAGATACAGCCTTCTGTAAAGACTGCCACTCAAAATTGGAAACAAATTGTTTAAATTGATATCAACAATGCTGTTGCTACTTCCTGGCATTTATTTTGAAACGCTATATCCAATTTTCTTCTAGCATAGGATTGTAATTTCTTTTCATCCCTTTCCAGTGTCTTCTAATTAGATAAATGACATTTTGGTACTCATGTTGAAGGTACAAAGTATGGCTGTTAATGGTAACCTATAACAGTTAAAATATTGTGAGTTCAATTCAGTTACTAGAGCTCCCTTTAGTGTTACTGATAATGTTGTTATCCTAACAGTTAACGTTGAGTACTTACTAGATGCAAGGCATTTTTCTAAATACTTAGTTTGTATTAATTCATTCAATGCTCACAACAACCCATCCTTGATCCATTGTACTGTTTTGTGTTTTTTGCTAGCTTCTGACGTTCTGGAATCGGTTATCTTTAGCACTGAGTCATCAAAGGAGACTATAGGTAAAAATGTCTCCCAGTGGGAAGTCAGGTGTATGTGCTTTTCCATCTCATTGCAAAGGTCATCTTTGGATGTCCTTATGCTTTCTGACATTTCATAGCCACCTGCCCGTGCTCATCCAGTGGGTCTTGAAAGTCAAGATATATAGCACATTGTGCTAGTGTCTGCTGCATTGCTTCACGAGTTTCAGAATTTCCTTATTTACTTTCTTCTCACTCTGAATGCCAAATTTAATTTTTTAATACTCTGGTCACTCTTTCAGTATGATTATGTACATCTTATTTTTCATTTTCATATCATTTTTATAATTCATCCCTCATGCTTTTGAGGGACTCATTCTATGTCTTTTTCTTACCAGAATCCTTATACCAAATATGCAAGGAAGTGAAATTATGTGTTTTGCTAGAAATTGCTGTAGACTCTGCCAGTTATCATGTGTGTGTGTTTCCAACACAGCATACTGCCTTCGTTTCCCGCCTTCATTTCTGCCGTCCTAAATCATAGTCATCTTTATAATCTACCAATATGTTACTCTCAAGAAGGTATCTGCTTAAAATACCTCTGTTTTCAGATTACACCCAGGATTCCATTACAGTGTGCATGGGGCTGCCCACCACTAACCAGCCATTCCCTGTGTCTTCCCTAGCACCTGCCGAAACAGATTATGTATACCCCACTGCCAAAGCACCACTCAGGCCAGAGGAGTCAAAGACTGAAGGTGATAAAGGTTTACATGCTTTAATTCATTTATTCAACGCATGTTTACTTGGCTTATGCTATATCCATGGAACATGAAAGTTCAAACTGTAGTACTTGACCTACAATAGAACAGATATGAAGAGCCATAGTTTCTGACATTCTTGAATTCTTAAAGTGGTAATTAACTCTCTGAATACAGAAACAAATTCCTGTTTCTCTGCTGGTATCTAAAGATTGAGGCATAACAATGTTGAAAGCCAACGAATGACAGTTAAAACATAAGTATTAGTTGGAGGATTGGTATTATAGAATAGGAGTTTCTTCCTGAGTGTCTTCGTTTTTCCCTAAACCCATTGTGCTATCTGTAAAATTATGATGAAAATTCTTTACAGAACAAGGTGCTTACATTCTAGAAAGAAATACTTGACTATGGCTTAATCTCTTACAATTTTTAAAATTGTTCTCCTTTGTTTTGATACAGTTGTGGAATCTATTACGTATGTGTCTGAACCACCTGAGACCACATTAGGTAATAACCTCACCAGCCTGACCCTGTGTGCTTTCTGTCCTTGTTGCCACTATCACCGGAGAACCTCAGGGTCTCTGTCATTGTGAATTCATGTTGCACCATCATTCTTTGCCATGGCAGTTACTTTTCTTTCTAGGTGCTCCTATTCATAGCCATTGCCCCAAAATGGCTCTCCTCCCATTCAGTTCTATATCAAGACCTTGCTCTCTTTGTCTACTTAAGTCAGTGAAACTGTTGAATCTATAGTATCTTTTTTCCTAACATTGAACATGCTGCCAGCTTGGTATTGTGTTGAATGTTTTAGATCATACCTTTTTGTGCAATGATCCATTTATACTTTGACCTAGCAACATGCTTTCCATTAACATTCATTCCATCACCTTCATTTCCATGCTTGACTTTTGTTCTCCATTGTTTAATTGAAATTCAGTGTTTCTTAACTAGCTCATGCTATAACATTTTTAAATTACTTTTTCCCTCCATAATTCTTATTGAGTATATCTTTAGAAAGATTCATTGTTGAGGTAGGGTCCCTAATGGGGTGTGAGGATTTCAAAAGTACTTTGTAACCTGGCATCTCTAAGATTTTTTAAACCAAACGCATTATAAAGAAGTCAATCTGCAGCTGTTGTGCTGCAGATTTACAATTTTCTTTATTTTTAAAAGTCTATTTGTCACCATCCTGTCTGTCGTGTATACTCAAGCTATGTCAAGCACTATAGTAACCTAAGTACTTTCCTTCAGTTACCATAGAAGCATCACCTCTGCCTTCTCAACCTATAATCCTACCCCGCCCAGATGAGCCTCAGACTGAACCTGGTAAATACGTTATTTTGTATTTCATGTATGAGGTGAGTGTTTGCAAAATGACAATAAGGTCACTTCTAGATGTCAAAGGCCCTGACTTCATCACTCTGCTCACAGTCTTTGATGGATGATTCTACCTGTCTGATGTCTATCTTCAATAAGCACTCAACTGGCAGTGTTGTGAATTTTCTTTAGGATGTGACAGAAAACACCTCTCAGCAACTCTACAAGTGTTTAATTCAAGAAATAGGAATGCTTCGGAGGAAGATCATTTATATTCTATTTACATATATTCTAATTTTAATTACTTTATCATCTTGACTAGTTTTACAACTTCTGTGGTCATGTAAAAAGTATTTTAAGATATCTAATTTGTGTTTGAAATTAAGAGAAACCTCCAGAAACAGGCTTAACTATTCAATCCAGGTAAAAGAGAGTATTACTGGCCAGTCACCTCGTAATTATTTAGGTACCATACTTCTTTCCACACCTTCCTACAATGGTTTGGCCATTTCACTGTATGCAAATAAGAGAAACTGAAATCAAACCAATTACTTTTGCTGGTCATAAAGGTACGAGGTAGTGGAGTTTTAAATGAATGAAAACAAATCATCCACATGGACAACTAAATGTGCCTCTTCTTACAAGGAAAAATTCTCTCAATAGCTATAGGTTTCCATGAAACAGAAGTTTATCTTAAACCCAAACTTCTGTTTTGATTGTCATTATACTATTTTATATGGCTCTATTTCCAAGGGAGATGTGGATATTAATTTTACTCATTGTCCTCAGGAATGTCCTACTAAGCACTGCTTATAAACTCTACAGTTTAAATTTAATCAAAATTCTACTTTGACTACATTAGTGGAATCTGTAGCAGTTGTATCTAACTTTTCCAGTTTTGTTTTTAATAGCTATGGTAATTAATATTATCAAAATGTCTAATTGCAAATATTGCTACTAGTGACTCTTACCACATTCTCTATCAATTTTCATGGAATTGCTTCATGACATGCCTTTACCTTCAGATGATCTTCTTATACCCTGAGGGAAGCAAATAGCATATCAGAACTTCAGTAAGCACAGAAGTTGAGAGTCAGAAAATCACAAGACCATAAGAAACTCTAGAATCAGAGAATTTCGGAATTGCAGGGTTCTTAAAAACTGTGTAACTTTTGATGGAAAACCTGAGACTGTCGACCCAGTCCTTAGGAGAGGGAGCTCTAAACCCCCAAATTCCAGGTTTCTAAACCAGTGAACATTTCTTGATGTTCATCTCTCTGCAAACAAGAAGATTCCACTGAAACCACTGCATATCTTGTATATTTTAATTTAGTGTCAGGAAGAGCCCTCTGCAGAGTTCTTCAGAAATTTCTGGTGTCTAAAAACTCTTATTTTCAGCAATCTTTTCTTAAGGTGTCTGAAACGGCATGACATTAACACCATTTTGTTCCTTTTTTTAAATCCCAAATGCTAGTTCAACCAAATCAGGTGTTTTCACAAGCTGCAACCTTGCATCTGATAATTTCTTTCCTTCAACAGAATATGCTTTTAATTTTCTTGATGAAGAAACAATTGGCTTTTACACGGAATGTCCTAGAACTTCTTTCAGAATTGCCCAGGAAAGGAATAACTCTCCATTGGAAAGTATCCATGGTGTTCAATTTCTCTTCCCCAATATAACCAACAAAAATTGTGTTTTGTTTGGTAGATTTCTTTTTTCCATTAGCACTTGCTGTGAAAATACATTCTATATTTGGACTATAACATGGTAATTTTGTTTTTTATTTAGAAAACATTGTATATATTTGTTTTTAAAATAATGTACCTGGATATTCTGATAAAATGATGGGAACTTATAAGAAAGATGAATTCTTATGAAATTTATTTTCAACCTATTTAAAAGGTATTTAAAGAAGATATTTCTGAGGTTCCAGCGGTTGCATTTTGCCAGCTGAATATCTAGGATGTCATTTAATGTGCTTTTTTGTTTTGTTTTCCATTATGTAGAAAAATTATCTTCCTATAGTTTGCAGATCTTTAGGGGCTTTAATTGCATTAATTGCTGTGTGTTTAGATCCTCAGTCACTCAGCAAACATCTCTGAGCTCCTAGAGGCTTAGGTACTGTCATCCTCGAAGGCCTCAGGAGCTCCGAACCTCTGTCCTTTCCTTTAGCTCCCAAGCAGACACCGCGTGCTCCTCCCAAGCCAAAGACATCACCACGCCCAAGAGTGCCACAGACACAACCAGGTAAATATGTATTTTATATTTTAGCTTGTAAATTTTAAGGTTAATGGGCTTATTCTGGTGAGTGACAGCAGATTAAGTTTAACCCTTATAAAACAAGTCATCCCCTGTAACCTAGTAAATATTTAAATTTATTTTTAGACATGATCAAAAAGCTCCTCATTGGAAGAGCTGATGCCACAGAGCTTCCCTAATGTTATGTTATTTAATATGGGATAGACAGGGATGGCATTTCCTAGAATGAGGTGCCTGCCTACTCCCTTTTCCTCTCCCAGCCTGAGACTGTACTCCTATGCCTCCCTGTCTATGCCTGAATGTGATTGCTCCTGACAATCATCTAATTTGAAATTTTCATCGATACTTGGTTGACATACAAAAAATATTTGAGGTATGCCCACCCAGCACACCAGGAAAGGAATCTTTCTGCCACTAATGATCTGGGGAATGGAAAATGTTTGAATCATCGAAATTATACATGATCCAGGTAGTGATTCTGGATTCTGTCACAAATACTTTAGTCATATCTCAGAATTTGTGCTGAGAAAGACAAAAAAAAAAAAAAAAACCCTATAGTTTAGGTATGGTGTCTAATGTCTGATTCTGAGAGAAATTTTACTTATCATTAATTTTTTTCTTTAAAGAAAAATTCCCTAAAAGACTATTCTGTATTTCATATCCAGCTAATGAGTTTAAATCTGCCTTATTTCACATATTTTTAACACATTGACTACCACGTAAAAAAATCAGAAACTTTTCACTGGGGCCACAAAGTTTTATTACAAAAACAGAATAAAAACTTCGAGTGTAATTTAAATGTAAACATAAATAGAAAAATGAAATTGGTTGACTTCTATTCATTTAATCCACATTTTTAGAATTAAATTGTCAATATTAATTACAACAATAAGAACATCAAGTAAGATTTCATATATGCTTCATGTAGATCCAGGGTCAAAACTAGGGTGAATTAAATACAACTTTCATGGCAGTTAATGTGTTAAATCTGTTCTAATTAATTACCAAAACTTAGCTATGAAAATAGTGTATCCTGGTACATATAACTATATGAAGTTACCAAGGCAGCATTCCCCCAAAGAATAAGAAATTTTAAATAATAACAATAAATATATTTGAAACATTAACATAGAAGTACTCGTAAAAATGAGGAATGATTAGTGAGTAATGATTAATGAATAGAATAGGAATAAAATATATCAAAATTTTAAAAAACCAAGTTATTAAATAAATAAAACAAGTATATTAAATTTGCTGATAGGAAACTAAAGTCTAACTTTAAAAATTGACAGATAAAATTATATGAGAAGCTCTCAACTTTTTATATGAATATAAAGCACAAAATAAGAGTAGAAAAGAAATAAGCAGTGGAAATAAAAAGCATGAAAACTTGATGAATGTCAAAATATAAGAGAAAAGATGAAAAATAAGAAATACCAAGAGTTAACACATTCAGGCTATAACTGAACTAATAGAAAAAATTGATTTGTAATTATCTCATGAAGCTGTGCTTTGTACTTATTAAAATGCAGTATAGTAAATCAGGAACTTGCTCTAATTTCCATTGTACTATATACTAAGTTTCAAATTTGTTTAATTTTGAATTAGACCTTTAGCCAACCTTTCTGGACAAGCTATGCAACTTCAGAATAGATAGATTCATATGCTCAGTGCGTTCCACTCTCTAACCTGAAACCCTGGGGTGGCTGCCAAACTGCAACAAGAGGGCCTCCTGGCATTGTCCCAGTTGAGGTCACTTCCAATCCATCGGCATCTCCTATGGAAAGTGGCTACAACCCAAATACTCTGGCTTTGTCAGTGCCACTTAATGTAAGGAAATAATTTGGAAAACTGATCGTGAAGAACAGAATGCATTCTAATTATTCTTTCTAAAAGTGGGTAGAATTGGGATCTCCCCCTCCCATAATAAGAATATGAACCTTACTTATCAGGTAGCAGCAATATACTAGATTTTTATAGACTTCCACAGATGTATGTGTATGTACACATATGTATCACAAAAATATTTTTTTGAGACAGTGTCTCTTCTGTGTTGCCCAGGATAGGGTGCAGTGGCATCTGCATAGCTCACAGCAACCTCAAACACCTGGGCTCAAGAGATCCTCCTGCCTCAGCCTCTCAAGTAGCTGGGACTATAGGTGCACAGTACTATGCTTGGCTAGTTTTTCTATTTTTTGTAGAAACGGGGTCTCTCTCTTGCTCAGGCTGCGTATCACAAAATATTTTAAACACAAATATTTGAATCCTAGTATTTCATCCCTCACCCTTGGCTAGTTCTTATAAATTTCAAAAGGTCATTTAGGAGGGAGAATGTTCTGTTTATATGTATAATACCAATGCAAATTATTATTGTTGAGCTATAATAAGAATATCACCTAACAATATTGCCTATAACTTAAAGTGCAACAAAATTTTGTTCCTCCATCACTTTTTTTCAGAATAAAATTCTGTAATTGGGCATGTTACCTTTCTTGTTAGTTTTACTTAAAATATGTATATAAGTTAAATAGAAACATTTACATCTTTACTTTTGCATTTGAGGGCAACGTATCCAAAATTTGGAACAAATCATCAGGAATAAGTCAATAAAGTTTTGATTTTTAGATTCCTTTGTTCATAGATAATAGTCAACAATCCCATTGTTAATTTTGTACCTATAATTTGATGTCATAAACCATCAAAGTTACGGATGCTCCTAGTTTTTGTATGGACAAACAATGTGAAAATCAGGATATATTTGGATTCTTTAGTGCCAAATTTTTAAAGATCCTTGAGAAGTGAAAAAACTTTATAGTAGTATAATTTTCACATCATTTTGACATTTCACACTTGATTCTTACAGTGACACTTTCTTAGGACAGGTGTATTATCTCCACCTAAAAAATGAGAAGCAAGTTAAAATCTGACCTACAGAACTGGGATATAAAGAGTCCAAGTATCTGGACCTATTGATAGTGTGTGATCTGCAGCATTTAGTTCAAGTCTTGACTCTGGCACTTAATAACCGTGTAAACTCAGGCAGATAATGTCACCTACCCACCATTCTGTTTCCTTACCTTTAAAGTGTAGCTAATAATTCCTTCCTTCCAGCATTATGGAAAGAATCAAAGGATATAAACCTTATAAAAGCCTTTTTGAAACTGTAGAATACACTATAAATAAGTTAAGCGTTTTTTTTCCTGGTATGTATTACATCAGCACCTTGTTACTCCAAAAGAACAGTGGTGGAAAGCCAATTTTAGTTTGTGAACAAGTTCATTTGAAGATTCCTCTGGGGCCTGAGAAATGCAGACGGAGTAAATGTGAACCACTACCTCCATTACCACTGTTCACTTACTTTCTGCTTTTGCCCCAGACGGCTTAAAGCTTATCCGTGCTTCACAGCATTCTCCTCTGACTTCCCTGTCTTTACCTGCTTCACCTGCAAGGGAAGACAGGAGGGTGGGCTTAAGGAGAAGTCAAGCAAACATATGCAGAAAAGAAGAGCACGCTTACGTTCATTTAATTGCTATCTCCTCTGAAGTAAATATTTCAAAAAAGTTCTTCATCCCACCCTGATGCTTTGTCAGATTTTGCATTGTCTCAGACTTCAGTTTTCTAAAAGTATCTGGAATTCTAAGTGATCTATTTCTAGAACTTAAGGTTTAGTTTTCTAACTCCAGGGTGAGTAATGCTTTGTTTTATCCGTGTTCAGGCTACGTGTTGTCATGCTTTATGGGTTCAGCACGACTGGGAGGTGCTGAAACCAAATGACTCATCATCTGAGTTCTCTCTTTCAGTTCCTAAGAGGCCCCAGCGTGTTACTTCAAAACCAAAAACGTCACCAAGTCCAGAAGTATTGTACCCCTCACCTGGTAAATGTTTTATTTCATGTTTAAGCCAAATGTATTCTACCAGCATACTCTGCTGCAGTGAAACGTGAGAGTTGATGGATGTGAGGTTAATATTTCACTTATGTTCAAATACCATGTTGTATCATAGGTGGTATTATTTAGAGGTTTTGTAAGAATGTCCCTTTGCTCATGTAGTAAAGCTATTATTATAATCAAAAAGCACAGAATTATACCAAGGTAAGAATGTCTTTCCTAGAACTAAAGTTCTCTCACTTACAAAAAAATAACCTGCCAATTCTAACTATGTTATGCTCAAATGTTTCTCCAAACAAGAAGATAAAGAATTTGATTTTCCCACAAAAATGATTAAATGGTGTTTTTACAAATAGAAGAAATGATATTTAGCCATTTACTTAGGTTCATAAATTTCACTATATCTAATATTTAGGTTTTTTCCCTGTCACATTCTACTTTACAAGTTTATGGGGCAATAGCTTGGGTTAAGAAATTTGTTTCACAAACAGCAGTAAAAAAAAAAAAAATTCCTTAGTTGTAAATCTGTTTCTGTCTATCATCTAAGAATGTCTTTTGTTCACTTATGTGGAAAGTAATCTCATATTCACAGGAATACTCAGGGTTGGAACTGCAAGGACCCAGACATTGCATTGGTCTTATGATGACTGCTATTTACATGATGTTTTAAAGTGGCCTTAGGATAACACTGTTAGCTGAACATGAGAGTTCTCTCGTAAACCAAACCAAGCTCATTTTTAACTGCAGAATCTGGGAAATACTTTAAGTTCGTTCTTTCCTTTCCTTTTAAAGGGACAATTACTATAAATTCCTAGATGCTCCTAAAAGCATATAGAACGTTCCCAGAACCAAAGGATTTCTAAACTATAGTTTGAAATGATGGCATTTTGGAAGCAAGCCTGAATTCCCTTGCTATCTAATGTTTTCCAGATTGTGTAAGTGAAGGATATTATTGTTGCTGCGGTGTAGTCGGGTTGCTCTTGGTGATGGTGGCAGATTAGAGAGAGGCTCCTTTGCCCTGAAGTCTAAAATTTAAGTTTGTACCACTAAGCACAGCAGCCAATATTATAAATATAGAGTAAAAAAAAAAAAAGCTGATCTTCCACTTGCAAAAGGTCAATGTATGTTCACTTACGGAAAAAAAAGTAAGAAATTAATTCACTAAAGATAACAGTAAACTTGAGTGATTTTATTTTCTTTTTAATAATAAAAAGTAATATTATTGGTGCAATCTCACTACACCAGCATATCTAATCGTTAAGCTTTTTTCTTCTTTTTTAACATTTAATATTTGCCTTAATCCCATCAACACCTTGTTTTTCACAGAAACTAACCCATAAACCTGAGCACTGAAATAACAGCCCGAACACTCCCCCTAGTTAGTCATCTTCTACCAGCACCCTAGCCCTACATGTTCAGAGTCAGAATTCTATCTCTAAGCCTAGTGTTGGCCCTGCCATTGTGATCAGGGTCCCCTCGTGGCTCCTGTGATGCCCACAGGAATTTCAGTTTTCTTAGAAGTGTTCAAATGCTGGATTCTGTTGTGTGCAAACAGTTTTTGGGTTGTATCTAGGCTCAGGTTTGCATCCTAATGAACCCAAGGCCTCATTTACCAGAACCTGTAGGTTTTACCTCAGAAAACAAAGGGTAGGTTACATGTATATATAATAGGTATTGGTATTTTGGAGAAACAGACTCTTCTGTAAAAAGTTTAAAAATGCTGAA
Organism: Lemur catta; assembly: GCF_020740605.2. Taxonomy (NCBI): domain Eukaryota; kingdom Metazoa; phylum Chordata; class Mammalia; order Primates; family Lemuridae; genus Lemur; species Lemur catta. The sequence goes on from NC_059128.1 coordinate 241,044,536, forward strand.
ATTTTTGTAGTGCTGAAATCAGGACAGAGTTATGTTTTATCATGATGTTTATCTCAAAATGTATTCTAAGAGAGATCAGAAGTAACAGACTTGGATTTCCAGACCTGTATCCACTAGAAAGTCAGTCTCTAGGGTTCACTGCCCAGTTCTTCCATTCTATAGATTCCTAGACATAACTTCATGCAGCGAGGCTTTAGAGAAAATCTTCCAGCCACTCAGTCAAATTATCTCCTACACTTAATGAGGAATCTTGACACACTGAGCCCATCCCCCAGAACTGGCTTTCCTCCACATCTGCCTTGGAGGAATGATTTAGAATTCAGAGCAAAGGAATTGTCCTGATAGCAAACAACTGCTATTTAGCTTGGGGTCCAAACACAAGGTACCTGGCTCCACAGCGCTCTGCCTGCCTTGTAGATTCATTTCTATACCAAGAGCTGTGTTGGCTTGTCATCCTTCTGGCCCCAGGCAGTTGGATAGATTTCGGTCACTGGAAGCAAACCAGGAAGAAAATCTCAATTTTAGCAAGCTATCCAAGTCCTCATGAGTGTTCCTTCTGTGTATGTACTCCTTTATTCTCATTTGTAGTCACCCTTCAGCATTTTTGTAGTTAGTTTCATGTTTTAGTTAAATGGGGTTGGTTTGATTGTTTTTTTGTGAGCTAATTAAGAATGAGTGTTTAATTCTAAATATTTCCTAAAAATTGGGCCGTATTGTTTAAAATGATAAGTGAACTACAGTTATTAACACAATCATTTGCTTGGATTACATACTTTAAAATGTTGCCAGACTTAGGAAGAAGCTAATGAATGTGTTTTTTTTTTCTGATGTAGTCTTAGAAGACAATATATTTAGAATTGAGCAAACGAAGATAACAGTAATTAATAATTTCCCCCATTTTTATCAAAATAGAAGTTGGAATGATCAGAGTAGAGAATTACCTCCTTAAGATCATACTGTTATGATTACCATTCTACAGTGCTTTACCGATTATCATCATAATCTTCTAGACATTTTTGCCATTTCTTTCTAAAGCTGCTAATTTTTCCCGTAAGGATGCATTATATAGTTTTATTGTTAAAATTTTTCTTATTGATTTTCCTAGAGGCAAGATGTCTTCTCACATATGAGAATTAAAATTAGAAGTTATCAGCAGTTTGCTGATGTAACTGATGGCAAGTTAAATATCCGTATGCTTTTCTCTCCCCCATGCTTTAGTGACTTAGCACCTTCCTCTTTTCCTCTAAACTTCTTTAAGCTTATATGTGCCATGATATGACAAATTATTTCTTCAAATTTTTATATAGAATGTGTTCATTATAATAATGGCATAATGAGGCAGATTTTAATACTGCTTTACATCTCCCTGGAAAAGAATTAGAGATTTTTGGGAGAGGCCCATGTGGGTCCTTAAAATGCTGCTTAGCAAAGCACAATGCTGGTTCATGGGAAGTGCTCATCTTTTCCAGATTTGTGCTCAAAAAATATACCAATGCAGTTCAATTCAGCAAATATTGATTGCCTTTTATATGCCTGGTTCTGTGCTTAGTGCTACAAGGCTAAAAAGAGGGATTTAGATATAATCTCTACCATCCAACAGAGTGCAGTGGAGGAAACAGGAATTCATATAAATTATTACAAAACAAGGCAAATCTCAGTGAATAGTGAGATAGGAATATAAACAAAATACAATCAAATAACAGGGAAGTAATAAATTGTATGAATTCAAGAAGGCATCACCAAGGAAAAGAGCTTTAAAATAGATTTTAAAAGATAAGTAGCCATGTAGCTATTGATGATTTGTAAGGAAGCAAAGATACAGGGGTATGAAAAGTGGTCAGTGGAGCCGAGAAGCAGCCTGAGTTCAGAATGATTACATTGCGAGCCATGTGGGTGAGATTACTGGGAGATGAAGACTTAAAGTCAGTTGGACTCATGTGGTTGAGGGCTTTTACCACAGTGCCAAGGACTTCAAACTTTTTTCTACAGGCAATTAGGAGACATTAAAATTGTGCATGTGTTTTTCTAATCATGGGGGTGATGTGATGTAATTATATCTGTATTTTAGAAAGATAGTTGTCATTTAAAAAAACATGGAACATTAGCTGGCAAGAAGAGATTGGTGGCAAGGAATCACTTAGGAAGTTTCTCAGTAGTCTATTACAGAAGGGCACATACGAGAATTTGAACTAATAATGGTAGGAAGGTAAACAAAGGAATAATGCTGAAATTGCTTTTGGAGATGGAATTGCTAAGTCCTGGAGAATGACTGAATGGTGTTATGGAGGAAGGATGACACTGTCATTCCTAGCTTGGGCCAGTGGTAGATGATGATGCTATTGGCTATGACAGGGAACACAGGGAAGAATAAAGACTTGAGTTTATATGTACTAGGTTTGCAGAGCCAGCAGAACTTTCAGGTGGCAATAGCTTAAGTGGTGGTTGAACATGCTCTTCTGGATTTCTAAGCAGAAGTCAGGATTTGAGACAGATTTGGGAGTCACCTGTCTACTATAGATGGTTCTTAAATCTTAGATGACATTATCCAAGAAAAAGTGTAGACTAAGAAAATTAGTCAGAAATCAAATATTTGGGTGGCACAGTTACATTAAAGGAGTAGGCAGAGGGGAAAAAAAGCCAACAGATGTTGCTGTCAAAAATTATCAGAGGGGCCAGGAGCAGTGGCTCATGCCTGTAATCCTAGCACTTTGGGAGGCCTAGGCGGGAGAATCATTTGAGGCCAGGAGTTCAAAATTAGCCTGGGCCATAGAAAGACCCCGTTTCTACAAAAAATTTAAGAATTAGCTAGGTGTGGTGGCACGTGCCTGTAGTCCCAGTTACTCAGGCGGCTGAGGCAAGAGGATCACTTGAGCCCAGGAGTTTGAGGTTGCAGTGAGCTATGATGACACCACTGCACTCTAACCCAGGCAACACAGTTGAGACTCTGTCTCAGGAGGAAGAAAAAAGAAAAGAAAAGAATCTGAAAGACGGAGTTAGGAGGTGAGGCAGGAAATGGTCTCAAGAAAGGAAAGGTGGCCAACAGGGGCAGTGAGGTGGAGGAGTCAGAAGAGGCTGCTAATGTCACTGTGCAGGTCTAGAATCCCATTATCTGAAAGCCTTGGGCTGGAGGCTTCAGAATTTAGCAATTATCAGATTTTAGAAAATTGAAAGAGTACTTATATCATTGATTACAAATGTTAATGTGTCTACAGTGAGAATTATGAATAGTCTTACAAATCAGGATAAATAAAAACAGTAAAAGCAGTACTAGTTATGTTTTGCTGTTGAACAAGTTAAGGAAAAACTCAATTTTGAGGGTCTTTTGTAATTCAGAACTTTGGATAAGGCATCGTTGCAGGAGATCGGTGAAGCGGAAGCCAGACCGCAGTGGGGGAGGAAGACACAACTGAAAGACTGGGAAGCAGAGGCAGACATAAACTTTTTTCATTAAAGAAATGAAAGCAAGAGAGGGGATGGTTTGAAGGAACAGCCATGTCCGGGGAATGATTATTTTTTTTAAGAAGTTGGAGCATTTGAGTTGTTTTATAGGTGGGTGGGAAGGAACTCATGGAGATATGGAAATATGGACTAATGGATAAAAATATAAGATAAAAGAAATAATGGAAAGTAAAAGGTGTCAGAGGAAGTGGAAGGTAGGGTGGCCCAAGAGCACAGGGAACGCCTGGAAAGTGGCCTCCAAAAGGAAGGGAGACCGGGGCTTCCTCTTAGACTGAACCTAAGGGTACAGAGTTACAATAAGGGACTCAAGGATCTTGAAGCGAAAAGGCCTTGTAGTCTATGTATGTTACTTTTCTGAGAGAATCAATTTCTTTGTAGCCCTATTGCCAGGGTAAACCTTATTGCAGACTTCATACTGCACCAACATCAATGGAGAGTAACATGTTAATTATATTCTAACTCTATCAAAACATTCATGCACATTCGTTTACATTTATCTGTGTTAGACATCGTCCACTTATACTAGTCTTGTGTTAGCTGTTCAAGTTAATATACAGAGGAATGCCACATAGAAGGGAAAAAAGAGAAAAGAAAAAACAGCTTGAATTTCTTGGAGCTGTAGTTGACCAAGTAGGACAATGATTCATATTCCTTTCCTGTAAATATTTCTATTTCTTTCCTTTCCACTGATTTCACCTGCTTTAGGAAGTCTGCTATGGCAGTTTATTAAATCATCGCTTCATAGTTAAAAAAAGAAAAGTGCCAGTTACAGCAGCTGGAATGCACATTACCCTGGCCTAAATTCCTCGGTAAACTAGAGCAGCAGCAAGTGAGGCATTTACAGTATGGTGTATTTATTAGTAGCGTATCTCTTCTCGGCTTCTCCTTTCCTTAAGCCCAGCTTCTTTTTGTGTAGTCTAGTACCATAACTAATTAGGGTATTTATAAACTACAGGCTGCTTTGAATGGTCATGACCTCTGCAGAGCCAAATTAAAGTGCCTTCTCCTTCAACCTCCAGATAAACATTTAGTTTGATTTACAACTGGAAATATCTCATATTTCACCATTTGAATTCCTCCCAAAAAAACCAGCATGGCAAGGTGAAATGTTCACTGTCATAGTGGGCTTTCTCTAACTTTGTCAACTGCTGTTCTTTTTGAAGTTTCCTTTTTTCTTAAAAAAAAAAATTCCAGAGTTTCAAATTCCCCTGGATGTCACCTTTTAGCTCGTAGAAGTTCTAATTGAGTCAAGTTTCTGTTCATTGCCAATTTCTGCAACTATAATTTAGCTGCTACTTACTTAGTGGCTTAAACTAAGAATATATGTGGCATGCAAGTTAAATATAATCCTCCAAAACAATAAAAAGTCCATTTTATATAACTTATTTCTACATTAATGGTAAAGTGGTGCTTGGCACACCTCATGATACAAAAGTTTTCTTCATCTTTCTTCAGAGGAAGAGTTCTAGCCTGAATCCTAATTTTTTTCCCAGCATCATATAAGACTCAAGAAAATTACTCTGCCTACCGAAAGACACTGGTATTTATGAAATCTTTAGTGTGGTAGGAAAACTTTTCAGTGAGGGAATAGGCCTGAGGAGAGCCTCCTTATGGGGAAACTGAGTCAAAGAATTACTTTATACTGCTCTGGGAATGAGATTTTTGTCGTAGAAATCTGGCAGTAACAATAGGCAAATCATCCTGATAATTCCCCAAATGAGACATAAGGTACCAAGTTTCCAATCTACTGTCTTATTTTGCTAAAATAGAACACAAGCATTAAAAATATACTAGATACCAGGGACTGGATATGAGTAGGCCTATTCTTTAGCTGACATTTTTGTCTTTTGTTTTCATATTCTCATACATCAAGCATGCTTGACACCTAATATACTAAAAGCCACATCACTAAGGAAGACAAAAATAGCAACAGCTCGCATTCAACTAGCATTTATCAAGTACTGTCACACACTTTACAGGTGGTATCTTCTAATGACTAGCTGATTCTTTTTGCTTTATTTCCTCCCCATGGCAACTGTCAGTGCCATTTAGAATGAAACTTTGTCCTCCTTTTAAATATTGAGTATTTTTACCTTTCTTGTTTCCTTCGATTTGCAGCCATTTTTGCATTTTATCTAAGATAATGTATTTTCTATTGCTATTAGCAGACTTTAGCATGAATATCAAATGGCAGCTAATCACTTCAGGAAAAAGCTGACTTTCTATTTTGAGGGAGACCTACCTTCTTATGTTTAATTATATTAGTTATTTCCTCATTTTTTTTTTCCCTCAAGGAAGACTTCAGAATGAACTGTGACAGACTTTGTTTGTGTTTTACTGCCACCAGAATCTTCCCTACACAGTGACATTTTTCCATTTTGAAAAGAGTGGTCATCTTCTCAGCTTTGGTCTTTAACTATTGTGAAAATACTTTTGCTTCATTCATTCTTTCTGAGATTTTATATCTGTAGGTTAAGTTCACCCCAAGTAGGACATTTAGAGTCCACAGTGTTTTATAATCTTTTTCTTTCAGTTCCAAAGGATGCGCTCCTTCCCCATAAACCAGACCCCGAGTTCTCTCAGAGTGAACCTGGTAAATGAATTATTTAATTTTCCCAGTTAAGAAGTGTATTTTTCAAAAACTATTCTTGATATAAATACATTTTAATGGTAGTGATATGGAAGGAATATGGGGAAAAATATGGATATAAAATGTAAATTTCTTTGGGGAAAGTTTAATCATACATCTGGTTGAAAATTTTTTGCTCTGGTTAAATGAAACAGTGGTATATAATTAGTTTATTTTCCCTTGAAGTATTTTCATTGAATAGGACATCATGATAAAATTATAAAACACAATTATTAACGGAGCCAACTCTTTTATATCCTTTCAAAATGTATAAATGCAATTACATTATAACTGTGAGTGTACTTTTAAGTAAAAAATATGGTGCATATTCAAAGTTACAATGAATGATACCTTCAAAGTTTTAGTTAAACTAAGTTCCCTGAGTGGCATCTAATAAATTTTCTCATATTTATTATAGTTCTTAGAAAATGTTTAAATGATTAAATTGATGCATCTAGAAAATACAGAAACTATTTGACTTCACCAGGTAGTAATTCTCATCAGTGTGTTTCTTTGGTTTGTTTTTGGCATAGTTCTGCAACCTGTTACCTTTAGAATTGAGCCACCGAAGACAACAATAGGTAATGATTTTCTAATGTTGACCAACTCTGTTTTTCTTTGCTGCCATCAAGATTGCAGATCTTTCTCAAAAGATCCTATGAAAACATCATCTTTTCTCAGTCCATTTCATCATTCATTCTCATTGTTGTTCTTTCCAAAATAGAAAAGCTGTGGTTTCACTATTGTAAAGGATTTGCTCTAAAGACCAACTTAAGACAGCTCATTACTGAGTCCATCTTCATCTACCTCACCTACCTCCATGTTCACAATGAGTCCACCTTACTGGTGCCATCTATTAATAGTGAATAACAATTTCTGCTGGTTTACTGGTTCTCAGCTGCACTGTTACAACATACCAGCATGTGACAAGTTTGCAAGGTGCTGCAAGTAATTATTATTAATATTGGTCAAAATATTGAAAATTGCCAGTGACGTATTTCTAAAATTTAACTTGAGCAGACTCAAGAAGATTATCCCACCAAAGACGATATTCTCACTCATTTTGTAATCCTGTATGCTGTCTTGGGTGGGGGAGAGAGGGACAGAGCTACAGCTAACTGTCCAGGACTGGTTCTAACTCATACCTCGTCTTAACCCGTCATTCTCATGGATTGGGTCATTTATTATGTGTCCTGGTGGAAAAACAGTTGAGAACCATTATTCTAGTATTCCACAGTCACTTTCCAGAAAGTTCTGTGCAACACTTTCTTCTTTCCTTTTTGCATTTCAAATGAAGGAATCTCATGTAATACCAATATGGTCTTATGCTGGCTTTAAATCTAAGAATTTACAACCTTGGTACTTTTCTTTTGCAGCTCCTTTAGAGACACGAGAAATTCCTTTTATACCTATGATTTCCCCAATTCCTAGTCAAGAGGAACTACCAACTACTCTGGGTAAATTTTGTTTTGATATCTCAGTTCATTAATGACCTACCTTTCAGGAATTTCCCTTAAAGTAGCCATAAGCACATTATGTTGGTGGGTTGTGTCCAAATAATAGAAGGTCACTTTTTACCATTATAAAAAATCTCTGCTTCACTTGATACTTTTCCATTAATTGTATATTTGTCCTTTTAATATTATACTGATTTTCAATATAAAATGAGAATGTTTTAACACATCTTGACAAAATTTAAAGTATTCTAAAAAGAAAACATTCTCAAATCAATGCTGTTCATTTTTGTTGCTTTTTCTGTATTTGAAATTGCATTTGAGAAGAAAAATGAATCGTCTAGTATTTATTGAGCTTTTTCTGGGTGCTAAGTGATATGAGTTCAAAAAACACTATTTTAAAGGTGAGTCTTTACCTTAAGGAGCTCACCCTGTAATATGAAGATGGGATTTAGTAGCAATACTGCTTCTTCTGTGCCACCCACCCAATGCACTACCAGTATACTGGGTCTTCAGGTTGGAATGAGAGTTGACCAGTCAAAGATGAAAATGGTCCTTTCAAGTTAAAGACAGATGGAAGAGAGGCGCAGGGCAGGACTGCTAGACTAACCTGCTGAGTGTGAGTGGGTGGGCTGCCTGGAGAAACAAAGACGGACAAGTCAGGAGAGTTGGGTGGGATGAGCTGGACGGGCTTTTGAGGAGTTCAGGACAAATGTATTCACTGTATGGGAAAATCCAGTTTACTTGCCTCTTGGCTGACAATGAACTCAAAAGCATTCATTCCAGGCTCGTGTGCATTGGCCCCTCTGTCCTGTCCACACTGCATCCCCCATAGCTGGGTTTAAATCAGTGGCCTTATTTTCCTCCCTTTATCCTTTTTCAAATAAATCCATCCTTTGTGAGTGCCTGCTGAAATGAAGTTACTGATCACATTTTAACATGAAATCCTTTGCGAAGAAAAAAATTAAAATTGAGCAAATACACCCTAGTTACAAAATGCTCATCTATTCTAACCTAGGTCTGCAGAGTCAGTGTCATCCATGATGGCAAAGTTAAAAGTGTTTTTTAAAAATCGCTACTAAATATGCTGATTATTTAACTTCCACTCCCTATTTGTTGTGTCTTGGTTTATTGAAGCAAGAACCATTATCTACCAGTTATCACAAGTATCTTTCTTGTGAGCAGAATCAAGAGAATAAAGCAGAGGGGACAAAGAGACGGCAGTGCATTGTTTACACCAAGTGTTTCCTTGGATCCAGTATGTGGCAGAGTGAACCCTAAAATCCACTATGTCTGTACAATGAATATGGGGGTGGAAGTGTTGCCATGAGTAATTTTTTTTTGTCAGGAGGAATGTGTCCACATGTCAATGAATATACACTCTGATTTTCACATGAGGAAAATAGAAGAATATCTGTTCTCATGTGGTGTAAATACACATCTTTTCATAGGATATATTTACTTTCCAGCTCACCTAAATGATTTGTGGTATTTAGGGGGTGGGGAGGAGGCATGGTAGAGACAATACATCAAGACAGGGGACTTTCATACATGAGCCACATCCAAGAATAGCCACAACAGTCATGAAATGATGATCCTAGGCTAAAAGCTCTCAGAAATTCTTATAATAATTGTTAAAATAATAGCACAAGACAGTAAATATAACATATGAGAGTTATTAAAATGTACCACTAAGTTTGAGTTGTTATGATTACTAGGCATGTTTTTAAATGCAATTTATCCTTTTATCGTCACATGGGGCAGAAAAGAGCATGGGTTTTTTTTGGTCATGCTCATAATGATAATTATTTAAGACAAGCTATTTTACTGTTTTTCTTCAGAAGAAACAGACCAATCCACCCAAGAACTCTTCACAACTAAGATTCCACGAACAACTGAATTGGCAAAGACGACTCAGGGTAATAGTATTTCCCCATCTTTAGATAGTAACTTTTCCTTATTTACTTTTAATCGGGGAAAAAAAATATTTTTAGAATGTCATTTCTCATCACAGTGAATTGATTTTTCTCATTTCGTAGGTGAAAGATATTAGCCAAATCTGAATACTTCTGTGAATATTCATTGAATGTCAGAGATTTGCCTTTGAGGGTATTATTGACGGCTTGACGCTGATAACTAAGAATGAAAGCTCTTATTTTTCCCCCGTGTTTGACCTTAGTTTGCCTCATTTTCCACATATGATAAATAAGAACCTTTATTATCTTCCTCTTCCCTTCTCTTTTTCTCATTTCTCTCATGTTTCCCACTTGATGAAACATTGATATTGTGGGCTGAGAAACCCAATAACAAGAAAAAATCCGTTTTAAAATTATGATAATATTTAAACATCGAGGGAGGTGTTCTCTGTGATTTCTTTTATTCTTTGTGATTTCCTACTTTGGGGGAGGTGAACTCACCTATACAATGCTCTAGCTCATCTTCATGTTCTCTCAGAAGTCTTTTCCTTTTTATGTTTTTCTATCCTTCGAGGATTATAACCACTTGTGGATTTCCAATAATTTATTGGGATTTTGTAATGACCCCTTTTGCCATTAGATGGCAGGACTCCAAAAATAAGACAAAAAACAAAGCAAACTTTTTTTTAAGGAGCTAGAAGACAAATAAGTTCATGTTGCCCATTATAAGTTCTAATTTGAGAGAAGTTTGAAATAATAAGAGGAAATGATAATAAAAGAAATAAAATCTTAAGGTCCCTATTTTGTGAATGGGGTACTATTGGTTCTAAAGAAACATGACTAAGAAAGACTCTCTATGGTATAGGACAGTTCCTTTAAATCTTCTGAATCTTTTTTTTTATTTGTTTGGTTTAACCTTTTATTATATTTTAATTTTACTAAATTTTTATTCACTTTTTATTTATTTATAAATATATGTGGGAGTTGGAGGCATGGCATGCCGACAGCCCTCCCACATCCCCATTTCCAGCTTCAACAATTAACAGCAGCTGGTCAGTTGTGTTACATCCCTGGCCCACCCTGATTTGTGTATGTTTATTATTTTGTGTTTTTGAAAATCTCTTTAATATCTGGCTTAATAGGAGATAGCTGGGTTCTCATCATCAAACACAGTGTTTTTATAGCAAAATATATAAATATTTACAATAAGGATAAATAAAGGCTCTCATCCATCTCAGGGTGTGTTGCCAAATGAAAAAAAAAATGATTTCAGCTTTTTAGAGCTTTATGGATTTCAGAATTGAGGATAAAAGATCATAGGCCTACTCTTTCCTTGTCTTGCTTTTTCTTACCGTAATGGGAACGTCCATATTGTGTCACCATTACTAGTATATGTGGAATTTTTATCAAATTCCTTCTGAAATATTTTTATGACATATAAATTTCATAGTTAATTACGTGTATATGCAAGATCTTTTATCATTATATGAATTGTCTTAACATATTTGTATAATATATTTTAACTTTTTTCTAATATTCTTAGCTCTTTTTTTATGTTTAAATCTGAAACCCTGGAGCAGTTTTCTCAAGGCATTGTGTTGTTGGTTGGTGAGGAGCTATATGAGAACTCGCAACCTAAACTTAAATTATATTTCAGCTCTTTTATAAAAAGTTCTTTTCAGATTTAAGTAAAGACCATGGGAAAACCAAAACAAAATTTCTGATCCTGGGGCTCTGAAATAATGAATGATTATTTCTGAGTATTTTTGTGTTTTCCTCTGAGTCTCTTTCCTATCCAAAGTTTTAAAATTCATGTATATCTAGAATGAGACAAGAACCATGAGCCCTGTATTTTTTTTATTAAGCAAAAGCAATCTAACATGCAAAGGGATTTACATGAAAAGCTAAAATAGGTAAAATTGACAGGGACTCCTACCACTTTCAAAGAAAATTGGAGAACAATATTTGCAAATCATCATCAGGCATTTTACAGTCTGTGAGAATTACTATTTATAGCAACAGTACCTCTATTCACACTGCTTATTACACTTGGGAAGGCCCAGGCTAACCCTATAGAGAATTTCAGTACCTATCTGCTGTTGGCCTGCAGCATAGCAAAATCCTGCTCATCACAGTCTTTACATTGGAAATTTACAAATGAGCTACATTATAACCTATTTCACAGGCATTTTTTTAACTTGATGGGCAAGGCATTGCTGATTTATGGTAATATAAACACCCACTCAGGATGTGAAAAAAATCATCAAAATGGTGTAATCTACTTACACAGTTTGCAAGAAAGATTTTATCCAGTCTTGGCTAAAGAAGCATTACCAAGAAAGTTGGTAGCAAGAGCTAGTGTCTGGTAGGGGGACAGGGGGCAGAGGAGAGCAGGGGTGGGAAGAACAAATTCCAGGATGAATGCACACTTTAAAACCTTAGGAAGCAAAAATAGGTCAGCAGGTTTTCACAAAATTGCCTGCATATAGTGGTCGCCCACTCATTCATTCATTCAGCATGTCTTTGTTAGGAGTCTTTCCCGTGCAGGCCCTGGAGGGCAGGGCCAGAAAGCAACAAGGTGGTCCTGGGGCTTATCTGAGTTCTTGCTCCTTGCTTGTGCTTTCTTGATGGACAGGGCCCCAGATGTCATTTGTTCTCATTTCTACTGCATTATGGACCGCACTTAGTATGTATTCATTTCAGGCTTCATGAGCAAAGACAATTTGATAGAGATCATATGTTCCTACTCTTTTCTTCTTACCTACCTTAACATTTATTTCTCTTTTTACCTTTAATATTGCTTGTTTGTTTTCTCTGGCAAAATAATGTCCCAGAGTGACTCCTTCCTGAGAGACATGGATAGATAGGTGGATGGATGAACAGACGGATGGACAGGCATATGGATGAATGGCTTACGTGTTTATAATGTTAAGCAACCATGTGGTAAAATGAATGCTCCTGCAAAACATGGGCTGCATAATGATAATCCTTAACACACATTACAAATGACCTACCTCATTCAGACTATGTGTATCTTTAATTTTCAGTCATGAATATTTTCACTTGTTTTATTTTCCTTTGGCATGAAGTCTGTAATGCACTACTGGGAATTTCAGAGCACTCTTTCTACTTCTAAGCAAAGTGTACGAGTTGTTGGTACCTAGGGTGCCAGATCTCCATTCAGTGGACTTTGGAGTGTTGGTTATTAAATATGAAGTGTTTCCTTCATTTCAGCACCACACCGATTGTATACTACTCCTGTGAGGCCCAGAACACCAGAGAAACCACACATCAGACCTGGTAAGTTGTTTCTCATTCTCTGATGTGCTAAATAATCGGCAGGCTGGGAAAGACATGAAATGGATTGAAACAACCAAATATACCAAAGGGGGGACTATATTCTTAACTTGCAATAAAGGACACAAGAAATCTGATCCTTGTGGATAAGTGGAGAGGCACTGATGCCACTTCCACTTGTCCATGGAAGTGACGAGACTTGACTGAGGTTTTTAAGGATGGTCAAAATCAGAGACCATTATGAAACTTTAGCAATATAAAAGTATTTTTAAAGTAGTGTTTGTGTGTAAATCACACATACTCCTTTAATTTTCCATGACACTTACAAAGATGGCATAGTGTTAGCTATGACTTGATACTACTTGCTTTCAAATGTTATTTCTCTCTTAAGAAAAGATGGTCCTTCTCAATATAAAAAGGCTCTGGGAAAATATTTTTATTGATTCCTTTAGAGGATAAAAAATTTTTCACAGGTTCTATACAGCAAAAATAAAGTTATAATTATATATTGGGAAATAATTTAAATTTACTAAATTCGCCAAAGGTCCTAGGATCTCCCTCATTGGAGGTTGTTTAGGGAAAAATTAACTTGGAGGGGCTGATTTGGCTCATGTAAATCACTCCTATACTAAAGCACAAGTCGGACCAAAGACTCTGGTATTTTCTGTCCTTTGTCTCTGTGATTTTAAGGACTCTCCTTAAAGTTCTAAATGATGAAACTCATTTACAAATGAATGTTGAATGTATCTCCACATGAAAGAACAAATGATTTTTTTAATATTCTTTGGTTTATGGAGAGCCCATATATTTTGTTATAATCCTCCAACTTCTAAAGGAAATTAGGCACAAATCTTTTATAAATAAATGTATCCCCATGTGACTTTTGTGTCATAATAGCTGTTGAGAGCTTAATGCGTGGCTGGCGACAGTAAACACTTCTACAAAATAACAAAACAGTAACAATAACAGCTAACAGTGACTGTTTGCCATGTGAGGTACAGCTGGGGAAGCTAAGGCCCTGAGAGCAACTAGAAAGTGGATCCAAAGGCACACGCAATGTGACTCCAGGGTTTGCTCACTTAGGGACAATACACTTAGAGCTCCTCTTTAAAGGGTCTTCGAAATGGACTACAAAATAGGTGACCTCTTAAAGTTTTGGTGATGCTGTGGCTTTCTACAAAGCAGGCGAGAAATTTAAGTGGTCTCATCAAGTTCTGTATTTGACAATGGACTTGTGCAAGGACTATTATAATGAAACATCTGTTCCTAGAGACTCCTACAAAAGGACTGCCAATTCATGAGTTATGAATTGAGGTTTTGACAAATAAATATACTTCAAGTTTTGGTTTTTGGTTTTTCATTAGACATATGTAGTCCTGATCTTTCTTCAGATCCCTTTTGAAGCGTATCTAATGCTGATAAATGAAGCAAGATATTTCCCACTTATATAAATTCCCTTGTTAGTTATTTTTTCAAGTCGAGTATTGAAGCCCAGTGGTCACCTCAGAGTACAAATGCAGGTCTCTATTCCCAAATTCAAGTCTATGACTTTTGTACCAGAATGTGGTTTCTATTTCTGAACCACATTTTTTGGTAAGCCATCATTTTTTATTACACAGTTAAATGACTTTCAATTCTCTAGGAAGTTTTGTTTTCCTTGGCTACAAATGTTTAGTAAGAAAATGTCTGAACTATTTATTTCTCACTTTATTGTAGTTCTGAATAGGACAACTACAAGACCCACCAGACCCAAACCCAGTGGGATGCCCAGTGGGAATGGAGTGAGAACAGGTAATGATCATAAGCGTATTTCCTTTTGATCTCGTCAAAACTGCAAATGTTATTAGTCAGCTTTTATGATTTTGTTGAATTCACATTTCAATTTCCTTTTTACAAGTTTTAGAAGCTTTTAGTAAAACTATAATTGAAAAATATAACTCATTCCAAAATCAAAACTTCAAGTGTCTCTGAAAATATTAAAGAAAACTTTTTCACTTCTCCAAACCTTGTCCACTAAATTAGTTATACTGTATACAGTTTTGCTTCCTAAAAAGTCCTGATTAAATATGAATTGTTGAATGAAAAAAATAAAAATAGCTGTTTTTCCTACTTTCAAAATATTTTCCATACACAAGCTGGTTTTTGAACTGTAATTACTTGGTTTTTAAGTTTATAATTTTATGAGTACCATTATAATTTTTTTAAAGATCTGCATCTGTTAGCAATCTGGAATATGAAATTTAAATAAGAAGAAACAGATTTAACCACAGCAATTAACAATTGGTTACCCTGGTTGTAGTCATATTAATGTTTTCAAAACATTCTGCTTGCTTAAATGACATAGCCTGAATCCAGTCAGATCTAAGGGAGTAGGTATCTTTGTAGAAAAACTAGAACACTGATCTGATAAAAGTGTTTGAAAACACTCAGTTTACTCCATGGTTAAATGGTAGTGATTAGATGCCTTAACATAGGATTGTATTATTCCCTTGAAATATTTTTAATAGTATAAATTTTGTGCTGATTTACATTAAAAAGCATGAAAATTAAAATTGATTTAGCATCTATATATTTGGTCAACCTATGATGGTTCTCTAATGAGAAGGGGATGTAAATAATACCTAAAGATACTTAGTCTAGATTTGTTTTAGAGTGTGTTTTTTTGTACTGGTATCTGAAATTCTAGGAATTCCCTTCAAACCAAGTAATGAGGCCAATACTATAAATTCCTGACTCATTAAAAGCAAGGAAGCATTCCAGTATCTCAGATGGTCCTTTTATTCATCCCAACTGTGGGATTAGAAATAATTTCTCAGACTGACATAAACAATCTGGCTGTAAACAAAGCCACCTTCTCTCAGATCGTTTTGGGAGTAAGGCAGGGCAAATTGTTTAATTTCAAATAATTCATGGAAGTTGCAAATAAGTAAAAATAGAAGAAAGCACTTAGAAGTCAACAAAGCAAATGAAAGAATAAGTACAGAAGCTCCAAAGCCATTAACCTTCAGTATAATCAGACACTGATTCTCATTAGGAACATGCTCTTGTCAGAGGGGAAACAAAGTATTATTATATTTTATCTTATCAACAATATAAACATTGTTCCAAAGCCACTAGTATCACAAATGGATCTCTATTACCTCTGTGTACACATAGTCAACTTTGTAATAATACTTATCCAACTTAGCTTTGGAAGAATAATATCTTGTATCAGGGCTTCTTCAATTTAATCAGTCAATTACTGGTAGAAATTGGGCTGGTGGACACAGGTAGACAAAACTGAACTCACTGTTTCCCCTTTCTTTACTCCACCTCCCTTCCCAGCCAGACTTTGTTATACCTGGTCTGTATTCCATTGTCCATCTATTGGGTTCCCCTGTCAGGGAAGGACTTGCTGCCCACCTGCAGGGAGTGTGGTCACCAGACAGCATCTAGCTGTCATCTCCTTCAGGGTAAGCCTCAGCTGAAATAGCCTTGAGTGGAGATCTGGGTAGTACATCTCTGTGTCTAATAAATGCATAACAACCAAATGGAATTTACCCCAAGAATGCAAGGTTGGCTTAACATTCAAACAAATTAGTGCAATTCACCTCATTAACAGAATAAAGGAGAAAAATCACATGATCATCTGAGTAGATGACAAAAGCAACCATTAGACAAAGTTTTAAATTCATTCATAAATGAAAACTCTCAGGAAATTAGGAATAGAAGGACGTTTCCTCAATCTAATAAAGGGTATCTGTGAAAAGCCTACAACTAACATTCTACTTAATGTTGAAAGAATGAATTCTTTTCTCCTAACATCAAGAATACAGCAAGGATTCCTACTTTCACCACTTCTGATGAATATAATGACTGTTTAGCCAATGCAATAGTAAGGAAATGAAGTATATGGCATAAAAATCCGAAATTACAGATAACATGGTTATCTATCTAATCAGTTGCTTTCACAGTACGATGGCAGTGTTGAGTACTTGTGACAGAAACCATATGGCTCACAAAGTTGAAAATATTTACTGTCTGGCATTTAGAGCAAAAGTTTGCCAACCCCTGTGCTAGACAATCTCTCTCACTTTCTCCCTGAAGAAGGAAGCTGTGGAGCTGTGCAGCTATTCTTTCATTCAAACAATGAACATTTATTGACGGCCCATTGTGTGCCAGGGAAAGTGTAATTCTGAAACCACGTTAGTACGTGTGCTTTGGAAGATACTGTTAAATACCTGAGCTGTAAACTCCTTCCTCTGTATCCTAATGAGAGCCCAGTTTACTGCCCTTGTGTGCATGTGCTTCACAATGAGAACCCAGACTCCTCGGGCTGAAAAATGTGTTTTTCTGGGCTGTGACTTAATCTTCCCATCTGCTGGCTCATCGCCCCTGGCTTTTTAGCCAGGTGCTAAGATTTGGGGACAAAGATGAGGAAACCAATCATCCATAAATATCACCCCGTTTTGGTCACAGGGAATGGAGTCGCTGATAGATTTAAAAATTGATCCCCAGTTTACTGTGTGTGTTTGCAAAATTTTTGTTACCATGGTTAAAAATACCCAAACCGTTACTTCATTTTGGACAACAAACTGCTAACGGGTGAACTGTATAAATCCAAAGACTTTTGGAGAACTCCCCTAGGGCAGTTGAAGGCTCACACTGAGGCTCACATCTTGATGCTTACAGGGCTGACTCTATGCTTCAGAAGATGTGTCCATTAATCCTGCCTGAGGGAAAAAGAATTCAGGTCGCAGCCGAGGCCAGACTGTTAGACTGGGTGCCAATTCCAGAGGATTCCTTCTCTGTAGTGTTGCCCTTCCTGGTTCCTCCTCTCTCTCCACATTGGCTCTCTGCTACCTTTGGCCTTTATTTGCTCCCCTCTGACTCAGGGCAACAGATGCTCACCGGCCTCTCCAGTTCTGGCCCAGACAATGTGCCTGAAATGTAGCTGGTGCTGGAGAGGCAAGACCAGAGCTAGAGCTCAGTCTCCTGTCCGCAGGTCTTTCCACTGAGCCCCTGGCTGCCTTCGGCGGGGCCCTTCCCAATGCTTTCCTACACCACCGCCTTCTGTCTACTTCTAAAGGATGGAGAAAGTCTAGATCAGCAGCTGGTTATCGATTTGGGTACTTACACCTAAGGATCAAAGCAGTATAATGTTCTGTTTCCATCTATACAGAAAATGGCTAGTTTCTTCCAGTTTCTCCCTTGATTAGAAAAGAGGTCAGGGGAATTTGTATCCTTGATCTTATGCATAAAGTAACTAGAATTTCAGATTCTCTCTAGGGCTTCTAGATCTCTAATTCACCAGCCCTTTTAGGCACTTACCCTGTGGCTTGGTGCATCTGCATGTGCCCGCTTTGGGACTGATGTCAGCCTTGGACTATTTCCTGAGTCCTGCACACTGGTGGCATGGCTGGAGGACACATGCTTGCCAGCCAAGGCTCTGTAACCCTCACAAAGTGCTGGCAGCTCAGCCCACCCAGGGGACAGAGTAGAGGGCTCTGGGGCTGTAGTCACTTGGTCATTGTGAGTAATGGAAGGAAGAAGGAGACAGTAAGTACTCTGTGCTGTGCCACTTAGTGCTTAAGAGATAGGCTTTGGAGCCAGGCGTAACCCAACATGGAATCCCAATGGCTGTGAGACCTGGGGCAAGCTGCTAATTCTCCCCTTGCTTTGGGCTTCCCCATCTGTGGGATATGGATTGCACCTCCCACACAGAAGGGTGTGAGGGTCAAATCAGGTAATGAATATGTCAGTGCTTATGCACAGTATTGGATCAAAATACTTTGTTTTTCAAGGGGCGGAAAGATTTGGAGAAAAGGCTGTGAAGAAGGATCTACTCAAGGCACACATAGCCTGTTAGCCTTATAGACTATATACATTCTTTTTTGCCCTCAAGAAATAGTGGTAAATCAAACCTCACCAAGCCAGGTTATCCCAGTGACACAAATGGAAGTATTTTCCATTCGCTTTGCCGTTCTCAGAGTAACCACTCAAATGAGCCATTTCCCTGGCCCCATGACCTCCGACAGTGGGACACAGGAAGAAGACTAATGAGCCATTTGTTTGTGCCACACCTGTGGGATTAGCCACAAAATAGTCATTGCACCCAGGAACACTTTTTTTCCTCCCACAAATAAGCAACCTTTAATTCATGATTCCATATAACCGTTCTCCATGGTTTTACATCTTATCTCTTAATCAAGCAGCAGAGGGTATGGGATTACAATATGGGGTTCATCCTGCAAATTTTATAAATTAATGCGAAAACATCATCTAATTTTTGGCAAGCAAAGCTTCTGTGGTAAATTCGATCCATGTATCTGCCCACACATTAAATGAGATTGAGTATGTAATGTCCCTACACAGGCCCTGGACCACAGTGCACCCTCGAAACAGAGTTGTTGTCATTATCTTTGTCATGTGGTTGTCATTGTTAATGTACTAACTAGTATATTAATTAAATGTTTCATTCTTAATTTTAATATGCAAATTGTAGTCAGGTCCTCAAAGTAGTGTGGATTCTTTTTTAGGACAAGCCATTATATCTGAAGCTATTTTTATTATTTAGATTCTAAAAATGTCTGTTTCTATTCTTTTATAATGAAGACTATCAGCCATATAAGGGAAGATTATTTTATAAAAGAATCATTTTTTAAAATAGGATGAAACCAAATTGTTTCCCTTTGTGCTAGAAGAGCTATCCAAAATCCAAGCCTGGGTATCTAGGTGAATGGCTGAGTAATAACCATTGGATTGTTTGGAGGATTTAGGGGACAAAATGCCACACAAAGTAATTTTCAGATCAGTTTCTTTCAAACAGCATTTGGAATTCTAGTCCTGCCCAGGACTAATTTACAGATCCCAAAGGTAAGGATCGTTTGTGATCTCTCCAGCCTGATAGCCAGTGCCTCTCCAGGAATATTTTAAAGTCAATTCAGGAAGTATAAACCCAAATACATTGGAATTCTAAGGGGTGTTTTTTTTTTTTTTAATGGAAATGGAGGGGTTGGAAGAAATCATTTTTAAAACGACAAAATTTACCCATGACTATTGGCAAAAGGTGGCCAGTCAACACAGATGAAATTCTGCTTGGTGAGGCAAAGCCGCCCAGGAAAGGCAGTGCAGGATGAGCGCTGTGGAAAACCACAATGCACAACCAAATGCTAAGTCTACAGAGAAAATATCACAACCAGTGAATGCAGGGTTTTGAATTTTTTCTATAGCCAGATAGTAGAAGCCAATTAAAGTGTCTGGGCACAAGAATACCAATGCCCCTGCTCTGCAAAGAATGCACATTATTACTGACAACTCTACCAAGTCTCCATGGAGAAGAACGTTTAGCACATTTTTGCCGTGTATTTATTCCCTCTCATTATCTCTGTTCACAGGGATCAAACAGGCACCTCAGCCATCAGGTTCTGATAGAGATGTGTCAGTGGACTTGTACCACTCCACAAAAAGACCAGGTAAGGGACAAGATGCTGACTCCCTTATGGCAACTCAGCTCTGAAAATTGGGCAGTAACTGCAATGTCATTTGTTGCAACAAAAACAGCAACATCTACATAGCCCCCAAAGTGTCAGAACCATGCAAACAGTGCATGAGTATTGCTAGAAACCCATTTGAAATATTATCTTTAGGGGAATGAAAAGATCCCTGTACAGAAATCAAATGTTAATAAGAACCAAATGGGGTACTATTTTAATAATTACTTTCTATAATGTTCTAAGGGGTCATAATGAACAAATTCTGCAGAATCACTATGGGTTCTAGTTTTTAATCATGTTTAAGCTTTACTCTTCTGTGATTCATTGCAATATCCTTTTGCCTGAAAGAATTATTTATGTTCCTGATTTAAGAGTATGCTCTATGTAATAGGCCAAAAGTATTAAGCTGATGACTTGGAAACCTTTGCATTGAATAAGGTCTTTGTTTGTTTGTTTGTTTGAGACAGAGTCTTGCTGTGTTGCCCTGGGTACAGTGCAGTGGCATAATCATAGCTCACTGCAACCTCAAACTCCTGGGCTCAAGCGACCATCCTGCCTCAGCCTCCAAAATAGCTGGGCCTACAGGCATGTGCTACCACGCCCGGCTAATTTTTCTATGTGTAGTAGAGATGAGGTCTCACTCTTGCTCAGACTGGTCTCAAACTCTTGAGCTCAAGTCATCCTGCTGCCTTGGCCTCCCAGAGTGCTAGGATTACAGGCGTGAGCCACCGCACCCGGCCTAAGCTCTCTCTGCTTTTTAAAAGGATACTGTGAGACCTACTCTGGTATATTACTGTCCCAAACGTCACCACTCCCCTGAACACACACACTCTTTCTTTTCTCTCTTTTTCTCTTGCTAGTATTACAGGCAGTACTATATGCTACAGGGCATTTTCCTGGACTGATAATTTTATTTGAAGATTTTTTAAACCAACATATATTATGCAAAGAGATAAATTTTTAAGCTATAATACAAGACAAGGAATTTGGGTTACAATGGACTGCTCTAAGTACCTTTAGCCTTGCCAACCTTTGTGCAAAATAGACACCGTTGTGCAAATTATAAAAAGGTGCCTCTCGATCCCACCCTTTAGGCAGACCAGCTAGAAAAACATGTCCTCCCTCAGGGCTAGGGCTGGAGCTCATGGGCGAGTGAGCAGAGTGGCTCCCACTCGTACAGCCCTGGCCAGGTGCAATAAACAACCACAGCCATTCATAGTGACCCTGCTCTGCACAGACAAAAGCTTGTTTCTGCCATCAGAGTTACTTCTATGTAATCACTGGAGAAGTTCTGAAGGTGTTTGTTTAATTATAATTACATAATAGAGCTGGAGATAGGGTGGAATATCCACAAAAGGAGAAATTATAAACTTTAACAATGTAAGCTAAAATGGTGTGTCAACCTAAAATAATCAAAAGAGTCAGAATCTTTTTTTGTCAAAGTTTGAGGCTGAGCTGCCCAGGAAGCACAGATTCCAAAGAACGTAAATCAGAGTTCCAAAATGTAGAAGTTTGGAATCACTCATACAGGCAAAGTTTGGGGAAGTTTAATGGAATTTCAACATCATAGTTATAACTATTCATTAGTCAAGGTAGTTTTTTTCCTTTGGGAAAGATATATTTAACATTCCACTGAAGATGTAACTGTCATGGGCACCATCTGGTCTGAGTTAGGCACAGGACAATAAATAAGGCAGTTCATCCATAACAAAGATCAGTGATTAGAAGGGGAGAAGTCTGGTTTCTGGTCTTTCTGAGTCATTTACAGAACAAGAACAATGAGGGAAGGGAGTTAATCCATAATCTACAAAGCAGAATTGCAAACATGCTACATGACTCAGTTTCCAGGGCTTAACTTCTTCCTTGGCATAATAAATTTAAAGTGTGCTAAAATTGTATTTTCTTTAACAGGCATAAGAAATTGCAATCTCAAAAGGCAACTGGGGATAATGAAGTTCAGAAATGCTACTGTTAAATCTATGTAAAAAACAAAAGTGGTTAAATTCTGTGTATCTACACAGCCTTTCAAAAGGCAGACATATCGTTATGAAGATGTCTGGAGGGGATTGGTTCCCGGACACCCCTCAGATACCAAAATCTGAGGATGCTCAATACACTTAAATAACCTATGCCCATCCTCCCATATGCTTTAAATCATCTCTGATTACTCGTAATACCTAATACAATGTAAATACTGTGTGAATAGTTGTTATACTGTTTTTTTGTTATTTTTATTGGTATATTGTTATTTTTATTGAGTTTGTTCCTGAATATTTTTCATCTACCATTGGCTGAATCAACGGATAGGGAACCCACAGGACACAAAGGGTCACCTGTATCAACTGTGTTTTCATCTATAATCGGAAGATACGTTTTCCATGTGTTAATGTGCTTTGTTATCCCTGGGTGCATTACCAACATTAGGCTATGGGAATATCAATATATTACTCATATGCACTTTTCTATAGAATCTATTCTCTGTCATCCAACTGCTACTTATCAAACATTTTTTATCAAAAAAACTGATTGCTGTGTAGTGAATTCTTATGATGGCTTTACCTGTAATATAATCTCTTATCCACAACCCCAGGCACTCGCCGCCCACCCCTGCCACCCAGACCTACACCCCCACGGAGAAAACCGTTACCACCAAATAACGTCACCGGAAAGCCAGGAAGTGCAGGTATGTTCGTCATATACCTTCCTTCTCCCTCCATGATTTCAGTTTTATGAGCCAACCACAAGCCCTTCTTGGTGTGCCAGCTCAGGCAGGGGGCAAGTCACTGGAGTGTGTGACACGTGTTTGTGTTGGCCCCAAAGACTAGACACTGTAAATGACAGCTTTGAAGACTCAGAACCTGACTTTTGAATGGTGGAATGAAAGAAACCATCCCTCTGTATCTAGACCAGTTTGCTTCTTAGAAGTCTGCGTGCTTGGACCCTAGATTGAAGCTGACACAGGCCCATCAACAAGTGGCTTATTCTGGATAGGATGCTGTAACTGCCAGGCCCCAGGGGCAATGGAAAATGTGATGCCCTGTCATCAACTTATCATTCTGTCTCCTGAAATGAAATCCTGTACATCTCGCTGAAAGCTCCCCTGTCCAACAACCTTCCTGCCAGCCCCAAGATTACAGTGCTCCGGGGAAGATTTGGTACTAAAATATATGTGAGCAGACCTACCCTGTGCAACCAGGCAGGGGTGTTTAGGAGGCAGGCCGCCTCTCACCTGCGGGCCTCCCACATGTGGCTCCCCCCAAGGAATGACTCCTCCCAGGCCTGGGATACACACACTACTTCCTTTTCTTGAAAAAACCTTCCCTAACTCCCCAAGGTAGTCTTAGCATTGCTTCTCTGTTTTGCGTGTCCTTGATAGACACCTCTGTTAGAGCAAAGAGCAAATTGTTTTAGACCTGTTTGTTTGCATACTTGTCTTCCCCTACCAGACTGAGCTCTGTGACGACAGAGTCCTTGGTATATTTTCTCTGACTTCCCAGAACCAAATCCAGTGCATAGCACATAGAAAATATTCGATAGGTAATGACTGAGTGAATAAATGGATAAAAGTAAGAGTCAGTGAAAACTGACCTAGGTGAGAGGAAAGCTTGACCTCATTTCTGTTAAGGGCTCCTCCCCCAGGACCTGCCAGCAAACCACAGCCTGTTCCCCATCTTCCCTTCCTCTCCCCAAATCTCCACTTCCTACCTATTTTGTAGGTGGAATCAAGATATGCATACAAGTGTTAAAGACAGCTGTGAATGATGAAACTGATGAGGATTTGCATGAAAGGGAGTGGCTGTCACTCTTCACAGGATGGAAGGAGGATATTGTGATGGAGCTTTTATGATGTCTCTTATGCACAGTGAATTCTATCTAGATGGTTTTCCTCATGGGCTGGAGGAGAAATCAGCCCCACACCCATGCTTCTGGTGCCTTTCTGAGTCAAGGCCCAGCGACTTGGCCTCCTCCCCAACAATTGTAACCTGGGGCGGCTATTATTTTAGCTCCAGTGGCCTTTGAGTCAGACTGGGTGCATCACAGACTGATGCCTGAGTGTGCCCATGGAAAACTTGGGGGGCCACTCCCACAGAGCTCCCCTATAAATGCCTGTGTGTCTTCAACTGCAGTTTGGTGGCCTTGGTCAGTTAGTGTAGCTTTGGTACAGCCCGGTCAGTCTGAAGAAGAACCATAAAAACATTCTACTTCCCATCCTCCACCCCCTACCCCCCACTCCCCACTGCTAACTCAAAGGAACTCACTCTGAAGAGACAAATGGCAAACAAGGGCAACTGTAGTAATCTGGCCTGACTAACAGCACAGAAAGCATATCCTGAATTCTAGCTACACATCTGGGGGTCCTTCGAGAGGCTCTCACATGTGCCTGTGAGAATATCTGCCTCTCGTCCCCTGTCTCTCCAGGTCTGCCAAGGCCTCCAAATTCCGTTGTCCCTGCCAGGGTGAAAATGCTCTGCCGGCGTTTCCTGAAGAGCTTGTCAGGCCGCAGTGCGACTTCTTTTGGTTTTTGCTCCCCGTCTTCTCATGGCCCACTCCCTCTAAGACCAGGAGCACAAGCCCCCCGGGGCTGGACTCAAGGCCCTTCTGACTGACTCACCCGCAGTGTCACGCTGGGCCACAGTCCTCGGTCGGGCTTGTCTCCCTTGACTTCTGTTGCCCGAGAATGACTTTCTTCCAGGAGGAATACGAAATCCAATCTAGCCTCCTCTCTACTCAAAACACCCAGACTTGCCTGGACCTTGGGTTGGATCCAGTTTTCGAGACTTATAAATGTTTCTAGAGTAGAGGAGTCGCTGTTAATGTAACAAGTCAGGTAGCACCATAGTGGCCACCAGGCCAGAATCACAGTCGTTGCGCTAGGGATCTTTTTCCTCCTCCTCTGGCCATCTCCCATACCAGCCAGTGAGTCACCTCGACAGCTCTCGTGTCCAGCCCATCCACCCGGTCCCACTGCTTCTGCCGGAGTTCACCTTCCCTTCCCTTGCTTACAAGGTACCCCGGGCTCCAGACATCTCCCTCTCACCATCCTTGTGCCCTAACCATCCACCTTGTCATCTTATCATGTTACTTCCCCGTTGAAAATCAGTGGATCCTTATTGCCTAAAAATAAAATCCAAATCCACATGCAGTATACAAGTTCTTTCGTGATCTAACCTGCCCCTCCACTCAGCCCTGACTGCGTTTCTGGGCCCTCTCCACCCTCACCCCTTCAAATTAAACACACCTGGCTGTTTCATGCTTCCCCGGCATGGTTCTTGTTCCACCTCTCATCCCTACCTACAGACCACTTCTCCTATTTATTGCACACCCTCCGTGAAGGCACTCCCACCACCCCACCCAGCAACCCTCCATCCTTCCTCATACACAGAACCACTCCCGCCTCTTGCCCCCTCTGTGACCTTACCTAGTTCTTTCACAATAACCATAAGGCTTCGCTATACTTGGCTCACACATCTCTCTCCATCAAGGACCGCATCTTGTTTTCCCTCCAAGCCTGGCCTATGGTGCCAAGCCACTTAGTAAACATTCATTGCATAAATAAATGGGAGGCTTGGCAGTGTTCCTATAAAGCCTGACTACTTTGGCTCTACATTACAGGAGTCGTCGCATCAGGCCCAATCACTTCCCCACCCCTGAGGGCAACACTCAGACCTACTGGAGCCCCCTTGGAGAGGACAGAGACAGAGATAAAGCAACCAACAGTCCCTGCCTCTGGAGAAGAACTGGGTTAGTATGGCCGTCAGTTCTCACTGGATGCTTAGCTACGAGGTACTAAAAGATTTCCAATGGGAGGGGAGAGCCTCAGTTCTATTTTACCCAATTTTATGATTAATATGGGTCTCTTTAATTTTAAAATTATACTTCCTTTCAATGCTTCCTTACAGAGTACACTCTTTGTCTTAGCAGACATAGAAGAAAGTGCCTAAATTTGGCTCCTAAACAGGTCTGGATTACCCAATGGTTACTACTAAATCACATGTTATTACTAACTACACATATTTTAACTTGTTAATGAGTATTAACCACTTGGTTGTAATGTTGAATTTATTATTTATTATATTCCAGAATACCTTGCAGAAAGACACAATTAAAGGCCATTTAATATAGATGAATACATATAACAATAAATGAAATCTAAGCTGCAAGCAATTTACGAGGGGGAATATTGAATATCTTTAGTCTTTACTACTTTTTCATTGTATTATGATGCTTTTTTTTATCTTGCCAAAATTGTTTATTATCTTCTATTCTCAGATAATATAACTGACTTTAGCTCAAGTCCAACAAGAGAAACTGATCCTCTTGGGAAGCCTAGATTCAAAGGTATGTATGATGGCTCCAAATCTCAATTTTTGATAAGCCTATTTTTGTCAGTGTATCAGTCAGCTGTTGCTGTATAACAACCAATCACAAAATCTTAGTAGCCTACTTTAATAAGGCTTTATTTTTCATGTGTCTGCAAGTCAACTGAGGGTCAGCTGATCTAGGACATGCTTGATTTGGTGGTTCTGCTTCTAGCAGCAGGTACAGCTGGGCCTCTTGTGGGTTAGGCTCTGGCCAATGCTGCATGTGTTCATTCTGATGTCCAAGATAAAGGACCAGCAATGACCCAGGAGAAGCCATGAAGCCATTCTCATGGCAATACAAAATCAAGAAAGAGTGCATCCAAATGCACAACCACATTTCAAGCTCCTTTCTGTGTCGTATCTGCCAATGTGCATTAGCCAAAAAAATGTCACATAGCCAAGTTCAAATCAAGAATTGGGGAAGTATACTCCTCCCATAGACATAAAGAATATTTTTTAACAATAATCTATAATAGTAGGAGAGATATAATATATAGAGCCCAGTATTTACTTTTAAAATATTTTTTCTTAAGTGTAACATTTGATAAATTTTTAACACATGTGTATGCTCATGAGACCATCATCACAATCACAATAATGAACACATGCATTACTTCCAAAAGTTTCATCGTGTACCTTTGCAATCTCTCCCTCTACTCTTCTCTCCTAACCCCCAGTTCCTAGGTAACTGCAGATCTCCTACACTATAAACTAGTATGTACTTTATGGAATTTTATAGAAGTGAAAACAGACAGTATGAACTCTTTTACCAACATAATCATTTGGAGAGCTGTCCATGTTTCTATATGTACCAACAGTTCATTCCTTTTTATTGCTGACTGGTATTCTATTATATGGATATATATTAATAATAATTTATTTCTTTATTAAACCTGTTCTTGTCATTTAGGTATTTTTTTACATTACCAATAAAGCTTATGTGACTATTCACGTAAAAGTCTTCATATAGCTATATGCTTTCATTCCTTTTGGACAAATAGGAGGAGAATGGCTATATGATATACAAGTGTTTATTTAACATTTTAAGAGACTGTCAAACTCCTTTCCAAAATGCTTATACTGTTTTATTTTCCTGTCGGTGTTGAGGGTTCCAGTTCCTCCACATCCTCACTGTTTAGTGTGGTCAGTCTTTTTAATTTTAGCCATTTTAATAATTTCATAGTGGTATCTGATTGTGATTTTACTTTGTATCTCTCTGATAACTAAGGATGTTGAATATCTTTTCATGTGCTTATTTGCCAACTATATACCTTTTTAGTATGTCCAAATTTTTTGCCCATTTTTTAAAATGGGGTTGCTTGTTTACTTAATGTTGAATTTTGAGAATCTTTGTTTTCTTGGCATAGGACATTTTTTAGTACATACTTTACAAATATTTTCTCCCAGTGTGTATTTTTTAATTTTAATGAACCCCAGTGTATCAGTATTTTTCATAGAACTCACTTTCTTTAACTGGTACAGCGCTATTCAGCATATTTTGTCTTCCTTAGTGAGCTTTCAAAGTATTAGTCCATTTCATCTAAGTTGTCAAATTTATTTGCATAAAATTATTCATAATATTCCTTACTTTAATATCTGTATTTTTGGTGCCACATCTAAGAAATCATTCAGTAGTCAGAGGGCACAAAAGTTTTCTCCTATAGTTGCCTTCTAGAAGTTTTATACTTTTACATTTAAGTCTGTGATCCATATTGTGCAAAAATTTTTATGTCATACAAGGTATAAGTACATGTTGTCTTGATTATGGATATCCAACTGTTCCAGCATCATTTGTTGAAAAAACTATCTCCACTGAATTGTGTTTGTGCCTTTGTCAAAAGTCAATTTTTCTTATATATGTGGATCTATTTTGGGGCTCTCTAGGCCATTCTGTTTATCTTTTTATCTACCTTTACACCAACACCACACTTTCTGGATTCCTGTGGTATCTTGCAATCAGGTTGTGTTAGTCTTCCAATGTTGTTCTTTTCAAAGTTCTTTAGGTGATTCTGAGTCCTTTCCATTTCCATATAAATTTTAGAATCAGCTTGTCACTATCTAAAAAATAGCTTGCTGAGATTTTGACTGGAATTTTATTGAATCTATAGGTCAATTGGGAATAATTCACAGCTAAACAGTGCTGTCTTCCCACCTATGAACATGATATATCTCACCATTTTTTAATATTTAGGTTTTTAAAATTTCTTCACCGTTTTATAGTTTTCATCATACAGAAAACCATAGAAGTAGTATTTTTATTTCAATTTCCAATTGTTCGTTGCTAATATGTAGGAAAAAAATTTTGCACAGTGATCTTGTGTCCTGCAACCTTACAAAACTCATTAATTCTAGTAGCTTTTTTGCAGACACATTGGATTTTCTACATAATTATGTCATCTGAGACGTTTTGCTTCTTCCTTTCTGACTGGGGTCCCTTATTTTTTCTTGCCGCCTTGTACTGCTGGAGCCTCTAGTAAAATATTGTATAGAAATCATAAGAAAAAAACATCATTTTCTTATTTCTGATCTTATGAATAAAGAATTAAGTCTTTCACCATTAAGTATAATATCACTTGTAGATTTTTCATAGATTCATTTATTGGGATAAGGAAGTTCCATTCCATTCCTAGTTTGGTGATAATTTTTATCAGAAATTGATGCTAGATTATGCTTGATTTATCTGCTTTTATTGAGATGATTATATGGTTTTTCTTTGTTAATATGATAAAGTACTTGATTTTTAAATTTTAAACTAACCTTGCATTCCAGGGACAAACTCCACTTGATCATAATGTATTCTTATTTTATATATTGTTGGATTTAATTTGCCAAAATTTTTTGTAGAGATGTATTCATGAAAGATATTGATTTGTAGTTCAAGTTTTAATATCAGAATAATGCCAAACTCTTCTCTTCAATTTTCTGGAAGAGTTTGTTTAGAATTGCTATTGCTTCTTCCCTAAATGTTTAGTAGTGTCTACTAGTGAAGCCATCTGAACCTCACATTTTCTTTGTAGGAAGGTTTTTACATATAAATTCACTTTCTTTTATAGATACAGGGCTATTCAGAATATTAATATTTTTTCCTCCTTAATGAGGTTTGGTAGTTTGTGTCTTTCAAGGTATAGTCTATCCCATCTGCATTGTCAAATTTATTGGCATCCAGTTGTTCATAATATTCCTTTATTATTTTAATACCTGTAGAATCTGTATTGATGTCACCTCTCTCATCCCTGATATTACTAATGTGTGTCTTTTTTTCTCTGTTGCCTAACCAGTCTGTCTGTTTATCAATTCCTTGGATCTGAAAAGGCCAACTTTTTTTCACTGATTTTTCTCTTACTATATTTTCTGTTTTCTATTTCATTTATTTTTATTTGGATATACTTCCTTTCTTCTGCTTAATTTAGATTTAATTTGCTCTTCTAATTCTAGTTTCTTAAGGTAGAAAATGAGCTCTTTGATTTGAGACTTCTCTTTTTTTTAAAAAGAAACTCTGGCACCAAAGTTCTCAATCCCTGGGTGGGCTCAAACCACCAACCTTTTGGTTAACACAGCAGGCTTACTGATACCACCATGGAGACAAAGGTCTTTCTTCTTTTTTAATATGGCATTTAGTGCTCCATATTTTCCCCAGATATTACTTATCAGCATCCAAAATTTTTTAATATGTTATTGTCTTCATTTTTATTCTGTTTAACATACTTTTAAATTTCCCTTTTAATTTCTGCTTTGACCCATTGATTACTTAGAAGTGTATTATTTGTAAATAAATAAATATGTAATTTCTAAATATTTGAAGATTTCTCAGAAATCAATCTCTTATTGATTTTTAATTTAACTCCATTGTGGCCTGATACTCTGTATTCCTTGAATCCTTTTAAATTTGCTGAGACTTTTTTATGGTCTAGAATGTGGTCTATCTTGGTACATGTTCTATGTGTACTTTAAAAGAACATGTATATTCTCCTACTCTTAAATGGGAGCTTGAATTAACTTGCTAGGGCTGCCTTGACAAAATACCACAGAGTTGGTGGCTTAAACAATAGAAATTTATTTTCTAACAGTTCTGGAAGCAAGAAATCTGAGATTGGCAGGTTTGGTTTTTCCTGAGGCCTCGGCCTGCCACCTTCTCATTGTGTCCTCTGTGCCCTTTCTCTGTGTATGCACATCTCTGTTGTCTTCCTCTTCTTTTAAGGACACAGTCAGATTGGGTTAGGAATCTACCCTTATGACCTCATTTAGCCTCAATAACCTCTTTAAATTCCTGTCTCCAAATACGGTCACACCGGACATTAGGGCTTCAACACGTGGTTTAGAGGAACACAAATCAATCCATAACAATTAGGTCTAGTTGCCGTCTGTATTGTGGAGTTCTTCTGTATCCTTACTGATATTCTCTCTACTCAATCTATCAATTAATGAGAAAGTAGTGTTGAAATCTCTGACTATAATTGTGGATGTATTTCTACTTGCAGTTCTGTCAGTTTTTGCTTCCTGTATTTTAAAGGTCTGTGTTCTGGTACAGACCTAAATTACTCAGGATGATAATAAATTCCTAATTGATACTTTATCATTACAAAATGACCTTTTCTGTTCCTGGTAATATTCTTTGCTCTGAAATCTAATTTGTTGATATTTATATATCTAGTCAAGCTTTCTTTTGATTAGTGTTATCTTTTATTTATCCTTTTGTTTTTAACCTATTTAACCTATCTAAAGTGTTTTGTTATTGGCATTATATAGTTGGGTGCTACTTTTTTAACCAATCTAAAAATTTCTGCATTTTATTTTGGGTGTATGGAACCTTATATTTAATATGGTTATTCCAAATGCCCATTAATTCACGAATGGATTAGTAAATTATGGTACATGTATACCATGGAGTATTGCTCAGCTGTAAGAAATTATGGTGATATGACATCTCTTTGGTTCTCCTGGAGAGAGTTGGAACCCATTATATTAAGTGAAGTATCCCAAGAATGGAAAAACAAGCATCACATGTACTCACCAGAAAATTGGTTTCCCTGTTCATCACCTAAATGCACGTTGGGGAATGATACCAATTGGATACCAGACTGAGACAGGGGGTGGGGGGAGGGGATGGGTGTATGCCTACATGATGAGTGCATTGCGCACCGTCTGGGGAATGGTCATGCTTGAAGGTGCTGACTCGGGAAGGTGGGGGGTGGGGGGAGGGGATGGAGGTATGACTACATGGTGAGTGCCAGGCGCACTGTCTGGGGAATGGACACGCTTGAGGCTCTGACTCAGGGGGATGGGTGGGACATGGGCAATATATATAACCTGAGCTTTTGTACCCCCAAAATAAGCTGAAATTAAAAAAAAAATAAAAAAATATATATATAAAAAAATAATATGGTTATTGATTGGTTTAAATCTTCATCTTGCTCTTTGTTTTCTGTTTGTCCCATCTAGTCTTTTACCCTCTTTTCTCCTTTTCCAGCCTTTTTTGGGTTGAGCACCTTATGATTCCATTTTACCTTTGTTGTTGTCTTATTAGCTATAACTCTTTATTATTTTAAAGATCGCTTTGGAGTTATAGTATGTATCTTTAACTTATCACAGTCTACCTTCCGGTGATGACATGTAACTTCACGTACAGTGAGTGAGAACCTTACACTAGCAGAGCTGCTTTTCTCTCAGCCTCTGGGCTATCGTTAGCATACGTTTTACTTTTACATGTTATTTTCATTTTAGTTTAAACAGTAAAACATTACTTAGAAATAATAAGGAAAATACTGTACATTTACCTATATAATTACCTTTCCAGTGCTTTTCATCCCTTTGTGTGGCCCCATATTTCCATCTGGTATCATTTTCCTTCTACTTGAAAGACTTCCTTTGGTATTTGTTATAGTGAGAGTCTGCTGGTAATGAATTCTTGCAGGTTTTGTATGTCTAGAAAGAGTATTTTGCTTTTGTTTTTTAAAAAGATATTCTCACCACTCATTGAATTGTAAATGACGCTTTTTCTTTCCGTATTCCAAGATGTTCCTCTGCTGCCTCTTATTTGCAATCTTTCCAGTGAGAAGTCTCCCACGATCCGTTGTTGGTCTGTACATTGTCTTTTTTTCTCTGTCTCCTTTAAGAATTTTCTTTTTATCACTGGTTTTGAGAAACTTGATTATGGTTAACATCATTTTCTTCGTGTTTGTTGTGCTTAGATTTCTCTGAGCTTTTTGGATCTCAGATCCAAGAACTATTTTTTTCATTTTTAAAATATTGTTGAGTTTTGTTCTGGGATGTGCAGTAAAATTACTTGAAACCACTTGGTCCTTTTGAGTCTGGCTTTTAAGGTTTATTAGGTGGGATCAGAATTGTGTTTAGCAAAGGACTAATTATTCCCCACCAGTGAGGTAAGACCCACTGCCCTAAAAGGGACCAATTACTTTGGTTATTAGCATAAGCTAAACCTATTTAGTAAGTAAATCAACATCATCCATGTCGTGTATCTCAGAGGCAAGATTTTGGATTTTCCAGGTTTTAACCATTCACAACACTGCCTTCAACTACCTGCTTATATGAGACCAGATGTCCTTAAGCAAATAATTATATTTATGAGCTCACTTTCATCTTCTTCACAAAATTGTTAAACATCAGAGTCCTGTCTCTCGTAGGTCCTCATGTGCGATACATCCAAAAGCCTGACGACAGTCCCTGCTCCATTACTGACTCCGTCAAGCGGTTCCCCAAAGAGGAGACCACAGATGGGAATGCCACCAGCCCACCACAGAACCCACCCACCAACCTCACTGTGGTTACTGTGGAAGGGTGCCCCTCATTTGTCATCTTGGACTGGGAAAAGCCACTAAATGACACTGTCACTGGTAAGATCATGGCACAAGGACTGTTAACACTGTGGGAAGCACTGATAATGTGATGCGTTGGGAATAGGGTACCTTGGCTCAGCTGTGACACGTGAAGCATAGCTGAGGAGGAGCAAGTCCCAGCAGAGTTCTGCTGTCCTTGTGGCACATTACTGTCCAAAGTGTCATAATATGGGGAAAAAACATCTTTGCCCTTGTTATGGGCTTGCACTTAATTTAGCATATCTCTTTAAGCTGCATTTCTTACGTCTCCCCTCAGAATTCTCTTTCACAATACAAAGACATAGCTAGACTTTTCATTACCAAGAAAAATTACAGAAAATCCATGAGGAATTGCCATTGCTGACGCTATTTAAACTAGTTTTCCTTTTACCAACCCAATTTCCAAATTGACCTAGAACTTTCAAGCAGGTTAAAGTTATTTCAACTGTTTTAGAAGAAATAAAAACAAAAATTCTGTTCCTGGTCATCTCAAAAAATTTTGATTTCTGCCACCATCTACCCAATTCCTCTAAAAATGACCATGAAAAATAAGAAACCCTGAGTCACTCTTTGAATTTGTTAGGACAATTTGGTTCTCCATAGTGAACAGGATAGTCACGCAAGAGGGGTGGGGGAAAGACTAACCTAAATCAGATAGAAGATACAGCAAATGGTCAATGTGAGTACATGAGGTTCCTGATACTCAGGTCCCTGCCATGGAGCTGGTACAGGTAGACAAGGAATAGAGGGACTGACTAAAAGGCTGTCAGGGGTAGAGAGAAGCAGCACACAGGGCCAGGTGGGGAGTGGTGGGTTCAGGATCTGCCAAAATGTTTTCTGCATAAAAAAAAAAAACAGCAGCAGCTATTTGTCCTCAGATGGAATCATTTGATCTGGGCAACTTCCAGTATAAGCAGTCTTGTTTGCTTAGCTTGCTTTCTTCACCATTTTTTTTTTCTTATGAATTTCCCTTTTTCATGCAAAGCTAGCCCTTGTTTTGTTTTGGTTTTTTATTTTAATTACAGTATCTCCCTCTGTCACCAAGGCTACAGTACGGTGGTAAGATCATAGCCTACTACAGCCTCAAACTCTTGGACTCTAGCAATCCTCCTGCCTCAGCCTTCCAAGTCACTGGGATTACAGGCATGTGTCACTGCACCCGGCCTAGTCTTTGTTTTGAGAAAGAAGCAACTCACTTCCCCTTGGTTCCTGGGGATTTGCCTAGTCCTGCTTTTTATGTGGGACTGCCGTCTCAATATCTAACAATCAATCTCCAAGTATCAATTATCTACATATATTAAAACATCCAAAACTCTCCATCCACATACTATGTTAATAAGGAGTTCATGTGATAGTTTGAGGCTTAGTTCTCATAAAATCAAATGTTCTATAAAATTTCATTTGCCTTAAATGTGAGACATCAAGTTAGAATTGGTTCATCTAATACATATCCAGTTGGATATGTCAATAATATTTGATTTAACTTTCCAAAGCTGAAGGGCTTTCCTTTTTGATTTTATAAATTTTTAATTTCAAAGAATCATGGATAAGAGTATACTTTAACCAATTGATTTTGTAATGTTGTTAATGGTTTGCTTAGGATCTTTCACAAGATACAGGGGACTTATAATAACAATTTTTATGGACGAGGATCATATCTCTTTAGCTATAATGTTTCCTAAATAGAAATAAGTTCATATTTAACCATTGCTCTAGTCCATATTTAAACATTGGATGATTTTCCCTAATGCTCTGTTTCAATTTTTTTTTTCATTTCATTTTAGTGTTTCATTATGTATCACTTGATTTCAAATGTCATTGTTTATAAACCAGCAGCTCAGATAATACAGGGATTAATTCTTATACCACTGGAACTGGTTTTGCAAGAAGGTATTAAGAAATAACATAAAGAGTGAATTGTATTCTTCATTTCCCCTGAGTTAGCTGGTGTGAGTAATCTTTCTTTGAGTTGATGGGCACGTATTCAGCTCTAGTGAATACATCCAAATTCAGCTGCTTTTACGTGTCCCTTGTACACTGAAGTTGAAATAAGTGCACCTGAAAATTTGCCATGGCCTGGGTCCTTGGACAACTTTAAGTTAGTTATAAGTCATTGCAGTGTGATAGTCCAAGAGCCTACTGGCATAGATTTAAATCCCAGGCCTGCTTTGTTCTGGATGTGCAACTTGGATATATAATTGGCCTTATTGAGCCTTAGTTTCCTTATCTGTAATAATAATAATTCCCATTGTTATCAATTTATCCTGAGGATAAAATTAAAGTATTTGAATATGCAGCATAAATTAGAAATTGTTAAATTAATGTTTGTCAGTAGTAGCAATGATAGAAGTAATTTTTATAATGTTGGTGAATTTATGAAAAGGCATTATTAGCACTTTAAAGCATCAAAAATGAAAGATACATTTACAAAGCATAAGACAAACATATTTTCAAAAGCTAGAATTCAGAGAGAAATTCTAAATGTCTTTTTAATTATGAAGGAAGCTTCTAGATCCATTTTGAAAACTCTGATCCTCCAGGAAAAAAATATTATTAAATCAACTGTTAAAACTTGAGTCAAATGAAAACGAAAACGTACAATAGAATTTTTAAGTACTAAAAGGCTGGCTTAGTATCAAATAGGATATCATTACAGTCGATGAGGAATGTACCAAACCAAAGATGGTTTTTGAATGTGGTTGCTTTAGTCCATAACCAATTAGAGTGTCATATAAACTGTTTTTTTTTAGTGACTCAGCAGTACTTGAATCTTTCCAATTGGAATCTTAAAATTTTTGTGATGCTATTTTCAGAATACAACTAAGGGATGATAAAGGATTATAAAAATAATAGGTACCACCTGTTGAGCAAAATACATGGAAAATATTATTAGGAACTTCCCATATGTTCCTAATTTAACCCCCACAAGCAAAACACTATGGAGATATATTATTGGCATTTTACAAATGGGAAGAAATGAGACCAAGTTCAAGGCAAGTGGCTTGTTTTGTCTCTTTGTTATACCGCAGTTTCCATTTTTTTAAAAATCAATTTTACTTACATTTTAATTACTTCCACTTTTTTTTTTGTTTGTTTTTTAACAAACATCCCTTTACAGCAGAGGAAAAGATCCAAAATGGACAGATTTGAATTTAGGGTCTTCCCATTGTGCCTCCCTCCCTTTCCATCCTGTTAGAATAGACCCCCAGTGGAGAGATGGCTTGGGATCAAAAATGCCTGAATCAGGGTTTGAAACATCAGTCATTAGTCCTTTAATAGCTGTACTGGGTATCCAAACATAATAGCCACTGTCTTCCAGTTTAATTTTGAATTTTTGGAAAGATAACCATATAAAATTGTTCAGAAAAAGTCATCTTCTTTTTGGAGTTTTAAAATATATTATTAAGAATCCTCTCTAGGCCAGGTGCAGTGGGTCACGCCTGTAATCCCAGCACTTTGGGAGGCTAGGGCAGGAAGACTGCTTGAGGCCAGAAGTTTAAGCCCAGCCTGAGCAATATAGTGAGACCCTGACTCTACCAAAAATATAAAAATAAGCCAGGCATGGTGGCATGCACCTGTAGTCCCAGATACTCAGGAGACTGAGGCAGGAGGATCACTTGAGCCCAGGAGTTTGAGGTTGCAGTGAGCTGTGATGATGCCACTGCACTCTAGCCCAGGCAACAGAACGAGATCCTGTTGTAAAAAAAACAAAAAAAAAACCCAAAAAAACCTCCTTGAATATAAATTGGTGATTTTTAGGTCTACCTGAGTTATTCTACTTTGGGTTTTATTGCAGATATTTAGCTTTATACCTTTGGTCTCAGTGCTAATCTCAGAAATCCCCAGTATAACTTGCCAGCTCTTTTGCAGCCTTTCTACCTTATCTGATGCCCAGAATTTGTGTGTTTTTTCATATTAATGGAGCTGGTTTTGAGTGGGACTTTGTTGTTGCTTGTTTGTTTTTTTGTTTGTTTTTTTAGTCCTCTATATCATCTTGTCACATGCATTAAGCTAAATCCCAACTAAGAGCAGGGAAAACCAGTTAACAAATGTATAAATTGTATTCTCTTCTTCTGAATGTCTTTCTCTTTTGACGAGCCCTGCAAGTTCATAAAACATGCGTTTGAGTGAAATTCACGCAGACCTCTATGCAAACTTTAAGGACATGACTTTTTTAATACAAAGAAAATGATCAAGGGAGCATAACTTATATAAGCAGTAGGTACAAAACCCCACTAATTTTATAGTTTAAAATAATAAACCACAGTTAAGTATAGTTTATTATGTGATTAACTCTTATTTGCTGCTATGATTTTGAACTCAAAGAAGTTTTTTGCAATAGTACCGCATGATCAGTGGCCTTTTCCCCAACTACACTGTAAAGCTTGTAAAGTAGAAAACATGGCTTCTCAAGCACCACCCCTCATACAGTGCTTTCCCCAGACTGGGCTTTCCCACTGTGGCAGGCTACCTGACTTACCTAACAAAATCAAAGGTCACGCACCCAGAGCAACCACAGGAGCGTCATCATCAGTCTTTACCAGTTACCAGGCCTTCCTCCGCTCTGGTAAAAGGAAAGCAGAAATTGTCAATGAGCAAATCCCAAAATGTTTCTGGGACCTTCATCATCTGCTGACCATCCCTATCTGGAAATTGCTAATGTGTAATATTAATATGCCTCAAGAACTGCAACCTCAATTGCTCACTTTTATAAGAGTGGTTTTATTATGCTATTAGCTTCAAGAGCAATTAAATCAGAGAGAGAAAGACAAGTATCTATTGGCTTTTTTTGCCTTTCAGAATATGAAGTTATATCCAGAGAAAATGGGTCATTCAGTGGGAAGAACAAGTCTATTCAAATTACAAATCAAACCTTCTCCACGGTAGAAAATCTGAAACCAAACACAAGGTAAGCCACCAGTGCAATTCCTGGTACACTCTGAGTGTGCAAAAGACATAACCACAACAAAGAAATGAAATTATTTCATCTTCTCTGTCTTGAAGGGGGGTCTAGCCTGCATCTCACTCTGGCTTTCTGTATGTGGCAGTAGATACCTATGGAGTCAGGTTTAGCAAATATGCATGTTATTGATAGGGAAAAAAAGAAGTGGCAAGATGGTTTTGTTAAGTTAACAGTATAGCAACATAAAAAAATAGAGGGCCATTGATACCAAATGTTTATGTTAAACACCAAAATTTAAAGAAGTAAAAATCTGTTGACCAGAGACAACTAGAGTGCACATGATGTAAACTAGATTTGAAGCACCGAAAAATTTGGCTGTCATGCAAAGTGGAGAACAAGGACATGAAAGTCACATGACAAAATGTCGGTGAAAGTTTTTAATAGTTAATACTTAAAATAACTATGAGTCCAAGTCATGCAATTCTTTGCTTTCAGAACCCTTTATTACAAATGACAAAGGAGTTTGACAATAGAGCTACATATTTTTAACATTACTCTATAATAAACAACTTTTCCAAGTATCCCTTATTACACACTGACACCAGGTTGTTCATATTGCTGTACAGTTTTATAATTCCTTTCTAAATCTAAAGTACACAATATTTTATCAGTTCATTATATTATTGATATAAAAATGAGGGCCTTAGATATTTCTAGAAATGTAGTAGGAAAGTTCCAAAAAGAGAATGTCTTTTTCTCATAAGTTTCACATTGTCATAATTGAATGAATGGAATTGAGTATTGATAGTGACACTCAAAAGAGCCTATTTTGGCTATGACAGTAGGGAGACTTTTCTAATCTTTTTATGGAAAAGGAAGCATCTAATTTATTATAGATGGTTTGCTATATATAAACTTTAGTTCCGTACTGCAAAAACAACACTTCTTCCACAAGTGGTTTTTTTTTTTCTTTAAAGTTCTCTATTTTGAGATATAACATGGAAAATTTTACAACTCCTAATCTTCTTAATATATTCAAAGTAGCCAAAATAAGCACGAATTTCAGTAAAAGCCCATTTGATGATCTTTGTTCTGTTTCCTTAGCAAGATTGAGAGGGGGAGATAAAGCCAATTTTTACCATAAAATATTTTAAGGAAAAGGCAAAAGAGAAAAGGTCATTTAATTTAGACTTTTTAATAGGAGGATTGGTGCTTATAAAACTTGGTTTTTCTCTTCAGGTTTCTGCTTTTTATTTCATTTAATAAATAATTCCATTTAATAAAAAGTGACCTGTGTAGTATACATACATTCATTGAAAGGCATCGAATTTCTAAATGTTCATTGTGTTCCTTTGCTGAATTGGTCTGTCCTCAGATCTGAATGTAGAACCCAGTTATTCCAGTGACATTTTAAACCCAATTTCTTTGTAAAAGGTTTGCATTTTCATTCAGCTAACATCTATCAAGTGCCAACATTGTGCTCAGTGGTATTCTTGGTGGTGTGGCTATAAAAACATGAATAAACGTTTATTTATTCATGAGCTTGGGGCTAGAGGGGAAGCAGTTAATAACCAGGTACTCTACACAAAAGTGACCAGAGCTCTGACAGAAGTTTGCCTAAGGTGCCATGGGAGCCAAGAGTGTATGACACTCCAAGTTTGGGGAAATGAGGAAAATCTTCCTGGAGAAGGTGACACCTGGGCTGAGGACAGGTAGGAAGGAGCTATCCAGGTGGTTGAGGTAGGGGGAGGGAATGTCAGGGAGAATAGCATGTGTCAGGTGCCATGGTTGTGTGCCATGTACAATAGGCTATTTCCCCCAGTGCAAGTGGTGACAAGTGACTGGAGGCAGAAGCAGCAAAGAAAGGTAGAAGCCAGGTTGAAAAGGGCCTTGTAAGCCAGGTCAGGAGATGGGTAGACCCTGAAGGGTGGTCACTGGGGAGTGACTTGCTCTAGTATTCATTATAGTTTTCATTCTGACTTTTCATTTAGTTTTTGTTAATGTCTTGGCAAGAGTGCCATTGGGCATCTGACCTAATTGGTAAAGTAGGTGGGGAAGAGAAAAGGACCATTGGACTGAGCTGCATTTCATTCTGTAGTCACAGGTCAGGGGGTTTACATGTAGCTTCTAGTTATAATCATTTTAGGACTTATACTGACTATTTCTGGAGTTTGCCTCAGACTGGAAGACAGCATGACTGTCTTTATCCCATCCTGTGTGTGTGTCTTGCTTTTCTCTCCAGTCATCCATCAGTGGGCCTTCCACTGGAGGACCCCTAAAACCTGTCCTTACCTCATGACTAGCAAAGCCTAAAGGAGGCCCTTTGGGGAAAACAATATTACATCAAGTTTAGGGATCCCTGAAATCAGGATCACATGCCAGGTTTTACCACTGGCACTAGTTTGAGGCCAATTTGTCTATGTGTGGCTTACTTAATGTTATTTTTAGAGTTTGGTATGATCTAATGAAATCCATTAGGATATCAAAATCACTAATTTTCATATATATGATTTAGCCAGAATTATAAGAGTAGTCACTAATGGCTCATGATTTAAAAGTTGCCAATCAGTAGTTCGAAGTAAAGAACATATTTCCATTTGTGAAAAAAAATAATAATATACATGGATGTAAAGGTGTCTGGTGAAAACTGTTTAGTCTTCAGTATGTGAAACCTTGTCGTGGTCAAGTAGTTCAGTAGACCCTGGTCCTCACTGAGCCTGTGAATGCATCCCACATCTCTCTTAACAGGGGTGTGTCAGAAATTAATGTATCTATTTAATGGGCAAAAAATGTTTTGAGCTGAAATATTAAAATTATATGTTGAAACTTCCATTAGACAAAATAATGAGGTAAGGAAGAATAAGGTAAAGTAAATTATTTCAATTAATCTGATATTTCCGAAGCCTGAAAGTATCTGAGAAAACAAAAGTAACACCCATGAAGTAATTGTAGAGCACAAAAGAGCATACTGAGCATAGGACTTATACCCAAGTTCTGTGAGTTAGAAGGAGAGGAAGCTTCATGGAATATTTGAGACTAGAACTTGATGGTAAAGAATAAGATGGAAAGGGCAAGCTGGCAAGAAAAGGAAAAGCAACCACAGTATTGTTCTTTCTAATCAAATCCATGTACATGATTTAGGTGAAATATAGTATGAGGAGTCCTCAAAGTTACTACTGACAGCAAGGCTACAGCCAGAATAATAAAGTTGCAAGTTCCCCAATTTAGGTTTGTTGGCTTTTTTGATGCAAGCTTTTTGCATACTATCTTAAGTTGTCAAGGCATTGTACTTCCATTGTATCTTTTCTACCCCAACCATGATTCAAGATTAATGCTAATAAAAGACGTACTATAAAATAAAGAGGAAGTATATACAGGAGGCAGCCACCAAGTGTCTTTTATTAGCTTAAAGAATAACCCTAGTTATATTTCAATGCTTGGGGGAAATTTTGAATCAAGATATATGGTAAAATTGAATTTCTAAAATATGCAAACTTTGAATTATAGCTGTTACAATTCCCCCATTAGGTTCAGAATTCCATATTTGAATAACTAGAAGAGAGATAATATATTAGCTTCTGAAAGAATTACTGTAGCTGTGTTCCAATACTAGGAGATACATGTAAATCATTTATTTTAGTAGCATTTTCCATCACTTATCCTGACTAAAAATCATGGTATCTGAAATCAGATGATAATTACTGGAAAATCTTTACACATGGACCCAGGTGGAGTAGAGCTTGGGGTTAGAACATTTAACCCAGGAGAAACAAGGCAGAGATTAGAGATCTATAGAGCAGTTTTGGTTAGAAATTCTAAATGGTGATACACTATTCCAGAAATAAGACGACAGCAGACGATGCTTTCCTTTCACAATGTGTGCCAAACTTCTACTGCCTGTTTTTATGACTTAGCCAGGTTTTTATCTACTCTGCAGAAGCTCAAAAAATCGCCCACAGTAATGGACCATCCAGAAGCTATTTTGCCAATGGGAGAGTCTGGCTCCACACCTGGGTCAGATGTTCCTGTCTATAGAGAGCCATAGGGTTGCCCTGGGGCTCCTGGGTGCAGCTCCAAAGGTGGCACGGGGTGGCCCTCCCCACCCTGGCCAGCAGCTGCAGCAGGACTGTGGTCAAATATATGGACAGGGAAGGCTCCTTTTTGTGGGGAGCCGTAACTGTCTTTGTCCAGTGAAGCAACAGAGATCTGTTAACACAAACTTCATCTTTCCTTTAGAGGATTCCTCTCTCATGCCCTAGTCCTAAAATAAAAAGAAAATGTAGTGATGTTGGTATCCACCTGAATCACTACACACCTAAAGCCCATTTCACAAACATAATCTCCATTTATTTCTTATCTATGAAACCTCTCCTGCCCTACCATTCCTCAAGAAACACCAATCCTCTATCTCTTTGGGCAATGTGTGGCTCTTAGTGAACCAAAGGAAAAATATTAAGAACAGCCTTTCCTATCTGGAGCAAAACACTTTGCAAAGACCACCATGATTATCTTTAGTTCTGTGAATAGAGGAATGCATAAAGTATGTGTTAAACAATACGTCTTATACCACAGCTTATAGGGACAGAAAGCATGAATTATCAATCTCTAAGTCTCTTCCAACTCTAAAATGATATAATCCTATGGCAGCCAGAACTATACTATACATGGAGTCAGTGAGAGAACTGGAACTGAAAATAAAACTAAAACCTAGGTCAGTTCCCTAACAAGTGGAATTCCTAGTAAACCACTTTTCTTTGAATCTCTGTCTGCATTGTGCAATTTGTGTTCAGATGAACTATTTTTGGCACACATTTTGATAATCCTTTGATGGCCTGGGTTCTTCATGAACTGGTTGGCCAATGTCGATGGATATACAATCTGCACATAATAAAAGCCCTTTAATTACCACTCTTCTCTTCCAATGAGCCCATTTCTCTCCTCGCTTTACTGAAAAATTGAAGA
This sequence comes from Lemur catta, assembly GCF_020740605.2. Lineage (NCBI taxonomy): Eukaryota > Metazoa > Chordata > Mammalia > Primates > Lemuridae > Lemur > Lemur catta. Next base: position 241,087,826 of record NC_059128.1, read on the forward strand.
CTCCATTGTGTCTGCCAGAACTACATGTGGTCTAACAATTTCCTATGGAAAGTGTACTCTGGTAATTAAGATAAATCAAATTCACTTAATATGCTCAAGTACTTTTACTGAACTCTGTGGCTTGGGACGATTTTAGAAAATGGTTCTTCCTCTAAGACTAAAACGTACTAAAGTGTCCCATAGCTCTGCGGTTTCTAACCCACAGGCGGCTGACTGGTACCATTTGTGGCCTGTTAAAAACCAGGCTGCACAGCAGGAGGTGAGTGGCAGGAGGGCAAGCAAAGCTTCATCTGTATTTACAGCCACTTCCCATTGCTGGCATCACCGCATAAGCTCTGCCTCCTGTCAGATCAGTGGTGGCGTTAGACTCTCAAAGGAGCGCGAACCCTACTATAAACTGCGCACATGAGGGATCTAGGTTGCACACTTCTTATGAGAATCTAATGCCTGATGACCTGAGGTGGAGCTGAGGCAGTGATGATAGTGCTGGGGAGCAGCCACAAATACAGATTATCGTTCATTAGCAGAGAGGTTTGACTGCACAATAAATGTAATGCACTTGAATCATCCTGAAACCAGCACCCCCACCCTGGTCCATGGAAAAGTTGTCTTCCATGAAACCATCCCTGGAGCCAAAAAGGTTGGGGACCGCTGCTATAGCTGACAACAGTGATAGTTTGGGACTGTTGTTTATGATGTTTGATTAAATAAAATGTTGGCACTGATGGATAGCTGGAATAAAGGCAGCAACTGCTTGTAAACTGTAAATCTGGCCAAAGAAAGCAGGCATGTGGAATATATACCCTTTTCAGTGTTTCTGTGAAATTCTGGGCTCTGCAGATTCTGTGTTAACTTTTCAACATCTCCTCTCATGGGCTTTGTAGAAAAGAGTAAAATAAGCTGTCAAAGCATCAGGCATTTTATTTAGTTTTATTGTAGGTGTGAGCAGCAGAAGAGCAATTTCTTCCTCGTTAAAGAAGTTGATTGCTCAGTTTAGCAACTTTTCATTGGGCAAAAGAATGGCACTCTAAGAGCATGTAACTCCAGTAGTCTATGAAGAGAACAAATCTTCCTCTAACATCACCATATACTTTTTATTTCATTTTCTTTGAGTTTCTTGTTATCTAAGCAGGGAGTAGGAGAAAGTCATAGCAGCACTACAAAATTAGAAGTGTAGCCCAACTCCAGAATTTCTGTGTCCCCGACAAAAACGGGACAAAAGAAATATTGAGTAGGACATCATGGACTGCAGTTCATGATTCCCTGACTGCTGATTCCCTGACCTTCTCTTTTCTGTCCCTGATTTAAGTTTATTGTGTCCTCTAAGTGTCCCTTCTGTTCTGCTCTCGTTCCTTTCCTTATCTTTATTCCCAAGCTGCACAGTAACTTTTCATGTGGCAGGTATCCAGAAATGCTTACCATGACCCTTCAATGTCCTTGGAGGTGAGCTCACCCAAATTGATTGATTAGATTTCCCTTTCCTTCTTTGAGTGGCCAACTTTTTTCTTATTCCACTTTTTCATTTCTCTCCCTCTGACTGAAACCCCATCTGAATGGGGCTCAAATATTTTAAGACTACTCTAGGGATAAAAATCAGCTAGCCAAACAACTCAAACCTGTAGCTACAGGGTGGCCTTCTATATAAAAGAGTTTGCTTGGCGTTTATTGGGTTTTTTGTTAGAGTGAAAACCACTTAACCAGTAGGGAGTATATAACTAAAAAGTCTATCAAATTGTGAAAACGATAATTCAGCTCTATATTGTAGGCAGAAACAGAGGGGGAAAAAGGTTACAGAGAACAACAAAAGTGGGAGGGAAGGACAGGAAGAAGTGTCAGCCCTAATCAGACCTAAAAGTTAACCTTGAAGGTATTACCACCTCTCCCACTGTGGAAATCAGTCCCCGGCTAGATTCTGCAGGTGGGTTGGAGGATCCCACTCTCTGACTCAAGCAACCCTCTTGCCTCAGCCTCCTGAGGGGCTGGGACAACAGGTGTGTGCCAACATGCCTGGCTAATTTTTAATTTTTTTTTTTTTTTGAGTGACGGGGTCTTACTATCATGCCCAGGCTGATCTTGAACTCCTGGCCTCAAGCTATCTTCCCTCCTAGACCTCCCAAAGTGCTAGGATTACAGGCATGAACCACTGTGCCTGGCCAATCCTTGAATTTATTATGCCAGTCCTCTGGGATGCTTTAGAGCTTCCTAGACTCTTCAATGAAATCTTATGTAATTTTTTTTTCTTAGCCTCTGGAACTAAGATGATAGGTAGAAAGATTTACTTAAGTTTCAATCCTCCCAGTAACCCACTGGATATGCCCTTATTATAACCTTCACAAGCAAAAAGCAAGTATGTGGACATGAAAGAGTTCTGCTTTGAGAAGTTCTATAGCAGTTTTTGTCAAATTCCACAATAAGAGAAATTTCTCTTTAAAAAAATTCTCTAGAGATATAATACTAGTGAATATTTATAATCCTTATGTGTCAGGCACTTTGCCTTTACATGTTATCTCCTTTAATCCTTGTAAAAACCCCACAGGCACTTTTATATCCTTGTGAGGTTTTAATTACTATAATTAATAGTATCCTCACAAATAACATTATCCTCATTTTTATACATGAGGAAATTGAGGCTCAGAGAGGTTAAGTAACTTACCTTAAAGTCACACATTAGTGAGTTGTCAGCGCATCTTTCTGGTTCTAGAACCCATGTTCTTAACCACCAGATCATGCTGCCTCCTGGTAGGCATGTGCGGGAAAGGTTGCTTTAGTTGGGATCCATACCTATCCCTGGTAGAACCAGGCACAACGTGCTGCAAGAGGTGTTACTTACCTTGTTCTAGATGGGGCAAAAGGCCTGGCTGAAGTTGTCTCCTGGACTGTACTCATTTAGATACAGTTTTGATGTAATGGGTCTTATAAATGGCTTTTTAAATTTAATTTTCAACAGAAATATATGTACATGGTTTTAAAACCCAAATACCACAAAAGCAGCTCCTCCCTATTCCAAATTTGGTTTTCCAAAGGCAAACATTTTAAAAATTATTTTAGCTATTTCTCTGTCAATTAATTCCCTATTTCTAGGCTGTCCATTTCTCAAAATGGTCAAATGCTCCAGTCATCTCTTTGTTCTCTGTATTTTTTTTTTTTTCATGGCAACAATTCCACTTCTGGAATTCCTTACCACAGTCTTTTGCCTCTGTTGAATCTCCTAATTCCTGCATCCCATGTTGTCGTCTTTATTTATTCCCTCGCTTTGTGGCATTTCTTAAGAAATACATCTTGAGAAAAAATTATGGAACACAATATTTTCAAGTTGTTACATGTTTTAAAGTGTCTTTTGATACCGTTGTTTAGCTAGATATAGATTTTTGGGTAAGATGAACACTTTTGAAGCCATTGTACCATTGTTTTCTAACTTTCAGTGTCACTGTTAAGTATCATTCTGACTCTAGATCCTTTGAATGGGACCTATTATTTTCTTCCCAAAAGTTTTTTGGACTTGCCTTTATACCTTAGTACTCTGAAATTTTGCAATTCATGTACTTAGTCCTTTTCCTCTTTTTTCATTTTGCTGGGCACAGAAGTCTTTCCAATCTGGTAACTCATGTCTTTCAGTTCTAGGACATTTCTCACACAATTTCTGGTATAATTTTCTATCCTCCTTTGCCTCTGCTGTCTTCTAGAATTCCTACTGGTTTGGGTACTATGTTCTCTGGAATAATCCTCCAGTTTTCTTATTTTCTCTCATTTTTCATCTCTTTGACTTTGTTCTAGTTACTTGTAAAATGTTCTCAACTTTATCTTCCAAAATTTGCATTTGAAGTTTTATTTACATTTTTTATTTCAAAGAACTCTGTTTCTGAAATTTTTAGAGAGCATGCTTATTTCCTATGTACAATCAATATTTTCTCTAAGACATTACTCTTAGACCTATGGTGTCATTCATCTTGTGACAAACTATGCTTCTTGGGAAAAAATTTTACCACAAATATTTTTTGTTTATGTAGGGTTTAATCAAAAAAACTGTGTCTTTTAGTTCCCATGTTGTTAATTAAATGTAGCGTAAAATGATTTCTTCAAAACTTGTCAAATATTATAAAATGTTGGCAAAAAACACAAAAAGTAGCTTATGAATGCTTGTGGGCCATGTTAAAAATGGAGCTTGAGTGTAAATAACTGTGAAATAAAAAGACATGGAGATGATTCTGGCAATCAAACTTGGCCAAACCGCAGGGCTTTTGGCAATGGCCTGGAATGAATATGAAATGTGGAAGGCACTGCCCACTTGAATGAAAGCCCAGATGCTGCTGATTCCTTTTTTCCATTTTCAGTTCACCACAGTTTTGTGGGGGCTTTGTTTTGTTTTCGTTGGTGGTGGTTTTGCTTTGTTTTGAGGCCATCAGGCCTCTTAACATGAATTTAGTCTCTGGAAAATATTCCATGTGAAAACACCCCATGTACTTGTGATTTATTTAAATGACACACGTGTTTCTATATTGACAATCTCTTATTGCAAATGATAATGGCACCTTTTATCAGTTTTGTTTAAAAAATGCTTCCATTTGTACTCTCATTAAAAATCCAATGAGGAAGGGTACATTAATTCCCATTTGCACAAAGTTTTGAAGTTTGGAAACACAAATACATAGTACAAGGGTTATGAGCCTCATTGTTCTCATCTGAAAGTCAGAATGATACTTAAGTCATTGCTTTATGTATGTCGTATCACTTTATATACGTAGAACGACTAATGCATCTGATACACAGTAAGCACTCAAAAAGTGGTTGCTATTGTTTTAACACCAGAACCTTCCTTATACTAGATTCTAGCAGTGTTTTAATGCAATGCCTCAGTGATCAAAAAACTGACTCCTTGAGCTCTGTAAAGTTTGTTTTTTTCTCGCTCACTTGGTACCATCTCTGCCAAACTGGTAACTGTCATTCTTTTGCTTTTCATTTGTTTATAAAATATCTTTTGTGTGTTCTGCATTCTTAATTACAAACTTCTCAAAGGCGGAAATTATCTTCCAAAAGCCTTGTATAAATCTGGGACCCATAATACTATCAGACAACAGGTTGGTTTTAAATGCAACTTTCACTGCTAAGCCCGCTGCTAAAAGGAAATCTTAACTTCAGGCAAACAGCAGCTTGCTTTACTGTTTGAATTTCTTCAAAGGATTTGCTCTGCTTACATGTTTTATGAATAAAATTTATCAAATACTATACAACAATTTCATAAATAATTCTTAAGGATAGAATCAAAGGTACTTATAATTCCAAGGGATCTGGATTTTTTTTTTTTAATAAAGGGTTAAGAGACTAGCCAATATGAATCTGGTTTATGGAGGGGGAGAAAAGTCACAGTATTTGTGTTCAGGCTCTTGAGGCAACACCTCCTTTTCTGAAGACATCATGGGTTGTCTGTGGATCACAGGAACCTAAGTTCTAGAAATAGGAAATATAACTAGGAAGCCCTTGCAAAGAACATTTTTAGGTTTATCTGTTCCATAGCTTAGTTTAGTAGTTCTCAAGTTTCAGTGGGCACAGAATTCACTTCAGAAACTTGTTATAAACTCTTTCCTGAACTCCCTCAAAAACTGATTCAATAGCTATGGTGGGGCAAGAAATCTGCATTTTAAATAAACTGCCACCCTATCATGTGATTCTGATATAGGCAGTTCAAACCCCACAATGAGGAAGGTGGCCAAGTCCAAGGTTATACTCAGAGTTGGGATAATAGGGAATAAAAAGGAATCTTTCCAATTCTTGGCCCCAGGAAGTAGCTCAGACATTCAAAAGAAACTGAGGCTCCTTATCGCTGGAATTAGCCTGAATCCACATACCTCTTTTATGTCCATTCACAGAACCCAGTTATTTGTACTAATATGGAGTTTCTGAAAGACAACCATCTTTTTTGTCAACTTAATGCTTATACAAAACATTAGACACGCTGTTTAGAAAGTAACAGTAAGCGTTTTTCTTTCCTCAACCTGCTTTTATTAATAGAACATATGTTATCATTCACTGTCATCATGATTTCAAAATAGAATCAGGAGGGATGTCAGTATAACAAGGGAAATGTTGCTTCCTACCCCTCAAGAATATATTACAATTATTTTTTTATGTCCTCCTTACACAGCTATGAATTCCAGGTGAAACCCAAAAACCCACTTGGTGAAGGCCCGGTGAGCAACACAGTGGCATTTAGCACTGAATCAGGTAATCACATCAATAGTAATTCCCAACAAAGATGTAAAGGGCCACAATGGAGCAATGTTTTGCACACGGAGCTTTTTTGAAATCCAGCTAAACTGTACTCAAAGAGTTTCTGGAATTTCTTAAAAAAAAAAAAAAAAAAAATTCATGGATAAAAGCAAATGGAAGATACCCTTAGGGAAGCACCACTTACTTTTCCTCACTTACCTTGATGTCAGAAAAGTTAGACATATCAGCTAAAAAGAAAAAAACATAATCTATACTCTTTCAAAAATCTAGTGAATGAACGAACACTCCCCTGTATGCCTAGAATCAAAATATCAGTACAGCTAGAAAGGGAACTCATGTAACAGTTCTTTTATGATAAGCAGCTGTGAAATTTTCTGATTAGATCTTGCAAGTGCCAATTTAACAAGATACATCGGTACATACAGCATTATTATTTGCATTTTTATGCAAACTGCTGTTCATAGCATCTTAGTGATTTTACCATGAATAGTTTTTGTATGAAACTAAAAGGAGAAGCTTTTGAAATTGAAGTGAAGGCCGGAACACCAACAAAGGCTCCTAACTACTCAAACCACATCTAACAGACACAGCTGAATACCTACCTGGCAGGAGATTATTCATCAAGAAAAATTTCCAAAACAAAACTTTCAAACTCAGTCTTTAGGAAAAGTGTAGCATTTTGTAAATAAGATTTCTTAACAATCACAAGCACCCATCTTCATCATGCCACTGGAATGTTGGGACGTTACCTGAGGATGTCTGACTTTTGTGTTTGTTATTTCTCCTCAGCGGACCCAAGAGTGAGCGAGCCAGTTTCTGGTAAGTACCTGTCCCAACAGGAACACAATTACATGCTTCTCTAAAGTCATTCAACTCAACAGGCATGGCAGAATTTGAACCATGATTTCACTTTTTTCCATTTAGTCTTTTTTAGACTATCAATCAGGTGTGAATATTTACCTAACACAGTGAATAACACTGAGAGCCTCTGATGTTCTGAAAAGAAATTAGACATTTTGAAACTTGCTTTTACTCGTGTACCAGGCCAGCTCAAATTTTCTGTTTAATAAGTCAAGATATAACAACCTCATTTCCATCTGTAATAACAAGTCACATAAAAGCAGATGCTTTAATTTTGTCATATGTTGCAAAAAGAAACCTAAATTTTCTCCTAAAGGACACTATCCACATCTAGCACTGCAGAGGCTACTCAACACCTAAACCTACTGCTCCATGATTTATCTCACTATTGACAGAAACTTATTTGGAGGTTACTTGTTTAAACCTTTGCAGTATTTTTGGCTCCAATATTTAGCACTGGAAAAGGCCAAGTATCAGCAAGCTGACGATAAACTTTGCAAAACTGCCTTTTTAAAGCTTTTAGGACACCTCTTCAGTACCCAAGAATCAGATACTAAACTCAAACCATGTGTTTTCCTTATGCAGCAGGAAGAGATGCCATCTGGACTGAAAGACCCTTTAATTCAGACTCTTACTCAGAATGTAAGGGCAAACAATATGTCAAAAGGACGTGGTATAAAAAATTTGTAGGAGTGCAGCTGTGCAACTCTCTCAGATACAAGATTTATTTGAGCGACTCCCTCACAGGTAAGCAGGCTACCTACCAGCCCTGTTTTGAGCCTTTGACTTCAGGGTATGTTTTGCAGCATTCTCCTTTCCTATGCAGAGTTCCAGGCACTAAGGGGTGATATAAATACAAGTTTGCCTCTGAGCAACATGTTATTGAAATACTTATCCTAGAAAGCATAGATTTAAGACATGCTATTAAAAGGTATATAATAAAAATGCAATTTGAAACAGTGCCACCATGAGCAAACTTGAATGTACCGTTACCAAGCATGTTCAAGCTCAATTTTGTTACAATCGCCCATGGATAAAACGCCTACTGATAATAAAAGGAGTGTATATAACAATAATCATGGAAGGAATATGTCATTTTTAAGATGGCAGAAGGGCTATAACCCCTTGCTCCATACACAATAGGTTATAACTTTCTATATTCATTCATGCAGTAATAATTTTTAAACATATGTATGTAAGTCTGGCCCCAACAGGTAGATATCTGTTTGGTCATTCAACAAATATTTTTATCTACTTTATGACAGACACTGTTGTAGGTGCTGGAGACTAAGCAGCAAAAAGACACATTTCCTGCTTTCATATAGCTTACCTCTCTCTCCTCTCCTCAGTAGGAAGAGATAGACAACAAATACATAAAGAGAAATTTCATATAGGTACTTTGAAGAAACTTTTTAAAACAGTGAGAGAGAATGGCTGAACAGGGAAGCTCCTTTAGTTAGATGGTTAGGGAAGCCCCCTCTGAAAAGGGAACACTTATGCTAAGAAAAATATTATGATAAGGAACCAACTGTACTAGGGATAAAGCAGTTAGTGCCAGGCAGAAAGTGCAAAGGCCTGAGGCAGAACACACCTGGCCAGTTTCATTAGTTTCATTACTTGGCTGACAGTAAGGGGATGAATAGGCAGGCAGGTGAGGACTTTGGATTTTATTGTGAGTATAATGTGAGATGGTCGGAAAGATTTATGGAAGTAACATCATCTGACTTACATTTTTAAAACATCATTAATCTCTGAGAAGAGGAGGAGAGGAAGACTATAGGGAGGGGTAAGAGTAAAAGCAGAGACACCATTTGGGAGACTATCCCATAGTTCAGTCCAGAGACATTGCTGGCTTGAACTAGGATGATAAGGAATAGGTGAAAAAATGTATAAGAACAGGCAAGATGATTATTTGAAACAATTTGATTATTTCAGAACTACCATATCAAAGAAAGTAAGACAAGATAGTATAAGAAAGTAACACTGTTCTATTCTTTTTATCCTTTCAATTTCTATTCTTCAGGAAAATTTTATAACATAGGCGATCAGAGGGGTCACGGAGAAGATCACTGCCAATTTGTGGATTCATTCTTAGATGGACGTACGGGACAGCAACTCAGTTCTGACCAGCTACCCACCAAAGAAGGTATGTTTTCTGATCCTTCTCCTAAGTAACAGAGTTTTACAGATTAACCCAGAAAGAAATCAAGCCGAGGAAAGCAATCAATTTAAAGAGAATTCTGTGGTACTACTGCTCTACTTAGCTGGCTAGGAGAAAATGAAAACTTCAATGTAAGTTTCTCAAATTAGAAACTTAGAGCCAAGGGAACTTACACAGACATATATAAATAAATTCTACTTCAAGAAAATCTGAATTTGCAAAAGCAACTATAAAAACAAAACTGTTCTCCAAACTTACATCACTCAGGTATTACCTTTATGGATTTTATCATATTGAGCACACTGTTTTTTATTCCCTTAAAATTTTTAACAAAAACTTTATTATTACCATAAATGGAAAAAACAGTATTTGCCTTATAAATAACTATATAAATATAATTAAAATAGAAAAATTCTACTGAGAAATAACCTCTGCAAGATCCATCAGCACCAAGCTGTGTAATGAGGACTGAAAAAGAATGAAAATTCTTGTCTAAGCCATGTACAACAGGGTAACCTGTCCATATTACTCGGGAATCACCAGTTTCTTGAATACTTTGAAGAAGTACTTGATCGGATTTTTCAGTACAGTAACACATTTTGTTCACTGGCACTTAAAAACCCAACCACACTAAATGATGACTTAATAAGATCTGTGAACATTTTAATGGTCAGTTGAAACTGCTCTCACACTACCAACCATCCCATCCTAACTTTTTATGGCAAATGTCAAGTTTTTGGGTGTGCATGATTTTAGCCAGCCACTACTACTTCATGAAATGCATCAAGGCCTATATTGCTATCAGTTTTCTAAATTACCTTCCCTCACCCAGAGTAACCTCGCCATTCAATGACATCCTTCTGCCTATGAGCAATGAGAGCAAAAATACAGCAGCTCTTAAAACTAAACTATTTTCCCTCTTAGGCTATTTCAGAGCCGTTCGCCAGGAACCTGTCCAATTTGGAGAAATAGGTGGTCACACCCAAATCAATTATGTTCAGTGGTATGAATGTGGGACTACAATTCCTGGAAAATGGTAGATGCTGTACTTGGTGCTCAAAAGTACCTTCTGTTTCACCATGGCAAAAAGATCATTGGAAACACTACGGTATTTGTCACATTCATTTAAAGCTATTTTGTTTACTATGTATAAAAGTCTACAATCTAATTAATAGCACTATTAGATGTTTATTATTAGAAAAGATTGCTGAGAGTATTTATCAGGTTTTACAAAATCATTTTAAGAAACAAGATATTGACATTAACAGAATAACATTTTTGGGGAAGCTGGCTCCCTACTCATGGTATTTTAAGAGATCATTTGTATATTATTTATCACATTGTTGTAATGATGTTTTGAGATACTTTTATAACAAAATTAACATCAAAAACTTATACTTTTAAAAAAATATTTACTTTGATGTGTACTCTTCCTATGGGTGAGTTAATTCCATAAATCTCAACTTAGTTTTTAACTTATTGGATCAAATTATCTTTAGCATATATATCTCTCTCTCTCTCTTAGGGGAAAAGGTCCTAATAGTCATGTTTATTTAAACTTCAATTTTTTAGCAACAGCTGGGTAGCTTTTCTGAGGAGTTTAAGTAGTTATACATTCATGTTAATATTCATTTCCTTAAAATATCTGCAAATTAAAAAGATTTAATCAGAAAATGTCTCTTCAGCGAAAAAAATGAAGAATCTGCTATATTCAGTTTCAAAAGATATATTATTTCTCTATCTGCAATTATGTTACAATGTCTGAATATACTTTGTCAAACTATACCTTTAAGTAATTATCTTCATATTGTTTTTGTGATTCTGATCAAGCTGTATGTAGAGACTGAATGTGAAGTCTGAGCACAAAAAGATAATGCATGATGAGATCCTTAACATTTTATAGGATATTTACTATATATATTTATACATAAGACCTCTATGAATGAATGTATCAGAGGATGTTACTGTAACTGTTTCAATCAATCTGTAATGAAAACCTGACTCATTTTCATTAAAAAAGGTAGTTTTCCTTCAGCTGGGGAGGAAGATAGGCATGCGTGCTGCCCTCATCCTGAAAGGACCTTTCCCTGTGCTTGCCTTTCAACATGCTTTGATTTTATCAATGCTACATTTTGTATTTTTCAAACAAGTACAAATTCTGCAATAAAAAGATGTAGTTTTTTGTTTTTTTTTAAGACTGAGTATTTTATTTCTGAATGGTTCTTTTTTATCTCTGTAGGAAGGAAAAGCACAAAGTTATTCAGGATCTACCAAACCCCTAAGTTAACCTTTCTTCCTACGAAGTCTAAAGTTTGTTTTAAGCCAATATTTCCCCCAAAATCAGGATGGATAAAAACCAAATGGCACTGTGTTTCTCTGAAAGGAAACGTCTATACTTCATTTTAAGACCAAAATATACAATGTTAATGACTAAATTTCAAGACAACTAATGGATTCAATCATCTTTATTAACCTATCGATGTTAACATTTTATACATAATATCTAGTTGTCTTCTCAAACGGCTCTATTTTAGTACATCATGTTAATAGTAAAAAGCCCAGTAAGAAGGCTAGACCTCAATTTTAATATCCTCTGGACCAAGGAAGCTAGAAAGTCAATCACTTTACACACGTAAGAGTAGTGTTTCAAAATAACTAGGAAGCTGCTACATTTTTAAGCAGGGAGGAAAAAAACTTTCATTTTGGTCTATGTTCCAGCAAATTACATTTTCAATTAACAGCAACAATGATATCATAAAAAATGCTCTGCTTTTGAAATTTCTGAACTTCAATACAAATTAAAAATAGTATTGGAGTCTTTTGGGAGGGGAAATAGCTAGCAGCTACATTAATCAGTGTAGCTGAGCCTCCTTATCGATACCCAGGACCAGGCTGGGTATAGCCCTGACCAAAGGGAGGACGGTTACGTGCATAAGGGTTAGGCCCACTTGGAGGAGGGGTCATGGTACTTCCAGGAAGTGGACTAAAACCTGGTCTTGGTTGATAGGCCCCAGGTTGGCTTGGAGCCATTCCAGGTTGAGAGGCAGGGGCCACAGTATAATTAGTAGGCTGAGAAGTTTGGGTGGTATAAGTTTGTGCAGGATAGTTGCTCGCCTGGTACTGCTGTGGTGGCTGAGCAGGCAGTTGTTGAGGCTGACCGGAAAAGGCAGGAGCCGGTGCCTGGGAAGTTGGTTGCTGGCCATATCCCTGGAACTGCTGAGGTTGTTGGGGTCCACTCTGCTGACTATAGCTGGCTGAAAAGGCAAAATAAATAATATCTTATTTATCTTTGGGTGAAACTTTTTTCCAGAGAATTAGTCTTACTGGTATGGGCCAAAAATGATGAGAAATTTAACAAATATGTATGTAACAAGCAGAGTAGTAGATTCCATCACATAATATTACTTCGAGACCAAACAGTTATTCAAGAGGCATTTTCTACAATTTTTTAAACCTTCTAATCTTAAAACTGAAACCAATATATATGTATATATATATAACCACTATCTATATGTGTATCTTCATTACAACTGCTTCAATACAATATAATCCCTGAGACCAAATTTCTGCTCTAGCATAATTCCTAGAAGGGAGGAGATGCTCAAATATTAAAGGAATTATTGTACTTTCTAGGACGATGAAAAATACCAAAGCTAAACAGTAACTAGGTTTTGAGAGACCTATTTAACAATAGTACCAAATAAAAATACATTGCAAAGAATGAACATTTTAAAATGAAACAATACTACAAGTACATTTATTATAATGAGATGTTTTAAAGTTTATAAAAACAAAGCCATTTAAGAATAAATACTATTATGAGTACCATTTTCATAATCCTTTCATTTCTTTTAGATTTGGTATCTGATATTTTTGCCTTTACAACTCAAAATTTTGACTTAGCAGTACAGCATGACACATAAAAAGCACACCATATCGCCCCACAAAATCAACATCTATATTATTTACTAAGATGTAATGCTTTTTTTAAAAGAAAGTCTGCTTCACTGAAAACTTTTATCTCTACCATGAAACACACCTGCAGCTACTTGCAATGAAACCTCTCCATTGACTGGAATCCTGTCAGCATTAAATACCAGATACATAAGAAAATTATTAAAATATGTACAACCCTGCATTTAACAAAAAAAAGGATTGAATGAATTTGAGTATATTCTGAACTCACCTTGAACCTGGGTTCAAAATTTACTCATGAAAGAAACCTTTATGACACAGTCCATGAACAAAACTGGAAAAGGTCACAGAGGGAAACTGGCAAACCAACAGGGTCAAAGATGGTCCAATGTTAACACCATCACCACCACCGCCACTTAGAGTCTCCAAGTAGAGTATTTAGTTGACTATTTCCATATCTCTCAATCAAATTCAAGTTAATAGGACTAGTAGGATCAGAAATACAAAGATAATAACTTGAAAAAAACCTAAATTTTACTCAGAGTGAATCCCTGACTAAAATTATTAAGAGCAAGCTTGGTTATTAATAAGTAAATCAAATATCTAAAGCATGAGAGCATCTGATACTGAAATCAATTCATAAAAAAGTTTGAATGTCAAAATTTCTCCTTTCCTCTGTATAAAACTTTTTAACTTAAATTTTTACTGTAAGTTTTTAGAGAAACAGATGGATTCAATTTTTACACTGAAAATGTCTACTCAATTAAAACTGTGAGCAAAAAAAGACAAGAAAAACAGCTGCCTTTTCATCCTAGCAACTGAAATCTAAATTTTTTTAAAGGACTCTAGAAGCAAACATACCCTTAATTACTGCTCAGGAGAGAGAATAACCCTAAGAGCTGAAGATGCCATTTCACCAGCAGCCCAGTAGTGGCAATGCTTCTACTATGTGTATAGTCTCCCTTCCACACATAGCCCCCAAAATAATAACTTTTGGTGAGCACCACTGGAAACTGCATGAAATGGAAATTATGTGGTTTTTGTTTCAATAAATAGTCTAGGAAAAAAGTCGTATGGTCTATAAAGCCTAAAATATTTACTACTTATCCTTTTATGGAAAAAGCCTTGGTCTAGGTTGGAGAACATAGAATGATACAGAGAATTACTTAACCACAAAGACATGAGTACTAGATTATGGTCCAGCTCCCCCACTGAATGGCTGTGTGTGCTTGGACAAATCACAACCTTTTTGAACCCAAGTTGCCTTATTTATATAAAATGAGTGGGTGGGACAAGATCAGTGGTCCCCAACCATGGCTGCACATTAGAATGATCTGTGATGCTTTCAAAATATCAAAGCCCGAGTCCCATACCCCTAACCAAAGGAAACAAAATCTCTGGGAGTGGGACCCAAGCACCAAAAAGCACCCCAGGGATTCTTAAGCACCACGAGGGCTAAAATCTCCTGAGGTTAAATGGTGACTAGATCTAGTCTGCTCTGACAGTCTATTATTTCTACAAATCATATGACTACAAGTCACTATATTTTAAAGAACTACACCCTAAAAATAACCTTCCCCTTAATACCATAATCCGAGCTTAAGTTCATTCTATTTTATATAATTAAAACCCAGCAGGTACAGGTTAAATCACTCTACAGCAAATATAATCAAAATAAAATTGCTGTATGTGTTAAAATATGTCAAATTTCAATTAGTGACCGAATTTTATGGTCTAGGTTAGGAGTCAGCAAACTTTTGCTATAAAGGGCCAAACGGTAATATTTTATGCATTGTGGGCCACACAATCTCTGTGGCAACTACTCCATTCTGCCATGATAGTGCCAGGGTAGCAACAGATGATATAAAAATGAATGGGGTATATAAGTGTTTAAATAAAACTTTATTCACAAAACAGGCAACAGGCCAGATTGGTCCTCGGGCTATAGTATGCTGACCCCTGTGCTCTAGTTGATGCTACAAAACTCCATAAAATAGAATTTAGACAAGATTCAACTTACATAAATTATTTTTAATTATAGCTAAAATTTTGATAATTAAAAATCTTCAGCTATTAAGAGCTGAACACAAACTCTCACATAAATTTAAAAAATATCAGAATTATAATCAAAGCTCTCTTAAAATATGATAAAGAGGTTTATCATATTTAAATACATATAATACATATATATTCTTCAGTGGACAAATGGTAAAACAAAATACCCAGGATGATTATTTACAACTAAACTTAATATTCTTAGTTGCCTGAATTACATTTTATATAATTTTCTTTTTATGAATGTTTTTGGTATTCCTACATACTTTCAAGAGACTTAAAAACCTAAGTAGCTTAATTTAGTTCTTATCTAATAAGATCACCTTTACATGTATGAGGGAACTGTTAATATTTCGACGAGTACTAAGAGTATACTGGAATTATGTGTTACATATAAATGGGGGAGGGGAAATACTGCATTTTTTTGCAGTTCCAAAAGAGGTAAGTTGATCATGTTGGTAAAAGACAGTTTTGTATTTGTATTAAAAACTTTTTTACACTACAAGTTACTACAGAATCATCTACTATGATTATAAATTTTATTTGCCCACTAGAAAATAGAAATATTGATTAACAATAAAATATTAAAGTAAAATATTTAAAAATAAGTAAAACAATTGTTTCCTCAATAAATACTTAATACCTCCTATGATGTCTTACAAATCAAGGGATGAAGAGGAAGGGCTTGAAGTTTAACAGAAACAGATCAAACACCATGTGCCAACTCCCTTTCAACACCTGCTCACCTGAATACTGAATACCATACTGTTGAGGTGGCTGAGGTGGAGCCTGTGGCTGCTGAGCACCATAGCCAGCCTGTTGTTGGTACTGTTGGTACATCTGACCTAAAAAGAAAAAAGAGAAAAGAACAAGAGGCAGGTTTAACTTGGCAGAGAGAAGTATTTTAAAGGCATATTTATTTACATCTCTCCCCATCCAAACACATGAACACACTGAGTAACAATATACAAGAATGTGTTTGTTTCCCTTTAAATGTCTATGAAGAAGAGAAGAATGAACAATTTAAGAAGTGTGACTGCTCTGCTGTGGATTAGTTGCAGAGAACTAACTACTAACAAACATTATGTAACACTAGCAGTTATCACTTCATAAAGTTCAGAAAAATAAATGCTTTCAAACCCAACTGCCAAAAGGTAAGTACCACTAATGTTCAATAAAAATCAAGTGAGTTGAACATCAATAAACAAAAATCCGAGAAAAGGGACAATTACCATTAATTAATAGCATCTAAATCTTTCCCAATGCAGCACTATATTTGCTTTCTAAAAGTTTGGACCTCTGTTACCATATGAATGGACCCTTTGCTAGCAAGGAATCACATGACATCTTTTGCTCCAGAACTCAAAAACATCTTTGGAATTTGTCAACAGTTTGATTTTCCACAAGAATCTAACATCTGAATATCCTAACCAATCTTGTGGAACCTGACAAAGCCTAAATGGTTCTTCATTGCACTTTTTAATAACGGCAGACCTGTTTAACACTGGGGATGTGTTCTTGGACACAGGAGTCCTATTTGTCCTATGTGGGGTCAGTAGCCCACAGATCCTATTGAGAAAACTTTTAGACGCTTAATACCTGTGATTTTCAAACAAGAATTTATTGGTTTATGTCTTTATCATCTCTACTTTTTCTCAGTTATTTTAACAGTAGACTTAACTAGATTTAATGTCTAGAGTAGCAATAAAACTTGCATTTTAATATCTAGCAAGTATTTAAATCTTTAATGTTGGCTTGTTCTTTAAAAAATATTCAAACTACCTGCTATTAATCAAAAGACAATGGGTAAACTGGATACTTATGGCAAAAAGTGAGATAAGTATAGAAAAAAAGTAAAGAAAAGTTAAATACATTATCAAATGCCACTCAAATTGAGGTGCAGTAGGCAGCTAGCACTCACAGGCTCAAATCAAGATATGGACCCCCCTCTACTGTATTTGGCTGATCAGCCCTAAAGGTGTCTTGGGCAGCACGAAGTAAGATATGTATTTATATCCAGCTTATTTCCTAGCAAGCAGTTATGTTTTTTATAATAAAATAAAATCTGTTCAACTATTTTTAAGCTATTAATCCTCTTCCCAAATGTGACTAAAAAAAAAAAAAAACAACCTTACAAAAGTTTCTTAAATGCTTTCAACTAATAGATAGCATAAAAGGTAGCACAGAAGTTAACCAATTTTAAATACCACCTTAATCCTGGACTGTATTACATAACTTTTAGAATGGAAGTACCCAAAATCTAAAATAAAAAGTTACATACAGAAATATAATAAAGGGTAAGAAATATGTACAGCATATGATAAAGGACTCTAAATTTTGGAAATCAGAATGATAGACTCCATAGTACAAAAATAAGCAGGAAACAGGCAATAAACACATCATAAAAAGTTCAACCTCATTAGTAATCCCTATTGCAGATACAGAAAGATTAAGCCACTTTCCTGAGGTCAACAGCTAATAAAAGAATGATCAACAGCTAAGAACTATCACTGGAACCCAGGCATAACCTTCAGAGCTTTAGTTTACCAAAGTAGTTTTGCCCATATTATCCTATGTGCAAAATAATATAAACTTTGGCATCACCAAAAGAGGCTGAGATCAAGGCTCCATGTAGTAGACTACTGTCACCAATGACTAAGGAACTCATGTTCAAACAGCATAGTTGTTCTCCTCGATAAAAATTCACAGGGTACAATGTTTTCTTTTTATTTTTACATGTCTTCCTAAATGGCTACAAACCCATTTTAAAATACCACTCCTAGTATTAAAAATGTCAGAGGTTTATTACTACCTCTACAAAGTATTCCTTTTACAGCAGGTCCTCAAGTAACAGTTTTGTTCAACATCATTTCATTATAACGTTGATGGGGAGGGGGGAACAGTTTCCAGCCGAGGCTGGTGTCTGTGTGGAGGTCACATGGTCTCCCCATGTCTGTGTGGGTTTTCTCCAAGTACTCCAGTTTCCTCCCACATCCCAAAGATGTGCATGTTAGGTTACTTGGCATATCTAAATGGTACCAGTGTGAGTGAGTGAGTGAGTGAGTGAGTGAGTGAGAGAGAGCGCGCACAAGCGAGGGAGCCTTGTAATGAAATAGCATCCTGTTCGTGGCTGGTGCCCATCTTCCATGAGCTGCTGGGACAGGCTCCAGCCACCCATGACCCTGACTAGAATAACTGGGTAAATAACTATCTTGTTTCTATGAATCTTTCTTAAAAATGTATCTATAGCTCTCATTTGTTTTGGGTCTTTATTTAGAAGTCTGGTGACCAAAAATATGCTGTAGGAACTTAATTCATTTTTATCAATTAGCCTATGGTAAAACTGGTTTCCTTATATACTGTTTCCCTTAAAGTCAGTTTCCAAGAACCTGTCAACATTTTTTTATTTTTAACTTTTTAATTTATTTTTTGCTTTTCATTTTGAAATAATTTCAAACAAAAAATTGCAAATAGTAAAAAAAAAAATCTCTCATATACCAACATTTTACATTTGCTTTATCATTCTATTTCTGTGGGTTTATATGTATTTTTTGAACTTTTAATATAGTTTGCATACATTCCCCTATACCTCAAAATATTTCAGTATATTTCTCTTAAGTACAAGAATATTTTTTTACATATCTGCAGTTCAATTATCAGAAATTTCTCACTGATACAAACAATATTTTAATCCACAAGGTACGTTTCAATTTCATGAATTGTTCTAATGTCATTTTTTTAAAAAAACGGATCCAGTCCAAGATCATTTATTACATTGAGTCATTTTGTCTCTTTAATCTCTAGTCTGAATATTTAATTTCAGCCTTTCTTTCTCTTTCATAACATTGACATTTCAATAAAACACAGGCTTGTCATTTATAAAATGTCCCTCAGGTTGGTTTCTCTGATGTTTCCTCATGGTTAGCTTTTGTGTATCCACTTTAGGCTGTAACACAGTATTAGTCATGTATGTATGTGTCTCGATATCATATCTGGAGATTGATATATATTTGCCCATTTCTGGTGATATTAATTTTGATCACTTGGTTAATATTAGTATGTTTTTAATTTCCCCATTGTAATGTTTTCCTTTTTAAATTAGTAAGTAATTTTTCTCATTAGATTTTTAGTTCCTAGCTAGCAGTAAGCATTCTGTGCTTCCAGTAAACCTCCAGTGCCAACCATGGAAGTTGGCAACAGTGGGTGATGAATATTTGTTTACAAAAAAAAAAAAAAAAAAAAAAACCCACAACAAATATTCATCACCCACTATCACCATTAAGTGATGACTTACTGTGCTTATTTTAAACCCACTTCATTTAAGTCCCAAATGGGACTCTGTCACAGTATTCTGATATAAGCAATCTATGTTTAACTGTTAAAAAAAAAGATGAACATCTTTATATACTTGAAAGATGAGATCTACAAGATACACTAAGTGAAGAAAGCAAAGCACAAACATTGTTTATAGTGATGTTTTGAGTAATATAAAAATATAAAGTCATGCATTGCTTACTGATGGGGTATGTTCTGAGAAATGTGCCATTTTGCAAACATCACAGAGTGTACTTACACAAACGGAGATGGTATAGCCTATTGCACCTAGGCTATAACCTGTACAGCATGTTACTGTACTGAATACTGTAAATAACTGTAACACAATGCTAACTATCTAAACATAGAAAAGGTACAGTAAAAACATGGAAAAAAGATAAAAAATGGTACACCTATATAGAGCACTTACCATGAAGCTTGCAGGACTAGCAGTTGCTCTGGGTGAGGCAGTGACTGAGTGGTGAGTGAATGTGAAGGCCTAGGACATAACTGTACACTACTGTAGACTTTACAAACACTGTACACTTGGACTACACTAAATTTATTTTAAAAATCTTATTTCTTCAGTAAGTTGACCTTAGATTACTGTAACATTTTTACTTTATCAACTTAATTTTTTAACTTTTTGACTCTTCTATAACATTTAGCTTAAAACATAAATACATTATATAGCATTACAAAATTTTTTTTTTTTTTGAGATAGAGTCTTATTCTGTTCCCCCAGCCAGAGTGCAGTGGTGTCATCATAGCTCACTGCAACCTCAAACTACCGGGTTCAAGCGATCCTTCTGCCTCAGCCTCCCTAGTAGATGGGACTACAGGCATGTGCCACCACACCCAGCTAATTTTTCTATTTTTAGTAGAGATGGAGTCTTGCTCTTGCTCAGGCTGGTCTCAAACTCCTGAGCTCAAGCAATCCACCTGCCTTGTCTTCCCAGGGTGCTAGGATTACAGGTGTGAGCCACTGTGCCCAGCCCAGTATTTTTCTTTATATATTCTATAAGCTTTTTTCTATTTTTAAAATTTTTACTTTTTTTTTTTTTTTTTTTTTTACTTCTTAAAAGTTTTTTTTAAAAAGCACAACACAAACACACACATTAACCTAGGCCTACACAGGGTCAGGACCACCAATAACACTATCTTCCACTTCCACATCTTGTCCCACTGGAAGGTCTTCAGGGACAGTAACATACATGGAGCTGTCACCTATAACAATGCCACCTTCTTCTGGAATACGTTCTGAAAGACTGGTTCTACAGTTAACTATTTTTTTTTAGTAAGTAGAAGGTGTACACTCTAAAATAACGATAAAATATGGTATAGTAAATACACAAACCAGTAACACAGTCATTTATCAAGCATTATGAACTGTACATAATTAAATGTGCTATACTTTTATGCAACTGGTAACGCAGGTTTGTTTATACAAGCATCACCACAAACACACATTGTAACTTACTGCTAAGTTACAATGGCTAACAACATCACTAGGCAACAAGAATGTTTCAGCTCCATTATAACTGTATAAGACCACGTCCTATATACTGTCCATTGTTGACAGAAATGTCATTATGTAGTGCATGACTATATATAAGCTATGTTTTATGTACGTTTTCAAAAAAGAACCAGTGATAGAAATTACCTAAGGGGAAAAATGGAACAGGATGAAGCAAAGAATAATGGTAAAACTTCCTGAAATGTACTTTATTACACAGAGTGGTAGCTCGCCCCCAATGACTTCTACTCATGTGTAGCATGTGACATGGGTTAGTATCCTTTTATAGTCTTAGAAACTAGAAACATCTATTAGCTCCTCAATACAAAAATGACCAAAGAAAGCAATAAGCACATGAGTATCTGCTCCCTTGTGTAGTCCCTCCGACGCTGAATAGGGCTAACATGTATACCAAGATAACACTGCACAACGGCAGTGACATTTCTGAGGACAGGTCGTGAAAGACAGCCATCTTCTACTCTGATCACTCACTCTGGTGGAAGCTGCCATATCATGAAGTCACCCAAGCAGCCCTATGGAGAGGTCCACGTGGTGAGGAATTGAGTCCTCCAGCTCTGGTTAAGCTTCAGATGACTACAGCCACACCAATCATCTTAACTGCAACCTCATTAAGAAGACCCTGAGCCAAAAATCATCCATTCTCAGATACCAGACTCTCTAAAACTATATGAGATAATGTTTCACCTAGGTTTTGGAGTAATAGTTACATAGCTTTAGATGATTAATATACGTAGTTTGGCTTTGGAAACATGTAAGGGATGACAGCTATTAAAAAAAAAGACTTAAGACATGTTAATCAAATGCAAAGTATGAACCTTGTTAGGCTCCTGATTTGAACAAGTCAACTATAATAAAGTGATTTTGAAACAATTAGGGAAATTCAAATATAAACTAATATGTGTTGACATTAAAAATCACTGTTAAATTTGTTAGGTATGACAATGGCATGGTGGTTATATCAAAAAGTTATCAGTTAGACATGCATAGTGAAATAGCTTAGTAAAATAACATGTTCAGAATTTGATTTAAAATACTCCAGCAAATTCAAGGCAGGGTGGGAATAGATTAAAAAATAATGCCAAAATATTGATAAGTATTCAAGCCACATGATGGGTACATGAAGAGTTGATTATTCTATGTGTATGTTTCAAAATTTACATAACAAAAAGCTATTTTTAAAGTCTACCCAGCTTTTCATTATTCTGGCATATGATTTTACAGATTTTACTTATTAAATATATTCTTTTTACCTTTTTAGTTTGTCTAACAGCAATACCTCCTGATCTCTGATGATTTTTAGTGCTCATCTCTTTACCACTTATTTATGTTTTTGGCAACTACCCAGCCACACATAGTTTTCCAGTAACAGGCACTGGCTTTATCTGAAGAAGGGTAACATTATCCATTTTGTTTTTTTTAAATAATGCTCAATATTTTGTGATTCTTTTAACTAAGTAACATATTAAGACTTTACTAGTTGGGGAAAAAATATACAATTCCAAGGTCCCTTTTATGGGTTTTAAGTAACAACTCAGAATTCTTAATTTTATTTTATTTTGAATTATTACACATTATAAGACATTGCTATGTTAATCAATTATAAGTTATGCATTCTTATGTTGCTAATTCTGCTCAAATTATAACCAGCAGTTAATCTTAACAACTGGCAATGTCAGGGACTCATTATATATCAAGAAGTATTCATTAAAGTAGCCTACAGTTCACATCTTGGGAATCTGTAAATAATAGATATATTTACCTAAACTGTGCTATCTAATATAATAGCCACTAGCCACATGTTGCTACTAAGCACCTGAAACATAGCTATTTTGAATTGTTATCCTATATGTTGTCTGAAGTGTTTCAAATCAGTGTCACATCCCAGATTCCAATACACAGCACAAAAAAATTAATTTTTTAATAGTGATTACATGTTGATATACTAAATATACTGGGCTAAATAAAATGTATTAAAATTAATTTTACCTTTTTAAAAACTTTTTAATGTAGATAATGGAAAATTTTATATGTGGCTTCCACTGTAATCCTTTTGGACAGCACCGATCTAGAATTAGATCAGTTACTAATCTTTTGAATAATGTCACATATTAACTGCACAATTTTATACTGTATGTTTTAATGTAAGCCAAAAGTGACAGCTGAAGCAAGGCATACACGTATAACTAATACCATACCAAAGGAATTAAATGCATATCAAATGGTGTGGATCTGATGCCTATGGAAAAGGGAACTTGGTTGCTAGAGAACAGAGATGGGAGAGAGAACTTTTCACAGTAAATCCTATTTTTAAAATTTTACCTATTTGAAAATTTTCAATTAAAAAAAAAACCCTCATAATTTTAGATATTGCTAATGAAGTTTTAAATCTCATTCCTTTACACGTGAACAGCAAACATTATTTGGTACAATTAGCCTTCCAACTGCCATTTTACAACAATATGTATTTTAAAAATGCGTTTAAAAAAAACATAGTTTCAGTTCACCTGATGCGGGCATTACACTCTCATCATACCCAGACTCTGCTTTTGTCCCTCTGTTTCAGCCCACATCTGCTTTAGGTCTAGTTTGTTCCAGTTTTGGCAGCTGTATTTTGGTGCAGAGGAAGACTGTAACTAAAGTTGGTTGAGAAAAGGCTTACATAATAAGAAATTCTTTCCAAACCACTCATTCATCAGCAAATTGTCACCTGCCATTCCCTAATGCCTAGTATTCACTCACTGAACAACTGTGAAAGTATCACCACAGGATGACAGGATTCTATTCCAAAAGTGGTCACTATACTTCATTTACATATACATTTACATACTTCAGGCTTTTTTTAATTGATAACCTCAATCACTTGCTTCTGATGCTGTAAAAACATCATACCACCATTTGATCCTTTTATACAAAGTTAGAGCACCACCTGGTGTTTGTTTCAAAACAGAATGTGTGGTTTTAAAGTCCTAACATGCATAGGAAATTCATAGAAATATCAGTTTTACTATCTGAAAGGTACCCTAGAGATCAGTCAATACTTAGTCATGTTCTGCAGAGACCCAGATTTCAATGAGGCACTTCATTCAGTGTCTGCTGTCCTAAGCTTGCGAACCCTTAATCCCCTTCAACCAAAGCAATGATTCCTTTATCTGTTTCAAAAACTGAGCTTTCAAGTTATATTTCATTCAGGACTCAAGTTATATTTCATTCTTTTGAAACCAATTGTTTAGTCCAACTTTCATATTGTACAGTGAGAATATCAAAACCCAGTGAAACTAAATTACTCATCCAAGGACACATTATTTAGAGAAAAAAGTATGACTTAAAATACATTGTTTTCCATTAAAGACATACTAATAACTGTACAAAAATATAAACAGCTATTAATCTTTTCAGGAAAACTACACAAGTTACACTCTACTTGTATTTTAAAAATCTTTTAAATTATAAAAATAATGCACAGTTGCTGAGGGAAAGGAAGAGGGAGATAAAATATAGCACCAAAGCATCATGCAAAATAAAGTGTGAAGTCACCCTTCCAAATTTCACTCTCCTACCCAAGGGTCACCACTGACCAGTGACTGGTAGAAATCCTTCCTGATCTTTCCCTCTGTATTTATATTCATTTAAATACTTTTTTTCTTTTCAATAATCAGAAGCATACCTGACATATTGTCTATTTGTTTTTTAACACCAAGTCATGTTAGTAAATCAAAATTTTTCACAGCTGCATTCATGGCATGACTGCATATGTGAGTTATTTACCATTGCCAACAATAATAATAAACATTTCTGCACGTGTACCTTTCCCCCACATGTTCTCTAAACTCTATTTTACCTTCAATCTGACCTGCTTGTGTCTGAGCTCCTGTATATGGTGGTTGCTGTGGCTGAACTCCTGGTGGGTGAGCTGCTGAGGAGGAGGAAGCAATGCTATCAGGCGTTCCTGAACGGTCTTCTGCAGGAGCACTGGGTGGCCCTAGATGGTTATGAAAAATCAGTTTAGTACCCAATACAAGGCTTTTCCTCAGCAAGCTCCATTAAGAAATTTGGTTAAAAGAGACCAAAAATAAAAGTACTATAGAATAAGTATATCACCATAAATGCAGTCTTTTACAGTAAATGTATGTACTTCCTTTTTTCCTTTGCTCCACTCTCTTAAGAATTCAAAGCTACAACTGGAAATTCTTCCCTGTGAAGTGTGGAGTATATTGCTAAGTCCTAACTTCCCTCTGTAAAAACCAACTCATGTCTGCAATACCAATATATTTCCCCTGCCATGCAACGTATTTTATAGAAAGTATCACTTACTCTTCAATGGGGACAAAATTACCCATAAATTAAGTTCAACCCCCTGGTTTGGTATTCCAGGGTCCAGACATTCTTTCTCACAATTCTTCTTCTCACATGCCCCACTTTCAGCTAAACTTACCTACTCTCTATTCCCACAATATATCTAAATTTTTTTGATCTCTATTTCATTTATCACCATCCTCTCCACTGTGTCCCACAGATTTAAATATGATATTTTTAAAAACCCATTTGTAATTCCACACTTCTAGTAAGCCTTCTTGACCCATAAATACTTTCTTCCACTAGTGAACTACATAGTTTACTTTTATTATGATCAATGTCAGTTTTTTTCCATTTCTGAACAGCTCCCATCCTTTCCTCTTAGACTGTGAGCTCTTTTGGCCAGGCTCCTGACTCTTGATTCTTTTTGTCAACTCACAAAGCCTAGGACTCTACCTTATACATAGCAACAAATTCTTCCAAAATAATGAACATAGAAGTGAATGGAGAGAATATACTACAGTTCCAAAGCTGTGACAGTCAAAAAAGATGTTCTAAAGATAACTACAGATATGTCTTATTCCTTTAAGTTCTCTTTGTTTCAGCAACAAGGAAGAGTGGTTAAAGGCACTGGTTGTGGAGCCAGACTACCTAGGTGCAAATCCCAGCACTGCCACTTACTAGTTATGTAACTTTAGGAATGTTACTTAATCTCTTTTAATGCCTTAGTTTCCTCATATGTACAAAAAGATACACTAATTCCTACTTCATAAGGTTACTGTATTATGAGCTAATGAAAGCTTCTGGCAAGTACTTATAGAAGTAATTATATAGCAAAAGATTATAACAGTTATTACCAGTCAGAAAGTTCCATGTAAGTACTTGCTGTCATTAGCAGACTAATTTCCCTGAGGGCAAACCTCTGTCTTATACTCTGGTGTATCCCCAGAACTTTCCACTGTATTAGGCACATAGTTGGCAGCAGATCATCCAGGAAGTAATAAGAACCTAAATAAACTAGGTTATAATACTGGTAATGCAAGAAAGAATGATGACTACTAGAATAAAATGGATGACTACTTCTGTCTACCACCATTTTATGTATATTTATATATGTGTAGATAAATACCTACATTCTTCCTATAAAAGACACTGTACTATTATCCTAAAAATATATACCACTTTGACTCCTCTTGTCTCCCTTGTATGTAATTTCTTATAGTTAATGTTGCTCATTGTATCTTTGTTATAATTCATCCCTCCTTCCCATTTCCACATTGGGATAGCCAAATTTTTCATACCACATAACAACTGAAGAACTACAAAAGTATCCTGGATGTTGTCTATGTGTACAATTTTTCCTATTCCAGTTCAACATACAAAAGCTATCAGAAAAATGGTCTTCAAATAATGCGAATCATATTAACCATATTATTCAGGTCTGGCATATACTATATTTAAATCAAAACTTTTAAGTCTGACCTCATATATAACTATTCACTCCTCTATTTGGCATTTCCTGAAGTATGAAATAATAAGTAGTTGAAATGTTAATTCATATTTCAGTTGTTCTAAAAATGTGTTTTTCATGTGTCACTTGTCTGATGTCTTCTTTTGCCAAGAATGAGCATCGTATACAAATATGTCTCTTATTTTCAGATTTTCAGACAATTCTCTTTAGTGAATAATCCTATAAAAGTATCAAAGAAATGCAAAATGAACAGACTGAATGCTGTATTTCCAACTAATGATAATGACAAAGTATTAATAAATTAGTCGGGTAAACTCTCCCACAGGTACCAACTAAAACCTGAACAAAATAAAAGAAAACAACTATTTGAAATAACTGGAAATCAATCAAATGTTGGCAGAAACCAGAAGAGTTTGCCACAGTGGAATTACAGTAGATAAGAATTGCAAACCCTGAGCCCTGCAGCTCTGATGGTTAAAAAAAAAAACAAAAACCCACAGTGTTAACAACTTCTTCGGTGGACAAGCAGCTAAATATTTAGGGGCAAAATCCCTGGAGTCAGAGGGCCATAAAGGGATAGGGTAAGATCCAAAATCTAAGTATAAACTATGCCCAAATCCCCAGCTGACTATAGGGTTGGGACAGGGGAAAGGGGTTGGGACAGGGGAAAAGGATACCCCCAAAAGGGCTCAGAAAAAAAGCAGGACCTAGAACTCAAAGGACTGAACAGACTTATCAGCTGCCATATTCCATGGGAAGAAAGAGAGTAGTTCTGAGTTATGTGAAAATTATCAAAATCAAAATGGAGTCACTAATATTAAAAAAAAAAAAAAAAAAAAACTCTGACAAATAGAGCCCGAAAAGGTCAAGAAATGATGCTTGCATGACTGATAAAAACTATCACAGAAGACTGCAAAAACCACAACCTTGCACAAAGGACACTGCAACCTTACACAAAAAATACTTCTGCAAGGACGTCTGCCCAGCAACTGCCTGTCCAACCTCAAACTGGTATCACCCTTCTTGATGATCTTTGTAGCCAAGGGTAATTATTTCAAAACAATTATGTAATCCTCCTCATTTTTTCTTTAAAAACCTTTATCTTCCTTTATCTCCCTGAATACACACATAGTTTACTATGGCACATGTATTCCCATTGCAATGCCCTATTCTCAAATAATTATGGTTTTCTTTTAGAAACCCCCTCTCTGTTACACAGCTTGACACGTTCATACAAATTAATTCCCTGCTAGAGTAACAATAACAAAAAATCCTCAAAAGAACATAAAAAAATCCCATTACAAAATATTAACTACTATGTCCACTTTTCAACCAAAAACTATGTGCAAAGAAACAGGGAATTGTGACCCATACTGGGGATTACAGGGGGAGGTAGTCAATAGAAACTGATGCCAAATAGGCTGAAATGTTGGATGTTGCAGACAAACATTTCAAAGTAGCTATTATAAACATTTGTAAAGAATCAAACAAAAATACACTCAAAGAATTAAAGAAAATATAGTCTTAATGAATGTGGAAATTCCAGAGCTACATTAGAAACGTTAAATAGCACATTGGAAATCACAGTGACCTTGAAGATATTTCAATAGAAATCATCCAATCTAAAGAACAGAGAGAAAAAAGACTCAAGAAAAATGAACCTCAGAGACCCAGGTGACAGTATCATGCTCTCTAATGTATGTGTAATTAGAATCCTGAGAGAGAGAAAGAAGTAGAAAAAATGTTGAATGACAGCCAAAAATTAAAAATAAGTTACAGTATAAATGCTGTTTTAAGGTTAAAAGCTTATTCATATAAAAGCACTTTCTACATTAAAGCAATTTAACCAGAAATCTACATTTTCAGCTTCTCTTTCAATTTCTCTAACTTAAGGTCAGAAGACATAACAAGACCTATCAAAAGCAATTTAAATCCTGCAACAAATCTGAAATAAGATTACAAAATAGTTCAGATTTAAAAAGCAAACTTTCTAAATTTTACTTTCAATAAAATTTACTTGACACAAACAGTGGTTATTCTTCAAGGGGAGAGGGTGCTGACTGGGAGAGGGCACAAGAAAGCTTTCTGGGGTGCTGGAAGTCACCCACACCTTGATATGATGCAGTCAGTGTTTTACACAGGTGTATACATATGTAAATATTTACTGAATGGAACCCTTAAGACTTGTACACTTCATCATATCCAAGTTATTCTTCCATTAAAAGAAGGAAGGAAGGAGGGAGAGAGATCTGGGATGAAGGATGGGAAGGAGGTAGGAAATAACTTACCTGAAACCTGATCATCTGTTAAGCCAAATGCTGACATAACATTTTTGTTGATTTCATCTTGGTTTTTTAAAGGATCAAAAGCTGACATACTTGCTGCCATAACCTGAGTAGACTGTTTTCCAGAAGAATCAGAAGAAGCAGGTTTTTCTTCCCTACCATCCACAGTATCTACAAGAAGAACAGAGGAATAAACAAAACCTCATTTCCATTTTATCTATACTCAACAAGGCCTAAAAATATAAGATAGAGAAATATATATGTGCACAACTATAGTCTGGAATGTTAAAAGTACCTCTGAACACAGGATTATAGCTCATTTTACTTTTCTTCTTTACACTTGTTTATATTTTTACTTTTAAAATCAGGGGAAAAAGGACAAAAAGAAACACAAGGTAAATAACAGCTTTCCCAAATACATTATTATCTACCTCCTTCTCTAAGAATTATTAGATGGAAGAAAAGTACAAACTCCTTAAACAGAGAGAAATATTTTACTTTTTTTTTTTTTGGAGCCCTATGACCTATATCCCAGTATTAGATAAATACTGGGCACTCAGGAAGAAACAGCTATAGGAACCAATGCTTTATTTTTTAAAAGAAGCAGCACCATAGCTGAGGTTATAATCTCAACTTTTATGTTTTATTTCTATTATTTCTTGGTCCACTATTAAATTACGTGGAAATCAAGCCAACCAGAATTCATGCTTAATCTTCTGTGAACAGCACATTAAAAACATATTTTGAATTTGCTAGGCCGGGCACAGTGGCTCACGCCTGTAATCCTAGCCCTCTGGGAGGCCGAGGCGGGTGGATCGCTCGAGGTCAGGAGTTCGAGACCAGCCTGAGCGAGACCCCGTCTCTACTAAAAATAGAAATAAAAACTATCTGGACAACTAAAAATATATATAGAAAAAACTAGCTGGGCATGGTGGCGCATGCCTGTAGTCCCAGCTACTCGGGAGGCTGAGGCAGTAGGATCACTTAAGCCCAGGAGTTTGAGGTTGCTTTCAACTAGGCTGACGCCATGGCACTCACTCTAGCCCAGGCAACAAAGTGAGACTCTGTCTCAAAAAAAAAAAAAAAAAAAAAAAAAACATACTTTGAATTTGCTACCTCTTATATTAACATACTTATTACTTATTAAATTACTTGCTAAAATCCTTACAGATGAAATCAGGTGTACAGGATCTGCTTCAAAATAATATGGGAGGGCTGGAAGTGTGTGGGAGTATAGATGACACAATACTGACTATGAGTCGATAACTGATGAAGTTGGATATGGGTTTATGGTATTCATTATAATGTCTATTTTCGTATATATTTAAATTTTTCCATAATAAGATATTTTAAAAAACAGAAAACTGTTAAATATTATGGGTAGGTTAAATTTAAAACCTTTTAAGAATACTTTTCTTAAAGTATTCTTTTCTTTTAAGAATACTAATATCAACAGGCATTTATACTACTACCTTGGGAAAGAAAAGGGGTTCAAGAATAACCTATATTTTAGAAGTAGGAATCCAAGACCAAGATACAAGTAAACAAGAAGAATATTGCCAACCATTTACTCAATGAAGAGACAATGATTATCAATCTTTTTCTGTTATCAAACAAGTAAATGCACATCAGTTATTAGATCACCCCTGCCATCAATAAAAGATTTATCTTGTAGAAAAAATGTAAGTGCTAAGTGATAAGCATCCCCCCAGCACACACTGGCTGGCAGCTCTCATTCATTCCTAACTTGCCATTCCAGGTTACCCAAATATTTCCTAAATTTTCTGGCAAATCAACAGTCCTATAAGTACTCCTTCAAAATATGTCTACCAGTTATCTACCTTCCTCACCAACTTCCATGCAAGATAACATCCCAAAAGCATACCATACCAATCTTATAAATGATTTCCCCTCACAACACTACTACCTCTTCACTACCTATGTCTCTTTTCACTTACGGTAAACCAAATCCATCAGGAAACACGCTATATGTCCATTAGCCTACTACTTGCTCCATTAGCTGCCAGAGATACTGGATCAGGCCACTGCAATATGTAATGCAGCTTACACTTTATTTGCCTCGCAGAGCAAACCAAGTGTCCAAGAATCATTGTAGAGGTAGAGCACTGAAGACAATAGGTGACCACATGTTTCTTGGTAAGGGTAATCTCCAGGTTCTAAATAGTACTGATAGCTGACTGGCAGTTTTGTTTTGTGGACTAGACTTCACTGTCTGATGTAGAGTTTTTTGGTTGGTTTATTTATGTTATTTTTCTTTTTTTTTTTCTTTTGAGACAGAGTCTCACTCTGTTGCCTGGGCTAGAGTGCTGTGGCGTCAGCCTCGCTCACAGCAACCTCAAACTCCTGGGCTCAAGCGATCCTCCTGCCTCAGCCTCCTGAGTAGCTGGGACTACAAGCCTGAGCCACCATACCCGGCTAATTTTTATATATATATATTTTTAGCTGTCCATATAATTTCTTTCTATTTTTAGTAGAAACGGGGTCTCGCTCTTGCTCAGGCTGGTCTTGAACTCCTGACCTCAAACAATCTGCCTGCCTCAGCCTCCCAGAGTGCTAGGATTACAGGCGTGAGCCACTGCACCCAGCCTATTTATATTATTTTTCTTGAGAAGGAGATTATTAAACCACGATATGTGGTTAAACAGAAGCTTAAAATATTTCACAGAAGCCAGGTGGCCAAGAGGTAAGTTATCTTATAAATGCAGGAG
This sequence comes from Lemur catta, assembly GCF_020740605.2. NCBI lineage: Eukaryota > Metazoa > Chordata > Mammalia > Primates > Lemuridae > Lemur > Lemur catta. The sequence continues at coordinate 241,119,672 of NC_059128.1, forward strand.
AGAAAACAAAAAATAAATTACAGGCCTTCCCCACTCTGGGAAGGCTGAGGCAGGCGGATCGTTTGAGCTCAGGAGTTCAAGACCAGCCTGAGCAAGAGCGAGACCCCCGTCTCTACTAAAAATAGAAAGAAATTAGCTGGACAACTAAAAATATATAGAAAAAATTAGCTGGGCATGGTGGCGTGTGCCTGTAGTCCCAGCTACTCGGGAGGCTGAGGCAGAAGGATCACTTGAGCCCAGGAGTTTGAGGTTGCTGTGAGCTAGGCTGACGCCATGGCACTCCAGCCCGGGCAACAGAGTCTCTGCCTCTAAAAAAAAAAAAAAATTTAGAAAACAAGAGAGGTAGCTTTCAACTCTTGTGGGGGGAGGGCACTGCTGTTCAGTCTTTTTACTGGAGGGGGTGGGGGCAGAGTGAGACTCTGTTTAAAAAAAATAATAAAAAATAAACAAATTACAGCTATCTCTAAAAATAAAACACAGAATATATTATTCTTACATCATCTTATCATAAGCTAGGCCAGACAGGACACAATGACAAGATGGCGGCCATACAAAGAAATAATATGTGGGCCACTGTAGCTAGTTTCTGCACAGTACTGGCTACGCTGGTTAAATTCTAATCTCCATTTCATAATTTTCTACAGATGTTTAAACTCCCTGAAATTATATGCAAATACTGTTATCATCTATGACTTCTTCCAGGAAAATGGTCTAAAGTTTTCATCAGATTCTTGATTGAAAATCGGAGTTTTTTGTTTGGATTGGTAGGATTCACAATAGGCAACCTGCTTTAATCTGAAATATAAAAGGTTTCATCATAAAGTGACCAAGAGGATCTCACTGTAGTATTTCAGCAAATCTCCATTACATTATGAAATAGAGGTAGAATTAGAAATTACTAATCAATCACCAAATATTTATTGAGCATCTACCATTAACACAATTCCACATGACTGGAGAAGAGAGGAAGAGGGAATGATGAAAAATGCATCTTTATTTAAACTATAACTAAATTAAAGGCAGAAAACAAAAACTTCAAAATTATTTAGTGGCCAAAAACAGAATAATACCTCAGAATCTAAAAGTTGCAAGGGGCACAGTCGCTCACACCTGTAATCCATCCCAGCACTTTGGGAGGCTGAGGCAGGAGGATCGCTTGAGGCCAGGAGTTCAAGACCAGCCTGGGCAAAACACTAAAACCCAAAATAAGAAAAAAAAATTGCCAGGCATGGTGGCATACATCTGTCATCCCTAACTACTCAGGAGGCTGAGACAGGATTACTTGAGCTCAGGAGTTTAAAGTTACAGTGAGCTATGATCAGGCCACTGCACCTCAGCCTGGGCAATACAGTAAAACACTGTTTCTAAAAAATAAAAATAAAAAATAAAAAATAAAAAAACATTCCAAGGGGTTATACATGACATTTGTCCACAAAAATCATCATCCACTAAGCTCTTTATATGCAGTCACCCACATCTGATTAAAAAAAATTACTATTTCACAATATGGACGGTTTTGAACATTTGACAATTAAAAGCAAACAAAAATATTTTTTAAAAAAAAAATCGGTTTTTTTAGTGCAACATCTAAGAATCTTAAAAGTTGAGGAAAAGTTTTTTTAAATCTACTTTCAAGCCATAACACTTACTTAAATTTCAGTCCACATTTTAAAATACATTTGGTCCCAAAACTATGTCATTTCTAATTTTGTCAATAAACCTTGCTTTATCTTAACATAAATAGTACGTTATCTGTAAAATGGAAAAAATATTAGTTTTTCTTTGAGTATTATCATTAAAAATTGTGTTTAAAATAAACTTTACAACATACCATTTTAATGTATAGTACTAATCTATAAGTTTCTTTTTTACTTGAAACTACTTCATATTCCACATAAAACTCATGAAATGATTTTCAGTTCCTAAAAATCATTAATTATCTATTACACTGAAAAGGGTTCATGAATCAAAAAAGTTTAAAACCTGACCTATGCTGGCCGGGCGCAGTGGCTCACGCCTGTAATCCTAGCACTCTGGGAGGCCGAGGCGGGTGGATCACTCTAGGTCAGGAGTTCGAGACCAGCCTGAGCGAGAGTGAGACCCCGTCTCTACTAAAAAAAAAATAGAAAGAAATTATCTGGCCAACTGAAAATATATATAGAAAAAATTAGCCGGGCATGGTAACGCATGCCTGTAGTCCCAGCTACTCGGGAGGCTGAGGCAGTAGGATCGCTTAAGCCCAGGAGTCTGAGGTTGCTGTGAGCTAGGCTGACGCCACGGCACTCACTCTAGCCCGGGCAACAGAGTGAGACTCTGTCTCAAAAACAAAAAAACAAAAAAAAAAAAAAAAAAAACTGACCTATGCCATAAACCCAGAAGTCCAAGAGTAGTTATATAAAAATCACCCAGAGACCTTTTTTTTTTTTTTTGAGACAGAGTCTCACTCTGTTGCCCAGGCTAGATTGAGTGCCGTGGCGTCAGCCTAGCTCACAGCAACCTCAGACTCCTGGGCTTAAGCGATCCTACTGCCTCAGCCTCCCGAGAAGCTGGAACTACTGGCATGCGCCACCATACCCAGCTAATTTTTTTCTATATATATTTTCAGTTGGCCAGATAATTTCTTTCTATTTTTTTTTAGTAGAGACGGGGTCTCGCTCAGGCTGGTCTCGAACTCCTGACCTTGAGTGATCCACCCGCCTCGGCCTCCCAGAGGGCTAGGATTACAGGCATGAGCCACCGCGCCCGGCCCAGAGACCATTTTAAAAATGGGATTCCCAGGCTCTACCCTCCAGTAGGTCTATGATGAGATCCAGGAATTGCGATAATGAAACCTCCCAGTGATCTTGATGTACCAGTGTTCATGTTTGGGAACACAGACATGAACACTAGTAGAGGCAGGAACAAGAAAGAGAGCGACATTGTAAGCGCCATCCTACTCCTGCCAAAAAAGAGTTTTTAAAAGCCTGCAAAAGATGTAAGAATAAATCAGAAGGAGAAGGATTCATGATTTACCATTTTCAGGAATGTTGGTGGAAGGTCCTGGTTCTCCAGGGGGTTCCAAGCTATCCAATAAGCGATTTACTTTGTTTCGCAGTTCTATCAGTTCTCGACGGAGATACTTCACCTGACTTGATTCAAGGGGTCTCGGCTGGCCATTAACTGAAATAAAAGCATTAATCTGCTTAAAATTAGGAGATGTTCTTGAATAAATATATCAACAAAATAATATGCAATAAGAAAAAATACATACAATTCCTTTAAAAAAACAAAAACAAACAAGATACTAAATAACTCTTTTTAAGGAAAGGATTCTTTATTGCAAATAACTCATTTTAGAAAAAAAGAAACATTCATCATCATTCCCGATGGCACACCTATGGCGTATGATCACACAGGTAAGGTTTATTAGAAAAATTCAACTACAATAAATTAGAACCTATAGAAAGCTATCCTTTTTAATAGAAATTAAATTTAATAAAAATTACATAACTTCAAAAGCTTATGTTATTTCACATTTAATTTTCTTAAAATAAGACAAAAACACCTTATTCTAAACATAAATGTTAGAAGCTACAACATGACTGATAGGTCTGTTACCCCTCCTGCCTACTTTTGCCTTGAGAAAAAGAACAGCTAACTAACACAGCTGATCTAAAATGTAACCCATTAAAAAAATAAACACAGAACTTTTTAATCTACATCACCACTGTCCTTCAAAGCAGTTACTTCCACAGGTACTTTATAAGCCACAAAAAGTCAAAGATAACTCAATAATCACAGTTGGCTTTTTTTTTTTTTTTTTTATGAAGGCAACATTACCTCATTTAAGTACCCATTTTGTCAAATGACTTTCATTTCAGGTGACTGAAAAAAATGAAATCTTTCATTCACCACTGAGGTTATTTTAAAAAAAGAAAAGGAAAAAAATGTGACACAAGGCTCTGAATGCAAACCCCAAGACAGGAGTTCAAAAATTAAACTAAAATGCTTTATGCACTACCAGTAAACATCTATTTGAAAATAAAGGTTCAGGAAGATTGTTTGCTAAGTATGTTTCAAACATCAAATCATCAATATAAGCTCTTAGAAGAAAATCCACCAGTAATTCATACTCCCTGAATAGTTATGGAGAAGTTCAATATAATCTCCTACCTATATCAATTAGTTATTGGCTTTCACTTGGTATTACTGGTTTCTCTCCAATATCTGAGAAGGAGAAAAGTAGCTCCTAATAGCCAGGAACTGGTCTGATATCCTAAGACAGGCCTTGGTGTTGCCATAAGCTGGCCTGGCACCCACAGGTAGGCTATAGGGTTCTTCTGTTGAACACAAATATTTTCAAAGAACACCAACATCAGGCAAGACCACCCTGTGACTGGGATAGATCAAAAGTCTATAATCATGTCAAAACTCAAGACAAAAACAAGAACACTGACAAAACCATAAGAATGATCAAACATCCCCCTCATCCTATCTAATATGAGTGACTGCTACTGCTTTATCCTCAGTTCATCCTTCCCACCTCTACATGAGATTTATTAGTAAGATTCACTCCTCTCACCTTCTAGATAAAAATTAAGAATCACCTCCACTTTCTGACAGCATCCAATCCAGAGCAAAGCCCCACTTCCTTGATCCTTATCCAAAAATCACCTAACACAAACCCAACCCCTACAAAAAATTCTTTTCTAACATACTGTTACCGAGACACCCTATGCCATAGTGTTCATTCTCTCTTGCTGAAGTCAATAAACTCAACTTTATTTGACTCCAGGTGTGTTCCTGGTGGTCTCTGTCTGGAGCACATTGATATACCTTACCAGAACTTTTAAGAACCCTACATTTGGCTGGGCATGGTGGCTCATGCCTGTAATCCTAGCACTCTGGGAGGCCAAGGCAGGAGGACTGCTTGAGCCCAGAAGTTTGAAGTTGCTGTGAGCTAGGCTGACACCATGGCACTCCAGCCTGGGCAACAGAGTGAGACTCTGTCTCAAAAACAAAAATAAGAACACCCTACATTCATACTCCTAGTTTGGCCTATAATCTGTTATGTTCTACTTAGTGGGTTTAGGAGCATCATGCTTCAAATTATACTCAATTAAAACTTCAAATTCCCTATTCTACAATTATGTATTTTTATTAATGACTATAACTGTAGGACTTCAATAAAAGCACACAAAAAGATAAATTTATTAAATACCCATCTTTGTTAAACCTTAACATTTTTCCATCTTTGCTCCTGATCATTAAGAAATGAAAGGAGGCCTGGCACGGTGGCTCATGCTTGTAATCCTAGCACACTGGGAGGCTGAGGTGGGAGGATCGTTTGAACTCAGGAGTTCAAGACTAGCCTGAGCAAGAGCGAGACCCCGTCTCTACTAAAAATAGAAAGAAATTAGCTGGACAACTAAAAATATGTAGAAAAAATTAGCCGGGCATGGTGGTGCATGCCTGTAGTCCCAGCTACTCAGGAGGCTGAAGCAGAAGAATTGCTTGAGCCCAGGAGTCTGAGGTTGCTGTGAACTAGGCTGACACCACCGCACTCTAGCCCTGGCAACAGAGTGAGACTCTGTCTCAAAAAAAAAAAAAAAAAAAAAAAAAAAAGAAACAATACATAAGTAAGTCTCCTGGGTACTTCTCCTCAAAACCCATTCCCCAACTTCATGATTTTAAATAAAGTTTTATAATTTGTCCATGACAATCGTGCCATGTTAGATCCATTTGAAGTATCTTTTTGCTGTATGCAATCATAATTGGTATTTTAGTTACCTTTTATAATTCCTTTATATTAGGCACACAGCAATTGTTCTATGTGATATATGCCCTACATGAGGTTAAAGAATTCCCTTTTAATCCTGATGTGCTATGACTTCTTAACATGATTGGGATATGAATGCTTTTTCTTTCTCTACAAAGACGGTTCAGTTTTTCTCCTTTAATCTGTCATATGGAAAGCAGTATTAGATTTTCTAATTTAAAACAATCTTATACTGCCTGGGTGAGCAATCTTGGCAATGGTGTGTTTCCATATGCACTGCTGAATTTGATTAGTTAATATTATTTAGTATTTTGTATCCATGTTCATAAGTGACACTGGTCTGCATTTTCCTTGGCTGATTTTCAAGTTTAAGGTTATATTAACCCCATAAAATGAGTTAGCGTATACTCCATCTTTGCCTATTCTCTGGAATAGTTTGTATAATTTGGGATCATCTGTTCCTTCAGTATTTGGTAAAATAGTTGGTTCAATTTCTTTAATGTTATAATAATTGAGACAATCAAATTATTTATTGAAATAGATTAAATTTACGTAGGAAATTGTCCTTGTCATCTGAGTTTTCAAATTTAAATTATTCACAGTATCTATAATGTTTTAAGTTTCTACTATATTTGTAGTTTGTTCCCTTTTCATTTATTTGTTATGCCTTCCTTTTTCTTAACTAATTTTCATAGATGTTTGCCAATCGCATCCTTTCAAAATTGTTGATCCTATCAATTCCCTGATTTCTAGTTCATTTCTGCTTTTTATTATTTCCTTCCAAGTTATTTGGGTTTATTTTGTCCTTTTTGTAACTTTCTACGTTTAATACTGAGTTCATTACTTTACAGTTAAGGCTATAAATATCCCTCCAAGTATAGCTTTGGTGTACTCCAAAAATCTGGTTATGCAGCCATTATCTCATTATTTATTCATTCATTTTTTAGAGATTAGAGTCTCACTAGCCCAGGCCAGATTTCAATGGTGTGATCACAGCTCACTGTAACCTCAAACTCCTGGGCTCAAGCAATCCTCTTGGCTCAGCCTCCCAAGTAGCTGGGACTACAGGCATGTGCCAGCATGCCCAACTAATTTTTTTAAAGTATTTTTTGTAGAGATGGGGTCTGACTGTGTTGCCCAGATGACTGGTCTCGAACTCCTGGCCTCAAGCGATCTTTCCACCTCAGCCTCCTAAAGTGTGGGGATCAGAGGCCTGAGCCACTGCACCCAGCCTCTAATTATTTCTAATTCCCATTATGATTTCTTCTTTGACTTATGTTATTTAAAAGTATATTCTGTCTCCTAAAGTGAGGAATTTGGGTTATTTTTGTCCTGTGGTTTCTAATGAGGCCAGAGAATATGATCTTTAGGATATCTCTTCTGTTATTTTTTTGAGATTTGCTCGAAACTTAGATATGATCAACTTTTATAAATGTCCCATATGTACTCAAAAAAAAAAAAACAAACAAAACAAAAAAAAGAAACTAACTCTTCCTAACTGCCAGATGTACAAGATCAAGCCTGTTATCTAATCTGTTCAAATTTCCTCTATCTTTAGTAATTCTGAGCCTGCTTGATCTTTCAGTTTCTAAGAGAACAGCTCTCCCGTGATTATGAATTTATTGATTTCTCCTTGTTCTGTCAATTTTTCCTTTGGAAAAAATCTAAAGCTATGATGCATAAATGCTCAGATTGTCATACAGTACTAGTGAATTATTCTTTTTATCATTATAAAGTGACTGCTACTAAATAAGTTTTTATGTAAGTCTATTCTGTTAATATTAACAAGCTTTCTTTGCATTTGTCTACTATATCTTTTTCTAGTCATTTACTTTCAAACTTTGCGTAATAATCTTTTAGTATACCTCTTAGAAATGGCATGTAACTAGATTTTTTTTTTTATTTTTAACTTAAGAGATTATTTTAACTGGTACATGTAGTCAGTGTATGTATTGTGATTATTACTCTGTGCTATTTATCAAGCTTTCCCTCTTCTTTTCTTCCCTCCTTTCCTACTTTCTAGTGAAATGAGTAGGTACTCTTGTCTCCTTTTTTCCCCTATTCTTATTTCTAATCTTTCAATAATCACTCTTACATTTTACAAATGCATAATACTTCAATTTAAACATTCTAAAGTTAATCACAACCCTCCTCCCAAACAAGTCCTTAAAATATTTTAATTCCTACCATCCCCTCCTGTCTTACATATAATCACTGCTAAGTACTTTTGTCCCAACTTGTTTTTATTAATATATTCCTAAAACTATTATTTTTTGTAATCAGTGCTCACTTAAATTTATATATGTTAACCAGTTTATTTGCTCACAAGTGCTTCTTGCATCATCTTTGACCATCTTTTGGACTCAATTTCCTTCTTGCTGAAGACCACTGCTCAAAATTCTTTTAACAACAGTCCGTGAGTGGTAAATTCTCAGTCTTCATTTGAAAATGTTTTTATTTCCCTTCATTCCTGAAGTTTAGTGGACTACAGAATGCCACTTTTCTAGTTACTTTTAATAACATTTGAAGATTCCATTGTTTTCTAGGTTCTATTATTTCTATGAAGTCTACTAACAGTCTAATTGCTTCATAGGTGATCAGTCTTATTCTCTCTACTTTTAAGATGGTCTCTTTGTCTTATATATTTTCCAGTTTCATGACAGTATGTTTAGTGAAGATTTACACTTTAACTTACCCTGGCCAGACTGTGCTTTCTGAATCTGAAGGTTTACATCTTTTATATAATTCTAAAAACTCCTGTAGCCATTACCTCTTAACATACTTGTACTCCTCCATTCTTTCCTTCTCAAACTCTCAATGGAAACATGCTGGACTCCAGGTCTGTGTTTTTGCGCTTTATTCTGTAATTTCTCTGGACTTCCTTTTCAGTTCACTAATTTTCTTTTTAGCTGTGGCTAATCTGATGTTTAACCTACCGACCTAGTAATTTCAGTGACTGTATTTTTAATTTCCAAAGTTAACTAAGTTCTTTTTTAAATGTTTCTTCTTTTTCCATAGTGCCTTACTCTTGTATTTTTATTCCTTCAAGTCTTTAATAAGTTTTAACATTTTACAGATTATCACCTCTATTACCCGAAGTTGTTGGAAACCTAATGCTGTTATTAGTTGTGTCCACTGTTTCTTGCTTACGTTGACTGTTTCATGTGGCTTACTGTTCTGAACCCTTAAGTTCCTCAACAGGATTTTATCTATGAGAAATTGGAGTGATCTACATTGACAATATACTCCTCCAGATAGATTTTTGCCTTTCCTTCTGCTATTTTTTTATGGTAATATCCGGGCTTGGGAGTTTCCAAACTATATACAGTTTATATTTAAACCCAACTCACCTAAGGACCATGGTATGAATCCTTAAGGGAAACTTCTCAAATCCCTCATAGCCCAGGGTGTAACAGTCAAGCTTCCCTGACTTTTTCTGTATCAAGACAGAGACCTGTTTCCTACAATATTCTTTTTGAGAGTATAGCCCACTGAGTGTCTAGGGCCAAGGGTTTATACCATATAAATACAAAATGACAAGTCCTTAAATTATGCAGTCTAAAACCTCACCATTATCATCATGAGCACCCCAAGTCCCAGCTTCTGGTACTTCAGGCCTTAAGTTTTTAGTTCCATTAATTTTTTTGGTCTCTGGATATTTCCTTTACTTTCCTGGACAAGCTGAGTTGCATAATTCAAAAAATATATTTGTAATAGTTTATCTAGCAAGTCCTCAGTAATTTCTGGAGAAAGGATTTTCAGGTTATCTAATCTTCCTTATACCTAGCTAGTAGTTAAGTATTTTAAATTCAATATTATAAAAAGATAACTTTTATTAAAAATTTTTAAATAGTTTTTGTTAACATTTAAAAATCTGATTCATATTCATCGTTCCTAGATGGAAATGAAATAGATACAAATTAAATCAATAGCCATGATCATATTTCATGGAACACTAAGGTTCAGCACAACATAATTTTAAAAAATAAAACAAATGCTAAATAAAACATCAAGAAAAAAATGTGTACATTTTTCACATAATCATGCAACCACTTAACTCTGTAATCATTTCTATTTTATCCCTTAAGAGTTCTGCCTTGCAAATCTATTAAAATCTAAAGGAAAAATTCTAAGTGATTAAAAATCAGTCTTTTATTTGCTTTTATCAGAACTATTTTTAATCTTTAAGTACTACCTGGAAAATACTGTCTAAAGTATCTAAGCCCTGAAAATAAGTAAAAACATAGTATAATACACAGGAAGATAATTATAAATTCTTAAAGAAATGAGTAGTTTTAACTCTGAAATTATTTTTAATCCCTGATACAAGCTGCACACAATTTAGGGTAACAAAGCAGAGGTGGAATTTAAAACATGCCTACTTTCTATTCATCTTTCCAAAAAAACAAATAGTCCAACAATTCAAAAATTCTAATACAGCTAAATTAAAGCTATAATATTGTACTAGAGATATCTAAGTTATATGATTTCAAAAATAAAATACTCTTAACACACTTTGCTCTTAATTAAACTTTCATCATTTTCTTAAAACATAGTCAGAAGTTTCAACCACTCCTTCCATGCAAATTAATTTAAGCACCTTTTAAATAAGTTATCTCTTAATTCTGAGTCTTTAAAAGGAAAAAAGCCAAAAAGTCTTTAATAAAAATACAATGAATAAAATATTAAATTAGAAAGTTTACCACTCACCAAATAATGTCAGTTTCAGTATTCTACTACATTGAATTGCGAAGGAAAGGTCAGAACTATCAAAAATTGTTATAAGATCTCCATCTGGAATTTAAAAAAAAAGAAATGAGTTTCAGATGTGTATCACCAGTAAACTAAAGGACACATGTAAAATTAAGATTCAAAATGTAGATTGCACAGCATCATTAGACTCTCCTATAAAACCTTAAATCTTCAAGGATCATCTAACAAAGATATATTTTATTTCAAAAAAACACTAAATCAATTTTGCTTCCTATTCCTGTGGCAAAGTATTTATCATATCTTCATGAGAAAAATGTAGCTAAGGTTAATGCATTAACAGCATTAATTTATACTAGTCACCAGGAAGAGATTCGTGGTAGCAATACCACCAGTTACTGGTTTAGACTGAAACTTTTCCATTCCAAAAAATTTAAATATATTTAAAAAATTTAAAATAATACAGATTCTCAAGGTTCAAATCTTAATCCTAATTATCACAGAACACCATTGACACAAAGGGAGGGGAAGCATATATATTAATAATACAACAATAACTCTAAGGGTTGCATAAAAGAGGTTTCTGCAAAACTGCTTGGGGAAACTGTGGCCTAAAGGTGACATGTGGCCCTCCAGATCCCAAAGTGTGGCCCCCTCGACCAAATCCACACTTCACAGAACAAATCCTGTGATTTGTTCTATAAATTTGGATTCAGTCAAAAGGCCGCACTCAAGGATCCAGAAGGCCACATGGAGCCCCAAGGCCACAGGTTCCCCACCCTCAGGTCACTGACTGTTTTGATACTAAGATGAAAACTATCATATTTCCCTATAAAAACATTTATATGCACAAAATAGTACATATTTAAGACTGAAATCCCCCACATCCCAAGGATAAAGAATATTATAATTAGCACATCAATTGTATGTTTGAAAAGCTTCCAAAGGGCTAGGGGAAAAAATGTTCTATAGAGAGAACAAGAACAGAAAAGGAGCCATAGACAAGGAGTTGGTCAGGGACCTCTGCAGGGTATCTCTGCAGACACAGCTGGGTGGGGAGCAGTTTTGTCCTGGCAAGGCCAAGAAGCTAGACGCTCTGCTACAGCAATTTTAACACTAATTAGGAAAATTTACTTTGGACAAGGATGGCAATAACTGAGGATTTTCTATTCGTTTTTAGCTCTTTATAATCAGACTCATTTCACACACATCTAAAGTTCAACCTTCAAGGATTCTACTCATAAACACATTTTTAAGAAAATAAAGTATATATGTAAAAGAAAGAAACCTCATATAACTGCCCTTTTTTCTTTTCTGAATTCCACAACAGAAACAGAGTATCTCTGGTGGTAGGAACTTTACCTGAGCTATCTCTCCACTCTGGTGTCAAACAGTCTAGGGAAAATAAATCTAAACAATTCAGAACACTTCTTAAAACACCATGAAAAATAAATACAATGTTGTAACTAAATGTATTGGACAAATTCCAATAATGAGGATATCCCAAGCTAGGGGACCACAAACTTTGACCAATGGACAAATCCCTGTTTTTACAGGACTATGAGCTAAGAATGGTTTTTACATTTTTCAAAGATTACAAAAAAAAGATAATGAGACAGAGGCCTTATGCAACCCACCAAGCTAAAATATTTATTACCTAATCCTTTATAGAAAAAGTTTGCTGACCCTTGCCCTAAACAAAAATAAGTAAGTTAAGAGAAAGCCAGTTAGTAAGGTCAGTTTAAGATATACTGCTAAGTTTTAGGTAAGAGCAAAGCATCTCAGGTTAAAAAAAGACACTTAAAAATTTGAATCGTAAAGTTTGGAAGTCACAGAAGTGAAAGTCAATGTATTGTAGGCAGATGAAATTACTAGGGAAGTGAACAGGAAGAAAATTGCTCTCCTTTATTGTTCTTTAACATGGGTGGCTCTTAAAAATTTGTTTTGCATGCTCTTAGATCATACATCACACCTGCAGCTAGATGGCCAACTTAGCTGATCACCAGTGATTTACACTCCCCTCCCACAGTGTAAACTGTGCAATGTGACTGCCCATAAAAGGAGGGCATTTCCCAACCCTATCCATCTCAGCAGAGCCATGTGACTGGGTTCTGGCCAGTATGTTGTGGACAAAAATGATATACACCACCTCGAGGCCTAGTGAGTAAAATCTCCCATATGATTCTTCATACTCTCTCATCACCTATCTGCCTGCTGAATGTCAATGCCTAAGGTAAGCTGGTAAACCAAGTGTTAAAGATGACAAAGCTTCTGTCAGCCTGGATCCCTGAAATGATCTGAGTGCTAACCCACTCAGACTGTAAGATTTCTATTCACGGCACCTGGCATTACTTTAAGCCAGCACTCACAGAGACAAACTATTAGTAATAAGAAGAAAATCAGTATAAGCGCAGTGTCAGAGATGTTAAGGGATACAGGTATTTCAACAAGAATAGTATGAGTAGTGGTGCCAACTACTGAGATCAAGATTAAAAAGACTACAAATAAATTCAATAGTAGAAAAGATACAGGTAACCACCTAAACAGCAAATTTCAGTAAAGACGTTAACAAATGCAAGTTAAAGAACAGAAAATATAGTTTATTCTATAATTCTACTGTGTATTTAATGAAACATTTGTCATACAAAACCCATCTCCATAAAAAGTTTTGTGGTCAAATGAGTCTGGGAACACTGCATACTATAAACTGACAATGTGTATCAGCATATTACACTCTGAAAATTCCTTCACTAAAGCAACACATTTGTCTTTGTTTAAACCTGCTTTCCCCTACTTAGTTGACCATGAAATCCTTTTTCATTCAATATATGCTGATATCCTTTACACATGGGGAAGAGTGGGAATTTTTAAAGCAAAAAGGAAACCAGAATTGTATGAGCAGTAAAAGTAAAAAAATGCTTGTAAAAATGTGAAAGTGTTCTAACACTTAAAACTCCATTCTAGTAATGAACCACTTAGCTATTTTTAACTTATAAGAGAACTGTACTAACTATATGAATAACCCATTACATAAAGTAGGCACTCAACTACCATAAAAAGGGAGAAAAATAGTCCAATAACAATGGATGAAATATTAATAACATATACAATACTTAGACTTTTACCTAGCTTTAAAAACACTCTTACCTTCATCTTTATACTTTATTGTTACTTCATCATTACTCAGAAGTTTTCCTCTGAAAACTCGTTGCATCATTAGCACTAATTCATCATAGGTAATATCTTCATTATGAATAGGAATTCGCCGAATATCCTCCCCAAGTTGAGCTTTGATGATCAGCTTCCCACTTAGGTCCAACTGTCCATTCATGGTGGACTCCAGAATGTTCTATATATACAACTCTAGGGAAAAACTGATAAAAATGGTTTTGACGATTAAATGACAACATATCTTAAAAGTTGAAAACAGAGCTACTACTAGTATCTAAGAAATTCTGACCTTCAAAAAAGATTCATTGTTTCAATGTTACCATATTCAGGCTGTAACGGCCTAGAGGCAACTTTATTTTACATGCATAAGATTTTTTACTGTTTTAAACTACTTATCTGACATTACCATTTAGATTTCTCATTTAACATGTTTAAAAACAAATTCCTGATCCTCCACCCAAAACCTGCCTCTCCTATAGTCTTTCCCACCTCAGTTAGTGACAACTCTTTCCTTCTAGTTGTTCAAGACAAAAATAATCTTGGTTCCTCTCTTTTTCTCAAATCTTACATCCAAACTGCAGACAAAATCTGGGTGCCACTACCTTTAAAATAACTCTGGAATCCAACCACCTCAGTACCTTCACTGCTATAACTCGATCCCAGCCACCACATCTCTTGCCTAAATTATAACAAAAGACTCCTAACTGGTCTGCCTGGTTTTTACCTTTGCCCACTTTTATTGTATTCTGAGCACATCAGAGTTATCCTATTAAGTAAAATCTAATGTCACTCTGCTCAAAACCTTCCAAAGGACTTTCATCTAAAAAGCAAGACCTACAAGGTCATAATCTGGTCTGTGGCCCCTGGCCAATTATTTAATCTCATTTCCTACTTTTCTCCTTCCCTCACCCCTGCTACACCCATACTTTAAGTTCTTCCTCCCTACTCAAGGCTTTGTATCTGATACTCCCTTAGTCTTTGAACCCTTTTGGCACTCCTCATATGATTCAGATCCCTGTTCAAACATCAATTTCTCAGAATTCTTCCCTAACTATCTAATTTAAAATTGGTCCTGTCACTATCTTCTTACCCTGCTTTATTTTTCTTCAAAGCACTTAACACTAACAAACATTAAAAATTTATTAACATTTTATTGTCTTTTCCACTGGAAGGTAGGAAGTAAACAATTTTGTTTGCTGTATTCCCAGAACCTAGAGGAGTGCCTAGCACATGGTAGTCATTTAATAGTTGCTACATAAAGGGAGAAATAAATGATGGCTTCAAAATTCTATTAGCCTATAACTCTAAATGCTAACCCTGAAGAGAAAAGCATGTGTGAACACTAAAATAGAGCCTCAAATTTTACTCTCTAAAATAAGAAAGATCTCATGAGCATTTTCTCTAATTTCCTATTTTGGGGAACTTGAAGAGAAAGAACAAATGTGTGATACTCTCTGAGCTTTGTAAAAAAAAAAAACTGTCCAATACTGTGCTACATATTCCATAACCACCCAGGCCCCACCTTGTTGGGTGTTGATTAGACTGCATACTTTAAGAAAGAAGACACACAGTATCAGAGTCACTAAATACTAATCTGCTACAGAATTTTCCCTTCTTGGCTTTTATTTTGATCCTTAATCTTATTCAGTATGATTATCCTGTAATGACTTTTGTAATCTTAAATTCAAAATAATGTCTAAGGCCTCTAGTAATTTAAATGGCTGCTATATAATGGAGAATATACTTATGATCAAATAATGGGTTAATATCTCTTCTTCTCAAGGCCAAGATATCCCTGAATACGTTTATCTATAAGTGCTGAGCATTTCCTTAGCATCAACTCCTTCCTCCTCCCGCCCCAAGCAAATGCTCTCTCAAGACTGTTTAAGGTGTCCTACAATCTCCTACTGGCCACATTCTGGTTTCAACCTCATGCTTTACTACTAGCAGTTTTCTGTTTTCTTCTCTTAAATCTGTTACTTCATTAACATCATTACACTTCTGTATAATTATTTTCTGTCCTTTTTGTAGGTGAGAGCATTCCCCTGCCCCCACAACACACAAGCCTTCAAATACTTATAAAAAAAGTTTTCATGAATCCTAATTCATTTCAAGAATATTACCTCTCAGTACCCTAATATTCTTTATATAAACGTCCCAAGCCCTTTCCTCTCTCTATGCCTTAAATGAATGCCTCTAGACTTCCTCACCATTCTCTGGACAGATGATATTTTATTATGTTAATAAATCTTTGATGAAATGGGGCATTAAAACTAAATATAACACTCTAAGGTCAATGCAGAACACAGTGGACTGTGTTCCACGATCTGGATGCCATGCTTATCTTAATGCAAAATATGAACACTGTTAGATTTTTATCTGCCAAGTCTCACAATGGACTTCTCATAAAGACTGTAATTAACTGAAACCTCCACACAACCAGCTCTCCATCTTCTGCAATGCCTTCTGCATTCAGGAAACATTTACTAAATACCTCTATGTGCCAAGCTCTTAATTACTTCAACAAAATGGTAAATATTTCATCTTATTTGTACCAGCAGCCTGAGAGAAATAATGACCTTTCAATAAATCGATGTACTTGTTACGTTCTCCTACCCACAGGATGTGTAAACCAGCAATAATGTCGATAGGGACCAGTGCTTAGCTTTAGTAAGATGGTGCTATCTATTCCCTAGAAGCACCTAGAATAGTGTCTGACATATAGTAAGTACTTAAAGAACTGTTTTTGTTCCTTGCATGAAAGATAAAATAAGGAATAATAAAGTTCTGATAAAGGGACTGGAGAAGAAAGCTGTAATATCAGATCAGTTCTTAAGTCAGACCCTCAGACTGTACCTTTTTTATGTAGCTAGAAGTGACACCCCACATCATACTCCTAATTATGAGAAAATTCCAACATCAAATATAATTGATGGTATGTCCTTTTGACTGTGGAGGGGGTTGTTGCTCAGATCTAAAAACTTGAGTCACATATACTGTATCTGCCATGTTTGCCTGCAAATTCACTTTTGGTGTTTCCCATTGACTGTAAACTCTCCGTGGCCAGGAACTAGTACTTCTTTCCTAAAGCTGTCCCCATTTGCACAGTTATCTTCTCAGGGTAAACACACAAGTAGCACAAAACTAAGTGTGCAAAAAAATTTCCCTTCAAGTGAAATCTTATTCCCTTCATATAAGAGAATTCTGGTTCTAATTTTCTCTAACAAGGTAGAGACTGGTATGAATAACTAGTTCCTAGAAATGCTGGTGAGATTCCTACAGCAATTTCTTCTCCCACCTTGTTCTTGCCCCATCCTCTCTGAAGTTAAGACATGAATCGGCCACTAATTTATATAACCCTCCAACAGGAACGCTTTTCTCCGCACTGGGAATAAACCGACATGCCCAAGGTCACATAAAACGCCTGCCTCCCTGAACCAGGTTCTACATTCAGTAGCCAAACTTCCGGCTCCACTAACCCTGAAGGGAAGATCCTGCTCAAAATCAGAGGCTGTGGCCTAGGTATCTCCCGAGGTGGCAGTTCCCTTCAAGACATCCTAAGCTGAGTCAACCCTTGATTGTTCCAAAGAATGCAAGAGGCCTCAAATCCTGCCTGACCAGAGGCAGTGTAGCAAGATGGTAAAGATTCGCACTACTATGTGACCTTAAGTCCTTCTTGAAGGTTCATTTTCATTATATTCAAAATGGGAATAATATCTGAATTTGGATAGGTTCTTGTGATGATTGAGATCATACATCTAAAATACTTAGTATACTACCCAGCAATGCAAACTCTTAAAAAGTTAACTAGAATCATCACCATAAAACCGGGTTGGGCCTCCAAACGGCACCTGATTAAGCAGTGACTTAGCCAAGGAACGAGGTTTCCCTTTAGTGACCCCCAATCTATTTCCACAGGCGCCACTCTCCGCCCTTCTCTTTCACGCCCCTTTGAAGGCGACCACCCCAAGCCCCCTCCCCTTTCTCGCTCGACCCCCTGGGCCAAGCGGAGCTGTACACGGGCCCTAGCGGGCCCGAACGCCTCCCAGAGCCCCCGCGACCCGCGTCTCTGCCACAGCGGCCGGCGGCCGCTCCCTCTCCCCTCCTCCTCCGCGGCCTCCCCTCCCCCACCCGGAGCCCCGCCGGGCTCCCCTCCCCCTCCCCCGCCAACCCCCGACTGCAGCGCCCGCGACCCCACCCGCCCGCGCCTGTCCCAGCTTCCTCGTCTCCCGGCCTTCTCTCAGAAAGCGCAGCCGCGCCCCCGTCTCCAGCGGCCGTACCGGCTAGCCAAGGCCGCCGCCGCCCCGCTGCGGGTCTCCAGCGACCAAGCCGACACGAAGCAGCCGCTGCCGGGCTCTGGGGCGGCCCGGGGAGGCTGCGCTCACGGCCTGCTCTACTGCCCTCCGCGGCCGGCGCACCTCGTTCGCAGGCTCGCGCGGGCCCGGGCCAATCGCACGGACCCAACAAGCCGAGCGAGAGCCGGGGCCCAGTACGTGGCAGGCGAGGGAAGAAGAGAGGCGGGAGCAAAGGAGGAAAAAAAAAAAAAAAATCGGTCTTTTCGCCCCGCCTCACCGCCAGCGAGCCAACCCACAACGCATGCGCGGAGGCACGGGGCGCGGGGCTGGCGCGCGCCCGGCTGCGCGGCCGCCGAGTCCTGCTTTCTCACTGGATGACCGGATGTAGAAAGTGCGAGGTGCAGCAGTGCACGCATGCGCGGGGCGGGACCAGGACTTCCCGTTTTCCTGGAAGCGTGTTGTTTCGGTCTCTCGCCCGTGGGCGGGCTACAGTGTGCTGTGCTAGACGTTTTTGAGAGCGGGCTGAGAATAATTCTGTCCAAGTTAAAGTGGGTGTTGTTCTAATTTTGTGACCATTGTAGTTCCACTAGTCACATCGCGAAGAAACTCTTTTCCCGCTTTCCTTCTACAAATCCATTCATTCATTATTAGGTGCGTACGCTTTGCCAAGCACTATGCCCGGTGTGGGAATGAATCAGTTTGTGAGCACGAAGTTTCCAAGTGAACAGACGACCGACAGCATCTTTGAGACAGGACAAATCTGCAACTGTGTTAAGGGCTGGGAAAGTAGGCTAAGGACTCCAGAAATGTTTTTTGGAGGATAAGGCATTTGAGCTTGCCCTGCATACTCTTCCCTTCTCCATTACCTGCTGAGATCCGAATACAGTATGGGCAAGTGGGAATTTATAGTCAAGGAACGGGGTTGGTCAGTGGTTGATAAATCACTAAGAGGAAACGTAAGGGGCAAGGGGGATTCTGGCCAAACTGAGCCAACAGAATTCTAGCTGAAGATAGGCCTGGGTGATCAGAAGTCACCTAGGCAGGGGTCCCCAACCTATGGTGAGTTGTATAATTATTTCATTTTATATATTACAATATGTTACAATGTACTAATAATAGAAATAAAGTGCGCAACAGATGTAATGTGCTTGAATTATCCCCAAACCATTCCCCCCCCCCCCCCCCGCCAGGGCTGTGGAAGAAATTGTCTTCATGAAAATGGTCCCTGGTGCCAAAAAGTTTGGGGACTGCTGAAGATGGGGGAGGATGAGGAACCTGATCAGATATGGAGGACGGGTTTTTTGTGTTGTTTTTTTTTTGCTAAAACTGGATTTTGCAAGGAAGTGCACAAATGGGCTAGGAGAGAAGGTTCAGGAGCCTGACTAAAGTTTGGCCAAGCAATGAATCTTTGTCACTTCTAAGGTGGAGACTAAGCAGATAGGTAAAGTGTAAGGCTGGTGGTGGGCACCCCCTCCCCTCCCTAATGGAAAAAGAAGAGGCTCACGAGACCGACCTGCTGAGAACAATGCCTGCAAGGCCCAGCTAAGTTAAAGAATAGCCACACCTGGATGGTTACCCTGATAAGGGTCTCGGTTCCTGGAGTCCACACATACCACCAGCCCCTCCTATTTCCCAATACCCGCCCTAAAACTGCAACAAAGAAATTCCTCTTGGCACCAAAATCTTCCCGCCAAAGAGACCCCCATCCCCCAGCCCTAAAAACATGTATAAACCCACTCAGACTTCTGGGCAATGCAACTTCTCAGGCCCCTCTCTCTCCTGGGACCTGAGAACCTCACCTGGGCCCCCCTCTCTTGGGACCTGTAACCCTCACTCGGGAGCGCTCCAATAAAGCCTCTTTACTTATCCCTTTCAACTCTGCTCGTCTTTCTTTCTCTGGCTTCGACCAATCCAAAAAACCATACATAAAGCATTTTGATCCTACCTGGTACCCAAGTGGTTCACTGAAGTGAAGGACCTGGAGTAAAGTAAATTCAAGTTTTTTAGGAAGGGAAGTCATATTTTTTTAGTACTTAAATAGTGTGATCTTTTCAGTTAGAAGTCTCTGAGAATTCTGTTTTAGAGTGAAATATGTGAGTTTAGAATGCTATTTGCCTCTGATTTGTGTTTTCCAACTGTTGTATTGCCCTTTGAGTAATTGTTTGCAGGGATTGGGGAGCAGAGGACTACAGAAGTTACGAAGAAGTGAAGAAGAGTTGCTGGTTTTTCTCTAGAGAATGTGGTTCATTGCTTGTTGTTTAAAACTGAGTAATATAGTTGGGGAAATGCACTGCTGTCTGATGATAGTATTCCAATGCCTTTGAGATGGTTTGGAATTGGGTAAAACCACACCCATATGGGCGGAAGTAAAATATTCCCTGAAGGAAGTGAATATACCAATGTTAATGTTCCTAAAAAGAGGTCAAACCCTGAGGCCAGAGATAAGGAGCCTTGGCCTGGAATAGGATGAATGTCCCCTTTCTAGACACCCAGTGAGGGGGAACCCAAGAGTCCTTCCACTTTGGAGAAAAAACTGGCCCCTGTTACATTGTGGTCAGCTGCAAGCCAGGAAGAGAGGCACCCGTAGGCTGGCCTGTGGAGGGGCTGGGGCTCATGGACTCTGAAAGCAACTTGAGGTTTTTTATGTTGTAATTCCCTCATGCTTCACCCCCAAGCAATCAAAAGTCTTGTTTAATATTAAAACTTGTTCCCAGCTACCACAGGTTGTGGTGATTCCTCAAGTCAAAGCTGACACACATCTCTGTACTTAATCTCCCAATAAATGTAGGTGATATCTGGCCACAGAGCCATAACCGGAATTGAACCACTTACCTCCCTTACCAAAAACGTAATTTCTTCCACTGCGTGTGCAGACACTGATTTTAGTTACTGCTGCCTTTTGTTAGGGAAGCCAGAAGGCTAAGTTATCATATGATTATCACTAAGCATTTATAGTCATACTTCTTGGAAATAAGCATCAAACATGCCATTAAGAAGATTGGTATAGGTATTCTATAAGTAATCACACCTTTAAAGTGCTGCTAGTCAGCAAACATCTTACCCTCTTTTCTGTATGGAGCTTACAAAGGTACTAAACCAGTAAATTGAAATTCATGCTCACCTGAACTTCTGTCCTACATCCAGGTATTTGGGGTGTAAATGAACACTGAGAATAGTCTTGGATCAGAAAATACCACTTAATGGTAGTATAGAATATGAAAGTTGGAAATATGTGAAGGAGGGAGAAGCAGTGGAAGGAAATACCTTTGACACAGCCTGTAGGAAGGGGAGATAAGAGGCTCTGCAGTTTGAAGTGTACTTCCCATGATTCATCTGAAGAAGGCTTAAGTTATACTGTGGTTTTAAGAGAGGCAGTCAACCCACTTACCACCTGCTCTTTCCCCGCAAAGGTCTGTGTGGCTAAAACCCCTCAAAAGGAGAAGGGAGAAAACCCTTAGATTGAAAATGGGGGATTTGCAGACTGTGTGGGAAACAGGACAGAGACTATGAGTCCTGTAAACAAGTCAGATAAAATCTGTTTCATCATGTTCTCCTTTAGCAGTTAGTATAAAAATAATTCTCAAATTATTGTGAAAATTTCAGTCATCTCATCTACCCTCAGAGGAACCAAAGAAAGTATGGGCATATCTCCTAGGGTGAAAATTTCAAATAAGTTATGTACCACCCTCAGAATCCCCTCTGTTGTGGCAGCAGTCAGCTAAGTAAGAGAATCACAAACAGAAGGGAAATCGTGAGGACCAAACAGGGGTCAGCTGGTCAGCTCAGCCTCACCTCCACTAGCCAAACATAAAGATCTTCTTGTATGAACAAAGCAAGCTGCCACCCCATGCAAAGATAATGGAGAAGGGGAAAGGAATGATATTCTTACTGTGTACCTCGGAGTGAAGGATTGTTAGCACCAGCTAAGCAAAATACTCCAACCTGTTATACCAGCTGCATGGCATTAAGACCCTAAAATGTTTTTGCCTTACCCTGGGGCTCTACATTCAACCTTTCTTTAGGGTAATTGCTCCTGAAGGCAGTTCTCCTAGATTTTGTATTCTTAGAGGCCAGTACCTCCTAGGTATTCAATATATATTTATTGAATAAAAGAATGAAAACTAAGTTTCCTGCCACTTTATAGGGCAAGCTTCCAGAAAAAGGAAGCAGCTCTCTGGTGAGTTCCTAGCTCCCTAGCAGTGTAAGATTTTATCTGAGTAATTTGAAATCACCCACTTTTCTTCATTTATGCCCACTGGAGACAGTGCTAAGTCACCACTGTGCTGAGTTATCTGTCAGAGTTCAGGTTGAAAGAGGACTGCTGTTATGGGCTGAATTGTACCCTGTCCCCTAAAATTCATATCTTGAATTCCCAAACCCCAGTACATCAGAATGTGACTTATTTAGAGATAAGGCCTCTCAAGAGTAGATGAAGTCGAGGCTGTTAGGGTGGGTTTTTACTCACTATGACTGGTGTCCTTATAAGAAGAAAAGACAGGACACACAGAGGTACCAGGAATGAGTGTACACAGAGGAGAGACCATGTGAGGACACAGGCAGGCAGCCATCTGCAAGCCAGGGAGAGAGCCCCCAAAAGACATTTTGGTCTTAGACTTCCAGCCTCCACAACTATGGGAAAATAAATTTCTGGTGTTTAAGCCACCCAGTCTGGTATTTTGTTATGGCTAGTAGACTAATACAAATGGCACAAGATGTGCAAAGAGGTAGTACAACTTTTCCTTTTATTAAGAGTGGCTTTGTGCAGCTTTTTTAAGAAGCCTAGTTGCCAGACTCTAGGAATCATGCACTTCAGAGATAAAATCAAATTCTGGGTATTTGGAAGCACTCACATCACTAATCTAATATTTATGCCAATGATCCTGTGTTTAGTCCCTCAATATAAATGCATAATTAAACAGAGCGTTCTCAAAAAGCTTTTGCAATAAAGACACACTCCTAATAAAAGATGCAAAGTAAAACCACACAGAGATGCCATTTCTCACATGTTTGATAAAAAGAAAAAAGTTTCATAACACTTTGTGAAAAAGGGTGTGGCAAAATAGACATTTATACTTTGCTATGGGGGCTTCCATTGATACAAACTATTTAAAGGGTGATGTAGCAGTACCCACCAACATCTAAAATGCCTTATGACCCAACAATTCCATTTCTAGTGTACCAGGGAAACCCTTGAGAGAACATTCCCATTGTTTTATTTTCAAGTGAAAGACTATAGAGCAGTTACAAGAAACACATCCATACAGTTAGATCTCAAAAACATTTTGTCGACTACCAAAAACAAGTTTTAGAAAATTATTGTTCAGAAGAGAGTTAACATAGCAGCCTAGGACTGCTATCCATAGAAAGACCTGCTTGCAAGTTTGGCCCTTGGCTGGTATCTGGGAAACTGGATTTCAGGAGTGTTCTCACCATTCTTTGATGAGAATTGTGCACTGTGTCTAAACTGTTTGTACAAACAATGTGGTTTATGCTGAACAATGTGTTTTATGCTTTCTGGGAGTCTGGATTTTTGGTACATGCCAGGCAGTTGGTACCTGTGCAACCAGCTCCCCAGCAAAAAAAAACCAAAAAAACAAAAACACCTCAGTACTGAAGCTCCTATGAGCTTTCCTGGTAGCCAATATTAGACACGTTGTCACAGTTTGTTGCTGGAGGAATTAAGTGCATCCTGTGTGATTCCACTGGAAGAGAAGTCTTAGAAGCTTGCTCTGGTTTCCTCTGCACTTCCTCCCACACCACTTTTCCCTTTGCTTGTTTTGTTTACGATTGATCCTTTTGTAATAAATCACAGCTATGAATATTGTTCTGTGCTGAGTCTCATGAATGCTCCTAGTGAATAACCAAATTGGGGTGGTCTTAGGGACCACTGGCACTGTTTGTTATAGCATTTATGTAAAGAAAAAAGTACACAGACAAGACTGTGAGTTTCTATGGGTGTATAATTTCATATACACATATTTCTCGAAGTCCGGAGGGATACACACAAAGCTCATTACAGTGGTTAACTCTGGAGAGAAGCAGGGCCTAGATTTGGTAGTAATGGTCAAAGGGGACTTTAGCTCTATCTGGAACATTCTAATGTATTGTTTTGTTTGTTTTTAAGGAAAATATACTCATGCATTACTTAGGTGGAAAAACTATTTTAAGTTAATTTAAGAATAATTTCAGCCAGCAGTTAGAGTCACAAAATTTTAGAGATGGTAGGGAATTTAGAGTTCACATAGTCTTGCTAGTTCCTTTGCAGAGATAGGGCCTTAGGTTATTAGGCCCAGAGAGGCAAACGTCTTGCTCCAAGTCACACAACTTGTGGCTAAAACCACAACTCCCCATCCAGAATGCTTCCCTACTCTGCTATTGCCTAATGAGTACGGGGCCAGAAAAACAATTTTTTTTGTTATTACAAAGGTCCAAAAGTCTTCATTATTATGTCATGGTTTCATAGTAGCTTATATCAAAGTTCAGCAAATTATAAAGGTCATGCTTCCACGTGTACCAAAGCTCCACTGCAAGAAAAATACAGACAATAATTGAACTATAGTACTATGAGAAATAATTTGTAAGAGATAGGAGCATTAGACCATACTACTCTGTTTTGCTTTTATTTTTCTTTTTTGTTAAAATAAAGGGCTAATATTTTCACCAATGAAATTTTTCAGAAATAGGATCAATACCTTATAAAGAAGACATAACTTATTTTCACTTTCTGAAATAATTCACAAATCAAGACTTTAAGAATTAACTCCAAACTTTCATATATTGTTGGGATTATAAAATGGCACAATCACTTTAGAAAACTGTTTGGCAGTTTCTTATAAAGTTAAATATATACTTACTCTATGACCCAATAATTTCACTAGATATTTCTAGAGAAAAGAAATCACAAGTCCACAAAAAGACCTATACAAGAATGTTCATAGTAATTTTATTCATAATAGTCAAAACCTGGAAACCAAAGGCCCATCAACTGGCACATGCATAAATAAATTATGCATGTGGTATATCCGAACAAATGAATATTACTCAGCAATAAAAAGAAACTAACAACTGATACACACAATATATATGAATCTCAAAAACAGCCTGAGTGAGATAATCCACACTCAAAAGAGGACTTACTGTATGATTCCATTCATATGATATTCTGGAACAGGCAGAACTAATAGCTGGCGAGAGAAAATACATCAGTGGTTGCCTAGGGCTGGGAATAGGGGAATTGTTTAAATGGGAAGGCCCACAAAGGCATGTTATGGGGTGATGGAAATATTCTTAATCTTCTTTGGGGCAGTGTTTCACAGGTGTAAATATTTGCTAAAACTTATCTAATTGTACACTTTAAATGAGTGTATTTTATTGTATATGAATTTTACATCAATAATTTAAAAATAAGAAAAAAAGACAAGCCCCTATCTAAGCAAACAAAATGAAATTAACTCTAACAGCCAAAATTAAGAAAAACCAGTATTAGAAGAATAAAACAAAAAACATTCCTCAGTGATCCACTTGTGATACTGAAGGTTCCTGTGGTGTATTAAATTTGTGTCTTTATGTATACATAATATTGTGTAACTTCGGAGTAACGTTGATTACACATACCTTTCTAGCATGTGCACTCTGCAAACTGACAGGCATGGATGTGAACACGCTGAGTTTTCAAATGTAATAAGATCCCACCTTGGTCTCTGTTCATTCAGTTTGCCCTCTGATTTGGTAATATACCCAAATGGACATTTTCAAAGAAATTTAATGCCAACTTTACATATTGTTGAAATAACTGTGTTTTTGCAAAGAAATTTTTGTTTAGTTGTTAAGAGATACATGTGTGATCATGTTTCCCTATTCATGTTGGGTGGTAGGAAGCTTATGGTCTCAGGTGTGGCCCACTTCTAGCAAAAATACAAGACTATTTTTCTTGGGTCATGTTCTCATCCCTGGATCCTGTCCTTATTTTTCCTTCCTCCTTTATTTAATCAGTCCTTCAGCAACTTTTATCTTTTTTTTCAAGTGCACGTTATGTAAGTAACGTATAAATAATATAGATGATACGTATGTAACATTACTTTGAACCTCTCCGAATTTTGGTGGGTTTTTTTTTCTTGCTAAATGATAATTGCTAATAAAACTTCTCCAAGATTTAGTGTTTCCTTTTTAAGAAAAGGTAAATAGACACAAAGAGAAAAAACACATTTGAAAGAAAAAATAAGTTGGTCATGGAACCCCACCCAACCACTGTATGATATAATGAGGGGTTAAAGATGTTATGTGTCATACATAATTCATTTGGCCTCACTTGGCATATTTATGCCACTGTTCTGCATTTTAGAAGTTTCCACGTAGTCCCTAACATATTTCTTGATACAAAATAAAAATTATTCTGCCTGTGTAAGGATATATAATTCAGAAAATGCTAAATGCTCTATAAGTCTTTTGGACATTTCCAATCAGATCCAGAGTGAACACTCATTATTCTAAAAAGAGAAGAAAACAATAAACAGGGGGAAATATTTTCACCAGATATAGTAGTTAAAGGGCCAAGATCTATAATACATAAGGAACTCACACAAATTTATGAGGAAAAGATAGCAAAAGCTCAATTGAAAAATGGACAAAGAATATAAATAACAACAAAATACTAAGATAAACAAGAACATAAAAATTTTTATAATATTCCAAATTTTATTGACATTATACATTATTGCAATGTTTTCAAAACAATATGCTAATATGTACCAGGAACCTAAACAAATGTTCATATCCTTTGACACATTTATCCAAGTCCTGAGAATTTCCTTAAGGAAATAATTAAAAACAAAGGAAACAATATATGGACCAGTTTATTTTTCACAGTGTCATGACAATGTTAAATGTTGAAAGGATATAAATTTACAATAATAGGGAAACAACTTAGTAAATTATATCATATTATACAATCATTATTATCATGAGGACTGCATAACTAATAGTGAAAATCAGAATAAAATTTCATTTCATTGACTGTAATTACAGTTATGTAAAATTCTTATGTATTCAAAGATATAGGGAATATGGAGAAATAGACAAGAGTGACAGGTTAGGGATTATGGATTTGGCTTTTATGAATATCATTTTTACCCAGCTTTATTGAGGTATGACTGACAAATAAAAATTATATATATTTAAGGTACACCATGTGATGTTTTGATACACATATACACTGTGAAATGATTACCACAATCAAGCTAACATATCTATCACCTCACAAAGTTACCTTTTTGTGTGTATGTGGTGAGAATACTTACCTACTCTTAGCAAATTTCAAGAATACATTAGCATTAACTATAGTCACTATGCTATACATTATGTTTCCAGAACTTATTCATCTTATAACTGAAAGTTTGTACCTTTTGACCATCATCTCCCATTTTCTCCCATGTCCCAGCCCCTGGGAACATCATCCTACTCTCCGTTACTATGAAATTGACTTTTCTTTTGGATTCCACATATAAGTGAGATCATGCAGTATATGTCTTTCTGTGTCTGGCTTATTTTACTTAGCACAAAGTCCTTCAGGTTCATCCATGTTGTTGCAAATGGCAGTCCTTCCTTCTTTTTAAGGCTGAATAATATTCCATTACATATATATATGTATGTGTGTGTGTGTGTTTCACACACACACACACACACACACACATCACAATTCCTTTATCCAGTCATCCATAAATGGACAGTTGGGTTGTTTCCATATCTTGGCTATTGTGAATAATGTCACAACAAATATGGGAGTAGAGATAGCTCTATGAGGTGCTGATTTCATTTTCTTTGGGTATATACCCCACGTATGTCCCACAGAGAGATTGCTGGGTCATATGGAAATTATATTTGTAATTTTTTGAGGAACATCCATACTGTTTTCCATAATGGCTGCACCAATTTACATTCCTACCAACAGTACAAGGGTTCTCTCTTCTCCACATCCTCACCAAAACTTGTTGTCTTTTGACTTTCTGATGATAGTCATTCTAACAGGTGTGAGGTGATATCTCATCGTGGTTTTGATTTGCATTTCCCTGATGATTAACAATGTTGAACATCTCTTCATATACCTGTTGGCCATATATATATATATGTATGTATGTTTTCTTTGGAAAAATGTCTATTTAGGTCCTTTGCTCATTTTTTAATTGGGTTGTTTGTATTTTTGCTATTCAGTTATACGTGAATATCTTTTAAAATTGAAATTGTTATAGCAGTTTCCTCCCTTGGTAACCAGCTCCCCACCCCCCCCCGGGGGAACTTAATCCTGGTGACTCTGTCTGGGACCTCATCTGAGGAGCCATAGGAAATGAAGGGTCCAGGGTCACATTAAGGGGGTTCCACAGAGCCAGAGAGCTTCAGTGGTTGACAAATGGGTATAATCCAGTTGTCACTATTGGCCCAGGTTTCCTAAACATTTACTAAGGATGCCAAGTTCTTCTTATTGAGGCAATGATAAGCTGATAGCAGTGAGCTTGAGAATGGTCTCCCTTCGCTGGTGACGGGGGAAAAAAAGAGGGACATTAAACTTTAAGATGGGAAATGTAAGAGAAAAAGCAATCCAGACCGTGACAATTGAACAGTGAACTCTGAACTATCAGTTAAGACCCAGGAAAAGAAACCCAAAAGTCAGGATGGTTTGTTTGTTCCCCAAAGAAACTGCACATGCTACCACAGCCAGAAAATGGCTATACAGCACTGTTATCACACACAAAAAATCAGAAAACACAGAAAGTCAGAGCTGGCCATATACAATATCATGAAAACCAATTAGTTTTACAGTGTCCTGAGTCTCCCTTTCCTGAAATTTTCTTTCTTTCTTTCTTTTTTTTTTTTTAAGTAAGCTGCCCTTCCATTCCTCTATTCCATTTCTGCTCCTCAACTTTTAAGGCACCAAATAATTTCTTGCTCTCTCTTCGGACCCCATTCATACCCTGCTCAGACAAGAGAAATGACTGATGAGCTTTAAAGTGGTTCTTTACTCAGGGCATACTTGTATTTTGTCAAGGGTTGTAATACAGCCTCCGTAACATTTTGCTGCCAGCATCCCTTACTTGGTATAATTGTCCGTTCTCTACCCCATCATGTCCTGTCAGCCAGGTCATCCAAACCCCTAGCCTCCACTTCACCATGAATATGTGACCCAAGCTGGACCAATATTCCCTGAATACAATGCCTGTGGGTGCACGACCCAAGCAAGATGTGCCAGTTCTGCGCCTGTTCGCCCTCGGGTCCTTTCCTCTCCCTGCCCCTGTTGTGCTCTGTATCACAGGGGGACTGAGCCCCATGGGCTCCTTGCTCAGCTGGCTTCCGGCCGCTGCAGCCAAGGGGAGACACTGACGGGAGCTGCAGGACAGAAGGAAGGGGGAGGCCAGGGTTCTTTCCCACTCTCTTTTTCTGGGTGGGGCAGGCTGCCTCTCCTTGGCTCCAGCTCCCACCACTGGCCCACCCTGGTTTCAGACCCAGCCCCTGGCTCTGGCAATTTTTCTTACTGTATCTCTCTGGGCTAAAAGAGGTTTCAACGTTCTCCTTTTGCTAATCTCTAGGTTTCTGCAGCATTCTCCATTTTGTCTGTGAGCTTTTTAAACACCATAGAACCAATTGCCTGCCTTAGATTCCTTCTATTTTAAATACTTACTGGGATTTCTGTTTTCCTGCAGGAACAATAACTAGAATTAGAGTCAATCCATGAAATTTGACTCGTGGAAGCTAAGAGAAAAGAGATCTCTTTCTGTTAGATCATAAGGCCACAAGATTGGGGATGCCAGTAGCCAATTTCCAGCCACCTAAACCCAGTTTGAGCATGACATCAAACACAGAAGCACACAGAGCCAGGAAAAGCCACAGAAAAAGAATCCCAACACATTTTTAGCACTCCTTGCTCTACCTAGACCTAAAGTTAGCATTGTCATATATTTTATGCTCCAAACCAGGCCACTTGAAAGTAAAATGGGCTGCTGGTAAAACTTAAGTCAGGGGAGCAGGAGCAAATTGGGACTGGCCCAAACAAACTAGAACATACAGTCATGCTACCCAAAACCAACTTGGTCCTTGGACTTTACATTAATTGATCCATTGATTTCTATCACTAAACTAAAAGATTGCTGAGCAGTGCATAACAGAAAAATGTAAATCAAAGAAATTCTTTCCTAGTGGTAGGATTTCAGGGTAGGTAGGGGAATATCCTTATCTACTTGAATTAGTCTCCACAATTGCATGCAGAGCTTGCACAGTTATGAAACAACTGTTTCAAGAACATTATATGGAATTTTAGTTGCTATACCCCAACAGTGCTGAAAAAAATTACAAAGAAACAACTGTAATCACCAAGAGAAGCTCATACCCATACCACAGACATATACCATCAGGCTAAATATGGTTCTTTGTTGATTCTTTTTTCTTTTTAAGAACCCATTAAGGAAGGAGTATTTTTTTCACATTTAAAGTGGCCCTTACTAAGGTTTATTTTCATCTGAACACAAATTTTGAGTCAACCACATCTTGTAATATTCCCTGTGTCCAACCTTTATGTAGGTTCAGCACTATAACACCACTAAGAACTGCTTTTCTTCTGGATTCTCTTCCCTTTACTTTTTTCTATTCTTCTGTAAGGTCTCACTGACACTACAGAATACATAGGCTCTTGTTGGCTTGCCTCTAAATCCAACAGTCATTTATAACTCTTTCTATAAAAACACATCCTTTAGGGAGTGGTGAGAAGGGTATGCCAAGCCCACATGACATTTGTTAATCTCTTAGTTGAGTGCAGCCACAGCAGCTGCCTAGTTCATGGTAAAACAGAAAACAGCAATTCAAAGACTGTATCTCTTAAGTCCAGTGGGAATGCACCCCACCCCAACTAACATGACTCACTGCCCATTTCTTACAGAGCCAATTCCTCTGATCACAAAACATGCTTTAAAAAAAAAACCAGCAGAAAAATATCGCTTTCCAGAGGTTAAACTGATGCCAAATTCTTCACTGGAAATAAAAGCATAAGCACGTACAACTGTAAAGTATTCAGAGATCAAAAGTATGATACATGCTAGCAAATCCCTATACACTGTTCATCAGAAATCATTTTGTTCTGGAAGGTAAACTTTTCTCCTCAAGACTTCTTTAGTGAATTGTGAAAGAATTGGCTGTGGGTTCTACATTTTTGTCAAAGTGTGTCACAGACTTAATGATATGAGAAACAACGGTAATCTTGAATGCTCTATGGAATTCTCACCTCATTTGAGTAAGAATCCATTAACTACTACAAAAACCACAAAGTCCATTAACCCTAATGGTAATAAACAATAGGTTTTACCTAATTCTTAACCCTGAGCAAAATATATTGAGGAAGACTTTCTGGGAGGACCAGGGAAATGAAAGAGGAAAACAGGTATGACTCAACATGAGTTGAATAAAAACTCCACAAAAGGTATCAGTTTCGTGGCCTAGATGCTTGCATTTGCTTAGTCACTTTGGGAAAGTGTCACATCCTCCTCACTTAAAGATGGCTCCAGCAGCCTGAAGCGTTCATGTAGGGCTTGAAATGACTGGACCAGGTTATACATCCTTACACGCAGCCTCCTCGGCGTGACCATTAGAGACAGTGACTTCACTCTCCCTGTGTACGACGACAGTGACTTCAACACTTCAGAAGCTTTATTTTGGAAGATTTTCGTTCTAAGAGTGTAGAGAATAAAAATTTGCAATCCCTGCAGATAGAATAAAAGTTTAACATTAGGTAAGTGCTGAGATACAGTATCAAGGGAGAGATTTTATTTCACCCTGACACCCATCCTTCCTATTGCACACAGCACCTCCCCAGTTTGTGTTTGCCAGTCTGCAGCTGCCATGCACTTTTTAATCTAAGACAGTGAGGCAAAGTGCTTCCAATATACAAAGCCCTATGTGTGACAGTACAGTAGTAGATTTAGAAGACCTGAATTCAGATCCCAGCTTGCCACTTGCAAGCTGGCTGTATAATTTTGCTCAAGTCCTAATCTCTATAATCTTTAATTTCCTGAAAGAGGCATATTAACTATGGAATACCTAATTCTTCTTCTAGTGCTATCATTCTGTGATTCCACATTTCTTGGATTTTTTGTAACATAACTGGAAATTTGGTGCACTAAAGGACAAAAAATGTTTTAAAGCCCTCTATTGACTGTTTTTGTGTACTTTAACTATGAAGACCAGATGTGCGTGAAGAATTGAGCCATAAAGGCTGAGTAATATTTTCTTTATGCTTTAAATAAAAACTGCCATTTATTGAAATCATATTGGTACCAGACACTTGCTTTTCATTTAATTCTCATTTCATCTTTATCATTTAATCCTCACATCAACACTATACAATAAGCTTTACCAATTCACATGTTACAGATAAGGAAACTAAAGTTCAGATAAATTAACTAACTTGCCCAAGATTACTCAACCAATAATCAGTAGAGTTAGAATTGAACTCTTAAATCTTTGATTCCAAAACTCTTCCTTTATCCAATATAGAATGCTGCTTATTGCTTGTAACTGTAATAGAAAGATATTGTAAAGTGTATCACAGCTTCTAAAATACCTCTGTTAATTCTTCATTAATATCCTTTGTGGAAATAATAGATTAAATATTTTATGTAGCTAAGTTGATAATATTATACCAATGTCAATTTCTTAATTTTGACAATGTACTATGAGTTATACAAGATATTATCATTGGGGACAGCTAGACAAAGAATATGTGGGAATGGTATTATTTAAAATTTTTTTTTTTTTTTTTTTATTTCAGCTCTTCATGGGGGTACAAAAGCTCAGGCTATATACATTGTCCGTGTCCCGCCCATCCCCCCGAGTCAGAGCCCCAGGCGTGTCCACTCTCCAGAGAGTGCGCCTGGCACTCACCATGCAGCCACACCTCCATCCCCTCCCCCCCCCCCACCTCCCCGAGTCAGCACCCTCAAGCACGACCACTCCCCAGACGTGCGCAACGCACTCATCATGTAGACATACATCCATCCATTCACCCCACCCCCCCGTCTCAGTCTGATATCCAATTGGTATCCTTCTCCGATGTGCATTTAGGTGATGATCAGGGAAACCAGTTTTCTGGTGAGTACGTGTGATGCCTGTCCTTCCATTCTTTGGATACTTCACTTAATATAATGGGTTCCAGCTCTCTCCAGGAGAACCAAAGAGATGTCCTATCATCGTTATTTCTTACAGTTGAGTAATACTCCATGGTATACATATACCACAGTTTACTAATCCATTCGTGGATTGATGGGCACTTGGGTTGTTTCCACATCTTTGTGATTGTGAATTGTGCTGCTATAAACATTCAGGTACAGGTGTCTTTGTTATGGAATGACTTTTGTTCTTCTGGGTATATGCCCAACAATGGGATTGCTGGATCAAATGGTAGGTCTACTTGAATCTGTTTAAAGTATCTCCATATTGCTTTCCACAGGGGTTGCACTAGTTTGCATTCCCACCATCAGTGTATGAGTGTTCCTGTCTCTCTGTATCCACGCCAACATGTGTTGTTTTGGGATTTTTTGATAAAGGCCATTCTCACTGGAGTTAAGTGATATCTCATTGTGGTTTTGATTTGCATTTCCCTGATGATTAGGGATGTTGAGCATTTTTTCATATGTTTTTTAGCCATTCTTATATCTTCTTTTGAAAAATTTCTATTCATGTCATTTGCCCACTTTTTGATAGGATTGCTTGATTTTTTCTTGCTGATTTTCCTGAGTTCTAAATAGATTCTTGTTATCAGTCTTTTATCTGATGTGTAATATGCGAAAATGTTTTCCCATTCTATAGGCTGTCTGTTTATTTTCGTGACTGTTTCTTTGGCTGTGCAGAAGCTTTTTAATTTAATCAGGTCCCATTCATTTATTTTTGTTGTTGCTGTGATTGCCTTAGGGGTTTTCTTCATAACTTCTTTGCCTAGACCAATGTCTGTAAGAGTCTTTCCTACATTTTCTTCTAGAATTCTAATCGTTTCCCTTTTAAGGTTTAAATCTGCTATCCACCGTGATTTGATTTTTGTGCGAGGTGAAATCTGTGGGTCCTGTTTCAGTCTTCTACATGTGGCTATCCAGTTTTCCCAGCACCATTTATTGAATAGGGATTCTTGTCCCCAGAGTATGTTTTTGTCTATTTTGTCAAAGATTAGATGGCTATATGAGGATGGTTTTATATTTGGGTTTTCTGTTCTGTTCCACTGGTCTGTGTCCCTGCCCTTGTGCCAATACCAGGCAGTTTTAAGAACCACAGCTTTGTAGTATAGTTTGAAGTCTGGCAAATCAATACCTCCCATTTTGTTTTTATTGCTTAAAATTGCTTTTGCTATACGGGGTCTTCTCTGATTCCATACAAAGTGTATAATTATTTAAACTATTTCAAAATAAAAAGCTATTTAAAAATATCCATGATGTTTCCCAGATTGGCATCTACAGAATCATATCCTATGAATGCTCTTATAGGAGACTTCTGGTGCTATGGTAAGATAGCCCAAAGACTCTGATAATGTGACTAATAAAATCAATACATACGGGTAAGAGACAGAGTAATTCTCTGGCTAAAAGCAGAAAGAGTAACGTGATGGTTACCCAGTAGATGGTATCAAACTCATCAGAAGAAAGGCCCTATGACATAGGGAATGTGCTTGAGAACATAGGTTTCAGGACAGAAGTGGTCACTAGCCATCCTGATTGTTCAAGGGAGAGAAATTTATTAGGGTGCATGAGAAATCTGGTCTCTAGAAAAGCATCATTTTCTGTGGGGTATATTATTTTATGTGAGTTTTCCAGAATTTAAATTCTAAGAAAAAAACAAGATTGGATCAAATTTCTGGTTGTACAATAATTAGGAAAAGACCCTAGACCATGGAGAATTCATAATGATACCATCCTGTGGGACCCTGTGCGTGTGGACTCCCAATATTTCTGTGCTCCCTAAAATCCCAAAGATGTTATTTTAAAAAAAATGTGGATCAAACTGATTACCACTAACATAAAGATAAAATTGTGCCTTTAAGTAATATCTGTAGCAGTTAGTAAATGTTTATTAGAATTATAGCATTCCAAATCTAGAAGGAGCCTTACATGTGAGCTAACATAGTTATTCCTATACTTTAGTGTACATAAAAATCAGCTGGAGTCTAAGTTTAAAGTGGAGATTCCCAGCTCTTACTATGTATTATTAGATTCTGATTGAGTAGGTAAGGAATGAGTTTCAGGAATCAACATTTTCACATACTATGTAAATTCTTTTATATAGGCAATATTCAGATCCATTTTGAGAAACAATGTGTTGATTTTAACACACATACCCCCCATGCATACACACACACACACACACACACACACACAAACACACACACTTTATATTCACATGCCTCATCCAGAGATGCTGTGTGACTTTCCTAAAAAAATCACAGGAATCATTAATGGTGAAGCTAAAAGATAGCCTAAGTTTCCTTTTAGTCCAATGCTCTTGCTGTATAGCCACCCTCAATTTTACCATGTGGTATCAACATTTTGTAACAAACCTCTCTTTTGTAATGTGCCTATCATTTGCACAAAGGGGAGAATACCCTTGACTATGCTTTCTTTCAGACTCTTCCTTAAATCCTGCTCACTCAAGGCATACAAGCCCATGGATCAATTGGCAATCCCAAAGTAAGTTTTCACTATTTATTGCCTTTATAGACAGTTCCCACTGGGTATTGACAACAGGAAAGAACTGCCTTATATCCACTCAAATTTAGTGGTAGGCATGCATCAATTACCTAAGGGAGTCCTAAAAGGCTCTGGAGAGGGCTACCTGGGATAAAGGATGAGGTTCTTAGAGACATTAAACCTGGTGGAAGCAATTCAGACAGCCAAGCAGCTCTTCATACTGTGCTATATAGAGTCTGATCCAGTTCTCTTTCCAATGATTCCATTTTCTATCAAAGACTTCCTTCCTCAATGACATTTGACCATAGCCAGAAACACAACATGACACCATCTTCACACAGTACTTACTACTCTCAGCAATTTAACGGAACAATTATCAAACACTGCAGTTTCTTCATGGAATATTAGAGAACTATATAGGCCATCCTGAATTGAGCAAGGTGTTATCTACTGTGAAAGATATGTCTCTTGCATTCAGAGGACTGATATTCCAGTGGAGGAGACTAGTATGCATAAAAAGTTAATCTTAGAGTACAAAAAGAAAAGGAACAAATAAATTTATAAAATTACTATAATTATATTTATTTGATAATAGATTATATTTATTAATTCATAGTTAAATTAATAAAGCTAGGACAAAGTCATCACTTTAAGGGAATAAAGCCCATCAATAAATAATCTACATGGATTGTACCATGCCAATTTCCTGTGTTTGATAATATGTTACAGTTATATAAGATATGATCATTGGAAAATTTCAGTGAAAGGTATACAGGAACTCTCTATATAATTTTGCAACTTCTTATGGTTCTAAAAATTATTTCTAAATAATTTATTTTTAAAAAGGTTTGGCATAAGAATGGGGAAAAAAATCAAAGAGTAATTTTGACCTCATCTCAGACTATTTTCCACAACATAAAATTTCAGTAAGTCTACAGAATTTCAATGAAAAAAGATTATTGCCAAGAATTAAATGGCAAGTAATTTATAGCTTAGGTGTCACAGTACCTAAAGAAAAATTATCAACAAGGAAAGTCCTCATTAATGTTTACCAACTATATACTAAATAACTACTCAAAAATATTACTATTAATGAAAGATTCATTAAAATAAAGAAGTCAAAATAATAGGACATTCCAATATAAAAGTACTGGCAAAAGCATTGAAACCTTTTAAACACAGAGGTAAGTATAAGAAAATGCAGTTAATACAATTATCAAACATAATCTAAGTATTATAAATATTTCTTGGCCGGGCACGGTGGCTCACGCCTGTAATCCTAGCACTCTGGGAGGCTGAGGCGGGCGGATCGCTCGAGGTCAGGAGTTCGAGACCAGCCTGAGCAAGAGTGAGACCCCGTCTCTACTAAAAATAGAAAGAAATTATCTGGCCAACTAAAATATATATAGGAAAAATTAGCGGGGCATGGTGACGCATGCCTGTAGTCCCAGCTACTCGGGAGGCTGAGGCAGTAGGATTGCTTGAGCCCAGGAGTTTGAGGTTGCTGTGAGCTAGGCTGACGCCATGGCACTCACTCTAGCCAGAGCAACAAAGTGACGCTCTGTCTCAAAAAAAAATAAAATAAAAAATAAATAAATAAATAAATAAATATTTCTTAAAAGAAAATAATGTAGTCAGCATAATTTAACAACTACATGATACATTTTAAATTGTACCACTAAAACCAAGAGGCAAAAAGCAGTTAAATTGTGTTAGTAATATCCCCTTGAAAAGAGATGAATCAGTACATACATCCTATTTTAGTTTGGAGGTTGAAAGTTATATTCTATAAATTGTAGTAATAGTTGATAAACACAGATTATAATAATAGAATTTAATATAAAATGAAAATGTTTCAAATAACTAGAGAAATTGGAACTAATCAATCAAGCACTGATGTGCACATATGGAAGTAAAATTCAACAGAAATCAAGCAGGTGGGAGCGGGGAGGAGGGGATGGGTGGTGTTGCCTCTTAATCCTATCCCAAGCAACCGCTACACCTGGAGAAGAAGAGAATGCCTTACCAATCTGGGAGTTCCCCAGCCCAGGCATAATAGGATTTGGAAAGTGACCTGTAGTAACCTAAGGCAAATTATTATGTCATTCGCTTAAATCTACATCGTGGTTCATCTCCCAGCTGGGCTTTCAGGGTAGGAGCTCACGTACACAAATGCAACCTTGAGAATACGTGTCAATCATTTGGTAACATTCCACACCTCCCAAAAGCTCTTCCCCAGACCAGGCCAATAAAAGGAAACAATCCGAGAATTCCCAGAGAGAGAGTCAGTCAGTCAAATGAGTCAGTGAGTGAGTCAGTGAGGCAGTCTGTCTCACTTCTTGCGGAGACAGACCCATTTCATTTCACAATAAAAAGCTGCTTGTGTGAAATTGCTTCCTGCTTGTGGTCACTCCATTGCACCGCTCTGCTTGTGATTGTTTTTTCCAAGCAAGAAGCCAAAGAACTAGGATAACAGTCTGCCAAGAGGCTGGACTTGACACTTTGGTGTGTCTGGTCATTCTTCAGCCAAGAGCACACCAAGAACTGAGAGCAGACTTCCACCCTGAAAAGACCCAGGCAGGCAGCATGGGTGAGAAACTGTGGAAAATGCTGTCCACTCAAGTCTCAGTCTCAACAGCAGCACACAGTGGGGTGGTGGGGACCTTCTCAGGCTGCATGGGAGTGCCTGGGCTCATCTATTCCTCCCTCCTCAGAGCCTGCAGGTGCACCTGTGGTTCCCCAGTACCTAGGCTCTTGGGAAGGCACCAGGCTCGAGCTGCTCTAGGCTCAGATGCCTGTAGGATTCCATGTCAGCTCCCTTTCTAGAACAACATCTCTGCATTTTCCAAGCAGCTCCCCATGTTAGGCCTGAGACCTGTGTGGTTCAGGGGGCTCTCTTATAGTCAAGATTAGAAAAGCTCATCTCAACAAGTGAAGCCCTGGGGGCTTCTCTCTTACTGTTTCCCCACATTCAGGAGCTTCTCCCATCTCTTAACTTGTTCCCAGCTGAGCAAGTTGCCCTGAACCCTCTCCTTACCCACTTTTTTTTTTTTGGAGACAGAGTCTCGCTCTGTTGCCCAGGCTAGAGTGAGTGCCATGGCGTCAGCCTAGCTCACAGCAACCTCAAACTCCTGGGCTTAAGTGATCCTACTGCCTCAGCCTCCCAAGTAGCTGGGACTACAGGCATGCACCACCATGTCCAGCTAATTTTTTCTATATATATTTTTAGTTGGCCAGATCATTTCTTTCTATTTTTAGTAGAGACGGGGTCTCACTCTTGCTCAGGCTGGTCTCGAACTCCTGACCTCGAGCGATCCACCCACCTCAGCCTCCCAGAGTGCTAGGATTACAGGCGTGAGCCACCACGCCCGGCTCTTACCCACTTTTAGTACTTCCCATTACTCTCTGGTAAATCCTAGTGTTTGCTCCTAAATTATCTGTTTAAAATTTGAGAATCTGCTTACTATTCTGGTTCCTCTCTGTGGAGAAGGCACATACTACCTATGTCTAGTCAGCCATCTTGATCCTTTCTCTTCTTTGTTATATTTTAAAATTTTGGTATTCCCCATAGATAATACATACAACAAAGGTTAAAAACTCAAAATTCTCTGGAGTCAAACATACTTATTTTTATTTTTATCTACCATAATAGTTTATCTTTATCACTATTTTTATGATGATGAAAATCAAAAGGTGACCATAATCCTCAGTCTACATGTTCTGCTTTGTAGAATGACTTCCAAATGAAAAAATATATATATAAAACTTCTTTTCAGATTTTAAAACAAAGTGCAAATGGAATTTTTAAAAAGGTTTATGGTTACCTATAACCCTGAGATAAGACTCAAGGAATAAAAACATTTTCAGTCCTATAAAAGATTATGCCACAGAAACAACTTCAGGAAAATTTGCCACTATCAAATCAACCCTCTTGCAGATAACAGCTATAAATTCTGTATAAAATATTTTTTAAAACCTACCTAAATAGATTGAAGGACAACCAAAAACAGTCTAAAACTGGAAAGGGAGTCTACACTTGGAAAAGGGGACCATCACTCAGTAGGTTTCCTGTTTTGTTTCATTTAGTTTTTAATATCTTTTTGCCTGAAGGCAGACCCTGTTCAGCCACACTCAGGGTGATTAACCCTCGAGCTGAAATATTCAGTCTTGTTAGGTTGAAGAACCAGAGGACAGGGTTTAGGGCAACCACAGCAGCTGGAGAGTAAGGCAAAATATCCAAGAAAGGAAAAGGCAGAGAGGGGGAGCTTCAGAGTCTGTTTATAATCTCTGCCCAAATGTACTATTAACCCCCAAACTATATACGAATAGGGCAGACTCTAAGAAACCCAGCGAAGGCTAAAAGGACTAAACAGAGATGGCATCTGTCCACTAAGGGGAGACAGAGCTTCCAGCTAAGTTAATTGCCTGATAGCCCCCTCTTGGTGAGAATATAACAGAATGCAGAGTTGCTACATTAGTTATAATGTCCAGAAAATAATCAAAATTACTACACGCAATGAATATATGACTCATACTATAGAAAAAAGACAATCAATAGAAATTGACTGAAATTATCCACATATTATATTTAGCAGACAAAGATTTTAAAATGTTATTATAACGTGCTTAAGAATGTGAAGAAAAATATGCTTGTAACCAGTAAAAAGTTTGAAAATCTCAGCAGAATTAAAACCTCTAAAAATAAGATAATTCTTAAACTTAAAATGTATAATATCTGAAATAAAAATCACTGGATAAGCTTTATAGCATATTGGAGATAACTGAAGAAAAAGTAAATTACTTTGAAGATAGATCACTAGAATGATCCAGTCTAATAAATAGCAAGAAGAAAGAACAAGAAAAATGTGCAGAACTCAAGAACATGCAGAGCAATATCAAATGGTCTAACATACATGTAATCAGATTCCAAGAAAGAAAGAAGAAGAGAGAATTGGGGCAGAAAAACTATTTGAAAAACTAATGGTAAAAAAATTTTCAAATTTGGTGAATGGCATAAATTAATAGATTTGACATAAATTAATAGTGTTTCTCTAATCAAAAGACAGAGACTAGAAGAATGGATAACAAGGTATGGTTCATGTATTTGTTGTCTACATGATACATATTTTAAATATAAAGGCAGGGTAGATTGAAAGTAAATGGATGAAAAATACACATCATGCAACCAATATGCATGAGAAGGGTGGATATCAGATAAAGTACATTTTATGACAAAAAGTATTATTGGAGATAAACAGACTTTGTTATCTAAATTATAAAAGCATCAATTCAGCCAGAAGACATAACAATCATAAATGTATATGCATCTAATAGCAGAACCTCAAAATAAGTAAAGCAAAAATTGATAGAATTCAGGAAAAAAATACACAAATTCATAATCATAGGTGGAGATTTTAACACTTCTCATTCAGGAATTGAGAGAACCAGACAAATATATTGGTAAGAATAGAAAATCTGTACAACACTCACAAGCACTTTGACTTTACTTACACTTTTAGAACACTATATCTAAGTACAGAATATATTTTTTTTCCAAGGGTAAATGTTCTGTTCACCAACATATACCAAATGTTAGGCCATAAAACTAGTCTCAATAAATTAAAAAGAATTGAAAGAAAAAATTCAGCCAATTCCACAGGGATTCAAGCAATAACTTACAACATTGTCTAATTATACCAACCATGAACCTGTTGCATGGGAGAAAAGGAAAATAGCTGTTCCCCAAGCCAGCTGTTTGACAAAATCTCTCCTACTCATAGAAGAGGGACTCATGTGGCTCAACCCTATTGCAGTTATTTTCTATGATCTCCATCTCAGGAAAAATCATAGTAGATAAGTCAGAAAGAGCTTTCCTCTCTCTTCCCACAACGTGTATTAAAAATAGAATCTCTCTAGGCATAGTGGCAGGTGCCTGTAATACCAGCTACTCAGGAGGCTGAGGTGGGAGGATTTCTGGAGCCTAGGAGTTCAAATCTAGCCTAGGCAACATAGTGAGACCCTATCTCTCAAAAAAAAAAAAGAAAAGAAAAGAAAAGAAAGAAAGAAAGAAAGAAAGAAAAATAAAAGAAAAAAGAGCTTCCCAAAGGTAACTAAGCAATGACCTTCAGAGAGTTTTTAAAGGAGGAAACTTTGGTGCAGGGTGATATCATCCCCACTGCTATATGGTCTACTACTTTCAGACTAATTCACATCATACCTGAGTAGTGTTGAAAATGCAGAATATGTAGCTGAAGATCACCCTGATGTCATCATCATTAATTAACATAAAGTATGCCAGAATCCAGGTAATTCCAAAAACAACTGCAATAGATAATGTGCTAACAACCTTCTTTAGGGATGAAACCTTTTTTGTGCTAGGTAAGAGAAAGCAAGAAAGAAAATAGGTTCATTAGTTTTTACCTATTATCATTATTACTCTCCTATATAGACTGCATACTGATCTGACCATATACATTGTTTATTTAGCAATATTATACCTCAGGTGGAAAAACAATGCTAGATTTTATGTTACTTTAGTGAAAATCTGATTTAGAAGCTTTATTTTAAAATACATTATCTATGGGGTACAATATATACCATTCAGGTAATGGGTACACCAAATGCCTAGACTTCACTGCTATGCAATATACACATGTAATGGAATATAATTTGTACCCCCTAAATCTATTGAAATTTTAAAAAATACATTGATACCTTTTTAAAAGCTCAGGCAAAAACAGTTCCTTAATACTACTGCAGGCAAATTTCACTAAGAGTCAACTTTTTCATTGGAATGGAATTTTAATTTAGTGAGTATTACTACAGATCAGCCAGTGAGGAATTTCT
The DNA here is from genome assembly GCF_020740605.2 of Lemur catta. Taxonomy (NCBI): domain Eukaryota; kingdom Metazoa; phylum Chordata; class Mammalia; order Primates; family Lemuridae; genus Lemur; species Lemur catta. The sequence goes on from NC_059128.1 coordinate 241,162,154, forward strand.
TTTTATTGACATCTAGGATCTTCCTATGCCTTGGGTGGATATGGGAGAGAAAGATTATTTAGATGCAGAGTGATTATCTTCCCGCTCATGGAAAGTCTATACCCCTGGAATCTGGTCTTGGTCATGTGACTTACTTTGACTGGTGGGATATTAGCAAATGTCACAAGCAGAGACTTGAAAGGCTTGAAACTCTTTAGAGTTTGCCTTCTCTCACTGCTCTTTAGAACCCTGAGAAACCTAGGCTGGCCCAGTGGGGATAAGAGGCTGCATGGAACAGAGATGAACTTTCTCAGCTGAGCAGCTGCTACCAAGACCAACCAACTGCCAACTACCAGACATGAAAGTGAGTCATCCTAGATCATCCATCAGCATTATTCAAGTCAGCTGGTATCAAACAACTACCCAACCAAAACTCAAACTCATGACATTAGGGTGATGTGTTATACAGCTAACTGATACATGGAAGGCCATTTGTTAAACAATTAAATTATAGCACACTTTTCATCATAATTAGGCCAATTTAAGAAGCATGGCCTATCCACCAATATTTCAAAATACAAATTTGGTTGGTGTCTGTGGCTAAAAATGGTACTGTTTTATATAAAGGAAATATAACCTAATTGGCAATTAGGCTAAGAAGCCTTCACCAATTTCTTTCTGCATTGCTGCTAAAACATAGATTTTAACATTTATCAGTGATAGTATTTTCTCCATATTTCCCCTTAATATGAACTATCATTCATATAGAAAAAATGATATTTACATTTGATCTGCAAAGCATATATTTAAGATTAAATTCCCCCTAATGATGGTTTGCACTCATCTGTTCATGCTAAGTGGAACCATTTGTGAGCGTACTATAAGCTCACAGATGTGCCTGCTTATAGTAACTCTACTTAAAATATGAGCAGAGTCTTGTAAAATTAAATCTGAACTCATATCCTCATTAGCACTGTGTTCTAACCAATTTGTGCTATGCAGATGGGGTCAAGAGGGACAGAGTTCACGTGTTTAATAGTTTCTATTCTTTAGTCTGTCCAAGTAAAAGCTCTTGTAATATCAGGTATGACAATGAAGATGCGTTTGGGGGCCAGAAGGGTTATAGAAAGGAGAGAAGCAGTCTAAATAGGAACTGGGAAACCAGAGAGCACATGCCCCATCTACAGGGAATGTGGGCTCAGTGTTGCCAGATGTTCCATTTTTTTCAAGAGAAGATTCAATTTTTAAGTGAAATTTCCAAATTTTGTATGATTTCCACTAATTAAAAAAATGTTAAACCTGCTATATAATTCAAGCAGTACATGTAAAACATAGTCTACAGGTACTGGTTTGTAAAATGAAAATACAGGTACCAGCATCTCCTCACAACCCTCTCATTTCTTTAATTATTCAAATATGATTTCTTGAATATTTGGGGTCAGGGAGAAAATTTTTTTTTTTTAAGTCTTTGGGTTGAGTTTTTAGCTGGGCTCATATAACACAAAATGTGTTATGTAACATAGTATACCCACATTATAGTACAGTCGTCCCTTGGCATCCAAGAGGGATTGGTTCCAGGACCTCTGTGTATACCAAAATCTGATTATGCCCAAGTCCCTTATATAAAATGGCAGAGTATTTGCATATAACCTATGCACATCCTCCCATATACTTTAAATCGTGTCTATATCACTTATCATACCTAATACAATGTAAATAGTTGTTATATTGTATTTTATTGGTATTATTTTATTGTCATAGTTATTTTTTATTATTTTTTATGAATATTTTGATCCTCTGTTGGTTGAATCTACAGATGTAGAGACCAAATATACAGAGGGCCGACTGTACTGATGTTAGAAGATGAAAAGATCTACTTTCTGAGTCAAAGTTTAAGAGAAAATCTCTTCTGCAAAACACATACCCCTACCATTGTCTCAGTTTGAAAATTCTTCTAGGAGCTATAGATGTATTATGGTCCTGTATTATGTGCTGAATGAGTCTTGCCTGGAAGCTTTCCATCCACTGGGAATCTTACCTTGTTAGACTCTGATTATTCTTCCACAGCACTTTGACTGTGATTATAATAAATACAGCAACATTGCCGACGAGGATAATAGTTATAGGTATGAAGAATGACCACAATGATGGACTTCTTATAAAATCATTGCTTTCTGGGATTGCCAGCCAGCAGCTATGGAGAAAAAAGAAATTATTTCAGCAGACCAAGAAAGGTATACATACTGATTCCTTGTACTATTAACATTATTGACATTCACTCCACTGAAAAATCTGCTCAAAATCAATATCCCTTTGCATCTTATACATTTGAGACGACTTTCAAAAATTCAACCCACTAGAAAAGTGAAATGGGTTCGTTCTGCCACATTCTCTATGAGTCAGTATTAGAAAGAAAATGAGATTTTAAGTCAGGCAGTCTGACTTATGCAAGTTATTGTTTTTATTTTATTTTTGAATAAGTGGCGTATCCAGTAGGTTCAAAATGCGAAAGGTACAAATAGTCATAGAGGGACAAGACTCCTTTCTACATCTTATACATTTGAGCCACCCAGTTTCAATGTTTCTTGTGTCTCCCTCCAGATTTAGGCTATGCACACACTAGCAAATGCATATTTTCTCCTTGATTTTTAAACAAATGCTAACATATGATACATCTTCTATACCTCAGTTAACAACATATCTTAGAGATCATTCCTTATCAGAATATAAAAAAGTTCTCATTATTCTTTATAGGTACATATTGTTCCATCATTTTGATATATCATAGCTTTTTTAAACATCATTTTGATATATCATAGCTTTTTTAAACAGTCTCCTGTTGGGGACATTTTAAAATGTTAATGTTTAAAAAGAGTTTGAGAAAGTTATTTAACCTCATTGTGCCTATTTTTTGTTTCTTTCTTTCTAGTGGTGGTAGTTGTGATGGCAGTTTTTTCCCTCATCTGAAGTAAGAATAATAGTAACCACCTCCCGTTGAAAGAATTAATTTATTCATTTAGTAAGTATTTACAGAGTACATACTGTATGCCAGACACTCTTTTAGACACCAAGGTATTAGCAGTGAGCAAAACAGAAATCCCTTCTTTAGTGGGTTTATATTCCAGTGCAGAGAAATAGATAAAACAAACAAAATATATGTCAGATGGTGACAAGTGCTGTGAAGAAAAAGTAAAACAGATAATGGGAGTAGAAATTACTTTGTGTTTGTGTATTTGTATGGGTGGGAGGGGTTCATTTTGTCATAGAAAAAAGCAATATTTGAGCAAAGACCTGAAGTAGATGAGGGGGAAGGGTGTTCAAGGCAGAAGTTACATCAAGTGCAAAGGCCCTGAGGTGTAAGCTTAAGAAATAATAAAGAGCCTAGTGTGGCTGAATCAGAGTGAGCAGATGAGGTTTGTGGAAAGATGCAAATTTTGTAGGAGCTTTGTAGGTGATTTCTTGTACTCTGGGCAAGAGGAAGAGATGTGACATGACCTGTCTTTAGTTTTAAAAGCATTTCTCCAGGTGCAATGAAGAGACAAGGGCATGAGCAAAAGTAGGAAACAGCTATTAGACTACTGCAATAATCCAAGTAGCTTGAACTAGATCAGGAGATGTTAATAAAATAGTCTGATTCCAGATATATTTAAAAGTAAAGCAAAAGGATTTATTGATGGGTTGGATGTGAGATATAGGGGTATTAAGGATGACTCCAAAATCTGAGCTCATGAAATGGTGTAATTACCATTAACTGAGATGAGGAAGACAATGAGATGAGTGGATTTGAACGGAAAAATAAGGAGATGTCTATTAGACAGCTGAGTGGTGGTGTCAGGAAGGCAGTTGGGTATTAACAAAATAATATGAGAAGCCCTGGCACATGTTTGGCATTCAATTAATGTTTGTCTTCTTTTCCCTGGAGGTAAAACACCATTATTATACATACCAAAGTATTTCTAAATTGTTTTGCATTGGATGTTGTTATCATTTAAATTACTAGAAACCATATTTCTTTTTTTTTCTTTTAGTGAATTGAAATGTTTGCCAATGAAACATACTTCCATTATCACCATACCCACTTGCTGTGTGTACCCATTAGGAAACCGTATGTCTAATTTGAATGACCTAGGAGGAAACTGAGATGATGTTCAAGTCTACAATGAATTTAAAAATGAAAAGGCATGCCTGCCTCTAACAGATAGAATAGATCCACCCCTAAATCACATGGTGAGAACGAGCAAAGTTTATCTTTGAGACTTCCAGCCTCCCTTTCCTTTCATCTGTGATTAGAGGACCAGTTCTTGCTATCTCCCACCTCAAATCCCCATGCACAGAAGAAATAGGAGTGCACTTGGCTAAGAATTTAATGAAATCCTGCTAAGAACTACTTTCAAGTTTTTAGAAACCTCTTTGGAGACTAAACAAGTGGCCATCAAAAATTTTCAGTGAAAAAGATGGTCCCATTTCTTCTCCAGATAGCCTTGAGAAACAGTTTAAAAGGGAATGAACTTATTAGAGTCCTTTCCTTTCTATTTCTGGTCAATATAGCCCTCTAGCAAGAGGACTGTCAATTTTGTTTATATTTTCAAAACACCAGCTTTTGGTTCTATTAATCTTCTATATAGTTCTTTTTTGTCTCGATTTTATTTAGTTCTGCTCTGATCTTAGTTAATTTTTTTTCTTCTGCTTGGTTTAGGATTGGTTTGCTCTTCCTTTTCCAGTTCCTTGAATAAGGAACTAGAATTAGAAATGAAAAAGGAGAGGTCACAACAGATATCATGGAAATACAAAACATCATCTTTGAATACTATAAAAATCTCTATGCCCAAAGAGTTGAAAATATGGAGGAAATGGACAAATTCCTAGAAACACACAACCTCCCTAGGTTCAATCAGGAAGAAATAGAATTCCTGAACAGACCAATATCAAACACTGAATTTGAAGCAGCAATAAAAAAATCTTTCAATAAAAAAATTCCCAGGCCAGATGGGTTCACACCTGAATTTTACCAAACGTACAAAGAAGAACTGGTACCTAAACTGCAGAAATTATTCTTTAACATGGAGAAGGATGGAATTCTCCCCAACTCATTCTACAAAGCCAATATCACCTTGATACCAGAGCCAGGAAAGGAAACAACAAAAAAAGAAAATTACAGACCAATATCCCTTATGAATATAGATGCAAAAATTCTCAATGAAATCTTAGCAAACCAAATTCAACTGCACATCAAAAAAATAATTCATCACGACCAGGTGGGTTTCATCCTAGAGATGCAAGGATGGTTCAACATACACAAATCTATAAATGTAATTCATCATATAAATAAAAGCAAGAACAAAGACCATATGATCCTGTCAATAGATGCAGAAAAAGCATCTGACAAAATTCAGCACACTTTTACAATAAAGACTCTTAAGAAAATAAGCATAGATGGGTCTTACCTCAACATTATTAAACCCATATATGATAGACCCACAGCCAACATCATACTGAGTGGGGAAAAATTGAAAGCATTCCTGCTTAAAATTGGAACCAGACAAGGTTGCCCACTATCTCCACTTCTATTCAACACAGCACTGGAAGTCCTTGCCAGAGCAATCAGACAAGAGGAGGACATCAAGGGTATCTAAATGGGGGCAAAAAAGGTCAAACTTTTACTCTTTGCTGACGATATGATATTATATCTAGAAAACCCCAAAGATTCAACCAAGAGACACATGGAATTGATAAATGAATTCAGCAAAGTATCAGGGTACAAAATCAATGCACAGAAATCAATAGCTTTCATATATGCCAATAACAGTCAAGCCAAAAATCAAATCAAAGATGCAACACCTTTCACAATGGCATCAAAGAAAATTAAATATGTAGGAATATATTTAACTAAGGAAATGAGAGATCTATATAGGGAGAACTACAAAACCCTTAGAAAAGAAACTGCAGAGGATGTAAGCAGTTGGAAAACCCTACCATGCTCATGGATCAGCAAAATCAATATTGTTAAAATGTCTATACTACATGATCTACAGAATCAATGCAATCCCTATCAAAATACCAACATCATTTTTCACAGGTCTAGAAAACAATAATTCTACACTTTGTATGGAACCAGAGAAGACCCCATATAGCCAAAGCAATCTTAAGCAAAAAGAACAAATTGGGAGGCATCAGACTTCAAGTTATACTACAAGGCTACAGTAACCAAACAGCATGGTAATGGCATAAAAACAGAGATATAGACCTTTGGAACAGGACTGAGAACCCCGACATAAAACTATCCTCATATTGTCATCTAATCTTTGACAAAGCAGACAAAAATATACATTGGGGAAAAGAAGCCCCATTCAAAAAATGGTGCTGGGGGGAAAACTCGATAGCCACATGCAGAAGATTGAAACTAGATCTGCAGCTCTCACCTCTCAGAAAAATCAACTCACGATGTATAACAGACTTAAACCTAAGGCATGAAACCATAAGAATTCTAGAAGAAAATATTGGGAAAACTCTTACAGACATCACCCTAGGCAAAGAATTTATGAAGAAGACCCCCAAAGGAATCACAGCAGCAACAAAAATCAATAACTGAGACCTTATCAAGTTTAAAAGCTTCTGCACAGCCAAGGAAACTATCATCAGAGCAAATAGACAACCTACTGAATGGGACAAAATATTTGCATGCTACACATCTGATAAAGGGCTGATAACTAGAATCTATATAGAACTTAAGAAAATTAACAAGAAAAAATCAAACAATGCTGTCAAAAAGTAGGCAAAGGACATGAACAGAAACTGTGCAAAAGAAGACAGAATCATGGCCTGAAAACATATAAAAAGTTGCTCAACATCTCTAATCATCAGGGAAATGCAAATCAGAAAACCCAATGAAATATCACTTAGCTCCAATGAGAATGGCTTTTATCAAAAAGTCCCAAAACAACAAATGCTGGCATGGATGCAGAGAGATAGGAACACTGTTACACTGCTGGTGGGAGTGCAAATTAGTACAACCTCTATGGCAGGTAATATGAAGATACTTCAAAGAACTAAAAATAGAACTACCATTTTATCCAGCAATCCCACTACTAGGCATCTCCCCAAAGGAAAAAAAGTCATTTTATAATAAAGACATCTTCACTCAAATGTTTATGGTGGCACAATTCACAATTGCAAAGATGTGGAAGCAACCCAAGTGCCTATCAATACGTGAGTGGATTAATAAAATATGGTATATATATACCATGGAGTACTATTCAGCTATAAGAAACAATGGTGAACTAGCACCTCTTATATTATCCTGGATAGAGCTGGAGCCCATTCTGTTAAGTGAAGTATCACAAAAATGGAAAACCAAGCACCACATGTACTCACCATCAAATTGGTACTAACTGATCAACACTTACATGCACACATGGAAGTAGTATTTATTGGGGGCTGGGCAGGTGGGAGGGGGGTGGAGGAGATGGGTAAATTCATAACTAATGGGTGCAGAGCACACTGTCTGGGAGATGGGCATGCTTGTAGCTCTGGCTTGGGTGATGCAAAGGCAATATATGTAACCAAAATGTTGGTACCCCTATAATATTCTGAAATTTAAAATAAATAAATAAATTTTAAAAGGGAATGACAAGCTAGAAGGAAAAAAATGAAAATTCAACCTATTAGATAAAAGCAGACTTGCAAATTATGAAACAATGAGACAAATATCTATGTGAGTCTTGAGCTATTTAAACTTTAGACAATACAGTTTCTGGTAATCACTGTTTGTACCGTGGATGGATGTGTGGGTGTGTGTATACACAGGTGCAAATGTCTGTAAGATTCCTCAGTTACCTCACACCAATGGGGAGACCTGGAAGGGAGACACACGTGGGTGCCCATGCCCATCAGGTGTACACCAGGAGGGAACCTCACTGCCTCTGTCCTTTGCACCACTTGGAGCTAGAGGTAGTTGTGCTGGATTTGTTCTCATGACATCCCCTCTCTTTGTAATTCTGAATCAAATAATTCAGATTTTGAGAAGTCGACTGCTGAGGAGAGGGATAGATCCTACAGTGAGAAATAATCCTTGTTGTTAAGAAGTGGGATTTCTAGAAATGAGATTGTGGAGTCACATGGTGGAAGAAGCTGACCTGACAAACAGCTATGGATCTGAGGTCTGGAGAGCATCATAGGTTAACACAGATGAAGCGTTTAACTCGGTGAGTTTGTCATGGAACATTGGAAAAGATAGCTTCAGCATATAAACATACACTTGAAAAATCTCCACCTAATATATTATAATTTCCCATGGTTACCTCAATCCCTGAGGAACATCTGAAACAGCCCATATGGTGGTGGCATGGAGAATCAGGGGGTAGAGCATTAAAGAGTGTGGCCCACCCTGGCCGGTACCTGGGTCCATGCAGAGACAGGATTACATCAGGGAGCTGGGTCAGGGGTTTCAAGGACGACCCACAGAGCTAGGAGCAGTGGGGGAGAGCACAGGATCTTGAAGAGCAACTGCTGGGAAGATAACTCAGGAAAACTAAAAATAATCCCTCCTCGTTCTCAATGTATCCTGAAGAAACATGACCCTTGATGGCATGCACTTAGGGGAAGGTGCGGGGGGGGGGGGACAAGGGGTCTGAGATGAAGTGGATACTTATGTTACACATCCTTTCCTCTCTTCCCAACTTCTCTTAGTGTCTTCTCCAACATCTAACACTGTACTCAAGAAAGGATCTGGTCTTAATTATTTTATAGTTCAGTGTGAATAAATTTAAGTCAGTTGGCTTCTTTCTTCTGAAAGCTTTTATAGGAGTGAGTCTAACCCTGTGCCTGGGTTAGGGAAGGAAATTAATAATGCAATTTCAAGTGAACTACTGCCCCTATCAGATATTTGCATCTTGGATATCTCTAATGTTAAGATGATTAAAATCTTAAAACTCAAAAAGATATTTAATAATAATGAAACAGAAAATAGTGTCTGGGAGTATGAAATCACAAGCCAGGCAGTCAGCCCCCTCACCTACAGTTGGGCATGGTCATCCCTAGGAAGGAGGTAAGTCCCCTGACCCCACAGCCTTCCCTTGGGTATTCCTGCCCATTTCTAGGAGTTTTGCTTTTATTTGGGTTGGCTTGGGACTTAAGGTGGAATCCGGGGATAAGAATGGTTAGATTTATAAAACGAGAAGGGAAGATAATCTAAAGGGCAGTTGCGGTTTGACAGCAGAAATACATGGAAAGAGTTGAGTCCCAGTTAGCTCAGCTATCTTCTCTCTCGCCCCACGTAAAAAAGCAAACACCATACAGTCAGATACTTCCATTATTACCAGTTAGCTATTCACACTGCAGTCACTAGGAGAATTTATTATGTGTGATAAATCATCATAAAATACTCCTTATACATACATCAACTTAGAATTGGTTCATATGAACAAGACATGGGGATAGTGCTCTTCAAGTTACATGTTTTCACACTTGCTTGACCCCACACAGTAACCCCAGAACAGGTATTACCATTATTGCTCCCATTTTCCAGATGAGCCAACCAAGATACAGGGTTACCAGAGATCATATTGTGTCACGGTTCTCAGACTTAGTAAAAGAAGACAAATTTAATAGAAGAAAATTCAGAATGTGACTACTTGTTTTACAAAAGGATATATCATAGGAAATTTCTATGTCCCCACATTTAAAATATAATGTGTTCTTTGAGAATTCGAAATACTCACCACTAAATATGACAATTTTAAAGCGAAATGCATATGTACAGTGACACTTGGAGTCAACATCACTGAATAGTTATACTCTTATGTCAAAGAAATAGATATTTTTACAGATATAAACTCACATTTCCTCTTGCCGGTAGTTTAACTCCCATTGTGAATCACTCCCATTCTGAGCATAAACAACTCCCACCGTTATACCCACTATTATAGCCGGGACTCCTATATGATACAGAGAGGCACAGAATTAACGGTTTATCCAAGACTGGGATTAATTATAAAAGACCATTAGTGAATTATACATCTGACCTATTTCAGGATATATCGTTCTTTCCACTATGGACAATACACTAAATGATCGCACAGATATAGGTTGACAGGAGACATAATTTTTCTCTAGGTGTCTTCTTTTCCCTTTTGGTGTTGCCTCTACACACAACTCCTATACTATTTCTGATTTCTTTGTAACTCTTACCATAATTTCCATTCTTAAATGGCATAGTTCCTCTTTCACTTAAATAAATTTAAATTTAGATATCCCTAAAACAATTCTTCCTTTGCTAGAAACCCAATAAATTTTTCAAATAATTTGTTGTAGAGAGCCACTCTGATTGTCTTTCTTGAAACATTTGTTTCAAAGCAGCTTGAAGTTAATTATTTGTGGTCTAAATCTCAAATCAAATTAATAAAAAGAGATGTTAAAGGAAATTAATCTAAGTTAGCTTATCCTGTATCTAGTATACCTGCCTTGATCACTTCTGCCTCCTTCACTGGAGTATAAGCTACTAGACAGAAAGTGTTCTTAGTAATCACTGTATTTTCTATCTTCCCTATCGCAAAGCCTTGTATTATTTGGCCCTCAGTGGGTGTTTGTTTAAATTAAATGATGTCAATGAAATTAAATTCCCGAGTAAGTTGAGATGCAAACACTTACCCCATCCAATTAATGAGACGAAAAAAATGAAATGTCGAGGAAAAGGCTTCATGGTCCTAATTAGAAGGAAATAGAGCTGCACAGCACTGAGTCCATTCCAGGTAAACGTCACTAACAGAAAATAGTGCAGTAAGGCAGCCACCGCAGTGCACGTGGGATTTTGAATGCCAATGATGTCTTCTGTGAGCATTTCATTATTATCAGTGTCAATATTATTAATGTCACCACCACTTGTCTTCAAGTTCTTATTGGAATTTTCAATTCCAAACAGAAAGAGGAGGTTCAAAATCAACATTGATGTGCATAGACTCACTAACACCCAGGTCACTGAGGTTTTTCTGAGTTTCCTGAAAATAAAACAGTAAATATAAAAAAACTAAATATAAATGGAACAACTGCAAAAATTAAACTCCAGTGAAATTGTAAGGAAACAAAGGAATATTATCACCCAATGTAAATCTAGCTCATAGCACAGCGGGGCCAGCTGGTAAATCTGACTTGTCAATTATATCAGAAATTCACACTCATCTCATTTCCACAAATAAGCGAGTTACAGGAAATAGGTTGATGCATCCTTTCTTGAAACTGTATTATGATCAAAAATTATAGCTAATCTCCAAAGATGGCCCCTAGTGAACTCTACTTCCTGGTATTTAGGCCCTGTGTAGTCTTCTCTGGGGGCCTGTGCCTTGATTTAACTCGTGGGATGAAACAGAAGGCCTGGCCGCCAGGGCTGACTCACCCCCTAGACACAATAGTGCTTAGGGCCCCCTATATTTTTATGGCCCACAACAATGTTTTAACTTGTTTTAAAATTAGAAGGAAAAAAAAGAACTTTTAGGTCAAGAAATATTAACATATTCATCTTTGTATCAATGCAGCCGTAAAATATAATTTTTAATCTTATTTATGGATGAAAGGTCTCACAAAGATAAAAGTGCCAGAAGACCATGAAGGTCATAGCACAGCCCTCCTGGCAGCTTGCTCTTTCATGCTCTTGGGAGTTCTGAGCCACTGTGTAAAAGTCCAGCCACCCTGCCGAAAAGACCACCTGGAAATGCTCTGAATCTACATGGAGGGAGAGAAAGATGCAGCTGCCCTGGCATCCTAGGTGAGCCTCCTAATGACTCCGGCTCCAGCCACCATCTGACTGCAGTCTCATGGGAGGCCCCAGGAAAACCAGTGGAAGAATCTGGCCGAGCCTAGTCAAGCCACAGAATCATTAGAAATAATAAATTGTGGCTTTAAGCCACTAAGTTTTAGGGCAGCTTTTATAAAGCACTAGATAATAATTTCTACTGTAGATTTGCACGCATATACAAAGGCCATCTGTAGATAAGGCCTTAAATGGATTTTTCAAAATTTCAAAATAGAAAACTGCACATTAGTAGATAAACTCATGTTTGAATACAGAGAAAAAGACTGTTGAGTTTTTAAATGTAAATTATTTTTAAAATGCACTTACAAATTTTAAAATAAGGCCAAATATAATTTTAAAACAATTTTACATAACAATATAACACATTTCAAACAAAATTATATAATTTTTAGCTCACATTAGATTTAAAGAGTGAGGCTTCCACAAACACTTTAAATTAGGTAAAAATATTTTAGATTTGTTTTACAATCTATTGCTATTGATGCTATTCTTTGAGTAGACTGATGATTACTATCTCTTCAAATAGCTGAATTTCACATGTGTATTTCCGGCAAGATTTCTTAGAATTTTATTTCCATGCACATCTCCCAAGGACTAATGTTCCAAGGACCACGCTTAGGGAAATGCTTGCTGATTGCCAACTGGTCAAGATATTCTGAACAGTCCTTTTAATGTAAAACATACCCAAGGAGTGTTTCTTCATTTAAAGATATAATTTTTGGATGTACAACCAAGCATTCTTTAAAACTGCTTTTCTCCCCCCTTCTCTTATTTAACTAATATATTTGCTCTAAAAGAACAGCTTTTTCTCTGATTTTGTCTGAATGCTGGCCTTGTTACCAGTAATGCGATGTGTATGTGTGTGTGCATGTGTGTGTGTGTGCGTGTGCGTGTGCGTGTGTGTGTGTGTGTGTGTGTGGTGCATGTATACGTTTTGTGCTGGCCCACGTGCATATCTTCAGATTGGCAGAGAAAACAAGGTTTCCCTTAATAAAGTTGATTTCAAAAGTGAGGCATGATATTCTACAGTACATGTATTGTTTTCCTCATTGTTTAAAAGCAGATAAAATCTTATATCCCTTCTAATGACATATTACAGTTCTGTGTATACTATGCATTCAGTTCCATCCTAATGAAAGTTATAAAATCTTTACTCACTACCATCTAAAGCCTTTTCAGACTGCACTATCTCTTGGAATAACCATTTCCCTAGGTTTACTACTGTGCTTCAAGTTCTAACATCTTCAAATAGCTCTCTATTCTTAATAACCCAGAATCAAATGAAAAAATTTGTTTGCCCATTATTCTTTTTTATTTTATGACATTCCATCCTGACCTCTCTCAGTCTTTGGATTTCCACACTGAATAAAAAAGCTTACATTCAAACAGAACTCAGTCCATCCTCTTGATATTTTAGTTGAGATTTCCTGGACAATTCAAAATTTTATTGTCTACCGAAAGGTTTAAAGACCAGAACTGCAAAAAGTACTCAAAAAGACCTTTTTATATAAAAGTAAGATTAGTTTCTAATTTTTATCTAAATTTGAACATAAATTACAATTCCCAGCGAGAAGAGATTATTTTCAAATAGCTGGTCCTTCTTACAGAAAATTACTATATAGTTGCTCCCCTACTTACAATGGGGTTATGTCCAGATAAACCCATCGTAGGTTGACAATATCTTTAAGTTGAAAGCACATTTTCAACGTACGATGGGCTTATCTGGATGAGACCCACAGTGTAAGTTGGGGACCAACTATATTCCATGCATATTTATTATTCAAGAACTTGCCTATGAACAAAGAAAACCTATATAATTCAAGACTTAAAAGTCAATAAAATTTTGTCTTTGTTTTTGTTTCTTAATGAATTTTAGTGGCATTTATGGTTGTAGAATTGTGCTAGGAAACATGTTGATAAAGGAAGGGGAAAAAAACTGATGACAAAGAGAAAGAGTGAGATTTTAGGCAAAAAAACCCACAAAAAACAAAAAAAAAACAAACAAAAAAACCCACAAAACTAGTTATGCAGCAACTGCAACTCATCCCCCTGGGACCAAATAATTGCCAGTACAACTGTGGTGATGGTAGAAATACAAACCAAGAGATAAATATGAGAAGCATGTAATTTTACATGGCCAGCTTGTAATTATAGCATTTTTCTTCAAGGCACTTACCACAGTTTGTAATTACATATTTGTTTGTGTATATATTTGTATAATATATGTCTTCCCCCTGAGAATGTAAATTTTGTGACAAATGGGAGCTTATCTGTTGTGTTGATAGTTTTGTGCTCAGCTCCTCATATAGCAAGCACTTGATATAAAATTTTTAATTGAATGGCAAGACACTCAGTGTGAAAGGAGAAGAAGAATCACAAACAATTCTGGCTCTTTGGAGAAATGTCTCGTTCAGGTTCTGGGCAGAGAAAGTGAAAGATGAATCCAATCACATTGCTGTGATTGAAATAAGGAAGTGCTTAAAGACTGAGACATGACAAAACAATATGAAGGGGCTTTCTCTGACTACATTGGGAAGTATGCTTTTTACAAAAGAATATAGCAAATAAATATAAAAAGAATGATAGACTAGAAAAGCATCATTTTTCAACCACTATGTAATAATTTGTTGTGGTAAGGATCATCAGTGGATACCAAAATTGTTAAGTAAAAGATTACTGGGAGACAGGATACCACACAATCTGAAAGTAGCATCCCATATTTTTGACATAGGAAAAAATCGAACCATTAAAAAATGCAGAAATCTGGCAGACATCACTTTAAACAAGGACTCAAACTCACAATGAATAATAGGACAAACTGATTTGTCCTTCCTATGTCACACTAAAAAAAAATTCAGTGATGTAGTATTCCCATCAAAAATAGTTAACAGCATCTATCTAATCATGAGGAAAATTTCCAACAAATCTTAAACTGTAGAACATTCTTCAAAATAACTGGCCTGAACACTTCAAAAATTTCAATGTCATAAGAGACTTAAACAAACAAACAAAAAAGACAGAGAAATTCTTCTAACCCAAAGGAGACTAAAGAGACATGACAGCTAAACGAATTTAGGAAAAAAATAGCTATAATGGACATTACTGGGACAATTGTAGAAATTTGAATATGGATTGTACATTAACATGATAATATTTAATTAATGTTAAATTTCTTGAGTGGAGAGATAGTATTATGCTAATGCCCTTGTTCTTAGGAGATAGATGCTTGAAAAATTTAGAGATGACAGTCATTATATGTGCAATTTATGTTCAAATTTTCAGGAAAAAAAATAGAATAAGAGATAAAGTAAAACATTAATAATTAGTGAACCAGGGTAAAGAGGATATGGGTGTTCAGCATTCTCATTCAACTCTTCTGTGAGTTTTAATTTTTTAAAATAAAACATTAGGAAACCATTTTAAATAGCAATACTTCCAAAATAAAAAATTCTGATTCTACACATCTGAGAATATAGTTGTGAAGAAATTTAGGATACTCTGAAGGGAAAGATGAGTTCATCTTGAGACATCTTGAGTATGAAAGAAGAACCACATAGGAAAATGTTCAACAGACCCATTTATTCTATACATATTCCTTTACTATGGGCCCGGTACCGTGCCCAGCCCCGAGGATATATGATGGAAGCAAAACAAAACAAACCCCAGCAACAAAATCAGGAAAGTTCACTGCCCTCATAAAATTTCATGCTGATGGGGAAAATAGATAGTAAACAATCAAACTAATAAACGAACCAGCTTCTAAAAGATTATAGACTGTTAAAAATGTGGCATGTGACAAAAAGTAACAAGTGGGATACAAAATTGGACCCTGAATGAATGAAGGAGTCAAGGTGGAGAGAGATATGTTTATAGGTGATTATTTAAAATTATATATTTTTTAAAAAACTATAGAATGCAAAAACTTTCACCATTTGAAAAATTTTTCAAAAAATTTTCACCATCTGAAAACATTATATATTTTAAAAATTATTTTCAAAAATTTGCTGTTTAGCAATGTTTCTTTCACAAATGCAAATTGGTAGGCATGGTTCTATTCAACTCTAAGGAATTATAGAGTAGATGAGCTGGGACCACATTAATCTTACATGACAAACTGGTAATTACATGGCATGTAGTTTTCTTTCAAGGCATTTGTAATTATATATTTGTGTATATTTCTTAGGCTTTGCAGGCCTGAGTGTCCTTCTCTGTAAAATGAGCACATTAAACTAGATCTCTGAGTTCCCTTCCAGTTCAAAGAGACTGTATTCTGATGAGAAAATGCTGAGAGTAAATTATATCAGGATAGCAACTTCTCTCGTGAAAAGAGCCTGCTTCTCCTCTTACCTGGTGACAATCTGAAATATAATTGTAAGAACCAGACCAGTAATGGACAGGGCACATCCAGTGTTGGATAAAACGTCTAGTGATTCAGGATACTGATAATCTCTTGTGAAAGTCTGAAAAATAAGTTAAGACTCATATTTTTAAATAACCACTCCTGAAATGTCAATGAAGGTCAGCATCATGAAGAGTTACGCTGGTCAAAATAACGAGACAGTTGTCAGATACGTCTTTTGTGTAAAGCTTTTGCTATACTTAAAAATGAAATAAATTAGGCTCTTATCTCTAAGCAGTTTACTAATGCAGTTAGGGAAAACATACAGATACGAAAATCTACACATACTCAAGTCCCACAGTCGGTCCTTAGGGACCTGCAGATACAAACAGCCACCCTGCACATATGGGTTTCCCATCCTGCAAACATTGTATTTCAATCTGTGTTTGGTTGTGGATGCAGCACCTGCCAGACAGAGGGCTTGCCACTTATCTGCGTATAAGTGGATCCATGCAGTTCAAACCCTTGTTGTTCAAGGGTCAATTGTATATACTTTACCTTGATAGCTAAAATCAAAGTTGTTTGAATTAGATCTAAATTGGCTAGAGTACTTCATTTATCAATTACATTATTTTTATGTGTAACTATAATCCAAGCATATATAAGTTTATACACTAAAAATAAAGTTGCAGAAATTATTTTCATGGATGTGGAAAGATATTCACATGATCCTCTTAATTTTTTAAAAAGGAGACCTCATTTTTGTGTAATATAGCTATATCCCAGTATGTCTGTGTATATGCATAGAAAAGCATGTTTCATATGAATATGTATTCTTAGAAATCTGTTAAGGTAGTAATGGGGTATTCACGGGGTAGTCATGGGGTGGGTATAATATATATAATGCAAAGGTAGTCATGGGGTGGGTAAAATATATATAATTCTCTTTGCCTGTCTGTACTTTCTGATTTTTTAAATTGTTAAAATTAGAAAAGCAATGTATGCTTATTTGTAAAACATGAAAGTAATATAGAAGCATAATAAAAAGTATATGTTCCTCTATACTGCCAGCTACCCCACACTTTATTCTATGTCTTAAAATCTTTTTTTCCAGAGTTGACTGTCTTTTATTGCCTAAAATTATTATCCATGTCTCTTACACAAATCCTATTTGTTAAAATAATAGGATTATACTTGAATTGCCATTGTAATTTTTCATAGATATTTTCCACATAAGTATATTAATTGTTTAATAGGTAAAGTTTCATACTGTATGCAATGTGTATATACTGCTTTTATAGAAATAGAATAAAAATAAACAGTTTTTAAAAAACAAAAATATCATGTTATTTCTTGTGTGTAGTACACTAAATAGTTGCACAAAGAATCATAGAATGCGTAGATCTTCAGATCTTAAAAAATAATCTATTCACTCAGAGCCTATGAGCTCTTACTTTACATACAATTCTAATCAGCCTTTTAAAAAAATATTGCAACCCCAAACTAATTACAATGTGGGTAGGCAGGCATTGGAGGCAGACTCAGATATGAGTGAGAAGACGTAGCTGAAAGCCTGACCTCAAAAAAGGGGAAAGATAACTGTGACAAAGTAGTCTATATCATTTAACATGCATAGCAGCCTGAGCTTTACACAGCTAATCAATGATATTATGACTTTAAGATAGCAAAAAAGTTAAAATTTTATCTTTAGTATCTTCTGATTGAGAAAGCAGCTCTCTATGTATGTTGAAAAGAAATAATTTAAAACAATTAAAATAAGAGATGTTTGATAATTAAAAGGAAAACTGTATAGTTTCTTTTTCAGAAAAAAAATTTAAGAAGCAAAGTTCTATACTTTGATACTCCAGGCTGTACCAGCGTATTCCACTGATCTCCACTGGCTCCCCAAATATGGCTACATCATAGCTACTGAGGAATGAAAACATCTGCTTCTCTCTTACAGCATTAAAAGCTCCTTAGTAAGGGGGAAGACACTCTACATATCTCCTCATTCCATTGAATATAAAAACATTCCATCAAATATATAAACTGACATTTTTGGTTTCACCAGAATAATAGGTTTCTGGAATTGGAACATACAGAAGCCCCTCTTCTTGAAAGAGTCAGCCCAAGAACTTTAAAAGATACACATACAGCTGCACACCAGAGCTAAGTGCTATCAGTTACTTGCACAGCATAGCCTTGGAGGTATAAGAAGTAATGAATACATAGCGGAACTATGGGACAAATGGAATGAATTCAAGAGCTCTTCCTTTAAATCTTCTAGCAAAAAGTTACTAATCTGAATGATTTCAATGTAAAAAGCTTTATATCACTGATTTAAGCTGTTCACATGTAGCAAAGTTTGTATTAGACCTGTCTCTAACACACAGCTATACAGCTTCACATCT
Organism: Lemur catta; assembly: GCF_020740605.2. NCBI lineage: Eukaryota > Metazoa > Chordata > Mammalia > Primates > Lemuridae > Lemur > Lemur catta. The sequence continues at coordinate 241,180,686 of NC_059128.1, forward strand.
ACCTATAACAACGTTACGCTTTAGAACATGTGAGTTAGTTGAACAGGTTCCCTTCCCATTATTAAATATGTGGTGCTGACGTCTCTATCCTAAGACCATATTGCAAATAACTCTATTCTGCTTCTCTTTACCAGCATTTTAGTCCTATCACTCCATGCCCTATTTTTCTCTTTAATCTGTGTTGAGAGTCCATGTAAACTAAACCCCAAAGTTACTTCCAACGAGCACCTACTAGAGTTGTGAATAAGGAAAATTCTTGTCTGGAAAGAGATTGCCATGTACTTCCTTACCATTAATACAGCAAAATTAGTAGTGTGGTTGCAGCGGCACTGCAGGAATCCATCAGGACCCTTGTCTTTCTGACAGCCATATGTGTCCCAGTCCTTTGTCGAAAAATTCCAATAGACACAGGCATAGGAATGGAGTTGGAATTCTTCTTGGTTGTACTGTGAATTGATAAGACAACTATAATTACTGATTTTTTAATGCTCAATTGGGTAAAAAAAATCAAATAGGGTAAGACGGTAATATGAGAAATCAGTTAAACATGTACTAAGCATTAGTATCTTCATTATACATCAAGGAAGGGGAAGCGATATAAAATTCAAATTAGTTAACTTTGCATTCAGTTAGTTTGACAAAAGATGTGAATAGGAAGAACATTTAAATGAGTACTTCCAAGAATCTTTCAAAGAGTTTCTAATATGTATTTCTTTTGCCCAAACTATCCCTGCTTTTGTAATCAAGATTGGTCTGGATTTTTTTATTTCTGTTCATGGAAAAACTCACCTTTGGACTAAAGACCATTTCAGCAGAAACACTCTGAACTTGCTCATTTTCATCAGTTTTGCTTGAGATAATTTTTTGACTAAAATTTGATTTAGTTGTAAAAGTTTTTGATTGGAAAAACTTGTTGTTTTGATACACCACAAAGCCACATGCCTTGACACTACCTGTGTGTGGAGGGAAGACATTAACATCAATAAATGAACCCGAGGGTAAACAAGAAACGAAGTCCCATGTCATTGCTGCTTAATATTCAAGTAAAGTACAGTAAAAAATGTTTTGCTTTACTTACTTGCAATATGTAACTAACATATATGGCTGGCCATTCCACCCACATTAATTTTTTTCCCAAGGTTGAGTTTCCTTACCTTCTATATGAAACAATAATTTCTGCTTAATGCAAAGATCTTATGTATAAAGTGAGCATCTTACTTTCTACACAGTGAGACAGAGTGAGCATGATACGCAGGTAGCCCCAGCCTCAGCCCATGTTGTCTCCCTCACTGATAGGACATAGAACAGGAAACAGCACAGGGTGAGTATCAGGCTGTCTGTGCCTACAGAAGTGCCCTGTGAGGTCTGTCTCCTGTGCCAAGGGACTGAGCAGGGACCAGTCATGGTAAGTGACAGAGCAAGGCGCTCAAGTGATTTCCTTCCGTGGAATTTTGAAGCCAGGCACTCATCACCATCTCTTGAACTCTTGATCTCTGCTATGTCATGACAATCATGGCCTTTTCCCAAGGCTGGAAGGCTATTGTGAAATACTCTTCTGGACATTGGAAAAAGTGGTCAGCTGTTCATCGAAGATCCTGGAAGACCAGGGCTGCTGCAGACGGTTTTGCACCAGACTTGTCCGTGGCAGTGGTCAAACAGAACCACCTAAGGAATGCCTCCTAACGTGTTAGTCAACTGTTGGCCATATTTAAAATAGCAGAAGAAACAGCAATAAGTATACATTTTAACCAAATTAATTCCCTACACTGTACTGTCTTTTCTAAGTGATCTAAGGAAAACCCTGGCAGTGAGACCAGCCTATTTAGTCATGGGATTTGAAAAAGAGGCAGGTAAGGCCCTGACAATCCCTAAATTGTCCTGCATGCCGGGGACAACTGCCGGCTATGTTGGCTGTTCCTGCCTCTACCTGGAGAGAAAGGCATGGGCTGCTGGCTTTTGTTCGTGGCACACGCCCTCACCAAATTGTTCCTCCTGGGTGCTAGATGACAAAGTTAATCCTGAAAATGCAGTAAGGCTTTTTTTAATTCTTTTTTTTTTTTTAAGAAAAGAATGATGTAAAATTCAAATCCATAGAAATATGAAGATTTTATAAAATGAGAGTCCCACTCACCCTTTCCTCAATCCTTCAGTATTATAGTATTTTGGTCATTTATTTTTAAAAATCATCATTTTCATAGATATTAAGATACATTAGAAGAAATTATATTTACTATTATCTTTATCTTTAAATTTTAAAAAATCTTCATAATCCTAGATATATCTCCTTGATGTTTCTTTATTTATATTCTATTTCTTTCTTCCCTTGATCAAATTTGTCAGAAGCTTGTTTATTTCATTAGTCTTTTCATGGAATCAATTCTTCATTTTGTTGATCAAGTCTAGCATTTGTTAATTTCTATTTTTCTTCATTTTTACCATTATATTAATTTCTTCCTTCTAGTTTCTTTACATTTATTTTATTTTTATGCTTCTTTAGCTGAATGCTTACATTTTTATAGCAATTTATTTTATTTTCTAATACATTTATTAAAGGATATACATTTTCCTTTAAATACTTTTTTGTCCACATTCCATAGGTTTTGATATGTGGTGTTCTCATTGCCATTAACTGTTAAATAATGTGTAATCTGCACTTTAATTTCTTCTTTACCAATGGTGTTTTTAAAATTTCTAATTGGATAGAATTTTGGCTACTCTTTCATGGTGCATTTCTAGTTTTACTATATCGTCGTCATGAACTATGTTCTGTATAAGTTTTATTTTACAAAATTTATAAGCTTTTCTTTGTGGCCTAATAAACAGTCAGTTTTACATACTCCATGGGTATTTTAAAAGAATTTTTATTATCTGTTTCCCCTCTATCAACAAAATTATACACACATGCAAATATATATAAAGGTCAAGTTTATTAGTTATTTTTGTCAACTTAATCTTCAATTCCTGGGATAGTTGCACTAAAATCTCTCCCTATGACAGAGTTTTAATCAATTCCTCATGTTAATTCCAATAATTTTTGCTTATATATTTCAATGATGTCTTTTTAGAGGAATAAACAATTAAAATATAGATATTTTTGGAGATTAATAGTTTTGTCAATATAAAAAATGTATCCCTTTCAGTCCAATCAAGTTCTCTGTCTCTTAATAGTGTTTTAAACCCATTTGACTATATTGATCATTTATATAGAATTAAAAAATTAGATCAATACCTTTCACCAAACACAAAAATAAATTCCAAGTACACTGAAGACCTAAAAATGAATATAAACACTAAAAATGTTCAGAAGGAAGCATAATAGACTATCATGATGACTTTAGGATAAGGAAGGATTTCTTTTAAAAAGACAAATACCGATTATAAAGGAAAACACTGATATACTGTGAACATTGTCATACTATAAATTAAAATTTTGGTATGACAAAAGACTTCAAAAAAATAGGAACAGACTGGAAGACATTTGCAATTTATATAACCAACAAAGAATACTAGTATTCAGAATTTACAGAGAATTTCTAATGACCAACAAGAAAAAGACAAACATCCAATACAAAAATGATCACAGTGTTGGAACAGGCAAGTCACAGTGTGGGAAATCTGAATGTCTAACAAACATATGGAAAGATGCTCAAATCAAGGGAGAGAAAAACTGAACAACAATGTCATACCATTGAGCTTCCCAGCTGCAAAAGGAAAATAACACTATACTTATCAAATAGGTAAAAGTTAACAAGCTTGACAACACACATGGATAAACGTCCAAAAGGGGATGTTAAGTATAAAAAAAAAGTTCTAAATAGCATGATACCATTTATGTAAATATTTAATACACCACCAACAATAGGATATTTTGTTTATGGATACATAAATATGCAGCAAAAGTTTAAGGACAACCATGAAAATGACCCACATCAACTTCAGAAAGATGTAATTTCTGGGGAGGAGGGATGGGAAAGAGTAAGCAGAGGGCTTCAGGTGCAGTTGTAACATCTTCTCTCTCTTTTTTTTTTTAGGATGTCTGAAGCAAATATAGCCAAAATTTAACTTGTTATCTTACGTAGGTACCTAGGTGCTGCTTACATATTTTCTATACTTTTCTATATGCATGAAATATTTTAAAATTAAAAGACCACAAAAGACTTAGATTTAGTCTGTACCCTTACAGAGCATATGGCCAAAGCAAATGCAAACAAAATTCCACAGAATGCCAGACCCATGAATAACACATCTCTTCTTTTTCGGTGCTATTATGTATTTATTCTTTCTAAAATATGTTACTTTCTGGCACTAAATTTTTTATTTGGGGAGAGAAGGTAAATGCATATGTGTTTGATTTGCTTTTCTTTTTTAGACTCTGAAATATACAACCATTTCAAGTTACACATAAGAATTTCTGAAAGGCCTTATGCAAGATGATAGGGAGCCCATGTGAACACCATATAAAAGGGATAACCTAAAATTGATATAATACTACTACATGATGACAGTGTCAATTATATGAACTGTTCCAAGGGTAGGCCTGCAGGAGGTATTTGAGCCTGTGAGTGTCATGCCACTGGTAAATATGGGCAGAGCCTGTGACTGAATATTTATTAAATGTGTAAATGTGAGACAGAACCACTTTAGCAAGATTTTTGTGGGAAAACAGATTTGTGTGCAGGGCCTAAACCTTTCAATTGTGCTATCCTTCAAAGGGTTTTTGAAAAGAAAAGGAAAAAAAAAAAGAAATCATCTCTACTTATTACTTAGAATAGTAGAATTGAGATTACCGTAGTATGTCAGATATACTCAAATGCAAATTATTCAGGATAAAACTAAGTAGACGTTATTTCTCATTCAGTGGATTTTAAGTTATAAATTCCATGAATTTGAGTCTGTACTTTTTAACATAACACAGTTTGAGACCTACTTTTTGTGGTGTTAAGCAAGATCTGAAGTTCAGTCTGTTCATCTGGATCAAGACTGTCCACATTTGTATGTATTAATGTTGAACCAGAAACTAGAGAATCACTAGTACCTACAAGAAGAAAAAAAAGCAGAATTTTAAAAGTCTACATTTTCATGAATGGAGCATTACTCATAACTGGTAGTGGAGTGCTCTTTGGTATTATAAGTGCACAAGACAAACAGCTTACCTTTCTGCACAGAGAAGCGAATACTTGCAGGCCCCCCAGTGCCTTCTGAAGAAAAATTAGCTGACTGTATTGCTAAATTAGGTTCCACCACTGATTCATTGCCCAAAGACAAGGAATAAGTCTCCATTTGCTCAATAAGCCTGCATACAATAAAACATAACAACTTAACATGCTAGAGATTTTGTCATAAAATCAGAGGTGTGTGTTCTCTCTCACATTGCAATATAAAGGCATAAACACAGAACTCATGTGATCAAGACAACATTGACAATCACCTAGAAATAATTGGTTTTATTGCTTTGTTATATATACTTTTAAAAAAAATTCTCACGGACCATCCTCACCCAAGGCTGCCTTGGACATAGATGCCAGAAAGCTGGAATTCAAGAAGGCAGATTTCCCAATAGAAATAATCTGTATTATCAATATGATGCTCTTCACACAGAAGGATGGTGTTGCCACCCACCATCAGCCAGGCATGTACTTCTACTTGTTTCTGCAGTGGTGAGAATCGATTTCCATTTATTCAACTCCCTCCTCCAGCCACATCCCTTGGGGTCCAAAGTGTGTCTGGTGAGTTGTTGGTTCCTGAGGCGACAGTTCAGAGGGAACCACAGAAGAGCAGAGCTTAGAGCTCATTGCCTCAGCTGTGGACTAAGCACCACAGGTTTTCACAGTGCTCTTTTCTACTTGGGCTAAGTTCAAAGATAGATGAGATGGAAGGTGGGGTGGGAGGGGGCAACCTGTCAATTTGATGTTCTCCAAAGAAAAATCATAAGACCTTTACTTTTTCTTGTTTCCTGTAGATATTTGAACAATTTCTGTACTTAACAAAACCTCTGTATCTAAGTTAATCCATCTAGTTTTCCCAGGAAATGAAAGGATTTCATCAACATGTAGTTGTTCTGTATTCCAAATGTTTATTTCTTCCACTAAAATATCTTTTTACTTTCTCCAAGTGAGGTAAAAGAGGGAAAGTTTAAACTAATTGAGGATTACTTTATAAAGAGAATATAATCATCATCTGTACAGAAACATTCAAGTCAGCTCTTCTGTTTCAAATGTTTTCCTTTCATAGAACCATTTTCTGAGTTTTCAGCAATTCACACTATATATTTCCCACGTAGTGAATAACAATCATACCCTAGAGCTGCTTTCAGTGGGATGAATGCCTAACAAAACTCCAATCTGCTGAGAGCATGATTCACCAAATAATATCTGTTGAGTGCCTAGGAAGACGTGAGCACCCTGTGAAACACTGAGGATATCAGCAGCTGCTCCCTCAGGCGTTCACAGGCGAAAGGGAAAGATGTGCTAGATTTATGGGGATGTTTTCCATGTTCACAGGCACTTTTAAAGGGTTGTTTTACCCATAGATAGTTCTAAGGCCATATTTTCTTCCATATGATTCTTCCCTCCTCTTGCCATGACTGATGAGATTAGAGACGGTGCCTTCCCCAGAGTAACCAGTGCAGAAGCTAGCCATCAACCTAGTACAAATGACTAAAAGGTGTCATCAGATTCTTTCAGGGCTCTCTAAATTTATTATGCCAAGGAAGAAGTTAAACCCCGAAGACTGAGTCACATAGCATGTTTGCAACTTCTGCTTCTTAGATTATAGATTAACTCTCTTCTTCATTGTTCTTGCTCTGTAAATGACTAGGAGAGACCAGACCTCCCCACTTCTAATCACTTATCTTTGTTATAGATTAACTGATTCCTTTATTGTCCTGTATCTAACACAGTCCAGATGATGCAAAATACCCCATGACTCTTACGTCTTCAATGTGTAATGTTAAATATACCATTCCCAAAAGAAAAAGAGCACCTCAACTAATCAGATCGTTGTAACTATGTGTTAAGCCTTATATAGAAAAATGTTGAAATTCTGTTAAGTTTCCCTAAACTTTGTCTATGTAACCAATCCCAAAATTCTACACTTTGAAACACTGACTTCCGTTTTTTGGAATCTGTGCTTCCCAGGCAACCGTTCTCAAACTTTGTGCTTCAATAAACTCTCTTCAAACTACATTCTGACTCTTTTGATTATTTTAGGTTGACAAGGCCCAGCTATATTATGATCCTATTCTTGAAGCTAATGTGGAGTCTTTCTTCCCTGTCACTCTTCTCCCTTTTGTCATCACCCTCTCCACTTCTCCTTGTAAAGGTAGAAGGAATTCAGTAGTTGAGGGACACAAAGAGGAAACTGTGAATGAAAGAGTCAAAGTGAGATGGATGACTAAGGCCTGGTGGCTGTCAGGAGACCATGCACCTAGCCTTGGTTCAAAGGATGGAGTTTGGAAAACGTGGGTTGCCCTGAGCAACAATTAATTTATTTCCCTGTAGAGAGTGGAGCGTAGGAGGTGACCTCTGCTGGAAGCTCATCAAGAGTATCCTACCGAGGAGAGCTAAGGGGCTGGTGACCCGACTTGAGGGCTAGAGGCAGGTGAAAGCCCTGTCTAAGGGAATAAAGGAAAGATCTGAGTCCACAAGAGCTTACGCAAAAGATCACATGGCTGAGGGTAAACTGATAGACCATGGAAAATAGATATGTGGGCTAGAAACTCAGAGTGGGAGGAAGGAGGGATAGAATGTGCTTATAGCCTTTCCTAGTTCAATGTGTTCTATATTTAAAATTTTTATTTATCTTCTAACCACCTCCTTTGAAGCCAATTGTATCATATAATGCATGTAAATCCCACAGAATTGTTTTGTCCTCTATATCTTAAGCCATTAAAATTCCTAATTGTTTATTGTGAGGAAAGTGTTCCCACCTGCACTGTGACCTGTGATGCCCTCAGCCAAATTCTACAACTTCTCTTCCCTCAGCTTTCTCACCAAAAACATGCACTCCGCTCCTTTTCCTCTAGCTACTCTCTGCAAACACGAAGCTTCCAGCTCTGAAGGAAGCCCACGCTGGCTCTGGGGCTACGTGTTCACAGATGAAGTGCCGCATGTTGCTTCCTGGCTCCAGGGGTGGCCGTGGCCTGGGAGATAGAGTGACCAGGATGATTTAGATTACAGCTCATTTCCTAGCCTTAGTTGTCATGGCCAAGAGGCAGCCTCCGTGCAGGGCCCGTGGCCTCTTTCTTCTCCTACTTCAGGAAAAATGAGAAGCGTCCACACTTCCCATGAGAAGGGCCCAGACTCCTGTTGAAAGTCTGAAGTCACAAAATGTACCAGTAAAGTGTTCACACAACTTCCACCACCACGTCTCAGACTTACAGTCTTTTGAGTGCTCTATTTTGTGCCTTTGTGCTTTTTCTACTTTGAGGATTCAACACTAAAGAGGTACTCGGTTATAATCATTAGAAAACTGAGAACTACTTCTAGGAATTTCTCCTAAGGAAATAAGGGGTCATGCAAACAAAGATGATGTATAAGAATACTGATTACTCATAATATTAAAAGACTTTAAGCAATCTAAATGTCTGGCAGCAGAGAATTGGTCAAATAAATGTTTATTCATACTATGCAGTAATCTAAAATTATGGTGTAGATGTATAGGTATTTATATAATAAATGTTTGTATAAAAAAGATTTTTGTAAGGTATTAAGTGACAAAAGTGAGTTATGAATAAATACAGTGTGTTTTATATATATGTGTATATGTATATACACATACACACATTCATACATACACACACACAGAGAAAAAATTTGGAATACATACCAAAAGGTTACTAAAGTTAAAATAAATTTAAAAGTTTTGCTAATCTACATATATTTTTATTTCTCTACAATGCGTTTACATGTTTACTTAAATTTAAAAACCATGTAAGGTAAAAATATAGTGAATCCTACTGAGAAGCCTCTATGAATAAAAAGTACATGAGTTTTAGTTCAAATGTACAACCCAAAGTAATCCAGAACATAAGAGTCAAGAAGAGAGAAAGCGGATAGAGTTGGATTATTGTTTTTTTTTTTCAATGTAGTGTTGGGAAAGCTAAAGAAAGCTTAATCAAAATACACCATGGTCTTGGGAAGAGAACGCTGAGGTGTGGTTTACAGGCTGGCAGTGTGTCCTGCGGAGTGCGCTGTTCTCTGCAGCTGTGTGCATTGGGAAGGGAATTGGAAGAGGTCCTGCCCTGCACAGAGGTTGCCTCTTGGCCATGACGAACTAAGGCTGGGAAAACAAATTCTGCTCTAATCCCAGTTACTCTCTATCTCCCAGGCCACGACCACCCCTGGAACCAGGAGACAACACATACCACTTCATCTGTCTGCATTCTAGAGGAATGAGCCAGTTACTGCATCCATGAGAAAAATAAAAGGCAGCCCCGTTAATTCTTTAACCAAGGAAAGTAAACAGCACTTTGTCGAGTTTTCTTTCCAAATTAAAATCGCGCTTACGTTGTAAAAGTATCATCAGCACCATCAGCGGCAGCAGCTCTTTGAAAAACGTCTTCTCTGACGTCTAGAAGTTGACTCACTGTTGTTACAGCAACTTTTTTTGCCTGCCAAGGAGAAGGCACCAATCATCACAGAAGACACATACACATTACCATCATCATCACCATCATCATCATAAATTATTATAGTAGCAAGAGGCACCACTGGTATGATAGTCTAGAGGCAAGTATTCTACAAAATTAAAGGTTTAGTTTTTGATCTACATAAGACGGCAGAGAGAACCAAGATAAGGCAAAATGAAAATATAAATCCAGGTAGTGAATTGGGAGGCTTAAGTCCCTGAATTCAACCTCATAGCAAGACCTTTCACAGAACCCTCACCACACCCCCAAGAACACAAAGGCAAATTCTTGAATACAGAAGCAGTAGCAAAATAAGAAGAGTGCAATGCTCTTGTTAATACTTAGCATGACTTAATTATACTTAGTATAACTATTAGACTTAGTAAAATTATTTTTCATTTTCTTACAATGAAAAACTCAGGAGTATGTCAGAGAGATGATCTCTTGGCATTTGATCACTATTTAACTGCCCTCTTTGGGGATACTGAGCCTTTCTGTCTTTCCTGGCTAACCCTTCCATACATTCTACATTTGGTGGTCAATATTTTTCTCTTTCTATCCCGTTTTTATTAACTTGTGACTTGAATCCCACCCACTTTCACAAAGGACCTAGGGGAACATAAAATATATATTTTTAAATAAGACATTTAAAGGAAATGAAAGAAAGGAGTAGCTATTTTCAGGGCACACTGGTATTCAACTTGTAGACACTGGCTCAGTCCATATTTGGTGGTTTATAGCCCTCTTGACCATACCCAAGCTATACCGAATGGTAAATGTTGCATATACTTCCTTGTATTCAGGTACCAGAGTTTAGCAGGTTATAATATCAGAAATGTAAACTGGGCTTACAGTTTTCAGAAAGCCAAGACCAAAATGCAAACATGCTTAACTGAAAGGGATCACAGTTTAAAATAACATGTTCCAAAGTAAGTTCCTTGAAACACTATTTACTTACAATGGAATAAGGATGATGAGGACAAATGCAGTTGGTAAGCATATTAATAAGGTGACATAGATTTATTCATTCCAGGACTTCCCAGATTTAATATAATAATGATCATCATGAATATCCTGAAAGAAAATATTTGGACAAGAAGCCCTTTTGTATTTCTTTGAGCATGTCTCAGAAGGGCTGCTCTGCAAAATGGTTTGAAGCCACCTAAACCATGCCTAAATCCATATCATGGAATAAGGAGTGGTGTTCAGGATGTCTTTATTTGTTTCCTAAATGCCCTCTTTAAAAAAAAAAAGTCTGTGAGTTTTACCTCAGGTGAAGCGTTTCTAGATGTGTTGAAAATCTGTCCAACCACTCTAGTAGCAGTAGTGATGTTCTCAGCGGTTAATATATCAGCATTAGATGTTAAAACCTGGGCTTCGGTACAAATGTTATCAAAATCTGCTGTGACACTATCTACCTGTTTGAAAATTAAAAAAAAAAATAAAACTAGGTTTATATCTAAACACATGGGAAGTGACTGCAGGTGAATAAGCTAGAATTAGCTGAGTTTCAATCTCCTGAACATCACGTCTCCCCAGTTTTCTGTGCCTAAAGGACAAAGTATATGCAGGCCAGTGGTTTTTCCCGCCTTTACTGTCTGCCAGGATGGATTAACTATTATGGGCTGCCCTAGCTACATTGGAGCTACTCAAAGTGTGTCCATGGACCAGTGTTAGTTCACTGCTTGTTACAAAGTCCATGGGGTGATAAGCACAGAAACTGGAAGTCAGTGGTCAAATAGTTACATAGGAATTTTATGCTGTTGAATCTAATAATTTTAAAAATTTGGTTTGTATTTTATTTATCTTTTTCATTTCATTTTTCAAGTAATTTATTTTTATTATATTATATTTTACAAAATTATTGGTTTACAATGGGTTGGAAATTGTTTTAACTGGTCTTTCAGCACAGATAATTTGGGAAGCACTAGCCAGGACAACCTCCCCAGGTGCCAGGTGGTCCCTGGGCTCTGTGTTGTGAGGCTAATATTGTCGTCAGTAGTGAAGCTGGGTGTCACCGTGTGTGTGGGAGCGGGAGGCTTAGTTTTTCACTAGATGGCAGCATCATTTCAAAAATCAAACCAATGTCACAGGCTATTCACACTTGAGGAAGAGTCAGAAACAATATCCAAACAGTAGACAGAAACAAATAACTCTCCTATTTAACAGCCAAATCCTTGCTATGTGCTAGGCACTTTGCTAGATGTTTACAGATGTTATCACATTTAATAGGCAAAACAACATTATAGGGTGGACACAATGGCTCACACCTGTAATATCAGCACTTAGGGAGGCCAAGGTGGGAGGATTACTTGAAGCCAGGAGTTCAAGACTAGCCTAGACAACATAGCAAGACCCTGTCTCTGCAAAAAATAAAAAATCAGCCAGGTGTGATGGCATTCACCTGTAGTCCCAGCTACTCAGGAGGCTGAGGTGGGAAGATCACTTGAGCCCAGGAGTTTGAGGCTACAGTGAGCTATAATTGGGCCACTGCTCTCCAGCCTGGGCAACAGAGTGAGACCCTGTCTCAAAAAATCAAAAAAGACAAAACAAAAACAAAGAAACAAAAAAACGACATCATGAGTTGAACACCCTCACCCCCATTTAAAGTCTCAAGAGAAGTGAAGTTTCACACAGCTTGGAAGTAGCAGAGCTAAGAGTCAAACACTGGTTTGTCAGACTCCAGAATCTGCCATCTTTCCTCCAGTCTGTGTGGTTGGCAGCCACCTCCACACCCCAACTCCTACCCTCGCCTCACCCCCACCCTGCCCATCCATGATTAGAGAACCAGGGTATATATACAGTGTAGACTTTATAACCGAGGAAAGCTCCAAATCACTTTTTGGCTGTAGTCACTGGGCAAAACACTTCACTTCTCAGATCCACATTTTCCTCATCTATAAAATGAGTACATTAATACCTATCTATGGTGTTATAAGAATTAAATATGATGAACCAATAACATAAGTAAAATGTCTAGCACAACACTTGGCATGTAAGTGCTTAGCAATTACTAATAGTGTTTTTTAGCCATAATTATAATATGGGAATAAAATCCAACTCACAGAAGCTTTATAAGGATTAAATGAGACAACATATGTCACATGCCTGGCACGTTAAAGGACCTACATAAAGGTATATTGCCTCTTCCTCCCCTGGCTCAGCCCATAGCGTTAGCTCTTCCATGCATACACATTTGGGTACATGCTTAGTCAAAATAATTTAATCTGCATGGAAAAATATCTAGTCAGATGTACTTTTCATTTCACCTGCTCATGGATACAGCCCTGAGACCAGCATCAGGTGTGGAGTTTCCTCCTGTCTCAAAGGGTCTTTGGTTATAGTTTTTTCTTTTCATTCTGATCTGGGAGACTATCAAAAGACCTTCCTTTGGTCTCAAATGTCAGGGATCTATTTTTAGTCAAAACTTCACTGGTCTACAAAGATGAGGCCATTTAAGACATGTTATAGATTTTCACTTGCTGAAATTTGCTGAACCAACATATTCAACTGTCCTTTTTCATAAACAGATGCCAACTTAAAAAGTAATAATAGTTTTAGTCACTAGTTTTTGTTATTTCTAGTTTGAGAGTTTTAAAAGCATCGATTTGACCATCAGGTATCTGAAGAACAGAGACTTTACACAGAGTCAGAACTTCTCCCAGTTGCCCACCATGTGGACCGTATGGCATACCTGCTTTTCCAGGGTTTCCAGATTTTGATTGCAATTTCCTAATGTCACATTTTGTAATTCTACCTCTCCATATTCAGAGAGACCGCACTGCCGGGTTGCCATTGGACTGCCCGCTTTAATAAAAAGAAAATTAAAAAGATAACAGTGTTTGCAAATGACCACAGCAACCACCTGCACCCGTACACATGGCCTTTTACAACGTGACTCTGCTGCCCCTCCCATCAAGAGGTAAGATCTATTCCTCTACTCCCTGAGTTTGTGCTGGCCTCGTGACTCACTTTGACCAATAGAACATGGTAGAAATATGTAAGTTCCAGAGCCTACACCTCAAGAAGCCTTGGAGTTTCAGCCTTCACCCTTTTGGAAAGCTGTCCTGAGACTGTCATGCAAAGAAGCAGGTCTAACCCACTGGAAAATGAGAGGCCACATGGGGGAGAACAGAGACCTCCAGCCAACAGCCAGAACCCATGCCCCAGAAATGTGAGTAAGATTGTTTTGGACCTTCCAGCACAATCAAGCTGGCCAACCACAGAACTGAGAGAAATCTAAATTGTTATTCTTTTACGCCAACAAGTTTAGGATGGTCTGATACACAGGAATAGAGAAGCAGATCAGACAATTACTATAAGAATATTTTAGGCAGATACCATGTGTCTTGATTTTTAAATCTGGAATTCAGAAGACCATTTATTTATTTCCTTCTTTTGATGTCTGTAAGCAAGCTTACCTTCTAACAGTGAGGGATATGATAGCTTTGAATTGGATATGATGGGGAAATACTAAGCTGAAAGACCAGAACCACATGAAAAATTTCTACTAGATATTGAATTATATGTTGATCTTTCCTTCCTTATGCAAATCTGGGTAACACTTGAAAGGCAACGAGTTCTATTGTATTGTAGCACCTATTAGATGTTTGGCTGGTTCTCAATAAATGCTTGCTGGGTCATTTGGTTTATTTCCTAGGATTATCACTTGAGCCTCCCTCCCTCACTGTCCCCTTATAGCTAATACTTAAGTAGCTTCTATAGATAAAATCATAATTAGAGGGAGAACTGGCCAGAAGGTGAATTTTTCCTCAAGATCAGCTTTGAGCAGCTGCTCCTTGGGGCAACAACTGGAAACGATAAAATTAGAGATTACTTCAACACCACTGAAAGTAGAAGACTGGGTCACCCTGAATTTATATGATGAATCCCACCTCTACTCCATGACATAATGAAAATTTCTAACATATATATAGGATATAAATAACTTGTAAGTGGCCATATGTTAAGTTCAGCAGTTCATCTTTTCCTCAATGTTACCTACAAGTATAAATATCCCTACTTAAAAATAACTGAAAAGCACTGTGATCATTTGCTATATAAAATTGAGTAATTAGAAGTAATTCTTAAAATAAAACTGAAAGTTAATTTGCCAACATTAGATCTGTAAAATTATATTATGGGCTCAGTATGAAATTCAAAGGCAAATATATAAATATGCTTTAATAATAGTTGTTCAGAAAAGAAAAATAAATAATCAAAGGAAAGATGGTGATTTTCTCATCCCCCAAAAGTAATATATATCAATCAAGTGTAATGACCCTTCATGGGTATATTATTGACACTTTTATTCTTCCCTATTCAGTAGCATATAGTTATATTTTGTAAGTTGTATCTGTTTTATAAATCATTATGAAATATATAAGACATATAAAATTAAGATAATAGGTACCTACTACATACCATATAGTACAGTATGATACGTATACGAAGTACCCATATGACTGAACCTTCCCACTTATCCTCTGAACTCTTAATCAAAATGTTGGAAGACCCTATGTAAAGAGGGTCTCATGAATACTTGAGTATCATGAATACTTGAGTAAGCATGATATATGTGGGTAGAAGCAATTTAGATTCTACAAATGGAAGGCAGGTCTACGCAATCTCTCAGAATAAAGAAAGAAGCATATAAGAAAGCATTTCATGTAATTTATTCAGTGTTTCAAAGAGCTCTTGACATATACAAAAATATCTAAATAAAATATGAGATTCTCCCCAGGATCATTACTGACATAAGTTCTTTCATTTTTGTAAATGATCTAAAATTGGCTATATTCTTAAGGTATCCAGTACTGCAGGAAATGGGAATTACCTACAGAAAGATGTGAGAGGCAGCATTGATCAGATGAAAGTCAATGCAAACAAGGGACAGGTAAAACTTTTAGGGAAAATTATACTGCGTAAGAGGCGCTAGCTATAAAGGAAAGGGATCCTTGAATTTCTAAGGCCATTTTTCAAAAGATATTACCTAATGTGCCACTGAAATAAGTCATCGAAATCCTACATATTATCAGGGAACATACTAAAAATAGAAAATATTATTTGCTCCTTTATGCTTGGAATAGCTCTATGCAAGAAAGGTAATCATGTTCAAGAAAGGTAGAATGAAGCTAGAAAATTTTCCAAGATGGATAACTAAAATGACCAAAAACAAGATGCAGGACTACCAACTACAGATAGACTTCACAGTGCATCTCTACCTGGAAAGATGAAGTCTGACAGTGGAGATGCTATAAGTCTATAATCTAGGCTAATTGTAAAAGTTAAAACAAATTGTATAACTGAAAGAGCAAATGTTAACTTGATCAAACTCCAGGAGACAGAGTAAACTGAGAAAATAAAATAATTAAGAAAAAATTAAGAGCTGCCATCTTGCGTCCCCGCGTGTGTGTGCCTAAACTCAGCTGGTCTTCCCGAGACCCTCTGAGCGCCAACCCTAGTCCCCCGCGCGGCCCCTTTTACGCTCCGACAAGATGAAAGAAACTATCATGAATCAAGAGAAACTCGCCAAACTGCAGGCACAAGTGCGCATTGGTGGGAAAGGAACTGCTCGCAGAAAGAAGAAGGTGGTTCATAGAACAGCTACAGCAGATGATAAAAAACTTCAGTTCTCCTTAAAGAAATTAGGAGTAAACAATATCTCTGGTATTGAAGAGGTGAATATGTTTACAAACCAAGGAACAGTGATCCACTTTAACAACCCTAAAGTTCAGGCATCTCTGGCAGCAAACACTTTCACCATTACGGGCCATGCTGAGACAAAGCAGCTGACAGAAATGCTACCCAGCATCTTAAACCAGCTTGGTGCAGACAGTCTGACTAGTTTAAGGAGACTGGCTGAAGCTCTGCCCAAACAATCTGTGGATGGAAAAGCACCACTTGCTACTGGAGAGGATGATGATGATGAAGTTCCAGATCTTGTGGAGAATTTTGATGAAGCTTCCAAGAATGAGGCAAACTGAATTGAGTCAACTTCTGAAGAAGATAAAACTTGAAGAAGTTATTGGGAGCTGCTATTTTATATTATGACTGCTTTTTAAAATTGTTTTGTTTATGGATCTGATAAAATCTAGATCTCTAATATTTTTAAGCCCAAGCCCCTTGGACACTGCAGCTCTTTTCAGTTTTTGCTTATACACAGTTCATTCTTTGCAGCTAATTAAGCTGAAGAAGCCTGGGAATAAAGTTTGAAAAAAAGGTTAATAAAGTTCTTTGCGTAGTAAAAAAAAGAAAAAAAAAAGAAAAAATTAAGAAGAATTTACAAACAACTGATCCATACTGAGGTTTGCAGGAAAATTAGGATTAGGTAAAGTACCATCCTAAACTTTAAACATTGGAATCATGAAAGGGAGCCAAGTCCTTGATGCCTCTTCCAGGGGTCTCACACTACTCGGAGCAATGATAGATATGACCCAGCATGACAATTTTTATGCTTAAATAGAAAAGATGTTTGGAAAAACACATACCATTTGGTGTATCCTTGCCACATGTTTGCAAATCGAATCCAAGTGCTTATCAAAAAAATAATCCATCACGACCAAGTGGGCTTCATCCCAGAGCTGCAGGGATGGTTTAACATACACAAATCTATAAATGTAATTCACCACATAAATAGAAGCAAAAATAAAGATCATATGATCCTTTCAATAGATGCAGAAAAAGCATTTGACAAAATTCAACACCCTTTTATGATAAGAATGCTTAACAAAATAGGCATAGATGGGGCCTATCTAAAAATGATACAAGCCATATATGACAAACCCACAGCCACCATCATACTGAATGGGGAAAAATTGAAAGCATTCCCACTTCGAACTGGAACCAGACAAGGCTGCCCACTGTTCCCATTACTTTTCAACATAGTATTGGAAGTCCTTGCGAGAGCTATCAGGCAAGAGAGCAGAATCAAGGGAGTCCAAATAGGGAAAGAAGAGATCAAACTCTCACTCTTTGCTGATGATATGATGTTATACCTAGAAAACCCCAAGGATTCAACCAAGAGACTCCTGGAATTGATCAATGAATTCAGTAAAGTCTCAGGATACAAAATCAATACACACAAATCAGAGGCATTCATATATGCCAATAACAGTCAAACGGAGAACCAAATTAAGGACTCAATACCCTTCAAAATAGCAACAAAGAAAATAAAATACCTAGGAATATATTTAACTAAGGAGGTAAAGGACCTCTATAGGGAGAACTACGAAACACTGAGGAAGGAAATCGCAGAACATGTAAATAGGTGGAAAACCATACCATGCTCGTGGATTGGAAGAATCAACATTGTTAAAATGACTATACTGCCCAAAGTTATCTACAGATTCAATGCAATCTCTATTAAATTGCCAACATCATTTTTCACAGATATAGAAAGAATAATTTTACGCTTTGTGTGGAACCAGAGAAGACCCCGTTTAGCAAAAGCAATTTTAAGCAACAAAAACAAAATGGGAGGTATTAATTTGCCAGACTTAAAACTATACTACAAAGCTGTGATTATTAAAACTGCTTGGTATTGGCACAAGTGCAGGGACACAGACCAATGGAACAGAACAGAAAATCCAAATATAAAACCATCCTCATATAGCCATCTAATCTTTGACAAAGCAGACAAAAACATACTCTGGGGAAAAGATTCCTTATTTAATAAATGGTGCTGGGAAAACTGGATAGCCACATGTAGGAGACTAAAACAGGACCCACAGCTTTCACCTCGCACAAAAATCAAATCACGGTGGATAACAAACTTAAATCTTAGGTGGGAAACTATTAGAATTCTAGAAGAAAATGTAGGAAAGACTCTTACAGACATTGGTCTAGGCAAAGAATTTATGAAGAAAACCCCTAAGACAATCACAGCAACAACACAAATAAACAAATGGGACCTGATTAAATTAAAAAGCTTCTGCACAGCCAAAGAAACAGTCACGAAAATAAACAGACAGCCTACAGAATGGGAAAACATTTTCGCATACTACACATCAGATAAAGGACTGATAACAAGAATCTATTTAGAACTCAGGAAAATCAGCAAGAAAAAATCAAACAACCCTATCACAAAGTGGGCAAACAACATGAATAGAAATTTTTCAAAAGAAGATATAAGAATGGCTAACAAACATGAAAAAATGCTCAACATCCCTAATCATCAGGGAAATGCAAATCAAAACCACAATGAGATATCACTTAACTCTGGTGAGAGTGGCCTTTATCAAAAAGTCCCAAAACAACACTTATTGGCGTGGATGCAGAGAGACAGGAACACTTATACACTGCTGGTGGGACTGCAAACTAGTGCAACCCCTGTGGAAATCATTATGGAGATACCTTAAACAGATTCAAGTAGACCTACCATTCGATCCAGCAATCCCATCATTGGGCATCTACCCAGAAGAACAAAAGTCATTCTATAACAAAGACACCTGTACCCGAATGTTTATAGCAGCATAATTCACAATTGCAAAGATGTGGAAACAACCCAAATGCCCATCAATCCACGAATGGATTAGTAAACTGTGGTATATGTATACCACGGAGTATTACTCAGCTATAAGAAATAATGGTAATATGACATCTCTTTGGTTCTCCTGGAGAGAACTGGAACCCATTATATTAAGTGAAGTATCCAAAGAATGGAAAAACAAGCATCACATGTACTCACCAGAAAATTGGTTTCCCTGATCATCACCTAAATGCACATCGGGGAAGGATACCAATTGGATATCAGACTGGGATGGGGGGTGGAGGGAGGGGATGGGTGTATGCCTACATGATGAGTGCATTGCGCACCGTCTGGGGAATGGTCATGCTTGAAGGTGCTGACTCTGGGAGGTGGGGAATGGGGGGAGGGGATGGAGGTATGACTACATGGTGAGTGCCAGGCGCACTGTCTGGAGAATGGACACGCTTGAGGCTCTGACTCAGGGGGATGGGCGGGACATGGGCAATGTATATAACCTGAGCTTTTGTACCCCCATGATGAGCTGAAATAAAAAAAAAAGAAAAAATTAAGAAGAATTTACAAACAACTGATCCATACTGAGGTTTGCAGGAAAATTAGGATTAGGTAAAGTACCATCCTAAACTTTAAACATTGGAATCATGAAAGGGAGCCAAGTCCTTGATGCCTCTTCCAGGGGTCTCACACTACTTGGAGCAATGATAGGTATGACACAGCATGATGATTTTTATGGCTAAATAGAAAAGATGTTTGGAAAAACACATACCATTTGGTGTATCCTTGCCACATGTTTGCAAGGAAGGTCCATATCTGCCCACTGCAATTCTGGAAAAATTCAAACCCATATAGGTACTATTTTCACAGAAATTAGCTGTAATGAAAAGAAAAATATATTTTTTTCATTATAAATTATACTTTTCTTTTTCAAATTGAAACCAGATAAAAGTCAAAGTTCAGAACCTCTGCGGTGTAACTGGAAGGGTAATAGAAGGCTAATAGAACATACTGGCCTCTGAGGAACTTCAATACTTTCCTCTCTGCTTAAGTTACTGCCATTAGAATAACTAGCATGTTAGATAACAAATCCCAGTTAAAATGTGCACAATATATATCTTGGTAGAGGTGGAATGTGGGCACTATCACATCAGCAAGGAGAGTGTATCCAGACTAGCTGGACTCTTGAGAATTAAAAATATAGAGCCTACAGTGGTATCACGAGAATATGGGTCAAAGCAAAAGGGCCAACGTCATGGGGTGTGTGGGGTATACTGCCTGGTAGGAGTCTAGGAAATGACAGGAGTGGGCTTCCAGGGCTCTGGATCCTAAGGGGATGGCATGAAGTACGCAGAGTGTTGTGAAGCCACTGCAGATCAAGAAATGTCCTTGAACTTTGGTTCTGAGACAGCATTGATTGATATCAAATGACTAATTTAGTAACAACTTTTCAAGGAAAAGGAAGAAAAGATAAAAACTTAATATAAGTATATACTTGGATAGGAAGATGCATCTTAATTTCAGAAAATTTAAATAGTGATAGAATAGTGATATTTGAAATAGGGTAACATGGCATACCATCAATTGAAAGAACCTGAGAGAATGTCACCCAGTGCCCAGCATTAGACATTGCAGCCAGAAGGATACACAACTGTGAGTTTGCAGAGAAATTTGATAGTCAGGAAACAGACAAGGAATAGTGAATATATAGGTAAATAGCCCAAGAAGAAAACTCAGCTTTTACTGTTGAACTGATAAACATATCTTAAACCATCATTATTATGCCTACTGTTTCTCTAATCATTAACTGAAGCTTCCAGAAGCCTTGCTGCTCTTATTAACAAAAGAGTCACCTAAACCTCACACCTGTAACTTACCAATTGTGCATCTCCTTCCTTTCCACTCTTCTGTACAGACACATTTGCCATTTTCCAAGGTTCCACCGTTCCTGCAGAACTCTGTAGGGGTGCTTGACGGGGGAGCAAATGTTCCTAAAGAAACAATAAATAACAGAATAGTATGTGAACTAGCTGATTAGTTCCTCCTTTCATGCCTGTGGCCATTTAATTTCTATATGTAAAACCACTGTTTTCAATATCATTGCTGAGAAATATCATTTTTAATACCATCATCAACAAACATGTACAATGAGAATCTACACAGGATGTACAATACTTACTAGATGTTATAGACACCAAAAAAAGATATATCTGAAAGACATAACACTTTGACCAAGGATATTAAAGCCCCCTGAGAAAGAGGATACGATACAGATAGTAGATAGGTGATAGATAGATAAATAGATAGAGATAGATAGATCGATAAAGTCAGCATAAAGACTTACAAGTACTGTAAGAACACCAGGACAAGATATTGAAGACAGAGGTAGCCCAGTCAGGGAAGACTTTCCAGAGAGGTCATATTTGAATTGGATTCTAAGATTAAATCTACAAAAGACAGATGAAAATGGGTGACCCAAGTAGGTAGGATACAAAGTGCACAAATCAGAAAATCACGGAAAGTTCTTATGTGTCCCAGGAACAGAGAAGTGTTTAACATATAGCATAGGTTCTATGGAACAACAGCAGGACATAGATTGGATTGTGAGGGGCTTTCTAGACCAAGCCAAGGAGATTTAATTCTGAGGAACCACACAGGGGTTTTAAAACAAGGGAGCGGCATAATGAGCAATGTTTTTAAGGAAGATACCTCAAGAAGTATGGGAAGTGACTGAGGCTAGGAGGCCAGGAGAGCCAGTTCAATGAGGAACAGGACTAAAGCAGTGGCTCTGAGGAAGTTAGGTGTCCATAGAGGTAGGACCCATACCTCAGAAAGGATTGTTAGAATCTAGTGACTGGTTATTTTGAGTCGGGGACAGTGGAGTCTCTAAATTGGAAAACAGAGTGGATGGTGAACAAATTAACTAAGCTTAAGAATATAGAAGGCAGAGTTCCAGTTCCAACAATGATGGAATAAATTATATTATATTAACTTTTCCACAGATAATCATTTTAATCTCTGCAGAAAAGATATTTAAAAAAAAAAAAGCTACGTTAAGGCACTGGACAGCAATGTAAGACAGAAATTAAATGATATTCCAAGATTATACAGTCTTTCCTGTAAGGGCACTATCCAGTCTGTATGGCAGAAGTGGCTGAAAGCCACAGTCTTAATGCATGAAGATATGAGAGGAATATGTTGGGACAACCAGAGCAACTGAGAATTTAAAGATGATACCCCAGAATGGCAGGAGCCATGTAGAAAGGAAGCTCAAAGCCTCTGTGTAAATTACCCTCAAATCTGGGGAGAAAAAGATGGAAACAAAATAAACAGAGCTTCACGGATCTATAGGACAATATTACGTAGTCTAACATATATGCAATTGGAGTCCCAGAAGGGGAGAAGAGAAGGAATAGGGAAGATAAAATATCTTTAAAAATAAGATTAAAATTCTTCAAATTTGATTAAGAACTTTAGGTTATAGATTCAAGCTGCTAAGCAAATCACAAGAAAAATAAATATTTAATATAAGGAAAGGCACACATAGATACATCATGGTCAAATTGCTGAAACTCAAAGATAAGAAGAAAATCCTGAAAGCAACCAACTATCAGCCAAGATAGTTTTATGGGTGAATTAGCAAAGAAATAATATCAATCTTACACAAATGCTTTCAGAAAAGAGAAAAAGCAAGAAACTTTCTAAATTATTTCATAGTGCCAAGATAACCCTGATACCAAATCTGACAAAGACAGTATAAGAAAAGAAAATTACAGGCCAATAAACCTTATTTACACAATGCAAAAATCCTTCAAAAATAGTACGAAAACAAATCCCACTATATACATTGACCAAGTGAGATTTATCCCAGGAATGCAAGGAATGGAAAATAAATTAATTTAATTTACCCTATGACAGAATAAAGGGGAAAAATTACGTGATCATCTCAATAAATGCAGAGGACAAAAAGCATCTCAATTAAAAAAAAAACTCTCAGCAAACAAGGAATAAAAGGGAACTTATTCAAACTGATAAAAATCATCTGTGAAGCACCTACCGCTAACATCATGCTTAATAGTTTAATATTGACTGCTTTCTCCCCTAAGGTTGACCAAAAAAGAGTTCAATGTAATTGCTCTAACCACTTCTACTCACATTGTACTGAAGAGCCTATCCAGTGCAATACACAGGAGAAAGAAATAAAAAGCATAAAGACAAGTAAGAAGAAAACAGAACTATGTTTTGTTGCAGATGATATCATCAAATATATTGAAAATCCTAACATGTCACAAAAACCTGCTAGAATTAATAAGTCAATTTAGCCAGACTGCATGATACAAAATAAATACATTAGCAGAAAACAATTGGAATGTAAAAGTATAAAATTATTTCCATTTAAATTAGCATCAAAAATAATAAGATTTTTGGAAATAAACTTAACAAAATACGTCCAAGACCTCATTTTTGAGAGAAATTTTAATAGATCTAAATAAATGGAAATATATATCATGGATAGATATAACTCTCAAAGTTGTTAAGGTATCTATTCTGCCCAAATTGATACAGCCAAAATAAAAAAGACGGGTTTTTTTTTTAGAAATTAACAAGCTGATTTAAAATTTTTATAGAAATTCAAAAGACTTAGAAAAGCCAAAACAAACTTTTAAAAGAACACAGTTGGATGGCTCACATTGCTAATTTTATAACTTACTATAAAGCCATAGCAATCAAGACAAGATAGAATCAGCATAAAGGTAGACAGATACATCAGTGAAAAAGAATAAAGAGTTTAGAAATAGATAAAACATATATGGTCAGTTGATCTTGTTAAAAATGCATGTAGGCTGTTATTAAAAAGACAAAAAATAACAGATGTTGGTGAGGATGTGGAGAAAAGAGAACTCTAATAAACTGTTGGTGGGAATGTAAATTAGTACAGCCTCTATGCAAAACAATATGGAGATTTCTGAAAGAACTAAAAATAGAACTACCATTTGATCCAGCAATCCTACTACTGGATATCTACGCAAAGGAAAAGAAATCAATATAGCAAAAAGATACCTGCATTCATATGTTTATTACAGCACTATTCACAATAGCAAAGACATGGAATCAACCTAAGTGTCCATCAATGGATGCATGGATAAAGAAAATGTGGTATATTTATACAATAGAGTACTATTCCACCATAAAAAAAAAAAAAAATGAAATCATTTCTTTTCAGCAACATGGATGGAACTGGAAGCCATTATCCTAAGTGAAACAAGCCAGGCACAGAAAGTCAAATATCTCATATTCTTACTCATAAGTGGATGCTAAAAAATGTGTACACGTGAACATAGAAAGTGGAATGATAGTGCAGACTTGGAAGGGTGAGGGGGTTGAGGGGGCGGATGATGAGGAATTAGTTAATGGGTACAATGTGCATTATTTGGGTAACATATACTCTAAAAGCCGTGACCTGACCATTATGCAATCTATGCATGTAACAAAATATCACATGTACCCCATAAATTTGTGCAAATAAAAATTAATAAATGAAAATGTGCCAATGCAATTCAATTGAGAAAGAAAATTTTTTTCAACAAGTGGTGCTACACTAACCACATAAACACATCACACTCAAGACTCAATTTGAGATGGACTATAGACCTAAAATCAAAAAGCTAAAACTATAATGATTATCAAAGAAAACACAGAAGAAGGCTGGGCATGGTGGTCATTCATGTAATCCCAGCACTTTGGGAGGCCAAGGCAGGGGCATCACTTAAGGCCAGGAGTTTGATACCAGCCTGGACAACATAGTGAGACCCCCAACTCTACAAAAAAATAGAAAAATAAGGCAGATACGGTGGCACATGCCTGTAGTCCCAGCTGCTCAAGAGGGTGAGGCAGTAGGATAGCATGAGCCCAGGAATTCGAGGCAGTGAGCTATGATTGTGCCACTGCACTCCAGTCTAGGCAACAGAGCAAGACCCTGTCTCAAGAAAGAGCAAGAGAGAGAAAGAAAGAAAAAAAAAATAGAATACAGTTGCAACTTTAAGGCAAAGATTTTTTTAAAGTACCCAAAAAGCGCTAAACACAAGAGAAAAAATTAATAACTTGGACATAATCAAAATTAAAAACTGCTGCTCATCAAAAGGCACCGTTAAGAAAATAAAAAATGGAAGGCACAGACTGGGAGAAAATATTTGTAAAACATGTTTCTGACAAAGGAATTGTACTGTAAACTAAAATTGTAAACATAGCTGTAAATTATTAATAGGATTGCAATTTGTAAATTGTTAAGAATATGAACAGCATGTTTTTTCAAATGGGCAAGACTTGAACTGACACTTCATTAAAAAGATATATGATATATGGACAGACAATAAGCATATGAAAATGCTCAGATCTTAGTCATCAGAGAAATGCAAATTAAAGCCACAGTGAAATACCATTTCACACCCCACTAGAATAGATTCAAATAGATCAATAGAACAGAATAGAGAATCCATAAATAGACCCATACAAGTATAGTCAACTGATCTTTAACAAAGAAGCAAATTGAATAGAGAAAAGATAATCTTTTCAACAAATGTTGCTAGAACATTTGGACAACCACATGCAAAAAAAATATGAATTTAGAGACGGAATTACATCTTTCATAAAAATTATCTCAAAATGGGTTATAAACTTAATGGAAAATTCAAAACTACAAAACTCCTAGAAGACAACAGAAGAAAATCTAAGTGATGTTAAGTGTGGCCATGAATTTTTAGATGCAAATATTAAGAAAGTGCAATGCATGGAAGAAAAATGTGTAAGTTAGTCTTCATCAACACTATTGTGAATTTGTTGTTTATACTTCCCATCATATTTTATACTATTGTCATGTCTAAGACAATCAGTATGAGCATTTACATGTAGGATGTTTTTACTACTTTTTTACTATTTAATGATTATAGTTATATTTAGGTATTTTTTCTTTCTTTTGGTGTAATTTTGGTCATTTATATGTATTTAGAAAATCGCCATTTGATCTAAGTTTTTATTTTACTAGGCCAAAGTTTTCCATGGTATTTGTTTATGATTTTGTTAATGCTATTTGTTGTGACCTTTCGATTTTTGTGCATATTGCTTAATCGCCCAGATCTCTATGGCAGTTATAGGTTTACAAAATCTATTTCTTAAATAATAAGACTTGAAAGTCAAAATTACTCCTTCATCCATGGTCTACAGAATGGATGTGGTGTTAGCAGGCATGAAAACATTAACCTTTATGTATGTCTCCATCAGAACTCTTGGGTCAGGTGCATTGTCAGTGAGCAGTAATATTTGGAAAGGAATCCTTTTTTAGAAGGTCCCAATAGTGAGCTTAAAATATTCAGTAACCATGCTATAAAGAGATGTGCTGTCATCCACGCTTTGTTGTTCCATTTATAAGGCACAGGCAGAGTAGACTTAGCATAATTCTTAAGAGCCATAGGATTTTCAGAACAGCAAATGAGCACTGACTTCAACTTAAGCTCACCAGCTGCATTAGCTCCTAACAAGAGTCCCTGTCCTTCAAAGATTTGAAGCCAGGCATTGACTTCTTTCTGTAGCTATGAAAGTCCCAGATGGCATTTTCCTCCAGTTGAAGGCTATTTCATCTACATTGAAAATCTGTTGTTTAGTGTAGACACTAAAGTAATTACTTCATAATTCTCTTACCTAGATCTTCTGGATAACTTGCTGTAGCTTCTACATCAGCACTTGCTGCTTCACTTTGCAATTTTATGTTATAAAGATGGCTTCTTTATAACCACGAACCAACCTCTGCTGGCTTCCAATTTTTCTTCTGCAGCTTCCTAAACTCTCTCAGCCTTTATAGAATTGAAGAGAGTTGGAGCCTTCCTCTGAATTAGGCTTTGGCTTAAGGGAATGTTGTGGCTGGTTTAATCTTCTGTTCAGACCAGTAAAACTTTCTCCATATCAACAGTAAGGCTGTTTTGCTTTCTTATCATTTGTATGCTCACTGGAGTAACACTTTTAGTTTCCTTCAATAATTTTTCCTTTGCATTTATAACTTGGGTAACTGTTTGGTGTAAGAGGACTAGCTTTTGGCCTATCTTGGCTTTCAACATGCCTTTTTCACTAAGCTTAATCATTTCTAGCTCTTGAAAAAGTGAGAGACACTCGAGTCTTCCTTTCACTTGAACGCTTAGAGGCCATTTTAGTGCTATTAATTGGCCTATTTCAATATTATTATGTCTCAAAGAAGAAGGTGTCCCGAGGACAGGGAGAAAGACGGGAACTGGCCGGCCAGTGGAGCAGTCAGAACATATACATTTATCAATTAAGTTTGCTGTCTTCCATGGGTGTGGTTTGTGGTACCTCAAAACAATTGCAATACTAACATCAAAGATCACTGATCACAGATCACCATAACATATATGATAATAATGACAAAACTTGAAATATTGCAAGAATTACCAAAAAAATGTGACACAGAGACATGAAGTGGAGAGAAAATGGGACAGATAGAACTGCTGGTCATAGGGTTGCCACAAACCTTCAATTTGTGAAAAACACAGTATCTGTGAAGTACAATAAAACTGAAGCACAATAGCATAAAGTATGCCTGTGCTGTATTCTTTCCTTCTGGGCTCAATTTCTTGCTTTATGATGAAATAATTCTTTCATCTAGGGTCTATGAGTGACAGATTCTCCAGTGTTTATCTGAAAATGCTTTTTAATTTTTCCCTCACTTTTGGTTGTCAGTTTAATAGGTATGGAATTCTGGGTTAACAGCACTTTGAAGATATTTTTCCACTGTTTGCTAGAATGTGTTGTTGTGATAAAAAGTTTTTTCCTTGTCTAATTGTTATTCCTGTTGGAGGAATCTTTCTTCTATAGATATATTTTAAATATTCTTTACCTGCTATTATGGAATTTTACCATGATGTGGTTTGTTTTTCTTTTTCTTGCTCAAAACTCAGTCATTCTTCAATCCAAAAAAATTTTCAGTCATTATTTCTTCAGATATCACCTCTCCCATATTGTCTATTGTATTCTGAAATTTCTAGTGCACCCTGTTGGAATCCAGCCTTCTATACTTCAAGTTTCCTAATCTTATTGTCATAGTTAGCATCTCTTTATATGCTCTGCTGAATGATGGGTAATTTCTTCCTCTGTCTTTTCCAATTCCCTAGTTTCCTCTTTAATGATTTCTAATCTCATTTTAAACCACTCATTAATTTTTTATTACTGTATTTTTCATTTAAAAAGTACTATTTTTACTTTTTCAAATTCTTTTTTAAAATACTATCTTTTTCTTTTGTTTTAATTTTCCCCCTACATTTTAAATTTTTTAATCATTTTAAACATACTTTATGTTTCCTTTCAGATTCTTTTGTTATATCCAGTTCTGAGAGGATTAATCCTTTTGATCAGATCTGATGTCTCCCCAACATCATGGTTCACATGTAATTTTGGACTATAAACTCATCTTTGCATTATTTATTATTCTTCCATTAGACTTGTATGGATCCTGTTTGTCAAAATATTTCTATAGGAAAATTTCATGATTACTTCTTTCATGATCCTGGAGCACCATAGTAGTTTTAGGATAATTTCTCACTGGGTGTGCACATAGGACAAATTCAGATTTTATGGCCTGGGGTTTCAATTATTTATAGTGACTTTTTGTTTTCTTTTACTCGTGGCCCTGAACAGATAATAGTGTTATTTATTGCTTCTTTGGGCTGGTGAGAAGAATTTTGCTAATCTTCTTTTTCATGGTTGAAACTACTCCTTAAGGCTTCAGGTGTTATGTTGGTGGCTCAGGTCCAATTTCCCCAATTCACACAGGCTGATAATTATGCCTCCTGTCCCCATGGATGCATTGAAGCTACAACTTCTAGGGCTGACGCTAATGTCTGCTCACCATTGTAGTATTGCACTTTCTCTTTGCTTCTACCCTCTGGAATTTCCCTTCAAGAAAGAAAGTTGGCTTATATATTTGAATTATTGTCTTGTTGTATTCATAACTTCTATATATTTGTAAGCAACAAAGAGACCTATCCATGTCTACTCATTCTGGCTTTTTGCTGTAAGTCAAGAGTCATTTCTTCCATTTAAGAAGTATTTTGACAACCTTTAGAACAAAGACTCTGGCTTGTATTTCCAGATCCTAACATAATGCTGCAATTGAATAGAAGGTACCCAACAGACTGGCTGGCTGGCTTCCTTGCCACTTGCATTTTGATTGAGGATATCTAGTCTAAGCTGAACTATCCACTCCCGTCACAATCACATATTTACTTATTTATTTATTTATTTTTTATTTATTTTCTTTTTTTTTCAGACAGAGTCTCGCTCTGTTGCCCGGGCTAGAGTGAGTGCCATGGCATCAGTCTAGCTCACAGCAACCTCAAACTCCTGGGCTTAAGCGATCCTACTGCCTCAGCCTCCCGAGTAGCTGGTACTACAGGCATGCGCCACCATGCCCAGCTAATTTTTTAGTTGGCCAGATAATTTATTTCTATTTTTAGTAGAGATGGGGTCTCACTCTTGCTCAGGCTGGTCTCGAACTCCTGACCTCGAGTGATCCACCCGCCTCGGCCTCCCAGAGTGCTAGGATTACAGGCGTGAGCCACCGGGCCCGGCCAACAATCACATATTTAATACCTTGTGCTACCACTTCAAGACACTAGCCTCTGAAATATCTAAATCATACACAAAATATAGCAAAAGTAGTATTGGTATCTTTAAGACTGTATTTTACAGAAAGAATGTAAGATTCAGAAAGATTAAGTACCTTATTCATATCACGTAACTAGTTTTAGAATTACGGACTCAAGAAAAGTGACATTAGCTATTTGTTAACCCAACCTCCCCATTCTACATAAAGGCTGAGTGGTTTGTTCCAGATCAGTAATTAATTGAGAGCTGAGCAGCTTCTGGACTCAGATCTCCTCAGTACTTATCAGTGCTCCTGTTCCCTCCTCACAGTGCCTGCTTTAACCACAGGAACAGTGAGCACCAGCTTGTTTTCTTTGAGGATCCGTACACTAGAACATACTTCATAGCAGTATTTTTCTTTTATTACACCTATATGATAACAATATTTCCTACATTCCTTTCACTTGTAATAAGTAACATTTCCAGAAATATTAGCCCTATTTTCAGTGCTTTTACTACACATCTTGGAAGATCAAGTGCAGAACATATATGACACACACTCATACTGCTTGATAAAGTAGCATAAAGTAATATTAAAGATTCCAAAACAGAAAAAAAATAAAATCTGCTTTGAAGAGTTCAGTTTGAATAAGTAGGAAAATAAAAACATATTTCCTTAGCCAAAGAAATTCCATCCAGAGACCTTTTTAGTATCTGGCTCAGTTTTGGGGTGTCGAAAATTCAAGCATCTGTCATTTGTCCCAGATCAGGAATTTGAAATATTTGGGTGAAGATAAAGTTAACTCTTAAACCAGAGGACAAAGTTGGTAAAAAAAAAAAAAAAAAAAAAACCCTGAAAGATGTACACAAATAAAACACACATAGTCTTTATTTAAGGTAAAGTTTACCCAGTATTAATTATTTGGTTAAATATTTCAATAAACTGGTTTAAACATTTTAATAAACTTCTCTACTGATGGTGCAGTGTAGTGTAAATATTGAAAATCAAATGCAGGAAGACAAGAATTCTTACAACTGTTTCTGTTTCGGTTTGGAGCGAGTCCATTGAACTTAATGATTAAACCTATTGTAAATCTTTGGTTTGGTAACTTGAGTCCCAATCCAAAGGTCCAATGTAGGTCAATGGTATCTGCTCAAGGTTTAATTCACGGAGTGGGGACAACTATGCTATATACTGAATTATCTAAAAATTCATAAATTAGAGAATAGTAGCCAACATTTATTGTTTATAATGTAATAAAAATCATCTTAAAACTTTCAATGTATTAACTCATTTAATCCTACCTGTGAGGTAGAGTATATTATTATTCCCACAATAGATAGGAAAACTGAGAAACAGGAATATTGAATAACTTGCCCACAGTGACTGATCTAGAAGCAGCAGCACTGGGGTATAAACCCTGGCAGTCTGGCTCCAGAGCTTTCTTTCCCCAACTCATGTACCTTTCTCTCCTACTCTCAAGTCCCTACTCTTAACCATTATATTCTATAATGGTTGAAATTCTATAGATTTTCAACACATGTATCATCAAGGACCTATAGGTGGTGGTCCACATTTTAAGTAAAAATATCTACTACCTAGAATTCAGGAATAATCCTCTCAGCCAAGATTCCAGCCTCTTAGTTCAATTAAGTGACATTTAAAATGAGATCAACAATTTAAACATCACTGATTCTGATGTTATAATAACCTATGTCCCAGTACATAACAAAACTTATTTCTCAACAAATAATCCCTTCCCTCTCATAGACATTTTTTAATTTAGAGGGTGGTTATAAGGAGAAGCAAGTAGGGAGACTGGTAAAGGAGCTGAAGAGAGATGTACACCACCAGGGTTGAGACTACAGAACACTACAGCTGCCTAAAACCCAACTTTCTCCATCCAGAAAACACTTCTCTGCAGCTACCCTCTAGGACCAGTCACATGAGTTAGATTTACTATCAAATATGCCTCTGTCATTGAGTGGAATGAAAGCCAAGTATCAGTGGACAGATTATTTTCTGAGATACAATAAACTCTCATTGACCTTTCCCAACAACCTTCATTTTCTACTGTGCAAGAATTACCAATGCTAGGAAATCTGATGTTGGGGGTTAGGAATATTTCAACCTCTTAAGTCTCCTGTCAGGCTGAGGAATATGTGTTTCTGGTGATAGGGAATGAAATATAGAGTATCTGGAGAGTGGTGGGAAAAACAGTCCTGATGACAGAAAGCAGAAAATTCTATAAGCCAGGAGAGGTGTAGCATGTGATTGGCTAGGGTGTAATAACACGGCTCTTGTGTTTTGAGGTTAAGACACTCTCCCATTCATAGGAGGTAAAGAAAACATTTCCTACTACTATGACTATGGACGTCTGTCAAGGATTATATCAGGCCTAGAGCAAGCTGGGAAATGTCAATGGAAAAAAATACAATAAAGCTTAAGCTTAATTATGTTGTCATTTTACTTTCATCATCAAGTGTGATGAAACCCAAAAGCCATACTGCTTCTTGTGGTACAAACTTCTTGCTATCAGAAGCACGAAGCCAACAGAGATGGAGCACCTTATGTCTGTCCATTTTGAAAATACATCAGACAAGTTGGATGGTTTTCTGTGAAGAATGCCCAATGTGAAAGACTGGAGGTCTGGCAAAACTTAGATTTGCTCCAACATAAAAGCACCCTGTAAGATTGCTGATCTTACAAAAAAGGCTACACACAATTGCAGAGGTCTTAATGAAGCTAAGAATCCTAGAAATGGTTATGCATCACATGGCCTGGAGCAGATGAAGAAAAACTAAAATGATGTATTTCTTAACTGAAAGAGTCTAAACTCTTCTAAAATGGTGTTTTTCTTAACAAATCCAGAATTGCAATTCTTTGAATGTTTTGAACATGGTCACAAGGAACTGGTAGCTAGGATATTTCATTTATGAATATAACTATTTGACAACTCCTAGTCCATGCTACAGACTGAGTGTGTCCTCCTGAAATTTATCTGTTGAAACTTAATCCCCAATGTGATGGTGTTAAGAGATCAGGATTTCAAGAGATGATTAGGTCATGAGGATAGATCCCTCATAAATGGGATTAGTGCTGTTAAGGGGCCAAAGAGACCAGAGTTTTCCCCTTCTGCCACGTAAGGATGCAGCAAGAAGATGCCTTCTCTAAACCAGGAAGCAGCCCCTTACCAGACACTGAATCTGTCAGTGCCCTGATCTCAAACTTTCCAGCCACCTTAACTATGAGAAATCAATTTCTGTTGTTTATAAGGTACCCAGTTTATTGTAGCAGTCCAAGTGAACTAGGACAGTCCAGTTTCTGGTTTTCACGTGATTCTTTCATTTACTCATCAACTGTGTGTTGGCAAATATATTCCAAGCACTATTCTAGGTGCAGGGAACACAGGAAGAGCATATGGTGAGAAACAGAAAGTATATAAAAGTCAAAGGCTTAGGAAGAGTAGTTTCCAATAAATACAAAACATATCCCTGAACTTCCTGAGGGCTCATAACCAAAAAGAAGAAGAATTAGTAACAAATATCCCATTTCTAACAGAAGAAGCATACCAGCTCCTCAGAAAAGATAAACTTTCCCCTTGCTCTTAATTTTCCAATTGACTCTTTATAATAAGGAATATTCCAATTGACTCTTTATAATAAGGAATATTCCTCAGCTTTTGGGTAAACCTAGTGGCAAAGGAGAAGGTTATTGCTATCATTTAAAGAAGAAGATTGAAAGATCAGCACTGTTTGCTGCTACTGTTTTGCCTTGTACATTTGACTCAGAGTGTGTTTTAGTTGGTAAATTCTGTTTCATTTCACTTCACTCCCTTCTACTCACTCCACTCCACTCTGCCTGTTCTATCCCATCTCTTGTCATTGTTAACAATAAGGCAGGTCTCTGTTCTCTCGGAGCTTTCATTCTAGAAATGAGGAGACAGCCAGCCAGGCAATAAACAAATAAATAAGAAATTGTCAGTGGTGAAAGCCGTGAAAAAATACATGTAAAAGAGAGTGAAGGAGAGAATAACTTAGACAGGGTGGATAGGAAAGATCTCTTGGAGGTGACATGTTACCTAAGACCTAAATCATCAAAGGAAGACAGTTATGTGAAACTCTGGATGAAGATTGTTCTACGTAAACTGACATCACTGGAAAAGAACTTCAAGTCTTGAGCTCCTTTTGGAAATTGAAAAAGTCATCAATAGTTCTGAAAATTTTCATTATTAAGAAAAATTCCAAATGAATAGGAAATCCTGTTCCTGGGAAAATAGACAGAGAAACTATTTAACTTGGCCATACATTTCCCTGTGCTACTTTGGTGAAAAAAGATCATTATTATTTAATATTTTCATCATCAGCATATAAAAAATGCCAAAGACTATTCCAGAAATCCTGAAGTCTTGTCTAGTCCCATGAAATGCTGTTACATCTGTCAAGGTAAGGGCCTTAAACTGTGACCTTTTAACAAGAAAACTTAATACAAAATAGGAACAGAATTAAAAATCTTTTCTATACTACACAGAAGATCACTGACAATCTAGAGGCCATGTCTTGAAACGCTTGTTTAATATTAAAGCAATGATTAATTTTAAAAGTTAAAAAGAGTTAAAAGAACTCAGAATAATTAGAGTTGAACTCATTCATGGCTTGTTTGATGGCTATAAGATGTTTGGGGCAACATGAATATGAGAAATCTTTCCATTAAAGGCTGTCACCAGGATGAATGCTACTAGAAAATGCAGTCTCTTGCTCTTGAGTGCTAGAAGACCAAAGGCAGACAACCACATAACCGCAAAGCTGTAGGAGGACTTTTGCACAACTAGTAGAAAGTGGCAAAACCATGGCAGTTACTCTATAGCCAAAATCTACACACAGCATTTAAAGACTCCAAAAACCTTAAAGTTTAAGCATGAATACTAACCTGCACTCTATAAACAGCATCGACAATGTAGAGCTTCTTGACTTGAAGACAACATGACTCCCAGAGTCTAACTGCCTAGCGAAACAACAGAATGCTCTGATTCTACTGCTTACTGCATATCCTTGTGAATTATGGTTTTTAGCCATTGTTTCCTCAAACATAAAAGATGAATTAATTGATTTGTGTTACCATTGTCTTCCCTATAGGAAGGCAGAATAGGGTGGGAGTTACACCACAAATACTGAAGTCAGAATGATCAAGGTTCAAACCCAGATCCAATACTTTCTAGCTATATAATCACAAAAATATTCCCTGAGAGTACATTCCCCATTTGTAACATAGATACAACAGTATCTGCCTCAAAAGTGCCTGTCAGGATTAAATGAGATAAGGCATGTGAACTTTTTTGCATAGTACCTAGAACATAATAAGGATTTTTGACATTGTAGGTATTATAATAATCAAATGCATACGTAGCATAAATATTGTTACATCAATATTCACTCTACAGCCAAATAACAGTAACTTCTCATTAAGGCAGAATTTGGATTTTTTTTTTCTATTTTTCACAAAGAGGCCATTATTTTTGCATGAACAATAAAAGTGAGACATAATTTTTATATTCTCTTTATAAATTTTGAATGCAATAAAATTAGTTTATCCAAAATTGTGTGTGTTTGTGTATATTTTTTCCTAACAAGACATTCACAGTTTTCTTCAGTTTCTCAGAGATATGAGTGACTTTTCTCTCCCTTAAAAAAAATAAATTAAAAAAAAATTAATCTCCATAGCGGAAGAAAGGGACCAAAGTAAAAACATTCAAAGATTACACAGGACAAGATGGGATGGGAGAGGTGGAGTGCAGTAGAGTGGAGTGAGTGGAAGAGAGGAAAGTGGAACAAAACAGAATTTCCCAGCTAAAACACACTCAGTGGAAAGCACGAGGCAAAATAGTAGCACGAACAGTGCCGGTGTTTCAATCTTTTTCTTTAAACGATAGTGATAATCCTCTCCTTTGCCACTGGGATTACCCAAAGCCTGAGGGGTGTCCCTTATATAAATAGCCAATTGAAAAATCCTGCTCAGAACATGGGAAAGTTTCTGTTTTTGAGGAGCTGGTATGCTTCTACTAATAGACACGGGATCTTTATTTTTTATCATACTTCCTTTTGTAAGGCATCCAGGAAGGTCAAGGATATGTCTTATATTTATTTTAAGCACCTCCCCCTAAGACTTTGACTTTCATGTACTTTCTATCCCCTGCCCTGCACTTCTTCTTATGCTATGTTTGTACTTTGGCCCTGGTTTTAATGGTTCTATTGTAACTATGTCTTTCATAAGTCCCCACAAATTTCCCTTTAAAAGCAGATATCATGTAAATAAGGGAAAGACAGAAGGAACAAAGACATCTTAGAAGTATCCCTTTAAATGAGGTCTTATAAATTTGGCAGCCTTAACAGGGTAAAATTTTTTAAAACCTGAATTAAATTATTTTACAAACCTTAAACACACAAACAAAGACACATTTTCCCCAAGTTTAAATTGTACTGTTTTTTTTTTTTTTTTCTTCTGGTGTATTTTCTCATCCCAGTTCCCAAAGTACTATTAATACAGTATTCTCTAAACACTGTTCAGGGCAGAGGGGGAGAGGACACATCCATTTCCGGCTGCCACCCCCCTCAGCAGCCAATAAATTGGACCCCTCCGGTCCTAAGCAGTGTGACTCTCTGCAGGCATGCTCGTGCTCCTGCTGGCTGCCCTCCTTTGAATCCTCAGCAGTTACCTGCTTGGAGGCACACTACCTCTCTTGACTAGTGTTACTTACCCTTATTTACTGTGTTTCATTAGAAAATTTCTCTGTTTTCTACAAAAGGGAGTACTCAGCATATCCAACTTTGAATCCTTTTACGGAGAACCTCCGCAGCCCAGGGGAACCAGCATTAGGATTACTGCAAGTTTCTGTTGCGAGTTCCCAGAGGGCTTTTCTTTAACATCATTGTTTTACACACTACTGCCCCTCTCCCACCCTCCTTTCCCAGATCAGCTCTGGCACAGAGTAGGGGATTAACAAATATTAATTGAATAACCAGGAAAGTCATTTTTTAACTGACCTTAATTTTTTTTAGTAGTTTTCTACACCTGGAAAGTGGGAAATTTGTGTGCAAACCATGAGATCGTTTTATTTACAATCTTAATGATAACATTCTTAAACTTCCTTCTTGAAATGAAATTCCGTTCTGTGCATGTTTGGGGGTAGGGATGCTAAATCCAAGAAGTCCACCTTTCTTGGGTTTAGACAAACAAATCCAAACATGTGTTACTAGTGATTTTAATTATTATTCTGCTATCAATTCAGTCTGGAGTTAAAAGAGCAAAAAGAGGCCAATATGTCACTCTTCATCCTGCCCACTCACACTCACACACATATTCGTTTATATACAACCATCTGCTGGCCGTCAATTGACCAGTCTTTTATACTCCATAAATGCCACCTTGGTGGGCAGCCTCAGCCTGGACAAGGCACTTCCCAGTACTGGTGTGTCAGGTGGCGAGGACACAGGCTCAATTCCCTTTTTTGCTCTGAGTTAAATATAGCAGAACAGCATTACCTGCCTGGATCTTGATCACGGTCCTCCAGATGCCCAGTCCCACGGCAACGGCCGTCAGCAGCCCACACGCAACGGCCACCGACACCCTGAGGTTACAGGCATGGCAGGAAGCCATGGTGAAACCAAACCACAAATCCGCTCCTGGGTGAAAGACAACTGGCTTCTTTTCTCCTTGTAAGTTTAATCAGAAGCTATCCTAAAGCATAAAGATAATTCCTCCTTTCAGGGCTCTACCAGGCAGATGTCTCCATATTTTAGGATGTTTTAGGTTAATCCAGCAGGATGCAGTTTGTGTTACCTAGTAAAAGGCGCATACTCTGCTTGCAATTTCCTCACGCTTCACCGAAGGAGAACATGAAGAAAGTGATTAGAGTTATGGAAAAAGGGAGATAACTCATGGCAATAAAGAAGAAGGAGGGACTAGCAGAGAGGGTCAAAGGGTGAATGTGCAGACAAGCCACAGAGAGAAGGAAGGGAACAAAATAAAAGAAACTGGAGAGGAAATCACAAAGGCGCTGGGTCCTGGTGGCCGCCTATGTCTCAGCTTCCCATGCTTTTGTCTCGAGAGGGCCCGGCAGAGGCAGACTAGCAGGTACCTCAGGCAACATAGACACCCTCTTGGGGAAATGAGCCAGGTTGTCAACAAGAGGGTAAACAGCAAGAGCCACACACGACTCTGGTGCTTGCATTTCTTTAAAGAGCCTACGTCTGGACGGCTGCAGTGGGTGAGTGGGCACACTGGCACTGGCACGGGGTGAGTCTTAATGCACTAAAGCCCATCTGTTATGGGCTAAATTGTGTCCCCTCAAAATTCATATGTTAGAGTCCTACCCTCCAATATCTCAGAATGTGACCTTATTTGGAGATAAGGTTGTTACAGAATAATTAAGTTAAAATGATTAACACCAAAGAAGAGGGTTATTGCCATCATCAGGGTAGACCCGAATTCGATATGACTAGTGTCATTCTAAGAAGAGGAAATTTGGGTGCAGATATGCACAGAGGGAAGATGATGTGCAGAGCCCCGGGGAGAAGGTGGCCATCTACAAGCCAAGGAGAGAGGCCTGGAACAGACTCTTCCCTCAGAGTCCTCAGAAGGAAATAACCCTGCTGACAAACTTGATTTTGGACTTCCAGTCCCCAGAACAGTGAGATGATAAGTATCTGTTGTTTAAGTCACCCAGTTTGTGGAACTTCCTTATAGCAGTCCTGGGAAGTTAACACACCTTCTGAGTCACTGCCGCCATCTGAGTCACTGCCAGTGATGTCTCTCTGCAGCTGCCTCTCTGCGCCTCTCCTGCACAGGATCACGTGCTCTTCTTCCCTCTCCCTTCTCCACCTCAACTTTAAGGTGGAATGAACGAATGTTCACCTCGTCAATCAGGGCTCTGTTTCTGCTGGGGAGAGCAGGTTCTCTGGTCTGCTCTGGAAGCTCCCTCAAGTCATCAAACCCATACTAAATGCCTTCAGTGTGTCAGAATTGGTACAAAACATGGATGGGGTCCTTAAAGAACTCCTATTTTCTCAGGGATGAGATAACTGGATATAGCTACCTAGAAGACAAGTAGTAACTGTTAAAATAAAGGATAATAAATTCTAATTATTACAGAGCACAGATGCTCCTTCACTTATGTTGGGTTGTATCCCAATAAATCCAGCATAAGTTGGCAATAGCCTAAATCAAAAATGCATTTACTACACCTAACCTACTAAACATCATAGCCTAGCCTACCTTAAACATGCTCAGAATACTTACATTAGTTTGCAATTGGGCAAAATCATTTAACACAAAGCCTCTTTTATAATAAAGTATTGAATATCTCATGTAATTTATTGAATACCATCCTGAAAGTGAAAAACAGAACCCTTGTATGGGTCAATGTATGGGTTTCCCACTGAAGGCATATCACTCTCATTCCACCATAAAGTTGAAAAATCTAGGTCAAACCACCAAAAGTCAAGGACCTCTGCATTAGGCCAGTAATTCCTTCAGGGAGAAGTAAGCAAAGTTTTACAAAAAAAAGGTTTTACATTTAAGCGGACTTTTTGGAAACCCCTAAACAACTATGTATTTCTTTCCCAACTCTCTGTAATACTCACTTTATCAAAGTTTAGTTTTAGGCGCATGAACACAAAGCCCTAACTTTACCCAACTCAAGAGTTTCAGAAAAACACACTGACGTACCACAAAATGGAAGAACTTAGAAATACTGCTGCAGACGTGCAAAATCAATGAATGTGATTCCATTATCTCATTTACCATTAATGTGTAAAAAATGTCTGTTTCTAATACGTGTGCATGTATATGCACAGAAAATGTCCAGAGGAGCACATAAAAATGTCCTCTTAGGAGTGTGAGGGACCTGAGATGGGAGAAAAATTTTTTTTAATTTTATCCCCCCTTTTATGGTTTGAAGTCTTAGCCTTATGCATTTATTTTTTCAATTATTATAAACATAAATATGTATTACTTTTTGATACTTTTTTAGTTTTCAGTAAACAACAAATCTAAGAAAAGGAATCAGCACTTATCAAATGCCTAGGGTATACCAAGCACTGTGCTGTGTACCTTACATATCTTTAGCTCATTCATTCTGTGTAAAAGCCTCAAGTAACACATGACATTTCTGCCCATTGCGTGAATGAGGAAATGAGGTTGAGATAGGTTTAACTCTCAGCAGGAGTTCTGTGGTTTAGTAAATTTGAAAGATACCAGGTTACACAAAGTTTAACACTTTTCTCCACTCCAGGATTTCCTAGAGCTTTCAATATGCTCATGTGCATTATGAATGTCCAAATTCTCAATGTTATTTGACCACAGAATCCTCAAGAAGAAACTCTCAGAGATACCGTTCTTTGGAATATGCTTTGGAAAAAAGACCCTGCATGCTCATCTGCAGAAGGGAATTCGTTAAACAATGTGGCTAAAGGAACTGATTGTGGGACCTGAGTTTGCCATCTGGTGACGATGTTTTTCTCCTGTAGGCTTCCAGATGTTTTACAGGGAGTGTAGTCTAATGATTAGAAAGCTTACTTCAGGCCAGGCATGGTAACTCATGCCTGTAATCCTAACACTTTGGGAGGCCAAGATGAGAGAATTGCTTGAGGTCAGGAATTGGAGACCAGGTTCAACAAGAGCAAGACTTCGTCTTTTCTAAAAATAGAGAGAAATTAGCTGGACAACTAAAATAGAAAAAATTAGCTGGGTGTGGTGGCGCATGCCTGTAGTCCCAGCTACTCAGGAGGCTGAGGCAGGAGGATTGCTTGAGCCCAGGAGTTTGAGGTTGCTGTGAGCTAGGCTGATGCCATAGCACTCTAGGCCGGGCAACAGAGAGAGACTGTCTCCTAAATAAATAAATAAATAAATAAATAAATAAATAAGAAAGCAAGCTTACTTCAGTGCTACTCAGACATTCTCTCTTCCACACTCTGTAGAAGTGCTGAGATCCTGGGATGCTGCAATAGCTGTTGATTCTTAGGGCTTCAACGTTCTCAGTGACATGACAAGGTTTATAAGGCCTCCCACCTACCCAGCTAGGAACTCTAGAAATTCATGGAATAGAAGAAATCCCTAGGCACAGAACTTAAGATGTTGGCATTTATGTGAGGGCATGAATTACTATTGATTGTAGACATATGTAAATGGTTACTAATTTTTACACACACAGCACACACATAACAAGATGACAGAAGAATAGGAAAAGAACTAAATAGGAAATATTTCATTTATTCTTACATTTTACTCAATGCGGGCATTGTGCTAGGCACAGGAGATGAAATAGTAAACAGGAGGGACAAGGTCCCTGTCCCCACCCAGCTTACATTCAGGAATACCTGGATTTGTACTAAGGCTGCCCCTAATTTTCTCTGTGACCCTGGGTGAACCAGTGGGCCTCCATTTCTTCATATTTTAATCAACCTAGTTGAGGTCTTCTCTTCCTGAACTTTTGAGTACTAAAGTAATCAGTTGAGGAAGAACAAGACAGGTGTCTGTGGAGGGGGTAGAGAGGGACAGTGGCCCAGAGTAGGTGTCAGAGCCCAGGTGGGATAAGGAGAGCATCTTACAGTGGGGAGACCTAGCCTGAGACGTCAGACCCCAAGCAGGACGCAGAGGGCTTCCATGTGAAGGGGAGGGTGGCCAGGCATGGGCTGTCAGAGCCCAAGTGGGGCAGGAGAGCATCCAGGTGAGGGACACCCAATGTGGGAAATCTAAGTCATAGCAGGGAAGGGTGGCATCCTTCAGAGACCAAAAGTGGTCGGGAGGGCATCTATACAGGTGGGCAACTCTGCGTGGCAGATCAGTGCCAGAGTTGAGTGAGGAGGGTGTCCACACGGACGGGCAGCCTGGAATACGAAGCTGGAGCCCAAGCCAGAAGAGAAGGGTGTCCACGCCTGGGTGGGGAGTGGTGCTGAAGGTCAGAGATGGTAACATACAGGATGATGGATCAAACAGATGAGCATATAAGCATAATGGGAGCCAAGTTTCTCACTCCAGAAGAAGGAAGTTACAAACATGGAAAGGGGAGAACCTGGATTCCATAAGAATTTCAAAACAAGTAATCAGAAATAAGGAGAAAGAAAATCTATGTGCCGTTAATTCTGAAGGAAGCAATACCCTTCCAGGGAAGATGGCTGTCAGACAAATGTGTGAATGAAGTCAGCAACTTCTTATCCAAAAGCGGAAACCTGTTAGGACTACTACAGCAAAGCCAAGATTTCAAATGAAGGAATGTGATATTAGCTCTTATTTCTAACACGTGAACTAAATAATTTTCATTGTGCCTTTAGAAAGAAAGCCCACAGTGTTGGATTGGAGTTGGATGTCTCACATGAACTCACAATTCTTATATATTAATATATATCTATGTAATATATAAATATATATATAATCTATGTAATATATATGTATATAATATATGTTGTTTATATACTATATTATATATTTCAACATATAGTCAATAAATATCTATTTATAAATATAGAAATAAATGTAGATGCAAAAGTGTGTGTATATAAACACACAAATGTGTACTTGTGCATGTTTATGATATATATCACACATTTACATATATATATTCTCTAACTCTGGCCCATTACCAGGTCTGGATGTAGTGACAGCCCATTAACAATGAGCACACTATGCTCTGGTTTCTCTTCAGGTCACATAAATCTTTTGCCTTCAGCAATGAGCACACATAAAGACCAGACCTTGATTTATAAATACAATTTTCCACTTAATGGAATAAGCATCTTTGGGAAAATGGCTAATTCCAGGACAGCATCAGAGAAAGTCCAGGGTGAGCCAGGAATATCTTGTGCAAAAGGCAAGATATGATGGGTATATATTATTACATGGATACATAATCCAGCTGGAATAGACTCCCTATTACCCAATGAGGGATAATTTGAGCATCAAAATGATGTTTACAAATAAGCATTATTATAAATAATAAATAGTGGTTATAATCAATAACATTAATTTATTAAATAATGAGGTACATAAATATTATCAATAATAAATAATACATATAACAGATTATAATCCACTAAATAAGAAACCCACTGAATTTGAATCCTCGAGGTAGTGCCTAGCCATCTGCATTTTAACAAGCCCTCCAGGTGATTTGATGCCCACTGAAGTTTGGTAACCACTAATCTGGGGTAATTCTCCCAAAAGAAGTAAATCACGTTTATAGCAAAGTAGCAAATGTAGGAGATTAAATGGCATTTTGTTTACTAGGACATTCCTTTGTTAATTTATGGGAATTGTCATGGCTTTAAAGATTTCCAGATTATCAGATAAGCCTGCTAAAATTCATCAGAGCCTGTATTTCTGTCATCTGTGAAACCACTCTTCTATGTTTTATTTATTTTATTTTATTTATTTTATTTATTTGATTTTTATTTATTTATTTATTTATTTTTTGTCTTTTTATTTTTTGGAGACAAGGTCTCACTCTGTTGCAGGACTAGAGTGCAATGGCTTCATCATAGCTCACTGCACCCTTACACTCCTGGGCTCCAGGGATCCTCCTGCCTCAGCGTCCCAAGCAGCTGGGACTACAGGCATGCGCTACTTGGCGCAGCTAATTTTAATATTTTATGTAGAGATGGGGCCTTGTTCTTGCTTAGGCTGGTCTCAAACTCCTGACCTCAGGCTATCCTTCTGCCTTGGCCTCCCAAAGTGCTACGATATAGACGATATAGGCGTGAGCCACCACACCCGCCTATTCATTATCTTTTGGTAGGTTTTTAATGAGGTTATCCCCAGAAGTGCCAAGATATTCTGAAATCCCCTTTATTTCCTGACCATCTGCACTGTGACCCCAGGGGAGAGTTAAGAACATAGAAAACTACTTGCTGTACATCCCACAGCATTAATGAAGAAGGATAATCTCAACTTACCCACTGGTGACCCCTGAGAGCTGAGCCTCTGTGTTTCTCCTTTGGGAGACTGTCAGTGGCATTTGCTGACCCTTCCCTGATGAAGACTCTAAGCTACTGCTAACAGAGAAATCCTTAAATTCACCTGCTTGTATAGCTATACAACCCAGCACATCTGTTTGTACTTGGTAGTTAAAGAAGGGCAGGGAGAAAGGGATGAAAAGGGCTTTTTCAGACCAAAAGGAACTCACCTTGCTTTGTCTCCTCACTTTGTTCAGTAGCCCCTGGTTCTGCAGGTGCCTCCTGCTCTCCCAGAGCCAGGTGTTGCAGATAGGATCTCGAGGGCTGAGTGCTTCATGGAAGGAAAACCAGAATCATTTTAGGGAAAGGAATTTATTTGTCACCAGTAAAAGTTGTCTGTGAAACTAAAATATGTGTCCATGGAAGACACTGGATTCTGATTCATGTAACCCTGAATCAACCTCTCTGTGCTCCAGAAG
The DNA here is from genome assembly GCF_020740605.2 of Lemur catta. Taxonomy (NCBI): domain Eukaryota; kingdom Metazoa; phylum Chordata; class Mammalia; order Primates; family Lemuridae; genus Lemur; species Lemur catta. The sequence goes on from NC_059128.1 coordinate 241,224,865, forward strand.
ATGAAAAAAGGAACCCTTAAATTGTTTTAATTTCCTTCTACATTTTTCTCCAGAGAACCTCAATGCCCTCTCTTTGTTCTGACTTGATTCTTTCATCTTTCTTTTTCCCTGTGTTCTCCTCTTTTATTTCTTCCCTTTTACATCCCCAAAGTCTGAGCTGGCTGGCACAGGTGTATAGTCAAGAGTGAAACAGCAGAGAAATGGTCATCCATGGTTAGGTTGAGGGGCATGGTGTCAAATGGTTTGAGTTCCTTCTTTTCCTTCTAGAAAGCTGAATACAGGTGAAGGTAAACCCAAAATTTATAGGAACTAATCGAGAGTGTCAGCTGAGAAATACTCCCCTGCAAACCCTAATCCTAAATTGATCCCAGGCAAGATGAATTGACATTTTCAACGTACTGTGTACTTAACACTATCATTTATACTTTGACAAAATAATATTCTAGATCCTAAATCTTTCCATTTAGTACAGCATCCTTATTTTAATGAAAACTTTGGTGTGTAAGTGTCAGTTATCTATTGCTTCATAACAGATTACCCCAAAACTTAGTGACTTAGAATACAACCACCGCTTATTTGCTCGTGACCATGCACTTTGGACAGGACCTAGCAGAGATGCTTTGCTCCACATGTTTATTTAGTTGAATCATCCGGAAGCTTATCCAGGGCTGGAGGATCCAAAATGGCCTTTCTAACATGTCTGGGTTCTTAGCTAGATGATTAGAAAGGCCACGTTGGCTAGACCTGTCTTTACCTCAGGGTCTTTTCTTTTCCAAGGCTTCTTCCTCCTTGAAGCCTTCCCAACAGAATGGCCTTGCCAGACTCACACAGTGTCTGGATTCCAGGACAATAGCAGTGGAAAACAAGACTTCTTAAGATCTAGGACCAGAACTTGTTCAAAGTCACTTCTACCACATTCTGTGGGTCAAAGAAAGTCACCTGTGTTTATTGCAGCACTATTCACAATATCCAAGATATGGAATCAACCTGTGTCCTTCAATGAATGAATGAATAAGGAAAATGTGGTACATATACACAATGGAATACTATTCAGCCATAAAAAAGAAGAAAATCCTGTCATTTGCAGCAACATGGATGTAATGGGAGGTCATTATGTTAAGTAAAATAAGCCAGACACAGAAAGATAAATTTTGCATGTTCTCATTCATACATGGAAACAAACAAACAAAAAATGATCTCATGAAGAGAGAGCATAGAATGCTGGTTACCAGAGGCTGGGAACCGTAGTAGGCAGGGGAGGATAAAGGGGGCTGGCTAATGGGTATAAAAATAGTTAGAGGGAATAAGATCTAGTGTTTGGTGCACAATGGGATGACTATAGTTAACCATAATCTATTGTATATTTCAAAATAACTAGAAGAGTTGTTTTGGAATGTTCCCAACACAAAGAAATGATGAATACTTGAGGTGATTGGATGTCCCAATTACTAAGATTTGATCATTATACACTGTTTCCCTGTATCAAAATATCACATGTACCCCATAAATATGTACAAGTATTATGTATCCGTAAAGTTTAAGTTGAAAGTTGAAAAAAAAACTCACAAGGCTAGTCTGGATCCAATATTGGAGAGGTTACAAAAAGCATGAATTCATGGGCAGGATTCACTGGGAGCTGTGATGATTAATCTTAGGTGTTAACTTGGCTTCAGATATTTGGTCAACATTATTCTAGATGTTTCTGTTAAGGTACTTTTTAGATGAGAATTAATATTTAACATTTAAATCAATAGACTTTGAGTGAAGCAGACAACCCTCCATAATGAGGGTTGACCTCATCCAATCAGTTGAAGACATTAGTAGAAAAAAACTAACCTTTTCTCAAAGAAGGAGTTCTTCTAGCAGACTGCCTTTGAAACTGAAATGCAGCATCAACTCTTGCCAGCCTGCTGCCCTAACCCTGCAGATTTTGGACTTGCCAGCCTCCACAATCATGTGTGCCAATTCCTTAATATCTCCTCCATATACATATACTTACATTTATATATAATAAATACATATATTTGCAAGTGTTTATATATGTAAATATGTATATTTTCTGTTGATTCTGTTTCTCTGGAGAACCAATATAGTGCCATTTTGCAACAAGCACTGTGCATTTTACCGGATAGGAAGGCCCCTAATCCCCAAAAAGCTTAACAATAGTGTATGATATTTGAGGATATTCAAGAAGTTTATGATCTAGTTAGAAAACAGGTACATAAAACATTAGAGGATGCCAAAAGTAACAGTGCTGAAGTCACTAGTCAATAAATGATTTACTGTACAAGTGTAAACATGACCTACCAGAGGAATGTTAGAATGATCAAAAGACTAGTGAAGGAAACTTGCCAATCTACTGGGGCTGTAAAACAGTATAAATGTATAACCAGGGCAGATCGTCAGCAAGTTCCCCAACAAAAATAACACATTTTACGGTTGGTAATAAAACTTGGGAGACATACTATCTTCATCCCTGGCATGTGCCATACTGCCTTCAGCATACCATTTGCCAGCTCAAATATGTGCCTTATTCTGAAGTCTAAAACATTATGTTTAAAACTAAAGTTAAAGTAATGGGACTGTATGGGTTTGCTAAGGCTGCTATAACAAAGTGCCACAAGCTGAGTGGTTGAAAAAAAAGGAATTTATTGCCTCACAGTTCTGGAGGCCAGAAATTCAAGATCAAGGTACTGGCAGAGCCTCCCTATGAAGGTGCTGGGGAAGGCTCTCATGCCTCTCTCCTGGCTTCTGATGGTTTCCTGCCAATCTTTGGTGTTCCTTGACTTGCAAATGCATCATCCTGATCGCTGCCCTTATGTTGTTATGGTGATTTGCCTGTTTATATGTCTGTGTCCAAATTTCCAAGATATGTCATATTAAATTGTGACCTACCCTCCTCCAGTTGGCCTCATCTTAACTAATTACATCTGGAACAATCCTATTTCCAAGTAGATTCACATTCATATGAATTTGGTGGGGAGGGGTACACAATGGATTACAGTAGTAGTGAATTAAAGGCTAAGGTATTTGTTAAATAACCCAAACTCTATCTGTAACTATTCTTGTGGTGTTACTTGCTATTTGAGTTAAGGAAAATTCTGTTAGGCTGTGAGCTTGGTATGTTTGCTTGAGAGTTGCATTTCTACTCTCTGCCACCAGAGAGCAGCAGCATCATTATTGTCTTTTCTGCTGTCAAACCTATTCTCCAATATCTGCACTCCTCAGCCAATCATCCCTAACGTAGGCACATCAGATATGGAATAAATTTTAGGCATATTTCTTGAGGGGTGGGAAGTGGGGAAGGTATCATATGCTGGGAAGACGCATGTGTCTTCACCATCTCGGTCCCCACGATCCCTCTCCTTAATTTCTGATCAGAATCAAATCACCAGAGCGATTTGAACAGGAGCTGGCACCGTTTCCTCTGAATGGGGCATGGCAGATGCGGGTGGGAGGTTGGAGATGGATGGTCTTTAGAGTAAGGCGGGCCCATCTAAGACGGCACTGAGTCATTCGCCATGCAGTAGTGTAAGCTCCGAAGTGGAAAGAGCCCTCACTTCTGTGTCTGGAGACTTACATCTCATCATGGGCTCAACCACTAACTGACTGCATGATCTTCGACAAGTCACTAATTTTCTAGTCTCAGTGTCTTCACCTACAGACCTCTTAGGACCTATTTTCTCTAAACAATATTTTCCTTGGATTTTCACTTTCTTTCTACATCCATAGCTCACTATCCAATGCTACAGGTTGAGAAAGATTGCTTAGGTGCTACAATACAGACAAAAGATATGTGATCCTCTTTAGGGAATTGTACTATAGTGAGAAGGAAGAACTTATGTATAGAGATAATTAGAGGACTACACAGCATATTGATAAGGAAGACCCTCATCAACCTAATACTGACCTATTACCTGACTTCTGCACTCACACTTACCTATTGCATCAGCCACCTGAGACACCCCCCCCCCGGACCACCCCAACCTAATAAAAGTGGGAAAAACCCAGTAGACAGGGCTCAGAATTTGGTGGTCAGACCCCTCTGAGCCCACTGGTAAATAAACCTTGATTCTCAGACTCTCCATGTGCCCCTTGGTTTGTCCTCGGAACCACCCGCTGTAGCACCTACTGTAACAATATGATCCAATGCAACCCTAGCCTCTGTGCTATAGGAATTTATAGACAGAAGAGAACAGTATGAAAGAGTAAGAGAGAAAGGTTTGGAACTTGACCTTAAAGAATCTTTGGAATTAAGCTGAAAGGTGGAGGGAAGAGTGGTTAATACAACATAAATATGGAAATTTAAACATAATGTTTTGGAGAACAGAGAACAAGTCAGTCTGATTGGTGGTACAGTGGGTGTATTAAAAGCCCAATATGACAGCAGAACTATGCATTGAATTATATTAAACTGAAGCACCTTGATTTGATTTGATACTCAAAGAGTATAAGCGTTGAGTATGATGTTAATCAATTTAGACTTGATCCAGAGGCAAAGGAAACCTTGGTCAGTTTCTAAGCAGATGAGACAGGGTTGTTTTATCCTAAATTGCTAAGCCCCTTGATTACTTGGGTGAGCTTATTCCTGTGTGTTTTAAAGGCTATATGAAGGACAAATCGGCAAGTGGGGGGTTATTTAGGCTACACTTCAGATTTTCACTTAAAATCTTTAATCCTCCCTTCAGGACATTTGAAAACAGGCAGAACGACCCAACGCCATGAGAGGATCCAGCGAAGAGGCACTTTCTCTTCTCCATTTTAATATTTCCTTAATCATAGTCCTTCCTCCCATAACTCATGCATGCACTCAATAAATGTATGTGGTCCCTGCTTTAAGGCATTAAAGGTTAAGAAATACTGACATCCTATCTCAGAGCTGGGGGTTGAATTACCTTTAAAAGAGCGTGACCTAGAATTCATTAGGCTATCATCTTAATATCTGTAAAAATTAAGTAATCCTACCTGTTAGGGTGGAAAAGCCTAGTAGGTGCTCATGGCGTGGGTGGAGAAAGTTTTCTCATGCAGAGGATGAGATATATAAAAGTAAAATTTATTTTATGTTCTTAGAGGAAAGAGAGAGAAAGAGAGAGGGGAAGAGGGTCGGGGGAAGAGAGCAGGGAGATGGTGTGGTATTCCAAAGAAAGAGAAGGGGGTGCCAACAGTGAAGCCAAGAGGCTTGCTGATTTTAAGGGGAAGGAAAATATGAAAAGATAGTGATGGCTGTCGGTGGATAACAAAAGCGGCAGCAGTATGTCAAAGTCCAAGACTTAATTTCCTTCTTTCCTTGGAGGAGGGATTATCACAGGAGATGTGACTCTATGGCTGAGGCTGTAGCTCGTCTCTTCTGCTATTTACTCAGGAACTCTGTAAAAGCAGATTCTCAAAAAAATAATTTTGAAAGAGAGATTTTCATATCTCTTTTCTGTCCATGCAGCTCCTTTCAGAAGCTGAACAGCACTCCTGCAGAGTTCCTGTTAGTGAGAGAACTCATAGGACTGATCTTTAACTGTTGCTGGGGAAATTGAGAGATTAGGCATTTTCCTGTTATTTTTGCAAGGCTACCCCTTTCACTGCCAGATACATGGAACATGGAAAAATTACAAGATTACATCAAGTTCACAAGTCTTTATATGTATAAGGAAATCTATTTAAATATCTTAAGACCTAGAGAGTAAAGAAATCTCATCAAGTGACATGACATCCCGGGTGGGAGTTGCAGATTTTCACCAGCAGGCATAAAAGGACAGGTAGTTATGACTCAACTCAAGAAGGTGCACTCCCTGTGCGTGGAAGCCTGGGACCCAGCCCGTGTGTAGGGTTTGATACGTGACTATAAATAGGATTCAGGTGTGTCATTAGAGTCACTGTCAAGAATCCTGTCCCATTTGACATCCCTGGGTTTAATACCTCATCAGCTGACTAGGTATTCACCAACATTGCCTGCCAGAAACAAATTACCTCCTTAAAAACAAGCCTATTTTAAAATGGGAAGATTTAGAATTAAGTACAGAATCATTTAAGGGAATCAAGGCCATAATACTGATATTTTTTGTTAAGGAATTGTGTGTGTTTAATATGTTGGGTATTTGTACTTTTCAAAATTATTTTGTCTATTCAAAGTATAACAGAGGGAAGGGCCCTAATCAAAAAACTCAATGTGGCCAGGGGACATTCTGTAATCAGAAGGGGACAAATTATGTACAGTTAATGTGACTTTTGTAAAAAGAAACAACCTTAGAAAGGACCTTGCCCAAAAGTTACAAAGGCCTCCAGAGAGTAAGAAACCCCCAGGAGAGAAAAAGATTTTTTAAGTCCAGGACTCAAGATGGCAAAGGAGGGGGCTGGAACCCCTTGCTCCATGTACACCCACAGGAGCTCTGGGAGAAATTGAGAGTAGGGATCCAATTGGTGCCCACCTGCATGGACAGAAGCGGTCCAGTGGGGGACACATCCCCAGCACAGTCCCCAGCACCAGCCTGGCTTGGCACTCAGCGAGCCAGGCAGAGAGCAGCGGAGGAGGGGCCAGACAGCAGTGAGTCAGCTACATGCAAGCTGCAGCTGCAGTAATATTTAAATGACATGGTCCTGGGACTGCAGTGGCTTTACAGTGCTGTTAGACTGTGTTAGGAGTTTTCAAAAGGGCTCTCCTGCCCTGTTTGGTGAAAGCTTAGCAGGGGATTTGCGAACCTGCAATCGGACAGACTTGTAAACTTACATTAACTTATCTGGGATTCCTAGAATTGGTGTCTGGATCCCAGACTTCGGACTGAGGGTAAAGCCCTTGCACGTGGCCCTGAAGGGAACAGCTTATGACTGCCCCATCTGGGTTTGGCTGACTTGTGAATAATATGAAAAACAAGGAATGAGCCTTAGAGTCTTAGTATAGATGCTGAAAGACATCCCACAGCCAGTGACGTGTTAAAGTCACTGAACAATATTGTGAGATGGCCGCCTTGATAAATTATTATTAAAAGACTGTGTCTATTCTCAATTCTGCCATGCTTTTGCCTTTACAACATGACTGTTTAAAGGTTCTGGAGGCTGTGTTCTAGGCAGGATGGATCTGTCATATCAGCCAATGCTAGAACAAGATTGGGATTTTCTCATTGGTGGAACAGCTTCATGGACAATGAGGAACCAGGTATTCACTGAGCACAGTGGTGGCACTGCCACCTGGGACTTCAGCCCAGGAAGCTTATTTGCAGCTAATATTAAGTGTGCCACTGAAGTAATGGCCTTGATATAGGCTGTGGCTGAGCCCAAGCAGGTGGCCAACACTGAAGAAAAAAAAAAAAGATCAGGCCACTGGTAGAGCTGCTAAGAAGGCCACTGGAGGTAATCTGTTTGCTGGGACCTTGATCCTCCAGCTAGATTTAGATCCCCTTTAAGAATGGGACTCTATGCCATTTGGGATGGCACAACTAAGTGGAAACAAATTTGTCATGGACTTGCTCTTCTTGAAACTTTGGTCTGGCCTCTTTTGAGGCACCTTCACACATTAGAGGCGTGATGCCTTAATGGATTTGGGAAACCTGATTTGGGCCTTAATGGATTTGGTGAGACTTCATTTGGAAAGATCCTGTGTGCAACAAACTGTTTATATGCTCGAGATGGTCCAAGGACAGAAAGGTGACCCACTGTGCAGGGAGCCCAACATGTAGGGAGCCAGCCCTTTCGATGATTGACAGTTTCACTTGGTATTAGCAGATATCCTTTCAGGCTGTGAATGGAGAGAGCATCTAGAGCTCCAAGATGGGCTCCTACCAGGAGCTGCTGGCCCGGGACGAGGCCTTTGCTGAGTTTCTGTACACGTACACCAGAGAAGCAGGAACAGGCCTTGGAGGATGACAGGATGATGGGCATCAGCAATCCAGGGAAAGAGGCCGAGCAGGTGGGAAATGGCATGCTGGTGATGGCAACAAGCACCACAGCAGCATGGCTGAGCTACAGAAATCTGAGCCCAAGAAGGAAGGGACCTGGAAACTGACAGAGGAGGCTCAGACAGCCCCATTGTTGACAGGATCCAGGAGCCCAGGGATCCCTGGGAATTTCACAAGGTGACGATTCCATCATGGTGTTGCTTCCTGTGGTGTACACCTGGATCTACTGCATAATGTCCTGTGGTCACCCATGAACGTCAAGTGCATCCTCGGTGGGAACCTGGTGAGCCTTTTCTACACAGTGGACTCAATGATCCCACAGGTTGTCAAGATGTTCATAGGCCCCCATCTTCCGTACAAAGCAATTATGGACACACTTTAGAATCAGACATAACCCAGCAAGTCAGAAACATAGAATAGGGTGCTGCTGTTTGTCTCCCTCTGGATTAGGATATCCCTCAGAAGCAGGCTTAAGTTAAGCCCCTAAGAAATAGTTTATGAGAGACCCTTCTTAGCACCCTGAGGTAAGTATGGTAATATAACCATGCGTAAAAAAAAAAAAAAAAAAGGCGGGGTAAAGCAATATGCCAAATGAGTGGGTCAGGTACTAACCACTATGTATGAGTTTGCCTCTTTCAGGTCTCTACCCCAGTTGGAAATGAAGTAGAAGAGACCCTGTTAAGTGCCTCTAACAGCTCACACCTCCTTGAAGTTGTCAGAAATGAAAACTTGGGTCCATCATACCAGAGTAAAGCGATGTCCCATGGAAGAAGAGAACCAAGCTCCCAGTGAAGGGACCAGCCTTTAGGTGATCTACAGTAACTATTTAAGGAAGGGGGAAAATTAAAATGTTAATTTTTTTTTTTTTGCTAACCTTTCATTGATTATTTGTTCTGTCTATAGGACAGAAATATGACTCCTTAGTGAGGATCTCCCTAGGCTGTAGCCTCTTCTATTGACCTGTATTTGTCATCTGTATATGATTTCTGAATTTGTAGAAGCTGGTCTCTCAGATCACCCATAGGGTGCTTTCCTGCCCAGCCCTGTATCCAACGTTGTCTACAAGGCAACAGTCCATTTTTGCATTGCCAGTTCTCACTGTTGTAGTTATTGTTTATTCCTCTGTTGTTGTAAATATACTTCCAAAGCTTCGCAGTGACACACATAAGTATAAACTTTCCATCTATAATGTTGCCCCAATTTCAGCAGAAAGGAGCCTGATGACTATGTTGCCCCTCCTACCATAGATATGGAAGCCTAAAATTGACACTGGGGAATATGTAACAGAGGGAAGGTCCTGAAGAAGAGGTAAAAAAAAAAAAAAACATTTTCTGTCTCTTTAAAACTTCCCCCAATCTTTGTGGGAACTGCGGCCTTGCCTGCATCTCTGAGGCAGGTTAAGTCTTTTGTTAAATGCAACAAAAAAAGAAAACTACAGACCAATTTCTCTCATGAACATAGATGCAAAAATTCTCAATAAAATCCTAGCAAATCGTATCCAAGTGCTTATTAAAAAAATAATTCATCACGACCAAGTAGGCTTCATCCCAGAGATGCAGGGGTGGTTCAACATACGAAAATCTATAAATGTAATTCACCACATAAATAGAAGCAAAAATAAAGACCATATGATCCTCTCAATAGATGCAGAAAAAGCATTTGACAAAATTCAACACCCTTTTATGATAAGAACACTTAACAAAATAGGCATAAATGGGACCTACCTAAAAATGATACAAGCCATATATGACAAACCCACAGCCAACATCATACTGAATGGGGAAAAATTGAAAGCATTCCCACTCAGAACTGGAACCAGACAAGGCTGCCCACTGTCCCCATTACTTTTCAACATAGTATTGGAAGTCCTTGCAAGAGCTATCAGGCAAGAGAGCAGAATCAAGGGTGTCCAAATAGGGACAGAAGAGATCAAACTCTCACTCTTCGCTGATGACATGATGTTATATCTGGAAAACTCCAAGGACTCAACCAAGAGACTCCTGGAATTAATTAATGAATTCAGTAAAGTCTCAGGTTACAAAATCAATACACACAAATCAGAGGCATTCATATATGCCAATAACATTCAATCGGAGAACCAAATTAAGGACTGAATACCTTTCAAAATAGCAACAAAGAAAATAAAATATCTAGGAATATGTTTAACTAAAGAGGTAAAGGACCTCTATAAAGAGAACTATGAAACACTAAGGAAGGAAATTGCAGAACACGTAAATAGGTGGAAATCGATACCATGCTCATGGATTGGAAGAATTAACATTGTTTAAATGTCTATACTACCCAAAGTAATCTATAGATTCAATTCAATTCCTATTAAATTACGAACATCATTTTTCACAGATTTAGAAAAAATAATTATACACTTTGTATGGAATCAGAGAAGACCCCGTATAGCAAAAGCAATTTTAAGCAATAAAAACAAAATGGGAGGTATTGATTTGCCAGACTTCAAACTATACTACAAAGCTGTGATTATTAAAACTGCCTGGTATTGGCACAAGGGCAGGGACACAGACCAGTGGAACAGAACAGAAAATGCAAATATAAAACCATCCTCATATAGCCATCTAATCTTTGACAAAATAGACAAAAACATACTCTGGGGACGAGAATCCCTATTCAATAAATGGTGCTGGGAAAACTGGATAGCCACATGTAGAAGACTGAAACAGGACTCACAGATTTCACCTCTCACAAAAATCAAATCACGGTGGATAACAAACTTAAATCTTAGGTGGGAAACGATTAGAATTCTAGAAGAAAATGTAGGAAAGACTCTTACAGACATTGGTCTAGGCAAAGAAGTTATGAAGAAAACCCCTAAGGCAATCACAGCAACAACAAAAATAAACGAATGGGACCTGATTAAATTAAAAAGCTTCTGCACAGCCAAAGAAACAGTCACGAAAATAAACAGACAGCCTACAGAATGGGAAAACATTTTCGCATACTACACATCAGATAAAAGACTGATAACAAGAATCTATTTAGAACTCAGGAAAATCAGCAAGAAAAAATCAAACAACCCTATCACAAAGTGGGCAAAGGACATGAATAGAAATTTTTCAAAAGAAGATATAAGAATGGCTAAAAAATGTATGAAAAAATGCTCAACATCCCTAATCATCAGGGAAATGCAAATCAAAACCACAATGAGATACCACTTAACTCCGGTGAGAATGGCCTTTATCAAAAAATCCCAAAACAACACATGTTGGCGTGGATGCGGAGAGACAGGAACACTCATACACTGCTGGTGGGAATGCAAACTAGTGCAACCCCTGTGGAAAGCATTATGGAGATACCTTAAACAGATTCAAGTAGACCTACCATTTGATCCAGCAATCCCATTATTGGGCATCTACCCAGAAGAACAAAAGTCATTCTATAACAAAGACACCTGTACCCGAATGTTTACAGCAGCGCAATTCACAATCACAAAGATGTGGAAACAACCCAAGTGCCCATCAATCCACGAATGGATTAGTAAACTGTGGTATATGTATACCATGGAGTACTACTCAGCTATAAGAAATAACGATGCTACGACATCTCTTTGGTTCTCCTGGAGAGAGTTGGAACCCATCATATCAAGTGAAGTATCCAAAGAATGGAAAACCAAGCATCACATGTACTCACCAGAAAACTGGTTTCCCTGATCATCACCTAAATGCACAAAGGGGAAGGATACCAATTGGATACCAGACTGGGATGGGGGGAGGATAGGTGTATGCCTACATGATGGGTGCGTTGCACACCCTCTGGGGAATGGTCATGCTTGAAGGTGCTGACTCGGGGAGGTGGGGGGGAGGGGATGGAGGTATGACTACATGGTAAGTGCCAGGCGCACTGTCTGGAGAATGGACACGCTTGAGGCTCTGACTCAGGGGGATGGGCGGGACATGTACAATGTATATGACCTGAACTTATGTACCCCCATGATGAGCTGAAATTAAAAAATTAATTAATTAATTAATTAATATTCACTAATAAACAACTATATCTAAAAAAAAATAAAAATAACTCTCAGGTGGTGCCAGCCCCCAAGGTGGGCAGGTGGTGGAGTTCACAGGCTTTGTCTCTGGCAGAGATGGGATGATTACAGTAATTAACTGCAATATCGTAGAACTGAGGGGCCCTCCCTTTAAAAGCCCTGTATATCTATGTTCAGGAAATTTGGATTTTGAGATGAGAAATTCTGCCATTTTTCTTCCTTTGCTGGCAAAATAATCTCTTTCCTCCTCCCCAAACACTTATCGTCATTCTTCTGATTTGGCCTCATGGACAAGTGCCTAGTTTTCGGTAATAAGATTAGTCTTGTAAGCCCAATTTATAAATGTGCAATTGAGTAACAAATCTAGGCTTATGATTTTATTTTATTTTCACTAAGTTTATATACAGTATTGGAATATGTAAGAAAACTTAAGTTTCACCACATTTGTAAGTTTAATAAATTAATGTACTTATAAGTTTAATGAATGAGATTTGTAAGAATAACTTCAGAACTTGGGAAGGTTCACGAGTTAATTGAAGTACTTTAAGAAGGATATTAAAAATATTTAATTCATAAATACAATTTAAAGTGTGTTGGTGATTTAGTGGTGAGCATAGCTGCCTTCCATAAATGTAATTTAAAATGTTTGCTTAATATAATTACTTAACAGTGTGCCCAAACATTAATAAAGACTCCTTAAAATTGGGTGTTAACACGTACTCTCTAATAACTGGGAACTAATCCGTGGGCACACATGGGCACAGAGAGATATGATGGTCATTGAAAATCAAGAAGAGAGGAGAGATGGAGGGGAGGGATAAAAACCTACTTATCAGGTACAATGAACACTATTTGGGTGATGGACACACTAAAAACCCTGACTTAAGCATTATACAAGGTATCCATGTAACAAAAACATTTGTACCTCCTTAATATCTTGAAATTTTAAAATTGGGTGTTAAAATTTGCTAGGCTTAAAAATAGAATTAAAATATTCATAAATTGAAAGTAAAAGTATAATAAAGAACTAAGTTTTTGAATTTTTACTGATTTAGTACAGAAATTCAATCACTCTATCCACTGCACATCTCTTGAAACCACCCTTCAAGCTTAGGGAAAAATCTCCCTTCATTACCATTTATTTAGGGAAATCATTTTATATTATTTCATGCCTGTCCTCTATTCTATAAATTTTCTCTCTCTGGAATTCACATGAGACAGAATGTAGAATTTCTGGATATCTTCTTCATGGGTATTAACTTTTCTTTCATACCTTTTAAAAAAAATTTTGTAGAGACAGGGTCTTGCTATTGCCTGAGCTGGTCTTGAACTCCTGGTCTCAAGTGATCCTCCTGCCTCTGCCTCCCTGAAAGTGGTGGCTTTGCTGAAATAACAGGAAAATATCTAAACCCCATTTTCTAATAACAGCTAAAGATCAATCATGAGCTTGCCCAGCTCTTTCTCTCCCTAGCTAGCAGGAATCCTGCACTCTGTTTTCACAAACATCTGAAAGAAACCCAACAGACAAATAAGAAATGTAAATTTTTCTCCTTACTTCACCAGCTCACAGCTGGTGAATAATTAGTTTCTACAGCCTCAAGGTGTTCCTGAGAAGCTCCTGAACGGACATCAGGGGAGCAAATTCCAGGCCTTAGTTTCCTGCCCAAAACCATATCTCAGGGGCAAAATCACATCCCCTGCAGTAAGCCTGACTATATTTCAGAGATAACCAAGTCTCCAGAACAGAGAAAACAAGAAAGACAGACGACTTCTTACAACTGCCTGCTGATTACTCCACAGCCACTTCTGTTTCAACTGGTAACAATCACTATTCTTTTTTTTCTCTCTGTCCTCATAAAAATCAGCAAGCCACTTGGCCTCCCTGCTGGCACTCCCTTCTATTTCTTTAGGATGCCATGCCATCTCCCTACTCTCCCTCTCTTTCTTCTCTCACTCTCTCATTCTCTCTCTCCTCTAAGAAGATAAAGATTTTTAACTTTCATGTATCATAATCTCTGCCTGAGAAATCTTTCTCCACCCATGCCATGAGCACCTACTAGGCTTTCTGCCCTAACACTCCCAAAGTACTAGGATTATAGGCGTGAGCAACTGCACCTGACTTTTCGTCATTTTTTATCTATTGTTTCCTTGTATTGTGGAAGAATTCCCCATTTTCAGTTTTATTTTAATTGTTCTCCTACCACCCAGTGACTCCTACTTCACCTTATTAATCCACATCCAAGATATTAATATGATCAATAGAGCCTTAACTAATGAGTTTCTATAGTGAAGAAATCATGAGAAAGGGTACACCAATGTGGTCATGGCCTAGCCTCCCATTTCAACAATGTGCTCGAAGTTTGTGCAATCAGAGATTCCAGTTTCCCAAGCAAAGGAAATTGGAGATTACAGAAATCACTGAGTTGTCACAACCACACCCATAATTGATACTGCCTAATAATCAGTCCCCACTGCTCATGTTCGTAAGTATGTGACCACAGAGCCTTTTCATACACAGGCTTTGTCTGCATTGTAAAATGTCCCTCAGTCCTTCCTATGCTGGCATGCACTGACTTATTTAAAGGGTTTCTCCACTTTAGCTATGACAAGTGAAGCATGGGGTACTCACAAAGAAACTTTGGCAAAAGTTCAAGAATTGAGACCTCAGGTGTTTAGATGAGTTGAGACAAAATCAAACATAAAGTAAGGGAGTAAACCCCATCCTCATTCCTTCTTTAAAAAAGGTTTCCCCTTCAATGCTAAAGGCTTTGGAAGCAAGTAAACATTGTAATTTCAAATAATGAGAGAAAGGGTTGGGCAGTGGGGCTGTTTTCCCAAGGTGGTCAGAGAAGCACCTCCAGGAAAGAATCACCCTAGGAAAAGCGGCCCTACCCCACCCCACTGTTCTTTATTCTCCTTCCCAGCTTTGTTTTTCTTCGTATCACCTATTACTGCCTCAAATCATAGAACTTACCTGTTGACTTTGTTACTGTCTGTTTCTCCAGTGGGAATGTGAGTGTGATGAGGACAAACTTTGGCTTGGGTAACACTGTATTCCCAGGCACATGGTAACTTCTGAATCAACAGTCATTAAATGAAACATTCCATTGATTCCGACAGATTGACAAGCATAGCCTGGGACTAGTTTTCCTCACCCAATGTTCTAGACTTGAAAACTTTTTATATTTTTGTTATCAAATGTATTTCATGGCTTAAGAAAATTTAATGAGATATAATTCTTTATAAATCAAAACACTTGAAAATTCAACATATTGCCTTAAGATTTCCCAACACAATGTAAAGAAAATACAAGACTCTCTCCATTTTGGCTCAAGCTCACAATTTGTTAATTTTTATGTCATTCCATAAAAATGGCAGTCATCAAACATAAATCCAAAAACATAACCATGAAGTCACAATAATGATGTTCAAATTTATTGCTCATTTCAGGAACTAGAGGCAGTTAGCCCCAGACTGTGGACTTAGACCTGAACCAAACGGTCCTCCTCTGAGAACTCACCAGGTTGCATCTCACTTGCAGAAGCAGAGACTAGAAGAGTGGACACTTCTTCTCTCTCATAAACAGTGTAGAATATTTGTACTTACCAGTTTTCAAAATTCCAGGCTTAATCCAGTTCATGCTAATTATCTGATGCTGTGAGTCCCTGCTCAGGCCTACATACCAGTAATGCCAGTTTCAAGTAACAGCAGCTGACCACTTGCTCACACCTTTGAAACCCAAACTTGCCAAAGTCATAGAATCTTGCAGGTTTAGAAAACAGCCCTGAGAAATGGGACACACATAGGACAGAATGCCATGATGCCCTGAGGACTGTGGCATGTGGGCTTTTTCATATGCTAGGAATGTTCTAAAGTTAATTGCCTTATTCAAGACAAACCTTTAGGCACCCCCATCTGCTCTTTTCATATTTCTGTAACAAGATCAATGTGTCTAGTTCTGGGGCCTGAAGAATCCACTCACCTGACTCTTCAGTGTCACTGTGACATGCTTCACAGTGGGCATCTTCTGGACTTGTCAGTGCTTCGGGAATGCCAGGAGCCTCCAGGATGTGGTTGTCCGTGTCTCAGCTCCAGCTGCCCATGAGGCTGCCTCCTTTCCTCCATATCTGGGTCATCCCTCAAGGATTCCTGCAGTCCTCCTTCCTTTTCTCTCGCAGCAGAGACTGGCCTTTCTGACTAGCATTGTACTGCATTAGCTGTCCACATGCTTCCATTTCTAGGTTCATGTACTATGACAGCCAACAGGGACCCATGATTCATTCAATTCAATTCCTTTACTTTAGAGAGAAGGACATGGCGAATACCAGAGACCTAAGGCTGGTTAATGGTAGAGCCAGAATTAGAAACAAGAGTTTTTAACTCTCCACTAGGGGCTGCCTAGCCCACAGACTAGGTAAGGGTCCTGAATTCTTACCCAGCTACTCCATAAAAGGCTTTTCCTCATTTTACCCCTTGACCTGTTTTAACAGAGTGGATGGCATGGTGGCCATGTTATGGTGAGTGGTGACTTTTTACTCTTACAGGTAACACTACAACTCTCCTTTCCAGGCCTCAAATGGCTTTGCAACCACATGTCCTGGGGATCATCCTTTTATCTTCTCTGAAAGATCACACACCTTAGGAGGACTCTCCTGGCCTACTTTTCCCAGGAAGCACTCGGGTGCTACAGAGAGAAATGTCTCACAAAGAGGATTTTCTGTGTCTGCACAATGTAAGGGTGGAATGGAGTTAAATAACAAAAACAGACTAAAGGCGTCTGCACCAAGATGTATGTATTCATTTATTTCTCATTGTAGCAATAAGACAAACAAGTGTAATTCCACGTTCAACAAGTTATAGAGGGTAGCAAGCCCCGAACCTTGAGTGTATCTATAAGGCAAATAAAACAAATTTTTTTTTATAGTGTAGGCATCAAACTGTAGATGACCTGGAAAAAGTCACTGTAGCCCTTGAATACTATGATGTGCATCTTGTGCAAAATGAACTTATCACCCAACATATTTTCAGAGCTAAAAATAAAACATTTAAATTCAAATACTTCAATAAAATTGGAAATACAGTACACTGAGAGTCATCCTTAGCCAGTTCTCCAAACAAAACCATGAACAATACAAAAAAGAAAAGGTTTATCTAGGAAGACTGGATGCCTGTCCAAATCACATCTCTTCTTCTGATTCTTGTTCTAGTTCAACATTTTTCAGGAGTCCAACTTCTGAGGGGCAGGGCTTCTTAAATTTAGATTTAACCAACCTGAGGAGAAAGAAGAGCGTCCCTACTTAGATGGTGTTTAAAATAGAAACCCAGAGCAATATGCATCTGTAATACATCAAACTCCAGATTATTCAGATTGTTTGGGCAAATGAGGAGGGGGCAACTCAAAAAGGAAAATCACTTGTATTTGGCTTTGGAGCCACCTGAAATTTTTTGTAGATGAAAGCAGGGTATAAGTAAACAGATACATGGTGGCTTCTGCATACACTGCATGATCGTTTAATTAGGCATCAGAAGATAACTGTAATCCTTTCTAACACAAAATCAAGTCTAGATGAAATCAAGCTCAGTTGATCTTCTCCATCAAAGCCACACCTGGATGGATGTGTATTGCAAAAAGGTGCCCTTGCCCATAAAGGAAGTACACGAAGTCCTCTCCTTCCCTAGGGTTGGCAGTCCAAGTCAAGCCCCAGGTCAAGTCTGGGCTAAACTTCAGCCCCCTACTAGCCTCTTCAGAGGGGGGCTTTTGTACAGAGCCCAGGATGTTCCACTGCATGTGATTGGCCCTGTCCCTGATAAATTAAGAAGCTAAAAGAAGTGAACTCCACTCTGTGACTGGTTTCGTAGCTTCAAAGAATGTGTAGGTTGGAGGGAAAGCAGCAATTATAATTTTTGAAATTGGAAGGTATAATGCTTCTTAGTAGCAGAAGCTCAGCTGGTGCTCCACTTCTCTGATGTGAGAAAAAAAGTATGTCATAAGAATTAGGCAAAGCTTTTCCTATGCATGATTATTATAAAGACATTATACTGTGATCATGTCAAGAAAACATAGTTAACTTCCAGAAATACATAGGAATCTGCAAACAAACTTGATAAACCAAATCACCAATATCACATTTCCTTTTATGAAAAACTTCATCAGCCACCTGCATCTTTACCCTTATTTTCTAACATCTTTCTTCTTCTGATAAAGGACTAGCCTGTCACAATCAATATGTAATGTCATTACTTGTGCTCTGGATCTCACTAGAATATAAGCTTTATAAGTTTATATTCTATATAAGCAGGGACCTCATCTTATTGACTGCCCTGACCCCAGCCAGAGTCTGGAACAATGTCTGGAAATAACAGTAGCTCAATACACATTTGATAAATAAATGACCTCTGGAGCAATCCGCCAGGAGTTCACATCACTCACCTATTCACAGAGGCTAATTCTTCATTCACTTCCAATTCAGCATTAAATCCTCCAGTAAACAACAACTGAGCAGTATCAGTAGCATCCATTGACTCGAGAGCCAAGGAAAACTACTGGAAATCATTTGCCTTGATTATCTCAGTTGACTCTTTGTCAACTTGGTTCCCAATGTCCTCAACCCTGCCAGACACTGTTCTTGTGAAAGGCTAATATACTGTTAAGCCAATTAAAAGTTGGACAGTGTTTGGGTCATTTTTTTAAAACCACACATTATTTCCACATTGCACAACTTTATTACATGATCAATGAAATGGATTAATTGATTTATCAGTTTCATTCCTCATGATTTTTGTGGAAAATAAAACAAAGACATGGCTGCTTATTACAAATGAATTGTTAACGTAGATCCTAGTGACTCCCCCTGTTCCCCATTTCTTCTCTCTGGGTTGTATGTGCTGTTGCTACAAGCCACCAGGCTGGGACATTGTTCAAACACGTCCCTTAACCAAGCTTTTTCTGCCACCTGTAGCTATAGGTATGTACACATGCAGAAATGACCACATGGGGCAGATGGACCAATGGGGTCATTAAGAAGATGCGCAAACAATTGCCAGTTACTGGAATGGCACAAATCCAGGAAACTAGTGTCAGAGTATGCCTATGCTTTTACTCCCATATGTTCTCTTCAATCTATATGGGAAAATGCATAACTGAGATAATAGGTGTACTTCCATGAAATTATCACATGCCTGAAATTTGGGCACCTCTGTTTTGTTCTTCAAAATGAATCACATGAATTATTGCCTAGAAAAATCAACCTACACTTGGTTAATATTTCCCTACTCATAGAGAGAGGTTTTTGAAATAGTTCTGCGCAACAGTGGGGTTTACATGAGAGATATAGTAAAATATGCAATAAGATTTCCAAACAGTTCTCATCTATGAGCTATCATAATCAAGGCTGCAGGCATGGAATTGGATGAGGCAATCTTTAAACCATTATTCTGGAAGGCTGGGAAGTACAGCTTCATTTTTCAGAGTTCCTTAGCCCAGTTGTGCTTCCAGGGTGATCTCTGTGCTATGTCCAACAAATTCTAATACAATGTTCTGACAACACATCACTTGTGGATAAGTTGCAAACCACTCTGCAGTGAAATCCTGACCAACAGATTCTTCAAGGCTCCTTATGATTACAGGACTGGATTAGCCTGCCATGTGACCTCATTGAAAGGCAGTGATGAATCTCCATGATATTTTTAGGTTTTTACTTAAGTTTGTATTAAAATATGTCAGAAAAATTGAACTCTTGGTCTTATCTTTCCAAGAGCAATATGAGAGTAAAATGGAAAAGCATATGAAACATGATTTCCAAAAAAATGAAGCCTATATTATGTAGGCTACATAGGTCTATTAAAATAGCAAACAAGGGTTTATTGAGAACCTACTGTATGTTTAGCAGTGTTCCAAAAGGTGTGGGACATAAGAAAAGGGTCTTTTTCTCAAAAAGACACAATCTAGCCACCAGATAAGACTAAGACACATGAGCTAATAGTAAACATCACAAAAGAGATCACAATTGTTAAAATGTACAGTGGAGACTAAACCTATAAAATGTCTTGAAGGGAGATGAGCAAGGGCTACAAGAATCCCAGAAGGTTTCATAGAAATGTGCATTTAATGTGGATATATCACATAGAGGGAATGGCATGATCAAAAAGGTTAGAGTAACACGTGGGGGTAGGGAGGATGAAAAATAAAAACGGAGCTTCCAGTATCTACAGAACTGTAAGTGGATAAGTGGTTCATTAGGGGTCACAAGGCTTTTGAAACAGGAAGAGACAGTAGTCTTCTTTGGGCCCTAGAGGGGAGCTGACATGAAGGAGACCATTTCCTTGAATGCTGGCACTGTTCTCAAAGGCTGCACAAACCCTAAGGAGATGACACTGAGATGTCAACCTAGAACAACAGGGGAAGAAGCCAAGTTTCACACAATGGAAGAGCCAGACATGACAATGAGGTAATGCACATGCTTTCAGGGAATGGAATAGGACTAATAGAAATCAGTCAGTGAGAAGGTAGAATTTCCTAGAACCCAAAGCACTTGTACCTCTAGAAGGAAGCAATTACAAATCAAAGTGGGCTGACCTGAAGCCAAACAGAGACAAGGAAATAGTTTCTTCACTCAGAGCCTCAGCACCAGAGTTGCTTTAGCAGGTAAGCACAAAGAAGCACAGGCAGAAGGGGTGACCTGAGGCCCATGTCTGGAGAGAAGAGTGGAAAGTTGGTGCCCACAGAGGCTGAGACCCCACTGGGCCTAGAAGCAGGTACTGCATTTCAGGAATCTAAAGAACCTGCCTGTGGATAGTATCCAATATGGTAGTCAGTACTCACATATGGATATTTAAATTAATTAAAATTAATGTGGCACTAGCCACATTTTAATTGCTCAATAGCTAGTGGCTACCATATTGAACACTGTAAACAGAGAACATGCAGGCATAGAACATATTGATCAACACTGAAGTCTGAAGGATTAGGCACTAGAGCCTTTCTGCCTACTAATTGGGATCAGCCAAGCCCATTGTGGTTTACCATTAATCACCTTAGAGAGAGGAACTGTGACCAACCCTTTGTATTCCTGCTCATTCTTCAAACTGTAGCTTCATTCTCAGTTGTGGGGACACCTTCCCCCAATAGTGCCTTTATTCTCCTACTATTTCCATTTACTGCACTATATTTTGATTGTCTATCTCTGTAATAGGACTAAAAATTCCTCATGGGCAGAGTCTATACTTCATTCATTTTTTGATACCAAAAAGGAAGGAGGAGGAGGAAAATAAGAAGAGCAACAAGAACAACAAGAAGTCAGTAACATTTATTGAGCTCTCATTATGTCCTAAGCAGTTTAAGTACATGATCTCCTTTAGGTACTATTATTATCTCCATTACTTAAAAATAAACCTGAAATTTAATGTGGTTAATTAAATGGTCCAAATCATTCAGCTGATAGACAGTGGAGCTAGGAATATGTGTTCTTATCAATCTATTATACTGCTCCTCACCCACTCATGAAACATTATATTGGGATCTTTGTAAAAAAATGTATTATTCAACTGAATGTTACTTTTAAACATATTAGAGTCAATGCCAAATTAATCAGGCACTCAAATCAGTGAGACACACGCATATTGGTCAAAAACTGACTCCAAGCTTAAGAAGTGCTGTAATTGCCGAACGTACACCTGGGTAACTGGAGGCCTCATTGCAAGCGGTGGGTGGAGAGACCATTCAGGAGAGCAAGTAGCATATACAAAGACAGAGAGACATAGAAGAGTGTGTTGACAAGTAATGCATGGGTCAAAAGAACAGCATACGTACTGTTGAGCTATTCCAATGTTATAAAAGCATTTATTCCTTTTACTGAGAATTTCTGTGTTTACAGATAATTTTCTGTTATACTACCCTCTCTTGTGGGATGGTGAGGAATGAAATCCCCACTTGAATTTTAAATGCAATGTTACTGAGTCTTGATGGTCATATACCAAGAAACAGAACTTCCATGAACAAAAATCGTGAACTTACCAGGTGACAAAAGCACAATTCGCTCCAATGATGATTAAGCTTACTGCATAATGCCAACAAAAGCATATGGTGAGAAACATAATGTTGTCATGATCTGTCAGATTCCATGAAGGAGCTCCACTGGGGGGAAACAGGACAAAACCAATCTGTAATTTAAAACAAAAAGCCCATATTAAAATAACCAATCACATTCCCAAAAATGGTACCTTTCAAAATGCTTCATTCTAAGTTGAATAATAACTAAGATAACTCTCATTATCCAAGATGTAAGAGATAAAGCATCACATTTTGTTGCCTGTTTTATTAATAAAGACAGTATCTACTAGGTCATATTTTTGAAAAAAAATTTTAAAGAACATTTAATGATAAATTTGCAAAATA
Source organism: Lemur catta (assembly GCF_020740605.2). Lineage (NCBI taxonomy): Eukaryota > Metazoa > Chordata > Mammalia > Primates > Lemuridae > Lemur > Lemur catta. The sequence continues at coordinate 241,247,156 of NC_059128.1, forward strand.
TAAACAGTGATCATCTCTGAGACTGGATGGACTTCTAGAGAATGTTCTAGGTGTCTACATGTGCAGTTGCACTCTTTTATTTCAAATTTAGAGAACAAAAAGATTTTAAAATAAATAAATGCCCACAATTAACACTATGTTCAATAGCAAAAGACTGAACGCTTTCCCCTAAGATAAAGAACAAGACACGGATGTCTGCTTTCACCACTTCTATTCAACATTATACTGGAAATATTAGCTATAGCAATTAAGCTAGAAAAATAAATAAAAGGCAACCATATTGAAAAGAAAGAAGTAAAACTACCTATATTCACATATGACCTGATCTTATATATAGAAATTCCTAAAGAATCCACCAAAAAAATTATTACAGCTAATAAATGAGTTCAGAAAAGTTGAAGGATACAAAATTAACACATAAAAAGCAGTTGTATTTCTACAAGCAAGCAATGAACAACCAACCCCTGCCCCCTGCAATATTAAGAAAACAATTCCACTTACAATACCATTGAAAAGAATAAAATACTTAGGATTAAATTTAATCAAGTAGGTTCAAGACTTTTGCACCAAAATCTGCACATTGAAGAAAAACTCAATAAATAGAAAGTGATCTCATTTTCACAGACTGGAAGGCTTAACATTGTCGTGATGGCAATACCACCCAAAGCAATCTACAAATTCAATGCAATTCCTATCAAAATTCCAATGCTCTTTTTTTCAGAAATGGAAAGAGCTGATTATAAAATTCATATGGAATTGCAAGGGATACAGAATAACCAAAATAAACTTGAAAAAGAAAAACAAAGTTAGAGGACTCAGACCTCCTGATCGCAATACTTACTACAAAACTATAGTAATCAAATCTGTGTGGTATTGGCAAAATGACAAACATATAGATCAATGAAATAAAATTAAGAGTAAAGATACAAACCCATATATCTATGGTCAACTGGTTTTTGACAAGGGTGCCAAAGTCATTCAATAGGAAAAAGAGTAGTCTCTTCAACAAATGGTGCTGGCAGTTTCTTAGACATGTGTTTACTGACTACTGACTGTTTACTACTACTGACTGGTCATCCTGTTAAAAGAAATGGAAAAATAAAGCAAGACAAAAAATTGTTTAAAAAAAAACACAAATGGTGCTGGGATAACTGGATATTCACATGTGAAAAAATGAATTTATGCAGACCACGTAAATAGGTGGAAAACCATACCATGCTCGTGGATTGGAAGAATCAACATTGTTAAAATGTCTATACTACCCAAAGTAATCTATAGATTCAATGCAATTCCTATTAAATTACCAACATCATTTTTCACAGATTTAGAAAAAATAATTATACACTTTGTATGGAATCAAAGAAGACCCCGTATAGCAAAAGCAATTTTAAGCAATAAAAACAAAATGGGAGGTATTAATTTGCCAGACTTCAAACTATACTACAAAGCTGTGGTTCTTAAAACTGCTTGGTATTGGCACAAGGGCAGGGACACAGACCAGTGGAACAGAACAGAAAATGCAAATATAAAACCATCCTCATATAGCCATCTAATCTTTGACAAAATAGACAAAAACATACTCTGGGGACGAGAATCCCTATTCAATAAATGGTGCTGGGAAAACTGGATAGCCATATGTAGAAGACTGAAACAGGACCCACAGATTTCACCTCTCACAAAAATCAAATCATGGTGGATAACAGATTTAAACCTTAAATGGGAAACGATTAGAATTCTAGAAGAAAATGTAGGAAAGACTCTTACAGACATTGGTCTAGGCAAAGAATTTATGAAGAAAACCCCTAAGACAATCACAGCAACAACACAAATAAACAAATGGGACCTGATTAAGTTAAAAAGCTTCTGCACAGCCAAAGAAACAGTCACGAAAATAAACAGACAGCCTACAGAATGGGAAAACATTTTCGCATACTACACATCAGATAAAAGACTGATAACAAGAATCTATTTAGAACTCAGGAAAATCAGCAAGAAAAAATCAAACAACCCTATCACAAAGTGGGCAAAGGACATGAATAGAAATTTTTCAAAAGAAGATATAAGAATGGCTAACAAACATGAAAAAATGCTCAACATCCCTAATCATCAGGGAAATGCAAATCAAAACCACAATGAGATACCATTTAACTCCAGTGAGAATGGCCTTTATCAAAAAATCCCAAAACAACACATGTTGGAGGGGATGCAGAGAGACAGGAACACTCATATACTGCTGGTGGGAATGCAAACTAGTGCAACCCCTGTGGAAAGCATTATGGAGATACCTTAAACAGATTCAAGTAGACCTACCATTTGATCCAGCAATCCCATTATTGGGCATCTACCCAGAAGAACAAAAGTCATTCTATAACAAAGACACCTGTACCCGAATGTTTATAGCAGCACAATTCACAATCGCAAAGATGTGGAAACAACCCAAGTGCCCATCAATCCACGAATGTATTAGTAAACTGTGGTATATGTATACCATGGAGTATTACTCAGCTATAAGAAATAACGGTGATACGACATCTCTTTGGTTCTCCTGGAGAGAGTTGGAACCCATTATATTAAGTGAAGTATCCAAAGAATGGAAAAATAAGCATCACATGTACTCACCAGAAAATTGGTTTCCCTGATTATCACCTAAATGCACATCGGGGAAGGATACCAATTGGATATCAGACTCAGACGGGGAGTGGGAGGAGGGGATGGGTGTATGCCTACATGATGAGTGCGTTGCGCGCTGTCTGGGGAATGGTCATGCTTGAAGGTGCTGACTCAGGGAGGTGGGGGGTGAGGGAGGTATGACTACATGGTGGGTGCCAGGTGCACTATGTGGAGAATGGACACACTTGGGGCTCTGACTCAGGGGGCTAGGCGGGACACAGACAATGTATATAACCTGAGCTTTTGTACCCCCATGAAGAGCTGAAATAAAAAAAAAAAGAATAAAAAACAAATAAATAAAAATAAAATGTAACAATACAAAAAAAAAATGAATTTAGACCCCTACCTCATGTTCTATATAAAAATAACTCAAAATGGATCAAAGACCTAATATGAAAGCTAAAATCATAAAAACTCCTAGAAAAGATAGGGAGAAAGCTTCATGACCTGGGATTTGGTGATGGTTTCTTAGCTATAACACCAAAATCACAGTCAACCAAAGAAAAAATAGATAAATTGGACTTCATTGAAATTAAAACCTTTGGTGTTTCAAAGTACAATGTCAAGAAAATGATAAGACAAGTCATAGCAAGTGAGAAAAATATTTGCAAATCATATATCTCATAAGGGATTAATACCTAGAATATTTATACAGAATTCCTAGAACTCAAAAATAAATTTTTTTAATGGGAAAGGCACTTCAAAAAGTATGCACATGGTCAATAATCACATGCAAGGATGATGAACATCATTAGCCATTAGGGAAATGCAAATCAAAACCACAATGATACCACTTTGTATCCACTAAAATAGCAATAATAATAACAAAAAATAGCAAATGTTGGCAAGGATATGGAGAAATTGGAATCTTTGCACATTGCTGATGGTGTAAAATGGTGCAGCCACTGTGGAAAACAATTTGGTGATTTCTAAGAAAGTTAAATATAGAATTACCATATGACCTACCAATTCTACTCCTAGGTATACACTCAAAAGAAGTGAAAACAGGCATTCAAACAAAAACCTGTGCACAAATGTTTATAGCAGCACTATTCTTAACAACCAAAAGATGAAAACAACCCAAATATCCATCAGCAGATGACAGATCAGCAAAATGTGGCATATCTATACAATGGAATATCATTCAACCATGAAAAGGAATGAAGTCCCAGCCATGAAAAGGAATGTATGAAACTTGAAAATACACTAAGTGAAAGAAGCCAGACACAAAAGTTCACGTATGGTATGACTCTGTTTACATAAAATATTCAGAATAAGTAAATATTCAGAGACAGAAAACAGATTAGTGGTTGCCAGGGGCTGGGAAGAGAGATGAAAGGAGAGTGACTGCTTAATGAGTCCAAGGTTTCCCTTTGTGGGTGATGAAAGTATTCTGGAACTAGATAGAGGTGTTGGGTGCACAATACCATGGATATACTAAATACCACTAAATTGTTTGCTTTAAAATGGTTAATTTTATGTTATGTAAATTTTATCCCAATAAAAAATAACTAAAAGTAGACAGAGAGATAGACATATTTATTTCAGGTCTCTAGAACTAAATGAGATTCAAAACCAAGATTTCATTATGGATAATTGTACAAATGTCTACCATATATTGGTTGACTATGGCAGTTACAGTGCTTAGGAGTTTCCTTACAAAGGCCCATCAGGGATGTATTGTTACCCTCATTTTAATGTATTATTATCCTCATTATCCAGATAAGAAAATTGGGTAGTTTAGTGACTTGTCCGTGATCACACGTCTAATGAATGAAATCTTACAGGAAATAAAACACTTAGTCTATAGTATTGAATGAAACATTAATTCCTTTTCTGTTTTGAAATTTCAAATCTGAATAAATCAGGGAAAACTAAGTAAGATTTGTGCTTTAATCATGTGTCCTCATGTCTGGATTCCCTTTAGTTGGAAAGAGAATTACCATCTGCACAATCTGACAGATGTAGCACCATGTGCTAGGTACTTTATCCTTACTCGTGCACACAGACTTCACAATAATCCTTAGTCCTCAAAGCAACCTCAAGAAGAAGACATCATTATCCCTTATTACAGAGAGGAAGACTGGAACTCAGAGACTTCAGTATTACAAAATGTCAGGATGAATAAAGTCAGATTGTAAACCAGGAGTGTCTGGCTCCAAAAACTTTTTGTTCTTTCTTCTACAGTCTCTTTCACCATACAGCCTTTCCATATGGGGCACTGTGAAGACAGTGTCCTGGATAACAAGGTCGGTTTGAGTCATCTCAGCAGCTCTGATGTGGTTTGAACAATCTGTTACTGAGATAGAAGTTGTTCCCATGAAGACAGGGTCCTATGTTACCCTCGAAACACACATCACAGACTGGCAGCCCCTGAGCCACCTCTAATTCACAGACATGACTTGTCTGGCCTGTACATTTTTAAGAATAATTTAAATTAGTTGCCAACACTTAAAAAAAATATGGAACATCACACAAAAGTTTTCATTCTTGGCTTTTTTGTCAAAATAGAAATATCTGGCAAGATTAGGCCCGTATTCCCAGGTGGCAGACATGAGTGGAAGCATGTACTCTATGTTGATTCTCCATTCACGTTATCTTCCTGACCAAGTGGAGCAATGTAGACCAAAGTTTTCTACTTTTGTCCTGGCCTTGTGTATTTTATTCATCAACCAATGTCAGAATCATAATTTTTCCTAAAATATCATATTAGTTGAACTAATATGGTACTTTATAATAAATTCTTCCTGCCCGTCTCTATATCCCAAAAGACAGAATGTATTTGTCGTCTATTTTAGAGATAGGAAAATTAAATAATGCATGGCCCTGCCCCTCCATCCCCAAACACTTGCAAAGATGTTTGCATAACTGCTGCTTTGCCTCACCCACCAAGGGCTGGGGCCTCTGCCTTAGAACAGGGCTACATTCTAAAGGGATGAGGTGTCAACACCTCTGGCAGAAGACACATCTGTCATTAAGTTAAAGAGTCTGCTCAGAAATTGCAGGTAGAGAATGCCACCCAGCTGGTTTGCCTGCTGCTTTGGATATGTAAGTGTTTTGCAATATGCCTTTGTATACTGCTAGGAAAGCTCACTGTGGGACCAACTGGTCAGAGCCCAAGTCCCTGAAGCTCCAGAAGGAAGCAAAAATTTCTAGGTCCTCTGCACTCATTGTTTGAAATGACAAGAAGGAAACTCAAGTCACATAGTCAGCTCCAAGTTCAAGGCCTTGGCTGTTTCAGCTGTGGTATCAGGACCACAAAATTGTTCTTCTCATGTCCTCCTCTCACAGCAAATTCAAGGAAGTTGACAGAGAAATTCTGTGTCAAGAAAGGGCCCTTCAAGGTGTGGGTGAGTGTAAAAAACTATGGACAGCTCCCTCGTTCCCATCTATCAGTGCTGCCATGTTCCTCCAATGCCATCCACACTGTCCATCCACCGCTGCTTGGGAAGTGATGTGTTCCAGCTGCCAGAGGTAGGGGTTAGCAGTTGTAGGGGGGGTAAATTGGGTCCTCCCATATGCTGCAGTCCTAACCCTCAGTGCCTCTAAATGTGACCTTATTTGGAAATAGGGTCTTTGCAGATGTGATCAAGTGAAGGTGAGGTCCTACTGGGTTAGAGCTGGCTTTAAATCCAATGAGTAGTGTCCTTATAGGAAGGCCATGTGAAGACAAAGGAGCACAAAGACACACAGGGAGAACATCATGTGATAGCAGAGGCTGAGACTGCACTTAGCTGCCACAGCAGGAATGCCCAGGATTGCCGGCAACCATATAGGAGAGCAGCGTGGGACAGATTCTCCCTCTGGACCCCTGAGAAGAAGTCAACACTGCCAACACCTTGAATTTGAACTTTTGGCCTTCAGAAGAGTAAAAGAATAAATTTCTGTTGTTTAAGTCATCCAATTTGTTATTACAGCCCAGGAAACTAATATAACAGTCAAGACCAAAATTAGCAAAAGAATATCACTCACCCTAAACCTCAAGCCTAGGCACATCCCACGGCCTTCTGATTTCAAGATTGTTCTTTTTAAGCACCAGAGGAGGAAAGAAAAGCTTCATCTTTCTCTGCTGCATCCCTTTTAACAACAGGATTTGTTCTGTAAAATTTGCATTCAGTCAAAAGGCTGCAGGCTCCTCACCCATCTTTCAAATCCCAACTTGACTTCACCTTTTCCTGGAAGCTTTCTTTGCCCTCTTCCTCTGGGTTAAGCAACCAGCTCCTCAGGGCAGTATGTGCTTTCAAAAGTGCCCAACAGTGAAAATTACTACATATCAGATCTTATGGGAGGCAGCTACAGTAGTGTATAGAGATATGTATATAATTATATGTATTTATTTTAAAACAAGAAAGATTGGAAATAAATGAGGTCAGCATCCACCTCAAAAAACTAGCAAAAAAGAGGCACAGATTAGCCTTACAGTGAAACAATAACTGAAAGTAAAGAGAAATTGATAAGTCCATAATATAAAATTATAAAAGACTTCTATTAGAAAGTGAGAGATCAGATGAAAACCAATTAGGAATATAAAATATATTTCTTAAAACACACACACACACACACAATGAAAGAGTTCCAAGTTAATATTTTGGTATCTTTCATCCAACCATCCACATCAAATGTTCTCATTCAGTCATTACCCAGCGTCATCGTTTACAATCAGAAACTCTGGTCCTTATGTCTAGTGGCACTTACCGCCCTTTATGCCATGATATTGCAGCAGTATTGAGAGAGCATTCTATGGGAAATTGGGACAGATTCCATGATCACAACCAAATAAATAAAAAGCAAGTAACCTCACAAGTTTTGAAAAGGTTATTATTATACTTTTTAACAATCTTTCCCCCAACCAGGGATTTTCTAGTAGTATGAAAAGGAGTATTCAAATGCTTTATTCTAAAAAGATTCACATTAACCAACATAATATTTTAAATTCTTTAGAGAGTTAGTCTGAATTCCTAAGTCAGCCTCTACTTCTGTTACATCTCCTTTACATATGAATGTAAAAGTTCAGTACAATGACCGACATATAGTTGTTTCTCAATAAATAATAATTTCCTGTCTTCCCCGCCTTCCATGTATTTCTCTAACTTATCACCCATTAGTCTGTAAGCTGCTTTAGCAACAGGAACTGCTTCTAACTAAAAGCGTCAGCTCAGAGTTCCTACGTAATGGCTATTCAGGTGTGAGATGAAGGTGTGCACACTCCACTTCCTTCCCAGCTGCTCTGACAATGCTCCCACCAGGGCCACCAGGCTACTCTACGAAACATCACCTCTCAGAGGCCCACGTTCTCATGACAGGCAGCACGTAGGAGGGAAGTCCGTGGTGTCGAGAGCAAAATGCCCCATCAGATAAAGAGCAATTACAGGCACAGACACCAGGTGCATTTACTTGAGGAGCCAACTCACCTGAAAGAACCAGCTCGCCTGAACTAGGATGAGGCTTGAACGCAGAAGTTCCAGAAGTACATTGTTCTGTAAGAGGAACTCCAAGAAGGTGACCAGGCCTGTCAAAAAGATGACCAAAACCAGCAGCCCGTGCACAAAGATCTCCAGCATTTCCCGGCCATGAGTGTGGTTGTAGAAGATAAAAGCTGAAAGGGGGAAAAAAGTTTGTCTTTTTCAATGAAACAAAGGCCACCCACTGTTTCTCTCCCTCTCTCTTCCCACAGAATTGTACACACACAAAGCACAGGTGTCGCTGATTCCCACAGACTGCAACTCTGCCGCGTTTCTGAAGTCATCACTGCCCCTTTGATGGAATCGTTGAAATATAACCCTTCTTTTCTCTTCCCCAACCTTTATTCTCTCTAACACATCTTGACATTTTCAACTAACTATATTGCAAAGCATCTTCTATGCAAGATGAGGAATGATAAGCACAAAGAAGCAGGGGAGCAAGAATTAAGATGATACACAGATGAATAAGCTAAAGCCTCACCTTAAGGAATTCAGTCCACTCATAAATTATAAGGGCGGACTGTGACAGTGGGTATGAAAAGATGCTCTGAGAAGCTGCCAAGAAACAGAAACTAACTGCATTTTTCATCCACTGGACAGATGCCACCTTCATCTTAATCCTTTTCATTTGTATAAAAAGAAAAAGATGTTCATTCAAAATATAGCAACACCCTGAGATAACAAGAATTCAGGCTATTAGCTGTTGGGACACATCTTTTATCTAGCCCTTGTTCCCAAAGAGGAATGGCCAACAGTTTTATTTTCAGATGCCAGAAGCAACATGAGTAGGGAGTGACTCCCTTCTGATTAATCTGGGCCTTATTTAATATCATGATCTATTTCTTTTACCTGTAATAAATGAAAACAAATCATTAAACACTTGTTTGCTTTTTCCCTCCTACAGGAACTGGGAATTGAACTAAAAATATTGTTTTAATTAACCTCTCAAAATTATGACCTCACATTTTCATGTGGCTGAATTTTTTGAACCCTACTTATTACATAATGACAGGGTTTTGCTATATCAATATGAAAAGGGCTAGTTAGTAGATGGTGGAAGCTGTTCTGTTGTGAGTGGTTGCCTCATTTTAGGATATTCATGCTTCATTAACTGAGTTCAGTTTTCAGTTGATAAAAGTGGAAAGAACGTTAATCTTCAGGACAACGTAGACATAAGTAACTATCGAAAGTGGTTCTTTAATACATATGTGAAGTGTGAATAAAGCACTTTGAATGAGTGTGCTTGCCCAATTCTACTAAATGAGTCAGTAGGGAGGGAAGATCTTTGTCATCCTGCCTAGGACACCCATTATGGCCCAGGAAAATGGTGCTATATCAATCAAGGCTGCACCAAGACACCAAAAGTATATTATTATAAAGGCCTACAAAAATGCCCACTAATAAAGAAAGGTACAAGAGAATACTCACTTATACTTACCCTCTACAAATAAGGCGTTTGACAACATTAACTTGGGTAATGAGGAGGGAAGTGAACGGATGGTGAAACATAAGATGTCTGCCACGCCCACCAGCCCAAAGAAGAAATACATAGTGAAATGATGCCAGTTAAGGAGGTGGTTCCACTGGCCCTCTTTGTATAAGATCAGGTGGGGCCCTCCAGGAATAAACTGCTCCCCAGCCATGCCTGTAGAAGAACATGTCACAGTATTAGCAACCCTTTCCATAACTTTACCTAGAATGCAAGAAGATGCAGGAAGATCAGCTCATTGCTCATTTCAATCTATTGTCGTCTTGGGACATCAATTCCTCTATCTAGTATGTTCCCCAACAGCTGAGCACTGGTGCTTTAGGGTTGTTGTAGAGCTTCAGATGTTGTCTCAAATAACCATTTTTAGTCAAAGGTAATGAATTGAGTCAAAAAGCTCTTTCAGATCTTCAATACTGATGATCTTAGTTCCACTAAGTTCCACTGACTATCCAATCTAATGACTAAGATAAATCCTGAATAATTTGGGGGCATGGATTTGCAAGATTAGTCCTATGCAGGCTGCTTACTTCCTTCATAGATACTATTATGCGTGTCTGGGTAGCTGCCATGAAGTAGGGGGTTGCGCTTGGTCCCAGACAAAAACACTAAAGAGTTCAGCTTTTCCTCAGTTAAGGATAACTGAGAAAGCCCAGACGGATAAGCATATGATCTAGTCAGTTATGCAAACAGTTACACTTTCTTAGTGATGCTGCTTTCTTTGTTACTCTATAGAATTTGGCAAGGAAATTTCTCTCTTTGGAAACACTACTCTGTAATTTGATGATCATAGCAAAGACATATTGCCATGAATAAAGCACAAAGAAATCTAATGGGAAAATAGGAAGTTTTACCTTTTATAAAGGAGAGGCTGCAGTGGAACTCTTAAAAACACAGCACATTTTCATGGAATCGTCATAGTCAGTGGAAAGGCCTTAGTAAGTCATGTGGCCTAACCTCTTTCTCCAATTTAGGAACCAAGGAAGGATGAATACAGGAGTCAAGATCTTCTATAGCCTATCAGCAATGATTTCTTATTGAAGCTTTTCCATAATCACTTCATTATTTTGCTGTTGTTTGCAAAATGGTTTTTGATTTTGAATGGGGTTGTTGTTTCAGGGATCACAACAATAGTTATAAAATGATTTCAGAAGCTCCAACCAATTCTATAAAGGAAATTTACCTTAACTGCATAGGCAAGTTAAGTACTATGACTAATTCATAAATAGGCCTTTGTATAAACATGAGTATTACCTTCCTAACAAATTATTAATATATCAGAGAGAAATTATAATTAGAATGTGTTGAGATTTTTTGATTAAAAAATTCATTTTAGCAATTTTTTGACTTTGTATTGGCTCTTTTCTTTATATGTGAAAATACTCAAAAGGAGAAAACAGAACACAGAAAGGTTCCACTCACCGGTTAAAGCCATGCCAACTAATGCAGTTCCTTCCAAAATTTCTAATAGATGGAATAATGCTTTAGAATCAAGGCAGAAGGTTTGCTTTTGGTTTTTGCAGACATATTTCAGAATACTCCTTGTACTCCACCAAAGACCCATAATAAAAAAGAAGATTCCAGGGAGGGCATGACCTTTGAAATTCCCTGTGGCCTACAAGAACATACAGAAGATAAAAAACATTTTATTACCGGAACCTGGACAAAACATCAGTTGTCCCCTAAAGTATACTATCTTCCAATGGTTATGGATATATCACTGATTCAGAGGATCCTGTATTACTGTGGCCAATAATAGATCCACTACAATATCACAAAAATACCAATAAAAAGAAAAATTCACATTTAATAAACACTTAACCATGCTCTGGTCACTATGTCAAGTGTTTTACATACGATCTCCAATCTAATTTTTGCAACTTACCCTTGAATGGGGGATTATTATCCCATTTTCTATAGGCATACAGCTTTAAAAAAGTTAAATGCTTACTCAAATCTCACAACTATTAAGCAAAGGTTCTGTTGTTTTTAATACAGAGATCAAAAAGATTTCTTTAAATGACAGTATGCACTTCATCATACAGTTGCCCTTCAAGCATATTAAAAGGAAAGTAATAAGAAAATATTACCTTTATGTTTAAAACTTGAAATGATGTGAAATGGCCTATAAAATTTTTAAAGTAGATAATTTCAAAGTATCAAGCATCAAGTACATGGAGGTGCCCAGTAGTGTTCATCCAATATCTGTGAGCTGCTCCCCACTTTTCCCAGCCTCTCCTCCAGTTGGATAGGAACCATGTTTTAATTCTGGCTAATGGACTGTGAGCAGAATTGGCACGTGTCACTTTCAGGCTGGGTCAGTTAAGAGTCCACATGACTCCTTTATCTCTCTCTCCCCCTGCCTGGGCAACTGTGGCATGGCATACCTATAACACAGAGGATAACCAACCAGCTTGCTTCTCATTTTCCAAGAAAGAACATTTATTGCACTACCCCACTAAAACTTTCTGGCTTATTGAGAAAACAGCTTAACCCCACCTTGCCAGAGACCAAGCCAAAACAAATTGCAAATTTTGTTTATACTATTGCCATTTGGTGGATTCACCTCTGGCTAATAAACAGAAATACTCTCCATTTTTGGTCAGTGTTATGAAAAATTAGCCTTGAATTATGTGAGTTTTTAATTATATGAGCAGCCCTTTGTTCAGTGTTTTATACCATCAACAGAATAATGTAGAGAGAATCCAGATCATCCTTGTGGATCTGACACAAGGCCAGATCTAAGAAAACTCATAAGAGGGGATTTCAGAGTTGCCCCTGGCCCAGCAGACGTCTTTATCTCTGTGGGTGAATACAGGGCTTCTCAGTTCAGGACAGACCCCATTGGATTATTTCCCTACCCCTCTGGCACAAACTATGAAGCTTAGGGGGAAACAGTGAAGCTGACCCAAACACTAAGTCTCTTAAACCTCCATTGAAGACTCCAGATGGACATTTCAGGACACCCTCAAATCATCCAAACTGTCCAAGAGATTCAGACTCAATATATTACATAGTTCTAAGCTCAGGTTCTTGTCCTAACTGACTTCAGTGTTGTAGTTTGAGGCATGTCCCCTAAGCTCTCTAACCTTAGTTCTTAGTTAATAAAAGGAGGAGTTGGGCCTAGCTGGTACCTGGAGTTCCTTCCTCCTCTGACAGCCTCTGATTTATTATTCTAACCACCACCTGACCAGTGTTATTGAGTTCTCCTGTTTGTTTTAGTTTAAGCAACTATATATTGAAAAACTATATTGAAAAATTATATTCAAAAACACTTCTATATGAGATTGAAAAATACATCCAAATTGTAAAATTGTTTAACTTTCCTAGAAAAGAATCTTACAGGATTTAAGGAATCTTAAATATTTTTTATTTCTTAGTACAGGAAGCCTACTTGCAGGATTTACCCTGAAGACATAATTACAAATATAGGCATTAGGAGAATGATTAAAGAAATTATGCAAACACTATAAATAAGGTTTTCAAATAACTTAAATGATAGGGAATATATTTAGTGAAAAGAATAGGATAACAAAATGAGGGGATGGGTCTTTGGATTCAGATCCATTAGGTCTGAATTCCAACTTTATCTTTTATTGTTTATATGACTCTAGGAAAGTTATTTAACCTCTTGGTGCCACAGTTTCCTCTTCTGTAAAATGGGACAAATAACAGTCCTTACCTCACAAGATTAAAATGAGTACACCAAAGCAGTTATTAATAACTCACAGTGCTATTAAATAAGCTCATGCCATCCTCAACCCATCTCAAACTACCAGAGTAAAACAAGTAAAACCAAATGAACAATTCTACTTGGACAGTAACTACAGAAAAGCAAGACACATTTATACAATTCATTCAGCAATCATTCATGTACTGCCTATAACATTTCTCTTGCTGTTGTCTGGAGGGTTAATGGGATCTTCAGTGGTTATCAATAGCTCGACTCCAATTAGACAATAAACTTGAAATGAGGAGCCATAAAATCTGTTCTTCTTTCTATTCCCTATTGGGTCTGGGTAGTGCCTTATATACCATGAGGTTCTAAACTGACAAGAGTAACTAAGCATTTCTTATAATACAAGATCATATATTTACAAAACATCTCTACTCTGATGTCTCAAAGGCCATTCATACTCAACATGTCCCCAAATCAAATTCATCATCTTATCTACCCACCCACTGTTAGAAAATACATTTTTCCAGTTACCTATTTTGGTTGACAACACTGCCATTCACCACTTGCACAACCTTAAAATATGAAAATCATCCTAGAGTTTGGCTACTTCCCTAACAACTAGTTGGTTATTAAGACATATCATGTCTGCTGCCTAACATCAACCCTGCCCGACCCCTTGTCCCCTAGGAGAAGGGGCTGATCTCTCCAGCCCCTTCAATTTCGCCTGCTTGGGAGGGCCCTGTTACGCCTTCTCAAGGCACTCAGTCCTCACTTATTGAATTCTTCATGTTTTTAGTTCTTGAGGTCTGTCCTGCTCGTTAGCCTCCATGACCATTACTGTATTGTGAGAGGCTTTGTAGCAAGCAATTAGGGCCTTGCAGAAGTTAGGGGCCTGGGCCATATCGATTGCTTTTCAAGGATCCTGGTATATTGAAAATGGGAGAAAATGGCAAAACAGACTATGCAAAAATTGTGTTTGCTTTTAAATGTTTAGAATTATCTAATAAATACTTTTACTATACATGCCAACATATTGCCTACGTTGTAGACAACATGAAATTTTAAAATCTGGGCCCTCCCTGAATGCTCAGGTCTGGGCCAAATAGTCCTTCTGCCCCACCCCCATGAACAGCAAAGAGGCTCCTGCTGCCCCAAAAGCTGAAAGGATCAGTATCTCTCTGCACTGGGATGTAATAAGGTGGCAACGGGGAGTAGTTCAAGAAGGATATCAGTTGATAAGAGTGGGGGAAGAAATGAGTCCTTCCTCCTTCAGTTATTGAACCTTTTAATCAGAAACAATCTGATGGTTCCAATCTTTCTGTGTTTAAAGATCCAAACAATACAAAGTCAAAGCAGGCTTGCTATATTTGCCTGCGTAAGGGAGCAAACAGACCCAGTTATCCCTAGTAATGAAAATGACAGTCATTTTACCTCACTTTCATTGTCAGAGAAAAAAACTGCCCACCTCCTCAAACATCACTTCACTTTTGTCTCCTAGAGCCATTACCCATACATCTACCTTCCTTTCTCCGCTTTACTATTGCCTGCAGGGACAGCTCACTGCTTGGAAAAGACAAGGACAGTACCGTGGAGTCTGCCCAATGAGCAGACACATTCTCCTCTGAGGGAGAACACAGGGCTTTTCTCACCCACAACGTAGAACATACTTGTGGGCAGTCCATGGAAACCCCAGGGAAAGCACCAAGGCAGGAAAGGAGAAGGCCCTTCCTGAGCACCCTTCTGGCCTGATGCACCACTTGAAACCTCCTGGAGAAAGTGGCTCACCCAGACCTAGCATGATTGACTACAAGATTGAATCACTGGCTTCCAGATGTGGTTCATCCTCAAAATTCTTACTCTGACCCCATCCAAAGAATCCCTCCGCTCATAATGACACCAAACTCCTGCAATTAGAGATAATATTGGGCAAGGCCCAAGTTCTAACTCAGGTGTTCAGCATTAATTCCCAGGTGTTACAGCCACACAAACAACAGACCAGGTCTACACACCGAAAGAGGAGAGAATTCAAAGTACCCCAGAAAAAGAGATGTAATAATTTCCTTGGTGGAATCACCGCCAAATAGCTAACTTCAACATAAAATGAGTACCATTCTGATAAAAAACCTAAACTAAAATTTCATCTAGAGCCACCACCAAAATAAAGTAGTCCTAAGTCTGAATTAGTGACTCATATTTTAAGACATATGTGTAAATTATAATACACTAAACAAATTTGAAATATTTCTTGAGCTTTACTTTACAATTTGCCTTAACACTCAAAGCAAAGCTACACAAGCATATATATGTAGCCTTCATATTTCTTGGTTCTCCATCATTCTGTACCAGCACTTTCTCTCTCCAAATTCAACTGTTTTGAATAGGTTTTCTTAAATTACCCTTACCTTCATACTTCCCTCAATGTGAAGTCCAATGCAATTGTCTTCTCTCAAAAATTTATAATGTTCCAGACTCCAGAGGGAAAAGCAGATGCTGACTGGCCCTAGGTCTAAAACTTCGTACTCTTCCTCCTTTCAGACTAAACCACCTAGCTCATATTTCCAGCATGAGCAGATAAACCCTCAGACTATGTCACAATGCATTTAAATTCAGGGTACACACCCTTTTAACCTCCTGCCTCCCTGTCCAAACATTGTGTCACAGAGCAGTTCCAGGTTAGATCCCACCTACCAAGCCACTAGCCTCAGTCATGTGCCACCTGCTCTGAGAACCAAAGCCAGAGAAGCACATTACCTCTTTTGTTCATGAGGAAAGAAGACAAATGGAATGATTCCAGCAGCAGTAATATAATAGGTCATGTTTTATAGTCAAAATATTAGCAAGCTTTCTGTGTACCACTCTCCACTCATGTAACTCTCTGCATTTTAACTCATTTAATCCTCACAAAAAACCTCTGAAATAGATATTATTATCTCCCCCATTTTACAGATGAAGAGACTGAGATGCAGTCAGAGATTAAGTAAAATATCCAAGGTCATGCTGGTGATAAGTATTGGAACTGAGCTTCATACCCATGCTCAAGCCTAATACCTCTCCCACAGTGGTACCATAGAGTTAAAAAACACGTGACAGACAGAAATGGTATTTGAAATAAATATAACTTACAAAGGATGAGTGGCCAGAATGTAACTTTTTAATTAGGAATCAGTTTAGAAAAGAACAACTAGGATTAGGATCACGATGGCCAACTAGACGCAGGTAGCGTGTGCCTTCTCCATAGACAGGACACGGAATAGTAAGCAGACTCTCACATTTCAAACAGATTGTCAAGGAGACGATGCTAGGATTCACCAGGGAAGTAATGGGAAGCACCAAAAGTGGGCAAGGAGAGGGATCAGGGCAACTTGCCCAGCTGGAGCGGCTAACAGCTGGGAGAAGCTCCTGGATGCTGTGAAATAGTAAGAGAGGAGCCACCAGGACTCCACTTTCCGAGAGGAGCTTTTACAGTCTTGGCTACAAGAGAACCCCTGACACACACAGGTCTCGGACTTACACAGGGAGATGCCTGGAGATTATACAGAGACACTGTTCCCTAAAGGGAAGTCACGAGGAACTCCACAGGCATCTGAACCTAGAGCAGCTTGAGCCAGGTGCCGTTCTGAGACCTAGACACCAGGGAACCAGGGGCACGCCTGTAGCCACTGCAAGCCTCTGAGGAGGGATAGAGGAGCCCAGGTGCTCCCACACACCCCTGGGAAGGTCTCCACTGCCCCACTGTGGGCTGCAGTCAAGACAGACATGAGTGGGCAGCATTCTCCACAGTTTCTCACCCATTCTGCCTGTCTGGGTGCGGCCTCAGTCGTTCTGGTTGCAGGTCCAAGGTGCCATTTTGTGAGTTTGACACTGGACAGTGCCCTGCCCTCAGGCTGTGTTTGGGCTTGACACAGCTGCAGCCCCTGCCTGAGTAGGGGCAGGGAAACGAAGCTTTCCAGCACACATCTTGGATGGTGCTCACCATCCTGCTGCTGGCTGCTCTGGGACCCAGCTTTGAGCAAACTACTCTCCCCATCGCTTCCTGTCCATGCAACCTGCCTAAGAAGGGACCCGCCCTCTCTGGCCACAGGATGC
The DNA here is from genome assembly GCF_020740605.2 of Lemur catta. Taxonomy (NCBI): domain Eukaryota; kingdom Metazoa; phylum Chordata; class Mammalia; order Primates; family Lemuridae; genus Lemur; species Lemur catta. Next base: position 241,264,539 of record NC_059128.1, read on the forward strand.
TATTTCGGGAGTTTTGAAGCCAGGCAGTGACCTGCTCTTGAATGAATTTGGGCTGATACAGCCCTGCCCAGCTGAGGAGCGGCAAGGGAGCCCAAGCTATCCTACACATACACAGGACAATTCCCAACACCCTGCTACAAGCTGCAGTAAGACCAAGACACAGGTGGTTCACACCTGTAATCCTAGCACTCTGGGATGCTGAAGCCAGAGGATTGCTTGAACTCAGGAGTTCGAGCCCAGCCTAAGAAAGAGCAAAACCCATTCTCTACAAAAAATAGAAAAAATTACCCGGGCATGGTGGCATGTGCCTGTAGTTTCAGCTACCTCGGAGACTGAGGGATAAGGATCGCTTGAGCCAGGAGTTTGAGGTTGCAGTGAGCTACTATGATGCCACTGCACTGTAGCCAGGGTGACAGAATGAGACTCTGTCTCAGAAAAAAAAAAAAAATACCAAGACAAAGTGGACAGTATCCCTCAGCATCTCACCCACACTGTTTACCTAGAAGCGGCCCCACCCTCTCTGGTCACAGACCTAAGGAGCCAGTTTGGGAGTTTAAAGCTGGGCAACACCTCACCCTCAGGCTAAGTTCAGGCTGATGCAATGGCAGCCTTGCCCAGGTGAAGAGGAACAGGGAGCTCAAGCTCTCCTACCTATTCCTGGGACAATTCCCATCACCCTGCTACAAGCTGCAGTGAGACTGAGATGCGAGCTGATGACACTCCACCCAGCATCTTTCCTGCACGCTGTTTGCCTGGAAGAGGCTGCACCCTCTCCAGTCACAGGCCTAAGATGCCATTTTGGGAGTTTAAAGCTGGGCATCCCAGGAAGGAACCTGGGGACAGGGACCTCCCCTCCTCACACCACCCAATGCTGCAGACATAGCCACCTCTACTCCCAGGCTGCAAACTATTGGTACAGGTGTGATGCAGGATGGCCAGATCTAGGCTTGCATGGGGGTACACTCCCACTAGTACTCTGATCACTGTGCCCAGCTCCTGCACAGAGGCTGTGGCTCATTTCCCTTCCTTCATGGATAGAAAGTGTTTCTGCAGCTGTCCCAACATGGGAATCTCAGCCCCTATGTCTCTATATTACTGGATCCACAGCCAATGCTCCTCAGCACCCACTCAGACCACAGCAGTCTTGGAGGACCAGTGGGTCCCAGGAGAACTGTGGGTATCCTGAAGTTTGGGCATTCAGGGTAGGCCACTTCCAGCTCAGAGTACGATATGCAAGAGGGCTCTTTAGGAGAAAGGGGACCAGGGTACAAGTCCCTAACTATTTTGGAATACCTCCCCTTCCCCACCCAAGTCCCACTAGGGTTCCACAGGGGACAGTTAAGCCAGGGGACTTGGGAGGAGCTGCCCTGCCTCTAACAGAGCACCTATCATACCCATGGAGCTTAAGGTGCACTCTCTTCCCTCTAAAAAGCCACAGCAAGCACTTTGGCATTCCCCAAGGACTAAACCTACCAGCTCCCCTGGGGGAGGTCAGGGCTAGCAGTCCTCTCTCCAAGCTGCCTGTCTCTTCCGGAAGGAGCCTACCCTCCCTGGAGGCAAGTCCCTGCCACAACCACACCTCCCCTGCAGGAGCATTTCAGCTACAGCCCACAGCTAGTCTGGTAGCTTTGCACACAGTGGATTGAGCTCCCCCCACCACCTCTGCTGTAGCTGGGTCAGGGTGGGTACTGGGAATCTGGACACTTTTGTGCCTCTGAAGGATAGAGACCACTATCATGGCTGACAGAGGGAAGTGTGAACATTGTGTGCATCCCACAGCTGCCTGCCTCTAATCTCATCATGAGGGGCCCCTCCTGTTGTAGGCTCACAGTGTATGTATACACCCTTCTCCTGCCTAAACATTCTTTCAGAGCAGGAAGTCACCCCACCCATCACTACCACAGCCAGCCGCTGATCTCAGGGAAGCCTGAGGGCAAGTTTTCCAGCTTGGTTTCCATCTGGTCCCCTCCAGGACACAAGGCAAGCCAGGGGCCTGGGATCTGGGGATTACCTAACACAGTCCACCAACGCTGGCACCTGAACACCCTCACAGGGGTCTGAGGTCCAAATGACTGAAATCACCAGCAACATCACAGTGGGCACCTACCTACACAAGCTGAAAGGCAGTGTACCTACCTATCCCTCTCTACACTGAGCAGCAGAGTTCCCAGCAGAGAACAGGTGAACCACAACGTTATCTGTTTTGAGCTGAGGGAAGAGGTTTCAGATGATAAGGAATCAGCATAAGATCTCTAGCAATATGAAAAAATCAGGCTCTCTCGACACCCCCAAAGGCTCACACTAACTCTCTAGCTATAGACTTCAACCAAAAGGAAATGTCAGATTTGACATTTTGAAATGTCAGATACAGAATTCAAAATATGGATCACAAGTAAGTTCAATGGGATCAAGCTTGGTTGAAAACCAAGACAAATAAAAAACAAAAACTCAGGATATGAATGAAAAATTCAGTAAAAAGATAATTTTTTTAAAACACCAAGCTAAGAATCAAATCAAGAACTTAATCCTATTTACAATAGCTGCAAAAATAAAAGGAAAGAAAAAAAAGAAATACCTTGGAATATATTTAACAGAGGGGTTGAAAGATCTCTACAAGGAGAACTAGAAAACACTGATTAAAGAAATTGTAGATGACACAAACAAATGTAAAGCATTCCATGTTCGTGGATTGGAAGAATCAATGTTGTTAAAATGCCCACACTGCCCAAAGTAATCTACAGATTCAATGCAATTCCTATCAAAACACCAATGTCATTTTACACAGAATTAGAAAAAACAACCCTAAAATTCATATGGAGCCAAAAAAGAGCATGAATAGAATCCTAAGCAAAAAGAACAAATCTCGAGGCATCACATTCCCTGACTTCAAATTATACTACCAGGCAATAGTAACTAAAGAAGCATGGTCCTGGTATAAAAGTAGACACACACACCAATAGAATAGAATAGAGAACCCAGAGATAAGACCAAATACCTAAACAGGCAAAAGCATACACTGGGGAAAGGACACCCTATTCAATAAATGGTGGTGAGAGAATTGCATAGCCTCATGCAGAAGAATGAAACTGGATCCCTATCTCTCACTACATACTAAAATTAAGTCAAGATGGATTAAAGACTTCAATGTAAGACCTGAAACTATAAAAATATTAGAAGAAAATATAGTAAAAACTATCTTTGACATTGGCCTAGGAAAAGAATTTATGACTAAGAACCCAAAAGCAAATACGACAAAAACAAAAATAAATAAATGGGGCTTAATTACACTAAAAAGCTTACACACAGCATAAGAAATAATCAACAGAGTAAATAGACAACCTGCAGAATGGTAGGAAATATTCACAAGCTATACATTTGACAAAGGCCTAATATACACAATCTATAAGGAACTGAAACAAATCAACAAGGAAAAAAGAAATAATCCCATTAAAAAGTGGGAAAAGAAATGAGCAGACATTTTTCAAAAGAAGAGAAACAAATGGCCAAGAAACATGAAAAAATGATGAACCTCACTAATCATTAGGGGAATGCAAATTAAAACCACCATGAGATACCACCTTACCCCTGTCAGAATGGCCATTATAAAAAAGTCAAATTATAATAGATGCTGGCCTGAATGCAGAGAGAAAGGAACACTTATACACTGTTGGTAGGCATGTAAATTATTACAACCTCTACGGGAAACAGTATGTAGATTTCTCAAAGAACTAAAAGTATATCTACTGTTTGATCCAGCAATCCCACTACTGGAAATCTACCCAAAGGAAAAGAAGTCATTTTATAAAAAGACACCTCCACCCATATGTTTATCATAGCAGAATTCACAATTGCAAAGATATGGAACCAGCATAAGTGCCCACCCACTGAGGAGTGGATAAAGGCAATGTGGTATACATATACCATAGACTACTACTAAGCCATCAAAAAGAATGACATAATGTCTTTTGCAGCAACAAGGATAGAATTGGTGGCCATTATTCTAAGTGAAATAACCCAGGAACACAAAACCAATTACCACATGATCTCACTTAGAAGTGGGAGCTAAGCAATGGGTATGCGTGGTCATACAGAGTGATTTAGTGGACACTGGAGACTCAGAGGGGGAGGTTGGGGGTGCAGTGTGAAAAATTACCTCTTGGGTACAACGTACACTATTCAAGTGACAGGTATATTAAAAGTGCATACTTCTCCACTATGCAATTCAGCCATGGCACAAAAAACCACTTGTACCTCCTAAATCTATTTAAATAAAAAGAAAAATAAAGAAAAAAAAAGGAAGAGAAAAATTGTTCCCTCTATCGGGAAAGAATACGAATACACAATTCAACACAAGACAAAACTCTAATGATCAATAATTTTATGAAAAGATGTTCAATTCACTAGAAATAAAAAAACTAAGTAAAAACAGATATTTTTCACCTATTTGATTAGAAAAATTAAAAAGATCTATTATATCAAGTGTTGGTCAGGTATAAGGAAACAGGAACATTCATACATTTCTAAAAGTCTAAATTGGCATTGCTACTCTGCCAAGAATTTGACAGTTGAAATTGCACTTACCCCATAATCTAGGAATTCAGTTTGTACTATGTACCCCAGAAAAACGCTCATATACATCCTCTAGTACATGTAAAAAAAAAAAGTTCATTTCTACATTGGCTGCAGTAACATAAAATTGGAAATACTCTGAACATCTATTAATAGAGATATGAGTAAATAACACGATGTAACATACATACAGCAGAATATGACACTACAGTTAAGAGATTTTTTTAAATAAAAGAGGTAGATCTATATTTCACAACATGGATAGATTTTTAAAGCATTAGGTTGAGTCAAAAATGCGCATTAGATAGTGCTGATAAACTTTGATGCAATTTATGTACTGTTTTTAAATATCTGAAAAATAATACTATTCATTGCTCATGTACATACTTGGATATAAAAGTATAAAAGAGACACTGCAAGGATAAACACTAATAATAGTAGTTTTCTGCAGAAGATGAGGGGTAACAGAAGTGAGGGATGTCAAGAGATACTTAGACTATAATATTCTCTTTTATTTAAAAGAAAGAAAAACTTGAAGCAAATGATACAAAATATCAGCTCAGCATAGTTGGAATACAATATTACTTTTGTGCTTTTCACTATTTTTAAAAAGCAATAGACTTTATTTTTGAGAGTAGTTTTAAATTAACATAAAATTGAGCATAAATTTCAGAGTTCCATGTGTCATCTCTGTCCACCCCGCACAGTGTCCCAATTATTAATATCTTGCATTAGTATGGTACATTTGTTTTAATTGATAAACCAATATTTATATTAACAGATTATTATTAACTAAAGACCATAATTTATATCAGAGTTAACTTTAAATAGTTCTGTGGGTTTTAACAAATGCATAATGTCATTTATCCATAATTATACTATATCATACAGAATATGCCATCAAAATCTGTGTTCCATCTATTTATCCCTCTCTCCCTCCCCTGAGCTCCTGGCAACCACTCGTCTTTTTACTATCTGGATAGTTTTGCCTTTTCCAAAATGTCATGTAGTTGGAATCATACAGTATGTAGCTTTTGCACACTGGCTCCTGTCACTTAGCAATATGCTTTTAAGTTTTATCCATGTCTTTTTGTAACTTGAGAGCTCATTTCTTTTTATCACTGAATAATATTCCACTGTATTGATGTACCACAGGGTTTTTAATCCAGTCACCTATTGAAGGACATCTTGGTTGCTTCCATGTTTTGGAATTATGAATAAAGCTGCTATTAATATACCTGTACGGACTTTTAGTGGACATAAGTTCTCAGTTCATTTGAGTAAATATCCAGGAGCACAATTCTGAATCGTAGGGTTATACTATGTTCACATTTGTAAGACACTGCCACACTGTCTTCCAAACTAGCTGTATCATGTTACACTCCCCCTAGCAATGAATGAGAGTTCTTGGTGCTCCACATCCTCACCAGTATTTTGCACTGTCAGTATTTTAATTTTGGCGTTGCTAATTGGCGTATACTGTTATCTCATTGTTTTTTAAATTTGCAATTCCCTGATGACATATGAAGTTGAGCATCCTTTTATATGCTTATTCATCTTCTGTATACATTCTTTGGCAAGGTGTCTGTTCAGATCTTTTGTTTACTTTTTAATTCAGTTGTTTTCTTGTTGTTGAGCTTTAAGAGTTCTGTACATATTAATTTTTTAGATAATAAGTCTTTTATCAGATTTAGGTTTTGCAGATATTTCCCCCAGTCTGTGGTTTGTCTTTTCATTCCCTTAAAGGTATCTTTTGTAGAATAGAAGCTTTTAATTTTAATTAAGTCTAACTTATACATTTATTCTTTCATGAATTATGCTCTTGGTACTATATTTTAAAACCCTTTGCCTACGATAGCCAAGGTTGCCTAGATTTTCTTCTGTTATCTTTTAGAAGTTTGATAGTTTTGTGTCTTACATTTAGGTCTATTATCCATTTTGAGTTAATTTTTATACAAGATGTAAGGCCTATGTCTACATTCATTTTTTTGCATGAGAATGTGATGGTTAATTTTATGTGTTAGCTTGACTGGGTTAAGGGATGCCCAGATAGCAAGCAAAACATTATTTCTGAGTGTGTCTGTGAGGGCATTTCCAGATGAGATTGGCATTTGAATCGGCAGACTAAGTAAAGAAGATTGGATTGGTGGGCATCACTTAATCCATTGAGAGGCCAGATAGAACAAAGAGGTGAAGGAAGGGCAAATTTGCTCTTTCTTCTTGAACTGGGACATCCAATTTCTCCTACCCTAGAATTTAAAGTTCTTCCATGTTCTTGGGCCTTTGGACCCTAAGGCTTATCCCAGCAGGGCTCCCAGTTCTCAGGCTCAGGCCTTCAGACTTGGACTGAATTACATCACCAGCTTTCCTGGGAAGAACTGACATCTTAACAATGTTGATTGTTCCTACGCATAAACATGGAATTGTTCTCCATTTATTTAGATGGTAGATTTCTTGCATAAGAGATTTATAGTTTTCCTCATATAGATTTTGTACTATTTTGTTAGATTTATAATGAAGAATTACTTTTATTTTTTTGGTGCTAATGTCAATGAGGTTTTGTTTTTAATTTCAAACTCCTATTGTTCATTATTAGCATATAGAAAAGCAGTTGACTTTTATATATTCATCTTGTACCTCGAAACTTTGTTATTCTCATTTATTAGTTCCAGGAGGGGTTTTTTGTTGTTGTTGTTGATTCTTTGGGATTTCCTACACAATTAATTATGTAACCTGTGAACAAAGACAGTTTTATTTCTTCCTTCCCAGTCTGTATATTTTTTCTTTTCTTTTCTTGACTTTCTGCCTTAGCTAAGACATGCAGTGTGATGTTGAACAGGAATGATGACAGGGGGCATCCTTGCCTTGTTCCCAGTCTTAAGAGGAAGGCACCTAGGTTCTCACCACTAAAGTATGATGTTAGCTGCAGGTTTTGCAGAGTTATTATCAAGTTGAGGGCATTCTCTATTCCTACTTTCTTGCTTTTCATTGGTTTTGGTTTAATTTCTCTAAAAAAAAAAAAAAAATACCTGGAAGGTGGTTTAGAGCCAGGATAATAAATGACCTTGAATGCCAGGTTAAGAACTTTACATTTTAGTTTATGGACAATAAGAAGCAACTGGATGTTTCTGAGCAAAGAAGGGATGCGACAGAGATATGCATCAGAGCCATTAAGCCATCCCTTAATATAAGAATCTAGTTTCTGTTTGAAGACATCCAGAAAGAGAAATTCCACCAAGTGCCCCAATAACCCATTCTGGTGACAAATTTCACTTTCTGTTAACCTTGCCTTATAGCCAACCTGAATCCCTTGTAGGGCCCAGGAAAGACGCAGAACTTTCATCAGTCTTGAAGAACTGCTTCCATTAAGACATGACTCCCAAACCCAGTATTGCTCTACCCACTCCCAATCCAGAAGAGAAAGCTACTTCACCCTGGTTCAGGGCAGACTCACAGGCACCCAGTGGCCCAGACTAGCTTGCTAAGCAATATACAGCCCGAATGCAGGGACCACACCCGAATCAACAATGCTGACACATCTGTTGGCATCACAACTGCTAAGGGAGAGTGGCTGTTCAAAAGAGCCCTGTGACAACAACACCTGGATGAACCTTTGGCTATCCCTGGGCTATTCACAGACAACACCCTGTATCCCTGTTCTCATGGCCTCACTTTCATTGCCTCTTCCTCACTCACCTTCCTGTCATCCTGCTCTTTCCTTCTCTCTTCTGCCCACGACAACCAATTCTCAGAAGGGTGGCAGGGAGGACTTGGGATTCTAAGCAAATTCCCTACAAGAGCACAGGCACCACCTTGGGAAGGAAAGCCACTCCTAGATCACATTCCAAACTTTGTCTTGGTTTGGATGTCCATGCATAAAGACAGGTGGAAGACAGGGGGTAGTAAATGGGAACCCAGAGAGCCAAGAATAAGAAGGACATGACTTGCCAGCTGGGGCTAATAAATCTCTGAGTTCCTGAAGCTCACAGTTGTACAAACCACACAAGCACCCAGTTCTCCCCACCCCTCAGCTTCCGGTTGCTCAACAGAGGATGTCTTTTCCCCATGGGGCTGCATCATGAAATTCATTCTAACCTGATTATCCTTTAAAAAATTATTCTGGTTCCCCACTTCCTCCTCACCCCGCCCACATCAGCTGCCAAAACACACATAAATGCGATTTGATCTAGGCTCTTTTGCCTCCAGGCAGACTCAGGTGTGGGGCCAGGGTTTGGGCCTCTGTATTTTCCCCACTATTATCAGTCCAACTCACATCTAGTGCTGGCGAAGCCCAGCATAATTAACCACAGGCCCTCACCTGGCATCAGAAGGGACAGTGGGAGACATCAGAGAAAGGGGGTCATTTTTAACCTAAGGAAGGTTGGCATGCCGTGGGAGAGGCTTTTGGCAAATTTCTGGCTTTGTTGAGGGGAAATTCAGTTTTCCTTAGAATAAATGCCTCTAAGAGATATGCATGGAAGTAACTAGTGCTATTGCCTGTCTGCTTGCTCATTCATTCCCTCTTTCCTCCATCAATCCATCCATGCTTTCAATAAATGTCTACTAAACAACTATGATGTGCCAGGTACAGTCCTAGCCACTGGGGACATGAGACAGACAATTGCCTGGTCTCATGGAATTTATCTTTTAGAGTAAGAAACAGACCACAGACAAGAATTCTAGCATGCTTAGCAGCATCCCTGGCTTCTATCCACTAGATGCTGGCAGTACGTTTCCCCAGCTGTGACAACTGAAAATATCTACAGATATTGACACAACCACACTCCCTTCCTCTATTAAGAAATATTGGTCTAGGAGATCCTTGGTCAAATTCCCTTGACATCAAAACAATTTTTTCTTTTCTCTTAAGAAAAAGAACTCTATAACAAATTCAGCTATTAACTATTGTTCAAAGTGAGTCCAGTCAAAATTATTTGCACTTTTTAAAGAAAGATCAAGCACATATTATAGCAACTAATAGAACAAACAAAGCACCATTTGGTAAAAAGAAATGATCTTTGCACAATTCCCATGAAAAACCTTTTATACAAAGATCATTCAAGTTTGCTATTTAATAATTACTATGAAGGATAAAGGGACCTGGCATTAAATAAGCAGACATGAGATCACTTATGAATGGATGTCATCGCTGCTGATTATATTTGCCCTAGGTACAATCATAAAAGTCTAAACACCTCCCCCTTTTGACATAGTGCTCTGTGCCCACTCTCAAATAGAAGTGGGGTTGTGGAAAGGTGGGGGTCATGTTCAAATCCAACTTGTGAAAAATAAATAAATCACATAATAAAGTCTGACACCAGTGTGGTGATAGCTGAACATCATGCAATTCTGATTGTGGGAGAAGAAGAAAAGTCGAGAGAATAGCTTTGGTCCCTCAGTCTCTTGGTGTCAGGAATTATATGTTTCATTGTTTATTTTATTTATTTATTTTTATTTCAGCTTATTATGGGGATACAAAAGTCATTGTTTATTTTTAATGAATTTTTTAAAAATAGACCCAACCTAGGAAATTGTGACTCCTGATTTTGGCAACTGCCTATGATAAGTAAACAAACAAGATAATGTCAGCTAGTGACAAAATGACCCAGCACAACATGGAAGAGAGCTCAGGCTCAGCTTGAGGGCGCAGGACAGTGGTTCCACCTTGAAAGTGCTAAGCTGAGCAGAAGGATCGAGACTATGGCAGCAAGTGCATCTGTGAGCTGAGTCACTGGCCAGGTGTTGCCCTCCAGGACAGCTGGTTGTATTGGCTTTGATTCCCAGAAGAGGTAGCTAAGCTTAGAGACATTTGGTGAATAGTCCCAGCCAGTAAGTGACAGAGGGCAACACAGAAACCCAGCTCTCTGTACTAGAGGACAGTGTATTTTCTACAACACCAAATACCCCTGGTTTAGTTTCCTATTGCTGGTCTAACAAATTACAACTAATTACAACTCAAACTTATTATCTTACAGTTCTGGAGGTCAGAAGTGTGAAATGGGTCTCACTGAGGTGAAATCGAGGTGTTGGCAGGGCCATCTCCTTCTAGGGGCTCCAGGAGATGATCCCTGTCCTTGTCTTTTCCAGCTCTAGAAGCTTCCTGTGTCGTGGGCTCCAGACCCCTGCCTGCACCTTCGAGGCCAGCAGCACAGCATCTCCAAGTCTCTCTCCCTGGCTCCAACCCCCATTCTCCCGAGTCTGATCCTCCTGCCTTGCTCTTATGAGGACCCTTGGGATTACCCTGGGCCACCCTGAATAATCCAGGTCAATCTCCATGTCCCCAAACCCAGAACGTAATCATGCCTGCAAAATCCTTTTGACCATGTAAGGTAACATATTCTCGGTTTCCAGAAATTAGGGCATGGACACCTGTTAGGTCCATTATTCAGCTTACCACAACCCCCTTAGGAATACCACTAAGAAGCAGGACCTCTGACAATCATGAAAATAAGAAATCTAAAAATTGCAAACAGATAGAGGGGAAGAAGGGAACAGGAACAAACAAAGCCTCCGTAGACTCTCGGGTTCCGAGTCAGCGCGGGAGACAGAAGAGCATAGCGTTGTCCGGTTCTCAAGCCTGGCTGCACATCAGAATCCCTCCAAGAGCCCATGACAACTACCAGGGTCTGGGCCTGACCCCTCCAGATCCTGCTGCAATTAGTATGGGTGGGCCAGGTATCATTTTTAAATTACTCCTAGGGGATTGTTAAGAGCCCAGATTCTAGAATCAGACAACTCGAATACAAAGACCATTATGGGTTTGACCTGGGGCATTTTATTTAACTTTGCCTCAGTTTCTTCTAAAAATGGGAATGATGGCATTATTAATAATAAAACTACCTTATAGAGCTAAAGAAAGCAGACATAATACAAGTAAGGTTCTTGCCACATAGTAGGCATTGCCTAATGTCACAGATTGTCTTTGCTTCACATGCCACAAAGGTCCCCAGAGAGGTGTCTTATTCGTCCCCAGGCAGGACCCAAAGGAGCCCTGTGTCCAGGGCGTGAGGGAGGGAGGAGCCCCACTGAGCTCGGCCTCCCCACCCCGCCCTGCTGCGAGGGCTCCGAGGTGCTCCCTGCAACATGCCAGGAGAAGGGGAGCAGTCCGGTCAGAGTCGCACGTCTCCTCGCGCTGGGGTGTACAGACAGGGCAGGGTGTGAGAGGAAATGATCAGAAAGGCTGGAGCTGGGGGTGGAAAAGGTGTGGTGTGCGATGTGGACGTGAGGAATGCTAAGAGCCATCTGATAGTGATCAAGCCTTCCCTGTCTCTAGAGCAGCGATTCTCAGCCGGGCTGCCTATGTGAAACACCTGGGGAAGCATGAAATACAACCGCGCTGTCTGCTCCCCAGACCTATCAAATCGGAATCTCTGGGTGTGAGGCCTGGGAATATTTCTGTGTCTCTCGTAAGCCCTCCGGGTGATTCTAGTCAACTGGAACTGAAAGCTCTGGGCCCGGTCTCGCAGCTGGTGCCTGAGCTTGGCTGGCCTTGCCAACTGCCCCAGTAAGTGAAGGGAGGGAGGGGAGAGAGGGCCCATAATGACCTGGTTCCTAGTATGTGCCAAGACATTTTACGTGCACCAATTAATTTCATCCTCATAATTATTATCCCCATTTCAAATACAATAATAAAGAGCTGCATTTCACAGGGATTATAATGAGACTCACGATAGTGGTGTGACAGAACCAAGACTCAACCCTAAGTCTACATCCAAAAGGGACAAAGGAAGAAAAATGACATTTATTGAGCACCCAGTTCTCGAAGAGCTGTCTAGAATGCTCTCAATTCCATGAGGAGTGTTTTTCTCCCCATTTTACATTGAAAGGATCCAGAGACTTAGAAAGGTTAAAAACCTTGCCCAGGTCAAATAGCTTATAATTGGCAAAGCTGGGTCTGAACTCAGGCCTGTCCGTCTCCAAAGCTCCGTCTTCTTTCTTGTCATTTCCACCCTTATCCATGCCCCAAAAACTAACAGTAAGAACCCTAACAAGAACAATGAACAATACCAAATGCGGACTCTGTATCAAACACTGTACTGACAGTTTTCTATGCATTATCCAAGGAAAAATCAAGAAAAAGGATTGTGGCTAAAGACAAAACAGTGAGTTGTTTAGACACAGGTTACTCAGTGTATGGTGTCCGGGTCAGCAGCTTCACCTGGGAGGGTTAGATCTCAGAATCTGTATTTTAAAAGATCCCCAGGTAACTCCTAAGCACCCTAAAGTTGGAGAAGCCTGCTGTAGGTGATGTTTGGTTTGCTTTTTATCTTTCCAAAGAGTTGTTTTGGTAATGTGTAGGGATGGCCTAAGAGTCTCCACTTACCAGACCTTACAAGGCACCAGTAAAAGATACACAAGGAGGCAACTGCCTCTGTTCTGTCGTTTGAGATGATGTCAGGGAGGGGAGGAGGCCCCCAAATACCCTTTCATGAATACTCTTTTTCTTTGAGTGTTCCAGGGTGTTGGTCTTTAGGCACAAGTTTTAGACTCTAAATACACTGAGTGGGAGTCACTCCTTAATAAGATGAATTATGCTAAATGTGAGACTAGCTAATAGCCCTATGAAAACAAGCAAGAGATAAGCAATATTTCCCAAATTCGAGCAACATGTAGAACTTTTAAAGAGGAAAAAAGAATTCTTTCAGAGCCAATATGTTGACTTAAATTGCTTCTGTTATAAACTTTCTTAAACAGTAAAAATATTTAGACAACTATAAAAATGAAACAAATTTATTATAAGCAAAACTATAAACCAACACAAATCAAATAAACTAATGCAAATCAAATATAATATAATATAGAAGATGATTTTTGCTAAAATAAATTGCCTTTCACAGCATGACTATGGCACTGAAGGCTACAGTGTATTTTCTGTTTGTCCAAAATATGTATGTTGTTGTGTGACCTAAATTGATTAAATTTCTGTTCAAACTAAAATCCACTGAAAGGTCGTTTGGCATATTAAGACCATCCTCTTTATTTAGTAACCCTTGATAATTATTAATAAAGCAATGCTACTGGCCACCATCATTATCCTAAATACAAATGCGAACTCCAGCCCTGAGATCATTGGTTGAACCTTGATATAAGATACTCATCTAACCTTAAACAGATACAAGTAGACCTACCATTTGATCCAGCAATCCCATTATTGGGCATCTACCCAAAAGAACAAAACACATTCTATAAAAAAGACATTTTGCAGTCGAGTGTTTATAGCAGCACGATTCAAAATTGCAAAGATGTGGAAACAACCCAAGTGCCCATCAGTACATGAGTGGATTAATAAAATGTGGTATATGTATACCATGGAGTACTACTCAGCTATAAGAAACAATGTTGATATAGCACCTCTTGTATTTTCCTGGACAAAGCTAGAACCCATTCTACTAAGTGAAGTATCCCAAGAATGGAAAAATAAGCACCACATGTACTCACCATCAAATTGGTTTCACTGATCATCACCTAAGAGCACATTTAGGAATAACATTAATCAGGTGTTGGGCAGATGTGTGTGGGGGGAGGGGATGGGTGTATACATACATAATGAGTGCGATGCCCACTGTCTAGGGGATGGACACACTTGAAATTCTGATTCGGGGGGGGCGGGGGAAGCGCAATACATGTAAACTTTTGTACCCCCATAATATGCTGAAATTTAAAAAAAAAGATGCTCATCTAGATGATCCAGACATGCTTATAATATTTCTTGATCATTATCCAGGTAAATGCAGAGTTAGACTATTAGAAAGCTTACAGACCTCTCTCTGTCTCTCCCTTTCTGTCTAGTCCATAGCACTTATGATTTCTGCACTACGCACTTATGAAATGCTTTATATACAATGGCTCATCTTATCTACCCAACTCCCAGGGGTACAAATTACTACTGGCCTCCTGGTATTAAGTGATTAGGAAACTAAAGCTTAGAAAAGGTAAATAATTTATATGGAAAAGGTTCCCACAGCTAGTTTAATGGCAGAGCTGGGATTTGAAGTTGGGGTCAGACTGACTCCAGAACCTATGCTCCTGCTAATGTGCTCTCACCCTTCCCTGGGAGACAGCGCCCTCAGTGTTTGAAGGACAATGAGAGCTCGAGCATGCCTGGCCCAGAGGGTGATGCAGGAAAGGAGTAGAGATATAGGAAGATGGCTGGAGGGGAGGCTTTAGAGGGTCTCAGCAAAAGAGGTTGGCTTTAGGTCGTGCTCCTCTGAAAACTGTCCCATTACCTGTAGAAGGAAAAGGTAAGCGTGAAAAGTGAGAGAGGTGCAGCAGCTCCCAGCAGAGTGCTCCTCTGTAAGCAGCAGGTGCTAGTAAAAGCCTTGGAGCAAGGAAGTTACATGGGCTAAATGGTATTTCAGAAAGATCAATTTGGCAGCCATGCACAGATTATATGAAAGGGAGAAAGAGGCTGGGGGCAAGGAAACTAGTTAAGAGGCTATTGCAGACACTCATTTCTGAGATGATGACTGTGAGGCAGAGCAGGGTGGTGGGAAGAGGGAATAAAGGGACAAATGTGAGTGTTACTCACTACCCACCATGAAGGAACAACAGATCTGCCCTGGGGACCTGCATGGTCAAGGCTGTGGTCAATGATGGTTCTGAGACAGGAAGAAGAAAGGAGAAAGGCACTTCTGGATCCAGCACTTGTCACATCCCTGCACCCACAGGCCCTGCCTGTCTCCCTACACCACAACCTCCACGAAGTTAGGAACCCTTCTTGGGTCTGTGAGACCCACAGTTTTCCCCACGGCTTTTCAACAGACTTTGTTTTGAGGGGACTCATTAAGTATTCACCGACAGGCTGTTTCCTCTGCCTAGAATGCTGTGTCCCCACCTTTGGCTAGAAACTCTGTGTAAGAAGAGCCTCCCTCAGGGCTCAGCACAAATGTCTCTTCTTCAGAGAGGCCTTCCTTTGCCAGCTAATCTAATTAGGCCTTCCTGTTGTCATCTGCATAGAAATCTGTCTTCATGATATGTATTATAATGTATAATTTTATATTTGTTATTTTTAAATGTTTTTTTTAATTACATAAGCCATCTTAAATGTTTAGTAGCCGTAGTTTTGAAAGTAAGAAGAAAATGGTGTAAGCTTAATAATATATCTTATTTAACCAAATATATCAAAATATTATTTAAACATGTGCTCAATGGCAAAAAATTATTAATGTAACAGTTTATGTTCCTTTTTTTTTTATTTTGGTACTGAGTCAACATCTCCAAACTTCTATGGAAAATAAGAACACAGACTAGGAATTTCAAAGCACGACTTCATCACTTACAAGACATTGCAGGAAGGGAGGAGAGCTCACCAGTCAGCAACTGAAGACCACCTCAGAAACACATCAAAGACTGGCTCTTTATAAGAAAAGCCTCCACAGACTCAAAAAACCTCTAATCTCCTATATCATGCCCTGGAATGGTATGGGAACAAGGCAGAGTGTTAACTACGCCAACTTCTATGTGTATTTTACATCCATAACACACCTCAGTTAGTACTAGCCACGTTTCAAACATTCAATGGCCACAAGTGGTTGGTGGCTACCATATTGGACAAGGTAGATCTTTCAGGATGCCTGACATATATTACTTACCTAATAAAGAGCTCATGAAAGAAAAAGAGATGGGGGAAAGATTGAAAGAAGCAAAAGAGAAAGTTAGAAAAAAGATAGATGGGAAGGAAAGAGAAACTAATATCTGCTGAGTACTGACTATGTTAGAGTCTTTCATCTATCAACACATTATGTAATCTAATTCTCATATCAACCCTGGGAAGGTAGGTATTCTTAGAATCACCTTTATAAATGAGGACACTGGTTAGAAGATTTCATGTCACTTTCCCAGGATCATGCTGTCTTCCAAATGGAGGATGCAGAATGCGATCTCCCCCACCATCCTCCTGCACTCACAGAAGCCATGCATAACAACCTTAGTCAAGCCAGAATGCCATCAAGATTCTCTCTCCTCCAGGTGAAACTTTCCAGGGCTCCTATAATATATTGTTTTGAATCCCACAGACACTCTCCTTCCAAAGTATGCTCTGACCACTATAGGCCACTGTGAGAGTCTCCTCTCCTCCAGTGATCCTCATCTCATTTGCTTCTGCTGCCCAATAGGGCTCTGCTATGACCAAACCAAATGGAGGCCCTTGAAGTTTCCCTAACATGCTAAGCTCTCTAACATGCCTCCCTAGCTCTTTACAGTTTTCCTGCTGCCTGGAACCCTTCCCTCCTTCATCCAATTAATACAGACCCCCCTTAACTCACTTTAAAAAACAAACAAAAAAAGAAGGAATAAAAAGAATGAAAAAAACATAATCCAAGAGTCATCTCATCTCAGCCAGGGAACCTCCTCTGATCCACTCTCCAAGTGTGAGAATCTCCCCTTTTCTGTGTTTCCAAGGCACCGTCCTGGAATTTCTCATGCATACCATCACGGTTTACTTCTAGGGTCTCCCTCAATGGACTGTGGGTTCCCAGAAGGCAAGGACTATGCCTTTTATCTTTGTATTCCTTTTACACAGCATTTATTGAATAGGGTTATTGAACAGTTAAACAAGTAAATTAATGAATGGATAGACTGATGAGCCCATAGCCCTGTTTAAATGTAAGAAGCACCACCTGGTACCACACAGTCCAAAGGGTTAAAAGAGGGCTAGAGTATCCTCTGTAATAGCAGCACTCCACCCAGACCAGGTATCAGGGTGTGGATCATGGCAGCATGAGCACATTGCCTCAGCAGGGCACCCATGATGCCTCCAACAACTGCGTAACAGGTGATGTTCTAAGCCATGCAAAGGATGCAGCAAAGTAGGTAAGTCAGGAATACATAGAAGTCACGTGAAATACCTCAGAATATGGTAGGGTAGAGAGAAGCAGGGCTAAGAATTAGGTTGTGGCTGCAGAGCCAAGGAGCCTGGTCATGCTGGCCTGGATGGGACAGGGGACATGCAGTGTTGGTAATATCTTTCTTCCCCCCTTTCCAGAAGGACAGCTGGTACCAGACTGCACCAAGTGATGGACATGACCACAGGAACTTACATCTCCCAAGTACAACATTCTGGACAAGAATTTCCACCCTCTGGGTGCACTTCGAAAGATATTTATGGGTGTAACTCTTTGTTGCACTTGAGATTGTGGTCTGTGCTACATCTTGGGCCAGAGCTTCTAACCTTTGCTGCAGCACACTTGTGTGCCCCTGGTGAGTACAAGTGTGCCAGAGGGAAATAGAACCCCTAAGCCCCAGGAACAGCCAGGTGAGGGTGAGGCTGGCACAGACTGTAGTAGCCAGACCCCACTGGCCTGTTGCCCTGGGAATGACCCATCCTGTCTACAGCAATAGTATCATGTCTACATATACTGTGACATGAAAAAGGTTGAGAAGCATTGAGTTAAACTACAGGGGCTGAGTGAGCAGCACCAGGGACTTAGGACTTTTAAGAAGGATTTCATTTGGACGGGGCCAAGTAGATAGAGGGTAGTGGATGTGACAGCAGCCAGGATTGGGTGAGGTAGGCCTCGCAGGATCAAGGTCTCTCAAATGTAGGCACAAGCCAAGGCCAGTCTATGTGTGTGGGTGTTTCTGATGTTTCAGATGGAAGATGGAATGTTAGGACCTTGCACCATCAAAAATAAATAAATAACAAGACATTGTAAGGAGGCTCTGGCCACCCAAACAGGTGTCAGACCAGCCCTACCTGTCACTGCAGCTCTGGCTGGCATCACTGTCTTCCTATCCCTGAGTAGGCAGGAGAAGGCCCACCCAGTTGGCCCAGAGAGGCATGTTGTGGACGTGTGTGGACATGTTGAAGCTGGTGTGGCACTCCCACACTCCTAGCCAAGGAGAAGCTGCCTCTCAGATCCAAATCCAGAAAGCTAATGCCCACCAGACCCTGCCTCAGCCAGAGATTGAGTCTGGGCCCCGTCCATCACATTGCTAGCAGGGAGCTCATCACATGGCGGAAAGAACTTAAGCTCTACTACACGCCAATTAAAAGGCATCCAAGGCCTCTGCAGATCTGCACTCACTGAACTTTGCTACCAGCTTCTAAATGGCTCTTTAACATTCTGAAAATGACTGGAAAGCAGATATCACCCTTCATGAAAGCTAACGAAACATTCACCCACTCATCATCACCATGGGCCGAGGGAGACTAGGTATCTCCTGGATATGGATCCCATCCTGATACTGCAAAGGCTGCTTCCAGGTCCCAGCCTGGCTGGGACACCATGGTGTCGTTGACTTGCTCCCTTCTGTTCCCATAGCTCCTGGACCAAGACAGAGAGAGTGAGAGGCTTTTCTTGGTGATGAGATACTCTGCTCTCACTATCTTGGGACAGGAAATGGTGAAGGCAAGGGCTGCTGTCGTCCAAAGGGGTGAAGTTAGGTTGACAGCCTGTGCCCACTTGTTCCTCCAAGGGAGCAGGAAAACACTAGAAGCAAAAGCCCAGCTCCACAAGGGACCACATCTAGCTGCACAGGCAGAGGTCCCTGTGGGCTGGGCAGGTCAGGGCTAGAGATGTTATACAAAAAAGCTCTGGAGGTAGAAGCCCAATGTGTAAGGCCACACAGCTAATAGAGAAGAAGGTATCACTCTCCCGAACCCAGTAGGGGCAGCAAAGTGGGGGCCCACCAATATATCCTTCATCTGGCATCTACTAGCATAATAACACAGTCCTGAAGGAAAACCCTAAGGTCATATTCTGTGCCCCCCAAAATTTATTGTTTTCATGAGCCAAAAATGCTGAGGCCTCAGTGAATAAACATGAAGGAGGACAAGGGAGCAACAGGCACTGGTGGTTGGTAGTAACAGGAAGACACTGTTTGCCATTTGTATTTGGAACACTTCAGGGGAGCTCGTTCTCATTAAGACTTTCTCTCATTGCCTATTTAAAACTGTCTCAATACCCCACCCCCTTTTCCTGATTCATTTTTCCCCATAATATACCCTCTTTTAATATACTGCATGATTTACTGACTTATTTTGTTTATTGCACTTCCTCCTTTCACTAGAATGAAAATTCCATAAATGCAAGAACTTTTTTCTGTTTTTCTTCACTGCTTAATCCTTAGCTCTTAGAACTGCATCTTGTATATAGTAAGTGGTACAGTACCTAACTGATGGATGGATAGATGGATGATTGGATGGATAGATGAACAGATGGATGGTTAGATGGAAAGAATGGATGGATGGATGGATGGATGGATGGATGGATGGAAAGGATGGATAGAAAGAGTAGATGGCAGATTTTATGCTTTAGTTTCCATATTTCTGAAGGTCCCAGAGGGGGGAAATGCTACAGAAATCAAGTAAAGCTTTTAGGACACATACCTTCAATATCTACTCTGCCTATCCAACTACAATGCTAGATCCTAATACAAAATGAAATGAAATTTCCACAGAATCATTAGAATTAGGCTAGGCTTGGCTTTGCCTCAATCAGCAACAACCCACAATAAGTTACTTGCACAATGTCACAAATACACAGTAGAATCAGGATTCAAATTAGGTCTGTATGAACCAAAAGTTCTTGTAATGTTGTTCCACATTATCATATCAAAGGCTACTTCAGAAATGGGTAAACTAACCTTTGGCTGTTTCAGTCCCGTTATCCCTTCTGAGCCCTTCATCATCCTTGGTCTCAGTAGAACAAGCACCTTAGAATTGTGGCAGAAGGAATAAGAAAGCAGCAGCCAAAATTGGGTCTTTGTTTCTCAGATAATGCTGAAAAAATTCTGGAATAAAAAAATCAAAAGGCTAAAACTTGTCATTTTATAGTCAGTTTCAACACAAACACAGACACACATGTGCACGCATCCATACTCATGCCAAAATCAACTAGTAAGAAAACACATATGAAACTTAACACACTTTTACCTTTTGCCCAAGTTCCCCAGGGATCATGAGTACTGAAGAGCTAACACTCCCAGCAGATGCTACTGGAAGCTAGAGGAAGACAAGTATATTTCACCAGCATCAGCCTTGGAACAGCTCCAAAGCAATCTCTTTTCTTCCTCCCACTCACATGCTTCTCCCTGGGCATTGTACTCACTGCCAGTGGCTTCCACCTCTACCCAACTTATAGAAACCTGGCCCATAGACCATAAAATGACCAAAAAGAAGATGAAGGACTACCAACTATGGACAGATTTACTGTGCATCTCTACCTGGAAAGATGGAATCTGAAAGTGTATATGGTCTTAGTCTATAATCTAGGCTAATTATAAAAATTGAAACAATTATATAACTCAAAGAGCAAATGTTAACCTGATCAAACTCTAGGAGACAGAGTAATCTGAAAAAATAAAACAATTGAGAAAAAAATTAAGAAGAATTCACAAACAACTGATCCATACTGAGGTTTTTAGGAAATATAGGATTATGGAAAGTACCACCCTAAACCTTAAACACTGGCATCATGAAAGGGAGCCAAGTTCCTGATGCCTCTTCCAGAGACCTCACACTAGCTGGAGAGATAATAGGTATGACACAGCATAGCGATTCTTATGCCTAAATTTATTTATTTATTTTTTTGAGACAGATTGTCACTTTGTTGTCCTGGCTAGAGTGAGTGCTGTGGTGTCAACCCAGCTCACAGCAACCTCAAACTCCTGGGCTTAAGCAATCCTACTGCCTCAGCCTCCCAAGTAGCTGGGACTACAGGCATGCACCACCATGTCTGGCTAATTTTTTCTATATATTTTAGTTGGCCAGCTAATTTCTTTCTATTTTTAATAGAGACGGGGTCTCGCTCTTGCTCATGCTGGTCTCGAACTCCTGACCTCGAGCGATCCACTCGCCTCAGCCTCCCAGAGTGCTGGGATTACAGGCGTGAGCCACCGCGCCTGGCCTCTTATGCCTAAATTTAAAAGATGTTTGGAAAAACACACCGCACATTGTATATCCTTGCCACACATTTGCAAGGAAGGTCCATATCTGCCTGCTGGAATTCTGGCAAAAGTCAAACCCATATAGGTACTATTTTCACAGAAATTAGCTGTAATGAAAAGAAAAATATATTTTTTCATTATAAGTTATACTTTTCTTTTTCAAATTGAAACCAGATAAAAGTCAAAGTTCAGAACCTCTGCAGTGTAACTGGAAGGGTAATAGAAGGCTAATAGAACACACTGGCCTCTGAGGAACTTCAATACTTTCCTCTCTGCTTAAGTTACTGCCATTAGAATAACTAGTATGTTAGATAACAGATCCCAGTTAAAATGTGCGCAATATATATCTTGGTAGAGGAGAAATGTGAGCACTATCACATCAGCAAGGAGAGTGTATCCAGACTAGCTGGACTCTTGAGAATTAAAAATATAGAGCCTACAGTGGTATCACGAGAATATGGGTCCAAGCAAAAGGGCCAATGTCATGGGGTGTGTGGGGTATACTGCCTGGTAGGAGTCTAGGAAATGACAGGAGTGGGCTTCCAGGGCTCTGGATCCTAAGGGGATGGCATGAAGTACGCAGAGTGTTGTGAGGCCACTTCAGATCAAGAAATCTCCTTGAACTTTGGTTCGGAGACAGCATTGATTGATATCAAATGACTAATTTAGTAACAACTTTTCAAGAAAAAGGAAGACAAAAACTTAATATAAGTATATACTTAGATAGGAAGATGTATCTTAATTTCAGAAAATTTAAATAGTGATAGAATAGTGATATTTGAAATAGGGTAATATGACATATCACCAATTGAAAGAATCTGAGAGAATATCACCCAGTGCCCTGCATTAGACATTGCAGCCAGAAGGATACACAACTGTGAGTTTGCAGAGAAACTTGATAGTCAGAAAACAGACAAGGAATAGTGAATATATAGGTAAATAGCCCAAGAAGAAAACTCAGCTTTTACTATTAAACTGATAAACATATCTTGAAGCCATCATTACTATACCTACTGTTTCTGTAATCATTAACTGAAGCTTCCAGAAGCCTTGCTACTCTTCTTATTAACACAAGAGTCACCTAAACATCACACCTGTAACTTACCAATTGTACATCTCAGTCCTTTCCACTCTTCTGTACAGACACATTTGGCATTTTCTCGGGTTCCACCATTCCTGCAGAACTCTGTAGGGGTGCTTGATGGGGGAGCAAATGTTCCCAAGGAAACAATAAATAACAGAATAGTAATGTGAACTGGATGATTAGTTCCTCCTTTCATGCCTGTGGCCCCCTCAGGGCACCCTATTCTTTTAGACACAGCAATACTGAAATAGGCCAATTAATAGCACTAAAATGGCCTCTAAGTGTTCAAGTGAAAGAAAGAGTCAAATGTCTCTCACTTTAAATCAAAGGCTAGAAGTGATTAAGCTTAGTGAAAAAGGAATGTCGAAAGCCAAGACAGGCCAAAAGCTGGCCATCTTATACCAAACAGCCAAATTGTAAATGTAAAGGAAAAGTTACCGAAGGAAATTAAAACTGTTACTCCAGTGAGCACATAAATGATAAGAAAAAAAAACAGCCCTACTGTTGATATGGAGAAAGTTTTACTGGTCTGAACAGAAGATTAAACCAGCCACAACATTGTCTTAAGCCAAAACCTAGTTGAGAGCAAGGCACTAACTCTCTTCAATTCTGTAAAGGCTAAGAGAGGTTAGGAAGCTGCAGAAGAAAAATTGGAAGCTAGCAGAGGTTGGTTCCTGGTTATAAAGAAGCCGTCTTTATAACATGAAAGTGCAAGATGAAGCAGCAAGTGCTGATGTAGAAGCTACAGCAAGTTATCCAGAAGATCTGGCTAAAAGAATTGCTGAGGGTGTCTACACTAAACAACAGATTTTCAGCGTAGATGAAATAGCCTTCAACTGGAAGAAAATGCCATCTGGGACTTTCATAGCTAGATAGGAGAAGTCAATGCCTGGCTTCAAAGCTTCGAGAGACAGTCTCTCTTGTTAGGAGCTAATGCAGCTGGTGAGCTTAAGTTGAAGTCAGTGCTCATTTACTGTTCTGAAAATCCTATGGCTCTTAAGAATTAGGTTACATCTACTCTGTCTGTGCCTTATAAATGGAATAACAAAACCTGGATGACAGCACATCTGTTTACAGCGTGGTTACTGAATAATTTAAGCCCACTGTTGGGATCCACTACTCAGAAAAGAAGATTCCTTTCCAAATATTATTTCTCATTGACAATGCACCTGGTTGCCCAAGACATCTGATGGAGACATATAAGAATCTTAATGTTTTCATGCCTGCTAACACAACATCCATTCTGTACCCTATGGATCAAGGAGTAATTTTGACTTTCAAGTCTTATTATTTAAGGAATACATTTTGTAATCTATAGCTGCCGTACAGAGTGATTTCTCTGATAAATCTGGGCAAAGTGAATCAAAAACATTCTGGAATGCATTAATAATTCTAGATGCCATTAAGAATATTCATGATTTATAGAGGAGGTCAAAATATCAACATGAACAGGAGTTTGAAATAAGTTAATTCCAAACCTCATGGATGACTTGGAGGGGTTCTATACTTTAACGAAGGAAGTAACTGCAGATGTGGCAGAAATAGTAAGAGAATTACAATTAGAGGGAGAGCCTAAAGATGTGAGTGAATTGCTACAATCCCTTAATAAAACTTGAATGAATGAAGAGTTGCTTCTTGTGGATGAGCAAAGAAAGTAGTTGCTTGAGATGGAACTACTCCTAGTGAAGATGCTGTGAACATTATTGAAATGACAACAAAGGCTTTAGAAGATTACATAAACTTAGCTGACAAAGCAGCAGCATGATTTTAGAGGATTGATTTCAATTTTGAAAGAAGATCTACTCTGAATAAAATGCTATCGAGATCTGGCATGGTGGTGCATGTCTGTAGTCCCAGCTACTGGGGAGGCTGAGGAGGGTGGGTTGCTTGAGCTCAGGAGTTCAAAACCAGCCTGGGCAGCATAGCAAGACTTTATCTACAGAAAAAAAGATTTTCATTGCTATCAAACAGCATCACATGCCACAGAGAAATCTTTTGTGAAATGAAGAGTCAATCAATGGAGCAAGTTTCATCATTGTCTTATGTTCAGAAATTACTACAGCCACCCCAACCTTCAGAAATCACCCTCCTGATCAGGATCAAGATTTGCCCCAATCAACACTGGGGCAAGACCCTCTGCCAGCAAAAAAGATTACAAGTTGCTAAAGGTTTAGATGATTATTAGCATTTTTCAGCAATAAAGTATTTTTAATTAAGGTTTATACTTCTTTTAGATATAATGCTATCACACAATTAGAAATTAGACTACAGTATTGTGTAAATATAATTTTTCTATGCACTGGGAAACCAAAAAACTTGTGTGACTTACTTAATTGCAATATTTACTTTATTACTGTGGTCTGGAATCGAATTCCCAATATCTCTGGGGTATGCCCCATAAGATATGATGACAAACAAAGAAACTGATGGGCTGTTTGGTAAATTTAAATAGACATAGACTGTTTTGTACGTTTTAAGAGGTTAGCATTGCAGAAGATTTAAAAACAAGATGGTACTAAAACGCTGAAAAACAATAAAAAAAGAAAGCAATACTACAGAAGGCAGTAAAGTAGGGGCAGACATCAAATAACATAATAGAAATAATAAACACAATAAATTTGTGTAGTGTAAACTCATCTGTTTAAAGAAAGATATTGCCATGTTGTATATCTTTGAAGCAAAACAAAATGTAACTCATGATGTTTATAAGAAATATTGAACATTTAATGACACATAAAAGGTGAAAAAAATGATGACAAAGCCAATTCCAGGCAAATACTAACAAAACCAAAAGTAATCTGAGTTAACACTATTAGTGTTAAAAAATAGAATTGAGTGCTAAGAGCAAGATGGCAGACCAGAGACACCACTGGCCAGAACTTCTCTGTAAGAAAAAGTTTTAGATTAAAGTGAAAAAACAGACAGAGAAGCATAGATCAGAAGAGGGTCTTAAGGAAGGGTGCCTGAATCTACAGGAGACTCCACGGGAAGAGGTTGTGGAGATCAGGAAGGAGAAAGGCATCAGTGGGGATTAAGTCCCAAGAGGCTTGGAGACCAGTGAGACAGGTAGGTGGAACGGTTAAATTTCCCCTCCCTCACATCTTGGACTGCTGGTGGTCTCGCGAGCTGCTGGAGAGACCTTCTGCCAACAACAGCCCAGGGACTACTGCTGCCAGTGAGCATAGAGCTTCTTGCACACAGGGCGCCAGGCTCCTGACCCCCATGGTGTGCCTCCAGCCCCACAGACCCAAGCTGGACGGCAGGCACCATATTGCTTCTCTACCCACTGGGCACCTCTGTCCTCCTCAGGGGGCCTCAGCCCCTCAGGATCTGTCTTGTTCCTCCTTGCAGGGACATTTCCCAACTCCAGCCCAGGCTGCAGGAGCCACAGGGGTCCACTGAGTCCCAAGTGACCTTCATGACTCCAGAGCCACATCATTCTGGGCGGACTGCCTTCCAGGGAGAAGGTTGAAGATGACCAAAGGGTCACCTTCCTCCACTCAGATTCTTTTTCTCCCCCTTTCCTCCCCAACCTGCAGCTGCCAAGAGACAATTGAGCTGCCACACAGAGGCTTCCGCAGGGATCAGGGCTCAGACTTTTCCTTTTGGGGTTCTATAGCAGACTGATGGGTGCTTGCATTGTGAGCTCCCTGCCTGCTGGCCCTCCTTTGTGCTGCTTGCCTGGCAACTCCAGCAGAGTGGGACACACCCTGAAGCAAAGGGACACTGAACCAGCTTGGGCGCTCTGTGGGTGACTTGGAACCAGGATCCTTCTCCCTGGCATGGTCAGGGATTGATCTCTAGGGCTTGGTGGGTGGGCTTGCAGGCCAGATTCCATACACCCAGGTCTGTATTGCATCGCCCAGAGGCACAAAGGAGATATTTGTGAATTAGTCTCAAGAAGTATTAAGTGCCTGCAAGGGCAGATCAGGGGGAAAGTGCAGTGTGGCTCCTAGTTGCAGCATCCTTCTTGGGCACCCTCCTCCCACAGGAGGTCCATAGTCCCAGCTCAGTCCACGCTCCTGGGCAGGGAACCTCCCAGCCCACAGCACAATCGGGAGCTCGGCAGGCTTGAGGTCCTCCCTGCAAGCAGAGGCCCAGGAGAAACCGCAGAATAGGGGAGAGTGGAAAGGAACAAGGCTTGCCCCAGACTGTCAGATTAAGGGTCTTAATTGGCCCCACCGCCACACATAGACTTCATAGAGGCCTCCATGGAGGCCACTTCAACCCCTCCATGGCAGTTTTGCCCAGAAGCAGAGAACAGATCTTTGGCCCTGCTAAAAGCATTTGTGGATCTTGAGGACAGCTCACCCAACCCAGCCCTGCCCAGGAGGAGGCTCACTCCCCAAATCGCCCCTGCGGAGGAGGAGAATAAGGACACACCTGGAAATTCCAAGGCCCCACCCACCACCTGGGGTACTAGAGTGCTTCTCCAGAGGAACTAGAGCTGGTCACAGACCCAAAAACAACATTGCAGCTTGTTCCTCCTAGCAAGTGCCACCTGCTGACAAGGAGGCCAATTTGCAGCCTTTTTACTGCATTGACTGACTCATCAAACAGGGTGTACTTGATTCTCACCCAGAAACACCACCTACTGGGGCTCAGAGATTAAACTGGGCATGCCATTATCTAAATAAAGAAAATACAAAGGTAAGAAGCAACAGCTGTTCCAGATGAGAAGGAATCAGTGAAACTCCAGAAGTATGAAGAGTCAAAGCAAAAGGACACCCCCAAAAGGGAACACCAACTCTCTAGCAATGGATACCAGCCAAAATCTGAATACTGAAATGACAGATGAAGAATTTCAAACATGGATTGTAAGGAAGCTCAATGACATGCAAGATAAAATGGAAACCCAACAGAAAGAAACCACAAGAATGCAGAAAGTGAAGGAAAAATTCATTAAAGAAATTTAAATATTAAAGAAAAATCAACAGACCTTCTGGAAATGAAAAATTCATTCAAGAAATTACAGAACAGAGTGGAAAGCATTAAGAATCAGTTAGATCAAGCAGAAGAAAGAATCTCGGCACTGGAAGAAAACATCTTTCGATTAAACAAGTCAGTCCCAGAGACAGAGCAGAGAAATAAGAAGAATGAGCAAAGCCTACAACAAATATGGCATTATGTGAAGAGGCCTAACATAAGAATCATAGGCATCCCTGAGGGTGAAGAAAATACACAAGGGCTGAATAATTTATTTGAGGGAATACTTGAGGAAAATTTCCTTGGCCTTACTAGAAATCTAGATATCCAGGTACAAGAAACTCAAAGAACTCCTGGGAGATTCATCACAAAGAGGCAACCACCACAACACATAGTCATCAGACTGGCCAAAGTAAACAAGAAAGAGACACTTCTATTAGCCATAAGGTGAAAGCAGCAGGTAACTTATAAAGGAAAACCCATCAGACTAATTGCAGACTTCTCAACTGAGACCTCACAAGCCAGAGGGATTAGAGCCCCATTCTCAGTCTTTGCAAACAGAATAATGCCCAGGCTAGAATTTTATATCCTGCAAAACTCAGTTTCCTATATGAGGGGGAAATAAAGTCTCTCTCAGACAAGCAAACACTGAGGGAATCTGCAAGACAAGATCTTCCCTCCAGAAAGTACTCAGAACTGGGTTATACATGGATCAGCCCAATAGACACTCACCAGTGTAAAATCACCCAAAAGCTAATGGTCAAAGGCCAGATATCAAATGGCTCAAGAGAGAAAACAAAGCAACAAAGTTCTACTCAACAGGATGAAGAGAAATCCACCCTACTTATCAATTCTTTCAATAACTGTGAATGGCTTGAACTGCCCACTGAAGAGACATAAGCTGGTCAAATGATAAATACACACAATCCAAGTATCTGCTATCTTCAGGAAACACATCTAACCCACAAGGACTCAACAGACTCAAGGTGAAGGGATGGAAAACAATATTCCATGCAAATGGAAACCAAAAGAAAGATGGTATAGCAGCTATCATATCAGATAACTTAGTCTTCACATTAACAAAAGTAATGAATGACAAAGATGGTCATTATATAACGGTAAAGGGAAAAATTCAACAAGACATAACAAGTCTAAATATTTACACACCCACCATGGGTGCACTCATATTCATAAAGCAATTCTCCTGATCTAAACAAAATAATAAACAGGAGCCATGTAATGGCCAGGGACTTCAACACTCCTTTGGCAGAAGAGGACAGATCCTCCAAACATAAAATAAACAAAGGAACAATGGACTGAAACAGAACTCTAGAACAAATGGGCGTGACAGACACTTATAGAACATTATACCCCAAACCCACTGAATATACATTCTTCTCATCAGATCATGGGACATTCTGTAATATTGACCACATCCTAGGCCACAAAACATGTCTCAAAAAATTTAAAAAACAGAAATTATACCATGCATCTTCTCATGCCACAGTGGAATAAAATTAGAAATCAACCTCAACAGATCTCTATACAAAGTCATGGAAACTAAACAACCTATTAATGAATGATAGGTCAAGGAGGAAATTAAGATGGAAATCAAAAGATTCTTTGAACTAAATGATAAAGGGGACACAAGTTACCTAAATCTGCTAAAGTAGTCCTGACAGGAAAATTCATAGTCATATATGCCCACATCCAAAGGACAGAAATATCACAAGTCAACAATCTAATGAATTGACTAAAAAACTAGAAAATGATGAGTAAACCAAGCCCAAACCCAGGTGAAGAAAGAAACAATGAAGATCTTAGCAGAACTAAATGAAATCAATAACAAAAAACTATATGGAAGATTAACAAAAAGTTGGTTGTTTGAAAAGATAAACAAAATTGACACACCACTCACCAATCAGAGCAGAAAAGAGAGGGCTCTAATAATCTCAAACAGGAATGAAAAAGAAGAAATTACAATTGATACCATAGAAATACAAAATACCATCTATGAATACTACAAAAATCTCTACACATATAAACTTGAAAATGTGGAGAAAATGCACAAATTCTTAGAAAAATGCAGCTCCCTAGGCTCCATCAGGGAGAAACAGAATTCCTGAATAGACCAATATCAAGTACTGAAATTAAAGCAGCAATAAAAAAACCTTCCTAAAAAGAAAAGTCCTGGACCAGATGGTTTCACACCTGAATTTTACCAGTCCTAAAAAGAAGAACTGGTGTCTGTCCTGCAGAAATTATTCCACAACATCAAAAATGAAGGAATCCTCCCCAACACATTTTACAAAGTCAACATCACCCTGATACCAAAGCTAGGAAAAGACACAACAAAAAAAGAAAAAAGAAAAATTCAGACCAATATCTCTTATGAATATAGATACAAAAATTCTAAATAAAATTCTAGCAACTCGAATTTAGATGCTTATCAACAAAATAACCCATCACGACCAAGGGGCTATAACCCAGAGATGCAGGGATGGTTCAACATATGCAAATCTATAAATGTAAATCACCATATAAAAAGAAGTAAAACCAAAGACCTTACAATCCTCTCAATAGTTGCAGAAAAAGCATTTGACAAAATTCAGCACCCTCTTATGATAAGAAACAAAATAGGCATAGATGGAACTTACCTCAAAATGATACAAGCCATATACAACAAACCCACAGCCAACATCATATTAAATGGGGAAAAATTGAAAGCATTCCTGCTCAGAACTGCAACCAGACAGGGTTCCCCCTCTATCACCATTTCTAATCAACAGTGCTGGAAGTCCTAGCCAGAGCATTAGACAAGAGAAAGAAATCAAAGGTACACACATGTGGGCAGGAGGTCAAACTATCACTCTTTGCTGATGATATGATCTTATATCTAGAAAAGCCCAAAGATTCTGCCACGAGACTACTGGAATTGATAAACAAATTCATCAAAGTCTCAGGTTAAAAAATCAGTGTACACAAATCACTAGAATTCCTATACACCAACAACAGTCTAACTGAGAACCAAATCAAAAACTCAATACTTTTCACAATAGCAACAAAGAAAATAAAGTACCTAGGAATATACTTAACCAAGGATGTGAAAGACCTCTAAGGAAAAACTATGAAATACTGAGTAAAGAAATAGCAGAGGATGTAAACAGGTGGAAAACCATATCATGCCCATGGATTGACAGAATCAACATTGTTAAAATGCCT
This sequence comes from Lemur catta, assembly GCF_020740605.2. Classification (NCBI taxonomy): domain Eukaryota; kingdom Metazoa; phylum Chordata; class Mammalia; order Primates; family Lemuridae; genus Lemur; species Lemur catta. The sequence continues at coordinate 241,295,227 of NC_059128.1, forward strand.
GTACTACCCACAGCGATCTACACATTCAATGCAATCCCTATTAAAATACCAATATCATTTTTCACAGATCTAGAAAAAATAATTCTACGCTTCGTATGGAATTAGAGAAGACCCCATACAGCTAAAGCAACCCTGAGCAACAAGAACAAATTGGGAAGCATCAATTTACCAGACTTTAAGCTATACTACAATGCTATAGTAACCAAAATAGCATGGTACTGGCACAGGAAGTCATGGTACTGGTTCCATTGACCAATGGAACAGAACTGAAAACCCAGACATAAAACCATCCTCATATAGCCATCTGATATTTGAAAAAGCAGATAAAAACATGCACTGGGAAAAAGAATCCCTATTCAATAAATGGTGCTTGGAAAATTGGATAGCCACAAGTAGAAGACTGAAATAGGATATGCACCTCTCACCTCTCACAAAAATCAACTCACAAGGTTAAGAGACTTAAACCTAACACATGAAACCATAAGAACTCTAGAAGAAAATGTTGTAAAAACTCTTATAGACATCAGCCTAGGCAAAGAATTTATGAAGAAGACCCCAAAGGCGATCATGGCAACAACAAAAATAAATAAATGAGACCTGATCAAACTAAAAAGCTTGTGCACAGCCAAAGAAACTAGAGCAAATAGACAACCTACAGAATGGGAAACAATATTCACATGCTACATATCCGATAAAGGGCTGATAAACAGAATCCATTTAGAACTCAGGAAAATTAACAAGAAAAAAAATCAAACAACCCCATTATAAACTAGGAAAAGGATATGAACAGGAACTTTTCAAAAGAAGGCAGACTAATGGCCAAAAAACATATGAAAAAATGTTCAACATCTCTAATCATCAGGGAAATGCAAATCAAAACCACAATGAGATATCACTTAACTCCAGTGAGAATGCCTTTTATCGGGAGGATAGCTACACAGGTGGGCAACTCTGCATGGGAGGTCAGTGCTAGAGTTGAATGAGGAGGGTGTCCACATGGAGTGGCAGCCTGGAGTAGGAAGTCAGAGCCCAATTGGGGAGAAAAGAGTGTCCACGCCTGGGTGGGGAGTGGTGCTGAAGGTCAGAGATGGTAACATACAGGATGATGGACCAAATAGGTGAGCATATAAACATAATTGGAGCCAAGTTTCTCACTCTAGGAGAAAGAAGTTACAAACATAGAAAGGAGGGAACTTGAATTCCATAAGAATTTCAAGACAAGTAATCAGAAATAAGGAAAAAGAAAATCTACGTGCTGTTAATTCTGAAGGAAGCAATACCCCCAGGGAAGATGGCTGTCAGACAAATGTGTGAATGAAGTCAGCAACTTCTTATCCAAAAGAGGAAACCTGTTAGGACTACTACAGCAAAGCCAAGTATTTCAAATGAATGGATAAGATATTAACCTCTTATTTCTAATACTTGAACTAAATAATTCCCATTGTGCCTTTAGAAAAAAAGCCCATAGTGTTGGATTGGAATTGGAATATCTCACATGAACTTGTGATTTTTATATATTAAATATATCTATATCATATGTATAATGTGTATATATAATATGTACATAATATAGTTTATATAATGCATACTATATTATATATTTTAATATATATCCAACATATATTTAAATATAAAAATAAATATAGATGCAAAAGTGTATGCATATAAACACACAAATGTGTATTTGTGCATGTTTATGATATATAACACACATTTACATATATATATTCTCTAACTCTGGCCCATTACCAGGTCTGGATGTAGTGACACCCCATTAACAATGAGCACACTATACTCTGGTTTCTCTTCAGGTCACATAAATCTTTTGCCTTCATCAATGAGCACAAATAAAGCCAAGACCTTGATTTATAAATACAAATTTCCACTAAAAGGGTACAGATCCTTGGAAAAATGGCTAATTCCAGGACAGCATCAGAGAAAGTCCAGGGTGAGCCAGGAATATCTTGTGCAGAAGACAAGATATGATGGGTACATATCAAATGGATATAGAATCCAGCTGGAATAGACTCCCTATTACCAGATGAGGAATAATTTGAGCATCAGAATTATTATTAATAAATAATGTTATAATTAATAACATTAATTTATTAAATAATTAATTTAGCACATAAAATTATAAATAATAATACATATAATAGATTATAATCCATTAAATAAATTAGGAAAGCCACTGAATCTGAAATCCTCAAGGTAGTACCTAGCAATCTGCATTTTAACAAGTCCTCCAGGTGATTTGATGCCCACTGAAGTTTGGTAACCACTAATATGGGGTAATTCTCCCAAAAGAGGTAAATCAAGTTTATAGTAAAGTAGCAAATGCAAGAGACTAAATGGTATTTTGTTTACTAGGACATTCCTTTGTTAATTTATGGGAAATGTCATGGCTTTAAAGATTGCCAGATTATCACATAAGCCTGCTAAAATTCATCAGAGCCTGTATTTCTGTCATCTGTGAAACCATTATTCTCTGTTTCATTTCATTTTATTTAATTTTGTTTTTGAGACAGGGTCTCGCTCTGTTGCCTGGCTACAGTGTAGTGGTGTCACCATAGCTCATTGCAACCTTACACTCCCAGGCTCCAGGGATCCTCCTGCCTCAGCCACCCAAGCAGTTGGGACTACAGGTGTGTGCCACCAGGCCCAGCTAATTTTCACATTTTTTGTAGAGATGAGGTCTCACTCTTGCTTACTCTGGTCTCAAACTCCTGACCTCAGGCTATCCTTCTGCCTTGGGCTCCCAAAGTGCTAAGATAGAGGCGTGAGCCACCACACCCCCTATTCATTATCTTTTGGCAGGTTTTTAATGAGCTTATCCCCAGAAGTGTCAAGAAATTCTGAGGTCGGGCATGGTGGCTCACCTCTATAATCCTAGACCTCTGAGAGGCCTAGGCAGGTGGATCCTTTGTGCTCAGGAGTTTGAGACCAGCCTGAGCAAGAGTGAGACCCCGTCTCTACTAGAAAATAGAAAGAAATTATATGGACAACTAAAAATATATACAGAAAAAATTAGCAGGGCATGGTGGCACATGCCTGTAGTCCCAGCTACTCAGGAGGCTGAGGCAGTAGGATTGCTTGAGCCCAGGAGTTTGAGGTTGCTGTGAGCTAGGCTGATGCCACAGCACTCTAGCCTGGGCAAAAGAGTGAGACTCTGTCTCAAAAAAAAAAAAAAGAAAGAAAGAAAGAAAAGAAAAGAAAGAAATCCCCTTTATTTCCTGACCATCTGCACTGTGACCCCAGGGGAGAGTTAAGAACATAGAAAACTACTTGCTGTACATCCCACAGCATTAATGAAGAAGGATAATCTCAACTTACCCACTGGTGACCCCTGAGAGCTGAGCCTCTGTGTTTCTCCTTTGGGAGACTGTCAGTGGCATTTGCTGACCCTTCCCTGATGAAGACTCTAAGCTACTGCTAACAGAGAAATCCTTAAATTCACCTGCTTGTATAGCTATACAACCCAGCACATCTGTTTGTACTTGGTAGTTAAAGAAGGGCAGGGAGAAAGGGATGAAAAGGGCTTTTTCAGACCAAAAGGAACTCACCTTGCTTTGTCTCCTCACTTTGTTCAGTAGCCCCTGGTTCTGCAGGTGCCTCCTGCTCTCCCAGAGCCAGGTGTTGCAGATGGGATCTCGAGGGCTGAGTGCTTCATGGAAGGAAAACCAGCATCATTTTAGGGATAGGAATTTATTTCCCACCAGTAAAAGTTGTCTATGAAACTAAAATATGTGTCCATGGCAGACACTGGATTCTAATTCTTGTAACCCTGAATCAACCTCTCTGTGCTCCAGAAAAATAAAAAAAGGAACCCTCAACTTGTTTTGTTTTAAATTTCCTTCTGCATTTTTCTCCAGACAACCTCAATCCCCTCTCTCTCTTCTGACTTGATTCTTTCATCTTTCTTTTTCCCTGTGTTCTCCTCTTTTATTTCTTCCCTTTTACATCCCCAAAGTCTGAGCTGGCTGGCCCAGGTGTATAGTCAAGAGGGAAACAGCAGAGAAATGGTCATCCATGGTTAGGTTGAGGGGCATGGTGTCAAATGGTTTGAGTTCCTTCTTTTCCTTCTAGAAAGCTCAATACAGGTGAAGGTAAACCCAAAATTTATAGGAACTAATTGAGAGCGTCAGCTGAGAAATACTCCCCTGCAAACCCTAATCCTAAGTTGATCCCAGGCAAGATGAGTTGACATTTTCAACATCCTGTGTACTTAGCACTATCATTTATACCTTGAAAAAATAATATTCTAAATCCTAAATCTTTCCATTTAGTACAGCATAATTATTTTAATGAAATCCTTGGTGTTATCTATTGCCGCATAACAGATGACCACAAAACTTAGTGACTTAGAATACAACCACCGCTTATTTGCTTGTGACCATGCAATTTGGCTAGGACTCGGCAGAGATGCTTTGCTCCACATGTTTATTTAGTTGAATCATCTGGAAGCTCATCCAGGGCTGGAGGATCCAAAATGGCCTTTCTCACATGTCTGAGGTCTTAGCTAGATGATTAGAAAGGCCAAATTGGCTGGACCTGTCTCTACCTCATGGTTTTTTTCTTTTCTAAGGCGTCTTCCTCCTTGAAGGCTTCCCAACAGAATGGCTTTGCCAGACGCACATAGGGGCTGGATTCTAGGACAGTAGCAGTGGAAAACAAGATTTCTTAAGGTCTAGGACCAGAACTTGTTCCATGTCACTTCTATCACACTCTATGGGTCAAAGAAAGTCACCTGTGTTTATTGCAGCACTATTCACAATAGCCAAGATATTGAATCAACCTAAGTGTCCATGAATGAATGAATGAATAAGGAAAATGTGGTACATATACACAATGGAATACTATTCAACTGTAAAAAATAATGACATACTGTCATTTGCAGCAACATGGAATGAAGGGGAGGTCATTATATTAAGTGAAATAATCCAGACACAGAAAGACAAATTTTGCATGTTCCTACTCACACATAGAAACCAGAAAAATTAATCTCATGGAGAGAGAAAATAGAATGGTGGTTACTGGGGGCTGGGAAGGGAAGTGGGGAGGGGAGGAATAAAGAGACTGGTTAATGGGTATAAAAATACAGTTAAAAGGAATAAGATCTAGTGTTTGGTGCACAATAGGATGACTATAGTTAACAATAATTTACTGCATATTTCAAAATAACTAGAAGAGTTGTTTCGGAATGTTCTCAACACAAAGAAATGATGAATACTTGAGGTGATTAGGTGTCCCAATTACTCAGATTTGATCATTACACATTGTTTGCCTGTATCAAAATATCACATGTACCCCATAAATATGTGCAAGTGTTATGTATCCATAAAGTTTAAGTTGAAAATTGAAAAAAATTAAAAGTCACAAGGCCAGTCTAGATTCAATGTTGGAGGGGCTACAAAAAGCATGGCTTCATGGAGGCAGGATTCACTGGGAGCTGTGATGTTTAATTTTAGGTGTCAGTTTGGCTTCAGATGTTTGGTCAACATTATTCTAGATGTTTCTGTGAAGGGATTTGTTAGATGAGAATTAATATTTAATATTTAAATCAGTAGACTTTGAGTGAAGCAAATAACCCTCCATAATGAGGGTTGGCCTCATCCAACCAGTTGAAGACATTAATAGAAAAAAACTAACCTTTTCTCAAAGAAGGAGTTCCTCCAAGAGACTACCTTTGAATTTTTTTTTTAAGACACAGTTTTCCATTTTTAGTGTTTGGTTAAACAAAATACATCTCTTGTAAACAAACCCAGCACAAGGCCAACCAAAAAAGGGAATAACACAAGAAAGACAAAAAGCCTAGGGTTGCCCCTTCCTGGGCATCAGGGTCAGGGGTGCTCCCTTCTTAAAAGAAGTGGGGCTTTCTGCCTTTGGACATCAGCACAGGTCCCTGCTCCTAAGCACCGGAATTGGATATGAACAGAGAAACCAGCTCTGACATGTTTAAGCATTTTTGCATATCCGATTGGCTCATGGACTCCAAGTGGATGGGGACTCCTTTTGAAGTTCCATTTGCATAGGCCCAAGCAGATATGTGGAGAGGAGTTTCCTCCCCTTCCCAGGAAATGACTTACTACCAGACTTTGCCAATGTACCTAAGGTCCTGCTGTGCCAATCAGCAATGTTAGCTGTACCTTCTGGCTGGTGGTGGTTGGAATGTCACTGTGCAGGAGTAAAGAGCTCTGGTGCCAGGCAGATCTGGTGTAGAAAATGGTGCAGAAGAGACTGCAGCCAGTTGCTGAGAGGAAATAATACAGGAGCCGCTTGGTGGCTTCTGTTACTCAGCATAAAAAATGGCCTCATTGGACTGAAGATACATGTGCAGAAAAGTGCTGGTGTAACATGCACTCCAGTCACAGTGGGTAGAAAGCCTCAGCTTCACCCCGTTGAGCTTGCTCAGGATTGGCAGGTAAGCCCCAGGCCAACTTTGCTGCTGGAGAGAAGTCCGGCCAGTGCAGCAGCTCTCAGACCTGCCAAGACCATTGATCTCTGTTGACTAGTGGGTCCTCCCTGCCTGCCCACCTGCCTTGAGGCAGCCACAACCACATTGGTGACACGTGTGTGGTATGATATTTATTTCCCCTCTTTCTCTTCTTTTCCAAAGTTACAGGAGTAAAGAGGCCTACAACTATTTCAAGAGGTAGGGGGTGGGTCAATGCTCAGCTGATTTGTAAAGGAAACTACATGAAGATGACAAACCCAGGTCCTATAACAATGCACATGACCACTGAATTGGAAGGCTCTGCTTGTCACTACAGTGACCCAGACTCTGAGCCTAGGATGTCTACTGATTCTGGCTGCTCTTAAACTCTGAGAAGCCTATCTTCACAATACTTTCCTTACCCAACTCTGTCCCAAACTAGTGAAGTTTCATATCAAAGGCAGACTTATTTTTTTCTTATTTTGCCAGAGTGGGTCAACTGGGAAAAGTGCTCTTTTGCCTTGCCTTTTGCCCCAGAACCTCCCAAATCAATGTAGTGAAATGGTATAGACAAACTGAAGTGAAGAAAGCAAGCCCCCCGAGCCTGTCCCAGCTAGGCTTTAGCCACATCCTCTTAGGTATCTATCTCACCTCTGTCACACTAGAATGTTGTGGGATTCAACCACATGGCTTGGAATATGAGAGAATTTTTCATTATAAAACTCCCAGGCTGAATAATCGCTCTTTGCTGATGATATGATCCTACGTCTAGAAAACCCCAAAGATTCTGCCATGAGACTACTGGAGTTGATAAACAAATTCAGCAGAGTCTTGGGTTCTAAAATCAATGTACACAAATCAGTAGCATTCCTATGCACCAACAGCCTAACTGAGAACTAAACCAAATACTCGATACCCTTCACAATAGCAACAAAGAAAATAAAATACCTAGGAATATATTTAACTAAGGAGGGGAAAGACCTCTACAGGAAAAACTATGAAATACTGAGCAAAGAAATAGCAGAGGACATAAACAGGTGGAAAACCATATCATGCTCGTGGATTGGCAGAATCAACATTGTTTAAATGTCTATACTACCCACAGTGATCTACAGATTCAATGCAATCCCTATTAAAATACCAATATCATTTTTCACAGACCTAGAAAAAATAATTCTATGCTTTGTATGGAACCAGAGAAGACCCCATATAGCAAAAGCAATGTTAAACAAAAAGAATAAATTGGGAGGTATCAATTTACCAGACTTCAAGCCATCCTACAAGGCTATAGTAACCAAAACAGCATGGTACTGGCACAAGAACAGAGACGTAGACCAATGGAACAGAACTGAGAACCCAGATATAAAACCATCCTCATATAGCCATCTCATCTTTGACAAAGCAGACAAAAACATATACTGGGAAAAACAATCCCTATTCAATAAAGGGTGCTTGGAAAATTGGATAGCCCCGTGTAGAAGACTGAAGCAGGATCCACACCTCTCACCTGTCACAAAAATCAGCTCACAGTGGATAACAGACTTTTAAACCTAAGGCATAAAACTATAAGAACTCTAGAAGAAAGTGTTGGAAAAACTCTTATAGATACCAGCTGAGGCAAAGAATTTATGAATAAGACCCCAAAGGCAATCACAGCAACAACAAAAATAAATAAATGAGACCTGATCAAACTAAAAAGCTTATGCACAGCCAAGGAAACTAGAGCAAATAGACAACCTACAGAATGGGAGAAAATATATACATGCTACACATCTGATAAAGAGCCGATAACTAGTATCTATCTAGAACTCAGGAAAATTGCAAGAAAAAATCAAACAACCCCATTAAAAAGTGGCCAAAGGATATGAACCGGAACTTTTCAAAAGAAGACAGACTAATGGCCAAAAACATATGAAAAAATGTTCAACATCTCTAATGATTAGGGAAATGCAAATCAAAACCACAATGAGATATCACTTAACTCTAGTGAGAATGGCTTTTACCAAAAAGTCACAAAACAATAAATGTTGGCATGGATGCGGAGAGCTAGGAACACTCATATATTGCTGGTGGGACTGCAACTAGTACCATCTCTATGGAAAGTAGTATGAAGATACCTCAAAGAGCTAAAAGTAGAACTACTATTTGATCCAGCAATCCCATTATTGGGCATCTACCCAAAGGAAAAAAAAGACATTCTATAAAATAAACATCTGCACTCAAATGTTTATAGCAGCACAATTCACAATTGCAAAGATGTGGAAACAACCCAAGTGCCCATCAATACATGAGTGGATTAATAAAATGTGGTATATGTATACCATGGAGTTCTGTTCAGCCACAAAAACAATGGTGATCTAGCACCTCTTGTATTATCCTGGATAGAGCTGGAGCCCATTCTACTATGTGAAGTATCACAAGAATGGAAAAAACAAGCACCACATGTACTCACCATCAAATTGGTATTAATTGATTGACACTTATGTGCACATATAGTAGTAACATTCACGGGCTGTTGGGCAGGTGGGAGTGGGGAGGAAGGGATGGGTATATTCACATCTAACATGTGCAGTGCAAATCATCTGGGGGATGGACACACTTGAAGCTCTGACTTGGATGGAGCAAAGGCAATATATGTAACCTAAACATTTGTACCCCTGTAATATGCGAAAATAAAAAACGAAGAAATAAATAAAAATTTAAAAAAAATAAAACTCCCAATCTGGCCATAAACCACCTTTAAAACTGGAGGTAAGAGGAGATAGCATGTATCACTGCTATGGTTTGGGAGATGATTTCCTGTGAGACCCTTATGCTCCGCGTCCTTCAAGCCAGTTGCATGGGCTTTGTGTGTATTGTGTATTCAGATCCCCTGGTGTGAGGGGGTGGAAAGTGGAGGCAGCATCTCCAAGTGAGTCAGGAGCAGCAGTGACATGACACTCCAGCAGAAGCTGTGTCAAGTCCTCACAGAAAAGGGAAACAAGCTAGGACCCCCGCCCCCAGATTTCTCCTCTCTCTTAAAACAGGGGTTTGTGATCTTACAAATGTACAGAGCTCCTACCTTCCTTTCCCAGGAACAAAACACTGGGTGCCTCTTGTAACAGTCCACTCATCTGTCCTATTGCACTGTCAGATCTGAAGGGGAAAAACGGAATAGGGTGTTTCGGGAACTGGCAAGGGCAGACCCGCAGCAGAGGCCACAGCACATCACAAAGGACGGAAGGGGCTGAGGCGGGGGCAATGTTGGGCAGAACCATGTTACACATCAGCCCTCCAGCCCTGATGGGCCTCCACTGCTTCTGGTACCACCAGCAGGAGTTCACAGTTCTCTCCACGCAAATGTTTTAGAAATTTCCCGAGCTCACTCTCGCCTCCAATCCACTCGGGCATCTTGGGTTTGGAGTCGAGGTTGTCGTAAGCCCCTCCCACCTCTCGGAGCAGATCCAGTGCTGCATTTGAGAGGCAACTTCAGCGGCCCCCAGCACAGGCTGAGGGCAGATTCATGATGAAGCTCCTGACGTTAACGAGCAATGACACTGACGTCCCTGCGCTTGTCCCACCAACCAGCTTGGTAGCCTTTGGTTTGAAGTGCTGCTGTAATGGCATTTACCTCGTAGTTTCTATTTCCCAGCATGCTCTTCTTGAGAGGTGTCACCATGGTGTTTGGAGACAACCTCTGCAAAATCTCGTGAAGTGTTTCCTGGTAAGGGCATTGCTGTCCTGGAAGACGTTATGGAGGGCGTGGCGGGCACAAAGCTCCCTGCGCTGTTTCTCCTGGTAGAGTCACAGGGAGGCTGCCTGGGGCCGCTCCAAGGATTCAGATTTGGCCTTATCTCCCTTCCATGGCACACAACTCATGTTTTTTGTTTTAGGTTCCAGAGAGGGCTAAAAACACCCCACTCTTCCCTCCTGAGGAAGAATGTAAGCTTCTCAGTCTTTCCAAAATTCCTGAGGTCCACCTTATTTTCTGGTGTCCATAATTTAAGCTTTGTCACTGGGAGAAAATGTTGGAATCAAAAGAGGGAACAACCCACCTCTTCTCTCCTCTCAGTAGAAAAATAACTTTTAGTTTGGCTTATTTCACCCTGACAAAGTGCAGAGTTTTTAAAAAAAAATCATAAAATGTTAGAATTTGTTTCCCTTTTCCCACCCTTCCCTCCCCCCCAAAAAACCCCACGATTTTCCTGCTGTATTTTCCTCTTTGCAAATGCCAACCAGGCCTCTACGCAGGGGGACGGAACGGAATCGGTCACATCGTTCCTTTGTACTTTTTCTTCCATTTCTTTGAAACCACATCGCCACGGACTCAGGAAACAAGGCCCAGGACGGTAGTGGACACAATGCACAGCCCGAGCAGGGCCGGCCAGCGTGGGATCGCGTGCTGTGGGGGGCCGAGGGGGCAGCCCTCCATCCGCTCGGGTGCGGGGCTGGGGAGGGCTCCACAGGGCTCCAGCCAAATCGGGCACCGTTCCCTGGAAGGTGCGGACTCTCGCCCTCTCTCCACAGCCCGCGGCCAGCCCCCACCTGGAGCTGTGGGCCGCCACCTGGGCCACGCAAGGGCCGTCCGCCGTGCCGTTGACACTGAACTGCAGCATCAACTCTTGCCAGCCTGCTGCCCTAACCCTGCGGATTTTGGACTTGCCAGCCTCCACAATCATGTGTGCCAATTCCTTAATATCTCCTCCATATGTATATATACTTACATTGATATATGATAAATATATATATTTGTGAGTGTTTATGTATTAATATGTAAGTATGTATATTTCTTGTTGCTTCTGTTTCTCTGGAGAACCAATATAGTGGCCATTTTGCAACAAGCACTGTGCATTTTATAGGGTAGGGAGGCCCATAATCCCCCAAAAGCTTAACAATAATAGTGTATGATATTTGAGGATGCTCAGGGAGTTTGTGATCTAGAGAAGAGGTACATAAAACATTAGAGGACGCCAAAGATAACAATGCAGAAGTCACTAGTTGATAAATGATTTACTGTACAAGTGTAAACACTATCTACCAGAGGAACGTTAGAATGATCAAAAGACTAGTGAAAGAAACTTGCCAATCTAGTGGAGCTGTAAAACAGTATAAATGTATAACCAAGGCAGATCGTCAGCAAGTTCCCCAAGAAAAATAACACATTTTATGGTTGGTAATAAAACATGGGAGAGATAATATCTTCATCCCTGGCATTTGCCATATTGCTTTCAGCATGCCATTTGCAAGCTCAAATATGTGCCTTATTCTGAAGTCTAAAACATTATGTTTAAAACTAAAGTTAAAGTAATGGGACTGTATGGGTTTGCTAAGGCTGCTATAACAAAGTGCCACAAGCTGAGCGGTTGAAAAAAAAGAAATTTATTGCCTCACAGTTCTGGAGGCCAGAAATTCAAGATCAAGGTACTGGCAGAGCCTCCCTATGAAGGTGCTGGGGAAGGCTCTCATGCTTCTCTCCTGGCTTCTGATGGTTTCCTGCCAATCTTTGGTGTTCCTTGACTTGCAAATGCATCATCCTGATCGCTGCCTTTATGTTGATATAGTGATTTGCCTGTTTATATGTCTGTGTCCAAATTTCCAAGATATATCATATTAAATTGTGACCTACCCTCCTCCAGTACGGCCTCATCTTAACTAATTACATCTGGAACAATCCTATTTCCAAGTAAATTCACATTCATATGAATTTGGTGGGGAGAGGTACACAATTCGACCCATAACAATGGATTACAATAGTAGTACATTAAAAGCTGAGGTATTTGTTAAATAACCCAAACTCTACCTGTAACTATTTTTGTGGTCTCACTTGCTGTTTGCATTAATGAAAATTCTGTTGCAACATGAATCTGGTCTGTTTGCTTGTGAGTTGCGATTCTACGCTCTGCCACTAGAGAGCAGCAGCATCATTATTGTCTTTTCTGCTGGTAGGCCTGTTCTACAGGAGCTTCAGTCCTCAGCCAATCAGCCCTAATGAGGCACATCAGATATGGAATACATTTTAGGCGGGTGTAGGGAAGCTGACAGGTGGAGGGAAGAGGGGTGGGAAGTGGAGAAGGTATCATATTCTGGGAAAACTCATGTGTCTTTGCCATCTCAGTCCCAGCAAGCCATTCCTGTCCTGAATCTCTGATCAGAATCAAATCATCAGACTGATTTGAACAGGAGCTGGCACCGTTTCCTCTGAATGGGGCATGGCAGATGGGGGTGGGAGGTTGGAAATGGATGGTCTTTAGAGTAAGGCGGGCCCATCTCAGACGGCACTGAGTCATTCGCCATGCAGTAGTGTAAGCTCTGAAGTGGAAAGAGCCCTCACTTCTGTGTCTGGAGACTTACATCTCATCGTGGGCTCAACCACTAACTGACTGCATGATCTTCGACAAGTCACTAACTTTCTGGTCTCAGTGTCTTCACCTACAGACCTCTTAGCACCTATTTTCTCTAAACAATATCTTCCCTAGATTTTCACTTTTCTTTCTGCATCCATAGCTCACTATCCAATGCTACAGGTTGAGAAAGATTGCTTAGGTGCTACAATACAGACAAAAGATATATGGTCTTCTTTAGGGAATCGGAATATAGTGAGAAGGAAGAACTTAAGTATAGTGATAATTAGAAGACTGAACAGCATAAGATCCAATGCAACTGTAGCCTCTGTGCTATAGGAATTTATAGACAGAAGAGAGCAGTATGAAACAGTAAGAGGGAAAGGTTTGGAACTTGGTCTTAAGGAATCTTTGGAATTAAGCTGACAAGTGGAGGGAAGAGTGGTTAATACAACATAGATATGGAAATGAAAACACAATGTTTTGGAGAACAGAGAACAAGTCAGTCTGATTGGCGGTACAGTGGGTGTATTGAAAGCCCAATATGACAGCAGAACTATGCATTGAATTATATTAAACTGAAGCAACTTGATTTGCTTTGATACTCAAAGAATGTAAGCATTGAGTATAGTGTTAATCAATTTAGACTTGATCCAGAGGCAAAGGAAACCTTGGTCAGTTTCTAAGCAGATGAGACAGGGTTGTTTCATCCTAAATTGCTAAGCCCCTTGATTACTTGGGTAAGCTTATTCCTGTGTTTTAAAGGCTATATGTAGTTGGACTTCAAGCACAAATGAGCAAGTGGGGGGTTATTTGGGCTACACTTCCAGATTTTCACTTAAAATCTTTAATTCTCCCTTCAGCACATTTGAAAACAGGCAGAACGACCCAAGACCATGAGAGGACCCAGAGAAGAGGCACTTTCTCTCCTTCATTTTAACATTTCCTTAATCATAGTCATTCCTCCCACAACTCATGCATGCACTCAATAAATATATGTGGTCCCTGCTTTAAGGCATTAAAGGTTAAGAAATACTGACGCCCTAACTCAGAGCTGGGGGTTGAATTACCTTTAAAAGAGCATGACCTAGAATTCATTAGGCTATCACATTAATATCTGTAAAAATTAAATAGTCCTATCAGATAGGAAACGTGGAAAAATTACAAGATTACATCAAGTTCACAAGTCTTTACATGTATGAGGAAATCTATTTAAATTTCTTAAGACCTAGAGAGTAAAGAAATCTCATCAAGTGACATGACATCCCAGGTGGGAGTTGCAGATTTTCACCAGTAGGCATAAAAGACAAGCAATTATGACTCAAGAAGGTGCACTCCCTGTGCATGGAAGCCTGGCACCCAACCCGTGTGTAGGGTTTGATATGTGACTATAAATAGGATTCAGGTGTGTCATTAGAGTCACTGTGAAGAATTCTGTCCCATTTGACATCCCTGGGTTTCATACCTCATCAGCTGAGTAGGTATTCACTAACATTGCCTGCCAGAAATAAATCACTTCCTTTATAACAAGCCTATTTTAACACGAAAAGGTTAAGAATTAAGTACAGAATCATTTAAGAGATTCAAGATCACAATACTAATATTTTGTGTTAGGGAATTGTGCGTGTTTGGTATTTTAAGTATTTATAATTTTCAAAATTATTTTGTCTTTTCTTGTAAGCCTAATTTATAAATGTGCAATTGAGTAACAAATCTAGGCTTATGATTTAATTTTATTTTCACTAAATTTATACACGGTATTGGAATATGTAAGAAAACTTAAGTTGCACCACATTGATAAGTTTAATAAATTAATGTATTTATAAGTTTAATAAATAAGATTTGTAAGAATAACTTAAGAACTTGGGAATTAATTAACTTCAGCTAATTTGAGTACTTATGGAGGATATTAAAAATATTTAACTCATAAATACAATTTAACACATTAACTGCTGTGAGAGTTGCATTTAACTCACTCTAGTTTTCACCCCAGGGCTGCGTGAAGCATATATAAAATCTTACTTGTTGGTGTTCATATTGTTATAATTAATATTGACAATTTAATTCTAAAAATGTGGATTAAATGAATAGAAGTCAATAAATTTTGTTTTTCTATTTATGTTTACCTTTAAATTGCACTCAAAGTTTTTATTCTATTTTTGTAATAAAACACTCTGGCCCCATAGAAAAGTTTCTGGTTTTTCTGTGTGGTAGCCAATGTGTTAAAATGTTTAAAGGGAAATCTACTTGCGTAAATTTAAGATTGTGCCCAAACACTAAATACTCCTTAAAATTGGGTGTTTATATGTATTCTGTAATAACTGGGAACTAATCTATGGGCACACATGGGCACAGAGAGATACGACGCTCAGTGGAAATCAAGAAGAGGGTGTGATGGAGGGGAGGGGTAAAAACCTACCTATGGAGTACAATGAACACTATTCAGGTGATGGGCACACCAAAGACCCTGATTTAAGCATTATACAAAAAACTTTTGGACCCCCTTAATATTTTGAAATTTTTTAAAAAATTGGGTGTTAAAATTTGCTAGACTTAAAAATAGGATAAAATATTCATAAATTGAATTTAAAAGTATAATAAAGAACTAAGTTCTTAAATTTTTACTGACCTAGTCCAGAAATCCAATCACTTTCTCCACTGCATATCTCTTGAAAGTCCCCCTCCAAGCTTAAAGCAAAAATCCCCCTTCATTGCCATTTATTTAGGGAACTTCTTTTATATTATTTCGTGCCTGTCCTCTCTTCTATCAATTTTCTTTCTCTGGCATTCACATGAGACCGAATATAAAATTTCTGGATATATTCTTCATGTGTATTAACTTTTCCTTCATACTTATTTAAAAATTTTTTTTGTAGAGATGGGGTCTTGCTATTACCCGGGCTGGTCTGGAACTCCTGGCCTCAAGCGATCCTCCTGCCTACGCCTCCCAAAGTGCTAGGATTGCAGGCATGAGCCATTGCACCTGGACTTTCATAAGTTTTATTTATTGTTTCCTTGTGTTTTGGAAGAATTCCCCACTTCTCAGCTTTTATTTTCATTGTTCTCCTAGCACCTAGTGACTCCTACTTCACCTTATTAATCCACATCCAAGATACAATCAATACAGCCTCGGTTAATGAGCTCCTATAGTGAAGAAATCATGAGAAAGGGTACACCAATGTGGTCATGGCCTAGCCTCGCATTTCAACAATGTGCTGGGAATTTGTGCAATCAGAGATTGCAGTTTCCCAAGCAAAGGAGATTGGAGATTATAGAAATCACTGAGGAATTGGTATCACAGCAACACCCACGGTTGATATTGCTTAATAATCAGCCCCCACCCCTCATGTTCCTATGTACGTGACCACGGAGCCTTTCCATCCACAGGCTTTGTCTTTTGTAAAACGTCACTCAGTCCTGCCTACACTGACAACTGCACTAGAAATCATGCACTGACTTATTTAAAGGGTTTCTCCACTTCGGCTGTGACAAATGAAGCATGGGGTACTCACAAAGAAAGTTTGGCAAAGTTCAAGAATTGAAACCCTATGTTTTTGGATCACTTGAGACAAAATCAAATATAAAGAAAGGGAGTAAACACCCATCCCCATTCCTTCTTTATTTTTTTTTTTAATTTTATTTCAGAGCACTATGGGGGTACAAACATTATGGTTTCATAAATTGCTTCAGTACAGCTTGAGTCAAAGTTATAAGTATGCTCATCATCCAGGTAGTGTGCATTGTACCTGTGAGGTGTGAATTTACTCAAGCCCTTCCTCCCCTTCCCACCTGCTTGACTTACAATGAGTTTTATTTCGATATGTGCACATAAGTGTTGTTTGATGAGTTCCAATTTAATGGTAGGTACACGTGGTGTCTGCTTTTCCATCCTTGTGATACTTCTTTAATAAAAGTTTCTTCTTCAGAGCTAAAGGCTTTAGAAACAAGTAAACACTGTAATTTCAAATAATGAGAGAAAGGGTTGGGCAGTGGGGCTGTTTTCCCAAGGTGGTCAGAGAAGCACCTCCAGGAAAGAACCACCCTAGGAAAAGCGGCCCTACCCCACCCCACTGTTCTTTATTCTCCTTCCCAGCTTTGTTTTTCTTCGTATCACCTATTACTGCCTCAAATCATAGAACTTACCTGTTGACTTTGTTACTGTCTGTTTCTCCAGTGGGAATGTGAGTGTGATGAGGACAAACTTTGCCTTGGGTAACACTGTATTCCCAGGCACATGGTAACTTCTGAATCAACAGTCATTAAATGAAACATTCCATTGATTCCGACAGATTGACAACCATAGCCTGGGACTAGTTTTCCTCACCCTATGTTCTAGACTTGAAATCTTTTTATATTTTTGTTATAAAATATATTTCATGGCTTAAGAAAATTTAATGAGATATAATTCTTTATAAATCAAAACACTTGAAAATTCAACTTACCTCCTTAAGATTTCCCAGTACAATGTAAAGAAAATACAAGACTCCCCCATTTTGGCTCAAGCTCACAATTTGCTAATTTTTATGTCATTTCATAAAAATGGTAGTCATCAAACATAAATCCAAAAACATAACCATAAAGTTACAATAATGATGTTCAAATTTATTGCTCATTTCAGGAACTAGAGGCAGTTAGCTCCAGACTGTGGACTTAGACCTGAACCAAACGGTCCTCCTCTGAGAACTCACCAGGTTGCATCTCACTTGCAGAAGCAGAGACTAGAAGAGTGGACACTTCTTCTCTCTCATAAACAGTGTAGAATATTTGTACTTATCAGTTTTCAAAATTCCAGGCTTAATCCAGTTCATGCTAATTATCTGATGCTATGAGTCCCTGCTCAGGCCTACATACCAGTAATGCCAGTTTCAAGTAACAGCAGCTGACCACTTGCTCACACCTTTGAAACCCAAACTTGCCGAAGTCATAGAATCTTGCAGGTTTAGAAAACAGCCCTGAGAAATGGGACACACATAGGACAGAATGCCATGATGCCCTGAGGACTGTGGCATGTGGGCTTTTTCATATGCTAGGAATGTTCAAAGTTAATTGCCTTATTCAAGACAAACCTTTAGGCACCCCCATCTGCTCTTTTCATATTTCTGTAACAAGATCAATGTGTCTAGTTCTGGGGCCTGAAGAATCCACTCACCTGACTCTTCAGTGTCACTGTGACATGCATCAGAGTGGGCATCTTCTGGACTTGTCAGTGCTTCGGGAATGCCAGGAGCCTCCAGGATGTGGTTGTCCGTGTCTCAGCTCCAGCTGCCCATGAGGCTGCCTCCTTTCCTCCATATCTGGGTCATCCCTCAAGGATTCCTGCAGTCCTCCTTCCTTTTCTCTCGCAGCAGAGACTGGCCTTTCTGACTAGCATTGTACTGCATTAGCTGTCCACATGCTTCCATTTCTAGGTTCATGTACTATGACAGCCAACAGGGACCCATGATTCATTCAATTCAATTCCTTTACTTTAGAGAGAAGGACATGGCGAATACCAGAGACCTAAGGCTGGTTAATGGTAGAGCCAGAATTAGAAACAAGAGTTTTTAACTCTCCACTAGGGGCTGCCTAGCCCACAGACTAGGTAAGGGTCCTGAATTCTTACCCAGCTACTCCATAAAAGGCTTTTCCTCATTTTACCCCTTGACCTGTTTTAACAGAGTGGATGGCATGGTGGCCATGTTATGGTGAGTGGTGACTTTTTACTCTTACAGGTAACACTACAACTCTCCTTTCCAGGCCTCAAATGGCTTTGCAGCCACATGTCCTGGGGATCATCCTTTTATCTTCTCTGAAAGATCACACACCTTAGGAGGACTCCCCTGGCCTACTTTTCCCAGGGAGCACTCAGGTGCTACAGAGAGAAATGTCTCACAAAGAGGATTTTCTGTGTCCTGCAGCTTTTTCTGCATGATGTAAGGGTGGGGTGTAGTTAAATAACAAAAACAAAGATTTGAGGTGTCTGCACCAAAGTGCATGTATTCATTTATTTCTCATTGTAGCAACAAGACAAACAAGTGTAACTCCGTGTTCAAAACAAGTTACAGAAGGTAGCAAGCCCAGGAACCTCAAGAACATCTACCTATAGGGCAAATAAAACAAATATTTTCTATAGTGTGGGCATCAAACTGTAGATGACCTGGAAAAAGTCACATTAGGCCCTAATACTATGATGTGCATCATGTGCAAAATGAACTTATTACCCAAAGTATTTTCAGAACTAAAAATAAAACATTTAAATTCAAATACTCAATAAAATTGGAAATACAAACAGTACACTGAGAGTCATCCTTAGCCAGTTCTCCAAACAAAAGGTCAAGAAACAAAACCATGAACAACAATGCAAAAAAGAAGAGGTTTATCTAGGAAGACTGGAAACCTGTCCAAATCACATCTCTTCTTCTGATTCTTGTTCTCGTTCAACATTTTTCAGGAGTCCAGCTTCTGAGGGGCAGAGCCTCTTAAGTCTAGATTTAACCAACCTGAGGAAAAAGAAAAGCATCCCTTTAGATGGTGTTTAAAATAGAAACCCAGAGCAATATGCATCTGTAATACAACAAACTCCAGATTACTCAGATTATTTGGGCAAATGAGGCGGGCAACTCTAAAAGGAAAATCACTTGTATTTGGCTTTGGAGCCACCTGAAATTTTTTGTAGATGAAAGCAGGGTATAAGTAAACAGATACATGGTGGCTTTTGCATACACTGCATGATTGTTTAGTTAGGCATCAGAAGATAACTGCAATCATTTCTAAAACAAAACCAGGTCCAGATGAAACCAAGCTCAGTTGACCTTCTCCATCAAAGCCACACCTGGCTGTGTATTGCAAAAAGGTGCCCTTGCCGGTAAAGGAAGTACATGAAGTCCTCTCCTTCCCCTAGGGTTGGGAGTCTAAGTCAAGCCCCAGGTCAAGTCTGGGCTAAACTTCAGCCCCCTACTGGCCTCTTCAAAGGGGAGCTCTTATACAGAGCCCAGGATGTCCCGCTGCATGTGATTGGCCCTGTCCCTGATAAACTAAGTGCAAAGAGGTGACCTCCATCCTTGTGACTTTTCATAGCTTAAAAGAATGTGTAGGTTTGGGAAAAGCAGCAATTATAATTTTTGAAATTGGAAGGTGTGATGTTCTTAGTAACAGACGCTCAGCTGGCGCTCCACTTCTCTGATGTGAGAAAAAGAGTGTGTCATAAGAACTGGGCAAAGATTTTCTTATAAATGAAGACATTATATTATAAAGACATTATTATTATTAGACATTATTATAAAGACATTATACTGTGATCATGTCAAGAAAACATAGTTAACTTCCAGAAATACATAGGAATCTGCAAACAAACTTGATAAACCAAATCACCAATATCACATTCCTCTTATGAAAAACTTCATCAGCCACCTGCATCTTCACCCTTATTTCTAACATACTCCTTCTGATGAAGGACTAGCCTGTAACAATCAATATGTAATGCCTTTACTTGTGCTCTGGATCTCACTAGAATATAAACTTTATAAGTCTCACTAGAATATAAGCTTTATAAGTTTATATTCTATATAAGCAGGGACCTCACCTTATTAACTGCCCTGACCCTAGCCAGAGTGTGGAACAATGTCTGGAAATAACAGTAGGTCAATACACATTTGATAAATAAATGACCTCTGGAGCAATCTGCCAGGAGTTCACATCACTCACCTATTCATAGAGGCTAATTCTTCAGTCACTTCCAACTCAGCATTAAATCCTCCAGTAAACAACAACAACTGAGCAGTATCAGTAACATCTGTTGACTTGAGAGCCAAGGAAAACTACCGGGAATCATTTGCCTTGATTATCTTAGTTGACTCTTGGTGTTGTTCCCAATGTCCTCAACCCTGCCAGTCACTGTTCTTGAGAAAGACTAATACTCTTAAGCAAGTTAAAGGCCAGACAGTGTTTGTGTCATTTTTTTAAAACCACACATTATTTCCACATTGCACAACTTCAATACATGCTCAATGAAATGGGCTAATTGATTGATCAGTTTCATTCCTCATGACTTTTGTGGAAAATAAAACAAAGACATGGCTGCTTACTACAAATTAATTTTTAACATCTACGCTAGTCACGACTCCTGATCCTCATTTCTCCTCTCTGGGTTGTGTGTGTTGTTGCTACAAGCCACCAAGCTTGGACATGTTCAGACACCTTAACCAGGCTCTATCTGCCACCTGTAGCTATAGGTATGTACACATGCAGAAATGACCACATGGGGCAGATGGACCAATGCGGTCATTAAGAAGATGCGCAAATAATTGCCAGTTACTGGAATGGCACAAATCCAGGAAACTAGTGTCAGAGTATGCCTATGCTTTTACTCCCATATGTTCTCTTCAATCTATATGGGAAAATGCATAACTGAGATAATAGGTGTACTTCCATGAAATTATCACGTCTTAAATTTGGGCACCTCTGTTTTGTTTTTCAAAACGACTCACATGAATCATTGCTTGGAAAACCAACCTGCAGTTGGGTAATATTTCCCTACTCATAGAGAGAGGTTTTTGAAATAGTTCTGCGCAACAGTGGGGTTTACATGAGAGATATAGTAAAATATACAATAAGATTTCCAAACAGATAGTTCTCACCTATCAGCTATCATAATCAAGGCTGCAGGCATGGAATTGGATGCGGCAATCTTTAAATCATTATTCTGGAAAGTTGGGAAGTACAGCTTCATTTTTCAGAGTTATTAGGTCATTAAATGTGAAATGTCCTATTTCAAATCAAAAGTTTAGTTTATTATATCTGAAACAAGAATCAGTAGAATTAATCAAAGTGTGTACCTAAACTATCGACTCAGTTTTGCCATCTTAATGGTAGCTTGTTTATGCCAGCAGCAAAGAAGCCTGGCGAGCAATTGGTGATGAAATCGCAAAAGGTGTTTTCCAAAGCTTGTTGAAAATTGAATATTTTTCCTCGCAAGAAGTGGGTCAAAGCCTGGAAGAAGTGTTAGTCAGTTGGCACAAGGTCTGGTGAATATGGTAGATGACACAAAGTTTCAAAGTCCAGCCTCTGTAGTTGGAGCATTGTTGTTTTTTTGCAACATGTTGTCTTGCAAGAGGATTAGCCTGTCTCTATTGACCAGTCTCAGCTGTTTAATCACAAGCATCTCAGCATTTCATCCAACTGGTTGCAGTAGACACCTGCTGTAATCAACCAACCAGGTTTCATGAAGCTGTGGTAGATAATACGAGCACTGGACCACCAAATAGAAACCATTAGCTATTTTTGATAAAATTTTGGTTTTGGACTGTGTTTTGGCACATCATCTTTATCCAGCCATTGTGCTGAATGCTTACAATTGTCAAAAAGAATCTATTTTTCATCGCAGTAGCAATACAGTGTAGAAATGGTTCGCCTTTATGTTGTGACAGCAAAGAAAGGCAAGCTTCGAGACGATTTCTCTTCTGGATGCTCATTTAATTCATGTGGTACCCATCTTTCCTTGGCTACCACATGTCCAAGCTCCTTTACCTTGCCAATGTGTTTCCAATGGTCCAATATTGTTAGAACAGTAATGTCAAACCTTGCTGCTAATTCACGCATAGGTTGAGATAGATTCACTTCAACTATAGCTTTCAGCTCATCATTATCCACCTTGGTCTCAGGTCACCCACATGGCTCATTTTGAAACTTGAAATCCCCAGAACGAAACTTCTCAAACCATCAATGTACTATACATTCATTAGCCACATCCTTCTCAAACACTTCAATGATATTTCAAGCTGTTTGCACTGCATTGGTTCCATGATGGAACTCACATTCAAAAATAACACAAATTTTTGACTTATCCATGGGTTCATAAAAATCACTCTAAGAAATGTGAAAGATAATCACAAGCCAAAATGTGTGTTTGAAAGACTGAGGATGTACCTTCACAATAGGGGGGCAAAAAAAACCCAAGAAGTGTCAAAGTGAAATGTCAGAGATATAAACTGTCAAACTTTGCACTTAAGGAAATCAGACAATTCATACTTAATGACCTCATACTTAACCCAGTTGTGCTTCCAGGGTGATCTCTGTGCTATGTCCGGCAAATTATGATACAATGTTCTGACAATACATCCCTTGTGGATAAGTTGCAAATCATTCTGCAGTAAAATCCTGACCAACACATTCTTGAAGGCTCCTTATGATTACAGGACTGGATTAGCCTGCCATGTGACCTCATCGAAACGCAGTATTGAATCTCCATGATATTTTTAGGATTTTCCTTAACTTTATATTAAAATATGTCAGAAAAATTGAACTCTTGGTCTTATCTTTCTAATAGCAATATGAGAACAAAACAGAAAAGCATGTAAAACATGATTTCCAAACAAATGAAGCCTATATTATGTAGGCTACATAGGTCTTTTAAAACAGCAAACAAGAGTTTATTTATTGAGAACCTACTATATGTTTGGCAATGTTCCAAAAGGTGTGGGACATATGAAAAGAGTCTTTGTCTCAAGGAGACACAATCTAGCCACCAAATAAGACTAAGACACATGAACTAATAGTAAATACCACGAAAGAGATCACAATTGTTAAAATGTATGGTGGAGACTAAGTGCTGTAAAACTCTCGAAGGGAAATGAGCAAGAGCTACAGGAATCACAGAAGGTTTCATAGAAATGTGCATTTAATGTTGATATGTCATGTAGAGGGGACTACATGGTCAAAAATATTAGAATAACACATGGGGGGTGGGGAGGATGAAAAATAAAAATGGAGCTTCCAGTCTCTAGAGAACTATAAGTGGATAAGAGGTTCATTAGGGGTCGGAAGGTTTTTGGAATAGGAAGAGACAGTAGTCTTCTTTGGGCCCTAGAGGGGAGCTGACATGAAGGAGACCATTTCCTTGAATGCTGGCTCTGTTCTCAGAGGCTGCCCAGCCCATAAGGAGATAACGCTGAGATGTCAACCTAGAACAACATGGGAAGAAGCCAAGTTTCACACAATGGCAGAGCCAGGCTTGACAATGAGCTCATGCACATGCTTTCAGGGAATGGAATAGGACTAACAGAAATCTGTCAATGAGAAGGTAGAATTTCCTAGCACCCAAAGCATTTGTACCTCTAGAAGGAAGCAACTACAAATCAAAGTGGGCTGACACGAACCAAACAGAGACAAGAAAGCAGTTTCTTCACTCGGAGCCTTACCACCAGAGTTGCTTTAGCAGGTAAGCACAAAGAAGCACAGGCAGGAGGAGTGACCTGGGACCCATGTCTGGAGAGAAGAGTGAACAGTTAGTTCCCACAGAGGCTGAGACCCCACTGGGCCTGGAAGCAGCTACTGCACTTTAAGAATATGAAGAACCTGCTAGGTGGGTAGTGTCCAATACGGTATCCACTATTCACATATGGATATTTAAATTAATTAAAATTGAGGAAAACCCATCAGACTAACTACAGACTTCTCTACTGAGACCTTACAAGGCAGAAGGGACTGGGCCCCCCTTTCTCAGTTTTCCCAAACAGAATAAGGCCCAACCTAGAATTTTGTATCCTGCAAAACTAAGTTTCTTACCCAAAGGATAAATAAATACTTCTCAGGCAAGCAAACACTGAGAGAATTCATCAAGATAAGGCTGCCCTCCAGGAAGTACTCAGAACAGTGTTGCACAAGGAACAGCACAATAGACACTCACCAGTGTAAAATCATCGAAAAGCTAAAGGTCCAAGGCCAGATACCACAATGGCTCAAGAGAGAAAACAAAGCAACAAAGTTCTACTCAATAAGATGAGCAGAAATCTGCCCCACTTATCAATTTTTTCAATAAATGTGAATGGCTTTGATGTGATCTGCCCACTGAAGAGACATAGGCTGGCCAAATGCATAAATATACACAGGCCAGTTACCTGCTGCCTTCAGGAAACACATCTAACCCACAAGGGTGCATTCAGACTCAACATGAAGAGATGGAAAACAATATTCCATGCAAAAGGAAAACCAAAGAAAGCTGGTATAGCAGTTCTGATTTCAGATAATTTGGTCTTCAAATCAACAACAGTAATGACAGACAAATATGGTCACTATATAATGGTAAAGACATAAATTCAACAAGAAGATAATAATTAAATACTTATGCACCTAACTCAGGTGCACCCAGATTCCTACAGCAAATCCTACTTGATCTAAACAAAATGATAAACAGCACCACCATAATAGCCAGGGACTTCAACACCCCTCCGGCAGAACAGGATAGATCCTCCAAACATAAAATAAACAAAGGAAAAATGGACTGAAACAGAAGTCTAGAAAAAACAGGTCTGACAGACATTTACAGAACATTATATCCTGAATGACTGAATATACATTCTTCTCATCAGCTCATGGGACATTCTCTAAGATTGACCATATCCTAGGCCACGAAACATGTCTCAGTGAAATTTAAAAAAATAGAAATTATATAATGCATCTTAGACCAGTGCAATCAAATTAGAAATCAACTCCAACAGAAATACTCACTCTACACAAACTCATGGAAACTAAAAAAACTACTGCTGGACAATTACTGGGTCAAGGATGAAATTAAGATGGAAATCAAAAGATTCTTTGAACTAAATGATACAGAAGACACAAGTTATCAAAATCTGTGGGACACAGCTAAAGCAGTCCTGACAGGAAAATTTATAGGCATAAATGCCTACATGCAAAAGACAGAAAGATCACAATTCAGGAATCTAATGAATTGACTCAAAAAACTGGAAAAGGGGCTGGGCATGGTGGCTCACGCCTGTAATCCTAGCCCTCTGGGAGGCCGAGGCGGGTGGATCACTCAAGGTCAGGAGTTCGAGACCAGCCTGAGCAAGACCCCGTCTCTACTAAAAATAGAAAGAAATTATCTGGCCAACTAAAAATATATATAGAAAAAAATGAGCTGGGCATGGTGGTGTGTGCCTGTAGTCCCAGCTATTCAGGAGGCTGAGGCAGTAGGATAGCTTGAGCCCAGGAGTTTGAGGTTGCTGTGAGCTAGGCTGATGCCACGGCACTCACTTTAGCCCAGGCAACAAAGTGAGACTCTGTCTCAAAAAAAAAAAAAAAAAAAAAACTGGAAAAGGAAGAGCAAACCAATCCCAAAGAGATAAGAAGATAAGATAAGAAATAACCAAGATCAGATCAGAATTAAAGGAAATCTAAACAAAAAACTATACAGAAGACTAATAAAACAAAAAGTTGGTTCTTTGAAAAGATAAACAACATTGACATGCCTCTTACTAGATTAACCAGAAGCAGAAAAGAATGGACTCTAATAAGCTCCATCAGGAATGAAAAATGGGAAATTATAACTGATACCACTGAAATACAAAAAATCATCTATGAATACCATAAAAATATCTGCACGCATAAACTTGAAAATGTGGAGGAAATAGACAAATTCTTAGAAACACAGCCTCCCTAGGCTCCATCAGGAAGAAATAGAATTCCTGAACAGACCAATATATCAAGTACCAAAATCAAAGCAGCAATAAAAAACCTTACTAAAAAAAAAAAAAAAAAAAAAAAAACAAGAAGTCCCAGACCAGATGGTTTCACACCTGAATTTTACCAGACCTACAAAGAAGAACTGGTGTCTATACTGCAGGAATTATTCCACAACATCGAGAAGGTAGGAATCTTCCCCAACACGTTTTACAAAGTCAACATCACCCAATACCAAAGCGAGGAAAGGACTCAACAAAAAAAGAAAACTGTAGACACCAATATCCCTTATGAATATAGATGCAAAAATTCTCACCAAAATCTTAGCAAACCTCATTCATGTGCTTATAAAAAAAATAATTCATCATGACCAAATGGGCTTCATCCCAGAGATGCAGGGATGGTTCAACATATGCAGATCTATAAGTGTAATTTACCACATATGGAAGTAAAAGCAAAAACTATATGGTCTCCTCAATAAACAAAGAAAAATCATTTTAAAAAAATCCACACACTTTTATAATAAGAACACTTAACAAAATAGGCATAGAGAGGATTTATCTCTAAATGATAAAAGCTATATATGACAAACCCACATTCATCACCATTCTGAACAGGGAAAAATTGAAAACATTCCCACTAAGAACTGGAACCAGAAGGTGTTGCCCTCTATCACCACTTCTATTAAACATAGTGCTAGAAGTCCTAGCCAGAGCAATCAGACAAGAGAAGGAAATCAAGAGCATCCAAATAGGGGCAGAAGAGGTTAAACTATTGCTCCTTGCTGATGATATGATCTTATACCTAGAAAACCCCAAAGAGTCTGCCATGAGACTGCTAGAATTCATAAACAAATTCAGCAAAGTCTTAGGTCACAAATTCAATGTACACAAATCAGTAGCATTCATATTCACCAATGACAGTCAAACTGAGAACCAAATCAAAGACAGAACACCTTTTACAATACCAACAAACAAAATAAAATACCTAGGAATATATTTAACTAAGCAGGTAAAGACATCTACAGAGAGACCTACAAAACATTGAGAAAGCAAATAGCAGAGGACATAAACAGATGGAAAACCATACCATGATTATAAATTGGCAGAATCAACATTGTTAAAATGTCTATATTACCCAAAGTGATCTACAGATTCAATGCAATCCCTATTAAAATACCAACATCATTTTTCACAGATCTAGAAAAAATAATTCTACAACTCATATGGAACCAGAGAAGACCCCATATAGCAAAAGCAATCTTAAGCAAAAAGAACAAATTCAGAGGCATCAATTTACCAGACTTCAAGCTATTCTACAAGGCTAGAGTAACCAAAACAGCATGGTACTGGCCCAAGAACAAAGACATAGACCAAGAGAACAGGACAGAGAATCTAGAAATAAAATTATTTTCAGATAGCCATCTGATCTTTGACAAAGGAAACAAAAACACACTGGGGAAAAGAATCCGTATTTGATAAATGGTGCTAGGAAAATTGGATACCCACATGTAGAAGACTGAAACAGGATCACACTTCTCACCAATCACAAAAATCAATTCACGATGGATAACAGACTTAAACCTAAGGCATGAAACTATAAGAATTCTAGAAGAAAATGTTGAAAAAAACTCTTATAGACATCGGCATAGGCAAAGAATTTATGAAGAAGACCCCATAGGCAATCACAGCAACAGCAAAAATAAATAAATGAGATATGATCAAATGAACACATTTCTGCGTAGCCAAGGAAACTATCATCAGAGCAAATAGACAACCTACAGAATGGGAAAATATTTGCATGCTACACATTCGATAAAGGACACATAACTAGAATCTATATAGAGCTCAGGAAAATCAGAAAGAAAAATTAAACAACCCCATTAAAAAGTGGGCAAAGGACATGAGCAGAAACTTTTCAAAAGAAGATGGACTAAGAATGGCCAACAAACATATTAAAAAATGTGCAACATCTCTAATCATCACAGAAACGTGAATCAACACCACAATGATATATCACCTAACTCCAGTAAGAATGGCTTTTATCAAAAAGTCCCAAAACAACAAATGCTGGCGAGGATGCGGAGAAATAGGAAAACTCATACACTGCTGGTGGGACTACAAACTAGTACAAGCTCTAGGAAAGTTATATGGCGATACCTCAAATAGCTAAAAGTAGAACTACCATTTGATCCAGGAATCCCATTACTGGGCACTACCCAAAGGTAAAAAAGACATTCTATAATAAAGATATCTACACTTGAGTGTTTATAGCAGCACAATTCACAATTGCAAAGATGTGGAAACAACCCAAGTGTCCATCAATACATGAGTGGATTAATACAATGTGGCATATGTATACCATGGACTTCTACTCAGCCACAAAAAACAATGGTGATCTAGTACTTCTTGTATTATCCTGGATGGAGCTGGAGCCCATTCTACTATGTGAAGTATTACAAGAATGGAAAAAACAAGCACCACATGTACTCACCATCAAATTGGTACTAACTATTTAACACTTATGTGCACATATAGTAGTAACATTCATCAGGTGTCGGGCAGGTGGGATGGAGAGGAGGGGATGGGTATATTCATACCTAATGGGTGTGGTGTGCACTGTCTGGGTGATGGGCATGCTTGTAGCTCTGACTCAGGCAGGGCAAAGGCAATATATGTAACCTAAATGTTTGTACTCCTGTAATATTCTGAATTTTTTTAAAAAAACAAGAAAATAAAAAAATTAAAAATTAATTAAAATTATTATAGCACTAGCCATATTTTCATTGTCCACTGCCTGGTGGCTACCATATTGAACACTGTAGATAGAGAACACTGCAGAAGTCTGAGGGATTAGGCGCTAAAGCCTTTCTGCCTTGTAAGTGGGATCAGCCAAGCCCATTGTGGTTTGGCATTAACCTCCTTAGAGAGGAACTGTGGCCACCCCTTACTATTCCTGCTCATTCTTCAAAATGCAGCTTCATTCTCAGTTGTGGAAATGCCTTCCCTGAGCTTCAATAGTGGTTTATTCTTCTATTATTTCCATTTATTTCACTATATTTTGATTGCCTATCTCTATAATTTAGTCCTAATTACAGGACTAAAAATTTCTCATGGGCAGGGTCTATACTTCATTCATTTTTTGATACTGCAAAGGAAGAAGAGGAAGAGAAGAATAAGAACAAGAACAAAAGCAAAAAAAACAACAAGAAGACAATAACATTTAGGGAGCTCCCATTAGGTCCTAAGCAGTTTAAATACTTGATCTCCTTTACATACTATTATTACCTTCATTAGCAAAAACAAAACTGAGATTTAACATGGTTAAATAACTAACCCAAAGTCATACAGATGATAGACAGAGGAGCTAAGAATATGTGTTCTTATCAATCTATTATATTGCTCCTCACCCACTCATGAAACATTATATTATGGTCCTTGCAAAAAATGTATTATTCAACTGAATCTTATTTTTAGACATATTACAGTAAATGTCAAATTAATCAGGCACTTGAATTTAATGAGACACACACAAGTTGGTCAAAAACTGACTCCAAGCTTAAGAACTGCTATAATTGAAGTGTGCACACCTGGGTAACTGGAGGCCTCACTGCAGGTGGTGGGTGGAGAGACCATTCAGAAGAGCAAGTAGCACATACAAAGACAGCCAGGCATAGAACACTGCATTGATGGGTAATGCAGAGATCAGAGGCACAGCATAGATACTGTTGAGCTATTCCAACATTAAACCAGCATTTATTCTTTTTACTGCGAATTTCTGTTTACAGATAATTTTCTGCTATGTTACCTGTCTGGTGGGATGTTAAGGAATGAAATCCCCTTTTGAATTTTAAATTCAACATTATTGAGTCTTGATGATCATATACCAAGGAACAGAACTTCCATCAACAGAAGTAACTAACTTACCTGGTGACAAAAGCATAATTCACTCCAATGATGATAAAGCTTAATGCATAATGCCAGCAAAAGCATATGGTGAGAAACATAGTGTTGTCATGATCCATCAGATTCCATGCAGGAGCCCCACTTGGGGGATACAGGACAAAACCAATCTGTAATTTAAAACAAAAAGCCCATATTAAAATAACCAATCACATTCCCAAAAATGGTACCTTTCAAAATGCTTCATTCCAAGCTAAAAATTTGTAATAACTAAGATAAATCCCATTATCCAAAATGTAACATGAAACATCAGATTTTGCTGCCTGTTTTAGAAATAAGAACAGTAACAACTAGGTTATACTTTAAAAAAATTTAAGGGACATTTAACAATCAATTTGCAAAATATGAACAGTGACCATCTGTGAGAATGGATGGACTTTCAGAGAATGTCCTAGGTGTCTACCTGTGCAGCTTAACTTCTTATTTCAAATTTAGAGTACAAAAAGATTTTAAAATAAATAAATGCCCACATAAACATTATGTTCAATATTGAAAGCTTTCCTCCTAAGGAAGAAGACACGGATGTCTGCTTTCACCACTTCTATTCAACATTATACTGGAAATATTAGCTATAGCAATTAAGCTAGAAAAATAAATAAAAGGCAACCATATTGAAAAGAAAGAAGTAAAACTACCTATATTCACAGATGACCTGATATTATATGTAGAATTTCCTAAAGAATCCACCAAAAAAACTATTACAGCTAATAAATGAGTTCAGCAAAGTTGAAGGACACAAAATTAACACACAAATATCAGTTGTATTTCTAAAAGCAAGCAATTAACAACCCCCTAAAATTAAGAAAACAACTCGACTTACAATAGCATTGATAAGAATAAAATCTTAGGAATAAATTTAATCAAGAGGATTCAAGACTTTGATACCAAAATCTGCACATTATTGTTGAAAGACATTGAAGAAAACCTCAAAACATAGAAAGCAATCTCATTTTCATAGGCTGGAAGGCTTAACATTGTTGTGATGGCAATACCACCCAAAGCAATCTACAAATTCAATGCAATTCCTATCAAAATCCCAATGTCCTTTTTTGCAGAAATGAAAAAAGCTGATTATAAAATTCACATGGAATTGCAAGGGATACAGAATAACCAAAATAAACTTGAAAAAGAAAAACAAAGTTAGAGGACTCAGACCTCCTGATCGAAATATTTACTACAAAACTATAGGAACCAAATAAGTGTGATATTGGCATAATGACAAACATATAGATCAATGAAATAAAACTGAGAGTCCAAAAATAAACTCATATATCTATGGTCAACTGGTTTTTGACAAGGATGCCAAAGCTATTCAACAGGAATAAGAGTAGTCTCTCCAACAAATGGTGCTGGCAGTTTCTTAGACATGTGTTTACTGACTACTGACTGTGTCTTTGGTTATCCTGTTAAAAGAAATGGAAAAATAAAGCATGACAAAAAATTGTTTAAAAAAAACACAAATGGTGCTGGGATAACTGGATATTCACGTGTGAAAAAATGAATTTAGACCCCTACCTCATGTTCTATGTAAAACTAACTCAAAATGGATCAAAGACCTAATATGAAAGCTAAAATCATAAAATTCCTAGAAGAAAACATAGGGAGAAAGCTTCATGACCTGGGATTTGGTGATGGTTTCTTAATAGATAAACTGGACTTCATCAAAAGTAAAACCTTTGATGTTTCAAAGTACAATATCAAGAAAATAATAAGACAAGTCATAGCAAGAGAGAAAAATATTTGCAAATCATATATCTCATAAGGGATTAATATCTAGAATATTTATAAACAATTCCTAAAATTCAACAAAAAAATTCTTTAAATGGGAAAAGGACTTCAAAAAGTATGCAAATGGTCAATAAGCACCTGAAAAGATGATCAACATCATTAGCCATTAGGGAAATGCAAATCAAAACCACAATGAGATATCACCTAACCCCAGTAAGATTGGCCCTTATCAAAAAGTCCCAAAGCAACAAATGCTGGCAAGGATGTGGAGAGATAAGAACACTCTTACACTGCTGGTGGGACTGCAAATCAGTGCAACCTCTGTGGAGAAGAATTTGGAGATACCTCAAAGAACTAAAAATAGAAATACCATTTGATCCAGCAATAGCACTATTAGACATCTACCCAAAGGAACAAAAGTCATCTATAATAAAGACATCTGCACTTGAATGTTTCTTGCAGCACAAGTCACTATTGCAAGGTTGTGGAAAAAACCCAAGTGCCTGTCAATCCATGAGTGGATTAATAAAATATGGTATATGTATACAATCGAATACTAGTCAACTATAAAAAACAACGGTGATCTAGCACCTCCTGTATTTTCCTGGATACAGCTTTAGCCCATTCTCCAAAGTGAGGTATCACGAGAATGGAAGAATAGTCACCAATGTACTTGCCATCAAATTGGCACTAACTTATCAACACTAAGGCGCTCACACAGTAGTAATATTCTTTGGGGGTTGAGGGTTGGAAGTAGGTAAACTCACAACTAATGGACCTGGTGAGCATTGTAGGGGAAAAAGTGCACTCATCAAATCATGACTTTTGTGTGGAAAAGTTATAACATGTAACCAAAATGTTTGTACCCCCATAATATCCTGAAATAAAAAAAAAAACGCAATGATACTACTTTGCATCCACTAGTATAGCAATAATAATAACAAAAAATAGCAAATGTTGGCAAGGATATGGAGAAATTGGACTCCTTATACATTGCTGATGGTGTAAAATGGTGCAGCCACTGTAGAAAACAATTTGGCAAGTCCTAAGAAAGTGAAATATAGAATTACCATATGACCTGCCAATTCCACTCCTAGATATACACCCAAAAGAAGTGAAAATAGGCATTCAAACAAAAACTGGTACACAAATGTTTGTAGCACCATTATTCTCAACAGCCAAAAGATGAAAACAACCCAAATATCCATCAGGAGATGACAGATCAGCAAAACGTGGCATATCCATACAATGGAATATCATTCAACCATGAAAAGGAATGAAGTCCCAGGTGCATGCTATGACATGTATGAAATTTGAAAATATACTAAGTGCAAGAAGACAGACACAAAAGTTCACATATGGTATGACTCTGTTTACATAAAATATTCAGAATAAGTAAATATTCAGAGACAGAAAACAGATTAGTGGTTGCCAGGGGCTGGGAAGACAGATGAAAGGCGAGTGACTGCTTAATGAGTCCAAGGTTTACCTTTGTGGGTGATGAAAGTATTCTGGAACTAGACAGAGGTGTTGGGTGCACAACACTGTGAATATACTAAATACCACTAAATTGTATGCTTTAAAATGGTTAATTTTACATTATGTAAATGCTACCCCAATAAAAAATAATTAAATTATATATAGATAGATAAATGTATTTATTTCAGGTCTCTAGAACTAAATGAGATTTAAAACCAAGATTTTATTATGGATAATTGTACCAATATCTACCATATATTGGTTGACTATGGCAGTTACAGTGCTTAGAAGTTTCCTAACAAAGGCCCATCAGGGATGTATTGTTACCCTCATTTTAATGTATTATTATCCTCATTATCCAGATAAGAAAATTGGGTACTTTAGTGACTTGTCCATGATCACACATCTAATGAATGAAATCTTACAGGAAATAAAACACTTAGTCTATAGTATTGAATGAAACATTAATTCCATTTCTGTTTTGAAATTTCAAATCTGAAAAAATCAGGGAAAACTAAGTAAGATTTGTGCCTTAATTATGTGTTCCCATGTCTGGATTCCCTTTAGTTGGAAAGAGAATTACCATCTGCACAATCTGACAGATGTAGCACCATGTGTCAGGCACTTTATCCTTACTCGTGCACATAGACTTCACAATAATCCTTAGTCCTCAAAGCAACCTCAGGAAGAAGACATCATTATCCCTTATTACAGAGGGAAAGATTGGAACTCAGAGACTTCAGTAACTTCCCCAATATTACAAAATGTCAAGATGAATAAAGTCGGATTCTAAACCAGGAGTGTCTGGCTCCAAAAACTTTTTGTTCTTTCTTCTACAGTCTCTTTCACCATACAGCCTTTCCATATGGGGCACTGTGAAGACAGTGTCCCGGATAACAAGGTCGGTTTGAGTCATCTCAGCAGCTCTGATGTGGTTTGAACAATCTGTTACTGAGATAGAAGTTGTTCCCATGAAGACAGGGTCCTATGTTACCCTCGAAACACACATCACAGACTGGCAGCCCCTGAGCCACCTCTAATTCGCAGACATATCTTGTCTGGCCTGCACATCTTTTTTTTTTTTTTTTGAGACAGAGTCTCACTCTGTTGCCTGGGCTAGAGTGAGTGCCATGGCGTCAGCCTAGCTCACAGCAACCTCAGACTCCTGGGCTTAAGCAATCCTACTGCCTCAGCCTCCCGAGTAGCTAGGACTACAGGCATGTGCCACCATGCCCGGCTAATTTTTTCTATATATATTTTAGTTGGCCAGATAATTTCATTCTAATTTTAGTAGAGACGGGGTCTCGCTCTTGCTCAGGCTGGTCTCGAACTCCTGAGCTCAAGCGATCCACCCGCCTCGGCCTCCCAGAGTGCTAGGATTACAGGCGTGAGCCACCACGCCCGGCCTGGCCTGCACATTTTTAAGAATAACTTAAATTAGTTGCCAACACTTAAAAAATTAAGGAATGTCACACAACAGTTTTCATTCTCGACTTTTTTGTAAAAATAGAACTATCTAGCAAGAGTAGGCCTGTATTCCCAGGTGGCAGACATGAGTGGAAGCATGCACTCTACATTGATTCTCCATTCACGTTACCTTCCTGACCAAGTGGAGCAATGTAAACCAAGGCTTTCTACTTTTGTGCTGGCCCTGTGCATTTTATTCGTCAACCAATGCCAGAATCATAATTTTCCCTAAAATATCATATTAGTTGAACTAATATGGTACTTTATAATAAATTCTTCCTGCCCTTCTCTACTTCCCCAAGAGACAGAATGCATTTGTTGTCTATGGTAGAGATAGGAAAATTAAATAATGCATGGCCCTGTCCCTCCATCCCCAAACACTTGCAAAGATGTTTGCATAACTGCTGCTGTGCCTCACCCACCAAGGGCTGGGGCCTCTGCCTTAGAACAGGGCTACATTCTAAAGGGATGAGGTGTCAACACCTCTGGCAGAAGACACATCTGTCATTAAGTTAAAGAGTCTGCTCAGAAACTGCAGGTAGAGAATGCCACCCAGCTGGTTTGCCTGCTGCTTTGGATATGTAAGTGTTTTGCAATATGCCTTTGTATACTGCTAGGAAAGCTCACTGTGGAGGCCAAAGTGGTCAGAGCTCAGGTCCCTGAAGCCTCTGGAAGGCAGTAAAAATTTCTAGGTCCTCTGCATTCACTGTTTGGAAAGACAAGAAGGAAACTCCAGTCATATAGTCAACTTCCAGTTGAAGGGCCTAGCTGTTTCAGCTGGGGTGTCAGGACCACCAGAATGTTCTTCTCACATCCTTCTCTCACAGCAAATTCATGGAAGTTTACAGAAAAATTCTGTGTCAAGAAAGGGCCCCAGCCACCGCTGCTTGGGAAGTGATGTGCTCCAGTTGCCAGAGGTAGGAGTTAGCAGTTGTAGGGGGGGTAAACTGGGTCCTCCCACATGTTGCAGTCCTAACCCTCAGTACCTCTAAATGTGACCTTATTGGAAATAGGGTCTTTGCAGATGTGATCAAGTGAAGGTGAGGTCCTACTGGGTTAGAGCTGGCTTTAAATCCAATGAGTAGTGTCCTTACAGGAAGGCCATGTGAAGACAAAGGAGCACAAAGACACACAGGGAGAACATCATGTGATAGCAGAGGCTGAGACTGCACTTAGCTGCCACAGCAGGAATGCCCAGGATTGCCGGCAACCATGTAGGAGAGCAGCGTGGGACAGATTCTCCCTCTGGACCCCTGAGAAGAAGTCAACACTGCCAACACCTTGATTTTGGATTTTTGTCCTTCAGAAGAGTAAAAGAATAAATTTCTGTTGTTTAAGTCATCCAATTTGTTATTACAGCCCAAGAAACTAATATAACGGTCAAGACCAAAATTAGCAAAAGAATATCACTCACCCTAAACCTCAAGCCTGGACACATCCCACAGGGGTGGGGAACCTTCAGCCTTCTGATATCAAGATTGTTCTTTTTTAAGCACCAAAGAGGCAAGAAAAGTTCATCTTTCTCTGCTGCATCTGTTTCATTGAAAGGATTTGTTGTGTAAAATTTGGATTCAGTCCAAAGGCCTCACTTAAGGACCTAGAAGTCCACATGTGACCGTAAGGCTACAGGTTCCCCACTCATCTTTCAAATCCCAACTTGACTTCACCTTTTCCTAGAAGATTTCCTTGCCCTCTTTCTCTGGATTTACCAGCCAGCTCCTCAGGGCAGCATGTGCTTTCAAATTATAATGTCTAATTCTCCCAATAATCCCATGTGATATTATTTCTGTTTTCCTAACAGCACAGAATATTTTGTCTACCATGATTCATGTGACTAATATGGTAAAACTAGCATTCAGATCCAGGTCGGCCTGACCTGTATGCTGAGGGACTTGTCACTAAATGCCATATTCGCAATGGCTTTTTGGAGCTTCCAAAATAAAATCTCTTTCATATCACCTCCATTGGTCATCATCAATTCTATCAGTCAAACTTTGCACTGTTTTATATCAGGAGACAAAGACTTTGAGTACCTCTTGCTGCCAATCTCATTGGGACCTTCAGTGCCTGATATTGAAAGCTAAAGATTTGACTGAAGTCTCCCTGAAGCCTCTGAACAGTGTTAGCTGGTGTGACTACACTGCAAGCCACAGAAACATTCCATAGGCATTTTAGGCTAAAAGTAAATAAATTAGGAAAACTGAAACCCCAAACTTAGGGCCAGAAACTGCCACAACTCATTAAATCCTCCTTTAAATACAAAGACCAGCCACTGCTGGTCCTAATTTGCTTCCTATCATAAAAAGACCTGCAAATGAAATTATTTTCTTGCTAATATCTTGTATGCCGCTCCTGAACATCTGTTTTGGACTAGTTTCAGCTTCATTAGCATCACATTTCAAATGTAAATAATTATCTTCTCTAATGGGCAACCAGCCTGGCATCCATTTCCTATAATTTAGAATCTGAATTTCCTATTGTTTTATATCTGGATCACCCAATCATTTATTTCAACACCATAAGCCTAAGCAGGTGTTTGATCTATCATTTCAGATCTCAGACCACTACTACCTAATAGGGACTTTTTGTCATTTTAGGATGAACTTTTGTCCTTCTTAAAGGTAAGACAAGGCTGAGTTTTAGCGTAGGCTCAGAATCTGGCAGTCCTAGGAGGAGTGCCTGGGAGGATTCAGTGAGCTGGGAAATGCCGTGGAAGCAACTGTGCTAAGTAACGAGAAACAAGACGTCAGGAGCATCTTCTTCATCCTGGGACTATCCCTGTGCCTGGGCTCTAACAGTGATGGGAGGGAGCTTAGTGAGAAAGGGCAAAGAGAGCTTTTGCAATACTTTCCCACATAGTCACAAGGAAAACATGATTCATGGAATAAAGGGACATGAAGGATTTTTGCTTCTTTTTTAAATTGCACAATGTGGCTAGGTTATTGAGAAAACATTTTTGACTGTAATGTGGATCAGGAAATAAACTATTTTTTTTTTACTATTGTTTTTTAATTTCAGAATACTACGGGAGTACAAACGTTTAGGTTGCATATATTGCCTTTTCAACCACCCAAGTCAGAGCTATTGATACAAGTGCACCATCCCCCAGACAGTGCGCTTCGCACCCATTAGGTGTGAATGGATCCATCCCCTCCCACCCCCTCCCACCTGCCCAACACCTGATAAATGTTACTTCCATAGGTGCACATAAAAGTGTTGATCATTTAGTAGCAATTTGATGGTGAGTACATGTGGTGCTTGTTTTTCCATTCTTGTGATACTTCACTTAGTAGAATGGGCTCCAGCTCCATCAAAGATAATACAAGAGGTGCTAGATCACCATTGTTTTTTGTGGCTGAGTAGAACTCCATGGTATACATACACCACATTTTATTAATCCACTCATGTATTGATGGGCACTTGGGTTGTTTCCACATCTTTGCAATTGAAACTATTTTTTAATAGGTTGGGAGGGAAATTCCCCCTCTGTTTGCATATTAACCAATCATTTATATACCACTTATTAAAAAGTGGCTAATCTCAGCATTTGCTTCATTCAGTTCACATCTCCATACATATGGTTCCAAAAGTCTAGGTGGTTGCTTTCTCCATTTGTCTATACATAGTTTTTGGACTAGTATTAACCATATATGAACAAGTAGTAAGAGAAAAAATATGGTGAAAAACAAATCATGATGTAATTTTGTTAGCTTAAGACAGTTTGGGCCATAAGCATTCGCATGCCACACACATCAACAAAACATGGAAGCGTAATAGATTCACCTAAGTTCTAGACATTTTTGTTTCAGAGGAATGCAAGAGTGAGAGAGTTGCTATGGCTAAACCTTCATTTCCTGCCAGTGTGTATGTTTGCATTGGTATGAAATGTTCATTTTAATTTAAGGCTGCAGACATTATGTAGACTGGTCACCAGGTAAAAAAGGAAACTAGTCTAGACATACCGGTAGATGAAAAAATTTCTAAATAATCACAGATTTTTGCCCAAAGATTTTAACCTCTTCCTTAGAAAAACATTTGGGGAAATATGAAAACACTATTTCAAAAAGGGCAACATTAAGACAACCTATCCCCAGTAAGATATAGCCCACAGCTTCCTCCTTCAAATCCTAAATGTTAACTAATCATTAATTATTGACTGAATGCTAATAACTTTCATTAATTCTGCTCTTATCTTTATAATTCCTTTCGTCAACTCTCGTTGGGTTTCCCCTCTTGTTGTTACTGTCCAACTTTCTTTATCTGAATATTTAGCTCTGTAACAAACTTGATTTAGTAAATATTTGTAAAATCCTGAACCAACAAAGAAAGGATATACTTTCTTTCCAAATCCACGAAACATTTACAATCACTAACATTGGGCTATGTCCAGGGAAGTTTCAATACATTTTAAAGAGAACACATTCTGTGACTATAAAGCAATTAAATTAGTTATAAATAACAATAAAAGGAATATTTTTGGAAACTTAAAAGTGTACTCCTAAATAACTCATAAATTAAAGAGAAAAGCACAAGGAAATGGCAACATTCAAAACTGCTCAACAGTGAAAATCACTATGTATTAAATCTTATGGGAGGCAGCTATAGTAGTGTGTAGAGATATGTATTTATTTAAATATACTTATTTTAAAACAAGAGAGATTGAAAATAAATGAGAGCAGCATCCAACTCAAAAAAACTAGAAAAAGAGAGGCAGATTATAATTTGCTTATAATGAAGCAAAAACTGAAAATAAGGAGAAATTGACAAATTCATAACTATAATATAAACTTTAAAAGACTTCTATTAGAAAGTGAGAGATCAATCAGATGAAAACCAATTAGGAATACAGAATATATTCTTTAAAACACACACACACACATACACACTTAAAGGGTTCCAAGTTGACATTTTGGTATCATTCATCGGACCATCCATATCAAATGTTCTCATTCAGACATTACCCAGCATCATGGTTTATAAACAGAAACTCTGGTCCTTATGTCTAGTGGCACTAAACATAAAGGACTATAACGTCCTTTATGCCATGATACTGCTGCAGTATTAAGAGAGTATTTTGTGGGAAATTGGGATAGTCTCCACGACCACAACTAAATAAAGGACAAGTAATTTGCCTTGTGAGTTCTGAAAAGGTTATTGCACTTTTTAACAATCTTCCCCCACCACCATCACCAGGGACTTCCTATCAGTATGAAAAGCAGAACTCAAATGGTTTATTCTACATAGATTCACATTAACCAACATAATATTTCAGGTTCCTTAGAGAGTTAGTCTGAGTTCCTAAGTCAACCTCTACTTCTGTTACATCTCCCTTGCATATGAATGTAAAAGCTGAGTATAATGGCCGACATATAGTTGTTTCTCAATAAATAATAATTTCCTGTCTTCCCCGCCTTCCATGTATTTCTCCAACTTATCACCCATTAGTCTGTAAGCTGCTTTAGCAACAGGAACTGCTTCTAACTAAAAGCATCAGCTCAGAGTTCCTACGTAATGGCTATTCAGGTGTGAGATGAAGATGTGCACCTTCCACTTCCTTCCCAGCTGCTCTGACAATGCTCCCACTAGGGCCACCAGGCTACTCTACGAAACATCACCTCTCAGAGGCCCATGTTCTCATGACAGGCAGCACGTTGGAGGGAAGTCTCTGGTGTCCAGAGCAAAATGCCCCATCAGATAAAGAGCAATTACAGGCAGAGACACGAGATACATTTACTGGAGGATCCAACTCACCTGCCAGAACCAGCTCCCCTGAAGCAGGATGAGGCTTGAACGCAGAAGTTCCAGAAGTACATTGTTCCGTAAGAGGAACTCCATGAAGGTGACCAGGCCTGTCAAAAAGACGACCAAAACCAGCAGCCGGTGCACAAAGATGTCCAGCATTTCCCGGCCATGAGTGTGGTTGTAGAAGATAAAAGCTGATAGAGGGGGAAAAAAGTTTGTCTTTTTCAATGAAACAAAGGCCACCCACTGTTTCTCTCTCTCCCTCTCTCTTCCCACAGAATTGTACACACACAAAGCACAGGTGTCGCTGATTCCCACAGACTGCAACTCTGCCTCGTTTCTGAAGTCATCACTGCCTCTTTGATGGAATCGTTGAAATATAACCCTTCTTTTCCCTTCCCCAACCTTTATTCTCTCCTCTAACACATCTTGACATTTTCAACTAACTATTTTGCAAAGCATCTTCTATGCAAGATGAGGAATGATAAGCACAAAGAAGCAGGGGAGCAAGAATTAAGATGATACACAGATCGATAAGCTAAAGCCTCGCCTTAAGGAATTCAGTCCACTCATAAATCATAAGGGTGGACTTTGACAGTATGCCAAGACGTTCTGAGAAACTCCCAAGAAGTAGAAACTAACTACATTTTTTCCTTCCATAGACGATTCCACCTTCATCTTAATCCTTTTCATTTGTATAAAGAAAAAAGGATGTTCATTCAAAATATAGCAACACCCTGAGATAACAAGAATCAGGCTATTAGTTGTTGGCACCCATCTTTTATCTAGCCCTTATTCCCAAAGAGGAATGGGCAACAGTTCTTATTTTCCAGATGCCAGAAGGAACGTGAGTCGGGAATGACTCCCTCTGATTAATTTGGGCCTCTGTTAGTTTCATGATCAATCTATTTCTTATGCATGTAATAAATGAAAACAAATCATTAAACATTTATTTTCTTTCACGCCCCCTACAGTAACTGGGAGACCAATTGAACTAAAAGTATTCTTTTTTTTTTTTTCTTTTTTTTTTTTTTGAGACAGAGTGTCACTTTGTTGCCCTGGCTAGAGTGAGTGCCGTGGCGTCAGCCTAGCTCACAGCAACCTCAAACTCCTGGGCTTAAGCGATCCTACTGCCTCAGCCTCCCGAGTAGCTGGGACTACAGGCATGTGCCACCATGCCCGGCTAATTTTTTCTATATATATTTTAGTTGGCCAGATAATTTCTTTCTATTTTTAGTAGAGATGGAGTCGGGGTCTTGCTCTTGCTCAGGCTGGTCTCGAGCTCCTGACCTCGAGCAATCCACCCACCTCGGCCTCCCAGAGTGCTAGGATTACAGGCGGGAGCCACCGCACCCGGCCTAAAAGTATTCTTTTAATTAACCTCTCAAAATTAGGACCTTATATTTTTATGTGGCTGAATTTTTTGAACCCTACTTATTACATACTGACAGGGTTTTGCTATATCAATATGAAAAGGGCTAGTTAGTAGATGGTGGAAGCTGTTCTGTTGTGGGTGGTTGCCTCATTTCAGGATATTCATGCTTCATTAACTGAGTTCAGTTTTCATTTGTTGAAAGTGGAAAGAATGATAATCTTCAGGACAACATAGACATAAGTAACTATCGAAAATGGGTCTGTAATACAAATGTGAAGTATGAATAAAGCACTTTGAATGAGTGTGCTTGCCCAGTTCTACTAAATGAGTCAGTAAGCAGGGAAGAACTTTGTCATCCTGCCTAGGACACCCATTATGGCCCAGAAAAATGGCGCTATCAATCAAGACTGCACTAAGACAACAAAGGTATGTTATAAACGCCTACACAAATGCCCACTAATAAAGAAAGGTACAGGAAAATACTCATTCATACTTACCCTCCACCAATAAGGCATTTGAAAACATTAACTTGGGTAATGAGGAGGGAAGTGAACGGATGGTGAAACATAAGATGTCTGCCACGCCCACCAGCCCAAAGAAGAAATACATAGTGGAATGATGCCAGCTCATCAGTTCGTTCCACTGGCCCTCCTTATATAAGGTCAGGTGGGGCCCTCCAGGAATAAACTGCTCCCCAGCCATGCCTGTAGAAGAACATGTCACAGTATTAGCAACCCTTTCCATAACTTTACCTAGAATGCAAGAAGATGCAGGAAGATCAGTTCATTACTCATTTCAATCTACTGTCATCTTGGGACATCAATTCCTCTATCTAGGCTGCTCCCCAACAGCTGAGCACTGGTGCTTTAGGGTTGTTTTAGAGGTTTAGATGCTGGTTCAAATAACCAGTTTTAGTCAAAGGTAACCAATTGAGACAAACAGCTCTTTCAGATCTTCAATACTGATGATCTTAGTTCCACTAAGTTCCACTGACTAGTCCAACCTAATGACTAAGATAATTCCTGAATAATTTGGGGGCATGGATTTGCGAGATTAGTCCTATGGAGGCTGCTTACTTCCTTCGTAGATACTATTATGCGTGTCTGGGTAGCTGCCATGAAGTAGGGGGTTGCGCTTGGTCCCAGACAAAAACGCTAAAGAGTTCAGCTTTTCCTCAGTTAAGGATAACTGAGAAAGCCCAGACGGATAAGCATATGATCTAGTCAGTTATGCAAACAGTTACACTTTCTTAGTGATGCTGCTTTCTT
The DNA here is from genome assembly GCF_020740605.2 of Lemur catta. Classification (NCBI taxonomy): domain Eukaryota; kingdom Metazoa; phylum Chordata; class Mammalia; order Primates; family Lemuridae; genus Lemur; species Lemur catta. The sequence continues at coordinate 241,338,438 of NC_059128.1, forward strand.
TGTTACTCTACAGAATTTGGCAAGGAAATTTCTCTCTTTGGAAACACTACTCTGTAATTTGATGATTATAGCAAAAACATATTGCCATGAATAAAGCACAAAGAAATCTAATGGGAAAATGGGAAGTTTTACCTTTTATAAAGGAGAGGCTGCAGTGGAACTCTTAAAAACAAAGCACATTTTCATGGAATCGTCATAGTCAGTGGAAAGGCCTTAGTAAGTCATGTGGCCTAACCTCTTTCTCCAATTTAGGAACCAAGGAAGGATGAATACAGGAGTCAAGATCTTCTATAGCCTATCAGCAATGATTTCTTATTGAAGCTTTTCCATAATCACTTCATTATTTTGCTGTTGTTTACAAAATGATTTTTGATCTTGAATGGGGTTGTTGTTTCAGGGATCACAACAATAGATATAAAATAATTTCAGAAGCTCCAACTAATTCTATAAAAGAAATTTACCTTAACTGCATAAGCAAGTTAAGTACTATGACTAATTCATAAATAGGCCTTTGTATAAACATGAGTATCACCTTCCTAACAAATTATTAATATATCAGAGAGAAATTGCAATTAGAATGTGTTACGAGATTTTTTTATTAAAAAATCCATTTTAGCAATTTCTTGACTTTATATTGGATCTTTTCTTTATATGTGAAAATACCCAAAAGGAGAAAAATGGTCCACTCACCAGTTAAAGCCATGCCAACCATTACAGATCCTTCCAAAATTTCTAGTCGACGGAATAATGCTTTGGAACCAAGGTAGCAGGTCCGCTTTTGGTTTTTGCAGACATATTTCAGAATACTCTTTATACTCCACCAAAGACCCATAACAAAAAAGAAGGTTCCAGGGAGGGCATGACCTTTGAAACTTCCCATGATCTAGAAAAATAAGAACATACAGAAGTTAAAAACATTTTATTTCTGGAACCTGAACAAAACATCACTTGTCCCCATAAACTATCTTCCAATGATTATGGATATATCACTAATTCAGAAGACCCTATATTGCTGCAAACTGTAGTAGATCCCACTACAATATCAAAAATACCAATAAAAAGAAAATAAAAATTCACATTTGATAAACACTTAACCATGCTCTGGTCACTATGTGAAGTGTTTTACATACGATCTCCAACCTAATTTTTGCAACATACCCATGAATGAGGGATTATTATGCGATTTTCTATAGGCATACAGCTTTTAAAAAGTTAAATGCTTACCCAAATCTCACAACTATTAAGCAAAATTCTGTTGTTTTTAACACAGAGATCAAAAGGATTTCTTTAAATGACAGTATGCACTTCACTATACAGTTGCCTTTCAAGCATATTTAAAGGAAAGTAACAAGAAAGTATTACCTTTATGTTTAAAACTTGAAATGATGTGAAATGGCCTACAAAATTTTTAAAGTAGATAATTTCAGAGTATCAAGCATCAAGTGCATTAGTGTTCATCCAATATCTGTGAGCTGCTCCCCACTTTTCCCAGCCTCTCCTCCAGTTGGATTGGAACCATGTTTTAATTCTGGCTAACGGACTGTGAGCAGAATTGGCACGTGTCACTTCCAGGGTAGGTCAGTTAAGAGTCTACATGACTCCTTTGTCTCTCTCTCCCCCTGCCTGGGCAACTGTGGCATGGCATACCTATAACACAGAGGATAACCAACCAGCTTCCTTCCCATTTTGCAAGAAAGAACATTTATTGCGCTACCCCACTGAAACTTTGTGGTTTGTTGAGAACACAACTTAGCCCCACCATGCCAGATACCAAGCCAAATCAAACTGCAAATTTTGTCTACACTATTGCTATATGGTGGAGTCACCTCTGGCTTATAAACAGAAATACTCTCCATTTTTGGTCAGTGCTATAAAAAATTAGTCTTGAATTACATGAATTTTTAATAATGTGAGCAGCCTGTTGTTCAAATATTTCATACCATCAACAGAATAATGAAGAGAGAATCTAGATCATCCTTGTGGATCTGACACCAGGCCAGATCTAAGAAAACTCGTAAGAGGGGATTTCAGAGTTGCTCCTGGCCCAGCAGACGTCTTTATCTCTGTGGGTGAATACAGGGCTTCTCAGTTCAGGACAGACCCCTTTGGATTACTTCCCTACCCCTCTGACACAAACTGTGAAGCTTAGGGGGAAACAGTGAAGCTGACCCAAACACTAAAAGTCTCTTAAACCTCCATTGAAGATCCCAGATGGACATTTCAGGACACCCTTGAATCATCCAAATTGTCTAAGTGATTCAGACTCAATATATCACATAGTGCTAAGCTCAGGTTCTTGTCCTAACTGACTTCAGTGTTGTAGTTTGAGGCATGTCCCCTAAGCTCTCTAACCTTAGTTCTTAATTAATAAAAGGAGGAGTTGGGCCTAGATGGTACCTGGAGTTCCTTCCTCCTCTGACAGCCTCTGATTTATTATTCTAACCACCACCTGACCAGTGTTATTGAGTTCTCTTGTTTGTTTTGGTTTAGGCAACCATTTAGGATTGTAAAACACTTCTACATGGGATTAAAAGATACATCCAAACTGTAAAATTTTTTAACTTTCATGGAAAAGAATTTTAACAATTTAAAGAGTCTTAAATATTTTTTATTTCTTAGTACAGGAAGCCTACTTGCAGGATTTATCCTGAAGACACAACTGGAAATACAGGTATCAGGGGAATGATTAAATAAATTATGCAACCCCTATATATAAGATTTCCAAATAACTTAAATGATGGGGGATATATTTAGTGACAAAAATTAGGTTAACAAAATGAGAGGAAGTATCTTTATCATTATCATTTATCATTTATATGACTCTAGGAAAGTTATTTAACCTCTCAGTGCCACAGTTTCCTCTTCTGTAAAATGGGACAAATAACAGTCCCTACCCTAACAAAATTATTAATAAAATTGTTACTCTAAAGCAAATACCAATAATTCACAGTGCTATTAAATAAGCTCATGCCATCCTCAACCCACCTCAAACTACCAGAGTAAAACAAGTAAAACCAAAAGAACAATCCTACTTGGACAGTAACTACAGAAAAGCAAGACACATCTATACAATTCATTTGGCAATCGTCCCTGTACTGCCTATAACATTTCTCTTGCTGTTGTCTGGAGGGTTAATGGGATCTTCTGTGGTCATCAATAGCTTGACTCCAATTAGACAATAAACTTGAAATGAGGAGCCATAAAATCTGTTCTTCTTTCTATTCCCTATTGGGCCTGGGTAGTGCCTTATATACCATGAGGTTCTAAATTGACAAGAGTAACTAAGCATTTCTTATAATACAAGATCATATATTTACAAAACATCTCTACTCTGATGTCTCAAAGGCCATTCATACTCAACATGCCCCCAAATCAAATTCATCATCTTATCTACCCACCCACTGTTAGAAAATACATTTTCCCAGTTACCTATTTTGGTTGACAACACTGCCATTCACCACTTGCACAACCTTAAAATATGAAAATCATCCTAGAGTTTGGCTACTTCCCTAACAAATAGTTGGTTATTAAGAAATATCATGTCTGCTGCCTAACATCAACCCTGCCCGACCCCCTTGTCCCCTAGGAGAAGGGGCTGATCTCCGCAGCCCCTTCAATTTCACCTGCTTGGGAGGGCCCTGTTACACCTTCTCAAGGCACTCAGTCCTCACTTATTGAATTCTTCATGTTTTTAATTCTTGAGGTCTGTCCTCCTCGTTAGCCTCCATGACCATTACTGTGTTGTGAGAGCCTTTGTAGCAGGCAGTTGAGGCCTCACAGAGATTAGGGGCCTGGGCTCTTTCCATTTTTTTTTTCCCCCGAAGATCCTGGTATATTAAAAAAAAGGGAGAAAATGCCAAAATAGAGTATGCAAAAATTGTGTTTGCTTTTAAATGTTTAGAATTGCCTAATAAATACTTTTACTATACATGTCAACATATTGCCTACGTTGTAGACAACATGAAATTTTAAAATCTGGGCCCTCCCTGAACGTTCAGGTCTGGGCCAAATAGTCTTTCTGCCCCAACCCCATGACCAGCAAAGAGGCTCCTGCTGCCCCAAAAGCTGAAAGGATCAGTATCTCTCTGCACTGGGATGTAATAAGGTGGCAACAGGGAGTAGTTCAAGAAGGATATCAGTTGATCAGAGTTGGGGAAGAAATGAGTCCTTCCTCCTTCAGTTATTGAACTTCTGTGTCTTCAACCTTTTAATCAGAAACAATCTTATCGTTCCAATCTTTCTGTGTTTAAAGATCCAAACAACACAAAGTCAAAGCAGGCTTGCTATATTTGCCTGTGTAAGGGAGCAAACAGACCCGGTTATCCCTGGTAATGAAAATGGCAGTCATTTTACCTCACTTTCATTGCCAGAGAAAAAAACTGCCCACTTCCTCAAACATCACTTCACTCTTGTCTCCTAGAGCCATTATCCATACATCTACCCTCATTTCCCTGCTTTACTATTGCCTGCAGAGGCAGCTCACTGCTTAGAAAAGACAAGGACAGTAGCACAGAGTTTGATTAGAGCTAAACCCAAAGAGCAGACACATTCTCCTCTGAGGGAGAACACAGGGCTTTTCTCACCCACAAAGTAGAACGTACTTGTGGGCAGTCCATGGAAACCCCAGGGAAAGCCCGGGTCACGAAACAAGAAGGCCCTTCCTGAGCACCCTCCCTGCCTGATGCACCACTTGAAACTTCCTGAGGAAAGTGGCTCACCCAGACCTAACATGATTGACTACAAGATTGAATCACTGGCTTCTGGATGTGGTTCATCCTAAAAATTCTTACTCCGACCCCATCCAAAGAATCCCTCCACTCATAATGACACCACACATTATCCTCTGGAGTGAAGACAAGAAAACATACACTCATTTACCACCCAAAAGGGAAATATTTTAAAACTCTAGGTATTAGAGATAATATTGGGCAAAGCTCAAGATCTAACACAGATGCTAGGTATCAATTCCCAAGCGTTACAGCCATGCAAACTAGAGATCAGGTCTATACACAGAAAGTGGAGAGAATTCAAAGCACCCCAGATAGAGGGTTTCAACAATTTTCTTGGTTGAATCTCAACCAAATACCTAACTTCAATATAAAATTAACAACACTATTATAAAAAAAATCTAAACTAAAATTTCATCTAGAGCCACCACCAAAATAAAATAGTCATAAGTCTTATTTAGTGACACATATTTTAAGACATGTGTGCAAATTCTAATACACTAACCAAATTTGAAATATTTCTTGAGCTTCACTTTACAATTTGCCTTAGCACTCAAAGCATAGCTACACAAGCATATATATGTAGCCTTCATATTTCTTGGTTCCCCATCATTCTGTACCAGCACTTTCTCTCCCCAAATTCAACTGTTTTGAATGGGTTTTCTTAGTTAAACTATCCTTACCTTCACACTTCCCTCAATGTGAAGTCCAATTCAATTGTCTTCTCTCAATAATTTATAATGTTCCAGACTCCAGAGGGAAAAGCAGATGCTGAATAGCCCTAGATCTAAAACTTCCTACTCTTCCTCCTTTCAGACTAAAACACTGAGTCCATCTTTCCAGCATGAGCAGATAAACCTTCAGACTATGTCACAATGCATTTAACTCGAGGGCATATACCCTTTTAACCTCCTGCCTCCCTGTCAAAACATTGCATCACAGAGTAGTTCCAGGTAAGACTCACCTTGCCATCCCACCTACCAGGCGACCAGCCTCAGTCATGTGCCACCTGCTTTGAGACCCAAAGCCAGAGAAGCACATTACCTCTTCTGTCCATCAGCACAGAAGATGAAGGGAATGATTACAGCAGCACTAACATAATAGATCATGGTCTCTAAGTCTTAAGAAGATAAGCCATTTTCTAACATGCTGTGTCTCGAGCAAGAGATTGCTAAAGGTGCTGGGGTTGAAGGCATGGCCAAAGCCAAAGTCATAGGAATAAGAAAAGATGGTGAAAAAACACTGCTGTAGGTCTGCAATGCAGCGCAAAGAATCTGGAAGGCCAGCCTCGTCTAGTGCATTGCGTGCATTGCGCAACAGCCCTCAGGTGCCTGAGGCACCCATTGCAGAATAAATACAGCCCTTGCTTACAACAGAAAGCTTAAAATTGATTGAAGAAACCCAAAAAATGGAAATCTATACTAGGTCCCTAACTAACTAGTTACAATTCTACGAGAGTTGTTAAGATGACTGGCATGCCTAAGAATGGGAGGGGGCACCATCTGAGAAGGGTGCATGGTGGAGGGGTCATTCTAAAGCAGTGTAGTGGACGAGGGCCCACTGTGACCAGGGGCAGTGGGAAGGAAGCATCTCAACAGCAGAGAGTGGCTTAAGTGGAAGCAAGAAAGCAGAAATGAGAGCTTTGGTCTGCCAGAGGGTTTCTCGTTCACTCTCAGCCCGGCCAGCCCAGCCCTCCAACAATAAGAGGATGAGTGTTCCTTCTTTTTGTAGACAATACTTCCAAGATGCAAGAATCCTATCTGAATGGGTATGTAGAGACAAGTAGAGTGGTGCAAGGACCCTGAGATTTAAATATGATTTCCCTAACTCCAGACCCCAGAGGCCATTTCTCCTCTTGTCAATGTAATAATCCTTGATGTGATTGATCACTTATGCTGGACCCACTATGTGGGCAGAGAGGGATAGATTAGCAACTGCTGCTGCCAAGGCCAGCATGACCATCTGGCTCTGTCAGAAGAAAAGAACCACTCTAGAGTGCTGTGACTCTACATATTAATGTTTTATTTTATCTTCTTTTGATCTAGTCCACACCTCTGCCTCTTGTTCCCAGCAGCAACCCCTCTCAATCTTTAAATAGCTAAAACCATCCATGGCACATAGGCCATTCTTAACCCAACATCTAAAATGACAAACACAACTCTAAACTTGAAAATATAAGACAGGATGAGGCAATCCAAAGACTTATATCTTTAAGAATAAAACTGACAAAAAGTAAGAACAAAATGTGTGTTGCATCACCTGCCTGTAAGGAGCTTTTCAAAATAAGTAGAATTCTCAACTGTTTCTGTTAGTAGTGATCCTAACGTGGGAAGGAAGGCATTCATTGAATACTTACTGTGTGCTAATAACTTTTCAGATATCTGTTTATTTTGTCATTGAGACAACTCAAGAAAGTAAAGCTGACCCTTGAACAATATGGGTTCAAACTGCATGGGTCCACTTATACACAAACTTTCTTCCACCTCTGCCACCCCTGAGACAGCAAAACCAACAACTTCTCTCCTTCCTCCTCCTCAGCCTGCTCAACATGATGATTTTCTTAGTAACATTTTCTTTTCTGTAGCTTACTTTATTGTAAGAATACAGTATATAACGTACAAAATATATGTTAATCAACTGTTTATGTTACAGGTAAGCCTTCCAGTCAACATATAGTAGTTCAGTTTGGGGGAAGTCAAAAGTTATTGGATTTTCAACTGCATGACAGGGTCAGCACCCCAACTCTCCCATTTTCAAGAGTCAGCTGTATTATTGTCTCCACCATAACTATGAGGAAACTGAGGCCCCAAGAGATTTAATGACCTACTCTAAGTCCAAGTTAATAAAGACCAGAGCCGGGATTCCAGACTCCAAATCCCACACTGTTCCCCTAGATAAGCGCAAAGACTAGAAAAGGTTTCCCAGTGGTCCTATTGAACAGTCTCAATCAAGTATCTTTGAGTAGGTTAAACACCATAGGGAAAAGGCATCTCTTTCTAGTCCTTTCTACCCTTGAGCTGTCAGCACATATGTAAAATAGGTGAAGTTTTGCACATCACCAAGACTATTTATTAATATAATGCAGTCAAAGTTGTAGTACACATGGCTGCCAACAACAAGGAAGGCTGGGCTGAGTAGCTACAATGACTTCATTTGCTGCAGATTGACAAATGTCTAGATGTTAGTGATGAGCATCAGATTGAATATGAGTGACCTGGTAGAAACTTAAAGATGTCGTTCCATAGGTCCAAGCTTCATGCTGTTTCACAATACAAGTCAATGAACAATGACTGAGTACCATAGTGACCAAATACATGGGTGTTCTATTGCTACTGTAACAAATTACTGCAAAGTGAGTACATTAAAACAACACAAATTTATTCTCTTGCAGTTCTGTAGGTTCTCCAATTGTAAGGACCCATGTGATTAGATGGGGCCTGCCCGGATATTCCAGGATGATCTCTTTATCTGGAGGCTGTTGATTTAATCACATCTGCAAAGGCTCTTTTACCTTGTAAGCTAATATATTCACAAGGGCTTACAGTCTGACAGAACAAAGAAGACAGACACAGTAGTGACTATGATCCCAAAAAGATGAGTTAAGGTTCACAGTAAAGGAATAAAATGCTATAAGTGCACTGAACCTCTTCATTTAATTCAAGAGAGGGATAGGGGTATACGATAGGATCCTGGACGATTTTAAAGACCATTTGAGCTGGACTTTGACAAATGAGTAGGATTTTGAAAGGTGGAACTAAAAGGGAGAACAAATTAACAATCCATGGAAAAAACAATAGTGTTACTACAATTGAGTTTCTATGCATGAATAAAAATTAAATGAGATTCCCTATTCAAAAATAAATTCCAGGTGGATTAAAGATCTAATTGTGAAAATCCAATTTTAAAACATTTTAGAAGAAAATATTTGAAAATGCCCTTATGACCTTGAGATAAGAAATATTTAAACAAGATACAAAATGCAAAATAATGAAGACTGAGAAATTTGACCACATCAAAACTTAAAACTTACATATACAAATGGCAAATAATCATGTGAAAAGATGCTTAATATCATTAGTCATTTAGGAACTAGTAAGTAAAATAATAAATACCAATACATACTCACTAGAATGGCTAAATTTAAAAGGCTGACAATACCAAGTATCAGTAAGGATGTGGACCAACTAGAACTCTTATACACTGCATGTGGGAACACAAAATGGTACAGCCCTGTTGTAAAGCAACTTGTCATTTTTCATACATTAAACATACACTCACCATTTGACCTAGTAACTTCACTCCTAAGTATCTACCCAAGAGAAATGAAAACTATGTCCACACAAAGATTTGTACATGGATACTCACAGTAGCTTTTATTCATAATAACCCAAACCTGGAAGTAACCCAAACACCCATCAACTGGCGAATGAATGAACAAACTGTGTGATACATCTCTGCAATAAAAAGGAACAAACTACCCATACATGCAAAAATCTGGAAGAATCTGAAAGGCATTATGCTAAGTGAAACAAACCAGTACATATCGCATAGTTCCACGTATATTAAATCCTAGAAAAGACAAAACTGTAGTAACAGAAAGCAGATCAGTGGTTGCCTGAGAGTAAAGGGAAGGGATTGACTGCAAAGGTTATTAGGTGATGGGAATACTCTATATATTGATTGTGACAAAAATTACACATCAAATTAGACAGTTAAAAGGGGTAAGTTTTATTGCACGTAAATTACACTTCAATAAACCTGATCTAAAAAGAAGGGAACAGAGTTAAGCGGACCCCAGAGAGCCCTGTGCGGCCCCACCGCCGCCGCCGGCCTAGTTACCATCACACATCGGGACGAGCCGCAGCTGCCGCAGCCGGCCCCGGTCACCACCGCCGCCACCGCGGGCTAAGGCTCCGGCCGCGCTGCACGCGGAGCCCCCGGGGGCGGCGGCCACGGCATCCCAACCTCCTGCGCAGGGAGAAGCGATGGAGGGAGGGGCTGACAACCAGGGTGCAGGAGAGCACGGTAGGCCACCAGTAAGACAGAGTATGTGCCGGGGTTATAGCCCACGATTCTGCAGGGGCCCTCCTCGCCAAAGGCAGCCCAGAGAGGACGGCAATGAAGAGGATACAGAGAATCAAGGAGACGAGACCCAAGGTCAGCAGCCGCCTCAACGTCGGTACCGCAGCAACTTCAATGACCGACGCAGACGCCCAGAAAACCATAAACCACAAGACGGCAAAGAGACAAAGGCAGCCGATCCACCGGCTGAGAGTTCCTCGGCCGGAGGCTGAGCAGGGCGGTGCTGAGTAAACGCCGGCTACCATCTCCACCATCGTCCGGTTCAGTCAATCCAACAAGAAGAAACGAATATGAAATTCCAGCAATAAGAAATGAACAAGATTGGAGCTGAAGACCTTAAGTGCTTGCTTTTTGCCCGTTGACTAGATAACTAGAACTATCTGCATTGTCTATGCAGCATGGGGTTTTTATTATTTTTACCTAAAGACGTCTTTTTTGGTAATAACAGACCGTGTTTTTTTTAAAAAAGCCTGGTTTTTCTCAATACACCTTTAAAGGTTTTTAAATTATTTCATATCTGGTCAAGTTGAGATTTTTAAGAACTTCATTTTTAATTTGGAATAAAAGTTTACAACTTGATTTTTTCAAAAAAGTCAACAAACTGCAAGCACCTGTTAATAAAGGTCTTAAATAATTTAAAAAAATAATAATAAAAAGAAGGGAACAGACACTACTTCTGCCCTTCCTTCTCTCCTGAAGCCTGGAACGTGGTTGTGATGGTTAATGCTTTGGCAACTATCTCAGATTACAAGGATAAGGCCCATATCCAAGGGATAGGAGCAGTGAACTTGAAAGAGGCTTATTTCTGAAGACTTTGCAGATCCACCATTCAAACCCTGAATATCTCATTTCATGTGAGATGGAATCAAAATATTATCATGTATGAAAGCAAAAACTATTCAAATCTACCTTGAATAACAGCCAAAAAAAACCCCTTAAAACTTCTATATGTCAAAATATTATCTAGCTTTCTGTGTACCACTCTTCACCCATGTAACTTTCTGCATTTTAACTCATTTAGTCCTCACAACAAACCTCTGAAATAGATACTGTTATCTCCCCTATTTTACAGATGAAGAGACTGAGATGCAATCAGAGATTAAGTAATATATTCAAGGTCATCCTCGTGATAAATATTGGAACTGGGCTTCATACCCATTCTTGAGCCTATACCTCTCCCACAGTGGTACCATAGAGTTAAAAAACACATGATAGACAGAAATGGTATTTGAAATAAATATAACTGACAAAGGATGAGTGGCCAGAATGTAACTTTTTAATTAGGAATCAGTTTAGAAAAGAACAACTAGGATTAGGATCACGATGGCCAACCAGATGCAAGTAGCGTGTGCCTCCTTCACAGACAGGACACAGAATAGTAAGCAGACTCTCAAATTTCAAACCGATTGTCGAGGAGACGATGCTAGGATTCACCAGGGAAGTAATGGGAAGCACCAAAAGTGGGCAAGGAGAGGGATCAGGGCAACTTGCCCAGCTGGGAGAAGCTCCTGGATGCTGTGAAATAGTAAGAGAGGAGCCACCAGGACTCCACTTTCCGACAGGAGCTTTTACAGTCTTGGCTACAAGAGAACCCCTGACACACACAGGTCTTGGACTTACACAGGGAGATGCCTGGAGATTATACAGAGACACTGTTCCCTAAAGGGAAGTCACGAGGAACTCCACAGGCATCTGAACCTAGAGCAGCTTGAGCCAGGTGCCGTTCTGAGACCTAGACACCAGGGAACCAGGGGCATGCCTGTAGCCACTGCAAGCCTCTGAGGAGGGATAGAGGAGCCCAGGTGCTCCCACACACCCCTGGGAAGGTCTCCACTGCCCCACTGTGGGCTGCAGTCAAGACAGACATGAGTGGGCAGCATTCTCCACAGTTTCTCACCCATTCTGCCTGTCTGGGTGCGGCCTCAGCCGTTCTGGTTGCAGGTCCAAGGTGCCATTTTGTGAGTTTGACACTGGACAGTGTCGTGCCCTTGGGCTGAGTTTGGGCTTGACACAGCTGCAGCCCCGGCCTGCTTGGGGAGAGTCAGGGAGACGAACCTTTCCAGCACACATCTTGCTGTTGTCTGCCCAGCCTTGAACAGACAACATAGTTTCCTGTCCAAACAGCCTGCCTGAGAAGGGACCCACCCTCTCTGGCCACAGGGTGCCATTTCAGGAGTTTGAAGCCAGACAGCAACCTGCCCTTGACCTAAATTCAGGCTGACACAGCCCTGCCCAGCTGAGAAGGGACAACGGAGGCCAAGCTCTCCTACCCATACCTAGAACAATTCCCACCGCCCTGCTACAGCTGCAATAAGATCAAGACACAAGTGGATAGTATGCCCCTAGCATCTCGCCCGCACTGTTTACCTGGAAGTGGCCTTACCCACTCTGGTCACAGACCTAAGGAGCCAGTTTGGGAGTTTAAAGCTGGGCAACACCTCACCCTCAGGCTGAGTTCAGGCTGATGCAATGCAGCCTTTCCCAGCTGAAGAGGAACAGGGGAGCCCAAGCTCTCCTACCTATTCTTAGGACAATTGCCACCACCCTGCTACAAGCTGCAGTGAGACTGAGATGCAAGCAGACGGCACTCCCTGTGTATTGTTTGCCTGGAGGAGGCTCTACTCTCTCCGGTCACAGGCCTAAGGTGCAATTTTGGGAGCTTAAAGCTGGTTATCCCACGGGGGACCTGGGAACAGGGACCTCTCCATCTCAAACCACCCAGTGCTGCAGACATAGCCACCTCTACTACCAAGCTATAAGCTACTGGCACCAGTATGTTGCAGGATGGCCAGATCTAGGTTTGCATGGGGGTACACTTCCACTAGTACTATGATCACTGTGCCCTGCCTCTAACACAACACCTGTTACACCCAGGATTCCATGGAGCTTGAGGTGCACTCCCTTCCCTCTAAAAAGCCATAGCGATCACTTTGGCATTCCCCAAAGACTAAAGCTACCAGCTCCCCTGAGGGAGGTCAGGGCTAGCAGTCCTCTCTCCAAGCTGCCTGTCTCTTCCGGAAGGAGCCTACCCTCCCTGGAGGCAAGTCCCTGCCACAACCACACCTCCCCTGCAGGAGCATTTCAGCTACAGCCCACAGCTAGTCTGGTAGCTTTGCACACAGTGGATTGAGCTGCCCCGACCACCTCTGCTGTAGCTGGGTCAGGGTGGGTACTGGGAATCTGGACACTTTTGTGCCTCTGAAGGATAGAGACCACTATCATGGCTGACAGAGGGAGATGTGAACAGCATGTGCACCACAGCTGCCTGCTTTTACTAATCTCATCATGAGGGGCCCCTCCTGTTGTAGGCTCACAGTGTATACACCCTTCTCCTGCCCAAACATTCTTTCAGAGCAGGAAGTCACCCCACCCATCACTACCACAGTCAGCCACTGATCTCAGGGAAGCCTGAGGGCAAGTTTTCCAGCTTGGTTTCCATCTGGTCCCCTCCAGGACACAAGGCAATCCAGGGGCCTGGGATCTGGGGATTACCTAACACAGTCCACCAACGCTGGCACCTGAACACCCTCCCAGGGTTCTGAGGTCCAAATGACCGAAATCACCTACACAAGCTGAAAGGCAGTGTACCTACCTCTCCCTCTCTACATTGATCAGCAGAGTTCCCAGCAGAGAAGAACAGGTGAACCACAACACTATCTGTTTTGAGCTGAGGGAAGAGGTTTCAGATGATAAGGAATCAGCATAAGATCTCTAGCAATATGAAAAAATCAGGCTCTCTCGACACCCCCAAAGGATCACACTAACTCTCTAGCTATAGACTTCAATGAAAAGGAAATTTTGAAATGTCAGATATGGAATTCAAAATATGTATCACAAGTAAGCTCAATGGGGTTCAATTAAAATATGGATCACAAGTAAGTCAATGGGATCAAGCTTGGTTGAAAACCAAGACAAACAAAAAATAATTCAGGATATGAATGAAAAATTCACTAAAAAGATAGATAATTTAAAATATTAAGAATCAAATCAAGAACTCAATCCTATTTATAATAGCTGCAAAAAAAATGAAATATTCTGGAATATACTTAACTAATGAGGGAAAAGATCTCTAACAACAGAACTAGAAAATACTGATTAAAGAAATTGTAGATTGTTGCCTCATAGACATTTTGCAGGGACTGTCCCTTGGGCTAATAATTAGTTTTAGCCACAGGTGTCTCTCTGTCAGGTGGGCACTCTGATCAGCTCTCATCCTGTGGCTCCATGCAAGCTTGCTTTGTCTTACAAAGCAGGCAAAAGCCACAGGTTTGAGATTGCAGCATCACCTTGGAAAGCAGCTGCCACTGACCTTTGAGATGCCCTCCTGAGGCGAGGCAGCTTTTGATATGGGAACTAACACATTCACATATCCCTTCAGGGCAAAGCTCTTGCAAAACTCCTGAAATCATTTCTGTCCCTATATAGCAATATCTCTATGGAGCAATATTTCTATGGGGCAACATCTATATCTCAATATTAATCTATGGATCAACATATCTGTGGGGCAAAAGCAGATGACAGAAACAAATGGAAAAGCATTCCATGTTCATGGATTGGAAGAATCAATATTGTTAAAATGTCCATACTGTCCAAAGTAATCTACAGATTCAATGCAATTCCTATCAAAATAGCAATGTCATTTTTCACAGATTTAGAAAAAACAACCCTAAAATTCATATGGAACCAAAAAAGAGCATGAATAGGCAAAGCAATCCTGAGCAAAAAGAACAAATCTAGAGGCGTAAGATTATGTGACTTCAAATTATACTACAAGGTTACAGTAACTAAAACAGCACAGTACTAGTGTAAAAGTAGACACACAGACCAATGGAATAGAGATAAAGCCAAATACCTAAACTGACAAAAGTATACACTGGGGAAAGTACACCCTATTCAGTAAATGGTGCTGAGAGAATAGCATAGCCTCATGCAGAAGAATGAAACTGGATCCCTATCTCTCACTATATACTAAAATTAAGTCAAGACGGATTAAAGACTTCAATGTAAGACCTGAAACTATAAAAATATTAGAAGAAAATTTAGGAAACACTATCCTTGGCATTGGCCTAGCTAAAGAATTTATGACTAATACCATGAAAGCAAGTACAACAAAAACAAAAATAAATAAATGGGGCTTAATTACAAAAAGCTTCTGCACAGCATAAGAAATAATAAACAGGGTAAACAGATAACCTACAGATTGGTAGGAAATATTCACAAGCTATACATTGGACAAAGGCCTAATATCCAGAATCTATAAGGAACTTAAACAAATCAGCAAGGAAAAAATAAATAACCCCATTAAAAAGTGGGAAAAGAAATGAACAGACATTTTTCAAAAGAAGAGAAACAAATGGCCAAGAAACATATGAAAAAATGCTGAACCTCACTAATCATTAGGGGAATGCAAATTAAAACCACCATGAGAAATCACGTTACCCCTGTCAGAATGGCCATTATATAAAAGTCAAAAAACAATAGATGCTGGCCTGGATGCTGCGAAAAGTGAACACTAATACACTGTTGGTGGGAATGTAAATTAGTACAACGTCTACGGAAAACAGTATGTAGATTTCTCAAAGAACTAAAAGTAGATCTACTATTCAATCAAGCAAGCCCACTATTAGAAATCTACCCAAAGGAAAAGAAGTCATTTTATAAAAAAGACACTTGCACCCATATGTTTATCGTAGCAGAATTCACAATTGCAAAGATATGGAACGAGCATAAGTGCCCACCCACTGAGGAGTGGATAAAGGCAATGCGGTATATATATATATATATATATATATATATATATATATATATATATATATACACCATGGACTACTACTAAGCCATCAAAAAGGATGAAATAATGTCTTTTGCAGCAAGGTGGATAGAATTGGAGGCCATTATTCTAAGTGAAGTATCCCAGGCACAAAAAACAAAATACCACATGTTCTCACTTAGAAGTGGGAGCTAAGCAATGGGTATGCGTGGTCATACAGAGTGATTTAGTGGACACTGGAGACTCAGAGGTTAGGAGGGGGTGCAGGATGAAAAATTACCTATTGGGTAGAATGTACGCTATTCAGGTGACGGGTATATTAAATGCATAGATTTCTCCACTATGCAATTCAGCCATGTAACAAAAAAACCACTTGTACTCCCTAAATCTATTTAAATAAAAAGAAAAAGAAAAAATAAAAATTGCTCCACCTAGTAATAGGGAGAGTATAATACAAAACTCAACACAAGGCAAAACCCTATGAAAAGATGCTAAATTCACTAGAAATCAAAGAAAACTAAATTAAAAACAGATAATTGTCATTTTCCTCTCGGAAGCACAGGAGACAGAAGAGCATAGCGTTGTCCGGTTCTCAAGCCTGGCTGCACATCAGAATCCCTCCAAGAGCCCATGACAACTACCAGGGTCTGGGCCTGACCCCTCCAGATCCTGCTGCAATTAGTATGGGTGGGCCAGGTATCATTTTTAAATTACTCCTAGGGGATTGTTAAGAGCCCAGATTCTAGAATCAGACAACTCGAATACAAAGACCATTATGGGTTTGACCTGGGGCATTTTATTTAACTTTGCCTCAGTTTCTTCTAAAAATGGGAATGATGGCATTATTAATAATAAAACTACCTTATAGAGCTAAAGAAAGCAGACATAATACAAGGTTCTTGCCACATAGTAGGCATTGCCTAATGTCACAGATTGTCTTTGCTTCACATGCCACAAAGGTCCCCAGAGAGGTGTCTTATTCGTCCCCAGGCAGGACCCAAAGGAGCCCTGTGTCCAGGGCGTGAGGGAGGGAGGAGCCCCACTGAGCTCGGCCTCCCCACCCCGCCCTGCTGCGAGGGCTCCGAGGTGCTCCCTGCAACATGCCAGGAGAAGGGGAGCAGTCGGGTCAGAGTCGCACGTCTCCTCGCGCTGGGGTGTACAGACAGGGCAGGGTGTGAGAGGAAATGATCAGAAAGGCTGGAGCTGGAGCTGGAGCTGGAGCTGGGGGTGGAAAAGGTGTGGTGTGCGATGCGGACGTGAGGAATGCTAAGAGCCATCTGATAGTGATCAAGCCTTCCCTGTCTCTAGAGCAGCGATTCTCAGCCGGGCTGCCTATGTGAAACACCTGGGGAAGCATGAAATACAACCGCGCTGTCTGCTCCCCAGACCTATCAAATCGGAATCTCTGGGTGTGAGGCCTGGGAATATTTCTGTGTCTCTCGTAAGCCCTCCGGGTGATTCTAGTCAACTGGAACTGAAAGCTCTGGGCCCGATCTCGCAGCTGGTGCCTGAGCTTGGCTGGCCTTGCCAACTGCCCCAGTAAGTGAAGGGAGGGAGGGGAGAGAGAGCCCATAATGACCTGGTTCCTAGTATGTGCCAAGACATTTTACGTGCACCAATTAATTTCATCCTCATAATTATTATCCCCATTTCAAATACAATAATAAAGAGCTGCATTTCACAGGGATTATAATGAGACTCACGATAGTGGTGTGACAGAACCAAGACTCAACCCTAAGTCTACATCCAAAAGGGACAAAGGAAGAAAAATGACATTTATTGAGCACCCAGTTCTCGAAGAGCTGTCTAGAATGCTCTCAATTCCATGAGGAGTGTTTTTCTCCCCATTTTACATTGAAAGGATCCAGAGACTTAGAAAGGTTAAAAACCTTGCCCAGGTCAAATAGCTTATAATTGGCAAAGCTGGGTCTGAACTCAGGCCTGTCCGTCTCCAAAGCTCCGTCTTCTTTCTTGTCATTTCCACCCTTACCCATGCCCCAAAAACTAACAGTAAGAACCCTAACAAGAACAATGAACAATACCAAATGTGGACTCTGTATCAAACACTGTACTGACAGTTTTCTATGCATTATCCAAGGAAAAATCAAGAAAAAGGATTGTGGCTAAAGACAAAACAGTGAGTTGTTTAGACACAGGTTACTCAGCGTATGGTGTCCGGGTCAGCAGCTTCACCTGGGAGGGTTAGATCTCAGAATCTGTATTTTAAAAGATTCCAGGTAACTCCTAAGCACCCTAAAGTTGGAGAAGCCTGCTGTAGGTGATGTTTGGTTTGCTTTTTATCTTTCCAAAGAGTTGTTTTGGTAATGTGTAGGGATGGCCTAAGAGTCTCCACTTACCAGACCTTACAAGGCACCAGTAAAAGATACACAAGGAGGCAGCTGCCTCTGTTCTGTCGTTTGAGATGATGTCAGGGAGGGGAGGAGGCCCCCAAATACCCTTTCATGAATACTTTTTTTCTTTGAGTGTTCCAGGGTGTTGGTTTCTAGGCACAAGTTTTAGACTCTAAATACACTGAGTGGGAGTCACTCCTTAGTAAGACAAATTATGCTGAAAACAAGCATGAGATAAGCAATATTTCCCAAATTCGAGCAACATGCAGAACTTTTAAAGAGCAAAAAAGAATTCTTTCAGAGCCAGTATGTTGACTTAAATTGCTTCTGTTATAAACTTTCTTTTTTATATATATTTTTTAATCAGAATCAGACATTTAATGGCATAAAAACATTCCACATATGGCTTTGCTGCTCCGAAATTCATGAACTTAAACCCAAATATGACACACGCAGTGTTAAGAGTTGTTTGGCCAGCCTCCCCACTCCCCAAAGAGATTAAAAAGTAATAATGCAAAAAAGTTAAGGTCAAGGTGTTTTAAAATCACATCGCAGCAATGACTAACCATTTGTTTACTGGTGACTTCTACTCCACCCTGAAAGCTGCTGAGCTTAACTTGCTGTTGAACAAGTGGTTATTAGTTCCCTGGGTGATTGCCCCTGAAGTTAAGCCATACTCTGGGGACACATTAGGCACTTTAAGGGGGGTAGTTGCCTTTTACAGGTTGGGTCCCAAGTTTGGCTCTCAATGCAAGGTAAAGAGTTTCTAGCGGAGCAGAACGCTCTGTGGAACGAAGCCCTGGGCTCTCAGAGCATTCTCACGAACCTCCTACCAGGTGTTCTGGAGAGCTTTGAGGGCTGGCAAGCAGGTTGCTTAATTTCTGCATTTGCCGTGGACGTGGGCACAGTGGCTCATTCAGATTTTTATTCTAGCGTCCCGAATGACAGCCCATCCACACACAGTGATGCTCGCAATATTTAGCAAGCGGTGTGGCACAGGTACCGACGATTGGAACAGATGCGATGTAAACATTGGTAAGGCCGCACGGTGCGCGCTGGCGCAATCGCCAGCTCTGCGTCTAGGGAGCAAACGCGTCTCCGCGCCCAGCGTGACACCAGAGCACCTGCTGCGCAGACCCCTTCCCTACTCCGCCTCGTCCCCGTCTCCTGCAGTAGCGGCCTCTAAAGCCGCGAGGGCTTCTGCCACCGCTGCATCCTCGTCCACGGCCTCGGCATCCTCGTCTCTGTCGGAGAGGGGGGCGTCCTCCTGCCTGTTCCCTGAGTCACCCACAGGCATGGCACGAGCAGGACCCGCCTGTTTTTGGAACTTCTGTTGCCACGGCCTCGTCTAATGAATCCCAGCTTCTCTTTAGCGAGAAGGGCATATTCCAACCGCGCTCCTCCGCCCCAGGGGGAGTTCCCTGCAGGGGCGCATCCTCCGCGTGGGTCTGGAAAAGGTGATCCTTTTCTTCACGAACAACACTGTCTACAGCCGGCCCCCAAAGCCGAGGGTAATCTGGGGCTGGTATCTGGAGGACTTGGTCCTGTGCTTCCGAGGCAGGACTCTGTGCCCTGGAAGGAGCTCTGGAGTCTCCGCCGCACGTGACCTGGGTCTCCTCCCGGGCCGGCAGCGCGCAGTCCTGTGTCCCGGCGCCGCCTCCTTCCGGGAGGGGCTGAGTCGGGTGGATGCCGCCTGCAGCGCTGGCCCAGGAACCGCTGTCATCCTGGGGGGCCGGGAGTCCCGCGGGGCTGTGCAGCCGAGGCCGGGCCGACGCCACTGACAGCGCCGTCGCACGGTGTCCCCCTCCAGAGTCCGCCTGCGGGAGCCACCCCAGGTGGGACCGGCTGGACTCCTGCGGACCCGTCCCTCTGCCTCTGCCCTGCGTGCTCTCAAGCCCTCCCGCGGGGGTCATTTTTCTGTACTAGGAATTCGCTGCTCTGTTTGCCTTTTAATTTAACAGTGTCGTCTTCATCTAACTTGCAGCTGTTCACGTCGTTGACGTAGCCAGGGGAGGGCGCTCGCTCCGGATCAAAGAGACAGCTTTGTATCATTTTACAGCACCTGCACCGCATCTGGATTATTTTTTGCTAACATCTGTTACAGAGATTGTCCCTTAGGTTTCTCTAGAAGTTTAATTTCTCTTCCCGCGGCCGCCGGCGGCGTCGCGGCGCCCATGGCTTCGCCAGCCTCGGCGGCCGCGCCCATAAACTTTCTTAAACAGTAAAAACATTTATTTAGACAACTATAAAAATGAAACAAATTTACAAATTTATTATAAGCAAAACTATAAACCAACACAAATCAAATAAACTAATGCAAATCAAATATAATATTAATAGATGATTTTTGCTAAAATAAATTGCCTTTCACAGCATGACTATGGCACTGAAGGCTACAGTGTATTTTCTGTTTGTCCAAAATATGTATATTGTTGTGTGACTCAAATTGATTAAATTCTCTGTTCAAACTAAAATCCACTAAAAGGTCGTTTGGCATATTAAGACTATATTTATTAACCCTTGATAATTATTAATAAAGCAATGCTACTGGCCACCATCATGATCCTAAATACAGATGCAAACTCCAGCCCTGAGATCATTGGTTGAACCTTGATATAAGATGCTCATCTAGATGATCCAGATATGCTTATAATATTTCTCAATCATTGTTGAGGTAAATTCAGAATTAGACTATTAGAAAGCTTACAGACCTCTCTCTTTCTTTCACATACACACACACACACACACACACACACACACACAACCATGTCAGCAGACTCCCGGGAGTTTATCAACCCCAATTTGGGAAAAACTAGGATAATGAACAAGGAAGAACTGTACCCAAATGATTGACAGGGGGAAATTCCTCTTTATACATATATTCCAACTAATAAATGCAAGAAGAAATGACAGAATTTAGAATTTTACAAAATGAATTAATAAAGTCAGGCAATGTTAATCAAGGACTGCTAACATCCCAAAAAGAGACAACCCACCAAGATATGCCCAAAGTTTTCTTGCAGAAAAAAAATTGAACCTGGATGTGATCTAATCTATCTATGTAATTACCAATTTATGGTAAATACAGGTGAACATGTTAAATGACATCATGAGGATGTAATCAGTAAAATTCATATGATGCAAAGTTCTAAAGGACAAAATAGTTTCTGCAACAGACAAATTGTGAGAAAAACAAAAAGGAGATAAAGAAAGAACCTATGGATCCCAAAAGACTTCAGAGTGATATCTATAATTGCAAGGTATAGGCCTTATCTGGATCCTAATTCCAACAAAAATAATTCAGGATTTTTAAAATTTCATTAAGGTGATGGTAATACTGTGCTTCAGTTTTTAAAAAGAATTTCTGCTTTGTAGAGATACATACTAAAATATTAGGGATCAAATAATGTGATGACTTTGATTAGCTTCAAAATTGTGACCATTTATTTTATGTGTCAACTTGGCTAAATCATGACCCAGTTTTTTCTCAAAGACCAGATTAGATGTTACCATGAAGGTATTTTTTAGATGTGATTCACATTTAAATCAGTAGATTTTGAGTGAGGCAGACCACCCTCCATACAGGCAGATGGAGGTGGAAGGAGCAAGAATCACTGAATCAGTTGAAGGCCTTGAGAGAAAAGACTGAGGTCTCCTCAAGGAGGAAAGAATCCTCCCTCTACTCTGCCTGCACACTTGAGATTGCAACAACTCCTCCCTGGGTCAACATGCCAGCCTGCAGATTCCAGACTTGCCAGCCCCCAGTATCACATGAGCTAATTCCTTATCTCTCTCTCTCTCTCTCTCTATATATATATATATATATATATATACATATATATACACACACACAAACACACACAAACACACACACGCACAATCATTTGTGTGTGTGTGTGTGTGAGAAAAAGAAAACGACACTGAGACAGGCATCTAAACTCCAGTCTCCTTTAAATTCAAATTCAGATAAGAAAAGGTGGAGAGTTTTATAGCCCACCATGCTCCATGGAAAATGCTCTGACTCCTGTACCGGAAAATGAGGGGTCTAAGTGAATTACAGTCTCCTTCCCTTCTGCCTCTCCCATGTCCCATGATTTGACCCTTCAAGTCATTACTTCAGCCAATGAAATCCACCCTTTTGATTCTGCCCCCACTTCACAGAAGGTCAGGTATACAAGTTCATGACAAAACTTCAAGGTAAATGAAAATGAACAAAGGGAATAAATGAGTAACTGCCTCTGGGCTGCCACTGCCCAAGTTGGGTTGCACACCCATGAAAAAGACCAAGACTCCTGGAGAAAACCAAACACCCAGCCTTACAGCCTTAAACAGAGATCTGAAAGGTCCCGAGAAAAACATGTCAGTAATCTGTGTAAACAGCTGTGTAGAACTGTCACCTATGTTTTCAGTTCCTATCCTTTAGCACTAGGCACCAGCATGGACATCTAAAGGTACAGTGTACACAGTTAGGCAATAACAACGAAAGTTCAGAACACTTCAGTAAAACTTAAATTTCACATAAGCAACTAGTAAATTTTTAGCATCAAGGTACAGTGTGCACAGTTAGGCAATAACAACAAAAGTTCAGAACACACAGTGGAACTTAAATTTCACATAAGCAACTAGTAAATTTTTAGCATCAAGGTACAGTGTGCACAGTTAGACAATAACAACAAAAGTTCAGAACACTCAGTGGAACTTAAATTTCACATAAGCAACTAGTAAATTTTTAGCATCAATATGTTCCACATATTGCACAGGTTGTTTATTTGAGATTTAAATTTCACTAAGCATTCTGTATTTTATCTGGCAATCTGTGAAGGGATTTCCATGGGATAATGAACATTGCAACAGCTCAGGGTGGAGATTTCTCAAGCAGTTCCCAGTGTCTCTAACTCAGTGTCATGAGTTGACTTGGTTGTGACTTCTGAATATTTTCAAATCTCTATTTGAACATCCTCTGCTTTTCTGAATTATACCCAGGCTATTTTTTAACCAAAAGTGTTCCTATGCCTTATTTATACAATTAAAAATTTGGTCTAATATGCTGGTGGTTCCATCAGCTGAGCTGAGGATTTTTGGGCAAGGTTCGATTGCAAGAGGCCACATGAGTCGGTATGGGTATATCTTTTTTCTCAGTCAACAAATACTAAAAGTACAGCCACAATCAAATTGCAGGATGAGATGGACAGGGATCCTAGAAATCTTCTGATACTAAATATGAGTCTACTTCATATTTGATAAGCTTGGAACCATTGCTCAAGGATGATTTCCAATGCTTCTTCCAACTCCATCATAATTCCCAGCATTCTGACACTACACCAGAGCTACTGAATCATCAGTTCTTTTTTTATTTATTTCAAAGTATTAAGGGGGTACAAATGTTTTGGTTACGTGGATCACTTTTGTAATGCTTGAGTCATGGCTATAAGCGTGTCCATCACCTAAATAGTGTTCGTTTTACCCATTAAGTAGGTTTCTGCCCCTCCCCTCTCCCACCTCCCCCTGCTTGATTTCCACTAAGTTTTACATTCTTCTGTGCACATGTGTGCTCATCGGTTAGTTTCAGTTTAATAGCAATTACATGTGATGTTTGTTTTCCCATTCTTGTGATACTTCACTTAGGATAATGGTCTCCAGCTCCATCCAAATTGTTGCAAAAGGCATTAATTCATCCTTTATTATGGCTGAGTAGTACTCCATGGTATACATATACCACATTTTGTTAATCCACTCATGACTTGATGGGCACTTGGGTTGATTCCACATCTTTGCAATTGTGAATTGTGCTGCAATAAATATTTGAGCACAGGTGTCCTTTTGATAAAATGACTTCTTTTCTTTTGGGTAGATATCCACTAGTGGGATTGCTGGATCTAATGGTATGTCTACTTTCAGATCTTCAAGGAATCTCCATACTGTTTTCCATATAGGTTGTACTAATTTGCAGTCCCACTGACAGTGTAGAAGTGTTCCTTTCTCTCTGCATCAATACCACTATCTATTGTTTTTGGACTTCTTAAAAGCAATTCTAACAGGGGTAAGCTGATATCTCATTGTGGTTTTAATGTGCATTTCCCTGATGATTAGGGATGTTGAGCATTTTTTCATATGTTTATTGGCCATTTGTCTATCTTCTTTTGGAATCTACTGTTCATGCTTTTGCCCACTTTTTAATGGGGTTGTTTTGTTTTTTTCTTGCTGATTTGTTTGGGTGCTTTGTAGATTCTGGATATTACAACCCTTTATCAGATATGTAGCTTGTGAATATTTGTGAATATTTCTTGTTGCTTTGATTGCCATTGGGGTCATAGTCATAAATTCTTGGCCTAGGCCAATATTTATAAGAGCTTTTTACTGGTTATGAGCAAATGTAATAAGAGACCAAAGTCTTGGGGCCCAGAGTAAGAAGGACTGTCATAAGGGTGGTCAAAAGCGATGGCACTATATTAACATTGTTCCTTTCAACAGATTTTTAAAATATAGATTGAGGACCTAGTATACAAGATACCTTCTGAATTCCTGTTTGTGTTTTGTTTCTTTTCCGATCATCAAATACTACAGTAATTTATAGACATTTCTGTCTCCCTAAAGGAGTTGTCAAAACATTACTTTTTTATTGACATTCATTTACCCTCACTTTATAAATGCCTCTTGTGCACTAACTCAGAACCAGGTATTATATTCTTGTCTTGTCAACTAACTGCTGTCGTCCCCAGAGATAAATGGAAGGAAAGATGCCCTCTTGCTCTTGATTCCTGATTTAGATGGTGCCCCCAAAAGCATATATATCATGGTTTTAAATTATATTTATGTATTTTAAATACCTATTTTAAAATACTTACATAAATAGATGATGTAAGATTTATATGTCTTGGTTTTAAGAAAATGTAGAAAAATTATTATGGCCACATTAACTCACTTTCTGCCTGTGACTGCAAATATAAAAGTTAACCTTGAACAAAAGCCTTGCTTCCACTTAATGCTTCTCAGTTTGAAAAAGACCTTGCTTAATTACTTAGGGAACTCTGAAACACAGTCTGTTCTTTGTAGCTTAATTTTTTGGAGTTGTGACTAGTCTGTTGCAATCCAAAACTAATGGACTTCTTATTTTTGAAAAACAAAATAAAAATCTAGAATTTTTGGCAGATGGTTTCTTTATTTTTTTCCATTGAAAATAACAGAGTTCTTGATGGCTAACTTGCCTTAAGTCTACCAGCAGGACTGTCTAAAAGACTGTTCCCTATGAGAAGAGCTCCTTATTCTAACAAATCTTAGCAAAACACTGAGGAGAAACTGGCTAATAATAGCACCTTAAACCTGTGTGAGATTTTTAACACTTGAAGTCCATGACCTGTTTAGTCTTATGAGGTGTGATTAGGAAGGAACATGGGAAGAGAAGCTAAGGCATGACTAGATCCCCAGTCTCCTGTATCCCTGGCTTCAAGACTTTTTCACTGTTTCTCACAGATAGAAGTAAAGCAAAAAACACATTTAATTAAGAGTGGTAAAAGCAAGTGATAAACCAGCAATAATATGACTTTGGAGTGGGAAGCAGGGAGCTAACTAGGGACTGCCGTGCAGGAAAAATAACAGATTCCACATGGGTCCACAGGGGCTTTTCAACTAACTCTTTTGGATCTCCTTTGGATCCTCCAAGGGCCCTCAGCATCCTACACTGGATGGTCTCTTGAGGTCCCATCCAGCTCTGTGATACCACAATTCAGTACCCCTGTCCAGTGTTTCCAGCCAGCATCACCACTACACAAAAGTCAGACCACAGCCCTTTACCAGATATAAGAAGTTGCTAATTGATACTAGGAATGCAAAAAGAAAGCAGGGCCAGAGGTCCCTGGAGGCAACTCTGTTAATCAATACACTAGGGCTTACCATCATTTGAACAATGGCCATGGATTAAGGACTTCATGGCCCTTTGGGTGAGTCCCTAGTACACAGCACTTATGATTTATGGCCTAGGCACTTATTAAATGCTTTATATAGAGTGTATTATCTTATCCACCCTACCCCAAGGGGTACAAATTATGATTAGCATCCTGGTATTAAATAATTGGGAAACTAAGTTTAGAAAAGATAAATAACTTATGGAATAGGTTCCCACAGCTAGTTTAATGGCAGAGCTTGGATTGAAGCTGCCAGAATGACTCCAGAATTTATGCTCCTGCTAATGTGCTCTCACTCTTCCCTGGGAAACGGTGCCCTTCAGCATTTGAAGGACAATAGAACTCGAGCATGCCTGGCCCACAGGACAATGCAGGAAAGGAGTAGAAATATGGGAAGATGGCTGGAGATGAGGCTTTAGAGCATCCTCAGTCTCAGCAAAAGAGGTTGGCTGTAGGCCATGCTCCTTTGCAAACTGCCTCATTACCTGTAGAAGGAAAAGGTGAGGGGGAAAAATAAGAGAGGCGCAGCAGCTCCCAGCAAACTGCTCCTCTGCCAGGAGCAGGGTGCTAATAAAAGCTTTGAGGTAAGTAAGTTACCATGGGCTAAATGGTATTTCAGAAAGATCAATTTGGCAACCATGCACAGAATATATGAAAGGGAGAAAGAGGCTGGGGGCAAGGAAACTAGTTAAGAGGTTATTGCAGACACTCTTTTCTGAGATGATGAGTGTGAGTCAGAGCAGGGTGCTGGAAACAGGGAATAAAGGGAAAAGTGTGAGTGTTACTCACTACCCACCATGAAGGAACAACAGATCTTCCCTGGGGACCTGCATGGTCAAGGCTGTGGTCAATGATGGTTCTAAGACAGGAAGAAGAAAGGAGAAAGGCACTTCTGGATCCAGCACTTGTCACATCCCTGCACCTTCAGGTCTTGCTTATCTTGCCTGTCCCCCTACACCACAACCTCCAAGAAGTTAGGGACCCTTCTTGGGTGTGTCATACCCACAGTTTTCCCCAGTTTTCCAGAGCATGGAACTTGTGTTTGGAAGACTCAATAAATATTCACCAGCAGGCTGTTTTCTTTGCCTAGAATGCTATGTCCCCACCTTTGGCTGGAAAATTGTGTAGGAAGAGCCTCCCTCAGGGATCAGCACAAATGTCCCTTCTTTGGAGAGGCCTTTCTTGGCCAGCTGATCTAATTAGGCTGTCCTATTGTCCTCTGCATAGCAACTTGTCTTCACAATATATATTAGATTGTGTAATTTTATATTTGTTGTTTTTAAATTTACTTTTTAAATTTCCTTCTGTTGTTGCTGTTTTTCTATCTTCCCCCACTTCCACAAAGTGCTGCCTAACAAAAATAGAAGGCAAACCATCTATTTAATCTTAAATGTACAGTAGTCACAGTTTTGAAAGTTAAGAAGAAAAAAATAAAATTAACCTTAATAATATGTTTTTTAACCAAATATATACTCAAACTATTATTTAAACATGGGCTCAATGGCAAAAAATTATTAATGAAATAATTTGGGTTCTCTGTCTTTTTTTTCATTTGGTTCTGAATCAACATTTCCAAACTTCTATGGAAAATAAAAGAAAACAGACTAGGAATTTCAAAGCAAGACTTCATCATTTACAAGACATTGCAGGAAGGGAGGGGAGCTCACTAGTCAGCAACTGAAGACCACCTCAGAAACCCATCAAAGACTGCCTTTCTATAAGAAAATCCTTCACAGACTCAAATAGCCTCTAATCTCCTACCTCATGCCCTGGAAGTAATGGTGTGGGGAAAAGGCAGAGTGTTAACTACCCCAACTTCTGTGTGTATTTTACACTCATAACACAACTCAGTTAGAACTAGCCACATTTCAAGTGTTCAATGGCCACAAGTGGTTGGTGGCTACCATATTGGATAAAGTAGATCTTTCAGGATACCTGACATATATCACTTACCTAATAAAAAGCTGATGAAAGAAAAAAGAATGGGGGAAGGGACAAAAGAAGGAAAAGGGAAAGAGAAAAAAGACGGATGGGGAGGAAAGACTAATATCTGCTGAGTACTTACTATGTTAGACTCTTCAATCTATCAATATATTATGTAATTGAATTCTCATATCCACCCAGGGGAGGTAGGTATTATTGGAACCACCTTTATAAATGAGGACACTGGTTTGAAGATGTCACGTCAGTTGCCCAAGATCACACTGATTTCCAAATGCAAAACATAGGATTCAGGATGCGATCTCCTCCACCATCCTCCTGCACTCACAAAAGGTATACATAACAAGCTTAGTCAAGCCAGACTGCCATTGAGATTTCGCTCACCTCCAGGTAAACTCTCCAGGGCTCCTATAATATATTGTTTTGAATCCCACAGACACTCTCCTCGCAAAAGTATGCTCTGACCATTATATGCTATTGTGAAAGTCTCCTCTTCTCCGGTGATCCTCATCTCATCTGCTTCTGCTGCCTAATAGGGCTCTGCTATGACCAAACTAAATGGAAGCAGTTGAAGTTCCCCTAACATCCCAAGCTTTCTAACATGCCTCCCTAACTCTGTACAGTTTTCCTACTGCCTGGAACCCTTCTGTCATTCATTCAATTAATACACATCACAGATAACTCAGTTTAAAAAAAAAAGAATCGTTATCATACTGGCCAAAATAAACACAAAAGAGGCCCCCCTATGAGCCATAAGGCAAAAGCTGCAGGTAACCTCCACAGGAAAACTCATCAGACTAGCTGCAGACTTCTCAACTGAGATCTTACAAGCCAGAAGGCACTGGGGCCCCATTCTCAGTCTTTTGAAACAGAATAATACCCAGCCTAGAATTTTGTATCCTGAAAAACTAAGTTTCTTCTATCAAGGAGAAATAAAGATCTTCTCAGAGAAGCAAACACTGAGGGAATTCCTCAAGACAAAACCTGCCTTCTAGGAAGTACTCAGAACAGCATTACACACACATAAGCACAATAGACACTCACCAGTGTAAAGTCATCCAAAAGCTAAAGGTCAAAGGCCAAATACCATAACAGCTCAAGAGAGAAAACAAGGCAACAAACTTCAGCCCCACAAGATGAACAGAAATCCACCCCACTTATCTATTCCTTAAATAAATATGAATGGCTTGAACTGCCAATTGAAGAGACGTAAGCTGGCTGAATGCATAAATATACACAAGCCAAGTATCTGCTGTCTTTAAGAAACACATCAAACCCACAAAGATTCATTCAGACTCAAGATGTAGGAATGGAGGATAATTTTCTACACAAAAGGAAACCAAAAGAAAGCTGGTGTAGCAGTTCTCATTTGAGATAACATAGACAGCAAATAACCAAAAGTAATAAAAGACAAAGATGGTCATTATATATTGGTAAAGGGAACAATTCAACAAGAAGACATAAAAATTCTAAATATTTATACACCTAACTCAGGTGCACCCAGATTCATAAAGCAAAGTCTACTTGATCTAAACAAAATAATAAACAGCACCACCGTAATAGCCAGAAATTTTAACCCCTCTCTGACAGAACAGAACAGATCCTTCAATCAGAAAATAAACAAAGAAACAATGGACATAAACAGAACTCTAGAACAAATGAGCCTGACTGACATTTATAGAACATTATGCCCCAAAACCATTGAATATATGTTTTCCTCATCAGCTCATGGGACAGTCTCTAAGATTGAACATACCAAAGGCCACAAAAACATATCTCAAAAAATTTTAAAAAATAGAAATTATACAACACATCTTCTCAGCCCACAGTATAATAAAATTAGAAATCAACTCCAACAGAAACACTCATCTCTACACAAAGCCATGGATACTACACAAGGTACTGCTGAGCGATTATTGGGTCAAGGAGAAAATTAAGATGGAAATCACAAGTTTCTTTGAGCTAAATGATAAAGAGGACACAAGTTATCAGAATCTGTGGGACACAGCTAAAGCAGTCCTGAGAGGAAAATATAGCCATAAAAGCCTACATCCAAAAGACAGAGACATCACAAATCAACAATCTAATGAATTGTCTCAAAGAACTGGAAAAAGATGAGCAAATCAAGTCCAAACTCAGCAGAAGAAAAGAAATAACCAAGATCAAAACAGAACTAAATGAAATCAATAACAAAAAAATATATACGGAGAAACAAAAATGGCAGAGTAAAGGTAACTCCCTGGATTCCTGATCTCGGTCTGCTACACATGAGTGGATCGCTCCCCCACAAGAACAGCGAAGTGAATCGGCAGAGAATCAGCATGGGACACACAAAACAGGAAAAAAGAAAAAATGGTGAACAGGAGGTAGGATTCCGAAATCTAGAGAGTGCGAGACAAACAATAGAGAATAGAGCGTGGGACACTTGCACCCACCTGGCCAGCGAGTGAAGTGGGATCAGACCCACAGGAGAACGTCTTGCTTCGCCACAGACCTCCACACTCACGCAGACAGGGACCTGCCTGAAGTCGGTGCAAAATTGTGGCAGGAGTCGTGGGGCTCTGTGGAGAGGAGACAATAGTGGGAAGCACCTTGAACTCCCCCAAGCTCTGTGCCAGGACTGCACTGGGCGGGGGAGGGACTGGTCTGAGCTACCACTGGAGGTAGTTAGGAGACAGGTAACTTGCCTCTGGCACTCAGCAGGTCCAGATCAACAGAGATGAACACTAAGTAGCGGACTCTAACCTGGAAACCACCGCGGGTGAATAGGCCCGCTCAGGGTGAGTCAGAAAGAGCAAGAGCTCCTGTTGGACAGGTGTGAGATTGTGGGAGGGCGACATAAAAGAGACAACAGGGCATCCTGATGACTCAGCTCCCTGATCCAGCACCTGCCACCTCCTGAGCAGTCGCCCCCAGTGCTAGCGCTCTGTGGGCAGGCAGTCGCCAATTTTGGGGGTTCACAACCCAGCCACTGCAGAGTGATACAGTGTTGGGCAACTCCCTTCCTCCAGCCCGGGAACTCTCACGATAAGCTCTGCCCTTACATAACCTATAGTCAACTAGCCAGGCCCTGTTTTGATGGATGAATTCTGAATACTTCCCTAGTAATGGGAGGCTAACGTCTGCGGGACTTACAGGCACTGTGGCCCTGGGCAGACTGGGGCGCCACCCTCTCCCCCTAGCCAACATATTTTGCACTGAAAGTGGTAGGCTCCACCCCTAGAGGTAGGGTGAGACAAGAAAAGCCACTTTCCCTCTGCAACTAGTGTGAATCCGCAGGTCCTTGGCGTAGATCAATAGTTGACAGCCCAGTGACTTTGCTTGTCAGTCTGATTTAGGTCATCCAGTAGGATCATGACTCTGGGGCTGGATTTCTGCCTCTGGTCAGCCACCAACAGTGGGGTCTGTGGTCAGGGAACAAAAATCCTGGCAAGAGGCCAAAACAGGCTCCCCAAGTAACCCCTCCCATCAGAAGCAGCCTCCCAACTGTGGTAGAAGAACCCTGAACAACATATTAGCAACTCCCCCTAGTGGCAGATCAACCATAGAAGTGCACATATGCTGCTAGGCAGCAGCTGTGATCTGCCTTGCTCCTACAGCATCTACTGGAACAGAGCCTACACAGGGCGTGTTACTTTCCAAACGAAACCTGAAAGGTAGGAAGCAACGCTGGTCCAGATGGGAAGGACTCTAGAAGTATGAAGAATCAAGCAGAAAGCACACCCTCAAAGATGAACACCAGCTCTCTAGCAATGGACATTAACCAAATTCAGAACACTAAAATGACAGAAGAAGAATTTAAAACACAGATTATAAGAAAACTCGGATTACAAGAAAAAATGGATAAGCAACACAAAGAAACCACAAAAAAAATCCAGGGCTTAGAAAAAAATTCACTAAAGAAATTGAAATATTAAAGAAAAATCAAACCGAATTCCTGGAAATGAAGAATTTATTCAGGGAACTAAAAAACACAGTGGAAAGCCTCAAGAACAGGGTAGATCAAACAGAAGAAAGGATCTTAGGGATTGAAGATAACACCTTCCAATTAAATAAGTCAGTCACAGAGATAGAGCAGAGAAATAAGAGAAAAGAGCAAAGCCTACAAGAAATGTGGGATTATGTGAAGAAGTCTAACGTGAGAGTTATAGGCATCCCTGAGGGTGAAGAAGAAAATACGCAAGGGTTTGAGAAGCTATTTGAAGATATAATAGAGGAAAATTTCCCAGACCTTGCTAAAAATCTAGATATCCAGGTACAAGAAGCTCAAAGGACCTCTGGGAGATTCATTGCAAACAGGAAGACACCATGACATACAGTCATCAGACTGAGCAAAATATCCATTAAAGAGGCCCTTCTATGAGCTGTAAGGCAAAAGAAACAAGTAACATACAAAGGAAAGTCCATCTGAATAATGCCAGACTTTTCAACTGAAACCTTACAAGCAAGAAGAGACTAGGGCCCCATTCTCACTCTTCTGAAACAAAATAATGCCCAGCCTAGAATCTCGTACCCTGCAAAACTAAGGTTTGTATACAAAGGAGAAAAAAAGACATTCTCAGAGAAGCAAAGACTGAGGGAATTCACCAAGACAAGACCAGCCCTCCAAGAAGTACTCAAAACAGAGTTACACACGGATCAGCACCATAAACACTCACAAATGTAAAACCACTCAAAAGCAAAAGATCAAAGGCCAGATATCACAATGGCTCAAGAGAGAAAACAAAGCAACAAAGTTCAAGCCAACAGGATGAACAGAAATTTGCCCCACCTATCAGTTCTCTCAATAAATGAGAATGGCTTGAACTCCCCACTCAAGAGACACCCTGGCCCAATGGATAAAAAAAATACAATCCAAGTATCTTCTGTCTTCAGTAAACATATCTAACCTGCAAGTATGCATTTAGACTCAAGGTAAAGGGGTGGAAAACAATATTTCAAGCAAACGGAAGCCAACAGAAGGATGGCATGGCATTTTTGATTTCCGATAACTTAGTCTTTAAATCAGCAAAAGTAATGAAAGACAAAAGATGGTCACTATATAATGGTAAAGGGTAAAGTTCAACAGGAAGACACAACAATTCTAAATATGTATGCACCCAACTTAGGTGCACCCAGATTCATAAAGCAAACCCTACCTGAGCTAAGCAAATAGATAAATAGCAACAACATAATAACTGGAAACTTCAACACCCCACTGACAGCACACGATAGATCCTTCAAACAGAAAATTAACAAAGAAATAATGGACTTAAACAGAACTCTAGAACAAATGGGCCTGACTGACATTTACAGGACATTCTACCCAAAAACCACTGAATATACGTTCTTATCATCTCATGGGACATTCTCTAAGATTGACCATATCCTAGGACACAAAGCATGTCTCAAAAAATTTTAAAAAATAGAAATTATACCATGTATCTTCTCAGATTACAGTGGAATAAAAGTAGAAATCAACCCTAACAGAAACTCTCATTTCTACAAAAAAGTTGTGGAAAATAAACCTTCTACTGAATGATTACTTCATAAATGAGGAAATCACAAGATGGAAATCAAAAGATTCCTTGAACTAAATGACAAAGGAGACACAAGTTATCTAAATCTGTGGGACACAGCTAAAGCAGTCCTGAGAGGAAAGTTTATTTCCATAAATGCCTATATCCAAAAGACAGAAAGATCACAAACAGATAACCTAAAGAATTGACTCCAAGAGCTAGAAAAAGAAGAACAGACCAACCCCAAACCCAGCAGAGGAAGTGAAATTAATAAGATCAGAACTAAATGAAATGGACAACAAGAAAACTATACAGAAGATTAATAAAATAAAAAGTTGGTTCTTTGAAAAAATAAACAAAATTGGCACAGCTTTGGCTAGATAAATGAAAAGCAGAACAGAAATAACTCTAATAATCTCCATCAGGAATGAAAAAGGAGAAATTACAACTGATGCCATGGAGATACAAAATATCATCTATGAATACTACAAAACCCTTTATGCACACAAACTGGAAAATGTGGAGGAAATGGACAAATTTTTAGAAACACACAGTCTCCCTAGGCTCAACCAGGAAGAAATAGAATTCCTGAACAGACCAATATCAAGTACTGAAATTGAAACAGCAATGAAAAACCTTCCTAAAAACAAAAGTCCCAGACCAGATGGTTTCACACCCGAATTTTACCACACCTACAAAGAAGAATTGATGCCTGTCCTGCAGAAATTGTTCCACAACATCAAGATGGACAGAATCCTCCCCAACACATTTTATGAAGTCAACATAACCTTGATACCAAAAGCAGGAAAGGACACAACAAAAAAAGAAAACTACAGACCAATATCCCTTATGAATATAGATGCAAAAATTCTAAACAAACTCCTAGCAAACTGAATCCAGGTGCTTATCAAGAAAATAATCCATCACCACCAAGTGGGCTTCATCCCAGAGATGCAAGGATGGTTCAACATACACAAATCTATAAATGTAATTCCCCACAAAAACAGAAGCAAAAACAAAGACCATAAGATCCTCTCAATAGACGCAGAAAAAGCATTTGACAAAATTCAACACCCTTTTATGATAAGAATGCTTAACAAAATAGGCATGGTTGGGGCATACCTAAAAATGATACAAGCCATATACGACAAACCTACAGCCAACATTATACTGAATGGGAAAAATTGAAAGCATTCCCACTTAGAACTGGAACCAGACAAGGTTGCCCACTATCTCCACTTCTATTCAACATAGCGCTGGAAGTCCTTGCTAGAGCAATTAGACAAGAGACCAGAATTAAGGGCATCCAAATGGGAACAGAAGAGATCAAACTCTCACTCTTTGCTGATGATATGATATTATATCTAGAAAACCCCAAGGATTCAACCAAGAGACTCCTGGAATTGATAAATGAATTCAGTAAAGTCTCAGGATACAAAATCAATACACACAAATCAGAGGCATTCATATATGCCAATAACAGTCAAACTGAGAACCAAATCAAAGACTCAATATCCTTCACAATAGCAACAAATAAAATAAAGTACCTAGGAATATATTTAACTAAGGAGGTAAAAGACCTCTATAGGGGGAACTATGAAACACAGAGGAAGGAAATAGCAGAGGACATAAACAGGTGGAAACCTATACCATCCTCATGCGTCAGCAGAATCAACATGATCTCTGTGTGCACTGAAGATAAATTACTCTAAATGATATGGGGAAGATAAATTTTAGGGGCATATAAATAAATTGAGGGAGATGAATTAGAAGGCAATATTGTAAAATAAAGGCAAAGCATGCTTGAAATGAAGGATTTTTCCAGAAATATTTTGGATATAAAATATCAGTACCCAGTATACAATGAATTTTTATGCCACAAATAAATGTATAAATTGGGATTTTATAATTTAAATTTTTCAATTTTCATTTACAATATAGTAAATATGTATGGACACAGAACACTTAAAAAAAAGTCTTTAAATCTCCAATCATTTTTACTTACATTTGTTTATTTTTATTAGTTAAATGCAGTAAATTCATTTGATGGAATAGTATAAAGAACAGGCAGAGGTCCCTGTGGGCTGGGCAGGGCAGGGCTAGAGATGTTATGCAAAAAAGCTCTGGAGGTAGAAGCCCAATGTGTAAGGCCACACAGCTAACAGAGCAGAAGGTATCACTCTCCCGAACCCAGTAGGGGCAGCAAAGTGGGGGCCCACCAATATATCCTTCATCTGGCATCTACTAGCATATTAACACAGTCCTAAAGGAAAACCCTTAAGGTCGTATTCTGTGCCCCCCAAAATTTATTGTTTTCATGAACCAAAAATGCTGAGGCCTCAGTGAATAAACATGAGGGAGGACAAGGGGGCAACAGGCACTGCTGGTTGGTAGTAACAAGAAGACACTGTTTGCCACTTGTGTTCAGAATACTTCAGGGGAGCTCGTTCTCAATGAGACTTTCTCTCATCACCTATTTAAAACTGCCTCAATACCCCACCCCCTTTTCCTGATTCATTTTTCCCTATATCTTCTTTTAATATACTACATGCTTTACTGACTTATTTTGTTTATTGCACTTCCTCCTTTCACTAGAATGAAAGCTCCATAAATGCAGGAATTTTTTTTTCTATTTTTCTTCACTGCTTAAGCCCTAGCTCTTAGAACTGTACGCTGTATATAGTGAGTGGTTTAGTATCTAAGTGATGGATGAATAAGTGGATGGATGGATGGATGGATGAACAGATGGATGGATGGATGGATGGATGGAAAGGATGGATAGAAAGAGTCGATGGCAGGCCTCATGCTTTAGTTTCCATATTTCTGAAGGTCCCAGAGGGGGAAAATGCTACAGAAATCAAGTAAAGCTTTTAGGACACATACCTTCAACATCTACTCTGCCTATCCAACCACAATGCTAGATCCTAACACAAAATGAAATGAAATTTCCACAGAATCATTAGAATTAGGCTAGGCTTGGCTTTGCCCCAATCAGTTACAACCCACAGTAAGTTACTTGCACAATGTCACAAATACACAATAGAGGTCTGTACGAACTTAGGTCTGTATGAACCAAAAGTTCTTGTAATGTTGTTCCACATTATCATATCAAAGGTTACTTCAGAAATGGGTAAACTACTCTTTGGCTGTTTCAGTCCAATTCTTCCTTCTGAGTCATCATCATCCTTGGTCTCAGTAGATCAAGCACCTTCGAATTGTGGCAGAAGGGATAAGAAAGAAGCAGCCAAAATTGGGTCTTTGTTTCTTAGGTAATGCTGAAAAAATTCTAGAATAAAAAAATCAGTAGGCTGAAACTTGACACCTTACAGTCAGTTTTACACACACATACACACACACACACCTATGCATGTCAAAATCAACTAGTAAGAAAACACAGTATGAAACTTACCACACTTTTACTTTTGCCCAAGTCCCCCAAGGATCATGAGTACTGAAAAGCTAACAATCGCAGCAGACGCTGCTTAACGCTAGAGGAAGACAAGTATATTTCGCCAGTATCAACCTTGCAACAGCTCCAAAGAAATCTCTTTTCTTCCTCCCACTCACATGCTTCCCCCTGGGCGTTGTACTCACTGCCAGTGGCCTCCACCTCCACCCAACTTACAGAAACCTGGCCCTTAGTACCCTGCAATTAATGACATCAGACAAGCGAGTGTCTTCTCTCTCCTTCCATGCCTCAGAGGCTTCCTGTCACTGCCCTGCTGAATTCCAGTGGTGTCTCTTGGACACTCTATTCAGGCTGTGATTATCTACTCACCACTGTTTGGGTCCTTCTCTGCAGAGGAGGTGAGTGCTGGGCACCTCTAGTCAACCATCTCGAAGCCCCGTCCGATGCTCTCTCAATGCCTCCTGTATATCTCTCTCTTGTTGGAAAACACAGAGAGGAACAGAACCTTCTAACCCATGCTAATTTGAAGGAAACTAAAGTGATAAACTTATTCCATCTACTATCTAGTGTTGTTGTTTTGATTATTAATACTGTAAGTGAATTGTTCTGGCCGTGAAGACCACCTTGGTGACCACAAGAATGCTGACTAACATCCATCCTACATCCCTGCATCCCTGTATCCCAGTTGTAGTTACTCAGTCCACAATATAGTCACCAGTGGGAATGGAAGTAAAGTGTCCCAAGACCACTGATCCAAAACCTTGTTTCTAGGTGAAAAAGTGATTTGAAGACCTCCTCCTTTAAAAGGCAAACTGACTTCCAATTTTCCCAAAGACTGATCCCCATCCCATCTCCCAAAGAAGTAAAATTTCTGTCAAATAATGGCAGTGATGTCATCAACATCTTTAAGTAGAAGCTTTCCTACAAGTTAATCTGGGCTACAATATTTCAAGAAACTGACTGTTTTCCAGAAGCCAAGAGATTTATAAGTTGTATGAAGAAAAGCCACATTTCTGGTCCAGCAGAGTGGAGAAGGAATTCCAAGGTGCTAAGAAGAAAACGTGTTAGTTCTGGCAGCCAAGTGTCTAGCTATTAATAGAAACACCCAGAAGACAGCGTGTCAGGCTGGATTTGGGTGGTGGGGGTGGGGGCTGGATCAGAGAAACAGCCCTGGCAACCACATTTAAAACTATTCAAATCTCAGAGAGAGAATACACAGCCCAGATTCAAAGTGTGGAGCTCAGTTATGGACCTCCAGAGCAATAAGCCCACGCATGATTCCGGCATACCCCTCTCTGACCTGGCCTCCAACTTCTGGTATGGACAAGCCCTGACTCTTCAGCCTTACCTACAGCACTGACAGACTTCATTCACCTCACTCCCTTACGTTCTTGTTGGGTTTCGAAGGCTTCTGGTTCTGGGCCTTGGCTTAGCCAGCCCCCTTAGACCGGTCAGAGATCTCAGCCTACCTGGTTTGGCCCTTACTACTCTCTAATGCCTTTGAATCTGAGTCATCCATTGGCCTCAGAAAATTAGTCCCACCTTACCCACCCACCCCTGTCACCCCCTACTCCTAGCTCCAGTCCCTTAGGAGACATGATGTACTTGGCCAATATCTTAGCTGAATTCACCTTGCCACAATCCAGTGGGGAGGTTGGGGGTATCAAACACAGGAAAAATATTTTTAAAAACAATAATAGACATCAAAGAGGAGCTGCTGTCTCAGAAGCCAAGATAAACATCAACACAGACCATGGTTTGGCAGTCTCTGGCTTGTTATGTATAAAATGTTACCCTGAAGGCCTTGGCATAAAAATGTCCTCCAGGACAGTCAGGGAGAGTGTGTTTCCATCTTAAACAGAACTGATTTACTATTTTGGAGTGCCAGAGACCTTGTTGGGCACTGGATATTTTTTTATTCCTGTAAATATTTCTCGGCTCTGTTCTGGGATAAGGTTAAGTGACCTAGATGCAGTTTAACACTTTCGGGAATTGCTTTTTTATGATTTGTTAGGCACATTTGGAGCAGTGCCCAGTCTAGGGCTAATTATTCCCCACTACTGAGGCAAGACCTTCCTGACTGTTCTACCCAATACCCTGTGAATTGTGGGTTTTCCAGTCTGGCTGGAAGGAACTGGCAATATTCTCAGCCCTCCGTGATCACGGGACTCTGCTCTCGTCTCCCCACAAGCCCAGCCCCCGTCTCCAGTAGTTTCCTCACACGCACGTGCTGATCAATAGGGTGCTGAACCCTCAAGGGGCCCACTGCAGCTATCTAGGGTCCTCTTTCTCTGGGCAACTTTCTCATTTCTGGTACTCTGTACTATGAAATCTAACCACCTTGGATTCCTCCAGGCTCTTCACAACATCTCCTCAACTCAGGGAATCCAAATTCCACCCAAGTTCCCCTTCTAGCATCTCAGCCTGGAAACTCTCTACAGGCAGAAAGCTGCAGCATCTCCTTTTCTCTAAGAAATCAGAGACACTGATGGTCAGTGTTTCAAAAACCATTGTCTCATATATTTTATCTTATCTTTTTGGTGGTTTCAGGCAAAAGGGTAAATCTGGTCCTGTTAAACCATCTTGGGTAGAAACAGAATTTGTTTAAAACTCAGTTTACTTTGTACCCAATATCAGTATTACACAGAAAAGATGCCACTTTAATTGATGTTTAATCGACGTTGTTCAAAGTAAGGTCCTTGAACCACTCACCTTGGAATTACCTAGGATGCTTGACAAAAATGCATGTTACTACATCACATTCCCAGATCTATCTTTTTTTTTTTTAAGAGGCAGGGTTTTGTCTTGCTCCGTCACCCAACCTGGAGTACAGCAACTTGATCATAGCTCACTGCAGCCTTGAACTCCTGGGCAATCCTCCTGCCTCAGCTTCCCTAGTAGCTGGGACTAGGGACACACACCACCACACTTGGCTAATTTTTTTATTTCTTGTACAGACTAGGTCTTGCCATGTTGCCCAGGCTGGTCTGAAACTCTTTGCCTCAAGTGATCATCCCACCTCAGCCTCCCAAATTGCTGGGATTACAGGTGTAAGCCACAGTACCCCGGCCCCCAGATCTATTAAATATAAATTTCTTGTTATTTACTGCTGCCATTGCCATGACAGTTAACAAAAGACAATAAAATCCTCTTCGGAAAGTCCAAAAATCATTGAAATAGGCAATAGATTAAAAAGTCAAGGAGAGGGGTAAGTTAAGGACAAGGAGAGTACTGAGAGATCAGCTTCCCAGAAACCACGGCTCTCCCTCGCTGAATGAAGGATATTGATATGGCTACTTCCTTCTCATTCATGGCCGCAGCAGTGCACGAGGGTGAGACGGGGAGAGAATCCCCACTGCCTCCGTACAAGAGGCTCTCTGGGCAGCAGTCACCAAAGGCCAAAGCCAAACCTGCCAGGAAATTGTTTTGCCAGGATGTATGTTTCCCCCTCAGTTCATTAAATAATTAACCCAGCAATCGTAGCCACGCTCCGTACCAACAAATCCTCAGCGATGGTGACAACACGCTGCCAACCTTTAATCCCCCAATCTCAGGAGCATTTGGAATCACCCCTCAACCATCTAGGCTCACAACAGACACATTTTCTGGGGAAGGAAGCAAACAGCCTAAAAAGCAGGTATGAGACGTGGGCAGAATACAGGCACCTTCAGGCTGAGCTCGTCAGAGGGGCAACAGGCTTCACTGCACAGAGTTGCCCACAGAGCTCTTGTGGGACTTGGTTTTGGTCATCTTGCTCATTCTTGCACTAGTGGAAAGGCTCTCACTGCAAGAGAGAAAGTGATAAAGACACTTATCCATGCTCGATCTAGTAGACGAAAGGATAAAACAAGGCATATCTCACATCCCAAATCGTC
This sequence comes from Lemur catta, assembly GCF_020740605.2. Lineage (NCBI taxonomy): Eukaryota > Metazoa > Chordata > Mammalia > Primates > Lemuridae > Lemur > Lemur catta. The sequence goes on from NC_059128.1 coordinate 241,378,992, forward strand.
ACGTGATTTCATTGCTGATTGCACTTCACTGTCACCAAGGAAAGCCGCCAGCAAGGGAGGAGACGGAAGTGGGTGAATGTAGGCAGGGCCAGATGGCCTACGGCCTTTTCGGCTGTTGGCAAATATCCGGAATTTATTTTAAATGCAATGAGAAGCCATTGGAGGGTTTAAGCAGGGGAGTGATGTGACTTTTATTTGTATTTTTCAAAAATTGCTCTGGCTGCCTTGTGGTGCATGATTTATCGGGGGCAAGTGCGAAAGGAGGTCCTGGGGCAGCGCCACCTAAACTCTGATCTGTGGACCAATGTCCCTCTGCAAACTGTTATCATCTACAAGGACAGAAATGGAGAGGAAAAGCTTAGAAGCTTTTACACATTTTGAAGCAATTTAACATCATGGCAACATCCAACCAGGATTTTTATTTTTATTTTTTTACAAAAATATAAGGCTGCAATGGACTGGGGGAAAGAAAGGCCTGGTCCTTTACTACAGATAACTCTAGACACCACTGCAGTAATTCAGGCAAGGGGTGATGGTTGCTTCAATGAGGTGGATCAGGCACAGAGGAGACATAGTGTTTCACTCTCCCAGGATCACAAAGGACAGTAAGAGAAGCTGTGAGGTCAGAATAAGAAGGCTGGGGCACCCAGTGACACCTCTGCCTCTGCTGGCCTGCATTGGATCTGTGTACATACCAACTCTCTGTAAAGCGGCAGCCAGCAACACCTGTTTCATTCCTGAGGAGAACGTTACAGATAGCATAAATGTTAAGAGTTCAGACGCTGCTGTAAAGCTACCCCATGTATAAATCCTGATTTCAGCACTGTGTGACCCTGGATGAGGTACTTAACCTCTCTGGGCCTCAGTTACCTCATCAATAAAATGGGAATAATAATAGCCTCTACACCATAAGGTGTCCATGAGGGTAAAATGAGAAGAACCCTGAGAAGAGGCTGACACCTGATAACAGGCACTCACTTAGCCATTAGTTGTTCATGCATCTTTCTGTGAAGAAAAAACTTCATGGCATGATTGTAGTCACATAATCGCTAACCTCTGCGAGGTACATTACATTTGACAAAGCCCCATCACAGACATTACTTCATTAATCCTCCTGCACTGATACTTACAAGTAGGAAGGGAAAGGTCCAATTTTCTTGATGAGGAAAATGAAGCTCAATGTCCATAGAGAGGTTCTCAAACCTGCCCCAGGTGGATGAGGTATTGATTCATTTGTCTGCTCCCCCACTGGAAACAACCAGCCCGAGAAGGCATACGAGCAGTAAGGAGAAAACAAGGTCACCCTGCTCTTCGGCAGTGCATCTTTATGCCTGGAATGCACACGAACTGAGGCCAGCACAGGAGGAGGAAGAGCAACACCAGGGATGGAGAAGCTGGGGGCCAGTTCTCCTTAGTCCATGCTTAAAAGGAGGATGCCTCGGACCAGGTGCGTAGCTCTCTCCTATAATCCCAGCACTTTGGGAGGCCAAGGTGGGAGGGTCGCTCAAGGCCAGGAGTTTGAGACTAGACTGGGCAACAGAGTGAGACCCCCTCTCTATAAAAAAATAGAAAAATTATCTGGGCATAGTGGCATGTGCCTGTAGTCCCAGCTACTAGGGAGTCTGAGGTAGAAGGATCGCTTGAGCCCAGTCGTTTGAGGTTACAGTGAGCTATGATCATGCCACTACACTTCAGCCTGGGCAACAGAGTGAGACCTTGTCTCAAAAAAAAAAAAAAAAAACCCCAAAGGTAAGATGCCTGGAAGGACTCTGACCCAATTTCCCCCCATTCTCCCTCAACACAGCTTTTCTTTCTCCCTCTTCACCCTGTCTTCCTCTGGCCTTTATCGCCAAAGTTCAGCTATGATATGATTTTGGTATGAACATTTTATATAATTATTTTTTTCCTCACTAACATTTTTAATATTATTAAATTTTATTATTTATTAAATATAAGGATTCCCAAAGCTGTCCTTAAGGTACTCCTTACCACCATACATGTCTCTATTTTGTTTTGTTTTGTTTTTTAATCTGCCTTTAACAATTTGCCGTACTCATCAATCTGAATGAAGCCTGGCTTGTAGGGAGAGAGGAAGAAAGAATTAAATAATTGGAGAAAAAAATCCCTGAACTGAAGAAGTATTTGGGTCTTCAAGCTGAAAGGTCATATCAAGAGAATAGATGTTTAAAAAAACCAAACAAAAGATACATACCTAGACATATCAAAGTGAAAATGAAACTTAATTCTTTTTTTAGTGAGAGCAGTAATTTAAAATGTAGGTTTGGCTGGGCGCGGTGGTTCACGCCTGTAATCCTAGCACTCTGGGAGGCCGAGGCGGGTGGATCGCTCGAGGTCAGGAGTTCGAGACCAGCCTGAGCAAGAGCAAGACCCCGTCTCTACTAAACAATAGAAACAAATTATCTGGCCAACTAAAAATATATATAGAACGAATTAGCCGGGCATGGTGGCGCATGCCTGTAGTCCCAGCTATTCGGGAGGCTGAAGCAGTAGGATCGCTTCAGCTCAGGAGTTTGAGGTTGCTGTGAGCTAGGCTGATGCCACGGCACTCTATCCTGGGCAACAGAGTGAGAGTCTGTCTCAAAAAAATAAAAAAATAAAAAAGAAAGATAAAATGTAGGTTTATTTGGATGTGAGAGATGTCCTCTGAATTTAATCAGAGTAGGTAATAATCCCAATATTTGATATTTCAATCTGTTGCTTTAATTTTAGAGGAATCTTTTAGGAACTGTTAAACAACATATCTCATTTTAAAGAAAAATATATCTGAAGGTCAAAAATTCCTTACATTTCACTTTGGCTTTTTTTTTCTTCTATTAAATTTAAGATAAATTAAATGTAATTGTTTTTACTGAAAATGTAATTGGTGGTAGACTCTGGGCCAGAGACAGACACCGTCTCCGTACACAAGGAACCAGGTCTATTTGACAACCCTAGTTGTTGACTCAAGTCAGGAAAAGGACGAATTATATTTTCAGGTTATTAAGAGGGAATTCAGATGCACCCTAAATACCTAAGTTACTGCCAGAAAACAACTACAGAACTGAGGGAACTTTGGCTCTGAAAAAGGTGAAGTTAATGGGCGTTCTGCATAACTTGGTAAGAAAGAGTCCACCTTTTAACTTAGAGAAATAAGTTTTCGTGGGAATGAGACAGCAGGATAAAAAGCTAATCTCTATAAACATCCCAAGAAGGAGTTACCATCCAATTTATTTGCTTTTTAATTAGGACCTTAGGTAGAGCTTTCGTCCAACTAGGACTGCCTGAGGCTAGTTCTAAGCGTTGGGAAGGAAGGGCACCAGCCTACCTGAGGATTCTGACCTTTGGCTGGGAAACTCCTCCCACTGGACCAGTGGTTCTCAACCCAGGCCAACCATCAGATGCCCTGGCCTCATTCCACACCCTCTGAAAGAGAATCTCCGGGGGCAGGACAAGCATGGGTATTTTTTTTTTTAATACTCCACAAATTATTCCACTGCATAGAGATGAAGTTCCATGGGATGAAACTATGGAATTCTAAAGGACAGTGGCTATCTTTTGGAGGCATCAGGGATGTTTAAAAAGCAAAAGCAGAACAATGTTTATAATAGGGTCCCATTTATATTTTTAAATTATATTTATATTTTATATTTATATTTATAATTAAATCTATATTTGTGAATGGACTCTTGGAGAAGATCTGGAAGGATCCAGAATATACTATTTACAAAGGTAACCTTCCAAGGAGAACAGTAGAATGGGAAGAAAGCAAGTGAATAAAGGGGAAACCATTACTTTTGACTCCATTTCAATTTTTTCAACATATTTTTATTCTAAATATCCCCAAAACGTAAAGATGCCTTCAAAAAAAAAAAAGATAGTTATTAGCAGCCAATGCCTTTCACCACAGGAAATATTAAAAGCTATAAAGAGCAGAAATTTTGAGTATTCTATGGGAAAAAATCAGTATTTTAGATACAATTAGGAAAATGTCAGGGCTGAGTAAATTCACATACAATAGTCACAATGCACACGGTCTGGGTGATGGACACACTTAGAACTTTGACTCATTGACTCAAAGTGTACAAAAGCAATCCATGTGATCGAAATTTATACCCCCATAATATTTTGAAATAAAAAAAAGAAACATGTCAAGAATTAATCAACATTTTTATACTATGACTATATCTATGCCAGTGGTGTCTATGTAAAGATGAACATTATAATGGTAGATAAAAATTACTAATCAATTGTTTAAATATCCATATGCAAAAGAATAGAGTTGGATCCTTGCCTTATGCCATTTACAAAAATTAACTCAAAATAAATCAAAGACAAATGAGCTAAAACTATAAAATTTTCAGCAGAAAACATATGAGAAAAGCTTCAGAACATTGGATTCGACACCAAAAGTATGAGCAACAAAAGAAAACTAAATAAGTTAGCCTACAACAAAATTTAAAACTTTTATGCATCAAAAGACACTACAAACTAAGCGAAAAAGTAACCCCAAAAATGGAAGAAAATATTTGCAAATCATTTACCTACTAAGGAATTAATACCCAGAATATTTGAAGAACTCCTACAATACAACAACAAAAAAAATCTAATTTTAAAATGGGCAAAAGATTTACAAATAGTCAATAAGCACATGAAATGATGCTCAACATCACCAATCATTAGGAAAACACAAATTAAAACCATAATAAAATACCACTTCACACCCATTAGGATGTCTATTATTAAAAATTAAAAACAAAAAGTAGAAAATTACAAGTGTTGGTGAGGATGTGGAAAAATCGGGACCTTTGTGAATTGCTGGTGGGAATGTACAATAAAACAGCGTAGCTGCTGTGGAAAACAGTAGGGCGGTTCCTCAAAAAATTACCATATGATCCAGCAATTCCATATGATCCAGTAATTCCACTGCTGGGTATATACTCAAAAGAATTGAAAGCATGGATTTGAACAGATATTTGTACACCAGTGTTCATAGCAGCATTACTCAGCAATAGCTAAAAGGTGTTGTATTTGTCAGTGGTCAGAGTTCCCCAGAGAAACAGGACCAATAGGATATGCATAGAGAGAGAGAGAGAGAGAGATTAAATCTACAGGGTACGTTGGCAGGCTGGAGGCCCACGGAAGACTTGGTGTAGTCTCAAGTCCAAAGGCAGGGTGGAAGCAGAATTCTCTCTTCTTCAGTGGAAGTAAGTCGGTCTTTTCTTATTGAGGCCTTCAACCAAATGGAGGTTGGCCCATCCACATTATGAAAGGCATATCAAAGTCTACTGATTTAAATGTTAACCTCATCTAAAAAGTACTTCCACAGAAACATGTAGAATAATGTTTAGCCAAATATCTGGGTACTAGGTGTGGCCTAGCCAAATTGACACATAAAATTAGCCATCCCAGATGAAAACAACCTAAATCACTCTAACAACAAATGAATGGATAAACAAAAGGTGGTACATACATGCAATGGATTATTATTCAGCCTTAAAAAGGAAGGAAATTCTGACACATGCTACAACATGGATGATACTTGAAGATATTTTGCTAAATGAAATAAGCCCAAACATAAAAGAACAAATACATAATTCCACTTATGTGAGGTATTAGAATAGTCAAATTTATAAAGACAGAAAGTAGACTGATGGTTGCCAGAGGCAGCGTGGGTACCATATGGGGAGTTATTGTTTAATAGGTAAGGAGTTTCAGCTTGGGAAGATGAAAAGGTTCTGGGGACGGATGGTGGTGATATTTGCACAACAATGTAAATATACTTAATGCCATTGAAAGTATACATAAAAATTGTTAAAACAGTAAATTTTATATCTATTTTACCACAATAAAAGAATGAACAGGCTTTACTAAGAGCCAAACAATATGCTAAATGCTTTACATGGATATTCTCATGTAATGTCTATTAGTGTCCCTATTTTATAGCTAATAAAGTCTCCTAGAAAGAGTAACTTGCTCAAAGTCACACTGGTAAGAGTCAGATCTGGGATTCAAACTCTCATGGTCTGACTCCAAAGCCTGTGTGCTTAGTCACTATGCTACATTGAAAACAGTGACTACATTAAGGTAATGAAATAAAGAGCAAATTAAAATATTTTTCAAGTAATATATTTTTTTCAAGACGGGATCTACTGCCCAGGCTAGAATGCAGTGGTTTCATCATAGCTCACTGTAGCCTCAAACTCCTGGGCTCAAGCAATCCTCCTGCCTCAGCCTCCCAAGTAGGTGGAACTACAGGTGTGCACCACCACACCTGGCTAATTTTTTTTTTCTTTTTTTTTTGTAGAGACGGGGTCTAGGACTATGTTGCTCAGGCTGGTTTCCAACTCCCGGTCTCAAGTGATCCTCCTTCCTTAGCCTCCCAAAGTATTAGTATTACAGGCGTGAGCCCCTGTGCCCAGACTCAAATAATATTTTAAAGTTGATTCAATACTTAAAAAATTTAAGGAATGAATTTCCAAAAAAATGTCAAATCCAGACTGGGTGTAATTATTAACTGTACACCTAAAATAGCCCTACATCAACCTTCACCATGCAAAGTCCTTATCCCCAAACCACAGCATCTCCAGAAATAAGATGAGAAACCAGAATGCCCAAGAAGCAGGAGTAGATTGTTTACCTGGCATCTTCCCCTTTTCTCCACAAGTCTTGGGACATTTCATAGTTTCTCTATTTTTAAAAAATAAAAATACTGTGGTCACAATTTCCTTTTTCCAAGAGACAGTCATCAACTGACATTTATTGAATGTCTACTAGAAGACCAGGTGGGTTTTGTTCAAACAAATTGAAAAGACAGAGTGCTTGCCTGCAATGAGATCCATCAAATAAGTAAATGGTTCCTGTGTCCACATGGACCACACCCCATAGACAAGATTTATGTTGATATTCTGGGCCAGGCACAGTGGCTCAGGCCTGTAATCCTAGCAGTCTGGGAGGCTGAGGTGGGAGGATTGCTTGAGGTCAGGCATTCAAGATCAGCCTGAGCAAGAGCAAGACCCGTCTCTTCTAAAAATAGAAAAAATTAGCCAGGCATGGTAGCAGGCACCTGTAGTCCCAGTTACTCAGGAGGCTGAGGCAGGAGAATCGCTTGAACCCAGGAGTTTGAGGTTGCTGTGAGCTAGGCTGATTACCACCACCACAAACAAGAAGAGCAGTCTTAGATTTATTACCTCTAAAGAGGTGGTTAAGGTTGGTGGTTAAGGGTTGGGCTCTGGAATTAAACCGTCTGGGTCTGCACCTGCCATTTGTTCACTATGGAATCTTGGGCAAGCTTTGTAACCTGCCTGTGCCTCTGTCTCCTCAAATATTAATATAAAAACAGGACACAAATAGGTACCAACTCTCACATGCTTGCTGAGGATGGCATGCACTAAAACATGTAAAGCACTCAGAATAATGTCTGCCTTATGTTACGTGTTCAGAAAAAATTAGTCAAAGATGTAGGAAACAGCTATCTGTGAGTAACAGATTGTTCCAGGGATGAGGGGAGAAAATGGATGATCATCCAAGGGAAAAAAGACTTTAGAGATCATTTCACAGACGATGGCACAGAGGGCCATATGGGCTTAATGTCTTGCCTGAGGTCACACAGGTGGTCAACAGCAGTGTCGGGGCATAGCTCCCTGCCACAGAATAATACCCTCAAGGAAGAGAAAGCAAGAGAACTCCAAATTGACCCTCCACTTAGGTGCATATTACCAGTCTTAACTACTTCAATAATTGTAAATTATAAAGTTATATGTATTAAAATGGGAATAGCCGATGCTATCAGCAGGATGAGAAAGAGCTACTCTGCACACAGTGTGTGGGGTGGAGTTTGGGGGTAACAATAATATCCATGTCAAAGACTTTAGGGCATGGCCTGTTAACCAAAAGTCACCTGTGTAACAGCCCAGAGCACCAGACCACTTAAACAGAGGTCCAAGACAACCACCAGAGAACTGAGTCCAAAACACAGGGCCCAGCCACTGCCCAGCCCTGTCTGCCCAATCTGCAGGCCCTGAATGGAGGTTACACAAGAGGTGGAGCAGATGGTGAGGGTATGGTGGGCAAGAGGGGAGACTGGACTCCAGAGATGGATCATTCCAGAAACACCTACACTGTGTAACTGCTGCCAGTTCAGCTCGCCGTCCCCCCACCGGATCCACTTCCCAAGGCTCTCCTTCCCCATCAGGTGACTCATGCAATCCCCTCCTACTTCTCCACCCTTCCAACCTTGCCTCCCACTAACTCCCCAGTGGCCCAGAGTCCCTAGGGTAGCGCCACACTTTCCAGCCACAGTGCCTTTGCCTCTGCTTCCCCTTCTTCCTAAAATGCTGCTGCCGTTCTACAATCCCATCCTTCCCTCCCATCCCCAAACCAAAACTGTTTGGTAAAATCCTTTCGCAGAAATGTCAACCCTTCCATGAAGCCATGCTCTAATCAGATGGTCTTTTCTCATCCCCTGCACTCCAAGAACCTTCTAGATATTTCTAAGACATTTGATCAATTCTACCACACTCCCCATTCAAGACTCTCTTCCTTTATGTCCTCACACAGCACCTGGCTAGCAAGCGGTCAGCACTCAGTAAATACCAGTTGCTAAAACAGAGGCCAGAATGGAAGCTGGGGAAGCGGAGGTTCTGTAGGGCAAGCTGGGAAGGAGGGAGATGAAGAGTGAGTACAATAGCAAAGACTTATTGTGTGCCAAAACTATTTTAAGTGTTTCACATGTGTTAACTCACTTTAGTCCTCAAGACAGCCCTACAGTAGGTTCTATTATTATTAGCACATTACAGAGGAGGAAACTGAGTTACAGAGGAGGAAACTCTCCACGTTACAGAAAAGGAAACTGAGGCACAGACAGGTTGAGTAACTTGCCCAAGGTCACACCGTGGGGATGTGAACTGAGCCATCCAGTTGGCTCTTTATATTGCTACTCTGCAACATCGTTCCTTTTAACCCTGCATCCCTGAAAACCACTTCAGCTATTCCACCCACTTGTGTGCATGACCTCTCCGAATCAAAAACACACTCTGCAACTTAAAATTATCGCACCCAATTCCCAACTCTGCTTTCTGAACCAGAAATTAGAGAAGAATTCTGGCCAGATTTCCCATGACAGTAAATAACATATGACGAAAGTCTCAAATCCAAAACATTGCTTAAACAGAGGGAATTATAGGTGTTCCAGATGAAATGGGCCTCAGGGCTACTCACTTAGCTCAATATTTTTCATCCTTCTATTTCTAAATCCTGAAATATACACCAGAACAATCTGTGAGCATGTACATATAACAATCACTCAATATTATTTTGATAGAATTACGGATTTAGGGAGGAGAGACAGGAGGGTGTAAAAAAAAAGAATTATGGATTTAATACACAATTGTAAGGTTATAGATACACAGTGTTGTCTGTCATATGTTTAACGTGGGTTTTTTTAAACAATCATAAAGGAATTTGGGTCTCCCACTATGGATAAGGGAATATAGAAAAGACATATATTTAGATTACGACTACATCCAAGTTTAAGTGAAAATTCCAGCAATTACCTGCATCATTCAGGTTTTTAATAATTCATACTAAACATACTAGTAACAGAAGTAAAAGTTGTGTTAATTCTAAATAAGCCAGATAATTTCCTCAATCTTCCGTCAAAATAGTCAGGGAACGGGGGATGGGTAAAGATTTTCGCTTTACAAATGTACACAGTGTTTTCACAAAAAGAAAATAGAAAAATAAATTTATCGGTGAAGTCAACTTTGGAGTTAGGAGAGGCTTACAACAGGATACCAAGTAAATTTCTGTTCCCAGGAAATTTTATAATAGCATGCCAAAAAAATTTTTTAATAGCAAACCAAAAAATTAAATGAAATTAAGATGTCAGCAAAGCACAAGAGAAGAAAGCCGAGGGTCCAGTTTGTGGCAGCAAGTGATATTTTCCTCCCCTTGATGAAAAGAAGGCTGATGAGAACAGCAAAAAGACACAGGATAGAGATCACAGCAAGAGAGATATCCAGCACGTATCCAAAACTTACCCAACGTGATCTGTTTACTCAACACTTTATTTTTTCCCACTTTGCCAGTTTAAAATCAAACAGCGGCTGGGCTTTTGTTGCTGCTCTGTCTGTTCTTTTGATCCCAGAGCCCCATGAAAGTTAAACTGTGTGTTGGATGGGATCTGGCCCCGTCTCTCATTAGAGGGAAAAAAAGTTTTAAACTTGGGTCCCTGGTTGCTTCTTTGGGAAAGTGAATAAATAAATGGCTAGCAGGAGGGGACGTGGGGGACGTGCGCAGCGGACGTCGGGCCCGCGAAGGGGCCGCACAGTTCCTCAGCACAGCTGTCCAGATGTGCTTCATCTGGTTCCCCCCGCGAGGCACGAGCCTTGCCTGCCGCGGCTGGCAGACGCCCCAGCTCATTGGTGGCCGCGGCGTCTCGCTTGCCACCGATTGGCCAGGCGGCCCGCCACTCCCGCGGACTTCGAGCCCGCCCCCACCCGCCGGGCCAGCTCGCTGCATCCCCGAAAGGAACATGGAAGTGGCGCCGTCGCTGATGTGGCACTCGGCGGCGGCGGCGGCGGCGATCGGCCCGGGAGGGGACGGGGCGGAGAGGAGGGTTGCCCCTGCCCGAGCCCCTATTATTCCCCTCCTTTTAGGCAGGTTAGGCTGGTTCGTTTTAATAGGATCATTCCTATCCGTTTGGGGGCTGAAATTAAGGCGCGCCGGGCGTTCGCTTAAGCCCCCTGCAGTTCCGAGTGGGAGCGGCTGGGGCTCCGGCTGCCCACGCCCCCAGAGGGCGTTCAGGCCGCGCCCTGGAGCTTATCTCTCCCCACTTTCTCCTGGGAGTAAATGTAATAATAAGGTTCAAGTGCTTGCTCCTTGGGGACAGTATGCTTTTGTTGGAGGGAAAACTTTAATGAACCCTCATTGAAGTCCTTATTAGCCAAAAATGTGGTTTCTGCGAAGAAGCCCAGGGGTGGGTACAGGAATGGTTTAGCAGATGTAGTTGGTTTGCGTTTTTTGTTGAGTGATGGTGGTTATAGGAAAAGAAATATTGCTTTGTTCTGTGAGAATTGAGAAAGGACTATACTAAATAATGCTTTGATCCTAGAAAAAATGGTTGAAGGGTAAGTGGTTGGCTGATTAGTTGGTTGGAGGGGGAGGAGGGGAGAAGAGATCTGCAAATCAATTGGCATCATAATTTGTGTGTGTTTTAAGAAACATGGCCTCACTGAAATTTATTAAAGTGGCAAGAGCCACACTCACGGGGCTGCACACCATGGAAGGTGCCAGGCCCTGTACTAAACAGCTGTTACCTGCACTATCATATTTAATTCTTACAACCACTTTATAAAGTAGATGTTAGAATTATCTCCATTTTCAGATGAGGACATCAAGACCCAGAGCGTATTCCAGCATGCCACAGATGTCTCCAAACATATGTGCATAGTACTCCATCATGGGCACATAATCTCACCTGCCATTTGCCACCAGTGTGAGGGTCAGAATTTATTGTGAGTGCCTTTACCTTCTGATGTCCAAAGCTTTCCCTACAAAGATGATGTTTGTTGGTGCATTCATTATCTATTGCTGTGCAACAAATTGCCACAAACTTAGTGACTGAATCAACACACATAATATTATCGCACACTTTCTGAAGGTCAGAAGTCCAGGTTTGGCTTAACTGGATCCTCTGCTCAGGGTCTCACAAGGTATCAGCCAGGCTGTGTTCTCATCTGCAGTCTCTACTGGAGAAGAATCTGCATCCACACTTTCTCAGGTCATTGGCAGAATTCATTTCTTTGCAGCTATAGGACTGAGCCCTCAGTTTCTTTCTAGAGGTCAGCTAGAGGCTGCCCTTAGCTCCTAGACTAGAGTCTGCTCTCACACTCCCAGTGGCCACCCACATTTCCTAAAAGCCAGGAGGTGGAGATCACCGGGAGCCATGTTAGAGTCTCTCTGCCACATTTGAGTATTCAGACAACTCAGTTTTGATGGACCTAACTGCAATGTTCTCATAACTCCACAAACCCCTGGAAAAATTCAAGGGCCTGATTACTAAGTAAAGTAGGACTACATGAATGGAATTACAAAACTCTGATCCCTCTCGTAGTCAAGGTAACCCAAAAAGGAGCATCCTTTGAATGTGGCTCTTGAAAAGTAATCTGTATTAATGTCTCCAGTTTTCTGATTGATTTGTAATATCACAGTGGTGCACTCTTAATCACAGAAGCTATTTAACAGTGGACTGATAGTCAAGATATTGAGCAACCTTACACACATATTACTATCAACAGGCATCTGGTATTATTGACTATTGGAAAATCTACCAAAATAAGAGATTCCTTCTGCTTGCAGGAAGATGGAGTAGACAAAAGTTTTCCATTTCTCCTGCTAGGCACAACTAAAAATCCTGGGCTTTATATATTAACTAACATAAAAAGACTCTGAAAAGCTGAGAGAAGAAAGCAGACCAGCGAGAAATCTAGGAACTCAAGGAATAACACGATGCTGAGTTCCCTAGGTTTTCTTTGTTTTATTGTCCCAGTCTTGGAGCTAAAGAAGCCAATAACCAAAAAATGCTAATAGGCACAGACAAAAAAAAAAAAAAAAAGGAAGTCTCAACACAGCCTGTTCTTTCTAGTCAAGGGTAAAGAAAGGGGCAGCCTAGAAAGATTAAAAAAAAAATTCTAGACAGTAATGGCTCTACTTCAGCCGAACTGGCCCCACTCACATTCACCCTCACACCATAAAGACCAAGTGGGAATCCTAGACTTCCACAACTTCCAGGCTATAACAAGGTGAAGGTGCAAAAATCCTTAACAAAGTATTAGCAGACAGAATTCAGCAATGTATAAAAATAATTACATACCATGACCAAGTGGGTTTTTTTCCCAGGGATTCAAGGCTTGTTCAATATTCAAAAATCAATCAATGTAATCCACGATAAAAACACTCTAATGAAGAAAAATCACATCAACATATCAACTGATGTAGAACAAACACTTGACAAAATTTAGTGCCATAAAAATGCTGATAAAAATAGGAATATAGGGGAATTTCCACACTTTGATAAAGAACACCTACAAAAAACCTACACCTAACATTGTTTCATGTGAAAGACTGGATGTTTTCCATATGTACTTTGTGATTCTGTTTATGTAATATCCCTGAAATGACAAAATTATACAAATGGAGAACAGATTAGTGGTTGCCAGGGGTTAAGGAGAGGATGGGGTGGAAGGAGAGTGGATGTGGCTGGCAAAGGGCAACTTGAGGAATCTTGTGGCAATGAAAATGTTTTGTAGCTTGACTGTATCTGTGGAATACTGTTGGAATATTGTACTATAATTCAGCAGAATGTTACCATTGAAGGAAACTGGGTAATGAGTGCACAAGATTTCTCTGTATTATTTCTTACAACTGCATGCGCATCTATAATTAAAGAATAAAAAGTTTAATTAAAAAAAATTTCTGACCCTATCTCCCTCACCTCCTTTGGGTCCACACAACTTATTGAGGGAGTTTGGTCACTAAATGCAGCTCTCCCCAGAAAGGGATCATTTCTTCTCAGCTACTTCCTGGGTATGTTCTGGATGAAAGGGGTGGAGGATTATACCAAAGTTTTTTGAAAATTTGGGACTCTGCCCTGACCATTCTTGGGCATGATGTTTCACTCTTTTTCTTAATGACACAGTATTAGGCCAGCGGTGTTGGTACACTTTCCAGGTGGCAGCCTGACCACCTGCAATCTCTTGTTGGATTGACATGGTCCTAGATCATAAGGGTAATGAACACTTAATCGTTGAGTACCCTACTCACCGAGTCCTCCCACAGTACTGGCTCAAGGAAGGGGACATAAGGGATCTCTGTAAACTTTATTAAAATGTGCTGTCCCTCTGGCATTTGGCCCTCTGGACAAAAGGGCTTGGTGGGATAGGGAATAGGGGATGATTGGAAGAAAGGTGAGGTTGTAGCTTTTGAAATGGACACACTGATTCTGTAGAAGTAAAAGGAAAGCAAAAACACTGGCACCTGAGGAGGGAACACCTTAGACCCTGGGATATGTGGAGGAGAGAGGGACATTAATGATCCTTTGACTTTCAGAACTGCCCTTGGAGCCTGTCTGACCAAGGAAAACATCTTGATGCCTCTCTCCCAAACTGTTGCAAGCACCTTGAATTTAGCTGACTGTAGTTCTGCCATCCCCTGTCAGATAGCTCTATCCACAGTTTGGTAGCCATTCTCCTTAACCTTACCAAGAAGTCTGTTGGAAACATCAAAGGACAGCCCCAGCTCTGATGCTTCCCACTCAAAATACCTGTTGACGCCTGTGAATGTGTTTCTCACTCCCACTCTCAGTCACTTTGTGGGGTGAACATACGCCACTCAGCTAGTGGCATGGACAAACAGGAGAGATTGGACTGGCTACCTTCAGACAGTATTTCCAAAAACAAGGACAACTTGAATTATTCTAACTTTAACTGGGAACCCTCAGACTTACCAACCAGCCAGGAGTCCACATTGGAAGTACTGTCATTTGTATCCCTTCCCCACTCCCCGCTGATATAGGTTCCACTAAGAGCCGCCCCCAACAATTGTCAATGACCCTGGTCTTTCTCGGAGAACCATGTGCATCCCCAAGATTGTACTTCTTGAATGGAAGACAGGCATTAACTTGCCACCATCCCAAAAACATAGTGAGTTACATCTTAGAAGTGGTCATAAGAGACTGGCTAGTGTTCGAGTGAACGCTACTAGTGGATCATGTAACTCTCAGACAACTGAGGAGATCTCTTTAAAAAATGAGACTACCCTTGGTTACTTGGAAACGCTTCCCAGAGGGTAACTTATTACTTATGTTCATCCATCTGGCAGTTTTTCCTACAATGAGAGTCATCTAATTAGAAAAGATGGTGCAAGATTTATACCTTACTTTAAATGATGTCGTCAATGACACTACTTTGGTCCTCAAAGGTGTTCCATCTCAACTCACTAGCCAGGGTTGTTATAGATAATAGACTTTCTCCTTACAGACCAAGGCAGAGTCTGTACAACCACTAATACGTCCTGCTAAATCTAGATTATTGCCTTGGGCCATGTGGAAAGGTCAACACAGAAACCTAAGGTGAAAGCCACTTGCTTTCAAAGGTAGATTCTGATGGCTTATGACATTTGTTCAGCTGATTTAATCCAGGAACCTGGGCAGGAAGGAAGGTGGGTTTGAAGTCAATATCACAAGACTCCCATTATTTGGAGTCCTGTTGATGGTACCCTTAATTAAATGCTGTGTGATACAAATTAAGGAGATTTGATCCTGGCCCCTGTTGGTCTGATTAATTAGATTAACTGATGGAGTGACATACTCTTGGGAAAATTTGCCCCAAGTGAAGGTGGTATAGAAACAAGGAGTGGGCCGGGCGCAGCAGCTCACACCTGTAATCCTAGCACTCTGGGTGGCCGAGGCGGGTGGATTTTTTGAGCTCAGGAGTTCGAGACCAGCCTAAGCAAGAGCGAGACCCCCCATCTCTACTAAAAAACAGAAAGAAATTATATGGACAGCTAAATATATATAGAGAAAAATTAGCTGGGCATGATGGCACATGCCTGCAGTCCCAGCTACTTGTGAGGCTGAGGCAGGAGGATTGGTTGAGCCCAGGAGTTTGAGGTTGCTGTGAGCTAGGCTGACGCCACCGCACTCTAGTCCGGGCAACAGAGTGAAACTCCGTCTCAAAAAAAAAAAAGAAAGAAAGAAAGAAAGAAGAAGTGAATATTGTTAGGAGACAATTGTCCACTGATGGCTCAGGTTTCTGCACATCTTATCAACAGAGGCACTGATAGTCTTTGTTTCAGACTATCATCTCAAGAATGTAGACCAAACAGTTTTGGAAAATAAAGATAATGTCTCCTTTCAGAGGATAAGGCATTTTTAATAAAAAAGATAATGTCTCCTTCCAGGGCAGAGGTTAGAAAGATTTGCTCGTAATCATTATAAAATATTGGAGTTTTCTAAGCTCAGGAACCCACTACGTCTTCAGGCATCAACTAGCCCTTATCATGGCATCCTGTAGGATTCAGAGTTCTGGAAACCAGTTCAAATGCTGGTACTCTGGCTACGACTATGACTGTGAAGAATAAACCATCCTTTGTCTCTGATTCAAGTGTCTCATGGCCTTTGTCATCATCCATGACACTGTGGCAGACTAATATGTTAGCTTAGATGTAGGATAAAATCTCAGAACCTTTACAGTTCTTGACTGAACACCATGGTCTATTACCCATCAGCACGGATCCCTGCCAGTCAATGAACTATGGCTGCTCCTCTGACCCTGTTTCTCATTACAATAATTAAGTTCACCTTGTCCCCACCTGCACTCTCCTATTCTGAAATCTTATCATTGCTTTTAGGGAGCCCAGTACTATGGCAGTATCTCCTACCATCAACACTAGCCTACAACAGATGGTCACCAATGCTCAAAACACCAAGTACCCTACCCCTTACTAGTGAGTTCCTTATTACTGTGATGAATGGAGTGTCCTCTGGATCCTCTTGGGCAACATGACCAAGGGATAAATTCTCTAGTCTCATATAATAAATCCACTCTAACATTAACACCTTCCTGAGTCCTCTCATTCCTCCCTCAGCACTCTGCACCAAGGCAGTTCTGGCATTTCCACCTCTTATATTATAAATACTAACCATGCCCAAGAAGCTTCAAGAAGTCATTCCAGCAGGATACTAATACACACTCCAAGTGTCTTTTCCATGTTGTTAAATTCTGTGTCACAGGAGAGTGCTACCATGTTCATAAACTCCTCCCTATCTGGTGTTATATTTCACCCCATGTACTCCAATGTTCACATATATTCTCCTGGTTCCTGCTGGTTCATATTAGCTGGGTCCTGCAATTCTTTTGGAAAGCAAGATATTTCATCTTGATGAAGGAACTATATTTCTCCTCTTAAACTATAGGTTTAGAGGCAGTGAGGTATAGCGTGAGCTAATCTCGAGAAGGGTAAACATTGCCCTATGAAGCAGCCACCTTGGGAGTCTTTCATGGTTACCAAGCGAAGTGAGACTCTCCTCCAGAAAAGGAGAGGCAACTGCTTCTGCCAACCTTGCAGGTTTAGGGAAATCTGGGAGCTCAAGATTCTCTGGTACATCCACCCAAATATCTCCATTACAGATGTGAGTCCCACTTCTTAGGGCTCTAACTTTAGCAGAAAATATACATCAAGACTACTTTATTTAGTCTCCCTTACAGCTCTGCTGTTTTCAGTTAAATCTCGGGCTTGATGTTTGTCACCATCTGCTGATCCCTAAAAGGAATAAGTCTCCTTAAACACTGCCATTGAGGACTTCTGGCTTTCATAGCCCGGACTGAGTTTATAGATGGCTGAACTGAACCTGTCATTCTCTTCTTCAAGGCTTTCAAGGCAATTAACAAAAGCCCATTGTCTTAGTCTGTTTTCTGCTGCTATAACAGAATACCACAGAATGAGTAATTTATAAAGAATGGAAATTGATTTGGCTCACTGTTCTAAAAGCTGGGAAATCCAAGAGTATGGTGTCCACATCTGGTGAGGATCATCCCATAGTGGAAGGCAAAAGGCAGAAGCAAGTTCTCAAGACAGGGAGTCAAGATTGGGGCCAAACTTAATCCTTTATCAAGAGCCCACTGCCAGGATAACCAACCCACCTCTGCAATAAAGGCATCAATCCATTTATGAGGTCAAAGCCCTTATGTCCTAATCACTTCTTAAAGGCCCCACCTCTTAATACTGTTACAATGGCAGTTAACTTTGGGAGACATATTCAAACCACAGCATTCTGCCTCTAGCCCTCAAAATTCCTGTTCTTCTCACAATTCAAAATACATTCATTTCACCCCAATAGTTCTGAAAATCTTAACTTGTTCCAGCATCGGTTCAAAAGTCCAAAGTCCAGAGTCTCATCTAAATCAGATACATAATGGGTAAGACTCAAAGTACAATTTATCTTGAGGCAAATTTCTTTAGCTGTTAGCCTATGAAATTAAAACAAGTTATTTATTTCCAAAATACAATGGTGAGTCAGATATTAGACATTCCCATTCCAAAAGGCAGAAATAGGCAAGAAGAAAGGGGTAACTGGCCCCACGTATGTCCAAAACCCAACAGGGGAAACATTAACTCTTAAAGCTGGATAATGATCTCCTTTGACTACATATCCCACAACCTGGGCACACTAGGGAAGTTGAGCCTCCAAAGGCTCCCACCCCTATGGCTTTGTTAGGCTCAGCCTATGCTTTGGCTCTCTCAGGTTGGAATTGCATGCTGTTGGCCCTACATTTCTGGGGTCTCAGGGCTTGTCCCACTCCCTTGGCCTGATGGGGACTCTCCATGGCACCTCCAACCCCACATTTCCAATTCAGCACTGCCCTAATAGGGGCTCTCTGCAGTGGTTCTATTCCCTTGGCTATCCAGGACATTCACTGAAATCTAGGTGGAGGATGACATGTCTCCATTGGCTATTGCATTCTTCATGACTGCGGAGTTATGATTACACCACATGGACACCACCAAGGGTCACCCCTTGTACCTTCAGAATTGGGTCTAGCAGCATCTGAGCCTGCTTGAGGCATGGCTAGGGTGGCTAAGGGGCACTTTACTAGAATTCAGGAAGCAGAGTCCTGGGAAGCTCTGGGCAACGAGCTTGTGGAAGGTGCTTCCAGCCCATCTCCCAAAACTGTTCTGCCCTCCTAGACCTCTGGCTTGTCATAGGAGAGGCAGCCTCAAAAGTCTCCGAAATGCCTTCAGGGTCTTTTTCTCATTGTCTTGATGAATAGGACTTGACTTCCTTCTATCCATATTAATTTCTTTAACAAATGGACACTTGACTACACCCTTAGCATTCTCTCCTGAACATGCTTTTCACTCTTTACATGACCAGGCTGTAAATTTTCCAAATCTTCTGGCTCTGCTCTCCCTTTAATTATAAATTCCATCTTTAAGTTATATTTTTCCTCTCACATCTCACTATATGCAGTTATAAGTAACCATACAATAGCCTGATATTTCTTCCACGAGATATTCTAGTTCATCCCTCTTAAGTTCTGTATCCACAACGTCTTAGGACACAGATACAATTCTGCCAAGTTCTTTGCAATTGTATAATGAGGGTGACCTTTACTCCAATTTCCAATACCTTATTTCTCATTTCCAGCTGAGACCTCATCAGAATGGACTTTACTATTCTTATTTCTATAAACAAGTAATCTCTAAGAAGATTCAGACTTTCTCTACAGCTCTTCTCTTCTTCTGATCCTTTGCCAGAATTTTCCATAATGTGCCATTCGTGGAAATCTAGGTTTTTTCTTGCCTGTTCCTCCAAATTCTTCCAGCCTCTACCCATTACCTAGTTCCAAAGCCACTTCCACATTTTCAGGTATTTTGTTATAGTATTAATAATAACCCCACTTGTCAGTATCAATTTTCTGTCTTAGGTCATTTTCTGCTGCTGTAACGAAATACCTGAGACTGGGTAATTTATGAAGAACAGAGATTTAGTTGGCTCATGATTCTGGAGGCTGAGAAGTCCGAGTGCATGACATCAGGACCTGCAAGGGTTATCCCATGATGGAAGGTGAAAGGCAGAAGCAAGTGCACAAAAGTCAAGATGGGAGCCGAATTTATCCTTTTATTAGGAGCCTACTTTCACAACAACTAATCCATTCCTGCAATAATGGCATTAATCCATTTGTGAGGGCAGAGCCTTTATGACCTACGCATCTCTTAAGGCCCCCACCTCTTAATACTGTCACAATGGCAATTAAGTTTCCAACACATCAACTTTGGGGGACATATTCAAACCATAGCACTCATCAACTCTGTAATTATTATAATTTACTCCCCTAGTACTGTTCAGATGCTGACCCAGTTGCACAATCCAGTGCTTTCTGTTCCACTTATACCTCATCCTAATCTATGGAAGGTGCGAGTCTGAGCAATTGGGATGCTAAAGCAGGCCAGGTATTATCCTCATCCCTTTTCCACAGCAATGGGGTCTTTGTGGTCATCTGAACAGTAAGTGATCTAATTCCAGAGGCCCATCCTGATTATCAGCTTTCCAGTAATATATCTTAGTTTGGGTTTCACCCCCCTGCCCAAAGAAAAAACAAAGTCTTGGGTATGAGCTTGAATGCAGATTGTTCACCTATAAGGTGATCTCAGAAAGCAACAATGAAGAAGCAGAGAAAGCAATACAAGGAAGGAACAAAAGCCAATAATCATGAAGTATGTTACCAAGGTCACTACTGTGAGCAATAGGGACTTGCACAGGGACCACTTGAGAAAGCCACCAATAATTGTCCTCCTGAAGAAGGCAAGGCTGGAGCATTTATTCACTAGCTCCCCTCCCCCACTGCTTGAGGGTTGCCCCTGAGGGCATGAATTTCCCTGCTCTTTGGGACTGCATTTGCTCCCTTTTGGCATCAGAGAAGTCCCTGGGGCTAAAAGTGAAAAATACACATTGAGTGCTTGAGGTGAGATGCTGTTCACTTGAGGTAAACCTGTGCTCATAAGGATCTGTCTACTGGAGTTGCAGCAGAAATCTGAAGTGGGATAAGAAGTGATACAATGCACCAGAGGTGTCAGCTAGAAATACCAAGCTAATCAAAGAGGGAAATGGAATAGGAGAAAATACTAAATTCAAAATCAGTCAATAAAGGAGAGAAAGGGGAACACAATAGGCAAAGCAAATAGAAAGCACATAGTGATATGGTAAATTTAAGCACCAATGTATCAGTAATTACACTAAATGTCAATAAACAAAACACTTCAAAAATGACAGATTATCAGAGTAGACAAAACACACACATCCACACAAATGCACATGCAACTATATGGTATTTATAAGAAAAGCACCTAAAATATAAGGAAAAGGAAAGATTGTGTGTAAAAGAATAAAAAATAAATATGAATCACATGAACACTAAAGAAAGCTCACATAGTTAAATTAATACTAAACAAAATAGACTTTAATTTCAAAAATATTAGTAGAAATAGGATATTTCATAGTGATAACAGGTTCAATGCACCAGGAAGATATAACAATTCTAAGTAATATACACCTAATAACAGAGCCTCAAACTATACAAATCAAAAATTTGCAGAAATACAAGGACAGATAGACAGACAAATCTACAATCATAGTGACACATTTTAATAACCTCTCTCAGTTGCAGATAAAATAAATAGGCAAAACAAAATTGTAAAAGTGTAGAAAATGTAAATGTGCAATTAACAAGTGACCCAATAGGCATTATAGAACATATAGAACATAGGACTATACCAAACAACTGGAGAATACATTTTTTTCAAATATACATGAAGCATTTTCAAAAGTTGACCAAATGCTAGGCCGTGAAATAAGTTTCAACAAATTACAAAGGATTTGAAATTATACAGAATATGTTTTCTGACCACAATGGAATAAATCCAGAAATTGATAACTAAAACTAAACAGAGTATCTACAGATGTTCTGTTTCCATTGATACTTCAGTGTGTATTTCCTAAAAACAAATAGTCTTTTGCATAGTCGCAATAAAGCCATCAAGATCAGAAAATTAACATGACAATATTACCATATAATCCAAATATGCCATTCAAATTTCACTGATTGTTCCAATAATAAATTTTATAAGTCAGGATCCAATACAAGGTTATGTGTGCATTTGTCGTGTTTCTTTACTCTTCGTCAATCTGAAACAGTTCTTCAGACTTTCCTTGTCTTCCATGACCTAGATTTTTTTTTGAAGAGTCCATGCCAGTCACTTTGTAGAACATCCCTCAGCTGGGGTTTGCCTGATATTTCCTTGTGCCTTGTGTGTTTTGGACAGCAATACTACAGAAGTGATGCTGTGCTCTTCTCAGGGCATCATATCAGGAGGCATACGACGTTGATTTGTCCCATTACTGTTGATGCTAATTTTTATTCCTTGGTAAGATGAGGTCTGGCAGGTTTTCTACTGTAAAGTTAATTATAAATGTTTCATACTTCTTAAGTAATTAATAAGTATTTTGTGGGAAAATACTTTGAAACTATGTCTACTTTTTTTAATTGGCTTTTTACTACAGGATAATATTTTCTTCCTCCTTCTTAATTTATTTGTTATCTGTATGGATTCCTGGATTCCTATTTAATAACAAGTAACATTTTAAAATTATTTATTTTGATTCTCAAATTGTCCCAAACTTGGCAAATAGGAGTCCCTTCAACTGGACTCATGTGTCCTTTTGACATGTATCCATCATTCTTTGGGCATCTTCCTCACTTTCTGTTACAAGAAGATGTTCCAGGCTAAATGATACTTCTCCTGCCTTATCCCTGGAGTCAGACATTCCTCCAAGTATCCCTGGTTCCTTTTAGTAGAAAATAGTATTTAGAAACTAAGATGTAGAAGCTAGGTGTGTTCATTGTTATTGAGATGCCATGGCTTCTAGGCCCTCTTAGTAGACAGAGTGTATATAATATTTAATCAGTGTTAATTTCCTTATCTTGATTGTTATATTATGGTTAAGTAGGAAAAGTGTCATATTTTTTAGGAAATGCACACTCAAGTATCAAGGTGTGGTAGGGCATTATGTCTGCAACTTACTCTCAAATAGCTCAAAAACATAGCAATATGCAAATTATATAGAGATTATATATAAAAAGAAACTTTTATATATGTATACACATATATGCATTAGTTATATCTATTTGCATATATTTAAATTTTTCAAAATCAAAGGGCGTATTCAACATCCTTTCTCTCTCACACATACACACACACACACACACACACACACACACACACACACACGCTTTCCATATATATAACTGCTTTCCCTGACAGTGAGAAACCTGGCTCTCGTTAACCTCAATATATTTACTTACTGACTCAATCCCCCTGAATATTACCATTCTTCCAGCTGCACTCATTTGGATCCTTAGCCTTAAGACATGCAGACCAGTGCACACACACACACACACACACACACACCCCTACACACACCTATGCACGCATACAAAACAACTACAACTGGTCTAACCTTCAGTCCTGAGGAAAGGAGGAAGAAGGGAAGAGGAAGAAAAGGAAAAGGAAGAGAAAAGGAGAAATGTGAAGAGAGGAGGAGAAATGTTATCTAATGAATATTTGACTGAATTATTACCCATTATGAAAGGAGGGAAGGAAGGAAGGAAGGGGAGGAGGAAGATTGGAGATATGATAGATTACTATACAATTTCTTAAGGGATTTATGACTGCTTCCAAAAATAAATATGAAAAAGATACCTAGAAAAGAAAGACTGGAAAAATATTTCCAAAATATTGACCACACTTGTGTCTGGGTAGTTGGATTTTGGTTGGTTTTTGCCTTCTTCTTGTTTGTCTTCCCAGATTTTGAATAATCAACATGTTCTATATTCTACTTTTTGGAGGGAAATGATGTTTCAAAATAAAATAATGGAATATATCAATGGAACAGAATAGAAAGTACAGAAATAAATTCACATGCATATATGCTCAATAGATCTTCAACAAAAGTGCAAAGAACATTCAATGGAGAAAGGATACAGTATTGAACAAGTTGTTGGAACAACTGAATATCCATGTGACAAAAAAAAAAATTTTTTTAACTGCACTTTTATCCATGCTTTCAAACACATACAAAAAATTAACTCAAAATTGATCATAGATCTAAATGTAAAACCTAAAACTACAAAACTTCTGG
This sequence comes from Lemur catta, assembly GCF_020740605.2. Classification (NCBI taxonomy): domain Eukaryota; kingdom Metazoa; phylum Chordata; class Mammalia; order Primates; family Lemuridae; genus Lemur; species Lemur catta. The sequence goes on from NC_059128.1 coordinate 241,402,747, forward strand.
AATACAAGGAAAAAATCTTTTGTAACCTTGAGTTAGGTAAAGATTTCTTAAATACTCCAAAATAACAATCTATAAATTTAAAAAATTAATAAGTTGATGTTATGGTTTAAATGTCACTTCTAAAACTCATGTTAAAACTTAATCCCTAATGTGGCAGTATTGAGAGGTGACTGGATTATGAGGGCTCTGCCCTCGTGAACGGATAAATACATTCATGCATTAATGGATTATCATGGGAGGGAGACTGGTGGCTTTATAAGAAGAGGAAGAAAGACCTGAGCTAACACACTAGCACACTCAATCTCCTCACCATGTGATACCCTGTACCAACTCAGCATTCTGCACAGAGTCCCCACCAGCAAGAAACCCTCACCAGAGCAGACTTTTGACCTTGGACTTCTCAGTTTCCACAACTGTAAGAAATAAATTTCTTTTCTTTATCAATTACCCAGTTTCAGGTATTCTGTTATAAGAAACAGAAAACAGACTAAGGCAGTTGGACTTCACCAAAATTAAGAACTGCTCTTCAAAAAGCACCATTAAAAGAATGAAGGCTAGATGCAGTGGCTCATGCCTGCAATCCCAGTACTTTGGGAGGCTGAGGCAGGAGGATCACTTGAGGCCAGGAATTTGAGACCAGCCTGGGCAACATAGCGAGACCACATTTCTTAAAAAAAAATTGTTTAAAAATTAGCCAGGTGTGGTGACACGTGCCTATAGTCCTAGCTACTCAGGAATCTGAGGTGAGAGGATCCTTGGACTTGGAGGCTGTAGCAGTGAACTCTGATCATGTCACTACACTCTACCCTGGGCCAGAGCAAGACTCTGTCTCAAAAAAAAAAAAAAATGAATGAAAATACAGGACATATACTGGGATAAAATATTTGCACATCACGTATCTGAGAAGGACTTGTTTTCGGAATATATAACTGATATATTGATGTATATGTACATTTATGTATACACACACATATATGTTAGAACTCTCAAAAATCAATAATATTTTTTTAAAAAACAAACTATTAAATACCTAGCTTTTTTAATAGATAAAATATTTGAACAGAGAATTCATGAACAAAGATGTACTGATAGAAAATAAGCACCAGAAAAGATGTCAGATATAATTAGTCATTTGGGAAATAAGGAATTAAAATCAGAGACCACTACATATCTAAGTAGAATGGCTAAAATTTAAAAGTCTGACCACACCAAGTGTTGGTGAGGATGTAGAAACTAGGATTCTCATACACGACTGGTGGGAATGTAAAATAGTACAACCACTTTGGAAAACAGTTTGAAAGTTTCTTAGAAAGTTAAACATAAAACAAACACCCTATGACCTAGACTTTCTATTCCTAAAAAAAAAAAAAAAAAAGCTTAAGTCCACATAAAGACTGGTACACAGATGTACATAGCAACTTTATTTGTAACAGCCGAAACCTGAAAACAGCCCAAGCAGTCATTAACAGGTGAATAGATAAACAGACTGTGGTACAAGCATGCAGTGGAATATTCCTCAGCAATAATCAACTTGGATTAATATCAAAATAACCGGGCAGAGTAAAAGAAGTCAGACCAAAACCAAATACATTCTGTATGATTCCATTTATTTACATTTCTAGAAAATGCAAGTTAATCTACAGTGACAGAGAGTAGGTCAGTGGTTGTCTGGAGCAGGGTGGGAGGGAGGAGAAAAAGGGAGGGTTTGCAAAGGGGCACTAGCATATACATATGTCAAAATTTACCAAGTTGGTACAGTTTATGTATATTTAAACAAAATTTAAAAAGAAAATTATTTTATTGCACACTTTAAATATGTGCAGTTTCTTTTATGTCAATTGTACCTTAATAAAGCCATTTTAAAAGTGTCTCTAAATAAAATAATGCTGTAAAAACCATCATTACACAAAAATCTTTGATCTCACAACTATTATTTCTTAAGGATGAATTCCTATAAAGAAATTTATTGGGTCAAATAATAACGATTTTTTCTTTATTTTTGAGACAGAGTCTCACTCTGTTGCCCGGGCTAGAGTGCTGTGGCATCAGCCTAGCTCACAGCAACCTCAAACTCCTGGGCTCAAGAATTCTTCTGCATCAGCCTCCCGAGTAGCTGGGACTACAGGCATGTGCCACCATGTCCGGCTAATTTTTTTCTATATATATTTTTAGCTGTCCAAATCATTTCTTTCTATTTTTAGTAGAGACGGGGTCTCGCTCTTGCTCAGGCTGGTCTCGAACTCCTGACCTTGAGCAATCCTCCCGCCTCAGCCTCCCAGAGTGCTAGGATTACAGGCATGAGCCACTGCACCCGGCCAGTAACAATATTTTTAATGCTCTTGAAACACAAATTACTTTCAAGAAAGGTTGAACAAATTTGTTCGTTTAATATCTCATCTCACTCTCTCAAGCTCTGAGAATTAATTTTTTAAAACATTTGCCAATTTGATCATTTAAAAAATCTCTTATTTTTATTTACATTTTTATTACTATGGATACGTACTTTAAAGAGAATATTGACAAGCTAGAAAGATTCAAAGGAAGCCATTTAGGGCAACGAAGTTTGTGGAATTCAGGTTTTGTGAAGAATGATGGATGGCACAGGATGTTCACCTGAAGAGACCTCGTGGACCAGAGAGGCAGAGATGGGCATGAAAGCTCTCTTCTAGGAACTGTAGACATCACTCAGGAGAGGAATTAGACCTTTGCTTCGGAGTATCAAAGGGAAATAAATAGATCAAGTTCTATGTGGATGGAACTTTTCTAAGAGGAAGATTTCATCTCAGGATGAGAAAGGAAGGCATGGGGGAAGTGGGCAAGATAGCAACAATGTCAATACAGTGAAATAAATATTATTAATTACTATACAGTGAAGACTAGACTGTTTCCTACCGCTTAAAGTAATCAAGAAAAATCTGGCACATACCTGGCAGATGTATTGCAGGGGAAGTTCCTGCCCCAAGTAGCAGTTTGGACTAGACAATCTTGAATCAAATGATCTTTGAAAATCCTCTGATCTGTTTCTCTCATTCCCTCTCCTTCATATTCTTTTCTTCTATTTGCTCTTGTACTTCTCTGGGAGTTATAACTCTTCATCATCTCACTATGTCTGCAAATCAAAGGGTGAGAAATACAGCCACTTGTTTATAAGAATGTAGTAAGCAGAGTTTAAACACACATTAATCACAGGTGACAGGAGTATTTCAGATATGACAGGAGAGATTCCTGGGAAAGTACTTGGTTGGTTCCTTAAGCATGTTAAAAATGGTTCATGATCAGTGCAACAATGTTATTACCCCTTTAATGAATGGCTAGCCAGTGCCCGTCCCAACTGGAGAGCCTAAATAAAGAGCCACAACAGTCATTATGAAGATTTCATTTGTTTGCACTTATTCCTCCACCAAAACACTAGAAGGCAATTTACACAATAGCAATGAAAGCATGTGCTATGAGGAAAGATACTGTAAACACTACACAAAACAGTGAGAAGGGAGGTAGACCTGGAAGAAAGAAGAGTTTGAAACAATGTCTTCTTCACTAAGGTTTGAAAACCAGCTACATGGGGTGTTTGATACCATGCTAAAAGGTTTTTATTTAATTGTATAAACAATGAGGAGCCCGCCAAAGTCTTCAAGCTAGCTGGCAATGCAATCTTTTTTTTTTTGTAATGGGTTATCTCTGAGGAAGGGATGTGTAGGGTGAAATGGAGTAGAAAAAGCTAAAGGTGGGAAGACAAGCTAAAAGGCTGTTGAAATAGTTGAGACAAGAGATAATATTAACTCATCTGGTGGCTGTGACAATTGCCAAAGTACTTTGAAACTGCAAGCTTAAATCATTTCACAATTGTTAGTGTAGGCCCCTAATCTTCCCTTAGAACCTTTCCTTCCCACATCATCCTGGCCCACACTTTTCTCATTTAAGGTTAAGTAGCATTTACCAGAATTTCTCTTGGAAGGTAAAATATCATAGGAATTTGAAGGAAATGCTTTAATAAGCCACTGGATATTGAGAGTAAGATCCCAAAAGTGTAACAATAGGAAGTCACCAAATTCCTTCTCTTCACTCATTCATTCTACAACTAAAGATTCACTGATTGCTGGGTGCCAGACATTGGGGGTACAAACATGGATAAGAAATACAAAGTTTCTAATTTACATCCCTAATTTACCTTAAAATAAATTAGAACAGCCATTATGGAAAACAGTATGGAAGTTCCTCAAAAAATTAAAATTAAAACTGCCATATGATCTAGCAATCCCACTGCTGTATATTTATCTGAAGGAAATGAAATCAGAATTATCAAAGAGATATCTGCATCCTCATGTTTATTGCATCACTAGTCACAATAGCCAAGATATGGAATCACCCTAAGTTGATTCATTAACAGATGAATGGATAAAGAAGATGTGATACATATACACAATGGAATACTAAAAAGGTGGGAAATCCTGTCATTTATGACAAATGGACAAACCTGGAGGACATTGTGTTAAGTGCAATAAACCAGGCACAGAAAGACAAGCACCACATGATCTCACTTATATCTGGACCATAAAAAAATTGACCTCATAGAAGCAGAGAGAAAATGGTGGTTACCAGGAGCTTGGGGAAGAGGGGAGGTGCAGGGTTGAGGGCTTGGGGAGATACTGGTCCAAGGATACAAAATTTTAGTTAGATAGGAGGAATAAGTTCAAGAGATCTATTGTGTAGTGACTATAGTTATTATAATAACAATGTATTGTATTCTTGAAAATTGTTAAAAGAGTAGATTTTAAGGGTTTTAAGTATAGTTTGCTTAAGGGGATGTGATTTAAACTCTCTTTTCTGTCTCCTCCATAAATTCTTCTGTAAGAGCTCATTGTTCACTAGTGTTTTGATGCATAAGTGAAATAGAAGACATGTAGAATTCTACAGCTAGGTTAGCACTGAGGAAAGCAAGACACTGTACATAGAGACATAGCTACATACAGTCCTGTTGGCAGAGGATGTGGTGACATCTGACCTTGTGGTATTACATCCATGACAGTGGTGATCTTCCATTTGGCCCTTATGTACTGCTATGTAGCAGCCTTCTTTTCCCTCTGTTTTTCCCTTTACTATCAATTTAATTTAATATCATTCATTGAAATTCATCTAATTAAGAGATCTTGGATTGTGTTCCTCAATGGAAAAAAAAAAGCATTTTATCAAATTTTCCTTGCTCTCTTTCTTTCGCTTTCCTTCCTCCCTACTTTTATGTGTCAGTAGAAATCTCCCTTCATAGACAATAGTCTTTCTGATTTCCATTCCAAAACTCCTAATTTTTAAAAAATAAATTGTATTGTGTATATTTAAGGTATATAACATGATGTTTTGAGATACTTATAGATAGTGAAACAGTTACTACAGTGAAGCAAATTAACATATCCATCATCTCACATAGCTATCCAATTTATTTTTGTTTTGTTTTTGTGGCAAAAGCAATTAAAGTCTACTCATTCGGCAGGAATCCCAAACGCAGTACAATTTTGTGACCTGTAGTCCTCAGGTTGTACGTTAGGTCTCTGGACTTGCTCATGCTACATATCTGCTGTTTTGAATTCTCTGATCTACATGTCCCTATTTCCTCCCCCTACCTGCACTCCTGGTAACCACTGTTTTATTCTCAATCTTTGTATACAGTATTTGACCTTTTTGTTTTGTTTTGAGTTTCCACATTTAAGTGAGATCATGCAATATTTTTCTTTCTGTGTCTGGCTCACTTTGCTTAGTATAATGTCCTTCAGGTTCATCCATGTTATGGCAAATGGCAAGATTTCCTTCCTTTTTAAGGCTAAATAGTATTCCTGTGTGTGTGTGTGTGTGTGTGTGTGTGTGTGTGTAGTCATTTTCATATCTTGGCTGTTGTGAATAATGCTGCAATGAACACAGGAGTGTAGATACCTTTACAAGAGCTGATTTCATTTCCTTTGGGTAAACACCCAGGAGAGGGATTGATGGATCATATGGTATAATAGTTTTATTTTAAATTTCTTTAGGAACCTCCATACTGTTTTCCACAATGGTTGCACCAGTCTATTAATACATTCCTACCAACAGTGTACAGGGTTCCATTTTCTTCATACCCTCCCCAACATTTGTTATCTTTTGATTTTTTGATAATAGCCATCCTAATGGGTGTGAGATTATACCTCATAGTGCTTTGCATTTTCCTGATGATTAATGGTGTTGAGCACTTTTTCATATACCTGTTGGTCATTTTTATGTCTTTTTTTGGAGAAATATCTACTCTTTGCTTATTCTTTTAATTGGGTTATTTGTTTTTCTACTGTTGAGTTGTATGACTTCCTTATAAATTTTGAATATTAACCCCTTTCTTTAAGTTTTAATCCACACACATTTATTAGCTCATAATTTCTGTGGGTCAGGAATCCTGGCTTGCCTTAGCTGGGTCTGCTGCTTCAGTGTCTCTTACAAGGCTACAATCAAATTGTCATTCATGGCTGAGGTCTCATCTGAAGCTTGATTGGGAAAGGAGCTATTTCAAAGTTCACATGGCTGTTGGCAGGCTTTAGTTCTTTGTAGGTGTTTGGAATGAGAGCCTCAGTTCCTTGATGACTGTTGGCAAGAGGTCACCCTCAATTCCTTCCCCATGGGCTTCTCCATAGGGCAGCTTAGTTATTCCCATATCAGATACATGGTTTGCAAACATTTTTTTCCCAGTCTGTAGGCTGCTGTTTCATTTTGTTGATTGTTTCCTTTGCTGTGCAGATGCCTTTCAGTTTGATGTAGTCCCATTTATTTATTTTTGCTTTTATAGCCTGAGCTTTTGGTATGATATCCAAAAACTTTCCCAAGACCAATGTCCAGGAGCTTTTTCCCTCTGTTCTTTTCCAGGAGTTTTATAGTTTCAGTTCTTACATTGAGGTCTTTTATCTATTTTCCAAAACTCCTAATTTTGGTATGCGGTACCTATTACCATCAGTCAGTCCTCTGTATCCATAGTTGCCACAAATATGGATTGAACCAACTACAATTGAAAATATTTGAAAAAAACGGATAGTTGTGTCTGTACTGAATGTGTACAAACTTTTCTTTGTCATTATTTCCTAAACAATACAGTATAATAACTATTTACATAGCATTTACATTGTATTGTATTAGGTACCATAAGTAATCTAGAGATGATTTATAGTACAGTTGTCCCTTGGCATGTGGTTCTAGGACCCCTGTGTATACCAAAAGCCATGCATGCTCAAGTCCCTTAGTCTGCCCTGTGGAACCCACACAGATGAAAAGTTGGTCCTCCATATACTCAGGTTTCACATTCCTCCACTCTGTATTTTCCATCCATGTTTAGTCGGAAAAAAATCCATTTATAAGTACACTCGTACAGTTCAAGCCCACATTGTTCAAGGGTCAACTGTATACATAAGTATGTGCATAGGTTATATGCAAATATTATGCCATTTTATATAAAGAACTTGAGCATCCGTGGATTTTGGTATCCACACGGGGTCCTGGAATCAATCCCCCATGGATACTGAGAGACAACTGCGTATCTTGGTGCCTTGGTCAAAATGTCAATTTAAGCATTTTATTTTGTGTATATGTCTATTTTCCAACTAAAATTGAAGTTCCTTGAGGGCAAGGGCTGTGTCTCACCCATCCTGGTGTCCCCTATAACACCTATTACACTGCAGTACATGTAGCCATTAGTAAATACCCATGGATTAGTGAAGTAGATAGAAAACTATGTTTCAAGGTGTTTATAATAATAATACTTAAGAAATGGTTTCACTGATCATCAGTGCCCACTGATGAGGCATGTGGGCTTCATGTAGAGTCAATGCATTCTATTTTCCACTTACCAGTTATTGATTCATTCATCCATTCTTTCAACAAGCCTATTCATGCACTGTGCTGTTTGCTAAAAGGAAATTCTCAACTTGGAAGGAGAGTGCCTTCAGCTTTTTCCCACTTCAAGAAACTCTTCTTTAGCTCCCAGCCACAGAGCTAACAGTGACTAAAAAATGAAATTTTGGAAAAGCAGAATAGTAACGTACCTGAAGTTGTCCCTGTGATGCCTCCTTCCACAAAATTAAGTCAGACCACAAGATTAAGTCTCCTGCTCAAAACCTTTGATAGCTTCCCATGCAACTTGGAATAACAGCCACGTAGGCCATGGATTATCTGGTCTTGGCACTCTCCAGTCTCATTTCTCACTGCACCCCTGTCATGCACTCCTTTCCAGGAACACTTTGCTATTTGTAAATGAAGCCAAGCAGGCTGTCACCTCACTGCGGTTGTGCTGCTGCACCTCTGTCTGGGACCCTTTTCCTTCATATCATTCATACCTCAGCTCAAACGCCTCCTCATCAGACAGGCTTTTCTTGAAACCCTATCTAAAAATACCATTCCCAACATCTCTATCCTCCTAGCTGGTTTTTATTCTTCATGACATTATGCTACATGTTCCTTGAATTTTTGTTTACTATCTATCTTCACCAGTGGAATGTGAGTTCCTTAAAGACAAGGGCTTTTGTCTGTTTTGCTCATTGTTGTATCCCTAGCATATTGCAAGCAGTCAAAAAAAATCTTGTTGATTAAACAAATGAATTCTGGCTGTCAGTAAGCAAGAGAAAGATTCAGAGTTCACAGGCCAAGGCAGATTCTATTTCAGCAAGGTGTGGGAAGGTGCTGGGCTCTAAGCCCCTCAAGAGCTGCTGGGCACACATATATGCACAGGCTGGGGAACAGAGAGGAGTTTCACAATCCACTACCAGGTTTTTCCCCTCACATCTCCAAACATACATGCAGATGAGGTAGAATTGTGTTCAACCAATTAATGAGGTAACTGCCTCCAAAGCCACAGCAGAAATTCAGCCAAAACAGAATTACATAATCCAAGGTTAGAATAGGATATTTAAAACTCCAGACACAGAAAATTAGAATTTATTCTTTACTTTGCCAGTCTAAAATTTCCCACTGTACCAAACGTAAATCATCTGCACAGTATTTTAAGCCCTCTTTGTTTTTTTGTGCCCCCATGGAGATAACCAGCTTGTCATCTTCCATCATGTGTACCCTTAAATACATGAACAAGTCATAAAAATTACCCAACATTTAATTTGTTTAGTCCAGCCTCTGAGGGTTTTGATAGGAAATGCTGCAGTTCTCTCCTTTCTACTTGAAAGTAATGATAGTGATTTTGTCATTGGCCAAACACGGAGGCTTGTGTCCAGCATTACATCCAAATGTTGTTCAAGTCTGCCCTCTAGAGTAGAGTAACCAGAGTGCTTTGACAGAAATGCTGAAGTTCATAATTCTGACACTTGCCTTTTCTGGGGGACTGTCACATTCTCTTTTACATGCTTCTACATTGTTTGAAAGTGTGTCAAATACTACTGCAAAAAAGTTTCCATTTTAGGAGGGAAAATATTAACTATGAATACAATTTTTCATTTTGAGATAGTAATAGATGACAATGTCTGGACTAAAATAGGCAGAATTACTTCAAGTTTTAGGGCCCTCTTTGTTTAGAGTCACAGCCAGCCTCAAACTATCTACAGTGGTCCCTCAGTATCCACTCGGTATCCACGGAAGATTGCTTCCAGGACCCCCACAGATATCAAAGTCCAACGATGCTCAAGTCCCTTACATAAAATGGCACAATATTTGTATATAACCTATCCAGATCCTCCTGTGTACTTTAAAATCATCTCTAGATTACTTATAATAGCTAATACAATGTAAATGCTATGTAAAATCGTGGTGATACTGTGTTTTTAATTTGTATTTTAATTTTGTAATTTTTTTTTTGGGTTTTTTTTATTTATTTTTTTTTATTTTTATTTTTTTTTATTTCAGCTCATCATGGGGGTACATAAGTTCAAGAGCGTCCGCTCCCACTCTCCAGACAGTGCACCTGGCACTCGCCATGTATTCATACCTCGATCCCCTCCCCCCCCACCTCCCCGGGTCTGCACCCTCAAGCATGCCCATTCCCCAGAGGGTGCGCAATGCACTCATCATGTAGGCAAACAACCATCCCCTCCCCCCACCCCCCCCATCCCAGTCTGATATCCAATTGGTATCCTTCCCTGATGTACATTTAGGTGATGATCAGGGAAACCAGTTTTCTGGTGAGTACATGTGATGCTTGTTTTTCCATTCTTTGGATACTTCACTTAGTATAATGGGTTCCAGCTCTCTCCAGGAGAACCAAAGAGATGTCGTATCATCGTTATTTCTTATAGCTGAGTAGTACTCCATGGTATACATATACCACAGTTTACTAATCCATTCGTGGATTGATGGGCACTTGGGTTGTTTCCACATCTTTGCGATTGTGAATTGTGCTGCTATAAACATTCGGGTACAGGTGTCTTTGTTAAAGAATGACTTTTGTTCTTCTGGGTATATGCCCAATAATGGAATTGCTGGATCAAATGGTAGGTCTACTTGAATCTGTTTAAGGTATCTCCATATTGCTTTCCATAGGGGTTGCACTAGTTTGCATTCCCACCAGCAGTGTATGAGTGTTCCTGTCTCTCCGCATCCACGCCAACACGTGTTGTTTTGGGATTTTTTGATAAAGGCCATTCTCACCGGAGTTAAGTGGTATCTCATTGTGGTTTTGATTTGCATTTCCCTGATGATTAGGGATGTTGAGCATTTTTTGATACGTTTTTTGGCCATTCTTATGTCTTCTTTTGAAAAATTTCTATTCATGTCCTTTGCCCATTTTTTGATAGGATTGTTTGATTTTTGCTTGCTGATTTTCCTGAGTTCTAAATAGATTCTTGTTATCAGTCTTTTATCTGATGTGTAGTATGCGAAAATGTTTTCCCATTCTGTAGGCTGTCTGTTTATTTTCGTGACTGTTTCTTTGGCTGTGCAGAAGCTTTTTAATTTAATCAGGTCCCATTCGTTTATTTTTGTTGTTGCTGCAATTGCCTTAGGGGTTTTCTTCATAAATTCTTTGCCTAGACCAACGTCTGTGAGAGTCTTTCCTGCATTTTCTTCTAGAATTCTAATCGTTTCCCATTTAAGGTTTAAATCTGTTATCCACCGTGATTTGATTTTTGTGAGAGGTGAAATCTGTGGGTCCTGTTTCAGTCTTCTACATGTGGCTATCCAGTTTTCCCAGCACCATTTATTGAATAGGGACTCTTGTCCCCAGAGTATGTTTTTGTCTATTTTGTCAAAGATTAGATGATTATATGAGGATGGTTTTATATTTGGGTTTTCTGTTCTGTTCCACTGGTCTGTGTCCCTGCCCTTGTGCCAATACCAAGCAGTTTTAAGCACCACAGCTTTGTAGTATAGTTTGAAGTCTGGCAAATCAATACCTCCCATTTTGTTTTTATTGCTTAAGATTGCTTTTGCTATACGGGGTCTTCTCTGTTTCCATACAAAGTGTATAATTATTTTTTCTAAATCTGTGAAAAATGATGTTGGTAATTTAATAGGAATTGCATTGAATCTATAGATTACTTTGGGTAGTATAGACATTTTAACGATGTTAATTCTTCCAATCCATGAGCATGGTATGGATTTCCACTTATTTACGTGTTCTGCAATTTCCTTCCTTAGCGTTTCATAGTTCTCTTTATAGAGGTCCTTTACCTCTTTAGTTAAATATATTCCTAGATACTTTATTTTCTTTGTTGCTATTTTGAAAGGTATTGAGTCCTTAATTTGGTTCTCCAATTGAATGGTATTGGCATATATGAATGCCTCTGATTTGTGTGTATTGACTTTGTAACCTGAGACATTACTGAATTCGTTAATTAATTCCAGGAGTCTCTTGGTTGAGTCCTTGGGGTCTTCCAGATACAACATCATATCATCAACGAAGAGTGAGAGTTTGATCTCTTCTGTCCCTATTTGGACACCTTTGATTCTGCTCTCTTGTCTGATAGCTCTCGCAAGGACTTCCAATACAATGTTGAAAAGTAATGGGGACAGTGGGCAGCCTTGTCTGGTTCCAGTTCTGAGTGGGAATGCTTTCAATTTTTCCCCATTCAGTATGATGTTGGCTGTGGGTTTGTCATATATGGCTTGTATTATTTTTAGGTAGGTCCCATTTATGCCTATGTTGTTAAGTGTTTTTATCATAAAAGGGTGTTGAATTTTGTCAAATGCTTTTTCTGCATCTATTGAGAGGATCATATGGTCTTTATTTTTGCTTCTATTTATGTGGTTAATTACATTTATAGATTTTCGTATGTTGAACCACCCCTGCATCTCTGGGATGAAGCCTACTTGGTCGTGATGAATTATTGTTTTAATCAGCACTTGGATACGATTTGCTAGGATTTTATTGAGAATTTTTGCATCTACGTTCATGAGAGAAATTGGTCTGTAGTTTTCTTTTTTTGTTGCATCCTTTCCTGGTTTTGGTATCAATGTTATATTGGCTTGGTAGAATGTGTTGGGGAGAATTCCATCCTTCTCAATATTGAAGAATAGTTTATGTAGGATGGGCACCAGTTCATCTTTGTATGTATGGTAAAATTCAGGTGTGAACCCATCTGGACCAGGGCTTTTCTTTTTGGGAAGTTTTTTTATTGCTGTTTCAATTTCAGTTCTTGATATTGGTCTATTCAGGAATTCTATTTCTTCCTGATTGAGCTTGGGAAGGCTGTGTGTTTCTAAAAATTTGTCCATTTCCTCCTCATTTTCCAATTTGTGTGCATAAAGATTTTTGTAATATTCATAGATAATGTCATGTATCTCTGTGGCTTCGGTTGTGATTTCTCCTTTCATGTTCCTGATGGAAGTTATTAAAGATTTTTCTTTTCTGCTCTTGGTTAGTCTAGCCAGTGGTGTGTCTATTTTATTTATCTTTTCAAAGAACCAACTTTTTGTTTTATTAATTTCCCTTATAGTATTTTTGTTGTCTTTTTCATTTAATTCTGATTTGATCTTAACAATTTCTCGTCTTCTGCTGGGTTTGGGGTCAGTCTGTTCTTCTTTCTCCAGCTCTTTGAGTCTATTCATTAAGTTGTCTATTTGTAAGTTGTCTGTCTTTTTGAAATAGGCATTTATGGAAATGAATTTTCCTCTCAGGACTGCTTTAGCTGCATCCCATAGATTTTGATAAGTTGTGTCACCTTTGTCGTTTAATTCAAAGAATGTTTTGATTTCTGACTTAATTTCTTCCTTTACAAAATTGTTATTCAGAAGAAGGTTGTTTAGCTTCCATGACCTTGAGTAGGAATGAGAGTTCCTGTTAGGGTTCATTATTACTTTTATTCCATTGTGATCTGAGAAGATGCAGGGTATGATTTCTATTTTTTTAATTTTTTTAAGACTTGCTTTATGGCCTAGGATATGGTCAATCTTAGAGAATGTTCCATGAGCCGATGAGAAGAATGTATATTCAGTGGATTTAGGGTAGAATGTCCTGTAGATGTCAGTCAGGCCCATTTGTTCTAGCCTTCTGTTTAAGTCTACTATGTCTTTGCTTATTTTCTGCTTGGAGGATCTGTCCTGTGCTGTCAGTGGGGTGTTAAAGTCTCCAACTATTAAAGTGTTGTTGTCTATCATTTGGTTTAGATCGAGTAGGATTTGCTTTATGAATCTGGGTGCACCTAGATTGGGTGTATATATATTAAGTATGGTTATGTCTTCTTGTTGAATTGTGCCTTTCACCAGTATGTAGTAACCATCTTTGTCTTTTATTACTTTTGTTGGTTTAAAGACTAAGTTATTGGAAATTAAAACTGCCACACCAGCTTTCTTTTGGCTACCATTTGCTTGAAATATCAAGTTCCATCCTTTTATTTTCAGTCTAAATGCATCTTTGCCGGTTAAGTGTGTTTCCTGAAGGCAGCAGATACTTGGTTTGTGTTTTTTTATCCATTGGCCCAGTCTATGTCTCTTGAGTGGGGAATTCAGGCCATTGACATTTAGTGAGAGAACTGATAATTGGGACAGATTTCTGTTTATCTTATTGGGTAGAACTTCTTTTCTATGTTTTCTCTCTTGAGCCATTGTGGTGGCTAGAATTTGATCTTTAGTTCTTGGGTGGTTTTACATTCGTGGGCCTTTGTTGTGATGATCCGTGTGTAACTCTCTTTTGAGTACTTCTTGGAGGGGTGGTCTTGTCTTGGTGAATTCCCTCAGTCCTTGTTTATCTGAGAATGTCTTAATTTCTCCTTCATATAGAAAGCTTAGCTTAGCTGGGTACAAGATTCTAGGCTGGGCATTATTCTGTTTCAGAAGAGTGAGAATGGGGCCCCAACTTCTTCTTGCTTGTAAAGTTTCATTTGAGAAATCTGGCGTAATTCTAATGGGTCTCCCTTTGTATGTTACTTGTTTCTTTCTCCTTACAGCTCGAAGAAGGGTCTCTTTAGTGGATGTTTTTGATCCATGGTTGGTTGAATCCACAGATGTGGATGGAACCCATGGATGTGGAGGACCAACCAGACATTGAGCCACTGCTGTGTGATAGGCACCTTTTGGGTTTTGGGAATGCAAAGATGATTAAGATATGATTTCTGCCACTATGTGTTCACAGTCTAGAGGGGAAGACAAACATGTAAGGAAATCATTACCTTACATGATAAAAACTGCCTGAGGAATGCTATAGCACAGGAGAAAATATGAACAGACAAGGACATTTTTACTTACAGAGAAAAAGATGGAAATAAGGAAGATAGAGAAAAAAAGAGGAAGGAAGGAAGACAGATTCAGGTATAATAAACTTTACTTACAATGTTGTAACTAGTATTAGGTCAATTAACCCTAAATAACATCTTGGACTAATTAAATTCCAATACATTTTAAGCTCCATAAAAGTGAATAAAAATAAAATTCAAATAACACAAAAGAGGCTTGACAGAGTATAGATCAGTGCTGTCTAACAGAAATATAATGTGAGGCACATTTTTGATTTTCTAATAGCCACATTTTAAAAAGGAAAAGTGGTGAAGTCAATTTTAATAATATATTTGATTTAACCAAATACCTCTAAAATACTATCATTTCTTTTGTCAAAAACAAGATGAGATAATACAGGGCCTAGAATCAGGTTGTGGCAATGAGAATGGAGGAAATTGGGTAGCTCCAAGTGTTATTTAGAGGTAAAATAGGCAGAAGTTTATGATTAATTGGATGGAAAATGAGAGAAGAGGAATGCTGGTGTCTTCAAACCCATGCAGGTTCTTGCTTGAGCAACTGGTAAATGATACAACCGTTCACTGAGTCAGGGAACATAGGAGGAGGGGCCGATGGAAAGCAGCCAGGGCAAGAAAGAATAGTTTACTTTTAAAAGGTGAGTTTGAGATGCCTGTAAACCTTCAACGTGTGTACGTCCAAGGGACAGTTGTATGTATGTGTCTGGTGCCTGGGAGAGAATGTGCACCACGGGGACAGATTTGGGAGCCCTCGGCACAGAGGTGGCTGACACCATGGGTGTGTCTGACATTGCCCAGAGACAACAAGGTGACCGAGACAAGTGCTTGGGCAGAGCCCAGAGAAAAACCAATATTAAAGTGTAAGGATCTCTCACCAAAGACCAGCCAGGAGCCATCAGAGGGGTACAAGGAAACCCAGGAGAATGTAAGTCTCAACAAAGAAGGATAGGGATCAGCACTGTCAGGTGCTGCCAGGAAGTCACACAAAATAACAAGCAGCTGTCCCCAACCTTTTTGGCACCAGGGACCGGTTTCGTGGAAGACAATTTTTCCATGGACTGGAGTGGTGGAGATGGTTTCAGGATGATTCAAGTGCATTACATTTACTGTGCAGTCAACCCTCTCTGCTAATAATAATCTGTATTTGCAGCCGCTCCCCAGTGCTAGCATCACCACCTCAGCTCCACCTTAAATCATCAGGCATTAGATTCTCATAAGGAGCCCACATAACCTAGATCCTTCCCATGTGCAGTTTACAGTAGGGTTCATGCTGCTATGAGAATCTAATGCCCCGGCTGATCTGACAGGAGGCAGAGCTTATGCAGTGATGCAAGTGCTGGGGAGTGGCTGTAAATGCAGCTGAAGCTTCGCTGGCTCACCTCCTGCTCACCTCCTGCTGTGCAGCCTGGCTCCTAACCGGCCACACACTGGTACTGGTCCACAGCCCAGGGGTTGAGGACTGCAGGTAATGAGAGCAATGTCTTTACAGGATTTGACAGTAGGGAGGTCATGTATGACTTTGAAGAGAACAGTTCCTATGTAGGGTAAGGACAGAAGTCACATTGCAGTAGGCTGAGTTGAGGGGGAAACATAGATAACTCTTCAAGAAGATTTCTGTGAAAGGAAAGATAGCTAAGTGGTAACTATTGAATATCAAGGATGATATCTATTGATATATTATAAGGGAAGGTTTTCATGGATGGAAGACAAGCTATTGGAAATGAACCATTAAAACTGTACAATTGACTATTTTGTTGATCTGAAAAAGGTTAACGATATATTGCTAACTGAAATGAGATCATGACTGGAAAAAGTGTTTTATGTATGCATATATTTATGTGCACATGTACACATGGATAACATTCTGGAAGGTATTAACCATATTTATCTCTGAGTAGATAGACTAGGACATTTTTATTTTTTATTCTTTTTCTAAATCTGAATTTTTTATTATAAAACATATGGTTTTGTGACACAGTCAATGCAATAAACTAAAGACTTCATTTTCAGAGAGTCCCCCTGTCTCTACTATGGTCTTGAAAGTATGTTGACAATAGACTTCATTCCAGTTTGATGAACTATATTATAAAATTTGCAATCATGATTTTTTTTCTCATACTGTCATCCTTGAGTCTAGGGAGAGGAAGAAACCTCACAGATATCATGGCTGGAGTAGGAGGCAACTACTGACTCAGCCAGCCATCCACCGGGTAACGAAAATCCACCCTGGTTTATTTCCTTCCTCATGAGTGGGCCACTTCTCCCCAGACCTTTCTATAGAAGCCAGAGTAGGTGAATGAACCATCTCCAAATCTGACACTTGGTTGGCAAGACTAAAATGTAGCCAAAGTGAGGGCAAGGAAACAACTGTCCTACCCGTGACTACAATACAAAGCAGGCATGTACAAAGCAGACTGCAGTACATAGCAGGTCCCCTCCTCCCCCTCAGTGGCGGCAATTAACAGGCAAAAGTCACTGTGTGATAGCTCAAAAGCATACTACAGTGTTAGAAAGGCCATGTGTCAATCCAGAATGGATGAAAGTAGTGGTTGTTTCAAAGTTGAAAGAATGCCAGTCAAGATCATGGACATTTTACTTTTCTTGCACTGTTTTTCTCTTATTTTTTTCATTCTCCTTTTTCTTCTTCTTTCTACTGTCTATGTCCAAGTTAGTGTCTTGCATAAGCAACAAATTACAGTATTAGTTATAAGTAGTAGTTTTGGGAGATTTTCTTCTTTACAAAATGGAGATTCTAGCTGCCTTTGGGCATCTGAAGATCCAAGGCAGAGATGAAAAATAAACAAGGAGAGCATTAGAGAATCACAGTATCTTTTCTTTGAGGGAAAAAAATTAGTGATATAATGTGGTCTCATAAAGTTAAACTCAGAATATAAAGCTGAGCTCAGAGAATCAGTCTCCCCCCATGTAACCAAAATTTTAACCTGCCCCACGCCTGCTGTTCTCACTCACTCCCGCTCATTCACATGCATGTCACACAGATGCTAAGTTGGGAACTGCTTCTGGAGGGAAATAAAGGTTCTGCCTCACGCTAGGAGCATGAGCTCTGGTGTCAGAATGAACTGGGCTCTAGCCCTAACTCTGCCACCACCCCAGCAAGCTACACAACTTTTCTAAATGTCAGTTTCCTCAACCAGAAAGTGAAGAGAAGAATAGGTCTGTGATGACTAATGTTAGATGTCAGCTTGACTCAATTAAAGTATACCCAGATAGCTGGTAAAGCATTATTTCTCGGTGTATCTGTGCAGGCATTTCTGCAAGAGGTTGGCATTTGAATCTGTGGACTAAGGAAGATCCTCCCACACCCAATACGAATGGGTGCCACCCAATAGGCCCAGGTAGAACAAAAAGGCAGAGGAAAGGTGAATTAGCTCACTAGCTCCCTTCTGGAGCTGGAACACCCTTCCTTTCTTGCCCTGGGACACCTGAACTCAAGGTTCTCTGGCCTTTAAATTCAGGGACTTATACCAGTGCCACCTCCCCAACCTCCAGGTTCTTGGGCTTTCAGCCTCAGACTGAGAGTTAGACCATCGGCTTCCCTGGTTTTGAGGCCTTCGGACTTGGACTGAGCCACACCTGTCAGCTCCCTTGCTTCTCCAGCTGGCAGACAGCCTCCTGGGGACTTCTCAGCCTCCATAATCTTGTGAGCCAATTCCCCTCCTAAATCTCCTCTCATATATCTATACCTGTATATACGAGGGCTGTCCAGAAAGTATCCAGCCCTTGTTAATATAATAAATATCTCTATTTTTCATATTACATGGCTGGATACTTTCCAGACAGCCCTGGTGTCTCTTATTGGTTCTGTCTCTCTGGAGAACGCTGACTAATTCAAGGTCCCTCACCTCAGAGCGGTGAGGATTATTTTAAGTAATGCATTAAAGCATTCAACATAGTACTTGGCATGTTAATTAGCAGTTCTCCTGAAATGATGGCCATTAGACATACTTACATAATTACTTCTAAGAAGAAAGCAAACGTAGTCACACCAATGACTTTTATTATATTTAAGATGATTTGTGAGGTTGACGTGGAAGAAGGGTTAGTGAAGATATGTGGGTGGCTCTTTAAATACCTTTTTTACATTTTAAAAATTTTCTTTATTCTATTAAAATACCTTTTCTTCTCTTTATTCCCATAAAAGGCCAACAACACAGACGATACTCTCAACTAAGAAGCCAGCAGCAGTGGGGTATGACGCAAGTCGTCTTGTGGAGCAGCCTCATACTCGTCCCACTTCAGTCACTCAGCGTCTGCAGACGCTCTTCACAGCTGTCCCCTCCTCCCCACCAACGTCCTGAAATGGTGTGCTAGGGCTCACAAAAACCGAGTAGCATTTGATGCCATGATGTGGAAGCAAAGTATTATTCAGGCCCCTTTTCAAACAGGGGAGCCATGCACGCTTCTCTGGGTTCTTCTTTCCTAGAGCTCCTTCCTTCCTCTGCTTTCTTTTGGGATCGTATCTCCATCCTCAGGCGTTCTCTTTCATTTCTCTCCTTCCTGCTCTCAGGTCCCTGAAACAGAAGGATCAGACAAGGGCAGAAATGCACCAGCTGCTGACCACACTTCACATTCCTTTTAACAATAAGACATGAAGAAAGCCCTGATCCTTTAGCGGACTTCCACATCTTCGGTTCTAGAAATAAATTAGCATAAACCTAAAAGTGTTGCCAACGGTTTTAGTCACAAGGAAAAGGAATAGAGGGCTTGAGCATCAGCAGACAATCTGGGAAGCTCAACCTGCACATGACTGCGATGCTTTGCCCCTGACGTACTGAGGGATGTGATTTCCCAGCATGAAATTAATAGTCTCCTGGTGCTTTTGGAAAAGGAAAGTGGCACGTGAGACCACACAGGGAATGGTTCCAACCCCCTGTGTTCACTCCATAAAATTATGTTAATAGTAGGGTTTGCACTGGATTTTAATGTGAGGATTGTGTGAAGAATGAAGTGTTGAGGAGTGACATTCAACCAGATGAACCTTCCAAAACAGGTTGCCCTGGGGGGTCCACATTTCTTCCCTGATTTATTGAATGCATATTGTTCTAGGATCGGGAGAGATGACACTAAATAGACCCTATTTCCTAAATAAGCCTAAAAGGAAATGAGAAAATAAGTAATAGCAGTAAGTGCAACGATAACTATAAACTGGGTGATATGATAAGGGACTATGGCAGTCACGTGAGCAAGGTCAGCACTCCGCCAGGCAAGTTGAGAGTTACAGAGATGTCTGGTCACTATAGCGGTGTCAGCTACTCTACAATGTTAAGTTGTTTTTATGCCTGGATTGTTTCATTTCTATTATTAGTAGTTCATGGATTAAAGTCAGAAAGCAAAACAAACAATGAAGCAGAGATACAAGTTAAGAGGAACTTAAAATTTGTACTAGCTCTGCAAGCATGTCTCCAGATGATTTCCATTAGATTCGTCACTGGCACACGTCTGATCAAAATTCATATTTTGCAGTCATGTATGTCTCTATCACTTAACAGAACAGTACAAAAAGGAGAAAATGTTGTGATGATCATTTCCAATTTGGCTTTTTTCCTTACTGAGAAGAAAGACTATCTGAGAAATGCTCATAAATAATGATCTAAAATATATTTTGTTACCACATCACTTAGAAACAAAATGTGAAAATTTTCAAAATAAGCCAGTTGAGTTTTTCAATATCAAAATGAAAGAATTTATTGTTGTTGGTCATTATCAGGCCACAAAAGCAGTTTCTGGCTCTTTTTGATGCCAAAATATGTAAAATTTAAGTCTAGATATTAGTATACATTTGGTCCCCAAACAAAAGATAATATATATCATTTTTTAAACTTGCTGACAAATCACACCTTTTAATGTAGTTAACTTTAGAAAAATATGTAGACTATAAAAAGTTTAAAAGTATCTGTATATGTTCTGAATTTTTAATTTTGCTTTAAGATAAATTTGACAATGTCTCTTTAAAAACTGATATAAAATATTTAACTTTAAATCAGTTATTATATAATATACAAACTTTTAAATGATTTTATAAATTCCTAACAGGTTTCTTAATATTACATACAATTGGGGAAAGAGTTGTTGGGTCAAAAAAGTTGAAAAACCTCCCTTGATTATCTTGGACCTCAAAAGGAAGAACTTAGAAAATAAATGAAACAAACATAATTTATATTTTAGAGATAATATGATGAATATGTCTTTAATTAAGCAAACTGACTTTATGTTTACATACTTTTAGGGCTTATAATATTAGCAAATGGATTTCAAATAAGCAATTATATGAGTATGAGTTGTTATATAAAATTTTTTCTGAAGCCATCACAATCAATAAAGAACAGCTCAGATTAAAATTTTTTTCAAAAAAAAAAATTTTTTTTCAAGAGATATTTATGCCCTACCTTGTTTCAGGAAGGATTTAAAGCAGGTACATGTCCTGAATTGATATACACTTTAACATGTCGATTTTAAAACAGGAATTCTTTCCCTTCCATTTTATTCCTGCTACACATTCATAATCTGAATCTCATCATGAGGAAATATCCCAAATTAAAAGTCATCCTAAAAAATAACTGGCCTGTAGTCTTCAGAAAATGCCAATGTTGTGAAAGACAAGGTAGACTAAGAAACTGCTCCAGAATACAATAGATTTTAGGGACATGAAAATTGGTCAGAACACATGATCTAGATTTTCACTATAAAAAATGTTATTGGGACAACTGACAAAAAATATAAATAAGGTTTATAGATTAGATTTCATAATATTGTATTAACATCCTGAGTTCAATTATTGTATTGTGTTTACGTAAGAGAATGTTCTTGTGCCTTTAGAGATGGGAAGGAAAGAAAGGGTGTAGGCAAATATAATAACATGTTAACATTTGAAGGGAATCTAGGTGAAGGGTATATGGGAATTCTTTGTCCTATTCTTGCAACATTTCTATAAGTCTGAAACCTTATCAAAACAAACAATAGAAGGAAAAGACAAAGTAGGAATTCTTAATAATAAGGTTTGGATACAGTAAATGACAGCTGTTCACTATTCTGCCTTCCTTATTCCTCTTATGATCAAGTAGAGAGAGAAGCCTACCAAAAGGGAATCACAGATATGTAAGGTCACTCTGCAAGGCAACAAACGATGCACAGGGACAGTCCCAACAGCCAGGCTGCTAGGTAGACAGCACTCACTGTGCTCGGATGGACAAAGAAGTAGGAAGCACCCAACTGTTTTCACTTGTGCATTCAGAGTCTGGCTCAAGAACCAGGAGTCAATACTCTTAGGTTTAATTATTTGCTTTGCCAACTACATGGCAGCAACCTATTATTATTCCTGTTTTGCAACATACAACAAAAAACCAAAGACCCATAACAAGGAAGGAGTTTTCTTAAGGCCATTCAGTGAGCATGTTGCAGAGTTGAAACCGCCCCCAAATTAATTGATCTCTAGTATATTACTTTATGCATCAAGTTTGGCAATATCCATGGAGTTTCTTATCGTTTGCCCATTTCAAGTCCATCTCTCTCCTCTGTGCTTTTCTTAGACTCCCAGGAGGTCATTGTGAGCACCGGACACTCCTACTCTTGGATACTTGCTAGACTGTCCAGAGAGTTCCTTCTGTGTGTGATTTTTTAAAAGGACAAGGGAAACCAACGCCATCATAGACTATTTGCTAGTGAATTAAATTTGAAAAAAAAGAAGTCTTAGAAGTTTTTCTCTTCTTCAAATAATAAAAGGAGAATGAGTCACAATTACTTATAATTAGATTGATGAAAGCAGGCTCAAAGAATTAGAGGACCTTGGAATTCTTCCTACACCAGATGTCTTGAATAAAAATAATAATTACAAAATTTTGTTCCTCTGAGCTATCTTAAACTGTCATTTTTCAAAGATCTCATCACTATGCTGTAAATGAAGGAGAAGTTAGATTTGCTCTCCTCAAACTTGAGGAGGACAAACTCTTTGGGTTTCGATTTCTAAAGTGGCTTAAATATTCAGTAGCTCTGTTACATACCAAAGATGCAGAACGTTTGGTTCTAAAGCACAGTTGCTGTTCAAAGGAATCCGAAAATTCCTGAACTCTGGAATCCGATCTTCCTTTTGATGCCAGTGGCTCCTTGAATGACCCATCCCCTGAGTATTTTCTGTAATCCCGCATGCGGGTACAGCCTCGGAATTCCTGGTCCTCATGAGAATGCCTTCTGGGATGGTGGTCAGATGATGTAATTCTGGAAAGCATATTCTGGGAATACAGAATAAAAAATTTTACAATATGAAGAGACTATACAATGTCAGCATAGAGGCAGAATGTCTATAAACGAAACAAATTTCATGTTGAAATGAAATGTTATCTTCTTGATCAATAAGATCTTTCTCCTATAAAGAGGCAGCAAAGTAAACTGGTTGAAAGATAAGTAGAATATCCCAAGACTAGCTTTGTTGCTTGCTATTCCACCATTAGGACACTAAAATGAAGCACTCCAAACCTTAAATTGATATATAAAAGTAAATTCCAAAATGCTTTTTTAAAAATCTTCTAATGAAGCCATTAATGTTTAAGAAATAATATAAAGGTGAATATTTATGTAATTTCTATATGGAGAGGGACTCTCTAAGCAAAAGAGCAATGGAAGAAGTCATAAGGGAAAAATTAATTTAACTATATAAAAATAAAGCCAATGTGTATCCAAAGCAACATAAACAAAATTAAACCATAGATGAAAAAACTAAAAAAAGTGCTACATATTATTAACGTTTAATATATATCCATCTCACACACACATATAAAGAAGCCATATAATACAATGACATCAATGTTAAAACTTCAGTTAGAAAATGAGCAAATGACAGTCTAGAGAAGCCAAACTTCTTGAAAGAATTATGACACTTGCTGTCTCAATTTCTCTCACTCTCCAACCCACTCCAATATAGCTTTTGCACCCACAGCTAATTTTGGTAAGGATATTAGTCTCCATATTGCCAGATTCTGTGCACTTTTTGGTCTTTTTTCTTAATCATTCAGTAGCATTCAACTCGAGTGCCCACAGGACCTTTCTGGAAACACTTTTTCGTTATCTTCTGCCACTGCAACCTCTTGCTTCCCTTTGATCTTTCTGCCACTGTGATTTAAACATTTGTGTTTACTTTTCCTTCTATTGGCTCATAACTGTTGGAGGGTTCTAGACTAGTCTTCTTTCCCTACCTTTCCTTTCTCACTTTGCTCTGTCTTCCTAAATACTCGTCCCTAGGCTTCAATTGCTAGCTATAATTTGATTTCCTAATTTATATCATTAACCCAGGCTTCTCCTATGAGCTTCTGCTTATTTAATGTCTCCTTTTGGTGTCCCATAGGCACCCAACTCAGCTTGTCCAGATCTGAACTCATCATCTCTCCTCCCCAAACCTGCTCCTCCAGTGTCCCCTAACTCAGGAAATGGCACCACCATTCACCTGGTTACTCGGGGCGGTAACTCAGGAGCCATCCTCCACACCCAACTGCTGCATCAGCAGATTCCACCTCTCAAGGGTCTCTCAAAACTATATGCTTCTTTCCAGCACCACTATTCCTGTCCTAGTCCAAGTCATCATGTTTTACCCAGATTACAGCAATCGCCTCCTAATGGTGGATATTGTGTATCCACTCCCACTCCCTTTATTTCATTGTGCCCACAGCAGCCAGAATGGTTAAAAGAGCAGCAAACTCACACCTGCTCACGTTTTAACTTTGTACCTCATCTTGCACCACCGCATCTCTTCAGTGACACAGCCTTGCTGGTCTTTGGTCAGTTCCTCCAGTTCACCCGCTCCTGCACAGCACAGGCAGAGGGATAGGCAGTCCTCCCTGCCCTTGACCTCATCTACCACAGCCCCTTCACCTCCCTAATCACTGAACATCCTTCTCAGGCACAGCAAAAACTGCATTTCCCCAGAAAGCCTTTCCTACCACTCTAATTGGTTCAAGACTCTGTTAGATGTTCTCCTGGGACCTCAGATTTCTCCTTTGATATGTTTATCACAACTATGATCAGTAATTTGGGTAATTTTGTTCAATGTCTCTCTTCTCCATTAGACTGAATGCTCCATCACATCAAGGGCTATGTTTTACTCTCTGCTGGTACCAGGCATCTTGCCTTGTTCATGGCATGAGTTCATTCAATATATACTGAATGAATGAATGTACAGAATAAATGAAAGAAAAGGAAACATCAAATGGTAAGAAATGTGTATCGTATTAGTAGTCAAAGACTATGTAAAATGAAATAACATAAAATTTTACCTTTCACTATTTTTTAGTGATACCAACACTGCCAAGAGTACATGGAAAGAGGACATATCATCCCTTCCTGATGGGATTATAAACGTGCATAGCCTTCCTAGAAAGCCGTTGGCAATATGTGTCAAAGAGCTTAAAATATCCCCTTCCTTAGATGCAGCCATTGCCCATTGTTATGGGCTGATTATGCACCCCCCAAAATTCATACATTGAAGCCTTAACCCCTAGTAGCTCAGAATGTGACTGCATTGTGCAATAGGGACTTTAAAAAGCTGATTAATTAAAATGAGATCATTAGCGTAAGCCTCAATCCAATCTGACTGGTGTCTTACAAGAAGAGGAAATTTGGACACACAGAGTGACACCAGAAGTGCTCGCTCGCAGAGGAAAGACCATATGGGGACAGGGTGAGAAGGTGGCCATCTGAAATCAAAAGACAGAGGTCTCAGAAGAAATCTTGATCTTGGACTTTGGGCTTCCAGAACTGTAAAAAAATAAATTCCTATTGTTTAAGCCACCCAGTCTGTGGTATTTTGATATGGGAGCCCGAGCAAATGAATACATGTGTCTAGAAACTTACTCTCAAAATATAATCAGAAATATGGTTAAAGATTTGTAAAGCTGCTAAGATACCTAAGATAAATATGTGTGTTTCAGTCCATTTACTGCAGGTTAGTCATGGGACTAGGTGCTGTGGATAAGGGGGAGAGCAAAGCAGGCAGAGCGTCCCCTCTTGGAGCTTGCATCTGCGTGGGGGATAGACGTTGAACACCGAGGGCGTATGCCTACATCCTTAGCTAAATGCTATAAAGGGAACGTTCAAGGTGCAATGAGAGGTTAGAACAGGGTCAAACTATGTATATTTGGGTGGGTGTTGAGGGGCCGGGGGTGGGGGATCAGAGGACTTCTGTGAATGCATCAGGATTGAGCTACAGCCTGAAGGAGGAGCAAGGGTTAATCAGGAGACAGGGACTGCTTTTCAGCAGGAAGATGAGCACCACAAGGCAGAGGCAGGGCCACGGGACCAGCTTGCTGGCATGAAAGGAAGCCCTTGGTGGGGACGGGGAGTGCGGAGGCCTGAGGGCAGCCTGGAGGGCTGCAATGAGGAGTCACTGAGGGATTCGAGGAGGGCAGTTTCACAGGCTGGCAATGTTCAGATATACCAGACTGCTATCAGAGGTTTTCTCAGGGATGTGGTCTTGTTTTTTTCTTTCTCTTTTTTAGTATTTTCATAGTTATCTCTAGTGATTATGTATCATAGATCAGGAAAAAATAATAATTATGCCTTAAAAATTTGCGAGTGGGAGTGAAATGTGATTTTGTACAAATGTCCTTTTCCATTCAAGAGCCTAAAAAGAATCGCAAGAGTTTTGATCACAACAAAAACGAAGTGTATGTGTATTCAAAACTCCTTCTGTCAGATAGGTTTTCCAGTTTGTCTCTTTGCTTTGGTGTGTGTGACTTTGTGCGGGATGTGCTTAAAAGAGAATTCTAATTGTTTACAGGGAGAGGCTCCCCCATTTAAAAATGTTTACTTGCCAAGCAAACTCTATTTTTGGAATTTTACATGCCCTTCTAATGTAATTTCCCTCAAAAAGACTTGAAACAATGTCCTAAATAGCTTAAAATCAGCTTACCCATCAATCTCCCACACTGTGAACTGGGATCTTCTCCCACTGAGCTCGCCTGGCTCCTGGGCTCCAGTGTGCAGCAGGCACTGCCCGTGGGTGCAGTGACACCCTGGTGCACCGGCCCTCACCAAAAGAGAGTGCTCTGGACAGCACAGCTGGCTCCACTACGGTCCCAGAACAACAATCTCTGTCAAAGAAAAATCCTATGCACTCCCTGACCCCAACTCATAAGTCCTTATTTAAAAAGAAAGTGGGTTTTATGGCAGTGAAACTATTGTGTAAGCTGCTATAATGGTGGATACATGCCATTATACACTTGTCCAAACCTCTAAAACATACAATACCAGGAGTGAGCCCTAATGTACACTGTGGACTCTGGGTGATGATGGGTCAAGGTAGGTTGATCAATTGTAACAAATGCACCACTCTAGGGGGAATGTTAATGATGGGGGAGGCTGTGCATGTGTGGGAGTATGGGGGACATGGGAAATCTCTGTACCTTCTGCTCAGGATTGCTTTGTACTTAAAATGCTCTAAAAAAAGAAATTTTCTTTTCTAAAAGTGCCAATGAACTTAAAAGGAAAGGGGCAGGGGGAGTTGGTTATGTAATGTCTTCACTTCAACAGCTTAACTACTTGATGTTATTTAGTCTGGTTTTAATTGCAATCGCCCTTCAGTTGCATCCCTCTTGCCCTGGAGCAAATGGTTAACAGCAAGATGAGACACAATAAGGAGAAAGATCCAGGTGCTGGGATAATAAAACCCATATCGAGTCTTCATGCACAGTATGCACCAGGCGCTCTGGGGTACCAGGCGCTCTGGGGTACCAGGTACTCTGCAGCCCATGTCCTTGATTGCTAACCTCAGAATAAATACTATAGGGAAATGATTCTGCCCCCTTTTACAGATAAGGAAAATGAATTCTAGCGAGGCTAAGCCTTGCCTAAGACTCACGTGACTAGTGACTTTATTGGAGAGTCTAAGTATGAGACACCTGGCTCCCAGACTTGCAATCCTACAGCCTTTGTCTTCAACAGCAGCAACAGCTTCATTCTACTTCTATGTGAAACAGCCTGTAAATGTGACTTGTAACAATGTGCCAATTTTCATAGAATTCTGTTACAAAAGTAATAATAGTCTAAAGGTCTTTAGGAATTAGTCTAAAAGAATTTTGTGAGGAGTATTTTTATGTTAGTCTATGGCTGGGCATGGTGGCTCACGCCTATAATCCTAGCACTTTGGGAAGCAAAGGCGGGAGGATTGCTTGAGGCCAAGAGTTCAAGACCAGCCTGAGCAAGAACAAGACGCAGTCTCTACAAAAACTAGAAAAAGAAAATTATCCAGGCTTGGTCGTGTGTGCCTGTAGTCCCAGCTACTTGGGAGGCTGAGGCAGGACAATCGCTTGAGCCCAGGAGTTTGGTATGGCTGTGAGCTAGGCTGACATCACAGCACTCTGTGGCATAAGTTCTGTCATGGACTGAATGTTTGTGTTCTCCCCTTCCCAAGTTCATATGTTGAAGCCCTAATCTCCAATATGATGGTATTTGGAGATGGGGCCTTTGGGAGATAGTTAGGGTTAAATGAGGTCATGAGGGTGGGGTTCTGGTGTGATAGGATTAATACCCTTACAAGGACAGACACCAGGCTGGGTGAGATGGCTCACACCTGTAATCCTAGCCCTCTGGGAGGCTGAGGTGGGAGGGCCTGGGCAACAGAATGAGACTTGGTCTCAAAAAAGAAAAAAAAGAAATTTATTTTTCACAGTTTTAAAGGCTGGCAAGTCCAAGATCAAGGTTCAAGGTTCTTGCTAATTAGGCTCCTGGTGAGGAATCTCTTCCTGGCAAGCAGATGGCTGCCTTCTCCCCCTATCCTCACATGATCTCTTCTTTGTGCTCATGTCGGGAGAAAGAAAAAAAGCAAGCTCTCTTGTGTCTCCTTTATTTTATTTTATCTTTTATTTATTTACTTATTTATATATATTTTTGGAGACAGAGTCTCACTCCATTGCCTCCAGCTGGAGTGCAGTGGCATCATCGTAGCTCACTGCAATCTCAAACTCCTGTGCTCAAGTGATCCTCCTGCCTCAGCCTCCCGAATAGCTGGTACAGATGGGGTCTCGCTCTTGCTCAGGCTGGTCTCGAACTCCTGCCCTCCAATGATCCTCCCACCTCGGCCTCCAGAGGGCTAGGGTTACATGTGTGAGCCATCTCGCCCAGCTTGGTGTCTGTCCTTGTAAGAGTATTAATCCTATCACACCAGGACCCCACCCTCATGACCTCATTTAACCCTAACTGTCTCCCAAAGGCCCCATCTCCAAATACCGTCATATTGGAGATTAGGGCTTCAACATATGAATTGGGGATGGGGGAACACAAACGTTCAGTCCATAACAGAATTTATGCCATCTGCCAATCTTCAATATGAAATTACCAACTCTTTTCCCATTGTAATATAAAAGAAACATTAAAGACAATGAAGGAAAGGGAAAATGAAAATCTCTAGAACTTTTTACAGAAAATTAACTGAAGGCATCTGGAAAAAAATTCCAAGTTTCAAGACTGTGGACAAGGAAGAAGATGAAGGAAGAGGAGTAAAGAAGGAATTGGAGAAGAGGAAGAAGGAGGAGAAGAAGAGGAGGAGGAAGAGGGGGAGAAAGAAGAAGAAGGAGGAGGAGGAAGGGGAGGAGGAAGAAAAATTATTGTTGATACTAGGTAGCAGGCACTGTCCTAAGCACTATATATACATTACTCGTTGAATCTTCACAACCCCCTTATGAGGTGTTTACTATGATCATCTATCTCATTTACACATGGGGAATTTGAGGCAGGGAGAAGTTAAGCAGTTCGTTCAGAGTTATGCTGCTAGTAGGTGAAGGATGCAGGAGGCCAGCTCCAGACCCTCGCTCCTAACCACTTCACTCTGCTGCCTTTCTAGCAACTCCTCCACCTTAGCACCTAGTAGAAGAGAGAAAAGTCCATAGAACATTATGGTAAAAGCTCCCCTACAGAGTTCTCACTAGTGCCTAAAATTCTATCATTAGTTTCATTCCTTTGGGTTAAGGAATTGCCTATTAAAATTAAATACAAATGTAACCTGAAATATAAGAAGCCACTACCAATCATGAACTTGATGGCACCCCCTCTCCCCCCAGATTTGTGTGACATTCCCCAGGGGAGCCCTGTAGTGAGATACTGTAGGAAAGAATTCTCAATCTTAGAGTAGCCATCCTTAAGTTAATCAAGGATAAAAATTAAAATAAAAAATATCTTTCACGGCTTTAAATTGAGAATATGGAGAAAGAATAGAAAAATGGGAAAAGGTAATTTTGAAAAAGAAAAGATAAAATCTTGAAAAATTTGAGCACATTTTAGATAGGAAAGTTGAGAATCCAAGTACAGATTCACTTCACAAATATATAGCATTATGTGAATGGAGAATGAAGAATTAGACTTCCTAACTATTTTCCGGGATCCTGCCCATATCACCTCTGGGTCCTCTGATTTATGTTCTACACCTATATAGTCTTTCTACTCTCTTCAATCAGACTAATATTTTTAGGCTTTTTAAAATTATTATTTTACTTTTTTTTTTTTTTTTTTTAGAGATGGGGTCTCGCTATGTTGCCCATGCTGGCCTCAAACTCCTGGGCTCAAGTGATCTTTCCACCTCAGCCTCCCAGGTAGCTGGAACTACAGGCAGGATTCATTGCACCCAGCTCAAGATTGAAATTTTTATTCCATGTTTTCTCTCCTTGAATAAACACATGCTTTGTTTATGTTAGTCTGACAATCATGAAATTCATTATTGACTCAGAGAATCTAAACAGGTTAATTCTGGCAAATGCCCAAAGCAGGGATGAGCAGAAAAAGATGTCATAAAGTTACCATTGAGAATTTTATACAAAACACTTTCTGTGATTCCCCAACTGTTTAAGGCAAATAACATTGCAACCTAAAAGTGAATCCTCTAACTAGGATGGACTATCTCAGTTTTAAAAGCCTGACAGATGCTAAAGTTTATTCAAGAAACTATATTTTATAAACCATGTTTCTACCTTTGTTTTCATGTTTCCTGTGGCTCTAAGGGGCCATTGTAATAAATAGTAACTCAGTTTTTCTCTTTGTTTATGCCTCGTGCTCACATCTAGAAACTGGATACTAATCATACTCCTGGTTCACATAGTATGAATACCTTACTTAATGTGGAACATAAGATTAAATGTGGAACATAAGATTAAAATGAGAAGTGATAAGCTGGTATTTATTTTCTAACAGAACATGAAAGTTAGAGCGAGAAGGGTTCTTGGAGATCACCCAGCCCAACACCCCTTCTTTTTCAATTAAGGAATCTGAAGCTCAAAGAGGTGTTGAAAGTTGCCCTTTGTCCCTGAGTATCCAGTTGGCAAGAGATCTATTTTGAAATATTTGTGTCACAGAGAACTCGCATTCCTCAAACTTGCTGATCACCAGGAGTAAAAGAGGTTGCCTTATACACTTTCATATACCTCATAGACATTATGCATGTGGGAGGCCTGGAGCTAAAAACAAAATAACATTGCCCTAAAACTTATTTGGTTCTGGGGTTGGTAGAAGCAGGGGATTGGGGAAGTATTCTCTGGTAGCTGGAATTTTCCATGATTTATGAAAAAAAACAGCTGTATTATTGCCGAGTGACTGTGAAGCAGAAGACATATGTGTCCACTGTGCAATCTTCTAGCACCGCAGTTGAGCCATGAAAACTGCTGCCTGTGCTCACTGCCAAGTCCACACCTGGTCAGGCCCCTCTTGAGACCTTTCCTGGAGCTTCTTGCTCCCCAGACACTGAATGCTCTGCCTAGCCGGAGGAAAACAGGGCTGAGAGCAGGAGAATTTTGGCTCCCTCTCCCATCAGAAAACCAAATGGGTTCCCCGAAGAACAAGTATACCAAATTTTCAAAGGTAATGGTTTGTCATATGGAATCCCCAGTTCCTTAGCAATTTTCAGGGTTTCAAATGGAAATCACACATTGATCCACAATGCTACACAGACTGAGTATGGCATCAGGTTTCTTCCCTTTGGCTTGAATTCTGTCACTCAGTGGAATTATCTCAGGTTTACCAGGAGCTCTAAATAGCAGTTAAAGATGTCTTAGATAACTAAAAATGAAGAAATCACTACCTGTTAGATGAAAATCAGGTCCCTTAAAAGATAGGGTAAAATAATAAAAGAGATTTTTGTGGGTAAAAAAAAAAAGTTTGGAAGTACTGGTTTTAAACCAAGGAATACTTTATACCAAAAGACTCCTCAAATAATTCTCTAAGGAAAACCCCCTCCCCTATTCCAACTCTCCCCTGTTTCCATGACAATAACTCACTGGGCAGGGCAGAGAGGTTTTCCTGTGAACGGTGGCTTGTGGTCGGTGGTGGCGTTCCCGGAGTCCCCTCTCATCCTCCTCTCTCCAGCTGTGACCCCAGAAGCTGCTCATCCACTTGGCAAAAGACACATCGTCGTCGTCATCATCTTTGTGCTCCATGTACAGGTGATTCAAAATATTGAAGGTCTGTCCCTAAATCTGACAGAGGGAAATATCACCCAACAAGGCTGACTTGATGAAAACCAGAATCTCCCCCAAAAGACAAAATGAAACTGATATTTTAAAATGGTCTCTGACAATGGCATCCTTGAAGAAAGATTTACTAAACAACCACTTCATCATCAGCATCAGGCAGCCTTAGGCAATGTCTATTTATAAATTGTGCAGCCCACATTCCCCTCCCCCTTGTCTTTTTAAATTGAGAGGCTTTCTAATCCTTCCATTGCCAGGGCTTGTGCCTCACAGCCTAAGGGTGGGAAGCACAGTCCACTGCCTGGTTTTCCCTGTGCTTTGGCGCCAAAGGCATGTGATGGCATCTCCAGCTGTCAATGATGATGGAGCATGACCCTCGCCATATGCCTGTCAGCTCCAGGCTAGCTCGGAAATGAGGCCACATACAAGGAACAGACTAACTGCACAGCTCCAAATATAAATAATGTACAAGTGCATGTAAAATTTACAAGTCTTAAGTGCACAGCTTGAGGAATGTTTACATATGTGTACCACTGCGCAGGTGCAGGCATAGGACATTTCCAGCACCCCTATAGGCTCACTCTAGCCCCCTTCCAATCCATGCTCCCTTCAAAAGGTTACCATTTCTGACCTCTGTCACTATAGATTAATTTTGCCTGTTTTTGGACTTTCTTTCAGTGGTGTTATACAGTATGTATTATCTTGTATCATTCAACTTTATGTCAGTGAGATACAGTCATGCTTTTGTAGTAACAATAGTTTATGATGTTGCATTACATTGCATTGTATGAATGTCCCATGATGTTTTTTAATTTAGTCTACTACTGACAGCCATTTTGTGCTGTCATTTGGGTTATTTCCAGTTGGGGCTATTGAAAAATAAAGCTTCTATGAACACTAGACTCTCTTTCTTCTACTGGGCATTTTTTTCAAGGTAAATAGAATATTATTACATTTATGGAGCCCATATTTTGCATCCCGTATGGAGCCAAGTATTTCACATATGCTAATTTCATTATAACTACCCTGTGACTGGGAGATTTGTATCCCAATTATGGTTGAGGAAATTGAGTTTCAAATAGATCAACGCTTGCCAAGGTGAAAATAATACTAAGCAGTAAAGCCAAGGAATAGAAAAACAACATCCAAAGTCTTTCTACCACTCTGCCAGTATCCCAAGAGACCTTTGGGAAATCTTGCATTTTTAAACAGGGATTCTTGGCCATTTGCCATATGAAATCCTTCCCTGAGCTACAAAAAGATAAGCTTGATAACTATGACCAATGTTTGTAGAGCATGGTATCACAACTACTATGTTACTAAGAAAAAGTAACGAAAGTATAAAATCGCTTGCAACATTTTCTTTTCTTGCTTTAAATAGTGAGAAATACATTCTTGCTACTTTGTAATATTTTTATTAAAGAATGGAGGAAACCTGGGTCTCAATGACGCAGATGAGAAAGGAAAAGTTAAAACTGTATGTCATCACTGTTCTCTTAGGGAAGCAAAGACCAAGTCTGCCCACAAAATGTGACTATGGATAAACCTCTTCTTTTCCATTCCTCCTAACACAGGAGTGTTCTTTCTTCCAATTTCTGAAGTAAAAATAAATAAATCTTATGAGGAGGGGATGGAGAAGCCTGAGCAGATAATACCTAATTATTACTTTAAAAGCACTTAGAGGAAAATTAGTGGGACTCTATTTTAGAATATCTTTCAATGATGTCCATCTCTTGGAGTTCTGAACCCTTTCCTTAATGTCTTATAGACAGAACTGACTAAGGTATTGGCAAATGTGCAGGGGGAAAAAAGCACATAGCATGCTTGAGGATGTTTATCTTTAGAATGACTTGCTTACAAGGTTGGCCCTTGGCTAGCATCTGGAAAATTGTCTGGTAAACAGTTTCCTACAATGATATAAAACTTCGACTATATGATAAAATTGGCTTTTATGCCTAGACTGTACACACAATGTAGATCATGCTGAGCACCTGTTTTCTGTCTGGGAGTCTATCTAGAATTTTGGTATGTGTTAGGCAGAGGATGTATCTTAGTCAATTCAGGCTGTTAAATAAAAATCTATAGACTATGTAGCTTAAATAATAAACATTCATTTCTCACAGTTCAGGAGGCTGGGAAGTGCAAGATCAAGGCACTGGCAGAACCGGTGATGGGTGAGGACCTGTTTCCTGGCTTCATAGACAGTCACCTTCTCACTGTATCTTCGCATGGCCAAGAGAGATTATCTCTTTCCTGTCTCTTCTTATAACGGCGCTGTATTAGTCAGGGTTCTCCATATATATATATATATATATATATATGATATAAGAGGAATTGACTCATGCAATTATGGAGGTTGAGAAATCCCACAATCTGCCATCTGCAAGCTGGAGAACCAGGAAAGCCAGTGGTATAATTCATTCTGAGTCTGAAGGCATGAAAACCAGGGATCCAGTGGTATAAATCCCAGCCTGAGGTCAAGAGAAGATGAGATGAGATGTCCCAGCTCAAGTAGTGAGGTAGGGGGAAAAAGGGCAAATTTCTCCTTCCTCCACCTTTTGTTCTATCCAGGACCCCAAACAGATTGAATGATGCCCACCACTCTGGGGAGAGCCATCTATTATACTTTACTGAGTTCACTGATCCAAATGCTAATGTCATCCAGAAATACCCACACAGAGACATCCAGAAATAATGTTTAATCTGGGCACTCTGTGGCCAGTTAAATTGACACATAAAATTAACCATCAGAGGCACTAATCCCATTCTTGAGGGCTCCACCCTCATGGCCTATTTATCTCACCAAAACCTCTACCTCTAAATACCAACACATTGGGGATAAGGCTTAAACATCTAAATTTTGGGGGACACAAATATTCGGTCCATAGCACACAGTACATACCCTATATGACCAGCATTCAATAAAAACTCTGGACACTAAGTCTCTAATGAACAGGTAGACAACACTTCCCACATGTTGTTACATGGAGTAATTAACGGAGGAATTAAGCACATCCTGTGGGACTTTACTGGAATAGGGCTTTTGGAAGCCTGTGCCTAGTTTCCTCCAGACTTCACCCCATATGCCTTTTCCATTTTCCTTTTCCAGTTCTGCTTTATATCCTTTCAGTGTAATAAATCTTATCCATGCGTACAACTATATGCTGAGTTCTAGCAAATCCCCACACTGGGATTAACAGTGTCAGAAGTGGGAATTGTTAAAACAATCCCAACTTATTAAAATATGGCTACAGTAGTGTTTGGGAAAAGGAACGATGAAGGGGACATGATGATGAACCTTCAATGCCCAATGGCTACCTAGTCATCCACGGTATGAACCAGCTGCAAGATGATGTCTGTTGTGAAAGGTAAAAGTTATCTATAAAATTTGAAAATGATGAATCCAACGCCAGGAGAATGGGTTCATTGGATTCTATGGCTGCCTTTGGCCATGGTAACTAAGGTGAGGGGATTAAAAAGTGCAGCCTGGATGATGCCTTTGGGTTTTGTTCTCTCCTCTAGGTGAGGGAAGAAAGGGCCCAAACCTTCCCCAAACACATTTTGGACACGCCAAAAATGTTAAATGTTTGTATGGCTTTCTCCTCCAAGTGGGAAGGAAAAAGATTAAGTCAGTTTCAAGGGCTGGAACAAGGCTTTAGATAAACCAGAAAGAAAGGGGGTGGGGGAAATAACACTCCATCCACTGGCAAAGGAGCCCCTTACATCTCAGCTGCTAAGAGTCTCTCAGCAGCTGGGATGTTAATCCTATAAATGCTGAAGTTACTACTAGGGGTTTGAGTAAAATGTGCAATGAAAAAAAGAAAGTTCTTTTTCTAATGGCTTTCATTTTGTGCTATTGCACTTGAATATATGATAAAAGCTGATGTAAAATATTATATGCTTATAATTTCATAAATACTAGAGGGATTATCCTAATTAGGGAAAGCTGCCCATTAAAATTGTTGGTAGAAAACATAACTTTCTCGGTTTTTGTTGCTGGTAGATGAGTTACAATTTAAACCCATTGAGCATTTGAATACTGAGATCTCCATAACCCATGATGTTTGCTATGCTTTTTGCCTGTTGGAGCCTATGAGAAAAGGTAGACAACTTAGAAAGAGAGAGAATCTCCACCAAAAAATATACTTTTTAAGCTTTAAAAAGCAATTTTCTGTTGGGTATATGCCTAGGAGTAGAATTGGTGGGTCATATGATAATTCTATGTTTAACTTTTTGAGGAACCAACAAATTGTTTTCCACAGTAGTTGTACCGTATTACCTCCTATTTTTGTTGTTATTATAGCCATGCTCATGGCTGTAAAATGTTATCTCATTGCGGTTTTGATTTGCATTTCCCTAATTACAAATGATGTTGAGCTTCTTTTCATGTCTTTATGGTCATTTGTTTATTTTCTTTAGAGAAATTTCTATTCAGGTCCTTTGTCCATTTTTAAATTCGGTTATTTATCTTTTTGTGGTTGAGTTTTGAGTTATTTATATAATAATAGACCCTTATCAGAATATGACTTGCAAATAACAATAAATAAAAAGCAGTTTTTAGTTTGCTAATAAGTTCTTATAAAATCAGATTTCTCACCCTTGGAGGATGATGATTTTCTAGCCTAATGTGCATGTTTTTAAGTAGGTCCATTTGGACTCTAAAGCTGACAATATAAAAAGGTCTTTTAAAAGCTGCGCTTATCACTTTGACTTAGCACACAGCTGTTGGCCCTGCAGCCTCTTGGCTTTGCTGCTGCTAAAGAAGAAAAGTTGATAGATTTTTTGGAATCCTGAATTCACAGATCCTAACTGCCTGCAACTGATGCTAAGCTAAAACCTGATACTATCTGTGATGGATGTTCCAACCTCCAAAAGTGGGCATAGGCTCAATGAACAGAATTCAGACTCTGGGACAATAAAGGTTAGTTTATGACATCCCTCTGTGGGGCCATAAACTACAAAAACATCATGGGTGCTGAATGACATGGGTCACTTGCATTGGGACCATTTTAATGCTAGCTGCCATTGGGACCAGTTGCACCAGAAGTGATTGATCACTAGAAACCTAACTGTCCACATTATGAGGAGTTGGACCCCCCCCCATCCACTCCTGACAGACGGGACTCTTGGCCCCTTCTCAGGGATGTCTCACTGCTATTAACTTGTGTTCAATTTGCAACAATGGACTGATAGTACTCTGCTTTGCTCACTTCTCTCCTTAGTTAGGTAGTTTGATTACTAAATGCAGCTGTCTCCAGACAGAGATTGAACTTTTCTGGGATGCTTTCTAAATAAATGATCAGGACAAAAACAATGGGGATTATGTAAACACATTCTGAAAATTTTTGAAAATTCAGGATTTTGTCCTAACCAATTTCTGAACATAATGTGTTTTTTTCTAGTCAAGTTACATAAAAAATTATTTCCTATGTAAGTTCTTTAGTCCCTCTAGCACCCAATCTTTCCTGATAAAAAATCTAGATGAGAATAAAAAATGACTGGGGAAAATGTAAAGTTATGATTTCTGAATGAGTCATACTGATTTTGTAATAACAGAGAAAAAAACAAAAACACAGCATCTGGGGAGATGAGGGGAAAGAGGGCATTAATGGTCTGCTTTTCAGAACTGCTCCCGAACACTAATGTTGCCTTTCCAAGATGCCGTGAGGTCTTGAATTCAAACTCACTGCTGAGCCTATGATCACGTCTGACAGCCCTAACTATGAGGAGGGGGTGGCCCAGCTCCTACACGTTCCAAGAACACCTCCACACTCGTGACGTTGTCCACACCCATGAGGCAAATGAACTGATGTCGTAGGCAAGCAAAACTGATGGAAACTGACAGCCTTTGGGCAGTCCTTCTAAAACTAGGACTCCCCTGAATTATTTGGACTGGAGAGGGAACTCGAGGGCAGGAGGCCGCACAGTGGGAAGCCACACTGGGAGCTCTATTAACCTGTATTACCTGCCTACTGTACATCCTCACTGGGGTGACTTAACAATCACAAACTCTTTGTTTCTAAGCGTACTCTCTGGGGTTGGACTTGTGTGTGTGCCTTGACTGTCATGGACTGCCTGAGCCCTGCAAGGCATGCAGGTTGGCTTTCACTTGCCAGCCAGAGTTGTGCTGTGCTTCAGTTGATGCCTCAGGCCAGGTTAAAAAATGGTTAACACAAATACTTACGGAGAAAGCCACCTGGCTTCCTAAGATTAACCTGTGGAGTTAATGGGATTTGTTTTAATTGGCTAAATCCCAGGAACCCAGGATTTCAAATAAAGTCAATACTGCAGGTTGGCTACACTCTGCAGCATAGGGCCCTACTGATATTAATTTTGTTATAAAATGCTTCGGTCAAGAGGACAGACTGCAAAAAGGATTAATATAGCAGGCCTGAAACTGCTTCTCCTACAAAAGTCCTGCTTATAAGCTGGCTTTGGCGGGCATCTGGGAACTCAGCTGGTAAACAGTTTCTGCAGTAATATAAAACTTTCCCTAAATTATAAGAGTGGCCTAAACTGTTTATACAATCAATGTAGTGTATACTGAACAACTGATTTTCTTCTGTGAGTTCAGAATTTAGCACATGCTAGCCAGAGTGTGCCTACCTAAACAGCACCCAATAAGAACCTTGAGTACTGAGTCTTTCTTGGTCCTTCCTCATAAACACTGCTTTGTGCGTATTGTCACAACTCATTTTGGAGGAACTAACATGCCCTGTGTGACTCCATTGGGAAAGGACTCTTGGAAACTTGAGTCAGGTTTCCTCTAGACTTGCCTATGCACCTTTTCTCTTTGCTGGTTTTGCTCTGTATCCTTTCACTGTAATAAATCTTAGCCATGAGTACAACTCTATGCTGAGCCCTGTGAGTCCTTTTATCGAGTCACCAAACCTAGGGGTGGTCTTAGGGAACCCCAGTACAGGAAGGAAAGAGAACTCTCCAAATCTTGGACCAAAATTCTCCCAAAGCAGCAAGATATAAATTTACCCTAGAAAGAAAAAGGATTTGGCCTACGTTACAGAAAATTAGACCTCTAACACCATTTTGTTTCCTAGTTAAGCCCATTTCTTTAAAAATATGAGGAAAAGATGGCTCCCTGCTCTGCCTGGGCAAAGATTCTTATAACAAACCCGGGGCAGCGAAAGAGCAGCGGTAGCAAGTATCAAGTCTCAGCACCGGAAGAACTGCTCTCCCGGCCTGGCCCAAGCGAAGGCCCCACCCCACTCTTGGAGCCCAGACACCTGCCTTCCCCAGCAGGGGCCCCGGACATCTGCCTTGAGGAGATGCTGCCAGGGACACCGGACCAAAGGGAGCTGGCCTTTTGACCCTGCACAAAGGCTCTGCTTTGTCAAGCCCACAGCATATACCCAAAAGCTGTCAAGAGGCTGAGATAGCTGCAGTTTTCTAGGGTTTGAGTGTGTTTTCTTATCATGCTTAATGTGAAAGGAAGACTTCCTTTTAGAGGATAGAAGCTTGTAGTGCATGTGCTCTCATAAAGCAGCCAGACATCATGGGTGCCCCAGTAATTAGTGAAAATGATCCGTGGGCTGCGTGAAAATGAAGTGGCTTTTCAGTGGCCCCTTCCACATTCATGGCTTCAGGAAACTATGCAATGACGGAAAGATTTTCCCTTTATCTAGTTCATTCTCTTAGCATCATGGCCCCTGTTGTTGCAGTACTTTATTTCTTCCTTCCATCTTATTTTCTTAACAGTTAAGGGAAAGAATCATTCCTCATACTGCTTTCAAGTTTGACTGAATCAGTAATATCGAGAGAGAAATGCTATGTCCAGAAGAAATAAGCTCCTACAGTTTTTAACAGTCAAAATACATCCATGTCGCATTACTGATAATGGGAATAAATAAATAAAATCAAATAATCAATGGTTTTTGGACAGTTTTTACTTGCCAGAAAGCAGTGCTTGTATATTTGAAACAGTGTGTGATGTTCTATTTGATGACCTGATTGTCAGAATGCTCTCTGGTAGACAATGCGTCATAATCACCCACTTCCATGTATGTTTTCAAGGTACGCTGTGAAGTTTGCCACCCTTTTGAGGTGGTCATCAAAGACACAGATTGCTTGTTGGTTAACTAAGTGTCGTAAAGCACGTCCCTGAGTGTTCATCACTATTATTTTTTATTCTAAAAAGCTATGAAACTTATTATGAAAACTATTTTTAAAATATACCACTGTTGGTGTAAAAAAGATGAAGGAAACAAAGATATGTTTTCAGATTTACCTAAAAAATATTGGTTATATAAATATCCATTTACCTTGACATTAAGCATCATTAAATTCTGCAGGATTTTGGCAAATAATGCGCTTCATAATAGTTAGAGTTGTTAGATGTTAGAACAGGTTTTTTTTTTTATTTTGTTTCCACTTATTATGGGGGTACAAAAGTTTAGGTTATGTATATTGCCCATAGAACAGGTTTTGAAGAGCTAATATATTATCTCTTCCACAGGAGACCTTCAAATATAGCAATGATTCTCATCTGCCAAAGATGCCATCTGTGCGGCTTTGTCTCCAGAAGTGTTATTAATTGGTTGGCGTCTCAAGATCTCTTCAATCCCTGGTCACCTATTACTCTAAAACAGATTGAACTACTACTGCTAAAAGTTACTACTATGTAAAAACTTCATCAGACCAGCCCACCAGTGTGCTATGCTTCAGAAAGGGCTTCCGACTGTTATTTACTGCAATGTGACAGAACATAAAGGTAATGTCTCAGCACTTTCTTTTGAGTCTACAAGCCTCTCCATGAGAAGTGCTTCAGAGAAGAACTAGGAGAATTAAGTCTCATGTGTCTCATATCTGAGAGGGACAAAACGTTACAATTTATAATAAGGAGTGGATTATCAAATGCCACAAAACACTTGACATTTAGAAAAAGAAATTGCAGATTAAAGTTTAAGAACAATGTTAAAACAAGAAAACATTAATGAAGCTCCGGAAAAATCTTTTCTGAGGATCAAATGCCATATACTATTAGTATGAATAAGGTCTTTCTGGAAAGAAATATGGCGAGATGTATTTAAAAGTTTTAAAACATATTCACACCCTTTGACCCAGAAATTTCTCTTCTAAGTATTTTTCATAAGTAGAAAAATACTACATACAAGTACAAAGGATGTTTGTTCATACAAAGGATGAACAAAGGATGTTTCTTTATCATAACATTATTTAAAAATAGCAAAAGTGTGAAAACATCTTAAAAGTACAATTAAAGATCAGGTTAATAAATTATGATACATTCATACAATAGAATTCTCTGTAATCATCAAAAATCATAGGATTTAATGACACAGAACTTCTCAAAATAAAATATTAAATGGCAAAAAATAAAACATGCAGGGTGATGGTTAATTTTATGTGTCAACTTGGCTGAACCATGGTGCCCATATATTTGGTCAAACATTATTTTGGATGTTTCTATGAAGGTGTTTTTGGTGATGTTTACATTTAAATTGGTAGACTTTGAGTAAAGCAGATTGCCCTCCATAATGTGTGTGGGCCTCATCCAATCTACTGAAAGCCTGAATAGAATAAAGACTGACCTCCCCCAGCAAGAGGGAAGTCTGCCAGCAGATGGCCTTCAAACTTCACCTGCAACATCAGCTCTTCCTGAGTCTCCAGCCTGCTGGCCCACCCTGTAGATTTTAGACTTGTCAGCCTCCGTAATTATGTGAGCCAATTCCTTAAAATAAATCTTTTTATATACATATATACATATTCTATTGGTCCTGTTACTCTGGAGAACCCTAAGACGTATAGTTTACTGGTATGATCCCAGATGTCAACTATGAATCGTGGAATTTCAGACAATTTTATTTTCTTCTTTATACATTTTCTATTTTCTAAATTCATAAATGATCATATATGGCCTTCATAATCATGAAAATATATCATTTTAAAATAACCAGTGTATGTCATACTTAATGGTGACAGACTGAAAGCTTTCCCCTTCAGAACAGCAACTAAGGCAAGAATGTCCACTCTCACCAATCCCATTCAACATGGTACCATAAGTTCTAGCCAGTGCAATAAGGTGTAAAAGCTGGAGGGAAAGGGGAGAACACATAAAGATTGTAAAGAGAGAAATAAAACTGTCTCTATGTGCAGATAATGATTGTCTATGTATAAATCCCCAAAGAATCTACAAAAATACTCCTAGAACCTATAAGTGAGTTCAGCAAGATCACAAGAAGATACAAGATCAATACACATATACCAACAATGAACATTTGGAAACCAATACTTAAAACACAATACCATTTATAATTTCTCCAAAGAAGTAAAACGCTTGGATATGAATCTTACAAAACATGTATAAGATCTGTATGCTGAAAGCGACAATGCTGATGAAAGAAATCAAAGATCCAGCAATCCCACTACTGGGTGTGTATCCAAAGGAAATGAAATCAGTATGTTGAAAAGATACCTGCACTCCCCCGTTCATTGCAGCATTATTCACAATAGCTAAGACATAAAATTAACCTAAGTGTCTAGCAACAGATGAATAAAGAAAATATGGTACACTTACACAATGGAATACTATTCAGCCATAAAAAAGAACAAAATTCTATCATTTTTGACAACACGGATGAGCCTGGAGAGCACTATGTTAAGTGAAACAAGCCAGGCACAGAAACACAAATACTGCATGATCTCACCCATATGTGAAATCTAAAAAAGCTGATCTCTAGAAGGACAGAGTAGAATGATGGCTTGGGTGGTTAGGGAAGGGGGAGATGGAGAGATGTAGGTCAAAGGATATATAGTTATAATTGGATAGGAAGGGGGTGGAAATTCCAGAATAGGCAAATATACAGAGACAGAAAGTAGATGAGTGCTTGCCTGAGGTTAGGGAGTTGTTGGGGAGAGGGTAGGTGAGGTGGAAAGTGAAATTGAGAATGACCGGTAATGTTTACAGAGTTTCTTGGGTGATGAAAATGCTCTATATTTGATTATGGTGATGGTTGCGCAACTCTATGAACCTACTAAAAACTGTTGGATTGCAAACTTTAAATGAGTGCATTGTATGATATGTGAATTATATCTCAATAAAGCTGTTTTTAAAAAAGAAAGCTAAATAATTGGAAAGCTTTTGTATTCATGGATTAGAACAGCCAAGAGAGTAAAGATGTCAATTCTCCCCATATTGATCTGTACGTTTAATATAGTTCTCACAAAGTTTGTAAACACAAACTTATTCAAAAATTTATTTGAAAATGCAAAGGACCCAAAATAGCTAAAAACAATCCTGAAAAAAAGAATAATAAAGGGGGAGAATCATGCTACACAATGTTAAAGCTTATTATATAGCTAAAATAATCAAGAAGACAGTGCAGTGCTGCTAGTAGAGAGATAGACACATAAATCAATGGAACAGAATGGAGAATTCAGAAATAGAGGTACATGTATGTGCCCAGATGAATTTTGAAAAGGGTGCAAAAGCAATTCAATGGAGGAAGCAGAGGCTTTTCAACAAATGGTACTGGAGCAATTGGACATCCACAGTTTAAAAAATGAACCTTGACCTAAGTCTCACACCTTACCCAAAAATTAACTCAAAATGGATCAAAGACTTAAATATAATTGTAAAACTATAAAACACTTAGGGAAAAAAAGCATAGGATAAAATCTTTGAGATCAAGAACTAAGCAAAGAGTTCTTAGGTTCAGCACTAGACCAATGCTAAGATCAGCACTGCACAACCAAGGATATTAGTCTAATATGAGTAAATTAGAAAGTAGTGCCCTTTATTGGTGGATGCTCCACTGTAGGCCCATCATTTAGTGATAGACCAGCATTTTCATGCAAATAATAAGAAGCACCTTTCTCCAGGCAGACCCACCCTGACACCAGGCTGAGAGCAACGAAGTGCATGCTGGGCCTCAGCCCCCACTTCCCCAGCATCTGTGTGCAGGACACAGTATTACATAATCTGTACGTAGTATCTTCATAAGTTACAGTGCAGGGCAACAATTCTGCATTTGCAAATGACACAAATTCTTGTGGGTGGCAATGAACTAAGTTGATGAGGATGGAAAGATCTTATAAATCTGTATGAGTGGGCAGAAAGGTGGCAAATGAGTACATGAAGTATTCATATGAGCTATCAGTCACAGCTAAGGAGAGGAAACATGTTACTATAGATTGTTCCCTGAAGATAAATGCAGTGGTTCCTCCTGAGAGCAAAAAGAGCAACCACTTGATTGAATCATAAGGTGACATTTCCCATGAAAAGCTAAGAAGTACCACCCACTCAGCTGATGCTTTGATGGAGGTTGAATAATGCAGAAACCATCAGGATTGGGAAAAAATAACCACATGAGGGCTCAAACGAAATAGGGGCTTCTATATATCATAAGTGGAATATAATGCACAAACCACTCATGTCCCCCTGGAAGCAGCTGCAGTGGTAGAGGTGGTAGCAGTGATCATGGCATGATAGGGACTGGGAACTTAGCAGCTATGATGGTGGTTGTGATGGAA
Organism: Lemur catta; assembly: GCF_020740605.2. Lineage (NCBI taxonomy): Eukaryota > Metazoa > Chordata > Mammalia > Primates > Lemuridae > Lemur > Lemur catta. Next base: position 241,447,331 of record NC_059128.1, read on the forward strand.
GTAGACCATGTCTGGTGGTGGCAGCTGCAGCATCAGTAGTAATTGAGTTGGTTTCCAAGCTGATATCAATGGTGTTAGACAGCAGTGGTGGCAACAGATTGTTAATATTGTCAACAGTAATGGGGATGAAGCAGAAGTCAGAAACTTGTTCAACAAATACTTTATCAACACCTTATTTGGCATTGACCATGTTTCAGGTATTGTGTTGGATAGATAAATAAGGTGACAATCATCCATCATATGCCCAACCCTGTAATAGATGCAGGAATACAATGACTAGAACATGGTCCCCACCCTTCAGGGACTCAGAATTGAGCATAGGTAGCAGACATGAGAACAAATAATTATGGCAAAGTGGTAATTGTGGGGAATAAATATAAACTGATATATAGTTCAATGCTAAAAGAGAAAACATATCACTTTGCTCTGACATATATAATTAAAGAAGGCATTATAGACACTGTATGAGATACAGGATAAATCAGATATAGCTTCTGATCTTGAGATGGTTATAATTCAGTAGATGAGTTAGGATAAGTGTAATTCTATAAAACAAGGTAGGAAAGTGATATGCTTTAAGAAAGTTCCAGAAAAAAGTATTTTGGGAGTTTAGAGGAAGCATATTGAAGTAGACAGTAAACATTTTTTAAGTAAATAAAAATTATGCCTATCCCATATATACTATTGTTTGCACATGGTTTGTTTGTTCCCACCAAAACTCAAGTTGCAATTTGATCCCCAATGTAGCGCTGTTGAGAGGCAGGGCCCAGGGGGAGTTGTCTGAGCCATGGGGGTAGATTTCTCATGAATGGCTTGAGTGGCTGTTCTTGTGGTAGTGAGTTCTCTCTCTCTAAAAACTGGGTAAGTTCTCCAGAAATGTGTTAGTTCCTTAGACAGTGGGTTGTTATAAAGTGAGGTTTCTGCTGTTTGGTACCTCTTTGTACATATCTACTTCCCCTTTGACCTTCTCTGCTATGTTTTGATGTAGCACATGGCCCCTACCAGAAACCAAGCAGATGCTGGTACCATGTTTCTCATAATTCTCAGCCTACAGAATCATAAGCTAAATAAACCTCTTTTCTTTATAAATTACTCAGCCTCAGGTATTCTGTCACAAAACGGACTAAGATAACCTTTTTCCATCTTTGATACTCTTAGTAGAATATTCATTTATTTAAAACAGTATTGAGTGCTTAAAACAGTATTGAGTGCTTCCTATATGCTAACTGTTGTGGACTAAATATTTTTGTCTTCCCTCTCCCCAAAAATACATATGTTGAAGACCTAACCCCTGATGTGAGGGTATTTGGAGATGTGGCTTTGGGGAGATAATTAAAGTTATATGAGGTTATGATGGTGGGGCCCTGATCTGATGGAATCTGTGCCCTTATAAGAAGAAACAGCAGAGAGTTTACTCTCTCTCTGCATGCATATGAAGAAGAGATCATATGAGAAACAGAGAGAAACTGGCTAACTATAAGCCAGGAAGAGAGCTCTCACCAGAAATCAAACAGATCAGAACCTTGATCTGGGACTTCTCAGCCTCCAGAACTGTAAGAAATAAATTTCTGTGGTTTATGCCATCGAGTCTGTGGTATTTTGCTAAAGAGACCCACGCATACCATTCACATTTTGGTACTGAGAGTGGAGCATGTGGCCTCCAAAATTCATGTCCTTCTTACATGCAAAATGCATTCATCCCATCCTGACAGCACCAAAAGTCTCAATTCATTACAACAACTATGAAGTCTAAGGTCCAAACTCTCACTTAAATATCATCTAAGTCAGGTATAGGTAAGACTTAAGATATGATTCATCCTGAGACCAAACTCCTCTCCAGCTGTAATCCTGTAAAACTAGATAGTTGTGGGCTTCTAAAATATAATGATAGGAAAGGCATAGGATAGACACTTCTACTCCAAAAGGGAGAAATAGCAAAGAAGGAAGAGGTGATGGGTCCTAAGCAAGTCCAAAACCTAGCAAGGCAAATTCCATTAGATCTTAAGGCTAGAGAAGAATCCTCTTCAGTTCAATCCTCTGCCCTCCATGCCCACTGGGGTGGTAGCATCACTCTCGTGGCTCTGCAAGGCAGTCTGCCCCCTTAGCTTGAAGGGGCCGCCCAGTTCACAGGCTCTCTGCCAGGGCAGCCCTGCCCCTGAGGTACTGGGCAGGCCATCTAGGCTGACCAAAACTGGAGGGTCAGGCCCATGCTTTGAAACACAGGAGAAACCAGGGCTGCCCCCTGGGCCTGGTAGAAGTGGCAGCCTTGAGGATTTCTGAATCACTTTCAGGATCACTCGCTCCTTTTCACGAAGGATAAAGCATTTTAATAGCCAAATAGCTCTATGGTCCCATCCTGTAAATCCCAAGATGTCTGATAGTCTTCTGGCATCCTGTCCCATTGTTTCTGGCCCCTTTAGACTCAGCTGGCAGTGCTTCTGCTCATAAAATCCCATGTCTATTCCTGGTTTCTGATGAGATGGCTGATCAAGTCCATGAGTTGCACCCAGAATCTCTTTATCAAATGGTTGTTCAGCTACATCCTTCGTATTGTCTTCAGAACAAGTGTTCTCATTTTTTTTTTTTTTTTGCAATACAAATAGGCTGAGAATTTTCCAAATCTCCAAGTTATGGCTCCTTTTTGCTTAATTCCTTGTTCAATTCACCTCTCTCCTCTTGAATCTTATTATAAGCAGCAAGGAGGACCCAAGGCACATCTTTGATACTTTGCTTAGATATCTCTTCAGAAGAGATATCTAAGCAAAAGTATCCAATTTCATTGCTTGCAAGTTCTACCTTCTGCAACACTAGAACACAATTCAGCCATATTCTTTGCTACTTTATAATAAGTATCACCTTTCTTCCAGTTTCCAAAAACCTGTTCCTTATTTCTATCTGAAATCTCACCAGAATGGCCTTTAACATCTATATTTCTACCTACATTCTGTTCATGATTATTTATGTATTCTCAAAGAAGATGGAAGCTTTGTTTCTAGCTCTCCTCTTTCCCTTCTGGGCCCTCACGAAAATTCCCTTTAACATCCACATTTCTACAACAGTTCCTTTATAGCAATTTTGGCTTTTTCTAAAATATGCCTCAAAACTCTTCCATCCTGTACTCATCACTCAGTTCCAAAGCCAATTCCACATTTTTAGGTATTTATTATAGCATCACCTCACTCCTGGTACCAAAATCTGTATTAATCATGGTTCTCTAGAGAAACAAAACCAATTACAGACAGATTAGGTCAGACAGATAGAGATAGAGATTATATATATGTATATTTATATAATATATATTTATACAATTATGGAGGCTGAGAAGTCTCATGACCTGTAGTCAGTAAGCTGGAGACCCAAGAGAGCTGATAGTATAGTTCCAGTCCGAAAGCCAGTAGGCTCAAGACCCAAGAAGGGCCGATGTTTAAGCTCAAGTCCGAAGGCAAGAAAAGACTGATATTCTAGCTCAACGCAGGAAGGCTGGAGGAGTTCCCTCTTACTTATGGGTGGGTCAGGCTTTTTGTTCTACTCAGGCCTTCAACTGATGGTATGAGCGCCAACCACTTTAGGAAGGGCAATCTCCTTTACTCAGTCTACCAATACAAAAGTTAATCTTATCCAAAAACACCCTCACAGAGGAAGGCAGAGCAAGAAGGTAGAATAGGACTCTCCAATGATTGTACCCCTGGAGGAACATCAATTTGAACAACTATTAATGCACAAGAGCTAAGAGGACCAGGTGAGAAATTACAACACCTGGTTACAGCGCAATAAGAAAAGGCACATTGAAGAGGGCAGGAAGGATATTTTTACATTACCCATGCCATCCCTCTTCCAACCCCAGGCAGTACAGCACAGACATACCATCTGCTTGGGGTAAAAAGAGTAAAGTAAGCATAGGACTTTGCCTTGGACTCCAATACCAGGCCTGCCACAATAAAACCTAGGAGTGGGGAAGAATCCCATAGCCTCTGACTTCAGGCAATGACGTGCAGACCAAGACTCTAGACCCACCCCAGCACTAAATGGGAACCTGTAGTCTCTGTGAGAACAACTCGAGTTTCAGCCCATATCACCATCAGCTAACTATGGAAGCCCTGGGCTCCAAATAACCCAGAGCAACAGGCAACCTTCAGTGGCTTAAGGTGTACCCCAATGCTGTGCCAGCCTCAGCAGCCACAGGATTCCAGCCCAGTGCTGTGTCATCCTCAGTGGCCATAAGATTTTAGCCTGGCACTATGCTGGCCACAGTGGTCCTGGGCTTAGGGCACCCACTACTCCTGCAATGTCTGCAGCAGTCATAGGCTTAGGGACCACACCAAATGACCAGCCCAGAATCTCTAGACAGGCTTACTGTTGACAGATGTTCCCAGACAAAGCCAGACTATGAGGACTGGAGTAAGACAATTTCTTCAATGTACAGACATAGACACATGACCACAAGGATCAAGAACAATCAGGAAAACATGACATCATCAAACAGACAAAATAAAATGCCAGCAACTGACCCTAATGAAACAGAGATGTATAAACAGCCTGACAAAAAATTCAAAGTAGCTGGTTTAAGGAAGCTCAATGAATTTCAGAATATACAGAGAACAATTCAACAAAATGAGAAAAATAATAAATGACCAGATGAGAAATTTAACAGAGAAAGTGAAATATTAAAACAAAATCAAACAGACATCCTAGAACTGAAAAATACAATGAACAAAATTTTAAAAATACAATGGAGAGCATCAACAGTGAATTGATCAAGCAGAAAAAAGAATCTGTGAACTCAAAGACAGGTTGTATGAACAATCAGAGGAGAAAAAATAAAAAAGAGGCCAGGTGTGGTGGCTCACACCTGTAATCCTAGCATTCTAGGAGGCCAAGGCAGGAGAATTGCTTGAGGTCAGGAGTTTGAGACCAGCCTGAGCAAGAGCGAGATGCTGTCTCTACTAAAAATAGAAAAAATTAGCAGGGCGTAGTGGTACATATCTGTAGTCCCAGCTATTCAGGAGGCTGATGCAGGAGGATTGCTTGAGTCCAGGAGTTTAAGCCCAGTAGTTGGAGCTCATGAGTTTAAAGTTGCTGGGAGCTAGGCTGATGCCACTGCACCCTAGCCTGGGCAACAGAATCTGCCTCAATAAAATAAAATAAAATAAAATAAAATAAAATGGAATGAAGAAAGCTTACAAAATTTATGGAATAGCATCAAAACAGCAAATATGCAAGTCATTGGCATTCAAGAGGGAGTAGAGAAAGAAAGAGGGTACAAAGCTTATTTTAAAAAAATAATATCAGAAAACTTTCCAAACTTGGAGAAAGCCACAAATAACCAAGTACAGAAAAGTCAAAGGCTTATAATCAGATTCAATCCAAATAAAGCTAGCCAAGACATATTATAATCAAACTGTAAAGATCAAAGGCAAAGAAAGGATCCTAAAAGCAACAAGAGAAAAGAAGCAAGTAATACATAAAGGAGTTCCAATATGCCTAACACCAGACGTCTCAGCAGAAACCTTACAGGCCAAGAGAGTGGGATGATATATTCAATATGCTGAAGGAAAAAAAAAAAAATAACTGGCAACCAAGAATACTGTACTTAGCGAATCTGTCCTTCAGAAATGAGAAGTATTTTCCCAGACAAATATTAACAAATGCTGAGGAAGTTCATCACCACCAGACCTCTCTTATAAGAAATGCTAAAGGGAATTTTGCAAGCCAAAAGGAAAAGATGCTATGAGTAACACAAAAACATTTGAAAGTATAAAACTCACTGGTAGAAGTGAGTACACAGTCAAATTCACAATACTACGGTAATGTGGTGTGTAAATCACTTACTATATCTACTAACGTAAAGGTTGAAAGACAAACCTATTAAAAATAATGACCACAATAATTTGTTAAGGGATATGTGATATAAAAAGATGTAAATTGTGACATCAAAAATACAAAATGTGGGGGAGAAGAAATAGAGTTAAAATGTAGTTTGTGTGTGTTTGTGTGTGTGTGTGAGACAGAGAGAGAGTGAAAGAGATAAAGAGAGATATCAAAGTTAAGTTGTTATCAGCTTAAAATAACCTGTTATAAGAGGTTTTTTGTAAGCCTAATGATAACCACAAAGCAAAAACCTATAATAGATACACTAAAAATAAAAAAGAAGGAATCAGAAACATTCTCACAGACACGCCGAGAATAATGTTTGACCAAATATCTGGGCACCCTGTGACCCAGTCAAATTGACACATAAAATTAACCATAATATCAACTATTTTCTGGGCACTCAAAGTACAAAATAAACAAAGTTTCTGTCCTCATGGGGCTTACTTCCTCATGAAGGGGTCACAAAAATAATTTTAAACACTGTCGGGTGTTTATAATGTCCATCAAGGAGATAAAGGAGGTGCATGAGGGGAGGTATGGGTCAGAGTAGACATTAAACCTTATAGTGAAAGAAAGTGGAGAGGGTCTAAAAAGTCTTTGAACTCAAGAATGAAATTGCAGTTATGCTGCAGGAAGAGTAATCTGATATCAAAGGGCAGGGTGACACATAAAAGAGAAGCACTAGAGTTACAGAAACTATCTGGGAAACAAATACAGGGTTTAGGAAAGATGAAGGAAATAGATAAAAAAGAAAAAAAGAGAGAAGTGTTATGGACTAAACGTTTGTGTCTCCCTCTTTCCCGAAATTCATATGTTGAAATCCTAACCCCCAATGTGACAGTATTAGGAGAGAGGGCCTTTGGGGAGGGATTAGGTCATGAGGATGAAACCCTTACAATGTGATTAATGCCTTTATAAAAGAGACTCCAGAGAGCTTTCTTTTCCCTTTCCACCATGTGAGGACACAATGCTAAATTGGCAGTCTGCAACCCATAAGAGGGCCCTCACAGAAATTGATCATGCTGGCACCCTGATCTCAAACTTCCGCCCTACAGAACTGTGAGGAATATGTGTTGTACATACTTTTAGATGTTTTCACATATTTGAACCAGGGAAGCAGCAGAGGACATGAAAAGGAAGCTAAATATAAAAAAAGGTATTACAAAGAACTTGATCTTGTTGAAGATTTCACAGCTTGATTTTGTATTTATGTGTGTACATATCAGCATAATCACATGTGCTTGGGTAGGTAGGGATGAAAAACAGAAAGATCTGAAAACGTCTAAGGTTTCAAGCTTGAGTAACCACTAAGGTAACACAGGTATTATGAGAAAAAAAAGGATTACACAAAGAGAAAGAATGGGGAGGGAAGTGATGAATTATATCTCTGACAAAAAGTAGGCATCCTAGCAAAGCTGTTCAGTAAATAGTAGGAAATATAGGGCTAGAGGTAAAGAGAGAAGTTATGCCAAGAGATACGTAGATAGTGATTATCTGCAGAGAAATAGTACCTGAAGTGATGAGATTTATTTTGGTTACTAATGGAGAGATTACAGACAAAAAAGACAAATTCTTACAAATTCGTATACTTGAGGAAGATCTAGAGCTGTGCTGTCCAGTACAGTAGCCATTAGCCACATGAAGCCATTTAAATCAATTAAAATTAAATTGATAGCTATAATACATTCTAAATGCTCAACAGCCACATGTGGCTAGTGGCTACCATATTGGACATCATAAATATAAAACATTTCTAACATCATAGAAAGCTGTGTTGGACAGCAATGATCAATAGAGATTGGTCAGAGAGCAGAAGAACCAGGAGACTCTAGTTTCCTGAAAGCCAAAGAAAACAATGTATCAAGTAAAAGCATATGAAGGCCAAAAACAAACAATTTAACCACTTGTAAATCAGTTTCAAACTAATTATAAAATCAGAAACTAGATTACAACAGATTTTGGAAGAAAGGGTTAATAAATAAGTAGAGTTAACAGGCATAGACAATTCTTTCCAGTAATTTTTCAGTGAAGAAAAACAGAATGAAAACCCAAGACAGCTGAAAGAGAATAGAGTTGTACATGTAAGCACTTAATATAAACATGTTTGTGGACTCACTAGAAGGTCTGGACACCAATCAACCAGCTATCTACCCTACCAATCTGAAAGCCTTTCATGTAGCAATGACAATTGACAGAACAGAATCCTATAATTTTAAAACAATAAGGAGCCTTAGAAATCAAATCCACCCGTCACATTATATAGAAAGCAGAGTTGCCCACAGTTGCACACATTGCTCAGTAGTATAAAATCTAGAATGAGAACTCAGGTCTTCCAAATCCAAGTCTACTAGACTTTCTACCTCATTCAACTGCCTCCTAAGATACAGACCAGAGAAGAGGTGAAGAAAGCTTCTTCTGTTGAATTCCATTAATCTACCAAGCAAATGTCTGTGTTCACATATACAAAACTTCAAGTTTTTAGAAAGGAAACATAGTATTTTACTTCTTTCTTTTAAAATTTAGAAAAACACCTAAGCATCAAATGTCTATCATTTTGTAACAAACATCAAAAGAGCTTCAAGTACTATCTAATTAAATCTTTACTATAACCTGGGAGGTGTGTGTTCTCACCATTTCACAGGTTAGAAAATATGCAACAGGTCAGTAAGATCCCGAAGCCAGTAAGTGACACTTTCAATTTAGCTTTACACTACTATCAGCTAGAAAATGGAGGAGAAAATGGGAGCAAAGAGATGCTTAGGCTAGGGAATGGAAATGAGATGTTTGACAATGCATAAAAGTAACAAGAATGAATTTATTTATTAATAACAATCTTAAAAATATATCAAACAAAATCAGCCCTTTCGATAAATATTAGTTAATTTTAAAAATGTTTCAAGGAATTCTAATATTGATTCCCTGCTGTGGACAGAGATTGGAGGCAGATTTCATAGTAAACCTTTTGTAAGTTTTGGATTTTAACCATAACAATCTACTGCCTATTCCAATACATAAAAGGTTTTTTAAAAAAACACGTTAATTATGTTTTAGTTCCTATTAATAGTTTGCAATTACTAGCATTCTACAATTCTCCATGAAATCACAGAAAAACTAAATTTCACGAAAGAAAAATCCTAACTTTCTGTCCTTAAAAGTCAAAGCAGAGATCATGTTAAGGAGCAGACTTGCCTTTTGGGGTTGGGGGATCAGGAGTGGAGAGAAGCCGATTGTCTGTAACGATTAATTCAATTCCATTGCTATTATTTTTAGTCCTTTTTTTCAGTCTGTTGCTAAGAAACCCTATTGCCTGAAAGCAGTTACTAATAGGAACCTACATGAAGCAAAGAGAAAAGCAATGATCCTGAAGTTCTTTCAAATTAGGCCATTCTATTCTAATCAGTCCATTTTGGTGCCACTTTATAAATTACCTCCTTTCAATTTTCTTCTTGAAAACACCGTGAATTCCCAACAACGTTTTGCAAGGGTAATTTCAACATTCTAAGAGATCTGGTGCAGAGCCTGGGAAATAGATTTGACAAAACTATTGGAGATATGAAATCTGTGAACTGAAATTATGATTTGAGAATAAGATGAGACGAGCGCTGAGACAGCTAGTGCCAAGCATGGGGGTGGGCGGACCAGAGCGCTGGGGAAGGCGCGGGTGGTCCAAGGAGCAAGGTGTGGGCCGGGGTGTCAGGCGGAAACCAGCTCAAGATACGTTAAGGAAGGCTCGAAGCAGGTGGGAACCCCGGGGCTTCGCATTTCTACCAATTCAGTTCAAGAAGCTCATAACAACCCAGACGTCACCGCTTTCGTAACCGGTGCGGACCGTGAGCCGCAGGGGCCGTTTCAAGCGGTTTCGACTTGGAGACATTTCCACCTAGTCTCGCCATCTGCTATCTCCCCCATAACCTCAAACTCGTCCGAACTAAAATCTGGCTGTAGTAGTGACAAGAAGTTCGGGGATACAGCAGGCTATCTTCAGCTCTCAGCTCTTTTCTCACGTATCTTTAAAAGTGCTTCCAATCCGTTGGCTTCCCCGACACGCGGACCACCGAGCTAACGGCCGCCCACGTCAGAGAAGCGCCAACGTGGCTGTAACGGGAAAACAGGCTCTGAAATCTACCAATAAACTGGGCAGCTCGGCCCACGCCCCGCCCCCGTTCCTGCCAGCCAATAAGCTTCACGACTCTTCTGCCCCTCCCGCCCATTCATAGTGCCGCCGAGGAGCGTGTTCCCTCGGTTCTGCTCGCCTGCGCACCCCAAGCCGGCGGCGTACGCGCCCCTCCTCCACTGCATTAGGGAAGAGGGCCGTCTGCCCTTCCTTCCTGAAGGTGGAGGGAACAACACTGGCTACCACGGGAAGCCCAAGACCCTAGGAGTGATTCTCCCAAGCAGCAGCTGGGCGAAAGGAAAGAGAAACGGCTTCCTAGGATTCCCATCTCACACCCACACTTTCCCTTACCCCGGAAGTGATTACCTTCCTCCTCCTCTCCTTCTACGGTTGAGAGGGGAGGAGAAGGACGGTCGAGTCTGGCCCGGCATGCCCTGGGCTTCCGGTGACCTCTGGCCCTTTTCTGTCGTCCGCTCTCGCTGCCTGGCGTGCTCGCTCGCTCATTGCCTTCCTTCCCTCCATCTGGTCTCCTTTCGCACGCTCCGTAGTGACTGTGGCGCCCGCGACTGGCAGGGAGGCGGTGGCGGAGGACACTCGTCATGGCCGCCTCTAAGCCTGTGGAGGCGGCGGTGGTCGCAGCGGCTGCACCCAGCTCTGGGAGTGGGGTGGGCGGCGGCGGCGGCGGGACTGCGGGCCCGGGAACAGGGGGCCTGCCGCGATGGCAGCTGGCGCTGGCTGTCGGGGCGCCCCTGCTGCTGGGCGCGGGTGCCATGTACCTGTGGAACCGACAGCGGCGGCGCCGGGAGACCGGAGGCCGGGGCGACACCAGCGGCTTGAAGCGCAACAGCGAGCGGAAGACCCCGGAGGGTAGGGCCAGTCCGGCCCCGGGCAGCGGACACCCCGAAGGTGCCGGTGCTCACCTGGAAATGGTGAGAAGCAGTCCGGGCCCTGGATGTGGAAGCTGGCGGGTGCAGCTCTTCCTTGATGCGTGGTGCCAGTAAGGGGGCTTCCCATCGGACGGAAGCTGCCAAGCACAGGAGTTTAGGGAGACTCACTTCTGGCTGCCTTTGTAGGGAGTGTGGTAGCCCGAGGGGACAGGTTAGCGACATTCTTTGACAGTTTCCTTTTGGATTCAGAAAAGTCTTGCTTTTTTTCTCAGTGACACAGCATTTATTCCTAGTGTTGTAGGTACATTTACAGATGTCTTGATTGTATTTAATTAACAAGTGAAGGAAGGCCAAATTCCATAAACGATTGGTAAGTGGTGATATGAATTGCTTTTGTGATTTCCAAGGCCTACAACTTGATCGGTGGTAAGAACCTTTTAATGACGAGCCACTCCCCCTTTTTGGAGTAGGGGGAGCATGGGCAACTATAGTGACGGTTGGTTGACAAAAGCAAAAAAAAAAAAAAAAAAAAAAAACCACCTAGGTATGTTCTAAAGTGTAAAATGGTGTTCCGTGGCATTTGTTTTTTTTCATCTATGGGAGTGAGTTCTTAAACTTTTTGGCTAACATCTTAAATTCATATTTCTATTTCACTTGGAAATATGCATGACCAAGCTCAACGTGCATGGTAGATTCTCTGATCTCAGGCCAAGCATTGGAGTATCTGGTGAACTGCTTTGTGTGGTTTTGTTGAACTGACTATTAAATCCTTTTGGTATCTGACAGCTGTGCAGAGAATTGGCCTGGCTGCATTTAACAATACTGGGATTGAGTCGGGTGGAAGATTTTATTTGGGTCTGGAGTTGTACAGTGGTCGTACCAGACTAAATCAGAGTTCAGAGCCTTTGGTCAAATAACTCCCAGTTATATACATATGTATTTATAGTTGGTCAGATAACTCCCAGTTGTATATAAGTTTGTATGTATATGTGTATATACAAACTTGCATGTGTTTTTATACAGTTGCAAGTTTATATACACTTGTATACATTTGTAAGTCATTTCCACTTTATACTATTCAGGTTGAAGACATTTTTGCTGGGTAGTCAAATTAGCTCTAAAGGGAGTTTTGTTGTAGAAATGAGCTATTGTAGTTTAGTGCCTACATTATGTGAGGCATTGTGCTAGGCCATGAGAAAGCCATATGATCTTTCCTATGGGAGAGTGAAACATCACCTATTTTCTCAATATAGAAAACGTGTTACAGAATGGCGGAATAACCTGTGGACTGAGAACTAGGATATGTATGCTTTATATTGGGCTTTCTAGCATTGTCACTTTGGGAAAGTCATTTTATCTCCTTGACCTTAGCATCATCCCTGTAGAATAAGAGGATTAAAATATTAGATCCGTTTTATTTCTTCTAGCACTAAAAATTGATGATTCTGAGGGCTGCTAATGAGAGTGGTTATCAAGAGGATTCTTTGAATTAGTTATCATGTGTGTCATTTTCATATATCTGAAATTCTCTGCTCATTTCCTATTTCATTTATTAATTTAATTTTAATCATGGAAGAATAGTGGGTGAATGAAAGATACTTAAAAGTTCTCAGTCCTATAATCATTAAAAATAAAGATAGTTTCTATATATGAAACTAGATTTTAACATTTCATTGTAGTTTCAACCACTCCACCTCATCCCAGGGAGTCTGTACCACTATTATTTGATAGAATTTTGCAAATTCCCTTTCAGATTTTAGATTTCCCTAATTTCTTTTTTCAGTTTTTCAGCATTGTCTGGGTCAACACTGATGATTTTTAGATTTCACGGTGTTTATTCAGTTGCCTGAGGTTAAAAGTTAGACTTTAAGATTGAATCTTTTTTGTAACTTGAGCTGTTTTAAAATGATTTCTTATTTTCGACCCAAAATAAAACTGGGCAAGACACATGCACATACCATTGCTCATCTTGTGGAATTTGTGGGCTTACACCTGTAAACTTTGAATTACTAGATTCTTCTTTAGGAAAGCCACAATAAGAATGTCTTTTCCATTTTTTTTTAATGGAAATGTGTTTTTTAACTGTTGATGACCAATAAATATTGAAAGACTATTTTGTCCCTTTTTTGTAGTCTAGTCTTTAGAGTTATTAAATGATCTAAAAACAACTGATCACTAATTGTAATTTATTATCTGTGACTGGAGAAATTGCTGTATATTTAAATAGTACCTTTGAATTGGCAACCTCAGTGGGTTTTGTAAGTAGGAAAGCATGTGTTTCAGCTGATGGAAAAACTGGCAAAATCCTGATGCCCTAAATGTTCTTTCTTCAACTGAGTAATAGCTATAATTTTTAAGGGAATGAAGGAAAGGACAAATATTGTCTGTTTAGGGTTTGATGTTAGCAAATAGAATGGAAAGTCAGTGGTTTTTGTCTTTTAGCTTATGTTTGCCTCAATGTAAAATGAACTAATAGAATTACTAGGCTTTTGTCTATTGGGTTTGAGATTTTCATGTGCAACATAGACTGTATCCAATTATCTTTTTTCTGAGACAGCAAAACTTGTAAAACAAATGCAAAGGATATTCATATTTGTTTTAATTAATGGGAGTTTTAGGGTATTACTAATGAAAAGCATCTAGTCAGTTGATAGTGTCTGAGCTTGAGGTACTTAAAGTATTAAATCATATTCTATTTTAAACCATTATAAAATCTACTGTGATGTGCCATTTTGTTTCAGTAATTTTGTTTTAAACTTGAAGATTTACAGATTTTTTTTCAATTGGAAGAGTTCTTTGAAGGTCTTAATCCATAGTGCTTCTCAGTCTGTGGGCTTTAGTTATCACAAGGGACCCTGGCACATATACACCAGGCATGGTATCCTGGCTGCACAAATGTCTTAGATACTTCTTTTTTCAAACAATCTGTGATTTTTTTTAAAAGGCATTTATTTAAAAGCATTATTGACTTTGTAGAAACTTTTTATCCAATTATTTTTTAATCTGATGATAAAAAAAATACAGACATTCTAGTGTTCAAGGTTTTTTAACATTACACAGAGGTTATCCCACATGAAATGGTTAGGAACCACTAATCTAAGCCAGTCCTTTAGAATAGGAAGGGGAAGATATACCTAAACATTTTAGTAAAGAAATCAAGGACTGAGTAACCTGCTGTCATTAGTTATCTTCTTTGAAATGAAATCATTCTTGCCCAAACGATCTGTTTCTAGTCATTTTTTAAAAAATCAGGGTCAACAATGACATTCCCATCTAATTAAATCTAGTGAACATCTTTCACTCTTTATCTTACTTGATCCTTGGAATTACTTCACAGTGTTCTTCCCGCCCTCCCCTCCCCAATAGAGACAATGTCTCACTTTGTTGCCCAGGCTGGACTGCAGTGGCTTGATCATAGCTCACTGTAACCACAAACTCTTGGGCTCGGAGTGGTCCTCCCACTTTGGCCTCCAGAGTAGCTAGGAGTACAGCCGTGCACCACCATGCCTGGCTAATTTTTAAATTTTTTTTGTAGACAGGGTCTTTCCCAAGCTGGTCTAAAACTCCTGGCCTCAAAGCACTGATACTACAGACGTGGGCCACCATGCCCAGCCACATCATGTTATGCTTTTTTTTTTTTTTTTTAAGAGATGGTTCTCTCTCTGTCACCCAGGCTAGAGTGCAGTGGCACGATCATAGCTCACTGCCTCACTGCAGCATCAAACTCCTGGGCCCAAATAATCTTCCTATCTCAGCCTCCCAAGTAGCCGGGACTACAGGTGCCTACTACCACGGCTAGCTAATTTTTCTATTTTTATTTTTTGTAGAGACAGGATCTCACTCTGTTGCCCAGGCTGGTCTGAAACTCCTGGCCTCAAGCCATCCTCCCACCTCAGCCTCCCAAAGTGCTGGGATTACAGGCATGAGCCACCATGCCCAGCTGACATTGTGCTCTTAACATCATAACTTTTCTGTTGCTTCTGAGATACTACATTTTCCTAATTCTCCCCCCAACCCCGTATCCTGATATCTCCCTCATTGATCCTTGATCTCCTACCCAGGCTCTTTTTCTGCTTCCTTTTAGTGAATAGCACATTTGTATCATAAGCATTTTTGTCTTACACTCCGCATATTCCCTGGATGCTTGTTTGCCTTTCAGCAGCTTCACTTAGCACTTAAATACTGGTGGCACCCTAACTTCTTGTCTCTGGCTCCTTAATTTCTTGTCTCTAGCCCAGACCTTTCATGAGGCCCAACTTACAGGGAATCTTCATTATCTCACAAGTATTTCACATTCAGGCTCCTCTTTCTCCTAAGAATGCCCCTTGTTAATTAATGTGCCCCATCTAATTTTCCAGGCCAGAAACTTGGATGTCATCTCTGTTTACTCTTCTCGTATTCTTCACACCTAATCTGTAAACACATCCAGAAAATTCCACATCATAAATATGTCTTCAATAGATGATTGCTCCATTCCCACTGCTATCATTTCCCAACTGAATAACTAACTGCTACTTTCTCATTTTCGTTCAATCCATTTTGTCACTACTAGAGTAAATCGTATCAGTCCCATGCTTAAATCCATGAGGTGGTTTTCCAATCATTGCCCACAAGATAATGTTCAAACTTCTTACGGTTTAAGGCCTTGATTCTGCTTACCTCTTCAAATTCATCTCTTGCCACTTCCTCTTGATTTTGGCCTTCAGATGTTCTGTGAACACTGCCTCCTACTCTGCCTTCTCATCCTTCAAGTCACAACATAGAGGTCATTCCACCTTTTGTCAAACCCGTCTCCTGCTAAGCATACCACTGTGTGATTCCATAACACCCTGCACTTCTCCCTTCCATAGCTCTTACCAGATGGTAGAATTGCTCATTCCTGTTTCCTACTATATACCCTTGAATCTGTGAAGGGTGGGACTGGCTGTATCTTGTTTACCACTATATTCTCAGAACTTAATAAAATAAAAGCTTCATTCATTTATTCAACATAGCAGGTGTTGAATGAATGAATGAAGCTTCATTCTGTGACTAATAACTAAGAGCTCCTTTGATATCTATTAAGTTTATTTACATATATATAAAATTGTTCAAATTATATATTTTTTCAAGTTTTCCAGCTTTTCATTTTTATTCTACCAATTGATCCTGGATTTATTATAACAATCTTAAACCTCATTTAGTTATTCTTTATAAATCACTTGACTTTGCATGACCTACAACTGTAATGCAGAAGCAGCATTCTTACATGTAGATTCTTCCCAGGTAAAGAGTGTTCTGTATTATGATTTAGTAGATGAGGTTGCTTGTGGACTTTTAAATTTTCAGGACATGAGATGAGAAAGGACTGTCTTATTAGGTTTGATTTCTTAGATTTGATTCCTTATTATCTTAGGTATTTTCTTATCCTAGGTTTGATTCATATAAAAGTAACAATTGCTCAATAAGTATTGAAAGATTGTTTCTCATGTAGAAAGTGTTCCAGAGTTGATTGCTACTTCTGTAAAGCTGTGATTCAGGTACAATAAAAATGCTTTTTGAATTTGGCACATTTAAGGGAATAAAATCACTTTAAGAGAAACATTATCAAACCACCTCTTGTATATTATAGCTGGATATAAATGTGTCATTATGGTGACAAGTTAATACCGATTTTATTTTCTCACATGGATTAATGTGCCTAATTATATAGCTCATTTTCTTTCACAGTGACTGTATGTGATCATCAGAATAACATTTTCATAAACACTTGCTAGAATTTTCAGTGGTTCGTTATTGCCAAATTATATCAGTGAAAGCTTTCTGTCATACAGTTATGTCACAGCACTTGTTCTTAGAAGCTGGCTTTTTTTTGTTTTTTCTTTTGGATTTTTAGAAGCTGTCTGCCCGCTACCCTACCCCACTCCTGAACTTCTATGTGTATGCTAATCCTTTTAGGGTTGTTCTTCCTCTATGGAGTACTTTCCTGACTGTCCTTTGTGAGTCATTTTTGTTTCAGTGGAAATTGTCGTGAGTAACCTTTACTGAATATCTTAAGCAAACCCTGATTGTTTTCTTTCTTTGTATTCCACTAAATTTTACCCCTTGGTATCTGTAGCTTTCCTTTCAAAATGTAACTTGTTTTCCAGAGTAGATTTTACCTCTTCAGGAGCTGGGGGGCAGGTTGCTAGGTTTTGCCTCTTGTTTGACAAGTTTCAGTACACATAAATATTTGTTGAAGAGAAAAAAGACATATTTATTGTTTCTCATTATTTTCTTAGATTTATTACCTGAGTTCTTTGCTTTTGATCCTGTGTCTTACCCACATAGTTTTGGATTTATATGTATGTGTATATACATTTGCTACTCTTCAAACTAATAATTTTCTGCTTGTCAGCTGCACAATTTACTAATCATCTAATGTACAGTTACGTGTTGCTTAACAATGGAAATACGTTCTGAGAAATGCATCCTTAGACGATTTTATCATGGGACCATCATAGATTATACTTACATAAACCTAGACGTCATAGCCTACTACACACCTAGGCTAGATGGTATAGCCTATTGTTTGTAGGCTGCAAACCTATACAGCATGTTACTGTACTGAGTTCTGTAGGCAATTATAGCACAATGGTAAGTATTTATGTATCTAAACATAGAAAAGGTACAGTAAAAATATGGCAAAACACGTTAAAAAAAAAAGGTATACCTGTCTGTATAGGGCACTTACTGTAAACCTTGTAGGACTGAAAGTTGCCCTGGGTGAGTCAGTAAGTGGTAGTGAATGTGAAGGCCTAAGACATAACACTGTACACTTGGGCTACACTAAATTTATAAAAAATATTTTTCTTTCTTCAATAATAAATTAATTTTAGCTTACTATAACCTTTTACTTAATAAACTTTTTAATTTTTTTAAACTTTTTCAACTTTTGTAATAACACTTAGGTTGAAACATAAACACATGGTACAGCTTTACAAAAAATATATTCTTTATATCCTTATTCTACAAGCTTTTTCTTATTTTTAAATTTAAAATTTTTTTTTTACTTTAAACTTTTTTGTTAAACACTAAGACACAAACACACACAGTAGCCTAGGCCTATGCAAGGTCAGAGTCATCACTATCTTCCGCCTCCATGTCTTGTCCCACTGGAAGGTCTTCAGGTACAGTAACATACGTGGAGCTATCATGTCCTGTGATAAGAATGCCTTCTGCAATACCTCCTGAGGGACCTGCCTGAGGCTGTTTTACAGTTAATTAACCCTTTTTTTTTTTAAATACATGGAAGGAGTACACTCTTAAAATAATGATTAAAAGTATAGTATATATAAACACATAAACCAGAAACATAGTGGTTTACTGTCATTATCAGTATTATATGCTGTACATGATTGTATGTGCTATACTTTTATGTGTCTGGCAGCAGCACAGTAGGTTTGTTTACATCAGCATCACCACGAAAGTGTAAGTAATGCATTGCAACAGCTGCAATATCACTGGACGAATTGGTGCATTATCTTATGGGGCTACCATTAGAGTGTGAGTCTGAGCATGATTCTAAAGATAAAGATTCATATTCTTTATAAGACATGGCCCCTAAATATAAACCAACTATGTTACCTATGAAGTACAGAAGCAAAGTTCAGGCAATCTGGGGTCTGATTGCTTGAGTTCGAATCCTGCTTTGGGAAAATTTCTCAGTCTGGGCTTTAGTAGCTTTATGTGTAAAATGGGAATAATAATTGGCACTCACTTCATATCTCCAGTATCATGTTCTTCCAAAGAATTTTTCAGAAGTAAGTCTGACAATCAGTGATTTTTACTTCATGCATTAACTTCACGATTCCCTATAAGACTTGGCTTCAAATATTTGTTGAATTTGTCACAATGGGGTTTACTCTGCTGACAGTAACTCATTATGAGGAGATGAAACTTAGAAAAAGATGGAAAAAGCCAAATTTTCTAATAGATTATTTTAAGTAATACTTAGATCTTGTGACAGAGTAGACAGAAGTGAATGTCTTTCCTTTTTCGTAATTTATCTGTATTCTTACTACATTCACAAGGTTTAAATTTATGCCCATGTGTTATTTTCTCCATGGGAATTGAATACATAGTATCTAATCTTTTCCAGCTCTTTTCTTTTACAAAGAATTAGTGTTTTTTGAACCAACCAAAGTTATATGTAGGAGGCCAGAATGACCAGAATGGGAAAACAGGAGTTTAGAGTCTTGTATGTAGGCTATGTAGTGAGAAGTCACTGGAGGGTTTTGGAGGGAGTAGGGATAGAATGACATGATCCAGCTAACTTCTTAAAAGGAGCTTTCAGATCAATTAGAAACTAATTTTTTGTTAGAAATGTAGGGGAAAGATCCATTCTCACAGAATTTTACTGTAAAATATTAATATTGTGGAACCTTGAAAAGATTTCCAATAACATTAAATGGCTTTATAGTCTTTAAGATCATTTTAGCAGCTTTTGGATAGGCAAATAGACCACATAAAAACATACTAGTGTTTCAGGATGTTCCCATTATGTTTTAGATCTCTCTGTCTTCATTTCTCGTTTATAAAAACATACTTCCAAAATTGTCTTTGGTTTATTTTTAATCTTTAACTTTTAATTTTGAAAGTTCTTAGTATAGCTTGAGAAGGTAGATGGAGAAAGTGACTTAAAGCAGTGCAAAAGATTTCCGTGGGATGGAATTAAAATTCCTTCTAGTATAAAAAATCGGTAGTTGTATATTTTATAATTTAGACCTTTTCCCACAGTACATTTATTTTAATTTTTGCCTGATTTTTGGCTCCAGTGTTGTAAAAGTAGGGTCTAGTTCCTGGCAGAGCAGAAGACGGGTGTTGATTGATGAACAAGCACTGTACTAACCAGCTTTTTGTCTTAAATTCTGTCAGGCCAAAATAAGTAGTTTTTCTGTACTTCTCTGCTGTATTGCCATTCTTTTTCTGCATTTTTATTGATGAAGGGAAGCAATTGGACAAAAAAGAATGGAGATAGGGATGAGCAGAAGGGGATAGGGGATTTTTACCAAGATTGTGCTGTCCATAAATGTAGTTTGGTTACTTTCTGGAATGGCAGTGGAGGAACAATAGAAGAAAATTTGCAGTTTGGTGATTTGCCTAGGTAATCTGATGCTTTTTGGACTTGGTGTCATTCAGGGTACCATTTTTCTTTAGTACGATAAGGAAATTAAGCAGGCTTTGGTTTTCGCCTTTAGGGTTTAAGAATTTTTAATAATTTTTAGAAGGAAATTTATAGAACTTGACTAATAGGAAGTAAATAGCTACTTGAAAGATTCCGTTGGTTTTAGGTTGTGTGGATTTTGCTAAATAAAAATAAGAAGTATCCATCTTTCTAAGAAGAGGAAGCCTTGTGTACCTCTCAGTGTGTCAATTTTTAGGTATGACTATTTCTACTTGTATTCTTATGATACAATTTAGGCTTAGATTTCTGGTAGATAGGAAGGAGTTTATTGCTTGTTTGTGCTAATGAAACAAGGTTATTTACTCTGCCTAGAGAATGTTCTTTTTATTTAATCTGCAGATCTTTAAAGTACTAAATAAATCTGAAGTATGTTTGTAGTCGAACATACTTCTCATATGCATTTTAATATGCCACATTATTTTCTACATAAGTTGTCCCTAGCATCTTAGGGCATATATTAGGCAGGTTCTCAATAACTTAGAAACATTAAAAACTATTGCAAGGAGTTAAAGTTTAATGTTTTTCTTTTATTTCTATTTAATATCAAAGGTAATTGAGTTTCTTTATTTTAAAGCTTTGTTAGACACATAAAGATTCATTATTATTGTGTCTTTTTGACAGATTGTATCTTTTATCAATAAAACTAGCCTGGGCTTCATCTGATGCTTTTGAGTGGTATTTTGTCTGATACTGTCTTCTTTTGTTTGCCTTTTATATCTTTTACTTTTTTTTTTTTTGCCTCAGAGAGGCAAAAAAAATGTTTTGTTTTAGGTTGTGCTGGATAGGTAATGTGAAGTTATTTTTGGTTTTAAACAGTTTGAAAATCTGTCTTTTAATATGGGTATCTAACCTATTCACATGTATTATTATTGACATGTTTAGTGATTATTGCTGTATTTATCCTGCTTTTTTGTTTCTTTGCCCTCTTCCTTTGCCTCCTGCCTTTTTTTTTTTTTTTAATTGGTTATTTCCCCACTTGGGGGTTTATTTTTAGTGGTAAAGAAGTTGCACAGTTCTATTCCTGTTGTGTTCAACCTCAAATGCTAGTTTGGCTAGGTATAAGATTTTAAGTACAAGTAGGTATAAGATTTTATACTAGACATAAGATTTTAAGTACTTTCTTCAGAACTTTGAAAGTGTTACTTAATTGGTTTTTAGTATCAAATGTTGGTGATAGGCATAGTTCTTTTTGTTTTGTAGTTAATCTGTTTTTTCTTCCTAAACATTGCCAGGATTTTTGTTGTGAAATTTTACTATAAAATGTCTGAAAATATGTATAATTTTTCTTTCAGCTCCAGGAATTTCTTCAATAATTTCCTTAGACCCTCTTTTCTATGCCTTTCCTTCTAGAACTTTAGATGGGCAAATGTTGGAACTTCTGGATTTATATTCCATGCTATTTAACATTTTCTCCAAACTTCCTTTTCCCCTATCCTCTATTTTCATGGCATTCTGGCAGGTTTCCTTGGCTCCACCTTCTACTTGTTAATTTGCTCCTCAGCTATGCCTTTTCTAATATACAACCTATTTATTGAGTTAATTGTAATAATCTTTTTCATTTTCAAGATTTCCAATTGAAACTCTTTAAAAGCAGCCTTTTTTTTTTTGACTTCAAGCTAGCCTTTCATTTCTCTGATAATAAATTTTCTATTTGCTTAATTTACCTGCTTTCTCAGATATTAGTTTTCTGTTTGAGTTGGGTGCCTCTCTTTTACATATTGATTTTCCTTTAGTGTTAGTAATTCTTAATTGTGTCATCTCTTGAAAAACAGAGGCACTTGTCTCTTTAGTGTAGGGGATCCTCACTTCTTCTGAGTGACACAGCCTTACTTCATTCTGGCTTCAGCTTCTCTCCAGTGGAGTAGGAGGATTGTTGAGGTTGTCTCAAGTACAAGTTTTCCAGCAATCACCCTGATGGTTGCCTCCAGAGCCCACAGCTACTCAAGGGATTCCTAGTTGTTTTCTATTGTGGGTGTTTTGTGGGTGTTTCTCTGTCAGTTTAGTCCTGGCATATATTCATAGTCCTGAAATGTATCCTTGAAATGTGTTTCAAGTTTGCTATTTAACTTATATTTCAAAGTGTATGGAAGATGACTAAGGCTATTGACAAATGGAAAATGTTAAATTTATCAATTTATATGTGCTTTTCTTAGTTCCTTTCATCCACATCTGTTTTAAAATGTACATATTTCTTGTTGATACTAGGTAGCTTAAACTAGAATTTCCTACAAATCCTTTGCACAGTATACTTAAAAAAAAAAAAAAACCCGTAGCTGTAGTAAGACTAAAGAAGGGACACAAAAGGTAAGCAGAGGAGAAAAAGCAGGAAAGAAAAATGAAGCAAGAGTAGGGGAGAAAAGAGCAGGTACAAGAAAGGGTTGCTATCTCATCTATTCTTTGTGACTAAAAGGTACTCTGGGCCCCAAGCAGTTGGTTTTCATAGTTGGCTTTAAATTATTTGTGGGGGCAGATACTTGTGCTTTTGCTTTGTTGGTGCGTACCTGTTAGAGCTATATGGATTCTTTCATAGTACCATATCTGTTAAAGTCGCATCATGCTGACAAACAATAATCAAGTTTTATGCAAAGACATGCCACAAAGCTCTTGGACCTAGTGGCTAGGACCTGGATAACTAGATTTATTGCTTCCTAAATATTGATGGAAGTATTCACAACTGTCCTCAGTAGGTATTAACTAACAACTTCTCTATTAATATAGAGTACACATGAAGTGTGTGAGTTAGGTCTTCCAAAAAGGAGCCACTGAGACGGCAACAGGTTTATTGATGAACAAACAATAAACTTGAAGGAAGAATTGTAATGAACATGGCAATATCTGTTCTACACTGTTGACAAACAGCCTAATAGAAAAAAATAGCAAAGCAAATGAATAAGTGGTATTCAGAATAAGAAACCCAAATGGCCAATAAATATGAAAAGATTTTCAAGTTCTTTAGCAGTGAAGAAAGTACAAATTAAAATAATATTGGAAAATAACATTATACCAGGGTTTCTTAACCTTGGCACTATTGACATTTAGGGCTGTTCCGAGCATTATAGGATGTTAGCAGCATCCCTGGTCTCTAACCACTAGGTGCTAGTAGCACCTTCCCTCCTCTCCTCCTCAGTGCTCCTCCCACCCCAATTGTGGCAATGAAAAATGTTTCAAGACCTTGTCAAATGTCCCCTAGACATTTGGGAACCACTCTCTTATACTCATTAGGTGAGCATAAAGTGAAACATAGTTATCACATCTAATGCTGGCAGGAATGATGGGAACACAGTATTTTAAAGCATTACAGCGTTTTTGGAAAAGTCTGAGTGTTCTTGAAATTAAAAATATGTAAGCCTTTAGCTGGGTGCAGTGGTGCACACCTGTAATCCCAGTTACTTGGGAGGCAAGGGGGCGGGGGATCACTTGAGCCCAGGAGTTCGAGACCAGTCTGGGCAACATAGTGAGACCCCATCTCAAAAGAGAAAGAAAAAAAATATATATATATGTATAAGCCTTTTGACTCAGCAACCCTATTACTAAGAATTTGTCTCATGAATGTATTTATATGACGCAACTTACATTGTAAACAACCAATCTATCCTCCCATTTTTATTTTATCAGTTTATCATTTAATTATGGTAGTCTGAGTCTATTTCTGAATGTTGATTAGCATTTAATAATTGTTTCCTCTCATTTCAGAACTCTCTTGATAGAGCTCAAGCAGCCAAGAACAAAGGCAATAAATATTTTAAAGCAGGAAAATATGAACAAGCTATTCAGTGCTATACTGAGGCTATTAGTTTGTGCCCTACAGAGAAGAATGTCGACCTTTCCACATTTTATCAGAACAGAGCTGCTGCCTTTGAACAGTTGGTATGTACCCTAGGTTGTCTTTTCTTTTCCTTTTGTTTCTTTATTTACTTAAAGTTTTAGTTAATGCTACTCAAATAAACCTAATACTTTTTTAAAGCTGTTTTGAAATTACAGGATTTTTGTTGTTTTTACTTTTTTAAGAAGAAAATTTAGTTTTTCTGGCTACAAATATACTCCAAAGTTAAATATGTTTAGATTTTATAAAATTAGATAGTATAGAAAGTTAAAGTTTCAGGTGACCCCGTCCTCCTCAATAGCATGAGGCTATTTTTTCAGATTTTTGTCTCTCTATATTTAATAGTTGCATATGCAGGGGGAAAAAGATCAAAGATGAGTTCCTATTATAGATATTGTTGTGATGTATTTTCTAAGTTGCCACCACATCTGGTACAGTTTATCACAGCAGCATATGTGGATCTGTTTCATTCTTTTTAAATTCTGTATGTAGTAGCCATTGTATGGTTGTATAGTAGATTCATGCATAAAACTGTGGAGAAGAGAGTATTACAAATAGAGGAAACTATGTAATTGCTCTGAGGCAAGAGTTTCATGTGTTTAAAGAAGTATAAAAGTTCCTGGAATATAGAGAGATGAGATTGGAAAGATAGACAGAGACCAGATCAGGCAAAGCCTTGTAGGCTGTGGTAGAGTGTGGATTTGATTCTGAGTGTGATGGTAAATATTTAAGGGTTTTAAGCAGGGCAGGAACAGCATCATTGTTCTCACTGTTCTGTCAAGAATGTATTGGAGGGAGGCAAGACTAGAGACGGGGAGACCAAGTAAGGATGTTGTTGCAGTAGCCTACGTGTGACATGAAGGAAAGCTGAAGACCAACAGAACTTGCTATTGCACTGGATGTGAAGGGTAGAGAAGCAGGAATTTCAATACCAGTGGGTACAGAAGGTCAGGTGGGGAAGGAGTGAGACAAGTAAGTAGACAGTTGAATTGAGGAATGTCTATATTTTAGGAGAGTAGTCTGGGCTAAAAGAGAAATTTAGGAGTCATCCAATTTTGGATATTATATAAAGCCAGACAATAGGTGTGATCACCTAGGGAAAGAGGCAATATGAAGCCTTGAGGATTTTAACATGTAGAGATTAGGTACAGAGGGAGAACTGAGCAAAGGAAATTGAGAAGGAGCATCCAGTGAAGTAGGTGGAAATCAAGTAGAGCGGCAACTCTTCGAAGGTTTGGCAAGAAAGAGAAGCTGAGAAGTAGGGTAGTAGCTATAGGGAGTTGTGGAATCAAAGGAAGGTTTTTAAAAGATGGAAAATATTAGAGCAAGTATTTTTATGTTTATATGAATGATTCAGTAGAAAAGCAGCAAGATTGATGCAGAGAAAGATAGTTGAAGGAGTGAAGTCCATGACATGAAGAGGGTATGGATCCAGATCACCAGCGAAGGGTTGGCCTTTGATGAAAATGGGTGCTTTCCCAGTTTTAACAGAAAGGAAGGAGGGAGATGGTATGAGTACATAGCTGCCGGTAGGTTTGTAGATTTGGTGGTAGAAAGATGGCCTAAGTATGTCTGCTGCCTATTTTAAAAAATCTGGTTGCTTGTCTTTATTACAGATATTTATATGAGCTTTTGCAATGAATTGTAGATATTAACTCTTTGTATGGAAATACTTTTTCTGTTGTGGGACTCTTAGTACTCAGCCTATTAAATTTAGAAAACTGATTTCTGTTGAACAGTGCTTCCTTTAGTGTGACTTTTTTTTTTAATACTTTCAATTACAGCAAAAATGGAAAGAGGTGGCACAAGATTGTACAAAGGCTGTTGAACTTAATCCCAAATATGTGAAAGCTCTCTTTAGACGTGCAAAAGCCCATGAAAAGCTAGATAATAAGAAGGAATGTTTAGAAGGTGAGAGTAATTTTGTGTTTACATATGAAAATTACTGAAGTCTTTGTAGTCATTGGTAAATATATATGAAACTCTATCTTGTGAATACAAAAATCAAGTTGTCTTTAAAAGTTGGACTCCTCTGCAATTGAGACTTTGTCTTCTATTAATCGTTTAAATTGAGATTGCAATCGTTAAATTAAGATTAAGTATTGTCTCCGATCTCAACTATGGAATGAAATGAGTATTAAGATTTGGAGCTTATATACTACACATAAACTTGGCAACTGATGGGGATTAGTATAATTCCATGAGTAAGGATATCAGAAAAAAGGTTTTAGCAAGTGGATAGTGTTTCTAAGATTCTACATGTTTTCAGTTACTATCCTGTATAAATATGAAATAACTGAGGTAAATCATTAAAGAAAACATTAATTTTGGCCCTTGGTATTTTCAAACATTATTTATACCCAATTGGAAATTATGTAATTGGTACAAAGCATCAAAGTGAATTTGTCATTCTCAGGAAATGCTGTAAATATTCCACAGCTTCTAATTGGCCATCTCAACTTCCAAGACTGCTGGCTTTCTCTCTCTCTCTCTCTCTCTCTCTCTCTCTCTTTTTTTTTTTTTTTTTGAGACAGGATCGCATTGTGTCACCAAGGCTGGAGTGTTGGGGTATGATTGTAGCTCACTGCAACTTTGAACGCCTGGGCTCAAGTGATCTTCTGGACTTACCCTCCCCTACAGGCACATGCCATTTCACTTGGCTAATTTTTAAATTTTTTTGTAGAGAGAGGGTCTCACTACATTGCCCAGGCTAGTCTCGAAATCTTGGCCTCAAGTAATCAGCCACTCCTGTCCCTCAGCCTCCCCAAGTCCTGGGATTACAGGTGTGAGCCACCACTGTCTTTTAAAGTACATCCTTCTAGATGACATGGAGCAATACCAAAATGTAATTTCTACAGTCTGAAAGTTCTTTCCACTATGTATTTAAGTCTGCTTTAAAAGCATCAATAATAAGATTTAGCCATAATTATTGTTTTTTAAAATAGTATTTTTTAAAAAAAATCTAGATTACCAAATGAGGATGTTTTAGAGAACATTTTAATAAAATTTGATGTTTTGTGGTGGCACATACTTTGGTAGAGGGTAGAAGGAGAGTTGCTTTACAAAAGGGAATCCCAAGTTTTAAGCCAGACCTTGAAGTTACTAACAGGTAATACTTAGCAGAGAGAAGACTGATTAGCGTTTTAGGTAGAAGAAATGGGATGAGAAAAAGACACTGACATTGGCACTAGCCAAGGTTATCAGGGGAATGTAACAGCAGATTGACTTGTTTGGAGGAGCAAGGATGTGGAATTGTGAGAAATTGAGTTTACAAAGAAAGGGGACAGCCATTGTTTGAATAGTTTGAATGCAAGATTGAGAGATTAAGGAACCACCGATCTTTTTAATTCAAATCACTGTATCTTGAGCTGTGGCAGAAAGTGGTATTTTGAAGCAGATTTATTTGAGAGCTCTGTGGCAAGGTGGCTTTAGAGACAAGGAATAATTCTGAGGCCTATAAAAATGACCAGACATGAGAGAGCCACACTATGTTGATTTGCCTTAGAGTTACTGGCCGGAAGAGAATATTTCTGAATTCCTTGTTTTATTTTCTATATATAGAATGTTAGAGCAGTGAGAAACATTAGAAATCATGCAGTACAGCCCCTTTCATTTCACAAGTGGGGAAAGGGAACTCCATAGAAGTGGAGTAACTTTTTGAGCTTTCAGTTTGGTCACACAGTATATAAAATTAAAGTATTAATAACTAGTTTAGGACCAGGCATGGTGGCTAATGCCTAGCACTTTGGGGGCTGAGGTGGGAGGATTGCTTGAGGCCAGGAATTCAGGACCAGCCTGAGCAAGACGCAAGACTCTGTCTCTGCAAAAAATAGGAAAATTAGCCAGGCATGATGTATACACCTGTAGTCCTAGCTATTTGACATGCTGAAGCAGGATTATCACTCAAGCCCAGGAGTTTGAGGCTGCAGTGAGCTATGGTGATGCCATTGCACTCTAACCCAGGCAACAGAGCAAGACCATGTCTCAAAAACAAAACCAAACAATTTATTGGAAAAGAAACAGCCCCATCAGGCCATGAATTTATTTTGGCTTTCTGTAATTACATTGTGCCCATCTGATGCTGCTGACCATCTTTACAATAATTTCATATTTACTCTTGTGTTCGCCATCATTTCTAGATGTCACTGCTGTGTGTATATTAGAAGGGTTCCAAAATCAACAAAGCATGCTATTAGCCGATAAAGTTCTTAAACTTCTTGGAAAAGAGAAAGCCAAAGAAAAATACAAGGTAAATGAATCTGAGTTGGGTAATAGAGGGGTAGTACTTTGTACATTGTGAAGGGTCATTTCTGATTTATGCCGCTTAAACTTGGACATAGTAGTAATGGTAACAACTGAAATTAGAACTGGGTTATATTTCTTTCTTCTGTAATCTTGGGCTTTTATCACTTATCCTTTTTCAATAAGATTATAAGCTGTGTCTAGTACTGTACCTGGAGAATATTGGAATTCATTTATATTAGGGGTTGCCACACTATGGCCCACAGGCCAAATCCAGTCTGCTACCTGTTTTTATAAATATAATGTTCAGTGACTCACATTGTTTTTGGCTGCTTTTGAGCTACAACATTAGAGTTGAGAGGTTGTGACAGAGACTGTGTAGACTGCAAAGCCTAAAACATTTACTGTCTGTCCTTTTACAGAAAAATATTTGCCAACTCCTATTCTATATCATTAGAGTTTTTAAAGGTGTACTGTATAAGTGGGCATTGGTTTTAGGCTGTTAGTAATAGATGGTTTAATTCAATAAACATTTAATAAACAAAGATGCATGCTGGGCATTTTGGAGGGGTGGGTATACAGACATGGTCCTTGCTCATATAGAATTTACAATTTAGTGAGAGAGAATGTTACTAAGTATATAAAAGGCATGATATGGTTAAGTGTCCCAGGAGATATGTAACTGGAGTGCCATGAGAGTACCACAGGCATCACTAACCATTACTGAAGATTTGCTGCTGAATTTCAGTAATATTGAGGCAATTGTTACTTTTTTAACTTGCTTTTCTTGTAAATTGATTTTAATAATCTGTATTTTTAATTTTACATTTCTGAATATTAGCTGAGTTAAACAGAGTTGAAACAGTTTTCTTCACTACAGGACTTTGATGTACTAAGATGTATTGTGAATTTCCAAGAGTGATGTAGCTGTAGTGGTTGTCAGTCTCTTTAAACTATGGAATTTTTTTTTTTCCCTCGAATGTCTCATAAGACTGGTGCTCTTCAAAAACACTTTGTGAAACATCATATTAGAGCTTGGAAGGAACCTAATTTCCTTATACATATTGTGGAGTAATTAGACTGGTTGGATTGCAAGGTGGTAAGAAAATATAAAATAACCTATATTTGCATAGGTTACAAATTCATTTCCACGTATATTTTCTAATCTGTATGCCACTTTGGAAATCACAAAATACTTTTCATATTATTGTTTTGATTTTTATAATAAATAACCTTGTAAGATAAATAAGGCAAGTATTTTTATTGCCATTTTAGTGATGAGAAAACTGAGAGTAGACATGAGTAATGTCACATAGCTAATAAGTGACAGAATTAGAATTTCTGTATCCTGTTCCTTTGATGCTTAAGTCCATTATTTGTAATATATTATTTTCGTTTTAAATTTATAACCCTGTGTGGAAGGCAGGGTGGTGATAGCTTCATTTCTAAGCTGAAATAGGAAACTAAAAGACAGCTTCAGGTCAGTGCTATTTAAATGTCTATTTAAGCTTTTTCCCTAAAATGGTAAATGATTGCCACTATATATTCCTCCTCAGAATGTCTTTAGTAAAACACTAAAGTTAGGCATATTTATCACTTGATGGGTGACCATTTGATTAAAAATATTTATTTATATTATCCTAAGTTAAGACAAATTGAATCTTTCCCCCAGAGAGTACACAAAGATAAATATGGGTTTTTCCTCAGATTTCTTTTTTAATTTTTTTATATCCCTCTCATCTAGCCTAGATTAGATCATTTGCTTACAAAGCCAGATTCCTTTACATTAAATCTACCAAAATAACAGTAATAATATTTGGTATACATAAAACATTTAAAATACCATGTTTTCTTTTAAACTCTTTGGGTGAATTTTATAGATAAAGGATCCAAATATATTATGAGAGCCCTTTGGCTTTGTTACTTCCTCTTCATTTAAAATATAATAAAACTTTATTATTTATTATAAGTATATAATAAATATATAATATTTATATCTATATTTTATACAACATAACAAAACCTTATTATGTTTTAAATGAAGAGGAAATAACACAGCCAAAGGGCTCTCATATTTTTATATTTAAATATATTTTTATATTTATATCTATATTCTCATTTAAGGAGAAATAAAATAGTCCTATAATTATGAATCAGGTTGCCATATCAAAAAAAAATAATCAAAACAGGAAATGTGATTTCAGTATGCCTTTCAACAGCACTGTAATGGAGATCTTTGGGTGAAAGTCCATGATAAATGGATTTAACATTTTCAGCACCCATGTAAGATGTGATCTTATATCTTTGGAGAGGGGAAAGGTTCTCGTTTAAAACTGCTTTCAGCCCAGGTGCGGTGGCTCACACCTGTAATTCCAGCACTCTGGGAGGCTGAGGTTGAAGGATTGCTTGAGCTTAGGAGTTTGAGACCAGACTTAGCAAGAGTGAGACCCCGTCTCTACTAAAAAAGGACAAATTAGCCGGGTGTTGTGGTACAGTCCTGTAGTCCCAGCTACTTGGGAGGCTGAGGCAGGAGGATCGCTTGAGCCTAGGAGTTGGAGGTTGCAGTGAGCTATGATGACACCACTGCACTCTACCTGGGGAGACAGAGTGAGACTCTGTCTCAATTTAAAAAAAAAAAGGAAACTGAACATCCTTCCTTACTCCCCCCGCTTCATAAAAATATAAAACCTACTTTCAGCAGGTGAGGAGACTGGCAGCTTTACCATTTCTACTGTCTTTTGTCCTGTGGCTTAAGAGTTTAATATTCTTTAGGTATTTGAAAGTGAGATTCTAATTTTTACATTAGTCATTCTTAGTATTCTACAATGTACCTGCTTCTTTGGTTAGTGTTTTCTCATTTTGTTGTATTTAAACGTGATTGAATTTCAGAATCGTGAACCTCTGATGCCATCTCCACAGTTTATCAAATCATACTTCAGTTCTTTCACGGATGATATCATTTCTCAGCCCATGCTTAAAGGAGAAAAGTCTGATGAAGATAAAGACAAGGAAGGAGAAGCTTTAGAAGTGAAAGAAAAGTGAGTATGTCAGGCCTGGTGTCTGCTTAATGGTTTTTTTGTTACCATGAACTTGGCAGAGCCCACGTTGATTCTGAATCATCTCAGATAAACAGGTATCTTTACACAGATATACAGATATAGGTAGGTATAAGTATAAAAATTATATAATATTGTTATTATAATAAAAGTACTTCTTTTTATAGTATATATCTGTTACTTTTCTGGTGACTCAGGTTTTACTACCAGGAATCTACCCTGCTTTTACAAAATCTTTTGTGATTCTCTAGCCAAAAGATATGATGTATGAAGTCATTGCTCTTACCTCTAGCAGATCTGTTGCTGACCACTGTAATATTTTGATGGAATTGCCCCTTGCTACACAAGCTTAATATTCTCTAGAACTGCGGTCCCCAACTCCCAGGCCACGACTGCTAGTGCTACCCGTCTGTGGCCTGTTTGGAACCAGGCCACACAGGAGGAGGTGAGCAGCTGGCTAGGGAGAGAAGCTGTATTTACAGCCACTCCCCATCCCTTGTATCACTGCATAAGCTCCACCCCCTATCAGATCAGCAGTGGCATTAGATCCTCATAGGAATGCATGCGAGGGATCTAGGTTGCGTGCTCCTTATGAGAATTTAATGCCTGGTGATCTGAGGTGGAGCTGAGGTGGTGATGCTAGCAGTGGGGAGCAGCTGCAAATACAGGTTATCATTAGCAGAGAGGTTTGACTGCACAATATATGTAATGTGCTTGAATCATCCTGAAACCACTCCCATCCCCCCCCCAGTCCATGGAAAAATCATCTTCCATGAAACTGGTCTCTGGTGCCAAAAAGATTGGGGACTGCTACTCTAGATGACTTTTATTGAGTTAAATGGTTGACTGTATTGAGTAGAGGCACTAACTTGAAAATTATTGTGTAGTTCGACGTGCAAATGTTTTAGTGCAGGGAAATTTTTAATTATAAACTGTGAGATGCTTAGGCACGCCCCAAAAGTGAACTACTTTACAGTTTTTACTGTTTGTCTAGGAAAATGCCATTCTTTAGGCTTCTTGTGTTTGATCCTGTAGAGAGCTGACACCATAGTACAGGATACTATCTTTACAGATGGAGATCTAGTGATATGTCATATATAAGCCATCTAGTCTGCGTATCCATTCATATTTGTCAATACTTGTTTTGCTGTTAAGACTAGCTCTCTTCTGTAAGAAAAGGTACAGTGTCATTGCCAAAATGACATTTTTTAAATGAGTGTGGAAGAAAAGGAAATTTTTTTCCAGTAGCAAAGCTTAAATGGGTTTTGCATCTGT
This sequence comes from Lemur catta, assembly GCF_020740605.2. Taxonomy (NCBI): domain Eukaryota; kingdom Metazoa; phylum Chordata; class Mammalia; order Primates; family Lemuridae; genus Lemur; species Lemur catta. Next base: position 241,479,804 of record NC_059128.1, read on the forward strand.
AGCATATTGGAAGATTTGAGGGAACAGATTGCTTTTGATCTTCATCTCCCAATTTTTCTACCAGTGTTGGCCACGTTTTAAGAGAAGGTACTGTGCATAATTATACCAAGAAGTACAAATTTTAGTTGATATATGCTCTTTCAGAAAATCGTAGTTGGGAAGTAAATGTTCAAGATGTCATCTAGCTCTTGTGACAGTGATGTAAATAATTTCCTCTTCTGGCTGGGAAATAGTCCTTGTCCCAGAAAAACTACAAGGAACTTAATACCATTATTCTAAAAACTATATTGAGAAATGGTAGGACATAGCTAGCTCTCATCAGAACACTGAAATTGGACTCAAGTTTTTAAATTCTGTTTTACTCTAAGCCTTAGCTTCATCATCTTTTAAATGGAGCTAATAATACCTCACAACGGGTTACTGTGAGGTTTAGAAATCATGTTTATACATATGTAGCACTTACGTTCCCATTAAGTGGGAACTTATAACTTCCAAGCTGATTTAATAATTGTTTATATTTTCTTAGCCTGGTGACCTAAGGAACAAAACTAGAGTGTAGGGAACATTAGGATGTAGTTATAGGAAAGGTTAGCATGGAGTTTATAAGATTTTGACCGACAGAACTTTTAAGTCACTTGCCAGTTTCTCTATACAGAATATAACAACTGAAATGAGAAAATGACTTTAAATTACAATGCCTTGTTTGGAAGGTGCCTCAAATGTTATCTAGTGGAAATTTCTTTTCAATTCAGAAAAATCCCCTCTACAAGCACCCCCAATCAAAATTATAATTTTAGAAGAATAAGAAGTGATATTGTGCTCACTGCATTTTTAAAAATAGAGAAGGGTAAAAAAAAAGTAGTTAAGGGTATTTTTCAAAGTCCTATTTGATGGACTTTGAATCTCCCTTTAAAATTGCCTCTTTGATAAGTCCACTTATTCTAATTCTGTTCTTTTAGATGAACAATAAATTTTCTGCATGAGAGTCCTTCAGATATTTCCCTGTTTCTAGTCTTACTTCCTCACAGTCCAATCCATTCTCCACAGAACAGCCAGAGTGATCTTTACCAAGCATAGCTCTGATCATACCTCTTGCCTTGGCTTCTGTAACTCTAAACTCACCTGACTATTTCCTATTTCCTAGTTATTCAATTGAGTGCCATCGATGTGCCACAGACATGAAAGTGAATAAGACAGGATCCTTACTCACATTGCAGATCAGTCTGTGTCTTTCCTTAGCTAATGTTTTCACTTAAATGTCTAAGCCAGGACATTATTTCCAGGTTTCTGCCATTGACTCTGCTGTTTCCTCTTTAAAACTCTTTATCCAAGACATCAAGAAAATCCCAATTTGCATCAGAAGTCCTGATCTTGTTTACCTCCACCCCCAACTCCAGTCCCTCACTGGCTGATTAACTTGTTATGGGAGAATAAATAGACTTAGGCTTAACTCAGGTGTGCTAAATGTGGCAAGTTTCAGCATTTGATCCTTTCTTAGTAAATAATTTCCTATGTTTGTTTTTATTTTCAGTTCTGGATATTTAAAGGCCAAACAGTATATGGAAGAAGAAAACTATGATAAAATCATAAGTGAATGCTCAAAAGAAATCGATGCTCAAGGCAAATACATGGCAGAAGCATTATTACTGCGAGCCACCTTCTACCTGCTTATTGGCAATGCCAATGCAGCCAAACCAGATTTAGATAAGGTCATCAGTTTGAAAGAAGCTAATGTGAAGGTACATTTTAAAATGTATGTGAGTGTGTGATGCATATGAAGAAATTGGTAAACAGTGATACTTTTAGGTCTGTTTTGCCAGATTTTTAGCATTTCAACTGCCATTCTCCAAAAGGCTTTTTTTGCGGGACAGCAGTGGGGAGGAACTACACCTAATGATGATTTAGTTGGTGGATGAATCTGAAACATAAATATCAATGATATCTATCTTTAGCTGGGAAAGGAAATGTTTTTTCCTATAGCATCTGGTAGTTTCACTTCCCTTTATAGCCACTGCCTACCATGCTGGACTCCATAGGGGCATTGGGTAAAGGTGATATAGCAATGCTGTAGATAATGCTGTTAAGTAGCATGTAATATGTAGTACCAGGATATCAAATATGTTTAATAAAAAGATATTAATAAACACATGTAGTAATACAGTCAGAAAGATTTTGTTATGTGAAAAAAAGCTTCTAAAAATATGGTTAATAAAATATACCAAGTGTTTCTGCAGTTATGTGGTTGGAACAGCTTTTCATTTTCCAAGTGTTCTTACTTTGTATGTAATAATTTTCATAATTATGATTATAGGGGCATCTAATGAGTTATGAGAACCTTCTACTCATTGTAACAAGACAGAACTTAGCCACCAATTAACTGTATTCCTTACTAGTTTGTTAATATCTCTGTGGCTTAGTCCCTCATTGAATTACATGTACTCTGTAGCCTCTTTCACCTTCAAATGAATCGTTTCTATATTTGAGGGAGATATAAAAGTTGTTTTTAAGGCCTAAATATTTGTTAAAAGTTCCTTTCAAAATGAGACTTTCAAATTGAAGATAGCTTTGTAATATTATCTTTAATTTTATTTTCTACTGATTTTCCTGATGATTATAACTATTATATTCTGTTATAGTTATAACATATATTATGTGTTTTGTTGTAATTGTGGGGGATATTTGTCTCATATACATGTAATATGGCTTTGAACAAAATTTTAAAGAAGAAATGTATTTGTTTTCACAATTATGACTTTTAGTGGCAAGTAGTAATGATGCCTACCAAAAACCATGTACAAAAATTAACTCAAAATGGCCGAGAAACCTAAATGTAAGAGCTGAAATGATAAAGCTCTTAGAAGAGAGGAGTAAATAAATGTTCATTACTTTGGATAAGCAGTGGTTTCTTAGATATGATACCAAAAGCACAAGCAACCATAAAAAAAGATAACTTAGACTTCATCAAAATTAAAAACTTTTGTTCTTGAAAGCACACCCTAAAGAAAGAGAAAACACAGCCTGGCAACATAACAAGACCCTGTCTCTACAAAAAAAATCAAAAGAAAAACATCAGCCAGGCATGGTGGCATGCGCCTGTAGGTCCCTGCTACTCTGGAGGCTGAGGTGGGAGGATGGCTTGAGCCCAGGAATGGAGCCTGGTGTGAGCTGTGATTGTGCCACTGCACTCCAGCCTGGGTAACAGAATGAGACCCTATCTTAAAAAAAAAAAAAAAGAGAAAACACATACCACAAAGTGGGAAAACATATTCACAAATCATTTAGTTAATAAGGGGATTGTATCTAGAATAAAGAACTCTTAGAACTCAACAATAAAAAGACAACCTAAGTTAAAAATGGGCAAAGGATCTGAATAGACATTTCTTCAAAGAATATATACAAAAGACCAATAAAAGCATGAAAAGATGCTCAGTATCATTAGACATTAGGGAAAGGCAAATCAAAACCATAGTGACTTATCACTTCACACCCACTAGGATGGCTGTAGTTAAAAAGACAGTAGGCTATAATCAAACACACGGACAATAACAAATGTTTTTGAGGATGTGGAGAAATTGAAACCCTCATACATTACTGGTGGGAATGTAAAGTGGTAAAGCCCCTTTGGAAATTAGTTTGGCAGTTCCTCAAAAAGTTAAACATAGAGTTACCATATGATCCATCAGTTCCGTTCCTTTGTATATACCTAAGAGAACTGAGTACGTATGTTAACACATAAACTTGTACATGAATGTTCATAGCAGCATTATTTATGATAGCCAAAGAGCAGAATCAACCCAAATATTTGTTCATCAGCTGATGGATGGATAACTAAAATGTGATACATATGCAATGGAATATTATTCAGCCATAAAAAAGAATGAAGTACTGATATATACTATGATGTGGATGAACCTTGAAAACATTATGCTAAGTGAAAGAAGCCAGACACAAAAGGTCATGTAATGTAAGATTCCATTTATATGAAACATCTAGAATATATAAATCCATAGAAATAGAAAGCAGATTGGTGGTTTCTAGGGTCTAGAGAGGGGAGGAGGAGAGGGAGGGAATGGAGAATGACTGCATGTGTGGGGTTTCTTTTTGGAGTTATGAAACTTCTGGAATTAGTGGTGATCAATGCACAGCTTAGTGAATATACTAAAAATTGGTGACATACGTACTTTAAAAGGGTAATCTTTATGGTATGTGGATTATATCAAAAAGCTGTTATTTTTAAAAACTGAATTGGAAAAAAATGTAGTAATGAAACTTTTCTGATTTCGGGTCTAGCTTCGAGCAAATGCTCTCATCAAAAGAGGCAGCATGTACATGCAGCAGCAGCAGCCTTTGCTGTCTACTCAGGATTTTAACATGGCTGCTGACATTGATCCTCAGAATGCAGATGTTTATCACCACCGAGGGCAGGTAAATCTATTTTCTTATCTCAGTTCTGACCTTTGGATTGACTTATTTGATACCATTTTTGAGAATACCCTAAAAGTTTTCTTTAAGCTGTGAACAAAGTATCATTGGTTTACAGTTTGGATTGGCCTTTATTTAGTTCTGTCTTGAACGTTTGTCTTTATAGTTTTGTTATTTACATATGAAAAAAAAAGAAGGCAAACAATGTTGGCTTGCCAGTTCAGATTTGTTTCTCATGTGTTTTTGGTTCATAGGTTTTCAATGAGTAAAACATTAATAACATTTAGTAAGCATTTTGAGTTAATGCTAGAATCAACAAGATGATTTTTGTGGGCTTCTTGCTATAAGGAAATAGTGTGGACTGCCCAAATAGTACCACAAAAATCTCGCAGTTTTATAACAGGCATATTAGTTTTTAGTAAAAATATATAGTGAAGAACATAGTTCCCAGTTACAGCGTCATGTGGGCAAAACATGGCTTTATAATCTGCTTAACATAACTTCTTGGAATGTATTACGGTGGAAAGTATGGGCTATCCATTATAGTAACAGAAAAGCTAAGTTCTTTCTAATGGAGAATTTTAAGTAATATGGTCACACATCCTGAGAAATGCATTGTTAGGTGATTTCATTGTGCAAACATCATAAACTGTACTTACATGATCCTAGATGATATAGCCTACTACACACCTAGGCTATGTGGTATAGCCTGTTGCTCCGAGGCTACAAACCTATATAGCATGTTACCGGACTGTATACCATAGGCATTTGTAACACAATTGGAAGTATTTGTGTACCTGAACATATCTAAGCAGAGGAAAGGCATGTTAAGAATACGTTACTTTAATCTTATGGGACCGCCATCATATATGCAGTCTAACATTGATTGAAAGGTCATAATGCAGCACATGACTGTATTTCTTTCTGAACTGTGTTAAGAAGTATTGCGATAACTCTTAAAATTCTTGATATTTTTGATCCTTACTGGCAGTGTCTTAAGATTAATTTGAAAGGTAATTATCTGGTGTCTAACCTGCTTTGAAATTAGGAAGTACAGAGAAGTTTAGTGTTCTAGAAGGGGTCTCTTGTTTAATAGTGATCAAAATTGCAGTGCAGAAATGGTGGGCTTATAGTCCTTTTTTAAAAAAATTAGACACTAGTTTTAAGTTCTAGAATCTTTACAATTACAAGATTTTTTAGTTCACTGTTTCTACAAAGTAATTCTATATTGAATACTACATGCTGAACATTATGCTGAGCTGTGATAATAGAGACGCAGTACATACACTTAACTGTTGCACCTATTATTTTGAATTGCATTTATTTATGTATTTTTTTCTTAGCTGAAAATACTGCTTGATCAAGTTGAAGAAGCAGTGGCAGATTTTGATGAATGTATTAGGTTAAGACCTGAGTCTGCTCTGGCACAAGCTCAGAAATGTTTTGCATTGGTAGGTACTGCTTTCGTCTGTATTTTCCTATACATCGCTTTTATTTCCCATTGTCAACAAAGGTAAGTATTTCATTGTCTACAAAGCCATTTATTTCCCCCCCCCCAAAGAATAACTAGAGGGGAAAAAACATTAGTAAGCATATATGGTGATTGATAGATATATAGCTCCTGTTTTTCTCTGTACGCTTGTTTGACTTAATCTTGATAGTTGTTTGTCCCTGATTTTATGCTGTCCTAAACAGAGCTGGTCTCCTTGTTTCTCTACCATAAACCCGTACAAAGAACAAAAGCATTTTGAGGAAATTTCCTGCAGTCGTGACACCACATAACCCGCTCTCATCTCTCCTTTATCGAGCTATTTCTTAATTTTCAGAAAGACAAAGGTCAAAAGGTTTAAAAACAGAAAAAAGTCCATTTCTAGTAAAATGATGTACTTCCAGTTAGTCCTATAGCTGGAGTCCTAAAAGAATTTTCCATTTAAAGAAAGAAATAGGGTCACAAACATAACCACATATATATTACAGGTGAAAAAAATGATAAAAATCTTATTAAATTTAAAATTCCCCCCATTCATATGCAAAGTTAACTTCTTACAAGGTAGTATGCCCTCTTCTAGAGTATTGAACATCTTGAAATTATGTGGTGGCCATGAAGTCCTAGCTATACATAGCCTATGGATCTCTGCTGCTGAGATACTTCTTGGAACTCTTTTGGATGCAGCAAATTATTTTAGCAAATCCCCTGCTTTTCTGGAAATATTTATGTAATTTTATGTGTGTGTTTTTTATAATATGTTAACATTCCATTAGTTTTTGAGTTCTTGATTTGACAGGCCCATTTTGATTTTTTAAATAGTATCGCCAGGCATATACGGGAAACAATTCTTCACAAATCCAAGGAGCTCTGAAAGGTTTTGAAGAGGTCATAAAGAAGTTTCCGAAGTGTGCTGAAGGCTATGCACTATATGCCCAGGTAAATCTGATTTTTCAATTTTTATTTTGAAGAACTGCATTTATATTGCTGAGTCTCAGTATGGAAATCAAGAAACAGTGCTATCCTGGTTGCCGCTTCTGTGGGAGCAGGTGGCTTTGTTCCTGCTTTGATTCTCTTGGCCCCTAGGATGGTCCTGAATCAACTCAGTAGAGGCTCCTTTGTTAAGCAATTTGGAAATCTTGGCCTTAAACTCATAATGTGGGGAAGCTTAAGACGAGCATTTCTCTTATGTTTTCATTTGGATGGTTTTACAAAAAGTAATTACTCTAGGAAAATTTACTATATGCAGTTGGTGGGGAAAATGTTTGTGGAAAGGGTTTTCTTTCTATTTGATCACTGCCCTTTTAAATGGTTAGATAGGCATAACAGCTTATTTTAATTTCCCTTTGCTTTGTATAAAATTCTTGAAGTTTTCTTGGTTTAGGATTGAAGCTATGGAAAGTAGGATTTAAATTTGAATTATTTAACTTTTTGATTGTAGTCTGAATTCTTGAAAACTTATTAATTTTAAATAATCCGTTTACATGAAAATGACTAACTACTTCTAGCCACAGGTATACTTCTTCCTTTCACATAAATGATCTCCAAATAAGTGTTTTCTCTCTTACTCTTTAAGTTGAAAGTTGGTGTATCTACATAAACTAGCCATCTAGATAATATTTTTGTATTATTCTTTTTATTACAAAAGAAATGTTGGGTTTTTTTCTCCCACAAACATCACAGAAATAGGAATCATTTAAAAGTTACCATGACTGGTAAACTCCTCCCTAAACCATTCTTCAGGTTGCTTATTTTGTTTTTAATTTCCTACATGGTATCTTTAGTAAGGTTATAAGAAAAATTTCACAGGGACTTTGAGGGGTTATTGAGGGAGGAACTATGAGAACAGTGATTTGAATTGGATCTATTCTTTAAAGGTAGGTCTTGTACATCACTGCATTATTAGGGATTGAAATTCTGGGGTATGAAACGTAACCCAGAATTTCTTTAGCCTCAGTTTGAAATAATCTTGTCTATTTAGTCTTTGTCCTTTATAATTCATAGACAGGATAGTGATAATAAAAAATGAGACATTGGTTGCTGACTATACACTCTGATTAATTATAAAAGCATGTACTGCATAAGGTTTTATAGAATGTATAAAAGCTAAAATAAAATAAAGTACATTTTAATCTAATATGACCTTTGTATTGAGTAAGTACACTTGGGTTTATGCCTTATTCTAAATTAGTAACAAACCAGAAAGTGACAGCACCATCCTCATCATTGTCATGGAAAGATAAGGGCTTTTTTGGCGTAGAATTTTATAAGCAGCTAAGGGAGCAAAGGCCACTGAACAGCAATTAAAGAATACTAGGAACAACTCTTCTGCAGAGCTTTCTTAATTGCACATTTCCCTATTACTGTTCTGCCTTCAGGATAGGTTTGGTTTATATGAGCTATTTTCTCATCAGCACTAGCATTATTACAGTCTGTTCGTACTAAAATTTCTGTTCTTTGGTCCCTCTTCTAATTTTTCCTTCACTATATAGTATATATAATGTAATTTTATGTATACATAGAGTACCTATACAGAGAGAGTTATACAGTGTAACTTTTTTCTTTTAACTCTCCCAGCATGGGCTTAGATACCAGCCAACTCTCAGAGTTACAGCTTGAGCATGATCTGGTATCCACAGAACCATGCCTTCCATTTCAGCCATGGAATTTTCCTTACAGTAGTTCATTGTGGATGCTTTTTTCCTAATCAATCCTTTTTAAGGAATGACTCTGATAACAGTTAACACATATACCTTAACTTATCTTTCCAATGAGTATTCCCTTTAGAATAATTCCCTGAGGATGTATTATGATAAATTATTAAGTGACATGAGTGTACCTGTGAGAATGGGATATTGAAACCGTCACTAACAATGGGATTTTCTGTATTATACAGTTTACCAGATTATCTGCCATCGTGTATAACTAACCATTTGCCATAAAGAAAAGACAGTTAAGGTTGCATATTTATAACAAAGCCAACTAAAAACTCCAGTAATTGAGTTATAATATTTAAATTTGTTTGTATCCCCAAAACATGATAATATGATAATGAATGAATAAATGAAGTGAATTTTAATAATTAATAAGCAGTATACTTTTAACTGCTTAGGTTGACAGTTACCTTAATATAACTGAAGTATCTCTTCACATAGGCATTAACAGATCAACAACAGTTTGGTAAAGCTGATGAAATGTATGATAAATGTATTGATTTGGAACCAGATAATGCCACAACATATGTGCATAAAGGGTATGTATTTTTGTGGTTCTGTTTGTTCCAATAAGATGCTAAGTTTCCTGTATACTAATAAAATAGATTTCTTTTAACCATTGAGGAAGGGGACTGTGGTAGAGAAATTAATTAGCAAAATTTCTTAATACTTATGGATGCTGTTTCATTCTTATATAGAAATTAGTAAATGTACTATTTTCACTCTAAGTTAAATGTTTTAATTTCAGTTCTGAACATCCTGTCAGATGTTACTTATATCAAAACAGGAACATAACGAAGTTTTTCCTGTCCTTATGTATTTGAACTATCATAAGAAATTTCACTTAAATTTATATAAAAAATACAGAGACTAAAAAACCAATGTAAGTTGAGGGGAAAAATACAATTTGATACTGATTATATACTGTTTACATTTTTGTTTTTCCTCATAAATTAAATTATTAACTCACTGAGGGCAGAAATTGAGTCCTGTTGATAACTGGGCCATGGTCACATCTGACTGCCATTTTGCATTTGCAGTTTACTTCAACTTCAGTGGAAGCAAGATCTGGACAGAGGTTTGGAACTTATCAGCAAGGCTATTGAAATTGACAATAAATGTGATTTTGCATATGAAACCATGGGAACTATTGAAGTACAAAGGTAACTTCTAGCGTCTGTTCTTAGGGAATTTATGGTAGCTCCATAGATATTTATCTTTTCCTTCTTCTCATTATATACATGTTATTGTTGCTATCTGTTAAATTTTTTTTTTTTTTTTTTGAGTCAGAGTCTCACTCTGCTGCCCGGGCTAGAGTGCTGTGGCAGCAGCGTAGCTCACAGCAACCTCAAACTCCTGGGCTCAAGCAATCCTCCTGCCTCAGCCTCCTGAGTAGCTGGGACTGTAGGCGCTCACCACCACACCTGGCTAATTTTTTCTATTTTTAGTAGAGACGGGGTCTCACTCTTGCTCAGGCTGGTCTCAAACTCCTGAGTTCAGGCAATTCTCCTATCTAGGCCTCCCAGAGTGCTACCATTACAGGCGTGAGCCACCACGCCCGGCCTAATGTTATATTTTTAAAATCTGTTATGTGTTTTGATATAACCTTCCCTCAAAACTATACAACTGGCCTTGTTTCATTATTTTTCCAAATTAAAAGTTACTAAAAAGCTGCTTAAGTCAAATATATGCATTAGAAAGGGAAACTAGGTCTTTCTCTAATATTTGTTACATATTCTTTCCTCTTTTCACCTGTATTATTCCTGTTAGAGGGGAAAAAAATACCTGTAATGTGCTTAGGCAGTGACATAAGGATTGGTAGCCAAGTTGCCAGAAGATCTGGATCCTGCTCCAACTAACCACCCAAGTGACTGGGCAAGGTGCAACATCATCTTTGAGCACCTGAGTTTTCTTTAAAATTAGGACTGGATAAGAAGATTTTTTGCAACTTTCCATAATTTCTTGCTTTGTGTAAATGTTTATCCAGAGTTGCACTTAAGAGCCACCATTAACAGGTGACACCTGTTTATGCATGGGAATTATTGGAGTATATACCATCTTAATGTTGGCATTGCTGTCCATTTGAGTATCTACTCTAGACCAGGTACTAAACTCAACTTCAAGTGTTTTCCACATTCTATTTCAATTGATCTTTATCCCCATCTTTATAAAGGTGGAGATTATGTGATTCCCAGTTTAGTTAATACCCAGACTGCTTAGATAAACAAGGTTGCACTGTGAGCCCATATTTCACTGATGCCAAAGTCACTGATCTTGCCATATCACTTGTCACTCAGTGATATGTCACTGAGTGATATCACATATCACTCAGCCAGCATGAGTTTTCTTAATTCCCATCATTCAGCCCCTCCTGTGGCCCTCTCCCTGCTCTAGAGTAGACAGAATATATAAAGGCTGATGAAAAATGTTGTGGCTCTTTTGAACCATTCTGTATTGACAGTTGCATGCAAATATTAAATTATTTCTTAGTTGATTTAGTAATGTGATAGAATATTCTCAGAATAGGATAGGGTAGTAGTTATTAATCTTCTCTGAGCAAAGCTGTGGATTCTTCTTAGAACAATGCACATAAAAAAAAACACTTCACCTTTAATTTAAGGCATCCATAGATCCTGGGTTAAGGACCTTAGATTTAAGGGTTTGATACAATTGTTTGTGTATTACTTACACTTTAACAAAACCATTCTAAATCTTACCATACAATTAAATAAATGAATGGGAATGAATGAATGAATGAAATTGCAGATTATTCTAAGATTTAGCAGATCTACCAGCTGTTCACCTTATATTTGAACATGAACACTTAAAAAAGTTTTCTTTAAGTCTATCACATGGCCACATATTGCAGTAGGAGGTTAAATATAATTACCCTGGAGGTAACTCTTACTTCTCATTGTCTAACTGGCACAAATATGTTAAGGACTTAATATTTATTAGAGGATTACATACATATACGCATATATACATAGCTAATACTAGTTATGTAAACTGGTCCTCAGTAAGTTTATAAAGCTTAGCCACACTTAGACCATAAGAGGTAAATTATATCTTGCTGACCAAGCATATTCATGTATTTACTTAAAAAAGCAAATAGTAATTACCAGCCCTTGTACTAGGTTTTGGGAATTGAACAATGTTCATCATGGAGCTAGTAAGAATGTGGTGTAAACAAGTATGTATTCATCCTACTGTGCATAGAATGTCAGTAGAACTGTGGGAGTACTGGAGACAGAACAGCTAATTCCCCTGTAGAGAGAAGGGAAAAATATTTTTCATGAGGATATTTTATTTGAACTGGGCCTTAGAAAGGTGAGAATTTCACCAGAATTAGGCAGAGTAAATAAATAATCTGAGTATTATATACAGATTTGAGTGTGTGGCACAGTCAAGGAACTCAGACAGACCTTGTAAGAAGTAAAGGTGCATGGAGTTGGGGTGTGGTGGTAAGAGATGGGGTGGAAAGAAAGTGGGATCACACACGTCAGTGAAGTGAGGCCCTTGAACACCATTGGTGTTCTCTGAGGTTGTGTCACTGATTTCTAAAGAAGCTTTAAGTTACAGCAGAAACATGTAGAATTTTAGGAATCAGAATTATGATTTTAAATAAGCCAATTAATTTTCCTAGTCTCATTGTCCTTATCTATAAAAAATGAATACAAGAGGCATAATGTAAGCACGTAGTGTTTGTAATGGTAGTGAACATTCACTGAGTACTTTCAATGTGCTAAGCCCTCTTTTGTTCATTATAAAAGATGCATTTTACTAGAATCATCGTTGAAACTTAGTGGCCATGTAGCATCACTTACAAACTTCATTGGATATTATGAAGTGCTTGTTAAATCTGAGACTTTTAAAAATTTGTTCTTTTAGAGGAAACATGGAGAAAGCCATTGACATGTTCAACAAAGCTATTAACCTGGCCAAATCAGAAATGGAGATGGCCCATCTGTATTCACTTTGTGATGCTGCCCACGCCCAGACAGAAGTTGCAAAGAAATATGGATTAAAACCACCAACATTATAAAACAGGAGGAAAGGAGACTGACCCTATTTTTAAAAGAAGTTTACCCCCTCTCTTCAACTGAACCCTAAAGACACTGTCATGAACTGTGTTGAATGGTGGAACTTAGTGTTTCAGTTTGTGGTGTTGTCATTTGTTACATCTGTTTCATGTTTAGGTGTTGTGGGTGTGGCTGTTGAAGGAAGTTTGCGTCTTGCAGCTTTTATTCCCTGTGCAACAAAAGCTTAGAACCTGTTAACGGGATATTAAAATAAAGTTGCAAAGAGTACAAATGATAATTGGCCATGCAAATAAAAACTTTGATTTGTTGATTTGTTTTTTTTTTATGGGGGGGCAGATATGATTATGATTATGTTCTGGATGCTTTTGTCTTTATATATGTGTATATAATATGAGTATTTTACAGCATGTTGGTTTTTAAATTAACACAGTAAGTGCTGTAAAACAGATGTCTTTTATATTCAATCCGTTTTAGTTGATTTTTTGGGGATTGAAGTAAAATTGAGTGACCCTTTAAACCATTGTCCGCATGCACAATGCCTCTGATTCTGCAGAACTTTAGGAACTTAGTGGCAACTGTTAATCCTCTTGACCCCCTTCCACTCTAATGGATAATGTACATCATTCTTCAAGTCCACAACAGCTGGTTTTCATATGGTAAATTATGCAGAAGTAAAATATTCGGATTGATATATGTGCTGGAAGACTGAGTATTGATGGGGGAGTGGACCCGGCAAAGAGGTAAGATGAAACAGAAGTGTGTTTCTAATTGTCCATGACTGTAATAAGTACAACTATTTAATAGTGTACTTTTTAAAGAAAGTGCAGGTTGTTGTATAACCCAAATAAAGATGTGTGATATATGGGAGTATTTAATTAGCTTAAAATTTCTAATGAAGAAAATGTGGCTAAACATTCAGAAAGGATGTAGGTCTTGGAGCCAGAGCATAGTATTTCCTGATACGACGAGTTCAGTGCTTCAGCTACGGCTACATGTGCTTAAGGAATTTTGAGCCAGTACTTTCCAAGATGCTGAAGACATGCAGAGTGCTTTTTAGTACTGAGCTAACCTTGATCTCTAAGGACTAATTGCCTATGTCCAGGTCTTCACTAGGGATAGTGACAACAGATTTTTGTTTTGTTGATTTTATCTTTATTCCACCTCTTTACTTAGAAATAACTTTAAGATTTATTTCCAATTGTCACTTTTATAAACCATCATTGTGCTTACATGCTGGATTTTTCTGGTGGGAGAAGGGTTGTGTTCTTAAGGGTGGCTTATTTTGAGATATTCAAGATGGGGAGAGGTTTAAGACTTAATAAAAGAGCAAGCTTTCAGTTATACCTTTCTGGAAATCTAATTATAGTTACATTGTTGAGAGTAAAGGAGCATTTTTATCCCTCTTTAAAAGGGTGCTTCATCCTGTTGAAACCAAAAAGATTTTGTCTACAAATGCTATCTTTTAGAATCTATTAGAAAGGACTCCCTTCCAAAGTCAGTATTTGGAAAATATAGAGGAGGCCTCTAATTAGTGGGAGCAGTTAACATAATTTAAGACAATTTGGATAATGGAAAGTTTGAGAACTCTGCATTTTGTTCTTAAATTTGCACCTATTATAATGACCCCTGAATACAGAAATGTTCTACATCTCTGAATGTCCTCTGACTTAAAAAAGAAAAGTTTTTATTTGCATGGCTATATTCACATTAATATTGACGTCTTCTACTCTTCTCCCTTCCTTCTCCTTGGGGTTGGGTAGAAAAACACAAAGGAAACTGAAGCATGTACCGTTCAGTACTATCATTCCAAATTCTCTCAGACTCTTGCCTGTTGTGAAAATATTTGAAACTGCACTGAAAGCTGCATCTGTCTGTATCTTTTCTTTTGTAAATGACCTCACATGTAAATGCACCAAATAAATATTCCATTCAAGCTTTCTATCTATTCTTTAAATAGAAAATAGAAAAACAGGTAGTTTATTCATTTATTATGGTATTGGGTAAATTCAGTCATTCTCTTGTGGGTTCAAACTAACTTTGAAAATAAGTGCGTACCGGACATGTTAGTATATGAAGCAAAATAAGTTTCTTGGTGTGAATGGTGGAGTTTGCTGAGAGCATTCACACCCCCCTACTGTGAGATAAGGCTCCACAGGGAGGTAGTAGAACCAGCAGACTTCCTTCCTTACCTGTACCTTACCCCAACTCACAGGGCAGCCTGGAAGGTTGCCAGTCAGACCTGGGCCCTGTGGATAAGTTTTTCAAACTGGTTTCACCAGTGAGTTTGACCATAGTTCTCAACCACATGGTGTCTTGCAGAAAGCATGCCTGAAATAATCTCTGCCAACCTTGATAATTGTGGTGTAAATAGGGAATACATCCCAAAACAGTAGTAAAAAACTTAGGTTTTAAAACAACACAAACAGAAATTTCTGCCCTCTGGGAACTCAAATTGGAGTTAAATAGTGCTTTGTACCTATAGAAATTAACTAGTTTTCATCTTATGACTGTTTCTAAACAGAAGGACTATATAATTTAACCAATCCAGGAAACTTTTGAGTATAAGTAATAATTACCTAAGATTGTTCTGGGTAAATTGGGCTGTATGGTTTTTGTATTTATAAGGAAATAACTTTGGAGTAGTTGAAGAGAGATGGGTAGTAATTAATCCCATCCCCAGTCCTTTGCTAAATTGATTTGTGAACACAGTGACAGAATTTTAATTTGATCATTTGCAAACTTTAACACAGATAGGATGAATAGTAGTCCCCCCCCCAAAAGATATTTACATCCTTATCCCTGGAACCTGTGAATGTTACCTTAGTTGGCAAAAATGGGTTTTACGGATATGATTAAGTTAAGGATTTTAAGCAGGCGGGTTATCTTAGATTATCTGGGTGACCCCCAAATGCAATTTCAAGTGTCCAGATAAAAGGAAGATTTCAGACAGAAGGGAAGACAATGTGACCACAGAGACAGAGATTGGAGTGATGTGGCCACAAGCCAAGGAATGCTGGCTGCCACTAGAAGCTGAAAAAGGCAAGAAACAGATTCTACCCTGGGGTAGAGCGCAGACCTGCCCATATCTTGACTTTGACCCATTGAATTCAGACTCCAGAAGTGTAAGACAATAACTTTTTGTTGTTTTAAGCCACTAAATTTGTGGTAGTTTGTTACAGCAGCCATAGGAAACTAATACATACTCCTTTGGCTATTGTATACAAGGAGATACATAGTTTAAAGGAATTCTTTGGAGTGTCCCAAAGTAGAATGACTTCATTATGCATAAATTTTGGCCAAAGGTGGTTTAGGCAGTGAATGCACACCCAGGCCACAGACTGGAGTTTTAGTCAAGAGCTGGGGGTATTTGTGATTTAAAAATATATATGATCATAGTATAATCACCAGGTCAAAAGGCTGCGCTTCGGGTATAAGGTAAAAGTTGAGATCCCTCTGTCAATACACTAGAAGAGGCATCAAAAGGAAGATACCATTTTCAAATATTTTGAAACTCTTAGAATTAGGCAGCATCACGATAACCAATCTGGTTTATTTTAAGGTGGTAGTGCACATATTATATTGAGAGTTGAGAGCTAGTACTCTTAGAGACCCTTCTAGATAGTCTTCATGGTAGAAGGCCGGCTGACCACTGGGACGGGATACCTGTAGTGCCTGGCCCAGGTGAGGGTAGGCTAAGAGCCAACACGATTGCTGCCTTTGGGAGCTCAGGGACACAGGGTTCAAATTTCTCCAGTTTTTTGTTGTTGTTGTTAGCATTTACAGATAACATTACTCTTTGCAAGTGTTGTCCTAGAAGGCCATGGGAGGGTTTACCTAGAACAAATATAGGGAGCAGCATTTCGTGGTCCCACTTGGACCCTTAAGCTCCCTTTTTGGCCTAGAACTAGACCTCACCAAAGGGAAGGATTCTGGGTGAGAAGCGGCCTCCCAACTGTTTTGGGCCAGGCCCGAGGCTAGAATTTTTGCCGCTTTGCAAAGTCAACATCCTATCATCCCATCCCCGAGAGGGGCAACTCGGTCTTCAGTTCCCACTCTGAGTTGTCCTTGGTCTCCACTTTGCACTTCCAGGAGGCCAAAACCCCTCCTGCTGATTAGCCTTCAGCAAGGCGGCCTCCAGGCAGAAGCACCCTCTGCCAAGCGGCTTTGCCATGTCCTTTCCCCCTGGCCAGAGCACTCAGCCAGCTCCAGTAGTCTCCCATCGGGCATTGGCAGCCCCTTTGGCTGTGCTCTGGCCCCAGTGTAAGCCCCTCAGATCCTGCAGGGGTGGGGAGTAGTGGTTCTACCTTCACAGGCAACTTGGAGGGGTGGACTCTGAGGAACCTGCAGGTCAGCTTCCTGCTCAGCCACTGGCCCAGGAGGCCTGGGACTCAGCGCCAATCACTGCAGTTCCTCAGCGTGCTCTGACCTCGGGTCCCAGGGCCAGGGATGAACTTCATGACTTGGGGTTGAAAGAATGAGAGTGAGGTCTTTCCCAGGCCAGATTTACTTCTCTTTGGGTTCTGCCTGAGCCTCAGTTTTGCTTCTCTGGTCAAGTGGGAATGACGCTGTTGTATCTGTCCTGAAGGCATCATGACAAAGAGACCTATGGCTGAGGATTGCCAGGGTTAAGTGTGTGGCCCCTTCAGCTGAGGCGTCCTATTCCTAGACATCCAAAGAGCCCCGAGCCTGGCCTTCCTCCTGTCATACTGGCCTTTTGGTTTGGAACCACAGTGTGGCTTTTGGCCTTAGCAGGCAGTGTCCTTGGGGACCTGTGGACCCATGCCTAGGGCACACCTGTGTCCCATGCCCTAGGACACCCCAGAGCTGCCAGAAGGGCCACCCTTCTTCCTGGCAGGGTGCTGAACACCAGCCATTTTTGCTCAAGGTTGCCAGCCAGGGACTGATTTCTGTCTCCTCCTCTCACTGGGCCTCTCCCTGTGTCGGCACCCTGGGAACCTTAGGCCAGATCCCTCCTGCGCAGCCCTGGGGCCTCCCCATCGTAGTGTTTTCCACCTGAGGCCCTGCCCCACCCTGTGCTGCCCTCTGGAGGCCAGGCCCTCAGTCCCTCTGCAGAAGTCCCGTCCAACAGGTGGCCCAGAGGGAGGCGGGAGGTGGGAGGCCAGGAGGGCCTATGAGTCCGGAGGCCATGGGCCTCCACATCATTGGCATTTTGTTCCCAGATGCCCCTCTGCTGGGCCATCCGGGACAGCAGGTGAATTATAAGGGCACTGTGATGGGAAGCCCAGCCCCGCCCTTTTTCATTATCTGCAAAATAAGCCCAGTGGTTAATTTTTGAATGAATAAAGGCTTTTGTTGAATAATGTGTGTGTGTGTGTGTGTGTGTGTGTGTGTGTATATATATATATATATAGAGAGAGAGAGAGAGAGAGAGAGAGAGAGAGAGGAAGACCATGACTAACACTGACTCCTGGGCATCATTTTAGAGGGTGGAAGGTTTAAAGCAAGAGGGACCAGAATGGAACATGGTGGGATTCTCTGCAGAAATGACCCATGGCCTAATTATTTATGAACTGCTGTGTTAAATAAATTTTACCTGATTTTATTTCTGAGTATCTACTCTGTGTCAAGAACTCTAAAGGGTCTAAGATTTTACTCTTCTTGCAAACTATAGTTTCCTGAATGCTGGCAGAAGACATGGGACTCCTAGGTCAGACAATGGACTTAATTACTTAGAGTATAGCAGGCAACATGAACTTGAGCCCCAGATCCCACGGGAGTGACCTGGAGTGATCTAGCTGGATGCTGCACACGCAGTGGATTTGCATCACAGCCCAGATCTTTAATGAGGTGGTCACAAGTAAACCTGCCTGAATCAGAGGGAAAGTATTTTTATTATGTTGGATAGTAAACCTGTTCTATGTTCCAGAGGGAGACAGTCTGTATCTTCCAAAGCTGCCCATTTATGCAAACATCCTTGAAGACAGTCTGGAACTAAAATTACCAATGCCTCTGCTCACAAAATGTGTGGAGAAGCATGGAGAATCAACTCTCCATCTGTGTGTGCTTTTACCTTTTATTAATTCATCTCAAGCTTAATCTTTCACCAGTTCGGAGGATTACAGTGTCTCTTTTGGACAACAGTATGATTTAGGGAAAAGTATTACTGGCCTGAACTGCAGGTGACCTTAGTTCTAACTAAGCACTGCTTTCCACAGGGGATATGATCGTACGTAAATAAAGGTCCCATCCAACACTACAGTATGTGAAGTTACTTCCTGTCTCAGGATCTTGCCAGATTATAATCCCTTAGGGTAAGGGAATCATACCAGAATATATAGAAGTTATTTAGCCAGAAAACTTGCAAGAGAACAAGTGCAAACTGTAAGAATAAATTCACTCCAACTCAATATTTACTGAGCACCCATCATGGCAAGGATTAGTCATAAAAAGATGAACATAAAGTCCTCAAAGATGAACATAAAGGAACTCAAAAACTAGACAACAGTTTTGGTGCCATAATCAAAGTTAAGTACAATGTGTCAAGGAAACACAAGAGTAACAAATTCTGCTAGGCCTTAAATCATAAATAAAATTTAGGTAAGGAGCATTCTAGAAGGTGGAGAAACCACCACAACAAAACATCTAGGTGAAGGGACATTGTGAGTCTGAGCTGAAAATGAGCCATCCAAGTTAGAGTCCAGCAAAGTAAAGAGGTTTTTAAACTAGTGGGGAGATGCCAATAGCGAAGCTACATGTATGAGAATTTTCAGCATATATTTAAGACCATGCATGTGGATAAGACTACTTCAAGACAAAATGTAAGATATAAAGCCACTAAAAATGAAACACCAACATCTAAGGGACAAAGGTGCCAATGAAAAAGTGATCAGAGAGACAGTAAGAACAAGGTCACATGGATGGTGTTAGGTTTGAGAGGCCAAATGGACAGGTCCATAGATGGACCATTAGTAATTTCTGCCAGAAAAGTGTCATCAGAATGGTGAGGGCACAATTTGGCTGCAGGGGTCTGAAAAATAACTGAAAGACAAGAATTTTCTAGTGAGCAGAAATGAGTCTTTAAAAAATGGGTGAAAAAATGAAAGTTTAGAAAAAATGAAAGTTTACAGTATGCCATGCTTTTGTTTTGTGGGAGAACTTAAGAATGAATCTACAGACACAAGAGTTAAAGGGTAGCTGAACACAAAGGGATGTATTTGGAGGGTTCAAAATATCTCAGCAACAGCAAGGGTCACAACACTTGCAAAATTACTGCATCTTGCCCACTGTGCTCTATTCTTGAAGATTCTTGTTCATTTGGTGGATTATGAATCAGCTATGAAGTAAATTATTGAACAAGAAGTATCCTTGTATATATGTGCTTTAAATTTGACTGGGTATCAGGGGCTTGACATTAATTCCTGGTATTAACAAGACCATTTTATCCTAAAGTGCTTTCTCTTCCAACTGGCTTTTTCTTATCTCCAACGTTCACTCAAGAAGAAACAGAACTGAATGAAGATAATAATGTAACAAAAAATACGAAACTGCAACACAAAGGTGGTTATGAGGCATGAGGAAGAAGAGCCCCACTAGGCCTGCTGCGCTGGCAACATGCCGGTTAGTGCAGATGCCACAGAACACATCTTTTCCGTTTCCATCCTCTGGCTTCATTGTACCCACTCGGCACCAAATCTTACCCAGCGGTGCTTAAAAAAATAGCATAAAAGACTTAAAACTGGTCTGCCAATAGAGCAGAACATTGGCCTTGAAACCTAAACTCTTATCTAAGCTTTTTTTCACTTGGTATACTTTGCACAGACCAAACTTTTGGTATCAGCAAGGAGTCCTTCCCTAAATACGCACTTGATGTCATCATCTAACTACTACTTGTTCATTTAAAACCCTGTCATGTTACTAATTTATTCATTTGCAACCAAGGCAGCACCCACTATCTGTTAGCTCTCAGCTCCAAAAAGCTAGGTTGAAGTCAAGCAGTACTTTGATGACTAACTGTACATCCTGACCTGTTTCAACATAGGTCATGATGACATAGGTCATCATCCTTGTGAATGTGTTGCCTTACGTAAACTGCAAGAGATAGAGGTCCACAATGTGATAGCAGACTTCAAAGTATTATGCAAAAAAACCAGAACCAAAACCAAACCCCAAACTGTCATTGCATAATTCGTTAGAAAGTCAGGGAGTACAGGGGAACGGCAGTTAATCCGATCTTTTTCATGGCCTTAGATTGCAATGTTCTCCTACTCTAGGTGGAAATCCAGGGTTTATTTTGATCAGATTCCACTTCCCAAAAGGTAAAACCAAAGGCCAGGTCACCACACACTTTCTAGGAATAAAATGTTATATACTAATTAGAGATACCTACTTTATTCATTTCCTTTTATATTTTTTGAGTGTACCAGAAGGCAAGATCACCTGATACAACACTAAAAGAATAAGAAGACAATTCATTTAAGGAAGTAAAAACACAAACTTTAGCATACAACCTTACCTGTCATAGGAATTCTACATCAAGTTAAAGTGTCTCTGCTTCTATAGCATTAAGATAGCTAGGATGGCTTGTCCACTGTTTTCAAACTATTCCGAGCAGCTCTTTGGAGGAAGTTCTTAGGGATTTCTTTGGAGAATAAGAGGAAATCCAAGAGGGGAGGTCTCCTAGGCTCCACACATCCACATCAACCAGATCTTTCTTTCATCATTCTTATAGATGTGGGCTTTACTGTAAGATTTTCTACTTTTAAAAAATGGTTTATGCTAAATTTACAAAGTATAACGATTTGTCTGTGGGCCTGCTAGGATACAGAGCAGTGGTATTCTAAGTGCAGTCTAGGGTTACCTGAAAGTTCTTGACAACCTTTAAATGGATCTGTGAGGCTGTTTTATTGACAATGGCCAAAACCTGGAAACAGCCCCAAGGTGCATCAGCAGGTAAATGGATAAACAATTTGTGGTATACCCATACAGTGGACTACTACTCAGTAATGAAAAAGCAGTGAATTACTGATGCACACAAAGATGAATCTCCAAATAGCTATGATGAGACAAAACATACATAGTACATATGGCATGATTCCATTTTTACATAATCTAGAAAATGCAACTAATCTGTAGTGATAAAGCTTATCAGTGATTGTGGGTAGAGGAGTACCCAGAGAGATTATAAAAGAGCACAAGGACACTTTGGGAGGTGCAAATATGTTCATTAACTTGATTGGAGTGGCTTATGGCTCTGTATGTCAAATTTTAACAAACTGTACTTATTTTTTTTAAAAAGTCAATATAATTATGTGTCAATTATAACTTTAAAAATCAATTTTAAGACTCATTGATCTTTTTCACTCTTGTTCTGAGTCTATAGTGCTGTTTTCCAAAGGTTAAATGACACGATGTCTGCACTTTTTATAGCTAATGGAATGTGTGCTCATGTATCTTGTTTTAAATTCTTCTGTCTTACTTTCCAATACGATAAATATCTATCTATTTAAAACCAGTGGCGTGCTAGAGCAGGATTGCACCAGTTCATAAGAGCTGATTGTGCACATCTACTCCCAACCCTGTGTTTAGAGGTATCATGTTGATAGCTTGAACTCAGCCATGGTAAAGTATTTATACCACAGAAATCCGCAAAATCAAGGCTTTTTATCAGACAGCTAGTTGTTAAACAATTACCAGCCCACCATTACCTATAACAAATATAAACAAAAACTCACTGAAATCCTTAATTTTTATTTTTCTTAAGAGATAGGGTCTCACCATGTTGCTCAGGCTGGACTCCAACTCATGGGGTTAAGCAATCCTCCTGCCTCAGCCTCCCAAGTAGCTGGGACTAGAGGCATGCACCACCACACCCAGCTCAGTCCTTAATTTTTAATTGTGCAAAAGGATTCTAAGATCAAAAAGTCTAATAACTACTAGGCTCAGTGGTTCTTTATGGAGCTAGAAAGCGTTACTAAGGAAAAAAGCAAAAACAGGGTAAGACTTTCAGCCACTTAACACAATCAAAAAAATCTTTTGCAGAGATTGATAATAAGTTGCCTTCATCAAATGCCACCACTGCCATCCTCCCATAGGGCTCACTGTTGACCCAGTCTTTGCCCCAAGACCAGGAGGGTCTGAGGTTGAATGATTAGCCCCTTCTAGAATTTGAGAAGCCCAAAAACTGTTGGGAAGGAAGGGGCTCCCACCTCCTCTGATAAACACCAAAGATCTACCACCTTGCTTCCCATAGCTAGCTACTCATGGCCCAAAAATGGAACTTTAAGGTACTGCTTGGAAAAGAATAGCACCAGACCAAGTTCTCTAGATAATGCATTCCAACCCCAACACGTGGGACAAGAGGTCCACGACACAAATATATTTGTATTAGGTGAATCAACCACCAGGAAACCAAGATCTGACACTTTTACCAACTGCTTTGAGGCAACTTAAGTATAGAAGCAGCTTCACAGCCAGCCTCTTCTTCTGGCTCATAGGCTCTAGTCTACATCCTTTTTAACTATTTAATGTGGTATGGAGAATGTCAGTGTGCTGAGGCTCCACCATCTCAATAGAGAGCTCCCTGGGAAGGAAAAGGCTAAAATTAAAAAAAAAACACAAAGGATCTCCATTAAGCATTCAACACGGAGTCGATCATGTTGCAGAATCATATCTTTCTGTTTCACAACACGTTGGAAACATAAACTTTAGGATTTTTTCGTCTCTACTGCATAAAGGTCTGATCGCCTCTGTCTAAAAATGGGGATTTGCTGGCGTATGTCAGCCAACTTCTTCAGGTCTGCAAAAACAGGAAAGTGCACTGTTAATAATTTGCAATTCCTCACTAACCAAGGAGATTTTTTTCCCTCATACTGTACAAACCACCAGAGTCCCAGCAAGTAACTTAGTAACAAACAGGTTTGTCCAGATGCACAGACGGCCTGGCGCTGGTATCATTTCAAACCAAACCAAGAAGACTCAAGCTGAGCTACAACCCCCAGGGCTTGGCCAGAGAAGCAGACCCTAGAATATCCTCAAGGATAAATGAGGACGGGGAATAAAGGAGCCCTTCCAAGTGACAGGGATTACACAGCTAAGGAATCTGGCCTCAGAGCAATGGGGACACCAGAGACCTACAAACTGTGCCTGGGCAAATCTTACCTATGTCTGAATACACGATTGTTTCTTCGGTGCCAGCTTTGGCTAGGACCTCGCCCCTGAAAAAGAGGCAGGAGAAAATTAATGGATTCCCTGATTCTGGTGATATTCAAGATCCCTATGTTTTTCCTACCTATCTCGAAGGCCAAAGGGGAAAGAATCTGAGATTTAAGACAATAAGATAGGGGTATAAATTCCTGTTCTATTATTTAAGTAACTCCGTGACCTTGTGAAAAGTCATTTTGAATCTCCATTTCCTAATCTATAAAGTGGAAATATAAGCTCTATGAGGGCTTAGTGAGGAAACTGTTGCGCATGTTTTGTAAACTGCAAACTGCTAGGAGATGGTAGTTATTCGACTATTGTAAAGGTCTGGGAATAGAGCTATCTACAACCAACAGGAAGCTCCACTCCATGCCCCTGACAGGGTATTTTAGCGAGACCTTTTACAAGGGCAGTGGAGATCTGCTTTTTACACCTGCTGGGCTGCTACCCTACCACGTCTTCCGTTTCAGATTTGAGGGGAAGATTTCAACCCGTGGGGTCTGGGTAGAAGTGGCAGGGGAACCACATACCACAGGAGCCCCGCACGAGGGAACAGCAACGCTCTTTCACAAATCCAGGGGAAGGCTGACCTGGAGAACTATTTCCAGTGCTTAGTCTCTTGGCCCAGAGCAGGGGTTCAAACACATATATAAAGAAATAAAAGTTCTCCAAAGTAAACTGACATAATAACTGGTTACCTTTACCAGATAGCCACAAACAGATTCTTGGCACAAACGCCACCGTTAATGCCATGTAATTGAATCCTTTTCTGTCCTTTTCTAATTCTTCCCTATTTGCCCTGGCATTCAAAGATCTCTACCTCAGACACCCACCCCAATGTTAGTATAAGCAGAGGGCCCCCAACCCTGCAGGAGGAAGAAATAAAGATAAGTCACATACAACTACTCCGTGTCAGAAGCAGCCAAGTTGATCAGCAGATCCACAGGACTGCCCGAGAGCAGAGCTGCCCAGAAGGCAGAGCCCAGGGCTAGCACCAACAACTGGACAGTAGAACTTGAAGCTCAAGAAAACTTTCAAGCCAACTTAATCCCTACAGTCCTCCAATGCCCACTAGTCTTAACAGTCCGGAGGGCACTGAGAATCTCTCACTAGTCACAGCTTCCAAGGCCTCCCCACCACACACATTGAGCTCTGTGTCTTATAAAGTCAGAGAGAAGCTTTAGGGACTCCACAGTGACAGTTAACTCTTCTCAGTCTTGTCACTGGTATACTTATCCTGGAACTGTAGAAATACATATCAGTGTGTGTATGTATTTACACAGAGTAATGTGGAATAAGTCCAAGTTATAAAGGCAAAAGTCCTGGATCCAAATACCAGTTCTAGCCACTTTCTCCGTGAGCTGCAATTCTACCATCTGTGAACTGAGCTTAATAAGGACAAGTCCCCGAGAGTTCAAGCTGAGATCATCTGTATGAAAGTATGATGTAAACTGTACAAAAGCAGACTGTGAGGGACACATGTTAGCATATGACGGTATGTGCCTCTGGGCAGATTTACGTGCTGGTTTCACTGAGTAATAAAATGCTTTACCCTTTTACAGGAGACAGGGTTTTAGTTTCCCTGTGGACATCCTCCCTGCTCCTCTGCTTATTATCCTGGGAGCAAAGTTCTCACCCTGTAACTCATTCCTGCTCTAGGACCAGCCAGCCAGCCTAAATTTTAATGAACAGCCAAGAGTTTGGGAGACTCTTTTACTAAAACCACCTGCCTGTCATGGTTTCCTTGTTTCCCCATGTGATCCAGGTCTGACTGACAGTGAAGGTCACCTAGAAACTCAGAAGAGGGCTAAGGCCAAAGACTCAATTAAGAGCAGGATGATTTCTTTCTCATATGGTTTTCAAGTGGAAGCTTCTCTGACAGACATAGGTAGAAACCTGGCAGGACACGTGGGGAAACAGGAGTGAGGTGGGCGCTTGGCTGCTCAGGAACCAGACCACCCACTAGCCCATGTGGCATCTTTCAAGCTCCTACTGAGCCTGTCCCCACTCACCAAGGGTTCACGATGGTGCTGTGTCCCCAGGCAACATAGGAGGCTTTGTCATCCCGGGCAGGAGAGGCTGTGGCCACATACACCTGGTTATCAACAGCTCTGTAGTCAATGGAGAGAAAAGAGGTAAATCATATACTATAGATCTGCAACATTTTTCTATCCCAAGGGGATAGATCCTTCTTTTAAAAAATAAGACAGTACCGGCTGACTCAGATGTAGAAGGAAACCAAAGCCATAGAACTTTCTCTTCAAAAAGTATCTTATTGCAGCTGGTCCGAAGTGAGTTATCTCACTTGATTGTTCACAGTCAGTTACAGATTGAACTCCTTGTCCTACTACTTTCCCTCACTCTCACTACTCCACTTGACTAGTCTTAAAATAAAATAAAATGAAATAAAGTATCTTATTGCATAAGCCAGTGGTTCAACTGGGGGTGATTTTGCCCACCAGATTTGCCAATGTCTGGAGATCTTTTTGATAGTCACGACTAAGGGGCTGCTGCTGGTATCCAGTAGGCAGAGGCCAGGGATACTGCTAAACATCCTACGATGCACAGGATGGCCCCCTACAACAAAGAAGTGTCTAGTCCAAAATGTCAACAGTGCTGCTATTCAGAAACCCTGGCATAAGCCAACGTGTAACATAAAAGAGAAGAGCTTCTCTGGGTAAAGCAAGTCAAGGTGGCAGAGAGAACAAAGCAGTCTTGCTAGAGCAGTATGCCTTGCAGGGCCACCGGGCATGTCCATGCCTGTAGTGGCAGTCTGACCGTCTCAAATTAGACGAGAATTACAGATGGCAGCCCAGGGACACTAACCCGCCTCAACTGGGAGTGCTCTGGACTCTATGAATAGACTCATGCTAGGTCATCCCAGAATCCCCCACACTTTTCTTGCATTTGACAAGACTGTACATTTATTAATGCCCATGCATCATATATCCCTACCCCATCTGCCACCATGCAACCAGCCAAACCCGTTTCCCTTCCATTAAAAACTACCATCATCTCTCTAGAAGTGAGAACAGTGGCTACCTCTGGGCAGAAAGAGGAGAGTACTGACTAGCAAGGGGCACAAAAGAAAACAGATCTTGGTGGTAGGTGAATATATATATATATATATATATATATAAAAATTTACTGACCTGTGTGCTTAAAATTAGAGAACTTTTTTAATAACTATTATCTCAATTTAAAAAAAAAAATTTTTTTTTTGAGACACAGTCTTGCTCTGTTGCCCCGGATAGAGTGAAGTGGGGTCATCGTAGCTCACTGCAACCTCAAACTCCTGGGCTCAAGCAATCCTCTTGCCTCAGCCTCCCGAGTAGCTGGGACTACAGGCGTGCACCACCACACCCGGCTAATTTTTCTATTTTTAGTAGAGACGTGATCTTGCTCTTGCTCAGGCTAGTCTCAAACTCCTGAGCTCAAGCAATCCTCCTGCCTTGGTCTCCCAGACTGCTAGGATTACAGACGTGAGCTACCTTGCCCTGGCCAATATTAAAAAATTTTAATAAAGAAAACCATCATCTCTGCCCAGCATTTCATGGTTTGTACAGCACTTTACACACACACACACACACACACACACACACACACACACAGTCACACTCCTGTTCCTTTCCATGTTACAACCATCTCTGCTAATTGCCCTTAACTACCCCTAAGCCTTAGAGGACTACACCTGTGCCAAAGATGCTTGTGCAATGCCCTGGGTTTACAGGTTAGAAAAACAAGAGCTTATAGTGAGTTCCTTGGCAGAGTATCCCCAGGACTGGCAGGATGGGGTGAAGGATGGGGTAGGATAAGCATCCTAATCTGAATGGCACAGAGTTAGCTGGGTAAAGACCACAAATCTCGCCCTAGGGTGGTCAGGCTAAAATCACCCCTGTCTTTTCCTTGGCTTTGGGGCTCTAAGCACATAAGCTCCATAGGTCACAATTTCTCTGTAAAAGAAAAACTGTCTCAAGAAAGACCAATCCTTATGTAATCACAGAAAAATGAAATCACTGCCCATTTGATGCCTGAATACTATTGAAAATGCAAAAACCACAGTTCCTAAAATCCATGAGGTGCCCGGGTCAGCCTCCCATAACAAAGAACTATCTAGTCCAAAATGTCAACAATGCCACCACTGAGAAACCCTGGCATGTGCCAAGCTGTACTGTAGGAGGAAAGTGCTTCTCTGGTTACAGCAAGTAGCAAGTTGAGGTGGCAGAGAGAACGGAGCGGCCTTGTCAGGGCAATGTGCCTTGCAGGACTACATGGTGCTGTGGCTTCTGAGGAGAAGGTGCCCAGCAGCAGAAGCCCTTCTGTGGATTCATCCTTTTCAGCTGCATTTGGATACCGGCGCAGAATTCCATATCAGGAAAGAAGGCTGGTGCTTCCACTAAACTGGCAATCTTTCCACAAAGAAAAAACACTGAGATGCTTGAATATACGGTTCCTTTCTTACCGGCCTCGCTGAAGCAACTCCCAGTGGGCTGGTCCAGTGGTCAAATTGAAAGCTCCAGGATACACCAACAGCTGGCAGCCTTGGGGAGAGAAAAGCCAAAGAGCAGTGGGTACAGGTGAAAACTCGCTGACACTAGCCCCTTCCATTGTTCCTTACCCAGCAGGGACCAAACTCAAACTTTCCCAAGCATAGAAAGATGACAGCCAAGTCAGGCAGTGCCAGCAGCATTAAGATGTGGCTTTGAATTTAGATACACAAGAAAAGTGGTGTTGATAACCAAAATCACAACATGTGACTTCATTTGAAAAAAGTAGAGAACTGTCACTCAAATTTCTCTCTGCACCGTATGTCAGCTCCACATGGCCAAGGACCATGTTTTGTAATTATTTTCAACTGAAATTAGGGGCAGAGTAGTTGCCTTAATGCTTATTAATAAGGCTCTACAGAGACTGTTCACCCCAGAGCCCATGAACCCGCACCTTGTGCTGGGCAGGCAATCAAACCATTTTCACCCACTTCACTGTAAGTGACAGCTGAATTGGAAGTAGTTTCAAGCAGTCTAGTAAGGATGCTAATATTTGTTGAGTATCACATGAGGGGCTTTATCCTTAATCCTCAAACCATTCCTATGATTAAAGTGAGAACCACACTGCTCTAGAGGGTAAATGATTTAATGAAAGTATTGCGCCAATTAAGAGGAAGAGTTGGAACCAGAACCCAAATCTTTTGCTTTGGTTTATTAAAAGGATTTTTTCTGCAAAATTTGGATTCAGTTAAAAGGCCACATGTGGCACCAAGGCCGCAGGTTCCCCACCCCTGGCGAGGAGCACTGAGTGGTGAAATCCACGAGTGTAGACGACTTCTTTATTTCTACTGGGCTCCCAGTGATTCTTTTCAACACAGTAACAGGAAGGATTTAAAGAGTAGAGCAGGTATTTAGGAGCATGGCTTCTACCTTAGCTACAACCCCCAAAGAACCCTACCATCCATATACAGCAAAAGTGTTTGAAAAACCACATGGGGGTAGAAGGGCTAGAGATGGAGAGATTAAGACTCCTCTCCCGGCTTCTTTGACTAAGGGCTCCCCTCAGCCCACAGAGACCAGCACAGAACCAAACCTCCAAGCACCCACATAACACAACTGCTGAGCTGCCTCACCTCTCTGTGCATAGATTTGTGCAAGCTCTGCAAACCGCATGTCATAGCAGATGCCCAGACCCACTCTGCAGTAAGCTGTTTCCAAACAGAAAATACACAAATGCAAAGTTAACTTCCTAAAGCATGGAGTGGCAAGGAAAAGTATCCATGACATAATGATCATAAAACACTGACGGGATAAATTAACACAGGACCTGAAGACAGAGATAATTTATAAGCTCATTCCTACTTGATGTCTCATCATTTGTGTCAGCAGAGTAGAGATGAGAAATTCATTCTAATTGAATGCTTATTATCTAGGTGTTCCTAGATAGGTGGGAGGTGTTCCATCATGGCCTAGTAAGTATACTCTGGAAACAATAATGGGAGGTTATGATCAAATGAAATAGCAAAATCATGCCAAATCCTTAGTTCTCAATTAAGCCTGAACTTCCCAGAGCTCTGATTCCTCTCCTCACTTCTGGTCCTTCAGTCAGGGTATGTAAAAAAAGTAGACATTATAAAAAGAAAGAAAAGAGAGAAAAAGAGAAAGAGAGAGAGAGAGAACAAAAGAATGAAAGAAAGAGGAGGAAAGGGAGGGAGGAAGGGATGGAGGGAGGAGGAGAGGAAGGGAGGGAAGAAGGAAAGGGAAAGGGAAAGGAAGGGAAAGGAAGGGAAGGAAGGGAAGGAAGGAATACCTGATCGTCTTCTACTGAGATTGCTAGAAGAGGCCAACTTATCTGGTACGTACGAGTCTCAAATGTGGAGAAGCTATCGCCCGGACTCAATGTTTTAGATTCTTGAAATGTAATCTTCCCAGGAACATCAATGTCAAACAGATGGATCTGCATCACAAATAACTGATGTGGTTACCTCTTTTCCAGCAGGGTTCATGACAGTAATGACAGTTATCTTTCCATGGGCAGATACCGGAGGTGCTCTAAGATCAACTATACAAACAGCATCCACCACCTGCGCATAATTCATCCCACAACCTGACTGACATCTTATCAAAATGAATTCTATCACAGGAAGCTGGAACGATGATGCTGTAGTTTTTATAACTCCTACATCCACGTGGTATGCAAATCAATATCCAGGTTTCTCATGGGGAATAATTAATGTGTAGCTTTTTACTCAATATAAATGCTAACTCTCATAATCAAACTGATAAACTGGAAGGAGAGGGTAACCATTTAAAAACAGGTAAAAATTTTATGAACCAAATTAGCAATATATAAAAAGAACAATGCATCACTTCAAAATTGGATTTATTCAAGGAAAACAAATGTGGTTTAACATTAGAACATCAATCTATGTAATTTACCATACTAACAAAATAAAGAACAGAAATCATATGATCATCTCAACAGATGCATAATGAGCATTTGGTAAACTTCTACAGCCATTCATGATTCAAAAGACAAAACAAAAAGACTCTTCTAGGAAGGGAACTTTTTAATATGATGAAGAGTTCTGTAAAAACCCTAAACAAACATCATACTTAATGGTGAAATATTGAAAACCTTCCCTCTGAGATTAGGAACAAGACAAGAATACCTGCTACTCAACATTGTACCAGAGATCCTAAAAAAAAGCACAAGGAAAAGAAAGGAGTAAAAAAGTATAATGATTAGAAAGAAAAAAATGGAATCCATCACTATTTTCAGATGATATAGCTGTGTAGCTAGGAACTAAAAAAAAAAAAAAAAATACAGATAAATTATCAGAATTAATGAGTTTAGCAAGGTTGCTATATACAACGTCAATATTTTAAAAACTTATTTTACTTCTCTATATAAGCAAGAAACGGAAAATGAAAGAGCATTAAAAAAACACCGAGGAATAAATCTGACAAATGATACATAAGGCTATATCCAAAAAACTATAAAAATAAATTGAGAGAAATTAAAGAAAGTCTAATGAATGTCAGGATATATACTACATTCATGGACTGGAGAACTCAATACTGAAAAGATACACTTCAAAGAGTTGGGTTCATAGTCTAATGCTGGCTGTTCCTCCTACACTGACAGAATAGCTCCTGTCAGACAAGCTCTCTTAACTATGAACACTGGACAAAACAAAAGGCAAGGCACAAGTATGTGAAGCACTGAAGAACGACCAAAAGCAGGCAATACCTGAAGGGAAGACAACACATGGAAGAAGGGAATAGCACTGGGTGAGTTTCCCATTTGTTTACAGCTGTTAAGTAAGGACCCTGTTGCTGTTATGAGTGGTTATGAAAACTACCCTTAATCATACTGGCTTAAAGAAGCACAGCATGGAGTTTCATAGCAGCTAGAAAGTGAGGGGGGAAATCCTAAAAAGGAGAAAGCCAAAGAGGCAGAGCCCTAAATTCTACATATAAAATCTGTCCAAATCTCTGGCTGACCAATGACTTAGACATGAATGGGGTAGCCTACAAGCAGCCTGGCTAGGGCTAAGAACTTCAGACAGAACAGAGAAGCTAAAGTTGCTGCCCACCTTGCAAAGGAGATAAGAATTTGGTGTTTGTGGCCAGGAGCAGTGGCTTACACCTGTAATCCTAACATTCTGGGAGGCCAAGATAGGGAATTTCTTGAGCTCAGGAATTCGAGACCAGCCTGAGCAAGAGTGAGACCCTGTCTCTACTACAAATAGAAAAAATTAGCCGGGTATGGTGGCACACACCTGTAGTCCCAGGTGTTTGGGAGGCTAAGGCAGGAGGATTGCTTGAGCTCAGGAGTTTGAAGTTGCTATGAGCTAGGATGATGCCACAGCACTCTAGCCCAGGTGACAGAGCGAGACTTGTCTCAAAAAAATTTTTTTATATAAAAAAAATTATTGTTTTATGGGATTTATAAAGTATTACATGGGCTACAAATGACAACTAAAGCATAAAAGAATAGGGGCAAGAGGGTAGGAAATGGACCTATACCATTGCAAGGCTCTTAAATTTCACATGAAGTGATACAATATTAACACTAAATAGACTGTGACAAGTTAAAGATACATAATATACTTCCCAAGGCAACAACTGGGAAATAAAAAAGCAAAGAGGTAGAACTATTAATAAAAAGACAACAGAAAAATTAAAATGGAATTCTAAAAAATATTCAATCCAAAAGAATGCAGAAAAAAGGAACAAAGAAAAAAAAACAGACTAACCACTCCAGTTAAAAGGCGGATTGTCAGAATGAATAAAAAAGTAAGACCTAACTATACGCTGTCTATAAGAGAACCACTTAAAATATAAAAAAATATATAGGTTGAAAGTAGAAAATTAGAAAACCACATACCAGGCAGAGTACACGTAAGAAGGCTAAAGAGGCGACAGTGACAGCAGAGATGAAACGGACTTCAAGAGAAGGGTGTTACAAGAAAGATAAAAAGTAATGGTAAATGGATCAATTCATCAGGAAGACTTAACAATACTAAACGTATATGCACTTAATACTGCAAAGATGTTAACTCTGCCAAAATTGGTCTTTATATATTCAATGAAATCCTAATGAAGATTCCTATAAGTGGTTCTTTTGCAGAAATTGACAGGTTGAGTCTAAAGTGTATAGAAATATGGAAATGGCCAAGAATAGCCACCTTTGCCAAGCAGTCAAAAGCCTGATGCGTACACAATGTAATGAAAGGGACTAGGGAACTTCACAGGAAATTCTTAAGATGCCACATTCCCCACTTACCTTTCTGTACTTTACTAGTAAAGTTCCATCAGGCCCAAACACAGCACAGGTGTTATAAAATTTCCCAGCATCCTCTTCAGGGATGGAACCTTTTATTGAGAGAAGAAATATACAGGCATATAAAACAATAAGAAAAAGAATCTTAAAAAGAATAGAGCAATTCTTTTGTAATTACAGTCAAGGCCTGATAAATTTGTCACTTGGGTCCAACAATAAAGTTTACTGTCTTCTAAGGGTTTTGTAATCATGTTTTTTTTCTCTTCTTGACTAGGATCTTCCAGAGATAAACTCCAGAGTGTAGACAAAATATAATTAGGTCAGATGCCAAAGGTTTAAAAAATAACCAAAATGTTCCTGAAATTCAGCCATGATCTTGAGTAACACTTAATCTGTAGCATTAGAGCAAAACGAAGAATTTCCTATTGCTCAACTTAAATTCACCAGGTCCTGCAACAAAACAAGCATCCCAAAAGGCTTCAAGATAAGAGTGTGAAGTCACAAGCTCTCCATCGTTGAAAGCAGTTCCGTCTCTATGCTTCTTGCTTTGCCTTCATTTCCCCACCTTATTAATTTCTAATCCTTAACATATCATAATGTAGAAATTATTTTATTTGCTGTGTTTACTGAACTGAGTTTTGCTGGGCTTATTTTTTATTTAAGTGAATAGAACATTTTAAAATTTACCCCAAAACCATACAAATAAAGCTACCTTTATGAATGTGGCCTCTATGAAAAAAAAGTTTTCTCAATCCTGTATTAGTATAATAAAAGACACACAGGTATGATTTCTCCTTCCACATTTCTACCTGCTCCTGTACTTCCACTCGTTCTCCAGAGAAAATGCTCATTATCAGTTTGTTGTATGTCCTTCTCCAATATTTACCCTGGCTTTACATACATAACTACATATAAAAATATACAGTCTTCTTGTGTGGGGGATTGATCCGAATGAGAATACTTTGTTCACATCATGTTGAATTTTGTTTTTTTCCACTAAATAGTATGTCTTGGAAATCTTTCCACATTACTACACACAGATCTACCTCATTCTCTTCAATTGCTGAATTGTGTTCCACACTTGGAATGTAACAACATAAATCATTCAGATGTTTTTTGTTTGTTTGTTTTTGGAGACAGGATCTCACTATGTTTCCTCAACTGGGATCAAACTCCTAGGCCCAACCTACCCTCCCACTTTAGCCTCCCGAGTAGCCAGGATTACAGGTGTGCACGACCATGCCCAGCTCATTCAGACATTTTTAATGTTCAGGCCATTATTCCCTGTAGGTGGTAGGAAGTTACCTCCAATGAGATAAATGCTGCATTCCTTTGCTACTTCAGAAAGCTTCTGTGTGGATTCACCAGGAATTTTCTCTGCATATTCAGGAAAATATGTCGTGCCATATGGAGAATTAAAGCATTCCTAGAATAATGTTGGCAGAGAAAAAGGGAAAAAAAAAACACCAAAACACCCAACCCATTTTAAAATTCTCCTCTAAGAGGACAAAGCTGGTGTGTCTAGCTCTGCTCTCACTTGAAGGGGTAAAACACAACTAATAAGAAAAACACTGACAGCACAGGGCTGAAGAGCCTGTGGCCACAGGCAAGACTAGGCAGCTAGCACAGGAGGGGACAGAGGAGACAAATCATATGAGTTTTACCAGGTCCTGGTCACCCTGGCAGAAGCTAGACTGCCTCTGCCTTGAGCCTGTAGGAGAACGATAAGTTCCCAACCTTGGGCACCCAGGCCCCACTGCAAATCAGGGTCACTCACATGACTTTGGGTGTTAGGATGAATCCATAAGCTCAAAATTATATTACTATGTAAAGCAATAAAACCTGTGTATGAAAAAAATACAAAAGCTTTGAAAGCCACAGAAGAGGTTTCCTCATCTTTACATCTAAGCTGTTTCTAAGTTCTCTTCCAGCACTATCATTCTGATCCTACAAAGTCTCTCATCCTCATAAGATAGTGTATGTCTTTAACAGCTCTGTGACATGTTAGAAAACAAAAGGCAAAAAATAATACACTTCAACTCTAATTCATTCATTTTGCATTTAATAAGCTCGCCTAGGTACCAGGCACCAAGCTAGGAACCTCAAGCCCAAAGATTGCCAGCTTATACAAAACAGAATTCAAGTGCTTTCACTCCTGGAGTTTGTACTCTTACC
This sequence comes from Lemur catta, assembly GCF_020740605.2. Lineage (NCBI taxonomy): Eukaryota > Metazoa > Chordata > Mammalia > Primates > Lemuridae > Lemur > Lemur catta. The sequence continues at coordinate 241,515,080 of NC_059128.1, forward strand.
CTCTGGAACATTAACCAATAAGAGACCATGATTAGGTAACAGGTACAAGTGAATCCCGTGACTAGCACCATAAGGAAGATTGGATTAACATTAAGATCTTGAGCTCCCTTGTTAAAGATTCCTGTTCACTGGCCACTTTTGTGTTGGGCTGGAGCCTGAGTAAAACACAATGTGACTCTGCAAATTCTCCAGCCAATTTAGCCAGGGTTTGTAAAAGGCTGCCTCCTCCTCACAGGTGGGTAGGGGAAAGGTGCTATTGAGAATTGTCCACCCACTGATCCCCAAAAGGCCTTTAGAGAAGATGCCAGGAGATCTATGTCCTGACATCTGGGGACCCCTCTCTGGGGCTAATCCTGTACTTGCTGACAAACAAATATAGTATGATTTTCAACTGGTTCTGCTGTTAAAGAAAACGCCTACCAAAGAGATGCAGAGTCATACTGGCTTTAAGATGCCACAGGCCACTAGAGAATCTATTTAACTAAAAATCACTTGTACCCTTAAGTCTATTGAAAGAAAAAATAATAAAATTTTAAAAAAGACATCACAGGCTTTCAAAATGTTTCTAAACAGTTTTCAGTCATTTAAAAATAAAAGGTTGAAGGCTTAGTGCTAAAACCAACATATTCTAGTCCTACAAATAATTATATAAGAAACAAAGTATGTATCCAAACACTGAGTATTTTAACTTTAGTAATTGCCTCAACATACCAGGATTTTGATTTCCTCATCTGAACAGAATAGACGATCCTAACGTTAAAGACCTGTAACCATGCGGGCACACCCTGTCTCACAAAGACCCTTGCTAAGGACACCTTCCAGTCAAACACAGAACAAGCCTGGGGCTCCAAGGGACACTGCCGGACCCCTGAAATACAAGAGGACAACCAGAGCTAGCAACCACTCTTCTGCTGGACCTACAGAGTCTGGAACAGGATGGCTGCCTCCATACTGACCGGCAGAGAAACTATTTTGGCTCCTTGCGCTGCTGCCTCCCGGACAAGGCTACAGGCTCGAGTGACGTTGTCTGATTTGATGGAAGAAACTCGAAGCTGGATGAGGGCCAAGCGGAAAGCTGAAGACACAGACAAAAGAAAACAGTTGTCAGATGTGACTGCTAAATTCAGATAAGGCCATGGTTCTGAAATAGAAGGCAATTTTGTCCCCTGAGGGATATCTGGCAATGTCTGGAGATATTTTTGATTGCTACAACTGATGGGGCACTACTGGCAGCCAATGGATAGAGGCCAAGAATGCTGCTACATACCCTACAATGCACAGGACAGCCACCCACAACAAAGAATTATTCTGCCCAAAATATTAACAGTGCTGAAGTTGAGAAATCTCAAGACAAAGCAACATCCATGGGCAAAGCCCCGTACCAGGCACAAGAATCTGAAGTGAATCAGCTTCTTACTATGTCCTGTGGGGAATGAAATGAGAACATGGCTTGAAGTAAGAAGACAGGGTATGAATATGGCCCTATCCCTTAATATTTAATCTTGTGCCTCCTGCCTACCCCCAATCCAGATCCTGAGCATGTCCTAGCACAGAAAGTACAATCCCTTGGAAGTTGCTAATTCGCTGCAAATTGGGGCAGTAGGATCATGGGAAGGGGAGATGCTTGTCTCAACTTCCCCACCACCAGATGGGACACGGCAGGCACATGGGTCCAACCCAGTAGTCGCTGGGCTGCACATGTGCCTGGTCACAGGGCAAGGGTCCCAAGCACCTGTACTCATCCCATAAATATTCCTGTGGCCAAAGGAACACAACATTAAATAGAAAATAACACCACGAGAGGTTGACAGAGGCACTGCAGAAAGAAAAGCTAACAGTACTTTTTTCCTGCTATCTGAACAAGGGGACTGGGCCCCACAAAGTATGTAGCCAGCCTTGGAGCAAGGAGAGCAGGGTCTTTTCTAACCTTATTCCTTTCTTGAGATAGTGGTTATATACTTTCTTTGCTTTTCCTATATTCTTTAGAGCTCTCTTTTAGCTCTCATAGTAATTACCTTTCAATGGCTAATAATTCTTTACATAAAGTTTCCTTGTTCAAGTTATTAGTATAGTTTCCGTGTATTGCCTGGACCCTGACTGATACATAGTTCCTGCTCATAGTCCAATGGGAGGCTACAGTAAAGGCTCCAAAGCACACTGTAACCTATGGAGCTCTGCAAAATATCAGGAATTATTAGCAATAATAGCCTGCCCTAACTCCCCTATGCCACCTCTGGTCTTTGGCTCAGGGTTGGGTCCAAAAGTAGGAAATTCAGATGTCCCACTGCTTGGTTTATCCTAAACAGAGAGAAGGGCTAAATTTAACCCTAAATGCAGCTAGTTAAACAGTTTCAAAAGCTGGGGGAAAACAAGGGAAACTAAAACACGAAACGAAAGCTGGGATTACTGTGGGGCAAAAGTTACTTTGAGCTGACACTAGAACAGCACGCAAGCTCACTAAAGATCTCCCCTGTAACTCAGAAGCTGCACTTTGTCTCTACTTCTGAGGGAGAGAAAGATAAAACTCATGGCTATAATCATGGCTTCTTCTCTTCCCCATCCCACCCACAAGGGAGGGGTCCTGAACCAGGCTGGGGACTGCCTGTCATTCTGCAAATCACCCATTCCACTGAGGTGCTAAAGCAGGGGAATCCCACCACGGGGACTTCCTCGATGCTGAGGGTGAGACACTAGTCACTTCATCTCCTCCTCTGTAAAGTGAAGATACAATGACTTTTAAGGCTGCCCTAATATTCATCATCATCTAACACTGAGGCCTTACTAAGGGGAAAAAATTAACTTTGAAGGGGCCAACATGGGAATAACATTTAAAAGAATGTGACAGGTGTCCTACCCACATAAACTTCTATGAGGTAGCATTAGCACCACTGTATAGACGAGGAGGCAGGAGGCTTGGGGGGAAGCCGCAGAACAGGGTGAGCGGCACGGCAGCAACCCGAGTCACACGCGGCCTGTAAGGTGGGGTGGGGAGGGGGCGCCACCTGGCCACCCTGTGTAGCGTGGCGCGGCGCTGGGGGAGGTCACGGAACTTGAAAACACTCAAGGGACTCAGCTCCACACCACACGCCACGGAGAACCGCCAGTCAAGCAGCCTCCACGGGCAGACGCGGGGGCGCAGGGCGCCTGGGACCCCGGGAGCGCGCCGGCCACCCCGCGCCGCCGCCCCCGCCCCGCGAAGCCCGAGCCCCGCGAGCGCGGCGGGGGCCCGGAGCTTGCGGGTGAGCCGGCCGATGCTCCACCAGCGCCGCCCCAACGCCTCCCCTCCGGCCCCGGCTGCGGCCGCCGCGTCGGGCCGCGCCACTTACTGGCCATGGCTCTCCCGGGCAGCGCCATCCGCGGCGCGGGAAGCGGCGGACGGCGGCTGCGCGGCGAGGGGCGGGGCCAGGCGTGGAAGCCCCGCCCCCGCCCGCCGCCGCGAGGGAGGTGTCTGCGCTCCCGCGGGCCCCGAGCTTCTGCTGCCGCCGGCTGCTTGCCTGGTGTAGACGGACAGGAAACCGTCAGTTACGACACAGTCCGGAAGAAAAGAAAGCCTCCGTAGGTAAAGGGGCAAAGAGGGCGGGACCCGGGTCGAGATGGTGTGCTGGTAAATGTTTAACAGCCGGACGCTCCAGCGTGGAAAAAGCCCTGATTTGCAGCGTTTGCCGAGTCTCAGTAAAAGGACCGAACTTGGAGCTGGTTGCGTGACCCCTGCGGCCAGTGTAGACTGACTGGCTGCAGCATTTGAGCGAGTCGCGGGGAGGGGGACGGAATGACCCTGGTTGGGTCCGCAGGACGTCGGTGGGATCTGACTACAAGGCTGCTTCGTAAAGCGCAGCGGAAAAGAGATCCTGGGGGTTCAAACACAATGTCCTCAGCAACGAGTCAGTTCTCAATACACTGAAGTGGCTTGCTAATAAGCTATTTTAGGATTCGTGCATTTATATTTATTAGATTGCTTTTTGTGTTTTTGTGCCGTGTCAGATTTGTGGATCAAAAATAATTAAATGAATTTTAAAACTTGCTATCTTTTTGAATGCTCCGGAATAGTTTAGATTATCTTGAAATGGGTCCTGGTTTTTAAAGGAATGCTATAGGCTGGGTGCGGTGGCTCACGCCTGTAATCCCATCACTTTGGGAGGCTGAGGTGGGAGGATCACTTGAGCCCAGGAGTTCGAGGTTACAGTGATCGTGCCACTGCACTCCAGCCAGGGAGACAGAGCGAGACCTCTAAAGTAAATAAATGAATGAATGAATGAATATTGGGGACAATTAGGAACATTTACATATATACTGATATTTAATGCTTTTTTGAATTAGTTTGTGTATGTGATATTAAACAATGTCTTTACTCTTAGGAAGCACATGAGTAGGTATTTAGGGTTGAAGTGTCAGAATGTTTAACACTTGAAAATGGTCAGCAAAAAGGAAGTAAGTTCTTGGAAGGCTGAAGTGGGAGGATCACTTGAGCCCAGGAGTTCGAGGCCAGCCTGGACAATATAGCAAGACCCCCATCTCTAAAAACGAAAGAAAGAAAATGTTTATATAAAGCAAGTATGGCAAAACATTAAACATAGGGGAACATATAGCTGTTAATTGTACTATTTTTTAAATTTGTAAATTTGTTTTGTTTTTTGAGATAGGGTCTTTCTCTATTGCCCAGGCTGGAGTGCAATGGCACCATCATAGCTCATCATAACCTTGAACTCCTGGCTCAAGCAATCTTCCTGCCTCAGCCTCCTGAGTAGCTAGGATTACAGGCAGTGCACCACCACTGCACAGCTAATTTTTTAAATGTTTTGTAGAGACAGGAGTCCCACTATGTTGCCCAGGCTGGTCTCAAACTCCTGGACTCAAGCCATCCTCCCGCCTCAGCCTCCCAAAGTGCTGGGATTAGATGTATGAGCCTATACAAGTTTTAAACTGTAAAAGTTTTAAAAGTTTTCATTTCTCTAGGGTAAATGCATAGGAGAGGGAATGTTGGGTTGTATGGTAAATGTATGTTTGTTTATAAGAACTGCCAAACTGTTGTCTAGAGTGGTTGCACCATTTTATATTCCCACCAGCAATGTATTAGTGCTCTTTTTCCTCCATACCTTCATCAGCACTTGGTACTGTCTGCTTTTGTTTGTTGAATTTTAGCCACTCTAATAGGCGTGTAGTAGTATCTCATTGTGGTTTTGATTTGTATTTCCCTAATAGCTAATGATATTGAGGATCTTCTTATGTGCCTATTTACAATCCATACATCTTATTTTGTAGAAATGCTTCAAGTCTTGCTCATTTTTAAATTGTTTCTTATTGTTGTATTGAAAGTCTTTGTGTATTCTAAACACAAATCCTTTGTTTGATATGTGTTTTGCAAGTACAGTATTTTTTCCCAGTATGTAGCTTGTCTTTTCATTCTATTAACAGTGTCTTTTGCAGGGCAAAATTTTTTAATTTTGAGAGTGAAATTTATTTTTAAAAATCTTTTATGGATTATGTTTTAGCATCATATCTAAGAACTATGGCCTAACCTAAGGTCATAAAAATTTTCTATGTTTTTCTTCTTTTAGTTTTATAGGTTTATATTTTACATTTAGCTATATGACCCATTTTGAGTTAATTTTTATGTAAGATATGAGTTATAGGTTGAGGTTCATTTCTTCATTCATACGGCTATCCAGTTGTTCCAACCCTGTATGTTGAAAACACTATCCTTTCTCAGTTGAATTGCCTTTGAAACTTTGCCAAAAACCAATCGCCCATTATTTGTGTGGGTCTATTTTTGAACTCTGTATTTTGTGCATTGATTTGTGTCTGTCCTTTTGCCAATATCTCACTGTCTTGATTATTGTAGCTTTATGGAAGTCACAAATTGGGTAGTGTGAGTCCTCTGATTTTGTTCTAATTTCTCAAAATTGTTTTGGATATTTTATTTCCTTTACTTTGCCATGTAAACTTTAGGACTGGGTGTGGTGGCTCATGCCTATAATCCAAGCACTTTGGGAGGCTGAGGCAGGAGGATTGCTTGAGGCCAGGAGTTCGAGACCAGTCTGGGCAACACAGCAAGACCCCATCTGTACAAAGAATTTAAAAATTAGCCAGGCGTGGTGATGTGCATCTGTAGTCACAGCTACTCAGAAGGCTGAGGCAGGATAATTACTTGAGCGCAGGAGTTTGTGGCTGAATTAAGCTATATGACCATGCCACTGCATTCCAGCCTGGGTGACAGAGACCCTATTTCTCTTTAACACATTGACTGCCACAAAAAAAAAACAAACCAGAAACTTTTCCTTGGAGCCACAGTGTTTTATTATGAAAACAATAAAAACTTCAAGTGTAATTTAAAGGTAAATATAAATAGAAAAACAAAATTTATTGACTTCTATTCATTTAATCCACGTTTTTAGAATTAAATTGTCAGTATTAATTGTAACAATAAGAACATCAACAAGTAAGATTTTTATATATGCTTCATGTGGCCCCAGGGTCAAGACTAGAGTGAGTTAAAAACAACTCTCATAGCAGTTAATATGTTTAAAAAAATTTAGAATAAGCTTATCTATTATATATTAACAAAAAGTCCTCCTGAGATTCTTATTGGAATTAAATTATATCTGTAGTTCACTTGGAAAGAGCTTGATTATGTTATCTTCCAATCCATAAACACAATATGTTCTCCATTTATTAGGTCATTGATTTCTTCCACAAGCACTGTGTAGTTTTCAGCACATAGATCCTACATATTTTGTTAGATTTCTACAGAACTATTTCATGTTTTGGGTACTGCAAATGGTATTTTTTAAAAAAGCTTTTGGTTTTCAATTATTCACTGCTAGTATATGGATATATGAATGATTTTTGTACGTTGAACAATAAGATCTTGGGATCTTATTAAACTCAGACAGTAATGTCATCTGTGAATAGCAATAATGTCTTCCTTTCCAATCTGAGGATTTTCTGTAGATGCCCTTTATCAGGTTGAGTTTCCTTCTACTCCTAATTTATAAAGTGCTTTTTATCATGAATTAACACCTGCACAAACTATTCCAAAAAATAAAAGAGATGAGATCACTTCCCAACTCATTCTATGAGGCACATACTACCCTGATACCAAAACCAAAGATATCACAAGGAAAGAAAACTACAGACCAATATCCCCCATGTTTGCAAATGCAAAAACCCTCAATAAAATACTAGCAAACAAGCTGGACATACTAGTGCACACCTGTAGTCCTAGCTACTTGAGAGGCTGAGGCAGGCTGGAGGATCACTTGAGCTTAGGAGTTCAAGGGCAGCCTAGGCAACATAGCAAGACTCCTTCTCAAAAAAAAAAAACACACACACACACACACACACACACACACACACACAAAACTAATAAACAGAATACAGCAACACATAAAAAGGATTATATACCATAACTAAGTGGGATTTATCCCAGGAATGGAAGGTTGGTTTAATATATGAAAACCAATCAATCAATGTAATATACCATATTAATAAAGGAGAAAAATATGATCATCTCAATAAATGCAAAAAAAATTTTGACAAAATCAACACCATTTTATGATAAAAACACTGTTACAGACTAAATGTTTTTCCCCCTCCCAAATTTATATGTTGAAGCCCTAACCCCCAATATAATGGTATTTGGAGGTGGGGCCTTTGAAAAATCGGGGTTAGATTAGATCATGAAGGTAGGGGTCTCGTGATGAAATTAGTACCTTTATAAGAAGACAGAGAATGCTCTCTTTCCACGAAAGCACAGAGGAAAAGCCATGTGAGGACACAGTGAGAAGGCAGCTGTATGCAAGTCAGGAATAGAGCCCTCAACAGAATCCGACCATGCAGGCACCTCATCTTGGACTTCCAGCCTCCAGAACTGTGGAAAAACAAGTTTCTGCTGTTTAAGCTACCAAGCCTATGGTATTTTGTTATGGCAGTCCAAGCTGACTAATACAAACACTCAACAGACTAGAAATAGAAAAGAACTTCCTCAATCTGATAAAGGCCATCTGTGAAACACTCAAGGCTAACATCACACTTAGTGGTGACATTGTACATGCTTTCTCTCTAAGACTGGGGCAGGACAAGATGTCTGCTCTCACCATTTCTATTTAACATTGTACTGGAAGTTTTAGTCAGGGGCATTAGGTAAGAAAAAGAAATGTAAGGCATCCACGTTGGAAAGAAAGAAGTAAGACTATCTCAATTCATCAGATGATAGGATCTTGTATATAGCAAGTCCTAATGAGTACACAAAACATGGTTAGAACTCATACAAAGTTCAGCAAGGTTGGAGGATGTTAAGATCCATATACAAAGAAGATTATGTAGACTTCCAATGCCAAATGGTAGCATAGAAATAGGCTGGCTTTATTCTCAACAGAAAACCAAAAGCAAATATACAGCTCTGAGATTATCACCAGCAATATCCCAGAACTCAAATATGAGAACTCAAATATGAGGATGAAACAGTTCCCTGGGCCACAGAGAAGTGAAAAAACACTAAACAAATTGAAAAAGAGTCAGGACTTACATATAAGCAATGCCCCTCCCCACAATCTGCTCAGCACCAAGCATGCAGAAAATCCATGCCATGCCTCGGAGTTTCTACATTAGAAAAAGTAACATCAAGGTGGACAACTAACTTCCCCACCATCTTGGGTTCCCTGGCAGGAAACCTGTCCTAGCCTCAACCCAGAGGAAGCATCAGGAGTGCCTGAAGGGAGACATATCCCTGAGGACAGCCAGAGACAAAAGTGGGGAGGCAGGACTACCATCCCCAGCCCTGGAAACTCTGCTCTGTAACTTGGCCAAAGGAGATGCCAAATCAGAGTGGCTGTTCAGTGGCACCAAGCTGGAGGAGGTTCATTCCAAAGGTTCCCTGAGCACAAACCCCTGGCCAGCCTTCTCACACTACCTACCACAGAATCCCCTGTGGGACCTTCTCCATTCAGGACAGGCAGGTCTGTATACTAGAACCCGGGTAAACCTGGGCTTAAGGCACGATCTAGTGCTGAAAAGGAAGCAACAACCTAGCAGGAAAAAAGGAAAGAAAATCAACAGGTAAGTTACAAAGAATCTCTAAGTAAACATATCCAATAAAAACCAAAACAAGCCAGACAGAGAAGGCTGGAATAAATAACTAACCCTTCAATGCAAAGACATATATCCACAAGAAAGAGCAAACAGAAAAGCATGACCTCAAAAACACAAAGCAAGGAATCAGTGACTGACTGTAACGAGATGGCAATATGTGAACTCTCTGACCAAGAATTAAAAATAGTAGTTTCAAGACCTCCAAGATAACACAGAAAAGCAATTCAGAAATATGTCAGAGAAATTTACCAAAGAGATTAAAGAAATTTTTTTAAATCAACCAGAAATCTTGGAACTGAGAAATAGAATTGGTGAACTGAAAAATCTATTAGAGGCTCTCAGCAGCACAATGGACCAAGCATAAGAAAGAATTAGTGAGCCTGAAGACAGGCTATTTGAAAATACAAAGTCAGAAGAGGAAAAAGCAAAAAGAATGAAAAAGAACAAAGATCACCTATAAGATGTAGAAAATTACCTCAAAAGACCAAATCTAAGACTTATAGGTGTTCAAGAGGGAGTTGAGCAAGAGCAAGGAGTAGAAACCTTATTCAAAGAAGTAACAGAAAACTTTTCAAAACTTGAAAAAGAGAGAAATATCCAAGGTACAAGAAAGAGAACAACAAACAGATTTAACCAAGTAAGACTACCCCAAGGTATGTAATAATCAAACTCTCAAAAGTCAAAGAGGATCATAAGAGCAGCAAGAGAAAAGCAGCAAATAATATATAAAGGAGCTCCAATTCACCTGGCAACAGAATTCTCAACAGAAACCATACAGGCCAGGAGGGAGTGGATGACAATTTCTAAGTGCTAACAGAAAAAAACCTGCCATTCAAGAATTGTCTATCCAAGAAAGCTACCCTTCACATATGGAAGGAGAGACAGAGTCTTTCCAAGGTAAATAAAAGCTGAGACAATTTACCACCATCAAACCTGTGTTACAAGAAATGCTAAAGGGAGTTCTTCAAGGTGAAAGTAAAATACACCAACAAGCAACAAGAAAACATCTGAAAGTATAAAACCCACTGGTAAAATTAAGAACATGGACAAACTCAGAATACTCTACACTGTAATTGTGGTATGCAATCCACTCATAACTTTGGCACAAAGCCCAAAAGACAATCTATCAAAAATAACACCTACGGCAACCTGTTAAGAGATAGGCATTATAAAAATATGTAAATTGAGATTACATAAAATCAAACTGTGGAGGGGACAGAGTTAAAGTATAGAGGTTTCTTTTTCATTTTTTGTTTCTATTCTTTGTGATCTAAGGTAAGCTGTTGCTTCTTTAAGATAACTTGTTATATTTATGTTTTTTGTAAGCCTCATAGTAACCATAATGCGAAAACCTGTAATAGATTCACTAACAATAAAAAGCAACAGGATTGCACGGTGGTTCACACCTGTAATCCCAGCACTTTGGGAGGCTGAGGTGAGAGGATTACTTGAGGCCAGGGAGTCGAGACCAGCCTGGGCAACATAGCAAGACCTTGTCTCTACAAAATTTTTTTTTAAAAGTTGGCCTGGTGTGGTGGTGTATACCTGTAGTCCCAGCTATGCAGAAGGCTGAGGCAGGTAGATTGCTTGAGCCCAGGAGTTCGAGGTTACAGTAAGCTATGATTTGCACCACAATACTCCAGCCTGGGCAACAGAGTGAGACCCTGTCTCTTAAAAAAATCAATTTATGACGCTGGGCGCGGTGGCTGACACCTGTAATCCTAGCACTCTGGGAGGCCAAGGTGGGCGGATCCTTTGAGCTCAGGAGTTCCAGACCAGCCTGAGCAAGAGCGAGACCTCATCCCTACTAAAAATAGAAAGAAATTATGTGGACAGCTAAAAATATATATAGAAAAATTAGCCGGGCATGGTGGTGCATGCCTGTAGTCCCAGCTACTCAAGAGGCTGAGGCAGGAGGATCACTTGAGCCCAGAAGTTTGAGGTTGCTGTGAGCTAGGCTGACGCCATGGCACTCTAGCCTGGCAACAGAGTAACACTCTGTCTCAAAAAAAAAACAAATAAATAAAAATAAGTAATAATACTGAATATAAATAGACTCAGTTCTCCAAATAAAAGGCATAGAGTGGCTGAATGAATAAACGAGACCCAACTATAATGTGTACAAGAAACCCACCTCACCTATAAAGACACATACAGATTGAAAGGGATGGAAAAAGATATCCTATGCAACTGGAAACCAAAGAAGAGCAGGAGTAGCTACACTTAAATAGACTATGAAGACTGTAAAAAGAGACAAAGGTCTCTATACAATGATAAAGGGGTCAATTCAATAAGAGGATATAACAATTATAAGTATCTATGCACCCAACACCGGAGCTCCCAAGTACATAAAGCAAACATTAATATTAATAGATCTAAGTAGAATAGATTAGTGGTTATCAGAGGCCAGGAATGATAGAGGGGAGAAATGGATGAAGAGAGGTTAATTAATGGCTATAAATATACAGTTAGATAGAAAAAACAAGACCTAGTGTTTGATAGATCAGTAGGGCGGGTGACTATAGTTTCTAATAATCTATTGTAGATTTCAAAATGGCTCAAAGAGAATAATTTGTTTCTAGCATAAAGATGGATATTTAAGGTGATGGATATCTCAATTACACTGATTTGATCTTTACAAATTATGTGAATGTACTAAATTATCACATGTACCCTGAAAATATGTACATTATGTATCACTAAAAAATAAAATTAAAAAATTTTTAAAAGATTTAAAATCCGTATACAAAAATCAATTATATTTCTATACAGTAGCAATGAGCAACTTGAAAATAAAGAGAACAATTCCACTTTACAATAGCATAAAAACCAATAAAATACTAAAGAATAAATTTAATTAGAGATGTGTAAGAGTTTTTAAAAAAGATAATGAAAAACTATAAAGCATCATTGAAAAAAACTGAAAACCTAAATAAAGGAAAAGACATCCCATATTTGCAGATCCCATATTCGCAGATTGTGAACAATATTCACATATTGTTAAGAAGGCAATAGTTCCCAAACTGATGTACAGATTCAATGCAATCCCTGTCAAAATTCCAGCTGCCTTTGTTGCAGAAACTGACCAGCTGATCTAAATATTCATATGGAAATACAAGGGACTAAGAATAAGGAATTCAGAAAATAATCTTGAAAAGCAAGATCCAAGTTTGAGGACTCATACTTGTCAATTTCAAAAGTTACAGTAATTAAGACAGGGTGGTCCTTCCACAAGGACAGACATACAGATAAATGGAATGGAATTTAGAGCACAGAAACAGAACCTCACAATATGGTGATGATTTTTCAAAGGTGCCAAGATCATTTAATGTGGAAAAAATAATCTTTTCAATAGATCATGCTGGGACAACTGGATATCCATATGTAAAAGAATGAAGTTGGACCCCTACCTCATATCATAGAAAAAACTTAATTCAAAAATGGATCAGTGATTTAATTATAAAAATTAAAACAATAAAATTCTTAGAAGAAAACATAGTGAATCTTCATTATTTTCAATTAGGCAATGGTTCCTTAGCTGTAACATCAAAAACCCAAGTGACAAAAGAAAAAAATAATTAAGCTGGATGTCATCACAATTACTATAAAAACTTTGATGGTTCAAATAATAACATGAAGAATGTGAAAATACAACACAGAGAATGAGAGAAAATATTAGCAAGTCATATATCTGATAAAAGACATGTATCCAGAACTTGTAAAGAACTCTTACAACCCAACAAAAAGACAAGCCAATTTCAAAACGGGCAAAGGATCTGATCCAAAAAAGATAACACAAATATCCAATAAGCACATGAAAAGATACTCCACATCATTAATTAGGGAAATGCAGATCAAAACCACAAGGAGATATCACTTCTCTCTAGTGAAAATGGCCTTTATCAAAAAGTCCCAAAACAATAAATGTTGGCGTGGATGGGGGACAGATAGGACACTCATACATTGCTGGTAGGACTGCAAACTAGTGCAACCTCTGTGGAAAGCAATATGGAGATACCTTAAAGAGATACAAATAGATCTGCCATTTGATCCAGCAATCCCATTACTGGGCATCTACCCAAAAGAACAAAAGACATTCTATAAAAAAGACATCTACACTCGAATGTTTATAGCAGCACAATTCACAATTGCAAAGATGTGGAAACAACCCAAGTGCCCATCAATACATGAGTAGATTAATAAAATGTGGTATATGTATACCATGGAGTACTATTCAGCTATAAGAAATAATGGTGATATAGCACCTCTTGTATTTTCTGGGATAGAGCTGGAACCCATTCTACTAAGTGAAGTATCCCAAGAATGGAAAAATAAGCACCACGTGTCCTCACCATCAAATTGGTTTTAACTGATCAACACCTAAGTGCACATATAGGAATAACATTTGTCGGACATCGGGCAGATGGGAGGGGGGAGGAGGGGATGGGTATATACATACATAAGGAGTGCAATGCGCACCGTCTGGGGGATGGACACACTTGAAGCTCTGACTGGGGGAGGGGGGATGGGCAATATACATAACCTAAATATTTGTACCCCCATAATATGCTGAAATAAAAAAAAAAAAGGAAAAAAACCCACAATATCACTTCACGCCCAGTAGGATGGGTATAATAAAAAAGACAAACAATAACAAGTGTTAAAAAGGAAGTAGAGATTCTCACACATTGCCGGTGAGAATGTAAAATGGTAAAGCCCTTTTGGAAAACCATTTGGAAGTTCCTCAAAAAGATAAACACAGACCTAGTAATTCCACTTCTATGTAGACATCCCAGAAAACTGAAAACATGTCAACACAAAAACTTGTACACAAATGATCACCGAGCATTATTAATAATAGCCAAAAAGTGGAAGCAATCCAAATGTTCACCAACTGATGAATGAATGTGATACATCCATACAATGAAATATTATTCAGCCACAAAAAAGAAATTTGGATACATACACAAGTGAAGCTTAAAAATATTATGTTAAGTGAAAGAAGCCAGACACAAAAACATATTGTATGATTCCTTTTATAATAAAATGTCCAGAATAGGCAAATCCATAGAGATACAAAGTAGATCAGTGATTGCCAAGGACTAGAGGGAAGAGGGAAAGTGATTGCTAATGGAAATAGTTGGGTTTTTTCTTTTTTTTTTTTGAGGTGATGAAATGTTCTAGAATTAAATGGTGAAGGTTGTGCAACTCTGTGAATATACTAAAAACCACTGAATTATAGACTTTTATTAATAAAAGATCTACAGCATGTGAATCCTATCTCAATGGAGACTTTTTTTTTAAAGTTCAAGTTGTTAATTATAAAATTATTAGTTTTATTACTCATTCAACCTATAGAATTGGATATCCCCCATATCAAACTGTCGGTTTTAATTAGAACTTCCAATTTATGGCTAGTTGATTTAATATGTTAGAATGTCATGCTAAGGAGTTAAAGGTCCTACGGGAAACATATCAGTGGCAAAAATGGTTACATGTATCAGTACAAATTTATCATCCCTACCAGAAAGCATGTTTTATTAATGGTGGGCAAATGGCATCAATCCTATATAGAGATTTTATACCTTAATAGGCAAAAATAATTCCCAGGGAGTGTGGCGAGAAGAGGGGATACTTTTGCTCTTCACTCATTCAGTTTCTTTGAGCCTTGGTTTTCTCATGTTTAAAACAAAGAAAATAACAACTTTATAATGTTACAAGCTCTACAATCCTTCAGTGTCCATGAGAAGTGGATTCCCCAGAGTGAATCCCAGTTCTGTGGTCAGTATGCCAGTAAAGAGAGGATGAGCTACTTAAGTGCTGAATACATTCAATGAAATGTATTTTCATACAATAGTCAAGAATAATTTTATAACTGTAGTGTTATTTCAGATGAGGAAACTGAAGTTCACAGAGGTTAAGTAGTTCAAAGTATTAAGTAATTTACTACATGTGTTTAGTGTCATTAGATTTAAACTAGTTTAAACCACCTCTTTACCCCTCCCCATCTAGCTGAACAGAAATACACACCTGAAATATGAGCATTTAGATTCTATTAAAAGAACAGCCATCAAATTTTCTAATTTTGTGGCATCAAGAGATTTACAAATAGGGAAAAAATGACAGAGAGACACTGCCTTTAAGAACAAAGTTTTGAGCAAACTGTACTGATTTATTTACAATTGTAATTTATAAACAGTAACACAAACATCTTTACATTAATATTATGAAAAACCTCCCAAGGCTGAAATGGTCAAAAACTGAGACTTTAGGACATTTCTAAAGGAGTGCCAAAAAGAGGAAAAAATGCAATACAACAATTTTAGGGGAGAATTATATCAAGTATTGCACCAGGTGCAATTTCATGCAAATGTCTTCAACCACTCAAACTTTTTATTAAATACTATAAAACTTCTTGAATTATGTTGCCTTTTATTCACTTGATTTCCATGAAGTAAATCAAAATAACCAGCTGTTAACAGGGTACATCTAAATATTTCTCTTACCAACCCCTTAGATGTAATCCATTACTTTTTAGGATACGGCAGACTGTATTTGCTACTTCCCAAATCAATTTTACAAAAAAAATCATTCCATAGCCCCAAATGTTTTCCTGGATTTCTCTCACCAAATTGTCTAATAATGACCATTATAAATTAAATTGAGAAAGCTGCACAATAAAGCAGAACAATTTTCAGTTTTGTCGTGTTAAGAGAATAAAAATAGTTTCAAACCACTGGAACTTTAATAAGAAGACAAACCTGAAGAAGAGAAAGAAATTTCTGAAAGTGATGATAAAAACAAGTATAGTTCATATAGCTCTCCATTTGGCTTTTATTTAGTCTGGTCATAGACCATAATCTCAATGAGAATAAGCCAATATGTGCTTAACACTTGTTTTGAAATATAAATCAAACCATTCTATCCACTTGTAATAAAGACCAATGACATTTTACAGATACAATTCTGTCCCCAAAATGTTAATTTTTTCATCTTAACATGCCTACCTACTTACTATAATGCTTTTAACTGCTCCTTAGAAACCATTAGTATAAAGTTTAGTATTTCTGAAGCACTTAGTGTCCAAATAATTAGCTAATGGAGCAAAGGTGATTTAGAAACTGATGCTTCCACATTTCGCTAGTTGGACTGTATTTTGAGTTGGTAGGAATCTTTATCCATTTCATTAAAAAGACTTCACTCTTTTAAGAGGAACAGAAACAGTGAGCTAATTATTAAACCATGCTTTTACTTTCTGATATTGCTCAGTGGGTAAAACTAAATGTAGCAATTAAGGAAGTCTCTTCAACTAATTCTATCTCTAATTTTCAGTGAAGACATTGCAAATATGTATGTGTATGGCTATTTTTAAACTGAAAGTGATACATGTTCCCTTAAAACAGCTCTTCAAAACAGAACTGCATTCTGTACCCATACTTAGTGTCCATAAGGGCACAGGGTCAGTCACTTCAAAGTTATTTAGTAACTGACTTTTGTAATAAATCATTTTATAAAACTGAAAATGGAAAAGAAAATTTTTTTAAAAGTTTAACTGTCCAGAGATTGATTATAATAATTTACACTTTCTTAGACCTGCTATTCAAGCACCACCCATGACCAAATGAAAGGTCTCCGGTTAGTATTCAGTCAGGAAGTCTATGTCCATGTTTCTCTTGGTTGCTTTAACTTCTTTTTAAATAATTTTCTTTGATATTAACTTTCCAAAGCATCCAAAACTTTCATGATCTGTTGTTTTATGGCTTTGGTAGCATCCCCTGCATTTGGAATCAAATACCTATGGGAAAAAAATATATATATTAATACAGTGCTTTCCTTTTGAGACTCAGCTGAGATGTCAACTCCGATGGGAAGATTTCCCTAACCCACAAAGCCAGCAGAGATACCTCCTGTGTACTCCTCAGAGCTTATTTCAACATATACTCAAAAGCTTATTTTGAAAGAAAGAAAACCTAAACATAAAGGCAGTATGATTTTTCATATAGTGTAGAACCAAAATTCTTTCAACCATTATTAAATTACATAATAGCTAGATAATAAAACACAAGATAAAAAAATATAATATCCTGCTGCCCGGTACAAATAGAATTCAATCAGCTACAAAGTCGATTGTATCTGTTAATAATTCCAAAGACAATACAACTCCAACACTTAATAGTTTAACCTTGAGCAAGTAATTTAAGGTCACTAAAACAGATTCCTATATAAAAAATAGGTATAGTTACCCCAATTTTACAAAGGATTATGTATATTAAATAAAATGATATCGTAGGATCTGAAATATTAGAAAAGATGCAATTCATGGTAATTATATAAAATATCAACACCACAAATTAAATATCCTTATTCTTTTCCAGAAGCATAAAAATATGGCTTGTTAAAAAAAATTTTTTTTTCTATAAAACCTAACAAAAAAATTCCACTGTACAAATCATCTGTAAGTGTTTCATATACAAGGTAGTATAGAAAACTACAAGTATCTTAGAAGAAGTGGAGGGGACATCTGGCTAATTTATCTTCAACTATTATGACTATCTTCCAAAACTTTGGATTTAAAAAAATGGTCATCTATATACAATAAACTTCAATTTCTTTAGCAAAATTTATGGAAAAAACTTTAAAATATAATTCTCAACTACTATCATACATGAGAGTCCTGATTCAAATGTCCTTTAGTTAGGATTAATTTATAAGTACATATTAAAATGTGTGTACCCTCTGACCCACTACATGTATGAATTTATCCTGGGAAAACTAATTGAACAAATTTGTAAATACGGATTTTAAAAAATCCATTAAAAGAATGTTAATAGTGAAACACTGGAAACAATCGAAATGCCAATCAGCAGGGGACTGATTAAGTCAACCCCCTGAGAATATCCATATAATCACTAAAATGTTAAGAATTTATATTTATTAAGATGCAAACATATTCACATTAAAATAAGTTTTTTTAAAATCAGATTATAAAAAAGCCTTGCATCAAATTTATCTAGTTTTTAATATATGATTACATATGCATAGAAAGATACCTGAAAAGATATTCACCAAAGTGTTAACAGGGTAGAATCTGGCAAATTCTTCACATTTTCCTGTATTATTTGAATATTTGCATAATGTGAATGTATTATTACATAAAATAAAGTGATTTTTATTTTTTAAAAAGTAAGTATTATTTTCTTTTGATGAGGTATATAAAACAGTACAGATTCATATGTCTGCTACCTAACTGTAGAGTGTTCAGACATCACCTTCAGCTTACTATTTATAAACACTCTTATAAATTAATAACTGTAATACCAAATTTCAGGAGGAGAACAACTCAAACTCATGCAAGGTGGAATAAACCACCTATCAGGAGGGCAATATTTGGTTCTATCACAAAGTAGGTGTCAAGATCTGGGAAGTCATTCAACCACTTGAGCTTCATATTTTTATCTATAAAGATGGTTTAGTATCAACGTTAGTGTGGTCTGTAGCCGTGCCACTCTGTGAACTGAACTGTTTGTCACTGATCTACAATGAGATAAGAAGGACTTTGTACTAGATTATAAATTAACAACATCATTCAGCACATTACTTAGTTCACTGACAGTTTGTTGAAACAAGAATTTTTTGATGAAGGAAAATAAATGCATTGACTTACATTCTGAGACAAGTTTCTTATTTCACTGCAAACCAGCATTTAGTGCAGCACTGGTGTAGATTATTCTTAAAGACCCTTGGGTCAGAAAGTTTATGAAATTAGCTTGGCACTTAACTGAAATCACATACTAATGGCTAAACCACATATGACCAAGGACTAGGGAGAAAAAGATAACAAAGAATACTAACAAAAGTGGCTCAACTATCTTACTCCACCATCCACTCTCCAAAATAGAGAAACAAACTGTGCTTAATAATGAACTACAGTAATTCAGATAATATCATCCTAGGAAAAATCTTACCTTTCGATTGCCAAGATTTCTATTCCTGCAGCACTGCTATTTCCGTACTTGAAGGTAATTAGTTCAGGATGTTTTTTTTTGGATGTAATTTTAACTACAGAATTTAGTGCTTGTCGAGACTGTATGTACGCCAATCCTTTCCGTGAAAGAATCTCCCTTAAACAGTACATATGTGTTGCAGTAACCAACAGATGACTTGAGAAAAAAAAGAGCATTAAAAGAAAAAAAGAATTTTAAATATATGTAATTCAAAATAGGTGCTGCTTCAACAGCCCCAGTTATTAAAAAAGTTCAACTGTAAATGAAATCACTTTTGAATTTAAAAACATATATAGAGGATAATCTATAAGTAAGCTGCATAATAGAAGTTTTTAATTTTCCTTTAATTGTATGCAAAATTAGTGTTTTATTAACAGATTATCCTGAAACTAAGAGAAAAGGCATATAATATTTTATAATAAAAATTCAACATATAAATCATTAAATATATTTTTTATGGAAATGGAATATACTACTTTTCAGACTTTTAACAGTATTATCTATATTCATAAACTATTCTCATTCAATATATCATAGCCTATATTTAATATCAAAGATCACTAGGCAACAGTTGGGCTTCCTTACATATTTTATAATATTATGCAACTGGATCCTTAAGGCAAAATGAGCACAGAATTAACACCCCCTTTTGTATATCAGCTCATTTTACAGTGATAATATTCTTACATTTGTTATGTATAGTACTACAGTAAGACAAATATCCGACAAGTCCAGAAGGTGGAACATTCTGCAGGACAATCGGCCTGGACTCAAACTTTGATTCATTCATCACGAAGAGAAAAAAGGAAGCAAGGGGAAGGAGGAGAGGACGGTTGTACATTGGGTGAGACTAAAGAGATATAACAGACAAATGCAATGTATGAACCATGACTAGATCCTGGATCAGGAAGCAAAAAACAGATTTATACGGGATACTTTGGGGACACTGAAAATTTTGAGTAGGGTCGATATGTTGAATGATGTTAATGTTCTAAATTTTTTTAGGTGGGGTAATGTCATTGGAGTTATGTATGAGAATGCTCATGTACTTGGGAGATTTATGCTGATGCATTTAGGGGTGAAGTGTCACATCTATAATGTTTTGAATGGTTTCACGAAAGGGAAGTGTATATAGACGTGTGTGTTTGTATATACATATATACACAGATGAGGTGGTATAAAAAATTGTTAACAACTAGTGAATCTAGGAGAGGATCATAAGGGTGTTCAATGTACTATTTTTTAAACATCTTTGATTAAAATTTTTCAGAATAAAAATTACATAAGAAATATTTTAAAAATCAAGACATAAGTCAACAGAGGGAAATTTTATCTTATTGTACTTGAGTAAATAAAAGTTCTTCTGCAGTTCAGTTTAATATTATTAACTTCCCCAAATCCAATTTTATTTCTAAACAAGACATTTTTAAAAGTACCTAGGAAACATGTGTCCACTCTCTTTCACTTCTTTACAAGGAAAATGATGCTTGACGTCTGGCTTATTTATCCAAGTCTGAATGTTTACAACCTCTTTTCTATCATCATCTGACATTGAAGAACTGTCAATTTCATCTATAAAAAATTTAAAGTGTTAAATGTGGATATTACTAACTTTTAAAATGATGCATTTCTTAACAGCCTAAAAAATTACAGTAGTATTTTCAAATCTATAAACGGTTTAAAGTGATAAATGTGGTTGTTACTAACTTTTAAAATGATATATTTCTTGAGAGTCTAAAAAAATTTTCAGCAGTATTTTGAACATATGGATTGAAAAAAAACATACTAATCCTGCCACTCTATATCCTTATGCCACTAATACTAATACAGGAATATTGTTATGAAAAATCACTTCATGTGGTAAGAAAGTCAGGTGAAAATATGAAGAATACACTTTTACAGATTAACTGTTTGAGAAATTTCAACTCTTTTGATACAGATAACATAACCATGATCTACCCGGTCTGCAAAGAGATGGCTGAATTATCCAATAATAAGCACCTATCTTGAGAATAAAGATGATAGAGTTCTTTTTATCTCACTGGTGTCTGATTTTAAGGAAAATAATAAAGTCAGTCCTGGAATAAATAAGTAAAAAATCTAGTTTTTTTAAATAAGATAAAAAATGCAATTATTTTATTTTTCTAATTTAAGAAAGGGGAATTACAGTCTCTAGGGCTAATAATTATAAATGGTCTTCCCTTTGTTTCTAAATAAATACTTCAAAATATAAAGAGACATAATTAAAAAGGAAACCCCATGTATCTACATTCCAGTTTAAATAAATGTGAAGCCCTGGCTGGGGGTGATGGCTCGTGCCTGGAATCCTAGCCCTCTGGGAGGATTTCTTGAGTGAGTTCGAGACCAGCCTGAGCAAGGGCGAGACCCCATCTCTACAAAAAAAAGAAAAAAATTAGCAAGGCATGGTGGCACATGCCTGTAGTCTCAGCTACTCAGGAGGCTGAGGCAGGAGAATCACTTGAGCCTAGGAGTTTGAGGTTGCAGTGAGCTATGCTGATGCGACTGCACTCTTGCCAGGGCAACACAGCGAGACACTGTCTAAAAAGAAAAAAAAAGTGAAACCCTCTTGTATCTCTCCCTATTCATATTCCCCTCCCTTTCCCACCAAGAACTACTGACTATCTGAATTTGGTGTTATCAGTTCCACACATGTCTTTAACACTATACGAATATTCCTAAATAATATACAGAAGTGTTTTGCAGTTTAAACAAAATGTATATAAAAAGCAGACTACTCAATGGCATTCTTCAGCAACCGCTACCCTACTCCAACATTGTGAAATTTATGCATGTTGATACACATAGTTTCAGTTTTCTCATTTTCATTATGATCCAATTTTTCATAGTGTAAATATATGGGTGTGTTTCTATGTGATAAATGTAAATATACAATTTATTCATCCATTCACTTCTCTTCTTTGTTAATGAAAGGAGCTGAGATATTCAGGGAGGTAAACTGATAGATAACATGATGGGGGGAAGAAAGAAACAATCAGAAATAGCACATTTACCTCTAAGCAAGTTTTCTGGAAAATGATTTTATAATATCTATTAAAATGTAAAATATGATTCCCTATAATCTAGCAAACTTACTGTTAAGAATTTACCCTCTAGATATACTTTCAAAAGCTAATCGAGGCATATGTATAAAAATATTCATTGCTCTTTGAAACAGAAAAAAACCTGGTAAACCACCAGTGTCAACTGGAAAAAGACTGGTTAAATAAATTATGGTATGTTTATATGACAGAAAGAGAATGAGGAGGTATATGGGCTGAAATGGGAAATATGCAACATGTATTACTAACTGGAAAAAGCATGGTGAGATTTAGGAGTCTTTTTTTCTCATTCTATATGTTTACATATATATTTAAAACTCAATATACATATTAACCAATATTAATTAGGATTGCTTAATTAGGATAATCTGGGCAGTAGGATTATAAACCAAAGACTAAATTATTTTTTAAAACGTAAAGACAACCAAACAGAAGATAACAAATTTCCCTGACACAATATCCCCATCTTGTGGCCCTTTAGGATATTGCCTCGTTTCAAAAGGCTATCTTCAGATGTTTCAATTTGGGAATTCTCTGAACTTTATTGTCACAACTCTCAATCTCTTAAGTGCATGATCAAAGGGAATTAAATCCAATCCCATGAATTTAAATACTATTTCTACACTGATAGCCCCAAATCCTCATCAGCTTAGATCTCTCTCCTCAGCTGAAGACTCCTGTAATCAATTGCCTACTCAACATTTCTGCTTGGATTTCTAATAGCCACAATTTAAGATATCTAAAACCTAATTCTTAACAGAAAGCCCCAGATTCTCCATTTCCCTCTACAGAATCTCTCTCTTTAAAGTAGTTGTTTGCCTAGTCCCAGAATGACCTCTATAAATCACTCCTAGTGACTGAGCAAAGCAGTCTGTAGATAAGTTTATTACTACACCTGTGTCGTATTCTTCTTCATCCCCAATGCTGAAAACAGGCTTTACACCACGGTAAGGCTTGCCCACTCTGTCACTGCTGCTCACATGCCTAAATTCAAAGAATTTCAGGGGGAAATTATCACTTAAGATGTTATTCAAAGATTTTTACCAAGCAACATTTGAATATTAAAACAAAATGTAAATGTTTTTTACCTCCCCCCAATGTAATCATGATTTTACGATAGCTAATTTAAGGAAATTGAAAGAAAATAAAGAAATGCAGTGGCATCATCATAGCTCACTGTAACCTCAAACTCCTGGACTGAAGCAATCCCCCAGTAACTGGGATAACAGGTGCGTGCCACCATGCCTGGCTAATTTTTTTACGTTTTT
This sequence comes from Lemur catta, assembly GCF_020740605.2. Taxonomy (NCBI): domain Eukaryota; kingdom Metazoa; phylum Chordata; class Mammalia; order Primates; family Lemuridae; genus Lemur; species Lemur catta. The sequence continues at coordinate 241,538,519 of NC_059128.1, forward strand.
GTAGAGACGGGGTCTCTCTATGTTGCTCAGGCTGGTCTGGAACTCCTGGAGTCTAGCGATCCTCCCACCTCAGCCTACCAAAGTGCTAGAGTTACAGGTGTGAGCAACCATGCCCAGCCTACTTTTGTTTTAATTGAAACTAAGATTCTACTTCTGTTGCATAAATATAAACAAACCATAAAAATGAATCTTTCTTTTTCAAAAGGCAGATCATAGGGCCAGGTCCTATTACTCACACCTGTAACCCAAGGGAGGAAGATTATTTGAGGCCAGGAGTTCCAGACCAGTCTGAGCAAGAGCGAGACCCCATCTCTACAAAAAATACAAAAATTAGGCAGGCGTGGTGATGCCCGCCTGTAGTACCAGCTACTCAGGAGGCTGAGGCAGGAGGATCACTTGAGGCCAGGAGTTTGAGGTTGCAGTGAGCTATGACAACGCCACTGCACTCTTGCCCAGGTGACAGAGTGAGACCCTGTCTCAAAAAAAAAAAAAAAGAAAAAGAAAGAGAAAGAAAAAAGAGGCAGAACATAAACAACACGTAAATTCAACTTGATTAGTTCTATAGCAAGTGTGTCCTCTCTTTCTCATATAAAAATTAATACCTAAGTACTTTTCAGGTAACCCCAAATAAACTAAGAGGTAAAAATTAAGGTATCTCAACAAAATACTACATGTTTCTGGGGGGAAAGCATTGTTTTATTTGTAGGATAAGGTTCAGTTAAAATTATTTATTATTAAGGAAGATGCTAGCATTTTTTGTGGGCATGTGATATATGAAGACATGCAGAATCTTCTATTTTGAAAAGATAGTCCAATGTGGAATAAAAGAATCAAGTCACATGTCTTAGTTTTAGAATTCAATTTTCCCAGAACATAGAGATCAAATCCATATTTTAAATAATTTTTAATATATAACATCAATAAAAATCTTGCTGTAGCCTAATTTTGTTGAAATAGGCTTAAATCTTTTACTTCTTGCAAAACAACATTCCTCAATAAAAACTAATGAGAGTTTATAACAAATATTCTTTGGTAATTACAGGCTAAGTCAATCAATACATAGCTTAAAGTTGATTAAGTTAAAAATCAGCAAAATCATTTGATTTTATATTAAAACATATCTCATGTAAAATTATCCTGTAAATTATCAAACTATGCTCATTAGAGAGAGATAAAAATGAAAGAAATAATTCAAACATCTTTGAAACTCGGATTGAGCTTCTTATACAAGGCAAAGACAAAGGTAATAGCTTTACCTAAAAATGCTTTAGTGCCATCTAGATTATAAAATTTTATGAGATTAAATTATATGTTCTTTCCTGATATTAAAGCGTAAACTGCTGTAACACAGAAAATAAAAAATATAATGTTTACATCAAATGCTTGAACTAGAAAGCAAGTATGAGTAAAGAAACAATCCTAAAAACAAGTTATTCATTATTGACCTAGATTTATAACACAATGCAAAGTTTTTATGAACATGAATACGAAAGATTACTGAGATAGTTCTTGAAAGACTGGTTAAAAATTAATGAAGTTCAATAGCTGGACTATTTTTAAAGAACAATGTATCTATACTTTTTTGTCAAAGTAATAACAGAAACATCAACAGTTTGACCAGGTTTTAACTTGATTGTCTGAGCTCAGAAAAAAACCCAATTCATTCTGACTTTGTCAAAATAAATATATCTGCCAGTGGACCAGAGAAGATAAGTTAAAAAAATAAAATTAAAACTTTGAGAGAAAACTTGGGAGTTAAATAAAATTAGACTAATTCAATAGTCCAAAAATAGGAAAAAATAGATGATTCACAAATAGATTATGATTTTTAAAAAAGCAATTTCTTTTAAAATACTTTTAGGTAAAATTATAATAGAAGGCCTATTATTAGTATTGTGTATGAACAAGTCACAATAAATAAAAACTTATCAGGTAAGTTATTAGAAAGTAAATTATTATTTTAAGAAATGCTACTTCTAGTCACTGAAAAAATTAAAATGTACTGAGAAAAAGTCAACTACGTTATTCCAAAGCTTAACTTACATTCAAAATATGACTAGAATTTCTTTCTCAATGTTCGTATGTATTGCTATAATTGATATTCTAAATTAAATTGCAGAAAATTTCTGTGAGTATAAAAACCACAAAGCCATTTCGAATTAAGTTAGTAAAGTTCTTTTGTTCAATCCCAATTGAAGATCTGTAGATTTTTAAACCTTAAACTTAAGGATTCTTTATGTCTTTTAATGACAAGCACTTCATCTTACTTGGGGCAGAGAAGTGACAGGTTATACATTAAAATATCCACCACGACCTAACTTTTTTCAAGGAAAACCAAAAGTAAAACCCTAGAACTGTTCTTTGGGAACAGATTTATATATGTTAACTCGCCAACCTAAATATTTATATTATTAAGAAAATCTAAAAATATAAAATTATATAATATACATGAATTAATATAAAATTTGAACCATGAACTATGCCTATTTTTAGGTGCTGTAATTTTTCTCTACTGGTGGGCAGGACATAGAACCAAATTATCTCCAAAGCCAATAACCTGCCAACTCTTGACTATATATACACTTTCTTTGTTTCATCTTCCCCTGTATCAGAAAATAAAACCTTCAGATTTTATGAAGTTCTTAGGTTTGAATGAACTTGATTTTCATCTGAGGAATGGGAGATATAAAGAAACGTGCAAGGAAAAAAAATTAAAATGATCTAACAAAAAAATCAAAAAGAACCTATCAATCAACATGACACACTCCTAAAAGCAGAATGAGAAAAGTTTTAGCATCTGAAACAGCTGCATGAAATTTTAGCCAAGACAGCATGAGATGTGTGAGGCATGCTAAAGGAAAGGAAAAGGACGGTTCAATGAAACTGCTCTATTCATTGGCTTTGGCTTACCGCTCTGTACATGATCTGTCTGGCCAAGGAAGATTGAAAGACATTCTATAGCAAATCAAGGCAGAGGACAGAACAAAATGATTATAAAAAATGCAATGGCTTTAAAACAAAAATATAGTACAGTATAATCAGTTTTTCTAACTCAGAGTAGTGTACATTATCAAGAAAATGTTTCAATCATCCCAAGTACAAAGAAAAATGAAGAAAAGCCAGTTTCAACTGATACTGTAACAAAAACAACAGTCTTTTTGACTTACAGTTATCACCAGTCCATTTGAAAATAAAATGAATGTATTTTAAAATAAAATTTTAAATGTTCATGCTACAAAATGTAGTAATAATAGTTCTCCAATTCAGAAGCACTAACTAAAAGTAAACAGGTTAGCTTTTGAGAGCAGATATTACTTTACTGAGAAAACAAATCTTTCAGGCTTGAGAAAACTCCTTAATAATTATCAGCTGACCATTTTAGATAAAGTACAATTTTTTGGATTAATGAAAATAACCTATTAGCTTCTTTGCTGTATAATACATGGGAAAAATGTACGTCTGTATGCCTATGTACCATATTTATTAAATTAACAAACAACAAATTCCTGACATTCAGTTCTTAAAGTCAAATATTTCAACTTTCCCAGGAGACTTGCAAGTAAGTGAAATCAAATACTGTAACACATTTCCAAGATAAGGCTTGCTTAGAAAGAAATTCTGTGTTGAAAGTACAAGGTTAGCGTTGAACTCCAAGAACAAGAGAGATTAAGACTAATAACATGGGAAAAAATATATTATACATTCGCAGTTATAATAAGAAACAATATAACAGACTTTCTTAAACTTGCTTATCAACTGTTAGCCATGCCCCTCGTTTGTAATTCACAGAAAAATGGAGTTTTGTAAACAATGTTCTATAAACAAAATTCTATGAAGATCTGAACTCTTAAACTTGAGAAAGTAGGTTTCTGCTATAGTATGGCCAAATTTTCTACGTTTTAAATTTCTGAAGCAGAGGAAAAAGTTCCTGCTACGAGATCACTGAATTTAGTAGATGATTCTCTACCCATTTGATATTTGGGAAGCAGTTACTACATGAAACATAATACATATAGGGACACAAGTTCTTAATGAATGGCATGAAGGGGCAGATTCATTATTTGCATCTTATTCAGAGCAGTAGGTGAGGAGAGGAACCTGCACAGCCAAATTTTATAGCAATAAAGTACCTCCCTGCAGTTATAATACAAATTATGAAATCATCTAATAGAAAATATACTTTATGATCCTTTTCTGGAACACATTCAACTCAACTAACATTAACTTAATATAAGACATGTTTCTTTAGTTTCAATTACTTATGATAAACTCATACTATATAAACAACTCACCGGTCCACAGGAGTTGATGTATTCTCAATAAAACTGATAACTTTTTCCCTGACATTAACGGATTTTGTCTTCAAAGCCACAGTCATTTTATTTACAAGTGATTTCATTCCTCTATCATTTGAGCCATTAGAAGATTCACCCTGAAAAAATAGAATATAGATGTATTAACTGCTCTCCAAATGATTAGCAAACATACTACTGCTAAAGATTATCTATGTGTTATGAACTGAATTGTACCCACACCAAATTCATATGTTGAAGTCCTAACTCCCAGTACACCTCAGAATGTAACTGTATCTGGAGACGGGGCCTTTAAAGAGGTAATTAAGGTTAAATGAGGTCATACGAGTGGCCCCTAATCCAATCTGACTGGCATTCTTATCAGAGGGAGACACATGGGCATACGGCACACAGAGAAAAAACCATGTAAGGGAAGGGGAGCTGGGGGAAACTCCGCCATCTGCAAATCAAGGAGAGAGGCCTAAGGAAAAACCAAACCTGTCAGCACCTTGTTCTTGGACTTTCAGCCTCCAGAACAGTAAGAAAATAAATTTCTGTCGTTTAACTCACCCAGTCTGTGGTATTTTGTTACAGCAGCCCTAAGAAACTAATTCATCACGTGAAACCATTTTAAGAATAGAAGGTAGAAATAAAAAATTAGGATATATTTGCACATATATGTGTGTGGAGTCTAAAATTACCTTCTTCATTCAACAAGAAATAGTTCAAGCCATTGACCTTTCTTATCTCAGACTAGCCTACAAAAGTAAGCAAAAGTATAATCATTACCATTCATATAGCTAAATTTTTAAACATTTATTCCTTGTAAATTTTTGCTTTTTAAAACCTTCTTACTTAGGTCTTTAATTTCGGAAGAAAAGTTATCCTGATGTACCTAATATTGTAAGTGTGAATATAATTCTTAAATTGTTTCATGGGACTACTCACATAAACCCTCCTGGAGGGTGATTTGGTAGTAAGTGGCAAACATTTAATAGTGATCCTATCTTTTGTCCATTGATTCCCCTTCAGAATTTATGGGAAGGGAATAATCACAAAGTGCCCAGGGATTTAAGTATTATTTAATAGAAAATTATACAACCATTAAAAAAACATACTTTAAAAAAATAATTTTAAAACACTAGAAAATGCTTATATGTTCAGTGAAATAGAAAATAAAATTATGTACACTATGATCACTGTTTTTAAAATTAAATACTAAAAAAATGCTTTAAAAAAGATTTGATGGAAATATTCAAAATATAAATAGTGATTATCTCCGGTGGAGTTACAGGTGACTTTGTTTTCTTTATACTTCTCTTATTTACATATGCTGTTACAATGAACATTTGTTATTTTTAGAAGAAATATGTCATTAACAACACAAAAAACTATGTTTCTATATCTGTATCTAAATTCAAAAACAAATTAAACTGTGGAAATTCTCTGGTACTTTTGAATAGAACACATCTTTAAGATAGTTTATATAATAGCTTCAATCAGTGTTTTTTTTAAATCTGAAGATAAAAGCTTCCATAGAAAAACTAACCAATGCTATGGATGGGAATAAAATTAGAATAATATTTTTGGAGGGCCATTTGATAATAATGCAGAATTCTAAGGATTTTGATAAGTAATGTTTTGATCAAATTATCCCACTTCTAAAACTAAATAACCATGGAATATGCAAATATATCACTATAAAAGTTAATTGTAGTAGTGTTTCTAATAGAAAAAACTGGAAGCAACGTAAATATTCAACAATAGAGGACCAACAGAATAAATTATAATGCAATCATACACTAAAATACCATTTAGTTATTAAAATGAAAATAGCAAATGTTTATTAAATAAATGGTGATTTCACACAAAGAGCTCTTAGATACCTAGAGTATCAAATTAAAAACAAAGTTCTCAGAGAAGCTTTATCTGCTGATAATGTGACAATAACCTGCTTTGATCTGCATGGCTGAAAACAGACCTCAACTAATACATCTAGTGAATCACAATTTTGTAATAACTACTTACTAAATATTTGGTGACAGATACTACACTTTGCCCATTTAATCCTCAAGTTATCCTTATGAGGAAGGTTCTGTTATTAACATTTCTATTCCACAGGTGGGAAAACTATAGCTGAAAGATCTTGCTCGACATCATGAAGAAGGTAGGTTGTAGAGATGAAACCTGAACCTAGGTATGTAAGACCCAGAAGCCCAAGATAGTAACCATGACTCTATACTGCAGTTTTCCTTCTATTTCTGTCATAAATAATAATCATTAGGTAGATGAGGACTATTATGTGTTAAGAAAATGATATAATGACATCTAATTCAACTGACAAAGTACTGAAAAAGCATAAAAGATTTATTACCCAAAGATTTCCAAAGTAGAACAGAAAAACAGATTTATCCATTATACCAAAACCCTAAAGTACTACAGATCTTGATAACTAAAAATCAAATATAATAGGATTGGCAATTAGTTTCTGTCTTCCTTTGCCTAGCCCATTCTCAAATGTGGACAGACCAAAGTCATAATCACGTAAGTTTGTGGTGGGGATGGGTACAGATGTAGCACGTGCAGGAGATGACCACGAGCCCCAGTATTCTCCTGGCCCAAACTAACTGGGAGATTCCTGGAATCAGCTTGCTTAACAGTCCCAGATAGTCACAGGACCCACTGATTTTTAAGCTGGAGTATAAAACGGTCACTAGGTGATACCAAATTACAGCTGGATTAGGAGAATTTGAATTCAGCAATTGATCTTCAAGAACTCCCATTTAATTTAGCTGTGCAGGCTGGATCCATCACTTAATTAACCTCACAATGACTCCTCATTGTATGGAAGTATTTTGACTCCATTTCTGTTATGGTAGGGGTTTAATAGTTAATCATCTTTTCTGGGAATTTATCCAAATCTGGAGACATATTCTACACATACACTTACATCAACAGAAGAAATGATGCTATTCCTTGAGCCTGAGGTACTAGCAATCCAATGGCCATATCCATTTTCTGGGCCATCCACGTTAATGTCAGCCAGGTGCTGCTGCAGTGCTTAAAATAAACAAGAAAAATAAAACAGAATCTGAAATAGCAACCCCCTCTGGAAAGATTCATTACCAGAGAAGTAAAATAAACACGTCATAGCTGAGAAAAAAGGATCCAAGGACACAATCACAATCCTGTAAAGGAGCAAAGGACTCCAAGCTACAACAACCTCCCTCTTCTTCCTTCTAAAGCCCTCTATATACCAATAACTTTTCTTAACTGACTCTAAGGGTGATGATAACTGTATAGGCTTTATGTTTTCCCCTTTGGAAGGAAATATTTCAAGTATTAACAGATAATCTCTGCAACACTTTTATGACATAAAAGATTAACAGAAAATCTATGGTGGCTTTTGTTACACCATAAAGAGAAATCAATCAATCTTTGCCATAATACAGAACCACTCTTAGGTATTAACAATTATGGAACAAAAGGTTATTCTTGGTAAAAGAAATAGTTCATAGATTTTAAAAAGTTGCTAAAATCTAGACTATGCTATAAAAGAATGCTTTTCAGATACCTTTGAGGATTAAAAGCTTAACAGCCAAGTTTTATATGTTATCAGGATTCCTAACAAATAACACCAGGCCTAGGGCCAATACTTGTTTAACATTATTTATCAAAATAATCTCTTTCGTAGATCACTCTGAGTATGACCCTCAAAGGTAGTTATCAGGCCACGATATATCTATAAAGGAGATAATCATAATCCATGCTAATATTAACACAGACCAAGAGAAAACAGATCCTAATTTTGCAAAAGTTCTAAGTTATAGCATAAGAAAACTATATGAGCTCAGAACTTACTCCCATGACAAAAACCTAAGATTCTGTTACCTTCAACATATATCGATTTGATTTTCTGAGCTCCAGTTGTGTAATCAGTTAGCACAAGGTATTTATTATAGACTGATTTGATTTTGTCATTACTTTTTCTAGCATTTACAGTTTAGTATTTTTATAACTCTTTTTAAATCTTATTCCACTGACCTAATACTTCATAAATATTCAAATACTTGCCTGTAAAGATCTTGCCAATTATTTTACTATCCTAGATTACCAGAAAATTAATCTGCAGATTTGAAAACATGTTTATTTAGTTTATTCCTTTGATACAACATTTTTTTAACAGCTAATACTTTCTAGTTCAAAAACAAAATAATAACAAAACACCCAAATAGTACAAGTATATACTCTAAAAAGTATTCATCCAAATCTTGCTTCCCAGTCCCATCTTCTAATCCTTCTCTGCATAGAGGCAAATAATACGGGCACTTTTTAATGCATCTTTACAGAAATATTTTTTGGAAACATGATCTTATTAAACACATATATTTTAATAGTCTTACATTAAATTTTCACTCATTTCAATTGCCTATTACGTTTGTCTGCTACCTATATGTCTTCCTGGCCTTGCCTTTTCTAAAAATATTGAATGAATGACTGAAGAGAGAGTCTGCTCATCAATTTGGTCACTCCAAATCAGAAAAAGTAGAGGCAAAGAAATTAATACATTAAAACCTTACCCATAAATCCGCCACTGGCAATGCTCACATATTCTTTGTTTTTCTGTAATGGAAAATTAAATTTAAATTATTCCAAAAATGCAATTTAAATAAAACTTCTGACAGCTCTAAAACATTGACAAATACAATGTAAAGTTATATATTAAATTGCTGGACTTCCTTTTTTCCTTGACATTTTGGACTTCGGCACTTTATCTTATGTACTGTAAGGTCTAGTGCTTGAGTAGGAAGAAGGGGATTTCATGGCTGTTAACAAGACTGATTTTATTTGTATTACAGTACCAATAATGCGATAGTCAAACCAAAATAAGTTAAATGGTATTTTAGTATATAATCAGAGTGGTTTTTAAAAGCTTTCAAAATATTTTATGTCCTTTATAAAACAGTAAAGGAAATATTGTAGCTAATTATAAAGAATACGTAACAGAATGTTACTGTTTTGCAAACTACTAAAAATATAATGGATCTTTAAGTAATATAAACAACGAAAAAAGAGAGACATCTGGACAGTATTTGCCACCTGACAGAAGCTCACACTGCCTCCCCAGGACCCTCTGCCCCTCCCCAAAAGGCAGTCTAATCATGTCTTTAGATTAATTACCCGCTTACAGGAAATACCAGCAACAGAACCTGACAAATGACACCGTGTGAATGTAATCAGCAAGATCCAGTATGAGAAACTCTTTAAGACAAATTAACTGGTTTTTTTTCTAACAAATATATGCAAGGAAAAAAATTAGAAAAAGGAAAAGAGAAACTTAAAAGACATCAACTAAATGTAATGTCTGGTTTCAGATCTTAGGAAACTCAGGGAAACTTGAACACTAGTTAGATTTTTTTATAATAAAGTATGATGATAATGTAGTTATGTCTTTATAAAGAGTTTACAGTGTTGAATTCTCCCTGTTTTTTAATTTCTCTGAAATTTTGCATAATAAAAATTGGCAAAAAATTTCTAAAACCACATCAAGAACTTTAATAATAAAAAAAGTTCACAATATTCTAAACTCTTGCTATTGGACAGCTCTCACAATATATAGTTTATATTAAAGCCTCTTTAGAATAGGCTAGGTGAATTTATGAGTAAAATAAGTTTGGGTTCCTATTTTTGTTATTCTGTATAAGTTTCTAAATTCTTTCCTTTAATAAGGTTTAACATTATCTTACAATTCCTCTTCCAAATACTTTGTTTCTTCTCTGATTTTGCCTTCCAAAGATTTTGTCTTTAGCCTAATTTTCTCAAATTAGATTCCCATTAAAATATAAGATGAATAGAAACTAATACAAATTGAGTGTCTTGTGTAATATGATGCCTACTATCTTCTTGATTCCATAGTTCACGATCAAAGGACTTTAATGTATAAAATACCAAAGAATACCTAATAAGCAACTATTTTTTATAAAGAAAGCCATCACTGAGTGAGGTTTTTAAAGAAAGCAGAGGGACAGGTTTCAAAAAACCACTAATACAAGTTAGATGTGCTGAAGACAACATTCAAACACAAAAAAGAAAGCAAGCTAAGGGTAAGAAATAAATATGCATGTGTATTTATTTAATTTCAAAATGAAGATATTATAATGAATTATATAGCTACTATTTAATAAAAAAGTACCAGGCAAAAAGATCAATGCACCAAAATTGATCCTGATGTATAGAAGAATGCAGTATATTAAAAAGGTGGTATTTCAAATTGGTAGCAATTGGTTAAGTACTGGAAATTTTTTTTTTTATTCCTAACTCATTTCTTACACAAAAATAAATTCCAGATGGTTCAAGACTTAAACATAAAAAATAAATCTCATAAACATTTGAGCAAAATCTGGAGAAGATGACAATTTTTGGCAAGACACAAAAAACCAGAATGCTGTAAAGAAAAATACAGATAAATCTGACAGTGTACATGAAAACAAAAAATTATCTCTGTGAATTCTTAAAGATGATAGCAATAACCAAACAAAATTGAAATAATCTATGTCAGCATACCTGTAAAAAGTGTGCCAGGACCATGTTCATATACATGTCTTCTTCCTCCCTGCCACTACCCATAAAACAAAGGTGCTCCCCACCAGCTATGGAGCCAGACTCAATGGACTGCTTCTGTGCTTCCAGCAAGGATTTTACAGACTGTGCAAACTCAGACGGATTCTGGAGCATCTAGACAATTTAAAAAAAAAAAAAAAAAAAAATTAAAAACTTGGCAAACCTGTGTTTCACATACATTTGCAAAACTTGAAATATTTTTCCAGGAAAAAATCCAACACTTAAAGAGCCACCATGAAAATGAAAGAAAATGAAAAGGCTCTTATAAATAAAATTCCTGGGATAAGAGAAATGTTTATAAATGTATTTATAATACATTAGAATAAAAGTTAAAAATTCACAGAAAGATTAACCTACTCAAAGAAGATACTTCTCTACTAGAGAAACATTTTTTGTTGTTTTTTTGTTTCTTATATAACAAACAACTAGGTAGGGTGTCCTTTGGTATCATGACAAAGAGAGTAAAAAACAATAGATCAAAACAAGCTCTATTTTTTAGTTTCCACTTATATGGCAAACCATGTATTTCTTACAGGACTGTCAGAAATAGTAGAAGCCATTTATTTATTAGCACTATTCTAAGTAAATACAAGGATAAAAAATTCATTTCTTACCCTTAATGAAACATGTACAAAAGAAGCTACAAAAAATTTTTTTAAATGTTATAATGGGGTTACATAAAAAGTACAATGAAATTCAATACAGAAAAATGAACAGACTATATAGAAAAGCAGTTTGTAAAAAAAAACAAACATAAATAAACAGCACACTACTAAAAAAGATATTTAACTTCATTAGTAATTACAATTTTTCACTCACTATTCTGGGAAAATAAAAAAAGATTGATAGTGTCCAATAAGGCTGATGGTATTCTTTTTATAGTTGTAAAATGTTCAGCCTTTTTTTTAAAGGACAACATGGTGTTCTCTAGTAAAATTTACATGTCCATACTCCTCAACCCAACAATTCTTATTGGAATCTATTTTACAGAAATGTTTGCATAAGTTCACAAAATATGTATAAAGATATCAACTGCAGCACTGTTTATTTCAAGAAAATAGAAAATAACCCAAATGTACATTTATCACACAATAAATTATGGTATATCTATACCATGGACCAGCATGCACCGTTAATAAGCATGTACTCAAATAGAAAGGTCTTGAAGAAACTGTTAAGTGAAAAAGTAGCAGAACAAATATCTAAATACATATTAAAGGTCTGGAAGATTAAGCAAGCTGTTAATAGTGGTTAACTTGGGATATTCTTTGAAATTTATTTTTAATTCAGATATTCATAAATCACTTGAGTAAATTTTTAAAATAGGAATAAGAGCTGAATCAAGGAAGAGAAAGGTACAGAAATATGAACAAGTCAAGATGACCTTTCCCACCTATTGTATCCAAAACTGAGTTCTTCTACCTCCATTTTCCATGAGTTTCCTCTCGACATCACCGAAGCCCTTCTATGCACCCTTTCTGCCTCAGCATCAACTTTTCCAGACAAGCTGGGAAGAAGGGTAGAATGCATATCCAGTAAAAGGGGTTTCTATCCCACTCCTCTGTTTTCCCCGTCCTTGACACTATAATAACCCCAGAACAGCTTAAATGTTGACAGTCTCAGTTCTACCAATGGCTCTACCAATCTTTGACAATATTTAATTATTCGCTTTACCCATTCCTTCAACTGACTCTACAATAGTAATTTTAACAACTATGCCAGATACTACCCTTATTGTTAGTTTATTGTACCGCATCAATACTCATGATTTTTAAAATGGCTTATAGTAAAAGCTTGTAGAATTTTTTTTTTTTTTTGAGACAGGTTCTCACTCTGATACCCAGGTTGGTGTGCAGTGTTGTGAACATAGCTCATTGTAACCTTGAATTCCTGGGTTCAAGTGATCCCCCCCCATCCATTTCTACAAAAAAAAAAAAAAAAACAAATAAATTTTTTTGTAGAGATGGGGTCTCACTATGTTGCCCAGGCTAGTCTCAAACTCCTGGCCTCAAGTGACCCCCCTGTCTCAGCCTCCAAAGTGCTAGGATTACAGACGTGAGCTACTATGCCTGGCTGCTTGTAGAATTCTTACCCAACTACAGTAAAAGCTGATATTTATAGAGAACTTACCAGGTACAAGGCATTATGCTAAGTGCTCTATCAGGCAGCTTGTAGTAAGTTTAGAATTTACTGACATAACAATGGTAAGCATAGTAAGCCATAGTTAGCAGTGTTTTCATCTACTACTTATGATGCCAAAAGGGTGTTCTAGGTGAAAAGGAAACGTGACAGCGACACTTTTCTTACAAGAGGAAACACTCCTTCCTTAAGCAGAAAGAAAAATGTCTTCAACCTGGAACATGTATATTTATTTATGAACTAAAGAAAAAAAATTACTTCCTCTCTTACTTTTCACAAAAAAATTAATCAGTAGTTATACTAACCAGATCTGAATCTAAGTGGAAAGCAGTTGATAAATGCCCGGCATTATATTGTTCTGCAGGACGGCAATCCACCACAAAGAACCGGACTCCTTCCTAAAAGGGAAACATTTAATATTCTGGAATTTGCCATGAGGTTCACATTGCACAATATAATATTGACAGTTAACCAAATAAGGAAAGAAGTTTATTAAAAAATGGATCTAACACAGAATTAGGAGGACCTAGTAAGTGTAGGCACAAGAAAATAAGCTCAAGGTCCTAAATACTTTTATTCATTTTAAATAGTTAAAACATTTTTTATATATTGTTCTTGACTGGAAAGTCTTAAAATATATAGCAGAAGAATGTCAATTTGAGCTGTAAAACTAATTATATTAGAATCTGACAATATTTAAAAGTGTGATCATGTAAACACTACATAGTTATAAGCACAACTCTAGATATGTTGTTCCTATTTTTGTAAATAAGTCCACAAATTTATCAACAGCTCAATTCATATAAGAACTAAGAAGTCTTTCTTGTGTGAGGGGATGAAGGAGAGGTTCTACAATGCTAGTTTGAACTGAAGAAGTTCACATGGGTCTCTTTTAAGCTGAATTGCATGTTTTCATTTATTTTTTAATTTTAGTTCTAATTAAAAAAAAGTGAGATGCATGTACTTTGAAAATTATGAATAACCAGAACAGATAAAGTTAGAAGTACAACTGAGACTTCTCATCCAACTGATCTATCATAAAAGGCCTGTCTTCCCACGTCCATTCCTCTCCCACCCTCAACTCTGGAAATACAGCCCACCTTCCAAATATACACCCATGGTTAACTGTTGCACTACTAATAATAAAGAGCATATATTAAAAAATAGCACTTGTCAAACTGCCTCATTAGATTTTCATGAAGATCACAACAGAAAATTATGGCATATTTTTAAAATTCTCCTTTGATTTATGCTTTATGGCATTAAATCGTGTAATTTAATTAGCTACAAACAACTCAGAATTTAACTGTTAAATGCTAAATTCACCCTTTTAAGCACTTTATACATTACATTCAGTCGCTTTGCTGAAATGTGAAAAAAGATAAAGCAATTTACAAAAACTGGGATCAAGAATGACAAAAATAATTGTTGACAATTAAAATAACATACAAGTTGGCAAGTTTAAAAACCTACTATCTGGGCAGAAGATTTAACACATTAATCATCCAAAAAGGCAAAACAGCTACAATGTTGCAATAAATTAATTTATGGAAATCAACAGACAGGGGGAAATGTTGGTTCCTTGTATTTAAAAAAGACAGTCCCCTGACAAACTTGGTTTCCTTTGCTTACCCCTTGCAGCTGATTTGCTTGAAGGATCTCTGACACTGAGACGGCCAGACAAAGAGCCTGACTCAGATCTGCATCATCATCCTTAATTCCCAACAAAGTACTACCAAAGAGGTGGTGATTATCCTATTCAAAGAGAAATTTCTAAACATTATGAAAAAAAATACAAAATCTAACTTTTTTCCTAAAAATATTCTTACTAAACCATAATAAAAAGTAAAATTATATAATATCCTTGAGTCATGTGATTTTTAAAATTTAATATTACATACTCTCAAATAGCTAAAAGTGACAAAGTCCGTATACAAGTTCCTGTCAGAGTTCACACAAAATGAAACACTAAGAAAAAAATAACATGTTCTACACAGCTGTTTTTCTAAACTATCACCTACAGTTAAATTTTTAAAATGGTTACTCACAGTTTTTCATGTATTAATGTAATAAAAAACAAAAGTGTGGCAGAAATGAACTGCATAAATTATGTAACATACTGATCCACAGCCTGTTCTAATTTATAGCTGCTAGTGCAGATTATTTACTACGTCTGAAGAATAAAAAGTACTGTTCCTGAAAAAGAAAAGAGGAAGTCTTCTTTTTCAGACACTATCCTAAACTACTCTCCCACCATCTGACTTCCCAACACTATTGGGAACTGATCTACATGAAGAAAACAGCTGAAATTACTCTCTAGAAACAAATCTTTTTAACTTATTTTTGAGGGAAATGTTCTTAAAAGGTTTCCCTTGTCTGCTTTCTGAAATACACTATACTGAACATAATTTAACCTTATCTTGACATTTCAGTGACATGATGACTACCAACTAGAAATTATTATGGCAGAATGTTTAAAAAAAAAAGATAATAAATGCTCTCATGGGCACCTGAGGTCACAGACAAACCTCTTTGCTTTATAAATACTTCTAGTCTGGTGTCCTTTACTGAAAGCACCTGTCTGGTCTAAGGATCTAGATCTCTGTGGGGCTAAGTGACCCTTCTTTGTTTGCAAGACAGCTCTGCATCATTAAGGTTGTACAAGGCTGAACTCCCGATAAAGAAACGTAACTATACATCCTTCATTAGATTTTTGTAATACAATTTTTAAAGTCAAGAAAGCACTAATTTAGGAAATATCTCACAATTTTTTCATGATCAGAAATAACAATAATCAAAACAGAAGATGGTTTTCACTATTTTTTTAATCTGTCTGTTCCTCCACTACAGAGAGTATGTACAGTGAAAAAAAAAAAATCACACAAAACTGTAACACATAAAAAAACAAAAAAGAATGACAACCTAGAGTATTTTAACCAAGGTAGACACAAAGTAAATAATAAAACAATGTATAAAATGTGAAATACAGAATCATTGGTCATTTCTCATCTTATACCTTCCTAAAAGAAGCTGGTGTTTTGCTGCAATAATACTGAGCCAGAGAGAAAAGGTCTTCTATATCTTCTAGATTCAAACTGGATGGAGTATTTTCCAAGAACTCTGAAATATGATTATAGATAACATTTAATAAATTGTGAAAAACAATTAACATTATTTATGTATCAAAGCTGAAATATCTTCAACATAATAAAAACTATGTAAATGGAATCTCAACAGGGATGCTTTTAAAGCTGCTTGTGGAGAAGTGGATTTCCCCAAATGAGCTGCAACTACTAACACAATTCTCCTGTTGGTGAAGGAGGGTGTAAGGCAATCAAATCAAATTCATTAGCCTTAATCAGAATTCTCTTATGTATTTATTCAATAAACACATATGAAGTGCCAGGGCCCCAAAACATCAAAAATGTCTAAGAAAGAGTCCCTGACTTAAGGAACTTTGTCTTGTGTGAGGAAATAAAAATAATTGTATCATTACACAGATAATACAAAGTGCCAGGCAATACAGAGAGAAGTAACTATAATATCTCTGTGTGGGGGCTACAGTGGGTAGAATCCAAAAGGAAAATCAAAGTTTCACAATGAAGACATTATGTAAGCTGAATACTGAAAGGCAAATTAAGAAAGGAGTAGGGAGAGAGAGAGGAGGGTACTTTATTTGAACACTGAAACCAAAGAAATAGTAGATGGAAAGGAATGAAAAGAGTGAAAAAATACAAAAGAATGAATGAGGATGGCAAAATCAGAGAAAATAGTCTGTTAAGGTCTGTACCTGGAGAGTGTTTATACAATTTCAGGGTTGAATGGGACCTCAGAGCTCTTCTAGATTAATTTCCTAAATTTATGGATGAGGAAACTAAGTTTTAGAGAGATAAAGTGACCTGAAATGTTTGCTCTACATTAAATGGTACTTACGGATGACTTCTTCCTTGCTGTCAGATTCTTGTGTTAAAATAACTTCTCTGTAAAAGGCAATCAAATAAAATGGAGTTAAATATTAACAAAGCACCGTGAGAAAAGAGAGGAAAATAGTCTAACCAACTTGATACTTACTTTGCATTAACAAGGATAATTAACATTAAGAAATAAATAAAAAATGGATCTGCTTGTTGTAGATATCCATCCCATATTGCCTGAGTGACTTCAATGGAACAGTAACATGCAAAAAGGCTTCCAAGCTGTAATCAGGAAATGAAATGAGAGACATAAACCATTGGAGCTGATTTGTTCTCTTAAAAATATTAAAGCAATTGAATAAGTAATTTTACATCAAATTATCTGTACCTGATATTTAATGTGTACCTTAATTTTAGTGTATGAAATCCAAAGGCAAAACATAGATTTAAGGGACAACAGAGCCAATTACTAACTGTGTGACCTAGAACACACATCGATTAACCTCTTTAAAGTTCCATTTTTACTTCTGTAAAGAAAAAAAACAAAAAGGAATGCTACTACCCATCTTCTACTACTGTTGGGAAAAGAGAGACAATTAACCTAGAATATCTAAAGTAACCAGCACATATCTCTGCCATAGCAAAATAACTACCATAATTACTGACAGAGCTAAGAGTAAGTCGAATAATTAATAATGATAGCACAGTGTTTAACTTACAAGGTAACTGTGAGGATCAAACATGGTAATTTAAGAGCACCTAATAAAAATTTAATGATAATATAAACGTGAATTGCTCCCTGAAGCTTACTTGTACATCATTTGAAAGAGATTAAACATTCATATCCTTTAATAGATTTCAAGAGCTCTATGGCTTTGTACTTCAAATGAAAGAGTTAATCCATAAGTTCCTCTATACACAGACTGTGTTTTAAATTGCATGAATTCAGGGAAATTTTTATATCATTCAGTTTTCATTAAACACAGAAACAATTCCATCTAGAGGTTTAAACTTAAAACATTTTTAATGGCTTAAGAGAGCTAATGGGAACACACATTTCATGCACACTTGGTGCTAGGCACTATTCTCACATATTGTTTAATAATTATCTCTTATTTTAATTCTCACAATGGGCCTGCAAAGTAGACATTGTTCTCCCTATTTTACAGGTGAGGAAATAGACTTGGATTAAATTACTTTTTCAAGCTCACAGGATTAGCGAGTGGTGGTGTTGGGAGTAGGAAAAAGGCCTGCACCAGCCTGGGCAACATAGTGAAACCCCCATCTCTAAACTAAAAAAAAAAAAAAAATTTGCTGGGGGTGGTGGTGCACACCTTTAGTTCCAGCTACTCAGGAGGCTGAGGCAAGAGAATTGCTTAAGCCTAGGAGTTCAATGCTGCAGTGAGCTATGATCATGCCACTGCACTCCAGCCTGGGCAACAGAATGAGATCTCATCTCAAAAAAAAAAAAAAAAAAGGCTGGATGCAGTGGCTCATGCCTGTAATCCTGGCACTCTGGGAGGCACTTGAGATCAGGAGTTCAAGACCAGCCTGAGCAAGGGTGAGACCCCGTCTCTACCAAAAAAAATAGAAAAAATTAGCCGGGCATGGTCACCGGCACCTGTAGTCCCAGCTACTCGGGAGCCTGAGGGCAGGGGGATCGCTTGAGCCCAGGAGTTGAGGTTGCAGTGAGCTATGATGACACTACTGCACTCTACCCAGGGGCAACAGAGTGAGACTCTGTCTCAGAGAAAAAAAGAAAGAAAAAGTCCTGAGACTCCATAACCCATGTAATCACCATTACACTTGGCCATAAGGCTTTTAAAGTACATAATGCTACTGTTTTTTGTTGTTGTTTGAAAAATTACTATTACAAATTCAGATTAGAAGAGGTAAATACAAACAGAATAGTAATATACAGCCATTTTTACACTCACTTAGCTAAACCAAAGCTACCAAAAGCTGCCAATGCATTGCTCACAGTTATGGGCTCTTAAGGTTTAGGAATTAGTTTTTAATTGTTTCATCTCATGATTGAAAAAAAACTGTATTATATCAACATGATACTAATAGCAAGAATGAACTATTAACATTTGGCACATGAGATGAAGAGAAACATTTGTTTTACTACTCAGTTTAAACCTCCTGCTCCCAGCACTGAGTACTAACTCAGAGTTCTGGCAACTGACAAGGCATTTCTTAGGCTGAAAGGCCTCTATTATTAAAATGCTTCAGGGAAATAGTTTATTACTTTAACATAAATAAGTGGATTTAGTGACAACATATGAATCTCAGAGAAGCTACAGTTTTATAGGTGTTTTATTTTTTTAACTCAAAGTGACAAGACTGTGGCCAAGAGGAAACTATATAGGCTACTGAGGTTTAAATTAGCCCAGAAGTGAAATAAGTTATAATTCTCTAATTAGACTTCCTGATTGCTAACTCATCCCATCATCCTATGAGATAGGTACAGTGCTATTATTATTACCCTTTTATAGATGAGGAAATTGAAGCTCAGGGGCTATCTAGATCACACAGTTAATAATTGGTAGAAATGGGATTCTTACTGAAGAAAAGTTACGCAAGAATCAAAGAATATGTTTAATTTTTTAATATAAAGTCGTCTAACACCCAATCATTGTTTTAGAAAGATCTTCAAGTTAACCTAGAAGAGCAGTTCTCAAAGTGTAGTCTGAGGACCCCCATGTACAGGAGGAGTTTGTGAGGTCAAAATTATTTTCATAATACTTAGATTTTACTTGCCTTTTTCATACTCATTCTCTCATAAATGAATAGCATTTTCCAAAGGCTACCTGACCTGTAATATCATCACAAATTGAATAAAGAAGAAGATATGAGAATCTTCCTGTCTTTGATTTAGCCAAACATTAATGAGATTTGCAAAAACATAAAACAATGCCACTATTCTCTCTAATTTTCTTTTGGAAAATATAGTTGTTTTTCATTTTAAAATAGGCTATTTATGTTAACATGCAATGGATTTATCATTACTTATAAATAAATGAATATTTTAGATTCCTCAGTTTTAATTTCTCATCAACATAATCCATATAAACAATGGATCATCAATAAATTTTAAAAGTGTAACGGGTCCTGAGACCAAAATTGAGAACTACTCACTTGCAATAAGGCCTTCCATTGAAAATAAAAATAGAGAATGACAGAGCACTGAGTTGTACTTTATATTCTTTTATTAACCATTTGATAATCTTAAGTCATTTTCCTCATGATTATATACCAATTCTTATACATGCCATCAACAATTTAAACACAAAGCTCTAAATTGAACTGACATGTATCATATATTTACATATATTACATGCATATATTGACAATTACATATATGTAACTATAACTAGTATATATTTGATATTAGCTATAACTAATATATTAACATATATAACTAGTATTAACTATATAACTATAACTATAACATATAACATTAGTTATAACTGTATTAGCTATAACATATAATATAGCTATAACTATAATATTAACTATATATCATTATAACTATATATAACTAATACAGTTATAACTAATATTAAGTATATATTACTTATAATACATTATACATATATGAAACAAAAGGCTAAACTTCATATCAAATAATCTGAATTGACTAATCTAAGTGATGAGCAAAAAAAGTTATTTTGAAATGCCAATAATTTTACTCAGGTTTAAGTAGTAATGGTCTGTAATTTAGTACTTTTCTTCCTCTCCCTTAGAAAAAATATACCTAACTATAGTTTTATATAAATCTATTTTTCATTAAATGTTCCTACTTTCACTTTATTACCCAGTTGAGTGCATAGGAGTCTGGAGTAATTTTCTTTGTATCAAGAAAAGAACAAAGCTCAGGCTCATGGTACTGGATGAGTAATCGGAAGAGATGAAATGGTCTCCCCTTCAGGGAACAATCCCTAGAAGATAAGAGAAGGAAAGGCTTCTGCATTAATAGGTCAGAAATGATCATATCAGTAATCAATCCTCCTGTAATACCCACCTCTTCTCCCCACCCCCAGAACACCTGAAAACCACAGCATTCACAGCAAGCCTACCTGATAGTACCATGCAGAGCTCTCTTTCTAACACGTTTCAATATCCCTGACTCGACAAAAGTTAGTAGGAACAGCAGGTCCATAGCCACTCTATGAAGACTCTCTCCAGGTGAACCCAGGCAGGACTCAAGCAAGAGGACTACAGGGATCACTGAAAACAGCATTTAGGTTATTTTGATAGGGTTGGGATCCCAAAAGGAGAGAAGCTTCTTCAGGACTCTGCCAAATGAGAGGAAACTCCTAGGAGGCTTCTGGTTAGCGCCACAGTTTATATACTCAATTAGGAATGTCCTTTAGCAAAGGCACAAGTCTGAAATGGCCACAGATTAACATTTCAGAAGAGTGGCCTCAGAAGCTGTGGAAGTGCCCTGAGTACCACGTGCTCTGAATACTAAAAGGTGCCAAATACTAACCTTGTTGAATAACTGTCCTACTTCAAAGGGTTATTATGAGAGCAAAATGGGAAAGCTGAATGTGAATATTGTTTTAAAGTAAAGGGCGCCAAATATATACTCTACCATTTATATCTCAATGCCGTTTTAAAATTTTTATTTATTTATTTAGAGACAGGGTCTCACTCTGTCACCCAGGCTGGAGTGCACTGGCATGATTATAGCTCACTGCAGCCTCAAACTCCTGGGCTCAAGCAGTACTTCCTAGTAGCTAGGAATACAAGTATGAGCCACCAGAACCAGCTATTTTTTTTTTTTTTGGTAGAAATGGGATCTCACTATGTTGCCCAACCTGGTTTTGAACCCCTGGCCTCAAGCGATCCTTCTGCCTTGGCCTCCCAAAGTGCTGGGATTACAGGCATACGCCACCATACCCAGCCAATGCCTTTTTTTAAAAACAAGCATCACATTTCACTTCAGATACTTCAAAAGTATAAATAATTATAAAAGGCCTAGAGATGCATTCTGTGTCATAGATGCCCTGTAGTTTCTACTCATTATCTCAGGAAGTATCTCAGCCTGCTCAACTTTAAGGTTCCTCTGCCAAGGGTCACAGTAGCCACTCACAGCCCTGATCTATAAGGCACTGTCCCCATACCCAGGTACCTAATCACATGAGCCCAAAGAAGACAATCCCTTGGAGCAGGTCCAGATGTGATGCATACACTAAGCTCACTCCTCAGGAAACACAGCTGCTTCCTTCTTCCCATGCTCAGTCCCTGACCTTGAACTCAGAAGATTTATCTCCTAACTCCCACATAAGCAGCATTCTTAGATAATCTCTCGAGTCTAGAGGATTTGTTAGATACTATTATATTCATGTTAATTCATTTTAGTGTGTCCATGTTTGTAATACCTCAAAACTTAACTGAGTTACTTCATGGAAAAAGACTCTCTCAAAAGACATCAGATTTTTGGTAGTATAATCCTATTGGACATAGGGAGATTGTTACTTTTTAACCACTACAGTTATAATAAAAACAAAAGGCAATATTGCAAAACAGTTACTTCCATACAGTTTGGTTGGTTAAATATGGTATTGCTGTGAACAAGGTGATGACTAACCTAATCTTCATTTGGACCAGTAGGCTTCACTAATTTTTTAGCCACTAATTATAAATTTTACTCCATTCAGCTTACATACAGAGATGCATTCTTCTAGTCACATGGGAAGGAGGCAATAATGTGTAATGAATCAGCAAAAACTTATAACTGCTCAAAGCACAGGCCATCATAATAAAAGTCATTATTAACTGAGGAAATACCATGTGCTAGACACTGTAATAACAATATTTTACAAAAGTTGTTCCGTTCTATCTTCACAAACAACCCTATGAAATATATATACATATACACACACACACATACATTTTATAGATGAGAAAACTGAGGCTTAATTGAGATCAAGTAGCTCGCCAAAGATCAAACGGCTAAAAGATAAAGGACCTAAGACCTGTACACAGACATTGGGCATGAAATCATTATACCATACTGCCTCCTTC
Source organism: Lemur catta (assembly GCF_020740605.2). Classification (NCBI taxonomy): domain Eukaryota; kingdom Metazoa; phylum Chordata; class Mammalia; order Primates; family Lemuridae; genus Lemur; species Lemur catta. The sequence goes on from NC_059128.1 coordinate 241,561,521, forward strand.
CATATATATAATTTGGTATTTCAATTAGTGGTATCATTGCAGGGGTACAATGTCTAAAACAGCAAACTGTACAGAAAATGCAATAAGGTAAAGTGCTTCATGTAAAACAGTTAATGAAATGAATGTCACAGTTTTAACATTAAAACACTGATAAAAATGCTTTACAATGCTATTCAAAGAGAATAATGAAAAATAATTTCTATTAATCTAAGATCTGAAACGAACACTAGGATTTGATATGACTCTCAGTCTACCACTTTTTGACACTGCAAACGGCAAGGAAGTTTTGTAGAGAAGGCCCCAGGTTGGCAATTCAGGTGCCTGGAGACAGAACTGGATTCATATTGGCAAGATTATCTCCTCCTTAGTCTGATACTTTCCCCACTGTATGGTATAAATCAAGGCAACAAAATGCTAAGGCAGAATAGGTAGTGAATAGTGGCACACTCTATAAAAACAATTGCCTAGTTCATGGTCTCATCTTCTGAAAAAGTAGGGCATCTCTGGCAGTTCAGCCATTGCAACAGCATCTATTCACTTAATAGTTGTATACGACAAAGTTACGCTCAACTGCAAGGCACTGTGCTTGATAGGATTCTACTCATCTTATATCTAAATATGTAATAAGAAGATATGTTAAAATGGAGTTCTTCTAGAAGCATTCTGTGGAGCCCAGGGTTCTTTCCAGGGGCATTAATGCTGACCCTAGCTGGAGTGCTGTGTTACATGTGGAACTCATGGAAATAGTAACTAGAGGAACCTGACAAGACAGTATGTTACACAGGTCAATGTAAAATCCCCTCTCTTTACTCCTAACTACCACTACCACTGTTCTTTAGAGACAAAGCTGGGACACCATGTCCCTTGCTACTCTGAGCTCTGTTACAGTGAGAAGAGACCACGAGAAGCACTAAAATATAGGCAGTTGAGAGACCTACTATATAACAGAATGACTCCTAAATATGAATTCCAGTCTAGGCTCTGCCATGATCTTAGCCTTGTCTTCTGGCATCTTTGGGTCTGTTTTTCTTACATAAAGCGGTATGGCTTTGAGGTACCATAAAGGTTCTCAATCTTGGTGTACATCAGAATCACCTGGGGAGCTTTGAAAAAATACCTATGTTCAGGCTTTACCCCGTCCACTTAGATTTGAAACCCTAGGGATCAGTATGTTTCAAAAGTTCTTTGGCTAAAGAGACATTTCTCCAAAGAAGAGATATAAATTGTCAATAAACAGGTGAAACGACACTCAACATCATTAGACATCAGGGGAATGCAAGTAAAAAACCACAATGAGATACCACTTCACACCTACTAGGATGGTTATAATCAAAAAGACAAATGCTGATGAGGATGTGAAGAAAGTGGGATCTCCATTCATTATTGGTGAGAATGGAAACTGCAGCCACTTTCGAAAAGTCTGGCAATTCCTCAAAAAGTTAGAGTTATCATATGATCCAGCAATTCCACGCCTGGACACATATCCCAGAAAAATGAAAATATATGTCTACACAAAAACTAGTACACGAATGTTCATAGCAGCATATTCATAATAGCCAAAAAGTGAAAACAACCCAAATACCCATTAGCTGATGAATGAGCAAATAAAATGTGGTATATGCACACAATGAAATATTATTGGGCAAAAAAAAAAATACTGATATTGCTACAATATGGATGAAACTTGAGAGAAGGCAGTGACAAAAAAACATATATATGATATGATTCCATTTACATGAAATGTCCAAAATAGGCAGATCCATAGAAATAGAAAGTAGATTAGTGGCTGTCCAGGGCCAGGAATGTTGGGGAGAAAATGGAGAGCTGATTACTGATGGGTATGGAGTTTCTTTTTGGGGTGATGAAAATGTTCTAAAATTGATCATGGTTATAATTGCATAACTCTGTGACTATATTAAAAACCAGTGAATTGTGTGCATTAAAAGGGTGAATTTTATGGTATGTGAATGATATCTCAATCAAAGTGTTATTTTTAAAAAGAAAAAGTACTTCAATTCTAACAAGCAACCATGGTGGAAAACCATATTAGTTAAGCACTGGTTACCCATTCAAACTTAAGTTCAAATCCTGACTCAAACACATCAGAAGTGTAATCCTGGAAAAGTAATTTAATCTCTTTCTTTGCTTCAGTTTCTATAGCTATAAATCAGCTACCTTATAGTCACTGTTTAAATGAGAAAAAATGCAAAATGCTTATGCCTAGTATTGTAGGGTATCACATAAGAAGTAATAAAAAATGGCAGTCAGTTAATTATCAAGGTCCAGAATAGCAGTTTTCCTCCTTGGCTGCACACTGGAATTAATCGGGAAGCTCTAAATAAACTGATGCCTGGGCTCTATCACCAAGAGATTTTTATATAATTAGTCAGGTATGCAATAGGCATTAGGCTTTTTAAGAGCTTCCACAATGATTCTAATGTACATCCAAGCCACTGGTCTAGACAATGTCAAAGTTTCTTCTGGCTCTAAAATTCTGACTATCTGATCCATAGCATTGAGAACTACAATAATTCTTTCTAGCCTCACATGTGCCTCTCACCACCATGACCCCCCACCACAACCACCTACACATCTGTCTGGTTTCGACTTAAGTGCCACTTGCCCAGGGAATCCACCCCTGACCTCCAAGGTAAGCTAAGGTACGTTAAGTCACCTCCATTATACATTCCCATAGTACTCTATATTTCACCTTCCTAACACTCCGCACACTTTAATTTACTTGTTCGTCCCTGGAGTCTGTTAGCAAAAGAAAACGAAAAAAGAAAAAAAAATTTTTTTTTAACTTACTTGTTCAATGCCTGTATTTAGGGTTACAGTCTAGGCTGTAACACCAGCACCTCACATAAGGTAGCACTGCAAAAATTTTACTTTTCACTCAGACACCGTAATGTTATTTTTATTTTATGTGTAAAGAAACTGAAGTAGGTATACCACTAAATAAGCTTAAAGAGTTATGTACATCAACTCTAGAAGCATGAATTCTTTTTTAAAAATAAATTTCTTATGTATATTTAAAGTATACATAACATGATGTTATAAGAAACATATAATAAAATGGTTACTATAGTGAAACAAAATAACATATGCATCATCTCACATGTTACCCATTTTTCCCCCATGGCAAAAGCAGCTATAACCCACACTCTTAGCAAAAAATCTCTAATACAATACACTATTATTGACTATCATTCTCATGTTGTATATTAGATCTTTTGATTTGTTCATTCTATGTTTGCTACTTTGTATCCTTTGACCTACACTTCCCCAGTGCCTCCCCTGACACCAACCCTGGTAAGCACTGTTTTAGAAGTATAAATTTTTAACTAAAGAATCCTTTAAAAAATGTTTATAATCGCAAAAATAAAGTCAAATAACTATGGCTCAAACAACCTTAACATTTATTTGAACATTTTACTTTACCACCAAAGTAAATCTAACAACTTTAGTTCAAAGCAAACTAGACCTTTATTCACTTTAAAAAAGTGTAATAACTAATTCATATTTTACCTGGGAATGTACTTATTCATGATTGCATAAAAGCAGTTGTATAAATCGCTGCGTGGCAGTTGAAGATGCACCAGTGGTTTGAGTAGATGTATCCAGCTAAGGGATGTGCTATATTTAATGTTCCGTGATTTACAATAAAAGGTGATTACAGATTCAATATCCAAAAGTAATTCTGCTGCCTTCTCCTCTGGCACTGAAAGCTGATCTAGAAAATAAATGTCCAAATAAAAAGTTACCAAAGGCATTTTAGAGGTTCAGTTATTTGACATAACACTTGTTTACAAATATACGATATATATTGGTGCATTTAGAATATGACAAAGGCTAAGTAAAACAACATAAAAGCAAATTTTCCCTTATATTTAACAATGATTGGTTCACAGACCTAAAACACAAGAAAAAAATAGCCAAAGCACTTTATAATATTCTTGTTTTTAACTTTAAGCAAAATAGTTGTTTAAAGAAAAGAAAATTAAGAATAGCAATCACTTTCACTTAAGAATATTTCATTCTCTAGTTCCTTGAGAAAGGAAAGAAACAGAAGACTTCTATATAATCAATATTTTCTAAACATTAACACTAAAGAATGTTTGGCCTATAGATATGTTAAACATAAGAATGGTCAATCTGAAGTAGAGGGGTAGGCAAAGATAGTCATAACCCATATTCCTGGAAAGTAAAAGTATTTTCTGAACAGATTATCATGTACCCAATGATGGGCAACTGACAAAATAACTTTGGAAAGGGAAGGGAAAAGAATTCATTTCCTACTACCAAATTCCCTTCCTTTTGCCCATATTAGCAATAATGTTTCTGTGGTGGTTATTACACAATTTGATCAATAATTTAACTAAAATATGACAGAAAAAGAAACAAAAAGATACCAATGGACTGGAGATAAATTACAAAGCAGAAGTATAAATTAATTTAGTCTTTATTGTGAATTGAAATACACTTTGTGGGGTGATTGGAAACCTACTCACCCATGATTTACAAGTTTTTCTATCTATAGCAGATCACAAACTATGACTTTTAGATAAACTTTTGGAACATAGATTCCTTTAATTTGAGGACTATATATAATCATACAGATCTTTATTTTTCTGTTTTTGAGACACAGTTTGCTTTGTTGCCCAGGCTACAGTGAGTGCCATGGCATCAGCCTAACTCACGGCAACCTCAAACTCCTGGGCTCAAGTGATCCTTCTGCCTCAGCCTCCCGAGTAGCTGGGACTACAGGCATGCGCCACCATGCCTGGCTAATTTTTTCTATATATATTTTTAGTTGTCCATATAATTTCTTTCTATTTTTAGTAGAGACGGGGTCTCGCTCTTGCTCAGGCTGGTCTCGAACTCCTGAGCTCAAACGATTCACCCGCTTTGGCCTCCCAGAGTGCTAGGATTACAAGTGTGAGCCACCATGCCCGGCCCATACAGATCTTTAATTATACAAAATCCAAGTTTAATACTGCAAAAAACTGTAAATGTATATGAAAAATTGAACATATAATGCAAAAGAAACAGTAAAAACTAGTTTCTTTCTTAAAGTTATTAGACATTATTTCACAAGAATCTCAAAAGAAAAGTTTAAGAACTATTTACAAGCCCTTCACAAATTCCCAAATTATAACAAGATCATTCTAGTAAAGAGTGGTTCTTCCACCCAAAATTTATTTCCAAAATTTTCTGTTGTTTGAAAACAATTATTAAACTTACCAATAAACTGCAGGCAATCCTTGTGAATGGTATCCTGTTCTGGCAGGTCTAAAATACCATCCCATGATGCCAAACTATCACCTTTTCCTGCAACATTCAGAGCAATCTGCAAGAAAGATCAAAAAAGCAACTAGCTTTATATGTCATTTCTCATTCTTGGAAAATATGCTGTAATAATTAAAGGCCTGAGTTTAGGAATAATAACAAAGATTACAAATTAAGATATCTCCACTCCACCATATGCTGAACCCTTGGTCACATCACAATGAATCAACGGAATTACTTTAAATCCTCCTACATTAGATATTACTACTTCATGCTGACTTAGTGAATAAAACGAATTACATAAAACATTGATATATTTGCATATATAAATTTATTTCAAGCAACCATCTTTTCTGTTTTTTTTTAAATGTAAAAACAATACAGAATGTGATATTGGCAAAGAAAAAGTACATCTGTGCTATGTACAATTAAAAATCATACAGAAGATTACTTAATAAACTTAGAAAATGTTCTTGATATTTTATAAGGTTTTTTTAGTATGTAAAAAACCACTGCATTGATTAAAAGAATCTGAAGTGGCCTATCAACCAAATGCAATGGGTGGTCCTACTAGAATTCAAATTTAAACAAATCCCCTATAAAAATACATGTATGAGACAAGTGAAGACATTATTTTATTATATTAAGGAATCACTATTCTTTTCAGTATTTCATACTTTCATGTTAAACTATTTGTATACCAGCAAGGATTTGCTTTAAAATAATCCAATTGGTGGGGAGAGGAGGAAAGGATGGGGATGCTGAGCAAGATTGCCCAAAGGTTGATAACAGATAAAGCTGAGTTATGGGTACATGGGAGTTCATTATACAAGTCTCCATACTTTTGCATGTGCTTAAATTTCTATTATAAAATGTTCAGAATGCTATGCACAGTTATGATTCCATTTCTGTTAAATTATATGTGCACAGGTAAAAAGATACACACCAAAACCTTTTATGTTCACCTATAGGTGGTAGTTACGTGATCTTTTGTGCTTATATTTATACTGTGTGTTTTCACAAATATATATATCTCTTTTGTAATCATAATAATCTTAATTCAAAATTTTTTTAAATAATAATACACATGCACTAGAGAACAGCTGAAAAGATGAAAATAAAGCACAGGAAAATCTCCTATAATGCCAACACCCAGAGGCATATTTCCTTTTCTTTTTTTTTTTTAACATAGCTGAGATCATTGCATGTCTCCAACTGTGTATCTGATTTTACTCATTGGTTGTACTGTATTTCTCCTTTCCATTAAACAATTTTCATAAACACCATTTCTAATGGCTACAAAAGAAAATATTACCTATAATTAAAATGAAGCATGGTGGAAAAAAAACCATTACCTTCTAAAACCTAAATCTTATTATTAAATATACTAAACACCACAGAAACATACATTTTAATAAGTTGCTGTTTGACAATTTTCTAGATGTGGCATGCTCATAAGCTAAAGTCTTCTGCAACTAAGACAGATGAAACAATAAATTTTTGAAAATATTCTTAAGTGATTATATTTTATTCATTTTAGTTCCTAGTTACCTTCCAAACTTTGGCTCTCAGATCAGCAGGCAGTGGTCTCCCTTGAATTATATTTCTCAAAGTTTCAAGATCACAACCTCCTGCTTCCAGAGCTTCTTCAAGATCTTTTTCCCTAAAAAAATAAGTCATAGTAAGATAAATTTTACTTTATATCTTTTCTTATTCAAGTTTCATTTATAAGCATGGCCTATTAAAGGCTGTGTCTAAGAAAAAAAGGTCCTCAGCAGCCAAAATCCAAAATGTAATGCCAAGGCATACATCATACATTCTTTTTCTTTTTTCTTTTGGAGGTAAATCTCAGGTTTCATACAGTCGATTTACTTTTATTTTGTGCTTAGTTCTAACAAGTTTGGTTATCTGTTTTCCCAAACTAAAGAAATTTAAAGAGAAGATGAGGCAAGAAGTCTGACAGAGTTCTGAAGTCATAGCAGTAATGGTATTCATTGTAGTAGTAATGACTAACACTTTCTATAGCACTATGTGCCAGGCCTATTCCAAACATCCTACATGTGTTTTTAATCTTTACAACAATCCTATGAGGTAGGTTACATCACTGGCCCCCGTAACAGATGGAAAAATTGAGGCAAAGAAGGGGTATACATTTATGAGACAATCGAAGAAATCATTTTATGGCATTAAAAATTACTATTCTTTCAGGTGTTTAATGGTATTGTGGTTATGGTCACATGTGTAACCAGTAGTAGAGCCAGTATACAAATTTTAACAGCTTAGTTCCTGAACTCATGCTCTTAACATTATGCTAAATAATGGTAGAGAAACCATAGATTTAGCCAAGAATTCAAAGCCCTGCAGTCTGAGACTATTTAGTCCATAACCTTATCGATACCATGTCTAGAGCAGTGCCTAGCTTACAATAAGTATTCAATAAATTTTAGAGGAAGAAAAAAGGCTCAACTGGCATTATATATTAAAGCAAAATAATAATACCACATTATCAAGTAAATTACCAAATCATTAAGCAGTTATGTTCAGTCAATTATGTATAAGGAGAAAAGTACGTATGAAATTTATTTTCATTTGTACCTGGTTAAAATAATTAAAAGAAAACTTTCACCAAGGTATAAATTGTTCTTTAGCCAGAAAATAACTGGTTAAATTAATTCCTTAGGAATTTTCAAAAGCTGAGGTTTCAGTGTTTACAATTTTGACACAGAATATATTAAAAAATCTGTATAAATTATTTAAAACTTCAGAACCGAGCCAGACAATTTCTAACATTCTTTGAAGCAACCTAATATACAAATCATCTCACTAGGATCAGGAAATCAGGATTTTTGTCTCAGTTTAGTGGTTTTGAAGAAAATAATTACTCTCATTCTTAATTTTCTCAGTAAGATATTGTAAACCTCCCCTATTGATAGGATTCTAAGAACATTAGTTTACATGTATAAATTTCATAAAGTGTTGCCTTTTAAGGGAAAGGAATTAAATAAAAATGTAATCACTCAAGGCCGGGCGCGGTGGCTCACGCCTATAATCCTAGCCCTCTGGGAGGCCGAGGTGGGTGGATCGCTCAAGGTCAGGAGTTCGAGACCAGCCTGAGCGAGACCCCGTCTCTACTAAAAACAGAAATAAAAATTATCTGGACAACTAAAAATATATATAGAAAAAAAAATTAGCCGGGCATGGTGGCGCATGCCTGTAGTCCCAGCTACTTGGGAGGCTGAGGCAGGAAGATCACTGGAGCCCAGGAGTTTGAGGTTGCTGTGAGCTAGGCTGACGCCACGGCACTCACTGTAGCCCGGGCAACAGAGTGAGACTCTGTCTCAAAAAAAAAAAAAAAAAAAAAAATGTAATCACTCAGGATCATATTCAACAGAAAAGCACTGATTAAAAGGTTCCTTAATAAAGCTACTGCCAATTCATATGAACAGGAAGATAACTAGAAACCACACAAGAAACATTTTGTTCTTCTGCTATATGGTTCCCAAAGTATGAGAAGAGAAAGGAAAGAGGAAAGATTTCAAGTATATTGCTGAGAGACAGTTCAGGCCTACAGCTGATAAAGACTGGGGCTTATCTATTCTATTCCAGTCAAAGTACAAGACAACCTGTTAGAATTTGACGGACTGTTCCTAACCATGAAACAAAGAAAATTTAAAGGCATTTTTGGTGAATAAATACCATATATTTAAACAGTCAGATGTGTAAATGAAATGAGGAACTGAAAACACCATTTTTCTTTTTTCTTTTTGAAGTAGCTTTGCCAAATCTTTTACTATTACAGACAACAAAGCTACTATTTTGGTGCAAAATGCCCAATCTTCAAAGTATTTTTTAAATCACAATAATGTACAAGCACATTTCTGTTGATACAGCTGCTGTTGGACTCTTTGATGCTGTCCCCAGGGAACCAAACAACGTGTTCTCCAGCAGTACAACCATGAGGAAGAGCTCCTTTGGACACCAGAAGATGCTGCATCTTAAGTAGTAAAAGATACTTCTCAGAAACCTAAATAATTAAAAGTAACATTATCTTATAAACAAGGCATTCAAAGGTTCAGTTATCAGACCTTCGACATTACAAACGTGCTTGAAAAGTAGTAAAGGGCTGAAAATTGTTAAGTTAAATAATTCATAGAGGGATCAGGCAGAGATAGGAACTCTATGGTGTTCAAAGAGAATTTTTCTTCCCCTAAACCAAGTTTCTACTTTTAAACAGCAATACAATTCTAACATACAAAAGCAAAACTTGGGTCTGGTGGAATATAAGCGGGTGGGCTGTGATTTTTTTCTGAGCCTTGTTTGAATATGGGCAGCTTTTTACTGGCCTTACTTACAAGCTAAAGGTTGGTACAGCTGCACTGGACACTCAGACAGGTCTACAATAGGAAAGTACAGGCCTTGCCCATCTATTCTAGAAAGTATGAAAAATAAATTATTGTCTCCTGTGTTCAGAAAGTTCAGGACAGAGGAGAGGAAATCCAAGCTTTGGGGTTGGAAAGAAGGAGAAAACCACCTCCTCCTGGCTCTGTGACTTTGAAACTATAACATATGTTAGTATAATACTACAGGTTCCTGTCAATAACAGGTTCCTGTCAAAACCTAAATAAAACAACAGAATTTCCCCTCACCTACTGTTTCGTGGAAAAATCAGCTAATCTAAGGATTGTAATCCAAGTTGCTTTAGAATTATAGCTAGGCAAACAATATGACTAGATTTATGTTTACATTGAAGTTAGCAACTGAATTAGATTTTTCTTCTTCAACCAAACGGTGATTACCTTCTAACATTTGGAAGTACTTGCACAATGTTAAGGGAGAAAAAGCATGAATTTTGAAGCACTAAGCATTTCTAAATGCTTCTATAATTAATAAATTCAATTAATAATTTTGTAATAATTCAATAAAGCATACATTGAATCATATTAAAAATTATGATTTTTAAAAGCAACTATATTATATATGTAGTGTTCCTAAAACTTAAAAAGCTACAGAAAATCTCCCACTAGGAAAAACCGACTATATATTAAACTTTTTTCTAAATTGTTTTCTTCTCATTCATGTTCTATAAACTTTTTTTCCTCCACAATTTCAAAATTTATGAAAATTGTTTAATTGTATACACTCTATCTCCAAACAGAAGATGAAAAGATCTAGTTTTTCTCCTAATTTTTTTTACATGTATCTTCCTATACTTAAAGAAACCCTACACCCACTAGTAGTCACTAACCATTCATCCCCATGGGACCCTCCCCACCCTGCTCTGGGCCTCTGGCAAAAACTTTCTGTCTCTACATATTTATCTATTCTGGATATTTTATGTAAATGGAATCATATAATATATAGCCTTTGTGTCTGGGTTCTTTCATTCATCATAATGTTTTTAAGAACTATCCATGTTGTAGCACGTATCAATACGTGTTTTTTATTGCCAATACTCCATTGTATGAATATCCCGTATTTCATTTATCCATTCATCAGATAATGAACATTTGAGTTCTTTCAACTTTTTGATTATTATAACTCTCTTAATTTTGAACACAAATACCAGTAGTTCAACTGATTAAGTGTATGATACATATATGATATTTGTTATTTATTCATCCTAAAAAGGTCTGAAGAATTTAAAAATCAAGTCTATTAAAACCTCACACTCAAAAACCAAAACAAACCTTACACTCATTAGGATGACTACCACCAAAAAACATAAAATAACGAGCGCTGGTGAAGACTTGGAGAAACTAGAACGCTTGTACATTGTTGGTAAGAATGTAAAATGAGGTGGCCACTGTAAAAACCAGTATAGCAAATCCTCAAAAAGTTAAAAATAGAATTACCACATGACCCAGCAATTCCATTTCTGAGCATATGTCCGTAAGATCTGAATGCAGGAACTGGAAGAGATATTTATACACCTATGTTCACAGCTACATTATTCATAATAGCCAAAAGATAGAAACAATCCAAGGGTTCATCAAAGGATGAATAAACAAAATTAGTTATATACATACAATGGACTATCATTTAGCCTTAAAAGGAAGGAAATTCTGACACATGCTACCACATGGATAAACCTTGAGGATATTTTGCTAAGTGAAATAAGCCAGTCACAAAAAGACCAATACTATAAAATTCCACTCCTATGAGATACCTAGAGTAGCCAAATTAATAGAGACAGAAAGCAGAATAGAGGTTACCAGGGGCAGAGGAAGGGGAGAATGAGGAGTTGTTTAATGGACATAAAGTTTCAGTTTTACAGGATAAAAAAGAGATCTGGGGATTATTGCACAACAATATAAATGTACTTAATACTACTGACTGTACACTAAAAAAAGGTAAAGATGGTAAATTTTTTATATAATGTGCATTTTACCACAATTTTTAAAAATCAACTCTATTCAATATGTCATAAAAATTCATGAATTTGGGCTTTAGAGTCAGATCTGGGATCCAATATTGGCCCGCTCAACAGTCATGTGATCTTATGTAAGGAATATATATAGAAATACAGTGTTTACTTTATAGGGTCGATTAATGCTCAAATAAACTTCTGAACATAAAGCATTCAGTGCAATACTTGGCCACATAATTCTTCCACAAATGGAATCCATGGATACTATTACTCTTGTTATTATTACTGAACAATAGCTGACTATGAACAATCATAGATGTTCATAATCATCTTAGAGAATTTAGCCAATGTATAAAAAAATTAAAACACCAACCACAATACTATTACCATGAGATAATTATTAACATTCTGTGAATTACTTTTTAGTTCTTCATATGTATGTGTGTACAGACATATATAAAATGAAACTCAATTTTACTGAAAATATAATTTTGTACACTATAGGTTTCACTTATTTATATTTCTCAAAAAAATCATAAACATTTCTCTGATCACACAACACACCTCAAGAAACAGGATTTTCAAGAACTAAATAACTCATTTGGCTACTCCTCTACTGCTTGGCATTTTGGTACTTTGTGAATTTTCTTTGCATTAACCTGTCCCACTTTTCCTTAGCATAAATTCCCTCAAGAGTTATTCAATAATCAATTCAATAATCAATGTATAAATTGATTTAAGACACTGACTGCCACACTAGAAAAAAATTTTTTTTCCTTGGGGCCACGGTGTTTTATTACAAAAATAAAATAAAAACTTTGAAAACAAAATGATCCTTTCTAATTTAATGAAGAATGTGTTATTTTTTATTGTTTTCTGTGCATGAGTTATATGCAACTTGAAAAATAGTTCACACAGCTCCCAAAGTGAAGAGACGTGTGAATTACACATGCTTCATGAGGCCTTGGGCTCAAAACTAGTCTGAATTAAATACAACTCACATGGCAGTTAATGTGTTAAATAAGCCAAGTAATGAAGGCAAAAAGTATTATTTAGAATTATGACAGTATCCATCAGAACAAAAAACAAAATTGTGAAAGGTGGCTACTTCAGAGAAATGAGATGGGAAGGAAACTTCCACTTTTCACATAGCATCCATCAGTATAGCTTGAGTATATTTATGTATTATATTTGAATGTACTGACGTAATTTAAATACTTATGGATTCCTTTTTAACATTTACACCCTTTCACCCAGCAATAGCTGAGAAAGAAAGGAAAAATGATGTAACAGAGGAAGTAACCTGAAAAAAAACAACAAAAATGTTTTATGTCTTTTTAAAACATCCCCCACTTCTGGAGAACTAGGACCTTCATCTCTGTCTCAAGCCAGCAGTTGGGAGGGGCAGGGGAATGTCTTTCGTTCTTTGTGCTACAACAGATGGCTCAGTGGAACAGCCTGCAGGTGGACTGTGGTCCTGGGAGGAGGTCAAGAGATGGGACTATCAGAATTTTCAACTGTACTTGAACAGCAATTGCCTGAAGGTGAATGGTCTCCCTTTAAAAGTTCTGTATTTCTGCTTATTATTAGGACAATGGCATTTCAGACAGGAGTCTCCATCCTCCTCATTTGCTGGGCAAATTAATAAATCTCTTTCCGTCTTCCCAAACCACTTGTCCTCCTTCTGATGCGGCCTCAAGGACAAGTGCCAAACTTTTGGTAACAATGATCCAGCTACAAGCATGTTGAAGGCAGTGCTTATTATAACTATGAAAAACCACAAACAATGTAACTATCCAAAATAAAAACTGATTTCAATCAGAGATGGAATTCTAAGTAATAATTTTGAATGCTGAAAAACAGTGACATGGAAAGATGTTTATGATATCAAGGACATATATTACGTGAAAAAACTATTACATAGTTTTAAAATTAATGTGCAAACATATATGTCTAAACATATATCCCCATCCACTCTTTTCCATATACACTGGAAAGCATATTTTTAAAAACATTTATTTCTAGTGATATGCTTACAAGAAAGTTTTAATTTCATGTCTTTGGTGGGGGGGATTATCTGTATTCTCTAAAATGAGCAAACAGTAAATTTGCTAGGAGAAAAAAAGAGTGATAAGAATTCTAACCTCAAATATACTATTTCTCAGCGTAGAGCATTAAGTAACTGCTATTTAAGAAAGGATGTTTTACACAATCATTAAAAAGGAAACAATGTGTACTATGCATGTGTACTACGTTATATACTTCATTTTAGTTCTCCAATACTGAATACTGGAAATATAAAAAGGATAAACAAATCCAATCCATAGCTGAAAACACACTGTATTCTAAAGGTTTACAATATGGTAAACTCGGCAATAAGTTAAAAGATGTAAAACGATTTGGTTCAATTTTTGATTATGGAAGAAAATTAATTTGGAGGAGGAGATGCCCTCCCCACACTATGGATACTGGCAAAAGGTGGAAAGATGGCATGGATTAGTTACAAGTAGCACATCCTTGGTCTCTGTCACTTCCTGGTCTTTCTTTCCACATTCATAAAGCTGCAAATTCCCAACACTCGGTTAATCTAACCAGTCTGCCTTCTTTGTTCCTATATTCTGCTCAGTGCAGACTTCTGAGGAAAATAATCCTAAATACATCATCGTCTATATCTGCTAGGTACCAATACTGCCTGAAAATCTTCTATTCACCACTTTCTTCAGACCCCTTACCCAGCCATGTCAGGTGACTTTACTTATGACTCCAAAGGGAAAATACAAGCCAGCAGGCTTCTCTTCTGTTTAATCTCAATCCCCTTTCCAAAAACAAACAAATATAAGCAACTTATTATCATTCCAGACATTTCCTTCTTTCCTATATTCACAGGAGACTAGGTATCTCTTCTGAAGTGTAAGACTAGTACCTTCACCTGGGTCTTATCTTCCCCCAATCCTTTCAGAGCCATGTGCCATCAATTATTCCCTATATTCCATCTTCCATTTCTTTCTCTCCTGGCTCTTTCCTCTGAGTCAATATTCTCAAATACCGCCATTAGCAAACAACAACAACAATGGCAACCCCCCAAACTCTTTCAAAGTTTCCCCTTCCGTCTAGCTACCAAACTCTTGGCCCTTCCTTTCATAGCAGAACTTTTAGAAAGAATTCTTAACAATATGTATCACCACTTTTCCCTCATCTTACACCCATTTTCTCCTTCTCCTGCCTACCCACTTCATTTTTCACCCTCTTTGACCCCCACCACTCCATAGGGTCCACTCTCCCTATCATCCCCACTTCCTTCCTAATAACCAAATCTAAATCACTTAACCTCTCAGTTTTATCAACTAAGCTAAGTCAACTTCATTAGTTTTTAAAATTCTTGAAATCTAATCCTTTTCTGTAATTATACAAACAATGAAAGACTGTAGTTTGAAAAGACCAATTATGACTTTGTATATATGTAATCACTCCACACTTAAATGCAGAGTACACAGAAATTACAAGGAAAAAAAAACTTTTTTTTTTTTTTTTTTTTTTGAGACAGTGTCTCAGCTCTGTTGCCCAGGCTAGAGTGCAGTGGCAGCATTATAGCTCACTGCAACCTCAAACTTCTAGGCTCAAGAGACTCTCCTGTCTCAGCCTCCCAAGTAGCTAGGACTACAGGTGTGTACCACCCAGCTAATTTTTTCTATTTTTTTTTTTGTAGAGATGGGGTCTTGAACTCCTGGCCTCAAGCAATTCTCCTGTCTTGGCCTCCCAGAGTGCTAGGATTACAGGTGTGAGCCACAGCATGCCCAGCTGGTCAGGGTCCAAGATACATTATTGTTTTCTTAAAATAAAAATACAAAAGTTGCAATACTGGGAAATAAATAAAAGCCAAAAGCCTGGTGTGTAACCTCTTAAATATGTTATTTCTATTGCATAGGACATTGTTTAAACTTTAAGTCTGCTAACAGTAATAAAGAGGGCCAAGAGAAAAAAATGGACTCAGAAATCTTCACTGAAAGTATTTCTAGCATTCAAAAATATTTTTTAAAAAATAGCCTGTGATGATCTCCTTTCCTCAAATATTCCCACATTTACTTATTCAAAGGGTCCTACACATGACCTACTCCCCTTCAAAAAGTCATCTTTCCTTTCCTCTACAGAACAACTCCCTGAAATCAGTAGTCTCCAAATATCTATACTTATTCTCTCCTCATTCACTCAAAACCTCCATCACTCTATTATTAATAAAACTGCCCCAAGAAGTCATTAGTCATTTTTCTCAGTCCTCGTCCTCTTTACATAATCTGCAAAGTTGGACTCTTCTTAAAATACTTCTTCAGATTCTCCTCTACCTTCCTAACCCATACTCTGAATTCTTTCCTTCCCTGATGTAAGTATTCTTTTATTCAAACCTTCAATAAATATGTATTGAGCATCTACTACACACTACCCACCGTGTGAGGCACTAGAGATGTGGCACTAAACAAAAAGCCCATGCTCTCATGTAGCTTACGTTCTAGCTAGCTATTCCAAGGTTCTAGCCCAAGTCCTATTATCTAAACTCTACAGAAGAGAGGTGGCAGCAGCTCTTTCTGGGATGCAGTTCATTCAGATTTATTTAGAATGTAAACCACTGTGAGCACAAATTAAATAACCATGACAGCGAAGTTTGCCCATATAAACATCATAATCAGGCACAAGCCTCTGACCAATTATTTAAAACTCTAAAATGACCAGCTAATTAGTTGTACGCACTAGCAAGCTGTGTAACTGTGAGCAAGCAGTGGTAGGGGGCACATGTCAAATTGTGGTTTCATGGTTTAATTTGTGCCACATTTCCAAATTTCTGGGTATTTCTTAATGCCCAAGTCATGAGACATCAGCACCAAAGCTTTCTCTAAACTTATTTTGCTATTATAGTTAGTACTTTGGTTACAAATTACTAGCATACCAAAACTCCTTAATTAGTTCCTGAATATTTTGTGCAACATTTGGTAGAAATAGAAACAGGACAACTTTGTTACAAATTCACTTGTACAGTAGATATCGAGTTCAATGACCATAAATATTTACTGTGCAACTTATTTTTAAATACCAGTCTCAAACCATCAAAACTTTCTAAGTAATTCACAAATAGTTTGATAGTACATTCAGAAAAGACCTTGACAACTTATAGTCTTGTGAGAGCACAAGGTGATAATTGTGAAATCTTGAGATTATCTGGATTTGTGTCAGAATCACACGTGCTTGCTATAAGCATTTTAACAAGTTTTATATTTCTATGCCACAGGGAAAAACAGCTTAAAAAATTAGTAAAACTTTGTATTACGATCAGATCCACAAAAGCAGCTTTGAGAGATTCCCTCATCAAATAATGTAATCCTCTCCAGAACTGGTGTTTTAACCAGGATCTTGTGCCACGTAAGGAAGGGGTTAAATCTAGTCCTCTTGGCTTGCCAAGCCAAACAAACTTGATAGCTACAGTATTTCATCATTGTGCAATAGGCAGAAGAGACAGAGATCACAGAAATGTTGTGCCATAAACTACTAAAATTAACTACAAATGGAACAGATGCTTTGAATATTTTTCACATTTATTTTTGATCCATAATCCATGTAGATCAAATTGCACCAATGGTACCAATGGTGTTCCTTCCTCTGCTAAGAAAAAACTCAGGAGTGGCTGCCTAAGTAAAGAAAAGAGAACAAAACACAAGCAAAAATAAAGTTTCTCGTAACTACATATGTAATGTTGCAATGCATTTGCTGTAAGATTTTACCTAAAAATTGAAGAATACTTTCTCTACAAATGAGCAGTTAACTTCAGAGGGTGCTCTAAATCTTTCTTCTTTCATGCCTTCTCTAAATAAAAGTCCTCAACACTTTCCTTTCTATACTTATGAGGTGACTTTCCAGCACTTTTAAGGCACAAAGAAATGCATCTTTGTGTTTTCTTCCACCAGAACAATTCATTTTAAAACTAAAAACAGCATGTATCCTTTGCCTAAGACAAAGAATGGTATGAAAATAGCAAAGTCAGAGAGAGACATTACCTATGTCTACTAGACATTTCCACGTTATCCAAAGTACAATGATAAAAGAAATATCACCAATATTCCTTTTCTTGAAACCATCATTTTGGAAAATAAACTACTATTGCAAATGAAGTGACAAGACTTTACAACATTTGGGGAATTCTTTTCAAGGGGTTATAGCTTGTCAAAGAAATACATATGGGATTTATTTTTTTTAACATGGATTCCAACCATCAATGAAGATGTATTTGATGAAAGAGGATCTCATTTACTTTCATGTTGGGGATTAATTTAAATGGAATTTGCAGAATAAAGTTAAAGAATTTCTGGTATTCAATAACACATATATGAGATGGATACATCCTTCTATGAATCACTTTTTTTTTTTTTTTTGAGACAGAGTCTCGCTCTGTTGCCCGGGCTAGAGTGAGTGCCTTGGCATCAGCCTAGCTCACAGCAACCTCAAACTCCTGGGCTTAAGCGATCCTACTGCCTCAGCCTCTCCAGTAGCTGGGACTACAAGCATGCGCCACCATGCCCGGCTAATTTTTTCTATATATATTTTTAGTTGGCCAGATATTTTCTTTCTATTTTTAGTAGAGACGGGGTCTCACTCTTGCTCAGGATAGTCTTGAACTCCTGACCTCGAGCAATCCACCCGCCTCAGCCTCCCAGAGTGCTAGGATTACAGGCGTGAGCCACCGCGCCCAGCCTGTGAATCACTTTTATATTTCAAAGGCTAGAAACTCTTTAAAGGAGAAAATAACAGATGGAAATTATTTTTAAAGCAAGTTTCTTATTTCTCCAACATCACTGAGTAAAACCAAAAGATAAAGTATTGAGCTGATAAAGTCATTAAAATGGTATATAATTGCTTATATGTTCTAAATATTACTGCAAATCAAAATAAAGTATCTTTTTTCCTTTCCTTTCCATTTCCCTTTCCCTTCCCTTTCATTTCCTTTTCAGACAGAGTCTCACTCTGTCGCCCTGGCTGCAGTGCAGTGGTGTCATCACAGCTCGCTGCAACCTCAAACTCCGAGGCTCAAGGATTCTCCTGCCTGAGCCTCCGAAGTAGCTGGCACTACAGGCACAACCGACACCTGGCTAATTTTTCTATTTTTGGTAGAGAAGAGGTCTCGCTCTTGCTCAAGCTGGTCTCAAACTCCCGAGCTCAAGCAATCCTCCCGCCTTGGCCTCACGGAATGCTAGGATTACAGGCATGAGTCACCGAGCCCAGCCAATCTTATTTTAATGTATATGATACATATAGTATAATACAATTATGTTAGTGGTTATATGTGAAAATATATTTATAGAATTTATTATATTAATAGAAATACATCTATTAAATATATATGTTAAATATCTTTTCTAGGTGATGTAATCATATCTTAAGGTTAAAAAACTAATCTATTTATGTGATTTCTGGCAAGGAATAAAAATGCATTATAAAAATGAAAGGGGTATAATGCCATAGTATATAATGCTATCTCTATCATATCCCACCATATCACTCATGAATTGCCCCTTCTCATGGATACATAAGAGACAAGGTGGTATACATCTTACACATATCCTTATAGCCTAACAGATGCCACAGATAACCAATACACACATATGCTCAGCAATGCACATCTTTGAATATTGTGTCTTTCAAAACACATGGTTGATTATGTGATTGGCATGTTTTTATATGGTTAGCATATTTTTACATGGGCACTAGGTGTCAATTAAGTATATGTGAAATATACAATATATACACAATCAACTTTAGAAAAAACACAGGGCTAAGAATAAGGAGAAATCAATTTAAGTCTGAGATCTTCCACTACCTGCATTTGTCAAGTGACCACTTTAAAACAAGGCAATAACAAAAATTCACAACTTCTTTCTCACAGAGCTGTTTTAAGATTCAAATTAGATAGTATATAAAAACATTATATATAAAGGATAAAGATCTGTGCAAATGTACAGTATTGTCTTATACAGGTTGAATATCTCAAATCCAAAAATCCAAAATCTGAAATGTTCCAAAATCTGAAACTTTTTGAGCCCCAACATGATATTCAAAGGACATGCTCATTGGAGCATTTTGGATTTCAGATTTTCAGGTTAAGGATGCTCAGTCAGTTAAGTATAATACAAATATTCCAAAATCCAAAAAAATCCAAAATCTGAAATACTTCTGGTCCCAAGCATTTAGGATAACGAATTCTCAACCAGCATTTCCTTGCTAAAATTAAATACCACCATAACAACTAGTTTTATGCAACTACTTTCAAATTTAAAAAAGAAGCACACACAACATTCCCACCCAACTATGAAATGCTATGTCAGCTAAAGGATAAGAAAAAGATGAAGACTTGAAACAAATGATTTAATTAGTCGTTTTCTTAGCTCAGGTGAAAAAGTTAAGCAGACTCTTAAAAGCAAATATACATTAAATTTCAGGAAATAGGCTTCTTTTAAGTAGCTCTTAACTTACTGATCTTTTATTTCCACAAGAAACAGTCTGATCTTATGAACCTAACATAAGGGACTTATTTCCTTTCCATCTGTAATTCTCAGTATCTAAATAAGTCACCTCAAGCACTGCCTTTTTCAAAGTATATAATCCTATTCTACTCTGCTAGAGCATGTAATTTCCAAAAACACTAGTATTTGGGTATCTTCAGAAGGTATCTTCACATATTATTCCTAGAAATAAAATGACGAAAAATTAACGTGCCCAAGCAAGGAACCACAATGCACATTTCTGGTTTTAAAACTGTTTCAAAATTTTTCTAAAACCCTTCAAACAGTATTCAGTGACTGTTTGCTGAACTATTAATGCTTTGCTAAACTCTGTTTTGATTTTTGATACAAGAGGGAGGGCACTGTCTTTAGTTTATACCAAATAGAATCCACATTTCAGCACTATGCAGCAGAAATGCTTTGTCAAGTGTATTTTATCAATTCTGCTCAAAAGACTCCTACTCATAAATTGGCTGTATATTGCAGTACATTTAACTGGGTGCTCCAGAATTACTTGAATTGCTTCACTGATATAGGGAATGCACTTGTACCCTCTCTACAAGTGAGTACATATAGATAAAATGAATGGATATTAAAGCATCTACAGGAAACAAAATCCTAGAAGTGAACTAGGGATTACCTCTAAAACCTGTAAAATCTGAATTATAATTACAATGAAGACTTTAAATAATATAAACAAAATAAATCATCTTCATTTCTCATCTTTGCCTGGGCTCCAATTATAGCTTACAAAATCAAACAGCTGTCACTTAATAACCCCTAAGTGAAGAAATAAAGCTTGTTTTCTCTTCATTTTTTCTAAGGTAATATCTTAGCCTTCCCAGTCCCACAAGCGGCCAGTGTTCTTCTTAAACAAAGGGTTCCTTTCTCTTTCATATTTAACATATTTCTTTACTGACTGTATCATATCTGAAATTGCAATCACCCAGTCCTTAAGTGACATTTTGAATCTTTCCTCATGTTTTAATGCTTATAAAGCAAGAAGCACTGACACAGTGCTATTTACAGAGTGCACAAAACTTGTAAAAATAACTCATTATTCTCAAAACAATTCCTATTCACATCTCAAATTAACAACAATAGAAGCTTCTTTATGGAACTAAAACTTTACAATTTTAAGAAAAGTTTAACAATTTAAGAAAAGCTTAGCAATAAATTAGAACCATGAATTAAAAGTAAAACTTCTGAATAAAAATTTTAAATTACACAAGCTCAGAATATCAATTGTTGTATAATTAAAGCCTATACCAAACTTTTTTTAATTATGAATTTAGATCTTTAGGAATTATGTCAGGAAGAAAGCCTCAGAAAATGAGAACATCTATTCAAATCCATTGCTGGTTTCTTCAACACCAAGAAAAGTAATCGTCAATCTTTGAATTGTAACAATTTAACACTGATTTTACAAATCTAGATTCTTACAACACATATTTTAATTAAATTTGCATCAATTCAAATTAACTATAAGTATTTTTACAAGAATTTCACCACACCCTTTGAGCTTACATGGCTGAAGTCTCAGAAAGCTTGAGAGTTGAGGCAGTTTCTGATCAACTTGGCTTTTCATAAAGAATGAGCATTATACCAGCAGACAATTACACAGCTCACAAAAACATTGGAGTCAGGAAATTTACATGAAATGACAGCTTGGTATGCCACTGCACATGATTATACAAAAGTCTGTATTCATTCATGCATACATTCATTCAACAAACATTTACTGAGCCACCTACTATCTGCCACTGCTCTTTAGATGTTCACTATCTAAAGAGAAATGAAAAGTTATATAATTAGATAAATTATAGTATAATCTGTAAGGTGATACAATATAACATATAATATAGAGAGATAAATTCTGCTGACCTACTCATTCTGAGATATACATCATCTAGTACCCTGCTGACTAAAGTGTGCTCCATGAACTGGCAGAATTGGCATCACCTAGGAGCTAGTCAGAAATATAGAATCTCAAGTCCCACCCAAAATCTGAGTCAGAATCTGCATTTAAACAAGCTCCCCAGGTAATCCCAATGCACATTTAAAATTTGAGAACCACTAATCTAGACCATAAGTGAAAACTAGTAAATAGGTAATAAATGACATGACACAGCTCATGTACTTTTAAGGTTTTAAAGCTCCATCCTGAAACTTTTTAGGAAAGTATACACAATTTTAACAAGTTCAACTACTAGTTTCACAGAGTAGGAACAAATTGAGAGATATCACTGACAAGAAAGAAAGAAAACAGGAAAAACTTATAAAAAGCAATCTCAAAAAGGGATGGCTGTGTGGAGCCATTTAACATAGTAACAATCTACACTATCTGCCTTGATAGGTTCTAAAGGTCTCAGCAAATTACAGTAGCACAAAAGTAATCAATGTTCTTAAATGAACCTCCTGTAACTAGACCATAAATTCCTTGAGGACAAGGACCTAGTTTTATTCTTATCCACTTATATTTGTAAACTGAAAGACCCTGAGTTGTTAAGATGAGTGTGGTCAGGCAGTGAGATACATGATATATTTTAGAAAAATTTGTATCTGACAAAATTAAAATAAAAACATCTACTCTTTTTTACAAAAAAGTATCCCTATTCTATAACAGCCCATTCACCAAGCACTCTAAGAGCAGAGGCTTTACTGAACCTATGGCTCCCAATCCCATGGTCTTTCCTGACTCTATTCAAATTCACTTCTGGGTGACTGGTGAGGGCAGTAAGGATTCCAGAAAAAGGACAAAGATTAGAAGAGGATGGAGAAAGAATAGAAATTACAGGGTTCCTCCATTCATGAAAATAAAATGAACAAAAATGGGAAGACACAGCAACCTTACAAGAGAACAAATGCTATCTCTCTAGCAACCATTTACTCATGTCCTTGCCTGTGAACTAGATACATGCTCACAATCCTCCTAACCTAAGAACTCCCCAAGACACCTTAACTCTAGAAACATTTCCCTCATGGCCCTCAATCAGCTGATTACGTTCAGTTTGTGAAACAACAACTCACCCTTCGAAAACAGCAAATTTCAGGTTATAAGTTGGCCAGGTACAGTGGCTCATGCCTGTAATCCCAGCACTTTGGCAGGCTGAGGTGGGAGGATCACTTGAGGCCAGGAATTAGAAACTTCAGGTTATAAACAGCTAAGTCACTTTCTGAAAAGTGTTGCAATGTCTATGGGTCAATGACTTTTAAAAGGTCCCTTTAACTGGTTAAATCTTTTTTCAATGTTTTTCCAGACCTATTTTTCGACAACTTCTCTTCCTCCAGGCAGTTCTAGTTATTACTCTCCAAACAAATCATTAGTTTTCTTGCCTATGCCCTTGCTTATTGCTGTTACTGCAGTCAGAGGCCTTTCCCATCTCTTAATCTGACTCTGCACTATCCAATATGTTAGCCACTAGCCATGTGTGGATATTTAATATTTGAAATGTGGCTAGACCAAATTGAGACGTAGGGTATATGTAAAATGCACATTGGATAAGACTTGGTACCAAAAAAATGTAAAATTATCTAATTGTTTTTTTAAACAATGATTACATGTTGAAATAATATGTTGAATATATTGGATGAAAGTATTACAGATTATTAAAATTAATATTACCTGTTTCTTTTTAGTCTTTAATGTGGCTACTAGAAAATGTTAAATTACTTACGTGGCTCATGTTATACTTCTATTGGACAGTGCTGGTCTAAATACTACTCATTTTTCAAGGCCTAATTCAAACACCACTGCTTCCATGAAGCTTTCCCCAATGATTCCAAGTGGAAGTGGTTTCTGCGCTCCCCCCAAAACTCCCATAACACTTTAAATCACACTCCCAAAGAGTAAGATTAATTTTACCTTGTTACTAAGTGTACCTACTACAGATCCCAACTCCAAAATAAGCAAACTGAGGAAAGAAACTACACCTAGGTCACCATAAGTTCTCCCCCGACACTCTGGAGAGCACATGCACTAAGGTAACGTTTGATGTCTGCTAACTGAGAGTTGAAGTTCTCAATTACTCTATTATCTACCCGTTTCAACGATTTCCATTTTCTTCTCAGGGACTAAACTCGATACCTACAAATGTCCTGTATTATTTTTAGGTAAACAAAGTGCTAGTGAGCTGTACATATATGAAAAACAAGCAAATCCAAATATACGTGGTCAATACACTTAAATCAACTGTGAAAATCAGACAAACCTCTAAAGATTTTTTTAAAATGATGTTTTCCCTAACTATTGTGCAGATCAACTATTTCAAAAGTAGAAGCTTTTCCCAAAGATTAACAACACCGAGTAGTGTACCAAAAAATTACTGGCGATCCTCCCCACAACCCCGAGTACAAATCAGGTAAGCACGTAAAGGCTTGGGAGCAGCAACAGCAAAGTCCCATGCTGCATCCGAAGCTGTGAAATCAAGCTGCGAGAAAAGTGATAGGAAGGAAAAAGACGGCTTGGGTGGAAGAGACAAATGATAAAAACTATTGGAACGCGAAACCAGATTAAAAACCAATACATGAAACATCTCAACTATGTGGAAGGGATTCTCCCTGGGTGTATCTCTCAACCTCTGAACCCTCAGGCAGAGATCGCAGTAGTAATTTCAAAAGGTTTTCTCTTCAAATCATATTTTAACGCCCCTGATCTGCATCCAAGAAACTTCCTCTTCACCAGCCTACTCCAGGGACTTCAGCCAAACTCAGCCCGGGAGCCACCCTCTCCAGCACATCTTGGAGAGCAGGGGACGAAGCGGGAGGCCCAGCACCTGGACAGCCCCCTCTTTCTTCGAGCTCCGCCGCAGCCCCTTGGGCAGGCCCGGGCAGGCAGGGGGAAGCCCGCAGGCAGAGGGGGCTCGGCGGACGGAGGGGGCGGGGCAGGGCACCGCACTTCGCCGAGGACTGGTCTTCCCGTTCATGCCGGCGCCAGACGGTGCCTCAGGGAACCCCAGAATGGCGAGAAAGAAGAATAAAGGGCCAGTGGGAATTAGCCTCGGCTTTCACTCACCAGCCGTCGCCGCTCGACGTTGGCGGTGGCAGGACCTCTTCTCCTTCCGCCATTGCTGTTGACGTCCACGTCACTTTGCCGAAAAGTGGACCCGGCGCTGAGACCGACTCTGAGACCCAATGTCGTAAAGTCTTCGGAAGTCCGGGACTGAGCTTCTCCAGATGGAAAGAAAGAGGGAAGTGGTAAGGGACCGGAGGAACGCAACGTCACGACGTCCCGAGGGCGAAAGGCAGCGTCCAGCGCTTGGGGGAGGAGACTTGGCGGAGGCAGCTGCGCCCCTAAAGACTACATGTCCCAGGATGCCGCGGGGCCCCGGGCTGGGCGGAGCTTGGCGGGAGCGAGCCTCAGCGTCGCTTCTTGGCGCCAAATTGGCGTCTGCATGCCAGCTTGGCGTTGAACTTAGTAAACATAGAGTTGAGTGCCCTAGCTAGTGGAGAGAGGAGGGGCGGTGGTAATTAATATAATTAATACAAGTGGACGTAGAAGGACATCCACATTTCAGTAACTTCCTACCATAACAATAAGATTTGAAGAAAGCAGGATAGAAGGTAAGGGCACACCACCTCTATTTGTGAGGCCCGGTAAAACGTGTAAATGAAGGTCCACGGACTTAAATATGAATATTTAAAAGTTGTAAATCAAAGCAAATAGTATGTTCCAGCTTCCTACCTTAAATACATCTTCTTAACAGCCTGGAAGTCCAAATTTAAAATTCTAGAAAGGGAATTCGGGCAGGGAGAGCTGCCAAGATGCTTCTCCCATTCCACTTCCCCTTCACCCCAAGCTAACAAACGCCTTGACCTCCAAGTGCAAACTCTGTCCGCACCACTAGTACCACTAAAACAGCTGGCCCTTTGGCTGCCATTGAGTACTCCTGGGACCTTGGGGCAGTCACCTGCTCAGGAGGAGGGACCTACAGAAATGCTTCTGCAAGTTGTGGAAACATCAGTGATGAAGTATAACTACATGTAACAATATGGATAAATCTGAAAAATGTGATGTCGAATGAGCAAAACATGGCAGACAGATTGGTAAAGTACGGTGTCATTTATATTTGGTGTTAAAAAGACAATATATTGGCCAGGCACAGTGTCTCACGCCTGTAATCCTAGCACTCTGGAGGGCCAAGGCGGAGGATCGCTTGAGGCCAGGAGTTCTAGAGCAGGCTGAGCAAGAGCAAGACCCAGTCTCTACTAAAAATAGAAAAAATTAGCTGAGCATGGTCGTGCGCCTGTAGTCCCATCTACTTGGGATGCTGAGGCAGGAGGATTGCTTAAGTCCAGGAGTTTGAGGTTGCTGTGAGCTAGGCTGATGCCACTCTAGCCCAGGCGACAGACTAAGAGTCTGTCTAAAAAAAATGTAAATTATTAAGAATGTATTAATATATTAAGAATAGATGCATTATGTGCTAAAAAGTGCAGGGGAATGATATATAGAAAAATCGGAATGGCAGTTACATTTGGAGAAGGGGAAGAAATCGTTTCAATTAAAATTTTAATATTTTATTTATTAAGAGCCTAGAGATGGCTACATAGGTGTCCAGTATTCTTTATAGAGTCCATAGTTTGGTATCTAAAATGTTTCATAATTTTAAAAAACTATTTGATTAAAATAAACACAAAATATAGCATAGCTATCTCATTTACAACCAAAAACATGTTCACTGTCTTCCCAAAAGGGAGATAATACAAAGCTGCATGTTACTGCACCCACTTCGAAGCTCCGGATCTCTGTGTGATGTTCAATCCTTCATTGGGGAAATTTTCTTTTAACATAGAATGAGGCTTTAGATGCCCTCTATCAAAAAGAATAAAAGGCATGAATCTAGGTCAAATTACCATCCTAATATTCAAGACCTCCCCTGGGTCCCTTCAATTATTCAGTAGGTTTTCAGAAACTTTTTAAAAATGGTTTTAAAAACTGTTCTGTCATTTACACGACAAGCAGTTGTTCACTGGTTAAGGTGATTTTAATCCTCAGTTGTAATTCATTTTGAATATGATTAAATCAGTGACTGCTTTATAGTCTCTGGTAAAAATATTATTCCATTGAAAACATATCACTTGACATTTTTAAGCAGTTCTTCATTATGTAAAAGTAAAGTTGAAACTTCTGACTTGCATTCTCTTTAGTAGAGCTAGAGCCAGTTTCATGGGCATGCAGTCTATGCAATAGCATAAGACCCTATACTTAGAAGGACCCTGTGCTTGGTTTAATGCTCTGCTGTTGCCATCTTGAAATTCTTAATAATTTTGGAACAAGGAGCCCGTAGTTTTCATTTTTCACTAGGCATCACAAATTAGGTAGCCAGTCCTAGAAAGGTTCAATATCATATTGATGGAAACCCACCAGGGACAAGATTTCAATTGAAACTGATTAGTGATGTCTTCTGAAGTATTTGTGTCATTAGTTCTTTACTCATCGACCTGTTGTAAGTTCTTCTGAGTATTCACTCTGAGATCATATATTCATGACCATGATGACATCCTTTCTCCCAGTGACAATTCTAGGAATCTAGCTGTGAAGTCAAGTAGTACTTGAGACTTGGTTTAGCTTTGATTCTTCTTTCTTGAAATAGGTTCCACTGGTTCACTCTCTACAGTGTTTGCTTGGGTTTGGGTCATCAATATCCAGGCCAGAACTTCGTTACTGCAGACCTCAGTGGTAGGTAAGTAAGCCTTTTCTCCTCTTTCTTTTGTGGAAGAGTCATCTACACCTTCCCCTCAACTTGCATTGTCTTCTGAAAGGACAAAAAGCACACTGGATTGTTGATATCCAAGCTGCTAAGTTAGTACAGATCTCCTCCCTAGTTGGTGAGTCTTCTGATTGTAAGTCTTTCCTTTTACTCTGGATCTGGTTTGTCTACATTTTCCCCAACATGCCTCACTTCCTGAGATGACAAGTATGATGTTCTGATGACATTCTGCCCACAGAACATTTTCTACCTGGCTACCAATTTTTATGGGTGTAACTTTGTGAATATTTTTGTACTTTCAAAAAATCTCAAGGTCCTGCCATTTACCTGGATTGTTGTGTGCTTAAAAAAAAATCAGTATGGGATTGCAAGTAGAATTTGTTAAATTCTAGTAATGGACCTCTGCTTAAAACAGAACAAAAGCCCTTTTCAAGAGCTAGAGAAGATTTCATTATGAAATCATCTGCCTGTATTTTCTTACATTATTCTTTCCTAATTGTAAGAAGATTTCATCAGTGATACTAGGTGCTCCCTCTGTTTTTGTATTTCTTTATATTCCTCTGGAGCAGAGGGAGTTAGAATCTCTTTTTTTCATAGACCTGGTGCTGTGCTAAGGTGATGCTAATAGTGGTGAGCATAGGGTCTATGCACAATGCAGCCATTCCAAGATGTGTCCCTAAGAAAGTAGCATCCAATCACCACACCATCCACATAGCATGTGTCCCATCTATATTTGTGCTTCTAAATGTAGTTCTCACATCCAAATGGAAAAGTGTGGTATTATTTCATATTATCCTTGTATAAAATCAAATTATATCTTTTATAGAAGGAAAATTAAAGTGTCTTTTGAATGAAATTGTACAAAACATAAAAATATTTTTCGTCTATTATTTGGTGTTCTGTGCTGTACAATTATGTAAATTATATCATATGTAGTTAATTCAAACTATGCCTATTACACATAGTAGATTCTCAATAAATATTTGTTAAATGAACTAAGGGATTTTAAAAGTATTTTTGGAAAGGATTAAGCCATTCACCTATATAGAAATGGCTGGTTGGGATCAACGACAGGTGGAGATTATAAACTCAACTGTGTGGTCATAGTTGCTATGTTAGTAGAGTTTACTTCATTTTTCATTATAATATTATTATAACAATTGTTAGAAAGAAAGAAATGATCATAGCCCTTGATCATTTATTCCATGTTCATGCAACCTTTTCTTGACTTTTGTGCATTCTTAGGTAGAGATTAAGACCTTATAACATGTGTTAATCTAAACTGGGCACAGTGACTTATACTTGTAATCCCAGCACTTTGGGAGGCTGAGGTGGGAGGATCACTTGAGGCCAGGAGCTTGAGCCTAGCCTGAGCAATATAGCAAGACTGTGTCTCTACAATAAATAAATAAATAAGGATGTATTAATCTATTGCTGCATAACAAATTATCCCAAAACTCAATGTCTTAAAACAATAAACACTTTTATTGTCTCACAATTTCTGTACATCAGGAATTTAGAAGCAGCTTAGCTGGATGTTCTGCCTTAGAGTGTCTTGAGATCACAGTCAAGATATTGGCCAGAGTTACAGTCATCTGGAGGCTTCGCTAGGACTAACAGATCTAGTTCCATAGTGGCTCACTCGCATGCCTGGTGAGTTGGTGTTGGCTATTGGCAGGAGCTCCATGGGCTGCTTGAATGTCCTCTTGACATGGTGGCTGGCTTCCCCCAGAGTAAGAGTTCAACAGACACCAAGATTGAAGCCACAATATTTTTTATGACCTACCCTCAGAAGTCATACTCCATCATTTCTACAATATCTTATTGGTCAGCTCTATTCAATGTGGGTGAGAACTACACAAAAGCTTGAATACCCAAAGACAAGCCTCACTGCAGGCCATCTCAGAGGCTGGCTGCCACGTGAAGTAATATCTAATCCTGCACATTCTTCATTGTTCAATCTAACACATCCCTGAGATTCCTGCTTGTGTCATCCCAGCCCTCCGTACATTGTACCTCTTTTGAACTTGTGTAGAACCATCAGCAGGCACTCTTGTCTGGGCACCAAATCACACAGCTCTTGGATTCTTTAACCTCAGAATCTCTTTTAAAGGTCTTTTGTAGCCTCCACTACACCAAATGCAGGGCTGAAAGTATAGATGGTGCTCCAAAGTTCTTGTTAAGTGACAAAATACTGATTTTTGTTTCTGAAGATATTGTGTGTGAGTTTCAGAATTCTACACTTTCCCAAGAATTTCCCTTTTTATCTTACGAGGACAAATGTTTTCATAATTCTCAAAATTACTTCAGTTATTTGTAATTTTAAAATCCCATCAGGACCTACATTCCAAAACTCTTTAAACTACAGAAGCCTGGCATTTAATTTAATGATGAACAAAACCAAGTTAATTCCCATTCACAGATGACAAGTGAACAGTTGGCAGCAAGTTCAACATCTGCTTTTAATTCATTTAAAAGTGTTAAGCAAACAGTGATAAAAAGAGCTGAAAACTATAATATTTCTCCATTATCCTTCTAGTAGTTGTCTTTGCTAATTGAAATTGAACACTTAATAGGTTATGTAGATAGACCCAAAGCAAACATTTGGATAGGGATTGACCCATTCCTGGGTTCGGGATGTTTGTGCTTTAATGTGGGAACCTATTTTACCCTTTCCTCATTCCAAAATTTGTTCCCAAATGTTCCAGGCAAAGGGCAATTATTGGGGTTGAATCACTACTGGTTGGAAACAGAGATAGTAAACAGTATGCTAACTGTAACTAACCTTAGTTTTTAAAACTTCACTTCTTGCTTTTTTGTGTGAATTAAAACCTCTAAGGAGACACACTCACATACACACAAAATCTTAAAATATTCTTTATATACATGAGAAAAATCCCAAATTAAATAAAAGAAATTCTTAGGATATCATGAATATGAAAAGACCACAGGTGTGAAAGCACCCAAAAGTTTAGGTGCTCTATAATTTTGCTCACACTTTTTCTCTGGACAATAACTACTTCTCTGTTGTTAATTCCTGCCTATATCTGATAACTCCTATATCTGTATTTCCAACCCTTTCCTTTGCACTCTGCATCTATAAATCCAGCCATCTACTGGGAGCTTGTATTGGATGACCCACAAACACTCTGAACTCAACATTTCTAAAACTAAACTCATAATGTCTTCTCGCCATTTCTAGAGTTGAAAGTTGCATCATATATCCAGTTATCTCAGTCAGAAACTTGGGAATTACTCTAACTTCTTTTGTCTTCTTTCCCATAGGTCATCAGGGCCTATGAATTTTTCCCTCCCTAAATATTTTTCAAGTTGGGTTCTTCTTCTCTACCCCTGCAGCTTTTCTTTTGTTTTTGCTCCTCATTATGTTTTGCATGAAGGGATTCCTTAATTAGTCTCTACCTCCTTCTACTCTCTTCCCCATGCAGTCAACACAGCCTGTACCCCAGGGGTTCACACTGGCAGTCCTCAGACTGAATTTACTTAGCAATATTTATTTTGTTGTGGTTTTCATACCACTTGAATATCTTTACACACTTTTCAGTTTGTCTCCCCTAACACTCCCCATCACTTTAGAGAAAACCCTAACTTACACGTTTGTTATTTGCTTGGTCTGCAGGGGTATTTGAATTTGTGCCTCTTGCTACACATTTTCTAAAATGAAAATCTACCTAAACTGCTTCATTGACTTGCCATCCCCTATAAAGAATGTCCAAATTCTTTATCACTGATACAACACTCTAGTAATCTGGCTTGTAAAGTGCTTTCCCATCTTTCTTTGTAACATATACTTCAGTCTTTTGTATTGAGGCCCCCAAAATACCCTGCTCCGTGACTTTGTGTCTTTGCCAAAGCTATTTCCTCTGCTTTATTATACTCTACTAACATCACTCAACTGGCTTGAGCAGCATTTTCTCTGTAACCCTCTCTCCCAAACATAATTATTCATTTCCACCTTTTGCTGTTTCTGCCCCTTAAATATACCTCAATTATTACATTTATCACACTTTCTTTTCTTTTTCTTTCTTTTTTTTTTTTTTCTGGAGAAAGGATCTTACTCTGTCACCAGGCTAGAGCATAGTGTCATGATCCTAGCTCACTGTCACCTCGAATGCCTGGGCTGGGTTTAAGCTATCCTCCTACCTCAATCCCCCAAGCAGCCAAAATATAGGGAAATTAGCCACCATGCCAGGCTAATTAAAAAAAAATTTTTTTTTGGACCCAGGGTCTTGCTATGTTGCCCAGGCTGGTCTCAGATTTCCAGCTTTAAGTGACCCTCCCACCTTGGCCTCCCCAAAGTGCTGGAATTACAGGAATGTGTCACTGTGCCCAGCCCTATTTTTATTATGTGTTTATATGTTTTGTCCACTAGACATGAAATCTTTACATTTCTAATGTGAAGATATGTAATATGTATCTGGCATAGTACCTGATACATATTTGTAATTTGCTGTATGAATAAATGAGCAAATGGATAATATATATACTTATAATGTAACATCATTTGTACAAAGAGCAGTTACTAAGTGCCAGACATCGTTCTAAGCACTACTACTAACTCGTTTAATCCTCCAGTAACCCTATAAATTAGCAATGAATAGGAAATCCAAATTCAAGTAAACTTTGGGGAGAGGTTGACATGATCAGACGCAGAAATGCATGAGGCATTATGGTGGTTGGGAGAGTAGGCCAGTCTGGCTGGAAAGGAGAGTTCCTCCGTAAGGTGATGGGAGACACAGCTCAGCCACGATTTGGCAGGAAATGGAGAGCCACGGAAGGTTCTCGAATAGGAGAGGATCATATGATCCAAGAAGAGTTTTACGAAGATGAATGTGAAGTGAGTTTAGGTTGGATTGAAAGTAGAAGTGATCAAAGACGGAGAGGTCAAGTAGGAAGCAATAAGATCCGAAACTGGGATATTGGTCACAGAGCTGGAAGAGAAGTAGAGAAAGTGAGAAAGATTGTGAAAAGAGAAAGGTTATGAGAGACATAGATTCTGATTAGATGCGAGAGCCAAGACAGGGATAGGAGGGTGGTCCACATAGTAGTAGCCACAACAGGACCAGAGCCCTCAGGAGGAGGATCTGTTGGGGAGAGAGATTTGATGGAAATGGGTTACATTAGGCAGTAGGTAACAGGGCCGTAGGCCAGAAAATGGATTAGGTCTAAGGATACAAACCCTAATAAATTCTGATTCTGGTTATTTCTGTAAGAAAAGAGTCTGCTAACCAGGAGGCAGGGAGTGGCAATAAACACTCTCATATGCTGTTTATGGGAGGCAAGTTGGTACATTTTTGGATGGGAATTTGGAAATATTTATCAACATTTAAAATGTGTATACCCTGTGAAGCATTCTCTTCTAGGAATTGATCTTATTGAAATATTTGCATAATTGAGGAAAAATGTATACAAGGATACTCATTGATGTGTCATTTGGCTTGTAATGCAAAAATAATGGAGTCAGCTTAATTTTCCATCATTAAATAGTTCATCTGTATGATTAAATACCATGTTGATGCTAAAATATAATGAGGTAAAGCAATGTATACTGACATGGAAAGGTGTTTATGATATATTAAGTTTAAAAAAGCAAGTTGCAGAACACTGTGTCTAATATGATCCCATTTTTCCAAAAAATTGAGATGATATTGGACATGCAAATAGAAATATCTAAAAGAATATATGTGGAACTGTTAACTGTGGTAGTTTAGGGTAGGTAGGATTTGAGGGGGGTGGCTTTCAATTTATATATCTATAAATTATTGGAATTTTTTCCAATGAGCATGTATTATGTTTGCAATAAAAATAAAAGGTTAGAATTTTAGAAAACCACTTGTAGATTTTTTTTTATTTCAGATTATTATGGGAGTACAAACATTTTGGTTACATATAATGCTATAGCCTCAACCAAGCCAGGGCTACAAGCATGCCCTTCCCTCATACAGTGCACTTTGCACCCATTAGTTGTGAGTTTACTCACCCCCACTACCCTCTTCCCTCCTGACTGGCACCCAGTGAATGTTACTACCATGTGAGCACCTTAGTGTTCATCAGTTAGTACCAATTTGATGGCGAATACTTGTGGTGCTTGTTTTTCCATTCTTGTGATACCTCACTTCGAAGGATGGGCTCAAGTTCTATCCAGGATAATATAAGAGGTGCTAGTTCACCATTGTTTTTTGTAGTTGAGTAGTATTCCATGGTATACATATACCACGTTTTATTAATCCACTCATGTATTGATGGGCACTTGGGTTGTTTCCACATCTTCGCAATTGTGAATTGTGCTGCTATAAACATTCAAGTACAGATGTCTTTATTATACAATGTCTTTTTTTCCTTTGGGTAGATGCCTAGTGGTAGGATTGCTGGATCAAATGGTATTTCTATTTTTAGCTCTTTGAGATATCTCCAAATTACTTTCCACAGGGGTCGTACTAATTTGCAGTCCCCCCAGTAGTGTAAGAGTGTTCCAATCTCTCCACATCCATGCCAGCATTTGTTTTGGGACTTTTTGATAAAGGCCATTCTCACTGGAGTTAAGTGATATCTCATTGTGGTTTTGATTTGTATTTCCCTAATGATTAGAAATGTTGAGCACTTTTTTGTATTTTTGCTGGCCATTATTATTCTGTCTTCTTTTGAAAAGTTTTGCTTTATGTCCTTTGCCCATTTTTTGATGGAGTTGTTTGATTTCTTTCTTGTTAATTTTCTTAGGTTCCATATAGATTCTTGTTATCAGCCCTTTATCGGATGTGTAGCACAACAATATTTTCTCCCATCCTGTAGGTTGTCTATTCACTCTAATGATAGTTTCCTTGGCTGTGTAGAAGCTTTTTAATTTGATCAGGTCCCACTTACTTATTTTTGTTGCTGCTTTGATTGCTTTGGGGGTCTTCTTCATAAATTATTTGCCTAGCCTGATGTCTATAAGAGTTTTCCCAACATTTTCTTCTAGAATTCTTAAGGTTTCACACCTTAGGTTTAAGTCTGTTATCCACCATGAGTTGATTTTTGTGAGAGGTGAGAGGTGGGGATCCAGTTTCAGTCTTCTGCACGTGGTTATATAGTTTTCCCAGCACCATTTATTGAATAGAGATTCTTTTCCCCAATGTATATTTTTGTCTGCTTTGTCAAAGATTAGATGAC
This sequence comes from Lemur catta, assembly GCF_020740605.2. NCBI lineage: Eukaryota > Metazoa > Chordata > Mammalia > Primates > Lemuridae > Lemur > Lemur catta. Next base: position 241,596,593 of record NC_059128.1, read on the forward strand.
AATATGAGGATGATTTTATATCTGGGTTCTCAGTCCTGTTCCAAAGGTCTGTATTTCTGTCCTTGTGCCAGTACCATGCTGTTTTGGTCACTATAGCTTTGTAGTAAAGCTTGAAGTCTGGTAGACAAATGCCTCCCAATTTGTTCTTTTTACTTGAGATTGCTTTGGCTATATGAGGTCTTCTCTGGTTCCATACGAATTGTAGAATTATTTTTTCTAGCTCTGTAAAGAATGATGATGGTATTTTGATAGGGATTGCATTAATTCTTTACATCACTTTGGGTAGTATGGACATTTTAACAATATTGATTCTGCCAATCCAGGAGCATGGTAGATTTTATTAAGGACATCAGCAGTCACTGATACTAAAGGTGAGATAGTAACAACAGGTCAAAGCAAGGCAGAGAAACATGTGTTTGATTTAATTGTGAGAGGGAGTAGTACATGGTATATATGTATATGAAAGCAAATGGGCAAAGCCCTGCCTGGTTTGGCACCTCCTGAACATTCTAGTACCTTCTCACACCATGTTCTCCTCCTTCTTACACTGGCCTCCTTTGTGTTCCTTGAATAAGCCATATTTTCTCCCAACACATGGCCTTTGCACACGCTGTCTCTTCTGCCTTGAAAGATCCCTCACCCTTGCACACACACAAACCCCCACATATATTCACCTAGCATCTAGTTAGCCCCTACTCTTACTTCAGATCACTTCCTTAGAAAATGACATGGAAGCCTTTCAGAACATGGCAGGTCCCTTTATTGTATATGTCTCTAGATATAATACTTGTGATTTCACTGGAGGAATCACAAAATTAAAAATGGAAAAGGACAGGGAAGCAGACAGTGATGTATACTTGAATGGTATTCATGTTTTAAAACATTTCTTCTTGGCTGGGGATGGTAGCTCACGCCTGTATTCCTTCCACTCTGGGACGCTGAGGCAGGGGAATCGCTTGAGCTCAGGAGTTTGAGACCAGCCTGAGCAAGAGTGAGACCTGTTATCTACTAAAAATAGAAAAAATTAGCTGGGCATGGTGGCATGCACCTGTAGTCCCAGCTACTTGGGAGGCTGAGGCAGGAGAATGGCTTGAACCCCGGAGTTTGAGGTTTCTGTGAACTAGACTGACGCCACAGCACTCTAGCCCGGGCAACAGAGCGAGACTCTGTCTCAAACAAAACAAAACATTTCTTCTTGATCTATATGGACTTGTCTACCTGCTTCTCCTATTTTTAAGTTTACTTGTGGTTCTTCATAGATGTTTCTCATGTTGGGCTACAAGAGAATCCTGCAATCATTAGTAGATTTTAACTCCTTCAGTATCCTTATACCATCTCACTTTCAACAAGTTTCTGTCAACAATCATTTATTGAGCACTTTACTACAGACCAAGTTGTGTTCCAGGTCCTAGGGTGAACCATCTCCTATACCTCCTACCTTTCCTACTTTTACCTCTTTACTCTCTTATTCAGTACAAGCTCAGCCCACCACTGTGTTTTTCAGTCCTCTGAGCATCAAAATAATTCAAGGAGCTTAAAAAACACACACACAAAACAATGTGGGAACCTCAATCCCAAGGCTTCTGATTCTGCTGGTCTAGGGTGAGATCCAAGTGCAGGGGTGTTTTAAAAGTTCTCAGGCAGTGCTAATGTGCAGGCAGCATTGAGAGTCAGTGGCATAGACTAATCTTGAAACAGAAACTCGAACTAGAGAACTGGAGAACACCTGACTTCTGGAAATCAAAACTTGGCTGGTTCCAATGATACTTTCCTTATGACTGATCTCTAAAATGGTGTCAGACCTGCAGAAAGCCCTAAAATGGCTATAGCTGAGGCACTGCACCTTAATTAAGGCTGATGACTGTGGACCAGAGCACTTGGTTGTTGGAAATACTTTGATTACCTGCATGGCTGCTTTAGAGGCCGTCATTCATGGCAGAGGGGAGCAGACTAAGTGCCTATGGGCACCTACACCAACTTTCAGGTTCTGTTCTCTATCCCTCCTATGTCTCAGAGCTTTTAAGAACAAGCAGATATTATTTTAGGAGTTTAATGAGGCCCTAGAAGGTTTAGGTTTTATTTTTTTTGGCACAGACTAGCAGCCAGGACTCCTGACTCCCCAAGTCCAGAGGTTATCTCCAGTTGAGGAGCCTATGAAGCAAGATACCTTATTCCTAGTCCTGGTTCAGCTACTAACCAGATAGAGTGTGGCCCTGTTAAAGTCACCTCTGCTCTCAGGGCCTCAGTTTCCTCAGATGAGGTAAACTGAGCTAGATGGTCTATCCGGGCCGCTTTCAGTGTTAACAAGTGACACTAGGTGGCACTCACGTTGCTCTAGTGGGGAGCCATTGGAGAAAATTGGCTGCCAGGCTCCTTTTGTTCCTTAAACGACCCAGGGACCTGCCAGGGCCAACTGGGAAATAATGCAGTTTTAGGAAGAATGTTGGGACTCCTTTTATCAAGAAGAACTTTTGAATCTGTGGAGTCTGTGAACATCTGTATTTTACCAGCATCATTAATTTCACTAATTATATACATATGGTATTACATTCCTATCGTTTTTACCATCTCAAATTTGAAAATATTGTAAGGAAACTATTTCTATGGCTTAGCTACATTTGTAACATTGTCGATATGCATGTTTGTGTGATACAAAAGCCTGTGGTATTTTCTTAGCAAGTATGAAACTCTCTCAATCACATGCCACTGCAGCAGTAACTTTTAAGAGGTGAAAGATCTGCTGTCTCAACACTGAACTTCAAGCAAATGGGATTTTTCCCTGCAATGAGTTGCCCGCCACTGGATGGCGTCAGATGGTTCTTGTTGAAAGCCTTGCTCCCCAAAGCTGGTTTGTCCTGGTGTCTAATGTTCCTGAGGAGGTTCATTCTGGCCTAGGTTCATTTCAGAAATCTAGTCTGGCTCAATCTGGCTTCAGAACTCAACTTACAGGTAGGGGAGTTGGGAATATCCATGATCAGATATTATCCCAAAGATGACACTTTATTTGTTTGCGAAAGTCATCCAAGTCACCTGTTAGATGCTTTTCCTTCAATCAAGGACCATGGGTGTTGCAGCTAATGATTTAGCAACAAAAGTAAACATGAAAGAACTAATACTGTGAGATCTGAGAAGAGATTTAAGAAGTTTCATATTGCTAATTCATTTTGAGAGTAAGAGATGATTTCAGTGACTTCATCACTGGTAATATCAGGGGCCTTTGAGTTGCATGAATTTCCTGAGTTGAAATATAGTCACAACTTCCAGACCTAGGTGTGGGGTGTAGTGTGGTATTAGGGTTAGGGTTAGGGAATATGTGTAATCACAGGTAAAAGACTAGAAAGACCTAAAGCCAAGACACTGACAGCAGTAGCATTCTAGGTGATGTTCATTGTCATCTGTATACTTTTCCATATTTTTCAAACTTTATTTAAAGACCATGAATTTGTTTTGTGAATTATTTCAAAGGAAAAAGAAGGAGGAAGAAAAAAAAGAAAAATAAATGATCAGTAGGTTTCAACAAAGAAACAGTTATTTGTAAATTGCCTTGTTTATGGTAAAATAACTAGTGTGATTTTAAAAGGGGATTGTAGTATTTCCCTTGGATGTGGAAAGTACTTGACTCTGGTCTGATCCACTGATGGCAAAGAAACACCTGAAAGACTCTTATTAAGATTGTCCTAAACATACACAAAATGAACTCTTAAAATGAGAGTGGGATACAAACAATTTTATATCACTTATGATTCTCCTCTTATTTAATCAAAATGGAATACTTTAAGTATGGGATTGCTTTTCTCTACTACAGTGTTTTTACTTTTCAACTTCATGCCAATTCTACAAGGCTTGGCAGGTACCCAATTGTGGCTTCCTTTAGCACTTTTTGCTGTCACTCATTATTCCTTTTAACATCCCCAAGGTAAAGAAGTCTGGGCTTGGAAAAGATTTGGAGGAAGGTTCTAATCCAGCTTTGGCATGAGCTAGATGTGGGTTTCTATTTTTCCATTTGTAGAGCCAAGCATGGGTGCTCTTACTATCTCTACCACCTGGATTATTTTAAGAATAAAATGATCCAGATGCCACGAGTGCCAAAAATTAAAAAAAAAAAAAAGAATAAAATGAGATAATGTATACGACAGGACTTGAAATTCTATAGGTGAGTTCTCCAGGGAGCAGATGGTGAGATAGAGTTGGAAGTGCAAAAGCTTTTGGGGGGATTTACACCTGTAAAAGAAAAGGGGAGTGAGCAAGATTGAGCAGGGGGTTGTCAGACTGTGATGCTTCCTCTGCTAGTGCAATAGGGAGGACCAGAACAGAGGTGGCCAGTTTCAGCAGTTTCCTATGTTGGATGAGAATGGCTAGCTACCTTGCTCAGTCATTGGTTAGGGGCTGCCCCATGAAGAGTGCAACCTTATCTCCAATACAGAGCAGATTTTAAAGGAGCTAACAGCCAGAGACTGTCAGCTGACCATACTTCTTAAAGTCCTTTCTTACAAAGGGGAGACCTGAGTGGCAAATCTCATGTCTTCCACAGCTGGCCACTAATACAACTCTACCTGGGGCCACTTGGGACAGTTATAGGTTGTATATCAAGATCATGAGTTTCCTTTCTCCAACTGCAAACTTCTGCCCTTCGATACTGTTCACTTCCACCTGAGCATTAAACAAGCTCCTCCCTCCCTCCATGACCCAATCCTTCTGTCCCTCCCTCTCTTGACAGTCTGCCACCTTCATCTGATTTCTCTCATCTCTCCAGCAAGGTTCACCAGTTTGGACTCAAGTGTCTGTCATTTTAATGTTGTCCCCTATTGCTCCTCTTGATCTTTTGACAGGTTCTCATGCCTTTCAGACTGACTTCCAATTCTAGGTCACCCCAGTGTGCTTTCCTCTGACATTTGGGTGAGCAAGCGTTACTAGAAAAATTCACATAAATCTTCTGAATGGTAAACTACACATCCATGACAGCCAATTTCATCAAGTCTTTTACTGTTGCAATCCTTTTTATCCAGTTCTTATTGTCTCCCTATTCCAATTACATGACATTTAACTTGCAAGAGATCATTAACATTTATTCCAAAACTACCTGTGCCGGAGATGTCCATGTACTCAAAACACCTGCTTCCGCTCTTCTCCCTCCAACATTTATATGATAATTCTTGAGGGCTGGGCTATGACTTGTACTACTTAAGTCTTCTTCAATACCCAGTATGGTGCATGAACTTATTTAGCACTGAAAAAATTGTTAGCTGAATAAAGAAAAACTAAATTCTTTCCATGTCTATTGCAGGCTAGGGACAATCAAGTATTTTATGTATGTCATCTCACTTAATTCTTAATCCTCACAGCACTGTCATCTTGTAGGTTTTGAGAGTCCTATTTTATAGATTTATCTGTTGCCTATCTCTTGTCACTAAATATAGCTTCCTTAAGGGAAAAATATCATGTCTGATTGATTTCTGTAGCTTTCTATCCTCTTCCCAGGCAATGCCTGACACATAGATGATGTTCTTTAAAAATTAGATAAGGGATCATATAAATGATAGAATCAACAGTGAAGGGGCAGTGTCAAGACTGAAACCCAGGTTTGTTCATCTCCAAAGCCTTATGCTTTGTGCTGTGTATTGTGGCTTTGTCTAAACTAAGTGTTGTCAGCTACTCACAGCCTCACAGCAATTTAGTGATCAAATTTGAATAAGAAGAAAAAGATCTTCTATGCCATAATTCAATCAAAATGGTGACAGGAATTATAGCTGTCATTGCTTTATTTACTTCTAATTAATGCACCTAATATCATAGGAAGGATAATTAGCTAGTTCATTAATTTTCTGTTTCCTCTTCAAACATCTGATTGTAATTGTTTCTTAACTCAGTTATTTTTTTACCTTGCTTTTATGTCATTGGTGACTCTTAATAAATAATACTGTGTTTAGGTATCATTCAGGAGCTATTTGAATTCCATAAGCCTTCTATTTGGGACTACAAGAACAGGATTACCTAATATTTGCATATGCTAACACTGGTGACAAAATTATAAAGCATGAGTTAAACAAAATGCTATTTAGCAGAAAATTGTAATTAAGTTTTTAATCTTCCTTTCTGATAGAATTTGGCTTTTAGTCAACTGAAACCATTTGATAATAGTGTAAATGATGTGGCAAACACCAGAAAGAAGCTTCTAGACAGCTCGTGGGTCCCAACAGTATGCAAATCTTTAAACCATATGTTGAAAATTGAACAATAGAGTTCAGATTCCAAAATTTCCATTCCCATTACCACTTATAGTGGAACCAAATAACCATGAACATATTTTAGAGATCAGTGAGGGCTTCATTCATAAAGCATTTTATGAACCTTTCAGAGTAAATGCCAACTATTCTTAGATCTTATGGTTACATGACAAAAATGTATAAATGTATTCACAAACAAGTTGGACCACTCCATAATAGTTCTAATGGTTTTCCTATTTATGTACCTTTCAAAAATAGCCACAGCATTTCCAAGGAGAATTAAACAATTATTTCTTTTTTAAATAGATGGATATTAACTAAATGTAAGCATAGATTGAAAGTTTCTGCTCAAGCAATGAAACCAAAACAATGTAAAATGAGGGAGTTGAACTAAATGATCTCTAAAGTTGTTCAGTTATGGTGGGGAAAAAATCTATGGCTCTAACCCTGAAAAAGTTTAGCCAATGTTAAAACCTAAATACAATTCATATGCCCTGTTATTCATACCTGATGTAATAAAATTCTTGCTCATTAATGTAACTCAAATCTGGAGGGAAGGTAGCAACTCTGTGAATTCATGTATTTGTTTTATTAACTCATCATTCTATCTACATGTTTAATAAAATGGTCATAATCTAATAAGACCTTGTTGTTAAAGAGAGAGACATTTTCAGAAATTATTTTTCCTTATTTATTTATTTATTTATTTATTTTTACAAAGGTGGTGACAGAATTTCAAAACCCATCATTATATTTTTGTACTATATCTATATGAAAAAAAAAACCCAGAGCTGGCTGGCACCTCTCCTGATTGTAATAATATCTTATTTATATCATGCTTTATAGTTTAAGAAATTATTTTTTCAGTTTTTTGACTTTGTATTGTATTCACCACATTGGCTTTTCTAAACCTTCTCATGACTCTAAGCACCTAGTCAGTCTCCTTGTCCGCTTGTTCACCATCTTTGATCCCTTGGGTGGTCCTGAGCTGAGAGCTTGGCATGCATTCTCATTCAGAGATGAGCACACTGAAGCTCAGGGAAATGAAGAAACTAGCTGGTGGATACAGATGCCTCAGATTACAATTTAGATTGTGTCTGTATAGTTAATTTAAATAAAATTTTTGAGTGAAAGGAATTCATTTGTGTAACTGAGAAAAGCTGAAATCATTTTAGGCAAGTTGATAATTGATAGATCCATGTCAATACCATTGGCCCACCCACAAGGATCCACAAAGAGTTTTAAATAGAACCTAACGTTTCTTGACATGTACTCTCCTTGCTATAGACAGAACACTCATATGGGTTGGATTTAGACTCTGCTGACTCCCTAACTATGTGGCATGTATGGGTGGATATAGTGCCCGGTGCATAGTAGGAGCTGAACAGATATTTGTTGAATTAATAAATGGACTTTAAAATTTTAATATGGCTTCATTTTTTATAAGCCATTTCTTTGGCACAGTCCTTTTGGAAAACAATAAGGGCAACATGTAACAAGAACCACAAAAATGTGTGATACTCTTTGATCCAAGATTCCACTCCAAGGAATTTTTCATGAGGAAATACAGTTATCCCTCGGTATCTGAGGAGGATTGGTTCCAGGACCCCTGATGAATACCAAAATCTGCAGATGCTCAAGTCCCTTTCATAAAATAGTGTAGTATTTGCATATAACCTACACACATCCTCTTGTATACTTTGAAATCATTTCTAGATTACTTATAATACCTAATATAATGTAAATAGTTGTTATACTGTATTATTTTATTTGTATCTTTTTTGTATTGTTGTTTTTTATTTTTTATTTTTTCTAGTATTTTTGATCTGCGGTTGGTTGAATCTGGCCCACAGATAGGAAGGCCAGCTGTATCCCTATGGGAGTAAGAGGTATATCCTTGAAGATGTTCCCAGCATTATCAATCACAGCTGAAGTACTGAAACAATCTCAAAGTCCAGGATTTAGTGTCTGTGAAAGGTACTTCTCAGCCATTTTTTCTCTACCACTTCCTTCACCCCTCCTAAATATCGGGGTAGGCACATGACCTAGAGTGATCAGTCACATTGTCCCATCTCCATAGCCCACAGTGATTGGTTTAGAGATGAGTTAATAAAAGCCCTTTCCTAGGAGTTAGTTAGGAAGACCTCTTGCTCTTGCCTCTCTAGGGTCTAGAACTGGAAAAATACAGCCCTAACATCGTTAGCCTATGGAGAAAGCCTGTAAGCCAAGTAAGGTCTATACGGAAGCAGAGGCAAGAGATGAAGAGTGACAGAGACTCAGGTGGCACATTCCTGAAAATATCATTTGAGCCCTGGATCCTGTCACACCTAACATCTCTTCCACCTGTGCTCACCTCAGCTACACGAGTCACCAAGTCTCTGATTTTCTTAAGCTAGTTTGAGTTCCGTCACTTACAAGTAAGAGTCCTGATTACTAACGCCACAGAAAGGAATGCTATGTAGCCTTTAAAATAGCGACTATGTGAAAACGTGGAAAAATGTTTACAACAAAATGTTAAATGGAGGTCATACAAGACAAGATAGTGGGTGCATAGGTGTGAGTATACAAGGAAAAAGGTGGATGTGTTAACAGTGATTACTCCTGAGTGGGAGTACAAAGGTATAGAATTTTTCCTTTTATTTTATATACTTCTATTGCTTAAAAATACATCAACATGCATAATTACACTATTGTCATTTAAAAATAAATAAAATGTCACCACAAAACAATGTACTCTAGGATTACTATGATATAAACATACTTATTCACCTGGAATGAAATATGAAAATAGTTACTATGTTGGCCGGGCATGGTGGCTCATGCCTGTAATCCTAGCACTCTGGGAGGCCGAGGCAGGTGGATCACTTGAGCTCAGGAGTTCGAGACCAGCCTGAGCAAGAGCGAGACCCCGTCTCTACCAAAAATAGAAAGAAATTATCTGGCCAACTAAAAATATATATAGAAAAAATTAGCCAGGCATGGTGGCGCATGCCTGTAGTCCCAGCTACTCGGGAGGCTGAGGCAGTAGGATCGCTTAAGCCCAGGAGTCTGAGGTTGCTGTGAGCTAGGCTGACGCCACGGCACTCACTCTAGCCCGGGCAACAAAGCGAGAGTCTGTCTCAAAAAAAAAAAAAGAAAAAAAAAAAGAAAATAGTTACTATGTTAAAAATGGGATTATAGTTGCTTAAATTTAAAAAAAAATATCTTGAGAAGATTTTACTTGTTTATTGGTGAATTTATGATTCTAAAGCACTGCTTGCTGCAAAAGGGAAAAAGCGCAATGAATACAAGGCGCAGCATTTCATCTTCAGTGGATAAAGATCTGTTCTAGAGCTGGGCAACAATGTGAAAAGTAACTTAAGTACTTTGAAAAAAATCATTTATCTTCTCTTTACCTCATTTTTTCCATTTATAAAATGAAGACATAATAATAGCTTTCTTGACAACCTCCTAGGATTTGTGTTATCAATTGAGATTTAAACGAGATATTATTGGCATATACTATAGAGAAAAGTGTACGTATCAGAAGTTACCAGCTTGATGAAATTACGAACGGAACATGCTCATGTAATGAACGTGCAAGACAAGAAGCAGAATGTTACCAAACCCCAGAAACCTCCCTTGTACCCCTTCTACTCCTCTGCCAAAGGAGTGTTCACTATTCTGATCCCTAATGCCATAGACTGTGCCTGTGTTTGACCTTTATCTAAGTGGACTCCCACAGTATGTACTGTTTGTTGCCTGACTTCTTTCACTGAACGTTGTGTTTGCGAGATTCATCTATATTGTTGTGTGCAGTTATAGATTGCTCCTTTTCCTTGCTGTATAGTATTCAAATTTATGAAAATGCAACAATTGATTTATCAGTTTCTCTGATGATGGGCATTTGGATAGTTTTCCCTTCTGGCTTTATGAATTAGAGAACCAATACATGTATTTCTGTTGGATATATACCTAGAAGTGAGATTGCTCAGTTATAGCTTGTACACTTGTTTTAGTAGATACTGTGAAACAATTGTTCAAAATAGTTGATCCTGTTAAAACTCCCACAAGTAATGAATGAGACATCTGGTTGCTACACACTTTGCCAACACCTGATACTTTCTCTGTTGAGATTTAATATAGATAAGATAATTTCATTAACCATAAATCTTCAGATGTAAGGCATTTCCCAATTTTATTTTACTACTTTATTTGCCTTGTTCAGAGTAATTTAAGGTGACTTGAAGTTAACATTGTGAATGCCACTACATGCAGCTTTTCTTCAGACTGCTGTTGCCCTCCGAGCTGGCTTTAATTAAATTATGTGTTTATTAATCCAAATAAAAGTAAGCCTGATAACCAGACTGCATTAAATTTTTCTAGTTTTACTTGAGTGTTTTCTAGAAATGTTAATTATGCCCTGTAGTTCTACAGGCAGCAGAGACAAATTCCTTCCAATTTGTAGAACCTGGAGAATCTCTGCTCTGTACCACTGGACGGGAAAATTTAGCACACAGCAAGTACACCCACTTGAAATGCAAATCTAATTTCCTATGCAAAGTTAGCAACCTAAACACTTAGAACAGAATTTATCCTATTTCTTTTATGTCTGCTGCCTAATTTGATCTACTTCTGACTTTCTGAGCTCTTTTGAGTAGTTTCACTAGAGTTTATTTTTGTTTTGTTTTGTTTTTTGAATAAGAGAAATGTTGGATAGAAAAGGGGAAGGGAAAAGTCTATACTAACAATAGCTGTGTTTATTAGCCCAAGCGCAATTGTGGGTCTGTTCTGTGATCTGACAAAAATTATGATGTGCCAGGAACTCTAATGACCAGTCATCATCTTTGTCACTTTCTGCAGTTGCTGACCCTGACCTTCCTTTCTGCCTCTGTCTCCTCCTCCACTTGCTTTAAATCCATGGGGTTTTGTTCAGTTACCCTCATTTATACAACCCTACTTTCATCAGGGAATGTGACTCTGAGGTCCTGTTTTAATTAATTAATTAACAAAATATACTTACAAAATACTTTCTATGCACTTGACCCTGTGAACCCAGAGGTAAAGAAGAGGCAGGCTCTGCCTTTAAATGGTTCACAGTCTAGTGAAGGAGACAGATAGGTACATATCTGGCTATAAGTGCTAAAATAGCAATAATAAAACATTATGTAAACATTAAAGGACTTTACTTGGTTACACCAGTGGACGCAGCACAATGAGAAGAAAGATATTTTATTCTCCTTCCTACTGCAGTTTCATTTTATTTTGTTACTTCAGTCTTGGGTTACAATTATACTAATTTATTTAAGGGGAAAGAAAATCTGAAATATATGAATGCAGTATCTGTGATGGAAAATGTTCATCTTTTATATGCTTGTTTCTTTGTTTTGGGTATTTATTTTAGTCTTTAGGGATTTTTTTTGGCCTGTTTTCATGGTTTTTACTGGAAATCACTTATGATCCTTTGACTCAAAGCTCATGAGTTATCTCTCCTTGGTTACCTCTGAGTGACACTTATTTCCATCAGGCTCAGCTTTTGCCTTTTCAGGGTATGTCCTCCAGTTTTTCCCCCTCGTTTTCTTTTTATATTTTCCCTTTTGTTTGTTTGTTGATTTTGCTTCTACAGAGCATCCTTCCCAAGAATCAGTTGAAATGGTATTTCTTGCAACTTTTTCTCTTGTCTTCTGTCTAGCTGAGTTCCAGCAGCTTGCACTTATTTTCTGGGAGACTTCCATAAGCATACGTTTATTTTCCAACTTAGTCAGTGTTGTCTGATCCTCTTTACTGCTTAACTCCTGTTTCAAATGAACCCGGCCCTCATGTGGTGTGGAGAGTGAACAGCTCACCTCTAGTTCCGCTCCCTCTCGGGCACAGAAGCTTCTCCAAACAGATTTTTCATCAGCCTCACCTTGTGTGTGTCTATCCCACTCTTTCCATCTCCAGCCCCTCTATTCATAGGTGTGTTACCTGTATTTGATAAGAATTTCGTAGACATTTTCTGTTTATTCCTCCATATGTGCAAAAAATAAAATAGAAAACCAACAGTTTAGCAGATTGGTAGCGTGTATAGTAATGAGTCCCAAACGTTAAAGTGTTTAGGAATCACTGGGGTGTTCTAAACGCAGATTTCCAGGCTTCACTCCTAGAGACTTGGATTCAGTAGCTCTGGTGCAGGAGCCAGGAATCTGCATTTAACATCAGCCTAGTTGATGCTGATGGAGGTGATCCTTGGATCTCATTTTGAGAAACTTCATTTTGGTGTAAACTCATTAAGATGTTCCCATTTAACAGCCATACAGATGATCTACATGATTGAGAGGCTGCAGATCTGTGCCTGGCCCCTGTCTTTATGCAGACAGGCATTACTGGTCCTTTCAGCAGCAGCTTTTTTTTTTTTTTTTTAACTAATAGACCTTATTTTTTAGAGAAGTTGTGGATTTGCAGAAAAATTTTTTTGAGTGGAAAGTACAGAGGGTTTCTATAGACTCCCTAAAAATCCCCTGTGCTGTACCTGTTATCTCTCCTTCCCTCCTTCAAGGCCCTGGAAACCACTAATTTTTATCACTGTCTCCATAGTTTTGTTTTTTTCCAAAATGTCACATGAAATCATACAGTATACAGTCTTTTCAGATTGGCTTCTTTCATTTAGCAATATGCATTTAAAGTTATTCCATGTCTTTTTATGGCTTTATAGATTATTTCTTTTTATTACTGAATTGGAACAAGTGGAATGAATAATATTCCATCATATGAATGTGCCACAGTTATTAATCCATTTACCTATTGAAGGACACCTCAGTGCTCCCACGTTTTGGCAATTATGAATAAAGCTGCTATTAACATTCATGTGCAAGTTTTTATGTGGACATAAGTTTTCATATCATTTGGGTAAATGGAGCGCAACTGCTGGATTGTATGTTAAAGGTATGATTAGTTTTGTAAGAAATTGTCAAACTGTCTTCCAAAGTGGCTGTAACATTTTGTATTCCCACCAACAATGAATGAGAGTTTCTGTTGCTCCATATTCTCACCAGCATTTGTTGTTAGTATTTTAGTTTAGCCATTCTCATTGTTGTTTCATTAAACAATCTGAAATACCCTAAAGACATATGATGTTGAGGATCCTTTCATATGCTTGTTTGCCCTCTGGATATCTTCTTTGGTGTCTGTTCAGATACAGTACCCATCTATCAGTGAGTTTTTTTGTTTTCTTATTATTGAGTTTTAAGAGTTCTTTGCATATTTTAGATACCAGTCCTTTATCAGATTATGTTTTGCAAAGATTTTCTCCCTTTCTGTGGGTGTCTTTTCATTCTCTTAATAGTGTCTTTCACAGAGCAGGTTTTAATTTTAATGATGTCCAACTTATCATTTTTTTTTTTTTTTGAAACAGAGTCTCGCTCTGTTGCCTGGGCTAGAGTGCTGTGGCATCAGCCTAGCTCACAGCAACCTCAAACTCCTGGGCTCAAGTAATCCTTCTGCCTCAGCCTCTCGAGTAGCTGGGACTACAGGCACACACCACCATGCCCGGCTAATTTTTTCTATATATTTTTAGTTGTCCAGCTAATTTCTTTCTATTTTTAGTAGAGATGGGGTCTCGCTCTTTCTCAGGCTGGTCTCAAACTCCTGAACTCAAACGATCCTCCCGCCTTGGCCTCCCAGAGTGCTAGGATTACAGGCATGAGCCACCATGCCCAGCCTATATCATTTTTTTCTTTCATGGCTTATGCTTCTGATGTATCTAAAACATTATTGCCACCAAATCCAAAGTCACCTAGATTTTCTCCTGTGTCATCTTCTGGGAGTTTTAGAGTTTTGCCTTTTACATTTTGGTCTACAATCCATTTTAAGTTAATTTTTGCGAAGCAGTTCTTTTCAAAGTGAAATACTGACTGACCCTAGCATTCATGGCACCCCCTCTTCCTCCTTCTTTTTCTCCCATGCTTTTTATTATAAAAACTTTAAAACATATACAAAAATAGGGGGAAAAAGTATAATGAACCCGCAGGTAACCATAGTCCATCCTCAACAAGTATCAACATTTTACCAATTTTATTTCATCTAACACCCTACCAGCTTTTGTTTATTTATTTGTTTATTTTTGCTGGAATTTTAAAACAAATTCTAGACATCATCATTTTACACATAAATACTTTAGTACAAGCATACCTTGGAGATATTACAGGTTCAGTTCCAGACCACTGCAATAAAGCAAATATTGCAATAAAGTAAATCACAAATTTTTTGGTTTCTTATTGCATATAAAAGTTATGTTTACACTACACTATAGTCTATTAGGTGTGAAATAGCATTATGTTTTTAAAAAATACATACTTTAATTAGAATACTTTATTGCTAAAAAATGCTAATGATCACGTGAGCCTTTAACCAGTTACAGTCTTTTTGCTGGTGAAGGGTCTTACCTCAGTGATGGCTATTGACTGATGGGAGTGGTGGTGGTGGTGGTTGCTAAAGGTTGGAGCAGGTGTGGCAATTTCTTAAAATAAGACAACAGTGAAGTTTGCCACATCAATAGACACTTTCTTTCACAAAAGTTGTCTCTGTTGTATATGATGCTATTTGATAGCATTTTACACACAGTAGAACTTCTTTCAAAATTGGAGTCAGTCATCTCAAATCCTGCCACTGCTCTGTCAACTAAGTTTTAGGGGCATTAGCCTCTAATAAGAGAACCTGCTTGTCCTTTGAAGCTTTGAAGGCAGGCATTGACTTCTCCTCTCTAGCTATGAAATCCCAGATGGCATCTTCTTCTAGCAGAAGGCTATTTTATCTATAATGAAAATCTGTTTAGTGTAACCACCTTGATCTTAGCTAGAGCTTCTAGATGACTTATTGCAGCTTAATCTACCAGCACTTGCTGCTTCACCTTGCACTTTTATGTTCTGGAGATGGCTCTTTACTTAAATCCCATGAACCTACCTCTGCTAGCTTCCACTTTTTCCTCTGCAGCTTCCTCACCTATATCAGACTTCATAGAATTGAAGAGAGTTAGGGCCTTGCTCTGGATTAGGTTTTGCCTTAAGGGAATGTTGTGGCTGGTTTGATCTATCTAGACTGCTAAAACTTTCTCCATATCAGCAATAAGGCTGTTTCTCTTTCTTATCATTCATGTGATCACTGAAGTAGCACTTTCAATTTCTGTCAAGAACTTTCCCTCTGCATTCACCTCTTGGCTAACTGTTTGGCTCTAGAGACCTTGCTTTCAGCATATCTCGGCTTTTGACATACTTTCACTAAGCTTAATTATTTCTAGCTTTTGATTTAAAGTGAGAGACATGTGACCCTTTTCATTTAAACACTTAGAGGCCATTGTAGGGTTATTAATTGGCCTAATTTCAATATTGTTGTGTCTCAGGGAATAGGAACCCCAAGGAGAGAGAGAGAGAGAGAGAGAGAGAGATGGAGAAACAGCCGCTCAGTGAAGCAATCAGAACACATACAACATTTATCAGCTAAGCTCGTTATCTTATATGAGTGTGGTTTGTAGTGCTCTAAAGCAATTACAGTAATAACATCAAAGATCACTGATCACAGATCATAACAGATATAATAATAATGAAAAGTTTGAAATATTGCAAGCATTACCAAAATGTGATACAGAGACATGAAGTGAGCACACTCTGTTGGAAAATGGCACCAATAAACTTGCTCAACACAGGGTTCCCACAAACCTTCAATTTGTAAAAAGTGCACATCTGCAAAGTGAAGTAAAGCAAAATGCAATAAAATGAGTTATGCCTGTATTTATCTCTAACCCAAAAAAGCAAAAACACAATCATAATCACAATATGATTATCACACCAAATTAATAATAATTGCTAATAAATATCATCTAACTCCTAGTCTATTTAAATATTTCCATTGGTCTGATGTCCCTTAATCCTTTCTCAACCCAGAGTGCTGTTGGTTTCAGGCTGTCTCCAGTAGACAGTCTTTTTCCTTACATTCTCTTTATTCCTCTACATCCTTGGGATGGAGGTGCCAGGATTTTTCAAACAATGTACCAGTTTCTCTAGAGGCTTTGACTTTGGCTGCTGACAGAGAAATCTTTATTAAATCCTTGAAAATGATATCATTGAGGAGACATACAAGTGAGATGAGTGATGAGAAGAGGAGGAGCTATTATGAAAGTGGCCCCAGGACATTAGGTTTATCACAAAATCCTTTCCATGAGTCAGTTAATCTTTCCCATTTTAGTTTCAGGGAGGATATTTGACCCCATGGAATTAGGAGTACTTTCCTACTTTTGCCAAACTGCTAAAGCCAATGAATATTCAAGTGAAACATTATCCAAATTTGGGGTTCTACTGACTACAGAGGACCCTCTGTCTGAGTTATGGCTCCTGAAACCTTCACACAGCTGTCTCTGGAGAGAAAAGAATGGGAGCCAAGTTTCTTGGATGAGCTGCAGTTAGTTTTTCAAGGATGTGGTTGATCCCAGAAAATACACAGCCAATTTATAAGAGACTAGGAAGAAGGCTGCCGCCTTGAGGATAACATATTGAGGATCCCAGAGGTCAAGAACTGACCTTAGTCCACATGGGAAACTCTCACTGGTGTGAACCAAAGAAGACTGCATGAAGCTTTAGGCCATCTAAAAAAACCTGACAATGCTATTTTATCTTTTAGACAAAAAGAACTCAAAGATGAAAATTTTGAAATACAGACTCTGTGCCTTGGCTGAGAGACTGATGGTATCTGATCTGGCTGGAAGGCAGTCAGGGAGTCAGAAACTCCTTCTTTCTGCTGGTGCGTCTCCTGACCCTAGGATTTAACCATTATTTTCAGTGTAACAGAATCATATACATACATTTTTAAAATAAATTCTTATAGAAGAAGAGAATTGTTTCCATGGTCTTTGAGTCTCCAGAAGCCAATAAATCACGTTAAACAGAGCCCCAGATTATCTGTCTTCCTTCTTAATGCCTCTGCAAGATCATGCATCGTCTCATAGGATTGGTATGTGACAGATTCTATTTTGAGTCTCCCAATGGTTCCTTCCTTTCGTCTTTCTGAGAACCAAAGTTCAGAAGAATTTGTGTAACTGGGATGCACCCCCAATTCACTGGATCTTGCAGTCCTAGTTTCAAAGAGGTCAGTGTCTTTTTAAGGGCCATGTGGAGGCTCCAGTGTGTTCTCAGGAGAATGAATTCCTTGTGCTAGGAAATTATCTACAGAGCATCCTTGACAGAGTTCTGTTCGGTGATGTAGTGACATAAGATGTCTGTGGCTGAAGAACTTTTTCAGTGCTTAAATAATGGGACTGTTTTAGTGACTCCAATAAACCCTCGTTAATGAAACTCTCCATTGATATGGAGACTATTCATTTCCAATGAAACTAGCAAGACAGGAACCTCACACAAACAAGCATGCTGCCCTAACTTGTTAGAAGGTGTAGCAGCTGAAAGCTACAGCCATCATCACTCCATCTTCTTTACTGACACTTGCCTTGTTCAAATGCTTAGTGTACTTATAATTACCCACTCAAAAAAGCTTTTTGGTATCTGCCATTGCAAATTCCATGCATGGCATGTTGATCTTGAGTGTGTGTGTGTGTGTGTTGAAAAATACCTAAAATTTACCATTTTAATGATTTTTAAGTGTGGAGCACAGTGGCATTAAGTACATTCACATTTTTATACAACCATCACCACTGTACATCTCCAGAACTTTTTCATCTTGCGAAACTGAAACTCAGTACCCATTAAACAATAACTCCCCACTCCTCTCTCCCACCAGCCCCTGGCAACTACTATTCTACTTTCTATCTCTATGATTTGATTATTCTAGGTAACTCATATAGGTAGAATCATACAATATTTGTCCTTTTGTGTCTGGCTTATTTCACTTAGTAAAATGCCTCCAAAGTTCATTCATGTTGTAGCATGTATCAGAACATCATTCCTTTTTATGACAGATATGCATATACCCCATTTTGTTTATCTCTTCATCCCTTGATGGGCAGTTGGGTTATTTATACCTTGTGAATAATGCTGCTGTGAACATGGGTGTGCCTATATCTTTCTTTTTTTGAGACAAGGTCTCATTTTGTTGCCCAGGCGAAGGTGCAGTGGTGTCATCATAGCTCACTGCAACCTCAAATTCCTGGGTTCAAGCGATCCTCCCACCTCAGCCTCCCAAAGTGCTGGGATTACAGGTGTGAGCAACTGTGCCCCATCCCTTTGCCCATTTTTTAATTGGGTTGTTCAAGTTTTTTGTTATTGAGTTGTAGGAGTTTTTAAAAATATATTCTGGATATTCATCCCTTATCAGATACATGATTTGTGAATATTTTCTCCCATTCTGTGAGTTGCCTTTTCACTCTGTTGATAGCATCTTTTTTTTGCACATTGGTCATATTTCACAGAAAAAGGGTTTCTTTGATTAGAAGTATTCATGAAGTGGACCTGAAATTTACCATTAATAGGGGGCTGAGTTTTTTTCAATTGTTACTGTTTGCTATTTTATTTTAAAGGCCTCTTTTTTAGTCATGCAAGAGTCATTCGAAGTATTGCTATAGTGATACTTTTATGATAGAGACTGACCAATTTACCATTAAAAAAGCCTATGAAAACCTCTGGAATATCAAACCAGAGGCTGAGTTCTTTGTTTTGGTAATAATTCTGCTTTTGTAATACGATTTTTTTTAAAGAAAATTGAACTTTTTGTTTTTCATTATGAGATGTATGTGGGATTTGAGTAGCAACTGAAATCATGAAGGTAATGGAATATGAAGCAGGTAACTCCGGTGCAGTTTATAAGCAATATTGTTTATAAAAGGTTACAGAAAAGTACCTAGGTAATAACAATTGCTGGTATGCATTGGGCCCTTTCTAGATGTCATGTACTCTGACACTAAATGCTTTAGGTACATTTCTCAGTTTTCCAGCAATGTTGTGAGATAGGTGTCGTAGTTCCCTCTTGCTTTATGTGGTTTCAGTTACCTGAGATCAACTGTGGTCTGAAAATACTAAATGAAAAATTCCAGAAATAAACAATCCATAAGTTTTAAATTGTGCACTGTCCTGAGTAGTGTGATAAAATCTCAGGTCCTTCCACTCGGGACGTGAATCATCCTTTTGTTCAGCATCTCCATACTGTCTACACTACCCACCTGCAAGTCAAGTAGGAGCCACCTCAATTATCAAATCAATTATGGTATGGCAGTGATTGTGTTCAGGTAACCCTTTTTTTACTTAAAAATGGCCTCAAAGTGCAAGAGTAGTGACCCTGGCGATTCGGATATACCAAAGAGAAGCCATTCAGTACCTCCTTTAAGTGAAAAGGTGAAAGTTCTTGATTTATTATGGAAAAGAAAAAAGTCATATGCTGAGGTTGCTAAGATCCATAGTAGGAACGATTTCTACCTGTGAAATTGTGAAGAAGGAAAAAGAAATTTGCTCTAGTTTACTGTTGCACCTCAGACTGCAAAAGTTATGGCCACAGGGTGTGATAAGTGTTTAGTTAAGATGAAAGAGGCATCAAATTTGTGAGCGGAAGACATAAAACGTGTTCTAGTTGACAGCAGTTGGGTTTAGTACAATCTGTGGTTTCAGGTATCCACTGGGGATTTTGGACTGTGCATCCCATGTGGATGAGGGGTGACTGTTGGACTATATACTGTTGTTTCCTTTGAAACTGGTTTAGTGAGAAATAAATTGGTCAAGGTCACGTGGTTTGTAAATGACAGGGCTGAGATTGGAACTCAGGCAGTCTGTACTCAGAACCCAAGAGATTAATCACTATGTTCTCCTGCCTCATCCTGATTTCTCAACACTGGAGTATTTTTTAAATTTAAATTTATGAGGTTTAGCACTTGTTGCCTCAATTTGACATTAACTGAATTTTGTCTGAAAGTGAAGAGAGTTGATGTTGACAAATGGATACATTTTAATTACATCATATAGAATTGTAGAGTTTACCTCAAGAACTCTCTGCTGTTGATCTAACCATCATTTCACAAGCATTGAAAGATGAGGGTCTCTACAGATGTAGAAAGTACAGGTAACATCTTTTGTGTCCTCTGGAGATTTTATCTTGTCTTCAGTAGCTGAAAAGTACTTAAAGTTTCAGTTTCTTATATCTCTATAGAAAGAATGTGTTCAATTGAATAATACTCAAATTTTCAGTTCAAATCTGCTTTCAAGAAGAATATAAATTCTTAAAAGTAAAGTAATCAGATTATAGGGGTTATTGAAAATTTAAGTATTAGCCTAATGAGGGTTATATTATTTTGTCCTTAAAAAATACTACATATTTCATCTATTTTTTCATTCTTTTGGAAGTCATTAATGGTTTTGTTTGTTTAAGAGTTACTGGTGATCTTTATTTTGAAATTCTAGCATTTTGGAGCACAGTGAAGGAAGTGGTCTTTTAGCTGTTGCCCACAAGAGAATGACACCATCTTGCATGTGTACCACAGGGACTCAGGCTCAATGTACATCTTGTTTCACTGAACCTGTACAGTGGAATCCCTTGGTTGGGAGTGATGATAGTGTCTTTCAGTGCACAAAATTTTAAAATTTTAATAATGTCCAGTTTATTTTTTCTTTTGTGGCCTCTGCTTTTAGTGTCATATCTTAAGAAATCATTGCCAAATCCAGTATTGTGAAGCTTTTACCCTATGTTTTCTTAAAGATTTTTAGTTTTAGGTCTTATATTAAGGTCCAATTGTGAGGTTATGTATGGTATAAGGTAAGGGTCCAACTTGTATATTTTGCATGCAGAGATCCAGTTTTTCTCAACATCATTTGTTGAAAAGACTGTTCTTTCATCATTGAATGGTCTTGGCCCTTGTCACAAATCATTTGACGATATATGTAAAAACTTATTTATGTTCTATATTCAATTCAGTTGGTCTGTATGTTCGTCTTTATGCCACTACCACAATGGTTTAATTACCATAGTTTTGTAGTAAATTTTGGAATCAGGAATATGAGACTTCCAACTTTGTTCTTTTTCCAGATTGTTTGGCTATTTAGGGTTCCTTGAGATTTCATATGAATTTTAGGATGGATTTTTCCATTTCTGCAAAGGAGTCATTGAGATGTTGATAGGGATTGCAGTGAAGCTAGAAATCACTTTGGGTAGTATTGATATCTTAAACCACATTAAGCCTTTCAATCCATAAACATGGAATTTCTTTCCACTTATTGGTATCTTCTTTAATTTCTTTGAGCAACATTTTGTAGTTTTCAGTGTAAAAATCTTTTATCTTTTTGGTTAACTTTATTTCCAATTTTTTTATGCTATTTTAAATTGAATTATTTTCTTGATTATCTTTTTGGATTGTTCATTGTTGTTAGTGTATAGAAACACAACTGATTTTTGTGTATTGATTTTGTATCTTGTAACTGCTGAATTTGCTTATTCAAATAACAATTTTTTTGTGAAATCTTTAGGCTTTTCTACATATAAGATCTTGTGGTCTGCAAACAGAGATAATTTTACTTCTTTTCCAATTTGGATGCCTATTTTTCTTTTCTTTTCTTTTCTCTTTCTTTTTCTTTTTCTTTTTTTTGCCTACTTGCTCTGGCTAGGACTTCCAGTACTATGATGAATAGAAGTGGTGAAAGTGAACATCCTTGTCTTGTTCCCCATCTTAGAAGAGGAAACACTTTCAGTCTTTCATTATTGAGTGTGATATTAGCTGTGGGTTTTTCATATATGGTCTTTATTATGTGGAGGTAGTTTCCTTCCATTCCTAGTTTGTTGAGTTTTTATTTTTAAATCATGAAAGGGGTTGAATTTTGTCAAGTGCTTTTTCTGCATCAATTGAGATGACCATATACCCTGAGATTTTGTAACCAGGAAAATGGCTCTGTTTCCCAGCCCAAAAAGATATTAGAAGAGGCCTCAGAAATTTAGAAATTACAGTTCTGTTTCATGAAACCCTATTCTCTTGCATACCTTTTGGCGAAGCCAAACACTGTTGTCAATTGCAGCAACCAGACTTAGATATTTTCCTTCCCCAACCTGGCTACTGTTTTCTTAAGCCCAGCAGTAGCTAAACTGTAGTATTCCTTTCTTTCTTGCCAACAATTGAAGGAAAAAAATAAATCAATTTGGACTAATCAACAAATGGCTAGGAGCCATTTTTTAATAGAATGAATTTATTTTTATTTCATTGTTTAAATTATCATACAGGAAAATTGATTTCTTTTTCATGTATAGTTCAGTGAATAAACATATGCATAGATTCATGTAACTACCATCACTATTAGGACACAGAACAGTTCCATCACTCCCCAGAACTCCTGCATGCTTTCACTTTATTGTCACACTTTCCGCCTACCACTGATCTTCTTCATTATCATAGTTTTATCTTTTTGAGAATGTCATACAGTATGTAGCATCTTATGTCTGTCACTAGACGCTTAAGTATGACTGAAGTTAGGTACCATTTTGAGCAACATTCTTCTTGTTCTTCAGAATTGTCCCAAACTGTGAGCCTGGTGTTATCATGGTAGGAGATCATAGTCGTAGGTTCATATGTAGTGCTAGCTTCAGAGCACTAGGCTCTGAACTTCTGTTGGTCCCTGTCTTATCAGTGGGGGAGGGTGTTGGCCAAATTCTAAGGCTATTTGTTGGGATTGGGATTAAACTTTTAGCACCTGTGCATCAAGAATTAATAGCAAGTAAGGTTACCACCTGTGGTACATGGTCATTTCATGAATCACTAAGTGTTACCATCTATTCATGAAAGATGGTGAGGAGGAAATGTATTAAGCTGAAAACTAAAGAACTGAAAAAGATATGATTTCAGACAGATTATAAAGCAGCTATGTTTTGTTTCCACTGCAGTGGTCAATGAATTTTTCTGGTTTGTTAGATGAAACACATGTAGTAGAGTAAAATGGAAATAGTCATGTTGTATCTATTAGAATACTTTTGGTTGCAAGTAACAGAATATCCAGTTAAAAATGACTGAAATAATGAGGGATTTTATTATCTCACATAAAAAGATCTCTAGAGGTAGGTGGTTCTAGGACTAAATCGGTGGTCTCAACAATGTCATGAAGAATCCAGCTCTTTCTACTCTTCATTCCACTGCCCTCAGTATGAAAACTTGTGGCCTCTTGCTTGCAATATGGCTGCTGCAGCTCCAGGTATCATGTCCTCATACAATTGCATTCATATGTAGGAAGCCTGGAGCAGCTAATGTGATAAGCTCTTATGTGTGCTTTTTTTTTTTTTGGAGGAAAAAAGGGAAGAAAATCCTCAAAGGGAAATCTTTTCTTGAATTCCCTCCCTCCCCCTGAATAGACTTGCTCTTATGTCTCATAGTCAGAACTGGGTCCCTTGGTCATTTGCCAACATGAAGGTGAAGTAGTTATCTAGCATTTTAATATTTATCATGTGAAGTGGGCTGTGACTGGAGGGATGAAAGGTGAAGGAAGTGACTCCTGGGAGGGTAACAGATCTTTAGTAAAAGGCGGAAGATTTATACGATCTGATGAGAAACCAGAATATTGGAGGGTTACCCCATTGTTGTGAGGATTAAATGCAGTAATGTGGGTGAGGCACCTGTAGTTGGGCTGGGCACATAAAGGGCTCAGATCTCATTAATTTTTTTGTTTCATTTTCCCCTTCTCCTCTTTACTTTTTCTTCTTCATTTTTCAGCTTTAGGAGCAAGACGTCTAAAAGTCTTGCTCACTCTTCCTGTATAAAGACACCGCTTGTTTCTTCTACCTCAGCCTACTTTTTGGAGTTCTGCAGATAAGCTCTGGTTTCCACAAACCATTTGGAATTTCCTCAACCTCTCAAGAAAGTCCCTGGGTCTGACCTTAGACAAAGGATCCATTTTTATGGCCAGTACATAGATGTCAATTATAAACAAGAAACTGAGAAATCCTTATAAACAAAAAAAGAAAAGAATCAACAGAGTATGTTATTATGACAACGTTAGCCTGCATTAAAAATCATGTTTCAGTCGAGTGAAGTTCTTTCCGTACAGAAAAGGAGCAAAAGGCAGCCCTGCCCGTGCTGTCTGCACTGACTGCTGGCTCTGCGCGCCACAAGTTGTTTCTTGCCATTAGAGCAGTGACTTCAGTTTTTCCATTCCAACTGTGGTGAAAATGAATAAGAAAACTGAATCCTGCCTCTGGAAGCAGGATACAGGCTCCACACTAATCAAAAAGGGAAGATTCATTATTAGACAATATTTCACTCCCCAGACTTTGAAGAGTTCCTACATTTGTCAGAGTAGCTCTGAATCATTTCATGACCACCACAGGATTAGAATGGGGATATTGTACAAGCCTGACCCTTTGCAGGAAAGTTTTTTTTCCCCCTTCTAAATGAGTTGCTCTTGCTGCTCTCTGAGTCACCGCAATCCAAATCTTATAATTTCACCTCCTTCTTTTCTAATCATTTTACCAGATAGCCATTTTAAGGAAGTGGGGGAGCAGGAGTGGATATTTTAAAAAAGAGGCCATGGCTTACCCGAAAATGAATTTAGTTAAGACAAGCCAATGAAATATTGACACTGTAACCATGTAAAAGGAGAATGAAGTTTTTAGGAACCTACTTGTTAGCGATAAAGACTTCAAAGGACCACGCTCTATTTGCCAAACCAAAGCTGACTTAGTAGTGGAATCATGAGCCAGTGCTAATGAAAGGGGTGCAGGGCTAAGTGCCTGAGTGACTCCCCGGCACTGAGAAGCCCCCTTCTTAGACATGGGCTTCCTGTCTCACCCAGTAGAGAAGCCAGCAGAAATCTGCTCTGCAGCCCTATCATTTATGAATATCCAGAGACAAAAATGTTGACAACCACAGGCTGTGGCACTGTGGGATTCTGTTGGACATATTGCAAAGGAAAACCACCAGCAGCTGTCTGAAGCTGTTTTCTTCTATTAATATTTGGTTAATAAACCCTGTACCAAGAAACAAACCAGATGAAAATCCAGCCTCCATTAGGAATGCCTTACTGCAGGCAGGGAAAGATACTGCTGTGTCCAAGTCGGTACGTTTTTATCAACTTGAACACCTCTGTGCCCAGCATGGATTTATGTGCTCTGGGATTACACAGAGGGAGTTGAAAGCCCCCCTCTCCTCCATCGTCACGGAGGCCACGCTGACATACAGGAAACTGAGGGTAACCTCTGTCAAGGGAGTGTGGGATCATGTTCAGCTGTGTGGGGTGAGTGCCAGTGGGTTGGAGAGCACACAAAGAATGGTGTGAGATGAGTCCCTTTAGAGCAGGGGCCCCAGCTGGATCATTTTGGTATCCTCAGCACTGTGATCTTGTCACACAGGGTAGAGATTTAATAAGTAAATTCAAATAAAGATCAGCTCTACACTTTTATTCACCCATCATTTCATCCTACCCAATTTTATACCTTACTGCTTCTGCCCATGCACTTAACACATACACCAAAATTAAAGCACCTCCAAACCCTGATTAGTCTCTAAACAGTCCCACAGTCTCTAAAAACTCATACATACCTGCACTCACATACTGATAAGCTCTCATTGATTCTCATTTTCATTCTTTCTTTTTTGATCTCATCCTCTCCTTTTCTCTCCTCTCTCTCCAGCATTGTTGCCGGGAGTTGAAAAAAGAAGAGAGTAACACCCAGTTTTTCCAAGCTTTCACCAATCAGTTCACAAAAGCACAAGGATGAAGCATTAGAAAAGTAGAGGAAGAAGACAAGAGCAAGATGATGGGGGAGGGAAGAGAAAGACTAGGAAAGAAAGAAAACCAGAAAAGTCAAGCTTCCCATTGTAGATGGGGAGTTAATTGTGAATGGTAATGCTCTCCTCCTAGCAGGGTTGAGGAGGATAGCTCCCCCATTTTACAGCAGGTTGAGGGTCCTGCAAAGATAAACTGCTTTGAGCATGTTGACTTGTAGAGAAACAGAAAAAAGGAATTATGCAACCTCCATTCTGTCACAAATTCTGGCCATTTGTTTTTCACGAATAGTTTAGTTTCTTATGGATATGACTTCTGTTTTTGTATAGGTCCCTTCCATCAAACTGACTCTTGCACAAAGTGAAATGAGGAGTACTTTTTTGGAAAAGTACTTGACTACTTGGTGAACACAGATGCCTTCTTGGCAACTGTGGTGGATAATTTTGTATGTCAACTTGTCTGGGCCATGGGGTGCCCAGATATTTGGTCAAACAGTATTCTGGATGTTTCTGTGAGGGTGTTTCTGGATGAGATTTACCCTTAAATCAGTGGATTTTGAATAAAGCAGATTGCCCTTCATAACGTGGGTGGGCCTTGTCCCATCAGCTGAAAGCCTAAATAAAACAAAAGGCCGACCTCCCCAGAGCAAGAGGGAATTCTCCAGCAGACTGCCTTTAGACTTTATCTGCAACACCAGCTCTTCCTGGTTGTCCAGCAGACTGCCTTTGCCCTTGAATTGTAACTCTTTCCTGAGCAGGCCTCTCCCACCAGATTTTGGACTTGCTAGCCTCCACAGTGCCTTAAAATCTATTATCTGTCCACACAAACACACATGCACACCTTATGGATTCTGTTTCTCAGTAGAACCCTAATACAGCATTCTATAAGCTGACAAGCAAGGTTGGGTTGTAACAAATACGTTAATGCCTCTCCTAATCAGCACCATAACTGAGGAGTGTGGACTAAAGGGCTGAGAGCCCAGAATCTTAAGTGACCTGGTCATGTGTGTGCTCTGCCCCTTCCAAGAGCTCTGCCCTGGATAGGTCACCTAAGCTCCGGAAGCAACAATTACCCAGATGATTAGAGCACTGCCAACCACTGATGTATTTGTTTTCCATTGCCACTGTAACAAATTACCACACTTTCTGTGCTTGAAACAACATAAATTTGACTTGTAGAAATGTATGAGAATAAATCTTTGTTGTTTTAAGCTTCTGGAGGTTTTGGGGGACAATCTGTTTCTTGCTTTTTTCAGCTCCTAGAGGCCACTTGCATTCCTTGGATCATGGCCCCTTCCTTGCATCACTCCAATCTCCTGCTTCTGTTGTCCCATCTACTACTCCTTTTACCTGCTGCCTCCCTCTTACAAGCACCCTTGTGATTACCCTGGGCCCACCTGGATAATCTAGGATCATCTCCTCCTCATGTCAATATCCTTAACCACATCTGCAAAGTCTCTTTTGACCTGTAAAATAACATTTGCAGGGTCAAGAGATTAGGATGTGGATGAGGCATTGGTGGTGTGGTAGGGACATCATTCTACCTACACGCCTGCTCAGAGGTAACTGGTTACAGATGGAAGGTGAGATGGTGGGGGGAATTCTAAGGCTTCAGAGTTGGTGTTGAAACCATTTCATTTTTTGGAAAAGTACTCAATTACATGGTGAATGCAGAAAGTTGCAAAAAAGAAATGCTTTATTGGCTCCTAAAGAGACAAACATGTTGGTGCTATATTTTTCTTTAACAATGACAATTCTGCTTCTAAAATCATCACAGAGTAAAGGTGCCCCCACCTCCAAAAATTAAAAATTTATTTTAAAGTATAGTATTGTGGTCATCTAGGTACACAAATCTGTGGGGCTTCATGTCCTGGCTGCTTCAGCAAGCGCTCTGTCCAGTCTCCTGTAAGCTACCTTTGGCAGAAATTAAAACCTTTTAAGATGGACCCTGAGAAACTTCAACACATTTAATTCAAGTATCATAAATCGTGTCACCATTTCTATTCTAGAATACGTCATCCCAATATAAGTGCTAGAATTGTGCCCTCAACATGCTGAGTGCAGTTTTTGAGAATCAGTCATTTTCAGTGCTTCCTTCTTGGCCACATGGACAACTTTAGGGAAACTGTAGCCTTTCTTTTTGGTGTATTGCTTTATTTTGGTTGCTTAAGACACTGCCATAACCTTTGCTTGGCATGTTCTTAGCAGAGAAAACTTAGTTTTGACTCCATAGAAAGGGGAGAACATAAAATAAATCAGTTTTCAAAAATCATCCTGATGCTCAATTCAGCAATTGTTGGGATGTCTATAATAATCTCAACTAGCTGCTGAAGACGCATGGTCTGTACCCGATCTCATGGTTAAAGGGATTCACCTAATTGGGCCCCCCAGGCTTGCTTACTGTCATCTGGTGATGGCACTCTCTTGGGGCATTTACTTGCCTTCAGGCACAAGGACTTCAAATAAATACCGAAGACTTGGTCTAGAGCTCAAGGATGATTTACTACATATAATTATGCCTCCCATTCCCTCTTCTTCTTTCTAACTCTAAAATTCTCATTACATATCCATCAGGGATTGCATTTGGTTCAGTCAATCCAGTTCCCCTTGTTGAACTATTCCAGTCACCTCAAGCCTTGTGAGAGATCTTTGGCTGTTACTTCACTGTCCATTTCTGTTTTCTGCTTTTTCTTTTAAGGCTTCATTTGACTGATGGATGATGGGCATTTTCTTGTTTTTCAGCCCCATGTGAATTGCCATCATGGAAAAGGCGGCCAACCATGTTATGGCTCCTGTCACCGTGTAGGCAAGACCTATGTAAAGGCTACTACCTCCACTCCATGTCGTGGTACAAAGAACGACTGATTTTTTTCCGTAGAACCTGGTTACCGGGAAGTCTAAGAAGATGCGTTAAGGGTCTGTCTCAACACTTCTCATCTTTACTATTCCACATGCTAAATATATTAGGTTGAACCATATAAAATTGCTCTCTTTAGGAGGTAAAAAGTGGTTGGATACTTAATTTCATATGGTTCAACCTAATCTTTACCAAGCAGTACTCTGTATGTTGATAGAACGAAATTAATAAAAACAAGCTTTCTCTCTACATAGTTGTAATCTACAAAAGAGGTTCTGACACAGATCTGAACGGCTTACGGACAACTGAATAATGAACAAATATATTTCATTCCCCCTAGTAAACCCAAGGAAATTAAAAGAGTACAGATAGGTTTTACAGCAAACCTAAATTTTTATTTATGAATTAGGAGACCCAGGGTAGGCTATAGTCTTTTAGTAGGCTAAGCTTTGAATTCCTACCTCAGGGAAAATTCTACAAGAGGAGTGAAGAAAACACACACACACACACACACACACACACACACACACACAAAAGAAATAGATGGCAAAAGATTTTTGGTGGGAAATTTAAAGGTGGTGCATTCATTTGGGTTTTGAAAAGGCCAGAATCCCCCATTGCTAAGGAGAAAGTGTTTGAAGTGGGTTTGCTATCGTTAGCATTTTAATGATGTCATTTTGATTATGCATGTGGCCTGAGATTTTTAAACATCTGGTGCCTTTTGTAAACCAAACTAATAAACAAACAAAGGCTTCTCATAGCAACGGCACAGGACAGAGGCATTTCCCAGCAAAGCTATTAAAAAGGCCTCAAATCACTTGGCAACATGCTATTTAAAGGCACAAGGAAACTTGTTAGGAAACCAGTTCTCTCTTTGCTTTTACATCAGAATTCCTCATTGTCATCAGGTCCTTGGGTGCCACCTTAACCCATCTGTCTGACTGTTTTCTCCCTCCCTCAGTTCCCATTTGAGAGGGTCTTTTCCTCACACACAAAATATCTTTTTCCACTTAGAAGTGGTAGGCATTTTCTGCAGCCCAGGCTTACTTGCTCTTGCATATCAGGCAGGCCGTTAGGCTGGTTGAGTAATACTCACATCAGGACTTTACACACGTAGTGCAAATATAGGATTGAAGCTCAGGATTGAGGTTCTGTGTGGAAGATTTATATTTGAGAGTGATCAGCATTAAAACTTGGCTGTAAATGAAGTCATCCAAGGAAAGCATGTTCAGGGAGAAGAAATAGAGTGTCTCCCTTATTTGCAACATGGCTTCCCTTCCTCACTCCCGCCAACCCCAAACTCATTATAATGCATTGTGAGGCCAGCAGTGCGTGAGGTTTTATTCCTGTTCCTTGAATGCAACTGTAACTGCTTTAATGGTAAGGCAATCACAGAATTGGCGGGATCAGAAGGTCCGACTCAAGAGACCATTGTCAAGCAACTTTCAATCTCTACTTAAATTTTTTTGAGGACCCGTCAATACATGAGTGGATTAATAAAATGTGGTACATTGCTCAGCCATAAAAAAAATGGTGAACTAATACATTGTGTAACAACCTGGGTGGAACTGGAGACCATCCTCCTAAGTGAAGTATCACAAGAATGGAAAAACAAACACCACATGTACTCATTTCTAAATTAGAACTAAATGATCAACACTCATGCATACATATGGTAGTAAATTTCAACAGAAATCAAGCAGGTGGGAGCGGGGAAGAGGGGATGGGTAAATTCATACCTAACGGGTACAATGCCCACTATGTGGGTGATGGACACACTTAAAAATTTGACTCAAACTATACAAAAGTAATTCATGGAATCAAAACATTTGTATCCCCATAATATTCTGAAATAAATAAATATTTTTGAGGGAGAGAAGGGTTTGCTGAAATTGCTATTCAAAAGGTTTACTCTTTGATCTATACCTTTAATGCTCCACAAGAGAGACAAATCTGTGGCTTTCATTTTCATAGAGCAGCATTAGAGACCCTGCTAAATACACTAACTAAAGGCAAACCTACTCCTCCTGGTCAGTAAACAGAAAGAGACAAAAAGCTGAGAGGCAGAGATGGTGTCACATCAGTGGGGACATTCCTGACTGAGGGACGTCCCCATTCCCGTCAGAATGGAGATGTCCACACACCTACTCTGGGATGAAAAAAAGAAAAGATGGAGCAGGGAACTGGAACACATGTGACTGTTCACTTTTGCCTAAGAATTTCTCATTCAACCTCCCTGACAGGTTAAGAAACTAAGGAGGTGAACAATTTTGTGCTAAGATTGTCTGGTCTAGTAGGGGTCCCATTAAACAGCTCCAGCCAGTAGCCCTGAGATGATACAGGGGTTGCTGATGCCTAATCAGGCTTAAGTTTCAAAGCTGTGTACAAGCCCTGGAAAGATTCTGCCTTCAAGAGAATTCTGCCTCACAGAGAATCAGAAAGAGGCTTTAAAATTAAGTCTAGGCCTTGTGGTGGGTCACGCCTGTAATCCCAGCACCATGAAAGAAAGGCTGAGGCAGGAGGATCACTTGAGGCCAGGAGTTCAACATAATGAGACCCCATCTCTACAAAAAATGAAAAAAAATTAGCTGGCTGTGGTGGTGCACGCCTGTAGTCCCAGCTACTCATGAGGCTGAGGCGGGAGGATTGCTTGAGCCCAGGAGTTGGAGGTTGCAGTGAGCTGTGATCTTACCACTGCACTTCAGCCTAGGTGACAGAGCAAGACCTTGTATTAAAATAATAATAATAGGCTGGGCGTGGTGGCTCACACCTGTAATCCTAGCACTCTGGGAGGCCGAGGCAGGTGGATCGCTCGAGGTCAGGAGTTCGAGACCAGCCTGAGCGAGACCCCGTCTCTACTAAAAATAGAAATAAAAATTATCTGGACAACTAAAAATATATATAGAAAAAATTAGCCGGGCATGGTGGCGCATGCCTGTAGTCCCAGCTACTCGGGAGGCTGAGGCAGGAGGATTGCTTGAGCCCAGGAGTTTGAGGTTGCTGTGAGCTAGGCTGACACCACGGCACTCACTCTAGCCAGGGCAACAAAGTGAGACTCTGTCTCAAAAAAAAAAAATAATAATAATAATGATGATAAGAAGAAGAAATAAAATTAAGTGTAAAGATGAGAGTTAGTGCAAATTGTGTCTAAATACATAATTTCTTAAAGATACTATTTGGTGCCATTTTAAGGTTAAATCCTTTATGTTTTTTAAATCAAGACTTAACACTTGTATTTTTAAATTAAGTAAAAAATAATCCAGAATCTCATATTAAAGCATATGTCTCCTAACTTGGACCATATGTCCATAATCAAGGCACCAACTCCCACATGCTGGCTTTGTACCTAAGGGAGGGAAGAACACAACATCTTCAATGCAGAGCTTATAGTATTCCTCATGTGGGCTGGATTAACTGAACCTGTCCCTTGAGCCCAAGGCTCCTGTGGTCTTTGATACTTTTGCCTAGAATAAAAGGTTCCACAGTCTCTCTCAGTTTTAGTTATTTTCATATTCCAAATTTACTTCTTATCAAACTCCTCTCTCTTTATTTTGCTTTATAGTCCTTTATCTCATCCCATCCTATCTGGCATGCTTCTCCTCACTGTTTTCGATCTTTAGGAAAAGTGTTACTTAATCTTTCTTGGGAGACAGAAATAGTCATTCCCTACTTATCCATACCTCCTTACCTGATACTGCTATTAACTGTTATTGCTTTAAAAAACAAAAGTAGACATTTAAGTATATAACAGCTATATGGTGGTGATAGAAGACAGTTGAGGGATTCAGGACAGGCCACTTCAAAATATGCCACTTTGGCATATTGATTATTTTGAGCTACAGGCACTTGCAAAAAGGCAGGTGCATGAAGGGCACTCTGACCTCCCCTTTTCTTCTTGAAAGGAGGAGATAAAAATCTCATGTTAAAGATGCCCTCCCTGTACCAGGAGAAAAGAAACATTCTTATTACTAGAGACAGGGAGTCAAGGCTGAGAGAAATTTGTATAAACATATCTTGTTAAACTTACCCTTACCTTCCTACTTTTCCACAATTGCTATTATTTATTCAACCTAGTATATAAGCACTTAGGCTTAGTCACTTTTTTGGGTTTTCATTTTCCTTGTGAGAGCTCCCCATTACATGAAAATAAAATTTATATGCTTTTCTCCTATTAATCAGTCCCTGCTGGAGCACCTAGAGGGGACAGGAGAATTTTTTCCTCCCCTACACATTTCTTCTTTTTTTTTCCTTTTGTATGCAGATTTAGTTGCAAAGTAGAAAAGTGTAGAATGAAATAATTCAACACTGAGTAGCCAGGTTTTCCTTGATCCCCACAAAGAAAACGGGTATAAAAGGATACTGTAGGTTATGTTGAAACTATAATTACCAGCAGGCAAGCCTGCTGTAAAATGCTGTGTTCGATTGAGATGACGGTACAGTTTTTTGAAAGTGGGAAAGGCAGCTGTCCGCATCCACACGATGAAGTCATCATTGAGGAAGCCATTGTTTCCTGGATCCTCTTTATCCAACTCATAGATAGGCTTTTGCCAGTATGGGGGCTTTGTGGTTCCTGTGGTAAGAAAATAAGGGATATGGTAGAGAAAAATCATATGTACTCTTCAGTTTTCTTTAGAATATAGAGAATTAAAGAACTTGTGCATTTTTGAGGAAATAGAAATTAGATTTTTTATAAAAGTAAGAGAGAGAGAGAGTGTGTGTAAGCTACCTGAGTATGCAACCATTAAAAATATGCATTTAAAGAGTCTAAGAAAATGCTCATATATTCATAGGGTTAAAAAAGGGCAGAATATCATAGTCTATGTATACTGTGTCTTCAACTATATTAAATACATAGAAAGCATTGAAAAAATAGGTAGAACAAAATGATTATGGTGGTTGTATTCACTGATAACAGCATGGGAAATAGCTTTATTTTCTTTAGTTTCGCTAGTAATCTAAGGGGAACAAATTAAAACAAGATACCATTTTCATTTAAACATTGGTTAATATTTAAGGAAGAAAAGAATGACAACCATTGAAGAGGCAGCAGAAATGGGAACTCTTGTACAGAGCAGATATATAGATTAACATCATCTCTGGCAATTTAGGAATATGCATTGAAAGCTTTAAATTTGCATACATTTTGGCCCAGAAATTCTACTTCTAAAAATGTATTCTTGGAAATGGTCATGGAAGTGCATAAGATTGGTTTACATAGACGGGCACCACAGCACTGCCCAAGGAGGAGGAATTGTAAGTGGGAGGAGGTGGACAGCAAAGGCATTGCAGGCCTGTTCTAAAGGCTTGGTAGGTTTGGGAGCTGGAGGAATGTTGGAAGTACAGGGTGGAAAGCAGGGCCAGGAGATGAGCCTGATGAGTTTATCCTCATTCTCACACTTCCCACTTAACAATGGAGGCCACGTCTGTCTCTCTCACTCTACAGGAGACTCTTGAGAACACTGCCGCCCTCATCTGTGTTTTCACTGGCATTTAGTCCAGTACCTGGTCCATAGTTGCCGTTCAATAACTGCTTGATGAAGGGGTGAAGTACTCCAATTAAATCTGGCAGACAGAAGTTGATGATAAAATCCATACTGAACTATAAAGAGCTGGTCAAAAGAGTAAATTATTTAATGAACTTTTTACATCAGGATGCCAAAATGCTAAACAGGGAGCCACTTTCTTCTCAGCTAAGACTACTGACTAAACTACTTTCTCCTAAAAGTAATCCAGACCTGTTTTCTAAGCATGGGCTATGGTGCTTATAAAACCATATGCTAAGTTTGGTTGGATTAATCTGCTGAAGTATGTTTGTACACTCGTAGTTCCTTTGGAAATAATCCTTTGCTGGAGAATCTTCCCCTGCAAATATTGTGGAGCCGATCTATTTTGGCCCTTCCCAAGACTTCAATCACTGTTACTAGAAGAATTTTGATCAAAATTGAAATTGCCTTCAGTGCCTACATTGTGGACTTCACCTTCCCTCTACTTTGGCCTGAGCTCATGACCCAAGGTAGTGGTCCTGTGGGCCACTGACATCAGAATCACCCCGGGGACATGTTAAAAGTGGAGGTTCAAGCATGCCCTTCCCTATCAACTCTTAATCCCACCCTATCCGTGTCTCCAGAGGATCTGAGATGCATCGTCTAAGAGACATGCTAAGACACTTCCTTTATTTTCCAAGCTCAATTGAGTCATTTGTATTCATCTATTCCTTCAACAATAAACATTTCTTGATTATCACTAGCACCAGGGATACAAAACTGCATAAGACCCAAGCTCTTTCCTCAAGGAATTATAGACTGAAGTGGTACATACCAGGTATGCAAACATAATTGGAATGTAGTGTGGTGACCCTTACAATAGAGGTAAGAACCAAGTATAGCAGGAGATGAGGGAAAGCCAAGGCCATTTGGTGTCATAGGCTTGTGGTTATGTGGTAAGACAAAGCAAAAGAATGTTGCCATGTTCCTTTCAAAATTCATCAATTCAATTATAGACACACTGACCATACATTCCAGTTTGCCTAGACAGTCTTAGTTTATGTTGTTTGTTATCCCATCTGATTTAGCATTTATCCCAAATAGTGTACATATGATTTAATCCTTCCAGCGTCCTGCCATGATCTTAGCTAGTAGTGTGTGAGATACCCACATGCAGTGAATGGAGTGCTTCCTTCTATGTGTGATTCTAAGTATAAAGACAACCAGAGACCCTTTCAATCAAAACATAATAAAACATATCTCTGTGACTCGTGCCAGCTACTTAACATTCCAGCCAGTCAGGCCATAGTTTCTGTCTTGGCCAGTGAGATGTGTGAAGCTGCCAGGCTGCATATCAGTGAGGTCAGTGAGAAATGTGGGAAATTACAGGTTAGGTTCTACATATTTTATGTATGTATGGGAAAGAGATGCTGAACAGTCCTGCTAACTATTGTTTGGTATCAGTCTTTTAATTTGCTAATAAATCATTTAAGCTGTGAAGAGCTAAAAAATGGAATGTGCATGTTTAATGTAAAACTAAGAGGCTGGACAGCGGTGGCTCATGCCTGTAATCCTGGCACTCTGGGAGGCTGAGGTGGGAGGATTGCTTGAGCTCAGGAGTTTGAAACCAGCTTGAGCAAGAGCGAGACCCCGTCTCTAAAAATAGAAATAAATTATCTGGCCAACTAAAAATATATAGAAAAAATTAGCTGGGCATGGTGGCATGTGCCTGTAGTCCCAGCTACTAGGGAGGCTGAGGCAGGAGGATCACTTGAGCCCAGGAGTTTGAGGTTGCTGTGAGCCAGGATGACCCCACAGCACTCACCCAGGCAACAGACTGAGACTCTGTCTCATAAATAAATAAATAAATACTAATGTAAAATTAAGTAGTTTCTCAAGAAAGATGATGAATGTGATACTTGCAATGTTGGTTGACATTTAGACCCCCACCATGGGAACCATAATGATATCAAATGACCATGTGAAAATAAAAAAATATAAATTTGCTGAAGAACATGAGAATCTACTTTGAAAGTTTATGGCTATTTTTAAAAGATTGTATCCAAAGACAATGTTTTAACTCATGTAGCTACATGAGTAGATCCATTTAGGTAACATTCTGTGAGCCTGACTTTTCGTTTACATCAATGGATTTCCTTCTAGTTTCACTTTTTTAATTGCAGTCTTTTTTTTGTAACCAAAGAAAAGCTTTTAATGTGTTGGCTCCATTAGCACAAAAAGATCTTGGTAGATAGTTAAATCAGGCCTGTTTTACATGAATGTCTTCAGATGCTTCTAATAGAAAAATCCGGTAGGTTAATTATAATAATGGTTTGATTTTTGTGGGTTTGATACTTCATAGAATCAAAGCAAAGCTTTTAGAAGTTCAATCTTTGAAGGTGAAATCTCTGACAATATTATAAATGTTACTATAAATTTAGTTACAAAATTCAACAGTCAAGTTTAAATTAGTTTTGTAGTGATAACATAACTGCAAATTTGGTGGTGTGCATAAGAGTAAAGATAATGCTCTCAGTAAATTGAAAAATTGACGGAGAAAAAAATGTACTTAAAATTGGTTGTAGTATACCCATAATTCACAATTGTATCTAAATAAGATACAAGAGTTTATTAATCAAAAGAAGAGCTGTACTTGTGCAAATTTTAACATTCTTGTATTGTCACAGAGAAATTGAATTTTCAACTGCAAAATTTTTATAATGACACAGATGTTAAACAAATACTTCAACATGGTAATATTTTGGTACACATTATCAACCAGAATTTCAGAAAGGTTTGAACCTTTAAAGAACTTTTTTATATATCGAACGATGTGGCTTACAATGATCCCAAACCTTTTTTTCCTCTTCTTTTTTTCTTCTTTTTGAGACAGGTCTTGCTCTGTTGCCTGGGCTAGAGTGCAGTGGCATCATCATAGCTCACTGCAACTTCAACCTCTAGGCTCAAGGGATCCTCCTGCCTCAGCCTCCTGAGTATCCGGGACTATAGGCACACGCCACCACGACTGGCTAATTTTTCTATTTTTTGTAGAGATGGGTCTTGCTCTTGCTCAGGCTGGTCTTGAACTCCTGGCCTCAAGCAATCCCCCTGTCTCGGCCCCTCAAAGTACTAGGATTACAGGCATGAGCCACCATGCCCACCTATGATCTTGAACTTTGTCTATAAATGAACTTTCTGATATTGGTTGCATTTTGTTCAAAATAGTTGAAAATCTTTAAACAAAGAATCTGAAATATGGAATGCCTACAAACTTTAGTTTTTGAAGATTTAGTGAACATTAATTATTGAAAACCAAGCTTATAAACAAGAAGACAGTGAAATTTATTCCTGTAACAGCAAGGGAATAATTGAACATACTACATAATGGGAGTTCTAACTGTGTACAAGATTTAATTTTTAAATTCTGTAATTATATTTTGGAGTATCTTGACTTATGTGAAGATTATTTTGATAGTGCTCCTATTTTTTTTTTTTTTTTTTTTTGAGACAGGGTCTTATTCTGTTGCCGAGGCTAGAGTGCAGTGGCCCAGTCATAGCTCACTGCAACCTCAAACTCCTGGGCTCAAGTGATCCTCTTTCCTGGACCTCCCAAAGTGCTAGGATTATGGGCATGAGCCACCACACCTGGCCAGTGCTTATATTTTTAATTGGATAAAATTTTCTGTGCCATAATGAAATGATAATTGAGAAGGTTTAGGATTTTGTACCATCTAAAGTTAGTGGTACATTCAAAAGAACCAAAAATAGAAAAAAAACTTAGGTGAAGTCAAAAAGACAGTGACTATGAAAATATTTGGATTAAAATACTAGCATATTTCAAGACAAAAAAATTGAAATTAAGAATATCCACTGGTTAGTAAAATGATCTGCGAGTATTATAGGTACCTCAGCACCTACAGAATATTTTCTCAGTCAAAAACATTGGGGTCAAAAGAAAAAAAATCATGTAAAGACATCAACAATTTCAAATTGATTAACCATAAAATGCAACTTTAAAAAAGATTGTGGACAATTTTGTGAAAAAATTAAAAATAAGGCCCCGGTAAAAAGAATAAAGTCATTGGAAAAATACAGAGGTTTGTAATTAAGACAGATATGGCCAAGAAACTGATTAAAGTATATCACTATGGCCGGGCACCGTGGCTCACGCCTGTAATCCTAGCCCTCTGGGAGGCCGAGGCGGGTGGATCGCTCGAGGTCAGGAGTTCGAGACCAGCCTGAGTGAGACCCCGTCTCTACTAAAAAAATAGAAATAAATTATCTGGACAACTAAAAATATATATAGAAAAAAAAAATTAGCCGGGCATGGTGGCACATGCCTGTAGTCCCAGCTATTGGGGAGGCTGAGGCAGTAGGATCGCTTAAGCCCAGGAGTTTGAGCTTGCTGTGAGCTAGGCTGACGCTACGGCACTCACTCTAGCCAGGGCAACAAAGTGAGACTCTGTCTCAAAAAATAAAATAAAATAAAATAAAAAATAAAGTATATCACTATGGATCCAGAATAATTATTATGCGTACATTATTTTTTGATGTTTAGATAACTAAAGAAGTTTTTTTAAAAAGTTGGTTTCAGTCACAGTGTCACACCTGTGAGCCAGACCAGCCTGGGCAACATAACAAGACCCCCGTCTCTATGAAAAAAAGTTAGTTTATTGCACACACATATACGATTTTAATTTTTGAAAGAACTGCATTTTTGAAAATAGTTTTTAACAGAATCATTTTATAGGTCCACCAATACGATGTCAATTTATTGATCAATAAGTAAGATTTTCAAATAAGTATATAGTTAGTGATTCTAGTGCACTCTTTCACTTTCAAAAGTGTACCAGTTTGGATGACAAATTACATGGTCATCCTAATTATAGCGGAAGCAACAAGTTTCTTAAAACACTGTCTTTTTCCTAATGGTAAACTAGAAGGAACCAGGGCACCAATCATTTCATGTTTTTGACAGGTATGCAATGGAGATGCTCATAGTTGGAAAATTAGAGCAAAAAGAAGTCAACAAAGAGATAAAGAAGGAGGACTCATAAACAGCTCCCCACACATAAAAAACAAAGGTTTTGTGAACAGATAAGAATATTGAGCTACTGTGTGGATCGTACCTTCAAATGCATTGGCAAGATTATCAGCCTTCGGATTCTGAAATTTGACATACGCATCTGTCCACCATGTAAGTCCAGTCTTTAGCATTGGGACGGGGATTTGTAGTGATGAATTAACATTGTATGAAAGAATTATGGTGTCTGCAAGGAAATTGAAAATTGTGTTAAAGATGCAAGCTAGCAATTTTGCCACCTTTTGATATACAGAGCCAGACACAGCTGGAAAGTAAATCAGGGTATTTGCAGACTCTCAACACGCCTACATGCCATAGATGCTGGAATCACAAGACCATTCTTTTCTGTGCCAAAGTTGAGCCAATTATTGAAAAATACTCTTAAACCCCATTTAACTCATGTTCCCTGCCTATTCCTCAGATTTCTGGCAAGGGAGAACTTATTTGCAAATGAAATACCCTAAGTCCGTGCTCTGGCCTAGCCAGGATAATATTTACAGAATTTTTTTTTTTCTTTTAAACTGCCCCTAAGCAGCAGAGTCTATCTTCTGGACATTTAGGTTATTACACAGTTATGAAAGGGTACATCAGGGAGATAGGAAAAGTAACCTACCATTGAATATGCTGTTGGCGATAGCACCACAAGGAACGATGGGGGTCTCATTGTGGAACATTTTGAATGGAGCACAGCTGTTAACAGCCTGGATGCAAGATGACACAGCAATGATTAGTGCTTTTGGTGAACTCTCCTAGAGTGTTAAAAGTCAAAACACTGGCAACATAAATCAATCCATACTGATTTACCATACTGATTTACTGATATGGACCAAAATTACAGACTGCTACCTGTTTTTCCCTGGCTCATTTAGACTAGGAAATTTTTGTATTTTGGAGATTATGTATGTATGTGTATATGTGTCTGTGTGTGTTTTTTCCTCATTAACAATACATAGCATACCAAAAATGTCTACATTTTTGCAGACAAGAAACTTTACCTTGCTGGCTATGGTATATATCACACTAAGCCTACATTGGAATACATTTTTGGGGGAGCAGGGGGGACAGGGTCTTGCTCTGTTGCCTGGGCTAGAGTGCAGTGGCATCATCATAGCTCACTGCAACCTCAAACTCCTGGCCTCAAGCAATCCTCCTGCCTTGGCCTCCCAAAGTGCTAGGATTACAGGCATAAGCCACTGTGACTGGCCTGGAATACATCTTTCAAACCTCGTTTCATTGAAGTATAACCTATATTCAGAAAAGCACACAAATCTTAACTCTACGGCTTGATGAGGAATCCATCCATGCAACTACCAGAATACATTTTTAAGAGTGGTTGCTAAAAATCATTTGGTTATCACTTTCATATAATAATGTCAGTATGGAAAAGATTTCCTTCTAGCTTTTCTTGATAGCAGGTTGAATATCATCTACCAAGAGTAAAAATTTGTAATCCTATTTCTGAAAAGGTATTCAATTAAACCAAATGCTTTTATTCAATCAAATAGAGCCCAGTTTCCTTTAAGTAGGCTGGACCAAAGTCCCCAAATATAGGAAGGACAATGGTAAATATAGAGTGAGCAAGACTGAGACTAGCCACTTAAGGTTACTATGAAAGGATAACCATTTAGTTGGACAAAATTCACATTACTCTTCTGCAGAGGGAAAGTGCTCCTTCTTGGGTAACAGTTATCCTGAATATTCAGCTCTTTCAATTTATACAAGAATGAAATGAGGATGTCTGTTTTGTAAAACCTTAGCTTTTGAATTTATCAAAACTCAGAATCATTGCATGATCCATCCCCTCTTTTAAACTGGAAGATCCACCTGGTTTAAAAAAAATAAAAAGAGTATTATACCAAATTAAATAAGGCCTTACTTTCACATCTTTGCCCACCAGTTGCCTGTTACTTCTGGATCGAACATATCGATAGAGGTTCTGATAGAAGCCATACAATTTGTAATACATATAAACATTACCCTGCATGAGAGAAAGAAAGAAAGAAGAGGAGAGTAAGGAAAATTAGTTGGAATGTTAATAAACATGGACAGGAATTTTTAAAATAAAAAGTAGTACAGAAAAACTAATGGGAACTGAAAGTTTCTTTAGGGCAAATATGAATAGAAACAAAAAAATCATTAAAAAAATGAGTGTTGGGAAATCTTTATAGAATTATTGAAATAACTAAATAATCTATTTTTAACATTTTTGTGAGGGCTACTGTGTTCTTGCCTTAAAAATTTTTCGTAACCAGCCTTTGTATTTCCAATACATAAAATTTAAGTTTTTAATACTGTCATTTCTCAGAAATAATGGCAAAATGCATTGCCTAGGGGTTGTGGTAGGCACCAAATTGACGTGATTTCAAAGCAAATCCGTGAAGCATAGTTTGAAATTGGACCCATTGAGCACATTTAGGTGCATATGCATATGGGTATATAAAAGGCATTAGACCAGAAGCTCCTTGCGGCCAGGCTCCAAGTGCTTTTGTCTTTTTATCTCTAGGATCTAACACAGTATCTGGCACATAACACTTGCTCAAGAAATGATGAACCATTTATTACAGGCAAAAAGATGGAATAATTCACTGACCCAGAAGAAAGAAGGT
This sequence comes from Lemur catta, assembly GCF_020740605.2. Taxonomy (NCBI): domain Eukaryota; kingdom Metazoa; phylum Chordata; class Mammalia; order Primates; family Lemuridae; genus Lemur; species Lemur catta. The sequence continues at coordinate 241,638,479 of NC_059128.1, forward strand.
GATTTTCACCCTAGGAATAAATAACCTTGTTGCCATGAGAGAGATGCCTTTCACATATGTTGCCATGTGAGGCTGCCCAGTTCAGAGCTACCACCATGGTTCTACCTTTTTGGTGACATACCAAAGCCCTGGAAATTCTCTCAGCAGACTTGATACAGATTTTACTAACAGCACACATGGAAATATCCACATGGATTTAACCAACCATATCCATAGATTTTACTAACAGCACCTAGAGGACCTTAAAGAGGATGAGTATGGAAAACAGGAGCTGGTACCCTCAATAAGCTGGGAAGAAAAGTCATGGCAAGTGTGGCCAGTTACAGAAAACAAGAAAGGCTGAAGAGCTTTGTCACTTGTAGGAGAATAATGTCTGGAACACTGACAAAGGGAGATGCTGGGCCATGACAAAGAGCCAGGCTGCAGCATAAGCCAGAGAGCATCGGTGTGAAGGCAAACAAGCCATTTCCTCACCCAGAGAGGGAACCTCTATTGTTGACCCATGACTGTAGAAAATATGAACTCCACAGAATGGAATTTACCATACCATTTCTTGGAAGCTAAAAAGAGAATTCTACTTAACCAGAGTTATATGTTCACATAAATGACAAAATAAACAGGCAGAACACTTGCCACACTAGGGACTGGGGTGTTTTAATAACCTCTTTTAAATGATTCTTTGTCCAAGATTTAGCTTAACAAGGCCTCCAAGATCATCATCTTTTTGATTACTCCTGGAGGCACAATTCACTTTATGGCCTTTCTTCCCTTTCAATTCAGTGGCACTTTGTGCAGGTTCCTTTAAGCTAGTCTTGTGCGGATTCATGGCCTAGGTTCCAGCGCGTATAATGTGTGGTGACTGGTAAGCCAAAGGCCCTGTGATTGCCCTAAGTAGTTTGGTTGGGTTTTTATGAGAAGCCTCTGCCTGAAAGGAATGGTTAGCAGCTGGTAACACTTCATTTGCTGTCAGGGTTTCGAAGGACACAGACAGATGGGAATTGAAGCCCTTTAAGGTTTGATTGTTTGGACTTTTTTCTTCAAAAATTTAAGCATTTTGAGTCCTCAAGAAAGGAGGAGGGAAGGAGGAAGGAAAGAAGAAAGGAAGTTAGGACAGGAGCGTAGAAAAAGATGGGGGAGGGAGGGAAGGAGGAAGGAAGGTCTTAGAGTGCAATGCATTCTTACAGTGTCAGCAAGGCTGATGGGAGGTCTCCAAAGACCCCCATCAGAGGAGTCCACCCCGCCTCAGTGTCTCTGCTGTGCCCAGCCACTGGCTGGGGTGACCATGGGAAGCATGGCCTTGGTGCAAACACATGGTGATTTCACAGTGCAGCAGCTGGGACCATCCCTCAACAATACTCCTTGCAGTAGATCTAAAAGGAGCCTTTGCATAGCCTCCATAGTCTTACCTGGTAGTCAAGACCTAATCGATGAAAAATGTATTTCCTTTAACTCCTCAAATGTACTTCAAGGTCCTGTTCTGTCCTCTGGACTCTGCATCTCTCCCCCCTCAGCATCTTCCACGCTGGCCCAGTACCCCACCTTCCCCTTCCTAAATGACTCTGCATGGGGTGAGTCTAGGCACAGGCAGGCTTTCTCTTGCGCTGCCCACTGAGCATCCTGCCTCAAGGCCCTGCTTCCACCTCAGACTCAGCGGGTCCCAACCAGACTCATCATCATCTCCTAAAAAAAATACTCCTTACTTCTTCCCTCCTGCCTTTCTCCCCACCTTCCTTCCCTCTGTCCCTCTCCTTCCCAAGGGTCAGAGCTGTTTTGTGGTCTGACAGCTCTCCCAGCTGCCTCCTTCCCTTCCAGGTTTCCCCCAACAAATCTCATGGATGTCTAACCCTGTCTTGGCATCTGCTTCTCAGAGGACTTGACTGACATGAGACTTTAATCAGCCAAAGAGTAGGGACTTATCTTAATCATTCTTCGGCATTTCTTCCAGTGTCTGGTGCCCAGGCTGAGTCTCCTTAGGGATTAGGCAGTTGCATATGTAGAATGACTTGCAGGAAATCCAAGGAGGGTCCCACCAGGTGTGAGACCCCTGACACTAACTCACTGTGTGACCTTGGCCAAATCACTTAACCTCTCAGCCCATTAATTTTCTCACTATAAAATAAGTGGTTAAGTTCAATGATCTCTGCAGTCCCCTTCCTGTGCTGACATTTGTAGTAAAACCTGCTTGATTGATAAGATTTATATTACAAAGCTGGAGACATAAAGAATCTTGCAGCTTTGAAACAAAGAAACAGGAAAATAATAATACCCAAAAAGGGGAAGAGGGGGGGCATGAACTCAACAATTTGTAGGATTCACCACTCTCACCTCGCTGTATTTTTCATATTTTCAGTTTGCGGAAGCATTTGATGGAAATTGTGAACTTACTGCCAAGTGTTACACAGGAGTAGATCAGCATAAAGTCAATTGAAGTCTCCTGAATTTCACTTACCTTCATTTTCTTTGTAAGGGAAAAGGGAATAGAACAGGTGCATTCTTTGTCAAAATTAAAGGCATTTTCCCGTACTTTTGCACAATTTGCACATATTTTTGTGTAATTGATCTGTCAGGTAGGGAAAAAAAACAATTATTAATTAAAAAGTTATGTTACATGAATACATGTGTTAAAATTCAAGTCTGGAGTCTACCAAAGTCTCCAGCCTGTCTGGGTCAGGGCACGGCGGTTTCTGGGATATGAAGAAGGCAGCCCACTGTGCAGAGTAGGTGTTTCTGGGTGCTCAGGAAGGGTGGGCCTTCCTACAGCCTTTTATCTGGGGACCTGGCAGCATTTTGCCACAGGTCCAGAGTGCAGCGTTTCTCCTGCATACTTATATAGCCTGGTGTGACCAAGCCTTGCCCCTCAATCACAAAGAGGTGTCACCAGAAAGGTATTAGTCAATGACTCAGCACAACTGGGCTCACAGCCTGAGTCTAATCGATTTTATGGGGAAGGCACTTCACTGTTTTTCCATTCTATTGTATGGAAAATATTTATACTAATGAATTATTCTACATGGCGCCCAGAGGAAGTTATTAAAAAGCACAGAAACACAGAAAAAGAAGCATTTCCAAAATGTATTATTGACGTATGTGGAATAATTCTGGTTTTAAAATGTTATTGCACTGTTTTTCAAAAGTTAAATTCTGTGAAAAATGATATGATAGACTGGTAAAAGAGGATAGTCTGTCCCAACTGGGCGCCTCCTGTGAGCTTGGCTGGGGCACTCCAGCCCTGTGGGGGGGTCGTGGGAGGAGGAGTTAGAGGGGTTCTGGGAGTCGGGCTCAGGGCAGGGCAGCTCCCTTATCTGCAAGAATGCTTGTCAGGGTCCTGGGCCATCCTGGGCCACTGCTTCCCGCCCTCACTGTGTTGAGGAGTAATTAGAAGATTATGGGAGTGCTGAGCAGGGAGAGAAGCAGGGGAGCAGCACTTCCTTGGTAAGGTGCCAGTAGGATTTGGGATTCTTTGGGAGAGAAGACTAACAAGAAAGACAGAAGGCATTTCAGATCCTTGCAAAACCATTGAGGGTTCTGCAGCCCAAAGGTAAAGTGGCAACACTAAATTAAAGATTAGTGAAAAGCCTACACTTCATGGTACTTAAATGCTTATATTTAGTTAAATCATTTTTTAAATACACAGCAAGGCTCGAACTATTATTTTGAAAATATTTATGCCTTTTCTGTTTGTAGACTGCATTTCAATATATAAAAAGGATTAAAGAAAGAACAGGGTTGCGTCCTAATGGAGAGAGAACACACTGAACTGTGAGGAAACTGGGGCTCTAGTTCAGCCAATCTCCGACCTTGAGTGAAATACTGAAGCTTCAGAGCCCACATTTTGTTCATCCGCATCACTGCAGAGCAATTAATTGATCTGTGAGGTCATTGTAGTGGTATACATTCTATATCATGAATTCTTGTTGTGGGTTCTGTCAATGTAGAATTAGAAAAAATGTTTCATGATCACATAATTTTTGAGCAGATGATTTCTATGTTGCTTTCTAGCTCTAAAAATTTTGATGAGGAAAACATATCCCTGATCTGCTGTCTGCCTAATAACATCATTCTCAATTTGCTGCTCAAGTGGACTTGTAAATCTATAGCTATAAAATGGAGCAAAGACCATAGTCTGTACTTCAGAGATTTTTGGAGAGACAGGAATTATCATTCATGTTTAAAGTGAACTGCAGCAAGGGCATTTCCTTGTGCCCCAGGGCTGAGTGAGAAGAGGAAAGACCAACTCAGAACTCTTTTCTAGTAGGTCTGTGCTTGATCACACTGGCCTGGAGTGTGCACGTTAGCTTATTACCCAATATAATGAAACACTTCCATGTGCAAAGGAAATTATGGTTTCTGGTTGTCTCATATAAAAGTAAAGGATGAGAAGCAATCCTAGCTGAAGCAACTAAAAAAAAAGTCAGATGGAAAATACCCATAGACTCCATGAGATAAAAGCATTCAGTTGATGGTCGTTTGCAGAGTGGCCTTAGCCAATACCTGGGGATGGAGTGAGGTCACCCTCTCATGCATGCGGTAACCTCATGCCACAATGGCTACCTCTCAATGAAGGCTGTACTCCACAGTGGGTGAGACAGATAACTGGAAGGGAGGAAGCAAGGATGACATGGGAAGGGATGGGACGAAGAACCAGAAAGAAAGAGGTTGGTGAAGCAGAAAACAGAAAAGTATGTTTGTTGGATGAGCTGTTTGTGGAAATGAACTCAACCTTGTAAGCCCGTTACTTTGTTCTCCCCTTCAGCAAGGCAAGTTTCATTTCCTCCTCCTGCCATTTTGCATCTGCCACATGGTGGGGCCTCGTGGGGGTTTACATATCACACTGGAGGACTCAAAGGGATTTAGAGGCGCTTTCTGGGGAGAATAGGTGCTGGGTGCTGGGAGCTGGGAGCAGAAAATATAAATGGAGAGGCAATAGAGCAGTGTGCTTTAGGAGGAATAGTGCCTGAAATGACATTTCTCTCTTTGAAATCCACACTATCTGCCCTAATTCATTCTTTCAGTAAGTATTTGCCTATCATGTACTGGGCAATGTGCACGGAAGGGGTTGGGGATGGTGAGCAGCCAGTCCTGGCCAAGCTCTCTGTTCTTACAACATACTATTTTACCTACTCTATCATTAGTTTGTTGAGGGCAGGAATCAAATCTTACTCATCTCACTTATGTGTGTGCTCAACAGAACCCTTAGGCACCTTTGGACACTTATAAATGTTAAATCAATGTTGACAGACTTGGCCTTCAGCATAATTTTGCCAGTAGCCATGTGGGGAGAGGGACTAGATCAGCTTTCTGTGGTTACTTTCAGAGTGGAGGACATGTGGTCTGGGGTGTCTAGAGATCTGCTCAGAGCTGAGCTGGATGAAACATGTACTTAATTCATTAGATTGAACATGGGCATGGCCGATGCAGCCTCAGACCAGCTCTTGTCTCCCCTCTCCAGACCAGCTTCTGGGATTCCCATCCTCCAACAGCTTGTTAATCAAGTTGGCAAAGGGCTTATGTCTGAGCGGTGTGCCCTTAGCATCAGCTTTTCTCACTCTGAGTAGAACTCGATTTTGCTAAGTATCCTTAAGATGCCAGAAAGACTTGGGCTTTTGCCTTTCCTAGATCTCAGAGGGAGTTTATTGCAATGGGAAAGACACAATGCTTGAGAGTGGGGCAAAACTGAAGACCTGTGTGTCTTTGGCTCTTCACTGTTTTTATCAGTATGATTCGTGGGTCTCTGGTAGTCATTTGCCTCTCTGTCTCCTGCCTCTATTGTTTGCTTGCTCCTCTGCCAGCCTAACAAACTTCTAACTTTGCCAGTCCCCTGTACACAAATATGGCTCAGCTGATCAGTGTGAGAGTGACTGTGCTTAAGAGGGAGTGGGAATGAGTAAAGCCACCACGCATGGGCTCTGTCACCATCAGTGCTTGCCAGCTGAAAAAGGGATGTTCCAGTCACGTCTGGTTCCTTTTTGAGGGACTGTGTTCTCAAACTGACCACTCTTACTTATAGTGCCAATGCTGAAGTCTTACAAGCTGCATTAGAAACATAAGATGGAACAAACCTCTATTTCCTGGGTGCTCTTTGCAGACAGTAGAAGGATGATGCCCATGCAAAGGCAGAATATTCCTGTGGCAAAAAAGATAAAGAGGATTTTCTTGGCCGAGAAGTGTAGTCGGTGGGTGGGCAATTTCTGCTGCTTCAGGGCAGTGTTGTCTGGCAACCTGCACAGGTGACACTCCATTTTGGTTCTGCAGGTGACTCAGATATACTTTGGGGGATATTTAGAACATTCCTACTCATAGTAATACCACATAATGGTAATGTTAAATGAAAAATTACATGAATGCTCCTTTGAAGTTGAAAAGTCTTTCTGCTTCCTGGAAATTATTCCTTAACCAGACCTGATATTCAGCAGGAGCTCAGCTCTCTTCAGTCTTTGCTAAGTATATTTTATTTATGCTCAAAAAGCCTGTTGTGCTCAATGCCATGCCTAGGAGGAATAGTCCCCAGCAAGGTCTGCAAAAACCAACATCTGGTGACACTAGGAAGCAGTCATGATGGGCTATTTCTGGGATCTGGTGACTAATTCAAGGCAAGCTCTTCCTGAAGAGGGGAAAATGGATTTATCTTTAGGAACTTGCCTAGATCCTTGGAGATTAATACAAAAAATAAAAGTTAGGGCTGTCAGCTTTTTTTCAAATGTGTCTGTTGCCTAACATGAATATAAACTAAGTTGAGAAATGCTCTCAGCTTACAGCTAACTTTGCTATGTGTGATAATGAGGAAGGGAGAAGCAAACAGGGAACTGCAGAACACAGATGTCTAATCTCAGCAGCTTCCAATTTTTTTTTCACCCTAAAGGATTCTAGTAGAAAATGTAGGTTAAAAACATCTCCTCCTAACCTCTCCCAAGTGCATGCTTTGGAGTGACCCAAATGAGGCAAGAAAAAGGAAGAGGAAGATAATCAATTAAATGTTCAACACTGCAATATGGTATTAGGTCTGGTTTTGGGTGTTTTCACTTGTTAGAAATCCACTAACATTATTTTCTTTATGCTGTTTTTTTTTTTTTTTTTTTTTTGAGACAGAGTCTCACTCTGTTGCCTGGGCTAGAGTGAGTGCCGTGGCGTCAGCCTAGCTCACAGCAACCTCAAACTCCTGGGCTCAAGCGATCCTGCTGCCCTAGCCTCCTGAGTAGCTGGGACTACAGGGATGCGCCACCATGCCCGGCTAATTTTTTCTATATATTTTTAGTTGTCTGGTTAATTTCTTTCTATTTTTTTAGTAGAGACGGAGTCTTGCTCTTGCTCAGGCTGGTCTCGAACTCCCGACCTCGAGCGATCCTCCCACCTCAGCCTCCCAGAGTGCTAGGATTATAGGTGTGAGCCACTGCGCCCGGCCTGTGCTGTTAATACTTATTGAAAAACTGACATTTAGGATGTGGAATTAGAATTTTTAAAATAAGGCAGTGTGTGAGAGTTCTAATTATCCCTTTTTACTTATTAACATTAAGCCATGCTGGACTATTTTTGTATCAAAGGTGGCAATGACTTTGGCAAATGTACCTAGTTTAGAAGAATACAAAACAAATGCATATACTTATACTACGAGGTTCTCAATTCAGAGTCAAAGCTTCCCACTTGCAAAATTGGAAAATAAGTAAAATAGTGGGAAATTTCCAGCATGCTATTGGATTCCGACTTGGCGATGGTGACGAGTATGGCTGCTGCTATCAGACAGCCTTGAGAAGACGGCAGCAAACACGTCCCGTTATCATCTACTGTTTGTTTTACTAAATAAACATGGTCAAGAGCTTGGGTTTCAAAGGCAATAACAGTCTATGAGATTAGATTATATGTACAGGGTTGGCCTATAAAATAACAGGTATGTTTGTGATTCAGGTATTTGTTCCAGCATTGGGTAGGATCATACTATGTAGATAATGCCTAGAAAAAGGGTCATTGTAGGAACGAACCAGTAAAAACAGTATTTCTTAGGCTTTTTATAAAAAAACAAAACCAAACTAACCAAAATCCCAAGCTAAAAGGAGCTTCACAGGTAGGGGTCTCCAGAGGAACAACCAACAGGAGATTATGTGATTATATATATATGTGTGTGTGTGTGTGTGTGTGTGTGTGTGTGTCTCCAGAGGAACAACCAACAGGAGATTATGTGATTATATATGTGTGTGTGTGTGTGTGTGTGTGTGTGTGTGTGTGTGTACATAGACACACATATATAAAAAAAATAAGGAATTGGCTCACATGATTATGGAGACTGACAAGTCCAAAATCTGCAGACCTGATGTTCCAGTTCAAGTCTGAAGGCCAACAGGTGCCACAGAACCAGGAAGAGCTGACGTTTCAGTTAGAAGGCAGAATTCTCTAGGGTGGGGCTGTAGGGGGAGGGTCATCCTTTCGTTCTATTCAGCCTTCAACTGACAGGGTGAGGCCCACTCACACTGTGGAGGGCACCAATTTAAATGTTAATCTCATCCAAAAACAGCCTCACAGAAACACCCAGAATAATGTTTGACCAACTGTCTGGGTATCCTGTGGCCAGTCAAGTTAACACATTAAAATTAGCCATCACAGGTAGTAAGTAAAAATATTTCTAGGGCAATATTCTTCAGAGATAGCCAGATATACATTTCACTATAAATATACTTTTATTTATTTTGGATAATATAGGTACTTTTATATTCACCTATTTCTCTTTTCTAAATAAATCTACTTTAAGTATATAAATATATTTATCTGCTTTGCTTTTCAATATTTCAAGAACAGGGTTCCTCAACCTCAGCACTACTGACATTTTGGGCCAGATATTTCTTTGTTGTGAGGGCTCTCTCTCCTGTAGGACTGTAGAATATTTAGCCTCATCCCTGGCCTCTATTGCTCCTGTTTGGGAACTACTGATCTAGATTGGTGTCAGTATGACAGTTTGTTAACAGCTGTTGTGTTGTGGTATCATTAAAAATTTCATTGTGATTTTTTTTTAAGTGCCTGCCTTCATTTTTCTTTAACCACTGTGTAGAGCGCCTTTTCAGGCATTATGAGACATTTTGTATATTTGGGGTTGCCTTATATTTCATGGTCTTTTCCTATTAACTGTTGGGATGAAAATATACTAAATATGAGCCTAGAATCAGGAAGTAGTTATATTTGTGGGGGGTACAATCACACACACATGCTTATGTACACACATAACGTTCATCATGGTCTCATTTTTTGGTTTTGGCAAGTCAATAGCAGCTTGGCAGACTAGTTTGAATTCTGACAGCACAGATTACGATGTCTTAATTTGCAAATCTGTCCTCTTATACAATCATGCTTGATGTCTCAGATTAATCTAAGACACGTCACTTGACAGGAAGTTAATGCCTGTATTGGGAAAGTATGTGATCCATTTTCTTACCACTGGCCAAGAACATCTCACTTTTTAGGGTTAAAGGGATGAAAATAATAGGGTTTTTAGCTACAGCTTGAATAAATTTTCATTTTGTAGGGCTGTTTTTTATTTTTCCTTTAACTTCTTGGGTTCTAGTCCTGACCCTGGAGGATGGAATCCATTCCTCTTTCCGCTGTGAGTCCGTGTGTGTGACTTTCAGCCCACGAAGCGCGTCTCTGGTGTGCAAGAGCATGTGATTTGCTGGATTTTGGTTTTCTGGCCTGCCAGGCTCATTTAAAATTTCACAAAATTCAAATATGGAATTTTATATACCAGTAATGGCATCTGTTTGCTGTTATGCCTGAGTCTCCAAACAGACAACTTAGAGTCATGAAATGAATATGTAAGACCTGGGTTTGACTTCTGGTTTTATTACTTAAACTAGGGCATGTCCCTTCTGAGATTCAGTTTCTTTGTCTATAGTTCCTTGAGGACTATTTCAATGATGAAACATGCCAGGCTTTATGTAAGCGAAAGCTATAAACACAGTGCTTGGCACAGAGTAGGCAGTTGATCAACATTTTTAAAATGAGTTTAAAAAGCGAATTTGAGCAACAAAATAAAACACAATACTATTGCATTATAACGCATAGAGTAAAATAAACACAGAGTAAAATAAAATATATGAGTCCATACTGATATAAATAACTAATTAAACAAAAAAGTAAGTGGAGAAAAGGGACAGGTCTTTCTTACAGAGGACTTCCAATTAATAATTGTTGATGGAATGAGGGAAATAGAAAAGTCACTACAGTAATAACTGTTGCAGGCAAGAACTACCAATGGTTGCTAAAATTAGTGGGCAAAAGTTTGAGGAAAAACAGATATTTGCATAGCTTCAAAGAATCTCCCCCAAGATAAAGGAAATTAATTCCAAAGGGAAACACAGTAACTCTATAGTGGAGAAAACTGGCAGACACCACCTTACCCAGGTGATCAAGGTTGACGCCACAAGTAATAAGACACATTAACATTATATACACCCTGATATGATGTATCCAGAAGGACATATGACTTCTGTGGTATTCTAGCCAAAAAATGTGTAACTTCAATCAAATGAGAAAACTACAGACAAATACAAAATACCTGATGAAACTCTTCAAAAGTATGAAGGTCGTGAAAGACAACGAAAGACTGAGGAATTGTCACCATTCTGAGGAAACCAAAGACATGACAATGAAGTGCAATGTGGGATCCTGGAATAGAAAAAGGCATTGCTGAAAAAACTGGTGAAACCTAAATAACGTCTGTAGTTAATTGTATTGTACCAATGTTGATCTATTTGTGTTGATAACTGTATTATGGTTATACAAGATGTTAACATTGGGGATGAAAGGGGAAAGGGATATGGGAATTCTCCATACTATTTTTGCAACTTTTTTGAAAGTCTGAAATTATTTTAAAACAAAAAGTTAACAAAAAGCAAATGAGTAAGAGAGCTGTAGTTATACTGTTGTTGTCTTTTATATGTTTACAAAGTGCCACATACACTTGCAGCTCTTTCCACCGCTATCACTTACCCCCTTCCTGCTGGGACCAGGCTTCACAGTTTACAAATCTGCTCCATATGTACCATCTCATGGAACCCTTGACAATTCTGTGAGATAGTCCCATTTCACAGCTGGTGAGACTGAGGCTCCCAAAGGTAAGGTCGCCCAGTTATTCTTTCCCTTCTCTTGCACAGTCACATGAGAGGCCAGTTGGAAGGCCAAAGAGAACTCACTCTGCTCAACAAACATCACACAGAAGCCAGTGATACTTTATTATACAGGCAGTTGGCAAAAGGACAAAATTAACTTCTGTTAAAGAATTCCCATCAAACATTTCCGGTGGTGCATCCTGTGATGAAGTTAACATAATAAGCTAAAAACTGATATTTACTGACTGTTTGCAATGTGTCAGAGTCACTAAATAAGATGCAAATTCTACTGTGAAATTGAATCTTCATAGGACTCAGAAAAGGCCCAGTTTCAAAGATTCTGATTTGCACAGACTGAGTACTCCCATTTCCAGAAGTTCAAACACCTCCTTTCTTATCTAAATGAGAGAAAAGAAAAGAAGGAAAAAAAAGGTTAAGATCAAGCAAAGATGGTCTTAGTAAATAAATTCAACCATCTGGACTCCCTGGTATTTACACAGCTGTTATGGCCAGAATCAGAGAAGGCAAAAGTCCTAACCCGCATTTGATTCAGAGTTGAAATATTTGTATAATTAAAAGAAGTACCATATAAAATATCACTTTCATTAAGATGCCCTTTTTTTTGCAGCCATTCAAAATAAAATGCCATGCAAATTTATTTATTTATTTAAATGGCTCTATTGTGTACTTTCTGTAACCCAGATTATATGCAATATTTCAATATAGGATTTTATTGCCTTAGGATAACTGCTGATAATGACATCAACATAATAAAAATAACTATGCGTGACAAGATTTTTTTGGACACTGTTTCTCATTATTATAATTAGAAAACTAGTAGATTAGTCAGATTTAACACATAATAACTGAAGTCATCAAATATGGCCTCATGTACCTGACATCAAATTGATTAAACCAGTTTTTAAAAAACCTGTTAATTCAGGGGACAGAGTACATGACTGTGTGTGTGAGTGTGCATGTGTGTTTAGGGAACTGAGCAAACTGTCTTTTAACCTGAACTGATATCTGATATAACTCATTGATCAATTATAATCAGATTTGGTCATTCTGGATATATAGCTCTATGTGGTAAATGAATACATTTAGTATGTTTGGAGGAAGTAATTCCAAGCATCTTTGATTTATTCCTGGTTGGTGACTGGCAACCTTTTTTTCCCCTAACAGCTACTATGAAGCATTAAGACAGATTGAAAAATTAGCCCCATGATAACGTGGTAGGTGGCAAAATCAATTTTTCACATTATGAAGATAATGGATTACTTTCATAAATATATAATGAGCTAATGTTATACCCATAAAGGCATTTTATCATTCAATTCTAATCCACTGAGATGCCAAAAAATTTCCCTACCACACAAAAACAAAATATCTTTCTGAATCAAGGCAGTGGGTTTTGGGGACCGTGGAGATGCTGGCAATGAGGCAAGTCTGTGCCCGCGCTCCCCCGACCCCAGCCAGAAGTGCCATATAAGGATGAAAGGCAAAAATGAGTGTGTCCATAAAGAAAGGCACCAGAAAAGTGCTAAGTCCTTCAGATCCTATACTTGACTCAAAGGTCAAGTATAGATGTGGTGCATAGAAGGGAGAGGCCACTGGTCATTTAATGAGCAATGAAGCTGATTCCTATGAAACATAAGGAAAGGACACAGCTATGTGTAAAAGGATGAGGTGGCCTCCACAATTGTGTTACCTCAGAGTTAAAACATAGAAATCACTTCAAAAGCTAGAATGTGCTGGCGCCCCATGTCAAAGACTTTTATTACTGTGTTTGAACTCAAGTTCAAATTGAAAAAAAAAATGATTAAAGGCAACTGCTGGTTACTCGGTACCTCGGGAATGTCCATCATTCTCCTCAACTTCTGATCTCTCCAGTTCCAGTCAAAAACCAGAAACTTTAAGGGGTTCAAATTAAGGCCACCTGAAAGAGACAGGAAGAAAGTTGATGCAGTAAACACCTTACAACATAAGCTTATTAAAATGATTTTTTATTCTCCTGGTTGCTCTTTGTCTCATTTGCTGTCCTCTCCCCTGGCAACTAATGTCTGCACGTTAAGGCCTGCCCTTCCCTGATGGAAAACAAATGCAGCACTCTGAATCCTGCTCTTCTTCTAATCTTATTACTGCTTCTGAGGAAAACAGAGCAGCCACTCTTGCTAAGCTCCTCAAATGCTCACGCGCTGGCCAAGGCTCCGGCTTTCATGAAGCCCAGAAGGTGCAGTCTCATTTCTGACAGGGATTTGACAGGCTGCATCCTGAAGTTTGGGGCAGTGGCCCTGCAGAGGAGTTGAGTCCATGGAGTCTGCAAGACTCTGAGGAGATGAGTGGGGAGAAGGATGAGGACAGAGCTAGGTGGTTTGTTTTAGGCAGAAAAGGAAGTTAAGATGAACGGACGCTATTCAAATTGAGCTATCCTTTGATGAGGCTGGTAAATCAGTTAAGGACTCCATTCCTTCTGTTTTCCTATCTATCTAGAAGACAATTATGCAATGTGCAAGCTGGAGAGGACCTCAGGGATTGTGGGATTAATCCTCAGAGGTCTCAGAGTTGGGCACACAGTCAGTTCTTCCTCTGCTTCAAGCTGTCACCTGTCACACTTGGAAACAGTCTCGGAAGGCTTCTCCTACCTAAAGCACTTCCTGTCAGCTTTCCCCCATGGCTATTAAATATTTTCCTCTCCGCCCCAAATACTTTTTCAGGCTTCATATAATTAAAATGTCTCATATTTAAAACTCTCTGCAAAATTAAAATAAAAATGGTAAAGACAATGGCTTGATAATCAGTCTTTCCTTAAAAATAACTGCTGGTGGGAGAGCAAACAGGTCCAGGCTCTCTGGGATGAAACAGGGCATTATGTAATAAGAGTTTTAAAATGCTTACTATTTGATAAAATAATTTTCCTTCTATGATATATTCCAGTAAAAACATCAGAAACATAAACATAGTCACTTGCAAAGATGATCACTGCAGTATTATTTATAATAGCAAAAAGTTAGAAACAACACATTCTACCATAATAGAATTGCAAAAAAAAAGAAAAATACAAATAAATGTCTAGAAAAAAGGACTGAAAGAAAATATATTCACTGTTAACAAACAAGAGATTATCTCAAAGTGACTTATTTTCTTCCCTGTGCCTTTTTGCATTTTTCCAAGGCACATATAGGCAGGCAATCCCCCTTATTATCAAATTAAAACAACATAATTTTGTCCATAATTGTACAGATCCCAATGCCATGGGGTATCTTTTGATGTCTGGAAACTCTTCTTACATATCAAACCTGTAAACATCTTGTTAAGTCATAAACAGCTACATAAAATGAGTTTGTGCCACTGGTGCCACTTTTGTTAGATTTTCTGTTTCTAGAGTACTGGGACTATTCCCGATGAACACTCTGCATATAGCTTAAACCCTGTGGTTAACGAATATTAAACCATTCATCCAATCAGAATCAGAAGTAAAAGTTATTTCCATTAATGTTATAAAAAAGTCAGCAGCTCCTTAAATGATTTTTCCACATGAAATAAGCCTTCACATTGAGTTCTCACAACTCTGTAGAACTCTAATTTTGATAGTCTGGATAGCCTTGTTTTCTTTCTTCCTCTCTCTTTTAAGTACAGAGAAGAGTGGTCCTGTTTCATGATGGTGTCTGGTGACACACAAGCAAATCTGGATTCCAGTAAGGAAAGAGGTGAATCTTTAGCTAAAAGCTGTAGGAGAGGCAGGGGCCAACCTGAGAGTGCTGGTGCCCAGCCAGTCTCTCCCAGATCTTGTCCCACAGGACTATGGGTGCCTCTCTTCTGTTCCTTAACTTTCTTTTTCTTTTCTTTTGAGACAGATCTCGTTTTGTCACCCTGGGTAGAGTACAGTGGTGTAATCATAGCTCACAGCGACCTCAAACTCCTGAACTCACTCAAGCAATCCTCCTGCCTCGGCCTCCCAGAGTGCTAGGATTACAGGCGTGAGCCACCGCGCCCGGCCCTGTTCCTTCACTTTCAATGCCTTCCTATGTCCACAAGACAAAAATCCAAACTCCTCAGCTTACTGTTCGAGGTCCTCCCTCCACAGTCTGCCTTTATTTCCAATTGAATCACCTGCTACTACAGCCCACAAAGTCTCTAAGCAAGAAAGTTGGACTCTTTAATAAAAATAATAACTAGTATCTGTTGAGCGCTAAGAGTCTGACACTCACTGTGCTGAGCTCTTTATTGGCATCTTATTTTCATAACAATCTTTGAGGGAGGTACCATTACTATCCCTATCATTTGGATACAGAAACAGGCTTAGAAAGGTTAAATAACTTGCCAAGGCCACAAAGCTATTAAGTTGCTGGACCTGGGATTTGAATCTGGGGGTCTGAATCTGCAACAGGGGCTCTTAGTCTCAACACTGTGTTGCCTACTCATTGACTCCTCTTGATGTACCACATGTCTCTGCCTTCTCTCTTCTCCCATTCAGGGATGCTTTCCCTGACTCTCCTGGCCGATTTCAATCCACCGCATACTTCAAAGATTAAAGACCCTTCCCTGCAGATTCAGGCCACCATAACAATCTCTCTCTCATTGCAGCTCCTGTAGCACTTCCTACTGCTTGTTTGGCTCTTGGCATTTACTGCTTCACGTTGTCAATGTCAGTGTATGTACATTTAGCTCTTTGACTGGAGCAGGATCTCCTTGAGGTGGAAAAGGCTCTGGAACAGGAAGGGCTGGACGGACAGACCTTGGGAGGGGTCCCTTAACCCTCTGAGCTTCAGTTTTCTCTCAAAAAGTAAGAATGTTAGCCTATAAGGATGCTGTAAATGACAAATCATATGTAAGGTTGTCTAGCATAGCACTATGTACAAGTAGGAACTCAAAAATCTTTGTTTCCCTTCCTTGTCAGGGGCTGCCAAATTTGTCACTTCTTTGTGTTTGCACCAAACTCTGCATATAGTCGGTTCAATTAACCCTGGATGATTTTCATCTAGAGAAAAACACCAGCATTAGCTTTTGCATGCTTCCTGGCAAATGACCATCTCTATACTGAAGTACTATATTGATGAATACACTACCTTTAGATACATAAAATAATCCAGGAATAGCTCCAGACAGTTATAAAAGAAAGTTCTATTACTATATTAAATAAGTAATTTGGGAATGAGTATTAAAAACACATCATTAAATCTGTCTGGTAGGTAGAACAGGTAATAAGATCACTGGCAGCAGGTTAGCAGGTTCTTAGGCTACTGGCTTTGAGAAAGTCAACAAACTATAAAAATCCACTGGCCGATGTTGTCTGGAATACTTTCTGGGTAAAACACTAAAAGAGAACTGCATTTGGGGATAAATATTCCGGAATATCTGTATTACATCCACAGAAACGGCATTTTTGTTTCAATATGTTTTATATATCAGCCCTCAGCCAGAATGGGAGTCCTGGGGAACCAAGACTCCATTAAGTGGGAGGGAAATGCTCAATATATCCAGCTTTATAAATTTCAGAGGCTGCAAATTGGTGGAATGGAGGCTGTTACGCATCCACTAACCAGCTCATAGCAATTGCAATTTGAATGTGTTTAGGTGGCATATGTACTTCAGTTTGCCACAGTCCTCCTCATTCCCTACTGAATTATACTTGCTGCTTGGCTTCAGAGACTAAAGGCTGTAGCCAATTTCTGAATGAACACAGATGTCTGGTTTCTCTATAGCCCAAATGCAGTTTTTGAGACTCACATGGGTGCGAGGCAAACTCCCAGCTCTGGGTAAGAGTATCACTGCATTCTTTTCATACCTTGTTTAATAAGTTCTTTAATTCTCCCTGGAGTTCCTATACCCAGGTGCACCACACGCTTCTCCAGCAATTTTACCTGTTCCTGGACCTATTGCAAGACAGAAGAGAATAAAGACAAGAAAGAGTCATTAAGAAAGTGCAATCATAGGCCAATTTAGAGCATTTTATTTCAAAGTTAAGAAAGTAAAAAGCAAATGGAGCTACCCTCGTTTAGGGTCAACTTCCAGGGCAAAGAAGAACATCTCCCAAGAAAATCAGTAAACCCTCAAAGAATCCAGGGGTCAGACCTCGGCTTCTGTATAGGAATGGAGCATGGTGGAGTGACTATTGTTGGTGGGGTGGGCGGGGGGTAGGTATGTGGAGGCATGAAATTCAAAGAAAACCAGAATGGTTGTTAAATATGTCATGTAAGGAAGGCACCAAAGAAAACACTTGCTAAGGGAGACTAGGAGAAAAGGGTGAAGGGAAAAGACTGAGGTCTGGGAGTAGCCCTTATGGGTCACTTATCTCCCATCAGGAACTTGCTTACCTTTATGTGTTTTGCAAATAATTTCATAACTTTGCTGTCTCCTCTGAATGCTGTCATTGACCTAATGAAAAGAAACAGATTAATGCTTAAGGAAACTCACTCATTCTGGGCCATATTGACTACTTAAGTATTATATCTAGCTTTATTCAAAGAATGTATGCAGATGGATGTGTATATATGTGCATATGTATGTGTATATACACACATACACAAAAAAGTTCTGAGATTTTCAGGTTAGCCTTGCAATGAAAGTGGGGTGGCCTTTTATTCAGGCACGTATCTGGGCTGGCTTCTAACTCTCATATACAATGTTAACCGTACTTAGGCTTCCTTCATCATTGAAACACATGGATCTGCCCTTCACTTATAATACACAGTTCCTGCATGTCAGGTTCCTGGCAGAGAATTTCTCTTCCACCTCTGCAGCGTGGTTCTCATAGAAAATTTGGTTGCAAGAGATCCCTTAGAGCGATGATGTCAGCCTGTGCTCTCTGAAGCCCAAGGGCATCTACAAAGGTCTGTGGCTGCTGTGAGGGGAAGCGGGGGATGAGTGGACAGGAGGAAGACAGAGGGCTTCTGTCCTTCTATCAGAACAGTGCTACTTTTATCTACTTTGTACACTGAGCTTCTCTGTAAAATTTTATATGTGGAAATGCTTTAGCCATAAAGAAAGAAAAGAAGGAAGGGAGGGAGGGAGGGAGGAAGCAAGGAAGGAAGGAAGAAAAAAACAAAAAGAAAGGAAACCAGTGATGCAAAGGACTGAGTTAGAGCTACGAGGGCAGGTGGGTGTTATAAATGAGTGAGGCGCTGGGAAGCAGGTGTGAGGGCACTAGAGAGCTCGTGCCGTGTAAAGTGTGTGCCGTTGTAAAGGGGTCAACCGGTGCTCAGCTCAGCCAGTTATTACAATGTGAGATCATGCACCCAGTGTTATAAGGCCTGATTTTTAGAGAAGCCAGAAATCTGGATTTTTATATGTGCAATCTGATTGTATATATGAGCAATGGATTTAAATTTTTTTAGATACAAAATACTTGTGGGGTAAATTCAGCTCTTGGACGGATTTATAAGCTCTAGCCTACACGCAGGACAGGCAGTCCATTTAGTTTCTAGGTATTCGACGATCTGGGAAGGATCTACCTACACCAATCCAGACTGCCAGCTCCAGGGGTCAAGACCATGCTGGCTGTTGCCTTGCACACCTGCCTTTCCTACCTCCTCTTTGGCAGCAGGCCCTCAGCCTGCACCAGTGCTGCTCTGTAAACAGCCACAGCACATCTGTCCAGGGCTTTTCTTGCAGAGATGATGCTAAGGATGCTGCCACTATGTCACAGTGGGAAAAGCTATATTTCTTAGGGAACTTTTTCTTTTTTTTAAATCCAGAGAAAAATGTCATGAATCTGGCAACTGATATCTCCCAACTTATCCTGGCTGCTGGAAAGTGCAGGCCCACATTTGGGGCTACCTCTGCAACTAAACAGAGCTTTACAGAAGTGATCTTGAGCGTCATTCCTAAGTGGCTTCACCTGATTTTCTGGTCTTTATTTTTTTCTTTGCTTCCATTTTTACCACCTGTTTTTATTTGCTGTATGTATTTCTATATATGACCTAAAAGTTTCTTTTGAGAAAAAGGGGGTATTAATGAATGATCTTTTAATTGATATTTGGGGACAGAACTAACATGGAAATACTACTTTCCTTTACGTATCATTATTATGTTTTGAGAAATATTATTGACCAGTAGGAACATGTGAGTTTGCAAAATAATAAATCATGCTACATAAATTTTGTTGCATTCAAGTTTTTACTTACACATAAGCTTTCTCCATGGCAAGGTTAACTAGGAAGATAATTTAAAAACTCATGGCTCTCAAGAAAACAGATGTTTTTACAAAAGTTAGAATTATTAAATATTAGTCTTTATGAATAGGGCTTGTTGTGCCTGCTCAGAAATCACTTTTTGCAAATCACTTAACCTTGAAATGGATCATAATATTACCAGGGACACAGAAAAATGCTGAGAATTGGCAAATGGAGTGTGACAACACAGTGCTTTTATGCCCCTCAGAAAGGAATTTATGTATAGTAGAAGTTCAAGTCAATTTGACAACTTGAATTTAAGAGGCTACCTCTAGGCCAACCTCTTTGGCATCAGTGTTTGAACCTGAAATGAGTTCTGTGGTAGTTTTTAAAGCACTGAAAAGTCAATGTGAACTCCTATGATTTTAGGACCAGCAAGTATAGATGCCAAGAAGCAGTTGGAGTCTTAGAGATCAATTACGTATAGAGGAGAAACAGTTGAAGGAAACACTTTGTTTTACTGGGAGGGTATGTGACACAATTCAATGTGTGTACTTAGGTGGGGAAAGGAGGGTTTGAAAGACAAAGGTCAATAATCATTTTTTCCTAAATTCGTGATTAGATTAGTTCGTTGAGAAAAACAGATGCTAAATAACTACTGAATGTCTACATTTGGACCTTAGTCTGTTTGACCAGGTTCATTTTTCTTCATGACTTGGATTTTCCTTTGTTTTGTCTCCTGTCAAAGCTTGGCCCTGAGCCTGGTCCCAGTAAGTCCCACTTACTGTGATGGCTCTTTACTGAAAGCTGAATGGTACCACTGACCTAGTCGAAACCTTTTTGTTTATTCTGCAAAAACTGCAGTAAATAAAAAGGTTTGTGAAAGTACTTAGTAAAACACTGACAAATTATCTTCAAAACATAATTTTTACGTTTAAATTTTTGGTCCATTTGGAATTTATCTTGGTATAATAAGTGAGATACGAATCCAACTTTATTTTTCCAGATGGCTATTCAATTGTTCCAACAGCATTTATTAAATAACACATCTTTCCCTACTAATTTCTGATTTGTCACCTTAAGCATATACTATATTTTCATATATGCATTTGGGTCTATTTCTGAACTTTCAATTCTGTTCCACTAATCTGATTTGTCATGCATGTGCCAGTTCCATACTGTTTTAATTATTGAGACTTCACTTTATATATAACAGGTCTGTCCAGAAAGTATGCATCTACGTAATATTACATATTTTATTAACAATGGCTGTATACTTTCTGGACAGACCTCGTGTGTATATATTTGTAATTTGTAGGGATAGAATTCTCTCAGTATTCTTTTTCAGAATTTCCCCACCTATTTTTAGTTGTGTATTTTCCCACATGAATTTAGAACTAGTTTATCTAGTTTAAAACATAATTCTTTTGCAGTTTTATTAGGAATCTGTGAAATTTGTAGACGATCCTAAGTAAAACACACATCTTTACAATATTGAGTCTACCTATTCAAAAATACAGTATACCTTTTTTGTTGTTGTTCAAGATCGTCCATATCCCTTATATGATGTTTTCTGTATATAGATTTTGGTTAAGTTTATTCCTTGGTATTTTATCTTTTCTTGTTACTATTTTTTTTTTTTTTTTTTTTTGAGACAGAGTCTCACTTTGTTGCCCGGGCTAGAGTGAGTGCCGTGGCATCAGCCTAGCTCACAGCAACCTCAAACTCCTGGGCTCAAGCGATCCTACTGCCTCAGCCTCGCGGGTAGCTGGGACTACAGGCATGTGCCACTATGCCCGGCTAATTTTTTCTATATGTATTTTTAATTGTCCAGATAATTTTTTAATTTCTATTTTTAGTAGAGATGGGGGTCTCACTCAGGCTGGTCTCGAACTCCTGACCTTGAGCGATCCACCCGCCTCAGCCTCCCAGAGGGCTAGGATTACAGGCGTGAGCCACCGCGCCTAGACTCTTGTTATTATTTTAAGCCAGATCTTTTCTTCCAGTTTTTCTTCTAACTGGTTGTTGCTGGTATGATCTCCCTGCTTTTACCTTTGCCTTCCACCATGTGTGTTCCCTACCCAGCAGCCAAAGTGATCCTTTACAATGATGATAAGGATCATGTGACTCCTCAAAATCCTCCGGTGGCATCCTATCTCAGGGTCTTTTGTACTTCCTGTACCTTCTACCTGGCATGCTCTTCTCCCAGATAGCTGCTTGGCCCTCTCCTTCACTTCGTTTGAGTCTCTGCTTAAATGTCATCTCCATAGAGAAGCTTTCTGAGACTATCCTTTTTAAAGTAGTCCCCGTCTACTTCTGTCTCTTTGTTATGCTTTATTTTTTCGTTAAATAACTTATCACTATACCTGACATTATAATGTATCTTTATTTGTTTATTGTCTGTCTTGCCAACTGGAACATAAATTCCATGAAGGCAGAAACTGTTTTGTTCATTGCTATATCTCCAGCACATAGAACATATTAGCTTGGCACTTTCCAGTTACTCAGAGTACATTTATGAAATAGAATAGGTGAAGCTTCCAACCTAATGAGCTCCAGGGCTCGGATGGCAGAGCTGCAGATGATCAGCATCAGGATCG
Source organism: Lemur catta (assembly GCF_020740605.2). Lineage (NCBI taxonomy): Eukaryota > Metazoa > Chordata > Mammalia > Primates > Lemuridae > Lemur > Lemur catta. The sequence goes on from NC_059128.1 coordinate 241,660,280, forward strand.
ATTTCTTCTCGCTGTGGTTTTTCCGAAGTTTTACCCACTTAGGACAGACTTGAAAAAAGACCACAGAAGATTATTCTAAATATGGCAAAATTGAGCCCCTAAAGTTGAATATTCCCCAATTAATGATTTTGTTTAAGCATAATAAAATGTAATGAGCACAGTTCATTATAATTATAATTCCATTTTCTGGTTATTGTAGATATTAGATTCAAAGACAATATCATTCATTTACAACACAAAACATATAATATGCCAAGTACCTAAATGTGACTAGTTTTAGAACTAAGTAAAACAGTTTGGAATAATATATTTTTAATATTTTATGTTTCATGCTTGAAGATAATTGACTAAATAGGAAAAGAATTCTGGTTCAATAATGTTAAATTTTAAAGGGACACTGAACATAAGATATAAAATAGAAAATTTAAATAATAGTAAACATTTATTAAACATTGACACTATACTAAGCCCTTTAAATACATTGTATTTTTTAGTTCTCATAAGACAGTGAAGTTGATTCTATTATTATTTAGATTTATATTTGCTGAATTGGATGCTGAGAAAGATTTATGAACTCGAGTGTCATCAGAATTGCTTACAATTTGAAGGAAAAAAGGTAAATCTCTACATCTAACTTTTTCATTGCTGGCCACAAATAAATGACCACTTGATATGAATCATCTAGTTATCCCTGGCTACACATAATACATATTGAAAAGATCAACTTAGATTGTCTTCACAATAGTCATCATCTGAATTATTTATTTATTTATTTTTTGAAACAGGGTCTCACTGGAGTGCAATGGCATCATCATGGCTCATTGCAACCTAGGCTCCTAGGTTCAAGTGATCCTCCTACCGCATCCTCCTGAGTAGCTAAGACTACAGGTATGCAACACCACACTTGGCTAATTTTTCTATTTTTTGTAGAGACAGGGTCTTGCTATGTTGCTCAGCCTGGTCTCGAACTCCTGGCCTCAAGTGATCTTCCTGCCTCAGCCTCCCAAGTGCTAGGATTATAGGTGTGAGCCACTTTGCCTGGACATGATCTGAATTCTGAACATGTGAACAGAATTTCAGAATCTCACAGCTGGAATAGGGATCAGGTAGTTCTTCTTCCCTGTCTTTCAGGTAACAAACTCAGGTCCAGGAAAGTACTCGGTGACTTGTCCCAGGTCAAGTAGCAGATCAATAGGGGACTTGGGACTAGAACACTATTCTCTGGAGTCTTTAGACCAATATTTCTAATGTAATACAAAAATGAGAACAAAACCCAAATTCTCAAAGCCAAAGTAAAACAAGAATAAATATAAATAGATTAAAATCAGAGTTTACTTACTTTCTTTTAGGTATGATGAAAGACTGTGAGTCAAATCATTGGCTTTGAGGAAACAGGAGTCTAGAAATATGAGAAACATGGTTTGTAGAGAATTTTACAAACATATATATAATCAAAATAGATGAAATGTGAATGATGTATTCTTGAATAGGCTGTAAAACATTAGAGAATTGGGCTTTCATTATATTAAAATGTTATCTAGTATTTAAAATAATAGCAGCACCAATAATAACTTTTTTGAGGGGACAGGTTCTCACTCTGTCACCCAGGCTAGAGAGCAGTGGCATCATCATAGCTCAACTGCAGCCTCCAACTCCTGGACTCTAGTGATCCTCTGCTTCAGCCTCCCAAGTAGCTAGGACTACAGGTATGTACTACCACGCCCAGCTATTTTTAGAAAAATTTTTGTAAAGATGGGGGGGGTCTCACTATGTTCCCCAGGCTGGTCTCAAACTCCTGACTTCAAGTAATCCTCCCCCCTCAGCTTCCCTAAGTGCTGGGATTACAGGCATGAGCCACTGTGCTGGGCCAACGAGTAAAATTTTAACCCTTCATGGAGCTGCCCATAGGTTATTAGAGCAGTGAAACAGAAGCTTGTTATATCACTTCAGACTAATGAAGCACATTTATTTTTCAAATCCATAAAACAGGCACTACATAAAGGCAAAATGAAGTGGCTAACAAATCTATGTAGAGAGGCTCATACCCATTAGTCATCAGAGAAGAGCAAATTAATACAATGATAACACTTTACACACTCATTAGAATGGCAAATGTTAGAAAGACATATAATGCTAAGTGTTGTCGAGAATGTAGGGTGATGGCAACTCTTGTCAACTGTAGGTAGAAGTATAAACTGGCATATCTATTCTGGAAAGTAGTAATATTAAGATGTGACTTATGTGACCCTAGGACCCCAATATTTCATTTCTGCATGAATAATAGAAATTCTTGTGTGGTTCTATAAAGGCACACACAAAAGGATATTCATTCTGTCATTACTTGTGATACTAGAGTGCTTAAAGCAACCTAGACGTCCATATCTGGGAAAATGGATGAGAATATGTGGTAGATGAAAATACTGGAATATAATGTAGCATTAACAGAAGCAATGAGCTAGATATGCATAAAGCCATGGAAGCATATCTTGAAAAAGTGTCAAGTGAAGGAAGAAACTATGAGAGGATCAGCACAAAAGTCATCTAGATAAATTTTAATATGTACCTACATACACAACAGTACACATTTTACAAGAATTTCATAAGAATACACACATATTTAAAAATGTACATCAACACATTAAAGCAAATGCCTGCCTATAAGGAAAGGAAAATAGAGTGTGGATTGGGGAAGAATGGGAATAATGCATCAAAATACAACACAACACAATAAAAGACAACATAACACATTAAAGCAAAACAGGGGCCTTGCTGGACCAATGATAATCATGGTCTAGCAATTATGTCGTATTAACTCTATACCTGAGATGAATAACAAAGCAACAGCATGGGTACCATTCTAATTCTTTCTATAAGAAAAAGTTTGTCTATAAACCCAGCAGAGTGTTAGGGAGTAAACTATTACTAAATTAAATGAAATCTATATTGTGACCCAGCACATATAACTCACATTATGTGAGTAACTAACTTCAAAGCTGTTGCCTCCTTTACTGTTGTGGAGCCTTTTATGGTCTTTAAAACTGTAATTTCCCAAGCTTAGATATGATCAGACTCACCTGGAAAGCTTTGCAAAAAATACAGATTCCTGGACTCCCTTTTGCATAGTGAGTCAGAATCCCTGGGGGGGGGCCTAGGAATCTCCTTTGAGAGGTTCCTGGGTGATTTGGTTGCAGTTAGCTTACAGGCATTTAGGAATCACTGATCTAAACTATACTCCAGCTCTCAGAAGACAGCAGAGAGGTTAATTAGCTCCAGGTGACTCCAGCCTCAAACCCTAATTAAGTGCCCATGTGTATGACATTAACAATGTACAGTGTACAACATTAATTGAAAAGACATGTTCCTATCCTGCAGACACAAACAATCTCAAATCAAAACCAAGGTAGAGACTTGACAAACTAAATCGGAACAATATTTTATTTATATCCACCTTATATTTATCCCCTTTTTGAGCCTGTCCCAAATAACCCATGGTATCTCCCTCCTCTCACCTAGCATAGATTTCCCTCTGTCCTTGGTCTCATTAGTATAGCGACCACGGCCTTTTTTCCTAGACTTTTCTGTGATGCCTCAGTTTACTGTGTCTCATAATGGCCTAATTCCTTAAATGAAAATGAAAACCTGTTCTTTCTGGCTATAACATTATTTCTGACATAATTTCCTTCTTCTCTAAACCAACCCATGTCCACCCATTCTTGCCTAACTGTACTGAACTCTAATAAAACAATAATATAATGCAAATTCACTGTGGAACTCAAATGACTCCTTTAAGTTTTTTTTCTGACCTTTGACTCTATAATTCTAGAGAGAATCAAGGTTTGTGATGTTCCATGAAGTTACAGAATAGTAGCAGCCCCATTAACTCATTAATCCTTTCTAAGTTCAAGTTATGCTCTAACAAAGAACTAAAAGGGAAAACTGACCATTGAGTCACAGGAAAAACCAAACTTCAGTTAAAGCTTAAAAAGTGGTTTTGTTATAACACTTGGTTCCTGTGATAGAGCAGTCAGGACTAGCTCTCACACCAGAGGCGCCAGTGTGCTGAGAAGAGTGGTTTTCAATTGCTGTGGGAGCCGTCTGGGCTCAGTGAGTCTAAAACTCCAGATTTTGCTCACGTGCAAACACACTTCTTCAATTCCCTCAAGGGTAATGTTCTTGGAAGAGAAACAGACAGGGGCACTCATGTCTCCAAACCCAATGTGCGTTTGTAAAAAAAGCATATCACAAAAGAATTATAAAAATCCAGGGAACAGACTGTTTTTTAGCTTCTCAAGCTTCTAGAAAGCATAAAGTTGTAATGGAAAAAGGAAATCAAGCTGCCCTCAACTTTTTCCAAAAGCAGTATTAGATATCCCTAGTAGTCTATAAATAGTGCATCTGAAGTAGTGGCACCCAAACTGTTATGGTTTGATTTTATGACATCTATTTTCTCCCATCCCTGCCTAAAAGAGTTATACAGCATGCATCATAATTTTGATTAATTAAAATTAGTTATTATAATTTTGCAATATCTTTTATCTTAATTATAAATACACTAAGGCAGTAGATTTCAACTCCAGTAAGCTTAAGAATCACCTGAGGTGAGGTGTTGGCCTTGCTAGAAATGCAGAATTTTGTTCCTACCTTTAGATAGTTTGCTTGAAACAGTCTGGGCTGCAACCTGAAACGCTATTCTAAAAGCAAAACCACGACTAGAAACCTGTGAGAAGGACAACAACAAAACTAAGATGCTTATTAAGGCTAAAGTTCTTGTCTATAAAGGATGAGCAAAATAATGTTTCATATCTATACTTTTAAATGTGTACTTTATCTTTAACTTCTGTCCTCATTAGGAATTCTTCCTTCTTAAATAGTCTGCTTAAAAAAAATACATATCCAACAATTAGCCTTTTGAATAAAAAAGAAAATTCAATCTCAAATCTTATTATTAGACTCAACAAACACTGCTTAGCATCCTAATAAGCAAATCATTAAAACTATTAAGTTGAGAAAAGAAGTATTGGCACATAGAAAATATAGTAATTTATTGACAGAGATACCTAACTGTGGCATACAGTAGAGGAAAGAGGAGCCTGTTCTGCTCTTCATCGTTAGGAAAATTGAAGTCTGGCTGTACCTGGCAGGTTCAGTTCTTCTAATTCGATCACTGAACGACTGCTGCTATAATAGTCCTTCATCAGCTGCTGTAGGTCTGCAGGTGTCCCTGGTTTGGGCTCTGATTTTGCAAGAACATCAGTAATTTTCTTCTAAGATACAAGAAGGAAGAAAAATAAAAAAGAGTTTAAAATGGCATTTGGCTTAGTATAATAAGTTGATTCCTGTGGCATTTAAACTGTACATAGCTTTTGGTGATAGCCAAGTGTAAATGTGAGTTCTAATAAATACACTTGAGAAAACTTATTGAATACTTCTTGGACATAACTATTGCTTTGAAAAAACGAACAGATAATCTAAAAGGTTCCTTGTAACTCTTGGTCTATGACTTCAGGAGATCTGACATTTTTGCAGTAGTCTCCATAATAGGGTATTATTTTCTGTTAAAAGTCAAGAAATCTTGTTGTTCTGGAAAGCTCTCTTTTAGTCCTAAATGATTTGTATTCCTGGAAGAGTGGAATTTTGAGGATTTCTTGCTTACCCTGGTTTCTGAGGCGGTGAGCCTCAGTTTGGATTTCCGGCATTAGAGTAAAACCTGCAGAAGTAATCTGAGCACAGGAACCTACTGAAAGGGGGACTTTACACCTTCGATTCTCAAGTCTTCCAGACTGACAGTCTTAAAGTGGCCCTATGGAAAGTAGAAAAGGTACTACAGGAAATACTTTCTAATATCTATTTTGATTTGGACTCATTTGTGTAGCATTTATTGAATGCCTCCAATGTACTGGGAACACACAATCATTCATTTATTTCTCATAAACTTTCCTGCTTATTTCCTTCTAATGTTCTACCAAAGATCCAGGAAAGATCCATTCCCCACCCCCAACCCGAGCTTTTTCCCTCCTTCCACAATATCCTCATTTCTATACCACTGCCAATAATGGTCCAGGTTCTGTCAAAGGAATTAACTTTTAAAAATATGTCATCAGTGGGCATATATTAGCATGACCTCAGTCAAGGCTAAACCGTCTAGCCAGAGTTCTGACCTTGAGCCACCAAGAACTTAACACTCCTGAAGGCCATTAGTGTACAAACTATCAAAGAGAAGTTAAAGTTACTTCTTTAAGGACTTGCCAAACCTCAGCCAATTTGGCAACTCCCATCTTCCTATTTGGCCATTTGCAAGAAAAGAAAACATTTGCACACACACTCTAGTTTTCTAAAAGCTTGCTGTTAAGTAATTGGTTTGAGTCCATCTTCTTTCCTCTAATCCCAATCATATTTCCTCTGCTGACTTCAGCAGCAGACCCTTCTTGGCAGGGAGAAAATTACACTGCTGTTTTCACAACTGTGATGGAAGGTCGAAGCTAACCATACTTTCTCCAAGGCTGAGCAGTGAAAAAGTTTACATAGGAGCAACACAGTCATCCCTATGCAAGGGGACCTTTTTGCCTTAAATTATGGTCCCAAATTTGAATCAGAAATGCCTTATACTACTTTCATCTGTTTATTCTTTTCTTTTTATTAATACACAAAGGTATAACATCTTAAAAACTGAAATGAGTAAGAAAAGAAGATTGGTTTATATACTTCTTTTCTTAGATAGAGGCAGAGAGGCCAGGAAGGAGGATAGCTCTGGGCTCCTTCTAGAATTAGAAACCCATGTCTGACATCTAACCACAGTGAAAACACAGGGTGGGTAACAAAGATTTGGTGCTCCACAAGACTGAAATAGGAGTCAGAAGAATTTATTTCTAGTTCCAACAGAAACACTTATTACTAGTGACCTTAGGAAAGTCATCAAACCTCACTGAATCTTACAATTTCTGCATCTCTAACATGGGGATTACAATAGTTGCCTCATCAAAGTATGATATATACAAATGTGATGGAAACCATATGGGGTCATATCACTGTAAGAAATTATTAATATTACCTTTCTTCTTTTCCTGGTCTTGGTGGAATCCTCTTTTTTTTCCCTTGGCTGTATCAAGAAACACTCTTTAGGCTATAAAAAATACAAATGAGAAAACTTTCATCTTTGCATGATGAAGTGTCAATTAATGGTATGAATTCCAAAGTACTTTTCTGCTATGTATGTATTCTTCAGAATATCTTGGTAATACTCTACAGGAAGAGAGATGCTGGAAGACCCACTTTAGGTTATTATGCAGGGGCTGGGCTGAGAGCATTTCTGAGAAAGTCAGAAAGTGCAGATGACTTAAGACTAGAAAATCTCTGAACACAGATCAAACACGTGAGCGAGTGTATATGTATATTTGGTATGGTGGTGCAGGGTCCTAAAGATTGAAGACAGTGGCTGGGTTTATAAAATATAGGCAGAAATAGATATGATTAAAATAAGATGTGGTAAGTCAGTCTTTGACTAGAGTGACTAGGGTTTTCCACGAACTAGCTGTGTGTGAGCCTGCATTTCCAAGTCACTGGTTTATTATTTTGTATTATCCATTCCTTTCCTCTTTTCAGTAAGGATAGAAAATCCAAAGTAGGATATATTTACTTATGTTTTTACAAAATCAGCTGCACCAAATGCCTTTTCTATAGTGACTACAAATAAATGTCTCTGCTAATGGTCTGATAAGAGTCTGGGGCACCACAGCATCCAGAGTAATCTGTTTTGCCTGTTGCCTTGACCCCCGAGTACCCTATACAGTTTAGTGCTATTTTTACCCTAAGTGTTTTTTTTAACGTAGAAAAACAGGAAATTTGGACTAAGACCTTGATTTATAAAATAGAATGCCCCAGATTCCATATTTATTAATCATAAGCAGGAGTATAAAATGTTTCCTGTGTTGGACCTTTTATGCAACATTTTCAAACAAGTTGCCAAGTAAGATATAAAATGTAAGTGAAAACTTATTTTGAGTTTTCCCTTGATTAAGTTTCCATTCCAACTAGAGAGTCCTCAGTTTAAGCTGGTAAGCTACTAACTAAAGCAATCCTATCTCCACTGGCTCTGTTTAAAATGATTACAGATGAATCTTTCTATGAAAGCTTATAGACAGCCTGCAGATTAAGAACGTCTATGGCCTGAAAACAGAGAGAAAGATACAATACTACATAACAATTTCTTTGAAACATGGGGCTAAACACCAGCAGTTTTTAGACTTTCTTTCAGTTAGTAGAGAAGCAGATTCAAAAGGTTTAGGATTAAAGTAACATGGGAATCTTGAAATTTTAGCTTCCTTTCAGTTAAAACAAAAAATCTGCAAAGAGCAATTGCATCATAGCTGAAGAAAAGAAAGACATTGTGACCTCTCTTATTTAGAAAGTTAAGCTGTTTGTGGCTATAGATACATGCCAATTTGATGCTGGTACATGCCAATTAGAAACTGGGCCAAGGCCACTAATATGTCACAGAAGCTGCCAGATGGTCATAAGAGTCCAATTATAGACCAGGCCAACATTCAGCTCATGTTCCTAAGGCAAAGGCCTGGAGACCATTAGCAGATCCCTTAAGGCATACTGCAGTATCTCTTCACCAGTAAGAAGGTTTTTGGGAAGCATATTTAGAAACCTGTTGCATTTTCTTAGTTAGCATATGGGGATATTCTCTGGAAGTATGTTCAACGTGCTGGTTGTATTTATGCTAGGTTTACAAAGCCAATTAACTCCAACATGATATAAATTAAATCTAGAAATGAGCTCAGTTGTAGGGAAAGGGACTCTTCGATTCTGCAAGAAAAAAATCAAAACGTAATTCTGAGTCATGCATAGGAAAAATGAAACATACTTGATGAATTGCTTTAGCCAAGATACTGCATCAGGTTTAAATGTTTGGTTCAAATTCTTAGATCATCCCTAAGGAAATGCAATATAATATTTGTGTTTTGGGACCAGTAATCCTAGTTGGCTGGGATACGGTGCTAATGATGAGGTCAATTTTATGGGGTCAATTTCCATTGTGGGGGGAGATGGCTTTATGGAGAAATCCAAATCCACAGTATTGAAAATTCCTAAGTTTAGTCAGCTGCCTTATGAATGCTGATGTTTACCCTCAGGGAGACTGGGTAAGAAGATGTGGAAGAACCCGGCCAGGCCACTAACTGTTTCTGAAAACCAATTTCAATGATATGCAACTGTAACAGTTGATAAGTAATATCATTTCTGTATATGAAATGTAGCAATTTTAAATATGTAATCTGAAAAATCACACTCTCCTAAAAATTTATGGGAAAAAAATAGCTTTTAAGAGAAGCAACTGGGGCATGTTCTCAATTCCATAAAGTATCAAAAATTGATTAAACATGGCAAATCAGCCTCAAAATGCCACTGAATTGAAAATAAAGGGCATTGAAAAGGCATAAATCTATTAAGGACCAAGAAACCAGGAGAGAGAACAACAGTAGTAGAGATATTTCAACATCATTTTGGAAAATGGGGAACTGGTTGAACTGGATGGAAGGTGGAAGCTAACAATAAGTGAGTCTATTTGATGTCTATTGAACTCTGGAAAAGTCTAGTACTTGGAGGCATAAGGTACTACAGACAGTGAAGGGTTGAAAAGAAAGAGATTGGTTGAAAGTTTATATTTAGAGTGCTTGGCCCCTCATCCTCCACTAGGATTTATCTCCTATCCTAGCATACAAGCAACTATCTCATTACTGCTTCCTTTCACCTTGCCCTTTCTGGTGGCAGACTGGAGGTTTATCCTCTGAAGACATCAAGAGGATCAAGTCTGGGACAGAGAAGAGGGGGCAGAGGCTGAGGCTCACCTTTGTTTTCTGCTACTGTTCCAGTTATATATTGTAGGCAGGAGACTACTAAATTCTCTGGAAAAATGGAAAGACATAAGAGAAATTCCTCAAGGCAGTGACATTTGGAAGTCCTATAATAAAAATCCAGCTTGTTATCCTATCACCTTACTGGGAAGTACACTAATTAATAAACCTCACTCATGCACAAAAACTTCCCATCAATTTTTTAGTGTATCTCTCTTCAATATGCATAGATAGCTAAGGTTCATCAGACATCTAAGGAAATTCTCCAACATGAGAGCAAACAAGCAACAAAAAGAAAAATAAACTCAGAGGAAAGAGCGATGGTACTTCAAAACAATTGCAGTTAATAGAGAGGTAAGGGAGGATTTTGCAGCCATGAAACAAGAACAAAATAATGTAAAAAAGGGAACATTTTCATAAAAAAATATGAAAACATTTAAAGATTAAAACAAATAAGAAAGTTGTAATAAAAATATAAGAGGAAGGCTTGAAGATAAAGGAGGCAATCTCTGTGAAAGGCAAGAAAAATGGGAAGAAAAAATGGTGAGAAAATTAGAGGATTAGTCCAAGAGATTCAATATTCCAAGAAAAGGTATTACAGAAAAAGAGATCATATAAAATAGCAAGGAAGGAGTCATCAAAGAAATAATACAAGAAAAACTTTTTAGAACAGAAGGAAACTTTCTAGAACATGAAACTCCAAATTGAAAGCCCATTAGGTATATAGCAGATGAATATGCAAAATACCCACACCAAGGAGCATCATTGTAAAATTTCAGAAAATCATGGACAAAGATTCTAAAAATTCCCCAAAATTAAAACAACATACAAAATACAAAGGATCAGTAAAAAGGAATAGTATCAACACCTCTCAACAGCAATAATGGATTCTAGAACTCAATGAAATGATGCCTTCAAAATTATGAGTAGAGTTTATTTGCAAATGAGACTTTTATACCCAGCCATACTATCAATCAAGTATACGAGTAAAGTCACATTCAGATATATAAAGTCTCAGAAAATTTCCTTCCTACTCACAGATAGTGAAGGCTATATTCCAGCAAAATATACTAAAGGGCTAAAATAAGAAAAAGGAAGATATAGGATTCAGCAAAGAGGGAGTCCAATCCAGGACAGTGTTTAAGGGGCATCCCAGCATGACAGTTAAGAGGTCTCAATTGCTCAGTGGTCCTAAAGAATAACTAATTCAGAGTGGAAGAAAAATATGGAGGTCTACAGGAAAGCAAAATAACTGATGTGCTTGACCATATGGAAAATATTATTCATGGGCATGTGGAAGAGATGTTGGAACATATGGAAACAATTAACAATAGGAACACAGCAACCCAGGCAAGTAAAGAAATGAGGCAATTATTAATGCCATGAAAATAAAGAGTTGTATAAGAAAGGAGGGATGATTATAGCTTCTCTTTTTCTCAGCACTGAAGAATATTTCCATCACCATAACAATGTAATAGTGACAGCTGTTTTAACCAAAATGTGATATTGTGTTGGCAGGGGAAGCAGCAGTTGGAGAGGGACTAGCAGGGAGATGGGAGAGCTCTGTCCTCCTATACTATATCAGGAGGTCAGCAGATTACATTAGAAATTGATAAATTAAGAGATAGCAGTATAAACTAAAAGGTAGCAAATAAGGAAAAAAGCTAGAAAAGCTGAGGTTTTATCTAAAGAAAGGACTACGATGAGGGTGGGAAAGGAGATTGCTATTTTTTCCTTTAAAATATTTAATAGTGTTTGATTATTTAAAAAAGATATGTATGGTTATTACATTGGCAAAAATAGAACATTTAAATTGCCATTTTATAACAAAACAAGCATGTTCTTTATAAAGACGAAACAATTTAGAACTGGTGTTTAGCTTCTTTTGGGCTTGGCCCAAAGTTATTCAATATACATCTACCAAAATGTCTAAAATTAAAAGACTAATTACTCCAAATGTTGACAAGGATATAAAGCAACCAAAAGTCTCACACACTGATGGTGGCAGTGCAAAATGGTACATTTTGGAAAAAGATCTGGCAGTTTTTATAAAATTAAACATGACTGGGCAAGACTCATGTCTTTACTGAATAGAAATAAAAATATATGTGCACAAAAAAATTTGTATGTGAATGGTCATGGCAGATTTATTCATAGTAGTTCCAAACAGGAAATAGCCTGAAGTATCCATCAATAGAAGAATGGATAAACAAAATGGTATATTTATATAATTGAATATTGCTCAGTGTTATGGACTGAACTGTGTCTCCCTGAAATTTATATGTTGAAAACTTAACCCCAAGTGTGACTGTAGTTGGAGATAGCGCCTTTAAAGAGGTAATTAAGGTTCAATGATGTCATAAGGGTGGGGCTTGAATCCAATATGACTGGTGTTCTTATAGGAAGAGGAAGGGACAGCAGGGATGTACATACATAGAGAAGAGGCCATGTGAGGACATAGTGAGAAACAGGCCATCGGCAAGCCAAGGAGAGAGGCTTTGAAAGAACCCAAACCTATAGACATCTTGATCTTGAATTTCCAGCCTCCAGTACTGTGAGAAATAAATTTCTGTTGTTTAAGCCACTTTCTCTGCAGTATTTTCTTATGGCGGCTCTAGCAGACTGATATGCTCAACAATAAAAGGGAATGACACACTGTACATCGACATGGACAAATCTAAATAATATTGTGCTGAGTGAAAGAAGTATTGAACACAAGAGTGCATACTGTATGATTCATTTACATAAAATTTTAGAACAGGCAAAAGTAATTTTTTCAGGAAAAATATCAGAACAGTTGTTGCCTCCGGGACAAGGAGTTTAGAATGGTAATTAACCCGGAGGTGGCGTGGAAGGATGCTGGGATGACAATGTTGTTTTTTATCCTGATAGGGCTTTGTGTTACACAGATGTATATGTTTATCAAAACTCATCAAAGGTAGGCCAGGCGCGGTGGCTCACGCCTGTAATCCTAGCACTCTGGGAGGCCGAGGCGGGTGGATCGTTTGAGGTCAGGAGTTCGAGACCAGCCTGAGCGAGACCCCGTCTCTACTAAAAATAGAAATAAAAATTATCTGGACAACTAAAAATATATATAAAAAAAATTAGCTGGGCATGGTGGCACATGCCTGTAGTCCCAGCTACTCGGGAGGCTGAGGCAGTAGGATTGCTTAAGCCCAGGAGTTTGAGGTTGCTGTGAGCTAGGCTGACGCCACGGCACTCACTCTAGCCCAGGCAACAAAGTGAGACTCTGTCTCAAAAAAAAAAAAAAAAAAAGACTCATCAAAGGTACATTTGAGCATTTATTGTACATTAACTTTATCTCAAAGGAAAATAAAAGAACTTTAAAACAGAGATTGAACTTTAGTTAATGATATGCATGTTGAAATGTCGGGGGGGGGGGGGCGAATACTGATTTTGCAAATTACTTTGAAATGTGTCAAAAATAAGGTGATTGATGGATAGTGTGCCTGAACCTACTGTTCATAAAATTTTTGACTTTGAAGACATTGAGGGCAACAGCTTGAAGAAAGTGAGGAAAATCTTAAGGAGGTTTCCAAATAGTGTTGAAAATGCCACCTGATTTCTTCTTGGGGCTTATAGTAAAATGCAAAAGGAGTCAGTTAAATGGAGAGAAGGACTATTGGAACTGAAAGCGTGTGACTGCAAGACCATTTGTTAAAACCTCAGAAAGAACAAAGATGGTGCCTCAGAATACTATTCAGTCAGTTAGGAGGTCTTTCAGGAAATTAGGCTTATGCCTCAGATTTTCTCAAACAATATGCCTGTAGAAAGCTTAGGGGTATTGTCCCTCAGTTGTCTCAGCAGGGGCCCAAGGTTGAGAAGGGTTTATCAGGAAAAGATCTGTGGGTGTGACTTCTGCCTAATGATCTAAACTCCCAAAAGAATCACAGGTGACCCACACAGCTTTTAAAGGAGTTATGTAGCAGATACACCACTAGTCTGGACTGAGAGAGAGAACAACATGAAGTGTGACCTCTGGACCCTCAGAATTCTGTCAAGAAGCAAGCTGAATGAGCTGCTCAGTTGCAGACACATGCTACTTTTCATGGGGGGGGGGTGGAATCCCAAAACAGAAGAAAGATGATGTAGAGGAGAGAACAAAGTGCCCAAAGAGCCAAGAACCATGGAGAATTATTCCTAGGCCTTGAGACTTAATAAGAAACTCCTAACATTCACTGACTTGCTTCTAATAGAACATGGCAGAAGTGATGAGATGTCAACTCTGAGACTAGCTTATAAAAAGATGTGGTTTCTCTCCTGGGTACGCTCGCTCATTCCCTCTTGGATCACTCAGCCTGGGGAAAGCCAGCTGCAATGCTGTGAGGCAACCCCGTAGAGAAGCTAACACAGTGAGGGACTGAGACCTGCCAACAACCACACAAGTGAGCCTGGAGGTGGACTCCCCGTGTCGAGCTCCCCACCCCTACCCCACAGCTTGGCTGGAGCCTGGCGAGAGAAGCAGAGCCAGACGAACTGAGCTAAGCCATGCCTGGGAGATAACACAGACTGTGAAATAATGATTCTTTTGTTTTGTTTTAAGCCACTAATTTTGGGCAATTTGTTATGCAACAATAGATTAATACAAAGAACAGAACTGAGAAACTATCATGGAAAAGAAGAAGGTGAATCAGACAGTGGAAGAAATATTGTTTTCTTTCAACAATAGTCAAGAATAATCTTGGTGATAAAGAGTGGAAGGAATATTAAACAGTCAACGCTTAAATAAAGAAATAGTAAGTAAATACAATAGTACAGGAAGTAGAATAAGGAGGAGAAGGGACAAGCACTCCTGCTGAAGATTCCTCTGTGATCCGAGGAAATAAACAAAAGACTAGCTGAACAGAAAAGAAGTCCAGTGTGGTCTCTGAGGAGGAGAGGATGGGTCGTGGAACCACTGAGAGGCCACTGACATCATGGAGGCATCAGTGAAAAGTCACAAATCCTTCGTAAGCGTTTATATTCTGGGAACCATAATTACAAAGTCACTAGGACTGGCTCTGAAATGACTGATGTTGAGGAGGGAAGAGGGTGATGCAATCTCTAGGAGGAGGGAATTCATCATTTATTTTGGAAGCAGTAACTGGGAAGGAAACAGAACTGCTGGCAAATCTTTATACTCACATTATTAAGCAGGTCAATGATGATTACTTAGATGTGAAATGGTTGCTAGAGATGATGTAGTCATATGGATTTAAAAAATTTTATAAAGTCATAAATCTGCTGTTTGAAGTACTAGACAGATTGGAGGTGTGGACTCAGTAACACAAATGTGAGGCCCAGCTATGGCAAAGGAGGGAACACCCTCTATCCTGACAGATGCTCTCACCTGGTGATGTTGAAGCCTAAATGTATGTTACAGCTAACAGCATGATGCCAGGCAGTTCCTTTATGAGCATAATAAAAGCCAGCAAAATAACTAAGCAAATTTGAGAAAAATTCAAAATTTAAACGTAGCACAAAATAATTTCTTTTGTTTTTCTGATCCAGAAAAAAACGTATTTAGAAAACATATATCTTGTCACATCTGCCAAACAAGTGCCCAAAACTGTGCTAGGTACTATAGTGGACACAAAAGAAACCCTGGCCCTCAGGCACGTATGAACCACCTGCAGGGAGGTTCAAGTTCTTCCTGTGTAAACAACTGGAGAAGGATAGTCTGCCTAACAAGAAAGTCATCCCTGTGGTGGTGGGAGGAGTTCCAGAGAGAGAAGAGCAGCAGGAGGGAGAGGACCAGGGGGCTCACGGAGGAACCCGAGGGACCGTGTGGGCAGGTAGGGGTGGAAGAGGACAGACCCCAGCCCTGAATGTCAAGGTTGGGGAACCTTTCAGGGAGGAAGCTGTGGAGCGGAGATCAAGGATGGGGCTGGAGGAGGGACGTGAGACATCTGCAGGCAGCAGTGTCAGGGAGCTAATGGCTCACACGCTGGGGCACAAAGGGTTGAGATGGAAACAGTGACGAGAAAACTGGGATACTGGTATAGTCATTCATTCCTTCATTTCACAAAAAAATGAGTGACAATTGGGGGCAAGGTTCTGTGCCAGGGGCTGGGGATGCACAGATAAATTCCATCCTTGAGGTGGTACAGCCTGGCAGGGAAGACCAGGGCCCTAAAAGGACAAATCCTCACATGAGGCAGAGGGGCACAGACAGACTCCCATGTAAAGAGACAGAGAATAATTCTCTGGCCTGGGAACTGAGGCTAGGGTTGGAGAATGGGATTAGGGCATTTGGTCTACCTAGGACTTGGACTCTTCAAAGTAATTTAGTAGTGAAAGAAATTAGAGTAAGAGAAAGGTGATTAAAATGGCCAGTAAATCTCAAGCTTTTGTAATTTTTTGTTGTTCAGCAGAAAAGCGGCAGTGACATGTGACCAAGAAAGCACATGAGAATATGGTCAATCCAATTTTCCAAAGTTGAAAGAGAAAAGACAGGCAAAAAGGGAAGCCCAAGCAGCAGCATCCTCAGTGTCTGGCTTACAGACAGCCAGGGAGGCCTGACTCCTGGAACCTGTCTCTCTGAGCCTCAGGTTCCTTGTAACATGGGGCCCCACCCCCCTCCGAGGGAGGCTGTGAGCATTATGTGAGTCACGGCGTGCTTTGTGCAAAGCCTGTGGTAACTGCTCAGTGAAAGCTCTTCATTATTGTTGAAATCTGGGCAGAAAGATAGGTGAATGCTCACAGAACTGAGGAAAGTCCTTTCTCCTCTCTCATTTTTCCTTTTCTTTCTATAGCTACCTTCCATTTATCTAATTTGATGATTGTGGGAAGAGAAAAGCCAAGCTATAGAACAGGCAGAAAGGTAGCAATGCTGAGAGTTCCACCAATAAGAAGAAGTAATGATACAGGCTTGGGTAAATTCACTTATTCAAGTTTATTCTTTTACTAATGGGTCCAGAAAGATTGAGGAGCAAGCAAGTAGAAAATCAAGGGAGAAAGTAAGAAAAAAGAAAGCCAATGGGGTACAAAGAAGAGTATTTGGAAATAAGTTCTGCAAGTAGGCACTGATTAGAGGCAAAAGTCAGAGAAGGTCTGACTATGGGTGTGGTCAGTGGGATAAGTTAAGGTAAAATTAAACCCCAATTTGAGGGAATAAATTGAAAAGCTAAGGATATGTTAATCTATAGGTTTTTGAAAGAATAGTTAAAATTAAAACTGGTATAGGGCCTTTGAACAAAATATTTAATGGCTGGAGAAAAAAAATCAAGATTATATAGTAAATGTATATAATGTATGTATGTTTATCTTTCTTCAGTCTTCTTCCCCCAAAGAAAAAATAATGAACAAAATAAAAAAGACAAAATATATTTCAACATATAATGGGAAATAGCTACAAATGGATGTGAGTGGCATTTCAAAAGTCAGTAGGAAGATTAAAAAGACAATAAAAGGTCACAGATCCAGGAAGCAAAGTTTATCCAAATATCCACTTGTGGTAATACAAAGGCAGTAAATCCCCTGATAATGCATATGACAGACCATAAGGCTGGGCAGAAATAAGGTCCTAGGAGCCTGCTGGCAGCATGGCATGGTACTGTAATCATGCATTTGTGTGCAGAGCAATCTTCTGTATCTTTATGCTATTTGTCTCCTTTTAGGAACTGGACCCAAAAGAATAAGGCTGGATCTTTGGTGAAAATGTGATATAAAAATCTAAGATATCATTACTGTGAAATACATATATATAGTTAAAAAAATTAGGGCTAAAACAGACCTTGCTCGTTCATAATTAAGGAAGCATGGCCCTTTCAGAGGCAGAAAAGGTAAAAGCTTCTCTCAAATCCCACAAACAACTGATACTAGCACTCCGGAAATGCTGTAGAGGGGTGGAAGAAGCTGGTTTCAGAATCCAACAGCTGTGACTTTCCCACAGTGACTACTACCTGTTTAGTTTTCTTTGCTGGTGCAGGAACTGGAACTGTTTCCTGCTGCATAACTTCTGTGTCTTCTCCTCCACCTTCTGATGCTTCTAGGAAATATAAAGTTCGAAAATTAGAAAAGTCTCCCTTTCTCTTTCTCCCATTGCTAGTGGAGAACCTTTTTAGAAGGTGCTGTCTCTTAACTTTGTAATTCTACCTCTAAGAAGCTGAATGTAAGGAAATGATCCACAATGAAGACAGATTTAAGCACCAAGAAACCTATCTTATTTATAAAATTGAAAAGTGAAGATTACCTAGATGTCTTACATTAGGGAATGTTTAATTATGGAACATTACTACAACAGGACTTTTTACAGCCTTTAAAAAATTAAGAGTTTACAGTGACAAAAAAACATCTGATGATGATAATTAGTGGTCATAACTACCATTGCATTTACTACATGTTTAAAACTGGGCTTCATATACATCATCTTATTTAATTTTTGCAATATAACCACAGATTTTATAGATATAAAACTCTCCATTTTCAGATAAGAAAACTGCTGTTTAGAGAGGTGAAGCTATACAAAGAGATACACTCAAAAGCACTAAGATAAAGTAGGATTTTAAAAAATGTTCAAGTAACCCACAAGAAGGCAAGAAAAATAAAACAGAGATATGAAAAACAATGAACAAACCAAAAAATGGCAGATTTAACCTCCAACATATCAATTAATACATTAAATGTAAATGGTATAAACATACAAATTTAAAGACAGAGATTGACAGAATGGATTAAAAATATGACCTAATTATATGCTGTATATAAGAAACCTACTTCAAATATAATTATATAAGAAAACTGAAAGCAAAGAGGTGCAAATGTTGGTCAAAGGAAAGCAGGAGTGGCTATATTAATATCAGAGAAAGTAGACTTCAGAGCAAAGAAAATCATCAGAGAACAAGAGGGACATTATACAATGACAACAGGGTAAATCTATTAAGAAGACATAGCAAATCCTAAATGTGTATGTACCAAGTAATAGAGCTATAAAATATGGGCTGCAAAAACTGACTGAAACGAGAGGAGAAATACATAACTTTAAATCCTTTCTCAAAAATTGAGAAAATGGCTAGACAGAAAATCAGTAAAGATATAAAAGAATTGAATCACACCACCAAGCAAAGGATCTTATCAAAATTTGTAGAACACTCTAATCAACAACAGTAGAATACATGTTTTTTCCAAATGTCATGGTACATATACCAAGATAGATCACATTCTAGGCCATAAAGCATCAACAAATTTAGAAGGAATTGAAATTGATAAATAGTAGGTACAAAAACTTATAGCAAACATTATAGTTAATACAAGGCAGAGATGTCAGCTCTCACCAGTCTTATTCAACACAGTGCTAGAACTTTTAACCAGTGCAATATGGCAAGAAGAGGAAATAAAAGGCATATCCATCAGGAAGGGAAAAATCTAACTGCCTCCACTTGCAGATGACATGATTATTTACATAAAAAAATCCCAAGGACTCTAAAGGCTACCTTTAATCCTGTGAAAATTCTTATGTTGGCTTCTATCAGTGGGGCCTGTTTTCACTTAATATTCTCTAACCCATGTTCATCTGGGATCCTTCAGGAAAATCTTGGCTAACTACACAGCTCTCCTTCTTCATGTTGCCTCTGCGTGTTGTTCCATACTATAGGTTCTTGCACCTTGTAAATTAGCACATAATTTTACCCTGCCTCGCATGTGCTGGTATTGCATAAATGCTAGGCTTTCTCTCCATCTGAACCAGAAACTCCCTGAGAGTATCTGTAAGTACCCAAAGTACTTGGTCTAGTGTTGATTGACAGTAAACAGCATGCCCATACTTATTGCTTTATTTACATTTTCATTATAAAATAATATATATTCTTTATGTAAAACATTAAATCCCTTATACAAACTTCCTCATATCATTTTATTAGCTTTAAAAAATCACATTAAAATAAAAAGGACCTACAAATAAATAAATGCCAAGATCAATCCCATTAATGTTTAAAAATCAAGTAATGATCTTAGAAAAAAAATTCTTTTTTTGTTGAGATAGAGTCACGCTCTGTTGCCTGGGCTAAAGTGCCATGGCGTCAGCCTAGCTCACAGCAACCTCAAACTCCTGGGCTCAAGTGATCCTCCTGCTTCAGCCTCCCGAGTAGCTGGGACTTACAGGCACATGCCACCACACCGAACTAATTTTTTCTAGTAGAGACGAGGTCTCGCTCTTGGTCAGGCTGGTGCAGACCTGAGCGCAAGTGATCCTCCCGCCTTGGCCTCCCAGAGAGAAAAATTCTAAACTCTGTATTCCTCCATTCCCTAAAATTTGCTAACTGAAGAACACAGTCTATATTTAAGCAGTCTAGTTGAAAATAAAAACATTCGTCCCTCGATATGCATGGGGGATTGGTTCCAGGACCTCCTTCACATGCCAAAATCCAGAGATGCTCAAGTCTCTGGTATAAAATGACATAGTATTGGTATATAACCTATGCATAGCCTCCTGTATACTTTAAATCATCTCTAGAGTACTTACAATACCTAACAACAATGTAAATGCTATGTAAATAGTTGTTACACTATATTGTTTAGGGAAAAATAACAAGTCTGAAATACTCAGTAGTTTAAAAAGTATTTTCAATCCCCAGTTGGTTGAATCAACAGATGTGGAACCCACAGATACAGAAGGCCAACTGTAACATATTTTTTAAAGGTATGTGACTCTTACACACCAAAAACCCATGAGAAATACTTAAAATACCTTCTTAATCAAATGCTCTAAATCTGAGTTATTTCTTGTTCCAAAAAATTATTTCATCTGAAACCTTTTAACATAGAAAATGAGATCATCTCATATCACTGGAGGTTGAATAAATTAGTTGTTTCCTTACACTGCGATGTTTTTTGGTCCCAAGGTGAAAACTGCTTTTCTGAAGTAAGGATGTTAGCTCTGTGATTTTCATTAAGAGAATATTGAAAGAGAAGCATGGGGATCCAACTTAGCCAGCCTGGCTCCAGGACCCAGGTTCCTCTAGGACCGCGGGATCTGAGGAGGTTAAGCTGGGCCAGTGCCACTTAGTCCCAGTGGCCGATTCAGCCCATGAAGTGGAGTCATAAAGATAGCGCTGTCTCTTCCCTAACTCCCTGAAGACTCTACTTAAAAACAGACACTGCCAGATGGGATTGGTTAAATTCTTCCAAAAGGGGAGTCAAGTACACTGTCCTTTTTCAACTCATGGCAACAACATCAAGTGAAAACAGAAGGCTGCACATCTTCTCTCTCTCAATCCCCACCTTCATCCTCTTTATGAGAAGTACCTGAAGTCCAATTTCCCAGGATTTTCCTTAAAATTCCAGGTACTTGCCTGCAAAAACCCCTTCTAGGGGAGGGAGAGACCCTGGCAAAGGGATTATACAATTGTTCTTTAAAAAATTGCAAAAGAAAGATTTAACCACAGCATGTTAAGACCATGGTCTGTTTCCACTCTGAATTCTCCTCTGTCACATTCTGGGAGCATTTTGGGGGTCCAGTTAGAGTAAGCTGGTTGTACATACATTTAGTTTGAGCTTAATGGGATATTTATGTAGTTTGCAATCACATCTGTCTATAGATTTTTGCTAGCTGTTCTAAAGCTGGAATGCTGCCAAAAATACTCCTACCACCCTGTGCTAATTCACTAGACATTCTGACACAAAGTGGGTAGGGCTAGAGGGTATAGATGATGACATGAATGTGCCTGTAGCGCCTGTGTCTAGAATGACATGGGAAGTGAGGGGGAAACCAAGTTTGGAATGTATGAAACCTGAAAGTAGTCAGGGAAAATTCTTCCAGTCATCAAAAATATAAAACTGTGAGCAGAGAATTAGGTTCTCATTTTGGTCTATTCAAAATGGAAGGTCTCTCCTATAGGAATACATACAGTAGATGGTCCATTGTATGTATAATTGCAAAGAAACCATATTTTTTTTTTCTTATTTGATTGGGGGGTGAGTAAAATAATAATTTTCAGACTTCCTGTGTTTATAGCTGTTTTTATTTCTTTTCTTATTTAAAAGATTAATAGCTTCTTTCATAACTATTTTGTATTAGTAATTTTGCATTCTTTTTCTAAGAGAGGGCCCACCAAATTATATAAGTTTCAGGCCTCAAAAAAAACCTAGATCTGCCCTGGGTAACAACTTTGCTCCTCTCTTATTAGTTCTCATAGTTAAGAAAAGAATAAAGCAAACTATTGAAACACATAACAACAGTGAAGAATTTCAAAAGCATGATGCTAAGCAAAAGAGGCCAGACTCAAGAGGTTACATTAACGTATGATTTCATTTATTTAACATTATGGAAAGGGCAAAGCTATAGATCAGTAGTTAACCAGGGACTGGAGGTGAAGGACTTCTTGGAGTGATGGAAATGTTCTATATGGATTGTGATGGTGGCTACACAATTTTATGCATTAATTAAAATTCACAGAGCTTTTAAAAATTCCTTTTAAATTTGTTGATGCTTTATGGCCTAGAATGTGATCTATCTTGGTATATGTAC
Source organism: Lemur catta (assembly GCF_020740605.2). Lineage (NCBI taxonomy): Eukaryota > Metazoa > Chordata > Mammalia > Primates > Lemuridae > Lemur > Lemur catta. The sequence continues at coordinate 241,682,600 of NC_059128.1, forward strand.
CATGACATTTGGAAAAAATATGTATTCTGCTGTTGTTGATTGGAGTGTTCTACAAATTTTGATAAGATCCTTTGCTTGATGGTGTGATTCAGTTCTTTTATATGTTTACTGATTTTCTGTCTAGCCATTTTCTCAATTTTTGAGAAAGGATTTAAAGTTATGTATTTCTCCTTTCATTTCAGTCAGTTTTTGCAGCCCATATTTTATAGCTCTATTACTTGGTACATACACATTTAGGATTTGCTCTGTCTTCTTAATAGATTTACCCTGTTGTCATTGTATAATGTCCCTCTTGTTCTCTGATGATTTTCTTTGCTCTGAAGTCTACTTTCTCTGATATTAATTCTCTATGTAAAACATATCTTTTAGTAAAAAAGTTAATTTTACTATTGTAATTATTCCTCAAGAAACCTGATTTAAAAAAATAATGCTAGAAGCCAACTTTCATCAATTTGTAATACTTGCCTAATATCATACAACTAATAATTGGCACAGCTAATATTTGAACACCAGATATTCTAATCCCAGAGTTCATAATCTTAACCCCCACACTATCCTTGCATCAAAAGATGTTGCTTACAGCTTAATGAAGTTTTCTTCTATTCTTTTATTCTTTTGCTATCTGTTGCCTTTATTTTTAAATCATGAATAAATGTTAAATGTAATGCAATGCTTTTTGTTTTTGCATTTATTGAGACGATTATGTGGGTTTTCTCTTATAATCTGTTAATGTGGTGAACTGTAAAAATAGGTTTTCTAATGTTAAACCATTCTAATTATTCCTAGGGTAAACCCAAACTGGTCATGACATATTTCTTTCTCGTAGATTTTTTTCATCAATGTTCAAAAGTCAGATTCATATAATGTTCCTTTCTAGTACTTTCCTTGTCTGGTTTAGGTATTAAGGTTATATTACTTTCATAAAAGATCTGGGAAACATCTTATCTTGTTTAAATCCTCTGAAATAGTTGTATATAAATCACGGGCCATCATTTGCCAGCCCATAATTGATTTTTAAAAATGTTTTAATTTTTTTTTAAGGAATATATAGTTTCTAATTGTTAGGTACAGATTTCTGTAGATGATCATAGATAAACTTTTTATGTTTTTCAAATCTGTTACATGTTTCTGAATTATGTTTTATCTATCAATCACTGAGGTGTGTATTAACATCTCCCCCTCTGATTCTGAATTTGCCCATATTTTCTAGTAATTCTACCAATTTTTATTTACATATTTCATAAGTAAATTAGGTGCATGCAAGTTTAGAATTGTTATGGCTTCCTGTTGAATTGTTCCTTTCATCATTAGGTTGTGACTATTTTAAACAATCTATCTTGTTCAATTTAGTTCAGTTTCACTTTGGGGGGGTGGTTCTTCCATATTTCTAGAGGTGGTCAGCTGTTCTCTGGGAAAGCTACACTACACACACTGAAAAGTAATGCTGGATACACAGCTGTACTTCAACAGTCTAAAGTGTTTTGCTAAAATTACTCATCCCGAGAAACCCGAATGTTTTCTTTGGCCACGAGAACCAGGGCCGGGAACTACTCTTCAAGAACCATGTTCCCAGCTCATTAAGAGACTCCCACTGAGAGTGGGATCACTGAGAAAGAATACAATTCCCACATCCAAAGAACAGGACCCTGAGACTGAACTCTGAAGGCCTTAAGGCCACACGAGCAATACAGATCACAGGGCAGGGAAGGGACGGGAAAGGCAGTGAGAAGCCTCATCAAGGAAGGGGCTCTGAATTCTGACTCCATCTATACTAACAGAGGTTGTGTAGTGAAGGGGGGTCCACTTTTATTGCTTCTGTACACTTTTCAAAATAATTTCTAGAGATATGCTATGATTAAAAAAGAAGAGTTTACAATGTATTTGGCCACACCACAAAAGAATCATACTCAGGGATCAGGGATAAATGCACATCGGGGAAGGATACCAACTGGATATCAGACTGAGACAGGGGGTGGGGGGAGGGGATGGGTGTATGCCTACATGATGAGTGCATTGCGCACCGTCTGGGGAATGGTCATGCTTGAAGGTGCTGACTCGGGGAGGTGGGAGGTGGGGGGAGGGGATGGAGGTATGACTACATGGTGAGTGCCAGGCGCACTGTCTGGGGAATGGACAGGCTTGAGGCTCTGACTCAGGGGGATGGGCGGGACATGGACAATGTATGTAACCTGAGCTTTTACCCCCATGATGAGCTGAAATAAAACAAACAAACAAAAAAACTCAAAAAAGAATCATACTGTCTGTAAGTGTATCTCTCATTTACTCTAATTGTTCAGAATGCCTGTTCTCACTTTATCCTTGTTGTCTCTCCTTTTCTATAAAAATCTTACCCCTGTCCTCCAAAATTCAGTTCAAGCTTTACCCTCTATGTTAAGACATTCCAAAGCAGAAACAAGACTTTCTTAGGGCAATATAGCAAGCAGTTGCAACTTTCACTGAGAAAGGAAAATGGGGAGAAAAGGAGACAGGGCCTATGTGAAAATGAAGAATTCAGTGGAGGAGAGGGCCGCAGGAGCAGCAAACCCAGGGTCAGGTCTGTCACGCCCACTGCAGGGCATCTGGTTGTTTTGAGGGTGCCGCTTGGTGGAGCTCAGGAAGGCTGGACTGGCCCTCGGGCGCACGTGCTGGGACACTGGACCACACACAGTCTTCTGCAGGCCTGTGGTGGTATGTCAGGCTTTATGTTAGTGCCACCCTAATTGTGTGTGTTTAGTTTTTCCTACCTATCAACTTTTTCTTTTGGCTTTTTTACTCTCTTTTATAAAGCAAAATACTACCTTCTCCATCTCCCTAGTGCCTTCAGATCTCTTCTTCTCCCTTCCTCCAAAAGATTTGATAAAACAAGTGATTCTGGATACAAGTCTCTGTGAGTTGGCTGTCTCTATCGGAAGTTTTCTTGTCACTCTGAACTGAAATGGGGAGTAGGTGATCCCTTTCCCCCTTTCATTTTGCTATTTGTAGTGACAAGGCTACAGCCTGATATACATTCCAATAATGCTCCTATTTTCATAGCTGAGGATGTCGCTGGCAATGGATCTGGAGTTTGCTTATCAAATATGTTGTCAGTTCCCACAGAAAACATTAAAGTTAGACAATTTGGAATAGGATGGCAAGACACCAAACAGCGGTCACTTTATGGGTCCTGACACTCTGACAGAAGGTAAAATACTAAGACCAACAAGATCACCTGAAAAATGCATGACTGAAGGAAAATGCTTCACCTTCTTTTTGTGGGACAGTTAAATGCTACAAAATTTCTGTTGCCAGCTACAAATCAGCAGAACTAATTCTTACAGGTTATCTTCTAAAAGTTTGCTCCAGGTTAATAATGTTATATTTATTTATTGTTAAAAATGCACACAGGAAAGGGTCCTCAAGAACCACTAGCCCACATCAAAGACGAGCACCAGGGCCACAGGAGCCTGTCCTCTCGTGTGAACACCCACATGCATGTCTGGCACAGGGGCTGTGGAAAGGGCCCTGAATGCCAGAAGTCAGGTGCCGCAGGACCTGCCTTCCCTTTAAGTTACAACAATGCAGTGGTCATCCAGATACCTGGGGACAGCTTGGCAGGCAAAACAGCTACTTGCTGTCCATCCTGCAATAAGGTATTCTTTTCTTTTGTTTTTTTCTTTTTAGCTTAAAGAAAAAAATTAAGTCAGCTGAAGTGACATGACCTCAATTTCAGTCCTGAGTTTTAGTTGAAACTCCACTCTTCTTCTTTTCTAGTTTGTTTTAAATGTTGGAACATTTACATAATTGGGGGAAGTTTTCAGGCTATGAATAATTTCAATTCAGTCTTTTCTGGCTAACTTTGGTGGAATTAAATGAATAGAGCTATGGATGCTGGCAGTGGCATTTTGGGCCTTAATATATTTGTTATATTTACCAGATGAGCACTTCGTACACTTGGAAGCACTGCTGTTTAAATTCTCCATTCTTGGAATAGAAACCAATAATAATGACAATAACTCATAGTCCTCACTTTATGCAAGATGCTATTCTAAATGCTCTACATAACTACTCATTTAACTCCCAGATCAATCTTATGAGATGGGTAGTGTTGTTATAGTCTGTTTTACAGTGGTAGAAACTGAAGCACCTGCCCAAGGTTAATGAATGAGAGAACTAGGATTTGGACCTAGGCAGTCTTGATTTCAAGTCTGCTGGGAACCACTAAGTAACGTTGCCCCTCAAACTTGGAAAGTACATTCAGTAGCTCTCTGGTGGTACTGGTCTCTAAGCAGGGTATTAGAATTCATGGGGTTTTATGGGTATAGCTCAGTATAATATAATACTGTATATTATATTTGACTAACACTCATCTAATTGGGCAGAAGCTGTTGCCTGTGGCAGGCTGGCTCCCTCCTCCAAAAAACCCAAAACCAGTTAGTTCAGATATCTGTCAGTAACTCTCCACCACGTCTCCCATTCTATATTTTAGCTAGGGAGAACACCTATCCTGGTTTGCCTAGGCTAGTCCTGGTTTATGCTTATTGTCCCTAAATCCCCTTTGTGTTAGGGTCTGTCTTATTGCGGGGCTTCTTTACCATATTAATATGGATTACTACTCCAAGTGAAGAAATGGAGATGAGGCCATCCTCAGGCTTATTTGATCCTAGAACCCCTCTTAGCAGAACACCTGTTAACAGAACAGTGCTCTGGGTACTTATTTTGGGAAGTGCCAATACAGAGGAGGGATGGAGGAGGTCCTAGAAACCCTAAATTTTAGCTGAAACTGTTGTGATCTTGGGCAAATCCTTTCATGCCACAGTTTTCTCCATTGTAGATTGATGAAGTCATGCAGCTGTGATTTATGTTGCTCTTCTGGTTCAGGCCAATTGCTATTAAGAATGTCACATACCCTGAACGTGTCAAAATTTCCAGAGTGACGTGGAATGCTGAAGTACAGAGGGATAGGGTAACATTTAAAAAAATATAGGTGAACATGGCCCATTATGTGAGCATGTGAGTTACATAATTTCCCCCCCGAACAGCAATTTCACAAGAAAAAAGCCTATGAGGCTACAGCTAGACCTGCTACCCACTCACCCTCGTTATAAAGTGCAGTGCCAAGGAAGAGAAATATTACAATGGAAAAACACACTATTTCTGTTAAGACTGCCTGCCCTTTGGCTTTCACAGACTTCAACTACCTATTTAGATTACTTAATGTATTCCCCTAATGTACATCTTATAAATCGTTAAAGGTAGGTGTAATGTTCACCTGCCCTGCTTGAGAAAGCTTAATTTTCTTACCTAGCTTCTCAACGGAAAAAGCCTTTTCCTAAATGGCTTTTTTGCATAGTTTAGGACAAGGTACTTCATTGCTACATCCTTAAAGTTTCCTATTTATAAACTAGGATATTAGCCTATTAGCTAATTACCAACTATATGGAAAGTATACAGAGAAGACTGTGTTTGGAATGATCCTCAAGAAGCACAACTCTGAGGTCTTACATGATGGGGTGGGATAAAGCTGAGATGTAAGTCTAATGGAGTGAATGAACAGAGACTAAAATACGACTTGATTTGTAAGTACTATACCACCAATTTGATGGGGTCACCATTTTTAAAAGTCCATTTTTACCCTTTTCCCTGATATAAAAATAATATATGCTAATTGTGGAGATTTCAAAAAATATAGAAAAGTAAAAAGAAAAAAAATTTGGTCCTACTATAAAAGACATCCACATTATAATTTTGACGTATTTACTTCCATCTTTTGTTCTGTCTCGGTGTATGTATGAGTATATGTATGTATTTACACATATATACATAACTTTACATATCTGGAATTATATATCATATGCAAATACTTTATCCGTTAATATTGTACCATGAGCATTTCTCCATGTCCTTAGTCTTAAAAAACATTTTTAATGGCTATAAAACAAATGATTGTTTGTCTACACTATATTTACTTTTTCTTCTATTATTAGATTATTTCCAAAATTTGGCTTTGTAACTCTAGTATAATAGACATCTTTATATGTAACATTTTATATATTTCTGTTTAGAATGGATTTCCAGAAGGGAAACTGCATTGTAAAAAGGTATGCATGTTTTTAAAGGGTCTTAACAACTTCTAAACTGTTTTCCAGAAGGTTTTGGGTCAATTTACAAGTTATCAACACTGTATGAAAATGCTTGTTTTATCATACCCCAGTGGATATTATCTTTTTAATATTGCTAATAGGTAAAAATAGTATTAACATTTTAATTTGTATTCATTTGATTATGAATGATACTAAATATATTACTCTGTTAGCCATGTGTATTTCTTATGTGAACAGAATGTTCTTAAAACCTTTGTTCATTTTTCAAGGAGGGTTTTAATGCTTCCCTTATTAATCTGTATGACTCTTTTAATGTTACAGTTCATTTTAAAAGTTGCTTTTATCTTTTAATTTTTAAAGTTACTTTTGATCTACAGATGTTTTAAATTGTAATAAGATCATATGTATCATATTTTTCATTGCAATTATGCTTAGAAAAGTTCTCCCCTGCCCAAAAGTAGATACTTTTATCAGTTTGTTAGAATTAAATCTTTTTTTTTAAAAATTTAACTTAAATCCATATGGAGTAGATTTTGTTGTTTAGTATAAAGTGAAGCTCTAACTTTATTACTTTTTCAAATATCTAATCAATTGTCCCAACATCTTGCCAAATGATTCTTCCCTTCCTGTCTTGTGATGGCACTTTCATTTAATCAAAACACAAATTATACAAGTGCTAGGGTATAGTTCCATTGATCTGCCTCTAAGTGTTCTATTGGTATCACACTTTAATGTTACTTAAAAAAACAGATTGAGCTTTCTCTTTTTTATTTTCCTAAATGGCTATCACACTAGGTTGCAGGGAGTAGCAAGGGAAAGCCAGATTTAGGCCAAAACCTCCGAGAGAACTGGGAAAGGGCTGAGGAAAATGGGGGTCAGTAGTGATACGGGGAGGTAGATCAGGCTAAGTTAGGCCCAAAGCTGTTTCCCTCCAGAATGCCCTGGTTTACATCACACCTCTATCTCTCAATAGCTGTTTCGCTTTGGGCAAGCTAGTTCATCTTTCTGTGCCTTGGTTTCCTCATATATAAAATAGGTTGTTGAGAGAATTAAATGAATTAGGGTAAAACACTTAGAAGGGTATATGGCCCGTGGTAAACATCATTATTGTTCATTTGAAGTTATCTCCCACCTCCATCATGCCACGGAAATTACTCTTGCTTAGGACACCAGTGATCCCCTAATTGTCAAATTGGTATAGGGATTAAAGTTACAGGCTCTCTAGAATCAGGTTGCCTAGATTGGAACCCTACCTCTGCCATTTATAAGTTGTATGATGTTGGAGAAGTTACTTGCTCTTTTTGTGCCTTAGTTACCTTATCTATAAAATGGGGATATTAATAGTACCTACTTCATAGGGTTGTTACATGGAATCCTGACATAATGAATCTAAATCACCTAATACACAGTCTGGCATATAAGTAAATTCTCACAAAATGGTCATCATAGTCATCACCTCACTTGATTGCCCTGGGGGGCATTTGTCACTGACATCTACTCTCAACTTTTTGACACTCTCTCCTCCTCTGTTTTCTGGAGCACTCTGGTTTGGTTTTTAACTCATCACTTCATGTGCTTTCTTCTCTCACTCACACATTAAAATGCTGGCATCCTCCACGATGTTCTCCACTGCCTATTCTTCGGTGACCATATACCTTCTTGGTGTTCCTTCTTCTAAGCCAGGAGGTAACAATTTTTTAATATTAAAGGCTTAGATAGTATATACTTTATGCTTATTGGCCATATGATCTCTATCACAACTACACAGTGTACAATACGTAAACCACTGATAGTATGTAAATGAGTGGGTATAGTTATGTTACAACAAGAGTTTATATACAAAACAGCCCACAGTTTGCCAGCTCCTCTGCTAGGCAGTTGTTACACCTCAGGTGTTCACATTGCATCTGTCCTCTCTGTTGGACTGTGGGCTACCTGAAGGCCAGGTGTCCTCTCATCCATGTATGTTTTGCATGTAGCAGATAATCTACCAGATATATTTGATAAACATCTGCTGAAACACTGAATGAGATGACCACATAATATGAGTCTTAACAGTTCAAAAGTTTGTTGTCCTATAGGGAAGAAATGAGCTCTTCAGTAGCTACAAAAACAAACCTATAGAGAAGACCTCATAGCTTATATAGTGCACTGAAACATCTAGTACAATTAATCTTTTTTTCCCAAATGTGAAAGGGAAATTCAGGTTCAGGAAATTCACAATTTCAAGGACCAAGTAATATTGCAGACATCAAAATAGAGCTGTCCAGCGTGATCTATAAAACAGGACACACTTTATGGGAACTGAGGAACAGCTGTTTCCCCATTTCTGGTTTAAGAGGGGAAATAGGCTATAGGGCTCAGGGGTATATGTTAAGCATATGGAGAAAATTTATTTGCTTAAAGAAATGTGACATGGAGCTGGCAAAGTGCTAGGTTTGTAAGAGATAATGTCCTGGTGGGTGAAATTAAGAGGATAAGGAGGATATATACACAGTCATTTCAGCACCGTGATTAATGCAAAAGGAAACGGTAATAAACACTGAAGGGAAAAAAAGAAAAATAAAGTGGAAGCTGAAAAGAACTGAATATGCTCTAGGGAAGACACTAGCTATAAGAACCAAGTATCATTTGTAGTCATAATGACTTTAGTAAAACAAATTTTAGATAAAGGTGACACTGGTTGAGGGAAAAATATGGAAACTGAAACCTCAGTCAGAAGTAACACTGTGAACACTGAGTTTGTCTACAGTGTAGAGGATCTTTATGGAGCTAAAAATACCTGAAAAATATATTAAAGACTCTGGGGGAGAATCTTAGACTTCTGGAATACACTTAGAAATAGGTAATAGACAAAGAAGCATGTTTAAATTTTTCCTTTTAATTTTCAAGTTCAAACTTAACCAGCCATAATATTGTTTTACTATAAACATTTGCTGAACTCCTGTTAGGAAAAGATCATTCATTTTGTGTGACTCAACATATTCTCTCAAGTGGCAATGACCAGAGAACACTCTTTAGAATTTCTTAAAATCATAAAATCATTATTGCTGTGAAAAAAGAACCTGAAATTTTTTTTAAAAGAATAATTAATGTTGGTTTCCTTTAACCTTATACTTCTCTTTCCCTCCTAGGAATTATGGAAGGATTCCTTGTGTGGCCACATGGACATTAATTCATTCATCCTTCAAATATTTAATGAGAACCTGCTACGTACCAGGTACTGTGCTAAGCCCTGAGGAGGAAAAATGAGTAAGATGTGGTCCTTGCTCTGAGAAGCTGACAATATAGTGGGAAAGGCAGACATGCATAAGCAATTAAAATGCAGCGTGACACTACAGTGATGGAAAACAGATAGGAGGTGGTCGGGGCTTGGGGTGGGAGGAGTAGGGCTATAATGGGAAGCACCAGGGAGTTATCCAAGATGATAGGACTGTGCATACTGACTGTGGTGGTGGTCACACAAATCCATACATGTATGAAAATTCATAGATCTGTACGTCAAAAGAAAAAAGGTCAATTTTACTGTTTGATAATTTAAAAATTAAAATAAAAAATATAACACGACAGACGCCGATCAACAGAACATATGGATGATGGTATATTCATACACTAGAATACTGCAGAGCAATGAAAGGAATGGACTACTGATAGATGCAACAAATCGGATGACTCTCAAAAGCATTACTAAGTGAATGCTGAACTCAAGAAGCAGACACAATGAAGTACATCCTATGTGATTTTGCTTACAGGAACTTCTAGAGTAGGCAACATTACATATACAATGACAGAAATCAGATCAGTTGTTGCTTCTGTGGAGGGGAGTGAGGGTGTCAGGACTGACTGGGAAGGGATCTTAGGGAATTTTCAGGTGTGATGGAAATGTTCTAGGTCTTGCTCAAAACAGATTGAACAGTACATGTAAGATCTGAGTACCTTAATAAATGTAAATTCTACCTCAATTAAAAAAGTGTGCATTTAGCTGTCTTGCTTGTATTTCACAGCATAGAATTTCTAATACTGTTTAAAGTTGTAAAAAACATTAACAACCTTTCTACCATATGTTATTTTATTTTTAAGATCAATTGGAATTTCTTTTGGTTTCGTAGTGAAATACATATAAACATCCAATAATAAATCTTATGACAAAAATAATTAAAATCAACGTGCAGAGTACGTAGCAGCAGGGGGACAAGAAGGGCAGAACTGTGCATTCTGCTGGGCTGAGGATCTGTTGCTGCATATTGGGGAAGCCGTCCAGAAAGAGGGGACTCTCATGTGGATGCTGGAGAACAGAAGCTCAATGCACAGACCAGGAAAAGAAGAGCATTCCAGAATAACATGATGTGAGATATGAGAAGGGCTGGCATGGTGCTAAGATCTTTTATCTGGATAGTTTAATCCTCATTATTATTCTCCATTTTTCAGAACTGAGGCTCTGCGCGGTGCAGGGCCTGGCCCACTTTCCCTCATGTCGGCGGGGCGAGCGTCCCACAGAGAGCTTGGCGCTCACGCTTCCCTCCAGGTGTGCTGCCGCCTCCCCGCCACGCTGTGGAGCCTGGCCTACACCGTGGTGCTGACGGGACCTAAGGACTTTCACCTGACCAATCTGCTCTGAGAAGACAACTAGATTCTGACAGGAAGGGACCATTGGGGCTGTAGTCACCAGCTTTTCTTTTTGCCTTCACTCACCTGAGAGCAGAACTATTTCCAACAAGGTCATTAGGTAACAGTGGCCAAGCAGTGATCACCAAGCGCTGTCTCCACACTGACCCCTGCCCCCTTCCACAAAGACTGCCCCTGCCAAGAGGTTCTAATTTGGGGACTGAGTCAGCAATGAGATGATGATCCTCTAAGTTTCTAAGTGGGAGACTGGATACTCTTGGGGTCCCCAAATCTAAATGGGAGTGTGTATGGAGTGGACAGGCCCTTATGGGTGAATTTTGTGCAGATGTTCTTGCCAACTCTCCCAGGGGATACTGAGACACTGAGGTAAACAGGATTTGCTGGCCAGCTATTTTCAGGTCTTGGTGATGATCTAGATTTTTCTGGTCCCTGGATCAGCTAAGCTACAGAACTCTATCAGGCTTGGAGGTTTTAGAGACATCCTTAAAAAGAGGACATTGCTTCCACGGTGCTCTAAGGATTTTGGTTTTCAGCTGGCTGCAGGAAGGCTCTCAGAAGATCCCAGGGCCCGTTCTCAGAACAGAAACTTCCTAGGAAAGTCCCTTCTACTGGACAGAGATGAATGAGGATTAGGCCAAGGGCTTGGCAATGGAGAATTCCCTCAATTGATAATGGCTTTAAGATAATCATAACAAAGTTGCACAGAGCTCTGTAATGTACAAAGTGTGTTCACATTCACTATCTAAACATGATTTTGAGCCCCACAACTACTCTGGAGGTCAGTAATTCACAGATTTGAAACTGAGGCTCAGAGAGGTTAAGTTACTGAGACTTGCACGGATTGCCCGACTGCCTGCTTTCTTTCCTTAGTTCCTTCCCTCATTCTCTGCCCAACTTTCTTTCATTTTTTTTTCAATATCTAGCTTCTAGCTACTAGTTAACTCTGGGTGATCTTATTCTATCTAGAAAAGATTTAAGGCAGCTTACAAGGTTATAAAAAATAAGTATAAATTTAAAGTGGGAGTGAATATTAAAGAAAAATAAGAAGTAGACCCGAAATCAATCCAAAAGTTATGATAAAGATATTATAATGACTTATATATTTGCTATTGATGGAGCATGACTTAGATTCTACTAAGTTTGTAGGAGCCAATGTGGAAAAGGAAACCTGGTCACTATTCATAGTGTCTATAGGCTAAAATAACAGCTACAATAACAAAACAGTCAATTACTCAGGAGAAGTACAACTGTTTTAGGTTCCTAATAATTATAATTCAAGTCATAATGCACAGTAACTTCCTTTGATTATTTAGCAGCTTTGAACTAGGCCTTCAAAGGTGATTTTGGTTTCTACACTGTCATTCCAGTATATAAGAGAATTTACCATGTTGTGTTTTAAAAGACATGAAAAGTACACCATCTTTCCAAACTTATAAAGAAAATTCCATTTATAGAAATCAAAGTATGTGAGACCCCAATGAACTCACTAGTCACAGAAACAGTTCCAGGACTTAGGGAGATGGGCAGGGTGACTATTTCTATACTTCCTACAGGGGAAGAGATAAAAACCTACCCACCACAGCACAGGAATAAATAGATCTTCATAGAGATGTTTTATCTTATTTTGTAAGTTGTTTTAATCTTGTGATAAAGACTTGGTGGCAAATATCAACCCGACCCTCTACATGATAAATTCCTTATGATGACTGTTTTTAATATAGAAAAGCATTATTCCTGAGTGCCATTTTCTATGTTGTACATCTTGCAGCATTCAAGCCCTGGGGCTAGAGTATATTTTTATTGGCTAGTTTATACCTTCCTCACTCAGCTCTCCAGTTTCCCTTATTTTTATGCCAAAGAACGGACACAGCGTATTTCTGTTTTATAATTTACATATGTAGAAAATACGTCCAAGTCAGGATGCCCCTTTCATCCACAGGAAGAGTCTGGGGCCACCTGACTAATCGACACGACAAACCCAGAAATAGAAAAAGCAATCTCGCTGGAAGGGAGAGACAAGTGAAAACTTCTAAGCCAGCACACAGCTAAGGTGCTATGTCATATGAAATTAATTCTCTGAGGTCAGTGATTATGGTCAGGTTACAGCCTAAACCTAATTCTGCCTGCTAATTACTTGGCCCATTACAACATTTATTTCACTGAAAGATGCTCAGTTATGACTTCCTAGGGTGGGCTTGGGGCAGACAGAAGGAGCAGACAGCCGGAGAAACAGCAACCCCTTTCTTTTGCAAACAGAGGTGTCTCCCAGGCCCCTAACTGAAATGATTATTTCCTGCCTCTCTAAGTGAGGGATCAGATGTGTCACGCTCCTCCCTTTACAGCAAAATGAGGCACCTGAGATCACAGAGCTCTTCGGCAAAGTGCAAAAGATAACTGAAGAAACTGTGTGATGTTCTGTCATGAAACACTGAAGTGAGATAACAAAACCACCCGCCATATGGGAAGAGGAAGAGGCCAGGGCATACATGGTGTGGCTAGAATGGTGCAGGTATACATTTCTTTGACTTCTGAAGACTGACCTCTCCCCAGTAAAGAGATTTGGAGTGGTGCTAAGAAGGAATGGCAATGGTTGGATGGAGATGTTGGGATAATGCAAGTACTGTAAACAGGGGCAGCTCTTAAACACAGGGAGTCAATTAGGACAATGGCCCTTGCTTAAGGGTGGTGTCAAGCAGTGCCTGATGGAGTGACGGTGGGGATGGGGGTGAGGAACAGAGTCTGCAGGTAGATCTGAAAGCTAGTACTTGACAATGTGAACTGACACACAACTAATCAATTTACGAACCACTGCCATCAATAATAAAAAGAACAGCAGCAGTAGCTGCTGCTACTATATGTTGAGTGACTGCTCTATGCCAGGACCTTGTGTCCACTATCTCACTAAGGAGTGCTGTCCCCTGCTTTTCCACATGGGTCCAGGCGACCCGTTGCCATTTGGAGATGTATTTCCCCTTCTAGGATGTCCTTGATGTTCAAGCAAGGCTGTTGGTGCCTGCATAACAATGCTGGGTGGTGAGGACTTAGAGGTCTGGGAGTGACCCACCCAGTGACTGGTTTGCTGCAGGCTCAGAATCACATGAGGCTACTGAGAAGGTCAGCATCACCAGCTGTGACTTGAGGTCATTAGAAAGGCCTGAGCTCTCCAGCTTCTTGCTTTCTCTCATCATTCTCATTTCTGCCCCCCAAATGGACTCACTATGAAAGAAAAGAAGGGAAAGACTGATGCCTGCAGCTCAAGCGTGGTTTAATGGCCAGAAACTAGACTTGTCACATGTCATCGAATCATCATAGTGTTAGTGACAGAGTAAAGACAGTTGTAAAAACAGCTGCTATTCCAACTTCTAATTTTCAAGTTACTATTGGGGCTGAAATCTCTCTCACCTCTGAGTTTTTATTTTGGAAAATCTCCAAAGCACACTTTTAGCCACACTTGAGTAACTGAAACATTAAAACAAAGTAATGTTTTCAACCACATTAAACTCTAACCAGATGCTCTCAAGAAACTTTTTGTATGTACACAGAACCTTTTATTCTAGTAGAGAGTCATTTTATTCACCCCTGAACTGTACGTGCCATAGACTGAAAACATAGTGCTGTGAGAGCCATGGTAACCCCTGACAAATACCATCTCCAGAGGAGGTCAAGAGGATCCAACCGGTCTCTCTCCCCAGACCACTGAGAGTCCAAGTGAAATCAATGTAATAAACATTTATTAAATACATTTATAATAAAAAACATTTATTAAATTTATTAAAGGTGCTTTTGGCACCTTTTCTTCTGTTAAGCACCAGGCAAAGAGAGAGATGCTTTGGGCATTTAGAGTAAAAGTAGTATGAAGAAAAATTAAAGACAGTCTGCTTACAGTCCATGAGTTCTCAGTTACCATCCTTGGGACAATCCCAGAGTACGACCGGCAATACCTTGGCAGGTAGCATTTGGTCCCCCAGCAGCCATTTTGACCCCTTCCATTTTCCGCATGACAGCCAAAAAGATCTTTTTAGTTGTTCTGTTTTTTTTTTTCGAGACAGTATCTCAGCTCTGTTGCCCATGCTAGAGTGCAGTGGCATTATCATATTAATAGCTCAATGCAAACTCAAACTCCTAGGCTCAAGCAATCTTCCTGCCTCATCCTCCTGAGTAGCTGGGACTACAGATGCGCCGACACACCCAGATAATTTTTTTTTCTGTTTTTTGGTAGAGACGGGGTCTTGCTCTTGCTCAGGTTGGTCTTGAACTCCTGACCTCAAGAGATTCTCCCGCCTGACCACCCAGAGTGCTAGGATTACAGCGTGAGCCACTGTGCTCAACCCAAAAAGATCTTTTTAAAATATAAACAAGATCATGTGCCCAGGTTAAAAGTTCATAGCAATTTGCTTTTATACTTAAAATAATACCCATCCCCTCAGCATGCAAAGCAAGACTCCCCATGAGTGGGCCTCTACCTCCCCCTTCAATCTCCCACTGCCCTCCTCCTTGGCCCATTATAGCCCACCATGCTGATCTCTTGGTGCCTAGAACATGCCAACTCCTTTCTTGCCTCCGAGGCTTCATGCTTATTGTTCTTGGACCCGAACTGCTCTTCCTCATCTTGCTCCTTCACATCACTCTAGTCTTGGCTTAAATGTCGCCTTTTCAGAGAGTTCTCTGACACCTGAAGTTTCCCTTCTCCCCCTTCTGTCATGATTTCCTTTCTATCATAGCACTATCCCAAGTTGTAATTATCTAATTTATTTGTTACCTTGTTTTTATCTGGTCCCTCCCATAGATTTTAAATTCTAAGATGGGAGGCACCAATAACATGTACTTTTAAAATATCATATCTGTAGAGTTCAGGATAGTGCCTAGACACAGCAGACATGCAACACATAATTACTAAATAGATGAATGAAGTGAACATAGCTACAAATAATAAATTAAGAAAAAACAAAAAATAGGGGCATCTTTTAATTTTATCTTATGTTTTTATGACCATACATACTATTATACTACTATAAATCTGGATGTCTATTAGAGGTTTTTCATGTATTCATTTTAACCAGGACCACCCTGACTGTACTTGAGAGGCTGAGAGAACGAAGATCTGACTTATGGTTGCAATTAGACAGTTTCAACACGATTGCTTTGAAACACCAGGTTTGGCACACAATGCGTTTTGAATAAGGGGGGTGGAGGGAGTTCCCAATTGAAGACATTTGCGGTTGAAAGCAGAGTTCCTATTATAGATGTGGCATGGTGTTCCGTAAGTTAAGAAAAGTTGTAAAGAACCTTAAAGTCAAGCACCAGAACACTAAGAATGAATAGTATAAAGTATTCCTGGGAAGCTATTGTGAAGCTGGCTCAAGGGGGAATATCCTTGCCACCCTGCCATTTGGCTCTGGTCTAGGCTGCCAAATCATGGAGTTGCCTGAAAACTCAGAAGTACCCTGGCTGTCAGTCTCTGCCTCCCCAACCCTGCCCAGTAGCTAAAATGGAAAATCCTGAGTCTTCAGACTGTGTCTTGTCTGGTTCTTCAGCCTGTGAATTCAAATCCAGCAGGCTACCAGGAGCCCAACAACAGCAAAAAGGGAGGTCTAGAATTGTCTTACTGTCTAAGGATGATCACTGCCTAAGGGGTAGGCCCTGGATACTTGTATATTTGATGAACAGCAACCTTTCTCTAATGACCTCCTGATTTGCTTTTAATTTCTCTGATAGGAGAAGAAAAGAAATAACAAAGATCAGAGCAGAACCAAATGAAATAGAGATTAAAAAAAAAGGATCAACGAAACAAAAAGTTGGCTCTTTGAAAAGATAAAATTGATAAACCACTAGCTAGACTAACCAAGAAAAGAAGAGAGAAGATCAAAATAAATACTATTAGAAACGAAAAAGGAGACATTACAACTGATACCACAGAAATACAAAAAGATTATCAGGGACTATCATGAACAATTATACACTCACAAGCTAAAAAATCTAAAGGAAATAGATGAATTCCTGAAAACATACAACCTCCCAAGATTGAAAAAGAAACAAAAACTCATGAATAGACCAATAATGAGTAGTGAGATTAAATCAGTAATAATGCCCCCCCCCCAAAAAAAAAAAGCTCTGGACCAGTTGTATTCACAGCTGAATTCTACCAGATGTACAAAGAACTGGTCCCAATCCTACTGAAACTGTTCCAAAAGATCCCTAACTCATTCTACAAAGCCAGTATCACCTTTATACCAAAGCGGGGAAAAGATGCACCAAAAAGAGAAAACTACAGATCAATATCTCTGATGAACACAGATGCAAAAATCCTAAATCAAATCCAACAGCACATCAAAAAGATAATTCACCATGGATTTTATCCCAGGGCTTAAAGGATGATTCAACACATGCAAATCACCACATGAACAGAATAAAAGACAAAAACCATATGATCATCTCAATAGATGCAGAAAAAGCATTCAAAAAAATCTAGCATCCCTTCATGATAAAACCCACCAACAAACTAGGCTTAAAAGGAACATACCACAAAATAATAAAAGCTATATGTGACAAACCCACAGCCACCATCATACTGTATATGGGAAAGCTGAAAGCATTCACCATAAGAACTGGAACAAGACAAAGATGCCCACTTTCACTACTTCTATTCAATATAATACTAAAAGTCTTAGCCAGAGCAATAAGGCAAGAAAAAGAAATAAAATCCAAATTGGAAAAAAGGAAGTCAAATCATCTGTTAGTTGATGATATGATCTTATACCTAGAAAACCCTAAGTACTCCTCCAAAAGACTCGTAGATTTGATAAATGAATTCAACAAAGTCTCAGGTTATAAAATCAATGTACAAAAATAATAGCATTTCTATTCACCAACAACGACCAAGCTGAGAACCAAATCATCCAGAAATAAAGCCATATATTTACAACCAACTGATATTCAACAAAGCAGACAAAAACATACACTGGGGAAAGGACATGTTATCTAATAAACAGTGTTGGGAAGATTGTATAGCCATATTCAGAAGAAAGAAACTGGATCCCAATCTCATATCACACACAAAAATTAACTCAAGATGGATCAAAGACTTAAATGTAAGACCTGAAACAATAAAAATCCTGAAAGAAAACATAAGAAAAATTCTTCTGGACATTGGTCTAGGGAAAGAATTTATGAGTAAGACCCCAAAAGCAAATGGAACAAAAGCAAAAATAGACAAATGGGATTTAATTAAACTAGAAGGCTTCTGCACAGTGAAAGAAATAACCAAGAGTATTTGATTATGTATACACTGTTGGTAGGAACGTAAATTAATAAACCTCTATGAAAGTCAGTATGGAGATTTATCAAAGAACTAAAAGGAGATTCAAAGTAGATTCTACCATTTGATTCTGCAATCCCACTAATGGGTATCTACCCAAAGGAAAATAAATCATTATATTAGAAAGATACCTGTACTTGTATGTTTATCGCAGTACAATTCACAATCACACAGATATGGAATCAACCTAAATGCCTACCAACTGATAAGTGGATAAAGAAAACGTAGTTTGTGTGTATACACACACACACACACACACACACACACACACACACACACACACACACACACACACCATGGAGTACTACTACTTAGCAATAAGAAAGAATAAAATAATGGCTTTTTGCAGCAACTTGGATGGAAATGGAGGCCATTATCCTAAGTGAAATAACTCAGGAACAGAAAAATTAAATGCTATATATTCTCACAAGTGGGAGCTAAACTATGGCTATACAATGACACACAGTGGTATAATGGACACTGGAAACTCAAAGGCGGGAGGGTGGGATGGGGTGAAAGATGAAAAATTACTTATTGGGTACAATGTACACTATTTGGGTGATGGGTGCTCTAAAAGCCCAAG
This sequence comes from Lemur catta, assembly GCF_020740605.2. Classification (NCBI taxonomy): domain Eukaryota; kingdom Metazoa; phylum Chordata; class Mammalia; order Primates; family Lemuridae; genus Lemur; species Lemur catta. Next base: position 241,701,204 of record NC_059128.1, read on the forward strand.
ATTTCACTGCTATATAATATACACATGTAATGGAATTCAATTTGTACCCCCTAAATCTATTAAAATAAAAAAAGAAAAAAATATTTCTTTTCTAGCATTATAGCTCTACTCAGCAACTAGTTTATATGGATGGGGTTCTGCTTCCTTGCATAATTCTTCTCTTTCCATGTTCCCCATTCCCTACTACTGCTTGGGGCTCAGGCCCTAACCCAAGCAGCTCACCTGGAATCGTGCTGCAGCCACCTGCACAGATTCTTCTTGTAGTGTCGAAATATCCCTCCTGTAATGTATGCTACTGGTCCCCTTGCTGGGGGCAGCCTCACCCACTGCTTATCCCCTCCCTGAGGCCAGCCTCTGAGGTCCCAGCATCTTACTATCAGCAAAACTGCAGAGAGGTGACACCAGGGGCCTCCCAGAGCATAGGGATAACATTGCTTGAATCCAAGGATCACTTTGGGAGAAGGTGTGACATATGTGTTTTCTTTAAGGCTTTATATCAAATGTAGGGCACCCAGTGGTATGCAAGTTAAAACTGGGCCACGCAATTTTCGTGAGTAAAACATGAGGCTAGACTTGGATGAACTCTGAGTTCCTTTTCAGGTGAAACATTCCAGAGTCCCCGCAAAAGGCCTTCTGGTTCTAAAACTTGCAGGTTTCCCACTACACCTCCCCGACTATAACTTACTGCTAAAATGCCTCTGGTAGCTCTCCACTAATAATACTCTCCACAGAGTATTATTAAAATTTCTAGCATGAAAGCATTCAAGGCCCTTAACAGTCTGGGTGCAAGCAAAGATTCCACTTTCCCTAGCACAAAGCTGGATGCCACAGCCCTGTCCCTGAGGGCTGAAGACATCATGCATTTTCCTGCCAGGGTGCCTGGGCTCACCCTGTGTCCTCTGCCTGGAATGCCCTCCTTTTTACCCTTCCCCTGGCAGAAACCTACTGCTCCTCCCCCAAGGTGTCCAGTTCAAATAGTCACACCCCAACCCCCACCCTGTGAAGCCTCCCTGACCTCTACCTCAGGGAGACTCATACAGCCTTGTATGCAGCCCTACATTAGACTACTTGGCCTGTTTAAATTAGAATTTTATATCTGCCTCTCCTACAGCTGTCAGTTCTTGAGAGACAGAGACAAGACAGCATTTTATTTTGTCTTTAGAGCACCAAGGTCTAGAACAGTGCATGGCATATTGTGGGCACTTAGTGAATACTTGTGAATTGGATCTGCACACTTGTCCTTTAGGCCATTTGAGATGACAGTTACTAAGGCAGGATACGAACAGAAAAATTAAGGAAGTTCTCGGCTGACATAACACTTCTTTATAAGATGTGCAATTAACAAGGAAAGCAAGACTAGAACGAAACAATATTTTTAAAGAGAAGGAGGGCTGAGAGGGGAGGAAGACTTCTAACTCATGTATTTTTCTGTTGACAAAGGAACTTTCTAGCCAAGGAGAAAACCCTAGTCCAATTTGAGATGTTGCTGGAATTATTCCTTCCGTACTTTTTTCTCTAGTTTTCAGAGAATCAGTGCCCATTTGGAAAAGTAATATGGACACACAAGCGAAGAGAGCTATGCAGTGATATGAATCAACAAGGCTATTGAGCGATGATAACTATGCCAAGAGAAAAACATTACCTAATGACATCAAAATAGGACACTTGAGGAATGTCTTAGAGCTAAAACAGCTGTCACCTGGTATTTTGGCATTCTTGAAGTATATGAAGAAATAGCCCCTGGAAACTGGAGAGTACAGATTATTTGCAACAACAAATTTTCAGAGGTCAAGAATATGTTTTCTTCATTTTTAAAAAGTTAACTTGTTTTTATCATTTTCACTTTAGAAAACTATGAAGCTCTAAAGTATGTATAATATCAAATCACTGCCCACAGGTAGGCTTCAAAGGAAGAGAGGGGTCCCCTCATTAAACCAGTTTCTACATAGACTTGTTTACTTGGAGATATTTTTATCTTTTGTAGATTATCAAGGCCTTTCATTTTTATATGTAAGTTATTAATCCTACCCTTAGGGAACATTAAGGAGAGGATAATAGGTGAAATTTAAATCTGTCATTTTTGCTGTTGGCAAAATGTCTGTCAGGACAATAGTTTAAAACCTTGGAATTTAAAGATGAATGATGGTTTTAATATGTGTCATCTTCTTATTTCTTTATCGTCTAGTTCACTGGGATGCTGATCTGAGGTTGCTTTACTCTGGGGTTGCTATCCTCATGCTTTGTTCACTTGGTTAGAGGTCTGTGATGCTTCGTCCCTTCAGTACACATGTACTGTGCACTGAGCAGGGCCAGGGCTGCGGCTACAACGTTGGAAGGTGTGCTCTTCCCTCCAGGAACTGCCCATCCAGTCAACTGGAATAATGTGGGATTGAGGGTAAAGTGCAGTGAAGCTCTGGGTGCCTTGGGGGCTCTATAGAGGTCACATAATCCATCTGGGCCTAGAGAGGGCACGATGGGAAGGATGTGATCTGAGGCAAGAAAAAGTGGGCACAGCCGGGGGACACTGATGTCCTGTGACGCAGCTCTGCTCCCAAGAACCCACTTTTCTTTCACAATTCATAGAAACAAAAAAATGGACAAATTAATTGAAACCTCACCATATTTTCCAGAATTAGCACTATATATCTCTCTCAACACTTTGCAGACATCTGCGGTAATAACTATTTGTAAAAATCTAGTGAAAAAGCACAGGATTAGGCTTTCCTTATTATTATGAAGTCATCAATTTGCAGTCTCACAGAATGTTAGTGCTAAAGTGGAACTAAGATATTATCTTTTTCAGCATCAAATCTTCACCGAGGAAGAAACTGAACCTCAGAGAGTCAATGAAAAAATGAACACCAAAAGATTGGAAGTACTTTTCTTGATTATTCCCTTCTTTACTTGGTTGTTTGGTTAGCTGAGTAGGAAGGACTATGACATCCTTAGGGAGTCTGTCCTGCTTATGTAACATGGACTCCCACTTCCTTGACAATTCTGTAGGAACAAACCTACGAATCAGCTCAGTACATTCCCCCATTTCCTCCCCATGCGGATACCCATTTTCAGAAGATACGGTGACAGGAAGGCCACAGGAAGGGGAAAAGTATCTGTCCCTGGGGCTCAATTTTTGAAATTTAACTGATGGACTAATGTCAATTCAGGGCCCAAGGAAGCTTAAACTGAGATGGAATTTTACGATAATTATATTTTGGGATATACACAAGCAGAGACAATTATGTTTTGCTTGAATAGAGGCTCCATGGATACTGTGCAACTGGAAAATGAAGAACTATTAAAACAATAAATGGCTATTGTTTTATAAAGTTAATTATATTTTGCAAGTCTATGTCAGCAATAAAATTTTAAGTGAAAGGCTGTCCTTCTTTAACTTTTTCAAAGCTGACTGATCAGGACGTGAAGAGTCTAATTTAGGCCCATTCCATATTTCAGAATCTCTTAAATATGCCATTTGAAAAGGAAGGAGTTTGATATATAACTTAGTTTTCTGTATTAATACAATATTATAGCAATATTGTCTAATAGATATAATAAAGCCATGCATGTTATGCTAAAGTTTCTAGTAGCCACATTAAAAAGCAAAAAGAAATGGTCAAAGTAATTTTTAAAAATTGTGGTACATATACAGAACATAGTCTAACCCTTTTTGAGTGTATAATTCAGTGGCATTAAGTACAATTATATTGGTTTTGCAACCATCACCACTTTTATACCCAGAACTTTTCCATCATCCCCAAATGAAACTCTGTACTCATTAAACAATACTCCTCATTCTTCCCTGCCCCCTCAAACCTTGATAACCCTATTCTCTGTTGCTATGAAGTTGGCAATTCTAAGTACCTCCCCTAAGTGGAATCATAACAGTATTTGTCCTTTGCCTAACTTATTTCACTTAGCATGACTTCATGGTTCATTCATATTACAGCATGTATCAGAATTTTATTCCTTTTTAAGCCTGAGTAATACTCCATTGTATGTATATACTGCATTTTGCTTATCTATCCATTGATAGACATTTGGGTTGTTTCCACATTTTGGCTATTGAGAAGGTAAAAAAACCATAGTGTATCTATTTAACCCAATATATCCAAAGTATTATCATTTCAACCTGTAATCAATAGAAGAATTATTAATGAGATATTTTACATTGTTTTCTAATATCTTTGAAATCCACTGTGTATTTCACAATTATAGCATATCTCAATTTAGCTACATTTTATGGACTTAACAGCCATACGTGGCTAGCAGTTAATGTACTGGATAGCACAGTTCTATAGAAGAGTTTACATTGAAGATCTGATAAGTCAAGATTCCTTCTGGAATCCCCCATGATGATAATTCCACCCTATCGGTTCTCATACAGCCCTGTGTTTAGAGCTGGACCTCTGAAGTCAAACCAAACTAAATGCAAATCCCAGGTCTCCCACTAACTAGCTCAGTGATGTTGGAAAGGTTATTTAATCTTTCAAAACCTCAGTTCCTTCATTTGTAAAGTGAGAAAAAGATTTGATTTCTTTGAGAGAGTTTCTGTCTGAATTAAAATTAAATAATGCAAATAAAGAGCTTAACATACTTGAGTGCTGCCACCAAGTGTGATGTAATAAATAGTAACTATAACAAAAATAATCCACTAGATTAAAAATTCACAAGGGCAAGGGCCATATCTGTCTTTCACAATGTGCCTGACACATAGTAAACACTCAATTAATTATGTAAATAAATATTTGAATTCTTCCTTCAGCCATTGTAAACTTTTAAGTTGTTTCTTAAGGCATCTTCACAGACATTGCATGACATCTTCACAGAGATGGCATGATTTCCAATACCTACCTTGCCTTGAAGATAGATACATCTTGGTATAGAAAGAACATAGAACTCTTATCCTCATCCTTTCTCTTTCTTTTTTATTTAAAAAGTATTAGTTACTTCCCTTCCTTTTCTTTGAGGGATCAGGGCTGATGGGGTCAAAGAGACTAATGGGGAATGGAGCAGCCAGCAGGGTCAGAAGATTGGTTATACACAGGGCAATCAGTAAGGGTTATACACAATGAACAAATCAGTAAGTTGTTTGAGGATAACAGTTGCAGAAGGAAGTTTCAGATTTACAGAAAGGGTAAAAGCTAGATTGCCTCTATGGTGTTAGATCAGAACTGGAGATATCAGTATAATTTCATGGTATTTAATATAAATAGACAAATAGATATAGCTCTGTGTGTGTGTGTGTGTGTGTATGTGTGTGTGTGTGTGTGTGTGTGTGTGCGCGCGCGCGCGCATGTTTCCTAGCCTGCTGGCTGAGAGGGCCTAGAAGCAATGAGTACACCTGGTACCACGGGCAAAATCAATCCCTAGATCTTGGTTTCTTTCTTTTCCTTCCTTTCCTTTTCTTTTTTTTGAGCCTATTGCCTAGGCTAGTGTGCAGTGGCATCATCATAGCTCACTGCAACCTCAAACTCAAGGGATCCTTCTGCCTCAGCCTTCCGCATAGCTGGAACTACAAAGCACATGCCACCATACCCAGCTGATTTTTCTATTTTTGTAGAGATGGGGTCTCCCTCTTTCTCAGGCTGGTCTCAAACTCCTGGCCTCAAGCAACCCTCCTGCCTCAGCCTCCCAAAGACGATGTGAGCCACTGGCCCGGCTAGATCTTGGTTTCTAAATACCATTTTCCTTAATGAGTCCAGGTCTTCTTGAAGATGTGCCTAATTACAGACATGGGTAGAGAAAGTACAGGATGCTCATGGAACATTTTCTTGTGCCAAAATATAAGAAAGTCCTTAGAAAACAATGAGGACTTGTCAAAAGGACACAAGAGCCAGCTTGAAGGGGCTCCCACTGGTCAAACTGGAGATCATTTGAGCATCAAAATAAATAATGATATTAACGGATGACAATTCATTGAATAAAATAGGAATCTATGAGTTCATGTTGATATAAATACAAAAATAAATGGGGACAAGGGAAAGCTCTTCCTCACAATAGAAAGTTTATTTAGGAGCAATATGTTTACATAGTCTCAGAGTATCCCCCTACAAAATATTTATTGCAAAGAGAAAAGTCCCTAACTTTACAGTGGACAAATCTGGCAGATTCCACCTTAGCCAAGTACGGTTGGTTACAAGACCAACTCTATTGACGTGTCTCCTGATATGATTAATGAAGAAGAATACAGCATTGTTTCTGAGGCATTCCTGTCAAAAAATGCACAAATTCAATCTTATAATGAGGAAAAATCACACAAACCTAAATTGAGGAACATTTTACAAAATGTACTCTTCAAAAATATCAATGACATGAAAAACAAGGAAAGACTGAAGAACTGTTCAAGACTGAAGGAGAGTACAGACACAGCAACTAAATACAACATTTAATCGTGGACCAAAAGAAAAAGTTTTTACATAAATTGATTCAGAAAAAAATATACATACACACAAATAAACATACAGAGATAGGGGGAGGGAGAGAAACAGACAGATAAAACAAATGGTGAAATGTTAAAAATTGGAGAACCTGAGTGAGGAGTATATGAGGATTCTTTATTATTCTTGTATTTTTTCTGTAAGCTTTAAATTATTTTGATGTTAAAAATTAAAAATAAAGAGCATGGATTTTGGAGTAACTCAGATGCAATTTTGAATTCCTTGTCTGGTATCTATCATCTGTGAGTCTGTGGGAAGTTATCTAATTATTCTGATCTTTGGTTTTCTCATCTGATCACCAGGAATAGGACTAATTTAAAGAAATGTTGTGAAGATTAAATAACACAATGCACAAATTGAGCACTTGGCAGGTGGTAGGCATGTCTGGTAGAGGACCTGGTACCTAATTGTTGCCAAAATATATATTTGTTGAATAAATGAACAAATTCCTCCCATCTGCCCACCCCCCCATTCTGAACAAGTGATACCACTTAGAGAAAATCAGATTATTCAAATTTTAGCAATCTAAATTGTAAGGTTTCTCTTAACACCAGAATAATATAAAACAAAACCTTTAATAATAATAATAATAAAAACACAGCATCACACATTTAGATGTTGCTCTAGAGTTTCCTCGGCACTTTACCTTTATGTCTCCTGTGATACTAAATGGAACAGGCAGGCATTCAAGTTAAAGTTCAACACAGCGTTAATAATAGCGAATGTCTACAGTGCCGTGGGTATGGCTGTCAAAGAAGGGGTCATGCTCTTCTTACTTAAATCTCAAACAAGGCTTGCATCAGTTCATGGCTGCAGGGTAAAAAATGAAGTGCAATTTAACGTCCATCTGGGCATCTGTTCCCAAGATGCTGATGCTGCTGTTTGTGGTTCATAGTATACTTCGGGTAGCAACATGGCAGAGAAGGGGACCCAGGTTGTGCCCGGGAGGTTTTTGCTCTTAGCCAAGATGTGCACATGAATTTGAAATTACCCAAGAGGGTGTTTCAGAGTTGCCTGCCAAAGAGTGGTGTCTTGTAATCTGCAGAGCAGCTGCTGGGCACAGGCATGCAAACACACACACAGCCACACACACAGACGTGCTCACGCAGCCTGTACCTGCCTCTACTTGTCTGCTCTGGGCAGATGGCTCCTGGCTTTTGGGTCGCCTCATCCTACAGCCCAGTTCAGTTAGAACCTTTCTTCTGTGGAGACTGGCAAGCTGTGGGGTAAGGGTTTCGGCAAGGTTACCTGTCTTCAGAGTATGAAGGACGCTGCCTGGAGAGGGAAGAGGGTTGTATTTACTGTTTGGGCCCAGTCAGTGTTGGGCTCCCCATTGCCTCTCCTTTGCAGAACTGTCCGTGGCTTTGAAGCCCACAAAACAAAACCTGAGAGGGTGTCCAAAAAGAGAAGAAGAAAACATTTTGTTGGTCCCTGGATTCCACTGTTGGATTTTGGCTGGGATGAGAAGAGAGGACTACCAGGTGTGATCAACAAAGGTACCTGAACGGTAAGCTAAGCATCCCCATCCTCACTGGGAAGAGGCTTTAAGGTATTTCTGTGTTATCTAACTGCTGGGAATTGCCAACACTGCTCTCCAGAAGTAGTAGGGTCTTCTGGATGTTAATGCAAGGGAATGCAGTAAATCTCAGGTATGATTAAGAGTTTATGACAGATGATGACTTTTAGGCTAAAATGAGAAAGAGCTGCTTGCAAAATAGAGGAACTATCCTGACAGGTAAATTTTGTTAAATTGACAGGCATGAAAGGAAACCAAAATGAAAATTTAAATTATTATCCTCTTAAGAGTAAGACAAATGGCCAAAAATAAAAAAAGTAGGTTTGGACAAATGACTTTCCTTGTTAATAGCTTGTTTTGTAAGCTGATGTTAATGATTAATATATAATTTCAAAATCACCACAATGTGATGAAAATGGAGATGAAAATGGATACTGGACAGGTTAGATTGGAGAGTGGGAATTTTCTTTTCGTAGAAAGATTAATAGAAGAAACTAGCATCTTAAAATGGTGACTAAACCATATTCTTTTTTCTTTACTTTGTTCACATTTCTTTGATGTTAAGATTCAAGGAATGGGGGCCAGGAAACAGAAGCAGGTTTTTTTTTTTCAGAAGCAGGTTTTTGGAAGGTCTTGGGAGATACCTGTCAAGAGCTTGGTTATGTAACTCACCCCAAAGAACATATGACTGGATATCTGTGGACACATTACCTCTTGTAATTGGGAAATGATGCCAGACTGATGCCAAACGATACCACGGAAAGTTCTGCTCACTGTACTTGCTCAATGGGAGTATTGTTCAATGTTTAGGGTGGCTACATGGTTTTGTATAGGTATGTGTTCAGTTAAAAGGCTCATGACATATTCAGTCATCTTTTTTTCTCTTCGTAACAACTGATGATCACATCTTTCTTTTCAACATGTATGCAGGTCTCAGGAAGGATCAGAAGGGGTGCAATGTATACACTGTTTAACTACACTCACCATATTCCACATGTGCATTAGATTTGCATAAAGGAGGGCTGGTGTAGTATAATACTGGAGAACACTCATTTCTATTATGACAATGTTCCTCTAGCTACAGCTAAAAATGCTTTTTCTATGATGATACTTTCCAATTTATCAAGATGCTATATCCCCAAAACAAATATTCCAAGTAAATATTTCACTACAATTATCAGTTGACACTTTTATGAAACTCCCATCATGCTTAATTAAAAATTAGCATAAATACTATAAGAGCTGATTGTTATTGAAAATTTCTAAAGACAACAATAATTTTCATGGGCTATTTCGACTTGGGTAATTAAGACAATTCTACTCTGATGAGAATTTTCTAAGTGGTTTTCCAATGTGGGGTTTGAGTTCTTAAGACAGCCAAAGTAAAAATCCTCCGTAAAAACTATGGAGCAAATAAAAGTATTGATTATTCAGAAAGGAAGGGCGAATTTATTTTTAGAGTTTATAGCTTCTATTAAAGTTCATGTGTACTTGTTTTTTTTCCTTAAAGTTTATTGAAGTAAAAAATTTTAGTCAAGAAGAGGTGGTGGCATGGTCACTGGAGATGGAGATATTTTATTGTGGCTTCAAATGATGGTGCCTTTGACAGAGCACTGTTGTGGGAGATTGACATTGTCATTTGCCAAGAGTTGTGCTGGTTCAACGATGGGGAAAACCCAAAAGTAATGGGCCTTGTATTCTTTTCTTCAGAATAGAGTCCATATTATTTCTTTGTCTTAACCTAAAGCAAAATTTTCATTACCAAGGAAAAACATATTTCATCTCCCTACTATGTCGCATTAAAAAACATTTAAAGGAAAAATGTTAGTTGCTTTTATTTTCCTTAGGACAGAACTAGTGACTATAAGCATTTAATAACCATTTATTGCAGAGCACAGAATAATTTTTTATTTCATTATAATCAGGGGGAACACTTTTATAGTAAAGAGCTTAATTTTCTCGTTTGTTCATTCATTCATCAGCTATTTTAGAGTGCCTGCTCTATGCTAAGTCCCGTGCAGGTTACTGGGAATATAACAGTGGAATGAGACAAATAAGGTCTCCATATGCCTTGAGTACAGGAATCTGCACAGAAAGTCCAATTACTAGTGATTGAACCTGGGTATTGTGCATGTTATGTGCCATAGTAAGTATTTTCTCCCTCATTCCTGATTAAAGGAACAATTAAGGACCAGAAAAATTTTTTCCTACTTTAAAAAGGGCTATTTAGTGTCTGCAAAATATGGGAATACTTCCAGAGATGAATTCAACATCAGTATACATCTTAGTGCAAATACTTGAGCCTTCTTTGAGGGATGCTGACATTTCGGTCCAAGCTATAGATGTTAAACAAAAGGGTTACATACTGATACTGTCTGCTTCTTCTGAATTGGGCCAGACAGAAAGTTCCCGAGGAAGACATTGGAGAAAAATCTGTATTATAGCCTCTTAGAAATCTAGGGTTCAAATCGGACAGAGGTTCAAGATGTTTCTGTCTAATCTGTCTGATACAGATAATCACTGGGGCCCACGTTGAAAGAGCAGCAGTACTGTGCTTCTCATCTTGTTTGAAGACACTTTTTTATAATGGCATTAATCACAACAGTGTCATTTTACACCTATGAGGTGTTTTACATTGTTCATAGAACTTGCATATCACTCACTTGATCGTATGTAATAAGAAAGGCAGGTACCATCATTCCCTGTTCAGCAGATGGACAAACTAAGTTCTAGAAGTTAAAAGGACTAGCCCAGCTAATTTTCTCTGTAATACACAATCTCATAGAGTAATTTCTTAAAGGACTAGAAAAATTCTGAGTTTTCAACATGAGTACTCATAGCTCTGACCTACTCTTTGGAAGCAGAATTAGCAAACTGGAAACCATGCTGATACAGGCCCTCCTCAGTCCTCTTCCTGCCTCCATTTCCCTTCTAGGTCCCTTCCTGTTCTTCCCTCTGGTCCTTGAAAAATCAGTCTAGTTGCTAAAAGCTACTGCCTTTTTTTCCTTCTTTTGGGTAGAATAATGAAATAGAATATGGGGAACTAGGATGATAAACTCTGAACTTACTCTTAATATCACTGTAATGAAATAAAAAATATTCTGGGTGGTAAGAATCAAAAAGAAAACATTATCACTTCTTTCATGATTTTAAAAATTTTGGTGACTGTTTAGGACAGGAACACTATTTAGTATATCAGTATATTGACCTATATGTGAATGCAATTGGAATTTTAAACTCCTGGTTAGTGCCACTAGGCAACAACATAAAACACTGTCACATCAGATCAGACCAAGTGCCCACCCAGTCCAGAACTTGCTTCTGGTGAAAGCATAGTGGGCCCTTGTGGAGAAGCAGTTTATCATGGGTAAGAGAGAAAAAATACTACATGGAAAAACGGCAAGCATGGCTAACCCAGAGCCATACAGAGCTGAGCAGAACAATCTTGAGTGAATGAAGCAGGCCTTTCTGATGGATTTTGAGAGCAAACCCACACATATCTAATACCGTCTATGTTTAGCTATGACCAAGCAAATACACAAAACTTCATTTCTTGTTTTACATTCTCCTTGGAATTTATGTACCTATTTAAAGTTTATTATAATTCTTTGGAGGCTTTTAGCTACTTTTCTCTCCTGTTTGTGGCTTGAAATGGATGTCATGGATCTTCATGATGGATCTAGGGACAATTATTTGACTAGGATATTAGAATTCATGGGAGGATAGCAAAGTGGATAAAGCTGCTTCCTTGCTTTTCCTTAGAGCTGCTGCTCCTGGCCCTGAAACAGAAAGAGAGGCAGCTGCCTCTGAGCCATGACGTTAAACTGACAGGTTGTGACTAGGGATAGAAGCTCCATGTTTCAGCTGCTCCAACATCTCTAAACAAAGCTATTTTAAGAACCTTTGCATTTGATCAGGGAGCATGTGGGGTTAAGCCTTATGTTTTCCACTTCAGTTTTAGATCCTAAGCAGGTGCAGTTAGTAGTTCAAATTTTCAAAACTGACTGCATTTCCTTCTAACCAATGCATTTCCTTCCAACCAATGCAAAAATATTATTTTCCCAAACCTACCATGACTTGATTTATCTTGGGGCTGGCTCTATGATGACATCTCCTGATCTTTCTTTTTCAAACAAGAGTAAAAATGGTTACCAACATTTTGAAGGGTGTGTATGGGTAGAGAAGTTACTAAAAACTGCATCCTGGATTGGGGGTGGAGGGTGCACAAAGGAAACATATTTGCAGATACAGTTTGCAGTGTGTATCTCTTCCCTCAATGACTCTTGAATTCGATGCTTTTTAATCTAATTGAACAGCTGATGTAAATGTTAGATAACCATATTTATAGTGGCTTCATTCATAATTGCCAAAAACTGTAAACAACCCAAATACCCTTCAACTGGTGAATGGATAACCCAACTATAGTACATACATACAATGAATTACTCAGCAATACTAATGATACACACATAATATACATGAACCTCAACTGTATTATGCTAAATGAAAGAACCCAGACTCAAAAATCTACAACCAAATGAGTCCATTTATATGACATTGTGGAAAATGAAAGACCACAGGGACAGAAAACACTGCAGTGGTTGCCAGCAGCTGGGGCTGTGGGGAGGGATTGACTACAGAGTTGTGAGAGGGAACGTTTTGGGGTGATGGAACTGCTTTATGTCTTAATTATAAAGGTGGTTCCATGACTGTATGAGTTTGTCAAAATTTGCAGAATTACGCATTATATAAGGGGTGAATTTTATTGTATGCAAAACATACCTCAAACCTCTGTGTAGCTCTGTATTGACAGCCTCCCACCTCAAACTTCAGGCAGCCTATTCTGGTTTGGTGTTGATGTATTGAGGTTTTTGCACAGATTTTTCATTTAAAAAAATTTTTTTAGGACATTAAAACACACAAAAGAAAAAGAACCCTTAAAAAATGATTGATATAGTCTACCCACCTTGTTTTACAAATGAAGAATTGAGGCCTGAGGAAGTTAGGGGCAGGCAGAGAAATATCCCTGTTGTTTTAGAGATATTTAAAAATAATCAACCTGCTCTACTCCAGGAAATTCAGCTCTCTATTCTTGTGCAATAATGTCAAAATTACATTGTCTAATGCAAAAGCTATGGGGCAAAAAACTATGCAAAGAAACTCCAAGTAACTGCTTTCCAAATGTCATGTTGAGAAATTGGCCAGCGTTTGCTGGCTTCTGACAAATATACAATTACAAGGGAATATGATCTGCTTTTAGTAGTCAGACACTTTTGCATGCCCACTGTCTGTCAAAAACAGCAGCCACCACCACTATACACTGTGCTCAGTATGGGGGCGTATCACAGAAAAAGAAGACCCAGGCCATGTTTGAAGCGGTATACATGTGTTCATTTGTTTACTTATTTATGTAACAGACAAATGATGTGCCAGGTACTGTCCTGGGTCCTACAATCCAACATTGATCTTGTAATTATAACACAGTAGCATCTACATATGGAGCAATGCTAATCATTAGAACAGAGGGAGGGCTGTTTGAATTCCAAACAAAATAAAAGTCAGAACTAAACCAGCAACTGATTGTGTCTGTCACCATAATGCATAATCCCTCAGGGCATGGACTTTCTCAGATGGCATCACTGGCTTCTAATTCTAGGTCTGTATGGTTTTCCACAAGTTGCTTAACTTCTCAAAGTTTCAAGTCTCCTCAACCATAAAATGGAGATAATAGTTGTACTTACCTTTGATAGGAGCAATAAATGAGAAACATAAGGTATTAAACACAGTTAGTGGCACTGTGTTCAACAGTCAGGAGCTATTATTATTATTATTATTAATACAGAAAACTTCCAGCATGGTGATATAGATTGGGTCTAAAAAAAAAATATATCAGTCTTGAAAACATGATATGCCAGTCTCTTCTGAGAAGTTGATAGCACTACAAGACATAGACTACATACAAACACAAAACCTTGGATTCCCTGAATCAAATTAAGAAGCCCTGGGCTAGAAACATCATCTAGAAATCAAGGGAACTGGAATTTAAATGATGTGTTTTCTCTGGGATTCTAAGTTAAGAATCACTGCTCTAGATACTACACACTCATAGACAGGCATAAATTTAAGATGCCAAATTTCGTGGTTTTGGCATTAAGAAAACCCCCAGAAAGCTGATTATTAAAAGTAAACTAGAAATTTCCTTGACTGATGTTAAAGAAGTAGAAATATCCTTTTCCCTTCTCTGAGATTCTCTGGCCCTAAGTAACCATTTCTTTTGCAATTCTCTTGCTCTCTTCTACCATAAAATTTAAATCATGTAATGGAAGTTCCATACTCTAAAAAGTGATAATTTATTGCCCCACAGCCCTGAGGATTCTTAGGAGACAATGAAATTCCAAAACATGTGCAAATTATTCCAGAATGGGAAATGCCTCTTCCTTTCTAGCAGCAATTATTTATGTAACACTACCTTGGGAGAATGTTAACAGTAGAGCATTAAATTACTACTTTTAAAATAGTGAACTTCCAACAGGATTTTATTTGTTCTTTCCTAATTTGGAAAGACAGCATTTGTACACAGAAGATAGTAAGTTTTACTAGCCTATCATTAAGAGATTAGGTCAGGTTTCAGAAAGACTATACTGATGCATTAAATACCTGCCAAATGTGTGGAAGGAAAGCTTCAGTTCATACCATGACACAGTTGTGGATCCATTGCTTTCCAAATAAGCAAAGGGAGCAGAAATTCTACTACCAACAAAATGTCAAAAGAGGCCATAATGCCCACCAAAGAAAGAAAAACTTTAGTTTACTTAAAATCCACATGCACTTAGTCGTTTTCCCAGATGGTATCATAAAACTGCAATCATGACCTAAATAATCTAGTTTTTTAGGCACCAAATTCTATTATTATATCCCTGTCTACATCTGGATAGTTCATTTGTACAAGGAAATTTCAGTTGAAAAGAGAACTTGAAAGGTACAGCTAGGTCTAGTGGAACTAATCTGTATATAAAACAAGGATTTTTTAAAAACAATATGGAAGAACATAAAGATTTTCACCTGTACTTGTGGCACTAAAAGAGTAGTTCAGTTTGAACTAGTAGCTACAAATTTTTATCTCTTGGCTGTGTCACAAAATCCACAAGGATTTATGCTTTCAGAGTTAGATCAGATACATGTTGGTGGCAAAATGCCAGTCACCATTTTAATGGGGCCTTTTGCATTTCTACCCTTCACCCTAACTAGAAAACATTTTTTTTAGAGTTTCCTTTAGCATACTTCTGTTATCGTATTAATTTCCAGCATTTTTTTAAGCAGCAAAATAACCTCTGGCATCTTAAATTTTCCAAACATATGAAAATATACAACAGGGATCAGATTATTAGGCTGGGATTAGTAGAACAACCAGTCAGACACCATTTGAGTGAATCAGATGGGGTTTAACTCATCTAAAGCAGTGGTCCCCAACGTTTTTGGCACCAGGGACCATTTTCCACGGAAGACAATTTTCCTGTGGACTGGGCAGTGGGGGATGGTTTGGGGATGTTTCAAGCATATTACATTCATTGTGCACTTTATTTCTATTATTATAACATTGTAAGATATAACAAAATAATTATACAACTTACCATACTCTGAGGACCCCTGATCTAAAGGATTCAAAGTGAAGCTTACATTCATAGCAGGAAGGTGAGCAACATGCTCTAGCTCAGGTAAGGGTGCAAAGCTTCTGGATCCCAAAATCCTTGAAGGACATATAGTTACAGAAGAAGATGCCCATGTGTGAAGACAGATCTTTTTCAACTTAGATATCATTCTCCAGCTTGCAACTGTTCTTTGGGTAAAGAGTCAAAGTAGGGTCTCTTGGTCCAGTCATCTGACAGGTGGCTCCAGATCCTCTGCCACCATTTTCCCCATCTCCACTGGAGTTCTTTTTGCCCCAGAGGTCATGCTATTAATATATCTTGCATAATCCTGAAGTTAATATATCTGGCCAGATGGGAAGGTCCTTGAAACAGATCCAGATTAGCCTACATGCAGAACTGGGCAAGCCTAGGCTGGCCTGGAAGAGGACTGAGCTTCTACAAAGTCTGACATTATTATCTGCAATTGTAGATCCCTGGAGAGTATTCTGCAATCTGGAAGTTTGCACCTCTGCTTATAATGGTATCTTGACTGTACTGAAATGTTTCTGTATCCTTTGATGAGTCAACCTCTTCTGATTTACTGATGTGGTACTGTCTGATTGTTCCATCAATCCCAGCCTACTAATGACAGTAATTTCATGTTTTCTGTATGCACAGTACACATGGATATTTTATCTAATGGAAACCCCTAGGAGGTATATTCTGACTGCCTTAATTTCTAGACTCCCAAACATAACTCTCTGTCCCACCATCTGTGGTGAGAAACTATGTGAAATCAATGACTTCCATAATGATAATGTCTCTGAGTTTTAAGTGACGTTCTAAGTTTTCAGTGAGAAGAGGAAGGTCATCGATAAAAAGGCTTTTGTTTGATAAAAGGGGAATTTACAAGTTACTTTCAAAAAACTAATTGCATCCCAGGAGGTTGAAAACCTTAGTCTGAGTATGCCAGGTGGAGAAGAGAGAGTGAGAACAGTAGTAAGTATGGGCTTCTGAAAAGGTAACTAATCTTCTGAGCCGTCTCCTGGGATTGCATCACCTTGACCTTGCATTTGTTTTTCATTTCTACTTTCCAAACTACCTTTGCATAAGGATTAATGGCCCTCTCTCAGCCCATTAGACTGTCATTAATCTCCAGGAAATACCTTGTCACTTCTGCTTAAAGGGTACATGAAAAATGCTGTGTTTTAGGTTAACACTGGGTTAATTTTACAGCCCTTTAACCACCCTGTTCAATGATTACTGAGCCTTTCTGGAAGTCCTTTTTGGCCCATAATTAGTTAACATTTTAATCACAGTCTTATTTGTAAGCTATGAAATTATTAGATATGAATTATAATCGAGCCAAGCAAAATGCCTTCCTGGGAGGTAAACTGAATTTTCAAAAGCAAAAAGTGTATTATTAGTCTAAATTGCTATAATGCATATGTGTTTCATGTACTTGGGAACTAAATGTTGCCACCCCCAAATCAATATTAATGGTCAGCTTCAATTATAGACTATTTCAATTTTAATCTCTGATAGGAGGATACATTATCTACTAAATCAGCCTTGTAAATAGGCTAGAAAAATCTATATAGGCATAAATATTTGTATGCTCTTAGAGGAATGTTTATGAGACATAAGCAACACTGTGAACACTCTAAGACAAGGCTAAGAGAACAACAGCTATAGCTAACTACAGTAAAAGAAACAATCTGTAAATGAATATTCCTATAAACATAAATTATATCAAAAAGAGCAAGTTAAATAAAGGCAGACATTTTAAAAGAAAGATTACAATGAAAGTGCAGGCAAGATTTTGCCTGCTGCAGGGAGAAGAAACTATCGAGGTAGAAAAATATGGAAGTGAAGAAACAAGGATGCAATGATTGGACAGTGAACTAGCTAAGCTGCAAATAGTGACTCTCAGCCTGTCTTGGGGGTAAGGGAAAATAACAGAGGTGTCTGTTTTCATCCCTACACTACATGTCCTGAGTTTGTCTCCCACCTGGTGAAAGCCAACAAGCTCGGGGCATTGTGCAAATGCCAAAGCACCAGGGTCCAATTCACTGCCACTCCTGCAAAATGAGAAGAGGCCTCAACCCTAACTTTGGGATTCCTGGGCATGCAAAGCAGGCCTTGGTCAGCTGGCTCCATACTGGATTTGACTTTGGCTTGGTCGCTGCCCTCTGGGTCTTGAGAACACAGGCCTGTGCTCCAAGCCATTGTTCTTTAAACAAAGTTGTGAACTGCTAAGAGTTTCATTTAAAAGTTTATAAAATGGTAACCACATGGCTACATCTCTCTGGAATACCTTAAACAAAATGTGGTTCAAATTTCAGTTAAAAAACAGTGCAGCTCAGAGTTCTTGAATAAACAAATAAAGACAACTGATATAGTTAATGGGCTTTGTGTGACCACAGCTATGTCATCTTGTCTTGTTTCTTGCTTTGGGCAGAGGTCAGGGTGAGCCATCCCAAGAAGGAGGCTCCAGCTAGTCAGTCCATCTAGATGCTTCACCTGAGCAAGCTTCTTTGCAGCCCCCACCCTGCAACTTGGCGTGGCTGGCAGTAGGGGTAGGGGTGGGGGAGGGCTGCTTTCATTATAGCCTGCCCTCTCCAACCCAACACACACAGTCAGCAGTTGTCTTCATTTCAGGAAACTGAGAAGACTCCTTCCCTCAGGATGGCTTAGAAGCCCCGATTTTGTGACGTGGCCTCTGGGTCTTTAAGCAAATAAGGGGTGTAAGTAGGTGCTTCTATTAATACTAATTGAAAAACCTCTACATTAATGAGGCTGATCAGGAAACTTTGCAGAGCTGTGTTCATGTTTCTTATTAAAGAACGTTGATCTTTACATAAAGATCAGCTGTTCATTGATTATGCTGCCAACACAAAGGGTGTGAACTCTAGGATAACACAGATCCATCTTAATGCAACAATTTGCTATTTGAACAAACATGTTTATTGCAAGGCCAGTCAAGCCAAACCCAAATGTTTTCCTGTTTGCATTGCCCAGGGGGCAGTTTGTAATAGCCTAGGGCTTCTAATACTGCCCATGCTGGCAACCAATATGCCCTTCCCCATTCCGGCTCTGGCCCTTTCCTGCCCACACCCCCTTTCGCTCAACATTCAGAATGGTTGCTGTTAACCTGCTCAATCAGTGCTTCCAACTTGTCTACAAAAAACCTGAGTTTGAGATTTGAGGAACCCCGGAAGACTCTAGATCTTCAGTCACACAAAGGGGCTCACACTTATAGTACATTTTGCAAAAATTGAAATGGCTATCCTGTCACTGGTTTGGTTCCATCCTCCCCAGAGGAGCCACAATAGCCATCAGAGTGGAGCAGCTCAGCCCAGCCTCCTGCTCCGCTCAGGGCTCAGGACTTGGGGATCCATGTGTGTATTTCCAGCTGACTCTCGCCACTGCCACTGCTCTGCTGCCACACTGAGCTGCTGCCTTGTGCATGGTCTCCGTGGGCTCCTCTTAAAAGGCCATTTATTCTGCTTATGTGGTGAGACTTCAAATCACCAGTTTCCTTTTAAAGACTCCAGGCCTAAGATCACAGGGTGCATGGGGATAAATAAAGTTGGGTAAGGTATTTCACAATGACTAGATCTGTGCACCCACAATCAGTCGATCTACTTCATTTTACAGCAGTTAGCATCCCAAGCCTCAACCACACACATTTTTCCTTCTCCACTGGCACCTGTAGGGCCGTGAGCAGAGGGCATTACATTGCTTTTTCCTTTGAACTGCTCTTGCCAATCCGCTCCGCCCTGGCAGAACTGGTGGTAGATGGAAAGGCTATTTTTGATGAGAAGGCTTAGCAACATTCCCTAAACAGAAATTTTCTCTCCTACACACTCAAAGCACTGCAGAACACTTTTAATATAATTTAGTCCTTGATCCCAGAAAAAGAAGAAAGCTGGCTTTAAAAATTATTGTTTTCAGTAGCCAAATAAAGAGCTAACAAATCCAGAGCGATCACAGTGTCCTTGAGTTCATACATTTATTCAAATACTGAGTAGCCACTGAATGCAAAGCATTGTGGAGGAAAGAAGCACAGAAGGAAACCTGGCACTATCCTTGCCTTCACAGAATTACCAGTTTAGTAAAGGAAATACGGAAAACATAAGGACTATAAAATATAGAATATAAAAAGTGTCATAAGAGAGATACAGATAAAGTACAGGGGTGATTCAAAGGGAACAGAGATCTCACACCTGTGGAGAAGCAGAAATCACATTTACAACAAGCATCCAATTTCTTCTGCGAGCATCTTATGCAAGTGAAGGCTTTTAAGGCTACTTTCACTTCTCTTTCCTTATTATCCTCTTTCCACAGATATTTATTTATCCTTGCCCTACCCTAACCCCGCCTTTGATGGACTGGATCAGACAGCACATGTGTTACTTTGAAGGCTATATTTATTTCCACCACAATCAAGAATTCCAACCAAAGCACTTCATTGAAAGCACTGAGAGTCATAACCTGTCTTCAGTTGCTCACTCTCTTCCTTTTCTTTGCTTTTTCTAACCTGATCCACCTTACCTGAGGCCACTCTTACCTGGCTGCAGAGCTGTACTGCTCCTTCCCCCAAATATCAAAACTTCTTCCCAGAAAAGACTCAGGTCCTGGCCTGTGCCCTTAAGTCAACGCGCTCCCTCCCCTTGAGGGCAGTGGGGAGCTGGTGTTCCAGCTATCGTATTAACTGTCCCTCAGTGAAGGAAAGTAGGACACTGGTTGTGTTTCCTTCCCAGTGTCAGATAATAACCAGTCACTACCACTCAGGAGAGGCTGATCCATATGTTTCTTTTTCACCACAGTCTAAGGAGCAATCCAATGTATACCACCTGCTCCAGAGGCCCCCAGGTACAAAGTGGCCAAGGCACCCCCAAATCTGATGGGCTCCCACCCTACGTGCAAGTGAGATGCCAGTGTCATTTCACACTTTCTTCTCTGTTCTCCATACACGTGGGCTAAAAAACTGACCACTGATATTAATACCTATGGAAGCTAAGCCTTGGCCAACCACTCTGCCAGGAATAGAAGAGTCAGGAAAGGCTGATCCTCCTCACAAACTGTCTGGGAGACTTCTCTTCGAAAGACACCAAGGTACCCTCTGCATAGCCCTCCACCCGAACACACAGCAAGGCAACCACTAACCTCATAAGGCCTCGGACTCCACCGGAGATCTCAGTGATGCTAGTTCTCATAGCTTTGGCATTCTCAGCTACCAGCAAAAATGCAAGCGTCAGAGGTCAGCAGTCCTCTCACCTACTGTATTTTCATTCCCATATAACTTTGCATTCCTCTCTCTGATTCTTCCCTTCCTCTCTGACTTCCCTTCAAGTCCTTTCTGGGTGCTCTCTGAATTTCTCTGAAGACACGTGGAACCATGCAAAAGCACAGCTTTGCAGCCAGACGGAACTGGGTTCTCTGATTCTAATGTGGACTGGCTATGTGACCCGAAAGCTCGTGGTCTCTTTGTGCCTTTTGACTTTATCTGTAAAATCCAGATGACAGTAATTACTTTGTAGGGTCCTGTGAGAATTAAATGTATAAAACAGCCAAGTACAGTACATAGCACATTCTAGGTGCTCAATAAATGACAAATATTGCTATTATTGGAACCCCTACAATTTTAGCCTTCTCACAAACTCCTCCTCCCATCTTCCATTCCATCTCCTGTCCAATCCCTTCTCCAGGATATATAATCCCTCGAGCCTCTCAAGGAGGTTACTTGTGCTCTAAGAGCTCGAGGTGCCAGCATTTTCCTGGCCCACCACGCTGTTTCCAGGCCATTCCTTTCCATTCTCATACCAAAGTCCCTCCTCAGGCCATCTACCCATGCCGCCCTTGCCCGCTCCTCAGTTCTGCCACCTACTGACCTCTCTTCATCATTGCACCTTATTTAACAAGGACTTCGGCAACTGGGTCAAACTTTTTCCCCTCCTAATTCCCTCCCTGTAGTGTAGCAGTCCCCGACATTTTGGCACCAGAAACCAGTTTCATGGAAGACAATTATTCCACGTACCGGGGGCGGGGGGCGGGCAGGCGAGCCGGGGAGGTGATGGTTCCTAACAGGCCACAGACTGGCCCCGGGCTGCAGCCAGATGTTGGGGGCCACAGCTGTAGTGGGTAGCCTCAACTTGAACATAGATGATCTTTACAACATTGTGGCTTCATCATTTCTCAACTCCAAAACGCTCTGCCCACTCTTTCTCAGCAACCCAGTTCCATAGCTACACCTGGAATGTTCTATCTCTGCACGCTTATGATACTTTCCTGCACGTAAGTGGTTCACATGTCTCTCTCTCCTCGGTGAACTATTAGGTCCCCACTGCTAAAGACCATATCTTATTTGACTTTTTATCCTTTTCCCTAGGACAGTGTCTTGTACACAACAGGTGTTTAATAAATACTTATGGAATGAATAACATGGTACATTTGTGTAGTTTTCTAGAAATAATCGTATTTGATCATCACCATAGGAAGGTAGAAATATTATTATAATTCCCCTGTGTAAATATGCAAATGAGGCTCAGAAAAGTCAAGCGACTTAATTAAGTTACATAGGTAGGCCAAGACAAACAGCTGTGTTTTATACCACCTACAGGCAGCTAGGGCTCTTCCTACTATCCTAGCTACAAGAGCAGCCGCCTTCTTCCTCTACCTTGATTACCCTTGTACAGTTGTTTCATATGAAAACTTACAAGAAAATTTGACAATATGTTAGCTTACTCGTTTTATGCACACACGAATAGTTCGGAGAGGATTATGCATCTCTGTTGTCCCAACGGTCTTCTGCCAGGAGACTCTCAGTATCCTCTTAAAGGATCTATGTAATGTTATATTTCATTGCCCCCAGTGTGTGCACTAAGATGACAAATGTTCAGTCTATTACCCATATTAAGTAGATTTCAAAACTGGAAAATGCAGAAACCCAATCTTGTGTTCTCTGATTAATTCAAACTTGGATTTAAGCTCCCTGATAAGGCCCATGAAATGACAGTTCACAGTTGTTTTCATGTTGAGTTTTCCCTGCCTGTCCATGGCAATGATTTTCAACATGCATCAGGAAGGCACTGCTGTGCTAGACACTGAGGGATGCAAAGTTTTCAGGGTTGTAGGTGCTTGTGCTCTAGTAGGGAAGAAAGATATGCACAAAAATATCTTTACTATAAGATAACTCCCTTGCATATATTGATACTTATTGGCAGCAACAACCAAAGTTCAATTATGATTAACAAAAATAAAATTTTGGGAGTCAATGACAGCTGACATTTACTAAGTGCTTGCTATATGCCAGGTCCTATGCTGAATACTTTATCACGCTAACTTATTTAATTCCCAGAATCCCGCGAAGTAGGCATTATAAGTGATTATAATGTTATAGATGAGGAAGTTTAGCCTGAGAGAGGTTCACTTGCCTAGGGTCAAACAGCTGGTTAAATGGTGGAAATGGATTCAAATACAGGATTTTTTACTCTGAAACACAGTGCTTGTTCCTTTCCCTGTCATTATCTCCTTCTGCTGATGCATATTATCACCAACACAGGCATTAAGTGCTTTGTTTTTCTTACCTATCGTCAGTGTGAATCTGCAAACTGCTGAGGGAATCACAGGGAGGCTTTCAGCTGGCTGTGCTGCAACCGGTACAGAGTCCAGTGGGTTGGCAATAACAAGCTACAGCACAGCCAGGAGTCAAAGTGGTCACTGACCTATGCTCTGCTGCTATTCTGATTTTACAAGATTTTACAAATAGCAATGTAGCATGCACCACTACTCTGCCTGGATAAACATTAAAAATTACTGTTATCTTGCCAGATATGCCATTGTTCATGAAATAATAATTAAAAAAAAACCCCAACACAGTCAATGTAAAGGTTTCTACTGAGAAAAAATATTATAAAAAGTTATTCAGAGAAAAATGCCACAAAGCCGTTACAACTTAGAAGATAGCAAGTATCCCAGCTGAGTATTTTGTTACAATGAAGGCCTGATCCTGGGTTAGAAAGAGTGTAAAAATTAAGTAAGTCTTTATGATAGTTGCTGAATAACCAAGAATATTCAACCCCAGAACTATTAGAGTCTATTAAAAATGATGTTGAAAATAACCTAATGGTTTAGAAAATGTTCATGATATACATGATCACAAAAAAGGGGGTTTGAATGAGTGTGATCTCACTTTTAGAGGTAAATCCAACAGAATATGTACAGGCCTTGTATGCTGAAAACTACAAAATGCTCAGGAAAGACATCAAAGATCTAAAAAGGGAGAGACATACCATGTCCATGAATTGGACCACCGAGTCATCCCCTCTGCCCCCGGATCCATGGGGGATTGGTTCCATGTCCCTTGGATATGAAAATCGGAGGATGCTCAGGTCTCTGATACAAAATGGTGCAGTATTTGCATATGATCTAAGCACATCCTCCTGTATACTTTAAATCATCTCGATTATTTATTTATAATACCCAGTATAAATACTATGTAAATAGTTGCTATACTGTATTTTAAAATTTTATTATTTTTTACTGTTGTATTGTTATTTTTTATTTTTATTTTTTTCAAAGTCTCACTTTTTCACCCCAGGTAGAGTGCAGTGGTGTCATCACAGCTTACTGCCACCTCAAACTCCTGGGCTTAAGTGATCCTCCTGCCTTAGCCTCCTCAGTAGCTGGGACTACAGGTGTGCACCACCATGCCCAGCTAATTTTTCTGTTTTTAGTAGAGACAGGGTCTCACTCTTGCTCAGGCTGGTCTCAAACTCCTTAGCTCAAGCAATCCTCCCACCTTGGCCTCCCAGAGTGCTAGTATTACTGGCGTGAGCCACTGTGCCCAGCCTATTTTTTTCCCCAAGTATTTTCGATCTGTGGTTGGTTGAATTGTGGACAGAGGACCAACTGTGTTTAACATAACAAATACATTGATTTACCCCAAATTGATATACACTTTTAATTCAAATCTAACCAAAATCTCAGCAGGATTTTTATAGATATAGATAAGATGATTCTAAAATTTATATGTAAAGGCAAAGGAATTAGAAGAGCTAAAGCAATGTTGAAAAAGAAGAGACAGTATACCTTGAAATCATTATACCTGATTTCAAGACGGATAACTACAGTAAGCAAGACTGTGTGTAGTGGTGGAGGGGTAGACACATAGATCCATGAAACACAACAGAGAGCCCAGAAATAGACCCATGCAAATATGCCTGCCTGTTTTTTGACAATAGTACAAAAGCAACTCAACCAAAAAAAAGATAGCTTTTTTAACAAATAGTACTGGAACAACTGGACATCCATAAGAAGAAAAATGAACCTCAACCCAAGTCTACTACCTTACACAGAATTGAACTCAAAATAGATCATGGAATTAAATGGCAAAGAGTTCCTATACTTAACACCAGAAGTATAATCAATAAAAAAATTGATAAATTAGATTGCATCAAAACAAAATACTTTTGTTCTGTGAAAGACCCTGTAAAGGGAATAAAAAGAAAATTTTGAGACTGGGAGAAGATATTTCCAAACCACATATCTGACAAAGGACAACTATCTAGAATACATAAAGAACCCCCAAAACTTAATAAAAAAATCAAAATAGAGAAAAAAATCAATTAGAAAATGGGTGAAAGACATGAGCTAGCACTTCATCAAAGTGGATATACAGATGACAAGCACATGAAAAAATGTTTCACATCATTAACCATTAGGGGAATAAAAATGAAAATCAAAATGAGATCACTATATACCTGTCAGAATAGCTAATATCAAAAAATCGTGATGCCACCAAATGCTGGTGACGATGGAGAGAAACCAGATCATTTATACATTGCAGTTTGGCAGTTTCTTAAAAAACTAAACATGCAGCTACCATTTGATCTAACAATTGTGCTGTGGGCATTTATCCCAGAGAAACGAAAACTTATGTTCATACAACCCCCATATGATAATCTTTATGGCAGTTTTATTTCTAATAGCCCCAAACTGGAAATAATTCAGATGGAACCTGTAGAATGTTACTCAGTAAAGAAAAGGAACTACTGATAAAATAACCTAGATGAATCTTCAGAAAATTATGCTGAGTGAAAAAGGCCAATCCTAAAAAGTGTTACATACTATATGATTCCATTTATATACCATTCTTGAAATGATAAAATTATAGAAATAGAGAACAGAATAGTGATTGTCAGGGTTTAAGAAGGGAGTGGCTATGGGAGGAAAATGGTTGTGGCTATAAAAGGTCAGCATGAGGGATCCTTGTGGTGATAGAAGTGTTCTCCATCTTAGCTGTATCCATGTCAATATCCTGGTTGTGAAATTCTATTACAGTTTTGCAAGATATTACCAGTGGGGGAAACTGGGTAAAGGGTACGTGGGATCTCTCTGTCTTGTTTCCTACAATTACATGCGAGTCTATAGTTATATCAAAGTGAAAAGTTTAATTAAAAAAATTAAGTCTATTTTTTGCATAAGAAAAAGGATGAGAAGATATGTATCAGAATCTTTATCCTTAGGTGGTAGTAAATCAGTGACTTTAATTTTCTTCTTTTGCATTATCTCAGGGGTCCCCAACCTATGGTGAGTTGCATACTTATTTCATTATATATTACAATGTAATAATAATAGAAATAAAGTACACAATAAATGTAATGTACTTGAATCATCTCGAAACCATCCACACACCCCCCTCCCTGGTCCATGGAAAAATTGTCTTCCATGAAAATGTTCCCTGGTGACAAAAAAAAAAAACGTTCCCTTGGGGACTGCTGGGTTATCTTTTTCTAAAATGAAAATACATTGTTTTGTTAATTAAAAAGTTAAGGAAGACATTAGGTATAAACACAAACTAAGCTCTAATGACATAAGCTGCCCAACTCAGAATATTAGGTAAAATGTTAAGCCAGGAGTCCCTGTTTTGATTTGGAGATTTCTAAGGGTCCAATGGCTAATGCATAAAGTGTGTTTAAAATGAGCTACCCTTTTCTTTTTAAACTTCACACTTCAGTTTTTTCCATTTTGTATTCCATATCTTTAGTTATTCAGTAACCTTGAATCTCTCAAGGTACTGAGGAAACCCCACAGACTCCTAATTTATGGTACCTTTGGCATGAGGCTGGATCCATAAACAGAGAAAGTTATGTGTATCCAGGAGAGTATCACATTTATGGGTAGCCAAACTGAATGGAACTTGACCAGAAAGTCCCAGCAGTTACACCTGGAGTGAGTCTGTCTCATAGAAGAATGGAACTGTGATTCTGCTACAGAGGTAACAGATTTTTCTGATCCTTTGTCACTTAATTCTAAAGGATGCTGAATGCAGGCAGATAAGTCCTGAGGACAAAGTAGGAACTCAGAGTATATATGTATAACTCTTTCTGAAGGGGGACCCTAAAATAATAATATCATATTAATACTTTTGCTCAGTGCTTACTATGCACCAGGCATTGTTCTAGGACCTTAACATGAATTAACTCATTTAATCCTCACAACTAGTGGTCTTCAAACCATGGTACATGTACTGGGCATACAAATACTTTGCAAGATGTGCACATGCAGGGTATTTTAAAGAAATTAGTCTTCAGACCTTAACTTTCATTTGTACTTTATGCTTTAGCTGCCTGAGAATCTTCCTACATTCCTACTAGCCTTTTTACTAAAAGGCAAACTCCTCACCTAACACAAATCTTAACATGGTTCATTGTCATGTACACCATTGTCTTTGGGGTATGTAGACCTTCTTGAATGTAAAACATGTTATGATTGGAAATACTACTGGCTACAGGGACACATACTTTAATCAGGACATCTTTGGCCAGTATGTCAGCTATTTCAATCACCATCAATTCTTATCTTATTTAATCATGTTATAAAGTATTTACTCTTTTTTACCTCCTATTAACAAAAACAACCTGTGCAAACCATGATGAAAAGTTTCAGATTCAAATTAAAAATATGTGAAGTAGTATGCAGTTTTTCTAAGTTCTTTTGAGAGTGCATTTTTGAGGACTACTGCTCAAAAATTATGAAACAACCCTAGGAGAATGACAATATCTTCATCCCTTTTTTACAAATGTGATGCAAATAAGGCCTAGAGAGGTCAAGCAACGTCCCTTAGAACACACAGCTGGTAAAGATTAGTGTTAAGATTCTAATCTGAAGAATGTGGCCCCAGAACCTGAGTTCTTAACCACCACGCTGTTACATTGCCTTTAAAGTTTCAATTAATATTCACTTAGGCCTGACATGGAATCGGAATAATAATGTACCTCTGAATCATAAGAGGAGATATTGAGCAAAGAATTCTGTCATAAGAAAAATGTCTAGAAAGAAGACTTTTACTTGTGTGTGGTGACACTAGTAGAAAATGGTTAGTTTTCCAATATTATCTTTATTCTCTTCCAGAGATGGTAGAAACAGGAATTTGGAATGCTCAAGTTGGGTGTACATACAAGGAGTATCTGGAAAATTGAGGAGCTACTATGTTTTTTAAACATAAGCAAAGCACATAAATTAGAACAGGGCTACACTCCTAGTGACACAATAACTTATGATGCTTACTGCTGGAAATATTGTAGAAGCCATGTGTTGCTAAGCATTGAAATAGTATCTTTTAAACTGGATGCTCTTCCCTTGTTACATGGTTTTCCACACTGCTTCTTCCCTTACAAAACATGAGGTCTTTCCAATCAAATTCCACAAAGTTCACTTATTAAAGCATTTTGTTTTGGGGGAAGATGGTGGACATGGACACAAACACACACACACACACACACACACACACACACACACACACACACACACACACTTTCTCTCTCTCTCTCTCTCTCTCATACACACTCCTTAAAGGTAGAGTTTCAAGAATGACATTTTCCAAATGACCTTGGGTTAAAATTACTTATAAGCCCAACTTGCTTTGCAAATGTTTTACCTCTGTACTAAGTTCAAGCTTTCTTAAAATATACTTTAGACTACATGGGATGGAATGAAGCAGGCAAGCTCTGGGGAGGATCAGATACGCCACATTCCTGGGGTAAGCCGGCCTGTCAGCATGGCATACCTGCAAAGAGCTCCTAGGACAGTGGTGGTGAGACACCTTGTACAGTTCCATCGGAGAGGTTTCCCTTACCAGCTGGGTAGGCTAATTATGTACAGCCTGCTCTTCCCTTTGACTTATTTCATGCTCAGAGCAAAGCAGGGTCAAAGGCAATGGAAAATGCTAGCAAGAATATGTCTGCAACCCCAGGATGGTCTGCCTGGCTTTGGAAAGGCTGAGAAAGGTGCAGAGAAAGCCCAGACAGACGACTGTGCAACAAGCTTCACAACCTACCACCGGGAGGCCCTGGGCAAGTCATGCATCTCTATGGCCTTGTCTTAATCACAAAGTCTATGATTCAGAAAATTGAGGTGGAAGTGCTTTCTCTAAATTTGTTAGAAAATGTTATAAGGCAGAGGAATAACCTCTTCCCTGAAAAACCACGACCATGTTTGCATTCCCAGCTGCACTTTTCCAAAGGTGTTTTCAATTATTTTCAGTGAGCTAATGCTCCCTTGACTATCTTAAAGACTTAGAAGAGCAGGATAATTAAATTTGAATCTTGAAGAACACAATAGCCAACAGCTACAAGATGTCCACAAGCGGAAAAAGACACCCAGGGCTTTACTGGGAGCGGCACTCACAGAGTGCTTCCCAGTCCAGGGAGCAATTGCCCTGGAGTAAGCCCTTTGTGGAAGGAGCTCAAATGGGACAACCACAAAGAACAGTGGAGCAAGGAGCTTTGAGAAAATGTCAATGAGGTTTTCTGTGGCTAAATGCACCTCTACTTCTGTTATGAGAAAAGCTGTCAGGCTTTGGGGGCAAGGGGGGTGGAGTAGGGAAAACAGTGTATGACTTCTACCCTCCTTGAATTCGATCATTTGATTCAATTCCCCTGCATTTCATTCACAGCCTAGGAAATGAAAGACC
Source organism: Lemur catta (assembly GCF_020740605.2). Classification (NCBI taxonomy): domain Eukaryota; kingdom Metazoa; phylum Chordata; class Mammalia; order Primates; family Lemuridae; genus Lemur; species Lemur catta. The sequence continues at coordinate 241,730,766 of NC_059128.1, forward strand.
AGATGACTTGCCCCAGGCCAGTCAACTAGTAGCTGGCCAAATGGAGACCAGAACCCAGTTGTTCCTACAACACACTCCTTAAAAAGCCTGTCCAAGGCTGGGAGCAGTGGCTCATGCCTTTAATCTCAGCACTTTGGGAGGCTGAGATGGGAAGACTACTTGAGGTCAGGAGTTTGAGACTAGCCTGGGCAACATAGCAAGGCCCTGTCTCTACAAAAAATAAAAAAAATTAGCCGTGCATGCCTGTAGTCCCAGCTACTCAGGAAGCTGAGGCAGGAGGATCACTGGAGCCTGGGAGTTTGAGGCTGCAGTGAACTATGATGATGCCTCTGTACTCCAGCCTGGGTTACAGAGCAAGATCTTATCTCAAAAAAATAAATAAAAAAATAAATAAAAAATAAAATAAAAAAAAAAACCATAAAAATAAATAAATAACAAGAGTTCATCCAAATCTTTCTCAGTTACCCACCAGGTGTCCTCTTTTTCAGATTATTAAGGCATAATAAATTCTTATTTTATAAATATGCCTAATGAGATTTATATTTATATTATATTACTTCTGTAGAAGTACCTTTTCCCTTAAAGCTAAGACATCAGTAAAATGATTGTCATCAAATATCATATAAAGAACCATAATGAGGAATGCATAATTCCAGTCTGTTAAATGAAAGCATGTTTATTTTAGACATGCTTCTGATTCCTATACTTTTTGCTTGATATGAGGCATTCACCTATAGGTGAATACAGGAAAATCTTCATATCTTCATCTCCATCTATTCTCCATCTATTCTGCCTTTAATTCAGTTAATCCATTACTTGTATAAAGTTAGTAAAACTAAAGAAGAAATTTAATTTTGAAGAATATTGGCCAGGAGGAAAGAATGGGAAGGCCAAGTAAATCTCCCTGGATGGTTGAACTTGTGTATATGCATGTAGTAGCATTAGGATAATGCAATTGAACCCTAATAAAATAAAGCAGACCAACAGATTACCAAATTTCTTTGAGCCACTAAAACAAGGGCTAGACACTGGAATGTATTAGCAAAGTAGCTATGTCTAGACACTTAATGTTAACTATATTAGATAACTTTTTAATCTGAGATACTTTACTGGCAGGGAAATAGATAAAATGATCCCCGATGTTGCTTTCTAATACTGGTGCTTTACCAAGCAGAAGTGGGAAACAGCCTTATTTCATCAAAGGATACTTTTTTCTCAGTAGAGTATAAACCAAGATTGATTCCTGTACATGTAAACAGAGATAATTGGTGCCTCTAAAAAATTTCTGAGTCAGAAGGCCAAAAAATAAAATAACAAAAAATAAATAAATGTTTGAATCAACAAAGGGGGGAAAAGGGCTCATTTAATAAATACTATTAATACCTAGAGAAAGAAACCCGTTTCATATTGTAGTGAATTAAAAGATACAAAAAAAGTGGGGCAGGTAGAGAAAAAAGGGGAAAATAGAAAGTAAAAGAAATTCCAGAGTAAAAGGACATGAAAACATAAGTCAGGATTAGAAAGAAAAATGGGAAACTAGTGGGAGCAATGAAGAAAAAAAGAAAAGAAAGAAAACTATAGAGAAGGAGCGACAGGAAAGAGCAAGAACTTGATGTCTATGTAGGACTTTGGGGAAAACTAGTGTGTTCCAAGCTTTGAAAATGTAATCATTTTCTCAGCAATGTATTATGAATTATCAATGTATAAAATATTTTCTATAAGTATAAATATTTTGGAATAATTTAGGTTTTAGAAATTTATTTTGCAAGCAGAAAGGTATCTGCCCATGTATTAGCTGTGCCTCGATATACTATTCCCTTTGGCAATGAGAACTTACTCCATTGCATTATTTTTAATTTGGGGGATGAAGGTATCTTTATTCCATAATGTCTGAGGGTTATGATAGAAACTATATTAATTTTTGATATGAAACTATTTTTTCCATATCAATTCAAACTTTTGACTTAGGGATGTTCAGAGAACACATATAATGAGAACCTTTCCTCTTCTTTGCCTCTTCTATCCCAACAGTTTAAATTTCACTTAAAAAACCTATAAGAATACTTAAAAAATTTATAGCTGAGAACACAGAAGACAATCTTTATGATCTTGTGTTAGGCAAAGATTCTCTAGGTATGATACCAAAAACACAATCAATCCATAAAAGAAAACACTGATAAATGCGACTTCATCAAAATTAAAAACTTTTCTGCAAAAGACACTATTAAGAAAACGAAAATTTTTCCTTCACAGACTGGGAGAAAAAATCTTGCAAATCATGTATCTGAAAAAGACTTGTATGCAGAATATATAAAGAAATCTCCAAACTTAATAATAAGAAAATAATTTAATTAAAAAAAAAAGATTTGAACAGGTGTTTCATGAGACCACACATTGATGGCAAATAAGTCCATGAAAAGATGCTCAGCACCATTAATCATTAGGGAAATGCAAATTAAAACCACAAAGAGATACTAAATGGTCCAAAACAAAATGAAAACAAACAACCCTGCAACCCCCAAAACAACAAAAACAAAAAAACTCAAACCCATTGACAATACTAAGTGCTGGTGAGGTTGCCGAGCAACGGGAATTTCTTATACACTACTGTTGGGAATGCAAAATAGTACAGTCACTTTGGAAAACAGCTTGGCAGTTCCTTATAAAATGTTAAACATTCATTTACACTAAAGCTCAGTAATCCAACTCCTTGAGAAATACCCATGAGAAAAAAAAGTTATGTTCACTTAAAACTTGTTCATGAACATTAATAGTGGTTTTATTCATAACTGCCCCAAACAGGAACCAACCCAAATATCCTTCAACTGGTGAGCGGATAAGCAAACTATGGTGTGTCTATATGTTGGAATATTACACAGCAGCAAAAAGAAACAAACTATGTTACACACAACAACTTGGATGTATCTCAGGCACATTACGCTAAGTGAAAGAAACCAGACTGAAAATGCTATGAGTCTATTTATATGATGTTCAGGAAAAGGTGAAATTAGGGGAACAGAAAACAAACCAGTGGTTGCTAGAGGTTGAGAATGGAGATGGATTAAAAAAGACAACAGTGTGAGCAAATTTTCTGGGGTGATGGAAGTATTTTGCATTTTGGTTATGGTGGTGGTTACACCACTGTATGAATCAGAGAACTATGCACAAAAGTGAATTTTACTGTATGTAAATTTTTACAAAGTAAAAAAAAACTCTAATGATTTTTATTGAAAAATTTAAGAGGCTCTACACTAATGGCTGCAGTTATCCTTAGGAGGAGACATCATTTTTGGACTTTAGGCTGGTGGGTAATACATATCACTTTAATTAAAAAAAAGAAAGTATCTGAATGTCAACTAGGGGTCAGGCACTGTTACAAGTGATAAAGAACAGATAAGAAGAGTAGAACCTGTTTTTTGCCCTATATGGTGTATGAACTAGAAGGGACTGTGCAAATGTGGAGGCTGGATCAAAGGTATTTCTCACCAGTAACACTTGAAATGATATAATAAATGATGATGACATCTAAACAACTACAACTAACTTTGTGGCTTTTCTGTCCCTTTCATCTGTGGTACTGAATGACTCTGAGTTGTTCTGTTAATCAGCTCAATAGGTTAACTACTTGAGACTCAATACAATAAGGCAGCCTGTGGCAGGTCAAAGATTCCTTACCACTGCCAGAAAGGAAATGCAACTGTGCTGTGTGCTTTCTGCAGGTTTGCTGCAGGAAGGTACACGTTTATTTCATTAAAAGGTATTTTATTACCTGGGGGAAACCAAATGTCAAGTTTAGCTCTCTAACTCGAATCATATTTTATTCAAATGCAGATGTACTTTTGAACTACAGCAGCCATTTGATTAACGTGTCCAATGACTAAACTCATGACCCTCTATATTAAAAGTGGTAACCTTTATGCCAGAGCTAAGTTATGCATTAAAATCCAACTTGGGAGTATATTACTCTTCATGCAAAAGTAACCACCTCCTTTCCTGCTAGTGGAGGCCTCCTGAGAAACACTGAGTGAATAAAAGACAGATGTAACTTCTTTTATTTGGCCACTTAGGAAGGGGGTCATCAACACGCATAGCTCTGATTCCCAGGTGACAGACAAAAATGACAGAACACTGAAGCTCCTGAAGAATACTTCAGAAACATGTCAGTCGGAGGAAAGGCACTTAGGTCCCCCACGAGGGTTGGAAAGTCTGTAAGTTTGAGGATGTTATTTGCCCACATCTTAGAGCTGTGCTGAGATGAAAGAGGACCACAGAGGGACCTTTGTGCTAAGGGAGGAAGGAAGGGGAACATTTTTTGCTTCTGAGACCAAAGAGGAAAGAAATTACGGACTGACATACAGTTTTGAGAAATTACAAATACTTGGGCAACATATGTGTAAAAAGATCTTACTGTTAGAGTAAAACTCAGTCATTTTTCCCTAAATGAGGAAACAGTAAGAAATGAGTTCTTAAAGAAAGAGGAAAGATTCAGAACATCAGCTGTCATGGTGTGAAATACTTTTTACTAATATATAGTCACATATAATAAGCTGTTCTAAAACATTAAAGTTCTCTTCAGGCTAACTTCAAGTTATCAATTCTGGCTGCACAGCAGAATCAACTTAAACACTTAAAACAATTCCACCCCCCGTGATTCTAATTCAATTGATTAGGGTTGTTCTTCTTGTGATCCTATTGAGCAGCCTGGGCTCTGAACCACCACTTCAGGGGCTATGGCTTAGTTAAGGAGAAACACCTGAGACCTTCACCATACATACAGATTTAAAAGTGTGCCACAGGCCAGGCACAATGCCTCCTGCCTGTAATCACAGCACTTTGGGAAGCCCAGGTGGGAGGATCGCTTGAGGCCGAGAGTTTGAGAACAGCCTTGGAGACTTAGTGAGACTATGCACCCTGCCCCCGCCCCCTCTGGCTCTCTACAAAAATAAAATAATTATTAGCCATAAAATAATTAGCTGGGCATGCTGGCACACACCTGTAGCCCTAGCCACTCAAGAAGCTGAGGCAGGAGGATCACTTGAGCCCAGGAGTTTGAGGCTGCTGTCACTGTACTCCAGCCTGGGCGACAGAGTAAGACCCTGCCTCTAAGAAAAAAAAAAAAAAAGTATGCACACAATAAACCAGATAGAAAAGTCTGAAGCTAAAGAAATGGACAGGGAATATGTTTCTGCATTATGAAATAATTCTTGGATTTATCCTTTAAAAGTGGTCCTTTAAATAGTGGCTACTTTATTTATAATTCCCTAACTTGATGGTTGGCTGGGATTGATTGGTGATAGGTATTTGCCAAATTCCACCTAGGCAAACAAAAAGGAAGATACAGCTCTGAGATGATAATGTGAACCAACTGAAAACTATGATTTGAGTTATAAACATAATGTTTTCATTTGACATTTTAGGAACACAAGTGGAAAAAGTGTGGTCTACCTGTAATATTCATATGCTTGTGTTTATACATAAGTGATGATTTCTCTAACTCATGGCTCTATGGTCAAATCCCTTGTGTGTATATAGTAAAACCACATCAGTTCCTGTTTATAAAAGAGACATGGCACCGTAAAGTTCTTGCTTTCCATAATATCATATTGTCCTGCAGTTTTTAGTGATTGCTCCTTTTTAAACAAATCTTTGAAGCTTTGAAAAGTTTTATTCATTCTGAGTTTTATTATACTACATATCTGAAAATGAGTCTAAAATGTGAATTTGCAAGCAACTTTGATCAGAATTCATATATAGGCCTAATTTAACCAGTTTGGTTGACTTGAGCTTATAAAAGTTTGCATACTTTAAAATATGTGGCATGAAAAAAAACCTCTAATGGGCTAGTGAAAAATAGCAGGTAGGAGACTAACAGGGCCTTTTTAAACAAACCACTCAAGAGGTAGGCATTAAAACTATTTACACATGTACACAAAATAATAACATGGGGCTTCTGGTTAACTGAGGTGCAAATATAGAATCTAGAAGCCTTACACATGCAACAAATCAGGTGGGTCTCAAGGCCCAGTGCTTTATGTTAAAAATGAGCTCCTTTCTGCTGGCATAGGGGTAGCAGGGTAACTAGAGTTTTAATATAAGCATTATTATTATTTTTATTATTTTATGAAAGGAAGAAATAAATTAACTATGACTTGGAGAAATGTTCTTTGTAATTCAGTCATCAACTTTGGACAAATAATTTTTATTTTTATAATTATGCTCACAACCTTAATACTTTTGGTCAACTGCTACTATAGAACTTCTATGGCAAGAATCAAGGAAATGGTGATATTAAAAATTTTTTAAGTTGAAAACACTAATTAAAGAAATGGCAATGAAAAATTGTTAATAATTTAATAATCAGCTAAGACTAATTATTCTAGTACTTTTTGAAATGTGAGAGTATGTTGTTGTGTGCTTTATCGAAGATCAGTTGGTTGTAGATAGATGGTTTTATATCTGGGTTCTCTATTCTGTTCCATTAGTCTATGTCTCTACTTTTATACCAGTACCATGCTGTTTTGGCTACTATAACCTTGTATTAATAGTATAGAGTCTGGTAATATGATGCCTCCAGATTTGTTCTTTTTGCTTATGATTGCTTCAGCTATTTGGGCTCCTTTTGGTTCTAAATGAAGCATAGAATTATTTTTTCCAGATCTGTGAAATATGACGTTGATATTTTGACAGGGATTGCACTGAATCTGTAAATCACTTTGGACAGTATGGACATTTTCACAATTTTGATTCTATTGATCCATGAGCATGATGTGTTTTTCCATTTGTTTGTGTCATCTGTGATTTCTTTCTTCAGTGTTTCATAGTTCTCCTTGTAGAGATCTTTCACTGCCTTGGTTAAGTATATTCCCAAGTATTTAATTTTCTTTGTAGCTGTTGTGAATGGTATTGAGTCTTTGATTTGACTCTCAGCTTGACTGTTACTGGTGTATAGGAATGCTACTGATTTGTGTACACTGATTTTGTAACATGAGACTTTGCTGAATTTATTTACCAATTCCAGGAGTCTTCTGGTGAAGTGTTTGGGATTTTCTAAGATACAAGATCATATCATCAGTGAAAGGTGACAGTATGACCTCCTCTTTCCTGATTTGGATACTCTTTATTTCTTTCTCTTGCCTGACTGTAATGGCAAAGACTTCCAGTAGTATGTTGAATAAAAGAGGTGACAGTAGGCACCCTTATCTTGTGCCAGTTCTTAGGGGGAATGCTTTCAACTTTTCATTATTCAGTATGATGTTGGCTATAAGTTTGTCATATATGGCTTTGACAAACAAGACAACAACATACAGTGGGGAAAGGAGGCCCTATTCAATGAATGGTGCTGGGAATACTGGATAGTCACATGCAGAAGAATGAAACAGGGCCTGTATCTCTCACCATATACTAAACTCTTCTAGACATTGGTCTAGGCAAAGAATTTATGACTAAGACTCCAAAGACAAATATACCAACAACAAATGGAACTTGATTAAATTAAAAAGCTTCTGCATAACAAAGGAAATAACCAACAGAAAAAATGGACAACCTACAGAATGGGAGAAAACATTTGCAAACTATACATCTGATAAAGGGCTAATATCCAGAATCTACAAAGAACTCAAACAAATCAGCAAGAAAAAAACAAACAACCCCATTAAAAAGTGGCCAAAGACATGACCAGAAGCTTTTCAAAAGAAGACAGCCAAATGGCCAACAAACATATGAAGAAATGTTCAACATCACTAATCTTTAAAACCACAATGAGATATCACCTTACTCCTATCAGAATGGCCACTATTAAAAGGTCAAAAAACAACAGATGCTGGTATGGATGCAAAGAGAAAGGAATGCTTATACATTGTTGGTGGAATTGCAAATTAGTACAACCTCTATGGAAAACATTATGGAGAATCCTCAAAAAAATAAATGTAGGCTTACCATTCAACTCAACAATCTCAATACTGGGTATCTACCCAAAGGAAAAAAAGTCATTTTATCAAAAAGACATCTGCACTGATATATTTACTGCAGCACAATTCACAGTCAAAAAGATGTGGAATCCACCTAAGTGCCCATCAATTCATGAGTGGATTATGAAAATGTGATATATATATATATATATGTGTGTATGTGTACACACATACACACACACACATATATACACCATGGAGTACTACTCAGCCATCAAAAGGGATGAAATAATGCCTTTTGCAGCAACTTGGATAGAACTGGAGACCATTATCTTAAGTGAGGTATCTCAGGAAGGGAAAAACAAACATCATATGTACTCTCTATAATTGGGAGCTAATTGATGGGCACACATGGTTACAAAGAGATGTAAAGGTTATAGGAAATCAAGGGGATGGGGAAGGGGGAGAAGGGGAGGGTGTAAAAACCTACCTGTCAGGTGAACTCTATTCAGGTGATGGACACATTAAAAGCCCCAACTTAAGCATTATAAAAGGTGTCCATGTAACAAAAACATTTGTACCCCCTTAATATTTTGAAATAAAAAAATGTAAAAAGAGTGACAGTAATTGTAGGCCTTATATCTCAAAGGAGATAAAGAAACATGCTTTTAAGCAAATAACATTACCTTCTTAGCAAAAATCATTTGCTTTTTATGGCATCAGGGACAACAGGGGAAAAAAATGTCACAATGATTATGACAGTCTAAAACAATGGCTTTCAACTCTTGGCGTGCATCAGAGTCACCTGGAGAGCTTGTTAAAATACAGGTTGCTGGGCCTTACCCCTAGAGTTTTTGACTCAGTAGGTCTGGGGCTGGGCCCAGGAATTTTCATTTCTAACAAGTTCCCAGATGATGCTGATGCAGTTGTTCTAGGCAACATACTTTGAAAACGGCTCATCTAATACAATCCTTTGGCAATTAACTAGTTGGTCAAGATAAAACAAAAATGAAGTAACTACAGGTTCAAGCACAGCAGAGACAAAGAAAAACTATTTAGTTAATTCTTATGTCAAATATTCTGGAGAGTCTTAAGTTAAATATCTTGAGGCATTAAATAAAACCTCTTATTTTGACCCTGTCAGGTACTGACTGCCAACATGTCTGACCTTAAACAATAAAATCCACACATAATTTTTTAGAGTTTAAAATTGCTGCTAAAGAATTGTAATTTCACAAATCCAGCCAAATGTATACATTCCAAACTACTAGATTAAACTTGAACTTTTCTAAACATTAAATAAAACCACAAAGGCAAGAGTTCTCAATTTTTTCTTCTTTCAAAACCACAGACGAGCTAATTCTACAGACTGTGGAATGTACAATAATAGGTCATTCTCACAAAATAAACCCAAGCGGTGAATTATATCTCTTCGAACTAGGTGGTGTCTTAAGTCAACAAGGGTAACTTTTTGACTATCATGCTGACAAGCAGATTTTGTGACATTTATGGGCCTCACAGAAACAGAAACATGTAACAATAAATTTAAACAAGGGAATAAAAAATGGGTTTGTGTGGTGTCTGTAAAAGCTCCCTAAAGAAAATTTGTTGGAGCTTGGCTATAACCAACAAATGGCTATCCTGTTAAATCCTGTTTCCTACAGCTGCATTCTTCTGACCAGAAATATGAATAACATGATGTTGTTTAGGGCCTTAAAAGCTGGCTCATGTCTCACTGAGATATTATGTGCCATCTTCTTTAAGATATTCCTGGAAATCAATAACTTCTCACCGATAGAAGAAAATAAAAACCATTAACTAGTTATCAGTCTTAAGCTATGAGAATTAGAGTAAGATTTCTCATCTGTAATGATAAACACTTTTGACCCCGTTCCTCAACAGTACAGAAGAGTTCCTTTAAGTTTTTCCCATACAGTATTTTCGAATCCTTGCCTAGGGGTTATATGAACACTAAGTAGTACTTACTTTTTACATGTGCAGTTTAGGTCAGTATGTTAAACAGAATAGATTCTATTTTATGAATTCTATGTAGCACTCTTTATGATATATGACTCTTCAGTTTAACAGTAATGTTCTTGGCTTGTTATAAACAACATAATGGAAAACCAAGAGGTGTTTGGATTTTGCAATTCCATTCTAAAAATTCAATGGAACTAAAAATGTCCAGAAGCATGCCAATACTTGCAGAACCTTGCAGTACTTTTTGAAAGATGGGGGTGGAGGGAATTTCATAAGATATTGGTACAGTTCCTCCTCAAATAGCCAGGAGTCTCAACATGTCATGCCTCATTCTCTAAAACAGTGTTTCTCAATTCGAGGTGATTTTGTCTCTGGAAGACATTTAACAATGTCTGGAGACATTTTTGACTGTCACAACTGGGAGGGTGCTACTGGCACCTAGTGGGTAGAGGTTACGGATGCTGCTAAACATACTACAATGCTCACGATAATCCCTGGCAACTAAGACTAATCCAGCATAAAATGCCAAATAGTGCCACTGCTGAGAAACTCTGCTCTAGAACAACTAAGACATTAATAATATAAATAATAAAGAGATGTGATGTAACATAGCTTGACCATCCCTGTAAACATTCTATTATTTACCTATATTAAGGTATATAAAAAAAAATCCCTTCCTAGAGAGCTTTTTATGGCTCTTACACTCATAAAATCAAACTATACTGGCATGCAGGCTTTAAGGAGGCAATAATTAGGGGGCAGAGGCCAAGCTACAAGAAAATCTCAGCCCCAAACCAAAGAATCTTCATGAGCCATTAATCTCTAAGCTACCCACAGAGAGACCTTTCTACACACGTATACATGGAAGATAAGGGGTGCCAAGTACAACCAGAGGTACTAAGAGGTTGGCATTGAAAGACAAGGTTAAAGTCTGTCCAAGAGATGACAGTGGGTTTTCAAAGAACACTGTTTGGATTCCAAGGACATAAACTGACCATTAGTTTATCTGCTAGATAATAATAAACCATGGTATAGAACTTGTTTTAAATGAAAGGTGATGTGTTCTCTATTTTTATTGCTGACAAATAAAGAGATAAAAGAAGATTTATCTCTTGAAAATGTAAAGACTAAAGGGATCCTTAGGTGGCTTAGGTGAAGCTCTGTCTTGTGAGAGGATTATGGACCATGGAGGTGGTCTGAAGTCTTGCAATTCTTTCCTACAGTTGAGGAACCTCAAAGGAAGGGGTAGAAATATCGGTAAGAATAATGGACATGACAATGTCCATTACACTGTCAACACTGTTGACAGTGCCTAAAACACCAGCTTCCTCATACAAGATGCTCAATAGACATTTCTTGGATAAATCAATAATGACAGAAATATGTGACTCCTTTCTCTTCTGCAAACACAAACCTAAAATCGATTAATGTGCCCGACTCATCCTCTTTAGGACAGCAGGTTTCGTTAGGCTAGTTTCAAACGGACTGCTTTGGGGTAATCATGGGAGGAAAGCATACACATCTATCCCAAAATAGGACTAAGCATGAAAAGTCAGTCCACGCCATATTCAGGTAATAACTGACTGGTGAAACATACCACATCTATTCTCACAAGCCTTCCAGATTCAATGCAAATAATTAGCTGATATAGCCCAAGAAATGACATCAATTCTAATCATTCAATGACTACATATGAACAGAACAAGGCAGCAACCCTTCACACCTGACCATTTTCAGCCTTTCTGGGACTGGTAGGAGGAAATGTAAGCTGGATTTCTCAAAACGTGGTCCACAGATCACCTATGTCTGTACCACCAGGGTAATAAATTCAGATCCTGGCATTGCACCTCTTATTATAAAATTGGAATTGTCCAGGGGTACTCCTAGGAACCTGCATTTTAACATGTTCCCTGGGTGATTTTCATGATCACTAAAGTTTGAGAAACCCTCTGGAAAGGGATAGTTTGCTCAGGGAAAGTCAGAACCCTAGAGTTATTAAAAAAAAAGTTTCACCCGGGCACGGTGGCTCAAGCCTGTAATCCTAGCACTCTGGGAGGCCGAGGCGGGCGGATCATTTGAGCTCAGGAGTTCGAGACCAGCCTGAGCAAGAGCGAGACCTCATCTCTACTAAACATAGAAAGAAATTATATGGACAGCTAAAAATATATATAGAAAAATTAGCCGGGCATGGTGGCGCATGCCTGTAGTCCCAGCTACTCGGGGGGCTGAGGCAGTAGGATTGCCTGAGCCCAGGAGTTTGAGGTTGCTGTGAGCTAGGCTGATGCCACGGCACTCACTCTAGCCTGGGCAACAGAGTGAGACGCTGTCTCAAAAAAAAAAAAAGTTTCCCCATCTCTTAGCTAGGTTATGAGAGTTTTAAGAACAATGGCTGGCTTACTCAGCAGAGGAATTGTTTAAAAGGTTAAAAGAGGCTGCAGAAGACCCAACAACAAGACTATTAATTTTGTGATGCATTTAATTTCTCACACGGTGAATTCTGAGTTGCTTGATCCAACTCCCCCAAGCCACTCTGTGTTTCTGTACATGCCTTGGGAATCTTTGATAGAGATTACATTACTCATGTGTGAATTTATTATACTTTGATAAAAAGAAAACTGATATCCATGTCTATTTTATTTATGTGGGTTCTTTAGTAAGTAATAGAGATAACAAACCTTGATTTTTTTTTTTTTAGGCTACCATAAGAGCAGTGAGGCATAGAAATTGTAAAATGGCAGTAACCCCCCCAAATCTGAGATTTGCTATGAGATTAATTTTTGTTCTAAAGAGTGAAATAGGTATCTAATATTTGGGGAATTCACTTAATCTCATATAAAATAATGGAATGAAGAGAAGAGTAGAAGAATTTGGAAGATAGTTCTGATTCTACACCCTTACAAAGAATTTTAATAACCAAAAGTGATACTGGCTATACATATGCAAACATCAAAAATCTACTTTTTTGCTGATCTGATAAAATCTCTCTTTTGATTTTTCATGAACTACAAAGTAAATTCTTCTACAAAATGATAACATAAACATCACAGCAATGACAATCAAGGACATAACATCAAATGCAATATTCATACAATTAGGTAACAAATATTTACTAAGCAACTATATAGTAAATTAAAGATGGCCACAAATTCTTTGCCATTCATCCTGTCAAGAGGTGGAGACCATTTTTCCTACCTGAGTCTCGGCTGGCCTTGTGACTACGATGATGAATAGAAAACATCAAAAATAACTCTTTATCACTTCTGGGTGTAAGTAAGCCTTAAAATAGCCTGGCACTTTCACATTTGCACTCCTGGGAGCCAGTCGCCACTCTGTAAAGAAGTCTGCACTAGACTGCTAAAGCTGAGCGGACTAAGGAGAGAGGACTTAGATGACGAGTCGTCATTTTGTATGAACTCTCAGCTAAATGCTATTGCAGAGAGATCCTGGCCACCCCATGTGGAGAAGAGCCACCTAGTTGAACACAGTCAGCATAAAGCAAATTGTTGTCTTAAACCACTACCTTTTGGATAGGTTTGTTATGCAGCAATAGAGAACTAAATCAACCACTATGTATTACATCAGTCACTGTTCTAAGTCTTAGAACTAAAACAGAGAAAAATTTAGACAAAGTTTCTCTATTTGCTCTGGATTAATCAACTATTGGTTAAAATACAAGTAGGTTGATAGTAAAGGTTGTATTTCTGGTGGGCATTTCATTTTAATAAGAACTGTTGCTTTCTCTGCAATATACTTAGAGACTTTATTTTCTCTTAATTTATTTTCTCTTTCTTTAGTTGTTCCAACTGAGGAGTAGAACTAAATATATTATATTATCACCAATATGATGTTTGTGTATCCTAAAATGCTGAGATAAAATTTTTATCAAACCAGCATGCATTGTTACTTTTTAAAAACAAAAGCAAGTCCACTCTAACTTATAAATAGAATAACTCAATATATTAGTACAGTTAATAATTTAGCTGGCCATTATACTACTGACATTCTATTTCAGAGTCTGAATAAATGAAACTGGGTGTCCACAATTACTGTTTTAACAATTCCCATTCTGTGTTATTTACTTCCTAAGTTAATGCCTTTGGGGATGGGATGAAGGCTATCTTGTAATTCCTCTACCTGCAATGTTACTCTTTTCCCCTCTTCATTTGCTTAAATCCTCCTTATCTTAAATACACACTTCCTTGCATTAACCTTTTAGGCTATAAATTCCTTAAGGCTGAATTCAGCCAGGGTGCTTACTAGCTAACCACCTTTTTGTTTATTCTTATTTTTAAATCTGGTTGCTGCCCTGAAACACTCTAAGTGAAGTGTAAACATTTCTGCTTCTCAGATTGTAAGAGAGAGAAATTACTTTGGTCGTTTCTTGAGTCTACTTCTTAAAAGCACCATGCATCACTGTTTTGGGAGCCCACACGGATAACGGCAGAAAGTTTTTGTATGATAGGGGTGCCATTTGCTTAGAACCTATGAACGAAGTGAAGTGGTGTGAACATCTGTTGTTCCTAAGGTCTTTGCATGTCAAGTAAGAGCTATCCAAGCATCCATTCTTTTCTCAAAGGATGCTAAATGCAAAACACAGCTGTCTGTGACCTTGGGAGACCTCACTATTAATAGTATCTGCAAACAAGCTTATGTAAGTGTACCTTGGCCGCCTTGTTCCAAAAGGCCTCTCTAACTAAATGAGAGTTTTGGTAAAGGGTCTTCTGGGAAGCGGTGTCTCTTGTCTGAACTGTAATTTGAAAAGTAACTTTTCTCTGTATTGTATCCCTAACTACATAGAACACAATACTGGGCAAGAAACGAGAGCAGAGCTGTAAAACACTAAGTCTGGATAATTCCCAGGCTGCAAAAAACGTCTTGTTAAACAGCTTTATTAGTGACTTGGAAATTTGAGTAGATATTACATTAATAAGTTCCTCAGATGGTACTAAAAGTAAAGATGGTAGGAGAGACAGAGTTGAGGCCAAACAATATTAATGGATCCATGGAGATTAGAAAAATGGACAGTAAAGTACAGCATGAATTCAGTCTGGCAAAATACAATGAAGTACAAGCATCCAGGAAAAAATAACTCAGAAGACTGACATTCAGTGGGTGAATGAAACCTCGAAAGCATGTCAAAAGCAACTGGATGGATATTGCAACCCACAGCTTAGACAGGATTTTGCAATGTAACAGAAATAGCGAAGCATAAAGTCTATGTGAAGCTGCCTATCAGAAGGCCTCAGCAAATGGCGATGATGGTAAAAAAAAAAAAAAAAGAAAACAGTTTAGTCCTTGGGTCTAAGAGTGAAAGCACCTGGACTTCTGCTTTGCCTTTAAACATTCTTTCATAAAGATGAAAAGTACCTTGAGAGTTCTTTAGAAGGAAAACATATTTACAGAGATAAGCGTATGATGAGAGATTAAAGGAATGAAACAAACCTCTGCTGAGCAATGACAAAAAAAGGTATTTAACTCTGATCAAAATTATTGTTTATACTTTAAGAGTTTTCCAGCCAAGATAATTAACAAATATATTTCTTAGTTACACATATGGCAGATGAAACAGTGCATTTCCAGGAAGCATCAGCCCCCTACAAAGCTCTGTAGTTGAAAGAAGGCTCAGGATTACAGAATTTTAGAGAGGGAAAGGTCTTAGAGATAATACATTTTGTTTCTTCAAAGTGAGGTCTGAGGACCACCTAACTTGAAATTACCTGGAGACCTTATTAGAAATGAAGATTTCCAGGCTCCCATTCAGCCCTCCTGAATGCTACTACCCCAAAGGGAAAAGCCTAAGAAGCTCCAGAGTTTAAGATAAGTTTATAGATAAGGAAAGCTAGAGGCCCAGAGAGATAAATTGCCCAAGATCAGGCACCCATAGGCCCTAATTTCCAGTCCAAGGCTGTTATTACCACTATGGGATGAAACTTTCCCCAAATCTATAAACTGCCTTTACAGATTAGTTATTACCATACTGTGGGATTTTTCTGAGAATTTAATTCATATTCTAAATGTTGCTTCATTTTAAATTTTTTTTTTTTTTTTTTTTTTTGAGACAGAGTGTCACTTTGTTGCCCTGGCTAGAGTGAATGCCGTGGCATCAGCCTAGCTCACAGCAACCTCACACTCCTGGGCTTAAGTGATCCTACTGCCTCAGCCTCCCGAGTAGCTGGGACTACAGGCATGTGCCACCATGCCCGGCTAATTTTTTCTATAGATATTTTAGTTAGCCAGCTAATTTGTTTCCATTTTTAGTAGAGACGGGGTCTCGCTCTTGCTCAAGCTGGTCTCGAACTCCTGACCTCGAGCAATCCATCCGCCTCGGCCTCCCAGAGTGCTAGGATTACAGGCATGAGCCACCGCGCCCGGCCGCTTCATTTTAATTCTTGTGTAAAAAGGAGAGAAGATGAAAGAAAATATAGAACAAAGACTGGAGTAGGAAATAAATAGCAAAAAGTCAGGCCAGGAGCAGAAGAAATGAGTAATTAGCCACTGGTTTGGAGGACATCAAATCTACATGCGTGAGGTTAAATCACAGACTATGAACAAAAAGGCCCTTCAGTCCATTCTATTCCCCCCACCTAAAAACACACACTTTAGAAGAAAAAGTTTGAGAGAAAGTGACCCCGACCTTTTCAGGGTTAATAAACAGGTTTGGCTTAACCCCATGGGCCTTGCCCAAGTTCTTGAAAGAGGAGCTGGGGGATTTAGGAAAGACTGTGCCTCCCTTGGGGCTAATTCTGAATCTGCTATCTTGGCAGAGACGGACATGAGATGGGCAAATGGAAACGTCTTCTCTGGGACATCACACAAGGATGGCAGTGTAAGGATATACTCCCCAAGTCCTACATCATTTCTAAATACAAAGTGCCATATGAAGTAAAGAAAGAACCACATGATGTTCTATATTCAAAGGTCTTTCTTAGAGTTTCTTAAGTCTCACAGACTTATTGTTTCAACAATCCAAGAATTGCTGGCCAGATTAAACCAAACCTCTCATCTTCCTAGCCCCATAATTGGGTGACAGTTTTAGAATCCCATCACCTTTTAGATTCCTTGATTTATAATGGCTCCTAAGTTCTGTCTTCTTTAACTTTGGCTATGAGGAAAAGAAACAATTTTAAAAAGCTTCCAAGGAAAGAGAACTTATAAAAAAGCAAGAGAAGTTTAAAGAACAAATTATGGTCCTTCCTAATGTCCAAGCTTCCTAAAAAAATATGAAATCTCTGCCTCGTTATCATAAAACTTTCTCTTTCATAGGGCAAAGGGTGTAGGAATGAGAACCAGATTGTGGCTTATCTCTGTATCCATTTCAATGGCAGTAATTGTTCTAGATGTTTTTTTGTCTCATTAGGAGTCTGTTGTTTGAAAAGCAACCACATTGCATTGAGATGGCCTCTTTTAGCAAAAACTGGCCAGGCAGTGTTTCAAGTTGGCTATTTCCAGTTTTGACAGTTCCTATTTAATTAAATCCCTGTAAGGGGAATCTGGGTTTGCTCCAAGACAAACCAAAACAATGAGAACTAACATGGACCAATAAAATAAATCATGAAAAAATATACCTTTATGTAAATACAGCTTCATAAAAAATAATTATTATAAAAAAATCAAACATTTGACATGCATAGAAAATGAAATAAAAAAAAGAAAAACCCAGGGGCCAAACTTTAAAAGAAAGATGTATTCTCAAAGCATAGTTTTTACTAGTTTTCAGAAAAAGAAAAAGCTCACTTTTTATTACAATTTGTCAAACATACTGACTATAGAATGCATTTGCAAAAGGATTTCTGGAACATGATGAGAGATCCATAGAGAAAGCAGTAGCAGGAAGACAGGCGTTCCAGTTACATTTTAGATTGGAAAATGCCTCTGGAAAACAGATTTCACAGAACAAGTTAATACAAGGGAAGAAAGCCCCTAATTTTTTATAAAGTCACAGCACTGACATCTTGTCTGTTCCCAGAGTGCAGGGATTCAGTAGCAGAAAGCTTTGCCTTCAGTTTCAGAGCAGGCTTAGGAAAGTAGCGAACTGTCTGTGCCTGGAGGGCCCAGGGGGGCTTTTAGATTTAGAGCTCTGGTACTCCACTGCAGGATAAACAGCTCCGGATTCTTCTTTAATGACAACAGCATATCAGCTCCTTTTGAGGTTACAGCATACGTAAACAGGATCTGCCTCATATTTTCCAGTTGTGGAGGAGGGAAGGGGAAAAAAAGGCCCCCACAAACCTTTCCCTGAAGTTAACTGTGGAAGACGACTTGCTTTTACTTGCATGCAAGACTGAAAACAGGGAAGGAGAACCAGTATGCAAAATGTCCCCAGAAAGGAAACAGGAAAACCATTACTTCCTCTGTGAGAACATAAGTGGGCAATCAAAGGGAAAAAAGGTAATGAATGCAGACCTCTAGGGTTTTAAAAGGAAAGGGATACAAGCTTAAAAAGAGCAAGTTGAGCAGAAAGGGTTCTTAATAAAGTCTTTTGGTGCCAAGACCCACAGAGGTATCAAACAGGAGGTCCTGCCCAGCTCAGGCCCTACTCTCTACTTGAATGTTGAAGTGAACACAGGTTGTCACTTTAACAGAGACCAGTAGGCTATTTCCTAGGATCCCTTGGAGTTTAGTATTGGTACTGAAAACTTCTTGGCCTTCTTTGAGAAACTCTTACAAAATGTGCTAAATGAAGATACTTACTCTTAGAATTCTGTCTCTTGTACCCTGAGCCAACCCTTATTTGGTTTTGGACCAAAGAGCTGAAGAGAAGATCTCAAGATCTCTGTTTTCTTGACCTGAGCCTATAAGTCCTCCTCCCCTCCCCTCCAATCTCCCCTATCCCAATATTTGCCAGGAAGCTGCAGACAAAAGTTATCTCATTTGTATTTAAATGTACACTTCAGTGATGTGAAAGCTTGCTTCATTTTGCTGTTATGGGCCAGCAAACTTTTTCTGCAAAGGGCTTGATAGTAAAGATTTTAGCCTCTGCAGGCCATGCTGTCTGTGGCATGAGAACTCAGCATGAGAGTAGTCACATACAATACATAAACAAATGGGTGTGTTGGAGTTCCAAAAAAACTTTATTTATAAAAACAGGTGGTGGACCAGATTATAATTAGCCCACAGGTTATAATTTGTGATTTTTGGTATTAGTTCTCCCCAATTCTATAACAGGGTTTTTAAAAAGTGGCAGGCAGATGGTTTCCATTTTTTTATGAACATACACATAAACTAATTATGCTTTGCCTCTGATAGGGATCAAGATATGTGTTAATTAAATGGATGTAAAATACTTCTAAAAGTCCTCTTCAAACATATGCTATCATCATTATTTTCCCTACCCTCAGACAAAAGCAGCCTCAATGTTCAGTCATTCTGGTGAGGTTTTCATCAACAAGTTAGAGGAAGTGGGCTTGGTAGTTATGGAGAAGAAGAGGATTATTTCTTGGATTGAAATGGCTCATGGGTCCTTAGAGTTTGAGAACCTCTATTCTTTGGCAAGCTGTCAAAAATAAATAACTACACATTATCAAGTGGGGTCAGGTGATAAGTCTCCACCACCTCTGTCCAGTACATATTCTATACTTCAGCTGTGCTCATGGAATCCCATTATTTCTGGAAGGCAACAAATACTTCCTAATTGTTGCAAAGAAGACTGTACCAACCGGGGAATGGTGGATGGTGGTGATGGTGGAATGGCTGGTCGGTTGAGAGTTGAGAGGCTGGAATTGGATGCCAGAGAGAATGAGTGTCAATGTAAACACTGAGTGGTGCAATCAATCACAAGAGAAAAATCAGAAGCCAATTAGTTAGTTAGGATCAGGGGCATGGGGGAAGCCAGGAAGTCAGCCAGAGACAACTCAGTTATTTGAGTCCTAAGCTTGAGTCAATGAGAGCTCTCAGAACCATGCTCAAGTTTGAGTCCAGATTTGGTAATGCAGGGAACCAACTGGGGCAGGTGGCTATTGACAAAATAGTCTCCCATCAGTTTTAGGCACATTCCACTTTCAGCTGAGTAATCCATTGGGGAGACAGAGCTGAAAGATCTTGACACATGAGATTTGTAGTGTCCAAGATCAGTGGACCTTTAGTTCAGAGCCTCCTGGCTAGTGTTTTGTCCTAAAATATGGTCCATGCAACACTCAAGAGGGTGAGTGATGAATCCAACATGCTCATCTGGAAGAATGGCACTCCTAAGGCCACTGAAGATGACAGTTTTATCCTAATGTGCTGATTAGTTTGCCATACAGAAGAATTGTTGTATGAACCTCTGCAGGTGAGAGTTCTCTATATTTCAGTTTGTTTGTGGATCAAGACACTAAATTATAAAAATGTGATTAGGTGGTATGGCAAAGTCCCCCTGAGGATGCCTGGTTGATGAGTCACTGGTTCACATCTGGGAAATAATAAAGCTGCGTGCCCAATAAGTGTGAACCTTGAGAACTTTAATTA
Organism: Lemur catta; assembly: GCF_020740605.2. NCBI lineage: Eukaryota > Metazoa > Chordata > Mammalia > Primates > Lemuridae > Lemur > Lemur catta. The sequence goes on from NC_059128.1 coordinate 241,751,096, forward strand.
CCTCTTCAGATTGAAAGTTGTCACAGAGATTCCCTTCAGGAGGAAACCAAGAGCCAGTGGCAGCTGACAGGAAAGAACCAGGGCAGAAAGAAGAAAATGACAAGAGTTGAAGTCAAGAAGAAAAGCCAGACAAGGATCCTTTGGTGAGGAACAGTCTTGGCCAGGAAAGGGCAATTTTGGAATAATAAGAGAAAGGCTTGAGTATGGACCAGGAAAGATCTGTCTAGAAGTTGGCTTCCAGAGCTGGCCCCAGGACATCAAAGATGGGGCTTCGCTATCACTGGAACTAGTAGTATGGAAGACCCAGACCCTTGGGTTTTTCTGAACTTCCTCTATCCCTTCTTTCAGGTAATTTTAGTGAATGCTTTGAAACCCAGCAGGCTCAGGGAGAGGAGACAATATTCACCCCGATTGCCTTTCTCAGGTGAAGGCCAGACTATAAAAAATGCGAGAGGCTGATAGTCTTAACAGGGAACTAAGCAGGAACAGGAGGTCACGGTCCAAGTCCCTTAATGTCTTCTGGACCTAAAAGTTTCTCTGTGATATAGAGTAGTTGTGTAGTAAACACAGGCTCTTAATATATGGAATGGGTGAGAAAAAAAAAATCAGGATAAATTCTAATTTCTTTTCTCCACATCCCTAGCATAAATTGATAGTGATATGTTTGAAATAGGAGGTAATTATAAGGACTTGACATAGAATGGAAGTTTGCAAATGCCAGTTCATCCAATAAAAAGAGTAGCTTCTCTTAAAAAATAAAACACTTTTCTTTTATAAAAAGAACTTTGCTTACTTTTTTCCTGTATAACTGAACAGCTTAAAAGCAAAACAAACAGAAAAAGCATTACATAGGAGAGAATTTAGTTAGGAAAACCATACACAAAGTAAACTACGAGTCTTTACTTGCAGGCAACTTTTGATGGACTTGGGGCAGCAACTTATTGCAACCCCATACATTTTCTTAAATTGGCACAAGGTTACTTTGGAAGTTTTATACCTTGCGATGTACTTAGGTTGAAAACTAAACTGATTAGGTTGAAAACTAAACTAAACTAAACTGTAAAGCAACATTATTTAAAATTCAGCTCCTAAGAAAAAGCAGAATACTCAAAATCAGCACTGGTGTAAAAAATATTTTTAATTCATTGGTTAGAAGAGACCAAACAATCATTTCAGACATTTCTATCACTTTTACAGTAATCACACTCTTTAGTAATATGGTGATCAACTTTCCCCAAAAACTTGCAAGGGAGAAACAATTGACCTTCCCTTCAAAATCTAATTTCAATCAACATTTTTAAGGGCAGCATTCAATGTTTCTTACAATAATGGGTTTCAGAACCATGCTCTGGCCATAACAGGAGTGTGCAAAGAGCATTTAGAGTTAGCCATTTGGCAATAATTGTCCAAATCCATGGGATCTTTTTTGCATACCTTATGGCAATGCCAGGTGTGCATCCATAATCAAATGCGTGAGTTTTCTATTTGAGGATCATAAGTTAAGTATTATGTTTGAAATGAGAGGGGGAAAAAAGAGAAAAATCTTCCAGTGTACCATAGACTTTAACTGGTCTATCAAGCCAGATTTTTAAGTTTCCAAAATGAGCTGGATAACTTTAGAGTCCCCTATATGTCATGTCTAGTGCGGGTATCAGCTCCGTCTCTGATGGCAAATCCACTATTTCTGCTTATGCTCTCACAAATGGACAGGCTCTCTACTCTGCCACCTCCACTCACCCCAAATTCTGAAATTTCTGGCAGAAAAGAGATCTGTCAAAACAGGTTACTTTTATTTTTATTGGTTCCTCCAGACCATGACGACATTTCCTGATAGGCAGTGCCAGGAAACTATTAATGTCTGTGAAAAAGCAGTGAAAGTTCTTATGAGTATAAACTGTCTGGTGCCCCAGGAGACGAAGCCTGAAGGAACCACTGGTCTTTAGACTACAACACTGATTCAACTGGCTGCTGTTATCAGAACTCCAAAACACCACTATCACAGGAGAAGAGAAAAACGTCTTTCCAAAAAGAAAGATCTGGAACACACAACTGGCTGTTTCCTCCCTCTCTCTTAACCACTTGCTTGCCCTGAGCAGAGTAACCGGGCATTACCTGGGTAGCTAATGGCTGGCTCAGTTAAGGCTGTTGCACAAATCAGGTAATTCACTCAAAAAGTTAATGGATCTTTTCCCAAGCAGGAGGTGTATTAAGGCCTACACCTGGACAAGGAGAGTGCGCCCTTTCCCACAGTGAAACAAAGAATGCACTCTAACATCCAGCGCAGAACCAGAATTGCACCTTTTAAAAAGACCTCAGTGATTTTGCCAATGCTGGAAGAGCACTCTGCTAATGCTCACTGTGACCTGACCTAAAGGAAGCAGGCGCTTTACAGAAGATGTTAAACTAAATTGAACAAAACTTGTTTGAGGCATTGGACCTGGAGGAGACCTTCAAGTATGTCAACTGATACATTATTAGGTGCCCAGATCATGTGGGCTTATGTTCTAACTGGGTTCTAACTGGGTTTCTGGAGCAGAAAGGCAGCGCTCTGTGCTGTGGTATCCGTCTATTTCACAGTGCCACCTGCTGGTGGATGGTGAGAGTGAGCTGAACTGTCCTGGATTGATACCTGTGAATTCACAAAACAACCTGTGAATTCATAAAAAGAGGAAATGTCTTGACTATTTCTACTGTACACAGAACACTGAGAAGCAGTGTTCTTTATGGTGGCATGCTCACAAAGGGGACAGTGCTGTTTATCTTTGCTGCTGTCCTCGCCACCCACAGTCCAGCGATGAGTGTGTCCTTTGACATGTCTAAACAGGAAATAGGAGCATTAAAACCAAGACCATAATATATGGTCCTTGCAGGCTAACTGCATGTCCTTCATCATGGCCTGGTCATCTGAATCATGACCTTTAAGAGCTGGATGGTGTCCTCATTATCTTTAAGAGAGTTGTAAGTATCCCTTCTAGATGAAGTTAATTCTATTCTCATAATTAACCCCCTTCAGGAGATCATTTAATATTCACCCCCAACACAATCAACGCCCAAAGTCTTGAGCAGTTAAGAAGAAATTGTGGTAAAAGAAAAATTCACTATCACATAAAGTACTAGTTTCCATCCGGAATGTTAAAAATAAATTAATCCATATCCTAAGCACTGTTCATTTAATCTTTAGAGAAGCTATAGGGCCAAAATGCCTCATCAGAAAATGTTTCAGGATTTTTCATATATTGGAAAGGCAAACTGGCACATATATAACACTCCCAGAGGGTTCTTGGGCAGCAACCGCTAATCAAACATTAATATTCCTGCAGTAAGACCTAAGAATAGTCACATTCAGTGCTTAAAGACTTTAAATAGACTCATGTCCATTCCAGATCAGGTTTTGTTGTTAACTGAGTTTGTATAAAACTTAACAAACTTGTGCTGTTAGGAGATTTTTGGAATTCAGGATCAAGGAAAAGGGATTATGGCCTACACAAATCAGTCTTAATTTTAAAGAAGAAGGGCAAAGCAGTGATTTGCATAAAATTATTTAAAAGGCTAAAATACGATGCTTATCTGGGTTGTCTGATTTTGTGTAAGTTACTTAACAGTTTTAGCCTCGGTTTTCTTAGGTGCATTGGGGTGGAGATGACGGTGAGAGTGGCAGTGGATGGGGGGCCCAGGGCGAGTGGGAGGAAACCAGTGTTCATCTTGTCCCTACACGGTCCAGCCCATGTCAAGTGACTCTAGTTTTTCAGTATTATAAAAAATAGCGTGATAAACAGCCTAGTAGTTAAATCTCTGTACATGTCCGTTATGATTTCTTTGGGATAAATACCTTAAAATGTAATTGCTGGGTCAGAAAGCACTGTATATGTATATATATACATACAAACACACACACACACACACACACACACATATATAAATAAATAAAACTCTCTCACACACACAGTATCTATCTATCTACCTATTGTCATTGATCTTTAGCTTTCTATCCACTCATCCAACAAGGTTTATGATAACATTGCAAAATTGCCTTAAAGACCAAATTTCATGTCCCTCTGTCAACACCAAGCATGACCATTAACAAAATCTGCCAATTTGATATGCACAAAATAGTATTTCATTAAGTTGTGCATTTCTCTGATTTCCTCAGATTTTTATATATGCTTCATGTAATCTTTCACAATTTTATGAAGTATTCCTGAATTCCCACCATTAGTGGTAGATCTAAGTCTGCTTGACTTCAGAGTTTTATGTTGTGGAGGATCTTGAAAGGGTTTTGGAGGTGCCTTGGGTCTTTGGGCTATGGAGTGACATAAGGGCACAAATAACTTGTGGAGGCAGTAGGGTGGGGACAGCTTTGTATCTGTTTACCATATTATGTTTTTATACTGTACTTCTCTATTGTACTACAGCCAGAGTCCTAGGTAGCCACCAAAGCCTCTTTGAAATGTCAGCCCACATGGCTCAAGGCTTGGGTAGAGACCACAGTGACTATTTTAAATTATCCATCACCTACTCAGTGTGTAGTACACAATTTTAAACTAGTTAATCATTAATTAGTTTATTACTAAAACCAGTATTCTACTGAAAATTGGGTAGTCTGGATAATCTTGTGAGTTCTAGTAAGGGCTTATACTGACATTAAATAAACCAGCATTCAAATATCAAATCTGCAAAATTCAGATGATCTGATGCATTTTAGATGAAGTGTCTTTAGGTCAGACTTCATCTGAAAATCCCTCACTATTACCAATCATGTGTACACATGGAGAATGGGACCAAGCAGACCCAGGGATTCAATGACATTCCAAAAGCCTTCACCTTTCTTACACATAAAATGCAAACCAGGGTGCTTAGTTACTTGCTTTCAAGGTATGAGTTTCAGTACTCTTACCTACTCCACAGGCAGGCCAGAATAACTGGTGAAAATGCCAAGAAAAGGGGCAAGGAGAGAGAGAAAGGGTCAAGATAATTCATTCTAAATAGGGATACCCTAGTTTAGGTCAACTGTGAGCACTGGAAATTTCCCTGTTAAAAAAACCCCGAGACTTGAAAATGCAGGCAAGGCTTCAGAGTTGCAAAGCTCCTGTATTCTATGTGACTGGTGTCCCAGGACTGTGCATCTCGGTGGCCCTGTGACAGTTAACATAATCACAGTCCATGCTTGCTGTTCTGTATACAAAGCACACTTGAACAAGAAATCTGTATGGGACACCCATTTTCAGCTCTCTCCCTGAAGACAAATATTCTCTTGAAACAGAATATTTTTGGAGAAAACAAGAAATGACTGGCTATAAATATAGTCATACAAAAATCTTTAAACTGTGACCCAGGATTTCAGGAGTTGGTCTGGTCCCTGGGTGGTTTATGAAGCACAGCCTTCTGCATTATCCTTGCTTTAATCACCACTATCCATGACATCACAATCCAAACCATTTATTTAGTCTGTTTTCAAGCTCACCACATGGCAAATGACTGCCTATATAAACAAAACAATTCAGTTCTGTAGGAATTCTTTGCAACTGAGACCTCTGGAGAGAGAAAAAAGTGTAATTGCCATCTGAAACATACTTTAATTTCTTTAAGTGGTTTTATAAATGAATGACTGACTCTTGTTAAAAGAGGAAGGAAAAAACCCCCACAAAGAGCTGTAGGAGGCCCTTTCTGAATCTTGCATACATTGTAAAGTGAAGTCTTGATACCCCTGTCAGCTTTTAGCTATCAGAACCCCCAGTTTGAATTCAAGCCACTGACAAGTGCACAGGTAAAACAGATGATAAACTCTTTAAGAGTAAAGACCGTGTCTCTAACTTCTCATATCCCTTATACAGTGGCCCTAAAACTTTAGCGTGCATTAAAATCATCTGGAGGACTTTTAAAAACACAAATTGCTGGGCCCCACTCCCAGACTTTCTGATTCAGAGGTCCAGGGTGGGGCCCAATAATTTACATATCTAACAAGTCCCCTAACTGCTGATCAGGAACCACATTTTGAGCGCCAGTGCCTCACAGCATAGAACACAGAATAGGGCAAAATAGACCTGGCCAATAAACATTTGTTGATTACATTGAATTCATATTGAAATGTTTTCTTCCCCACCCTAAATCTGAATATGAACTGACATGCTGGCAGACTAATTAGACGTAAGAATATAGTTGGTAATATCAATTATCTGATGATGACACACAAAAAAAGTGTCACTTGCACCTCCGCATTATAATGGTGACAGTTATGGGACACTATGTCAGTGGTAAAAATGATTAAAGTGAGTATTTTTTTTAGTTAGGCAGAAAGAGAAAGATGAAAAGTGGAAAATCAAGAAAGAAATCTTAAGAAAATGGCTTGTATGGTTGGGTTATACATGGTTCAACAGAACTGGGATTGAATCTAGACTGCAATAATGTTAGCAGTATGACTTTTGGCAAAGTTACTTATTCTCTCTCATTCTCCATTTCCTCACCTGTGACTTGAATAATAATGTCTATCATGAAGATTACAGTGGCCTGGGAACTGTGGTTTAGAGCAATGGTTCTCAAACTATCGTGGGCAGAAGAATCATCTAGATGTTCTTGTTAAAACATAGGAGCTTATTAAAACACAGATTGCTGGATTGCACTCCCAGACATTCTGTAAGTCTGGGATGGGACCTGCAGACCTGCATTTCTGATGCAGCCAATTCTCAGACTACACTTTGAATAGCACCAAGGCAGCAATCCACATCCAGTTACCACTAAAACACCGCGTAATTGATGTGTATATCAATTACATCACTTTCCATACTCTGTCTTATGTTGTAGTCATCTGGGCTCATGGTTTTCAACCTTACCAACCAAGCCTAAAGCAAGAACGGTGTTTTGTTCCTCCTTATATCACACATAATGCCTGGCAAAGTGTTTTGCTATGCATATGTGTGTGTGTATGCATAACATATGTTGGTATTAATACATATTAATAGATATAAACTGCACAGACAGCAACAGGAACACACGTTTCTTTATTTATTTAGGTTTCTTTTTCCTCAAATCTCTGACCTCTACCAATCTATTTAATGTGTGAAAATCCACCTGCTGAATTTCTTCAAAAATTAGCTGTTTGTCAAAATAAGTGTTATGTGATAGACAGCAATACAGAACTTATTATATGAGTATGACTTGCTAACATGCCGTCAGTGAATCTGAGGCAAAAGAAAATCATCAAGTAGAAATCACAAGTTCCGTTAGAACTGTAGGCATTTTCCAAGCCCTTTGCCAGAGTCTCCCTTCCTCTACTCCAGGGCCTTCTATCCTCTGGAGAGCCAAAGTGTCTTTAAGTTCTCTGCATCTAATATTGGGTGGCATTTGTTAAAACATAAAGAATGAAAACCGGCTACACCGTAAATTTAAGCCCCTAAGTCACAGCACACTTAATCTAGCATGGTGCTCTGAAACACAAACACTGTCCCATACCACCGAATGAGTGCCTTTAATGTAACCAAAAAAAAAAAAAAAAAAAAAATAGTGTGTGTGTGTTGGGGGTGAGATTAGTTGGAAAAAAAAGACTGGGGAACTTGTGACAAATTAGTCCTTTAAGATACACAGGAAATACTTAGAGGTTTTGTCTATTTAGTAAGTTAAACTGCAAAGCAGAAGCTCATGAAATGTTTACTTTGATACATCCTCCTCCTTCCCAGTCCACCACATCCCAAATACATTGCCAGAAGACAATCCAGTAACCCTAGAAGGAAAGAGAGCCCTTCAAGGTTTACAGCAGACTTCAAATTCACTTTCAAAGTCTCCATCTTCTGGGATCTCTGAAATCAGAAGCAATGAAACAAAGACAAAACAAAACAAGAGTTCTTCCACCTGCTTCTAGAGGCTCTAGAAAGTTGAGGTTTGAGAGGAGGACTTGAAGTAACTTTTCCAACTGTAAGCATGAACATTCAGTACTGGCAGCAATGGTTTTGGTTGCAGTATGTATTAGTGATAGTCTTGGAGGTAAACATGTGAAGAGATTTTAACATTTGATTAGGGTTTTCTCTATACTTCAAGTAACAACAAATCAGTTTCTCTCTTTGATAGCAATCTCTTTACAGAGAGAAAAATGAGATGCTTTTGAAAATTAACTTTCCTCTGTGCCCTGAAGTTCAGAGTTTTGATGAAGTTTTATGCAGGTAGACTTTTTTTTCTTATGACATTGCAAATTGGAAAAGTAAAAAAAAAAGTAGCTAACCAGTTAAAAAAAATTTAATAAAATAAAGCCTCCAAATTAAAATAATCCTTAAAATAGCTTCTAAAAGACTGTCAAACTCTGCATAAGACAGTGTTCAGATCTGTATTTGCTGCACCTTCAGAGAAGGATGGAAGCTTAGGAGTCTTTAAATTTGGTTTATAAAGTTTCTTTTTTTTTTTAAAGTAAATTCACTTAGAGAAAATTAAGGCCATCATTCTTTGAATTACAGTAAAAAGCTATTTAGATAATATAATAATTAATAATGCTAGCAGTTACACTAATAATACAGCAATTCAGATATATAATAATAAGCCATTAAGATCTTTAATGGTTCGCTGAATATTATTATTATATTGAGGATGGAGCCAAGTTTTAAATTTTTTGTTAAAAAAAATTTTTTTTAACTGGGGAGAAAGGGAAAACAAAAAGGAATACCCGGGGTTATTTGGGAACAGATGAGACAGAGGTGAAATGTTAGGGTAAGCAGGTTTTAGATGGTCAAAAAGTAGTGGATGAGGGCATTGGTCTCCCAGCAGTAAAGAAAGCAAGGTGTCAAGTGGTAAAATAATGACAAAGAAACACTTAATATAGCTTGAAGTTCTTCTGACTTTGGTAGCAATGACCTCCAAATTCCATCATGAGGATGCCTGAGAACTCTTAGAAATTTAGCCTGTATGTGTCAAAAAGAAACCTTTATTTCTATGCTTCTTTCTTGTTAAACAAAAGGTCTGCTGGCTCAGAGAGATTAAACGAGCTGCTCAAGGTTATAGGACTAGAACCAGGCAGCATGATGCCCAGTTTGTATAGCAACTGAAAATTGGGAGACCAGTTATGACAGTAATCCAGGCTGGAGGGGAGGCGGCTTGGACTAGAGTGGTGTAGGGTGAACACTGAGGAACCAGGACAAAGCTTTTTCACAGTGACTTCTCAGCCTGAAAGAAGAGTTGGTTTCCTTCAGCCTAAGATACATGGCTTTTACATTTCTTTTACAGTTTTGAGGTTTTTGAAATCAGGGCGCAGCTTAGAATCAATGTCAAAAGCGAAGCAGAAGAGGCGATGTAGCTGTCATTGACCATGCATGTGCCAACACATAAATCTCTTGGGAGAGACAGTAGCATTTTAGAGTCTGGAGTGGCTGGTGTGACCAAGCCCTGTAACAAGGAGCTGGCTGCAAGGCATGCAGTGGCACAGGGGACTACTGGAGAAGTAAGAAAACAAAGACTTAAAGAGTACTAAATCACCTGTGGTAAAGGATGACAGGATCACCACAAAGAGTGGCTGTTCCAGATCTCTAAGTATTACTGGGGAAGGAATATAGAGTGCTGGTTAAAAACGACGGCTCTTAATTTGGGCAAATGAAAAACTGTGTGGAGATGGATAGCAGTAGTATTGGTTGCACAACAATGTGAATGTCCTTAATGCCACTGAACTGCACAGGTAAAAATGGTTAAAATGATAGATTTTGTATTATATATATTTCCCACAATAAATAAGTAAATAAATAAATAGTAAATGGTAAAGGCTCTGGAGTCAGTCTTGTCGGGTTCAAATCTCGCCTCTGATACTTCCTGGCTTGGAGCTCTTAGGTATTGCATTAACTTCTCCGAGCTTCAGTTTTGTCACCTAAAAATGGGGATGTTAATGACACATACCTCACAGAGGTGGCGAGGATTAAATTAATTGATATGTATAAAGCATTTAGAACAGTACCTTGGCGCATAATGAAGGTTCAAGAAATGATAAGTGGTTGTTATTGGTGGTGTAATTATGACTACTGTTCTTATTATGAGGTAAAACCGTTTTGTTTTTCCTTTAAAGTTCCAGTTTCTTTCCCTTCTTCTTTTCATTCTCTGGTAGAGGTTCTAATAAGAAATAAAATGGTGAAAATGTGGGTAGAAAGAGGAAGAGTAAGTAAAACAAGGGCCCAGGAAAGTTATTACCCTGTATAATCAGGTCTGGAATAACCAAGGATTGCCCTATATCAACTGAATATTTAAGTTCCAATTTCTAAGCAAAATTGTGTAGAGTCCTCAACCACCTGTGGAGATTTTCCAAAGTCCACATGCTTGGCCACCACTTTAACTGACTCTGACTATCCAGAGATGGCACCCAGGTAACTGTCCACCGATGTACTATTGGAGCCGGTCATCACACACACTCACTGTGTACATAGGGCCAACTAATTTTTGGTACTTTATTTAGAAGAGTGCTGTCGTGATCATAGCTCACTGCAGCCTTGAACTCCTGGGCTCAAGTGATCCTCCTTTCTCAGCTTCCTGAGTAGTTAGGACTACAGGCATCACCATACCTGGCCAATTAAAAATGTTTTTTTTGTAGAGGCAGGGTCTTGCTATATTGCCCAAGTTGGTCTCAAACTCCTGGCCTTAAGTGATCCTCCCACCTCAGCCTCCCAAAGTGCCGAGATTACAGGCATGAGCCACCACACCCAGCCTTGCTATAGTTTCTAATATCTAATATATGTACCCTTTCTTCCTTTTTTTTAACAGTGCCTTTCTGCTTTGATTGAAAGGGAGGGCCATCTCCCATGTGCACACCTATTGGCCACTTAGAGAAAGTCCTGCTAATAAATCTTAGGACAGGGTGTGGTTTCTGAGTGTGGCTAGCTGAGCTCTTTCTAATTACCTTGTGGGCTTAATGAGAATGTAGTTTTGTGGCTTCCACCCCATTTTAGAGCCTCGCAGGCCACTGACAGATCTGTATGGCACAAAGAGATGTCTGATTTATTTTTTAAGCAGTGGTTTTTACTCAGTGAGTGGTAGTGGTGAAGCAGTTTTTTTTTTTTTTTCTTTTCTTGGTTGGGAGTGCCATTCTAATTTGTTGGGATTTCATTTTCTTGTTTTGGTTTAGGGCACTGGCATACTTTAAAGCTACCTTGCTGGGCCAGGGAGGCTGCTTCTCTTAGAAGTGCATCAGGAGGAAGGTTTTTGAATGTGATGTAAAGAGGTGGAAGAGGAAGTAGAGTGGGAAACAGTTAGGAAAAAACACTATGGCAAGACTCTCCTCACGGTTTTTCCTTGCATGATACTTTACCCTTCACTCTCAACAGATTTTATTTTCTAAAGTAGATTAAAAAAAAATCTTTAGTGTGTCCCCATGACATAGAAGTTAAAGCCCAGTGTCTGCAGTCTGGCCCTGGAGCCCACCCACCACATAACACACAGCTTTGGTTTCTGCGTATATTCTCACTTTGCCCAGCACGGTTGAGGCCACATGCACCTGGAGCCCATCTTCCTCCCATCTCCCTGGTCCTCCTCCTTTCTCTGAACTCCTCCAGCAGGAACTGTCTGTGCCATTCATTAGGACTGTTAGTCATAGGGGCCACATTTTAAATTAATGATTTCATACATGTGTTACCTCACTAACCAGGCTAGAATGCCCCAAATTGGAGGCTCATGGGTTGAATTCAGCCCACATGCATGTTTTGTTTGGCCCATACAATGTTTTTGAAGAATCTGAATTAGTTGCCAGCATTTTTAAAAAATCAGGAGATGGTACACACACCCAAAAATCTGGATTGCTGATTTCTCTTGACCAACTGGCAGCTCTGACAATGCCAGGCCAGCATTCCAGGATGGTTTCAATTGGCTGGAGCTGTGTTACTCGCTGACCTTTTCTGACATGATTCCACTTCAGGACAGTCCCCATCACTCCTCTGTCCTGTGCCTGCCCCCTTCCTTCTTGCTCCCACCTTCCTGGTTCTGGAAGCAGTTTAAACCTGCGACCTCTGACCTGCACACTACACCTTACATCTTTGGAGGACAGAGCCTTTGTCTTTGCTTTCTCACCTCCCCAGAGCCTAGCACACTCTTATTTACAAAACAGATGCTGAAAAATACTTCCTGAATGGAAGGAAGAAAGGACAGAAGCCAAGAAACAGATGAAACAAGTAATGATCTGGGAGATGAGGCTACAAGGAAGCCATGGGTCAGAACACACAAATGAAGCTTTTTTCCTTGCCTGAAAAAGGTTGTGATGTGGAAGATCTTGTGCTGTTAGAGCTTCAAATGTCAATGATTTGTAAAGTCCTTTACAAGAGAACATTAAAAGAGATATTGCATTTTTAAAATGATAGCTTCCCAGAAGCTGGATAGCAGAAACAACCTAGATTACCTAATGAGGCTCTTCAACTCCAAGCATACTTTACTGTGTCAACAGTGAAGTGACTCAGTCTGTCCTTTTTTAAGAAAAACCATAAAGCTTTAAGCCTTGCTTTGTAGTGCTGACTGGGTAAAAGAGGAATTGCCCTAAAGGCAGCAGCCTTCATTTCATGTCTACATACAAAACCTCGCAAGAAAAACACTGGAAGAAACGCATGTTACCAAGGACCTTTTCCTGAACTTGAACCAAATGCCTTCTCTGTGCTGTCCAAGCCGCCCCTCTGCACTCAGATTCAAGTGAAGTTAGAAGGTCGGGAAGAACGGGGTTCCAGAATACTAAACACATTGCTCGGTGACTCAACCTTAAGTTAAACTTCACAGATGACACGGTGGCTCCAGAAGAGAAGCCGAGCCTTAACTCAGTGTTCTAACAAAGGAGGTTACACAGCTTCCTCCTGCTACTGAAAAGCCTCTGCAATTTTACTGCTGAGCATAACAGTCAGGGAAAGTGGGGCTCGCTGATCTGTCACTGCCTCTGGGTTTAAAGATGTCAAGTGAGGTGAGTTGGTGGTGAAGCCCTTGGGAATCCGGAGGAGAAAAGAAGTGAGAGAAGCTTTTCAACTTGTCTACTATGGGAATCTGTGTCTGAACTGCAAGTTTGAGGAACCAAAGCTGGGCAAAGCTTTAGATTTGGGACGTGAGTATCTTCAGCTGCTGGGACAGAGATGAGGTCACTCGGCATTCAAGAACACACATCTGCCTCACTTGACTGTGTGTCAAGTTTTCTCTGCCTGCTTATAGAAATGACCTTGTTTTTCATTTCAAAGAATTACAACTTAAAATCATACCCACTTATAAGCATCTGACTGTGCAAAGTTTCATTTCGTAAGTAGGAGTCTATCCCAGTTTCTAAGATCCCCAACTCCGTTCAGTGTCCCCTGCAGTACCCTGAGAGGCAGCAGGGTACAGTGGGTACCAGCAGGGGCTCTACGGTCAGACAGGCAGGGACTGCAGTCCTGGTTCTGCCAGTCAGTGGACGTGGGACCCTAGGAAAGTCAGGTTAACTTCCCCAGCCAGTTTCCTCACCTGCAAAAAGAGAATAAAAATGGTACATATTGCCTGGGATTACCTCGAGGTATGAGTGAGAGAATAAATACAGAACACTTAGCACAGCACCTTGCAGAGAGTCAGCCTTCAATATCTATTTTCATCAAAGTCTTTTATAATGTAGAAAGATTTAGATGATCAGTTGGGTGACAGGTCATCAAGATCTTTGAGGAATATAAAAAAGTTGGCCTGGCACTGTGCTCACAGTTCGTAATTCTAAACAAGGATGAGGTCAGTGACCCTGTCAAAAGAACATGGGGCTTGAGTGATTTTTCCAGTAGCAGGGATAGGTTATGCTGAGCCAGCTACACTCACACCTATGCCCTTTGCGACGAAATGCATGCATTTATCAAACAGCCAGGCAGGCAGAGGCTGCTCTGCATGAAGCCAAGTGTCCCATATGGGGCTCGATCCCACAGCCCTGGATTTCAGCCAACTGAGCTAACTAATAACAGATAACCAAAGGCACGTTCCCTGCTCACAGGAGGCCGGCAGACTTTTACAGGGTCATATCAAGAGAACTTTAACAAGATCCAGAATACAAAATGCATTTTAATATTACCCAAGAACATGTAATGTTTCAGAGTTTGGAGAAACCACAACTACTCTGTCCACTCCAATTTATTAGCAGATTCTACAGCCTGAGAGGACTGGGCTTTTATTGGCGTTTTTCCTTGATGATGTGATGAATAGCTGAAACTGACACGCCTAAGGCTGGGTGAGCTCAGAACTGGAGATCACGTCATCTTTCCTTAAAGTAATATCTCACTGCATTCTTGGTTTCCTGTAGGAAGATTAGATACTTGGAGAACACAGAGTCACAGAATATTCCACTGGAAGGGTCGTTAGAGCTATCTACTCCACTGTAGGGGCAGAGAAGCCATGTGATATGCAAAGATTATACAGCTAAATGTTGTCTCTGCCAGCACCAGAGCTTCTCTGCCTCCATGTCAATACTTTCCCATAACAGTCTGCTTCCCTGAGCTAGCCAATCATCAGTTCTCTTATAGAGCTACCCTAATGTTGTTGGACAAACCACTTGCCCTTTTTTTTTAAATGGTCTGGAGCTGCCACCTGGTTGTATGGCAATCCAAAGCAATAAGATATTTGTTTATAGCTGCCCATAAATTCAACATTAGCTGTGCTAATTATATTATGACAAGCTTGTTAATTGTAAGTATATAAAGCCAGTAAGTGCTAGAAGAACTCACCATGATGCTAAAATGTTATTAATATCTCTATGTAGCTCAACTAGAATAGACGATGAACTTTTGTTATCTTTGTATCACCAGGTACTAAGTGTTCAGTCACTGTGATTTATTTATTTTGCAGAGGTACTTCTGTTTAAAATAGATATTTCTAGGTTATAAAATAAATTTCTAAAAAGCCTCCCACAAAAATGTAAAAAGTAGATGTGAGGTCTATAATATTTAACAACACTTATGGAAAGATGCCTTGGAGATCTGTCAGTTTTTCAGCTGGAAATGTGGGGAAATCCTGGAGCTAAGAGTCAGGCTTGGTTCCTAGCCAGGGTCATGCCACACTCAGCCAGTAATCATTCTTTTTTTTTTTTTTTTTAATTTCGGCTCTTCATGGGGGTACAAAAGCTCAGGTTATATACATTGTCCGTGTCCTGCCCATCCCCCTGAGTCAGAGCCTCAAGCGTGTCCATTCTCCAGACAGTGCGCCTGGCACTCACCATGTAGTCATACCTCCAACTCCTCCCCCCCCAGTAATAATTCTTGATGCCCTACTATTTTTCTGTTGTAAAATACACCTAAATAGCTTTCTTCTCTACTCCCTATCTTTTAGCCCCTTGAACCCCAGTTTAAGATCTTGGTACACCATCCATATCTGGCACTCAAGAACAACAACTCGGCCGGGCACGGTGGCTCACGCCTGTAATCCTAGCCCTCTGGGAGGCCGAGGCGGGTGGATCGCTCAAGGTCAGGAGTTCGAGACCAGCCTGAGCTGGTGAGACCCCGTCTCTACTAAAAATAGAAATAAATTATCTGGACAACTAAAAGTATATATAGAAAAAATTAGCCGGGCATGGTGGCGCATGCCTATAGTCCCAGCTACTTGGGAGGCTGAGGCAGTAGGATCGCTTAAGCCCAGGAGTCTAAGGTTGCTGTGAGCTAGGCTGACGCCATGGCACTCACTCTAGCCTGGGCAACAGAGAGAGACTCTGTCTCAAAAAAAAAAAACAAAAAGAACAACAACTCACCCAGGACCTTCATACTACTTTCAGCAAATATGAATCTTCTTTTTGTCTGTGTCATATCCTCAACCAGATCAATCAAGATATGCTTCTCCGAATGCCTAAGACTAAGCTCTGCACACTGAGGGTGTCCATGACACAGTTTATCCTATTAGAAAAATTAGGGGACTGTACACGTAATCTTTGGACTCCTTGAGGGTAGTTATGAAAAACCTAATATTCCTTATATTGTGGAAGGGTAAAGTAATTTAAACACAAACAAAAATAATGTGTACAATATTTAAACATTCTGAAATGTTAAGGCTAGAATTTTCTTGAGTTATGTAACTATCTCTCTTTTCTAAATTATTGGGATAATCACAAAAATATCCTTTTCTTAGGAGTGCTTGAGGACTACAGAACTAGGAAAGGAAGACATTGAAAAATATAAATGTGAAAATAAACATATCAAAATGCTGGCTGTGGTTATATCTAAGTGGTACACTTATGATACTTTTAATTTTTATCTTTGTGTATTTTTCACATTCTCTGCAATGAAAATAAGTTACTTTTATAATCTAAAAGAAGCTCTAATAAACTTTAAAATAAAGGTAAAGATGAGATCTTTAGTATTTGCAAATATGAGAGGAGAGACAAATTAGGTTTCTTCTAGTCTCAGATGGTGACTGTCATAACATGGTAATGTGTCCCATGAACTCCTGACAAGAGCATGTGGTCACATGGATTACATAGCGGACATGATTTTCTACAGGCTGGATGGATTGAACGTGCCCATGGCTGAGGATAATGTAGAACTAAGAGGGTGTTTAGTGATACTGAAGATTCTGAGCAAGGCTAGAGAGGCATTGTTCAGGATCCTGAGGTCAGTGCTTGAGATGACAGTCCTCTACTGAAACCCTGTAAGTAAAGGAAGAAATTGACAAGAACAAGACAGAAAGAACTGGGAGGCCCTGGATAGGAGCTGCCCAGAGATGTTCTGAAGGGCAGACCATAAGGATACTGGTAAAAGTCTGAGGCAGGAGACTTCCAGAAAGGGAGTTCTAACCTGAAGTCAAAATACCGTGGGCCAAGGGGTAAAGGGCAGAGCATGGAAGCAAGGTGACTAGCAAGAGGGGCCACAAGAGGCTCCACAGGCTAGGAAAGGGCATTCAAAAGTCTCTGCAAGGGCTTGTGCTGTGATTAATGAAACCAACCTTAAGAGAGTAACATCAGACTGAATTTGAAATTACCTCACACTTTTAAACATTTCAGTTCTAGCATTTAAACTCAACGGTAACACCAGAGATGGTGAGAGAAAGGGAGAAAGACCATGAAATCCAGGCACATTATGATCAAAGGTGTGCATCTCACCCCTGAGCTTGAGGGTACTGGTGGAAATTGACAGAAGACAGTGCAAACCAGAGGGAAGGGAAACCGGTCATCTGCCTTCCATTGCTCCAGTATGTTCAGTATGGTTTCTCTGAGCCACACCAGCAAGAACATTCAGCTTGTATTCGTAAGTCCTGGGCCATGAGTGGACAGCTCGGATGCCAACAAGGGCCAGGCAGGTAACATAATGGAGAGATTTAGAGTGGCCCACAGTGCAGGCAAGCGCACATGCTTTGTCTAAAGGAACAGCCACTCTGTAGGTCTGGCCAACTGCAAGAATGTGGGCCCAGGGTTGCCAGATCTTCTGAATTTTCAAGAAAAGCCAGATACCTGGATTTCTTTGTGAAATCTGCTATTGTTAGCAATTAATTCATTTGCTTTAAAAAACCATCATGCAAGTCAAAGAAAATATATCGGGGGAGGAATGTGGTGCCTGAACTAGTTTTTGACCTTTACTCTGAACCCCCTTCTCAGTATAATTGCAACTTTGGTTAAAGAAGGGATTTAAACATCACATATGCTACAAAGCGTACAAACGTCTCACCTTGGGCCAGCCTTTACACCACTGGGGAAGCTCAAGGGGTAAAAGAATCTGGGATAACGTAGCTCTTCACAGCTAGTGCCATGAGGAGAATATTAGACATGTTTAAGTAAGCCTAATGTCTGAATGTACAAAGAACAAAGTATAGAATTTAGGAAGAAGTGTGGGTCACAGTCCATGCTTAAAAACACTTGGATGCAATTTACTTTTATTTGAATAAGAACCTATATATGAATATTAGAGAACAAAAACCTGGCCCTGAGGGGTAACTTTATAAAATGATACAGACTTAGCATGTGCTATGGTAGTGAATAAAGAATCGATTCATCAGGGTTTCTGTGGCTTTGGATAGATTTCCAGGTAAGAAATATATTACAGTAGAAACAAATATCCATTCTCTAACTGGATGGAAATCTCAAGGATGCTTTGTTGAAAACAGACAAATAGAATGCTCAAGTTTAGACTTTTAAATACCCAGGCAAGTGGGAGAATGTGGCAAGATTCTTACTCCTTGTACCAGTGCCCCACCCCCCACCCACATTTATGCACCTGAAATCTGTGAATGCGATTTATTTGGAAGTAGGGTCTTTGCAGAGGTGTTCAAGCTAAGAGGAGGTCATGCTGGGTTAGGGTGGGCCCCAATCCAATGATTGGTGTCTTTTTAAGAAGAGGGAAATTTGGACACAGACAGACACTGAGGGAAGACAACTATGTAAAGACAGAGGCAGATTTAAGTATTATGTTGCCACAAGCCAAGGAAAGTCAAGGACTGCTGGCAGCCACCAGAAGCTACCAAAGGCAAGGAAGTAGTCTTCCCTAGAGCCTTTGGAGGAAGTATAGCACTGCTAACACTCTGATTTTGAACTTCCAGCCTCCAGAACTGTGAGAGAATAAATTTCTGTTGCTGTAAGTCACCCGATTTGTAGCAATTTGTTATGGCAGCCCTAGGAAACTATGTCTTTTCAAGCCACTACTGGGGTAGAAGGCTTGCTATGGTGAATTATGCAATGACTTGGAATAATGCCCCAAATTGGAACAATATGTAGAGTATAAGACATAAAGGCACAGGAAGCCTACTGTCAACAGAGCATGAACACTCTTATTTCAGGAGAGAATGGAAATAAGGAATAACAACTGGTAACTAAATGGAGAGCAGGAGAACAACTCCAGAGGTGTTATACATAGCATTTATCTCAGGGCTGAACTAAATTTCATCTTATTTAGGGGAAATTACATATGGCAGGTTTTAAAGATTGCAGTCATCCTACCCTTGCACAGCTTAGTTTCCCTTTTGTGAAAAACCAAAGCCTAGAAAATAAGAACAAAGCATTTTAGGATCCTTATATGTCTAAAGAACAAGATCCAATATGACCTTGTATATAACTTTGTCCCATACCATATGCAGAAAGTTTTCCTTGTATCATATACAGACGGCAGGTTTACATGAGGTTGGAAGATGTGCCTTCCATTTTGCTTTTGTAAAATTTTAGAACATAATTATTGTTTTGTTTATAGAGAGAAGTATATTAACTCACCCATGCATTCTCACTATTAATACTTTTTCTTTGGCTTTCTATCTTTATTTCTCAGACCCTCCTTCCAATATGAGCCCAGAATTTCTAATCTGTGCCCAAGAAAAGGGAGGAAAGGCTTCATCAGTTTCAGTCAAAATAAAACCATAATAATAACAAAAATGGTCCTATAAGACCTATCCTCTATTGGGTACACTCAGTTCTAGTAGGACACACACACATATATGCTGCTCCCATCACCACTGTCACCACCCAGACCTTGGAACAAGAGCTTCCCCTGCAATTTAGTACACACAAATGAATCTCTCGTAACTGTGCCATTCACTAGGTAGGGTATGGCTCTGCATCAGTCTTTGGTTGATTTCTGGACTGTGTCATATTTGCTCGTGTAAAACTCCAATAAAGTACATTACTACAGACCTCATGTGCCATAGTCTATTACATGCCAAGAAAAGCTTGAACATATCTGCTCATTGCAAGTGTGTATCATGGGGTCTTGCTCAGTTCTGAGGGAGGTGAACTCTCAGACCACCAATTATGCCCATTGGTGGCTTAAATAACATGTGGCAAATAACATATATGTCATGATAATATTATACATCATTTAAGGATAAATTAATAAATTTATATGCTTCCCATTTAATATATTTTATATGTATAATATATTTATGTATAAATTCATAAAATATTTTATAATATATTTCATATGAATATATAACTTAATGAAACATGTATTAATAATGATATCGAAAATGTATTATACTAAATCATATATTTGTATATATAAAATATACATAATAAAATATATGTTTTTAGGCAGCGATCCTCAATCTTTTGGCACCAGAGACCGATTTCATGGAACACAATTTTTTCACGGACTGAAGTGGGGGCAGGGGGGTGGTTTTGGGATGATTCAAGTGCATTACATTTATTGTGCACTTTATTTCTATTATTATTATTACACTGTAATATATAATGAAATAATTATACAACTCACCATAATGCAGAATCAGTGGGAGCCCTGAGCTTGTTTTCCTGCAACTAGACCTGAAGTGTGTTGCTTATGTCCAGTCTACTCCATAATCTTGTTTTGGTTGCTGTCACTGCAGAAAACCCTGCTTCACAAAGATAGGATGTTGGAAATGGAAGCAGGCTTTTCAGGGCTTTTGTGGCAATTTCAGGATATTCCACCTAGACTTTAATCCAGAATGTATGGAGATTTCAAGTTGTTTCAAATATACTTTTAAGGCCACCACCATTTGCGATTTCAAGCAGTTGATCCTCTTCTAGCACAGACAAAATCGATTCCCCCAGCTTATTCACAAATGGGTCTCGGATCCATTCCTTCCCAGTGCGGCAGTCTTTGTGGTTGGGAAGTAATGCTCAGACTCTTCTGAAAGCTGAGATAGGTGATCATGCACGAGCCGGGAGAAAGAAGGCCCAGATCTTTGTTGAGTGTGCTCAAACCTCAAAAAGGTGATGCACTAAATGAAACAAGAGAATAGTCTGTTTGCTACCCTGATCTATACTTGTCACTTTTCTATAATGTAGAGAAACCATGTGTTCCTGAAGGCATAACTTCAAATACTAAGGCAAGAAGATAAAAGAAACAAAAAAGGAAAGAGAACTGTCTGCGAGTGTCAGAGGCAAATTTCTACAGTTCTTTCCAGTTGAATTTAGACATCAACTTTGGTTTTGGCATAAAAAATGTATGCTTTTTTTTGCTATGCCCTTTTATTCCCTGTAAGATGTAATCCATTTAGGTTTGAAAATAGACTATTGTGTATGCGGTAACTTTTATTCCATGACACAAACAAAAGTGCCTTTCTGCAATTGTCTAAGTCCACATTTAAACAATTAGTCTAGACCATCATGTTAAGACTTCTATAACTCTGCACAACAGGTTTTCTTTAAAGAGTAAAATACAATTTAAGAAGCTGAAAGTAAATTTAACTAAGAGAAAAACCTGACGCTAGACAAAAAATTCTGGAATCCCAGTCTTTGTCCACACACAGGAGCTGAGAAACATAAAACTCACCTGGACTTGACTGATTCCTTCAGTTGAGGTGTCAATAGAGTGAACAAGATTCCTGATTTGGGTTTTGTTTTCCCTCTCTAAATAGCAGTCCAAAAAACTGGTATAAGAATCATCTGGCACCTCCATTTCGATGAGCAGTTTGTCCCCAGACACCCCATGGTGGATGTGTCACAATAACTTTGCACCCACAAATATGGCTTCAGAGTGGGCCCTGACTGAAACGAAGTGAGCTGTCACAGCTGCCATGGTTAGCTACACCTGCAGGGAAGAGCTGGCTCTCCTCCTCCTCCTCTTCCCCCACCCACCCCAAACACATGCTTCAGGCAGCTGCCACACTAGACTGCTGGCAGAGCCCAGGCTGGGAGGGTGAGAGAAGGGGAGGAATAAGGGGGGCTCTGGGACCAAAGCATAACCACATTAAGTGATGAATAAGTGAGCTAACTTTAACTCTGCCCCTAGTTTTCCTAGTAAAATAAAGACAACGGAAGGTATGTGGTCTGGACCTGTCCGTCCCCTCCCATGAGGGCTGCTCATCACAGCTGGGGGATCTTGTCATTTGTGGGGAGGACAGGGCAAGAATGTAGGAAGATGATGCAAACACAAGTGGACTTGGATTTTGGCCAGTTGGTCCATATACTCCAGTTTGCCTGAGACAGTACCTTATTACTAATTGTGACCGTTTTGCTCTCAAAAGCTATGGCCCAGTGTTTCTTAGGAGGGTATATTTACATGGTAGGGGGGATAATTCTTCCTTTCATGAGTCTGCTCAGCTCACCATAGAAAATTTAGCAGACCTACCCCTGCCCACTAAATGCCAGAAGCATATCTCCACCCTATCATTTTTCGCCCTCCCTGTCATTTTGACAGCCCAAAATGCCTTCTCTTTTTTTAAATGCCTTCTGGGGAGAGCAGTAAGTTCCTGATGCAGAGCCACTGAATGCTCTCTCAGTTAAGAATCGAGCCCGCTGAGGCTAAGAGAGGTGAGTTGATTTGATTAAGGTCATAGCTAGAAGGTGGCTCAGGCATTGTTTCTTGACTTCACATACAGCGTTCTTTCCAGAAGGACAGAACTCTACTGTCCCATGACAGACACCTGCAGTTGAATCACTGTTTGTAGAGGCACAAACTGCAGGGAAAAAATTTACATGTGGATAACACCAGTGTTTTACTTGTGGCCACTTAATCATTTGCAGTCAGTAGCTTTATAACCTTTGCTGGTTTCAAAGATTGTTAATAATAATGGTATTTTTTGAGGAGGACCTGATATTTTAGGTTTTTTAAACACATAAAATATGAAGTTAAGTCATAAAAGCTTTCCCGAAAGGGAGAGGAGAGCTGTAATTAGTTTTTAAATAAATGAATCTTAAAGAGGGATTAACAACAATTAACAACAATAACGCCAATAAATATGCTTTAGAAGCACCTTTTCTTCAAGAAATTCAAAATCATTTTTTCCTTTTAGAAATGTTTAAAGACACAGTATTCTAAAAAGAATAACAACACTTTACTTCCTGTAGAGTTCTTATTAATTTCACTTCCTTAAAAACATTTAATCTGGAAAATCATCCTAGAAAGGTAGGCAGAGAAAATATTATTATCCCCATTTTACTGACAAGGAAATTGAGGTTAAAAAAAATTTTAGTGGCTAAAAAATTTAGCAGTAAGAATGAAATCCTGCCATTTGCAACAACATGGATGGAACAGGAGAACATTATGTTAAGTGAAGTAACTCAAGCACAGAAGGACAAATCTCGTGTGTTCTCATTCATATGTGGGTGTGAAATACTAAAACAATTGATCTCATGGAGACAAGTAGAATGATGGTTACCAGAGATTGGAATGGGTAGTGGAGAGGGGGGATAGAGTGGGGATGGTTAGGGGGTGCAAAAATATAGTTAGATAGAATGAACAATATTAGACAGCACAACAAAGTGACTATTATCAACAGAGAGTTAGGGCATACTTTAAAATATTAATAACTAAAAGAGTAGAATTGGAATATTCCTAACATAAAGTAATGATAAATGCCTGAGGTGATGGATACCCTAATACCCTGATTTGATTAGTACACATTGTCTGTCTGTATCAAAACATCACGTGTACCCTATAAATATATGCAAATATTATGTACCCATAACAATTAAAAATAAATGAATAATTAATTAGCAGTAAGGTTTTGGACCTTTAAAACTCAAGAACAGTACTCTTTACATTATATCTTAAAAACTCATGTCAGGAGCATTGTTGGGAGTCAACTATCACATTTACTAGATAACATCTTCTTTCTCCAGCATTGAGGAGGAAATATTTTTTCCACCATCTAATTACTCATGGTCATTTTTCCTGGCTGTCAGCAGTAGTCCTGAACCATGGAAAATGGGAAAACTGGATTACTTGCCCCCTCACCACTCACTGGGCACTTAGAATGTGTCAGGTCCTGGTTGAGGCATTGAGAATACAGAGGCTCATCAGACCTGGCCATACACTAGAGAGATTCAAAAATATCTTGAGAAGCCTGGGTGGGGTGGCTCAAGCCTATAACCCGAGTACTTTGGGAGGCTGAGGGGGTAGGATTGCTTAAGCCAGGAATTCGAGACCACCCTGAAGAATGAGACCCTGTCTCTACAAGACAATACAAAAATTAGCCGGGTGTGGTGACACGTGCCTGTAGTCCCAGCTACTCGGGAGGCTGAGGCAGGAGGCTCACTTAAGCCTAGGAGTGAGGTTGCAGTGAGCTATGATGGCACCACTGCACTCTAGCCCGGGCAACAGGGTGAGACCCCATCTCAAAAAAAAAAAAAATTTTTTTTTTGAGAGCATTTTTGGTATTTTCCCCAATTCTGTCATGTTGACTCATTTCTATTAACTAGAGCTGAGATGGCCAAATGCCTGTCTAATTGTGCCCAGGCCAGGTGTTTTTCCCTGTAATGCCAAAGTGACTTCCCTTTCACTAACTCTTCTCCCCATAAAATGCTCAACAACCACCATCTGTAACAACAACTCCAAACCCTGAGGCATACAGAGAATTCTAGACTTGTAGTCTTTGTATATACAGGCTCTAGAAATAATACTATGGTGCACCAGTTGGACTACTATTAGTAAACTAAAAAAACGTTGTTGTGTATTTGTTTTCAGTGACAACTTTGAGAAAAGATGAAGAATAATCTGATACCTTTAACTACGTTGCCAAAGGAAAATAATTCTAAATCTAAATCTCCCTTTTAGACACATCTAAGGCAAACGAGGCTGTCTAGAATTAGGATATCATACAACTCTAAAGTTGATAGTAGGATCTAAATAGCTGGAATGTCCTGCTTTGAGCAGTTTCAAATATTGCGGAGATTAGATTCACAGGGTTATCAGTGCTCTGAAAGATTTGATTAGCCTGTTACTGTGGATACTGATAGTCGTGCAGCCTTGGGGAAAACCATGCTGTCACCATGTTACAGTTCCTCACCATCCCCTTGTCTCTCCATTCCCTTTCCTTAAAAAATAAAAAAACAAAGCAAGCATGTGGCAAACGTGTTTCCATTTTTCCACCAAGAAGCAGACGTGACAGCTTCTTCCACTTCTCTTCTCTCATCCTCTTCAGCCCTGCCTCCTCCCCAGCCCCCAATGACCTCATCCCTGCACAGAAAAGACACCAGCTGCAGGGGCAGTCTGCCCCCACCAAGCGGGATCATTATCATCACTAGTAATGCCAAGAAGCCCGACCGCCTTGCCGACATGTGCAACGTGTTACAGCTTTCTGTGGTCTCCCACATTCACAGCAAAGCTGCTGTCTGGAAATGTAAAGCCTTTGGCTTCCTAAAAATAATGTTACCAAAAGAACATTTAGATATTTCTTAACAATTCAATCAGTCACTGTAGCAGCAATGATGAGAACCCACCAAGATGATGAACCTGGTGGCAGCCTCAGAAGTCATTTGGGTCCAAGTGTCCCATTTAGGAAAAATGAAAACCTTGATTTTTCAGGGGGAGAATTATGGGAGTTGTTTGTAAGAGAAGGACTGTCTGGAAATTAAAAATTAGGAAAAAAATTTTCTAACACACTGGCACAATGAAATCTAATGGTTTTATCTCAATTTTTACAGACATATTCTTACGGATTTATGTTCATTCCTTCATGCATTCATTCTCTCTTCTCCACTCTCCTCTCTGTCAATTAGTGCCAACTCAGAGTATGAGGCTATGAGATTTTAACAGAGACAGTAATAATAGCAATTACCATATACTGAGTGCCTTCTATGAACTGGATACTGGGCTATGTGCTGTATGCATGACTATCAACCTCTTTGCAGAGTTAGATCATTACTTCCATGTTATAGACGTAACAACTGAGGCTCAGGGAGGTGTCCCGGGCCCTTTTCTGGAGTCATGCTCTCTTTCTAGGAAATCTCAGCCATACTCATGGCTTTAAATATCATGTATATGCTGTTACTCAATTTATAATTCTAGCCTAAGTTCTAGATCTGTTTTTACAATTACCCGCATACCATCTCCACTTGGATAAATCACAAGCATCTCAGATCAAACATGTCCAAAACTGAGCTTAGGCTCCACTCCACCCCCCCATCCCCAGGCTCCCCTCCAAAAGTTCTCACTTCAGGAAAAAGAATTTCATGGCAGAAAACTGGAAGTCATCAGTGGCGCCCCTATTCTGCAATCCACCAATCCAGGGAGCCACCAAGTACTGTCAACTCTACCTCCTAAATCCATCCACTTTTCTATTGATTGCCACCATCATTTCTCACCTGGAAAATGGTAATAGCCTTCTCATTGGTTTCCTTCTTGTTCTCCTCTCATCTACTGTGTGATGAGATACAACAGAGTGATTTAAAGACAAATATAATCAAGTTTTTGCCCCATAAAAAAATCTTTGAGGCTGGGCACGGTGGCTCATGCCTGTAATCCTAGCACTTTGGGAGGCCAAGATGGGAAGACTGCTTGAAGTTAGGAATTCGAGACCAGGCTGAACAAGAGTGAAACCCATCTATACAAAATAATAGAAAAAATAGCCAGTTGTGGTGGCACATGCTTGTAGTCCCAGCTATTCAGGAGGCTGAAGCAGAAAGATCACTTGAGCCTAGGAGTTTGAGGTTGCTGTGAGCTACAAGAACACCACTGCACTCTAGCCAGGGCAACAGAGCAACACTCTGTCTCAAAAAACAAAAAACAAATAAATCCCCCCCACTCACAAAAATAAACCTTTCAACGAATGGCTACTCATTGCTATTAGAAAAGACAAAGAGTCTGCACAGTGCCTATGAGGCCCTGCATAATCTGGCTCCACCACCTTTGCATATTACCACTTCCCTTTTATTCACTGGGCTCCAGTTTAGCTTGTCTTCTTTCAGTTCCTCTTTTGTCCCAAATTCCTTCCTAACTTTGGATCTTGGAACAGGCTGTCCTTCAGCCTGTGATGCTCTTATTTTCTCTTTGTTCAGCTAACTCCTACCCACTCTTCAAGCCTTAGATTAACTATTATTTCACAAAATAGTTCTCCCTGAACTTTTGACTCAGATTCCCCTTGTGTTTCTCCTTTATACTTACTTGATTGAAATATTTATTTAAATGTTTATTTTTCATTGATTCCTCAACTGGGGTATAAGCTGGAAGAGGGCAAAGACCATATCTGTCTTACAAACAACTGTATCCATTGTGCCTAGCACAATGCCCAGCACATATTATAGAATATGCTCAATCAATATTTGTTAAATGAATAATTTATGCAAGTAATTGGCTCAAGGTCACAGGATTTGAATACAAATCTCAATGAGGCTTGTACTAAAAGCATATTCTCTTTTAAAATCTTGCAAAGCAGAGGAATCCTTTACGGAAAATATGGTATACATATACAATGACATACTATCCAGCCTAAGACAGAAGGAAATACTGCCATTCACAACAACATGAATGGAACTGGAGGACATTATGCTAAGTGAAATAAGCTAGGCACAGAAAGACAAATACCATATGATCTCACTTATATGTGGTATCTAAAATAGTAGATTGTATAGAAACAGAGTAGAAAGTAGGAAGGTGGTTACAGAAGCTAGAGTAATGGGGAGGGAAGGGAAGAGGGAAGATGTTGATCAAAAGGTACACAATGTTAGTTAGACTTGAGGAATAAGTTTTAGTGATCTACTGCGCTACATGGTGACCACAATTAATAATAATGTATTGCATATTTCAAAATTGCTAAAAGAACAGATTTTTAATGTTCTTACTACAAAGAAAATAAGCTGGTGAGGTGATAGATATATTAGTTAGCTTGACTGAATCTTTCTATAATGTATACATAGCTGAAAACATCACACTGTATCCCATAAACATACACAATTATTTGTCAATTTTTAAAAAAAGATTTCTTTATAAATTCAACATATCATAATCACCTTTCAGGAACGCAAATTTCCCAAGTCTCAAAGTCCTTACTGACTCAAATGGCTGGCTGGCTGGCTGGCTAGTTAGATGAAAGGAATGGATTCTGAGAATAAGGTGGGATGGGGAGGAGGCCATCTGCCATATCATATGCGACATAACAAACATCTACTGGAGCCAGGCGTGGTGGCTCCCAGCTACTCAGGGATGCTGAGGTGGGAGGATTGCTTGAGGTCAGGAGTTCAAGGCTGTAGTGAGCTATGATCACACCTGTGAATAAACACTGCACTCTAGCCTGGGCAACACAGTGAGACCCTCATCTCTAAAAACAAAACAAAACAAAGCAAAACAAATATCTAGTGGCCTGAATGAGTAGTCAAAAGAGAAAAATGAGAATACGCATGAGAGAAAGGAGGACCTAGAGACTGCTGAGCTGTTATAAGCCTAACCTAAATGAGATTCAAGAACCAAGAAACAAATCTTTAACATAGCTGAAAAGAACAAAAGCAGAGGGATTTTGAAAAGATAAACCATAATCTTCCAAAGAGGAACTTACTGGATGTGGTTTTCTGCAAATATCTCCTTTCTCTTCCTTCCGTGCATGTGTATGTGTGTGTGTGTATGGGGGAGGGGGCAGATTAGACAGAATAGGGTCAAGAATGAACTATAGGAAATGCTTAAAAAAAATAAAAACCTCTCTGAACCTTGAGGATTCAGAAGTAATTCTTCTCAATTTAAACATGAATGCTTGCCTCTGTAATTATAATTCTAAAAATATTCTCTGCTGGGTAGTCTGTCATTGACCCTTAGATGGAGGCGAAGACAGATGAGCACAGAAGGGTGTAACCAGCACAGGTTGTGTCTGTTAGGCCCCTATCTTTCTTGTTCTGTTCAGGCAGTCAAGTTTTCTTCTACAAAGGTACAGGACTTCACATTTTTCCATGATGAATGTAGAGTTACTACATTTGCCCTAGTTGTCAAGTTCTGGGAACTTTGGCTTGTTCCTCTCCTTGGATCCATTTCTTTTCTTGAACTGTCCCAGCTTCTCACAAGAAGCACTCAATTATCAGAAACTTAAAAAAGTTTATTTCTCATGTTGCTGTCCCTTTGTATGGAAGAAATGGTTATAGCAACTGGTTATCAGCTATTTGGCATATGAAAAAAAAACAAACAAACCTGTTCTCCATTTCTCCCTCATGTTCTCCATAAAAGGCAATAAAAATCTTCAGTAAATTTAGCATCGTCCAACATAGTTGGAATTGTTCTGATTAATTATGTACTCTGGTTAACAGTTTCAGAACCATATCCACAGATTAGCAATTTCCAAAGAATTAAAATAAAATATATTTAGTAGTAAAATGACACAGGACCTTTTTTTTTTTTTTGATGAGTCAGAAGGTGCATAAGGATCTCTCACAGTTTTGAGCATTTTATTATATACTGGTGCCAGCTAATGAAACAGATAACAGAGCTCACCCTATTTGTTACTGGCTGGTCACAGAGCCAATGGTTTTTGTTACTGGCTAGTTTTCTTATTAGAATATAAAAAAAATGAAACTTTATATTGAGTTTGACATTTATGGTACTAAGTTATGTGATGAGATAATTCTGTTTCAGAGGAATTTTAGGAGTTTGTGGGCTTTTTCGAATTTCAGTGGCTATTGTTTTCCTTTAGTGACCCAGATTTTGCCCTTTTTAGCTCTTCTAATATTTCATAATAACTATATTTAAAGGCAAAATTTCAGCATTTCTATGAATCTGACAATGTTTTAAGGAGGGACCAAGATCCTGAGCTTATGGCAAAAGAAAGAGAAAGGGGAGTAGAAGGCGACATGTTAAAGGAAGAGGAAGTGACACAGATCATATAATTGAGGACAGAGAGGAGGGACAGCAATGGCTCCTGTTCTCACTGTTCTGGAGCTGCAGGCTATGCCTTTCTAGCGTATGTCTCAACTGTCATTATTTTTTAACTCAAATTGTAGTTGGGGTCAGCATGTGATATACTTTCACATTGAAAGAAGAAAAAGTTGAGAGAAATCAAGGCACACAGTGAGTTATTCTTTCTCCTGAATTTTACAGTTTAAAAGATCCCCAGTAGGTCTAAAACCATGCTATATAGGCATAAAATAACCCCATTTCACCCGCAGCCAAGCTGTCTGCACTCATCTCCCTTCCCAAAACCAAATATATATATATATAACTAATTCTAGTTTCTTGGTAAGGCAATTGTTGATTAATGAATCATCTTTCCTGTAATTTTTATTTTTTGTAGCCTTAGCTTGGCTAAGTTCCCTGGCATTCCTGTTGAGGTATGTAATGGAAAATTTGACCTCACACTTTTTGCCTTTTTGTAACATCACAAAACACTGATATAATGGGGTTACAAAAAGTAGCTCAGAGATGAAGGGATGCACGTAAAGAAAAAGCTCAATGTGAAAAGGAACAAAGATACACTAAATCATTTGGAAAGTAAATATTTAGCTTCACGGACATAAAGTTACATTTATCTTCAAGAGCAGCTCATTTGTTACAGCTTAGCGTGTCATAGTGTTTCCATCATAATTCTGCTTTTCTAAAGAGACTGTTACCAGGCATAAAAAGCCACTCTCAAAATTAACTTGGAACATCAGGCAGACCATTTTGTACATCCCATAAACTTGTTTGAAAATGATGATTTAGGGTGGGGCAGGCAGAAGAAAGGTGTCAGGAAGTGATTTCCTGCATGTAGCTATATCTGAGCTGAAATAAAACTTTGGCAAGCACACTTCTGTGATCACATCCAACCGTCTAAGGAAAACGTACAGGTCATACACAGTCAACTTTGGTAACTGTGAAGCTTGGGATTTGGCAGCAGAGACATGCTTTAGGACAGGTCTTTCAGCAAAATTCATAGTAGAACGAATGAACTGGTTATGAAAACTGTCTTTTTTCTTTTTGAAATAAGCCTGCACTCCCTTCCCTAAGGCAAAGAAATTGTTTTTTTTTAAATGCATAGTCCAAACTCAAGGGGACATCTACCCAGCTACTGACTCAAAGTTTCTCTCTTTGTAGCCTAATAGTCATACAACCTGAGAAAATATCAACTTGGCTGTGATGGGAAAAGGGTCCCACATGGCTTCCACCACCACCCTTTCAAAATGTCACAGCCCTCTGGTATAGGACATCCTGTTCAACCGGTAACAGACATCCAAATGAGGTGTTTCGTGATAACAACATTGGCTTATATATGTACTGTCAACCCAGACAGTCCCCATGGCTGTCAGAATGCATATACAAGGGAGTGTTCAGTCTGTTAATCATCTAGATGTGCTGCAAAAAAGGAAGGGGGAAAGAGCAGATGCAGAGAAGTCTGTACAAATCACTACTAGTTACTCAAGCTGCTGGAAAAACATGCAGATGTTTTTTGATGCTACCCAAACTGCTTCCAAAACCACTCACATCTGTGCAATCCTTCATATTAAAATGGAGTCCTGTTAACTGGAACTACACAAATGATTCTCAAGGGAGAGGGCTTTGGTATATGGTTTATGGGCTGGATAAGTAGTCTTTATTTGAATATTAATAGATTTTTTTTTAAGAGGGAGTTAAATGGAAGAACCATGAAATATGGTAATAAGCCACAAGAAAAGAACATTTCTTTGCTTAATTTTATAGGTGATAACAGTGATAACAAATGGTTACCTGTTCCAGATTTAGGTTCCTATTTCTTACTGACTTTGGTGGGTACAGAAAAAGAAATATTCAGGCAGCTTGGAATTACTCATTTACCCAATTAATAATATAAAATGCTAGTGGACTGATAAAGTTGTTAACTACAAAGAGAAACACTGAGGGGAAATTACCTTGTATTATTTAATATCCTATAGGGAAGTACTGAGGTCTTGGATGAAAAATGATTTGTTGATATACTAAAATATCCCTTCTAGATTCTATTGGATTCCTAAAAATTTCTTAGGTCTTATTTGGTTTCTGCCTTTCCTGAGATACTTCTGGTAGTCCACATGTTATAAGAAGACTGAATCTTACACTACCTAATTTGAAATCAGATTTACTCTTTTATTTCTCATTGGATATTACACCAAATTGGTATTTTGGTAGAAATCCACTGAAATCTTTGTACTTTGCAGCTCTTTAAAATCTCTGTAGCAGGTGAGTCTTGTATTGATTCTTAGGCTATATCTCTGTGATCAAAAACACTTAAAAAACAGTTGATCAGTTTTTCAAGGTCAAGTTAATAAGCAAATCAGACTGAATTAGATAGAATGATAATGGTTTTCATCATTACAGTGAAAGTCTGGGAGTGTCTCTCTGTTAGATGAACCCTCATTATAGGACAGCAATTTCTCTGGCAATAAAACACTGGTGAAAAGCACAATTCTACTTCCTACTCCACTTCTCTACAAGAATTGGTGAACAAAATGGTGAAAAAAGAAGAAAGAGGATTTAGCTAACCAGCTTTGGATAACTGAATATCTTATTCTTCTTTGTCATTAGTAAAGCAATTTTTTTCCCATAGGCTCAAAATAATAGGCTCATTACTTCATTACTCTTCTCATTATTCCTGTAAGAGTTATATTTTAATGAGAAGAAAGAGATAAAAGGGAACACCTAAGGTGTTCAGAGTCAGTAAGTGGAAAGAGCAGATCTAAAACCTGGCTGCACGTGGCTGTAAAACTACTGAGGTAATTGTGAGAGAGAATTTTGAGTAGAGCTTCACTTCTTCAAAGGTCTTAATCTGTATTTTGGGGCAAGTCATCATCACCATCATTTTCTTCAAAAACATTTAAGCACACACTGATTCATAGCTCTATGCAATGAGCTTTCCAAAGCAAGTCAGATGGATAGAGAAACTGTTACCAGGACAGAGATAAAACAAATGCAGGTGTGCCTTAATTTACAGATGGGAGTTTGGGAAACTGTGTTTCTATGTTTATTATATATTTATAAACTTTATAATTTGAATATGAAGATTGCTAAAAGGATTTCTGTAGCAACTTTGCTGGGAGAAAAAAATTTTGCATTTGTTAGTTTATCTTAGGGTATTTAACCAATTGTTAAATTTTGCCACTTTTGCATCTTACTCTCTTTCTATATTTGTACACATTATTTGTTTTTCTAAACCATCTGAGTAAGTTGTAGACATCATGCCTCTTTGCCCCTACATATTTCAATGTATTTTCTTAAGAACAATCACTTACCTAATGGTGATATAATGATCAGAAGCAGGAAACTTATATAAACACATTATTATTTAATATATGCACCTTATTCAAATTTTACCAATTGTTCCAATAATGTTCTTTTTGCACTTTTTCCCCTTGGCCCAGGATCCAATCAGAATTTCACATATATTTAGTTTTCACATCTCTTTGGTTTCCTTTAATCTGAAAGGGCTCTTCAGCTTTTCTTTGTATTTCAGGACACTGACATTTTTGAAGAGTACCTTTTAGTTTGGGTTTATCTGATATTTACTTAATATTAAATTAATTATGCAGTTTTGAGACAGGAGTATCACAGAAGTAATGTGTCTTTCTCAGTGCACAACAGTAAGACGCACATGATGTCAGTTTGTTCTATTATTGGTCATGGTAACTTTGATCACTTGGTTAAGATGTCACTACCAGGCTTCTCTACTCTAAAGCTACTATTTCCCATAGTTATTACTAATTTGTGGAGAGATTCTTTGAGATATGTAAATATTCTGTTCCTCACTAAACTTTCCTTATTAGTTTTAGCATCCATTGATATCTTTTGTCTGACTCATGTAACTATGATGGTTGTATTATAAAATGGTGATTTTTCTAATTTGTCATTCCTTCTACATTTATTAGCAGGCATTCAACTGTAAAGAGATTTTTCTTCATAAACATGCATCTATAATATTTATTATCTATATTATTTATCTATATTATCTAATATATATCTATATTATCTATATTATTTATTATCATTATGAACTCACTCATGGATTCTTATTTTATTCAATGAATTACAGTCCATTATTATAGTCATTTTGCTGCTCAAGTTGTTCCAGATTCGGCAGTGGGAGTCCTTTCAAGCTGGTTCCCGTGTACTTTTGACATATCCCCATCATTTTTTCTGACTTCTTAACATCCTGCCATGAAAAGATGTTCCAGACTCATCTTATTTTTCCTCCAACAACCCTGGAGTCAGCTACTTCTCCAAGAAGCCTTGGTTCCTTTTAGTGGGAAATGAGATTTAGAAGTCAAGATCTAGGTGCTACGTGTGTTCAGTGCTACCAGGTGTCACAGCTTCTAGGCTCTTTCAGTGAACAGAGCTAGGACATTTTTCATGCTTGAAAACATTCTCATAAAATTGGAGTCAGGGACTCATACTATAAATGAATTCCTTTTATATTAGGTTTATGCTACGTGTAGAGATGGTACAGGGGTTTTAGTTTTTGGTTTTATGTAATAATGGATTTAAAATTACATTGACTACTAAACATGGTTGTTCCAGATAGATCTGATGAGATCCCTAAGAACAAGGAACATGTCTCATTTGCCTATTTATCCTCAAAGCTCAATAAAGTTCAAATCACATAACAGACAATCCATAGAAAGTATATGTATGAGATTTGCTTCCAAAGAATCCAGTGTGGGAGAAAGGAGTGTAGATATAACAAAGGTGGCCATGAGTTGATGACTGCTGTAGCACATGGGGGTTCTTTTTCTTCCTCTTTTTTTCTAAATTTGAGATTTTCCATAATAATACAATAAATCTGAAGGTAATCAAGAAATACTTCTTCACCTAAATGAAAAAAGCTTCTGCATGTTCTATGGTTCAATTTCTTTATCAGTTTTGTGGGTAAAAAACCGTCAAGGCATTTGGATTATCAGGAACCAAAGGGCAGTGTAAGGTTCATATAAATGTCTCTTTATTTAAAATAATGTAAGAAAAAAATTGCTTACAATATGGTCATTTATTTATGAATTTAATTCTTTCAACACATTTGATCTAAGGCACCTGAAAATGTCCATGGGTTTCACCATCAAATCGCTAGTCTTATCATCCCAGAAAGCACGAACTTGAAACACAGTCTGGATGAGAATTTTGAATATATACTAATGATATCAGATGAACTACTAAAAAATAAAATAAGACAGACAAGACTTTGAGCTATCTGGAGCCCACCCTCCCCCATTTTGCTAAATATATGAAGATGGCTTTTTCTTAATATTCCAAATTGTTTTCAGATACCTAAATAATTGATAGTCAAAATATGGAAACAGAAAAGTAGAAAACTGCAGTGACTGAGATACCCTACTCCAAAAAAAACACCTCAAATATATTATTTATATGTATATACCACTCACTGACAAGAGTGGATATTCTCCTGAGGCTGCATATTTAACAGAAAGTCTTGGCTTAAAGTATGCCCCTCCTTCCTAGTAGGAAAACTGACACTGGTATTCTTTATCAACATTATTTCAAGAAAGTCTATTTTGAATTATGAGGGTTTCCCAACCATAAATCTGAGCTCACTGTTTTACCTAAATAGTAGACATTTTCTGTCAAATTTTTAAAAATATGTGTCTGCTCAGTTTTACTGATAAGAAAACATGCTTAAGTGACCAAAAGCAGACAATTCAGATGGGATTTGAGGCCCCAAATAATTTCCTCTATTATTTAGGCAACAGAAAAGAACCTTTTGGGGTTATTGGAACTAAATGGCTACCTTTTAACTAATGTTCATTCAAAAAGCACATTCCTTACTAAAGCCAGTGTGAAAATGGTAGTGAATTCCTTCCATTACATCTGGGCATAATCAGAATACTAACATTCTACAGCTTGCCCATTATAAATAAATACAAACCAAATAACTCCTTACTGCTGCCATGAGTGTACATTTTCTCCAGACAGTAAGTGGTACATTAGCACATATTTGTCTCCTGGCTGCAGTGTTTTTTTTCCCTCCCCCCTCTGAGTTCCTGGATATAGTTTTTGGATAGTCTAAAACACCAATTTTGTGATACATACAGATCATGAAATTCTCTCTTGATGTAATCTTATGTCTATAATCACCAGCATCCAGTCTTGCCAATTTCATTGGATAATGATGAGAATTTACTTTTTTTCTTAAGTGTATTAATGGATCACTAAATGTAAGCAAAATAAAGCATGGCGGGATGAATAATAGCAACCATGTTTCTTCAATCAAATATCCATACTGTGTGTCTGGTTGTGGTTTCAAAGAAATCTGGATTAAATAACATGATACATATATAAAGGCTGTCTAAAAACTGGATTTTGGTACCATTCAGTCATACATAAAACAGCCACTTTTGCACTATATTTCCAAATTTAGGAAAAATGAAATTGTTTCCTCTGAGACAAGTATACTGGATACTCAACCTCAGAATCCGAAAAACAATAAAGAATAAAATTCAGAGGAACAGGAACAGAGCTGAGTCATCTAATATTCTCAACGTACCAGTTTTTTATTTTTTATTTTTAAATTCAACTCTGATCTGTCAAAAAGACACTTTCTGAAATTCATTAAGTTTTCCAATTTCGTGACTATTTAAAAGGCTCTCATCCTAGTATCTGCTTTCCAGGCTACTGGATAAGAATTTAAGATAGTGCAGTTGAAGGGCAGTAAGTGTCTTGGTGTAGGCAAGTTGACACAGAGCCCAAGTTAGGAATCCTGGTCTTGCAGACAGTGTTTGCTGTGGAAATTTTACAATGTTACAAACATTAGTCATGACCTTCAAGAAGATAACAGCAGACTCTAGGAACTGTGATTTTCAAAAGGGATCTGGGAATGAGGGTTTTGATGGAAGCTTTCCAGAGCTGCAGCTGCTGAGCCTGTGGGTTTTTCATTGGCTGCTACTTGATAAAGGTAAGGCAGGAGGAAGAATTCTTTGAGGGCAAGTTCAGACAGTGAATAGTTCAAGGCTGCAGCCTGCCTAGAAACTGTTATACAAGCAGTGATTGCACATACAAACCCCAATTGTTACAAGGCATAACCGTTTTGATTCTTTTTTCAAGGTTTTAAGTGGCTAAAATCATTCTATTACTGTACAATAAACACACAGAGTAAAATTAATAACTATAAAGTAATGCTATCCAACAATATAGTTGAAGACAGTTTTGCCAAATTCTGGTTTTTTGGGGTCACCATTTCTCATCACTGGTAATGGTACAGTAGAAAGAGCATAAACTTTCATGTCAGGGGGACAAGGATTTGAATTTGGCCCTGCTACTTTGTGTTTGTATGACTGAACTTCAGTTTTAGCTTCAACAGGAGAGTAATACCTACCTTGCAGGGTTGTTGTAGGGAATAAATGTAGTAATGTATGTTATGTGGCAGCAGATAGTAGCTGCTCCAAAAATGATTAATTATATTATCATTGTCATTAGTGTCATAATTAATGCTCCTTAGTTATAAACAATTGTACTACTATTTATGTAATTGTTATAGGTGAGTTATCTGCAGAGCAACAAAAGCTGTATTCAACTGCCCATAAATCATCCACACTATTTTAAAAAAATGTTTCTTTATGGTTTTGAGTTTACACGTTTAATTTAAATTTTGTCAATATAGGCCTTGTTTTATAAAAATAGAGATTTTTATGGGTTCTTTTGCTATGACAGAAGACATTTTCTGTGAGAGCTTTACATCATCATGAAGCAGCTTTTGCTAAAGAGGAATATGGCTAGCTGCCTCCTCACTGCCTCACAGACAGACTTTAAAATGATTCACTGATAACGAATTCCATCAGCTGCAATTCCTAATAAAATGTTCTGTTGGCTCTGCATACCTTATGGCAAGCTCTAAGTCACAAGTCCTCTTCTTATTTCTGCTTTTCTTCTCTAAGACCAGCTAAAACTTGTCTTTCATAAATCTTAAGAGAATAAATCAATATAATTAATCTAGAATTTGACTAAGTACCAACCAGGATTACCTAAAATAGAATCAAGGGTCAGGGCATCCATTCATTCTCCTTGTGTAGGTATACACAGCACTAATTTCCCCTACCACATTTAAATCATCTGTCCTTCAAGTAGCATATTTTGTCCCTCCATGTTTCAACACCTACAATATTCTTCATATTTTATTATTTATTCCCCTAGGGCAGGGATTAGCAAACTATGGCCAGTGAGTCAAATCTGGTTTGCAGCCTGTTAGTATATAGCCTGCAAGAATAATTTTTACATTTTTAAATAGTTGAAAAAAATTAGAATAATTTTTCATGACTTATGAAAAATACATAAAATTCAAATTTCAGTGGCCATAAATAAAGTTTTATTGGAAGGCAGCCATGCTCATTTGTTTACATACTGTTGATGGCTGCTTTTGTGCTACAATGCTAGAGTTGAGAAGTTGCTAAAGAAACCAAATAGCCAGCAAGGCATAAAATATTTACTATTTGACCCTTTATAGAAGAAGTTTGTTGACAATGCCAGAGGACGGTGTTTTTCTTGGAAGAAAGTGAGGCAAATACAAGTAAGATACACTTCTGCCCTCCCTGTCTTTGCCCTCCTGTCCTAGAAACTCAGTCTTGACAAGGAAATATGGATGAGCTTAACTTTTCCTTGGAGCCAGAATGGGATAGTAAAAAAAAACAAAACAAAAACAACTAACATAGGAGCCAAGATATGTGGGTCTCAAGTCTTGTTTTAATGTTGAATTTTTATGTTGGCTCTGGAGAAATTACTTTTCTAGTCCTGTAACTTGGCTTCACCCTTACTGGGCTCTCAGTTTCCTTTATGTTTGAAAAAAGGAGTCTTTCAATCACTTATGGGATTGTCATGATATTTGAAACCCTACCACCGTCTCCTCCCTCACCCTACCTCCCAAATCAATCCAGGATCAGTGGAAGCAAGGGAAATAAGGATTTTGGAAAACTTTCCACTGGACTGCTGGATGAAAGTTTAAAGCCCACTGTTCTAAACCTGTGGAGATGGACCCCCCAATGTGACCACATAACTACTACAACGAATAACTCATTCTGGTCTCTACCAAAGTATAGGCTACTTTAGGCATGAGACTGAATCACCTGTTTTCTGGAAATTCCCTACTATAAATATGATATTTAAGTACATAGTCTAAACATGTAGTTGTCTGTGAAAATGTCATCTAAATTATAGCAGGAAAAAAATAAGATCTAAGAGCTGGACAAAGAGGTAGAAGCAGGATGGGCAGAGATTATTTTATGTTAGGAAGAGAGTAACAGATGTTTATATTCACACAGACATTATCAATTGGCAAACATATTTCTAATCAACTTCATATCTCATGGACTTTATATTATAATCCAAATCTACACATTTTTATTCCTTAAACAAGAATAGCTATGTAGTTGCACAGTAATAAACTTTTGACCACAATCCACTTTAAAAATCATTTATACTTTATTGGGTTGAATTGACCTAAGCTTTTACCATACCAAGTCCTTGCTGCAGGGAAGGAAAGATTATTGATTTCATTGTCATGTATCTCCCTTTTACTAACTATTAATATATACTTGATTTGTATTTGTATGGTAGAGGAAAAGTAGCAGTTGTTGGACACTGATCTAATGTAGAAGGTTAAATTAATTATGGGTACAATGACTACTCATCATTCCAAATGGCAAACAGAGCTTGGAGTCTGCCTGCCTTTTGGCTACACTGCATTACTAAGCAACTTTGGAACAGGTCCTCTCAACAGGAAAACAGGTTCTGAGAAAAAACTAGAGTGGAATGAGACATGCATGAATGAGAATGAGCAATAATTTTTTAAGTAGGGAGGACAAATAATTACCCTATTACAAATATCATAAAAATTATCAACATTCATTAGAGTTGGAAAAGCTCTTAGAGGACACTGAGTTCAAGTTTCCTTCGTGGAAAATCAACATGCATGTCTGGTCACACTGTCCAGCTTTGGCCCAATCACTCATTTCTGGTGGCAGAAAGATCCCTTTCTCATACCAGCTCTTTTCATTTTGGTACAATCTCCAATAACTATACAGTCAAAATGCTCAAGAAGAGTAGAGAAAAGAATATTGAGCTAGAAAATAGGAGTTCCAAATTCTAATTTCAGTCCTACCATCAACCCTAGCTGTGTGACTTTGAGCAAGTCTTTGGCTCTCTGTGGGCCTCAGTTTCCTTATCTGCGAAACAGGGTCTCTATGGGTCCTTTCCAGTTCTGAATTTCTCTACTTCTATACTTTCCATTCCATGCTACAGAAATGAAAAGCAGTTGTGAGAAAGCTACGAAGAGAGGTTAAGTTTTCATTCTTACAGTTCCAACTCATGTCACACCTGGGCTGCCTCTAAATGTTCCAAGATTTTCTAAACTTGGTCTTTATCTCAGCTTTCCAGATGACCTATAGCTTGACTTTGTTTTGACCGTTAATATCTCAAATGTTATCATGACTCAGAATCTTCCCTTTTGGTCATGACATAGCTTAGTGACAGGCTAAGTTATAAAAGCCCTCTCTAAGTGGTAGTTTGTCTAGCAGAATTTTGAAGTTAAAAAAAAAACAACAGTGTACTGTTCTCATACACTGAGCTAAGTTTTGTTCTATCTTCTACGGAATGTCAATAAACTGTTCAATATTTGATTCCATTTTATGATTACAATACATAGGCTGGAATAAACCTTGAACTCAAAGAAAAGCTATGTCTTTTATAAACTCCAATTAATGCCCATTGGTATAGTCTAAGTATAGGTAGACTATATTTTTAGAAGCAAAACTATTATTTAATGTGACAATAACTTGGCAAAGGCTGCAAATGTAACAGTAAACTGAAAGACCATTTAGCAATTTATTTATGTAATTAAAGTGGATACAATGAAAAAGACTGAATGTACCCAGAGGACCTTACTTTATTGAACAATCATCATAACCAAAATCAATAGTGTTATGTGTCTAAAACAAAAGCTTATTTTCTGTACAAATGAATACACTTATTTTTATGAGATATTTTAAAATCGGTTTAAATATTTTACTTATAAATGTGAAAATATAAAATATATTTTTTAGCCAAATAAGTCTAAAATTTTTTTTGAACAAAAGGGAGTAAGTCTAGGTGCTAAAATAACTACTATTAATTGACTAACTTGTTTGTAAAACATCATCAGGATATATGTTATGTGTGTGTGTGCTCAGGTGTGTGTGGGGTGTGTGTACGTTATACTTCAGTAAAGAGATGTATTTTAAAAAAATTGTCACTGTGAGTAATTCACAGTAATGAATCCGTGCCTATTACAGCTGGTGTGATACCTTATCAGAGTGAACTCTTCTTAAGGGAATAAGAACTGACTTTCAGAGATGTGCTATTATCATTGACAAGGATAATCTAGAGATTATTTTCTAATTGGATAAATATTACAAATACTTTATCATTAGAAATAAACCCTATCCCATCACTGTACCTTTCAGCTTTATATTTTATAAATCAAAACTATTTATTGTCCCCCAGGTAAATGCATAGCATTTGAAAAAATATTTAACATTCAATGAAAAATTTTATAATTAATACTAAAATACATTTATCTTACTAAAACATATCGCTAAGACCTACATGAATTAAATCTTACTCTATTTTACTAGAATGAATATTATTCTTTTTTTTCCTTTTCTTTTTTTTTTTTGAGACAGAGTCTCACTCTATTGCCCAGGCTAGAGTGCTGTGGCATCAGCCTAGCTCACACCAACCTCAAACTCCTGGACTCAAGCAATCCTCCTGCCTCAGCCTCCTGAGTAGTTGGGACTACAGGCATGTGCCACCATGCCCGGCTAATTTTTCTATATATATTTTTAGCTGTCCATATAATTTCTTTCTATTTTTACTAGTGCTCAATAAATATTAGCTGCATTTGTTTTGTTGTTCTTTTGTTGTTATTGTTATTGGCCTCCTAAATTCTCGGAAAACCCAGAGTGAGATTTAATCAATATAAATCTAACCCCATCATTCCAGTACTTAAAAACTTTTTAATAGTTTCCCACTGATCTGAAGAGTGACATCCAAACTTGCGTGGCCTGAAAGATTTGTCCCAGCCTACTCTCCAACATCTTTTCTAACCACTTCCCTCCCCCCACTCCCTACTCTAGTTTCACTTGTTCTCTTCCAAAGTGTTAAGTTTTTTCCACCTGATTGTCTTTATGCATGTTTTTCCCTCTGTAATGCTCTTCCTCTCACTCATTGCTTGCCCAATTCTAAACTCTGTGTTGTAGAAAGAGAATCAAATTGTTCAAATGTTTCTCACCTTCAGAGATTTGGAAGTTCACTTAGGAGGCTAAAATAATTCACACAACACTCTTCATATTCTAAATAGCAATGCATTGGGAGACATAATGTTAAGGCATAAAACAATAGGCATGCATTACAGTTGAGCAGGGTGGACGCAGGGGAAGACAATGTGCGCGAGTGGAAGAACTCTGCTATGGTTTCCTGAGCAGCATCAGGATGTATTTTATAAAGTCTGTCCTCAACCTACTCAGTGCCACTGGGAAAGCACTTCCTCTTCTTTTTGACTAGGCCAAAGCAAGTATAGGCTGGGTTTGGCCCATTGAAGAGTTTTGTTTGGTCCACAGTTGAAAAAAGTTTTTAAGATTCATTCATTCATCAAGCATTTTTTGAGCACCTACTATGCATGAGGCACATTTGCAGATGCAAAGTATAGAGCAGTGAACAAATAGACAAAATCATACAAAGTCCCTATCCTTGTGGAAGCTATATTCGAATCCAGGAGACAGGTAATAGAGAAGAAAATTATGTAGTATATTAGATCATGATACGCATTAAAAGGAAAAACTAAGAGAAGAGGAGAAGGAGGATATGTGTATTTGTGTGTGTGGTCATAAGTTTAGACGGT
This sequence comes from Lemur catta, assembly GCF_020740605.2. NCBI lineage: Eukaryota > Metazoa > Chordata > Mammalia > Primates > Lemuridae > Lemur > Lemur catta. Next base: position 241,793,447 of record NC_059128.1, read on the forward strand.
GTGTCCAAGCAGGCCTCACTGAGAAGATGACATTCATGCAAAGGGATGAAGGGGATGAATGGGCTGTGGAGACACCTGGGGAAAAGGGAACAGCAAGGGCGAACATCATGCGGGGAAAATGAGCTGGCATATTTGAGGAACAGACAGGAGGCTACTGTGGCTGCAGAGATGAGGTCAGAGTCTCATGGGTCATCGGGAAGACTTTGGCTTACATGCTGATGAGATGGGAAGACTTCGGAGGGTTGTGAGCAGAGGGGAAACACGGTCTGACCTATGTTTCAATAAGATCCCTTTGACTGTAGGAGAGAAAGAATGGAAGCAGGGAGACCAGTTAGGAGGCCACTATAATAATTCTAGAGAGAGACTTGGTAGTCTAGACAACAGTAGTGCAACAGAGATCTGTAAGAAGTGATCAGATTCTGAATATATTTTGAGAGTAGAGCCAACAGGATTTCCTGATGGATTAGATGTGGGTTTTGAAAGGAAGACCGGAGTCAAGGATAACTCCAAGGTTTTTGGCTTGAGCAAATGGAAGAAAGGAGTTGCCAAGATTTAAACTCAGGAGATTTAACTTAATAATCCAGACTTCCAGCTTCTCTCCAAGTACTGGAAGATCTGGTCAGCCGCCTAACTGCATTTTCACATCACAAAAATGCACTGGAGCTGAGAAGCAGTTGCCCCATTGAGATAGGACACTGGCCTTTGGTTCACTACAGACCCTGCTCCTCGTTGTCTTAAGGCGGGCCTTCTGAATAATGAACAGCTGTTTGTGTCTGCCTGGCAGCTTGAGTTTAGGACCCCTGCCTAAAGTCTCTCACATACTCATTGTAGCAAAAATGTAACATAAATTTGCCCACAATGTTGACTAAACAAAGGGCATTTTTGACAAAGTATTTAAAAACAGGGCATAAAAGGGGTACCTACTATGCATTATTATTCCAGTTTTCTCCTTCACAGCAATTTGACAGCACTCTGGTATAGAGGTCCAGCCTCATGGTCAAAAGAGAAGCTCCTTGAAGAAACTTCTCTTCTATGTATTCTGACTTCATCAAGTCTAAACCCCAAGACTCATTTCATAGACTGTGTCCCAAGTGCCCAGGAGTGGGGGAAGGTGCTGGACACTGGGGACATAGACTATGTCCAGCACCATATTTCACTATACCTGTGGTTTCTAAACAAAGGAGCTTTGAGGCCCAGGTTGGTCCCAAGGGATACTGGCTCTAGGCCAACAAGCCTGGTGACTGGCAAATTATTTATCTTCTCTGTACTTCTGTTCTATATCTACAAAAAATGGAGATGGACTATAGCAGGACTTCTCAAACTGTAATGTGTATATGAATCCCCTGCTCTATGGTTATTTGGCTTCACTTACATGAAAAACATTGGCTTACAATGAAGTACCTGGTTCCAGTGTCTCTGTGGAAGACTTAATGTTTTCTTTCAGCAAATAAAAATAATGTGAACCCAAATGTCTTGTTTCACTTTCTCTACCAGGAAGCTCAGAGCTAAATGCACTGTTCAGTAACAGCAAAACCGTATTACCTCAGGGATTTGAGTACAATATCTTTCTCCTTTCTTCATATTCATCCTAATGGTTTTGATTTTATTTTAAACTGCCCAGTTGTAGGTACATTTTGACTCTAGGCAACATCAAATCCTTTCTGAAAGTGGGTGGGAAGGAGGGAAGCACTAGAAGGAAGGGAAGGGAAGAAGCAATTTTTTAAAAAACCTTCCCAACTTAATATTAGGAAAGTTAACAAATATGGTTTGTGAAAGTTATCAAATAAATATGAACCTTATTGCCCTGGCTCAACTGCAAAGCAGCTTTGTCCCGGAGGCCTGTGCTCTTTAAAAATTGCCCCTAGACTGATATAAGAAGCCATAAACAGTATGGGTCTGTGGATGGGAAGAAGGACAAGCCCTACCCGAGCATAGGAAAATTCTTCCATGCAGCCCCCCTCTCTCTCTTATCCGAGTATGGTCATTTACAGACAGAATTGATAAATCTCATGGTCTTGATTACCTCCTTATAATAAAGAGGATCACTTTTAATATCAGAAAGAATTAAAAAAAACATGTGTTCATTAGTAACACAAAAACTATGGGTAAAGTAAGCATCAAGATAGATACTTTACAGTAATAAATCAAAGTATACTCTATAAACCTGCATTTTTCACCTTTGGCTCACAGTTGGACAAGCACGATAAATGGCCAGGATATCGGTCCTCCTGGTGCCCTGGGAGAACCCTGGCTTGGGAATCAGGATACCCAGCTTCACATGAACTAGTTTCTGAACTTGGACAAGCCATGTAACCACCCTGGGTCCCATCTGTAAAATAAAGAGTGTGGAGAGCACAGAGGCAGAAGCTTTTGTACTGAGCTCTGCCTACCCATTCTACCCCTGTGTTTCACCCAGGGCTGAGCCCACACAGATTAAATGCTGGAGGCTAGAAGGCCACCCTCTACTACACCCCATGCACTTCTTCCAACTGTTTAGAGTTGTGTTGTGCCCAAATGTGTTTATGTCCATTGGGTTTGTTACTGTTATCCCATAATTTAATGAACTATTATGTAAACCGATGAAATATAACAGTGAAGGAAAACAGTTGTTTTCTATGGAAAGTACATTGAATAGTTTGAGAAGCCCTGATAAAGGCAAATGACTTAAAATGGCTATCAAGGCAGAAGATGTAAGTCAGGTAATTGTAAAAGACAGAAAAACAACTTGTAAAAATCTAGAAGGGTTCCTTCTACAGTCTTGCTCTACAAGAGCAAAAATTCAACAAAATTGAAATGGGAAACCATAGAAAATGCAATCATTAAGGTATAATTAATGTAAGAAAAATGTCAGGAAATTGTAATCAGCAGACCTATAATCAAAGAAAAGGCCTTGGCCCTACATCAAGGCTTCTACTACAATGGGAGAGGCAATAAGGACCATGGTGAAATGTTAAAGAGGCCCCACGCTCTTATTTAAAACCAGATGAAATAGGTGCTGGTGACACTAAAGCAGCTTTATAGGAAGTGGCTGGGGAGGGAGTGGGCAGGATGGGGTTAGGGTTGTGGGAGGGAGGAACCGACAGACAGATACTACTTTTGACAGTCAGGCATATTTTTCCCAGCCTACCAGCCGAAGGTAAAATGAATGTACTTCTGTAGCAAATCATAGGTTAGTCTCTATTAGCTTCCCAGGAAGTAAAGATTTCTTTAACTTCTAGAGTTTTTCCTTTGCCTCTTCTCTCCCCAGTTTTTTTTTTTTTTAACGTTTGATTAAATTACTTGATGAGTAATAATATATGCTGAATTTACCTGGGGAAGGCTTATTGCAAACAAGAACACAGAATGCTTTAGTTCCCTAAGAGTAGACATGCAGAGCCTGAGTAGTTCTAGGTAGAAATAATAGTTTTCAATGGCAAGACCAGGCCTGTAATTTTCTGCAGCACACCATGACATCATGGTTTATATGAGGCCAACTCCATAAATCAAGCCTTACCTAATTAGAAATTCTTCTGCAGATCTACATTATTAGAGCAAATAATTAAAACAGCCTAGGCAATAATACAAGCCAGATCTGTTTACAAAAATGTTTTTTTCCCCCCTAAACTCTTAGTCTCACTACCACTTACAGATCTTTCACATTTAGTAAATTATAGACTCAGAGCATTTCTTTTAGTCTGACTTCACTTTCAAGGAATTCTTCAATTAACTTTACGTTGCTTTAAGCTGTTCATCCAACGAGAAAACAATCTGTGGTTTCTGACTCTTCTGGGTGCCAATGGCTGCCATCCATGTTTGCCTTTCAGACACACTGTCTCTGGAGAGCCAGGCTCTGTTTGCATAAAACCAACCAGTTGTCATAGCATCTTGACAAGCACTATAGAAAAACAAAGAACAATACTTGGTGGTGGCTAAACTGGGAGAATTCCCACTGTAAGAGTGACTGCACTGGGGACACACATGATATCCACACCAACCACCTGGCCTGGGCCAGAAGGTAGCACATACTCCACTTTCATCTGTGACCTTTCCATTCTCAGGTACCATTTATTTACCACTGATTCCTTTCTTTCTTCCTCCCCTCTTTCTCCTAAATGGTTAAAACACCTGAAACTCATGGGAAGGTGTGGCTACTCTAACAAAAGGCAAAAATGTCAGTGGAAATCTAAAAAGCAAGAGATTGCATGGCCTTTGCAATGGTTATGGTGCATCTAGTGTCAGATCTTCAGCCAAATATAGAGTAATAGAAAAGCATGAGCTCAGAGGTGGGACCTCAGTCCAAAACTTTCAATAATCTCAGACTTTGGTATAGCACCTCAATTCTCTGTGCCTCTTGAGGCTCATTCACTGATGTATTTTTAAAGAAGTGCAAATAACAACTGGGCAGCGGAAAATAACCATGGGAACAAATGATGGAAACAAATGACGACTGCTAAGGAAAAAGATCCTTAGGTTTTCTACCTATCTCAGCTGAGTCAGGCAGAATCATCTTCCCTCACTTTCTTTTCCCCAGTGGCTGGCCAGTTTCTGGGTGTCCCTCATTTAAGTCCATCCCATGGAAGTACTTGTGAAGCCAAGAGAATAAACTGAGAGTTTATTATTATGTTTGAAGCCCTCTTAAATACTTAGGCCCAATATAAGATGCATGTGCAATTTTTCCCAAATCACACTCAATGCTGTTTCTGTAATGGATGTGCAACTGTTGAGATTGCAGGTCTTTCTAAAGCAATGGAATGAATACTCTGGCAGAGTTGTCCGTAATGAGCACACAGGCAGTGCCAGAGGAACTAGAATGAATTCACAGGTCGGGTGAAACTGAACTAGAATGAATGCACAGGCCAGGTGAAGCCAAAGGGCTGACAGTGGACTTGGCACTGGCTCAGCTTGGGTGGCAATGGAGAAGAGGACCAAACGAAAATCAGCTCCTCTCCAGGACAGAACTGTGTCTTGACTCCTCTCTTAATGCTACTGCTACTGCAGCTCAAACAAAAGACCTGTAGGATTCCTGAGAGACTCAGGTTATTCTAATACTATTCCTTTCCCATGGTCTTCTCTATTTTTATTCAAAGTTTCAAAATCCCTATGTGAATTTTATTTGTGTTTTGTTTATAAGCTACTGTATATGCTTTGTGGAAAAAGGAAATGAGTATTGCTATACATGTCAATCTCTGTGCTCTCTCTCTCTCTCTCTCTCTCTCTCTCTCTCTCTCTCTCTCTCTCTCGCGCGCGCGCGCGCGCGCGCACACACACACACACACACACACGGAGACAGACACATATACAAAATAGGACCTAGAATCCAAGCTATTCTTTCTTTTCCATTAAAAAGAACAGGGTTTCATAAAGTGTCAGACGTTTTTTCTTTAACCTGTAAATCACTATTTCTATTGAATTATAATCTCTCATTAAACATCTAGGGAATCCCTAAAACTCCCAGATGCTCCTAGAATGCATGGAAAGCACAGGCAGAGGAAGGGAAGATTCCCTTAACAAAGCTTTCCCTGGCATATTGAATTTAGATCTTTCTGTCCATTCTGAGATTATAAAAATAGAAGCAACCAATATAGTTGATTTAAAATTCCCTGATTCGTTTAAAGCACTGCCTTATGGAGGGCCAGTGCCCTTCTAAAATGGGGTCACAATGCAGATCTTACTTCACATCCAAGAGCTCATGATAGTTCTCTTGCTTCTTTGTTCTGACACTCACATTCTCCATGTAAAACCAAACATTATAGGGATTTTTCTCTCCAATGAGACAATTCTGAAATTCTGGGAGGAGCTCTTTCTCTCCAGAAGCCTATTGCCTAATACTGTGCATCGTGAGCTTATTTTTCAGAGTAGAGGCGCTGAAGATGCTTAACTTGGAAGGTAGCAACAAACCAAGTGGGATATAGTTGAGGGCACAAAAACTTGAGCCTCACTTTTTATCAACTCCAAAGAAGAATGAACATATTATGTATAAGGAGAGCTCTACAGTGTGTAACCAGAAATTCAAGTACTTTCAACAGTTTTGTTTGATGCCTGGAAAAGCAGTGACATCAGGACAAGGGTGTTTGTCTTGTGTCCTATGTGAGAGCAATAAGCTGGGGAATTTTGCAGGGGGATTTGAGGTCAAGGCAATCGAAAGGCCTGGAAAAGTAGAGCACATTGGCACATAAAATTATTCACTACTTTCTAATACAATAACTCTTAGTAAGTAAATAGTAAGATGTAGACTAGCTTGGCAATTTTTAAATTAAATCAGTAAAATAAATACTTAAGAATTTTAAGACTGTTTAAAAAATGTCCTCAATTATTATTAATTTTCAAACTGCTGCTTTTCCTTTAGGTAAGAGTAAAGTGAGAGAGGTTACCCTCTTGCCAATTCATATTTTTATGTCTTTTAGGCTTTGGCAAAAGATGCTACCCCAACTGTAGTCATTTAAAGAGAATGGCCAAAGTAATGCTGAGTCTCACATGCCCTACTTATCTTAGGCCTTCAAAATGCCCAGAGTCTAATGAATGGATTCTGTTTTTAGGCCGATGGCATCTATTTTCTTTTAAAAGTTCAGTGATTACTGAGGGGATATTTTGGCTTTCTAGTGTAAACTTGTACAGATTTAGGGAACTTACAGCTTCCAGTTATAAACTTGTCTTTTGCTAAGAAACCACAATATTAGGTACTAAGTGAGAGAATCCAGCTTTTAGAAAATCTGCAAATGATTTATTTGCAGAACAGTGAAATGAATAGCAAAGAATTATGTGAAATAGAAAGAGGGTGTGGGGGCAATAAAATAAATGAAGATACAAGACTTTTAAAAGGTTACATGAGGAAATGAAGACATTAAATGCCACTTAACTTTAGAAAATAAAATTACAAGGTACATGATATGCTAGCAAAGTTCTCGATTATAGTCAGGCTTTCCAGGGAATAAGAAAACTTGTATGGTTACTACCCAGGGTGATTACTGAATCAGGGATATTACTTAGAAAATTAAATTGCATATAATATGTAGAACTTTCAAGCCAGTTTCCTTGTGCCATACTCCCCCACTGCCCTCAATCTCACTCTAGCCATTTCCACTAACTGAAAAAAAGAGCCACTGTAGCTTTCTGGAATTCTCTTCCATAAATCCTAAGTGACTTAAAATAATAATAATAAAAATAAGCCATGAAGTTGGATGACAATATGATGAAAATTCTCTTACTCCTTAATTTTGCTATAACAACTTGAAAGGCAAATGATAGTCCTGTAGAATGTGAATCATACTGTTACACAAAGATACATCAGCTTACATTTATAATGTTCAAGAAGGAAGACTTTTAAATGGAAAAGAAGTGGAAAGACAGTCAATAGAAATACTCAAGAAGTCTAGGAATAATTTTGGAGAAAAAAGTATCTGCTAAATTTAACTTTAAATGTCAGATAATCTAAGGATTCTCAAACTTCATTAACTGACTCTTCAAAAAGATTTCAGGATACATGTTGCTGACAGTACAAAATACAGACAGAGGAATTTCATTCTTTGGTTACTACGCTGCCTCTTTCTTGCTCTCATTTGGTAAGGTTGGTGCCAGGTATATTTGAGTGCATAAATAGGACAGAGGGTTAAATAGGATAAAACAGGGTTGAAGGAATGTGATGAACTGTTACTAGTAACAGGAGAGGTAACTAAAGTAGAGGTGTAATTAACATGGTCATTGGGAGGTGCTAAAAAATCTCACCTAGCTTCACTGCTCCAATCTACATAAGAGCCCTCAGAAACCTTTGCTGATGTAACCCTTTAGTTTTTTTTTTTTTTTTTTGAGACAGACTCTCGCTTTGTTGCCTGGGCTAGAGTGAGTGCCGTGGCGTCAGCCTAGCTCACAGCAACCTCAAACTCCTGGGCTTAAGTGATCCTACTGCCTCAGCCTCCCGAGTAGCTGGGACTACAGGCATGCACCACCATGCCCGGCTAATTTTTTGTGTATATATATTTTAGTTAGCCAGATAATTTCTTTCTATTTTTAGTAGAGACGGGGTCTCGCTCTTGCTCAGGCTGGTCTCGAACTCCTGACCTCGAGCGATCCACCCGCCTCGGCCTCCCAGAGTGCTAGGAATACAGGTGTGAGCCACCGTGCCCGGCCTAGTTTTTTTTTTTTTTTTTTTTTTTTTTTGCTCTTTATAATGGACTGACTGGGTCGGACTTCTCTCCAGCAGTCAATTCATAATCAGCTTAATTGATGATCAGATAGAACCATATAATTTACTAAATATTTTATAAATATCCATTTTTTTATAGTAGACATTTACAGGAGACATCATTTTGACAAGAGTGGATATCAAAATGAGCCTACTATAAAAGACTTTATTAAGAATTATATACATATATGTCACAAACTGGTGAATCTGAAAAACTTACAAAAACCCATTTAAAGGTCCCCATTACCATTCAATAAAATTTAAACCTAATTTCAGGACAATACAAAATAATTCATAAGGAAGTTGTGAACTACACTTACATGGAAATACTCTGATTAGTATTTTAGACACAATTAATTCTCACTTAGTCATTAGATAACATAGACTGAGGCACATAAAATCTACATCTGTTCCTAGAAATACTACTAAGAAAAGAGATAAAGGAAATACCTGCTCTATTAATTTATAGCAACATTTCAATATCTGAAATGTTAGAATAAATCAGAGATCTAACAAATAAGCAAAAAATTAAAAAGGGCTCATGGGCAGCCAAAATTTATGAATTTCATGGACTTTACATGTCAAAGAGCTTCCTAGTATGCTCTTATTTTATATGTATATTCATATGGCTATTTTAGCCTCAAACTCACAGAAGATTAGAAGCATTCATATCAGGGAGGGAGGTTCTACGAGGCATCCTCAGAGAAGTCTACCAGTCTTCATGGCCAGGAAATCAGCAAAGCTATCAAAAGTTGACCTAGTACCCCCAACACCCAGCATTTAGAAACTACCTAGTACAGTGATAAACAGACATATATCCAAAAGGGCCTGCGAGGATTATTACACTTGTTAAAATGAAGCCAATGGAATGATAGGCTATCAAAAAAAGTTTAAATTATGGCCAGTCTATGTTCTTTTAAGGCAAAGAAATACAAATATTTGAGAAAATTTTTAATCTAAACCAGTTAAAATATGTATATTTTAAAGTTTTGGCTGGGCACGGTGGTTCATGCCTGTAATCCCAGCACTTAGGGAGGCTGAGGCAGGAAGATTGCTTCAGGCTAGAAGTTTGAGACCAGACTGAGCAACATACAAGATCCTGTTGCTACACAAAATAGACAAATTAACCAAACATGGTCTGTAGTCCCAGCTACTCGAGCGAGAGGCTGAAACAGGAGAATTGCTTGAGCCCAGGAGTTTGAGGTTGCAGTGAGCTGTCATGACGTCACTGTACTCTAGCCTGGGCAACAGAGTGAGGCTCTGTCTCAAAAAGAAAAAAAAAAAAAAAGGTTTGAAGCTCATGGTCGTGTTGGCAGGGGGGTTCCAAGTGTTAAGAAAACTTTACTATCATATCTAAAAATCACCATTCAAAGATTCTTGAGTGTGGAGGCTTTCCTATAGTAAAATATCTTCATGATTTACTTTTCTGAGTGCAATCTTCAAACTTAACTTATGGTGAAGACATGAAACAAGAAATAGAAATTTGTATGTATAATCTAAAGAACAAAAAAAATAAGTTCTTCCAATTCATATTTTAACTCTATCAACTATAGGACATACCTTCTAAGGAACCATTTTTCACTTGTTACAGAACCAAAGTTAAAATATTATATATTTATAATTACATAATATAATTTAATAAATTTGCTTTAAATATTAATACATCTTATCATATTAGTATAAATTTAAAGTACACATATAATGGCTCTGTTTAGATAACAATCAAGACTGTTAATAACATTTATATATATGCACACACATCTTTCCTTCCTTCACACTCCAGGCATTTAATACATGTTTGTTTATATGGACATTATTTGAAAAAGTGTCACATTAGCCCGAATATTGTTGATTGCTGATCACCCATGTACTGGATTCCATAAAACAAGACCCACTGGTAGAAACTGCAAAGTGGACACCAAGATCAAAACAGGGAACAAGAACAGGGAAAGGCTACAGATCAAATCTGAAGCTGGTTGGAAGGTTGTTGATATATTAAAAAGATGAGTATAGGCTGCACTTCCAAATCTAATTAAAGTAATGAGTGTGGTATATTTGGAGAAAAATATGTTCAAAAATCAGATAATGACTGGCACGAGGCATTAGGGCTCTCACAGATTAACAGAAAGCAAACTGGGTCATAAAACTTGGCAATTTATCAAGCACTATCCAAGGGTGGTATGGTCTACATTTTAGATGGAAATCTTAAAATGATGAAAGGGAATTCATCAGCCTGTTTTTAAAATTCCCTTTATTCTCTTGCCATATATCATCAAACAATTTCTTACTTGTAATTGGTTATCCTGCCTAGAGCTAATTAATAGCAGGGAAGGACTAAGGGATACAAGCAACTCAGGCTCTCAAACCAGGTATAAGACGTCATCCATGTACTGTACTTAATAAGGGTACCCTGGTTTGAAAGGCAGTCTGTTTTTTGTGAATTTGGTTAGCATAAATCAGATTTTTAAAGAAAACTATTTTTGACCACTTATTTTTGGGTCCCCCAAACATATATATCACCTGATTATTCTTCACAATTGCTATATGTAGTAGAGATTATTTACATTCAATAGTCCCTCCCCTCATTTATCAGATATTCAATGAGGGCATTCTGTGTACCAGACAGTATGACAACTGCTACAGGTATAAAAATGAGCAAAAGCAGACACAGTCCATAACTTCATGGGACTTTCTCTCAATAAAAGCAAAAAAGATGAAGATATTGAGGCACAGAGAATTTAAGGGCAAGTTTTTCTTCTGTAATCTCAGTCATAGCTGTAGCAACTTTTACTTTAATAATCTGAGCATTCAGTTTCAAGGATCATCAGAATTCTAGAAGCAATGAATTTGAGAATGTTTTAAAAATATTGCTCCACAAATAAATAGATATCTCATGTTGATCGATTGGAAGAATTAATATGGTTAAAATGTCCATACTACCCAAAACAGTTTAGAGATTGAATGAAATACCTATCAAAATTTCAATGGCATTTTTCAAAGAAATAGAAAAAATAATCCTAAAATTCATATGCACAAAAGACCCCAAATAGCACAATCTTGAGCAAAAAGAACAAAGTTGGAAGTATCACACTATGTGATTTTAAAATATACTATAATCATAACAGCATAGTGCTGGCATAAAAACATACATATAGACCAAGGGAATAGAGAGCCCAGAAATTAATCTACACTTTTACAGTCAATTGATCTTCAACACACAACAAGGAAAGGATAATGTCTTTTGTAAGTGGTGCTGGGAAAACCGATAACCACATGCAAAAGAATGAACTTGGACCCTTCTCTCACAACATATATAAAAATAAACTCAAAATGGATTAAAGACATAAATTTAAGACCTGAAACTGTAAAACTACTAGATGAACACATAGGGAAAAAACTTGATAATGACAATGATATTTTTTGGATATGATCCCCCAAACACAAGCAACAAATGCAAAAAAACAGACAAATGGAATTGCATCAAACTAAAAAGATTCTACATGGCAAAGGAAACAATCAACAAAATGAAGGGACAGCCTATTGAATGAGAGAAAATATTAGCAAATCAAATATCTGAAAAAAGGTTAATATTTAAAATATATAGGGAACTCAAAACAACTTAATAGCAAGAAAACAAATAACCCAGTTAAAAATGGACAAAGGACCTAAAAAGACATTTCTCAAAAGAAGACATCCAAATGGCTAATAGATATATAAAAAAATGTTCAACATCACTAAACATCAGGGAAATGTAATTTAAAATCATGATGAGATATAACCTGACACCTGTTAAGATGGTTATTATCAAATAGATAAAAGATAAGTGTTGGTGAGGATGTGGACAAAAAGGAATCCTTGTATATTGTTGGTGGGAATATAAATTAGTATAGCCATTATGGAAAACAGTATGGAACTACTATAAAGATAAAAAATAGAACTACCATGATACAGCAATCTTATTTCTGGGTATATATCCAAAAGAAATGAAATTGATACCTTGAAAAGATATCTGCATTCCCATTGCAGTGTTATTCACAATAGCAAAGATATGGAATCAACCTAAGTGTCCACTAACAGATGAATAAAGAAAACACACACACACATCCGATGGAATATTATTCAGCCTTAAAAAGAAAAAAAAGGAAATCCTGTCATTTGCGACAACATGGATAAACCCGGAGAACGTTATGCTAAGTGAAATAAGCCAGGTACAGAAAGACAAATACTGTATGATCTCATATGTGGAGCCTAAAGAAGTTGAACTCACAGCAGCAGAAAGTAGAATGGTCGTTGCCAGGGGCTGGGATGCCATGGGGGGAATATGAGGAGAAGTTGTACAAAGGGTAGACAAAATTCTGGAGATCTGATATATGACTATAAGTTAATAACAATGTATCGTATACTTGAAAATTGCTAAGAGACTATATCTTAAATGTTCTCACCACAAAAAAACAATAAACACATGAAGTGATAGATATGTTAATTAGCTTAATTTAATCACTTCACAAAGTATGCATATATCAGACATCACACTGTACACAGTTAATGCATACAATTTTTATTTGTCAATTATACCCTAATAAAGCTAGGAAAAAGTTGTTCAACTGCTTAGAAGGAGCTTACTTTAGAAAGGAAACAAAATGAATATGGTCATTCCATTTTCTGTTAAATATAATTTCAAGCATTCTCTGCATATTTTATTTAACATAACTCATTGGTCTTGAAATGGGCTGCTGTCACAATATGCTTAGTGGATCCAGAAACCAATCCATCATTAGTGATTTAGTCTGGAAAACTTGATACGAACTCATTTTATAAGTGGGGCAACCACTTGTGTCTGCCTTTTCTGATGGTAGTTTAGCTGAACTGAAACTGAGCTAAGCATATGAAATACTTAATTAGTCCTTCAAAGGTAAAGAAATTTAAAAAATTAAAAAGAAAGAAAAAAAGAGGAAATAATTAGGCTGGGAATTGGGGAAATCCAAATTCTTCCTAAAGCATCAGAACTTCTCCCAGTCTTCCTAATATTAGGGAATATTCTTATTCCCAGAAGTTCTGCCCTTTACTAAGTGATATGTATTCCTTAAAAGGCTCATGATTTTCTCCAAAGTTAGAAAATACTTGCCCAGGCACAGTGGCTCATGCCTGTAATCCTAGCATTCTGGGAGGCTGAGGTGGGAGGATTGCTTGAGCTCAGGAGTTTGAGACCAGCCTGAGCAAGAGTGAGATCCCATCTCCACTAAAAGTAGAAAATTAGCTGGGTAGGTGACATGGTGTTCACCTGCAGCCCCAGTTACGTGGGAGGCTGAGGGAAGAGGATCCTTTGAGCCCAGAAGTTTGAGGTTTCTGTGAACTATGATGATGCCACTGTAGCCAGGGTGACAGAGTGAGACTCTGTCTCAAAACAAAAAAACAAAAAAGCAAAGTTAGAAAATACTATACTACAAAGCTTGAGTTTTCCCTGGATGATCAATTTCATAGAAAATACAGAGAATGTTTTGTTTTCTTTTGGTTTTGGGCTTTTAATGACAGTGGGACAACTAGAGAGATTAGAAAAGAAAATAGGCAAACAGCATTGAAATTATTTTATACAATTCTATTTGGCAGGCTTTCTGGTTGACGAGATATTAATTCCACTAATCTCCTTTCTAGCGTAAAAATATAAAGAATCAGAAAGAATGTTTAGATATTTTATTCTTTTGGGATATAAAAGACAGATGAAGATACTAAAAAGCCTACTCGCATGTAGTATCAACCAATATCTCTTTTGTATTTTGGGGGTTGCTTTTTCAACACTTTGAGTTAAAGGATATTATTCATCCCTTGCTTCCCCCATACCATGCTCCTTACAAAGGTTTTAAAAATAAATCTAATTTAGGTAAATGATAATTGATACGGGAATTATCAGAACCTCAATTTGAGAAAACAGCCACACAATATCATATGTTGCCAAACACAAGGTAACTATGACTAAAATCTTTGGAAGTTCTCCATTTTTAAGTCTCTGATATTACAATATTAAAACTCTAATTTTAAAAATCTAATATGAATATATATGCACTCATCCATTCATCCACTCATCATTCTGTTCATTTTTCAACCAAAAGCACAGTGCTTTGCAGAGTACAGATGTCTCTATCCTATGTGCTCTTGGATTGCTGGGGCACAGCCTATCTCTGGATAGAGATGGGACAGCCCTCTGCCCAAGAAGGAACTTTGCTTCAACCACTAAACTTTTTAAATAGAACATCAATGTCACTATCACTGCTTCATTCAATATCCAAGAATTGTGACACTTCTCTCAATCAGCAATAATAAATGCCAACATTCCATGGTCTCAACAGCCTTTAAAATTAAAAATTGCCAGGTATTTAGTTGCAAAGATTAAAATGGAGGAGAGGGAAGAAATAATGGAGTAGTAGAGTCAAAGGATTATGGCACCCAACTGGTCCTCTGGGTATTTTAAGTTATATCTTTTTTCTTTTTTTGAGACAGAGTCTTCCTCTGTTGTCCTGGCTAGAGTGCAATGAGATCGTCAGAGCTCACTGCAATCTCAAACTCCTGGGTTCAAGCCATCCTCCTGCCTCAGCCTCCTGTACTCAGGGGACTACAGGTGTGTGTGCACTCCTGGCCAACTTATATTAATATCTTTTTATCAAGTTAATTTTTAGAAGAAACATACAATGTATTTCCTGGTTAAGAAACACTTTGGGAAAGGTATGATGCTGGGAGGAGGGATTTTAGGTGTTGGTTGCTTGTTACTCAATAGATCAATATGTGTCTAGTTCTACAGAAAGAGAACATTCCCCCAAGGGATAAAGAATTGCTAGGTTTCATAACCTACCTACTTTTGCAGAAAGTGTACCAAATACAGACATTACTCTTACTAGTGAAAAGATCCAGAACCATCAGGAAAAAGTCATTTGCTGTCATGGTGTATCTCCTTTGTCCCCACCATTATGTTCACTGTCAGAACCTTCAAGTTTCTATTATTAGGGACCACAAGCCCTGGTACCATCCTGTGTCACAGAATCCTGGGTTTGTATTTCTGAAATTGTGTTTTTCTATTTCTTCTATTCAATAACTGTATTTTAAAAATGAACAAATATTTGTAGAATTAAACAACGATTCAAAAGAAAACCTCTCAGATGATATAGAATGCTTAACCCAACATGTATAGCAACATGTTGAGGAAGGCCAGATTTTCAGCAAATACAGTTACAAGTCACTGCTCTAAACTTGGTTAGATTCTCTGAAGTAAGTCCAGTATTTTCTAAATACAATTAGATATAATGACTCTTCTACTTCCTGAAGTTCTAAAAGGCAAAATTGGTGACAACAGCTATAAAGAGGTTGGTTTCTTTCAATAGCATTTTTTGACATGCAAATATACTCAGTTATATGCCTTTTCTCTTGTTTCTGAATCACTCCCCCTACTTTTTTTTTTTTGGCTTTCCAATATAGTAGACTACTAAGTTCAATGTTGTGGGAAAATACAGACTGAGAAATCACAAAAATGACAGTTTACATCATTTGATAAAAATAGTAATACTTTACCAAATGGAAAATTCCATCAAATAAAATGTCACTCCAATCAGTTGACTTACCTAAAAATAAGAGAGACAGAAAGAAAAAAGTGAGAACTTGGTATGGTACTCAACCCTTGATATACTGGGTTTCTAAAACATACGGTAGGTATCTTAACAACTGATAGACAATCCAAAACAAATAGAAACTATACCAGATCAGGAAACACTGATTCCTTTAGAAACAGCAACTAATGTTAGAAAGGAAATGGTAAACAGGGAGCAAAAGCAATGGTGAAACAAAGTGGTATTTACTTTCAAATCACTTGGCGCTCATATATATTTTAAGAGGTCAGTTTTGAAAAGGTGGACACATATGCATATAAAGGCCACAGCTAAACTGTAGCAGCTTATACATGGCACCTTCTCTCTCCAGACCTCTGGTTACTGTCTTAAAGAGAGACTTTCAAAGCTGCTAACTTTCAAATATCTTTGCCTCCTATGACTCAAGAAAAAGGTGCCAGCGTATCAAGTGCTACTGTAATTTCCTCTGTTGATTTTCTTTCCCCTTAACACTTAGATGTTTTGGCTGTTTGCTTTTTTATTTTCCAAAGTGAACGCTGATGTTCGTGAAAGGTGCCAGATTAACAGTGTGGGGAAAGTAAGAGCTTGCTCTATTGAGAGAAAAGTCTCAGTGTAGTGAAGGTGACGAAAGTTTCCCCTATGCTGTGCCTGCCTATGTACGTTAGCTCTGACCCACAATCACCCCAGCCCTTCAGTCTTCATGGTCCATTAATGTCTTTCACTGCTCAGGTTGCTAACAGGGGCAACCTGGTTTCTGCTTTTAATGCTATCATTATTATTAGCACTTCTGTGAGCTCTAACTCTCTCAGTAAAACTATGTGGAAATTTATATTAGCTGCCATTTTGTTTCAGGACATCAGAAAAATAAAGTAAACTGAAGATGGATCTTATACTCTTGGTAATATTGTAGACTAAAGTCCATGAATTTCTTTAAACAGGAGGCAAAGCTTTGAATGGTCAAGTTGAAACAGGCCTTACTAAATTCTATCACCTGCACTCAATTTAAATTCTCATTCAGGGACGTTCTAATACTTAATGCCATAGATCTTTTGTTTTTCCTTTTGTTTCTACAGCAAACCAGTCAATTTTATTATATTATTCATTAGCAACTATGGTAAAGGTTTGGTGGATGTTGAGGTAAAAACTATCATCACACATGAAATCTGAAAATCACTGTTAAGTAGAGAAAACATCTCTTTCCTATATTAATGGGTGTTCCAGGTTTCTGAACTGTCTGGGCACTTTTTAATTATAAATTAATCCCTCCTATGCCCAGTGACCTATGAAATCACTTTGCTGCAACTAGTCAGATATCCAACAACTATTTATTGTTGACACTATGCTAGTTCTTCATGCAAAATACAAGGACCACTAGACAATAATCCTTTCAGTCTGTAACAGTCTGTAACTGTTATAAACTTTCGTTTCAGTTTATAACAGTAAGAGAAGTAAGGCTAGTGACCATACAGAAAACATTAATGGAACAATGAAGATTAATACTGAATGTGCTGAGTAACAGGCTAATAATTACTAAATAATTATTTGGTAAGATCACAGTATTAATCCCACAGTTGTTCCCTATGTGCCATTGTTATCCTTTTTGTCAAAGACCAAATTCTCTGCAGCTAGAGTAGATTTCCATCTTGACATGACTAGCATTTCCTGTAATTTCTAATCTCTAGAAGGGATGGAGAATGAGAATTGCAGGATACCAATGACTACAGCAAACACATGGTAACACTTGGATGAAGGGTGCCCTGGCTGCATCTCGTATGGAAATCTTGGAAAATTTTAATTTGGGAACCTTTGGCTCCTTTTTTCTTTGCCATGCATAGCCTTTATCAAGCAAGGCCTTATGGTATTAAAACGTCTGGCACTGGCTCAAGTCTATGCTATTGCTGGCAAGGGATCTAATTGGGAAGGAGGGGTGGAGTAGTTACCTTTATCAGGAATGACCTTAATGTTATGGAAAAGCTCCTTCCTACCCACTGCTTAAACAGCCTTATTGAAAGCCTTTAAGCCCAGATGTGAGAAAGGAGATTATCTCCAAGAGCAGCAGCAATTTATTGTAATTACGTTAGTATAAACATCAGGAAAGTGGAAAATGTTATGCCAACTTAGTAAAGGAGGGCAACACCCTGTGTATAGGTCCTAGGCAAGGTCTGCTGGGGAAACCAATCCTAACCCATAATTCCAAGGGAGGCCTCAGTTTCCCAAATTGCAAGAAAATTAAGACCTAACTACTTAGAAAACTAGTAACTACATCCAGTGTGATACCCAATGCATGGGAGGCTACAAGAATCTGCTCACCAACAGACACCAACAGATACCTGTCTCTACTCCCTCAGTGAATACTCTCTATTGCCACTAGACAACATACATATCTCTCCCAAAGATACCTGTCAGTACTGTATCATATATCACATTCATAACTGTGGAAGTCAAAGCAACGGGGCCCATTTTACCTATACAGCACTCTAGCTTCCAACAGTGAAGCTCTTGTCTGTCTGATATAAAGCACTTTGGAGGTTGGCCTTCAGTTGCAATTGTACCAAAATCAGGCCAAACCTGGGCCTCTCTGTGCCTCAGCTACCCAAGTGAGAGTGGATTTTGTCCATAACTCTCTTCTTCATTACATAATAAATCTATTATTGGTTTCTCCTGACTGGACTTTTGCATCTTTCATTATTTGGCTTCTCTTATTACATCTTTGTGGTATGAGATATACAAGCATGGATTTCCAGAATTTGATATTTCACACAAAATGAATCAGTGAACAATGGCAAAAAGCAGTTTTGTGGGCATGTCACTAAGGCTTTCCACTACATGGAATGGCCTTCTAGTCAAATAAAAATTACATTCAATTTTTATCTCAAGGAATACAAGTCAGAAGGGTAAATCTGAGAAGCTCAACTTATTGACTCTCATGGTCACAAAGAGAAAATAGGAAAAGTAATAAAGGCCTTAAGAGCAGAAAATGACAGGTGATTTCTTCTTTTCTGCCCATTCCAAACATCTGCCAATGAGGCTAATGAATGACAAGGATGTAAGAAACATAGTGAGTCAGAAAAAAATGACAGGCTACAAGATGGTGTAGTCTTTATGTGGAAATCACCAGTTAAGACACCAAGAAAGCTGATAAATACTAAAAGAGTTATGAAGATAAATACACTCAGGTTTTGGACAAAGAGTATATAAAATAAGACCAAGCAACAAATACTTTAAAATAAGTTATTTTTTCCCATCACCAATGCACGTTAGTGAAGTTCCATTTAAAAAGGTTGCAGTGGTTTAGTAATCAAACAGCTCAAGACAATGCATGGTTCTACTCATCAAGAATGCTTGTTTACTTTGGCTGATATGCTGTAATTATTAATTTGATTATCTGATGTAAAACAGAGTCAGGAACATTTGCTCTTAGCTTTAATTTCTTAAGTAGCAAATTCTAGGAGTCACTATGCTAAGGGCCAAGTGCAACCCCAAGTAGGAATTTTCTTACGGGAAGAAAAGATATAAGATAAACAAGCTGGATTCTCATCATTCCAAAGCTGAGTTTAATAACACAAAATAAAAAAGGGTAAAACTTAAAACTTCTGGGATTTGAATAATGGGCTTCATGACTATACAGAAGAAATATTTTTTTTTAAAGGAGATTTTGGGGCAGAAAATTATAGATGATCACCTCATAAAAAGGAGTGAAAGATAGGACTCAAATTTATCCATCTGTAGGTAGTAGTTATGATAATTATGGGGAAGGAGGAAAAAAGGGTGTTGGCAAAGGTATTCAAAAGAAGTATCTAACTATTGCAGTCATGAAGAAATTTAGAGATTATGTAGGGAAATGATTCACACAAAGGAAACAATTAAAAGACAACAAAAACAAAATTTCAACAAGAGCCAAAGATCAGATGAGGGCCGCGGGAAACATCAGTTTGGGTTAGTTTCTGAGGTTATCTTAATAGGGGCAGCAGAACTGGAGCCAGCCTCTCCTACTGTCCTGACCCGCAGTACACCTACATCCCACACAGCTTTATAATTACAACAAATTTTACCCAGAGATCTATGGCTAACGGCTTTCCAATCTAATTCTTTATGGTTTTTTGGGACCTTACATCTCTCTTTTTTATAAAACTTCAATTCTACTTCCTATTTGCTTTTCTCTTTTCTACCATTCTTCATTCTGATTCTGGTACACATAGGTTGAAAAAGCAGTAGTGGAGGTATAGACACAGTTGGCCTGGGGCAAAAGGATGGTGGGTAGGACATAACTGCATTTTGCAGCAAGTAGAACAAAGGATTAAGATCTTCAAAACCAAGGAAAGATGCTCCTGCATTCTTCCCTCCTTTCAGTCCTTCAACTTCTTGGGAAATGATAGAAATCTTGCAAAACTCAAAAACTTTCTGAGTTTATGACAGTCTTCTTCATACCTTAGTGTGTTCATTACTACTGCTAACATTTTTCATGTAAATTGTATTTAAATTTTTCTCCTAGGAGTTTCAAAGAGCTTTATAAATTTTCATTAAAACAAATATTCCTGCTCATATTTTGTAAACAAAGTTTAACTTTAGAATTATGAGAATTAGGTTATAAGATTACTTTTCTAAAATTTGGTTTATCATACTACACTCAAATTTTCTAAACCAGTGGTTCTTAACATTTGGGTTTCATAAGAATCCTCAGGGATGCTATTAATATGGATTCATATTTCGTAGGTCTAAAGTGGGGTCCTGGAATCTACATTTTTAATAGCACCCAAGGGGATTCTTATACACATACAGTGGGGTATAGGGACCCCACTCTGAGACCCTATCCTAACCTAAGTCCCCTAACCTCCCAGCTTCACTTTCTCCAAGACAATGTGTTTCCTAGTGACAGCAGTCTAACAGTCTCCGGTAGTTCATGCTGAATACTGAAACAAAAATACAAAGTGAGCAATCTGAGAAAAAGAAAATTATCACCAACAAGATTTCACTTTCAACAATGCAAGGTGCTATACAAATACAGGAAAGAAAGGGAGGTGCCCTGGTTGTAACTCCATTTCCTTGAATAAGACAAGGTTTCGTATTATGAATGAGTTATTATAGTTGGCTTTTCTGTTCATAAGAGTTGAACCTTTACTGGCTTTCTGGTTATGTCCTGTATGCTGCAATCTGGCACTCCCTTCTCCAGCCTGATGTCAGCCTTGTACAGCCAGCCTCGATTTCTCAAATTACAAGCAAATTAAAACCTAACTACTTAGAAAAGCAATAAAAGTGAAATCCAGTATCCAATGGGTGTGAGGCTATGAGAATCTCCTTGCCAACAGACACCAATAATTCTCCTGCCTCTACTCTCTCAGCAGCCAGATCTTACCTGTACCAGAAGGGGAAACTCAAAACGCCAAGAATCTCAGACAAACTCAGAAGCCAGAATTCCTTGTGACACTGTGTACTTCTGCTTTTAAGCCCCTAACTCCTACTCATTAGGTACTATCACCTCAGCCCCCACCTTCTATGCCCTCCTTCCTGCAATCCCTTTTTTGGTCTCAAAATATCCTGCTGACTACTCTGTTCTGATATTAGATGATGTCTCTTAATTCCTTATATCTTGCTTTGACCTTATAATTGACCACAACCATTCTTTCAAAGGCCACTAGTAGCCAAATTTAATGGGATTTTCTTAATCTTCTTTCCCTACTTAATCATTCTGATGGGTGACCCCACTGTACTTTTCCTTCTATTGATTCTCCCCTTGGTTTCAGTGGTAACATAATTCTCTTATTAGACACAATGGATATCTGATCTGCTGAGTATTAATCCTTACAACCGAGCACAACACAAAAAATGGAAGATATGTTCAGCCACCTATATGCACAATGTTCTTCAGCCCAAGACAGTTTCAGTTCACCCTGCTTGATTATGCAACCCAACAGGATCCTACAGGAGCTATGTTTTACTTGGAGTTTAGGTTTTTTAGAGACTATATAAGGGGGGAAAACCCCTCAATTTGTGAATTTGTGCCAAAATTACCTTACAAATCCCCTAGGAAGGCCTCTAGGAAGCCAATATACTGTTTCTCAGTAGGCCCAACCCAAGTGGATTTTGCCAGATGGACTAGCTTGCTTGTGTTTAGGATGCATGTTGTACAAAACAGCACCACACTGAGCAAGGTAAGATGCTGACTTTGAGAAAGGCATGTGGGAACAGACTGGACCGAGAAAAATCAATACACATCTTCCATTTCAGGTTCACTTCCAGACTTAGGCTCACTGAATATAACCTGAGAAAACTTGTCTGCACTATGTAAATTTTTATTCTCTCTCTTTTAATATTAATTTGCTAAGTATGTGCAGTTGAATTCATGCAAATTTTGTGTTTGTATGACATAACTTCACCATAGAACTTGAGTGGTTATCGTTCAATAAACATACATATGCACATGCTCTTGACTTTTAGCATTCCAAGGACAAACAAGCAACAGAGGCAGACACTAGATCAAGTCTGAAGATCACAGATCAAGTATGAGGATCACCTTAAGAGGACTGGACATCTTCCTTGCAAAAACTCCTTGAGTACATATGTCAAAGGCATTCGTAACACAGTAGAAAAACTACTAGGTGTCAAGGGATTCAAAGGATTCTAGTTCTAATTCTGACACTAAGTGACCAGAGATAGTCTCCTCACCTATAAAATGATCACCGCGAGTAACTGCTTCACAGAGTTGTTTCAAGGTTTAGAAGAAAAAATGCATGTGAAAGCATCTACCATAATCACTGGCACATGGTAGGTACTTGCTACAGGTTTGTTCAATCTGAATTTGTCAAACTGAAGCTGAGAGACAAAGCAGCCATGTAAGGGAAGACAACAGTGACAGCACAGGGCACACAGCAGGTGCTATGTAAGTATTTACTGAACTAAATTGAGACAGACATCAAGCTGACTTGACCGAGTAAATATGTAATTTGCCTGTTCTAACATTTTTTTATTTTTGCCACATGGTCATTGGTACAGAGTCCACTTATGGCTTCATAAACACGAGCTTAAAACAAAAGTGCTTCTAATCAGATTTGGCAAGAAAAGGAGAGAAACACAGGGTGAGGTAAGTGTGAGGCAACAGTGCTGAATAGCAGGGATGGCAGTACCTCATACATGAGTCACACAAACACCGAGTGGTACACAGATAGAGATAATTCACAGGTAAACGCTGCACGAGTCATTACGTCACCCCTCCCCTGCCCTTTCTTCATCAATCACGTTGCCGGGCCTCCGACGCAACCCAGCAAGAATGTCCGATTTGCAGACAGCAGAGAGCTTCAGAACACACACACACATACTCACCAGAGAAAGCAACATGAACCCAAACTGAAGTTGCTGGTATTTCCTTTTGTTTAAATCATGCTTTAGACGGGAAGTCTTATGGTGGGATGTGTAACTAGAGATTAAGCCACCTGGTCTAAAGGCCTACAGGACTAGGCTTCATCATTTTGGAGAAGTCACTCCAGGCCTATGGGCCCCATTTCCACGTCTGTACAATTAGATGATCTTCAAGATCCCTCTCAGCTGTGCAATGTCATCATTAAAAATTCAGGTCAGTCACACCCATATGATGGGCAGATAAACGTTCAGTTGTACAAGTCAGGTACAAAATCAGCTTTATTTCTTCTCAGCTATCAAGGTCACTCACAATTTAGGCTACCTCCACCCCACCCTGAATTACTAGGAGAGTGTGAAGCTGTGTACAAATCTTGTGAAAGCAAGTAAAAAGTGGCAGGTAGAAACTGGTGGTTCTAAAAAATGTGAATGTTCACATCTGAGATTATAGGGATATGCTAGTCTAAACCACAGAAGCTTAAAAGCAAATGCTCATCAGGGGATATAAGGCAGTAATGCTTAACTTCTGTAGGGGCAATGATTTAACAACAAGGAGTTGCGAGGGATGAAAAAAAAATAATTCATTCTAATTTATAACTTAAAAAGGGACGCTCTAACCCTAACTTTAAGCCAAAATCAGGATCAGTCTGTGCATGATTTACCCAAAAGATAGCAGGTTTTGAATACAACACAATAAGCCCCATACAGTGAAGAACTCATTGGAGACGCAGGTCTGTACAGAGTGAGGAGGAGGTGGTCAGCCCCTGGGAGCCTCTGTCATAATGTTTTCCACCTGCAGTAGCACTGCACCTTTTCAGAGCTGGCCAATGCTAACATTCAGACACCTATCACTGGAAGATTTGCAATAGCATCTCCAGACATGGCTGTTTCCAACAAAATTTAGGATTGGGGGAAAACAGACAAACCCACTGGAGATGAAAACCCAATGCCTCATGGTGTGTCCCTCACAGCCAACACTGTGTGGGGTCCCTACCTTGCACGCTGAATGGCTAGGGGGAGGGGAAATCACCCCACTGCACCTGGAGCAGCAATCAACAAGGCACCCAGCCCTTTAATTGTTCAGCCAAATGATTTATAAGCTTGGCAGCAAAGACAAGGCAGACTGGTTTGAATTCAAAGGATCCAACCTACAGGTATTTTGAAAACCTTGGCCACATCTGCAACTAGCATTGCTCCTTTTGGGAGGGGATAGAATAGAAAGGGAGAAGATGTGACCTGCCTGACAGGAAGACAGGACCCAACTAGATGGAACATGCCTCCCTACTCCTTTCCCACCCCATCACTTACCAATGTTTTGGCCAGCTTTCTTCCTACAAAAAGCAATAAGACATGTACAATCCTAGAGATGTAAAATTCCAGAACCACCAACACCAACATTCTCATACACTGGGCTCAGTTGCTTTGTTCTGATTGATTATTGACTGTATAATCATTTTGATCAACTAAGGCAGGGATCAGTCAATTTTTTTCCCTAAAGAGCCAGATTGTATTTTAGATTTTGTGGGATACATGGTCTGTTGCAACCACTTACCTCTGCCATTGCAGCACAGAAGCAACAGACAATATGCAAATAAATAAGCATAGCTGTGTTATAATAAAACTTTATTTATAAAAAGAGATGAAGGATGTGATTTAGTCTGCTGGCCATAGTACATTCCCAAGTAGCTGAACTGTGATAGAGAGAGAGGGTATGGCCAGCAGTACCAAATTTATCACTACTTAACACAACTTAAATCTAAGCCCCACTTTTGGGAGGAGAACTAACCTCTAAAATAAGTAACCTTCATTAATAGTAGATACAATAGACCCCCTTTTCAGGAAGAATATATGAGTATCTGTATGTGCGACAAAGAGAGAAATATAGGGTAATTCAAAGGGAACCAAACAACAACAAAAAAATCTATCACTCAACGATTGAACTAGGTTATCTTATGAAAATGTAGTTTGTACTAAATCACTGAGCTACCCTTACAGGTGTCTTGCCATAGGGCAAATACAGGCTTTGAATACACATTTATATATAATACAGTTACCCAGTAAATTCTTTTTTAATCAACTTGTATATTATTTGTGCACACATTATAAAACGATTCAAATGATAAACACCAAACTGTAAACAATGGTGGCTTCTGGGGAGTAAGGGTTAGAACTATCACTTTTAGCAGTATTCTTTCAATTTTTATAAGCATATATTATTTTGTTAATTTTATTTTTCTTTTGTAAAGAAGTGGTAGGGGTAGGCAATCTTTGGCACTCCAATTTATAACAGTTTCTTGACTTGAATCATCCACTGAAGGCATTCTGTGATTCTTTTCTAAGCATGGCTTCTCTTTTCTTCAAACTTTCACTTGCTTTTACTCTTTCTTCAGCTCCTTCTCCCTTCCCTTGATTCAGCCTGGCAGCAGTCACACATATTCCCAGATCTACAGCTTACATTCATTCAACCGCAATGCCATTAAATATTAATATATGATGCTCCTAACTTAATGGGAGGGACAGATAAAACAAGAAAACAAATAAATACACAAGTTATTTTCAGATTGTGGTAAATGCTCTGGGCAACAGGGCGATGGGGGGGGAGGGGGCTCTGGCCTCCTATACTTTTTTCCTTATGAAAAGCAAAGTCACCTGAGAATATCACCTGAGAAGGTGATAATTAGGCAGATACCTGAGGATAAGGAGGCAGGAAGGAATTTGCATAAGCAAATTCCAAGCTAAGTATAAAGTTTTCTGGTCTTGACTCTAGGCCAGTGTTTTCAATTCTGATTACACATTAGAATCCAGTGAAACACTTCCAAAAAGTCCCGTTGCAGGCCATTAATTCTCTGGAGATGGAGTCTGGTATTTCTTTTCTTTTCCTTTTTTAAGCCAGGACTGAGAACCACTGTTCTAGAGTCTAGAGACATCTTTATATCAACATGAACAGAGGTCCTCAGAGAGCAGATGGAATTGAACTATGTGTGAAACTGAACTATAAAGTTTTAGCATGGCATGTGTTTTTTTTAATCTAGCAGATTAACTTGATGCATTGTTTGGTGATGTGCTGAAGCCCTGAGGATTCTCCCCTTACCACTGAGCAAGAGACCATGAGAAACAACACAGATCTTTTAATTGAGACCTTTTGCCTAAGCCACTGGCAAGTTGTAAAGCAAATGAACCATCAAGTGACAGACTTCTTTGATGTGTTTAGCAAAGGGCTGATTAAAAAGGCTGGGCATTGAGCTCCTCCCAGAAGGCTAACAGATTCAAGACTCACTGAACACAAGGAGTTCCCAAGGCAAGGATTTAGCCAATATGGTGTAAGGATACACATGTTCACATATTCATATGCCTCCCTCACCCAACTCTTAAACAAATAACAAGGATCACTGGAATTTGCTGGTAATCTAAATAATTCTAGGCAGTTGTTGCAATTTCCTTTCGTTCACCCATCCACCCATCCATTCAACATATAGACACTACTGAACACTTACTCTACACTAACTACTATGGTGCAGGGGATATGCAAGTCTCCCACTCCAGTGGGAGAGAAATACAGTAATAATCGCAACAGAATGTGATATGTGCTATGAGACACTGGCCCTCTTCTTTAGCCCTGCTATTTCTATACCTTGCACTTTCTTCTATAGTGTGGAGCTTATCATACTTTCTATAATTTGCTTACATATATTTTTTTCAACTAGAGATCCTTAAAAAACAAGGACTGTCTTTCTCTGTATCCTCAATACCAAATATAATTCATGGCATAAAGTTGGCATTCAACAACTGTAAACTGAATCAGTAACAGAGATATATGAGGAATATAGGTAGACAGCAGGAGTAGTGCCTATGGGAGCTACAGAAGGCTTCACAGAGTGCCCATATCAAAGCTGAGTCTTAAGGGATGAATGAAAAATCTCATGGTGGAGGTTTACTCTGGGTGTGTACTTGGACTTTGTCCCAAAGGCAGTGGAAAGCTACTGAAAGTTTCTAAGCTGGGGGGAAAAATCAGTCTTGAGTTTAAGAATCATCTTTCTGGAAGCACTGTGGAAAATGAATGTGAGTGTGGGGAAAGAGTAAGTCAGTCTGGGGGTAGGGAGGCTGTGATATTGCAGTTGCCAGCAAAGATGGATTCAGAGCAATTCAGGATGTTGAATTAACTGGCACCATGTGGCTGGCTGGACTTCATAGCGAGTGTTTTGTGAGCCATTCTGAGTTCATCTATTCTTCTTGAGCTTGTGTCTCCTTTGCTCAGATCCCCTCCTTTACTGTCGCTGTGAGAGAAATTACTCTGTCCTGTCCCATTATATGTATTGTTGTGCTAACTTAAATCTTTTGTGAAACAAGGTGGAGACATATACATACCAGTCAATTAGATACAGTGGGAAAGGGAGAGAAAAGTTTTGGCTTTCTGCAAGGATGACAGGAGAATGGTGGGGCCATTAGCCAAACCATGGACAAGTACAGAAGAGGGCTGCTTTGGGAGTAGAAAACGAGTTCCATTTGGGCATTCCGGAGGAGCCTGCTAGAAATCAGCTGGAAATAACGGCTGGAGCTCAGAAAGCATGAAACACAGGTTCAGGAATTGGTGACATATATGTCACTGCTGAAGCCAGGGATGTGCTGTTAAACTAGCTCTCAGAAAAAATGAATAAATACATAAAGCAATCCCTGATCGGCAGCTTTTACTGATTTCCCCGGTGTAAATACCCCCACCTTGGCCAATTTCAAGCTACCCACTGAACAAAGAGTTGAGAAGAGATGTACACAACTGGTTCTTAGGAGCTAGCTCCAACACACTGCTGGCTGAAGCCAAGGGACAAAATGAAGAGCAAGAGAGCTGGGAATACAACCCTGGGAAGTATGGACATTTAATAGATGGGGAGAGAATATGAGCCAGGAAAGGGAGCTTGAGGCAAAACGGTCATAGGATTAGGGAGCAAAAGGAGTCACAGAAGCCTGGGAAAGAAAAAAATTTCAAGATGGATAAACTGGCCTATGGTGTTATATGTTGTTAAAAGGTAAAGTAAGATAAATGAGGGTAGAAAAGTATCCACAGGTGTGACTCGGAGTATCCTGCGATGATCTTTGTGGTGTCAGTGGAGTGCTGGGAGCCCAGGTGTTGGCGAGGAATGAATGGGAGGCGGACAGGAAGCAGCTCCTATTGGAAGAATGGAAAGGCAGGTTCAGGGAAGGGATAGAGGAGAAACTGGATGGAGGATCCGCTCTCACCCCCATCCCTTTTTAAGAAGAAAAAGTCTGAGGATTTTTTAGGTTAAGGGGAAGGAGATGGTGGAGAGAAACGGAGAGGCTGAAGATACGCAGGTGCGAGGGCCCACTTGCAGGTGTCTGTCCTAGAACAAAGCAGCAGTCATGGCATTAAGCATGTGTATTACAGAGGAAGTGAATTCACCCTGGGTAGAAGAAGGAACACTTCTTTCTCTCTAAATGGGATACCAAGTGGTTATTAGGAACACTAATAGTTTTGAGGTTAATCTTTCTTTAATTAGCTCAAAAAAATATCAAAAAAGTTATATGATCAAAAGGTAGCAAGGAGATAAGAAGACAAATAAGAGGATGACTAAAGGTCTACAAAAGCTACAGAACAACTAAGTGCCACAACTAGAAAAGGGGTACAACACAGCAGTCCTACTTCCCTTGGTAACTGATAGTGTTTGGTAAATGTCTAATTTCAAAAATGCACATTCTTTGAGTGCTACATAAATACAGCTCTCCCCATTCAGAGAATGTTTTGGCACACAACCATTTAAACACATGCAAAATGGACTAAAACTCACCCTATTATTTTTTTTTAAGAGACAGGGTCTCCCTCTGTTGCTCAGGCTGGAGTGCAGTGGTGTAATTATAGCTCACTGTAACCTTGAACTCCTGGACTCAAGTGATCCTCCTGCTTCAGCCTCCCAACTGGCTACAACTGCAGGCACACATCACTATACCCGGCTAATTTTTTAATTTTTTGTAGAAACGAAGTTGCCTGGTCTCTAGGTTGCCCAGGTTGGTCTCATACTCCAGGCCTTAAGTGATCCTCCTGCCTCTGCCTTGCATAGTGCTGGGATTACAGGTGTGAAACACCATGCCTGGTGCTCACCCTATTTAAAGATGTCTTCAGTGGGCTACCCTGTAGTTAGAAAATGTTACGAGAAAACACTTTCAGATCTAAAATAGAGATATTTTAGGATAGATTTATCCTTTACAAATATGTATTATTTTATGGAGCTAAATAATTTTTCAGATGACAATAGATCTTTCTGAGATTAAGTACTCTTTCAATAGTGCACTATGATTCTAAATTTCCATAGACAACTAACTAGTTTTAACTCTATGGTCTAGCAAATGCCTGGGATGATTCTTCTGAAAAAATTTATTCAACTTGGATCTTGACTCTTGATGTGGAAATCTTGAGCCCACATTTTTAAAAGTGAATTATCTTCAGAATACATCATATTTTGATTTACATTTCACTAAGGTTTGTGTAATAAGAGAGTGACTTACAAGTTAGATGCCAGATACTTGGTATTTAAGGGAAATCGAAATTCTGTTACCTCATGCTATTCTTATTTTATCGTTTCCTAAATATTCTCTAGTTTCATAGCTCTGTGTACAAAGTTGTAAACTATTAACAAATCTATTATTTACTTCAGAGGAGGTGACAGTAAAGATCACTGAAACATTCTTTTTATTTTTTTCTGGAAGCACTTATGTTGTTTCCCTCTTGCCCTCCCTACCCACCCTCCATCCATTGTGAGTTAGGCCCTGCCAATTTTGAAAGAAGTCACTAGTATTCCAATGTGTAGCCACGATTTCTAATACCATTGGGGTATTAGAAAGAACAATGGACTTGAAGGACTTAGGCTCAAAACCTATATTTGTCATTTAATAGTGACATGCAACTCATTTTCTCAATATGCTCAATATTGCTCAATAATAGGATTAAAAAGATAACATGTAAAATCACTTCATATATTTTCAACAGGAATATTTGTTAGAATAATTGCTATTATTATTTCTACATGACATCACAGGGGACATTCACCGACTAGTCTAAAACCTTCGGAAAGGTGTGTACCCTTGCAAGTAGGTCTTACAATTTACCAATAGGTAGATCAGCCATTTGAAATGGTCACATTTATTACTAATGAGAACATCTTTTCCTTAAATAAGACATAGACTGCTTATTTGTAAATGAGTGAGAATTGTCTGCTGTAAAACTAATGAGCATTACTAACTTTTTAATTCAGTTATGCGGGTTAGGTGGGAGGAATTTCCTTAACCTTATATTAGAAAAAGCTCCTGACCCTCAGTGACCTTTGTCTTTATGGTAGCTCACGGACCAGATTGTCTGTCTTGTCATTTGGGGATGTTTCTTGAGCATATTTTCCTATTTTTATTTAATTCCCAAGACTGTCTTTTATTTCCAATCAAAGTTAAGCTCCATGAGAAAAAGAACATACTTTTTTTTTCTTTTTTTTTTTGAGGTAGGGGACAATGGCTCACTCTGTCACCCAGGCTGGAGTGCAGTGGTGCGATCATAGCTCATTGTAACCTTGAATTCCTGGGCTCGGCTGATCCTCCTGTCTCAGCCTCCCAAGTACCAGGATTATAGGTGCACACCACCATGCCTGGCTAAGTTTGAAATTTTTTTGTAGAGATGGGGGTCTTGATATGTTACCCAGGCTAGTCTTGAACTCCTGGCCTCAAGTGACCCTCCCACCTCAGCCTCCTAAAGTGCTGGGATTACAAGTGTGAGCTGCCATGCCTGGCCTGGGGCATTTGCTCTCTACATAGAGGGAGTCAACAAATATTTGTTGGATAAAAATATGAAGAAAAATTCTTCTCTCTAGAAAGGTATTATCTTTTACAAATACACGTGGGTTTTTTTTTTTTTCCCTTATCTTCCCCCCCAACCCTCCGCCACCCCTGCCTTGGGCATCTGATGGGAAATAGGTTTTCAACTCTGGCTGCATATCAGAATCATATCAGGGAGCTTTGGAACATTACTGATGCCAGGATATCATATCCAAGATTCTGATTTTAATTGGCTTTAAGTGGAGAACAAGCACTGGTACTTTTTAAAGGCTCTCCAGTAATTGCAGCCAGGATTGAAAACCACTGTTGCAGCAGATAACATATATTCATTTAATAAATCTTTGTTAATTTGATTATAAGTTGAGAGGAGGTATAATCAGGCTTAGGGGGTTGAACATTCTGTGTTCACTTTGTTATGTCCCAGTACTTAGCAAGTGCCTGATAGTATGAGGCTCTCAGTGTAAGCCTAGTGGGACTGTGGGTGGGGTAACCGGATCAACGATAAGTTCTCTGATGACTGGGTGCTGCGGTTCAGTTGGCTATCTGTGGTTTCTGGTTCAAGTCCTGATATGGAAATAGAATATCTCTTTCTCTGTCTTTGCCTTTCTCTCCTTTCTTGACTGCTCTCTCTACCACCCAGTGGCAATTCTGTTAGAACTGGCACTTTCTGTTTTGTTCATCACTGTATTTCTAGGGCTTAGGCAGTATCTAGCATACAATAGCTGCTCAGCAAATATGAGCTCAATATAGTTCTCTTTCTCAAACAAACACATACATGCAAATAGCTGAAAAAATAGTCATTTATGGGATTTTAAGACTCAGTCTTCTTCTCAGTATTACGTTCAGAAATAAAACACTAGCATTATTGCTCTTGGTAGGTATAATTCCCTCTTCCACTATGAAGCAAGTACCAAGTGCTATAGAATAAGGGAAGAACTACTCCAGTTTTTTAATCCACCTTAAATCTTAAGACTGACTACATACAGTAATGAGCTCTTGTGAAACTGGTCAGAATAAACAGAAGTTTGTTATTTCCACTTGCCTTTCTATCACATCAATGTCTAACTTTTAATATTAACATACCAATAACATATCAGCATATTAAAATATGATTACTTTATTCTTTGTACCTTAGATATTTTTCTGCAAAAAAAGATATTAAAGAGACTAAATTGATGAATTTAAAAAAAAAACTACTTGGAATATAACACTTCCACCATTTGAAAATCTTTTATAATAAAGGCAGAGCAGCTTGTGGGAGCAGTGAAATGCAGGAGAGGAAGGACTAAGATAAGAAAGTCAGAGCTCCAACCGAGGAATGGAGACAAGGGCTAGAATCAACTGGGAAAATCACCCATACAGAAGTGCTACAGCTTTAGGGCTCCAGAAAAAGTTGAGGACATGCTAGTTGGTAACTAGATATCAGATGGAAAGTTGTCCTGTCTGGGGGATTTTCCTCTATTTGCCCTCTCTGTCTTCACCCCCATTGCCATGTTATTACCTACGTAGAGTCCTAGACATGTGGCCCAGTCCCTGAAAAGGTAGAGCAGAAGTCAGAACTGAGCATATAAAACAGGAATCACAACAGAGGTGCACTTTGTGAACTTCAGAACCATAAGCCTCACTTAAATTTACACTTAATTTATCACCAATAAGAATATAATAATAATACCTACTTTAAATAGTTGTTGTTAGGTCTAAACAATATACTGTATATGAACGTGCTCTATGAACTGTGGATCACTAGAAAAATGCTGTTATTATAGTTTACTCTTAGTATTAGGCAGAGAGATTTGTTGAGAAAAATCACTCCTAATTTTTTTCTTGCAGTCCAGGAAAACAAGTACCTGCTCTAAAGGTATAAATAGTCACACCACATTTCTAACAATTCCATACAGAAATTTGGAAACACAGAAAGTTCCCAGTTACTTGGAACTCTGAAACAAGTTTTATTATAATAGAAACCAGGATATAAGCCAGGAGAATGAAGGCACCTGACAGATTTTGGGCCAAAATTACAAAATGGAAGAACTGATCCAAGAATAGCCGGCCAATGGTGGCGTTAAAGTGTTATCATAACTAGTGCTTCTGTTAAAACTAGAGAGGGAATCCAGACAACTCCACTTTTCCATGTTTAAAGGAAGCAAATAGAAAGGGTTAATTTTTGTTGTTTGTACCATCTAACTGCCAGCGAGAATCAAACTAAAAATACACAATAGGACTTTAGAAATGGTCTTTTAAACAAAGCTTTTCTTATATTTATATGAGAAACTCAGAAAATTGAAGAGAAATTTCAGACTCTCAAAAAAAAAAAAAAAAATGTCCTTTTCTCTGTCTCTCTCTCTCTTTTTTTTTAGCCAGGAGACCATTCCTACAAAAGACTCTCAAAAAAAAAAAAAAAAAAAAAAAGTATGGTTTGGATTAAAATAAAAGATCCCACAATGATTCTTTTAGTTTTTTTATAGAATTAAAAAATTGTTGAAACAGAGAACAGTAAAAATAAAATTCTTATGAAGCATGTATTGACAAGCAATGAAATTACAGCTCATCCTTACATTCCAGTGTACAAGCTCTTTTTTTTTCTTAACTTTTATTTGATTAGAAAAATATAGCTATTGCTCAGAAATGGAATAATAGCCTGGAAGAACACTACCCTCAACATCTTTTGAGAATCCAATAGGATTAGAGACTGGCAGCTCTGTTTTACAACTATGTGCACTATTGTTTGCCAGATCAAGTTAATGAAATGTTTACTGCTAGAGTGTTATTTTTAAGTTAACAAAAGCATTTTTGCTGACTTGCTCACTGGACATACGCATGCAATTTGAAATGGAATTTCAAAATACTTTTATTATATGCACCTGTGAAGAAAATAACAGGTCTCAGGACTGTGTTAAACTAATTCTGACTTTTGGGTCATGTTAATAACAGAATTGTTAGTCTTGTCAGACATGTGGATTTCTATTTTAATAAGGTTAAGGTCACAGGATTTAAGCTCCTTAGTTTAAATTTCTTGCACCTAAATATTTCTTTGTATAGTTTCCCAATATTTTCTTGTCCTCCTAACTAGATCAGGGTTTCTCTACCTTGGCACTATAAACTGGATAATTCTTTGTTGTGGAAGGTTGGCCCTGTGCATTGTAGGATGTTTAGCAGCATTCCTGGCTTCTACTCACCAGATGCCATAACACTTCCCGCCCCTAGTTGTGGGACATTGCCAAATGTCCTCCAGGATTAGGGGGAAGTATCTTCTATTGAGAGCCACTGGACTAGAGGAAGATCTGCTCTTCCCCCACTACTGGAGTTCTTAGACCATACTTACCACCACTTCATTTAATCTTAGTAAGTCTCTCTCTCTCTTTTCCATCTGCAAGCTATAATTTATTTGACAAACGTCTTAATTCTCTCCATTAAAAAATATAACTATAATAACTGACCACTCTCATGTAAGCCATGCAGCTCATGTAGCTACTGTCCTCTCTGTTTTCTTTTACTATGAATTTTCATAAAGACTAACTTTCATAAGCACTTCTCAAACTGTGTTGTTAAAAATAACCCTGCCAGCGATATACCTTTTCTTTATTTTTTAAAGAATCAATTCATGAGTGGATTAACAAAATGTGGTATACGTATACCATAGAGTACTACTCAGCCATAAAAAAGGATGAATTAATGACTTTTGAACAATTTGGATGGAACTGGAGACCATTATCCTAAGTGAAGTATCTTAAGAATGGGAAAAAAAACCACCACATGTACTCTCAATTAAATTAGAACTAATGGATGGGCACACATGTGCATAGAGGGAAGTAAAACTCATTGGAAATCAAGTATGGGGGAGGGGAGGGCAGAGGAGGGGCAAAAACCTACCTCCCCGGTACAATGAGCACTTCAGGTGATGGGCACACTTGCAGCTGTGACTGAAGCATTACAAAAGCGATTCATGTTAACAAAAATAATTGTACCCCTTAATATTCTGAAATAAAAAACAAAACAAAAGCAAAATACAAACAAACAGAAAAAAAAAGTGTACAAACCCCACCAAGCACACATTAATTATTCTCCTTATTTTACAATGATATGTCTTTATGGCCATGGGTATGGAGGGCAATGTATTTAACGCAACAAAACTTCACGAAAGAGAACCTGTTCCTGGAACACATTCAGTTCTGTTTACATGTTGATGTGTGGGCAACATCTACCACCCATTCTGCTGATGCAAGCTATCTTTACATCTTATAATTTCAGCCCATTTGGGATATCTGGTTCTTAGTAAAATAAAAATGATTTAAATTTTCTATCTTCTGTCTGCTTTTAAAATTTAAAAACACAGGTGAAATGAATTTTAATACATTATAGCCATTAATTCATCTGTGAATACACTTCTTGCTGTTGACTTCAATCCATATGGGAACTGCATCTCGCAGGGTCCCATCAGTATCAAAGCACTGCGATGCACGTGTGTCCTGTGGTCACACTGGCTTTAACCTCCAGTGTGCTCTGTGGATATGTTCAACAGGACTTTAGAAATGGCCCTTAAAACAAAGCTTTTCTTGAGATTACAAAAGAAACTCAGGTTGGTGAGAAATGTCAGACTTTATTTTAAAAGTATGGTTTGGCTGGCTTACTTTCTTATGACTTACTATCTTACTAGACAACCAACTCCATTTTTCTCAACCTTTTTTTTTTTTTTTAATAAACTATGAACTCCTGGGATGATTTTTCACTCAATCTTCTCTCTACTCAAATTAACCCCTGAACTTTACTTTTGGTAGTCTGTGTTTTATAAGAAAATGCCATACTGAATATGCAATTTCTAACTACATATGCCCTGTATCCCACACCTTTTATTAATACCTTCCTCATGGCAACCCTTTAAATATTTATATTTAACAAGAGTTATCTTATTTCCATGAAATCTTTTCTTCTAAGAGCAATATCTTCAGTTTATTTAATGTTGGAATTCTAGTTGTTCAAATTCTTTACCACTGTGATCATTTGTTTGTTAATATTCCTCTTAAAATATAACACTCAGATAAAAATGCATTATTCTATGTGCACACAGAATTATGGGACTATTTCAACTTTTGTTCTATATACTGGTGTTTGGTGACATAGAATGTACTCAATAAATATTACCTGAATATGATCCTTGATTTTTATCTATACTTATCTTACCTTCCCTATCAGGCAGAATTCTGAGTAAAAAATAGATTTTTCTATTCCCACTACACACCTCTTTCCTCTCTGGATGCCGGGATCCCCCCCGCCCCCAATAGTTGCTGAAGTAGTTGGCCAGGGAGGACACTCAGTGTATTTGGCAAAGGTGCTCATTCTTTCTAAAAAGCACTTGAAGGGGGAAATTCTTGGCAAAGATTGTCTAAGGATAGAAGCCCCCTTGGCAGTATATAGAATGACGTGCAGTGACCAGGAATAGAGGACAACTGACCACATCAGAAATTTATCAGAAAGTTAATGCAAATGATAGAATTTCGCAAATCTTTAGAGTTCACAAAAAAGTTATCCAGGGCTCATGAGCTAATGCAGACTAACTGGTGCCTCCTGTTTCTGCTCTGTCATTATCTATCAGTAATAAACGGTTTAATCCTAAAAATATATTATGTGGTTTTCTTTCTTGGCTCTAGATTACATGTGGAGAAGACAAAACATAACCTTTAATTTGGTTTGACAGGACACCCTACATGATAAATAAATGAATTGCTACTAGTAAAATTACACTCAAAGAATGCATTTTTGGCTCCCAAACAATCACATTTCAATTTCACTTAAAAAGTCTGCTTAAGCCAATTTGTGATGTATTTGCAGAACTATAGATCCATTATTTCATACTGGACACTTGGTATTCTTCTACCCTGCACTTTATACCTACACACACACACACACACACACACACACACACACACACACACACACACACACAAATATACATACACATCCTTTTGTCATGCTGATTATCACAGAAGTTGAGATTAACCAACAAAATTAAACAATAAAAATCTATTATTGAGACAGGAGTCAGACACCCTGAAGGCAGTTAGGGTAGGGGTCAGAAGGAGAAGGACAATAAGATAAGAAAGTCACAAGAATGTGAATATGCTTAGCTAAGATAAATGTAACCAATAGGGACCCCTCAGTTATTTTACTTTAGCCATAACATCTTTATCTAAGGTAAAAGGTGGAATTCCTTTAATTGTGGCATGTGCACAGTAGAGGCAACAGTGTCCCTAAATGAACTACCCTCATTAACATAGTAAAAACCACACCCACCAGTGCCATGGCAGTTTACAAATGCCATGGCAACTTCCAGAAGTTACACTATAAAGTCAAGAAAGGAGAGAGTTCCTGGTTCTAGGAACTCTCCACACCTTTCCCAGAAAAGCCATGGATATTCCACCCTCAGCTTAGCATATTACTAGGGATTAGCATAAAGGACAGACCCTCACCCTGGGGTGGCACTTTTCCTTATTGGAGCAGTCCCCTCTCTACCGTCTTCCAGAGTGTACTATACTTTCTATACTGTTTAACAATTTTTTTGCTTTGCATTTGAACTTGCATTCAAATCCTTTCTTGCGTGGAGGTCAAGAACCCTCTCTGCTGGCGCAGGCAGTGGTCTCCACTGGTATCATTACTAGGTAACTGACTTATATCTTGTAGTACAGGATATTTTTACTCTCTTGGTCTTCCTCTAGCCTATTTTCTGACTAAATCTGTGCTCTCACTTTTCTTGGCAAGTCATTCTACATGCTGATATTATTCCATCAGATGGTCCATTCTGCTTGCTTTCATCCTCTCAAAACCTTTCTTGGTAACTACAGTAGAGCCATATGGAGTGTTGGTTTGAATAGTTGGGAATGGAGATGCTAGATGAATAATGTGGTGCTTCAATTCCTCTACATCAATGCTAGCAATGTCTTTCTTGGCTACTTCAATAATTCAGAGAAGCCAGAGAACAACATCCTTGAGAAATTTTTTTCAAATTGTGCTGAAGACAAGTGAGATAATGGCTGTAAAACGGCTTTGTGCCAACTGAAAAAAGCATTTTTGATTAAGTCCATTATTGTATTTATTATTCCTAATGGACACAGAACAATGACTTCCCTCATCTTTATACAGTGGGCCCAACAGCACAGCTAATATGTGGGTACTTCAAAGATGTCCATCCTACACATTCTCGTACAGCTCTGTATGTATTACTTTGATGTAAGAGACTAAAAACATGTTTAACACAGCTGTTTTCAGCTGCAAGCCCACATTATATGGATTTATTTATTTTTTATTGCTGCATAAATTACCATTTCATAGGGTTGGGCTGTTCAATTGTCATCACAATTTTTATAAGCACATTTTTGAAAAATGAGGAAGGATCATTCTATGAAATACTAACAGTCATGCAAATGAAAGGTGGTCTGGTTACTTCCATGATTAAACACTTCAGTGATTCAAAAATAGTTTTAAAATCAGCTGAATGAAACTGTGTACTTCATTTATAAACATATAGCCCAAGATTAAATTGGTGGATATAAAATGTATAAGCATGACAGGTATAAAAAAAGATATCATGGTACAAAAAAAATGGAAAAATGTATACTTATATGTAATACCATTAAAGAACATTTAGTAAAGAATATTTACTAAGGAAAACATATCAAAATATAGTCCATTTCTATATTGTTTTAGGTTTTAAACTAATGATCACATTTACAGAAACAAGATGAACTATCACAAAAGTGTAAACTTCTATTTATGCATAGTTATAAATAACTATAAGAGCATACTGTATTTGTTAGAAAAATAAAATACAAAAATCATTATACTAGGCTTTGTAATGCCCTCTCATGTACCTTCAGTAATATTTACACCCATGCATATGTGAATAAACACCTATACACATTTCTTCTTTGGGGTAAAGACAAGAAAATAACATGCAATATGGAATCAGGCAGACCTGGCTTAAACCCCAATTCCAACTAAACTGCACAACAATGTTGGACAAGTTATTGAAACTCTCAATTTTCCCCTGGTAAAATGGGGATTCATACATCCATTAAATCTGTATTAAATGTCGATTATGTATCATCGTGGGAGCTGGAAACACTAATAAGAATGGCCAGGAGACAGGACCTGCAGATGAGGAACTCTAGCAACATGCTGAATCCTATGACAGATATGGGTGCCACAGCAGCCTCTTCCTAAATCATTCTAGGAAGGCTTCACTAAAGATGTGACATTTGAACTTAGTCCTGAGGATTAAGTAGGAGTTTGCCAGGAGGCCAGGGACAAGGTTAGGCCTGGGCAGCAGAAGCAGCATGGTTAAATGCATGAAGGTGTAAAGCAACCAGAGTCAGGTGTCAAAGAACTACAAGCATCACACCACAGCACAGGGTGCTTGTGAGGCTCAGTGACACAACGCATGGGACAACGCTCTGACAGTGTGGGGAGTATGCAACCCCATACAAATGTGAGAGGTCCTTTGTTCCCAAAGCCTTGGGGTCATCTTTGCTTCCTCCCTCACCCCATGTTGCATTAGCAAGTCCAATTATCTCTTCATTTTCACTGTTCCACCGAAGTTCACACCTTCATTATGTCTCATTTGGTTGAATGGGTCCTGACTGTCTGTCCAGCAAACCCGACTCCAAGCTAGCATAATGTCAGGGAAGAAGCACTGGCCTAGGAGGCTCCTGGCTCGTTCTTCTGGGGAATAGCTAGAGACCTGGGACATGTCACTCACTCTCTCTGGTTTTCTAGACAAGTCACACTTGTAACTAAAAACAATGCAGAATGAGTAATAATGAGCATTTATCAAGTGTCAGGCAGAGTGCATGCCCTGCAAATATGTTGTCCCATTTTATTCTTCACAACAATCTTACAAGAATGGTTCTATTATAGGAGCTCAATCCCTTATCCATAATCTGAAATCTAAAAAGTACTGAAAGCCAGTATTTTTTTTTAAGTTTGTAGCAAACTCATTTGAATAAAACCTGAACTGAATGCATATAAGGATATGTATCATTTTATTCCACTTTTTGTAAATTCCCATATGGCTTGCTGTGGTGGGGTGGTTATTCAGCATATATAATGTACTATACAATATCATCTTTCCAAAAACTGAAAAATTTCTGAATGTAAGACTTCAGAGATAGATCACGGATGAACAAACTGAGACAGAGAGAAGTTAAGTAACTTGTTCAAAGTCACACAACTAAGATTTAGTAGGCATAAGTTTCAAACCCAGGCAATTTGGCATAGCTCCTAGACTCTTAACCATTTAGCTAAACTAGCTTGGTGTCTCCAATGAACTAACTCCAAAGACCTCCAAAGACAGTTCTAAGGTACTATGAATCTCACTTTATTCTGCTTGCTGTCCTTACCTGAATTAGGCTTCTCATCATTTCTAAGATACACCCTCTGCTTACGAATTTCTAAGTAATGTTTGCTCAGAATTCCTTTCTCTCAATGCTGCTTTAATAATGTCTACCCATCCTGGAGGCTCAACTTAAATACCACTTCC
This sequence comes from Lemur catta, assembly GCF_020740605.2. Lineage (NCBI taxonomy): Eukaryota > Metazoa > Chordata > Mammalia > Primates > Lemuridae > Lemur > Lemur catta. Next base: position 241,833,921 of record NC_059128.1, read on the forward strand.
TTCAAAATAACGTTCCTGATTTCCTCAACCACAAGTGAGTTCTTCTATCTCATCCTTCATAGCACTTTGTATCTCTTTATTTTAGGGCACTAGACAAAATTCAAACTCATATTATAGTTATTTGTGAACTCATCTTGTCTCCCAACTATTATAAATTTGTGCCTTCTTTCCGAGCCAGGAGGGACCATGTCCCATTCCTCTTTATATCTTCACAACATGAGAGCCGTGTTGTGAATATTATCATTGTTCCATAAAAGTTGGTTGCAAAAATAAAAAGCTAACAATATTTTAATTAACAATTTTTGTATTGATATATAGAGGTGATGTTTAACACTCATGCAATAACAGGTTTAATTTTTTTCCCCTCAGAAAGAACCATTTCCAAGTGGGATTTTCATAAAGAAGGGACTTTATTCTGATTCTCATGAGACTGCCTTTAGAAAAAATTGGGAAAGAAAAACAAACCACTTCCACTTATGAACAACCACACTCCAATGCTAGCTCGTTAACCCTAGAAATTTAGTTCCCATACAGAAATTACTCCATTAGAAAAGTGAACATGATATAACATCCTTAGAATCACTCCATTATGATAAATTTGATTAGCATTTCCTAACTTTGAGCCGTCTATCCAAATAAGCTTCTTATCTTTTTAGTGTTGCCCAAAAGATGGTCATAAAGAGAGAATACAATGAAATTTTAGGTAGAGTCTCATTTTTTAAAATCTCTGCCTTTTGTAAAAAAATTATTATTTTAATTGATACATAATAATTGTACATATTTATGGGGTTCAGTGTAATATTTTGATACATGTATACCACATGTAACTATCAAATCAGGGTAACGAGCATGTCCATCACCTCAAACCTTATAATTTCTTTACGTTGGGAACATTCTCTCTTCTAGCTCTTCGAAAATATACAATAAATTGTTAACTATAGTCACCCTACAGTGCTATAGAAAACTATTATGGAACTTATTCTTCCTAACTAGCTGTAATTTTGTATCTCTAACCAACCTCTCCCTATCTTCCCTCCCCTTCCCAAACTCTAGTAACCATGATTCTGTGCTCTACTTCTATGAGATCAACTTTTTTAGCCCCCACACACGAGTGAAAATATGTGGTATTTATCTTTCTGTGCCTGGCTTATTTCACTTAACAAAATATCCTCCAGGCTCATCCATAGTGCCATGAATGGCAGGATTTCATTCTTTTATGTGTCTGTATAGTATTCCATTGTGTCTACATACCACATTTTCTTTATCCATTCATCTGTCTATGGACACTTAGGTTGATTCCATATCTGGGTTTTGCGAATAGTGCTGCAATAAACATGGGAATGCAGATTATCTCTTTCCTTTGTATACTGATTTTCTTTCCTTTGGATATACACCCAGTAGTGAGATTGCTGGATTCATTTTTTAAAATCTAAAATGGGGCCAGACACGCTGGCTTATGCCTGTAATCCCAGCATTTTGGGAAGCTAGGTGGTAGTATTGCTTGAGGCCAGGAGTTCGAGACCAGCCTGGGCAACATAGCAAGGCCCTGTCTCTACAATCAATCAATCAATCAATCAATTCTTAAATGGTTTCTTAGAAATGATTGGATTTGAGATTTTTTATTTTGTTTCCATGAGGGAATTACTGAAGAGGACATTTTATTTTTATATATTATTCTGAGTCTAGAAATTCTAAATACTATTAAAAATTTATTTATAATATTTTCCAGAGGTATGGCTTAAAAAATGTTTTCTTTTGAAATGTCCATTTCTTATTTTATGTAGAGAACGATTTTAGGTAGAATTATGAGGAACTTCAAAACAGAATATTAATCTTAAAGAGGACCATCTGGCATAATAATTTGCACATGGAAATTCTGGCCTGTTTCTATTTTTCTTGCAGTTTTTTTCTTTTAGGTTAATGATATATATATGCATATTACGTGCCTTCAACTGGCTTTCTAGTAATGGCAACAGATTCCTCTTATTCCATCCATATTTGTAAATGACTGCCTAGCTGTAGGCCATCAGACAAAGTTAACTAGTCCATATAGGAACCCATCCAACAGTCCTGATCTCAGCAGTCATGCTCCACCTAAAAGATAGCATTCTTTTATTTTTCAGATAAAAATTGGAAATTAAATAAGATTGGTTAAGATATTACACTATTTTTGCCATTACATGTTAGGGTCTCTATGCTAAAATCAACTACTTTTTTTGTTAAGTTTATTTTGTGGAGACACCAAAAGAAGAATTTTATCCCTATTAGCAGCAAAAATCCCATGAAAAAAATAATTTAGGTATATTTACTATCTTCCTTAACATCTCTCATATCCAATCTACCCAACTCTCTGACTCCACTTCTATTGCCCATAGGCCCTCATCATACATATCTTGCTGAACCACTGCAATACCCTTAATCTGAATGCTGCTTCAGATCATTATATCCTCCTAATTTGTCCTCCACTCAGCTGTTAGATTGACCTTTCTAAAATCTAAAGCCTTTATAATGTGAATTTCTAGTCTAAATCTCTATACTGGCTTCCATTGCCCCTGGGATGAAGCCTGGGCTCTATTGCGTTGCAGGTTTTCTTTCCATGCTCTGCTACCTGCCTGCTCCTCCAGCCCTACACCCCTTACAAATGGAACTGTGTTCAGTGCATGCTAGCATCCACGGTGTTCTACTCAGAAGAAACAGCAGTGAATTCCAACATAAAGATACAAGGTGCTACCATCAGTTAAGGATTCTGCTATATAATTAAGGACTTGCTATAGCATGATCACAGGCTAGAATGAGAGTACAGGACTCCTGTGAGCTGCAACCACAGGGGAGTTCAAACCCACTCACAGACTCTTCTCCTCAGGCCCAGGGGATCAGGTGCCATGAAAAAGACTGGAGGCAGGGTGGGAAACCAGAGAAAATGGTTGAGTAGGAGGAGAGAACAGGACAGAAGAAACATTTGAAGGGATAAGGGTTCAAACATTTTCTAAAAAATAATCAAAGACACCAAACCACAGGTCCAAGAAATCCAGAGAACCCTGAGTAGAATAAATAACAACAACATTATACCATATTCTAACTACTGAAAACTAAAAATAAAGAGGAAATCTTGAAGGCAGCCTGAAAAAAAAAAGACTCATTATATACAGAGGAACAAAGGTAAGATTATAACAAACTTCTTGCTGTAAATTATGCAAGCCAGAAAATAATAAAGTGATATCTTTAAAGTGCTGAAAAAAACCCCACTGGACTAAACATCTAGTTATTGGAGTAAAGGCCAGGTCCAGCATGGGTCCTACTGTAGTTTGGACTTCCCTTATGGGTACTATTCCTAAGTTCATGGTATCTATATATATGTTTTAGACATAGTTTAATAACTTACCTATAACATCCAATTCTATTCTTCACGCATGATTTCTGTATAATTGTTGTTTAGTTATAAGCAAGAATGAGTAGTGTATGTAGTCCATAATATCTTTTTACTCTCCTCAAGTAGACTAATAATAGCACACTTATACAGCCTTACTATGTTCCACTTTCTAAGTGCTTTATACCTATTAAAAGAGACACTGTATTACTGTTTGCTTGCTAGCCCAAAGAAAATATGCAATAATGGATGCTGTTGATTTTTGTAAGCTTTCTTTCTACAACTCATTGCATATTTGACTTCTACATTTGAGTAAGAATGTTACTTTTGTTTTGTTTTGTCTTTTGAGACAGAGTCTTGCTCTGTCACTCAAGCTGGAGTGCAGTGGTGTCATCATAGCTTGCTGCAACCTCAAACCCCTGGCCTTAAGCAGTCTCCCTCCTCAGCCTCCCAAGTACCTGAACCTAGGCGTGCACCACCATGCCTAGCTAATTTAAAAAAATTTTTTTTGTAGAGATGAGGTCTTGCTATGTTACCCAGGCTAGTCTTGAACTCCTGGCCTCAAGAGATCCTCCTGCTTCCATCTCCCAAAGTGCTAGGATTACAGGCATGAGCCACCATACCCAACCCAGAATGTCACTTTTGGAATGACCCTGACATTAGTATATACTCAGGACTCTGCTAAGATGTCCCCTTCCTAGACCACTCGATGTAAAATAGAATTGAATCTTCTTCCATGTCTCCCAGTTCTGTGGTCACTTTCTATTGCTTACCCTAGTTTCTCTTTTTTTTTCATAGCACTTATTTCTACATTTAGTATCATATTATATGTTTGTTTGCCTGTCTGTTGTCAGTCTCCTGCATTAGAATGTATGACAGTCAGGACTTTGTCTTCCTTGGTCACTGCTATATCTCTAGCACTTAGAATAGTTCCCGAGACAAGAAGGAGTTCATTATGTATTTGTTGAGTAAATGCATGAAGAATGGACAAAGTGATGCAAGAGCAAATAAGAGACATTCCTTTCATCTGAGGAATCTAGTAGACTGGGGCTGGGGTGGGGAGGAGCAAAAGCAGGTGGAAGTTGAATGCCTGCTCTGTGAATAGCCCTTTATTGGGCTTAACCCAGATCACTGAAGATGTTCAGCACAGTCCCTGGAACATTAGCAGACATTCAATATTATTGCCTATAATTAATGACTATTATTCTTATCTTATGAACTTGTCTTAATAAACCCATGAAAACAGTATTATTTTCTGGTTTTCCAAATTCAAAGGGTCAAATGACATGCCCACGTGTACAGAGTCGGAAGTGGTGAAGCTGAATCCACAGAGGTGCGGCAGACATTAGGGCCTCTGTCCAGGGGTGGGAAAGAGAACAGCGAAACATTCATTGTCTATCCCCTTGAAGCTCACTTCACCTACTCATTATTAGTTCATTTTGCCTCCTAAGGTTTAAATTATTATCTCCAGTAGAATAAAACTAAATGAATTATAATTATGTCATAAAATGACAGTTTCTTTTCCCTTCAAATCTGGGTTTTATTCTTACTTTCTAAGTTGTTTGACCCAACAACTATAGCCTTAAAGTCAATCAAGTAAAAAATAGGCTTTACTAAAGTCTCAAACAAAAATTCTGTTTGTAAGCCCTTCTAAAAACTGCAGGTCCAAGCCATAATAAATCAACCTGTGCTTGAAAGTACAAACTGTATATACTGGCACGCAATTCAGCTAAGATAAAAATGACAAGTCCTTCAATGATAAATTGTACTCTCCATATTATCCAATGGAAATATTCATATTGTCCAATACCTACAAGCAATTAGAAGGATTGAGTTTAACTTTCAAATTAAAAGACCATTAAAATGGAGCACAGTCCTCCAGTCTGTCTCTGAAAAATATTCAGAGAGAACCTTCTTGGTCTTAAACTTGGAAGGAATATGGTGCGTAGTCTCAGATTTCCTTTTATCACAAAGCAATTCAGCCGCCTGTAGACTATAAGAAACAGACTATGGAACTGTAGACTATAAGAAACAGTGGGATAAAATAAAATAGAAAACTATAAAAGATCTTTTAAAAGTTATTTATTTATTATACAATATTTGTTAAGAACAGCTCAAATTTAGATCAACCCTCTCATCCCCCCGCCCACCCAACAAACCCCAGTCCCAGGAAAAGAGGTATTTAATATCTGACATAACACCCACATCCCAATTGCTACCTTCATTATTGGTATTCAAAATGGAAACAGAAGTGCATTTAAACAGCTGTTTAAAAGTGCAGATCCATTTATCTTTCATTGAGTGTGAAGTGTGTTTATTATTCCACTTAACTAGGTGGTTTTCTCCCCTCAGTCTTCTATAAGATCTGAAGGGGGGATGTTGATAAGTTTCATATGATAAAATAGGTATTAGATATCTACCAATGAAACCTGGCAAGGCAACATCAACTTTCAAAATAAAAAAAGAGAAGAACTTTCATACATATTTGTGACTGCATATTTTAGATTTCTATTTTATATAAATATATAATTTAATATTTAGAAGGAGAATGAATTAACGATCATATTGAGATGGGATTCATAGAATTAAGGTATTAAAACAGACTAGTTTTTGAAATTTTGTACAAACACACACAAATATCAGTGTTCATCTGTTGATCTCTTATTAAAAATGTATTCTTAAACCAGTATTTACAAATTCTTAAAACATATTCATTTTGTTTATGCTATTCTATATAATGCCCCTAATTTTTCAGAGAATTCACTGAGTTTCAAAACAAATGTTGAAATCTAAACTTCATCTTTTATCATTCAGGTGGCCTCATTTCGCCCTTCATCTTTCTTACTAATTGTCATTCCACCCATTATTCCTATAGTTCGGCACCTTTGTGAATAGATAAAAGGGAAGCTTTTAGTGGTTTCTGTCCCAAATTCTCTGGCCTTTTTCTGCTTTCAGCTTTTATTGCCAAAGGCGTGAAGATCAAAAGATACTCTTTGCTGAAGTGTTTACTCCCTTGTAACAAACCCTCTCACAACAAAGAAGTTCATTATTTACATTTAACATGAAAGAAAAAGTTCCAAAGTAAAAAGCCTGCATCAGACAGATGCAAGTGATGGAATTTTCTTGCCCCATAGTCATGGAGGTTCACATCATTAACACCCAATCTAAATATCCTCAAGAGCAAAAAACATATCTTAGGGAAGGTGTAAAGCTCTGGCTTTCTCATGCAGTTCCTCGGCTTCCCCTATACCTTTAGTCTTTCCCAACAGGGTGGTGACATGGGCTCATTTCACAAGCACAGAAAGATCTCACGACAGCCCATGGAAACATGAACTGTTATTTACCCTGGAAAGAATGGTGGGAGCAGCTGTGCCCAGCAGTAGACAGCACTAGAGGCAGAAAATGGGGCTGTGTTGCCAATCTGTTAGTATTATAATAACTAATGGAGAGAAATAAAATGGACTACCAGTGCTAACTCAAACTGGGAGGTTTCTGATGCTGCTGTAGGACGTTGGCTTCTCACACTTTATGATATCATCAGACTTCTTAATGATTTACAGTCTATGTAAATTAATGCTATAGCATTAGTTTTCCATGTTCAAATCCCTGGCATCTAAGTCAACTCAGCAAATGAACAAAACGTAGGTACCCCACTGGGTCAAGTTTATTTCAACCTAAGGGAGAGCAACAACTACTCTTCCTATATTTCCTTATCAAATCCATGAAAAGACTTATTTGAATGACATTTTTTCCCACACTTTGCATATCAGTCTATATTTTTTATGTCTCTGCAATATCACTATCCTGTTCCTATCAGCACTGCATTCCTCTCAATAATATTTGCGCTGATTCACTTACTGCTTCGCCAGACCATATTATCAGTATTTAACCATTTTACCCATTTGTTGACTATATACCTTGTCAGGGTGCTAATTATATGACGAATTCATGTTTTCCAACAAGACTACATATACCTAGTTCAGGAACTAGATCTACATAATTCTACTTGTACAAGGCCACCGAAGAGTGAAAGGTGCTTTAGGATGACCTATATTCAGAGGCCCCAGTATGATTATTCACTCGTTCATGCTAGCAAGCTACTATGCTCCTTTAATGGAAATGATGTTGTAGAGAGAGGGCTGCTCTCAGCAGTTGGAGAGCCAGTGGGTATCTTAGACCCTACCACAGACTCTCCCATCATTCCACAGGGTGAAGCCATAATAAAAGCACCTGGTCCAAAGCCACAGCTCACCCAGATCTCTGTCCCTATACTCTGGGACCAACTTAGACCAGGCAGTAGCTACAGGACATAAACTGACAAGGGACATGGCAATTTTGAAAGTGAGACACAGAGAGGTTAAGTGATGCTAACATGTTTTCATCTGCATCTCCTGTGAAACCTCTTTCCTGAGTCTCAGACCTACATTTCCACCTGAATTCTACAGATAATCTCACGCTCAGCATATACAAAAGGACACTCTTCGTCTCTCTTTCCAAACTGACTTCTTTCCTTGTGTGTCAGTTATGGGTTCCAGCATCTCACACTCTCTTAGACACCAAAATCTGTCAATTCTTGCTTTAAATACCTGGTGAATACATTCCCTCCCCTTAAATCACACAGCTGGGAGCATTTCCAAGCCCTATTCCTTCATACAGATGACTGCAACAGCTTCCTAACTCATCTTCCTGCCTCTGGCCTTTTCCCATTTAATTGCATTCTCACCAACATTTATCTATAATCCACTCATGGCATTTTGCTTCTTAAAATCTTTCAATGGCTGGCTGTAACAGAGAGGATAATGTTTAACGTCTTTAAAATGGTAAAAAGTCCTTCAAGATCTGCTCCAGCTTCTGACTTTACCTCTATCACTCTCTCTTACCTATTCTACCTCTCTCTTTCCCACTTTCTATTCCATATACAGAATGTCTTGTCATTTATTGAATGAAGTGTATTTCTTGCTTTTTTTAAACTCTTGTGATCCTGTACATACTATGTCTAAAATTATCTTCCCTACTTACCTACTAGTAAACTCCTACAAGGAAACCAGAGACATGCTAGGTTTCAGTTAGGCAAGGAGGCAGAGAAAGTATTCTGCAATCATGTGCAAGAAGTTTGGGAATGAAAGAGAATACAAATATTAATAGATGGGGTCAGAGAAACACAGACTATGTAGGAATGAGACATCAAGACTGACTAGGGAGCCATATTTATTTCCTTTACAGCATTTATCTCAGTTTATTTCACACCCAAAAGGAGTTCAGTCTAGTCCACCTCACATATTGCAAGGAAAGGCAGTGACGGTGGAGTGGGAATTCCTTATTCAGAGAGAAACTGCAGCCTCTGGAGTCAGACTGCCTGGGTCTGAAACTGGGCTCCACAACTTAGCAGATGACCTTGGGCAAGTTAGTTATTACTTCCATTCCTCCACTTCCTCACCTGCAAATGGTAGCCCGCTTCAGAATGTAGTTGTGAGAATGAAAGATTTGATACATGCAAAGTATAAGGTTGAATCGTATGAAATTACCATTTTTATAGGTCAAAATGCTCAAATACCAGCAAGTTCATATGGTTCACCCAAATATTTAAAACAATGCCTCACAGCATGCACTTAAAAAGAGTTATTATTATTTCTTCTCATAGATGCTTCTAAGCCACTATCCCTCAGGCCTCTGCTGTAACAGCCTCTTTTGTTACATTTCATATTACTCAATTATCTTTTCTCATTGTCATCCCCTTACTAATCTCCTGGTTCCTCTAGGACAGTTATTCATGACTGGGGCACTTGGTGAAAATCTTTGAAATATTCCTTGTCTTCTCATCATCCTGGATGACTTCAGTATCCATCTAGACAACCTATCCATCAATCCATAAATTTCTCACCTTCTTTATCTCCATGGTCACTGATAGCCAAGGTCATATGCTGAAATCAATCACCAATGAGGCTGCTTCTCACTCAATATCTGAAGATGACCACAGTCTCTGATCCTTCCAGTACTCCCATGCCTTTGCCCTCACTACCTCTGCTCTGCAGTCCCAGGAAAGCTACAGCTCCTTGACCCCTCTGCTGGCCTCACTGCTTTACCCAGAGGGGACAGCATGGCTCATTACTGAAGCATTCTCTCACCAATATCTTCAACTATATTGGACCTCTGTCCTTTAGCTTCCCTCATTTAACAACCCCTCCATTACAGGATCAATTCAAACATACATTTTGTATATTTCTGTGACCCAGCTGTTGAGCTCAGCTGGAAAAACTCAGCTTTCAGACTGGTGCCACTATAAATTTGCAAGTAGGCCATCAACTCTGCTCAACCTCCTACTCCTTCTTGCTTAGCTTGCTCTTACTTTATTCAGCAACATTTCCAAACTGTCATCATTCTCAAGACCCCAACCAAAGCCACATCCTTCTTTGCAGATGAGATAATTTTTTACTTCAATGAGACAATCACACATACATTGCTCCTCTCCCCTCCTTAGATACTTCTGGAACTATCCTTGGGCACTTTCTTCCTCCGACTCAAGGTCTTGCCCTCCACACATGGCCCCCATCTTCTTTTAGCACTCTAAGGACCTTGGCTCCTTTATTTCCTATCCCCTTTATTTTCTAAATCTTCAACTTCTCACAGCCTATTAACTCTTTCCCCTCAGCCCAGAAACCTATTTAAATCTTTCATCAAATTTTTTGCTTCTTGAACATGGTTTGCCCCCTAGAAACCATCCCTTTCCTTCTCTTCTAAGCTAAGTGACTGGAAAGAGAGGTCTGTGTTCACTCTTTCAACTTTCTCAACCTTCCCGCTTACTTTACAACAAGCCAAATTCTCATTTCTGCCCTGGTCATTGCACTGAAAACTTGTCTGATCACCAATGAACTCATAATGCCCTATCTGATGGGCATATACCAAATTCCTCTTCTAGTTTTTTCTTATTTCTCTGTTTTTTCCTTTCTAGTCTCCCTAATGGGTTTCTCTTCTTTTGTTTGCACCTTAAATGTTTGTATTCTTCAAGGCTCCACCCTTGGTATTTTGATCTTTCTATACCCTCTCCTTGTGTAATTTCATTTGCTTTTGATTTTAAATACCACTGATATGGAGTGACTCTCAAATTTCCCACCCAGATTCTCTCCCATCCCCTGCCATGTTTACTTGGATAGCCCACAAGGACTTAAACCCCACAAACATACCATTCAGTCATTTTTCCCCCCAAATACTTCTTTTTTACCCAAACTATCAATTATCAATGTGTACCAAAAATATATCTTGAAGACTTACTTCATACTACCATTCAGCAGCAAATAAGACAGCCAGAGAGGTCCTTTATCTCAAGCCCCGTTTCTCATTCCTACCCCCAATTACAATTTAGGCCATGATAATAAAAACTTTCTTTAGTTTGGCATTTTCTGTTTAAAGAAGGCTAAACAGTGGGGGCCTTTGAACATGCTAATCTCCTAGTCTGGAATTCCCTTCCCATGTTCATTTCAATTCTTAAGACTTTAGGAGACGTCTCATCCCTAAATTCCCATGAAAGGTGAGGTGCCCTTGATTACTGCATTTACAACGTGCTAAAATTATCTATTTGCACATGTCTTCTCCCAGGATCTCCAGGGTAGAGATTATATCTCTCCACTGAACAGCATACTGCTTGGTACATGGGTAATAAATGTTTGGGATTGCCCAACTAGATGTACTGAAATACTGAGATGCTTTTCTGACTCTCCCAAGCACCGCTGTACCTATCTATTTGTAAATCCCACTCCTTCTCCTTTCTAAAACCAGGTTAACTTTCCTGAGCATGCTATGTCTCTTTCATTCTCCATATCCCTCAAAATCATGTACATAAAAGGCACTCAGGAAACATTGAACTGAGCTGAAATGAACAGACAAAATACTCCTGTATCTATATCTTCTGTCCCTGGGGTCCTTTAGTATGGTTCTGTGGTTCAGAGCTAAGATTTCTCAGGTGTCTTTCAGCGATTACCAAGGTCCAAAAGAGTGTTATCAGAAAATGTTCTGACTATTCCTCAAGCTCTGGATGTGTCATAAGAGATCACTCTAATTGTATATGTGGGATCTCCTATCAGGTGTATGGACTCACCATATTTCCTTAATTTGTAAAACAAGGAGGCATGATGGAGCCCTTAGCAGAATAAAAAATTCATTTGATGAACTGGATCACTGTGTACCATATTTCCTCCCGCAATGCATTAAATTCAGGCTCCTATGGCCTGAATTCACTTCCGAAGAGTGAACATTTCCATTCACTCCTCACACAAAGCTTCACACTCAGTGTATGTAAAGTGTGCTGAGCTCTCTGTGAAAGGAATGATGTAAACACAAGACAGTATTATCAACATTATCCTCTAAATAACCTCATGAGGTAAGTATTAATGTTAGAGGGAATATTATTTTATAGGCAGAGAAGTCAGCTGATTTGCTCAAAGTGAGAGGTGGTAGTAAGAACCAAGAACACACTCCAAGAGTCTTGTGCTTATATCCATTGCCAGACCTAATCCAACCTTTTCAAAAAGTCCTTAGAATGTGAAGAGAGTCTGAGAACTTTATCCTTTCTGTTTTGGACTGTTCTTGCCCTGTCTCTCTTTCCTTATCTTATCATTTCTTCTCAATAGGGAACCCAAAAGAGAATGCAATGGTCACTTAGTAGCCATCCAACCCCCCACCTGTGTAGCATCTGGGGCAGCACAGAGGTTCAGTCAGGCATAATCCACTTATTTTCATCCAGGGCTCTCAATCAAGGCAGCTCAGGGCTCTGCCAGCTTGAGTTAATTCAGTTCAAGTAAAGCGCTGTGCTGTCCAAGTATGGCGTGTTCTGTTGAATTAATATCTGCAGTGACATCTCATACAGGGGGCCCATATAACTGCATAGAGATCCTGCTTTCCAAATAGTTTTTCAACTCTGAAACATTACATTTATTAGGATAGTTCTGACTAAGTCTACAGACTATTTTGATGGGGCCCTGCACAATAGCAATCATTTAAGGAGAAATAGAAATCTGCTAGACTGCATTATTATCCAGTTCCAAGCCCTAAAACCTTACATAGTGCCCCCCACCCCCTGCATCACAATTATCTAGATGGATTCAGGCTTTAAGTTGAGAAAAACAATAGGAAGGGGAAGTGGGGAGGGAATAAGAAAGTGAAGAAAAGAAGAGAAACAGAAGAAGGAAAAGGAGAGGGGAATAAAACATATCTTTGTGAAAAACCCCAGCAACTTGTCCCCTACATTTAAGGAGAGGTGCAAAGGTTTGTTAAGGTGCCATAGCTGGTAACTGACACGTTTAGATCCTGTGGGAGGGGCACAACACATTATTTATTCAACAATTGATTAAGGACTGATTATATACCAGGCACTAGGGATATCAAGATGAATTGAAATATAAATAATCACAATTCATTGAAATAATAACTTTAATTGTTACTAGGTATATATGCAATGGAAACAGAGGAGAAAGAACCTTAAAAGTCGTTAGGACTTTATTTTGCTTTTCTTAACTTCAGTTCAGGTAGACAGCACAGTCTAGAATGAAGATTTATAACCTAGAGATGCCAGACTGGATTTCATTGACACAAAGACCACATCCCTCCTTCCCATCGGTTGACACATAATCATAACACCCAGCAGTGTGCTGGAAAATGGTTAACAACTGGCTCTCTGGAAAAAAAAAAATCCCTATTTGTAGCATTTGCTGATTTTCATGGTGCAAATATTTCCATAATGGTTGACTTCAAGCTATGAACATGACCTCAGTGAACAAGGACCTGGGAAGAGTACAGATATAAATAACCTCAAGAGAACAGATAAGCACAAAATATAGTAAAATAATTGGGAAGTGATGAGTTTTGAGCACTTGCTATCTTTGTTTTAAAAATAGTTTATTTAACTGCAAGTTGAAATAATTCAATTTTAACAACGAGCTCACAAAGTCTCTGAAAATTTAACAGTCATGAGCCAGTAAGGGACAGCTCCAACATACACTGGAATCACACCCTAAGCACGCCAGGGGGCAGAGGTAGAAATCCTGACCCATGTTTATCAAAAAGCCGTTCCTTGCATCACTCCCTGCTGTCCTGTCCTCACCTACCCCAGGCCAACATCAGAAACAACTAATCCAGGTTAGTCGTTCCCCTCCTTTTGCCCTCTTCTCTGCCTCCAGTGACCCTTAGTAACTCACACCTGCCCTCCTCCAGGAAGAGAGACTGTTCAGCCTGGTACTGAAATCCAGCAGAATGGCTTTGCTGTTCACTAACTATTAATATTAACTTTAAAAACATTCAACAACTGGGGCTACTATTATTACTGTCACTCAGGGCCCTTCCCTCTATACCTACAGTTTGATTCAAGATGCCACATTTAAATGGAGAATGCAGTGGCACCATCATAGCTCACTGCAACCTCAAACTCCTGGGCTCAAGCGATCCTCCTGCCTCAGCCTTCTGAATAGCTGAGACTACAGGCACGTGTCAGCATGCCCAGCTATTTTTTTTCTATTTTTGGTGGAGACAGGGTCTCTTTCTTCCTCTGGCTGGTCTCGAACTCCTGACCTCAAGTGATCCTCCTGCCTCGGCCTCCCAGAATGCTGGGATTACAGGTGTGAGCTACCATACCCTGCCCATTTTCAAGTTTTAAACTTTTCTTAGTATCAGCAGATTTTAAGGCTAGGCGGGTGGGAGGTGTAGAACGGAAGAGCCACTGGTGGGGGAAGATGTTCACCCGAAGAAATCTGCCCACAGTAGACCTTTCCAACTTCCGGCCATTTCAAGCTCCCAAGCCCGGCCTGTGCAGCCCGCTGAGAGGCCTTCCCAACCTGGGCCCCGGTTAAGGAAAAACTTCCATAAGGACTTATTCATCTAGAAGTTGTGAACATTTTATTTATCTAAGGGATATTGTGAGAAATATCCTTGTAAATATAAATTTCCCTGTTAAAACACAAGCAAATGTAGAAAAGTATCTGGAAGAAATTCAGAGAGCACTACAAGTTTAATACAAGTTCCAGACCCTCAATTCTAAGGGTCTGGAAAATTAATTAGTCATGATCTTGGAAGAACATGCTGCTCTGCCCACAGAACACCTAATGCAGGAAGCAGCACTGCCCGTGGCACCTGACTGGGCAACAGAGATAAACGCGACAGCCTGCACTGATAAGAACGTATTCAACCTTTCACCCTTGATAAAAAATTACAAACTTCCCACATATCTGAAGAACATAAAAGAAAGAAGGTCATAAACCGCTTAGAGTCAAAAGAAAAATACTTGACTCACATATTTGTTGTTTCACAATTTAAGCTCATGCCCTTTCTCTCGCAGTGGAGGCTGAGGGATCTGTGTGGCTAGTAGGATTAAAATGTCTTCAGTAAACACACTCTCCTGGACCAGCGTAATCCTTCACGGTAATTACTAGAAAATACATTTATTTACAAATTTACTTTATAAATTCGTAATTTACCATAATCTATTTACAGATACAATGGTACCTAAATATATTAGGCAATTGAATAAATACAATGATCATGTTCCTCTTTTGTCTGAAGAACAATTTTCATATACAAAGCCTCTTAAACCCTGGGAAGGTACTGTGTCTGTGCACCATAGGATTGGTAGTCAAGTGGTCTAATATTAACTTAGGAAAGAGAGTTCTGACAGTTGCTGGAAACACAGTAGATGAGCGGTGTGTGAAGATATGATCCCTCCTGGGCAGCCTGGCACTACTTGGGCCAGTCAGTGTCCTTGGGAACCGCTTGTTTCAGCTGCCCTCCAAAAGCCTCCTCCACTTATCTGAATCTCCTAGACAAATGTCACCATTTTGTCTGTGAGCCATATTGAGAAACACAGGTCGGGAAGCACTAGCTTAGAGAAGAATCTTTCTTTTGGTTCCAAACACACACAAACAAGATCACAACAAGAACTCGATTCAATGTCAGCAAGACATTGTGCAACGAGCAGAGTTAGGAATAAGATTTGGGTCCTGGTTCAGGCTTCCTCATTCCCCACCTCTGAGTCCTGAGTGGATCACTTCACCTGTCAGGACCTTGACTGGCTCACTGCGACAGAAGTGGATTGGCCTTGCTCCCCTTTAAGACCCTATCCAACTTGAAACCCCTACGTCTCTGATACCATATGCCTTGCACTGGGCTAGGGGATGAGGCGAAAATGGAGTAAACACAGACACTGTCTCTCTTCTCAAGGAACCAGTAAGCTAGCTAGAGTTAAGATCATTAATGAAGATAGATATTAATAAGTAAAAATGAAATAAACTGAATTGTAATAGGCTTGGAGGACTAAGAATTATGATTACTTATAATATCTCCGTAGTACTTCCTACTGATCATATTAAATCTGTAGTATAAATTTACATCACAGAGCTAGTCTACAACCTCTGTTTTTATTTAATCATGTAAGAGACTAATCATTATGTTCTAATATTCAAACATGGGATTGAAGATTATAATGCAATGTGAAATTAATAAATCAGTTTTACCTTTGTTGTACTTAGGAGCTCTGGCCTGGCCTACTGAACATTTTCATTTTGACATACTTTAATTAAGTCATTATCAAACCAGTGTATATTCAGATTACACCACCAAGGCAAAGAGGGACATCCTTTGCTACCCTTCCAATGCTTTCAAGCAGTTGCTCCCACTTTACTTCTTTTTGGATCCACAGAGACCCTCATCCTTTGTCTCCTCTGCTAGTATCCTTACATATCAACCCACTCTTATTTTCACTTCTTTTTCTATTCAGTACGGGCCCTGTGAATCATTACTTCAACCGTTCTCTTACCGTCCCCAAGGAGCACTTACCTGCACACACTCGACACAGGATCAGTTAACACTAGGGAAAAATTATTGCTAAAGAAAAATCACACATTTTTCTGGGGCAACTATAGATTCATGGTTGCCATCATTAACTGGCCTGGCCTGGAAAGGCTTCCCTAGAAGTAAGAGAATTTCAAACTCTCTCTGATGCACTACCTTCTGTGGGCAGGCTAAACCCTCTTTGACAGTGGCAGGAGGCAAGGAGAGCAACTGAGGCTGCAGGCAACCTCAACTGCTAGTAAAACCCAGGCCAACGCCTGAGAGCCATCAACAGAGGGATCTCCTCCATGTAGTAATGCCTATGGGTAAGATGCGAAATGTGGATGAATACTTTATTTGTGTTGGTAATGACCATACCAGTGAGTGTGTGGTTATGACCATAAACAGCAGGCAATAGCCATGTCTCAAGATAGTCTGAATTTTGCAGGCTCAGTGTATTTCCTTTATCTATAACTTAAATCTTTCCCCAGTTGTTCTTAGGGCTTGGAGTCAAATCCTAGTTCTGCCACTTAGCTTTCTAACCTTTGGTAAGTTATTTAATTTAAACTCTGTATCTGGGGATAATACCTACCCCACAGAGTTAACATGGGCATTAAATTTCTTAGTAAAACAGGGCCAAGCCTACAGCGCTGTACGTATTTGTTGTTGCTGTTGTTGTTATTGTCATCAGCTTGTATGTAAGCCACCCAAACTTTCTCACAGTCATAAGAATGTTAAAACAGTACTATCTCTTTCTCTTGTTTCTCCAAATATGTTGTTGCTGAGGAAATGGTCACGCTATTGAATGAGCCATATCTGTCTAACCCTAATGACTGAATACATTCTTTCTCTAACAACAAAACATAATATGCAAAATATTTCCAAACCTAAATGACCTCATACAGAACCTTTTATGTTGCCCATAGTTACTGTGTAATCAAGAGAACAATAAACCTCCTTCCTGGTCAGGACTACCCATCATTCTCTACTCTCGGGTTAGGCTTGACCTCATCTCCCCACCTGGCATCCTTGCTTTCTGCTATGGCAGTTTTGCATCTTTCTCCCCACTCCTACCTCCCATTTAGTGCCTCAACCAGACTGCACCACCTTCACATTGCTGGACTCACCACGTGCCCCCTCATCTTCAGCCTTTCTAGCAAGCTGGCCCTTCTTCCTGGAATACTCTCTTCCCCTCATTTACCTTGCTCCCTTGGGTAACTCACAGTACTCTTCAAGACTTTGCTTAGATGGTGCATCATCCAGTAAAGTTTCCTTGACATCCCCAACTCCCAAGCCTAAATTTGGTGCCTCCACTTGCCACTCCACTGTTACTAGACCAGAAGTTCCCCTAGGGCAGGGGTCACAGCCTACTTTGTCTTCACTGCTTCTCTAGTTTCTAGCTGTGTCTAATATATACATCGTTTGTACTCTACAAATGAACAAATGAACTATGACAGAAGAAAACATATTGACAGACCTGGAGATGTTTGACATCTAGAAAGAGGACAAGGCAAGATCCCCGTCACTGTCTTTAAATATCTACAAATATCTTGGAAGGACAAGAACGTTTATTCTATGTAACTTCAGAAAGAGGCACTAGGACCAAAAGTGTAGGTTCTGAGGAACGTTTTTTTCAAAACAATGCAACAAAGACCTTCCTAAAATCTAGAGCATAGAGCATGAGATACTTTGGCCGGGATTCAGCTGCCTGTCACTGGATGGGTTCCTATACCGGCTGGCAAAAATGGACTGGGTAATGGCTAGTCTCCTTGCAAAGTTAAGATTCTGGGACTAATTAAATTCTACTTCTGGGCACCTGGGTATTCATACATAGGATAAGACTCATTCTGGATACATAGAAAAGATCAAGGGTTATACACACACACACACACACACACACACACACACGTATATATGAGCCTGCCACCCCATGGAGTATTGGGGCAAAGAAATATTCAGAGGATTTTAAACAAAACAAACAAACAAAATAATCCAACCCACAAACCCAGCATATCAACGCAGGGACAACACCCACAAGAGGCAACACAAGAGGCAAGTCTGGTTCCCCTCGGGCATTCTCCACACCACCTCCCTCATCTTGGAGGAGGCAATTTAACTTTACAACATTCAAGAAACTTCCCATTAGAAGTGGTTTCAACTTTAGATTTATTGCATTTTCCAAGGTTACGTCATTTGGGCTGTGCATAATCCCGAGGGACTCAAGGGGGTCGCGCTGTAAACTGTTACAGTAAATATTAACGAATATCGTGCCTGATAAAACCTGCGATCTGCGCGCACGCACGCACCCACACAAAAAGGGCCTTTTCACCTTATATGGTTACTTTTAAAAATTGACTCTTTTTACATGTCACTTTGTTGGTCTGCCAAACACACAGTACATTCACTTTAAAAACACCAATTAAAAATATTAGCAACACGAAAATATATAAACGGTGGTTTAGAGCCAAGGGTGCATAAATTGACATGGATTCAGACAGTAAGTAAACATAAAACGAGTAACAGAAAATACTACATCATCCAAAAGGAAGCAGGAACAATAGCCCTGAAACTGCAAGAGATCCCCTCATCCCAGTACCCCAACTGCTGACTCCCCAACCTTGAGAAGGCAAGCGAATGATTGGGTGGCAGGCAAAGTGATTGCAGGAGGGAGGGCTAGACAAGGGGCAAGAATGATTTGAGCAAGACCTGCGGGAGGTGGGGAGGAGGGAGATGATTTCACCTCACACTGTAATCTAGGGCAGCCCTATGGGCTTTTATATCTTTAATCAGGAATGCTGCTTCTGCAAGTGGTTGAAATCCTTGACTTTTCCCCTCTGAGGAGGGACAAACACCTGGGCCGACTAACTCAGGAGCAGCTGTGGAAGGAGGGCTGGGCTGAGAGTTACAGTCTTTGGACTGACATCCAGGTCCTGCCACTTAACTTCTCGGAGCCTTCGTTTCCTCATCTGTAAGATGGGGATCCTAAAACCTACCTCACGGAGTTGTTGAAAGGGATAACTGAAAGCAGGTGTACAAAGGTGACTAGCTAGAAAAACACACAGAAACCTTCACTGATTTTTTCTGGAGAGGAAAGAACCACTCTCTGGTACTTGGTAAGTAGAGCTACCACTATTTTTTCCAGCGTTGAACTTAAACCAGGTTGTGGTGGAGCTGATCATTGTAACACTGAGAGGCACGATGCTGTACACACTGTAGATAATTAATTTATCAATGAAGGAGGCAGGCAGGAAAGGAGGAAAGGTGAAAGGAAACATTAGGGATAACCCCCACGTTTCTTTCTGCAAGTGACAGACGGGCACCCTCAACGCCAACCTCACTGTACCCCCTGGGAGTGGTCTGAGTCTCATTCTTACCATTCGCAGCCAGAGGACCACATTTCTAATCTCATCATTGGGCAATTCTAAAAAAATTACATTAGTACAATCTTTTCCTTTAATTTTTTTCTATACAATTACCCTGTACCCTCTGGGAGCTAATTTGATAATTCAGTGGAGACTCACTATTGCTCTATCGGTTAGAGTCTGTTAGAAAGTGTCTTTATTACAACTAATTTTGTTCCATCTCTAAAGAGCTGTAGTGTTTTAGTCTACAGATTATTTAATTAAATTTGTCAGACTGCAAAAGAAATTTTACATGTGGAAAACCAAGGCTCAGAAAAGTCCAGACAATAGATGCAAACCATATAATGAATTAAAACTAGATACAAACTAAATGACTTAATTCCTCTTCATCTTTTTGATATTTATACAGAACATAGAATATTGAAGGTCTGGGGAAAATGGCAACTACCTGAACATTTATACAATGATATTTTTTAAAAAATTACATCATATCCTAATATGCTTTCTAATTCTGTTAGATTTGTAATCTATTTTAATCATTTATCTGAGTAAAAAAATGAACAAATGTTTATCAAGGCAAGACAATTTGCTCTGTTTTCCACAAGAATCCAGTTATACAGAGCCCATTATCTTCACTTTACATATAAGAAAACTTGCTTAGAAAGAACTAATGGCTTCTCACAGCCTCAGCTTAAAGTCTAAATTCCTTAAGAAGCCATGAGTCCCAGTATGGCTGTTTCCAGTTCATTCTGACATGCTCCCCCCCATCCCTCCTCTGCCTCTTCCACCACATCACAAGCCTCCCTGCAGCCTCAAGGTCCGGCCCCATGATCTCTGCTGCAGTTCCCTGAACAAGCCCAGCTGGTTCAAGCCTCCTCCACACCTCACACTGCCTGCTCTGCCCCCAGGTCTCTTCTTCCCCTGCATGAGCACCAGGATTCATATCAAGCTTCACTTGAAGGATTTTCTGAAATGCTGTCTAATCTGCTAACTGTAGACCCCCATGACCACTGGCCCCTTGGACCCTCCTGTGGCACATACATCACGTTACAGTTCTTGCTGGCTCACAAACGAGAGGTAAGCCTGAGTGCTACGTAAGCACTTTCCTGCTGGGCTTCGGTTACACACTGCCCAGTGCAGCAGCTTCCTCACGGTTGGCCTACCAAGCCCTACTTTGCTCTCTGCGGCTCTGCCCAAGCTGCGGCAATAAAATAGACATTGGGTGGCAGGGTTTTTCCCCTTCTGTTACTATTCTCTCAAATTCAAACCAAACCTCCATTTTACTTTGAAAGAAAGGAAAGGAAGGAAGGAAGAAAGGAAGGAAGGAAGGAAGGGAGGGAGGGAGGAAGGAAGGAAGGAAGGAAGGAAGGAAGGAAGGAAGGAAGGAAGGAAGGAAGGAAGGAAGAAAGAATAAGAACCAAACTCATAGAGTCTTGGGACAAACAAGATCAAGGGGGCAGTTTTGAAAAAAAAAAGAAAAAAAAAGGCGACGGGGAGTGACAAGCAAACTGACTATGGGGAGCTTAACTTCAGTCTGAGGGCTGAATTACTCTGCAGAGGTTCATAGGAGGCCCCAGAGGGGGATAATTTCAATTATAGATGGTATTAAAGAAGTGATTAAAAGCATTGTTTTGTTCCTTAGACTTCTGATGGTATTACCACACAGAAAAACATAATGAGGGTCTTGCATATGTTATCTGTCTCTCTCTCTGTAAATATAGACACATACACATAAATCTTATGTTAGCATTTCAAAAAATGTTACAACTATTTGTGAGAAACCAGAACATTCTGGCTCCAAGTCTTGGTTGGGTTGGCCTTTCTTCAACTACATACTTTCTGTTAGGGCTTAGAATGTGTGGAAATCAGAACTCTTAAGAATAGCTGCTATGCAAACAATGCATGTGGTTCATTCACTCCTTTTACTACTTTCCATACTTTTTCACTGGCTTGGCCCTTTGTTCCTACCAATGTTTCACTGCCAAATCAGAATACCCTGATGCATGTTTTCAAGACACTTCTTAGCTTTATACAATATTTTTTGTTGTATGCCAAGTAAAAATAAACTTACAAACATAAAAAGTATTTTTGTTCTTACAGAGGGGAGTACATTAAAATGGGAAAGGGGAGGTACAAAATGGCACCAGGATTTCTAGCCTGGGAAACTGGGAAAAGGATGGGATTATTATTAATAAATCCAGTTAGAGGCCTGGACAGAAGTATGAGGACTTTTTAAGACGAGGTTCCTGGATTTGGAAATTAGGGAGCCATTGGTAAGGGCAGAAGTTGGCCTGTAAGTTGGTGGTGGGAAGTGAGGAGATGCATAGAACAAGTTTGAACAATGTGCTGATGGGAGAGAAACTGGTGGGAGGGGGGAACAGTGAGAGTGAAGGTTTTATCAGAAAATAGGACAACTGGGCATGTTATGAAGTTATGGAAAAAGAACCAGCAATGGGAAAGAAACTACAGCTACAGAAGGAAAGGAGGTATTCGATGGGCAAGATGCCAGGGGAGATGCCTATGATCCAGGGCTTAGATGGGATAGACTTGGAAACCAAGAGGAACACTCTTCTAAGACAGGAAGAGGAGAAGATGTGTAATGAAGGGAAGAGGTGTTGGAGGCAGAGAAGGGGGAATAAAGAAGAATGGTTACTTGCAAAGGGCGTGGGGGTTAGGAAGTGAGTGAAAGAGAGGGTATGAAAACAGCGGAAAAGGTGTGGAATCATGGTTTAGGAAGGAGACAGAGGCCATAAAGAATGAATGAAACTATTACTGATAGTAAGGGCCAGTTTGAAGCTGGAAGCTTAAAAACATGTTCTTTAAGTCAGTCAGTCAGTCAATCACTGAACATTTAGTTAGCAACTCTGAAGTGCCAGGCACCTTATAGCCTAGCCAAGAAGGACTCTGGCCCCCAGTCAGGAGTCAGGCAAGTAAATATATCACAACACACTGTGGTAAGCACTTTGTTAGAGGTCTACACAGGATATATGGGAGAACAAAGATGCATTTAATCTGAGGGTGGGGTAGGATGTAGTTTCCTAGAGGGGGAGTTGCTGAAGCCTATCTGTAAACTGTGAAAATGGAAACTCCATCTCATTACCTTCCAGGAAGCACTAATGAGGAAGGTATATAACCATATTCTATGTAAAATCAAGCAATCCCACACATTGGCACTGAGGGCTCTTGACCATCATGGTTCCTGATGTAATTTCTTTATCACCAATGAGTTAGTTAGACAGGCAAGACTAACAGAGCTCCACCAGAATACGATTTAAACAAAAATTTTCAGTCTTTCACAAGCAACGAAGTGTCTGGCTGTGGCTGTATATCTTTAACGTTAGAGTTCTCAAGCATTGTTGGGAACTAGTCTCTGGAATTGGCTTCCTGATTCAACTTGGGTCACTAAATTCCGGTTTAATAATTACTTGTACTTTATTATCCTACAGCACCAGGAACAAAACAAATATTTTCTTAAATGCCTTTGCTAAAAAAAATCAATTATCTGGGCTTTGTTTCCATCTTTTAAAAATGTGGTAGGTATCTTATCTTTCCATGAGAGACAAATAATCTAAAGGCCTCTTTGTTTATACTCCATGCCATTTACAACTCTGAAAATCATAGTCTTCAATAAGCTTTGCTCGTGGGCTCTGTTCCACCCTTTGTGTGAGCATACAACTTTATTACTGGAGAGAGGACTTGCGTTCTGATCTAAGATTTAATAGGAAAAACAGCACTCCATCGCTAGAAAGATACAGTCACAGAATTGGAAGGGGCCTCAAAATCACTTGCGTAATCACTTAGGTGATGAAGGATAAATTACCCAGCACTTGATCTAACTTTCTGTTTTAAGTGACAGAAGACACCCTTTTGTTTACCTTTAATATAACAGGATCTCTGTAAGAGTCAAATAGATGACAGTGGAATAGCAGGATCTTTCTATTCAAAGAGATCTTGCTTTTGCTGTGATGTACGAATCATAGCTAACATTTATTGAGGGCTTATCATATGCCAGGAAAGGTGCTAAGCACTTTATGAGAATTATCTCATCTTGTCCTAACAATAATCCTAAGAGATTGTTGCTATTACTATTCTTATTTTATGACAAGGAAATTGAGTCTTAGAAAAGCTGAGAGCCAAATAGAGGTTAAGTTCCTGTTCTGATTTTGCCATTAACTGATGGGTGACCATCACTGGGTTACTTTATGTCACTTGTCTGTGTGTAAACTGGGAACAATTATGATACCTATTTCACAGGGTGGCTGGATTATTATGTGAGATTCTGGCCCAAAGTGTGTTTACGATGAATCTGTTATTCCCTCCTGGAGACAGTGTAGAGTACTATAGAGAACCTGAGCTGTGGAATTAGATGACCGGGGCTCAAAGCACGGCTCTACTGCTTGTTAGCTATGTGATGTTGGCCATGTGCCTCTCTGAGCCTCAATTTCCTCACCCTTAAAATGTGAAGATGAATACTTGGACCTCACAGTTACAGAAGGACTAAGTGAGATGAGCCTTCATAAAGAGCTTGCTTAAGCCTGAGGCTTCTACAAACTGAGATGCTATCTCCTTTTCTTCTTTGAAGGACATGTGTACTCTCTAAAGGGTAAATTTAAGAGTAAATCTCTTAATAGTACACAAAAATAAGGAACCCTCTTTCTAATACTACAGGAGAGGTTTAAGGGGCCTAGTACTATGTGGGGAAGAAGGCACTGGTCAACCACAGAGCAGGTCAGTATGGGAGGTGTGCCTTGCTGCCCTCTGGTTCCAGCATGGCAGGCTATCTGGGCATGATGGAAGACAGAGTCCCCATGCAAAGATGCAACTGAACAAACTAGTGAATTGCTTCAGGCAGCATCAGCATAAACTGAGATCCTAGGAAAGGCCAGTGGTTTCATATCTATACAAAGCACCTTCCAGTAGAAATGATGATTAAGAAGTATTTTAAAGATATTTATAGCATTTTTCTATGAGCAGGATAATGAGGACAGCCCCAACAAAGGCACTAAAAAAGTCTTAGATAATGCTGGTTCGATTTGATTTAATTTTTTAAAAAATGCAGATTTAGGACCCTGCTCAAAATTAAAATGGTCTACTATGTCATGAAATTGAAACAGGTCAATTGCCACCTTTCTGGAACATGATCTTCATACAACTCCAATTCAGACAAAAGGATGTAAACACATGTACACCTCAACTAGCACTCTCAAAGCCTCTGCACCGAAAACACTACTTCACTCCTTAGAACCTCATTGGTTACCTGATCTCTCATTCCACGGTAGATTAGAAGCAAAAACTAGAATAGGGTAGAAGCTGTGGAGAGAGGCAGGTGAGAGGAGCAAATAAATGACTGGTTAAAACTTGACACAGAGGAAGCATAAAACAAAATACAAAAAGATATTATTATTTAATATTGCAAATGCTGTTCATATAAATAACATTGTCCTTTAAATAGTGTATTTTACACATATCTTTATCAAAATAGTTATTTTAAAAAAAAAGGCCAGGCATGGTGGTTTATACCTGCAATCCTAGCACTTTGGGAGGCCGAGGCCAGGAGTTTGATTGAGACCAGTGCGGGCAACAGCAAGACCCTCGTCTCTACAAAAAAAAAATTTTTAAATTGCCCATTTGTGGTGGTGCACACCTGTAGTCTCAGCTACTCGGGAGGCTGAGGCAGAAGGATCATTTGAGCCCAGGAGTTTGAGGTTACAGGGAACTATGATGACACTACTGCACTCTAGCCCAGCTAACAGAGCACGACCAGCAGTCGGAAAGTTCATCTTCTCAGACCATTCAGGCAGTATCAGCATAAACTGGGACCCCAGGAAAGGCCATCACCATGGTTTCATATCTATAAAAAGCATCTTCCAGTAGAAATGATAATTAAGAAGTATTTCACATTTCATTTCATATTTTGTCACTCAGTTCGGTGACAAAAACTAAATCAATAAGATGCTATTCTGGACTCTTCCCAAAACTCTTTACAGTCTATTGCTCATTTTGGGGGTACATTTCTATAACATTCTCTTTTTTTACTATGTAGCAAAAAAAAAAAATCTAAAATATAAGGATTAAAATTACCCTTAACTAATTCACATAAAATCCATTAGACAAATTTTTTTTATGTTTCTTCTTAGGAACATTCATAGGCGATTTAATAATAACCCTAACTGTTTCTGTTTTGTTCATTCTTCACGCAAAACTAGTAAATCACAGATATTATAAGGAAATCTGGGGTAGGAAGAGAAAACTTATGCTCCCTCTCTCTCTCTGTCATGTTTAAAAGCTATGCATCTATAGCTATAAGAATGGAAGTGTTTTCTAGTACCAGAAGTTTAATAAACTGGGAATGTACATGACCCATTCCATGCAGCTTCTATTTCACAATGACTAAGCCAACCATGAATGAACTCTACACAGATCCTGAATTCTTTACACTGGTTCTCAGAGTTGGAAACTTCTGGGCTGGGTGTAGGATCAGCCAGAAAATTCTTTTGTTTTCTGAACATGAATAGACAAAATGACTGCTGAAGAACAGCTGAGGAAAATGTTTGAATTCTACAGTGCAATACCATAATTTGCTCATTATGAAAATACTTTAGACATCAAGCCAAAGCCAAAATTAGCCCATTGAAACAGCCCTAGTTTGATTTAGGACACAAATTTTGTGATCAGAGACTATATCAACTCTCAAATAGGAAAGGACCCTTATTCCTTTTATTAAATCAATGAAGAAATCACATCTATAGGCAACTGTGCTCTATGTGATGTCAGGGCTCTTATAACTCCTGGTGATGCCTGTTCCAAATCTATATATTCTATTTAACAGCTTCAAAGTCACTCCTAGGTTAAATGAGGAGTTACACATATCCCACTGGAATAAATAGCGATTTTGTGAACAAATTTCACGTAGAGGGTTAGGGGCAAACATTCTTTCAGAATGAGTTATTTATAGGTTTCTCACTATTACTTCATAACATCATCTAAGGCAGCGGTCAGCAAAATATGGCTATTTTACAAATAAAGTTTTTTGGAACACAGCCACAGCCATACATGTGTGTATCATTCTATGGCTGCTTTCTGGCAAGACAGAGTTGAGTAGTTACAGCAGAAACTATAATATATGGCCTACAAAACCTAAACTATTTACTGTTTGGCCCTTTACTGAAAATGTGTGCTGACCCCTATCTAATGGTACCTGTTAGGCCAATTAGTCATACGATGTCATTAAGGAAGAGATGTCATGTGGCCAAACTCAATATGGTAGGGGCAGTGTGTGTATGTGTTGGGGGAGGTGGCTGGAGAGCAATGGTGCCACACAAGCTCTTGCTTCATCTCTATTTCCCATCTTTCTCTGTCTAATTGTCTAACGGCTTTGTAAATACATGAGCTCTGCAAGGTCAAGTCCATGTGATTTTACCAGGGAGATCAGACTAAAACAAAATCCGGTCAGTTAGTGGCATTCAAGACAAATTCATTTGACAGAGTATGTACTATGTACAAAGTACCACGGATATAATGGTGAACAGACTTCATACTGCACTCACAGAGCTAACGTTCAGTAGGGGAGGCAGAAATTCTTTAGATAATAATATAGACCTAAGTAAAATCGCTACTGTAATCATTGGTGTAGGAAGGAGCTTGTAGTGCTGAGAGAGTATGTATAATACGGTTTTGAAGTCTAGGAGGACTTCTCGAGAAGTGTCATTAAAGCTATGGGCTGAATGGGAGAGGTTCACTAAGTGAAGAGCAGAGGGAAAAGGCCCAAGCAGAGAGCACAGCACAGGAGAAGGCCTAGGGGGTGAGAGGGAGATGGTGAGTATAAGTGACTAATATAAGGCCCGCACATTTGGAGCAGAAGGAGTGAAGGGAGGGGCACAAGGTGAAATTGTGGGCCAAACCAAGCAGGGCCTTGGATTCCTCTTAATGAGCTTTGGGTTATTCTAAGGGCATAGTTAAACCTAGTAATCCCTGGGTGACAGTGTCTCCCCTTCCAATCACTACTGTCTCCACAATCAGTTTTTCTTTCTTTCTTTCTTTTTTTTCCTTTTCTTTCTTTCTTTTTTCCTTCCTTTCTTCCTTTCTTTCTTATCCTGAGCCAAATACACAGCTCTTTTGAATATTCACTAAGTCTTCATTACCATATTCAACAAACAAAACACAAAAAGGAAAACATGATAGCAAAGAATTTACTATGTAGCTTTTTCTAAACATATTAAATATGTATAAAAACAATCAAGTGGCTGCCTCCATTCCTCTTTCTGTCTGGAGAGGTGAATTGGGAATGGTGAGTGGGGAGGAATATTCATACAGCCATGGGCCACTTCCTGCTGGGAATAGCACACTTTAAAACTTCAATTATACTATCTGATGACTACTGTTTTGAAGCTGACAGGGAAGGAAAGTCACCAGGAGAGACTAGTGAAAATAGAAGGTAATATAGAGAAGTGAAAAAAATCCCAGGAATGGGACATGTGAATCATGGCTCGGACACTAACTGTGAACTTTGGCAAGTTACTTAACTTTTCTGAGTTTTTTTTTCCCCTACCTATAAAAATGAGAATAATCAGGCATCCATCACAGAGTTGTTATGAGGAATAAATGAGATGCTGTAAAAGATTCTAAGATCTGTAGGAGTTCTGATATAATTTTCTTCCTTTTCCAATAATATGGTCTATTTCTAATGTATAAGCATGGACACAGAGAAACCAGGGAAAGTTAAGAGAAGATATAGATAAGGAAGTAAATGTAGAAAATGTCTTATCTGCAGTTATAGGAGGTGGCTCCTGGTACCTTGTAAACTTTATTGACTTTTGTTCTCTAACCTAATGGTTCAAAGTCACTAACACCTTCAAATGAACTTCTCTCCACTCCTCCTAAGCAGGTAGCAAAAATACATAAGATCAAAGGTAGAGATGTAGCTTTGATTATGGAATCAGAGCTTATTCTGGATAATAATTAATGACATCTGATAATATTTATAAATTAAAAAACAGCAGCAATACAAACGCTTGGCCTAATACCTCATACCTAATACCTAACACACATACACACACACACACACACACACACACACACACACACACACACCTGATTAAGAATGTCTTTGGTAATCATTGTGACTGATTTTAAGGGAAAGATTAGCAATATCAATGGAAAGAATTCTTTCTACAGATAAGTCTCATTCTGAATCTCAGAATTTAGAAGACTAAAAAGTAATATTATACTTTAGACACAGAATGGCTAAAAGAACCACTACAAATGTTGTACTGTGCCACTCTAATCACCTTTGAAGTGTGTTATATCTTTTTAATTAGGGAATTATAAGGTAAGTATCATGCACTTCTTTGTACCTCTTAGGAAAACATTAAGTACTCTGAAATACAGCCATGTTAGTGCTCTGAGAAGGAGCCCAAGGTTGCTAAAGGTTTGTTTGTTTTTCCTTCTTTCAACTGATAAAAGGTACTGAAGATTGAAGTCTGTGGAAGGTGGCACTATATAGGTGGAAACATAGGCACCTGGGTCCCCCAAGTGAAGAATCGAACCACACTATACAGCCGACCTTTTGGAGCTGAGAAACAAAAATCTAAAGTATATTTAAACATTTAAGAAAGAAGCCAGTTGCCTATTACGAAGGGTTTTATTTAAATTTAGCTTATTAAAAACAAACCAAATCATAAAAATATATCAAAATAAAATTTGGGCAAACAAGTTTCTTTCTGGGCCTACTAGCCTCAGCATTTTTAGGACCAGGTTACAAGGGCAAATTTTTCTTTAGTTATAACCTAAGCATAAATCACTCTGGCTACTTGTTCATAGTTTTTTGGGAACTCTCCCCAGCTTTCACCTTTAGGAAATCTTCCAGGTTTTTTCAAAATTTACTCACCAAAAGTTATAATATCAGGTGGCATTCAACTAACAGCAGTGTGCTAAGGAAACACAATGGCTGAAGAATTTTGGACATATCTGGAAAGAACTGGCCACATTTTAAAGACTACACAGCTATGAAAAAAAGGGCCCTCATAGAATGGTTGTGTGCTGGTCAGAGAGGCTGCACAAGGAGGGTGTCTAGTCCCTATGTGCCTGTTGGGAAGGAGCTGGGCAAACCCATCTGAAGGCTCTCTCAACCCTGATAATGTTTCATGATTCTAAGACTCTTTCCTAAACAAATTTGGTCCTTCTCTTCATGTCCTAAACCATGCACCATTTTACTTTTTGGTACACTGTTTGGTAACCATGTTTTTAACACATAAAATACTGGGTTTTTTTGGTAACAAGAAAGTATTGAAATGATCACACATTCACTCTAGAGATCAGAAATGAAATGCTATTGTTTTAGAAGGAAAAATATTTCTTATCTTACCACCACTATTATCTACACAGCTCTGCTTCTCATTGTGTTTGAAACATACTCCCGAGGTCTTATTCTCATCTTTTGAATTCAAGTCTACATGATGAAGTAATCTGTAAATATAATACTAGCCTCTTCCATGAAGGGAAAGAATCATGCAAATAGTTATCCTTCCACTGTTAAAGATGAACTTGGACACATATTCTAATTCTTCTTTCATTTCTAAATTCTGAATTTTCAGGGCCTAGTAAGGTGGTGTACAGCCGTCTGCCCCAGGAGTTTCCAATGCCTTCTATTTTTCTTTTTATCTTCTTAAAAGTGTTTAAAACAATTTTATATTTTTAATTTGGTAAGGGGAAAAGAATATACAGGGGAGGTAGAATAATTGTGAGTTGTGATTAAATAATGCAGAGGCCATAACCATGACGTTAAGACAATAAATAGATATTTTTTTCTGAGCCAAGGACAGTTCTCATGGCTTCCTGCCAGTTTTGTAAAGTCCAGACAAGTGGTCAAGGTTCCTTGTTAGCTCTGGGTCCCTTCTAGTTCCATACTGAAGGCCACTAAGGTGAGGGGAGGAGGGAGGCAGGAAGGACCCGAAAGAGAGTGGTTAACTAAATATCCAATAATAGGAGAATGTCTGCATAAATAATGGCATCTCCATGCAATGAAATACTATGCAGCCATTAAAATTCATGGTATGGAAGAATAATGACAATGGATAATATTCCCAAAACAATATGCACAATATAACAGATACAAAGGGAGAAGAAAGTTTATAAGTAACTATGCAAAAAGGTCAAAAGTAGAAATCTCAGCATAATTAAATTAAAGGTATTTTTTTTATTCTTTGTGCTTGCTTCCCCGTTTTCAATGCTGAACAAAATTCGGAAAAACTTTTTATTGTTTGAAAAAGGGAAATGTTGACAGAAAATTGAGGAAAAAAGAAAACAATAACAACACTAATAAAGCACTCACAGCAGAAGGCAGGAAAACGTTAGCACCTGTGCAATGAACAGCTGTACCCTTCTGATGGAGAAAGGGCCTATGCTTGGCCATTGGTGCTTTGTATTAGAGAAAACCAGCAAATCTCTACTTGAAAACTATAGCCAACACACTGGAAGCAGCAGCCTCTATTAAAGGCTAAAAATAAGAATACTCTGGAACCAAGCCTCAGCATGTAGCCACTACCAAGTTAAACTATAATAATTTCTTATACCTGAAAGTAATTATGGTGTCTATGGTACTGAAGACAGTGGGTTAGATGCATAAAGTCTCTAATAAAACTAATAAAAAAAATGCATCCATTATATTTTCAGATCAATAGTCTGTTAGGCCAAATGCCTTCAGCCCATTCTTCAGCTGCAACTGCCTCAACAGGGCAGTTCTGATCTAGACATGAGACCATCTGGATCAGGAAACATCCCACTGAAAGGTTCAATAATAAAAAAACAAAAACAGGAGTTTTGTGTTGGGCTGCTGCAAAGAACTTTGGACATTGTTTATGCATCCTTCTTAGGATGAGAACTCCTTTTCTATAACAAAAACTTTCCTAATTCTCCACTGATCGTTGTAGCTTTTCCTATTCATTGTTGAGAGAAGACAACCACAAACACCTGTAACAAATTCAGAAAACTTTCAAATAGCTTGTATGTTATAAATCACAATAGTACCCATTGCTGTTCTGGAGACACATCACATACTCAATTTTTCACGCTTTTGGTATATGGATCAGAGGCCTCCTTTAACAACTCTGAAAGCCCCCAGGGATTCTGGGCTCCCAGGATGAGAACCACTATCATAAAGCATATACCCTGTAATAGACCAAGACCATAATCTCAAAAACTTTCTCTTTTCATTGGTCATCACTAGAAATACATCTATCAACCATCTGCATTCACACACTTACCAAAGAAATACACAATTTTATGGTAAGCTACTAGGCAGAGGATATGAAAACAGCCATGCATGAGTCACACACTGTGGGCACCAAAGCGTGTGTGGCACTTCTGGGCTGAGGGGTTTCTCCTGTTGGCTCTGTGACAAGAGGGTTAGCATGAGAAGCAGGGATGTGAGACCCCTAATGGGGGGGTCCTTTTAAAAAAATATGCGGTAAAGTTGCCTTCTCTTTCCTTATAAAGCCTTCCTGTGTCAAGAGGCTGCCCGCCCCCACTCCCAGCAAAAACAGTGGCGGCCCCTAAATGCCAAAAGAATAATTGTCTGGGTTTTGCATGCTGAAATTGACTTGGCAAGCTCTCTACCTTGCAAAGAATACAAAGAGCTTAGTCTAGTCTGCGTGTAAAGGCTTCGCAATCATTACCAAAACATCCAAAGCAACATGCTTAGGGGAGGGTAATAATTCTTTGTTTCCCCCCTTAATTGTAAACTTCTGACATCCATTTATTTACTTATAGCTCCTAGCAGCAGCCACCCTCCTTGGTC
The DNA here is from genome assembly GCF_020740605.2 of Lemur catta. Classification (NCBI taxonomy): domain Eukaryota; kingdom Metazoa; phylum Chordata; class Mammalia; order Primates; family Lemuridae; genus Lemur; species Lemur catta. The sequence goes on from NC_059128.1 coordinate 241,866,250, forward strand.
AACACACGCTCTTGGCTGCCCTGGGTGCTTTCTAACAAAGGGCTGTATGGAACCACACAGAGGCCGCAGCCCCCATGCTCACTCTATTCTCAGTCCACAGACTCCCGAGTGTCTGAGGTCCAGATCTATGCAACAGAGCTGGGAAGTGATCTGGATAAGCCACCTCCCCTCTTCTAAGAGCACAGGGAAAGCACGCCTTCGTAGAGATGAATGGGACTTTGGAAAAGGCCTGGTCAGCCCTTCTTACAGGAAGACATGAGGAGAAAACTTGTATCATTTGGAAGAACCCAGGACTTGACCCAAACTCACAGCATCTAGCTAGAGCCACACTGGCTACGGCAAGAGTTCATCCTTCTGTATGTGGTTTCCTTGATGCTTTTTGATGATCCTTGATGCTTTTTGACTTAAGCAGACCTCCTGCTTTATAACAACTCCTTCCCTACGGCCTCTGGGCTGAATAATGGAGAACAGTGAAGGAGCCTGAATTTAATTTGCACAGTGCCTTAATTTCAGATTTGACCAAACCTATGCATTTTTTTTCTTCCTTTCTGGTGATTTCTCTGTGTTCTATTCTCTTCTCACCACTTCATGATTCATGTCTTTCGGTTGAAAGAGCACTGGCCACCTCGACTTGGCTGATGTGGTCAAAGCTATGCCATAACTGCTGAGATGTCTTGCCCTACTGTACACAGATCATTACTCCCAATGGGAAGGAATTCAGGCATTAGAAAGTAGGCTTGCAAAGACTGGGTGGGCTCTGAAGCCAGTTGGAATTCCTGCTCTGCCATTTGCCAGCTCTATGACTTGGGGCAGACTGACTTTTAACCTCTTTAGGCTTAGGTTACTTTAACCCATAAAGAGCAGATTAATTGTGATAATCTGCCTCTTAGTTGTTTTCGATACCAAAGGAAATAGTGCATGTAAAGTCCCTTAGCACAGTGTCAGCAGACATTAAGTTTTGTGTTGGCCGGGCGCGGTGGCTCACGCCTGTAATCCTAGCTCTGGGAGGCCGAGGCGGGTGGATTGCTCGAGGTCAGGAGTTCGAGACCAGCCTGAGCAAGAGTGAGACCCCGTCTCTACTAAAAAAAAAAAAATAGAAAGAAATTATCTGGCCAACTAAAAATATATATACAAAAAATTAGCCGGGCATGGTGGCTCATGCCTGTAGTCCCAGCTACTCGGGAGGCTGAGGCAGTAGGATCGCTTAAGCCCAGGAGTCTGAGGTTGCTGTGAGCCAGGCTGATGCCACGGCACTCACTCTAGCCCAGGCAACAGAGCGAGACTCTGTCTCAAAAAAAAAAAAAAAAAAAAGTTTTGTGTTGCTGTTGTGTTAGAGAAGGATTTTTAAAGTCTTGCTTGGTGGAAGAGATAGGCCAGTGAGAGCCTGGATGAGTATACCCCTCTGAATCAGCAGCATTCGTTTGGAATGCAATTGTTTGGAATAGTTCTAGCCAGTTTGGACCAAGAAGTCACTTCATGTCAAGTCCCTCCAAATTGGCAGGATCATAGTTCCCTATCACCTCTCTGCTAAACAACAGGCACCAGTTCTTGGCCAAATCCCAATTTCTTCAGTTTGCCAATCACCATCTCAGGCACAAAATAACACATACTCTTAAAATACTTGTTTAGCACTGACTAAAAGAACTCCCTTTGATGAGGTAGGGCTGAGTAATGTACTCTCCTCATGATGCTAAAAATCCATTAGTTATTTTCTTATCTCATTTGATGTCCCAAGAGGGAAGGTATGTCTGCTGAACCAAGAGATAAAGTTGTATCATTATGACATCTCCACCAGGATGAGCTATGAGTTCCTGTCATGTGCCAGGTAGAGGGCACGGCACTTTATACATATGATCTCCAATCCTCCCAGCAACCCTGTAAGACACTGAACCCTGAAGAAATGAAGTAACTTGACCCAAACTGGACAGCAAATAGTGAGGGAGGCAGGACTGTAACTCAGCCAGGCTAGCTCTTGAGACTGTGCTCTTTCCCTTGCTGTATACCATAATGTTTCTTACCGTTTTGCTTAGCTTTGGATTGTAGAAAACAGACTGAAGTTCCAGGACACCAGAAATTTGACATGCAACCAAAGTACATGGAATGTTAAAAACAAAAGCCCTGAGTTATAAATCCAAATATATAATTTTGTCAAAGGTTTTACCTTATGAAGCTTATTCTGAAAGGTGTCATGCTGACATATTTTAGAAATGTCTTCAAAATTCCTTCGAAGGCCACACACAAAAGCCAGTCCCATTATTTTAAGGTCATAATTGGTTCTTTTGACCCAATATAGTATTAGCTGACCCAAACTCTAATTTGATTCATTAGATTTGGTGCCAAGGAACTTTTCCTTGTTGTTCACAAATCAAATTCACCTTTAAAGAACCAGGCTTTGCCATGGCTGAGGGATATTTCAAAGCAGACAACTGCAAAAGTGGAGTTCCAATATTGTTCTACGCCATGGCAATGTTGTTAAAATGAGGTCACAGCAGTTCTTTGCTCCTTGAAATCATTTTCTGTCTTGGCTCTTGGAACATAGCTCACTCTCCTGTTTCTCTGATTCTGCCTGACATCCAAACATTGGTGCTTCTTCCTTCTTTCCCTCCCCTCCGCCACTGTACATCTTTTCTTTTCTTTTAAGAAAACCACTTCTTAAAATGTTTATGTATCCAGTACTATGTTCCTGGTACTTTTTAAAAAATCTTTTATTATGAACATTTCCAAATATGTAAAAAGCAGAAAGAAGAATAAAATCCACGTGCCCATCACCCATCTTTAGCAACCCTCAATATTTTGTCATACTTATTTCATATCTACCGCTGACTTTATTCTTTCTGGAGTATTTAAAAGTAAATCCCAGGACAGCATGTCATTTCATACTTAAATACTTCATTGTGCACTTAAAAAATAAAAAGGACATTCTTTCACATAAACATAACACCATTAACACATCTAATGAGATGAACAATAATTTCTTAATATCATATCATCTAATATATAGTCCACATTCAAATTTCCTTGGTCTTCTTTTCTCACTCCTCATGGATAATCACACCAGCAGCTATCTAGGCAACCTTTCATTGCCTTGTTGATAAACTTCAAGGTTTTACCTCATTCATCCCTTTTAGTCTTCTGAAAAATACCTCACAAATGTGAAAATATAATAGATAAATCAAATATTTTCTAAATTTTTAAAATTTATCAGTACATACTGTAAATATTTTCCTACATTATTAAATATTCCTTGAAAACTTGACTTTTATTGGCTGCTTAACTGGCTATAGAATACATATACAGATATTCTGTGATCCATTTAATTATTCCCTATTATTTCTTGGACACTTGGTTGTTTCATTTTCTCTTTTATAAACAGCCTTGTGATAAGCAACCTGACGCATACCCATAGTTTACCTCCCTACCCTTATCTTTCACTACTGAACACCTCCTTTCCTTCAGCATAGAGATATTTGATATTCCCCACATACTGTGTTTTTCATCCACCTACAGACATATATGGCCCAGACACTCTTTCTCATTGTCCAAGAACCAGCTTACCTCTGAGGTATCTTCACTAAGTCCCTTTGGCAGAGTTAGTCATTCCCTCTCAAATGTTCCAAAGTACTTTGGATATTGAACATTACTTATAGTATTTCCTAGTATTTTGAATTTAGTCATGAACCTATATTTCTACCACTCTAAGTTGTGAGTTTCTCAACACCTCAGTTTTTTCATTTGTAAAATGAGGAAGAATCATACCAACTCTATGTGTTTAAATTTAAAAACAAAAAAGACATACAGAATAGAAAGCATCAGTTGTATTATTTGCACATAACAGAAGCTTTACAAAAAGTTAGTTTCCTTCTCTTCCCCTAAAAAGAGAAAGTGTGAATGTCTTAGACTAAATTTATATGCCTGGGGGGCAAGGAGTTATTAAACTTGCGCCCCCTGCAAGTTTAAACCTTCCTTAGTTAGAGGAAGATAAACTGAGTACACCTGAGATACCAGAAAAAGAGAAGCCAAATAGCTCAGAGGTCGAGGGTTGCCCTGGGGCTTTATGAGTTGCAACATTTTCTCTGCAACACACAATCTTTCTATTCTAGTCATACTTTCTTAGATAAAAGAGGAGAAAGGAAAGATGTCATGCTGGAATCTAAAGATGGGAACCCTTGACCTCCTCTGAATCTCCTGTTCACCTCTGAACTCTTTAATATGCTGGGTTGGCCTAGCTAAGAGGAGGCCTCGAAGGCACCCAGGGTGACCTATTGTTCCTGAAAGGGTGAAGAAGATGGTTGAGAAAGATAATAAAAATTTGTAGGACACTTTGGGTACTCTGACAAGTACATTTTTATCTTTTAGGACTTAACGTCTTTCTAAAGCTGGGAGAAGCAGGGGTTGGCCTGTGAACAAGGAGTGTTGCAATGGAAAAGCAACAGAGCTGTAGGCAAGAGACCTGCCTTCTGGTGCTGGCTCCGGGTGCGACCATAGGCACGTCAGGTCTCCTCGCTGGGCCTTGGTTACATTAGTGTAAGGGGATTAGACAAAACTGGCTCTAAGGCCTGAATGGACAAAAATTCAAAGAGAATAGAAAGGTTAAGTGACTGGCTCAATATCACTGTACATCTAAGAAAAACCAGAGAGTAAAGTTGGAAGAAGTATGGAAAGTGATGTAGTTGAAAACTGTTAAAAGAGTCATGATTTTCAAGAGCTCTGATCGAGGGCTGGGAGTGTGGCATTTAAAAATGCATTTAAAACTAACTTGGATTATATGAAAACAATTTTCATTTTCTGCTCTAGTCCACAAAGATCTGGAAAACATTCTCAGCCCTGTTTCAACCTTAAATGAGAAAAGAATCTTTAAAGAGCCACTGATTTGTAATGGAAAACTTGGATAAATCAACTATTTATACTCTGAGATTTTTATATTTCTTTTTGTCCTTTCTTCACAACACATAGCTAAGAAAAGCCATGATGTAAGTCTGCTCTATTAGACTTCATCAGCAGCCTGTTTATTCTGTATCTACAGCCCAGCAGCTTCTCTGACTGCAGCACTTAGGGAACAAGAAACCAAAGAACACTTTCAACTAAAGAGAGTGTGAGTGTCCATTAGTTTAGCATGAACATGGAGAGAAAGAAGTCAGACTAGCGAGATTTTCATCTCTAGTCCAATGTTTGTTTATTAGCTAGAGTTATTTAAGCTTCCTGAATCTCAAATTCCTCATCTGCAAAACAGGGGGAATAATTACCTGGCTACTGATGCATCAAGCAACATACACATAAAAGGTATCATTACAATCGTTCACCTGATAAGCTAAACTGGAAGAAGCCTTCATTAAATGTCTGCTATCAAATTCCTGAATCTATACTTAAAATTCCAACTGAGATCCAGAAACAGACAAACTGCTAAGACCTTCCCTCAGTATATATTCTCACAATTCACTGCTTTAGTTGTGTGTATTATCTGAGAAATTGTGCTCAACTGCTTGCATTTCTTTAAGAAAGACCCCGGCCTAATGAAGAGTGGGTCTCGTGTGTGTGTGAGTTTGTGTGTTGGGTGAGGGAGACTGAAACTAGGTGGCATGAGGAATGGGTGAAGAAATTGAATGTTTTAATTGGAATAAAAAATAGAGTCCTTTCTGTTAAAGCACTACACTGTGGCAAGAACAGTAGCTTTTGCGTGATTTAGCTCTAGAAGCAGAAACAGGATAAATGAACCGAAGTTCCTGGGAGCTGGATTTTAGCTCACAACAAGGAAGCACACTTACAGCTGTATAGCAACTGAGCAGGTGATGATGGAAAATACCGAGTGCCTGGTACTGTGGGGGCTGGATAAGATGACTACGGCGCTGCCTTCGAAAGCTCACATTTGATTCTTTTCTTCCTGTGACTTAGACTTTTGGGACTCAGAATTCTTGGACATATGGACCTGAATCACACATTCCCCACTTTCCATTCCCTCCTCTTATGCCATGTTCAGGCCCTATAAGGAAAAAATACTATTGAGGAAATGTTTCAATGATTTTTACTGAAAATGGGAGAAAAAGATAAAGGGGGTCAGTTGCTAAATTAGGTTATCTGGTTTTCAGTTTGTCTTTTTTAAGCCATCAGATAGCTTTACTGCAGCTGGCTGAATTTAGTGTCTTCAAATGTGGGTGACTAGGGCAATAGAAGGAAACTTTTTTTTTGAGAGACCAAATTAAATACCCAACAGGATTTTTTTCCCTAATCTGGCCATGCAAGCACAACCTGGCTGTTCTGCAACTGAGCACTATTAACATCTATTTATAGCTAGTATTTTCATAGATGAATCACATTTACCGTAAGTCAGTTAATATTAAAGGGCCCAACCAGCTCTGCCGAGAACCCCATAATCTCACTACATCTCTTTCCATTCCCCCTTCAGGGAACTAAGTTTAGCTTGCATGGTTCCATGTAAAGATAGGGGAAAATGCAATGGAAATGTAAAGCTAGCAGACAGCTTGCTCCTTAAACTCAGCAAAGTATAGGATGTTAAATACATTCAAACTTAAAGCCGTGGATCACTCCCAGCCTTGTCCCGTGGCAGTGAGGTCCTAGAGTTAGCACAGGTGCACTCTGCATTGTGTAGCCTTCTGGCCTTCAAAACAAACACTTCACGCCTAAACTTTCCCATCAAACCAAATTTAAATAACACAGCCTTAATAAAAAGTCACATACTTAAAAACAGGACTAAAGATGGTTATGGGTGCTGTCAAATAAAAGAGGAGTGCAATGGGTACTCAATTCAGCTCATTTCATGCACGTAAGGGCTGGGGTGAGGGACAGCAGATCAGGGTATATATGATCAAAAGTTTCCAAATTCAGTGAAATTAAATGGAGATTTCTAGTAAGTTGTGTGGATCTAACATCTCTTTTCCACCCAGCACACATGAGCACACACATACACACAGACTCTCTGAACTTTTTGTAGGCACAAGTGCTCCCCTGAAATTAATATTAATTTCTTTGTCTTTGATAAATCTCTATGAGCATCTCCACCCTTAATTCGCCTTTACCAAGCCCTTTCCTACAGTTTTTTCATTTACTTCAGGCTGAAACTCTTTAAGATAATATACATGAACCACTTAAAACAATGTCTCGCATGTGGTAAGAGGTCTATACACAGTTACTTCAGTAGATTCTCAATACGCTTTTTAAAAATTTCTAGCCAGTGGTTCATAGATGAATCATCTTTACCATGAGGCAGCTCCTACTCAGAGCCAACCAGCTCTGCTGAGGACTGCATGATTCAATCACTCAGCAAATCCCGGCTGAGGTCCAGCTCTGTTGGACACAGGGATACAGACAAGAATAACAGGGGTCCTGTGCTCACAGAGTGTGAGCAATAAGCCCAGTAGCAAGTGCCACTATCTCCATTTTACATTTGAAGGTTCGGCAAGGTCCAAGGACACAGATCTAACATGATGGCATTGTGATTTAAGCCCAGTGCTTTCTGATTCCACAATCTCATACTCTTTCTGTTAGGACAAGTCTCCTGCCACTTCAAGATGCCAGCAAAATGGCTGAGAAAAGCACATTAAAGTTTAAGAATAACTAGGAATTCAAGAAGAGTTTCTGCACATAAGTAGTATATGAAAACAAAACATCTTTAATGAATAGACCAATTGCCTAAAGGCCAGGGGTTTGTGAATTTTTGTTATTCAGATTTTTGCATAATTCTGGGTACTCACAATTCAGCAAATGGAACATTGGTCCAAATATGAAAATAAGCTAGTTAAAACAAAATTGCCTGGCACAATACCTGACATAGGTGCTTCATAAATGTTTGTTGAACAAATTAATGTTAAACCAGGATTTTTCCTTTGCTATGTAATAGTATGTCTTCTTAAAAGACCCAAGTATTAACAGATACAGCATAGTGATTTAGTGGGCTCTGCAGCCAGACTGCCCAAAGGTAGGACCGGACTCCACCACTTTTTACCAGTATGACCTTTGGGAAGTTATTTAACAGCTCCAAGACTCAGTTTCCTTCTCGGCAAAATAGGGGATAATTATTGAACATCTTTTCTAAGGATTAAATGATTAATCAAAGGAAAGCATTTAGAATGCGCTTATCAGGCCGGGCGCGGTGGCTCACGCCTGTAATCCTAGCACTCTGGGAGGCCGAGGCGGGTGGATCGCTCGAGGTCAGGAGTTCGAGACCAGCCTGAGCAAGAGTGAGACCCCGTCTCTACTAAAAATAGAAAGAAATTATCTGGCCAACTAAAAATATATATACAAAAAAATTAGCCGGGCATGGTGGCTCATGCCTGTAGTCCCAGCTACTCGGGAGGCTGAGGCAGTAGGATCGCTTAAGCCCAGGAGTCTGAGGTTGCTGTGAGCTAGGCTGACGCCACGGCACTCACTCTAGCCCGGGCAACAAAGTGAGACTCTGTCTCAAAAAAAAAAAAAAAATAGAATGCGCTTATCTATGGTAAGTAATAAAGGTTAGCTATCATTTCTTCTCTAAATTGGAGTAGTTTTGATTGGCTACCTCAATATCATATTAAATGACGAAGGCCAAAAATTACTTCTTTTATTGAGGCTTTTCCAAATTACCTAATACAAACAAAATATCCTCTTTTCACATATCCCTTCCACAATTAAAATACAAAAATAAATATGTATATGAAGACTAAAACTGGTCTAAACAGTACATAATTTTGTAGAATAAGCAGTTTTTGATATACAAGATTAATAAAACATGATTTAAAAAATTTAACTTTTATAATAAGGAGTTGGCTAGGGGTGTGTGTGTTGGGGGGAGATGATGAGTGTAATAGGCCTCTATTTACATTTGTCCATTTCCTGTAACTAAGTCAAGTAAATAATTGTAAATTCTCTTCTAGCCCTTCTCTCGCATGAACACATCCTTACCAAGATCCACCATGGTTTTACCCAGCTTTAAACCCAAGACAAATTGACTGAGGTCACTCCATTTGAAAACAAAGCAGAATCCACTTCTCAGCGCCAACTGCACTGTATTTGTATCCATAGACACAAGACAACAGAGAATCACAGAATTCTAAAGCGGGAAATCCCGGGACCTCAGAGATCATCTAGTCTCAGGCCCCAACCCTGCTGTCAGGGGATCCGTTAGGGGGTGAAGAACAGAATAGAGGTCAAGGGAAAGAATCCCTGGTCCTTGTTCCATCCTGAATGACCTAATGGGGCCAACCTAGCCCAACATCCTCATTTTATAAGCGACAACCCAGTGCCTGGCTAATTAAAGGCAGAGCTGGGATCAGAAGCCAGGTTTCCTGATTTCCAGTCTACACTCCTGGATGCCATCATTCATTCCATGGCTCTGACAGTCACGGACAACAATGCATTAGGCTGTGTTAAACTGACGACTAAGCAGATTTTCTCCTTGCAAACCCATCAGGTATTATGCCAGCACTTTATGAAAACAGTAAGACATCATTAGTTGGTATAAACAAAAGCAACTTTCTATGCCTTTTTTTTTTTTTTTTGTTAACCTAAAAATCCCAAACCAGTGTTGCTATTACAAAATTTTCTTTACCCCAGTATGCACCTCTGGGCCAAGCACAGATGCATTAAAAATTTGCCAAGAGAAACAATGAAGTCACTGATAATACAAAGCATGAGCATATCATGAAATTCATGTCTTTGTTTTCTTCCTTTCGATACTTAATTACTTCTCATTACTGATCATTTTGTGGTTGTTGGCAGAGGGGCAAGGAAACTCCACCACTGTAAACATGTGGAGACACACACTCCTCAGCAGACCAGAAGTCTGCACACGATGAGTCTGTTCACAAATCCAATGTGAACACTGCTTCATTAATCAGCAAGAATGTTGATGCTACTCTACCTCCAGCCCCCAAAGAGAATTGGTAGTCTCACTTTAAAAAGAATAACAAACACAGCATAAAAATGTTTTCAGTCACTCCTTTTGTACACTTACAAATATCAATAGGCAAATGACCTATGCTCTCCTCTCAGATTTTACCTAACCCAATTTAACAGTGAGGTGAGGAAGGTAGGGTGTGTACAGAGCTTCATTCAGTCTTCTGCTGCCGCTCAGGGCTGCCCTAAGCTAACAGGGCATTACTTATGAGCAATGCTTAGCAAACTACCCTGGTAAACAGAAGCTTTATCTTGGTATTCTGGAAGGCATACTCTAGATAAAATTGATGAGGGCAGAGGAATGCTTATTGATTAGCAGCAGAATACAAGTTGTTTCTTATCAGTAGGCTATTGCTCCATATAAGAATATGTGGGTAAGAGGAAAGCATGGGAATGCAGCATAGGTATCATAAAAACAAACAAACAAAAAAAAAAAACCTTATGTACATCTAGGATACTAAAAAAAGTAAAGCACTGAATATATTTTACTCCCTTTTAACTAGATTTTTATTAGATTTTCATAGAAATCTGAATCTGTAGGTGTGGTGGACTTTTTCAAAGATGGCTCCCCATTCCTCTGCAATGTGACTTTGCAACATCTCAAGGTGGAATCTATTTCTCCAGTCTTGAATCTGCATTAGCCTTGTGATGTTCTTTTACCAATCAAATGAAACCCTGGAGTTTCAATTCTCACACTCTTGGAATGTTGTCCTGAGACTACCATGTGGGGAAGCCCAGTCTAGCCTACTGGAGGAGAGGCGTCCACATGGAGCAGAGACAAGATGACCCAGCTGAGGCTCTCCTCGCCCAGCTAGCCAACAGCCAAATATGTGAGAGTCCATTTTAGAACATCCAGCCTTAGCACGGTTGTAAGAAGGCTGATGGTGTGGAGTAATCCACAAAATTCTGAAGCACTGTTGTTTAGCCTCCATCTAAGTTTTAGGGTGGTTTGTTAAACAGTAATACAAACCTCAGACAGTCCACACACAAGGTAAAAGGAAGAAATCAGTCACCCTACTGAACACCCACTATGTATAGAGTACCAGCTCAGATACATCATGCAAAACATGAATGGAGATTAAAAATATTAGAAGATATGGATGGCCCTGTCATTCATGTGTGAAAATAAATAAAGCAGCATGTAATATTTACCTGTTTTAAATATATATAATTTATGTAATAACTTTCCATTATTTACATAGGCAAGAGCAAGGGTGTTCCTGGATATTCAAGAAAATGGTGTGGGGAAAGATAATTAGAAATCCTATTTATATTTATAATTTTTACTTTTTATTTTTGAATGTTTTCACAAGGCACATAATATGTTAATGTGGTACACACAAACATTTTTTATAAATAAATAAATATAAATATAATGGGTTATTTCCCAATTATACCTCCCACACATCTCCAACCTCCCATCCCTACACAAAAATGTACTTTCTATGTCTTTGCTTTTCTCAAATAAGTGTACTCTCCTGGCTAGATAGGGAAGAGCCAGCGACAACTACTACCACAGATCATTGTTTATCTGTACTGTTATTTATTTATAAATAGCCTTTAGCAAGGCTATCAGTAATTTTCAGATGGGGTGTCTTTACCAGTATATGCATTTGTCTTAAGCAGTATGTATTAATGGCATTATGGTATGATTTTTAAGAGTATGGGTCTGGAGCCAGGTTACCTGGATGGACTCAAATCCCAGTTTTGCCACTTACTAGCTGTGCAACCTTCAGTAACTTACCTGTGCTGCCATTTCTTCTGTAAAGTGGAGATAATAATATTCCCTACCTCACAGGGTTGTTGTGAGACTTCAATGAATTAACAGATGTAAATGCTTAGAAGAATGCTTGGTATGCTGTAAGTACTCAGTAAGTATTAGCTGTCATCATGGTTACCACTACTACCACCTTTCTTCCCAATATCTAATGAAGTAAATAAATGTGTGATGGACAGAAATGAGAAAGAGTATAAGTTGTAGAGAAAACACATTATGTGACTTGTTAGTATTTTGAAAGTAAATGTTTTAAATTTCTCCAGAAGGATACTGTAACTTTAAGGCAAGATGTCTCACTAGTATCAATTGACAGTTGGTTTGTTACTGACAAATAAAACATAAAAAAAAACCCATCTAAAATAATAAATATCTTCAAGTTCTGCTTTTACAGCCTGATTAAGGTGAGGCTATAAAAGAATTCTCACCTGAAAGTTAATACTGGGGTTATCAAAAAAAAAAAGCTAATATGTCTGTTTGGTGGTCCAGCACTAGTATTATCCACTACAGCTTCATGAAACCTGGTCAATTGATTACAGTGGACATCTACTGCAACCAGTTGGAAGAAATGATGAGGATGCTCATGATTAAGTGGCTGAGATTGGTCAATAGAGACAGGCCAATCCTCTTGCAAAGAGGATGTCATGCAAACAATGCTGCTCAAACTACAGAAGCTGGACTTGGAAACTCTCTGTCATCTGCCATATTTATCAGACCTTGCACCAACTGACTACCACTTCTCCCAGGCTTTGGACCACTTCTTACAGGGGAAAATATTTAATTCTCAACAAGCTGTGGAAAACTCCTTTCGAGATTTCATCACTGCTTGCTCTCCAGGCTGCTGGCATAAACACGCTACTGTTAAGATGGCAAAACTGTGTTGAAAGTTTAGCTGCATACTTTAATTGTACTGCTTCTTGTTTGAAATATAATAAAGTACACTTTTGATTTGAAATCAGACATTTCATATTTAATGACCTAATATAAACTAAAAGTAAGGCACCAGTGATGATAAAAGTTTCATGATTTGTAGTGCTAGAGAGTAAAATTAATAATATGCTTGTATGTTGTTAGAATCAACTGATATTTTCTCTTCTAGTTGGAAACCTCAAAAGCCAAACAATTTTTCTTCCTATTATAAATTAATTTGGATAATCATATAATAAGATATGGAGTTAATATGTCCCTAAAATATTGGTTTATTTTATACTGTTTCCATAATGGCCAACTACTTTAGGCAATAGTGTCTCTGCTTTGAAGATGAGGGTCCTAAATATAAATCTTTAATTTATCCAAGGATAGATCTAGAGTTTTTGCAGAATGTCAGGAATACGGCCAGGACCAAGCCTTCATTCCTTTAATACTAGACTTTGCCTTCACAACAAAATAACCCAAAGTACTTTGAAGCAGTAATTCTGACACTTCTACCCTAATGCCCCAAAGGCTAAAAAATTAAAATAAAACAAAACAACTACAAAAAAATCCCAACAACTTTCAAAAGAAATACTATAATGTGAATGTTAAGTAAGAAAGAACAATTAGCAAATTTGCCATTTTATAATTATTTTAAGTGCGTCTTAATTTAAGTAAGCACTTGAGCCTTGGCTGGAGGTATGACCTGTGTCCCTGAGGTGGAATGCTTGGTGGATGAAGTTCAAACACAGTCTGTTTACCCATGGACATAAGTGGCCTTAATCAAAGCAGAACACATTTTTTAAAATGTTGACTTTAAAAGCAGAAATGTAAATAAGACTGTGATTTATGAATCTACTAACACCCTTCTCTGCTGTAGACATCAAAAAAGATCAAGTTTTGGGCTGTGGTAAATACAACAAGAATGCAGACTTGTTAAAGCAGTAATAGGTACTCTTATTAAAACTCCACTTCCATTAAGAGTTACAAATTGTCTTCCCTTCTTCCAGGCCTTAAAGAATGCGTTCCAGAAGTAGTGAAAACGAGGGCTCAGCCCAAAAGCAATTTCCAAGACATACGAAAGACTACAGTTTCCAAGAGTCTGAGGACATGAAGCACAGACAGCAAGACAAATACCCCACCAGCAAGTCAGATGAAACCCTTCCATGTCCCAAGTCAGAGAAGCTACACGGCGGTAATGGCCACCAAGCAGAAGACCTCTCAAGAGATGACCTGTTATTTCTCCTCAGCATTCTGGAGGGAGAACTGCAGGTCAGCTGGGTTGGGGTTATCCCCATCATGCTTCAAGGGGAAGGCTGCTTGTGCATTTGCTGTGCCTGTTGCCACAGAAATAGGTATCTGTGGTTCGTACTTGTGTGTACATGAAAGCAAAGCATCAGTATACGTACACAGAATTCCCTTCTCCCAACTCAGAGCTCAATTAATCACATCTGAAAGGGCTGTCATTATGACATACGACTGGCATGCATGTTGCAAAAGGTCACTTTCTCTGCCATGCTGCTCAGGAGCTTCAGTGCACAGGCGCACGTCAGTAATATCAATGCCAGACGACTTCTGGATTGGTTTAAACAATAGGTGCTTTTGTACCTCATGTGAACTGGCTGTTAGACTTGTTCTGATATTATTAACCTACATAAAAATCTAAAAACAGCTGTTACACATGTAGAAGAATCTTATTTCCTACCCCCTGAAAACCCAAATGCCAGTACATTGAGGGGTATCATGTTATTGGCTTGTCAAATTCAATAAAAAATGTAGTCCCCCGAGTTGTGTAGCAATCACTCTTCGAAACATTATTAATGTGTAATTAGATTATAAGAAGGGTGAAGGGACATAGCTTTAATACCTTTTCCAAAGGTGCTATAACCAAATATGATTCATTTATATTTGAAAGAGAAGAGAAAACACTGTCAACTATCACAAAAATCACTTGCTGAGACTGCTGGTAGATAAAGCAGGCTTTCTAAAATAGCTTTTGTTCCTGCAGGCTCGAGATGAAGTCATAGGTATTTTAAAGGCTGAAAAAATGGACTTGGCTTTGCTGGAAGCTCAGTATGGGTTTGTCACTCCAAAAAAGGTGTTAGAAGCTCTCCAGAGAGATGCTTTTCAAGTGAAATCTGCCCCTTGGCAGGAGGACATCTATGAGAAACCAATGAATGAGGTATGTACCACATCAGGAGTATGCACCTGGGAGGCTGAAGAAGCTCACCAGCCAGCCACGCACTAGGCCTGGCAAATGAGCGTGCCCTAGAACTCCTTTTTGATTCTTTACAGTTTTACTTTCCAATGCATTTAAGACCTACCCAACGCAGATAAATACTACAAGTTCTACAGGAAAGAAAAGGAGAATTAATCATAGACAAGGTACTTCCACTAGGTTTATTTCTTGACATCAGACTGAAACCTACCAAATGCAAGAGAACCCCCCTTTCACACACAAAAGGGTCTTTACTTTTGGGGACTTGAAGACTATCCAGGCTATAATAAAAAACAGATAAAGTTTACCATAGAGGTTAATGTCTTTGAAAATGCTGAGGTATTATGTCATAGAAATTCTGAGCATGAATGAAAGTGATCTAAAGAACTGTTTAAAAAATAGAGCTTTAAAAAGCATATATTTTAGATGAGTGCATACCCTCTTTTTCCTTCACAAGTTTAATAACAGCAAAGACTTTCCCCCACCAAGTGTGCCCAGCAATTGTAATGGCAGAGGTGAGCAGTCCCAACACGGTCACCACTGCATGAAGTTGCAGTGCTGCTTGCTGTTTTATTTGCTGACATTTCTGAAACTCTTTGGCATCCTTATTTTATTCTTCTATTTTCCTCTGAGACCTCAGTGGAAAATTTCATAATTTTTCATTTTTATAAAAAGGAAACAACTAGGAATATGAGTTAAGCATGGAGAATGAAAGCAAGTTTCACACAAATTTCTCCCACATAAGCTCTGGCAACCCATCTCAGGACTGACCTCTAATGTCCTTGCTATTCTCGACTTTCCCTCATGAGAGAAAAGTACTGTCTTGCCAAATTGTGAAGTAGTTTGGTCATGTGGATCTGCTTCTCTGAGGGGTGAGGATGAGACCACCCAAAGTCTGTTGACTTGTACTTTAATCCAAATTTTAAACAAAAAGAGCCGAAGCTGCATTCAAGCTAATAGTGTTAAAATTATATCCCGGCCTCCAACATATTAACTGTGAAACAGCACCAAGCACAAATTCCCCAAGCCCTGTGAGCTCAAATGCAAATTAATGATCACTGAACATATCCCTAACAAAACTCCACAGATGGAATAACCCCTTAACTCTTCAGAGGGAAATGAAACAGAATGATTCCAAACTTATGTTGAAATCACTAGGAAAAATTTTAGTTATAAAATAATTCTATTGTTCACATGCAAAACTGGAAATACCCTGACTCTTTGCAAATGCTTATAATCCTAAATCTGCAAAGTGCCCCTGAAAGTTACCCACAATCCAGCCCCACTTTACAAATCCAACCTTCTTTGATAACTCCTCCAACAGATACCCTTATACCCTCCCAACCCCTCAAATTTCTGCCTTCATGATTTGCCAATCTTCCTCTTTCCCTCTACTTTTCCCTTATAGGTTTCTCTTTTCTCAGCTGTCTATCCAGTTCCTTGGAGGCCACAGAACTTTACCCATAAAACCCAGTTGTCTACCGTTTTCCTCTATCTAGGAAATAATACATGAGAAGGGGACACCCACAGAATAAATAGTAAAGGGGAATTCTGACTAGGAGTCCCTAGACTGGGCTGCAGAAAAGGAAACGAGAGAGAGCAGTCAGTGCTCCCACTAAGACCAGCCTTGGCTGTGCCCTAATCACGTTAGGATAAGCACCTGCACGCTAAAAAGCTATTCTTTTGCCTTCCCCCATCTTGAGTGTTGATAGCATCTCTTCCCTTTTATTTTCCTCATAATGTTTTTTTTTTTGAAAGAATCTAAAAAATCTCAATCATGTCTAGGGTAAACTAGAGGGAATTTATCTAATTCTTAAGGCAAAATAATTTAGAACAAACTGCTCTCAGTTACGTGACTTGGTAGGAACACTGAATTAAGATGAAAAACTAGTGGAGGCCTGTGAGCTGGAACAAAGGCTGGGGCTGGGGCTGGGGCTGGGGCTGGGGCTGGGGCTGGAGGTGTGGTCAAGAGGGAGGAAAGAGGCAAGAACGCCCAGACAGTTTCAACCTCCAGTCCTTTCCAACCTAGGGTTCTAAATTAGAACTTACCTTAAAAAAAGATACTTGAAGCCGGGTGAGGTGGCTCACGCCTGTAATCCTAGCACTCTGGGGAGGCCGAGGCGGGTGGATAGCTCGAGGTCAGGAGTTCGAGACCAGCCTGAGCAACAGCGAGACCCCGTTTCTACTAAAAATAGAAAGAAATTATATGGCCAACTAAAAATCTATACAGAAAAAATTAGCTGGGCATAGTGGCGCATGTCTGTAGTCCCAGCTACTTGGGAGGCTGAGGCAGTAGGATCGCTTAAGCCGAGGAGTCTGAGGTTGCTGTGAGCTAGGCTGATGCCATGGCACTCATTCTAGCCTGGGCAACAACAAAGCGAGACTCTGTCTCAAAAAAAAAAAAAAAAAAAGATACTTGAGTTAATGGTCTAAGGCTGCAGTTCCCAACCCCTGGGCCATGGATGGGGTACCAGTTGTTGGCCTGTTAGGAACCAGGCCGCACAGCAAGAGGTGAGTGGTGGGCCAGTGAGGGAATCTTCAATTGTATTTACAGCTGGTCACTATCGCTCACATCACCACCTGAGCTCTGTCTTCTCCCCTTCCCCGCCAAAAATTGTCTTCACACTTCTGTGAAACTGGTCTCTGGTGCCAAAAAGGTTGGAGACCACTGGTCCAAGGTATTCTTGATTCTCTCAAAAAACATACCATAGAAAACATAACATTTTGGATTTATCAAGATACTATAATAAAAGAATCTCAGTTTCTTATTAGCATAACCTTAGGGCAATTCTTAAAGTACTTATTTTAAGCAATTGTATAATTGAGCTTCTAATTTTCATTTTATCAATTTACTTAATTAATATTTATCAAAGAGTTCATGTATACAAATAGCTGTGGTTCCTGCCATCAGGGTGTTTAATGTCTAAGAGAGTGACATCAAGGGATCAAATTTAGACAGACAAATCAGGAAAGCCAAGATCCGGAGGGTGAGTAGGGATTGGTTAGGTAGAACATAAAGGAATTCCATTTTTAGCAATATTGTGGACTATATATCGTAAAATCATATCACTAAAAAATACATTAAAATGTCAAATGAAATATAAGAAACATTCTTCAAATGCATGGATGAGCTTAAATAGAAGAAAGAGAAATCCTGGAACCCGGAACTAACAGAGAAATTTTCATAGACTAATTAGCTTCTGGCTTCATATATTTTGAATGTTTCTTCTCTACAATGCAACTTTCCAGTCCTGGGAACCAACAGACATATTCATATTGCAATATAACCTCTGACCTTTCACGTTTATTTGACAATGGCTGGGTGATATGGCACAGTGGCCAGTAAAGGTAACACTGGAAACCTTTTCTATACCAAGATGGCCAGAGGTAACTTAACTATATATGGAAGTGACTGTGAGCCACATAATATATTGCTCTAAAGGTCCACTAAAATTTACTAGGACTCCCAAAATGTTCACAGCCTTTCCAAAACTACCTAACATGAAAAGAAAGTAAGTCAAAATGGAAAAAATGGAAAAAAGACAAAAGTCAAAACTGATTATAATTAAAATATTTAACTGTTGCAAATTTTTTAAAACACATGAGGAGGTGAACATGCTGAGGTCCTCACAAGGCTTTGGGACATGCCCATGTAAGTGAAGAACCCTGAAACTTAAGCTTCGTTAGCTTCATGGCAAATCCCCCTCTTCTCTCTTTCTGTGTGTGTGCATATGTGTGCATTCTTAGAAGGGGAAAACTTGGCGATGTTTGTAGGCACAGTCTGAAGGGACAGAGGTAGGATCAAAGACATAATAAGAAAGAGAGGATCATAGGTAGAATAAGGGCTTTAAGGAAACAAAAGGGGTTGGAGCAAAAAAAGTATATACAAGTAAAAGGGTTAAGAATGTGGAAGGATATTGGAAAATTATGAATAGCAGAAGTAGAAGAAAAAAGAGCATTCACGTTTGATAGACTCCTCTCAGTCCAGTAGGAGACAAGAATAAAAGGTAACGATGTGTCCAGGCCTAGTATTTAAGGAGAATAGCATGGGCTTCAAACCAGGAAAGAGAAGGGATGCTGAACAGGTATAAGGAAAAGAGTCACATAGCTAAAAAGGTCTAGCTAAATCAGAAAATCATCCAGAATGCTACCAAGAATGAGTGTGGAAAGGAAGACTATTGCAAGATTGCTCCGAAGCTCAGCAGATGATCAAATTAAGAATGGGAGAAGACTATCACCACTGAGGGGGAGGATCAAACAAGGAAGTGCTTTCAGAAGGGTCTGGCAGTGGCAGGGCCGAGCCATGAGAACCACGCCCACGTTTCCAGTCTGAGGTGCTGAGGCAATGAGAAAACAAGCAGTTTCTATCTCAGGATTCCAGTGCCACCTTGGAAAACCACGTAAGGAAGAAGGAGCACTTCATGAATAGCATATTTGGTTACCTTTGACTTAAAGGCCAAACAATTTCTCTGCTCTCTGGATTAATTTATCCCTACCAGTATATTCAGGGTAACCTTCTAAAAGAAAGACAATCAAAAAAAAGGACAATTTACAAAATGCCAGTGGAAAAGAATAACCAAAGTCATAGTGCAGAAAGAAGATCAAACCTAAATCAGAGTGGTCTATGACTTGGGGTGTATTAAAACAAAGGTCATTATTCTTATCTAAACAAATATTAAGCAACCAAAAGCAAAAAGATGGAAAAGTTCTTTGTTCTTCATTTCCTCTGACCATGGAAAGATCACCAAAAATCCAACCTAATGGGACACACTATGCTTCCTTCATCCTAGGCAAGGAATTGAATTGTGTTAGGGGATGAGCACAGGGCATGGTATCAGGGAGGCTGAACTGATAAGTAGGCAGCTTGTCACTGCACAGGAAACATTAGGAAGCTATTTTTCAATCTTTCTGCCCTCGATACACCCTGAAATGACCAATGGGTTATTCTGTTTTCTTCCCCAGGCTTCAATTTACAAGTGGGGATAGATAAAAAAAAAAAAAAGGGGCAGTCATTCTCTGATAATCCCTTAGGACTTAATGCTATACCACCTTACACTGCTCCTCAGTGTTGCATATGTGTTTATGCCCTCTCTCTAGTATGAGAGTATAAGCACCTGGACTTCAAACTTCTCTTGTATTCCCCATGGCAACTGTCATTGTACTAGGTACATATAGCAGAATAGGCTATGCTTAATAAATACTTATTGCCTTGAGAAAACTGTGGTACTAGAATTGATCTTAGAAATCGTTAAGTCAAGACACTGAATTTATAAATGAAGAACCCAAAGTATAGAATGGTCAAGCTGCTTGGCCACACTCACATGACAGATCAGGGAGGACCAGATCCATCACTTGATCTGTCAGGAATTAGGAAGAGACTGAAGTAAGAACAACTGGCGTATTTTCTAAGAGGCATTCTGGGCATATAGAAACGAAGCCACAGAATAAAGCTTCAAGTGTAAGCTAAAACATCTCAAGGATCTATAAGTCTTTTTGGGGGGAGCTTTCCCTCTGCAACACAACTTACTACTCAACAGCTTTCCAATTAATTACTGTTGTGACAAACATGAGCTCCTTGGTGGCTGTACCGAATAGCTTGCAGTAAATCCTAACCATCCTTTGAGAGTCTTGGAATGTAACAGAAGGAAAACTCAGAGAATCAGGCATCTCACTGATATGAGGGAGCAAACAATTCTTCTCAGAAGTAATCAGAGAAAGGAAGAAAAAGTTTTGGTGAAAGGGGAAAAGGTTTCTAGGTCTCAACACTGAAAAAAAGCAGTCTGGAAGCACCACAGTGAGTTCTAAGAACTGCCTGAAGTCCAGTGTGGCTAAAAGTTGGGTGAGAAGGGTGGGAAGGTAGGGACTGGACATGGGGCTGGAGTGGTAGTAGGTACAGTTGGTGAAGGGCCTTTGGCCCTGTGTAGAAGAGTGGAGTGATCCCACTGATGAAGGATCATGCTGTCAGTGATGGGGACAGACTGGAAAGAGGTGAGGCCATGACTACGTAAGTGGCTTCCCTCGGGTTGTCTACAAAGAGCTCCTCATTTCCTTGGTGGCCTCGCTCTTCATGGGCTTTGGAGTCCTCTTCCTGCTGCTCTTGGTTGGCATCTACATGTGAGCTCCAAAGGGGACTGGTTAGTTAGCTTCACTGGGTCCCTACTTTTGAAAATTAATTTTTTTATTATGGCTGGAAGCATGCTAGCTACTGTTCACAATAAAGGCAGATATGTGACCAAAAACACACAAAAAAAGATCTTGAACCACTTTTGCTTTAATTGGTCTCCCTCTCTCCCTTTTTTCTTGATTCCTTGCTTGCTTGCTTTGTTTTCAAATCTGGAAACATCTACTGAGTACCTATTGTAAGTAAGGTACTCCGTTAGATGTCAAGAATTTAAGAAAAATAGGATGTGGGTAGGCCCTGCCCTCAGGGAGTGCATAGTCTAGAAGGGGAGACAAACACATAAATCAGGCACAGAGTGATCACTTTATAAAGAAGGCGTAACTATGGTGCTGTGAAAACCAGAAAGGACTTGGTGCTTACATTTGGTCACATTCACTGTACATACCAACACAGAATTGATTATCTATCTATCGTCTATCAATTTTTCTCTTTTCTTTTTTTTTTTTTTTTTTTTGAGACAGAGTCTCACTCTGTAGCCCGGGCTAGAGTGCTGTGGCATCAGCCTAGCTCACAGCAACCTCAAACTCCTGGGCTCAAGTGATCCTTCTGCCTCAGCCTCCCGAGTAGCTGGGACTATAGGCATGTGCCACCACTTCCGGCTAATTCTTTTTTCTATATAGTTTTAGTTGTTCAGCTAATTTCTTTCTATTTTTAGTAGAGACGGGGTCTGGCTCTTGCTCAGGCTGGTCTTGAAGTCCTGAGCTCAAACAATCTGCCCGCCTAAGCCTCCCAGAGTGCTAGGATTACAGGCGTGAGCCACCGTGCCCGGTCATTTTTTAATTTTTTTTGAGACAAGGTCTTGCTCTATTACCCAGGCCAGAATGAAGTGGCACTATCATAGCTCATGGCAGCCTCGAATTCTTGGGCTTAAGCAATCCTCTCGCTTCAGGCTCCCAAGTAGCTAGGATTATAGGCATGCACCACCATACCTGGCTAATTTTTTCTTATTTCTTGTAGGGACAGGGTCTTGCTATGTCGCCCAGGCTGCTCTCAAACTCCTGTCCTCAAGCAGTTCTACCTGGGCCTCCCAAGGTGCTGAGATTACAGGATCACCCAGCTTGCCCAGCCTATCTATTTTAATGGGAAAACCTTAATGCATAATAAAATGCAAAACAGACCAAGGGATCCAAGAGGCATACACTGGTAGAGAGCCCTACAGGGTGGGCGGGAGACAGAAGAGGTCAGCCAGCGCAGCTGCAGAACCAAACATTGTGCAAGGATCTCACTTCTTATCATTCCTTTAATACAGTTTCTCTGGAGAGAGAAGTGAGAGTGTCAGAAAGGGGATATGCAGAAATTGTTCTGATACCCACAGGGGCACAGATCATTCTCTCTGGAAAAATTTGATAACAATAAAAGACTACCTAAAAGTATCAATTGACAGGAGTAATAATAAACACTAAACAAGGAGATCGAAAACCCATTGCTGAATTAATTCATCAAAGAGGGACATTTCTTTTTTTTTTTTTATTTCGGCATATTATGGGGGTACAAATGTTTAGGTCACATATATTGCCTTTGCCCCACCACCACATTTACTCACCATCAAACTGGTAAAAGAGGAACATTTCTAAAAGAGTGAAAGATGGCAATATTATGAACCATTTGTAGATAACAGACTATAAATGTATTTTTTTTTTGTAGTTGGACAAAGTCGTGGAAAAACATAAAGAATCTCACAGACGAATCCTGGAACAGCTTTTAATGGCAGAAAAATCCCATAGGCAAACTATATTGGAGTTAGAGGAAGAAAAGAGAAAACATAAAGAATACATGGAGAAGAGCGATGAATTCATAAGTTTACTAGAACAGGAATGTGAAAGGTAAGGCTGCTTTGTGTTACACAATGACCCATTCTGCAACCTGTTACTAACCTCTCACTATGGGCTGGGCACTGTACCAGGTGTCAGGGATACAAGAATGAATAGGACACAGCCTCTGTTCTCAAAGATCCCAAGGTCTTTGAGGTGAGCAAAAGGATATGTTTAAAGATGTTACCAATACAATGCAAGAATAACTGGGTGTGATAAGGACTATTGAAACATAAGTGTTGGGCACCTGACCCTGCAAGGGAGTGCCCTGTGAAAGCTGCACAGAGGAGGCAACAGGGGTCTAGTCCATAGGCAAACAAAGATGAAAACTATATTCAAGGCAAGGGGAGAAATAAGCAGAAGAGTAAAGAGGTGAGAAAAGAACGTGGGTACTGAGGGAAATCAAGCTTTCCATGTGGCTGCAGCACAGGGTGTGACTGCAGGATGAGAAAAGGAAAGGCTTGCCATGAGCAGTTGGACTTTATACCATTGCCAAGAGGAGCAAATGAAAAATTGTGAAAGGAGGAATGAGATGATCAGCTATGCTTTCTTAAAGAACCACTAAGGCAATATGGAGAAAAGACTGTAGGAGCTTTAGACTGGGGGCAGGAAACTCAGATGAGAAAGATGAGGGGATGTGTTCCAGTGGCCGTGGGGTCACAGAGGGGAGGTGTAAGCAGGAACAATTTATGATGTAGTCAATATGAGTTACAGACTGGTGAGACTGGAGAGCAGAGCAAGGGAAATAGGAAGTTACTGAGCACTCCTGGTTATTCACCAAAATATGGAATATGGAGATGGGGCACAGCTGCTTGTTGCTGGAGGATTTTGATTGGGAAGGAGGGTTTACAACTGGTGGGTGGATAGGTGATGAGTCCTGTTTTAGACACGTTGAGTATGAGGTACCTTGGTGTATTCCGATATCCAGTGAGAAGAATGATATGTATAAAGACAACCAGCAATGCAGGTCTGGAAAAGGATGGGCTGCTGATGTGGATTTGCAGAGGGTAACAACTGAAGCTATGGGTGTTGGTGTGGTGAGGAGAGAGAATGCTGAGAAGGGAACCCTAGAATACATCAATGCTTGGTGGTTTTCCAGAGAAAAAGGAGTCAAAAAAGGAAGATGAAAAATAATGGTGAAAGGTTAGAAGAACCAAAAGAGAAAGAAGGCAATGAAATGAAATAAGGAAAGATTTTCAAAAAGAGTGAACAGTCAAATAGTACCAAATAATGCAGAATGGAATCAGAAATGTCCTAGGATTTGGCAATGAGGAAGATACTGGGGAACTTAATGAGCTATTTCAAGAA
Source organism: Lemur catta (assembly GCF_020740605.2). Classification (NCBI taxonomy): domain Eukaryota; kingdom Metazoa; phylum Chordata; class Mammalia; order Primates; family Lemuridae; genus Lemur; species Lemur catta. The sequence continues at coordinate 241,890,339 of NC_059128.1, forward strand.
AGCAGGAGGGGAGAAGCCAAATTGCAATGCTTTGAAGAATAAATAAGAAATAATAGTACAGAAGCTCAAAATGTGAACTTGTATTTTGAGAACGTTGGCTGCAAAAAAGGAGACTTTGTTTTGTAAATATTTTATAACCATATGTAGGGTAGGTTATTTTGTTCCACTGTGACCCTCTATTCTGGATCACCTTACGAAGAATGAACGTCCGTGTTAAATTGAAAGGACAATTCACCCTCTCTGCTGATACCGAAAAGATAGAAAATACCCAATGTCAAATTTTTACCTGGTATTTAATCTCACTTTTGTTATTTCCATGTGTACTTTTATGAGTTATAGAGCTAATGATGCTAGATTCTAATAATCACAGAAAAATGTAGAAAAAAATAATTACCTGTGAACTCCCCCTTCCCAAATACTGGTAATCTCAACTGCTTTATTCAACTACTTCTGATTTTTATTTTAAATTTTTTCACTTCATTTTTTAGATCCTGAACACTAAGATGGAACCAATTCATATTTTAGCTAGGTAACCTAACCTAAGTTACCCCTAGGCTAACGGCAAACTTTCATTTCTTTTCAGTGTACTTCATGGTAGACACTTGTTCCGAGTGCCAGAGAATCCATGGCCCTCACATCCAATCTATTTCTTCCAGGAGGATTATTTTTTACTACATGGTGGCAGGGGTGAGGGCTAGGGTGGGGCTTGGGGAGAGGTCTTATTAACTTGCCCCTCATGAACTCTGAAGTATCTACAGGAGCAGATTAAAGGAACACAAAAAAATCTGGCACCAAGGAAAGATTTGACTCAGACATTACAATATAAGATTTGTTATTCAATGAGACAATGTTATATTAAATATTATTTTGAACCCCTGTGGTTTGGCACTGTGGCCTCATTTGGCCTCTATACTTATTTGGCACTAACTTGCTGAACACAGACCCTTTCTTTCATCTTTCATTATTGTGAACATTTACTGACCACGTTGAGAGTGTTGCCTGCCATAGAACAGAGATACAGGCTATCCTTGCCCAGGGGGCTTACCACATTAATGGAGAAGGCAAGGTGACACAGATTTAGGGTGGGAATGTGAAGGGCAGTTGGGGGATGGTTCTAACATGAGATAGTTCTAATATTCACTGTGTATCTCTACTATCTTCTGGAGGAAGGCTGGGGAAGGCGATCCAGAAGCAACACTGTAATGCTGGGAGGCAGATGGGGAAGAATATTTAAACCAAAAGAGTAAAGAGGAACAACATTGAGAAATGGGAACAAAAGATCAGTGGGAATAAAGGCTACGGGCTGGAGAAAAAGAAAATAGTGGGATAAATGGAAAGTGCACACCATGCAAACGATATATTAAGAATAGTATTTCTATATGTATCAAATGAATTTAAGAGGAAGAGTTTAGAGATTCTACTTTTTTAGCTTTACAGGATACTAAGCTTTTTGACTTGAAGAATAATTAAATTGAACATGCCATTATCAAGAAATAGAAAAAAGTGACTAAAGACTATATCTCATTCCGTCTTTAGCCATTCCAGAAGATGTGAGAATATTTACCTATTTCTTTTTGCCTAAGAACAGCTTCCAGATGGATTTTGGTTTTTTTTTTGGTGTGAGAATATTAAGCCTATTCTCAACTCACATGATGCACAGATAATTTTTCCCTTGCTTTGCCTGTAAAATAACACAACTTGGTATTGTCAGCACATTAGCATTCACCCTTCTGCTTCCCTGCCTTCTGCTGAGAGACTACAGGTCTCATGAGGCATAACTGACTTCCACCTGCTTTAAGGTCAAGTGCATTAATCAAAGTAGCATTAAATGAACAGCACCTAACAAAATGAGAAGTGAGGGAAACTCTACTGAATTCAGGCAAATACATTCAGAAGAAGTGCTTACACACAATAGTGAAATATCAGTAATGTGTCTCATTTTTAAACAACATGGCAAAACACACTATTACTGAGTCTTGCAAAATTTAGTGACAGTACTTTCCCTCAAGCATACAGCCACCGCTCACAAAAGACTAACTAATCCTCAGGGGTCAAAAAACAATGTTTACTTCCTTCCTCATACAAAGCGATGTAAACCACTCCCAAATTAGTGACCCTCCATACAATACAGTGAAAGAAAGATATCATAATCCCCATAAACTGGGGGCTGGGTGAGGATGGCTACAAAGGACTATCTGATTGAAACTCTGAAAAAACACTGAAGGTTTAGCACTCATATTTTAAGTGTTGGTTAATATCTACTTGGAAATAAAACAAAAATTAAGAAATACATGATGGAGGTAATTAATGAGACCTTAGTGGATGTAATAATGGATTTCAAATTAAGTCTCAATTTCTGTGTTTTCTTTGGAGCATTCATTTTATGTGGAAAACCCTAAAGGAGACTGATGTCACAGATTGAGTTCAAGCCAAAATGTTTGCCAAATGATGTCGCTGTCGTAATCAGTAAGCAATTGGCTTTCCCACTGAGGGCGGGTGGGGGTAGGGATCAGCTCAGGAAAGCCTGTTCCCAAGCATGTTAATGCAAAGTTTCCTTAGCTATAACCTGTGTGGTTTGGTCTGTCCATATGGCAATATTATATCCACATTTCATGACAACTTTCTGTTCACTGACCAGCTCCAAAGTGTGGATATGTGTCACCGATGACCTGAATCATGTACTTGGCTGAATTACAAGTGGAGTCTATGTGAAAGGTTTTACACAAAAGCAATGCCAGTAATTTTTGGCCTTTCTAGATGGCCTCACAGGAAAGCCAAAACAAAAATCACTTTTAGTCAGTGTAATTTTGCAAAATTTTCCCATAAGTGAAATGCCAATTTTGTCTGTACTTTCAAAAACCTTGCATATTTTTTTTCCTTTTCAGTTTCAATGGAGAAAAGGGCTATGAAACAAAAAAAGAAAAAAAGAAAAAGTTTTTTTTTTTTTTTGAAACCATGCATTCTTTTTAGAATACTAAAACAAACCATGTATACTAACCATATATATTACCGAATTTTTTGGCCTTGAAATAACCACTAAAGCAGGAAACAGATATTGCTATGGCAACTCTCTGTATAAAAATGTGGCTTCAACCATGGATTTTTTTAAAGCCTTAAATTACTTTTCATAATATCTTAGCCAAGTAGGTTAGCACTGATATTCCAATTTTATAAATCAGGAGGTCAAATAGTAGCTTCTCAAAAGCCACATAGTGGGAAAGGAGTCACAAGTAGAATTAATTTCTTGTTCCCATCCTGTCCAGGTTTGACCAGATAAGAACAGTGGTGCAGGGGACATAGGAACCTCTGGGGGAACGTCACCAAGGGTCTAACTTCAAGAGTTGTTGCCTTGACCACACCCTGAGCAAGTTCTTCCTTTTAGGTATTTTAGAGAAGAACAAAACACTTCCACCTCAATCTTTGGCTGAAACAACTTTATAAACAAAGATTTCTGTCATGGATCCTTCTCTACTATGACAGGCCTATTTTCCAGACTGGCTTCAGATAAGGTGACTAAAACACTGCTTCAGCCATATTTGATCCTACTGTTAACTAAGTAGACTACTTTCAAAGATTTCTCTCAAAAACATCAAATCTTCTTTCTAGAGGCTTTGGATATTCCTTTGAAATACATAAATGAATGAGTATATTAATTTATCTACTGTTTTAGTTTAACTAATTTGCCAGGTAGTGCTGCTTGCCATTCATTAATTAAAAAAAAAAGACAACCAATTAATTAAATGTCTGCTGTAAGTCAGGTCCTGTGCTAGATAACTGAGTGAAAGAGGTAGATGTGGGCTTCATCTACATAAAACCCTGCCTAATTTGTTCATTGTTGAAACAGGGATACCACGGCAGACTTTAAGACTTGCTACTGATTCTTCCAAGGCATTATGAGATCATGATGGGTAGAAAAAGGCAACACTATGGTAAAATAATAACATGTAATGCTCATAAAGACAGAATATTCAGGAGAAATCAATAAGAATGTTAAACTAGAGCACTTGACTAGAGAATTCACTATCATGCCATTAGGATTTTCAGTTTCTTGGGCCTTAAATCTCAACTTTTAAGAATATGTGACAAAGCAATACACAGTGGGTATAATGCTTTAAAAAATAAATAAATCAAGTATATTTTTTAAAAAATAATATGTGGAAAGCCAGCGGTTTTAAATTTCATGCACACTAAACTATTGCTGTAGAATACATTGTACTCAAATGCAATCATTTCCTTTCAGCTTTCTGGCAAGGAGTTATTTGTATTACATATTCTTGAGACTATGTCTTGCAAGTAGGGAAATGGATGCCAGATCTCTATTTAACCTTTGTCATGGATATCCAGTTGTTTGCCAGAACAAAATGGAGACCCACCACAAACACATATTTTGGTATTATAATTCTATACAGAATTACAATGTGATCAGCCTTGTGCTCATACATCGCAGACCTAACACAGGATCTGGGCAGGGACGCAGAGAGATTAATTACCTCACGTGGGTACCAAAAAAACCATTTAGGACTGTACACCATAACTTAACAGTCAGCAGATGTCACAAAACCATACCATTATAACTGCACAATTCAGTGGTTTCTATACAACACCATTTAATTACAGAGGTCAAAATTTATACAGTGATGATATTATTTGATTGCTTTTTCCTTCCCGGAAAGCAGAGTTATATTTTACAAATAATTTTGGGTGTGCATTTGGATGTGTAAGATTAGTGAATTTACTATTTACAAAAGAATACTATAAATGTTGAAAAGCAGTCTAAAAGAAAACATAACAAGTCCAGTGAGGGATGAATCAGGAGCTTAGATATAGAGGGACTCCGGTCTGCAGATTAGATTTGCAGCTAGTGTATAACTTTGGGCAAATTCCGCTTCCAAAATCTTTGGTTTTCTTGTATATAAAACAAATGCAGACTATATGATTTTTATATCTCCTTCAGATCTAAAAATATATGATTATGTGATTGTTATGAATAAGTACCTTTTACTTCAAGCCTACAATAAGCCACATTATCGAAAGAGGTCAACTGGAATGAGTACCTCTACCACCAACTTCAAAGCCAAATCTGTATTTCCATTCTTAAAGGACATCTAGGTTTTGGTATGCCCTACTGCTCCTCAACAGTCACATATTCAAAACTGAGCCTAATATCATCTTCGTAGGTCGACTCACAACCTTTCTATTCCTATTCATACTACTACCACGAATCAATCTATCAGACAACTATAAAAAATTACAGAAACCTCAGAATCCCAGAATTTAAGCTAGAAAAGACCTACCAATCTAGACCAACCCTCTGATATTTGAATTGAGAAAAATGAAGTCCACCAGTTCTAGCTAAGAAATCCCCAAATCTTGCTGCAGAGCCAGACCAGAAGCTAGCTTTCCCGATAATATATTTGATGCCATTCTCCCTAGAATCATTACTAGGTACAAAAACCTTGTGCTTGGTGTTATGGGAGGTCTAGAAGAAATTTTAGATATAATTATAATACAGTTGATAAGACACTCATAAAATAATGTGTAGATAATTAAGGAAGAACTCAGGTGTTCATTCTGTGGTACAGATACCACTTTTGCAATACTATGGAAGGTCAGGCAAAAAGGAGATTAAGGACTATAATTATCCAACAGCCGACACAGCCCTAGTGAAAATACAGGACATACAGTAAATACTCTATAAATATATCTACTAACTGCCTCATAGCTACTAGCTTAACAGCCCTGTAAAACAGGAAGCCAAAGACTGAATGTGGAAAGGCAACCTCAAACTTCTGTTCCATCTGGACTATAAAGAGGAAGAAGAGTCATTAAATCATATCAAAATGGAAATTTTTGCCTCATAAATGGAAATTGAGGTAGAATATTAGAATTAACTGTATCCTGAATTTGTAACTCACAGGTAAACTTTCCTGGCAAGTATATTAATTCCTCATATGAGAAGATGAGGCTAAATACCTTTGGCCAGCCAGGAGGATGATGACTGGCACAAGTGATGAATAAATAGCACTACACAGAAAGGCCTCATGGAAGGGCATAGGGTATCAGAGTTAGAAGTATAGATTTGAGTTGGAACAACAAGGGTTTGCAGCATGGTCCTGTCTTCTCATCTGATCCCACTAGCTATTTGACTTTGAGCAAAGCACTTAATCTCTTTAAATCTCAGCTTTACCCTCTGTTAAAAAAAAAAAAGGCATGAATCTCATAGGTTCTTGTGATTACTAAATTATATAATACATAGAAAGTGCTAAGTATGGTATCTGACACAGAGGATGCACTCAGAAAGCATGAGCACTGTATTAATCAGAACTATCCAGAGATACAAAACACTTTATTTATATATACACACACACACATATACATATACATACACACATAAATGAAAACATTTATTATAAGTTATTGGCTCACATGATTATGGCGGCTGAGCAGTCCTGTGATCTGCTGTCTACAAACTGGACACTCAAGAAAGCCAGTGGTGTGGTTCAAAGGCCCGAGAGCTGGAGAGTAGATGGTAAAGATTTCAGTTCCAATATAAAGGCCTGAAAATAAGGAGTGCCATGGGCAGAAGATTGATGTCCTAGTTCAATCATGTAGGCACGGTTAATTCAACCTTCCTCCATATTTTTGTTCCATTCTGGCCTTCAACAGATTGGATGATGCCCACCTCCACTAGGGAGGGCCATCTGCTTTACTCAGTCTATCAGTTCAAATGCTAACCTCCTCTAGAAACACCCTCATAGATACACCCAGAAACAATGTTTAACTAACTATCTGGGCATCCTGTGGCCCAGTCAAGTTGACATATAAAATTGACCATTACAAGCATCTTTCTTCAAATTTGTCTTTCTTCAAGGTAGTTTATGTGCTCCGTGTGATACCACTAGAGATTTTTTGACTTGCCAAGAAAGCATTTAATTAAACCCTAAGGACGTGATAATCAATAAAAGCTTTCAAGGGGCATATAGTTCAGTATGGGGGAGACAGACACAAAAACAAATAAGTGCAATGTGAAGCTGTAGGTCAATGACAACAAAGGATACAGACGAAGCACAAATGAGGAATCATTCTCAAAGCATGCTTATACTCTATTTCCTTTAGTTTAAGAGTATTACTGAATGTTGTAATGACCTAACAGTGAGCTGGGCATAATAGTTCTCAATGATCTTTTTTCTCTTTTCTTAAACCATCAAGACTTATTTCCTCTTTTTTGGAAATCATTCTACCTAGATAAGCAGAAATGTTAGTGCAGTGGTATGAAGAACACAGCCTACCATATAGGCAAAATCAATCACTCAACCAGAGTGATGGTTCTAAAGTACACCAAAATACTCTAATGTTTCTCTGGCCTGCCACTGTTACAAGATCCTCACACCAATTGCATCTTCGTGACTAAAGTTATTGTGAACAATCAAATATTTCCACTTTAGGTAAGTGGGCTTACTTTTGATTTGTTTTTTTATACACTTCCTTTCACAGGGCCAAGAACATGGGAGAAGTATAATAAGTATTTTTTGAATGACTTAATGAAATGCAGTAAAAGTTGCTATATTTTAATCTACCATTTTCCATTAATCTCTCATCATATATTTGCTTCTGGAATAGTTTCCATTGGTTAGCATGGTCATGGGAGAACGGGATATAAGACAAGTCAATTTTGATGGGAAAGCAGAATGAGCTTGAAAGACTTGAGACTGTTCCAAAGAAGGCAGAAGAGAAGGCTAGTCGTTTATCATGGCACTGGAAGAAAGAATGATTCTAAAAGGGGAATTTAAAGGTAAATACATCAGAAACATTAACTACCAAATAACTAAAAACAACTCTCTCAATTCCACACTATGCACAATTTTTACATCCTATATTTTTTTACTAAGAGAAATATCATGAACATTTTCCTAAATCATCAACTATTCCTCTACACCTGAGGTCCCCAACCCATGGCTGCAGACTGGTATCAGTCCAGGGGTTGTTAGGAACCAGGATGCACGGCATGAGGTGAGCAGTGGGCTAGTGAGTGAAGCTTCATCTGTATTTACAGCTGCTCCCCAATGCTCACATCACCACCACCTGAGCTCTGCCTCCTGTCAGATCAGCAGCGGCATTAGATTCTCATAGGAGTGCGAACCCTACCATAAACTGTACTTTGGAGGGATCTAGATTGCATGTTCCTTATGAGAATCTAATGCCTGATGATCTGGGGTGGAGCTGAGGCGGTGATGCTAAGTGCTTGGGAGCAGCTACATATGCAGATTATCATTAGCAGAGAGGTTTGACTGCACAGAGATCACAATAAATCAATTGCTTGCAGACTCATATCAAAACTCCCTTGGTGAGTGGCAAGTGACAATTATGCTGTATCTGGTGGCAGGCTTATAGTATATATTATAATTATTAATAAAGTGCACAATAAATGTAATATGCTTGAATCATCCCAAAACCATCCCCCGACCCCCAAGTCCATGGAAAAATTGTCTTCCATGAAACTAGTCCCTGGTGACAAAAAGGTTGGGCACCACTGTTCTACACCATAATTTTATTTTTTCGTTTCAATAGATTTAGGGGTATAAGTGGGTTTTGGTTACATGGATGAATTGCATAGTAGTGATGTCTGGGCTTTTAGTGTACCTGTCACCCAAATAGTGTACATTGTACCCAATAGGTAATTTTTCTTCCCTCACTCGCCTGCCACCCTCCCACCTTCTGAGTCTCCAATGTCCATTATACAACTCTGTATGCCCACATGTACCTGTAGCTTAGCTCCCATTTGTAAGTGAGAACATGTAGTATTTGGTTTTTCCATTCCTGAGTTACTTCACTTAGGATAATGGCCTCTAATTCCATCCAAGTTGTTGCAAAAGACACTATTTCATTCTTTTATATGGCTGACTGGTATTCCATGGTGTATATATACCACATTTTCTTTATCCATTCATCAGTTGATGGGCACTTAGGTTGATTCCATATCTTTGCAATTGTGAATTGTGCTGCAATAAACATACAATTGGGGGAATCTTCTTGATGATGACTTTTTTTCCTTTGGGTAGGTACCCAATAGTGGGATTGCTGGATCAAATGGTAGATCTACTTTCAGTTCTTTGAGAAATTTCCATACTGTTTTCCATAGAGGTTGTACTAATTTACATTCCTACCAATAATCTAAACCATAATTTTTAAGTCAATGACTACTACTGTGTCATACAGATGTATCACAATTTATTTAACAAATTCCTTATTGTGGGCATCTAGACACCTCCCAATTTTTCACTGTTATAAAGAACACTATCACAAATAGCCTCATATGCCAATTAATTACTATGCCTTCCTGATTTTTGCCTTAGAATTCTTAGATGTAGAATTGCTGCATCAAAAGTTATGAACCTATTTAAAGATTTTGAAACTTATAGCTAAACTGCTCTCTGTGAAAGATATTTTTACCATTACTCACATTGAAGGAGAGTACCCGTTTATTACTATATAACTTTACCTGGGACTATTTTTGAATCTGACCTCATTTTAAATATGACATGATGTTATAAAGAGTGTAGCATGAATGTTAGTAACATGAATCAGACTTTCCCACTGACTTGGGATTTGATTTTAGAGATGTGTTACTTCTGGGGAAAAAAAAATCTAACATATCATCAAAAACACACTTAAAGATTGTAACACTTTCTTAAAAGAGTATTTTGACCATGTCAATATAAATTTCAGTATATTTCCTTTTCCCCATCTAATTCAGGTTTTCATAGCCTAGCATCACTGGTTTTTCAAAACATAACTTTTGTAGCTCCTTCTCTGAAAGGTCTGACACCTCCTCCTTCCACATAGCCTACATCAATTCTGAGAGTCCAAATCCAGAATCCTGGCTCACCTTTCTCACCACAAGACATATCTGGCGATAGTTCACAACACTTAGTATGGGCTTACATGGCCCTGACAAGTCTGATTTGTTTAAAATTGTGTAATCTAAGGAACTTTGCCAAATTCCCCCTCTTAGTTTGCAGTGTGCGAGAATTCCATATCAATTTCTACTCATCATCTCTCACTTCCTTACATTTCCTCTCTATTTATCATGTACATACACTTGTCCTGGTATTTTCCCATTTATTTCCATTAATTTCTCAATAATGGCCTGAAATATCTGAGATGCCTGGCAGGTAACTGTTTCAGAAGATGTTTCAGAAGAAACATATTAGTAAGATTTATGAGGCCAAATATGTTTTTTCTGTGTTTTTTTCTTTTTCTTTTTTTGTGACAGAGTCTTGTTATGTTGCCCAGGCTAGCCTCAAACTCCTGGCCTCAAGTGATTCTCCCTCCTTGGTAGCTGGGACTATAGGCATAAGCCACCATGCCTAGCTTCTTTTCTTAAAAATAAGCAATTTCTAATTCACAGTTTTACCACTTTATATCTTATATTTTTTATAGTGATAAATATGATATTCAAGGCATTTCATGCCATACAAACATGAGAATATATTCAAGTAAAGGAAAAAATGTGGACAAAGAGAATCATATGTAAAAAAGAAGGCTTCAGGGCATATAGGTGTCAGGGTCCTGCAAATAGCCTTCCTCTTACTTCCTACTCCCCAAAGGTAACCCACCGCGAATGGTTTCTTGTATATTTTTCTAAAAAATTAACGTTAGCATATATCAGCAATTCATGACATACAATACTTTTCCTATTCTTTTTTTAAGTGGTTGCATATTATTCCATTTTATAGATGCAAATCATTTATCCAGGCCCTCTAATTAGTTTTATTTTATTTATTTTTAAATTTTTTTTTTTTGAGACAGAGTCTCACTCTATTGCACAGGCTCGAGTGCTGTGGCGTCAGCCTAGCTCACAGCAACCTCAAACTCCTGGGCTCAAGTGATCCTCCTACTTAGCCTCCCGAGTAGCTGGGACTACAGGTGTGTGCCACAACGCTTGGCTAATTTTTTCTATTTTTAGTAGAGATGGGGTCTTGCTCTTGCTCAGGCTGATCTCGAATTCCTGACCTCAAGTGTTCCTCCCACCTTGACCTCCCAGAGTGATAGGATTACTGGCGTGAGCCACCATATCCAGCCTCCTTATTAATTTTAGATTTTACCCTTTTTTTCTATTAAACATTGTTCAGTGAGTTGACTCTTAATGGCTTCAAATTCCTCTCAATTTCAACTTTCCATTAGAAGCAGGTTAATCATTGGTAATAGAGAGATACCACTTTACCTACACTAGGATAACTTTAATAAAAAAGACAGATAATAATAAGTGTTGACATGCATGTGGAGAAACTGGAACTCTCATACACTGCTGGGAAATGGCGCACTGGAAAACAGTCTGGCAGTTCCTTAAACAGTTAAATGTAGAGTTACTTCCTTAGTTCAGGCTGCTATAACAAAATACCATAGTGGCTTGTAAACAAGAAATTTATTTTCCATAGTTCTGGAAGCTAGAAGTATGAGATCAGGGTGCTAGCATGGTTGGTTTCTGGTGAGGGCCCTCTTCCCAGTTGCAGACTGCTGTCTTTCTCCTTTCTCCGTGTATTCTCACATGGCACAAGGTGGGAGAGAATGTTCTTTTTTTTTCCTTTTAAGAAACAAGGTCTTGCTCTGTTGTCCAGGCTAGAGTGCAGTGGTATGATCATAGCTCACGGTGACCTCCTGCCTTGGCCTCCCAAGTAGCTAGAACTACATGTGCATGCCCCCACACCTGCCTATATATTTTTTTTAATTTTTTGTAGAGACAGGGGTCTCACTATCTTGCCGAGGCTGGTCTCAAACTCCTGGCCTCAAGTGATCCTCCTGCCTTGACCTCCCAAAATTCCTGGCCAAAAGAAAGTTCTTATATGGGCACTAATTCCATTCATGGATTACTCTACCTTCACAACCTAATTATCTCCCAAAGGCTCTACTTCCTAATACCATCACATTAGGGGTTATCATTTCACCATTAGAATTTTGAGGAACATAAATATTCAGTCCACTGCAGTTACTGTAAGACTCAACAATTCCACTCCTAGGTATATACCTGAGAAAAATGAAAACGTGTCGATACACAACCTTATACACAAATGTTCATAGGAGCATTATTCATAATAGTCAAGAAATGAAAACAAACCAAATGTCCATCAACTGATGCATGAATAAACAAAATTGTGGTACATCCAAGTGATGGAATGCTACTCATCAATTAAAAAGAAACCCTGTGTACATTAAGCAGTCACCGTAATCCACTTGACACTATTAATTTCCTTTCTGTCTCTATGGATTTGCCTATTTAAGTTCATCCATGTCGCAACATGTATCAGCACTTCATTCCTTTTTGTAGCTGAATAAAACTGAAAGGGTCCTTATGGACAAAACCTGATTGATTTAAGTGATCAGTATGATAGATATGAAACTATAATAATAATGTACATTTCTCAGGAGATACAGGTTTGCTGTTTTCTTAAAACTTTACAAATAAGAACTTTTAATGTCATCAGGAACCAAAGGATAGGGACTTGGGAATAGGTAAATGGGGATATCCCAAAAGGAAGTAACCAAAGGCAAATGATTATTTGCTGGGGAAAAAAGGAGAAAAAACATTTTGGTGATTTATTATCCATTCATTCATTCCACATTCATGTAACTTAACACTATGTATGGAAGTAGGGACTAGGGAAAAAATAATGAAGACATGGACTTGTCTTTGAGGCCCAGGTAGCAGCATGAGGTAATTAATTGTGAGCTGTAACAGAGACATGTGCAAGAGTGCTTGAGGATGTGACTGAAGGTGGGTTAGTCCTGCATGAGGGAAAGGTGAGGGTTTCTCAACAGGCAGCAATTAGCTTGAAGGCTGAGTAGACTGAGCAGGCAGAGAAATGCACCCACAGGTACAAAGGAATGAAAGAGACAAGTTTGTGGAATTAAGTCTCTGTTGAGGATATATGTGTGTGCCATGACCTTGGATTTCTCCTTTATACTGTGCCAATACGACATTTGTCAAGCAGAAAAATATTAGCCAGCCACTGGTAATTTGTCAGAGAACACACAGTTTATACATGGCATTGTGTTAGGTGTATCTAGAGTCAAATCTGGAAACAACAATAATAACAACAATAATGACAACAACAACCAGAAAACTATTTTAAGCAAAACACCAAAGGTGGCAAGGTTCTTTAGAAATGAATTCCACATTACCCATTACTGTACAACTTCCTGGTAAAGACTTACTTTACAGCAAAATGGGATTGGAGAAATATATTTCCATTTGGCTGAAACAAATGGAAAAATCTCATTTCATCCTAAGTCCCAGAAAGGGAGGTAGGGATGTGTAATATGTTACCTAATCCCTATTGCCTGGCCTAAAATTGGCCAATTATAGCAACATGTGAACAAATGGCAATGAGATATAACCAACTGGAAAAAAGAAAGGAACAGGAATGTGTATTTATCTTAACTGTACCCTGAGCTCTGCCAAGAAGATGTTCCAATCTCCATCTCTCCATCCTTGAAAAAACTACTCAGCTAATCTTACATAGAGACCATCACTGTCTTTGGCCATCCTTTGAGTTTGGCCCCAAGTTTATCGGACAACATTGAGAAAAAAATAACACAAATTTCATGTTGATGTTTCCATCTGCAAAATGGGCATAAACATTCTTGCTATCTTCTTCCTTGCACGAGGGCTAACTGAGAAGAATATAGGTAACTATTTGGGCAACGAATCTGAGACCTATAGATCAAAATTAAAATATAAACCCAGTAAAATATTTATTTACATATGGAGATAATATTTAGAGTTACAGGCTATTACTTTATCAATCTAACTACTAATACTCCCCAGATTACCTTTAAAAATGATTTCCTTAAGAGTACTGGATATAATAGCATACATCTGCCACCTTACCCACAGCACCTGACAACTGTGAAGACATGTTTGTTTACTTTAAAAGCTCCTAGTGATAGGAAGATTTATTAGAGAAATGAAACATTTCACCTCTAAAAGCTCACAAAAACCCTGTTTTTGTTGCATTAGTCTTGCCAGGAGAATTCTGAATGTGTTTGCATTCTATCAGTCGACAGTGTGAGTCAGTCTGTCCCAAACCGGTTTTCTAACCAGAAAATTGAGAAGTTTGATGACACATTTAGGTAAACATACTCACTGGATGAAGTTATTTAAATTTTTATAGCCTTTTAATCCTCTCTAAGCCTTTGAAATCCATACAGGTTTTTAGACAAGATTTAACTTCTTATGAGTCAAAGAGTAGAAATTATATATATAAACCAACTTTATTAAGGATTTCATGAGTTCTGGATAACTAATATCTAATATTGTACTTGAAAGAGCAAAGAGGGTGAGCTGACCCCAAACTGAAGCCTTTAAATGTTAACTAATCAGCCTTACTCTTAATTAAAATTTCAGCTCTAAATGTGCTTCTTACCCCAAGAACTGAATTTCTCAGAGATTCTGGTTGGATGACGGCAGCTCTTGTTGACAATGATAAATGAACTCTGAATGTGAAGGGTTCACTCCAGTGAAAGAACAGGAAAGGAGTTGTAGGCCACAACTCTCATCACTTACTCTGCAGGCAATCTGAGAATTCAATAGGCAGTTGAATGCAAATGGAATAAAAATGTGGTAAAATATACACTGAATTTATCTAAATTAACTACAACTGATAGCAACTGAGGTTACTATGAGTTAACTAAAATTTGCAGTGTGATGGACTTTTTAATCTATACAGATGAAAGGCATGACACATGGATCCAAAGATTATAAATTCCTCTTGACACCCCATTAGCAGCTATATTATTACTTCTTTATGCAAAAAAAGACTTTTCAGGTGAATCCACTCGTTCTCTTGCCCTGAAGAGTTTCTCCTTCAACTAAAAGAAATCTGGCCCCTGCCATGAATGAGCATTTCTGTCCAAAATTTGACTTTTCACTATTCACTGTTACTCTTGGGAGTAAATTCATAACAAATAACTAAGGTACAAGAGAGTGGCTCTAAAACTTGTTGATATGGTGACTCTCTGCACCCTCCAGTCCTTTTGTCCTGCCCCAAGGGTTCCACCTCACTCCCCCATGGATATATAAAACATACATATGCTTGTGTGCATGAATGTGCACACACACATCAAAACTCAATTTATTTTGTAGGTAGCACCACCAAACCCTATCTCAGAGCATCTGTGTTCCATCCTTTATTTGGTGTTGGATCAACAGAGAATTAATTCTATGAGGAGAGATCAGAACTTGAAATAGGTGGCTTTTTCCCTTTCTTTCACCATAGTTTCAACTTCTAGCCCCCAAACTATGACACTTGAACCATCTACTTGTTTGAAAAATGCTGCATTAGAAGATTTGATACCTAAATTTTCCAGGTAAGACTTTCTTTGTAATAGTCCACACACACACACATGTACAGTAATAGTTCTCCAATAATTTTTTTTAAATTATAGAGTAGATAATAGGCAAATTATTCATGACAAGTAACTGGGGTCAGAATAATCTCACACAGAACTTTAATTAAACCCCAAAGCTAATTAAGATTCCCATTAAGAGAAAGACCACACACATTTATACACACAGAGGACATGAATGCTTTTTTGTAGAGATGGCAGATTCTGTTTTGTATATTCCATATAAAAATAATATGAAGAAAAGTCTCTTATGAAGAACTTGATAATTAGTGATAACAATAATAGCAATAGTTATATTTTACTAAATGTTTACTGTCAAACACTGTGCTAAGCATCTGAGATGGATTATCTCGTTTAATCCTCATAACAATCTTTTAAAGTCGGTACTATAATTGTCTACACAGTATTTGGATAATCAATGAAGAAGCTCAAAGGCATTAAGTAACTTTCCCAAAGTCACGCTGATGGTAACTGTAGAGGAGAATTAGGACTCAGGGACTCCCAAATCTGTGCTCTTAACCCTTCTCTGCCAGTGGTTCCTGAACCTAAGTAAGTGGTCATCATAGTTGCCAGGGGAGATATTTCAAAGTACAGAATTCTGGGCTCAACCCAAACACACTGAATCAGAATCTTCAACTGTGGCATTTGGAGATAGCAACACAATGGCATCCAAAATATGGTTCAAATGTTCTTTTAAGATGCCAAGAGAACACGAGTGAAGCCAGTTGTCACATAGTTGTCTGAGTCAAATCATCTGCCTTGAATAGAAAATAGCATCCCTTTTTCCACATAAACCTCTTCTCATTGTATAGCAGTCAGAAAGGTCTTGTTTGCTGAAAGATCAAATGAGGTCATGGTCATACCATGTCAGCAATTAGTACCAAGATACCTAGCTACATGGGCTGTGTTATGGAAGATGAAAGTGATACAGCACAGCAAACCTGCTGATTCAGAATTGCTGAGTCAGAACTTCACTGGTAGGGAATCAATGTAGACAGTTTAAAAATTATCCACTACATTCATCATATGATCAGATTAATGTTTGTTAATATTCAATACATAGTTTTAATTTCTGAAAAATCTACTTACCTTCTAGTTCATTTATTCATTCATTTCAAAATACTCAACTGAATTCTTTCCATGTACAAGGCATTAGACCACACACATAACCCCTGCCCTCAGGAGCCAAAAAGCATTCAGGTGGTAGAAAAAGAGGTAATCACTGATTAGGGGGTTAGGAATGGATTCATGGAAAAGATAGGATTTAAGCTGCAACTTGAAAGATAGGCATAGATCACACAGAAAGCATTATAGGCAGACTTAAAAGCATAAGGAAAGGCGATTAGGACAAAAAGGGCAAGCAAATTCAGGAAAGAGTGAGGAGCATGTTTTGGCTTAAGTACACATAATGTGGAAAAAAAGGAGAAGCTATGGTTGCAATGTTAGGTTCAAAGAATAAAGGGCTGTGGATGTCAAATTAAAGAGGTAATAAGTAGCTAACATGTATTTTAGCAGCATGATGGTAATATGACAAAGTAACACAAGCACAAGAAGTCAGAAGGGTGGCTTCCACTACAAAACTAACTATGCCTATGTATTTGTTATGGTAAAGTCTAAATGACTGTAACAGAGTCCCCAGAGTATGTTTATGTAGGTTTATATATAGTCTAATTATTTAAATAAGTTTTAAATTATCAAAACCTTAAATAATCTTAAATATTATTTAAATAAACTTAAAGGAGCTCTGCTCCATGAGATCATTCAGAGTTGTCTTCATCTACATGATCAGTGTTAAAACTCTATCATATCTGTTATAGTTCATGGGGGCTAGAGGGGAGGAAGGACAAAATATGTAAAAAATATCTTGCTTTCACGTTAGAGATGATCATCTCGTCTACTCACATTTCATCGATCCTATCCAACTCACATAGCCATTCTCAGTACAGGAATAGCTAGAAATGTCTGGTTGAGCAGCCATATACTCAGAAGGAGAGGGACAATTGATGTTTTGAGGACAACCAAGTTTGCCACAATCTTAGTGCAAATCACTTAACCTTTCTATGTCTCAGTTTTATCTTCATGACCTTGAAGAAGGTGAAGATTTCTTGAAAAGAACACAAAAATCACCAATCATAAAAGATTGAAAAATCCAAATTTTATTAAAATTAATAAGTTCTCTTAATCAAAATACAACAATAGGCTGAAAAGGAAAGCTACAGATCTGGAGATGATATATGCATATGTATAAACTAACAAAAGACTCATATCCAGAAAACATAAAGCACTCTAACAAAGCAATAATAATAAAAAATAAGACTGACAGCCCAACATAAAAAAAGCAGACTTTAAGAGGTACTTCATGAAAGAGGAGATCCAAATAAGCATTTGAAAAGGGGTTTGACATTACTAATCATGAGGGAAATGCAAACTAGAATTACCAAGTGTTGATGAGGAAGTAGAGCAACTAGAACTTGCATATATTTTTGATGGCAATGTAAATTCCATTTATATGAAGTTGCATTTCCATTAATATGAGTCTATTTATATAAAGTCCAAAACAGATAAAATTAATCTATAGTAATAGAGGGTCAAAATGGTGGTTACCTCTCAGTAAGAAAGTGGGTATCAACTGGAAGGTGGCACCAAGGGGGTCTGCTGCAGAGTTGGAAATATTCTATATCTTGATCTGGGTAGAGGTTACATAGGGTGTGTGTGTGTGTGTGTATGTAAAAATGAATCAATTTGTACAATTAATATTTGTGCACATTACTGAATATAAATTTATACCTCCATATGAGAGAAAAATGGACAGATAATGATTACGTTATAAGCCATAAAATGGAGTATGTTATGTATTCTGAAGATGCAAGACACATAAAATGACTGGACTTAGCAAGTGTTGTAAGCCATAGTAACAAGCAGACTGGTCCTAACAACAGCAAATGGAATACTGGGAGAGGACAGACGAGTTTGGCTTTAGAATGTTGTGCTTTAGGAATTGGTGAGACATCTAGGAGTTAAGTACACATGTGGGACGAGATAGAACTCAGGCAGGCAAAGCTAAATATAAGGATTTCAGAGTTTTGGCATAGAGAGGAAGTTGAAACCGTGGTAGATAATAGTAACAAGGGAATGGTGTAGAAAGTAAAGGGCTGGGCCATCCTAGCAAATGTATACATTGAGAGGGTAAGAAGAGGCAACAAGGAATCAATGAAGGTAGAAAAGCAGTAGATAATGATATAGAAAGAGAACCTGGAGAGCCCAGTGTCTTGGAAACCAAAGGGAGAATTTCAAGGAGTGGGCAGGCAGTCAACTAGGTTAACTGCCATAGAGAAGTAGCAGAGGATAAAGGCAGAGTCAAGCTTGTTGGACCTGACTATGAAGTCACCAGTCACCTCGGAGAAAAAATTTCATCAGAATGGCAGGTGCCGAAACAAGACTTCAAGGACCCAAAGAGGGTGGTGAGGATGTAGATGTAGAGAGTGTGGTAATACTCTTACAAGAGGTTGCCAGGGACTTGAAGGGAAGAGAGAGGCCGGTCAGTTGTAGAAATGGTAAAATTGAGGGAAAAAAGCCAACTGAGACTGAAGATACTGGAACACAAGAGGATGAATAGAACCAAGTCCCAGAGCAGAGAAGTGGGTGTGAGAGGTAAGGAGCAGGTAGTTACTACAGTGACGGGGAGTTAAAATAAGACTGAATCTAAGGTTGACTGTGGAACAATAAGCAGTTACTAAGAAAAGAAAACTGTAACAGAAAAGTGAGAAAACCTCAAGGCTAACTAGGTTTGTAATAAGAAGATGTGAAACTAACAAAAATTAATGTTTGGAAGGTTCTTTGACCTCCTTTTAAATGGAATATCCAGTTCTAAAGGGGCATGTTAAATACATTTTTAAAAAGACCTATTTTAATTTGTTCATTAAAAAATGCCAGTGCTAAATAGACTGCCTTGATGGAAACCAAATAAATTTTCACCAGGCAGGTTCTACTACTTAAAGTGGTTACAAAATACTTGATTGGAAAGCAATGTTTTTCTCTCCCTACTGAAAGATATATTCCAAGATTAGGAATAAAAATACTAGCAAATGATAGAAATAAAATAAGCACATTCTAATGGTGAAACAATCTGGTCTATGGCCCTTACGGAACTTTGTTTATAGTAATAAAAACCACACACTTATCATTAAGAGCAATAATAACAAAAACATTCATCACACTCACTGTTGCCAGAAATGTAAAGTGCTTGTCTGAAAACTGGGCAGCTTAAAGCAGGTAAGCAGATTAAGGCCCAATCAGATTCTGAAGTAGGAGCAGTTGCTTGGAAAAACAAGATGCATATCTCAATAGTTACTTTTCTAGCCAAAGATCTTGCTTAACTCAATTAGCTTGGGCTTGTTTCTATTACTTGAAGCCATACTTTTCTATTAGTAAATGAACAGTTTTTCATTTTAGGACAAATTAGTATAAGTAAATGAAGCAGCAGGGGACAATAGCTTTATCATTACTTCATCCTGGGAAATAAGAAAAGAGCAATGTGGTTTTCTGTGTGAAGCATTTTATTAAAAGCAGAAACATACTTTTTTGGGTCAGGTCACTGATCTAATCAGCCCATGGTCCATGTTTCTCCTGGTGACTGCAAAAGATGATGTGTAGAGTCTTGTGAAGACGTAAGCTTAAAAGATGAATTACTCATAATAGCTGATTTTGGATTTATCTGTAAGTCTATCCATAACATTCTTCTAAATCTACTTCTTTTTTAGTTCACCCAATAAGGCAACTTCTTTTTTTTTTTTTTGAGACAGAGTTTCTTTGTTGCCCGGGTTAGAGTGAGTGCCGTGGTGTCAGCCTAGCTCACAGCAACCTCAAACTCCTGGGCTTTAGCAATCCTACTGCCTCAGCCTCTGGGGTAGCTGGGACTACAGGCATGTGCCACCATGCCCGGCTAATTTTTAATATATATATTTTAGTTGGCCAGATAATTTCTTTCTATTTTTTTTTTTTAGTAGAGACGGGGGTCTCGCTCTTGCTCAGGCTGGTCTCGAACTCCTGACCTTGAGTGATCCACCCGCCTTGGCCTCCCAGAGTGCTAGGATTACAGGCGTGAGCCACCGCGCCCGGCCTAGGCAACTTCTTTAAAACATACATCCGTGTGTGTATACATACACAAACACACACAGTGCTTACTAAATGCTAGCTACTGTTTTAAGTGTTTTTCACTTAATCCTTAATCCTCATAACAACCTTATGAGAGGTACTATTATTAGCAGCATTTTACTTAGAAGGAAACTGAGGCCTGAGCCGATAAATAATGTGCCTAGGAACACAGAGCTAGAAATGGGCAGGGAAAGGAGTTGAATCCAGCAGTTTGACATTTATATCCTTAATATAAATAAAGAACATGCAATACTGATCTTTTGAGTAAAATTACTTCCTTCATGCTTCTAATTCTAATAGTTCTAGGTTTGGGTGAACAAGACTATGTTTGCCCTGCCACATTGCTTGTGATTTTGCAGATTTAAATCATACCCTTTTTTCACTTTAATCTTTACAGTTTATAACCAAAATTTTAGACTATCTTCACATGGAAGTTACCCATTACCATTCTGTTTACACTTGTGTGAAATCTCCAAACTCTGTTAAACCTTTTTCAGGACAGGTAACTACAACAGTAGAAAAATGACATGTAGATATATGCTCCAGTAATAAAAAAACAAGATCATGGTATCGATTTACTGTGAATCCCTTCCTGACAGGCATTTTATTGACTAGTTAACCCTTTTGGTTGTCTGGTTGTCCAGTGTCTATTGGTAACAGCTGACTACAATCCAAGGTTTCTTCTTGAATCAAAACTACAGTTTTCAGATACAGTTTGAATTACTACTGTTCACACCACTTTCTATCTTACAATGGGCTGACAGCTAGATATCCTTATGCAACAAGGTAACTTCCTATCACCATGCTACAGTATCACTCGAAGGTATTTCATTTTCATTACCATTTCCATGTCCTCTCATGGAACTACATCTGAGAAATGGATTCTTACAAGAAATGAGCAATGAAATGAACAATTCTGTTCAATTCAATGCAACAAATATCTATTGAGCACCT
This sequence comes from Lemur catta, assembly GCF_020740605.2. Taxonomy (NCBI): domain Eukaryota; kingdom Metazoa; phylum Chordata; class Mammalia; order Primates; family Lemuridae; genus Lemur; species Lemur catta. The sequence continues at coordinate 241,911,852 of NC_059128.1, forward strand.
ACTCTCTCCTAGGTGCTGGGTGTGATATGAACTATCATGAGTAACCCCATACTTTCAGTTGTCAGAAGATCATGCCCCCAAATTCCTACTAAAAAAATGCCACCGAGTACTAAGAATCTCTTTTTTAAAAATTTATTTTTATTTTTTTATTCTTATTTCAGCATATTGTGGGGCCAGGAAAGTTTAGGTTACGTATATTGCCCTTGCCCCCCACCCCCTTGAGTCAGAGCTTCAAACGTGTCCATCCCCTAGACAGTGCGCATGGCACTCATTATGTATATATGCACCCATCTCCTCCCCCACCCATATTTGCCCGACACCCGATCAATGTTATTCCTAAGAAACTCTTGAATACTACTATTACAAGTATACTGATAGACGTGTCTTTTCAAAATGTCTAATCTACCATCATAAACATCCCCAATACTTAGGAGGTCAGTGAAAGCAAGCCAATCATTTAAATATTTTGCTCCTAAAAAATAAAATGTAGTTGGCTTAACACTGATTCTTGTCAGACCTCATATATATTAATAGTATTGGCCAATAGACCATAGGAAATTAATGAAAAGGCCACTGTTTGTATTTTGTTTTACTTACTGGCATCATTACCAGCAACACATATTTTGTGTAGCTACTACATGCAAAACATTATGCTGAGCTCCACTGGGGATAAGACAAGTAGTACTACTTACATAGAAACAAATGTATACATCTTAAAAATATGTGTGTGTGTGTATGACTTCTTGTGCTTGTTGGAATCTATACTATTTATCAACAAGATAATGCAGAGAAAAATACCTTATCCATGAGGTACATCTGTCTAGATAGAGTTTAACAAAGGAAAAGTCACTTGGCTGACAGTAGAGTTACACAACTTGATTATGTAAAGAGACTGAGTTTTCTTTGACTATTCAGCCTTAGAATACACATCGCTGATATTTAAGCAGTGTAAACTGTGTAGCATCACTGTCAGCATAAATCACGAGTCTTGATGTACAGTGAGCTTTCCTGACAAACATCTGGACAATAGCCAAGCAAAAATACATAATTTAAAAGACTCAATCAGTTTCATTCTGAGGCATTTTGTTTAGTGTTTAATAGCTTCTCCAGGGACAGGAAAATTACAAAAGCGCATTGTTTTGACATGAGCTAAAATGAGTCATTGCTCGTCACTACATTTTTGAGGATTTGGCATTAATCTTCTGAGACAATAAACCATAAACATTTGAAATAAATATCAATTTTCCTAAACAGTTTAGTAAACCCAGGCTACTCTTCTTATTGAAGCAATAAGTTGGTATCCCTAAAGGAAGGCACTACCCATTCAACTTGTAGACATTTTGTTTTTCCAAATAACACTTTCCTGAACATTTTTAATGACCATCGAAGGCTCAATTAATGCAAAACAATGGTAAAACTTACTTGATTTTTTTAATAACAAGTTACAAAAATACTATATACAATTTGAATACTATACATAGTTTAATCCTTTGGTAAATTCCAAACCCAATGTCACTCAGTATTTCCGCCCAGTATTCTCTTCCTGCTTTCACAATTATCAACAAGAAGCAAAGCAAACTGGCTTGAGTTTCAACTTCTGGATGCTCCAGAGTTCAGATCCTACTCCCTTCATGCCTCACCTTCTCAGGCTTGCTCTAGGGCCTAGCCCAATTTTATTTTCCTGTAGACCAGTGGTTCTAAAACTTTGCTGCATATTAGAATCACCAGAGGAGTTTTAAAATCTTCTGGTGCCCAGGTCACACCAATTAGGTCAGAGTCTCTGAGACTTAGCATCAATTGTGCTGTAAGTGCACCAGGTAATTTCAATATGCAGCCCAGTTTGAATATCAGTGTTTAGATCTGGGTAGGAGAGCAGACAGAGTTAAGTTAGGCAGTGGTCAGCCCATTTGGTACTTTATGAAAGTTCTGATGAATATTAAGTGTGGAAAGAAAAGGTTGGACTAAATAACTATTTAGAAATCATAACTTACTTATGACATAGGGTTAAAAACATAGATTCTGGAGCCAAACTTCCTGGGTTTGAATCCTGGTTATTTATGACTTCTCAGAGATGTCATTTCTTCATCTGTTCAATGGGGATAATAATAGTACTTACCTTATAAGGTTGCCGTAAAGATTAAACGAATTTATATATATCTACATGAAGTATCTTGTGTGATAGTCTAAGCCACATTAAAACAAAACAAAGCAAAACTATTAGGATGATGTGAAAAATGCATATACATTTTTAGTAAGTATGTGTGTGTCAAAAATCGAGATGGAAATTTGTCACTGCAAAAGAAAATTTTTATTTAGCTGATCTTCCTAGGTTTCTATTTATAAAGGAAGAGATTGGAAACGATGAGATTGGACATAAAGTCAGGGCAACCACAGCCCCTGGGCCATCGTGTAATTCCATGCAGTACAATTTGTTTGAAATCTTTCATTCCATATACCCACAACTTGCCTCTGAAAATAATGCTATGTACACTATAGAAATATACTTCTTTTTCCTAACAACTTTTTGAAAATGTCAAAATAGGGAACAAAATATAATGTATCATATCTAAATTCTCAAATAAGCTACATTTAAACCCACTCTGCTTTTGAATGTTCCCTTCTTTTTTGAAAGTTTGATAACTTAGATAAGTCTACCCAGAAATACATTTTTTTTTTTTTTGAGACAGAGTCTCGCTCTGTTGCCCGGCTAGAGTGAGTGCCATGGTGTCAGCCTAGCTCACAGCAACCTCAAACTCCTGGGCTTAAGCGATCCTCCTGCCTCAGCCTCCTGAGTAGCTGGGACTACAGGCATGCGTCACCATGCCCGGCTAATTTTTGCTATATATATTTTTAGTTGGCCATATAATTTCTTTCTATTTTTAGTTGAGATGGGGTCTCGCTCTTGCTCAGGCTGGTCTCGAACTCCTGAGCTCAAGTGATCCACCCGCCTCAGCCTCCCAGAGTGCTAGGATTACAGGTGTGAGCAGAAATACATTTTGATGACTAACTTGATAAATTAAAAACCAATATTAGAATATTACATCTAACATTAGTATAAGGAATCAGAATTGGAGGCAAGACATCTTTTCTTAATACAGTCAGTCCTCAATTATTCACGGTGATTAGAAACAAGGAAAATATCCTTTAACTATGAGCACTGGGCTCATAGTTAATTTAATGATTTAAATTAATTTAATTTAATGATTGGTTGTTTTGCCACACCTACTTAACCAGAAAGCTTTGACACACTATAGGGGGTTCTCTGCAGTAGGGTTCTCTTGCAGAATCCCCCTATAATGCCTGCCGTCCATCCTGGACACCCCTATTCTAGCTAAGGTAAAATAAAAGACAGTGATATGACAGAAAAACGGGAAATTGAAGTAACCAGTTCAGAACCTCATTGCTTCCCACAAATCTCAGAAACACAACTTTGGTTTTCTATTTTTACCATTCTAGATTACCCCTCAAATATACCACATCACCTCAATACTCCACCAAAAGGCTCAGTACTCCACCCGATTGTCTTGGCAATAATATCAATCCTTAGAGAACATAGACTATTCAAGATCTACAAAAAGAGTAAGTGCAGAAAATTCAAAAATTTGGTGTCAGGCAAATGAACACAAATTAGTTGAGATATATAAAGCCAAACTTTCACTTGTTTTTCTTTGTTTTGTTTTGAACTATATTTATTGCCAAAGCTATAGAATAGGTCAGCACACTTTTTCTGTAAAGAGCTATGTAATAAATACTTAAGACTTTGTGGGCTAGATGGTATTTGTTGCAACTACTCAACTTTGCTGTTGTAGCAGGAAAGCAGCCACAGATAATATGGAAACAAATGGTATGGCTCTGTTCCAATAAAACTTTACTTATGGACACTAACATTTGAATTTCATATAATGTTCACATACTATGAAATAATCTTTTGATTTTTTTCCAATTATTTATGACTCAGGGGGATGGGTGGGACATGGACAATGTATATAACCTGAGCTTTTGTACTCCCATGATGAGCTGAAATAAAAAAAAAAAAAAATGTAAAAGGTTTTCTTAGCTGTGGGCCACACAAAAATTGGCAGTGGGCTGGCTATAGAACTTAGTGATGCCTTCTCCCTGCTACGCCTTATTATACAGGTAAATGTATATAGATATTTGTGACTATAAATAAAAAATATCCCTTAGATTATCTTCTTAAGTATTCATTTCTAAAGCATAAGATTGGACATAAAAATCACACCATTATACATGCACACAGAGAAGTGCAATAACAGACATTGGTGACTCGGAAAAGTGGGAGGGTGGTAAGGGATAAGAAAGTACTTAATGGGTACAATGTACACAATTTGGGTGATGGCTACACTAAAAGCCCAGACTTCACCACTACACAATATACTGATTTAACAAAACTGTACTTGTACCCCTAGATCTACAAGAAAAATACATAAATAAACCACACCATTTATGCCAATCATAATAAATCAGGATATAGAATAGAACAGAGCAGGTACAGAGTATTTGAGTTCCACAGCACTGATATGTGTATAATATTTACATACATATATATATAAATTCTTCATTCATTCTAATGTCATTCGCTGCCAAGGCCCTAATCAATAATATCACCAACCGATTTTTCCCTACAACCTGACAAGCGTTATTAAGCAGTTAAGTTTTACTAAGACTAAAATTAAGTCTTACTACATCTTAGAAACATAAATAGTATTCTTTATCACAATCATGTCTGAGCAAAAGAAATTTGTCCTGAGAAACAAATTACGTTTCTTTCTAGCTCTTTTCTCTAATAGGCTATAATTAAATTTTGAGACTTAAAGCACATTTTCTATTTAATAGCCATGTATGACACATAATTGGAAATGGACTTCAGCACTGTTTTGTATACACTGATTTTTTTTCTTTATAGTTAGATAAATTTTTTCAAACTAAATCATTGTGCTTTCAATTTGTTGGAAGGTGAACACTGATTAATGAATAGATTGCAGAACAAAAAAACATCAAACCCTAGTCCTTAGGAACCTTGTAGAATCTCAAATTCTACTGAGCAAGGGTTTAAATGCTATGGCAACAAATAAATCATAAACACTGTCATTGTAGAATTATCACTTAAATGACGAGTATTCCTGAATACAGTAATTTGGGGCCCATTCCTCTGTTCTCAGGCAATCAAAATAATTGTTCTTAAGTGTTTCCTCACCTTTTGTTTTTACTACTTTAAGGGTCCTATTTCCTAAGTTCTGTCTTTTGGGAACCTTTCTCTGAAGGACTCTATATGCTTCAGGTGTCTGTCACTCATGAAAAAAACAAAAACAAAAAACCTAGAAAATATATACATTCCACACACACAAATGCTGTACTAACGGGGCATGCAGACTGTTTAAACAGCCCCTCTATAGAAGAGTGTACCAATTATGTGGCTAATATTAGGGCAACAAAATTTCCCTTGCCTTCTTTTTGCCACATGCCTGTTATTTTCCCCCTATAGTTTCCATTAACTGTTTCAAACATATGTTGCCACTTATTTGCCAGGAAAGGAATCTCTGACCTACCCCCCTTTACATATGATGAAATGGCAGACAGAAAGGAGCCACAGAGAGCACCATTAGTAGTTATTCACACTTCTGTTTTCTCTTAACTTCCTTTTCTCTAAAGTTTATTCTTCATATGCTAGGAGGGATGTGTAATCACAAAGACATCCATGACTCATGCTTTAGAATATGGAACCATGGCAATTCCCTGCAGAAGCAAATGTCCCCTCCTCCAGTGAGCTACATGCTTCCTCTACAGAAAGACCATCTTTACAGCTCAGAGCTTTATCAAACATTGATGAGGGGCTCCTTTGTCCAACCTTCACCAAACATTAACATTATTTTCTTTTCTAGCAATCACTGCTAGAGTTTACCCCACATTTAACCATAGTCTTTTAGCAAGGCATCTGGTCCATGAGTTCAGGCTGCTAGGGGATTGCCCTGAGTCAAGAGGAAAAAACTAATAGAGGTTAAGTAAGAGGAAGGGGTTTTCCACCAAAGATGAAGAGGATTTAAGGAGCTAAAATGTAGAAGTCTGGTGTTATATATACAGTAACAAGAAATGAATGTTTATTTCAGTTTGCATTGATTATCCTCCTTTGGCTCACTGAAACCAATCTACAGGTCAAGAAACATTGCCATGGGTTAATAGCTATGCTACTGAACTAAGTTCTTTAAACTATACCCAGTAGACACTACCAGGAACCTGGCCTCTTCTGGAAAAGAAGATCAGCCAAAAAATAAGCACTTGCCCATTAGCAAAAGGAAAATACAGTACCTTGAATGACTCACAAATATTACCATTCATGTGTTTGGAGATATAGTAAAAAAATAAAAAACAATCCTTCTGAGTGACAGCCCACTAAATCTATGAGACCAACTACAAAGCCAGTTGAATTCATCCTTTAAATGAGGATGCTTTCAGCTTTTCCAACAGTGAACTTGGGTGACTGTGAGTTGCCTAAAAGAACATGCTGCCATGCTTAAACCTGGGATAGCTAAGAATAAAATATAGTTGAGTTTTTCCATTCTTGTGATACTTCACTTAGAAGAACGGGCTCCAGCTTCAACCAGGACAAAACAATAGGTAATTCACCATATTTTTTCATGGTGGAGCAGTACTCCATGGTATACATATACCACATTTTATTAATCTACTCATGTATTGATGGACACTTGGGTTGTTTCCACATCTTTGCAATTGTGAATTGTGCTGCTATAAACATTTGAGTGCAGATGTCTTTTTTATAGAATGTCCTTTTTTCCTTTGGGTAGATGCCCAGTAGTGGGACTGCTGGATCAAATGGTAGTTCTACTTTTAGTTCCTTGAGGTATCTCCGTACTACTTTCCATAGAGGTTATACTAGTTTGTAGTCCTACCTGCAGTGTCTGAGTGTTCCTATCTCTCCACATCTATGCAGAGCACCACATGTACTCACCATTAAATTGATACTAATCGATCAACACTTATGTGCACATATGGGAAGTAATATTCATAGGGTGTCGGGCAGGTGGGAGGGTGTGGGAGGGATAGGTAAATTCACACCTAACGGGTGCAGTGCATGCTGTCTGGGGAATGGGCACACTTGTAGCTGACTTGGGTGGTACAAAGGCAATTTATGTAACCGAAGTGTTTGCACCCCTGTAATACTGTGAAATAAAAGTAAAAAAAAAAAAAAAGAAAAAAGAAAAGAGAAGTTGGCCCCCCAATATATATATATAGTTAAGTTTAGCTATCCTGGCCACATAAAATATATACAAGCATTCTCTAGGTTATGAACACCTGACTTGTAAACATTCCCTCTACATAAAAAGCCAGGCTATACCCTGCTCAAAGGGATGACACCTGGAGAGCAAGAGTATTTCCAGAGCTACTTAATTTTCTTCAGGCTAGTTGGCCTGAGGCTGCCATGGATATGACAGGGAGGTACTCACCTGGAATGCAAAGTGGGGACCTGTAATACATTTGCTAATAAATATCATGCTTAATGTAACACGCAGGTTCCCAGTTAGTCCATGAAAAGCTGGCTGACCTGAAGTTTATATATGTGCAAGAATACTGTCCTCTACTCCATGCTGTAATAATCACACTATGTATAAACCTTGTGAGCTATGTTATTACTGTGCTACAAAATCACCATACTATTGCAGTTACCTAAATGGAGGTTTTCAGCTTTATTATGGGTTTATTATGGGTTTAGCCTTCTTGTGCTAGTCAGGGAATCAACTCCTTGCTTAATAATATTGTTTTTATGGGGGAAAAGTCTTACAAATTACCCTCTGAAACAATTTTTGCAAGATGAGGAACTTCCTATATGTTGAAGATTAAAGTATTCACTTTCCTCCTTGTAAGAAAGCAAACTGCTCTAAGATCTAAATTCAGAGTAAAGTCAGTATTATCCCATGTTTCTTCCATGAGCAAAGGAAACCATGAACATATAGTCTTTAGAAGTATCAAAAAACAAACAACAAAAAAGATAATAATTATAAATAGAAAGAAGGGAATAGCACACCAGCACACAAAACTAGCGGTAAATCCCCCTCTGGCCAAATGTGGCACCAGACTAACTCCTCTTACGCATCCACAACAGATGAACAAATGGGGCAGATCTTTACCTGAACTCCTAAGTGCCACTTTCTCTCACACCTTCTCAGGTACAGACCATCCTCCCTCTTCAGAAAAAGAGCACTTTATTTATGTACCTTGTGTAATCCATTTAGTTTTTAACCAGACTGTCTTCTCTTCTATTAATACCTCTCTAACCAACTCCTAGCTATAAATTTCTTAAGGAAGGGATTTGATTTACTTTCAACTACAAGGCAAAAATTTTTGAATATAATAGCAAAGAGGAACTAAGTTTACTGACACCTATTATATGCTGGTTCTATGTTAACTGGCTTCCCCCCCGAAAATATGTCTCATATTTAACATAATAGGTGCTTAATAAAGGAATGTTGAATGTCTAGTCACCCACCTTCAATAAGAAGAAAACTGTAAAGCAACTAATAGAAACATTTGTAGATTCAGCAAGGAGGGAGCCAGAGTTTTTACCTCCAAAATTCCTTGGGTGAGGTTGGGGATAAAACTTAATTATATTTAAAAATATCTATGTATTAATATTTGATAAAGAGATGCTAGTAAACAAAAATCATTCTCAATCAGCATAGAACTCTACTTCTATACAGAAAGATCAATTATCTATATAGAACATAAATGGTTGTGGAGATTAAAGCAATTAGAGGTTACTTTATGAGGATAGCCAACTCTGATAACTTACAATAAAGGAATTAGCTATCTGCTTTCATCAAACTAATGACATAATTCTTAGATGTCTACTATGACAGAAAAAAAAAATCCATAAAACATTACACCTTAAAAAGCCAGGTTCTCTGTCAGCATCTGTTGATGAAAAAAAAAAAAAAAAAAAAAAGCCAGGATCTAGTCTTAGATTGGGGAGAAGCCTTGAAATTCTATAAAATAGGCAGTGATATTTTTAGCTTACTGTTAAAAAATACCTAGATGCCAGTTTTGTTACTAGATATAGAGATCCCTGAAAGGAAAACAATGTCTCCTAACAGTCTCCAGACTTTCTCCCAGGAACACACGAGAAAACAAACATACAGAGCATCCTGCTTTCATCTAAGCAAGATATTGCCACTCCTTGTGCACAGTCACAGAATTGATCGCTTCTAATCCAGCTCTCTTTGTGGCAATCAGTATCAACATGAGTTTCCATATTCTTAAAGAGAATTATGGGACAATAGTATACTCAGAATTTAAATTAAAGAGGACTTAGAATCATTGAGCCCACATGATTCATATGAGCGTGACTATATCCAGGTGAGGAATAAAATCTGATTGATCTATAAGCTAGTAATGTTATTCTGTTGCCCTCTGAAAGTTCCAGAAAATAAGCCATAAAGGCAAGTCTTTGGGGGTGGTTGAGTGGGGGTGGGAAGTGGGAAAAGAGATTATAAGAAACGTTTCCTGGCCCCTAAGGACACAAGAGAAGGGATGGTCCCTTTTCTACTGCTGGGTGTTTCGTGTTTAGATGTGATGCCTGGAACTGCAGAGGTAGTTTTCCCACCAGTGTGACAATGAAACTATCAAGGGGAAGAGGCCAAAGCTACAAGAACCAGAGAGCCAGAGGCCACATGCCATGTGTGGATCCTGCCCCAAGGTTCGATTTTTTGTTGTGAGATGATACATTTCCCTACTGTTTGAGCCAATGGGAGTTCAGGTTTTCTGTTGACTACAGGTGGATACATCCTAGCCAAGGTATCATTTTCTTTTGGTTACTCACAGTCTGGACAACTTGGAGAACCTGTGGCATTATTTTCAGGACAGTTCTCAGTGGAGGAAAACAGGTTAAAGTCACCATGTTCTTGGAACTCTTCAAAGATGTGAAGGCATCTTATATTATATGGTACTCTCTACAAAATTAGAGACTTGTCTAATACTTTATGAAAAACTATCTAGTTCAAGATGCCTTCCTCAAAGTAGCATCATTCACATGAGAACAGTTTTTCTCTGAAACACCTGGAATGAGAGTTCAATGATATGCTATTTTTTTACAATGATTCAGTGAAAGCACAGAGGATGCTTTCTAACCTTTCTTAGACCATCTATCTCTCTGACTAATGTGTGCTTGCCTAAACTAAGAAGTAACACCTGTGAAAAATCAGAAAAATGTTTAAATAGGATTTTAACTAACAAGTGTTAGTTAAAGTGTTAGTAGATCATAGCTATTCTAGACAGCATACCAAATTTCCTGTTAATATGTGGACCTAAGAAAGACTAAAACTTAAAAAGGTGAAGTTTTGCTAATAATTGAGCTTATATTTGAGACCACTTTTATATGATTAGGCAGCTGGAAAATCACTAGTGGCCTATTAGGCTGAACAATGAATGGAAATGCTGAAACGTAAACCCTTAAGAGGTTAAGCTAAAACTCCATTTCTTAGCATAAAGGACCATACAATTGGCTCCAACATATTAATTTGAAACATTTCGTTTCATATATTTCTTATGTAGTTTTCAGGTTTATTTTCAGTATTAGATTGTATTATTCTAATGTCCATTGCTCATGGTGAAATGGATTAGCTACCCTAAGCTATTCTCACTAAAATATAAAACCCAAAAGACAAAAAGAAAAAAAAAAGCAAAATAAAATATATAAAATATTTTTAAAAAATACATCCATGAGATGGCAAGTTATTAAGGAATATTCAAGGCCAAAGACTGAATAAAAGTGAACACCTAGGTAAAGCAAAGCACCAAAAAAGGTGGTTTTTGCTTGGAAAGCATTTTTTGAACCCAGTAAACTTAAATTTTAGTTTTCATGGCATCATAGGGCACATGGACAGAGTTTAACAAAGCCCAGGGTCCTCCTAGTCCCATATAAGCGGAGAATGCAAAGAGCTAAACTGTCAAAGTAAAAGCGATTTAGAAACAGAACCAAACTCTAGGGGGACTACAAGGAAAACTGCTTGCCTTGAACTATGGCATTTGGAGTAAGGGGAGAAATAAACTCCACTGAGAATTTATAATAACAAGCTAGCCCACATGAGAATTTGCAGCCCAGAATCACACTAACTGGGTGGTAAAAAAAATCAAACAGAAACAAAAACAACAAAAACCCCAAAGATCCCTGAGCCAAAAAATTTAGTTTAAAGAGATTCTAGGCTGAAAATACCCCCTGGCATCTGGCACAAACAAATGGAAATCCTCTCTGGGGGAAGCTACCTTCAATTCAGGGCTCAAAGAATTCCCAGATATAAAATTCTAAGATATATGAGTTCATATAAAAAATCCAAAAGCACACTAGCAAATAAAATACAATGATTGAAAGTCATAAAAATGACAACAGAATCAGAGCTGCAAAGACCTCAGAAATTTCAATGATCAGACACCATGTAAGACATATTTAATATGTAAAAGAAAAACAAGATGGATATTTCTCGTTACAAAAGTAAAGGACTATGAAAAATGGCCAAACTAGAAAAAAAAGAGAAACTTTTAGAAATGAAATATGTAATAATTACAGATCAAGCAATGAGAATTAGTGAACTGGAAGATAAATCTGAAGAAATAGTATGGATTATAGTCTGAAATGCCAAACAGATGGAACAACTGAAAGAGTAGTTCAGGGACATGAAGTCAGAGTGAGAAAGTCTAATGTGTCTAATCTAAGTTATAAAAGATTAAGGAGAGAAAAAATTGTTCAGAAGCCACATTTGAAAAGTTAATATTAACTGAGAATTTTCTAGAACCGCAGAAAGACGAATCCATAGACTAAAGAATCTCAATTACACCCAGTAGGGATAAAATAAAAGAAATCTGAACTTAAGTACATAATAATGAAATTGCAGAATATCAAAGACAAAGGGAAGATCATAACAGCAGCCAGAGGAAAAAGGAATGATAATTAGATTGATGACTTTTCAATGGTAAAATGGGGAGCCAGAAGTCATGTAATATTTTCAATGTGCTGACAGAAAACGAGTGTTAACTTAGAGGTCTATGCCCAGGAAAAAATCTTCCCAAGAACAAGGGTGAAATAAAGACATGTTCAAATAAATAGTGTCCACAGAGCAGATTTCCACTAGAGGAACTTCAAAAGGAGGCATTTAGATTGAAGGAAAGTGATCCCAGATGGAAGTCTGGAATAAAAGATGGAATAAGAAGCAAAGACAGTGGTAAGTATGTTGGTGTACCTAAACTAACAGTGACTAAAAGCAATAATAGATGATAATGTCTTGTGGAATTAAAAAAAAGATAGAACTAAAATATATGACAATAATAATGTAAAAATTGGGAGGGTAAGCTCAGAGTTAAAGTGTTTTGAAGTTTTTAAATGTTTATGGAGGAGGCTTAAGACACTGATTAGCTTTAGACTTTGAGAATTTAATTTGTGAGGTAGAATTTATAGGGTAATTAATCCCTAATTGAAAAGGAATACAGTGTATATTCCAAAGTAGAAAGGAAGTGAATTCTTAAAATAAGAAGCCAAGAAATGAGATAAAAACAACAAAAAGGTGGTACAAATAGAACTATCAAGTAAGATGGCAAATCCAAATATATCAATAATTACCATAAATATAGACTAAATGATCCTGTTAAAAGATAAAGATTATAAAACTGAATTAAAACAATCCAACAATTATAATTTCCAGCTATATGCTGTCTATACGAGACTCATTAGAACATAAGGATATAGTAAAGCAGTAAGTAGAAGATGGGAAAAAAGACATGTCAGGTAACTACTAATCAAGAGAAAGATTATGTAGCTATGTTAATATCAGACAAAATGAACTTCAAGGTAAAAAGCATTTATAAAGAGTCATTATATAATGTAAAGGGATTCCATTTCCTAGGAATATTTTGAATTTGCATACATCTAAAAATATGGTCTCAAATATATAAAGCAAGAATTGACAGAAACGGAGAAAGAGACTAATCCACCATCACAGTAGAAGATTCTGGAACACCTCTCTTAGTCATTAACAATGGAAGCAGACAAAAATCAGTAAGGTTACAGCAGATTTTCACAATACAATTAGCAAGCTTTATCTGTATAGAGAACACTGTTCTTAACTCCTACAAAATATGAATTCTCTGTAAGCAGATAGGGAATTTATACAAAAAGTAAACACACAGTGGGGCCATAAAACCAATCTTAATTTCAAAGGATAGATAACATACTGATCACACTCTCTGACTATAACATAATCAGGGACAAAAAAGATACTCTCCCCCATCTCAAAATATGTGTTTAAAAATTATGCAGCACAATTCTAAATAACTCATGAACCAAACAAAGAGATGCAAGTCCAATAAGATCATGGAGGGAAAAGAAACAAGGTAAAGTTCTCAGCAGAGTTATTTTATTTGCAAAGAAATTTACAAAATATGAAAATTGACCAAATGAAGACAGTCATAGAATTTCTTTCATTGAAAGAGGAAAAAATGAAGATAAAATGTCTATATCGCAAAAAAAGGCATTCTAAGAAGATTTTGTTCTCTACTTTGCCTTCCACAGGCAATAAATAAAATTGCAGACAGGTCTAGATAAGAAGGTGTACCTTCAAATATAAAGAGCCTCCCTCTATTTTCAATAACGGATCAAACAGGCACCTCAGCAAAACAAACAAACCAATTTAATCATATTCAGATGTGGTTTTTGTTGTTATTTTTTGCAGCCTTGGGGGATCTTTACCTAGCTACCAACTTTTTCTGTGGGGAGAGAACCTTTGGTAAATCATAATTATTTGTCAAGTAAATGGCTCAGGAGAACCATTCTTTAGCAGTTATTCTAATATTTAATGTCTATAAAAATTCTCCTATTTAATTACATCATAGACTTATTTTATTTTGATTCTCAGAGCAGACATTTAAAGTTTTTCAATAGATGCCGCTCTATACCTCCACTTGTCCTAAGATTGTACCTAAGAGAAGCATTAATATATAACATGGTTAGGGTACTCCTAGTTCTAGTTCATATGAATATATTGCACTTAACATGCAATCAAAAAGGAAGTAACAAAGCCATAATTCTTTTAAAACTGCTTTCAATATATTACACACCTGCTCAAAAGCTGCTCATGGCACCCTACTATCTACAACATGAAGTTAAAACCCAACCCACTAATTGAATTTTAAGACCCATTCACAGTCTGGTCCCACCTTATGTGACCAACCTCTTAGTCAGGGCTGTAACATCCACCTGCAGAGGCCCAGCTCTGCTCCATGAGACCAATCAGTGGCTACAGTCTATCCAGAGTCCCTTGCTCTGGCATTCTCCCTCCTGGAATTGACCACAATTGTTATTTGCTAAGGAAATGTCCCTTTGAAGTGGTATTTAACCACACAAGTAGAGGAAATTGTGTCGTGATACAGATAGACAGAAATCTTCTTTATAGAAATGGCATATTTGAGCTGTAGACAGACAGAAAGCAAGAGATTTGTTTTTAACCAAAAGTCAGTCAGCGGCTCTCAGGTCAAGCGAAACCTAAGCCACTTTTATATTTTCAGTCTACAGATGTATTAAAAAACGGAAATGAAGAAACATCCAAGTTAGTTTAAGAACTTGTGCTAAATTTTAAATCCTTGCATTTAACAAAGAAATTTTAATTTTTGCCAAAAAGGCAAGACAATAAAATATAATTGGGTTATTCATAAGATTTATTTAAAAATTAGTTTATAGCATACTCTAAGTGGCACGGTATAGTCTAGTAATAAGACAAATTAGCAATCATATAATAAACTTCTTCTGTCAATCTTAAGAGAACATAGGCATTTGGAAATAAATCTCAGACTCCAAATTGGAAGTGACTGAGAGTTAACACCAGGTCTCTACCAAATGCCCTTCCAGTGTAGGTTAAGGGGGCAGGGACAGGCTCTTCTGGCATCACTAAGGGCAATAGCCATTAATGGTAACTGAAAGTTGTTTCTGTGTTTCAAAACTCAGTTGGAACAGTTTTCATTAGAATTGATTATTTTCAAAAACAAATCAGCATGATTTTAAAGTATATTTTGCCAAGAAGTCACTGTGGGTCCACAGCTGACTCCTGAAAGGAAACTCTGCTTCTGCAATTTTTATTCCTCAAGTTTGCAGGCTGTCAGAGCAGTATCATGACACAATTTACCCCACTTGCATGGTTAAGTACCACCCCAAAGGGGAAATTTCCACAGCAAATAATAATTGTGGTCAAGGAAAGTAAAGAAACTTGATTAAATGGAAAAATGAATAGTTTCTGAATCCAAGCCTTCTCAGTACTCAGCTGATTCAAAAGTGCAGAGCCAAAATCTTTAACTGTAACTAGCATCCCATGGCATCCTGCATAGGCATTTGCCTTGAAAGCTGTAAAATAAATTGCACAAAAATGAACCAAAAGCTAATAGTCAATCGGTGGGAGTGATTTGTATATGATTGTCATCTCTTTCTCCTGCTGGATTCAAAGCACTTTTTTCCGTTCATTTCCTCATTTATCATTTTTGTGGACTTCCCACTCTGCAGTGTATTGTGCTGGTCCTAATACAGAATCCCATAAAGTGGGAAGGAGATTTGAGACTTTAGAGAGGTGAGCAGAATGATTGGCATACAACAGGTTCTCTATAAATGACAGCAATTCCTTTCCCACCTTCCCTTCCCACTCTCTGAATCTTAACAGAAGTGGCATGTTTGAGCTGTGAAACTTAAATCAATGCAATGGATGAGATTCATCATTAATTTCATGAGATTCTTAAATCTATGTCATAATCTAAAAAGATAAAAGTAAAAGAACTTACAGATTCAGAAGTTGGCAATAAACAAAAATAGTTTAAAACATGGTATGGTAGGATTTTAAGTGATCCTTTACATGTGATTTCTATTAATTGTTGTTTTACCACTGAGAGTGCCATAGGTAACTAGAGAGGGAAAAAAGACACGGAGAAAGGTGGGGAAAAGACAGAGAGAGGAAATTATATGAAGCGGAAACACTTGAGAATTCTACAGTTAGAAAAAGACTGCATTCTGGGCTGAGCTCTTCCCATCTGCATATCCCCTAACAGGCTATTGCACAACTTGGGTCTTAGTTCCATGAACCATAAGATGAGGCGAGCAGAATAGATGATCTCCAAAGTCCATTTTCACTCTATCATCCCATGGTACAAGCCCAGTGAACTAAGTGGCAAATAAGAGAGATACAAAGTTCTAAGACTCCATGTTAGTATTGTTTATCCCCTAAGTCCAAATCCTACTATAAGACACCAAGTGTGATTTCTTCCAGAAGTTGCTGGAGTCAGTCTATAATTCAAACCCTAGTGCCACCATTTACTAGCTCTGTGATCTTGGACAAGTTATGTAACCTCTCTGTTTGTCAGTTATCTATCACACGGTCATTTTGTAGATCAAAGTTGTTATCATATGTAAAGCAGGTAGTGCCTGGCATCCATTAAACATTCAATGTGTCATCTATTTTTGTTATTATTTTATTATTATAACAAAGATGTAATACAAACAAAACCAGTATAGGATAGAAGCAATTATCCTAGATTATCATAGAAACAGTACATGACGAAAATACTTAGGTGTACGGTTGTTCACTAGAAGACTGGTGATTAGTAAGTTCAATGACTTAACAGGGTGATGTGGTTGTCTACAGTGGTAAGAAAATCATGTTTACACAAACACATACACAGATGCATGCACACATTATCTATAAAAGGAAAGGATAACTGATAACACTGAAAATCCTACCATACCATGTTTTAAGCTATTTTCATTTATTTCCAACTTCTGAATCTATAATATAATTTGTTCATTCTAAGCACCAAACTTTTGGACACACGGTTACATGAAATATAGGAACAAATGAAAATTTAGGACAAATTGTTTTCAAATATTTAAAAGGCCGTTAATTTAAAGCAGTGCATTTGTTCAACATGCCTCATGGAAAGACCAGGAACAATCAGGAGAAGTGAGAAGAAACAAATTTTCAGTTTGGAATGGAATGGACTTTCTGGGGAAGTAAAAATTCTCTGGAGCTGTTCAGCACTGACTAATAACAATTTGACTGTGCATGCACCAATTCTTGGACAAAACACTGAAGTTCTCGTTATAGAGAGAATTCAATCTAAGAGGACACAAGACTTTTGACATATGTTCCAAACCTGTATTTTATGATGCACATTGAAAACCTGGTAACATAAATTATAATAAAATTTCTCATGTACAGAATGACCAAGTGGCAAGCATGCAGGATAATGGTGTTAAATAAACAGATATGTATACTAAAAGTTCACACTACTCCATTAAATTTTTTACTAGAATTGCTAACATATGGCCAATCTTAGTGGCCTGAGTTGATAACTAGCAATCTATAGATCTCCAATTTAAAAGAACTGAAACAAAAGAGCATTTCTTTTCTTTTCTTTTTTTTTATTTCAGCTTATTATGGGGGTACAAAAGTTCAGGTTATATATATTGCCCATGTCCCGCCCATACCCCTGAGTCAGAGCTTCAAGCGTGTCCATTCCCCAGACAGTGCGCCTGGCACTCACCATGTAGTTATACCTCCATCCCCTCCTCCCACCCCCCACCTCCCCAAGTCAGCACCTTCAAGCATGACCATTCCTCAGATGGTACGCAATGCACTCATCATGTAGGCATACACCCATCCCCTCCTCCCACCCCCTGCCATAGTCTGGTATCCAATTGGTATCATTCCCCAATGTGCATTTAGGTGATGATCAGGGAAACCAATTTTCTGGTGAGTACATGTGATGCTTGTTTTTCCATTCTTGGGATACTTCACTTAATATAATGGGTTCCAACTCTCTCCAGGAGAACCAAAGAGATGTCGTATTGCCGTTATTTCTTACAGCTGAGTAATACTCCATGGTATACATATACCACAATTTACTAATCCATTCGTGAATTGATGGGCACTTGG
This sequence comes from Lemur catta, assembly GCF_020740605.2. NCBI lineage: Eukaryota > Metazoa > Chordata > Mammalia > Primates > Lemuridae > Lemur > Lemur catta. Next base: position 241,929,836 of record NC_059128.1, read on the forward strand.
GTTGTTTCCACATCTTTGTAATTCTGAATTGTGCTGCTATAAACATTCAGGTACAGGTGTCTCCGTCATACAATGACTTTTGTCATAGATGCCCAATAATGGGATTGCTGGATCAAATGGTAGGTCTACTTGAATCTGTTTAAGGTATCTCCATAATGCTTTCCATAGGGGTTGCACTAGTTTGCAGTCCCACCAGCCGTGTGTGAGTGTTCCTGTCTCTCCGCATCCATGCCAACATGTGTTGTTTTGGGACTTTTTGATAAAGGCCATTCTCACTGGAGTTAAGTGATACCTCATTGTGGTTTTGATTTGCATTTCCCTGATGATTAGGGATGTTGAGCATTTTTTCATATGTTTGTTAGCCATTCTTATATCTTCTTTTGAAAAATTTCTATTCATGTCGTTTGCCCACTTTTTGATAGGGTTGTTTGATTTTTTTCTTGCTGATTTTCCTGAGTTCTAAATAGATTCTTATTATCAGTCCTTTATCTGATGTGTAGTATGCGAAAATTTTTTCCTATTCTGTAGGTTGTCTGTTTATTCTCGTGACTGTTTCTAATCCATGAAGTGGATAACTAGCTCATCAATGTTCCAAATTAGTTGTGTAGTTAGTATTAACTAGGTAAATTACTCTAATACTAATTAGGACTTCAGATATATTCTTTTTCACAATTCTCATCATATTGTTTCATTATGCTATTTTTCATGTTTCCCAAAAGAAACATTATGGACTGATAAAACATAGTGACTAGGTCACCACTTTACTGTGTGACATTGGGATAAGTTCCTTATCCCGTCTGAGCTCCATTTATCTCATCTATTTAAAAAGAGAAAACAGGGATAGTAACAAGTAGAATAGATGTTTTCTAAGACTTTTTACAATCTAAAATGTGATCTTATGAAAGGATCATTCTCCATAACGCAACTCTAAACACATTTCTTCTTAATTTGTTCATTATTTTTCTAGTGAAGACATCTCCAGCCATAACATAGGGAAGGAAGTATTTAGTTTTAACACCACCGATTGCTTCTATGAGACAATTTTATTCTGTTCTTCTGGAGTTTGGAAGATGTCAGACAGAAGAAGAGGATTTTACAATTAATTAGAAGACACTTTCATATCAAGCAATTGGCTATATAAACAATGGACAAAATAGAACTGGGAAGAGGAAGGGATATTATAAAATGTCTTGCTCATAACAATAACCTTAGAAGCAATCATTTTACTCTTACTTTACTTCCTAGATGTATATATTCTCAGGCCTTCTAGACCCATTTCAATGAGTTTATATGATTAAAAGTTCGTGCTAATGGATTGTTCTATTTGAGTTTCTAATGATAAAAGAAAACATATAAATTCAATTTACCTACTTGTTTCACACTTTAGTTGGTCAAGTATTCTAAAGATATCCTAAACCATTCCAATGACTTCCAACTAATAAAACCCGTTCAATTGTACTTTGAATCCATAGGTCTTTCACCACAAATATTTACCCTAAAATCCAGCTCCTCATCTATATGGAAAAATCTGTTAGAATGGTTTCTTTAAAAATGTAATAAAAAAGATATGGGGTATAAACTATTTGACAGGGTCCCTTTAAAAAATGGACTGGACAAAGCATTGAGAACAATCTGTACTGGCAAGGGACAGGGAAGATGACCTAATAGGTCTTTTCCATCTCTAATTTCTGTGATTTGATGGTTTTTTTTTTTTTAACTCCTGCAATAATACTTGTGAGTTCAACATTTTCTCAAAACTATTATTAGTTACCAAGGAAACACAAAATGTTTGCAAGAATAAATAAGCAAATGGACTGGACCTAA